>NC_000076.6:41915542-44915542 GCF_000001635.26 Mus musculus
CATTCTTGGGTTTCCCAGCCAGTAAGCAACCTAATAAATCTTTTACTATATACAGAGAGAGAGAGAGAGAGAGAGAGAGAGAGAGAGAGAGAGAGAGAGGTAGGAGATACACACACACACACACACACACACACACACACACATATCCTATTCTTCTAAGAACCCTAACTAATGCATACACTAAAATAAAGAGAGGTAATATTCTCACTTTACAATATGACTCAAGAAATTTAGTTAATTGTCTAAAGTACCCCACCCCCAGCAGCAGAGAGATAGGAGTCAAAAAGGGATGCCTTATAGCTAACTGTGTACTCTCTAATCTGTTATATCATCTCTCTTGGATATGTTCTAATGAGGGGGACAGCCCATCTAATTCGGTTACTATTTCAAATGAAAAGAAAGGTACTTTTTCATCTGTTTTACTTCATTCAAGAAGTAGATGGCTGGGGCTGCAGTATGGCTCAGCAGTTAACAGCACTCGCTGCTCTTCCAGAAGGCCTGAGTTTGGCTCCAAGCACCCATGTCCAGCAGCTTAAAACCACCTGTAACTCCAGTTCTAGGGGCTGATACCCACTTCTGGATTCAAGGAAACACACACACACACACACACACACACACACACACACACACACAGACATACAACATGTGTTTATTCAGACAGACAGACAGACAGACACAAATTAAAATTTTAAAAATATTTTAAAAGTAGGGGCTGGAGAGATGGCTCAGTGGTTAAGAACACTGGCTGCTCTTGCAGCAGACCTGAGTTCAATTCCCAGCCCCCACATAGAGGCTCACAACCATCTATGACAGCAATCTCAGGGGATCTGATGGCCTCTTCTTGCCTCCACAGGTACTGCATGCACAGGGTACATAAATATACATACAGGCCAAACAAACAAAAGAAAAAGAAAAGCCCTAAAAATCTAAAAGGACAGATGACCTAAAGCAGTAGTTCCTTTTACTCCCTCGCTGGGGATCAAACCCAGGGCCTTGAACCTGGGAGTCAAGTGGTCTGCCGCTGAGCTACATCACCAGCCCTCCACGTAGCTCTCTCTCCTCTCTGCTTCTTCCTTCTCTTAGGACAAGGAGAGCAACTCATGTCTTGATGTAGTAAGAGCTACAGCAGAGGGTGGGCCACTCTTCCCGTGGACAAAGCCTCCGTCTTCATTGCACTGTCCCTTAGCTAGTGACCTGACAAGCTTGCTCACTCCAAGGTTGTCACTGGGATCTTTAAGGGTCTTTTCTAAGTGTTTTCAAAGCAAATAGAAAGAGAAGTCTTAGAAATGCATATATTTCCATCTCATACCTCTCATAGGAGAATATATATATCCATTTTCTGTAATACCTAGAAAAAGAGGTGCTTATTTCTTTCAAAACACTTAGGCTATTCGCTAAAATCAGTACTTTAAAAACGCTCAACGTATGTGAATACTGAAAAGCTTCCATGCTTTTACCATTTCCTGAGCGTGAGGGCGATCTGCCTTCCCAGTTCTGCCCGTGGCCTGTGTCTGTCGCGTTAGAAAGAAGGGACAGGCAGGGGCTCCAGGAGCGAGTGGTGGCTCTGGATGCGTTGCAGAAGCTGCTGGGCCACAGGCTTGAACTCCGTTTCCCAGTGGAGCCTGTGGTAGCTTTCTAAGTCTTGGTCAAAACTGCCATTCAGGGCTAGTTCTTCATCTGCATCAGAAAAAAAAAATCAAAATTACAACAATTCCTTGGCATGTGACTGCACAAGATAGAGTCCATTTCCCATGGCAGGACTCTCACTCCGGGTCACCTTTAATATCGCCATGATGTGACGACACAGATGCGATTTATGATTAATAGGTGTTTGTTTGTTTGGTGTGTTCATTTTTGAGACAAGGTCTTTTATGTTGCCTAGGACTTAAGTTAATCTATAAATCCTAGGCTCACGTGATTCCCTTGCCCTGGATTTCCCAGGAGAGGACACCAGACTCACACCACTGTACCCAAGAAAGCTATTTTAATGGGAGTTTGTTTGAACTTCAGAAATACTTAAGAGTGTGTGTGTGTGTGTGTGTGTGTGTGTGTGTGTGTGTGTGTGTTTACTTTAGGTCTTTTGTTGTTCTTCTTCTTTTGTGGGGGGTGTTTTTTGAGACAGGGTTTCTCTGTGTAGCCCTGACTATCCTGGAATTCACTCTATAGACCAGGCAGGCTTTGAACTCAGAGATCTCCCTGCTCTTGCCTCCGGAGTGCTAGGATTAAGTGCACGCTGCACCAGGCTCAGCCCGTCAGTTATTTTCATTTTATTATTGACATTACTAGTGTTTCTGGGTGTTTGCCCTGGTTGGTGCCCCGTGCACCAAGCCCATGTCTGGTGTCTGTAGAGGTGAGAGGAGGGCCCAGGATTTCCTAGAACGGAAGCTAGAGATGGTTGTGAGTCTCTCAGAGTGCTAAGGATTAGGACAAATGGCCTGGAACTCCAGCCCCTCCCTCTGCAGCCTCTGCAGTGCCTAGTGCTGGGAATTGTAGCATGCACCCACGTGCCCCTGCAAACAGTGTCTTAACTTAAAAGGGCACTAATTTGCTTTGTTTTTAGAAAAGAACCATTCGATTGAAGTGAATTTTTCTTTCAATAATCTCTTAAGTTTCACCTATTAGTTTGCATCTAAATCTCCAATCACAATTTTTCAAAATAACTGAAGACAAGATGGCTTCTTCATATGGGCTTTAGAAAGGTTAATCACTTTAATCACACCAACCACCACCACAACAACAACAATAACAACAAAAAAAATCCCTAACCTATACACAGCATCACAACAATAAACTCACAAAAGCAAACTGCACACATCTATTTGTCTCTGTTTGGCAGCTTCCTGAGAGGAGTTTGTGGCGGGCCCCAAGAAAAGCTCTTCAATAATGAGTTTGTAAGAAATGACTTTGGGAGCTGAAGAGATGGCTCAGTGATTTAAAATGCACACTATTCTTGCAGAGGGCCTGAGTTCGGTTCCCAGCAGCTCACAACCACCTCTAACTCCAGCTCCAGGGAATCCAGCATCCTCCTCTGGCTTTTGTGAACACATGCACATGTGGCATACACTCACACAGACACACACAGATACACTGAATATATATTTGTATACACATTATATAATATATTGAATACCTTGGTATTCAATATATTGATATTGGATATTGAATAGATAGGTAGATAGATTAATACATATATATTATATCCTGTGTGTGTGTGTGTGTGTAAGTGACACTAGGGAGTTTTAGACTATATGGCTATATTGAAGATTGTCACTCTCTGAGTTTTATTTCAGTTAGGTAACTGTCAGAGCTCTACTTTTATCACATCTATTTTCAAAACCAACACTCACACTTCACAACAGGGTTTTGTGATTTAACCTTGTTCTGTTTTTCTCATGGCCAGTCTAATCCTCAGCTCCTTTTAAAAGGACTGAAAGTCAAGTGCCCCGCCCCCACATGCCTGCCTCACTGGCATTGTCTGGCACAGCACAGCCATGGCCCTTGGCTGAAGGCAAGTCCTGAGAGCCACAGTAGTGAGCAGGGCCAAGCCACAGCACAGACTACAAAGTCCACAGGGCCCAGGCCTTGAGATTCATGAGGAGGGGCTGGGGAGACTGCTCGGTGGTTAGAATACTTGCTTCACACATGTGAAGACAAGAGTTCAGGCCCTCAGACCCTGAAACACTGGCTGTGTTGGCACACCCGTATCCCAGTCCTGAAAGGCTTAGACAGGGGCTCCTTGGAGCAAACTGGCTCCTGAGACACATCAGTGAGCTCTGGGTTGAATAAGGTAGAAGATGTAGTGAGGATGGCTCTCACTCTCAGCCGTGTTCCCCGCATGCACACATATGCACACTCAGACCCATGAAAAAGAAGAGAATCATGAAAAGAAACCTCTATGCTTTGTCCCATGAGCTGGCTCCCTGATCAAGCTGAGCTGATTTGGCTGGTCCTGATGGGGATTTGCAGGAGACATATGCCGGGCACAGAACGAAACAGAGGAAAGCAAAGGGCAGACGTGGATCCTCTGATGAAAAGACCCACCATTCCCTATAGTACCACCTTAGGCAGGTCGTGAAACTTCCTAGACTCACCTTCTCCTGAGTGACTGCGCCTGGCTAATGACCTCAAAACTATTCTGGGTGTATGGACTGGACTTCTCTCACAGAGCAGAGTGAGGCTAGCCTGGATGACTGAGTGGCCCGTCGCTACACCATTGTAGTGTTAAGATCCTAAACAAAGAGCTTGTAACAGCAGCATCACTCAACAGGAAGCCAGCACCCCTTGTAGCCAATCACAGCTCTCATCAAGCACCTACTCTGGATGAAGTGATGTGATTTCCCTCCAGCGGCTTCAGTGGGTGAAGAGAAAGTTTACAAAACCATCATAAAGGGGAGATCACATGGGCCATGCTTCATGACCGGCTGCTTTATTAACAGCCCAGGATTCCTGTGATCCAACCACAACCATGGGCTTCAACGGCTGGGAGAATGTGTCGGGGCCCAAGGCTGGAACAGCCCCATGGGAAACGTGGGAATGGAGTGTGGGCAATAGGCCAACTACAACCAGATACCCCCTGGGGATTGTGCCTGGCCCAGGTGCAACTCTGCCACACCTTTCTGGCTGGTCCTTACAGGCTGCCATGCCCATCACTCACAGCTGATTGTCCCAAGCTTAGACAGCTAAGGTCAGTCTTTCAGGGAAGAAAACAAAACCTCAGCTTACTGGTGAGTGGCTCCCTAAGCCAGCCATGTCTCTCTCCCTGAATGGAAGACACAGGGAAGAATATCAACAGCAAAGGAGACACAGCAGCAAACACTGGGTGTGAGAGTGGAAGCCTGAGGCAGGGGAATGTCTGAGCAAGCACGAGGTAGGAGGGGCAAGGGTCCTGAGCGGATGGATCGATCCAAGAAACCCTCAGGAGACTTTCTCCTTCCTGCTAGTTCTTCCCTGGACTATCTTCATGAACTAGAACAGAGGTCCCCCATGCTGGAGCCAAGCCAGCATTTAAATCATGTACTCCCAGGTTGGATGCAGAGGCCCTGAAGCCAGAACTGCTAAGGTAGCTCCTCACCCGCCCACTGACTTGACTCTGCAGCTGATTTCCATGCTCAGACTCCATGGAACTGAACTCGGACAACCTGTGCAGGCACCCCTGCTTCCTGCCACCCGAGAAACCTCTGTGTCCGCAAGGACGCTGAGGACTTCAGCCATTTACAACTGGATCCATTCTTGTTCTTCCTCTGAATTTTAAAGCACGTACACACATGCCTGCATACACCTTCATGACAAACTCCTTTTAACTGCCAAGCAGATCCGATTCTTTCAAGGAACTTCTGAACGTCTGTTCCTGTCCAGTAAGGTTCTGCTGCATCCCCTAGCATTCACAAAGCACATTATCTGTCCTTGCAGTCTTGTCTGGAATCAGGCACCGTATTAAACTCTTGGTGTAAGGATGCATTCACTCCTAGGCACTCTGAATGGAAGGCATCAATTAACTGAACTTGGGATTACAATATAAACGTAAAGAGGTATGGTGGTTTTAATGAGAATGGCCCCACAGACTTGAACACTTGGCCATTAGTGGCACTACATGACAGGGACTAGGGGGTGTGGCTTTGTTAGAGTAGTGTGACCTTGATGGAGGAAGTATGTCCCTGGGAGACAGCTTTAGGGTTCCAAAAGCCTGAGCCAGGACCAGTCTCTCTCTCCTCCTCCTCCTCCTCCTCCTCCTCCTCCTCCTCCTCCTCCTCCTCCTCCCCCTCCTTCTAATACCTGGAGATGTAGAACTCTCAGCTACCTCTCCGTGTCTGCCTCTCTGGGTGCTGCCATGCTCCCTGCTTGCAAATGCGTTAAGCCTCTGAACGTGTAAGAAAGCCCCAATTAAAATCCTTTCTTTTATAGAAGTTGTTGTGGTCACTGGTGTCTCTTCCCAGAAACAGGACAGTAAGTAAGCCAAGAGGCTAAGCCCAAGATTTTAAAATTTACAAAGGATAAAGCAAGAACCTACATTTTGGAGCTGTTCGGTTGGCATACTTTGGGGTCTTTTGTAATGCTTCTGTTGTGACAACTGTCTAAGCCTTTCTGAGACTGAGCAGACTTCATCACACTCTTGTTTTAGAGACAGAAAGACACGCAATAAAAGAGAGATACAGTATTCAAATAGCACCGTAAGTACAAGCCAGAAGGATGCAAGCCCATGACTTCTTAGTTACTCTGGGCCTTTCCACATAGCTACGCTGGTCCATATATAACTGGCTAATCGTGGACCCTACCTCCATGTAGGGAATAGAATCTGCAAAATTATTCACTCTTCAACTGACCTAAATTATTGTTTTTAGACCTAACCCAGGTTGGAAAAAAGCTAAAGAAGAAGATGACCTTCACTGTATATGCTTTCTTACCTTCTGAGCCCAAGGACCCCACTGCGGCGTCAAGTCCTTTCACAGTCCCTTCTCCAAGTGATAATCAACACCACTAATTAACATATAGATTCATCTGAAACCATGACTTCATTCAAAACAGCCTTTAACCGTATTTTCTTAATGATGACAGATACTGTATGCTTTTAAACATACTTACCTAAAAATGTCGACAAGAGGATGAGGAGTGTGTTGGCGACATCATCTCCAAAACACTCGGATGCGTTGGTGATGTTTTCACTGAAGTTCCACAGCGTCTTGCACACCAGGCAGGCCAGCTGCCAATCACTAGGGCCGAAGTCTCTCAAACAATCCACTAACCTGAGTAAGAAGTGCGGAACTCAAGTGTTAGTTAGTGAGTGGGAATTTGTCTTCGGGTTTTAGATTGTTATCATAACGGCTGGGCTTCTGAATCCCACATGATCATCATTCACATTCATGGCTACAAGTTTAACTGACTACGAGGTTTTCACACATGCGCCTCTGAGGTGTCGCTAAGTGTGGGGTAGGCTCTAAACACCCACTCCTCTGGTGGGAAGATCGATGGGCCCCCAACCTCCCAGGAAAAGCATGTTCCTGCCGGAGTCCTCGCCTTGAAGCTTACTTTTTAATGCCACCACCTTCTTTCAGAATGGCTCGCTTCTCCTTGTCCACCGTGAGATTCAGGAGGACCCCACAGGCAGAGAAGCAAATGTCCTGGTGCTTGGCTTCCAGCAATGTGATCATGAACTTGTGTACTGGGAGGGCAGAGGACAAATGTAGACCAGTGAGCACCCGGGACCACCAGGCCTGCATCCCAGCTGGAGCTGGCTTTACAAATGAGGTGGGCTAGGGGTAAGAGAGTGGGAAGGTGCGGCTTGCCACGCTGGATTCTGGTTAGTGTGGTGAACCCATCCCTCCTAAGTTTATCCCATTCCCATTGTAGACCCAATAACACCCGCCACTTTTAGAGCCAATTCCTGCCGTCTACAGCTTCTGGCCCTATTTCTGCTACCACTGACCCAACAGCAGCTCCCTCTCCAGGGAGATGAGTCCTCACTGGTGGGAAGAAGGGAACATGGGTAATATTTCTTTCCTTTTTCTGATTGTTCTCAAAGGCCTTTTTGAACCTCCAGTTGTAACTCTAAGGCACAGCCTGAGGCAACAGATGAGATCTTTCCTGATACCTCCAAAACACAAGAGATGCTTAGACTGCTAGAAACTGGCTTGCCCAGCTCAGGACTGCTAGTGCAGGAGCAGTGTAAGTTAGGGGGTGGGGCCACCATTTTCCCCCTTACTCCTAGGGGATGGAACTATGGACTGTGAGTCCTGTTTTCTCATACTCAAGTAGGGGTCCAGTGACGGGATCAGTGTGTAGACGGGGGGGGGGGGGGGGGGGGTTGGGGGGAGTAGGGGGGGGTAGGGGAGGTGAACACCACCACGTCACACAGCCTTAAGTCTATTCCAGTATATTCCAGTATCCCATGCTGTCCCCATTCGGGACAAATGTAAAGTCTGGTTCATCTCAAAACAGAAACCAACATCGCACTCAAATCGCCTAAACTTCGAGTTGCTAAACTGACTATTGGCAAGAATCACGTGCTTAGGATCTTAACGAGCCGGGCGTGGTGGCACACGCCTTTAATCCCAGCACTTGGGAGCAGAGGCAGGCAGATTTCTGAGTTCAAGGCCAAACTGGTCTACAAAGTGAGTTCCAGGACAGCCAGGGCTACACAGAGAAACCCTGTCTCGAAAAACTAAAAAAAAAAAAAAAAAAAAAAAAGGATCTTAAAAGTCATTAACTCACCATTTTTCTGCATGAGGAAATTGCAGACGTCATGGTCCTGGGAGAGATTTCCGAAGACTCGCACAGCCTCCAGAATCCTCTCCATGTTGTTACTCACAAGGAGCCTTAAGAGCACTGCATTTGGCAGTCAGAGAAAACGTGGGTCAATTTAGAATAACTTCCAAATACCATTTGTACTTTCTACCAGTACTACATAAATGTATGTGTGCATATTAGAAAGCAGGAAGGAGAGAGAGAAAGAGGAGAGAGAGAGAGGGAGGCAGTACCAGAGGTAGTGAGGCTTCATAATGTAGACCAGGCTGGCCCTAAACTCACAGAGATTTACCTGCCTCTGCCTCTGGCATGCTCCAAGTTTTACATATCTTTAAACTTACACTGGTAATATTATTCTCTACTTCTTCCTATAACTGTATTTAAAAGTGAATGATAAATGTTATGTTCTCAGTATTTGGTAGGAGACTAGTTAACATTCTTTTTAATGGTGCTAAAATACAAACCTTGAGGCATTTCAACAAAAAACTAAGAAACAAACTGTTCCCATGTTCAAAGGTTCGCAGGTATGTGGGGCAGCTGTCCCAGTAACTCCCCCAGGTGTGTGCTTAGGAACTAATGTCAAGACCTTAAGTGAATGTCCGTGAGGCCACGGCCAACTCTGAGCCTTACGTTCAGCAACATACAGCTTCCTGTGTTGTAGGACAGAGCTCTTCACTTGGTAGAAGGACAGATTGTTGATGGCTGCTATGGTGTTGATCACCAGCTCCTCGCAGTCGCCCAGTGACTTGGATTCTGAAACCAAGGAATAAGGGAGTGAGAAACGCCCACTTGCTCACTGGGCCCCGCAGATCCGATCCGGTGACTCCACCTTCACAGCAACAGACAACAGACATCGAGTTGGAGCTGGGAGCGAGTTGGGCTCCAGAATATGCTAACTCAACCCCCACAGCCATGTCTAGGAAAGTTAGGTGGAGCCCTATGTCGGCAGTGAGGGGGACAACACCACAGTGACCTGAGCTGTCCTGACCCCTCCCACGTGCCCTGGTCTCAGGGATCCAAGCTTGCTTCACTTCCCACATCCTGCCTCCCAGCAGAGTGGTCCTTTGAGAGTCATCATCCATCACTCACCATGAGCTCTGTTTTCCAGACAACAGATGGCTTCTTGTGTCCTCTGTCACCCAGCCCTGTCCCACCTCTGACTGATCTCCTTGCCTCCATATCCTGGGTGCCAGGATTACGAGTGCACCCACCATGTCCAGTTTTTTGAAACAAGGGCTTGGACTTTAAGTATTTTCTGGGACTCCAAGTAAATTTCCATGGGGCTGAACATGCAGCTCAATTGGTGGAGGGCTTGCCTGGCAGACACAGAGCCCTGGATTGATTCCCAGCACTGCATAAACTGGGCAAGGTGATATGCACTTGTAAAACCATTGCTTATGAAGTAGAGGCAGGAAGATTGGGAGTTCAAGGTCACTCTTAGCTACATAGTGAGCCTAAGGAAAACCTGGGCTATGCTATATGGGTAAGGTATTTGTAAATATATTTTGAGTCTTTGGGAGGGAGAACTGGTCCACGCTTCTACAGTGGTGCCCAAGCGGTGAGAGGTAGAGTCTAATGGGGGAAGGTTACATCACTGGGGAGCCCCTGTAGAGAGGGCAAGAAGACTTTTGGACCACCTTTTTTTTCTTTGCCCCACACCTCCCCAAAATAGAAAGAAAGAGACAGACAGACTTTCTCCCTGTCCCAACAGTGGAAAAAAAAGAAAGATCATGTAAGCACACAGTGAGTGAGTAGCCAGAAGAGGAGTTCTTTCCAGGGACAGAAATGGCTGCCTTGCTGACTGAGAACCACCGCTTCCAGATACACGAGAAATCAGTTTCTGCTGTGGGAGCCTGGAACGATGGCTGAACAGCTGAGGGTGCTTGCTGCTCTGCCAAAGGACCAGAGTTCAGTTCCTAGCACCCACATCTGGCAGCTTACAACCATCTGTAACTCCAGATCTGGGGACTCTGGGGACCCCGTCTGGCCTCTGTAAGCACCTCACACAGGCCGTATACTCAGGCACATTCGGACACAGATCGAAATCAATCTCTGTTGTGGCACAGTAACCTAGAAGGGCAGGGCATCAAGGAAGGGGACATCAGACAGGTGACACAGAACTGGAAAGAGAGAGGAATCCTCTTTGTAGGAACTGACCCTGGAAAACTTTAGAATTTTAAACTTCTGGCCAGTTTTTTTTTTTTCTCTTTGGATTGATAAAATTATTTTAAATTGTGCTGTGATTTAGGGCTGTGCACTGATGGCCCACACCTTTAATCTCAACACTTGTCTCACAGGAAGACAGATCTCTGTGAGTTCGAGGCCAGCCTGGTCTACAGAGTGAGTTCCAGGACAGCCACGGCTAAACAGAGAAACCCTGTCTCGAAAAAACAAAACAAAAACATCAAAACAAAACAAAACAACCTTTTAATAGTTTCTTTTATTTATTTATCTGCCTACTGAGTGTCACAGCCCACAGGGTATGTGAGGGAATCACAGCATGTAGAAATTGGTTCTTTCCCTCAACTTTGTAGACCCTGGAATGGAACTCTGGTTGTCAGAGTTGACTGCAAGCACCTTTATCTTGTGCCATCTCAATAGCCCAACACTCGTCCTTTTAAAGGGCATGATTCGGTGACTATACTCTTTGGTAAAGATTTATGTCACTATTGGTCTTATGGTTTTGAAATCTGGGATGCGATAAGGCACCACTAGGCAGAAAGGTTTTGTGGTGGGTTTGGTTTGGTTTTGAGATAGGTCCCATTGCAGCCCAGGCTGGCCTTCAACCTCTCCGCCTCTACTTCCCGAGCGCTGGGATTACAGACATGCATGGGTAGCCTACACGGTATAAGGGGTGCTGGACACTGAACCCCAGGCTGGGTGTATCAGGCAAGAACTCTACCAACTGATCCAACCCCCAAAAGTGTTTTTCCTTTTCACAGCTTAAAGAGGTTCCTTAAAGTGAGCCAAGCCCTCACCACGGCCTCCCACAGATCTGTCTCAGGGCTGCAGCTCTCACCCAGAGTTCTCAGCAACAGGCCCACCACCCGAGGGTTGGCGGCCAGCACTGGGCCAATGCGCGGGTGAATGGCGATGTTGGCAAGGACACGGGTCAGCTTGACCAACACGTCCTCGGCCTCTGCCTGTGGCTTGGCTTCTGAGAGCTGCAGCTTTGGTGAGTTCTCCTTGTGGTGATAGAAGCTCTGGAACAGCGTGAGCAGAGTTTCCACGCTCCCAGTCTCTCTGGAGAAAAGTTCCCGGGCCTGGTTACTCTTCGCTGTCAGGTTGCCAAGGATAAAAACAATTCGAATTACTAAGTCCTGCAACAAACAAAAGACAGTGTTACAAGCTCAGAGGAGCTGGAATGGTCATGGTCATCGGAAAGAATAGGCTCCCGTTTAATTTATTCATGACTTAACGAATGGTAAAATGGATCGCATCAGGCTTCTCCACAGTCTTGCAGTGTTTGAATCCCAAGATGGGTGAGAAGTGACAGGAGAGGTTAGGTGGCCCTGAAGGAGTGCAGAGTGACAGATGGGGCTCACAGGGCATGTGACCCCTCACTTTGAAATCTGAGTGGCCTTTAAAAATAAATATGTCATGTGAATTGAAGTTTCCACGCTAATATTTCCTCAGCATCCAAATCCTTTAACATGCACAAAACCTTCCTCTCACCCCTCAACACCCCGACTCCCCACTCAAGCACTTCCTAATAGTGGATGGGTTACAGCGGGGCTTCTTGACTTCAGCATTGTTGATATTTGCAACCAGGTTAGTAAGTCTGCCTGCTTGCCTGTCTGTCTGCCAGTCTGTCTGTCTGTCTGTCTGTCTGACTGAGGTCCCTCCTGCAGCCCATGCCCAGAACCACTGTGCTACTGAGGGACCCCATAGTAAAACAGTGACTGAGAGTTACATGATCGGCACTTTTAAAATTGTTTGCTAGCTTATACATATGTGTAAATGTACTTTTCTGAACACATGCCATATAATGAGTATGTATTTTTATTTATTGGCTTTGAGAAGTGGGCTCAGACTGCCCTTGAACTTTCTATGTACTCAAAGATGACCTTGAACTCTGGGTCCTTTGACCACACCTCTTGAGTGCTGGGATTGCAGGTGTGTGGTACCAAACCCAGTTATTTAGTACTGGGAATTGAACTCAGAGTGTTGCGCACGCTAGGTAAGCACCCTATCAACTGATCCTCACCCCCAAAAGCTCTAAAAGTGTTCTTAAGGGTAGGGAGTGGGAGGCTAAAATCTGGACTTGAGAGGATGAGGCAGGGGAATTGCCATGAGTTCAAGACCAGAATGGGCTACATAGCGAATTCCAGATAGCCTGGGCTAGAGAGTAAGAAAGAAAAAAGAAGACACATGAAGGGAAAAAGTAGAAGAAAAGGAAAACATTAAATAAAAACCTACAATGAGAAACTTTACAATTAGACACAGAGGGAAGGATGCTTCCCTGGCATGGTGCTGCTCGCTTGTAATCCCAGCACTAAGGAGGAAGACAGAGGGGTCATGAGTTCAAGGTCATCCTCCTCCACTACGTAGCAAGTTTGAGGCTATGTGAGCTACATAGCACCATGTCTCAGTAAACAGTTGTTTCCTTCATTTGACAATGGTACCCAGGATGTTGGATGGATGGATGGATGGATGGATGGATGGATGGATGGACGGACAGATGGAGATGATAAAGGAATTCTTGCTAAGGCCTATTGCTGGGCTGTGTGTGATATTTAGTATCCGGGCACTGATCCCTTCTACACTGAGTACTGCAGAAGCTGTGAAGGTCCTATGGCTAGCCAAAGTGGAACAGGACTTGACTCCAGGGTTTTCTGGACCCTGGGGTCCTCCCACACAGTGGTCATTTCTCCCCTCTGCCCTGCCTGCTTGCAGACAGCTAAGGATTTATCCTACCACCAAAGGGATTTCCACCATTCTGGCTTTGCTGTTCAGATTAATATTTACATCAGCCTTAAGGATATGGGCAGGGCCAAAGGCTGGGCACATTTTAAACAAGGTACAAAGAAACAGGTGGTATCCTGAAGTCCAGTGCAGAGGACTGGGTGTGGCAAGGAATCAAAGAAGATTGAGGGCAAAGAACACCTTTTTGATTCACCAGAGACAAATCTGCCAGTGCCAACATGTTCCTGCTTGTTCCTGAAGGAATGTCCCTGGTGCAGCTGAGAACCACTTGCCAACATGAAGAAGGGCAGAGTCCCACTCTGTGGCAAGGACTGGAGCCTGTGTTTGGGTGGGGGTTACATTTTCAGAGATAGTTCAACTCTCGGCATGCTGCAGTCACCCAATTAGGGGAGCCTCCCTCTGCTGCACCCCTGGAAAGAAAGCATTCATTCCCAGCTCAGGTTTAGATGGGCAGGTCTGGGAGTGTGCACACCGAGACGAGGATGTTGGTGTTCTGAACAATTCACGATCTGCCTGGCAAGCCCAGGCCAATCTATGAGGGGAAACCCTCTGCAAAGAGCAAGACAGCAAAGGAGATGGATTCCAGATAGATAGTCACGGAGACACAGGGTCTCTGGACCCCTAGCGACTATCATAAGAGTGAATGAGTGAGACACATTGTATAATTAGAGTGCACCAACGTCTTAGCTAACTGCACCGAACTGCGTCCGGGACAGACCTTACAGATTCAGAGGACTGCAGGGGAAAGGCTGCTCAAAGCTGGGAGTAGGGGTGCACACCTGAATCCCAGCTTCATGAGGACGGTGAGTTCAAAGCCAGCCTAGGAAACATAGTAAGACAAGAAAGAAAGAAAGAAAGAAAGAAAGAAAGAAAGAAAGAAAGAAAGAAAGAAAGAAAGAAAAGAAAAGAGAAGGAAGGAAGGAAGGAAGAGAAGGAAAGAAGAAAGAGAGGGAAGAAGGAAGGAAGGAAGGAAGGGAGGGAGGGAGGAAAGAAAGAAAGAAAGAGAGAGAGAGAGAGAAAGAGAGAAAGGAAGAAAGGAAGAGAGGAAGGAAGGAAAGAATGGCAGATATACAGAAAGAGAGGAAAGAAGGAAAAGGAAGAAGAAAGAAGTAGAAAGTGGAAGAAAAGGTGGGAGGGAAAGAGAAAGAAAAGGGGGAGAGATAGAGAGGAGAGAAAAAGGAAGGAGGGAGTGAGGAAAAGAGAGAGAAGAAAGAAAATGAGAGAGAGAGGCGCAAAGATGAGATGGATTGGGGGGTCAAGGCACCTTGCTGCCAGGCTTGATGACCTGCGTTCGATCCCTTGAACCCACATAGTAGGCAGGGAGAAACTACTCCCAAAGTTAGCTTCTGACCTCTACACGTGTGTCATGTGACCTCTACATGGCATGCCTATGCCTGTACACACCCACACACACTCACTAAATTACGAAAATTTTGAGAAGAACAAAGATTAAGGAAGGAAGGGATGGGGAAGAGGGTGCAGAGAGCAGCAGAATCATCTCACAAATGAACTTGAGGTCAACCTTGAAATGCTGGGAGACACTGACTATGCGCACTCCTGCATGAGACACTGGCTGTGAGCACTCCTGTGTGAGACACTGACTTTGCACACTCCTGTGTGAGACACTGACTGTGCGCACTCCTTCGAGGACACTGGCTGTGCGCACTCCTGCATGGACACTGGCTGTGCGTACTCCTGTGTGGACAGGGCTATGTGCACTCATGTGTAAGACACTGGCTGTGTGTACTCCTGTGTGGACAGGGCTATGTGCACTCCCGAGTGGACACTGACTGTGCACACTCCCGAGTGGACATTGTCTGTGCGCACTCCCGAGTGGACACTGGCTATGTGCACTCCTGCATGGACACTGGCTGTGCACACTCCCGAGTGGACACTGGCTGTGCACACTCCTGCATGGACACTGGCTGTGCGCACTCCTATACAGACAGGGATGGGGCAGTCTTTCAAAGGTCTCTGTACCCTGATCTCATGGAGCTTAGTGTCAAGGAGTGAGATGGTGTCAAATGCCCGGCCATTTGTACCCCCCAAAGATGCTGAAGCCCTCGGGCCTTAACTCTCTAGTAAGCACAGGACTTCGCTGAGACACTGCACGGATCCTTCAAGCAACTCCCAGCGCAGAAAGGCCCTCCCCCCCCCCCCAGGCTCTCAAAGAAAGGAGCTGAGGAGACAGACCTCCAACACCCAGGCCAGGGGCAAGAGGAAAGCAGGATTCTCAAGAACTCAGTTCCTTGATAGAAAATTCTGCCTTCTATTTTCCAAGGCAGTAACTGTGAGCAGAATTGCTGCAAACTTTGATATGCCTTCTGACTGATGTTGTACAAGCTCTCTCTCTGTAATGATCAATATTAACCGTAGCAGTAGCTTAAGCAACCAACACATGGACCTTCAGATGTGCTGGCAGGGGTCCAAAGTGTTCTAGGCAGGCCCCTCTCTGCTCTGATAACCAACCATGACCAAAAGCAACTTGGGAAAGAAAGGGTTCCTTTGGCTTCCACTTCCACTTCACGGTCTATCGGTGAGGGGAGTCAGGGCAGGACCTGGAGGCAGGGACTGAAGCAGAGGCCATGGAGGAGGGCTGCTTACTGACTTGCTCTCAGGCTAATGTTCGGCCACTTTTCTTATACCTCCCAGGAACAGCAGCCCAAGAGTGGTCCCACCCACAGTGTGCTGGGCCATCCCACACCAATCATCAACTAAGAAAAAAGCAGCCCAGGCTTGCCCACAGCCCAGTCTGAGGGAGGCAGTGCCTCAGATGAGGTTCTCTCTTGCTAGTTGACCCTAGCTTGTGTCAAGTTGCCAAAAATAAAACCAGAACTAACCTGCCCACAGGCTTAATAGACACACATGAACCAAGTCACTGAACATGAAAACTTCCATTGTTGCCATCTGAACAAAGCTTTTCCTGCTCTCATCCTAGACGGCAAGTTCCTACTCCGTTTCGCATCCCGTGTTAGTGTTCCCTGGAGGGGCTCTCCCAACCCTAAGGGGAAACATTAAAGAGACAGCAAAGACATCGTAAGTGATCTAAAATGCTGTCAGGGGCATCTAACAAACAGCTCGTTGGTCTTGCTCGGTCACTGTCAGGACCAAGCCATTCACTCCCCTCTCGGGCCCAGGTGCCTCCTCTACCTCTCACTATTCAGCTTCCAGGAACGTTTATCCCAGAGCCTGTGACTTCATCTGGGCAGACCAAGGGCTGCTTTTTCTAACCCACCCCCCAAGTCCTTAACACATCTAAATATCTTTGGTTCTAACGTCTATGTGGGTCATGGCGTGACGAAGAAGATTCAGTTTGAAGTGGCTTCAGGAAAGGAAGAGTTAATACTGTCACAATGCCTCTCTCCCTGCTGGATGGAAAAGGGAGGGGGTGGTTCCTGGCAGTAGCAGTGCCAACTGAAGGATGGCATGCGAGATCAACAAACGGGGACGACAGATTGCGCCGTTTGCAGCACCCAGCTCCCACCACCTGCTCCCCTCACTGTTTCTGTCCTTTGACTGTGGCGTCTTTTCTTCCCACCTCTTGAAAATATGTTTTCCAGGGAGCCAGGAGCACAAAATAGGCCAAAACAGAAGCAGTCTCGTGGAAGGCTGTTCCTGCACCTGCGCTTGCGTGGCTCAGCCACAGTCCTGAGACTGGAAGCTAGGGAAGGGTCTCTGTGAGACCATAGCCTCATTTTAAGTGGCCTGCGCTCTCATTCCTGCCCTGAAGAGTCTCCCCCCACCACCAAACCAGAGCTGCACAGAGGTTATCTACTGCTGCCCTGACCAACCCACCTGAAGTATACAAAGTAGTTCTTAGCTAACAAGACAAATCCCATAAACCCTTATAGAGAATATCACAAGAAAGTCAGGTGTAATGCCACTCGCCTTTCATCCCAGCACTTGGGAGACAGAGGCAGGAGGATCTCAGAGTTCGGGGCCAGTCTGCTCTACATAGTGAGTTCCAGGACAGCCAAAGCTACAAGTGAAACCTTATCTCGAAAAACAACAACAAAAAAAAAAACAAAAACAAAAAACCCAACAAAATACATCGCGAATGACAAATGACCAGGTTCACAGACCCGCAATCTCACCATAGAAGCAGTTCCTTCAACACATGGCTCTCCGTCTCTTACTCTTCCCCAGTCCCTGAGAACAGCACTCCACTCTCACAATATTTTTTTAAACCAACACATCGGTGCACACTCACACAATGACATGGTTTTGAAATAACAAAATGAAAAGGGATCTGGAGAGGCTTTCAACGTCCCTGAGAAGGCAGAGTAACCAGTTCATACGGACTTCCTAGTTTTGCTGAAAATGGAATGATCAGCAGCTATAGCCAACCAGAACACAGACCAGCAGCACACTCCCGTAAGAAGCCGACCTTCCTCTAGGAAGCCAGCCATGTCCTCCTCCTGGCAGCATGGTACGCCCTAACAGACATGCACTTTGCTAAGACATCATGGGCCCCACAAGTTGTAAATAAATGGCTTTAACTATGGAAGGACACAGAAGAGGACACTGTTATACAGAATGGTCTGTGACCAGCTCCAGGGCATTAGCAACAGCAGGAGCTACTATGGGAGCTACCTTCTTCCATCTGAGGGATATTGGCCTAAAGCCAACAAGAGATTGCCACCCCCACCCTGACGTACGGAAACTGAGGCTTCTGGAGACTGAAGGACACGGTGAGGGGCACTCAGGGCCTGTCTGAGCATGCTAATGCACTTCAATACCTCATTCCCAACTACCCTCAACCTCCAATGTCCCACAGACTTGAGGCATTTTTCAGGGGGCGGGGGTTTAAGACAGGGTCTCTCCACATAGCCCTGTATGGCTGCAAACTCACAGAGATCTGCCTGTTTCTGCCTTCTGAGTACTGGGATTAAAGGCCTGCACCGGGCATCTTTGACCCTTCACCAACCTCTCAAACTGGTTGCCTCACTTCTCTTGTGAAAGGCGCCCCTGGTGGCCGGTCTGTGCACTGCAGGAGGAGACTTGGAATCTCTTCATCTCAGGAGCAGAGCAATCTCCTCTGCTCAAAAGCATCCACTGCCTGTCCCCTCACCCTAAGGAGCATCCAACTCAGCCATCTGCCCCGTGTGACTGATAGTGCTTTACCACCCACAGGCAGCCAGAGTGGACACATGATTCTCACACGGCACCCTAAAATAGTCCCCGTGCATGATGCTGACCACAGGCAAAGGACTGATGTCAAGCTGTCACAGAAGGAATAAACTATGTTCCACAGACTCCTCATACTTAGGAGACAACTCCTATCCAGCCTAGGAAAACATTTTAGAAGGACCTTTAAGAATTAAGTTAAAGGGGGTTGAAAATTTAACACTCCCCATGCCCTTAACCAGAAAATTAATCAAGACACCCTGTTTTAAACTGGCTAAAACTGCCTGCATCTTAGAGTTGAGTTAGGATTTCCAGTTTGCTTTATCCGACTTTCCACCCTTAAATAAAACCTAAACATTTGAGTTTACAGGTGGCTAAAGAATAAAAGTCACCAAAGGCAGGCTGCAGACTTCTGAGAAAATACTGATTTACCTATCCTATCAGCACTGGCGGCGGGTTGACGGTTAGCCTGAGAGAATACATATTCATTCATTCATATATATATATATATATATATATATATATATATATAATCAGACCAATCTGAGAGACCACAGACTCAAAACTGCAGACCTAAGCAGACCATTCTGAAGGCAGAGATGACCACCTACCCACCCATCCAACTGCCAACCCAGCCACCCTATCAGCAATTATTCACTGAGTACCCACACTCCACACCTCTGAATGTGGCTCCCCCTCAAAAACACCAGGGCAACAGTTAGACTTTTACTGCGATGGGTTCTTTTTTAAGGCACAGACATAAAGGCATTTGGGCTCTGAGCTGAGTGGGGGAAGAGCCCGTTCCACAAGGACAAAAACAGTGGGAGCTGGAAAGAATGAGCAAGCTTCGGCCCACTGAGCCTGCCCGGTCAGGGGTGCAGAACGAGGGCAAGGCTGAACAAGGAGCTCACTCAGCCAAATGCTCTCACTTGCTCGCCTGCCTGCTCGCTCGCCCAGCACCGCTGGGAATGTGCCTGCAGAGAGGCTGGGAAGGCAGCCAAAGGGCACACTCCTGCCAGGGAGGAGGCAGAGAGCCAGTGGAAGCAAGTTGCCACACAAAGACACCAGGGGAAAGGGGTGGAGGGCTCTTCCTAACCAATCCAGCACAGTTGCTAAGAGGATGTGAGGAAGGGAGGGTGGGTTATCTCTGCGCGGCTAAATGCCTGGCCCAAGTTAGAAACATGGGGAGGGTGGGACGCTCTGCTTGCCGCCCCATCTCCAGCCATTCCAGGTCTCTCTCTTCCTGCAACAGGATGTCGGAGCTGTCCAAATCAGAGCTCATGCTGCATGCCTGGCTGGAGGGGTGGCTCACCCTCCAGGTCTGAGTGGAACTATGCAGAACAAGAGGCTGACTTTAAAAATACAGCACAAGAAGGGCCAGTCTGGTGATGCCGGACCCTGCTTGCCAAGCTTTGCCTGTCATCCCGCCGCATTTAGTAGCTCTGTTTAGAAAAGGAGAAAGAAAGAAATCTGCCCTGTCCAAAAGTGGGAGAGCTGGAGAGGCGGAGGAGGATCCGTGGTGACGGGGCGGCTAATGTAGATAAGGATTGTTCTTTGTGAACTTCGTGTGACCTTTGTAAAAGGCTGCCCCTTACATAAGTCTTATTTCAGGCATTTTCTACCAGAGTTCTTGCCCAGTAGATATTTACAGAAGAGATGGGGAAAATCCCTTTATGTTCTTCCAAAATTCAAACCCACACATACTGTGATGGGCTTCTAAATGTAGTAGTGCTGACATCAGAGGCACCTCAGAAGCTAGCCCTGCCTCAGCACCACAGCTTGCTCCTTCTCCCTTATTAAGCCCATCTGTTTGCACATTTGGT
Source organism: Mus musculus (assembly GCF_000001635.26). Lineage (NCBI taxonomy): Eukaryota > Metazoa > Chordata > Mammalia > Rodentia > Muridae > Mus > Mus musculus. The sequence continues at coordinate 41,935,657 of NC_000076.6, forward strand.
TTGTACCAAATGCAATTTACACCATAAAGCAGACAATATGTGCCTAGTGCTTAAATGAGATCTACCATTTAATTGGATCTTGATAGGAATTCTTACCTAAACTGGAAAGTGTGGCTTTGAATGGAGTTGATGGCAACTGTTTTCTGTCTCAGTTTTGTGCCCATTGAGACCTGAGCTACAGATTGTCTTAGCACTTGTACATAAGTTGAGAACTCGCTTGTTGCCCCTGTGGAAGTCTATTCTGAAAACTTCTGTAGAGCCCCACCCCCACCCCTGCCCACACCCCCAGAGAAATACCACATACAAACTCAGCTCACTTCACCCAGGGCTGGGAGTAAGATTTGTTGTCAACAGAAATAACACACCACTCTCAAACATGTCTGCTGCAAACTTACGAAGTTCAGATGTGGCTAAACACACATTTACACACATCTGTGCTCTTTCAAAGGGAAAATCTACAGGAACATTGGACCGTTTTAATGACATTTAATGTGCTTGTCTCATGCAACAAATCAAGAGCTGGGGGCTTGGCTAGCTAACTGTGGTCCATGAGATTTCCCCCCGGGCAGGTCCTTCTGAAGGTCCCAAGGGCCCCACCTCATTCCTCCCTCATGGGCTACTCTGATTGGTGCTGCATGCCTGCCAAGGATGGCAGCTGGTCCCAGGACAACTTGTTTTGACAAAAGTCTGGCAGAGAACATTGGGAGAAGAGTCTAACACAACGTAACATAACATCTTGTTTTCCCTGAGAAATTGTCTCTGTAGCTAGGGAGAGCTCAGTGGGAGAGCACATGTTTAATGTGACACCAACCCCCCTTCCACCTCCACGGGCACACACTTACACACACACACACACACACACACAGAGAGAGAGAGAGAGAGAGAGAGAGACAGAGAGACAGAGAGACAGAGACAGAGAGACAGAGAGACAGAAAGACAGAGACACAGAGACAGAGACACAGAGAGAGACAGAGACACAAACACAGACACAGAGATAGAGACAGAGACAGAGAGCAAACAGGTCAAAAATTGTCAGCTGCCCAAGCAAAAGCAAGGAGGCAGCCCAACATTCACTGGAGAAGCTCATAGCTGGTCTTGGCTGGTCTTGTCAGTTGTTCCCTTCTTTAACATGCTTACCCTACGTCATGGTGACCTGAGTTAGCACTTGAGACCCCTGGAGGTTCATCTCAAAGTCACTTCATACACACTGAAGGACGCGTCTTAGGGAACCACCTCATTTGTGTTACAGGTTCTCCCAGCTGCAGCTCAGCACAAGCTCGGGCAGGAGTTTCTTAGAGACGGACTCTCGGGTCCCACCCCAGACCTCAGCCAGAACCAGCCAGGGTGAGGCCCAGCAACCTGCATCCCCAAAGCTTCCCGAGAGATTCATTCCAGTGTGGAGCCTGGGATTAAACTGAGAAACCTCTGTTGTCCTTTTTATTGTATGGCTTTACAAAAACACACAAATTCGTATTCCTCCTGGGTCATCCTCACAGCAAGATGTGTAGAGATTAAAAGTGAAGGCCACCCACCCCCTTGTTCATTTTCAGCACACTCAGAAAAGCCTGCTCTAAATGCTCAGTCACACTTAACAGCTGTAAGGGCAGCGATAGGTCAGATGCTTGCTTTGGGTACTCGATCATGTAATTTCTCTCCTTTTTCCCCTTTAACAAAAACAACAGCAGATGGGGAAGAGATATTTCACATCTCCCATCAGCAGTGAGTCCGGTACAGGATTTCCCCCTCAGTGTGCTGTGGAAGTAACTGGCCACAGCTTCCTGTGTAGCACTCTGCCCCCTGATAACATCACTTTGTGTGTGCGTGTGTGGAGGGGGGGCAGGGTATAGGTGACATTTGTCAGTATGAAGCTTTTTTTTTGTTTTGTTTTGTTTGGGGGGGGGTCTCATGTAGCCCAGGCTAGCATCTAACTCATGATCCCCCTGCCTCAGCTTCCTCAGAGCTAGGACTAGAGGTATATGTTTCAATTTTAGAATCTACAGTCTTGAAAATCACAACAGGCTCACACTAGTAAGCCCAGCACGAATAGTATTGGTCAGTGCCAGCCTGGTGGGTTCCATGATAGCCTAGGTTTCATAGCAAGACCACGTGACCAACAGAGAAAGAAAGAGTGGGGGGAAAGGGAAGGAGGGAGGGAGAAAGAGAGAGAGAGAGGGAGAGGGAGAGAAGGACAGAGGGAGGGAGGGAAAAAGAGAGAAAGAAAGAGAAAAAGAGATGATAGATTGATTTAAAACACACACACAATTATAAATGGCAGTGTGATGTCACGTTAACACGGCTCTTGTCAATGAGCCAAGTTGTCCCCAGTGTGAAGGGTGACACGTCTCCATGTTGGTGTTGCTGAGAGAACACAGTGGGCACTCAGGGCAGCCCTCTCTCAGAGGATTAGAAAATGTGTGTGTGTCACGGAGAATACACTCCAGGTGCCAGTTAGAGGCAGACATGTAGACAGGGCACCCCAAACCAGACACAGACAAGAAGGGTCTGACACTAGGAACTGAACCCAGAACCTTTCACTGTGCCGATCTCTGAGTTACTCCCCCAGACCCAGGCTGGTGGTCCACTCCTTATTTTATTCAATACTAGTTTTTAAATTATCTTTATTTTATGTGTATGGGTGTTTTGGCTGCATGCATATCTGTGCACCACTTGTGTGTCCGGTGCCGGCAGAGGCTGGAAGAGGGCATCAACCCTGGGACTGGAGTTACAGACGTTCGTGAGCTGCCATGGGAGTGCTGGAGACAGAGCCAGGGTCTCTGCAGGAGCAGTCAGTGCTCTGAATCGCTGAGCCAGCTCTCCAGCTCCTCAACATGATTTTTTATATGCATAATAGTTTCAAATTTTTCTGGGTCAATAAATGTTAAGTGATAAGTGGTTTACATACATGGACACAAAGACAGCACACAAAGGACCATCTTGTAGGTAAGGAAGACAGTTCAGAATTTAGAGAAACCCTTTCCCAGTTAATGCGTTCACAAATTTGGAGTAGGCCAGATTAACTGTCTTCTCTTTTGTTTTGTTTTTCAAGACAGGGTTTAGACACAGTTTCTCTGTGTAGCCCTGCGTGTTCTGGAACTCTAGACCAGGCTGGCTTCAGACTCAGAGATCCACCTGCCTCTGTCTCCTTGAGAAAAGACACAAGCTACCAGACGTGGCCTGGCTCACATGAATTCCTAAATGTTCCTAGCATGATAACTAATTTTAAAAAGGCTACACCATATAAAAGGAGTATTTGTACCGTTAACTGTCTCACATAGAGGTAAAATTTTCGGCAGTCCGATTAATCAGTCATCTGAATAATTACTGTGAATGCACACACACACAACTGTTGGCTTTCTCGGCTTCAAAGGGCAGGGCAAACAGCAGGGTTTAAAGGATTTTTAGCAAAAAGTACAGTAAATTTCAAAATGATGTATGCTAGCTAGTTTTATGTCATCTTGACACAAGCTAGAGTCATCTGAGAGAACTCCAATGGAGAAAATGCCTCCATAAGACCCAGCTGTAAAGCATTTTCTTAACTAGTGATTGATGGGGGAAGACCCCGCCCACTGTGGGTGGGGCCATCCCTGGGCTGCTAATCCAGAAGCCCAGAAGAAGGCAGGCTGAGCAAGGCATGGGAAGCAAGCCATCGCCAGCACTCCTCCGTGGCCTCCATGAGAGTCCTTGCCCACACAGCTTCTGGTGAGGAACTTTTCTACAGAACTGGGAGTGAAATCAACCCTTCCTCCCCTACCCCAAGCTGCTTTTGGTCATGGTGTTTCAGCACAGCATAGAGATCCTGACTAAGACACGGGCATGTGAGGTTGTGATTTTTCTCGAAACTTACTGGCTATGAGCTCAAGAAGCTTTTAAGTTTTATGAATCAACCAGAAAAAGCAATGTTTACACATGTATGTAATCACCATGAGACGGAAATACTGTATAAAAATGATAATACGTCAGGGTGCAATGCAGGGTTCTCCCACTGCTCTTACTGCATTTTATTTATGGTGCTGGGGACTGAGCCCAGGCCTTTCTCACAGCAGGCGAGGGCGCCACAGCTTGGTCCTCTCCATCCCAGGCCTCTTCTAAACACTTTATTGAGATAGGGTCTCACTAAGTTGCATGTGCCCTACAGTACAGGCAGGTCCTAAAACTTGTAGTCCTCCTGCTCAGCCTCCTACAACAGCCTACAGTCCAGGCCAGAGCCATCAGACCCAGCTTTCTAGCCCGGGTTTGTGGTACTTACTGCCACACTGGGTTTCAGGGCAGAACTCATCAGTACTCAACTTTGCACTTTTACTCCTTCTATTGTTCACAGCGTTTTGACACAGCACACGTAACAAGGACGATGACCTGTGTAAAATTTCATCTTCTGAACCATACTGTACTTGATGTTGAAAGAAAATAAAACTTGAGACCTGTGATTCATATAATTTATGTCAAATAGCCCAAAGAGTTGTTTGTGAGCTTTGAAACCTGGGGCTGAGAACATAGCAGAACAAGCCAGGACATGCCTGGGCAGGCCCATCATTAAGACATTCCTGAGGCTGCTTGGCCATAAAGATAAAGAGAATGACATGTCTGGACTGGCCCGGCGCCTCCCTATCTCCCCGTCCTTCTGACCTAAGTTAAATGTTATCTGCATGTACAGTCTGCTGATGTTCAAATGGACCAATCATGTGAAACCGCGCCAATTCCTCCCCCAGCCCCAGCCCCTTTCTATAAAAACCCCTAGCTTCCAAGCCTCATGGTCGAATCCACTGTCTCCTGCTTGAGATATGTTTCGACCTGGAGCTCCGCCATTAAACTTCCTCATGTATTTACATCAAGATGGTCTGTTTGTTTGTGATTCTTGGGTGCCCGCTGAATCGGGAGTTGAGTGGGGGTTTCCCCACTAGGTCCTTTCAGTATCTACTGAGAAAGAAATCTCTCACTCAGTTATCTGGTCTTTCATTTAAGTTTGTGATATAGGTGTTCCATCACAATGAAGGTCAAAACTGTGTCCCTGAACCATAGTGTTAATTAGAATCTAGAATCATCTGGGGGTCCTTGGAAAGAAAGAAGGGTCTTCTATCCAAATCCGAATGGTCTCTGCTGAGCTTCTGAGTCAGACAAGATTAGGCATATCAGGATGTGTCGAGATGGTACGGCCATAGTTGAAATACGAAATCTGGGTTTCTAGTACTTTCTGAGGTTGACTGGGTAGTCTTTGGAAACACACTCCTCTTCCTGGCTCTTGGGTGGGACGGGGTGGGGGATGGGACTTAGAAACAAACAAAACTTCCCTGAGCAAAGGCACTTCAGACTGCTCCCTATGGCTAAGCACTCGCCGTTAGGTATGTACATTAAGAAACTACAAAGCTTTCAAATCTATTTCTGCCAAGCTAATCTTGCAGAAACAGTTCATAGAGCTGGACCACAAATAGTCACGGGCAGTGGTAATTCTCCTTAAACTGCCATGGGCTGAGTTCTACTTTGAAGATCAGCTCTAAACCTCCAAATCCAGGTAAAACTCAGAGGTACAAACTTTTAAACCACCGCAAAGCATATAAGGATAGGGCGTAGAATCTCTAGAAACTGGCTTTTATATTGGGGGCGGGGTGGGAATTTGGACCTGTGCTGATCTGAAGTGATTTTAAATCTCTCCTTTCTGTTCTGCTGGCTTCATGGCAGCCCACCAGTATGAAAAGAGAGGAGGAGACTTACTAGTATGTCCTCCAAACCAGGAAGAGAACAGCAAATATTTAAGGAAGGCACTTGAATATTAGGAAGAAAAGATCTTATAACAAACAGTTCACAGACTCCAAACTCATTCTTTCCATATCAAAAGCCTCCCTCCCGTGTGAGCATCACCCCACATCATGGCCTGTGCCCCGGAGTGGGGGCAGGGGAAGCTCACTGCAGTGGGGAAGACAGCTGCATAAATGACAGCATTGGGACGACCATCAAGAGACTGTCCAGGACTTACGGGAGCTTTGGTTAATGACTTGAGGAAGTATTTGAGATGCTTAATCACTTCCTGGTAGTTTGACCAACTCCCTATTCTTCTCAAATGTTTTGGCTTTGAGGAAAGAATAAATTAGCTATTTTTCTTACTTGGGAATAAAAATGATAACTCAAAAGCACAACACTGCAATAGTTAAATAAAAGACATAATAAGGGGTACTTGGAAAAACTTAAACTTCATTTTTACATTTATTTTATTTTGTTTTATTATATATATATATATTAGTAGGCTCACACATACATCACTATAAATGTGCCTAATGTCTGAAGAGGTCAGATGAGGCATTGGATCTCCTGGGCCTGGAGTTACAGATGGCTGTGAGCCACCACATGGGTGCTGGGAATCAAACCTGGGTCCTCTGCAAAAACAAGTACTCTTAACTACTGACTGAGCCATTGATCCAGCCCCACAGGTGCTTTTTGAAAAGTTTAAAAACGTAAGATAAAATCGACAATTTAAAATTTATTTCTCTCAGTGGAGTATGGCAGGGGCTCGCCTGTCATCTCAGCACTTAAGAGGTGGAGGCAGAAGAATCAGGAGTTCAAGGTCACCCTGGCAGCCTCTCAAGCTGAAGGCGGGCCTGAGCTTTGTGTCTCAAACCCTGCCCCAACCGCACACTATTTATCTCACTAATGAGGAAGCCAATGTGATAATAAAGTTCTTTCTAGGGGCAATCAAAGAGCTGAGCATTTATAAGCATTTAAAAGGACATTAGTGCCAGACAGGATAGTACACACTTCTAGTCCCAGCACTCAGGAGTTGAAATAAGAGAACCAGGAATTCAGAGCCACCCTTGGCTACATAGTAAATTCAAGGCCAGCCTGGGTTATACAAGATCCTATCTCAAAAATAAAAATAAAAAAATAAAAACAAGAAAATCAGAATAAGATTTGGGGGTCAGATGCTGTAGTAGTTTGGATGAGTTTTAATACTTGGCCCCCAGTTGGAAGAACTGTTTGGGAAGGATTAGGAGGTGTGGCATTGTTGGAGAAGGTGTGGCATTATACCCTCAAGCTGCCATGATGGGCTCTCTAACTCCCTGAAATGTGAGCCCAAATTAAATGCATTCTTTTAGAAGCTGCCTTTTAAAAAGTAACTGAAATACACCAGGAGCAGTTTACAAGGTAATGGAACCATAACTCTTGAAGAGATCCCATCTAGACATCTACATGCTAATGTGCAACTTCACAATGTCTAGGCTTCGATCAGATAGTCAGCAGCCTATTAAAACACTGGCCACTCTCCTAATGCCTGAGGGTACCGTGGAGCAATGCTTTCTCCATCTTGTATCTTATCGGTGAGCTTTAAGTACTTTTCCATTTCCTGAGGTAAGAACAGTTCACTCACAGATAACACGCAAGCAGGGAAGCACAGCACACCGTGGATTTTCACTTTTAACTCTGGGGATGTCAGTTCTCTGGCTTGAGGAAGGGGATGAAGAGAAAGCCATGGGATACTCGGGGGGGGGGGGGGAGGGTGGAGAGCAATAGGTCTGCAGCTTTAATGTCATCTTCACAGGGAAGGGCTCAGAGCTCTGTTAGTGGGGGCATGAGCAGTGTCATTTCTGGGGTCCGGCTATGTCACACTTCAGCTGTTTGCTCCACATAGGTACAATGTGTTTCCTGTTGTCACCTGGCACATAGGTACAACAGTGTTTCCTGTTGTCACCTGGACTTCTTGCTGAATGGAGTTCAGGGTCATGTCATTGTTCCTCCTGAATTCAGACTGTTTTCAACATGTCTGCCTTTCTACAGGAAACCACAGTTCTATTGAGGACCTTCTCATAAGCCCTTCTTTGTCCTTCCTGGAGCTGTACAGCAAAAACCAGGGCCTGGTTCTGAACAGCATGGACCAGGCTCAGGAAGGCATTACCTAAATCTCTGCCCCTGTCCCCATCTCTATGTTCTCTAGTGTGTGGGGAAGGCTGTAGCTTTGTGTACCCCAAAGTGTACACGAGGTGGCACATGGTCTACTAGGTGGTGATGCTGATCTACTGGAGAGCATTGCTTCCTTTCTGCTTTACTCGGTGTGAGAGCTCCTGGGAGCCCTGGTCAGTCAGTTCACAGCCAGTGCTGCAGCTATCCTTGGAGTGGCCAGACATTTTACAAACAATATCTTTCTCCAAGTCAGGCTTGTATGTTTGCTTATAGTATCATTCAGTTTCCTGCAGCTCCAGCTTGGCTCTTGGGCTTGTGGGTCTTTCATGGAGGCCCTTAGCTCCATCCTGAAGCACCATCCTGAAGACCATCTCCAGGAGACTGCCCAAGGCTGACTTCAGCAGTGATGGAAGGCCTTTATGCCCTCTCTGATATCTCATCTCTGTGCTTGGCTGGTGTGGTGGTTTGAATATGCTTGGCCCTACATGGTCCTGAGTGGCACTGTTAGGAGGCCTTGTTGGAGAAAGTGTGTCACTGTGAGGGTGGGCTTTGAGACCCTTATCCTAGCTGCCTGAAAAACAGTCTTCTCCAATAGACCTTCAGATGAAGATGTAGAACGCTCAGCTCTGCCTGTACCATGCCTGCCTAGATGCTGCCATGCTCCCACTTTGATGACAATGGACTGAATCTCTGAACCTATAAGCCAGCCCCAATTAAATGTTGTCCTTATAAGAGCTGCCTTGGTCATGGCGTCTGTTCAGAGCAGTAAAACCCTAACCTATCCTAGCCGGCCTAGTAAACAACATCAACAACGGACCCCATCCACACGACTGGTCTTTGTGGCCATTTTGATATTCACAGCGCTCTACTCTGAATCAAAGAGCCTGCTATTTTATAGTTTGTTTTGCTTTTGAGTTTGAGACAGGATTTCACAAAGTCCAGCCTAGTCTCAGACTCCTGATTCTCCTGCAAGTACTGAGACAAGAGGAGTGTGCTAGACTGACAAGTTTATTTAATATTTCATTATTAAAGCTACTTTTACTCAGTGTGACTATGAGAGTCCTCGGCTAACTTCAAGCACACGATCACAAGAGGGCGGGTGGGATTATTAAAGGCAGAGGCAGAGACTAAGAGGAAACCTACAGAAGACGCAGGTGGTTAAGATGCCATCCTGGGGTGGGATGCAGGCCTCCTTGGGCACAGCGGACACTTAGAATAATGGCAGGTCACTGAGGACAGGCTAGGTGCTTTCAAACATCTAAGATGCAAAGGACATGGGCAATACATTTGAATATGATTTTCACCACAGTAATTAAGGAATACATTCAGCATTTCTTTGATGGTTCTGTTTGCAAGATGATCTTCTTGGGAAGTCAAATGATCTTAACAGGAGTGCGACACTATACAGTGAGCCGAGAGAGGCATGTGGCTTCTGACAACAGCTCTGTCGTACAGGTGACAGCCACTGCAAAGCCTCGCAAAAAGCCTGCCCGACTTTACGTCAGCTAAATGTTAGGACATCTTGTCCTTTAAATCAAAGTAAGCGCACAGGCCAGGGTGACATCGCAAGTCTCTAGCACAGGCAAAATAGACACCAGGGCCATCAGGTAGGCCACAAACAGAGACAACTCAGTGTTCAGTGTCCTTTACCTTTAGTTGAGATGCTTTTATGTGTGTGGTGTGTATGTGTGTGTGTGTGTGGATGTGTGGATGGTGTGTGTTTGTAGTGTGTATGTTTGTTTGTGTGTGTGGTATGCATGTGGTATGTGTGACTGTATTTGTGATGTGTGTGTATCTGTGTGTGTGTAAGTGTGATGTGTATTTGTGTCATGTATGAGTGTGTATGGTGTGTGCATATGTATGTGTTTGTGCTATGTGTGAGTATGTGTATATGGTATATGTGCTTTGTGTGTTGTTTTGTGTATGTGTGTGTGTGACCGTGCTCGTGGTGTTTATGCATGTTTACACGTGTGTGCAGATGTACTTGACTAGAGTAACATCCACCATCTTCCCCAGTCACTCTCCAACTGATACTGAGACAGGCTCTCTCACTTGAACGCAGAGGTCACTAATCCAGTCTCCGTAACCAGATTTACCCTAGGCATTCCTCATCTGTGCCTGCCAGGTACCACTCCAGGGGGCTACCATGCTCACTGGCTTTGTGTAGGTGCTAGAGTCAGATCCAGGTCTGGAGCTTATATAACAAGCACTCTCTCTTTGGAGCCATCTCCCCAGGCCCTTTCTGTTTAAAAAGAAACTCCTGGGGCTTAGGAGCTAGATAAAATGCTTTCTGTGCAAGAATGAGGACCTGAGTTCATGTTCCCAGCACCCCATAAACAGCTGCATGAGGTGACGCACTAGTCAGTCATCCCAGCACAGGGTGGCTGGGGTGGTGCCCTGCTGGCAACCAGCCTGGCCAATCAGTGAGCTTCAGGCTGGTTGCCAATCAGTGAGCTCCAGGTTCTTCAAAAGCCCCGCCTCAGAACGTGAGATGGACAGCAAGAAAGAACACCACTCTGACCTCCTCCTCCACAGGCACATGCAGGGGGCACATGTCTCCCTCCCCCAAAACACAGCCCTCCCCAAGGCAGATGAAGAAAATATCCAAGAAAGCAAGGTTTATCCTCGGGTTAATTCACTGTCCAAAGATTATGGTTAGATTACAAAGATAAAGTTTAGTTTACAAAACCTAAATTAGGCGATGCTTGACGGACAAGTGAAGAGCCCATGGTGAACACCTGAAAGCAGATTAAGCAAGTCCATGTGCTGTCTGACCTGAGAAAGTCTCCAAGTTTAAAGGATAGGGAGTGTAGAAAACACAAAGCACCCACGTGAAGGCCTCTGTGGCCTAGGTACTCAGGGGAAGACTCATGCAGTGCTGTGCATGGTGATACACATGCAGTGCTGTGCATGGAGATACACATGCAGTGCTGTGCATGGTGATACACACTTGGGGAGCTGAGGCAGGTGCACCTCAAGGACAGGTCACCTGGGTTATATATGGAGTTCTAGGCCAGCCTGGGCTACACAGCAAGGTTCTGTGTGCCTCTGCCATTGGTTTCCTGTCTCCTTAGATTTCACCCTATCGCTCTCATTGTAGGTCCGTTTTTAACATAAGTTACCAGGACTTTTAGCAAGGTCTTACCTTGCTAAGGTAAGGGAATGACAGAAATTTCTCCACCACTAAAAGAACAATAATACATGGCTAAAATAACGTAAGCAGACAAATGTAGACATTTTCAGCAGAAGTACTGGCCTAGAAAAATTAGATTCAGTTCCATTTAAACTGCCAAACTTGATCTGACTTCAATCCCTGGGTCCTATGTGGTAGAAAGAGAGATCCAACTGATACAGTTGTCCTCTCATCTCCACACATATGCCAATGTGTGTCTGTATATGTGTGTGTGTGTGTATGCATATATATATACACACACATATATATACACACACATATATATGTATGTATATATATATACAAATATATATATATAATTTTACTATATAAACAACATATTACACATTTCTTTCTGATCCATTAAAGCTACGTCATTTCATAAATACTTTATCCTGAGGGTGGGAGGGGTGGCTCAGTAGTTAAGGGCACTTGCTGCTTTTGCAGAGGACCCAGGTTCAGTTCCCAGGACCCCAAATCAGGCAGATCACAACTGTCTGTAACTCCAGTTCCAGGGGATCCAATACCTTTGGGGTCCCTGCCTGTATGTGATACACAGAAAGATACTCAGGCACATATATATTATACAGAGAGATAAATAGATAGGTATATACATATATAAATATATAGATGATAGTAGAGAGATAATTCTTCAAATACTTTAACTTGAAATCCCATAGTCTAAAATACATGATCAAAGAATTAGTGAATTTAAAGGCTAAAAGAATCTTCAAAGTATATCTCATGTAGATGATTTTTTTTGCTTGCATGTCAAATCCCCATGGTTCTTGTTAAAATGCAGATAGACAGGCCACACTATGCCCCTCTGACTCCATAAACCTGAGGTGAAGTTCAGTGGGGGTTTCTACTGAAGTTGCCAGTGTACCTCATGCCCACCCCAGGAAAACTCATGTAGGCAGCCTGTAAATCCCAGGAAGAACAGAACTCCTGCAGTGTACCCCTAAATCAGGAGCCTCCCCTAGGACCCTGTTTCCGCCTCTGATTATTCTCTTTTCAATCCTTGCAGGTGTTCACTGCCCCCTCTGGCCATTATACCAGGAATGGAAGGGAGCTTCTAGAAGGAACCAAAGCATTAAAAAGATAAACTCGCTCAACATCGGTGTCTACAAGCCCACCAGTGCACAGACACTGAGGACACCAAACAGAGGCATGCATGACTCACCTGGTTCTTCTGGTATTTGTTCAATAGACTCAGAAACAAGGCGTAACACCTGGAATAGCTGGCCAGGGCTGCACAGCAGTCGCGGTAAGAGGTTAGTTTGCTGTGGGAAATGCCAAGTGGGAGAATCAGAACAAATGCTACAATTTTTAAAATTTAAGTGCACCTAGTATCACTGTAAAATGCAGATCATGCAAATTCAGGAAAAGAAGTCCAGAAATCCAGAGAAACTGCAAAGAGGCTTGCTATCTGCTCTGGACTCTAAGGGGACAGAGCAAGGGCGGGCGTTTCTAAAGCCCCCTCCTTGGTAGTAAACACTTGGCTAGCAGGCTTGAGGCCCTGTGTTTGCTTCCCAGAAGGCAGAACCCTGAAGATGGCAGAGTGCTGTCCTCCTTTGCTTTCTGCTGCTGATAAAAGCTGTGACCTTATAGCGTACAGTCCATCTCAAAGGGAAGCCAAGGCAGAAACTAAAGCGAAGACCACAGAGGAACACTGCTCGCTAGCTTGTTTGGCTGTGGCGTGCTCAGTTTGTCATCTTATACAGCCCAGAACCAGCTGCCTAGCAATGGCACACATCCCTCCCCGCCCCGCAGTGGGCTGGGCCATCTACCATCAATCGCTCATCGAGAAAATGTCTCACAGACTTGTCTATAGGCAATCGTATGGAGGTAATCCCTCTATTAATGTTCCCTCTTTCCAGACGACTGACTCTAGATTTGTGTCAAGTTGACAAAAAAGCTAGATGGGATGTACAAAACGGAAACTCAGAAATTGCTGCAGTATTTGTTTGGATAACCACCCCATCAGAAGCAGGCATAAAAACTAACATCAGCCAAAATAGCCCTTAGAACAGGCAGTGTTGAAAGTGTTTCATGAGCAGCGAGCAAACCCCAAAGCTAATACTGAAAAGCTCATGACAAACAGGAACCTTTCATGAGTGACAGGTGGACAGGCACACGTGACTACTGTCCTGTTGAGAGTTTCACCATCTCTTCACAGCACTTGACACCCTCCAGACAGCCTTCTTTGGTCACCATGCAGCAGGCCATGGCTGGTGCCCAACTACAATGGCAGCACTTGGGGGTCTAAGAATTACAGGGCCGTTGAGCCTGGGAACTTGGAAACTAGCCTGTACAATCCAGGCAGGCGTGTGAGTTTGGAATTGACTCTTTCCTCAACCTTTAGATCCTCAGACTTGAACTCAGGTTGTTAGATTTGGTGACAAGTGGCTTTATCTACCAAGCCATCTCACAAGCCTGTTTTTTCTTTGAAACGGAGTTGCATGTAGCACAGGCTGGTCGCAGACTTCCTATGTAGCTGAGGATGACCTTGAACTCTTGATTTTCCTGCTTCCGCCTGGGATGAGCCACACTGCCAGCTTAAAAGATACGAATGTATTTCCCACATACTGTAAAACTTTTAAAAATATGAAACTTCCATTTCAAGTCACCTAGAAAATCTAGAGACACGTCTGAATACAAACAAATACTGCAAATTACAATTCATAGGATACAGTTAAAGTGGCATTTAGAGGAAAATGAATAGCCTTAACAAGATCAAAAAGAAGATGAATTTCTAACTAAAACAGGTAGAAGCAAAACATAGCATCTTCACAGACAGTAAAGAGGAGTTAGTCAGGAGAAGCAGGAAGAGTAAGATAGGAAACATGCATCAATTTTATTGATACATCTATTGATTCTTTGCTGAAACCTAATGACTGGGGGACTGGTGAGATGGCTCAGCAGTTGAGAGCACTGGCTGCTCTGGCAGAGGACCCAGGCTTAGTTGCCAGCACCCACATGGTGACTCAGCCTATGACTCCAGCTCCAGTCGATGAAGCAGCCTCTAACGGACCTCTGAGGGCACACGTATGCATGCATGCACATGGTACACATGTACACATACATACAAGCACTTATAAGTATTCATAAAAGAAAATATTTTTTTAAAAGACTGTCAAACCTTTGGCAAGATTGATCAAGGAAGTTTAAAAAGTTATTAAAAATCAAATCAAACATGAAAGGCAATCTTAACAACAAGAAGGGCCACATAACATGGGAAGAAAAAGTGTGAGCTCTGGAGTCAGAATGCCTGGCTTGACCCGCAGCTCTGCAGCCTACTGAGTGTGATGCTGGGAAAATGTCTGCATTTCCCCTGTGCCTCAGTTTCCCCCTATGTCAGATGAAGATGACAGTGAAGGCACCCATTTGGTTGGTACGTAGATGATTGCCCAGCCCACACTAAGTACAGTACAAGTATTTGCAAATAAGTAAAATAAATAAAACTGTATCATTGGAGACAAAACTGATTAAAATCAACATTGGTTGATTGAAGTACTAGAAATGGAACCTAGGGCCTCTCACAAGGTAGGCAAGCATTCTACTACAGAGTTACTGTCATGCCATATTGATTTATTTTTGGAAACAGGGTTTTACTATGTACTCCAAGCTGGACTCTTGATCTTTCTGCCTCAGCCCCCTGAAAGCTTGGTTGGAACCATGTAATGTTGTTTGAAAGCATTAGGGGGAAAGATGAAATCTCATAAGAATCAAATGGACTGAAGCTAAGCGGAGTGGGAACCCAGACAGTATACACAGCCACTAAACAAACGAATCAGCTAGCCATGGTGGCTGGTACCTGGAGCCTTGGCTACTCAGTAGGCAGCGGAAGGAGGGCCATCTGAGCTCAGCAGTCTGGGCTCTGCCTTGGCCATACAATGAGACTAACTCCAGGGTGGGGGTGGGAAGTGGGCATGGGGAGATAGAGGGAGAGAAGGGATTGTTAACTAATTAAATCTGTAGCCATTATCCACACACTTAGATTACATTTTCCCACTCATTTTATGATGACACTATATACTTGAAACTGAAAACACAAAAATAATATGGCAAAGAAAAAGGCAAGGTCAATGTAAGTAAGTCACTTACCGGTCAGAAAAATCGGAAATATATTAGTTAACTAAATCCAACAATTCATAATAGTTTACCACAAGAAATCCTAGCTCTCAGGAGGCCGAGGGAGAAACCTAGGTCTCTGTGAGTTAGAGGCCAGCATGATCTGGGCTTTGAGATCTTGTGTCCAAAGGGTAGGGAGGGCAGCCTATACTAATTATTTTCAGCTGGCAAAACCACGCGATAATCTTTAAAGTTAGAAGAAGATAGCTAGTGCTCACTCACCAGTTTTTCATTAAGAGTCCCAAGCAACGTAATAAAGATGGGAGCTAGTCATGATGGCTCAGACAACACTTGGGAGCCTGAGGCAGGATTGCCAGGAAGGAGTTCAAGGCCAGCCTGGACTATGGGAGTAAAACTATCTCAACATATTAAATTAAAACTAATTTAAATTCTTTGTGTGAAAAAAAAAAAAACCTAAGAACAACACGCCTTAGGAAAGGGTTTATTCCGGTTATGTTTCCGCATTACTGTCCCCTTCACTGAGGGAAGGAAGGGAAGTCAGGTCACACACTGAGAGAGGAAGCTGGGAGCAGGAACTGAGGCAGACTGAGAACCTTTAGCCTGTATTTATAGCTGGCTCTGCCTCTTTTCCTATAAGCCAGGCCCACCTATCCAAGAGAGTGGGTGGGGCCACCTCTTACTAATCAAGAAAATGCCCGCAGACATGCCCACAGGTCGATCTGAGGGAGGCGATTTACACCAAGGATACAAAAACTAAACATTTTAAAATGAGGTATTTTCTTAGTCTACCTACCTAAAGATTCTGGCGATGTTGGTACAGATGTCCTTGTCGTCTGCATGCTGTTCCATCACTGTGCAGAGATGGGGAAAGGCCCCCATGTTCAGGAGCTTGCTTCTCGTCAGTGGTGAATCGACTAAGTTTCTCAAGGTCGCGGTTGTCTAGGAGAACGTGTGTGCGTGTCATTTTCTTAAAGCTTAAAATAAGGCAGCAGGGCTAGGAGACCCCTCCCTGCCCTCCTCTCCACTGCAAGGAAGGGGGAAGGGTCTGTGCCCAGAAGAGAGACAAGAACAAAGAAGCCTAAATCAAATGGAAAGAGTGGAGGCTGCTGGGTGTAGTGACATATGCCTGCAATCCCAGAATAAGGAAGTCGAGAGGAAACAGTTAGGAGTTCAAGGCCAGCCTGAGCTACAAAGGGACTGTCTCAAATGAACCCACACAAAGTATGTAGATGGAATATTAACATTTTAGGTAAATAATTTACCAGACCCTCAGAGTTAGTGAAACCCTCATCGTTGACTGAGCTTGTCATAAACACAGTAACACACATGAGAACCTTCCCACTTTAATTTTTTCAAGTTTTATTATTTTATTAAGAGAGAAATCGTGTGTGCGTGGGGGGAGAGTACCCATATGCTATAGCAGTCATATGGAACTCACAGAACAACTTGTGGGAGTCAGATCTCTGTTTCCATCACGTGAACTCCAGAGCTCAGATCTGGCTACCCAGCTTGGTGGCAAGCGCTTTTACCCACTGAGCCATCTCACCAACCCCTAGATTCTTTGTTTGTTGTGACTATTGTTTTGAGACAGGATCCTGTCTAGCCCAGGCTGGCCTCAAGCTTGTTATGTAGCCGTGGCTGATCTTATCTTCTGCTCCTTCTGCCTTGACCTCCCCAGTCTGGGAGTACAGGCCTGGCCCCTGCTTCTGGCTTTGCCCACTTAAATTCTTCTAAGTAGCACTGAATAATGAGGAAGCCAGTAGCTGTGGGAAGCCGCCCCCACATTCGCCGTCACAAGATGGCGCTGACAGCTGTGTTCTAAGTGGTAAACAAATAATCTGCGCATGTGCCAAGGGTATTTCTCCACCCCATGTACTCTGCCTTCCCCGTGACTACAACTCGGCCATGGGCTGCAGCCAATCAGGGAGTGATACGTCCTAGGCGAAGGATAACTCTCCTTAAGAGGGAGGGGGTTTCGCTTTCGCTTTGGGCTTTGGGCTTGCTCTCTTGCTCCTAAAGATGTAAACAATAGAGCTCTTGCTCTGCGCTCTGGCGCTCTGGCTCCTAAAGATGTAAGCAATGGGGGGTTTGAGGCTTACACTCTTGCTCCTGAAGATGTAAGCAATAAAGTTTTGCCGCAGAAGATTCTGGTTTGCTGCGTCTTTCCTGGCCGGTCGCGAGAACGCGTGTAAGAAGTAGCTATGTAAGACTTTTAGTCTCATTTCATTCAAAGAGGGAGATACAACTTCTTACAAAGTTGTCATATTTTGTTAACAGTTTTTTCAAGAGAGCTTTCTTCTTAGAGCTTTGGTCTAAGGGTCAAGAAGAGAGCAACTTGGTAAGATTGTAACAGTGGCTTTGTTGTTTAGTAATTTTGTCTTGTTTGCTTGTGTTTTTTTTTGTTGTTTGTTTTTGAGGTAGGGTTTCTCTGTGTAGCCCTGGCTGTCCTGGAACTCACTCTGTAGACCAGGCTGGCCTCGAACTCACAGAGCTTGGCCTGCCTCTGCCTCCCCAGTGCTGGAAGTAAAGGCGTGCGCCACCACTGCCTCATTGTTGTCTAGTGATTTTCTTTTTCAGTGTGATCATTGCCCTTGGGGCTGGCACTCCCCCAGCCTGGCTTGGTTTCTCACCCTCCCACAGTACATTTTCCTCATGGTGGGGTGATACTGACTGGTTGTCTTATCATTGTGAGATATGAATCGAGGTGAGCTGAGGCGAGGCAGGGTGAGCTGTGGGGAGCGGAGGTGAGCTGAGGTGAGCTGAGGCGAGGCAGGGTGAGCTGAGGTGAGGTGAGCTGAGGGGAAGGGGGGTGAGCTGAGGGAAGCTGAGGTGAGGTGAGGGCAGCTGAGGGGAGATAAGATTAGATATGTGGATATCAGTATTATCCACTGCACAGGGTGGGCCTGGCCCCACCCCCACTGAAGAGTTTCACCCATGGGTGCAGAGGAGGAAGCGTGGGCCCGTGAGTTGAATCTCCCCATGAAGTATGATTAGGGCAGTCACTCACGCTGTGCCTTCCCCTTTATATTGTGGTCAGTGGGAAGCAAAGCAGGCTTCCTCTGGTTACTTCCTGGGTGCTGGGATGTATGGATTGTAAAGGTGTAGAGATGGTTTATGTGTGCTGTAGAGCTCTATGTAAGAGTCAAGCATTGTTGTGGGCACCACACACCTTTCAAAACAACCAATGCCAACCATACACACCTGAATCTCAGTGTTTGGAGGTGGAGATAGGAGGATCATGGCTAGCCTTCACTACAGAAAGAGTATGAGGCCTGCCTGGGCTAGAAGACCCTCTCTCAGAACACAACCAACCAAATAAACAACAGAAAAATTAATGAGATACCAGGTACCCTTGGTTAGTTTTTCCTTTGTATCAACGAAGTTAAATATAACTGATTAACATACAACTGATCATGTTGAAACCCAGAAAATTTGCAAACCTTTTAAATGAATGTGTTCAAAGCACTAGTGGTTGACTCCTAAGTTCTTCCTTGAAAGCTCTGACATCACACACATTGGCAGGGAAATAAACTACTTGCACATGATGCAAGGGAGCCTGGCTCTCATGAGCATCTACTAAGCTAAGGCCTGGGTCTCTGTGAGACTAATAGGCCATGCTGTAACCTTTTAATTCAGTTCCTCATGTTGTGGTGACCCCCAACCATAATCATTTTCATTGCTACTTCATAACTGTAATTTTGCTACTGTTATGAATGGTAACATTATCTATGTTTTCCAATGGCCTCAGGCAGCTCCTGCCAAAGAGTCCTTCAAGGGGCCAAGACCCTCAGGGTGAGAACCACTGATCTAAATGCTGGTTCACCCACTTCCCTCCCAAGAGACTGGAGAACCAGTGACAGACTGACTCCCTCTGTCCCCAGGGCAGGCGGAGCCCATGGGAGCCAGGAGCACGTACTCCAGCTGCCGTGGGAGGACAATGTCAGTCTCACCTTGCTCCCACACTAACCTCCGTCTAAAGGGGTCGCAATTTTCCCTGGAGCTATTTTTTCTTATTCAAACCCTAATTTATCCCTTCCCACTCTCTTATCCCTTCTCATTAGAAAAAGTTAAAAGTTTTATAATTCTTCTGCTCCAAACATATTACTTTTGTAAATGACCCAATCAGTGGCTGGGCATAATGGCTCACACCTGTAATCCCAGCACTCTGGAGGCTGAGGCAGGAGGACTGTGAGTTGGCATTAAGAAGGGTTACATAATAAGTTAGAGTTAGCCTGGGGTGAAATCCTGTCCTCCAGCCCCCAAAAGGCCCAAAGCAGGAGTGGAGGTGCAAACATTAGAACATTGTATGTCCAGAGGAGTAATACATGCTAGCCTGAGCATTTGCACGTGTGTCAATTGTGGCGCTGGCAGAAAGATGCATGAAGCTTATACCCATGTCAAAACTTCTGAGTAACATTCAACATGTGACATCCATAGCCTGGGTGCCCAGGCCCACAGAGTCCCCCTGTTTTCTGCTTTTTGTTACCTGAAGCCCTGGTGGCTGTGTCCATTTTTCCCAGGTTAAGACTCAATGGCATGATCTTGTGATCCGGTTATTCTTAATCACTCGAAAGTGTGCCTCCGGCGACAGAGCCCACGAGGGCTCTCAGTGGGCTCTGCCTGCCTGTCGACTCTGGGCCAGGAGCTTCAGGGAGGGCATGTCCTGGGTTTGACTTTTTGGCACTGAGCCCAAGTCAAGGCTGGTACAGACACACACAATAGAAAGCTCCACTCCTTCCACACTTCCTCTGGCTGCCATCGTTCCTTCCACAATGTCATCGTTTGCCAACCTCTACAGCTCTCCCCCACCCCCACCAGACACCATCTGCCATCTTTCTGTGTGGGGAGGTTTTCAATGGGGTGGCTTTCGATCCAACCACAATAAGGGGATTTCAAAACCTCCCCTCCCCTGATCACCCAAGACGAAGGGGGAGCATCCACACCCTACAGACTCTCACTCTCTCAGTCTATGCGTCCATATTACTTTCTGCGTCTCCCCCTCTCCCCAACCCTCCAGACAACAAGCTTGTCTTCTGGCCCATGTCTTTCTCTAGACTGCATCCTTCACTCAGCATGTCTTCCTCAACTACTCCTGCCACCTGTTGTTCACATGCAGGGCCCAGTTAGGTCCACTGCTTTTCATGGATGGCTTAGTGACTAGACAGAGCCTCTTCTCTGTGCCAGTAGCACCCTAGTTAGGTCTCTCCCTCTGCAACATATATACATATATATTTTACATACATGTATATTATATATATAGTATATATATACACATATACACTATTATATATATAATTATGTATCAACATATATGTCAACCACATATATACATATACACATACACATATATATGTGTGCATATATGTATGTGTATATATACATATATATGTGTGCAGATATGTATATGTGCATGTATATGTGCATGTATATGTATACACACATACATATGAGAGATGTTTGCCGCCTCCCTGCCTCTTCCTCTACTTCCCAGTTCTCCTTAGTTACTGTTACTTCTCTTAATCTCTCAAACCTAATAAATCCTTTCTTTAAAGACAGTGGAGGTCAGATGGTGCCTATTTAGCTTCTAAAGGGCTTGCCCGCGCCATCCATTCACAACTCCCAACTGCAGCATTTCACCAAGAAACAAAGTAAAAAAAAAACCCTTGAGCTGCAACTGTTCTATCTGCAGCAGGGGAGACAGAGTCAGGAAACAACCAATGGGAAGGCAGCGGGAGAGACAGAGTCAGAAAGCAACCAATGGAAAGATGACAAAAGAAGCTGTGCTGACAGCCCACAAGAGAATTGAACAGAGTTCAGTGTCCTCGCTTTTGCTACATGTTGAGTGGAACGAAGAGGACTGGCGTTTTGTTTTGTTTTTGTTTTTTTTTTTTCCATTTATCAAGGGAGAAAAGTCCATCTTGGTCATGGCTAGTTATCTGCTGAACAATGACCGAGCTCTGCTCTGGAGCATCATGCTCCCTTCTCCAATGAGCTGTCCTCTGTCAGATAAGATACCCTGAGAGCCTGGCAAAGCTGCATGTCCTTCATGAATTAGGTGAGTCTTGATGTCTTACCATGCAATCAATATCTAGAGGCCATTCTTAGTTTATTTTGCATTTTGGTGCTGGGGACTGAACTGAGGCCCTTAGTTGCTAGGCAAGCACTCTACCAAGAAACTAAACTCTCAGCCCTAGGAAAGCCATTTTTATAGAGAAAACTGCATTAAGATGATATTGGGCCTAGGAGTAGTGGTCCACACCTTTAATACCAACACTTAGGAGTCAGAGGCAGGTGGACCTCTGTGAGTTCCAGGCCAGCCTGGTCTACATAATGAGTTCCAGGACAGCCAGCGCTACACAGACAAGCTCTGTCTTTAAAAAAAAAAAAAAAAAAAAAAGGCTCAAATAGCCCATCTCAGAACTCTCCCTGAGGTCCTGAGACTAAGCAAAATGGAGCATTCCAGGAACTTGACCCTTAGTCAGGGCCATAGGGGAGCCATTTTCCCAACTCTAAAAAGCATCTTTCAAAGAAACCTTTGGGCACACTGCAAGTAAGGTGTCTGGAAATTACGACACTTCTTCAACCCCTGCAGCCCGCAGCAAGATTATCCTCTGATATAGCAAAAGGTGTTATGCAAATGAGCTGCCACCACCCCACGGGGGGACAAACTACTCACCCCATTTGCTGCTTGAAACAACCCTTGGAGCAGGCAAGAACAGGGTTCTGTTACTCATTTGTGAGATGAGGAAACTGGGGTGCAGGACGTCCGCAGGCCTCCAGGTGGCCTGGAGCCCTAGACTTTGAACTCCTGTCCCCTGCTCCGCCATTCTATTTGGCATTTGTCTGTAAACACATTTATTTTATTTCTCGGTTGCGGGCTATCCATCCCTCAAGTCCCTCACGTTTTATCTCAACTGCAAAATGGTTCACTTCGCACTGGTGCTGGGAAATGACGAACACAGTCAGAGACCACAGACGGGGGCCCCACAAGTGAAAAGTCAAAGTGGCACTGTTCCTAACCTCAGCTAAACCTGTCCTTCTCTATTAGTAAAAGTACATTCATTCTTTGGACTTTTGCCCAACTGAGACCACATATGTGCCTGAATCCAAGCCCCTGTGGTAACCCAAGAGGTTTCACGTTGTCTCGCATATGGTGAATACAGTCTGGCAGAAACATAAGACACCAACAACATGCAGCGTCACTGCACACATGAACACATTAGAGCCAAGTTTTCCCAAGGATCTCATGGCAGTCCGCATACGCACACGCATAGGAACGTGCTGCTAATTCACAAGCCTGCTGGGGTCTGCCTACAGCATTTCCTACCATGGCTTTCTCCCCAACCGGAAGGACTCCTGCCCATCCCCCACCCCAACACTAGCTTGTGCCTATTTTTCATTACTGGGAATCTATTTACTACCTGGATGTCTTTTTGTTTCAGGATAAATGGATGTATGACTTGATCTTTCTAATTTTTAGCCCCGGCTGTCCTGGAAACCCAGCTGGCCTTGAACTCCCTTGATCCATTTGCCTCTGCCTCCCAAGCACTAGAATTAAAGGGATGCACCACCACCACCCATCCATCCTTGTAATTTAATAATCATGCCCCATTAAGACAGGAGAGAACTTGGAGGTTGTATAGATTACACAGAATGTTGATGTGCCAAAATAAGGAGTCTGCGAGAGATGCCTTAGTGACCACTGACAAAGAATGGGCGGGGTGTGCAGTTATAACTCTAGTAGCTGGGAGAGGCAGAGGCAGGAGCATCACCAGGAGTTCCAGGTCATCCAGAGATCATGTCAAAGGCTAAAATTACTAAGTGATGAAGTTCTAACACTGGGTTTCACAACTGCGTGTTAGAAGTTAGAGGCATTTCTTCATTGCCGCGATGACTATATTCACAGTACGGAGAAGCGGCAGGGCTGAGCAGACATGCTAAGATACCGGCAAGCAAGCGGTTCTCGGCAAACAGTGCGCGTGGATCCTTATTTCCCCGCCCTGGATCTTCCTGGCTGCAGAGGAAATATCTTTAGCATATTCTTCCTGGCCCTGCTGTGTACGCTAACCCTCCTTCCTGATTGGTGGCTTCATCCAAGCCTGTCCTGGTCCCGCTTCTCCTTTCCTCTTGTTAAAGTAAGCTGCCGTCACAGTATAGTATTTTGTGAAACTCTAGGCACAGACAGAGCCTGTGCCTGGGGAGGTATGCAGCACTGGAAGGCTTGTTATAAAACTCATCCTCCAGCCATGGTGATGAGCCCCGCCCTTCCATAGTTCAGAACCCAAGGCATTATATGATCGTGGGTGCCGCCGAGTCTCCTCACATCTCCAGACTTGCTGTCCTTGGAGAAGCAGTCTGAGCAGCCACTGGGAAACTGCTTCTTCCCAAGCAAAGGCAGAGGAGAAAGGCAATGCCTGCTCTCTCCTGTCAGGTGAGTTAGCGGCCAGTTGCTCTGGCGGATAAAGCATTCCTTTACAGGAAGGGAAGTTCCTAAGTGAAGAATAGCTGTCTCGTTCAGTGAACAATAAATCACTACAATTTGTATGCCATTAAAAACTGGGTGTGAAGGAACTCTCCATCCTAGCAGATGGACAAAGGTTGCTTTGAGAAAGTATTTCTGCTGTTTCCCATGTTGGGTATAGGTCTCAATTGTGTGTGTGTTTGCATATGCAGTATTTTGGGGTGAAGCCATGTTGCTTACATTTTATTATGCATTCAGTATAGAACAGCTTCTTGTCTGTTTTCTTTCCCTGATTAAAACATTCTTTTCTGGCATGGGTCTTGTCTATAGCTCGGGCAGGCCTTGAACTTAGGAGTCTTCTACTTTAGTCTCTGAAATGGTGGGCTTACAGTCTTGGCCTATCCAGCCCAACATTTTTGTTTTAATTAAATAGGAAGGACTGTCCAGTTTTGCGGATTCTGCAAATGACACGCTGTAAAACAAACTCCCTTTCTACCCATATTTGTAAACACTCAAACATGGTGATAGCTTGCTCGAATCAAGTGGTGTGCACGGCAGGGGCATGCTCTCAAGTGGCAACAGTGAGTTTCACTTTCTCCAGATCCATAGGATACGGGGTGCAGACTGTGGTCCCCACAGAGTCTCTACCAGATGCTAGGTTCAGAGAAAGGTGTTGAAGACAACCAAACCAGCTGTGATGTGAAGGTGGTGGGTGGTGTGAAGCTCTACAGTGCCCCTTGGAGGAAATTGAATGGAAGGGCTGACCCAGTAGGTCTAGGGCTAATCCCAGAAAAGGGAAATAAAAAGCAGGAAGGGGGTGGGGGTGGGGCAGCTAAACAGCACAGCAGGGATCTGATTTCAAGTTGGAGGGAGAAGTAGGGCTTGCTTATTCTTTGAGACTACAGCCTGTTATTTAACTCAGACTGGCCTTGAACTTGAAAATTTTTGGCTTCAAACACCTGACATTATGGCCCTAACAACCACACCTACCTAGTGCCCTCCTTTCTCTTTCTTTTCTTTCTTTCTTTCTTTCTTTCTTTCTTTCTTTCTTTCTTTCTTTCTTTCTTTCTTTCTTTCTCTCTTTCTCTCTCTCTTTCTCTCTCTCTTTCTTTCTCTCTCTCTCTCCCTCTCTCTCCCTTTCTTTCTTTCTTTCTTTCTTTCTTTCTTTCTTTCTTTCTTTCTTTCTTTCTTTCTTTCTTTCTTTCTTTTTCCCAACATATGTGAATACACTGTAGCTGTCTTCAGACACTCCAGAAAAGGGTGTCAGATCTCATTATGGATGGTTGCGAGCCACCATGTGGTTGTTGGGATTTGAACTCAGGACCTTCAGAAGAGCAGTCAGTGCTCTTAACTGCTGAGCCATCTCTCCAGCTCCGTGCCCTCATTTCTTGATCTGACATATGTTTGCTCCTGATAGCACTAAATGTTCCTTTATATCAATGGATTTTATTTTTATTATATAAAATGGTACCACAGACATATAACAGATTGGAAAAATGTCTTCAACTAGACGAGAATGCCCAATCTGTGACATTAAAAAGGGGCCAGATACTGAGGTCCATGCCTGTAATCCCTGCACTTGGGTGGATGGAGAGAGAAAATTATAATCAAAGAGAGACTTTGCCTCAAATTCCAGCACTCAGGGGGCAGAGGCAGGTGGATCTCAGAGGTTGAGACCAGCTTGGTCTACAGAGTGATTTCCAGGACAGCCAGAGCCACACATAGAAATCTTGTCTTGAAACAAACAAACAAACACTATCCAACAAAGATCAGCATGGTTGAGAATTTGAGGTTGTCTTAGTTACTGTTGTTCTACGGTTGTGAAGAGAACCTATGACCAGGGCAACTCCTAATAACTCTAATAAATCATTTAACTGGGGGCCGCTAACAATTTTAGAGGGTTAGTCCACAATCATGGCAGGACACAGACAGGCATGGCACTGAAGAAGCAGCAGAGAGCTTTACAACCTGACCTACAGGGAGCAAGCAGAGAGGGAGAGAGAGAGAGGGAGAGAGAGAGGGAGGAAGAGGGAGAGGGAGGGAGGGAGGGAGAGAGAGAGAGATGGAGAGAGGGAGAGAGAGTTAAAACTTCAAAGCCATCCTCAGCAACACATCTCCTCCAACAAGGCCACACTTTCTAATCCTTCCCAAACAGTTCCACCAACTGAGGACCAAGAAGTCAAACATATGAGCCTATGGAGACCGCTTTCATTCAACCCACCACATGGGCATATCTTTATCACAGCGGTGAAACAGTGAAAAGTAAGCTGATAGAGGTAAGGCAAGAGAATTTTTACTGTCCCATTTTTAAAACCTATGAGATTATTAAAAAGTATTAAATATACTGTGAACAATATAAGCTGTCTGAATGGACACGAAGAAACCAAGAGAGAAGAGGTGACATGAAACAAACTGACTATTAAAAATACAGATTAGAGGGGCTGAAGAAATGGCTTAGTGGTTAAGAGCACTGACTTCTCTATCAGAGGACTCAGCTTCAATTCCCAGCCCCACAGGGCAGTTCACAACTGTCTCTCACTCCAGTTCCAGGGGAGCTGACATCTTTACAGAGACACACATGCAGGCACAACACAAGTGCAAATGAAATAAAAATAAATAAATACATACATAAATAAATGAAAAACATGCAGATTAGAGCCAGGTGTATCTTTAATACATGCCTCTAATCCCAGCACTCTAGAAGCAGACATCTCTTTGAGTTTGAGGTCAGCCTGGTGTACATAGGTTCATTTGAGAATACATATCACAAAGACTATGTTGTTGAAGGTATGTCCATATAGCTCAGGATAAAAACATCTTTATTTTTTGTTTTGTTTTGCTTTGAGATAGGTTTGAACTGGCCTTGAATTTATGATCCCCCTGCCTCAGCCTCCCAGGTATGTCAGTATTACAAGTGTGTGCTGCCGCACTCCTAGCTCGGATAGCTTTTATACTTTTCCTTATATCGCCTACATTTTAACAGAAATGACCATCACTGTGTAATCAGAAATAACTACTTTCAAAAACAAAAACAAAACCCCACAAATGACCCAAAATTCAGTCAACATAAAAAAAGAAAAGTGCTTTATAAGTGCCCCTTGCTAAAACATGGTCTGGCCTTGTCTTTGACCAAAAGAGATTATTTTTTTATTTTTTTACAATCCTTTCAA
The DNA here is from genome assembly GCF_000001635.26 of Mus musculus. Taxonomy (NCBI): domain Eukaryota; kingdom Metazoa; phylum Chordata; class Mammalia; order Rodentia; family Muridae; genus Mus; species Mus musculus. The sequence continues at coordinate 41,962,439 of NC_000076.6, forward strand.
AATGGAGGACCAAAATCTAAAATTAATAATCATCATAAATATTTTAAGAATCTTGAAGTCAGGGTGTAAATCTGATTTCTAACATGTCCTCCCGACGCCTCCGAGCACACCAAAGGATCAATCCATCCTCACTAATTGACAAGCACATTTCAAATCCCATGAGTTACTACATCAAAGATGCGATTATTTGATGTATAAATGCTATTAGGGGTGAAAATCTCATCTACAAAGCAATATGAGAGCTAGGGAAGTTTTGGTGGAAATAATTTAACTGAGAAATTTAATCTGTCACAAGAGCACTAATAAAACTCTAAGCAGAAGAAAAATTTTCTTCCTGTTGTAGCCAGATGAATGATACCTGCTTGTTTACTACCTGCCTCCCCGTGGTCCCAGAGCTGCATGGCATCCACAGGGCCTGTGAAAAACTCCACCCGATGTCATTAACTCCAGTCACTGCAGACAGAGATGTGGCCTTAGGGCTGGCTGGGAAATCCCCAGCATCACACACATGGATGAGCAGAGCTCAGAGACTCTTCGCCCCTCCATGCGTATTGCTTTGTTGCTCTTCCCCTTTACTGAGGATGGAAACTATGCCTTCTACCATGGCCCCACCTCTTCAGTCTTCTCCTTACTTTCTGTCTTACAATGGAGCCTTTATTGCTTTCAATTCTCCTGCCTCAGCTTCCTGATTGGCTGGGAATGACAGGCCTGTGCCATGAGGCTCAGCTCAGGCCTCCCTCCCTTCTTTTTTTTTTTTTTTTTCTTTTTTCTTTTTTCTTTTTTCTTTTTTTCTTTTTTTTTTTTTTTTGGTTTTTTGAGACAGGGTTTCTCTGTGTAACCCTGGCTGTCCTGAAATTCACTCTGTAGACCAGGCTGGCCTCGAACGCAGAAATCCGCCTGCCTCTGGACCTTGAACTCTTGATCCCCCTGCTCCTCTCAGTTCCGGGACTCCACATCTGCCAAGCCCGGCTTTCGGCCCTGCTTTCTCTGCAGAACTATGCAAGCAATATGGAAGGTTCTGCCGAAAGCCATGAAACAGCCTCCTGTAACGGGACACACACTGACTAGCCAGGGGCCACTTCCCTTGATCTCCGAGACCCTGGCCTGCCTCCGGATGCGGAGGCTTCTCATCTGCTGCTACTTTAAACGGTGTCAGAAAGCTAATTTAACCCCTCTAACCTTGTCGAGCACAGCACCTACCTGCACTAGCAAATGGCCAGAATCAGGCAGGCAGACGCCGTGCTTCTCCGTGTCCTCCGTCATTTCCTTTATCAGCTGTGCCAATATTTCCACTGCACCCTTGTTGACCATCTCAGTAAGAAACCCCGGGCTTCCGGAAACGAATTTCAGAGCCCCCATGCAGTAGAGAAAAGCCTCGGTGTTACTTTGCAGCTCTTCAGCTCTCAGTACCTCCAGTAATGATTCTGCCAGAAAAGACGCATTTCTATAAATGCCTAAGTACAACAGCAAACTCGACGCTGGCACACAATTTGTAAAATATGTTCATTCAAGGATGCATGCAAATGCTCCTGAAGTCACTCAGGCTGGGAAGTCTCAGTGACAGCAAATCTCCATTAACAGTGATGCGACCAGAAGCAGGGGTTGTCCTGTGCAAGTGAGGATGACAGCCTCAGCTCCGAGTAGCATCACCCGCCTTTAATAGTTAGGCCCAAAAATGTCAAGTTACTGTCCAATACTAATGAGAAAGGCAGTCACTGGGGAAGAGTTTCATCCTCACTGAATCTTCAAGACTTCATTTGTTGCTTTCCCAATGGGTCGTGGATGACATGGGACGTTAAAAACCATCTCAGCCACTGAAAACGATTTGAATATAACACCCACCCCCTTCCCACCTCCCTCCCTAAGCATGGTGGGGAACATCTATACTCTCTCAGCCTTAAGGAGTTCAAGGTGCAAGGACCACAGCTGAATCTGAGCCCAGTCTGTCTATGCTCAGAGTGAGACCCTGTCTGTAAACACCAACCAACCAACCAACAACCAACAACAACCAACCAAACAACAACAAACAGCATGCTTGCAAGCATCACACCCTAAGTTCAACCCCCAGGACTGCTGGAAACAAGCAACCAAATCAACAAATAAACCAATAATCCCAACAACAAAATCCCAATGCCATAGAGCTAACAGGTTTTTGGAGCCTTCCAGATGGTTTGAGCAAGGTTAGATGAAGACACCACTCTCGAGTATAAGAGTGTCAAAGGGGCCTTAGAATATATGTTTTAAAATTTCTTTTTAGATATTTTCTTTATTTACATTTCAAATGTTATCCCCTTTCCTGGTTTCCCCTCCGAAAACCCCCTATCCCCTCTCCCTGGTCCCCAACCCACCCACTCCCGCTTCCTGGCCCTGGCATTTCCCTACACTGGGGCATAGAACCTTCACAGGACCAAAGACCTCTCCTCCCATTGATGGTCGACTAGGCCATCCTTTGTTACATATGCAGCTAGAGCCATGAGTCCCACTATGTGTACTCTTTGATTGGTGGTTTAGTCCCTGGGAAATCTGGGGGTACTGGTTAGTTCATATTGTTGTTCCTCCTATGGGGCTGCAAACCCCTTCAGCTCCTTGGATACTTTCTCTAGCTCCTTCATTGGGGACTCTGTGCTCCATCTAATGGATGACTGTGAGCATTCACTTCTGTATTAGTCAGGCACTGGCAGAGCCTCTCAGGAGACAGTTATATCAGGCTCCTATCAGCAGCTCTTGCTGGCATCCACAATAGTGTCTGGGCTTGGTGGTTCTAAATGGGATGGATCCTCAGGTGGGGGTGGAGCAGTCTCTAGATGATCATTCCTTCAGTCTCTGCTCTGAACTTTGTCTCTGTAACTCCTTCCATGGGTATTTTGATCTCCCTTCTAAGAAGGACAGAAGTACCCACACTTTGGTTTTCCTTCTTCTTGAGTTTCACGTGTTTTGCAAATTGTATCTTGGGTAATCCATGATTGGGAAAAAAATCTTTACCAATCCTAAATCAGATAGAGGACTAATATCCAATATATACAAAGAACTCAAGAAGTTAGACTCCAGAGAACCAAATAACCCTATTAAAAATGGGGTACAAAGCTAAACAAAAATTCTCAACCAAGGAATACCAAATGGCTGAGAAGCACCTAAAGAAATGTTCAACATCCTTAGTCATCAGGGAAATGTAAATCAGAACAACTCTGAGATTCCATCTCACACCAGTCAGAATGGCTAAGATCAAAAACTCAGGTGACAGCAGATGCTGGCGAGGATATGGAGAAAGAGGAGCACTCCTCCATTGCTGGTGGCATTGCAAGCTGGTACTCTGGAAATCAGTTTGGTGGTTCCTCAGAAAATTGGACATAGTAGTGCCTGAGGACTCAGCTATACCACTCCTGGGCATATACTCAGAAGACGCTCCAACATGTAATAAGGACACATGCTCCACTATGTTCATAGCAGTCTTATTTATAATAGCCAAAAGCTGAAAAGAACCCAGATGTCCCTCAACAGAGGAATGGATACAGAAAATGTGGTACATTTACACAATGGAGTACTACTCAGCTATTAAAAACAATGAATTTATGAGATTCTTTGTTTTTTTGTTTTTTTATCGGTAATTCTCAGTTAAGCAATATGATGTTAGACATTCTTTCAAGCCTGGTTTTGTCCCTGTTTGCTTCGATCATTGTCCCCTGTTACCAAAAAAAAAAAAATGACCACAACGTTTTCTATTGCAGCCTCTTCTGCAGGAACAGCACAAGTCCTGAGAGCTTCCCACCAGGTCATTTTGTCCACTTCTAAATTACTTAGGGGCATGTTCGGAATTGGGCTTTGTTAGCTAGGCTGCTCTGTATTAAACTGTGCCCATGTCTGCATTCTGTAATAGCCACAACTGTTTCTTCACTTTTGGGGGAGCTTATTCCTGTTATGTCAACAGAGTAGAATTTTTGATTACGTCAAAAATTTACAGGTGTGTTTATTCTAACAGTAACTCTGGGCCTAGGAAATGACTTTTTACACAGTGATGTCATTAGGTCCCACCACATCACTACAGGCATCAAAAGAGCAAAACCAAAACTGAGCTGGTCACAGTAGACTCTAAACAAATGTGGGAAAACAGGGAAGGTTGAGAAAAAAAAACAACCATTACAACTCTGATGCCCTAGAGCCGGAGCCATCTCGCTCCCCATCACTTGCTCTCCTTTTCCTCTAGGGACTTGGGCATCTTTACTGGGGTGCAGGGTCGGCCCCCAGCAGCACTGTTGGAGACTCACCCAGGATGTTATCCTCCTGCATCAGGGTGTCGTTCTTCTCGTTCCTGCTGATTTTAAATATCAGTTTGCAGACGTTAAGAAGGTTCTTTCCACTCACTTTAAGCTGCAGAGAAAGAACACACTTGCGTTTCTAAGTAGGAGGAAATAAAGGCCTGGCACCTTGAAGACCTCCACACTCAGGGTACAGGCAGAGGGTTTAAAACATGAGAAACGTTCTAAGGGAACAACCTAGGAAGGTTTAGGCCACCTTTTGTGTCAGCTACCATACCTAACTCAGCTGTACTAAAAAACAATGTTGGCGGCCTTTCAGGTAAGAACGCTTTAACAAACCATTTGTCTCTCACTGGGAAACATTTTGCATTGATGTGTCAAACTATTCGGTACTTTTAAGAGAGTATGTCATTACATAGCAACTGATTTAGAATATACTGATAATCGATGAAGGATACCAAAGTTCAGATTAAACTCACCTAGAAAAGAGTCCACCGAGGAGCGGAAGCAAAGGAAACATGCCCCTCTGCCATTGTATAAAAATGAACTTAAAGCCAGTGCTTTAGACTGTGTCCCGCTTATTCTTGGGGCTATTTCTGGTACCTTGAGATAATCATTGTTCAAAGCTGAAATCACTTTCTAAACCACACAGCAATATCTAAGTCAATTAAGCACAAGGCAATAAGGAAGAACAATTTCCTTTATAAAAATAGAGTGGCTGGCTGACCAAGGGTCTACTTTAACTGCACATTTATCTAAAGTGGTAAAATATGGTCACTAATGGGGAAACATCTAATAAAGTTCAGAATAGCAAAACTCTTCAAATGAAGTGAGCATCCCAGAAGAGAAAATGACTTGGTTTTGTTTGTTTTGTTTTGTTTTATGGAGACAGGGCCTTACTGTGTAGATCAGCAGGACCTTGGATTTACAGAGCTTCACCTGCCCCTGCTCCTAGAGTGCTGGGATTAAAGCCAGCGCTCTTTAGATAACCTGCAGGAGTTGGTTCCCTCTTTCTATACTGTGGTCAAACTCAGGCTATTAGCCTTGAAAATAAAAACATCTGTAATTTCTGGTTCAGATTGTGTGCCCTCTGCGACAGTGTGAAAACCAGTCTGTAGGAATGGGCTCCTCTGAACAAATAAAGACTTCTGCGTGAAAATGATGGCACAGGGGTCATTATTTTCCTATTTAAAAAGTTATTTCCGATATACTTTATTGGGCTTTCAGTTAACTTTTTAAAAAGATAGTCGAATATATCCGAGTTATCTGTTAGAGCCACAAATACCACCGAGCACTTAACTGCTCACGGGCTGAGCTGTTCCCTGAGGGAGAAAGAAAGATGGGCATGTTGTCTGTGGCTGGCGAGGCAGAGGAAGGAGCATGATGGAGCATCTGCACCTACTGCGCCTGCTCTGGGCCTGGGCACAGCAATCTGAGAAGCAGCCCATTGGGCATGCGCCTGGCTCTGCAGCAAGAAGTGAAGGGGGTGGGGGGCTTAGACCCACCCACAGAGCTGTCGGTCTCCCACCTCCTGCTCTGGGAATGCCAAGTCCCCAGCCCAACTTGTGTTTTAATAACTTGCCAGGGCATTTACAGGACAGAGTAGGGATTCCTTCTGCTCTCAGGAAGAAAAGAAAATGGGAAGTTAAAATTAAGACAGTGATTATGACAACATGGCTTTAAATCCCAGCAAAGGAGCTGACTGAAGCAAATTGAAAGCCCCTTCCACATCTGGGCGAGGGCGGAGTGCGCTGGCAGGCTCTACTGCATGGGCTTGAGACCAAAATCTCTGAGTTGCTCATCTTCCTACTGCAGTGGGTAGCTTATGGTCTACACTTGACAAAACACCCCAATAAGTGGTCCCAAAGCACCTCACTCCATCTCCCACCTCAACTTGTGTGAAAAGCAGAAAAAGAAATAGCAACAAAATCAAACAACAACACAAGTATCCAAGTTTCATCAGAACAACATCAACAGCTTGGAGCACTGTGCCAGCACTGGGGAGGACAGAGGTGCTGGCTGGCTGGTCACTGTCTCTTCTCTAGAGTTCAGTGATGGATCCTGGGACTTTGGTTGTCTTGTTTAGAGGTTCCCAAGGCTGGGATGAATTTCCTTCTTTTCTTTTCTCTTCTTTTCTTTTTTTCTTTCTTTCTTTCTTTCTTTCTTTCTTTCTTTTTTTTTTTTTTTTTTTTTTTTTTTTTGAGACAGGGTTTCTCTGTGTAGCCCTGGCTGTCCTGGAACTCACTTTGTAAACCAGGCTGGCCTCGAACTCAGAAATCCTCCTGCCTCTGCCTCCCAAGTGCTGGGATTAAAGGCATGTTCCACCACGCCCGGCTGGGATGTATTTCTGCCAATGCATGTTTTCCTGGTAGGGTAGTTTTTCTGTTTACATTAAAAAATGATGCTTTTGGCGGGGGCACCTTTTTTCCCATCACTTGGGAGGCAGAGGCAGGCAGATATCTGTAGTTCGAGGCCAGCCTGGTCTACAGAGTGAGTGCTAGAACAGCCAGGGCTACACAGAGAAACCCGGTCTCAAAACAACAGAAACACAAAGCAAAACAAAAAAAGATGCTTTGGTTTTGTTTACTTGTTTTCCAAGTTAAAGAAGTTTGAGATCACTCCAGTTTCCCACTCTACCTAACCACAAAGGGCACATAGGACATGTCCATCTGGTTGTTAGCCCTCTGCCAAGGCTGCTAGAGTTTAACCCTTCCTGAATATGGCTGCACTCCTGCAGAGTATCTCTGTACTCTTTGAACACTCTTAATACAGACTGACATATTTTCACAAGTTTTTTTTTTAAAAAGGATTAAAATTAAAATGGCTATCTAACATCTCTATGGAGCCAAAGAATTCAAGAAATCCAAATAACTCACATGCTTACTGCATGTTTTTAAATAAATACTGTTAAATGGTTGGACTGTAATATCAAACTGGTGGGCAGAAAAAAAAAACAATAGCAAGAAGAGGAGATTCAGTGTAGAGCTTTGGCCTCTGTATAGCTTCAGTCTTGGTTTGTATTACTGCCACAGTTCCTTTTATTCTAATTAATTAGTTTATTTTTATCTTATGTACACTGGTGCTCTGCACGAATGTCTGTGTGAGAGTGTCAGCTCCTCTGGGAAGGCACTGCAGTTGTGTCGTTGAGAATTGAACCAGGGATCTTTGGAAGAACATCCAGTGCTCGGAATCGCTGAGCCATCTCTCCAGCCCCGTCCTCCACAGTTCTTATGATATGGTGACCTGAGAATGTATATGGAACCACATCCTAAAGCCACATTTGAACAGGATCTCCCCTGGGATGTTACTGGAGATCCAAGTGGCCAGTTGGAAGTTGGAAGTGGCCATGGCTTGGAAAGTCCCTTCTGACCTGGCAACTCTGTATCGAGTAAGAAGGTACCCACCTGGCACTACTGAGATGGCTCAGTGGTTAGACACTCTGGCTGCTTTTGCAGAGGACCCAGGTTCAGTTCCAACACCCGAATGTTGGCCCACAGGCACCTGTAACTCCACTTCCAGGGGAATCTGGTGCTGTCTTTTGGCCCCCATGGGCACAAGGCAAATACATGGGGCATACACACATATGCCGGTGAACCACTCATATTCTTAAAATACTTTTTCTTTTTCTAAAAATGAAGGCCCCAAGCCACTTAACTCTACATTAGAATTTAACTTCACTTAGATTCTTTGGGACAGGACGAATCGCTGAGTGGATTTTTAACTACTTTACAACCAACTCAGAAGGCCTAATTCAGTTCAACTGTCCCACACACACACCACCACCACCACCACCAATTTGTTCAAGACCATCAATAACTGAGGTAATATTTTCACTGAAAGCTTAAATAGATCTGTGGTTCATTCTTCTCATCTCCTTTTTTGATTCATCATGAAACAAAAACATCCAGACTCCAGGTGAAAAGATGGCTGCAAGCTGGCAGCCCGGGCCCTCCCTGGGACAGCTCCACAGTCAGAGCCCTAGGATAAAGTGACTCTGTGAGAGGCGCGTTGCACTGAGTCACCCCCTCCCCCCCAGAGAATGAGCAGTTGGTTATGACAGCTAAGTAAAAGTGTCGTCTCCACCCAAAATCACACAGAAAATGTGGCCAGAATACTCTGCAAGCTTGTGGGGGTATCCCCTAAGTGCTCAGCCGTATTCCTTGGGAAATACTTTCTAGTCCAGTGCTGGGGTGCGAGCTTATTGCCTTAATTTTTCCAAGAGACTAAACAAACACATCACATTTTCCCATCTTTTTGCAATATGTACAAACAAGTTATTTGGCTCGGCACAGATGCAGGACAGTCGGCTAGAAAGAAGGAAAGACAAGCTTACTGCTAGGATAAGTTTGGCAAGCTTCAGGCTGAGCGGGTCCGAGTCAGCATCCACTAGCTTATACAGAGCCTTCAGCAGGACAGTTCTTCGCTTGAACTTCTTTCCGAGCATGCGCGCTTCCTCCAGCGTGCGATGGAGCTGGGTGCAGGCTGCACACATCTCTTCAATGTCTTCTTCTGTCGGAGCAAAGAGAATATCGACTACTTACTCATAAGGTTGAATTTTCAGATATGTCAGACGCAAGCAGTGCGAGGAAAAGCTCCCTGGGTATCCCGAGACATCTCCAGATCCCCCGGTGCTGTTTTCCACGTACCCCTCCCATCTACTTGCCCATTCTCATCTCTTTGATTCATCTCCTGGGCTAACTTATTTACTAACCGGTCACTTAGCTTGACCAGGACACAGCCTTTCAAAACCTCTCCCTTGGCTCCCTTTTCCGAGTGCTCTCCCCTCCCCCTGGGCTCTGTCCAGTTTCACTGGGGCAGGTCATTTGCATTTCTGCCTCCGTTTCTTTAAAAAAAAAAAAAGTTGCATGATTCCAAAAGGAACTAATGCTACCTTGTACTGCTATTTAATTTTCACATGTGAATAAGTGTGTTGTGAGATGAATGGATCAATGTTCTATATGACTAGGGATCCTGACTGACACATCTGTATGGTAGAGCAAGAAAACTATATAGGTCTTAGTCAGGGTTTCTATTCCTGCACAAACATCATGACCAAGAAGCAAGTTGGGGAGGAAAGGGTTTATTCGGCTTACACTTCCATACTGCTGTTCATCACCAAGGAAGTCAGGACTGGAACTCAAGCGGGTCAGGAAGCAGAAGCTGATGCAGAGGCCATGGAGGGATGTTCTTTACTGGCTTGCTTCCCCTGGCTTGCTCAGCCTGCTCTCTTATAGAACCAAGACTACCAGCCCAGAGATGGTCCCCCCACAAGGGGCCTTTCCCCCTTGATCACTAATTGAGAAAATGCCTTACAGTTGGATCTCATGGAGGCATTTCCTCAACTGAAGCTCCTTTCTCTGTGATAACTCCAGCTGTGTCAAGTTGACACAAAACTAGCCAGTACAGTAATCTACAACATAACTTCAAGCAAGCTCATCTATTGATTTAAAAAAAGTTTCTTTCTTCCTTCCTTCCTTTCTTTCTTTCTCTCTCTTTCTTTCTCTTTCTCCCTTCCTTTCTTCCTTCCTTCCTTTCTTTCTTTCTTTCCTTTTCTTCTTCTTTCTTCTTCTCTCCTCCTCCTCCTCCTCCTCCTTCTCCTTCCTTCTCCTTCTCCTCCTTTCTTCTTCTCCTTCTTCTCCTTTCCTTCTCCTTCTCCTTCTCCTTCTCCTCCTCCTCCTCCTCCTCCTCCTCCTCCTCCTCCTCCTCCTCCTCCTCCTCCTCCTCCTCCTTCTTCTTCTGGTGCAGGGTTTCTCTGTGTAGCACTGGCTGTCCTGGAATTCACTCTGTAGACCAGGCTGGCCTTGAACACATAGAGACCCCTCTTGCTTCTGCCTCTCACGTGCTGGGATTAAGCCACTACCTCCTGGCTATGTTCCTTTCAAAATGACTGTCAACCAGGGGGAGAGACAGTACAAGCCACCATTACCAAAGAGGAGACTTTTAAACAAATGCTGCTTAGGAAAGAGGGAGGCTAGAATATTTTGTTTACAGTTGTGATCCTGAAGAAAGTGATTTTTGAGAGTGGCTTAACAGTTGGTACACAGGAAAGAAAGCCCTCTCTCAGAGGGCAGCACAAGGGGGAGAAAGGAATTCAAGGTATAGCGTGTTCTCTTTGGAAGGGTTACCTCTGACGGACCTCATCACAAAATGTAGACGTTGTAGGCCAATCTGTAAATACCATAATGGGAGCTTAGCTGCGGACATGCAGGAAGTGTGCGCCAGCAAAAAGGAAGTGACTCGGGCCATTTTTAGCTCTTTTCAACAATAACATCTAAGAAAAAAAAAGTTGAAACCTCAACAACTAAATACACGCCAAAGCCTCTCGGTTATGCACTTAAGTAAATGAACAGTTGGGAAGTGATGGAGACCCCAACCCGAGGAGAGCCGGAGCTCTACGGGGTGCATTGCTTTGGGGTGTTGCTCTATTCTTCTCTGACTGGCCTTCACGCCTGCAGGCTTTGGGCTGTTCTCAGCTGCTGGGCTCAAGTTTACAAAGGAAGAGGCAAGGAAGGTTCAAGGATCAAAGCTTCAGCTCTGGCTCCAGGAAGCCCTCTGATACTCTGTATCAGTCAGCTGGCTATTCCAGTTATAAATGCCACCAGGTGGAGCACTGCACTCTGGAAGCCGAGGCAGAAGGATGGCAAGTTTAAGGTCAGCCTGGGCTACATCTGGAGACTCAAGAAGTCAAAGCAAAACAAAACAGAAAGGCACATGGCCACAGAAGACATTATAAGAGCTGAAACTAGTTAAGAGTTTCAAGAGTGATCTAGCGGAGCAAAGTCACCAAGTAACTTCCAAGTCACCCCTTAACCACACAGGGAAATGCAGCCAAGCGCCTGGCAGGCACCACCTGACCCAAATGGCCCAAAATCACGCTTCCAGTAAGGGATAGGTCAGCAGTGGGCCTACTGCCAGGGGGCCTGAGAAAGATGCAGCGTGAGTGTGGAGATAGTCCTGCCTCAAAGGCCCAATTTGGGTCTCAGTAGGAGAAAACACTTGGAAAACCTGATGTGTGGATGTTCTGTACGGTAAATGGCCTGTTTCCCCACTTCTAACAGGATCATGAAAGGGTTGTGACAGATGATTGAAACTTGTGGCCCAGAAGTTTCTAGAAAGGAAATCATAGGGACAATAAGCCAAATGCAGGCAAGATTTGTACGGCCTGGTATGGTAATTCCCAGATACGGAAGTGAACACCCTTGCTTCTAAAACTAACAAAATCAGGGACTGAAGTAGTTAAAGAGTAATAGATTTGGGTTTTTCCGTTTGTTTTTATTTTGTTTCATTTTGAGACAGAATCTCATTGTGTAGTAGAGGCTGGCCCTGAATATGTTAACAATGTGTTCTCAAAAAGTTCTAGAAAGAAAGAAAAAAAAGCAATGTGCAAGTGGGCAGAGAAAGAGGAACACGGAGTGGGGGACAACAAGGCAATGTGGTAGAGCCTAAGTGCTGGGCATCTGAAAACTATTAACTACTGTAACTATTGTAATCAATCTATTAACTACTGAACAGGCCTAAAGAACCACAAGGTATCGAGGGAACTATTTGTCTAGGAACAAAGATTCGATATTTCTTTGACACAGGCTCTTACTGTGGAACTTAGACTGGCCTTGAACTCACAGCTGCCCAAGTGGGAGGGTTTACAGCTCACTGTTTAATGATCCATCTGAGAAGGGAGACTCATCTATATCTCATTCCCCCAAACTCCTTAGTGATGTCCTAGGTTTGCCCTGTTGGTATCTGGTGGACAGAGCACTGGGCATCCACTGAAGAGCCTGCTGTGCGGGATCTCCCCTCCAGACAGGCCTCCCATCTGAAGACTTCCCATGTGATTTCTAACTCTTGGCCAGACTCACCTTCCTGATTTGATTTGCACTCATTGCCTGAAGGAATGACCCAAAATTCACCGTACAAGCTAATAGGAGGGTAGGAACTGTAACTCCAGTGGGGAAATGTTATATTCTTTGAATGTAAGGGATTCGGAGGTAATTTGATTTCATCCATCTTTGAGTACAGAGTTTACATGAAGTGCTGTGCATCGGCTATTAGCATCAAGCCCAGAAATCCTGCCCAGAAGACCCACCCATGGAGAGCACCATCTCGAAGGCCCACCCAGTGGGCACAGCCTGGCTACAGCATGGAACTGAGATGGCAAGCACTGGGCACTCAGGAAGCAGGTGTCCTGCATCAGCTCCCTACTTGCTGGCTGTAAGGATGCTTCTCCCCTGCATCTAGTGGAGCATCAGCCAGTTCTGCCATGCTGCTCATGTGTCTAAGAGTCCTACTAAGGGCCCACTATGTGCATGATGGCCCACTGTGCACATGGTACTAATTACGGGGCTTACTCTGTGGTTCTGACCAAGAGTCCAGATGAATTCTGAAAAAAAAAAAAAAGGGTAAAGTTCTCTCAGAAGAGCCCTATACCCTCATAGCAATGCCTCATTGTGACCCTTTGGAGTGCTAGTCCAAGTGTAATTGTATTTATTAATAATTTGGTTTATATACTATTTACTATACACATCTACAGGGTAAGTAAACCCAAAACATTCTTTGTTTTCCAACATATCCCCAGCGATAACATTCAAAATACAACTGAAAATATCAGGGTAGTGGGGAGCACGCAAATAAATGCCAAGCTTTTATTTAAAACAAGAACTGTTGTTTTACCGTTTTCTAATTCATGCAAAATGGGAACAATCCGTGCTTTCCAGAAGACTTCATCTACTTCTGTGTCTGTCTCCTGTTCCTGTGAGCTAGCTCTGGAGGCTGCAAAGAAATGCAGAGAAGGAAAAGGCATTGAGAGAGGGACTTGGAACAGGGCACATGCAAAAGCCTTTCCTGTGCATCACTAAAATGAACACAGAATCCAGTCTCGCTTTGCCCCCAGGCCCAAGAAACCACCCCAAGTGAAACTAGGATGAGTTATTTCAAAGAGCCAGAACTTATAGGCGGGGTTGGAGGGCTTCATAGAGCAGAGAGCTTTGAAAAGGCTGCTGGCCATGGGAAACCAGCAAACTGCTTTGAGTTGTTTCTTTACTTAAAAACTTCTCTCTGTAACATACAATAGACAGCTATACACACACACACACACACACGTGTGTGTGTGTGTGTGTGTGTATACATACATATGTGTGTATATACATATGTAGTATATATATATATGTGTGTGTGTGTGTGTGTGTGTATACATATATTCACACACATACCTATATATACAGACACATATATAAAGATTAAAAGCTAAAAATCCTTAATAAAAATCTTAGCCCTTTTAGGATAGACACGATATGGAGCAAGTAGAGCAAGACCAGTGCTTTCCCAAGAGGTAGAGGAAAATGTCTTGGTTTCCCCACCCCAACTCTATTATTGATATGCAGGGTGACTTTTATCTGTTGAGCTTAGGACATTTCCAGGCCCCAGTTTCCTCATCAGCAAAGAAGAGAACATTTGCTTTTAGGACTGTGAAATTTAGGTGTCAGGATAGAGGCAAAGCTCTGCTCGAGGGCCACACACCTAGCTAGCAATGGTAAGGATTTTGTGAACCTCTTTTCCCTGACCAAGCAAATAGGTAATGGCTGATGTGTGTTGCCATGGTGCCACCAAGACCAGATGCTGCACACACTCTAGGTGGTGATGCTGCCATTGACCACACCCAAGAGGCAGAACAGAGGCAATCTGCGTCCTTTCTTCCTCTCCCTGCCCCCACATCAAGGTCTCACTCTGTCCTAGAACCCACCATGTAGCCCAAGCTAGCCCTGAACCCAGAGTGATTCTCCTGTCTCAGCCTCCCAGGACTACAGGCTCCTGTTTCATTGTGCTTCTGAAGATGGAGAGAGTGGAGTCCAGGCAGAATCTAGGGCTATTAAATTATCCACCGCTCTTATCATTCAGTTCCACTGCAAACCAATATGAAAGGCAACACTGTAGAAAACAGATTGTATAGGGAAGATGGCAAATCATGATTCTACTTTACTCAGACATATCTCAAGAGTTGGAGGGGGCAGTGCTACTTGCAGGCCTTCTTCAGACTTCCTCCTCTAACGTCTGCCTCCTGAGCCCCTTGCCTGGTACCACAAAAACGTATATGAAATATTGAAAAATCATAGGAGCAATGAAGAGATTCTACACACACAATCATCTTTAAATTCACTTATGTTTTTCACAACTTTTGATTTATTCATTGTGTCTTCTTGGCAATTGCGCATACACATACCCCCGCACAGATATACACACATACAAATAATTAAAAATAAGTCTTTTAAAAATCCAGTGAACTCTTCTCCCTTGTCTGTATAAGCTGAAGAGAAGTCAGTGTATAACGCACAATAGCATGTGTTTAAAAAATCTATTTGAACTCAGCGGTGTCTGAAATTAATCTCCAAGCCTCCAAATACGAACCTTTCCCCACACAGGGCCGATAACTCCTGAGAGAATCAGGGAAGCTGTACAATTATCACCTTCCTCCCAATGCTCAGGACCCACCGCTGCTTTTCAGGAATGTCTACTGGCTATTGCGAGTCTAAGCTTGCCTTTTATCAAACCTTCTTACTGCCAATGGAGGCCTGGCAGGCTGAACCTGGGGACACTCAGGAGCACCAAATGCAAACAGGGAAGTCTCAACAACTAAACTGTGTTTAAATGGTAAGGATACAATGTAGGCAAAACAGCAAGACCGGCTAATCTGTGCAGACCTATCAGCAAGACTTCATCATAAAACAAAATTGAATTGTCTTTAGCACAGAATTAGTCTTGAGTGCAGGCCCAGAGTTCCTTTTCCAAACTTTTGGGCCAGGTGTGGTGCAGGCTTCAGAAATGCCTGGATCTCAGAATGAAAGCAGTGTTCACAACAGGGACTTCGGAGCACCACCCTCCAGCGTAACACGTGAACGCTCACACTAGAGGGGCCAACACTACAGCTCTGGTCGGATCTGCCATTGCCACTAGAGCTATTTCAACGTTTGGGATGTTGAGGTTTTCAGAATGGCAGACAAAAGACTGTAGACCATCATCTCTGCTTTTTGGATTTTTGAGTGTGCTTGAACTGGATAAAACATGCACATGGGGCTGGAGAGATGGCTCAGCGGTTAAGAGCCCTGACTGCTCTTCCAGAGGTCCTGAGTTCAGTTCCCAGCAACCACATGGTGGCTCACAAGCATCTGCTATGGGATCCGATGCCCTCTTCTGGTGTGTCTGAAGAGAGCAACCATGTACTCACATTAAACAAACAAAACAAACAAGCATGTAATTCTAAAAGTAAATACAAATAGCCACGCAGTATAAGAAGACCGCCGCTCATAGTCCTAGGTAATTAATCCACTTAGAGGCCAAAGGATATGAACAGACTCAGTATTGAAGAAGGCAAACAAAAAGCCAGAAGTTGTTAAGTCAACAACAGTCAATTTCCTTGACATATATAGGAAACACTTAAATTTGCTAGAAAGCAGGTTGGGGAGATGGCTCGGTGGGTAAGGCACCTGCTGCTGCAAGCTTCAGGACCCAGGCTTGGATCCCCAGCACATATAAAAGAAGCCAGGCATGGTGCTGTAACCCCAGAGCAGAGGAGCAGAAACAGGCAGATCCTGCGAGCTCACTGACCAGCTCAGTGTGGCCAGAATGTGGCTCCATGTCCAACGAGAGACCATCTCAAAAAATATGGTAAAGGGTTCGAGAAAAAGACTCTGACATTGAGCTGTGGCATCATCTATTGGAGTAGGAACCTGCTCTAACACATCAAAACCCCAAATTACTAGAAATTCAGGCTTTAAATCCATGTGGTCTTAAAAAAAAAACAAAAAACCAAAACGAAACCCCTACACAGTGTGCTTTTCAATGTAAAGCTGAGCGATCAACTAGTTCCCCAGGAAGAGTGAAATCAGTCAACATGCTCCCCCCAGGAAGAAATGATTATCAAGATGAGTCAGAAATCACCCAAGTTTAGTTACCTCCAGACCCTTCTGAGACTTCTCAGACTCATTTTGAGAAGTTAGCTAAACACTGTGGTATAAGAATTTCTTCTCGGTCGTCTCCCAGGAATCCCCACTAATGTGGTTGTGTCTTGCTATGGCCTTGCTTCTGTATCCCCATGTGGTCCTCACTGCCCCCATCACCTCCATTCCATACCCTATCCCCAGTGAATTCTAGAAACTGAAGCATGTCTACAAACACACAGTGTGGCCCAGTCTTGGGGAACAACTTCAAATTTTAAAAAGGACTTTCATCTAGGTTCACTGCTTGCTAAATATAAAAATAATGATTCAACAGGAAAATTGGGTAAGTCAGGCAAGAAATACTGCCTGTTTTTGAAGATTCTGCTGTCTCCGTGGTTATAGCTGTTAACCACAGCTTTCAGCTTTGGACCCAACAGCTTGATACATTGTTAGCATTGGCTGGTGTTTTTAGCATGCAAACGTAAACCCCTTAGCAACAATGTTGTCTAGGGAATTGGAAGGCTTAGATTCTCCTGAGTTCTAGATACATTGCAGGTGACCACTAACTGTCTCCTTACTGGTGAGGGGCTAGTTTGAAGATAACATCTTTTACACGGTGCTAGATTGATATCATTTATCATCATTTTTTATTTTTGTTGAGACAAGGTCTTACTGTAGCTCAGAATGGCCTGCAATTCATAACCCTGTCTCTGTTTCCAAAATGTTCAGATTATAGATGTGTACTCATAGAGCCCGACATAAACTTTTGTGTGAAATGAAAAAAAAAAACTATGAAGAATATAACAGACACTGTCCTACCCTGAATAGTTTGGTTCAATGCTAATAATGTGCTACGTTTGTATCTTTTTATTTTAAAGACAACAACAACAACAAAAACCTTGAAGGCTTAAAACCTTCTTATGCCTGCCTTATCTAGATCCTTCCCCATGGGGGGGGGGGTCACCAGCCTTTGAAATGGGGGTGACAGCATGTTTGTTTTTCTAGGTGTGACACAGAGCTCCCTAACTCTTGTTTCCACAACTTAAGGTTTCACCTGCTGCTTGTGTTGTACAGTCAATGTTACAATGTTACAGTGTTACAATGTTACAGTGTTACAATGTTACAGTGGTATAGTGTAACAAATGTTCCCTGGCTCATTTTTCTCACTGCCTGACTTTGCACCATTTCTAACCATTGGTCTGTATTATTTCATATTTCCTCAGGCAGAATAAAGTCCCTAAAGGGCTTTCATAATATAGTTTCATTTAATGTAACAGACAGCTGTCCTACCCTGACTAGTTTGGTCCAATGTTAACAATGTGCCACATTTGTATCTTTTTCTTTATTTTAAAGACAAAAACAAAAAACAAAAAATCTTGAAGAATTAAAACCTTCTTCATTTAAGTGGGCAATGCTTTTGAACTTAAGTTTAGATTTACACTGATATTAAATCTGCACACAAACCCTCCAGATACCTTCAAGCTATAATTTCTGTGAGTTTCTGTCTACATTGAAGGCAGCAGACCTGGATACTGGTTTAAGACGGCAGTGAAAAATGAAAACTTAGAAAACAAATGGTTTCTGAGCAAGTTGGATCCAGTTCCTGAAGTTGTCGAACAGAGTTACTAAGGGCTCGGTGTGGCACTCTAGACTCTCCTTGACTTCCACCTAACATTTGTCTTTGAAAAACAAGTCACACTGTTTAACAGCACAAAGATCTTGAGAATGAAGGATGCTGAAGGCGGAGAGGCACACTCACCTGCTCTGGATGCTGAAGGCGGAGAGGCACACTCACCTGCTCTGGATGCTGAAGGAGGAGAGGCACTCTCACCTGCTCTGGATGCTGAAGGAGGAGAGGCACTCTCATCTGCTATGATGCTGAGGGCAGAGAGGCACACTCACCTGCCCTGGTTTCCTTCCTGCTCAGGTCTGAGCTGCTAGGGCACGAGGAGGCCCTGGCACGCCGTTTCCCAGGGTCCCTAGGAGGAAGAGCAATGGATGAGACACAGAAGTATTTTCATTTTTATAAACTGCAATTTGTTCATGTCAGGCTTGGAAGAAACTACAGAGACTAGTTTAAGAGATGGGTTTGGTGCCCATTTGTCTGCTGTCACCTGCCTTTGCCTCCTAAGATTTATCTGTGAGAACACAAGTCTGCTGGCTTAACAGTATGAAATATAACACTGGAAAGAACCAAAAATAAAAAATAAATTTAAAAATCCAAAATTGACTGGGGGGTGAGGTAGTAGTGGTAGTGGTGGTTGTTGTTAATGATATGGACCACAAGAGGCCGCTGTTACAACAAGAAACAGAGGAAGAAAACCAGCCAAGGGAAAGCCAGCTTGCTCTGTCCAAGGTCACATGAGCAGGGTCAGCTCTGGAATGCGGAGCTCGGGATTTTTCAACCCACTGTTCTTTCCACTGCACCACAGCACGTCCCATTCCCACTTTAAAACTCAAGTCAATTAATAGTCTCTAAAAATACTCTTAGAAATATTTTAAATGTTAAAAATAAAAAAGTAGACAGTGTATTTGGGCAGTCCTCAGATGAGAAGCGTACGAGTAGCCTGGCTAGCTATGGAGGCACTTGACTCTGCTGCCTGGCTTCCCCACTTACAGCTGACCTGAAGGTATTGCCTTTTAAAGATCTGTATAAATTCCCAAGGTCACTCAGGCTAAAATGGCAAGTCTGACACAATTTCTTTTTGATAATTCCACACACTGATTTTAATAATATTAACAACAATAATCTAAATAATAATAAATATATAAGTTATTATCATTTTGTTTTTGTTTTTGTTTTGTTTTTCAGACAGGGTTTCTATGTGTGGCCCTGCCTGTCCTGGAACTCACTCTGGAGGCCAGGCTGGCAGCAGACTCACAGAGATCCTCCTGCCTCTTCTCCTGAGTGCTTGCCCTTGGTCTTTACTCCACCACCACCCCCCTGCCCCAGATTTAGCCTCTTCACATAACTTTTAGTATTTTTTTTCCCTGTCAACATGTTTTTGGTTTTGTTTTTAAAGTCCAGATGTTTCTCTTTGTCATAAAATAGGGAAACTTGGTAGGACCAATTAAAACAAAAAGGCTCTAATTTTCTGAAACAACTGAATTTTTGCAGCAAGATGTTCCTAGCCAATAAAACAGAGAACATGAAGACAAATTCCCTCAAAGACAGAACAAAAGGACTCAATCCATGGAAAGATTGTCGAAGCAAGACTTCATGAGTTACACGAGAGCAGGGCAGTGGTGGCACACGCCTTTACTCCCAGCACTCAGGATGCAGAGGCAGGAGGATCTTTGAGTCCGAGGCCAGCCTGGTCTGCAAAGTGAGTTCCAGGACAGCCAGGGCTACACAGAGAAGCCCTGTCTTGAAAAACCCAAACCAAAACAACAACAACAAAAAGTTACATGAGACCCTATTTGAACAAAACCAACCCTACACCCTGCCCCCTCCCCCAGCGGATTCACACAGTTAATGGTTGATGGGAGAGGGGGAGAAATTGTCTTCTGTGATGTAGCAATGGGTAAGGCATCCAGACTCCTATAAACAAACCTTCATCCACACTTCTAGCCAACCCTAATGGAACTCACTGGGACACACACACACACACACACACACACACACACTCATGCACACTTACACGCACGTGCACACTCACATATGCTCAACAAGAGTGGGAGGGGGGACGAGAGAGGGTAATGGAGGTGAAACGAAAAAAAAATCCATCAGATACGGGCATGACAATTGTCATGGAACCCATTATTATCTGTAACTAATAGATGCAAATAACAGGGCTGTTGAGGTGGCTCAAGGTGAAACGGTGCTTGCCCTGCAAGCCTGGTGACCTAGGTTTGATTCCCAGAATGCACATAAAAGTGGAAGGGGAGAACCAACTGCACAAAGTTGTCCTCTGCCCACTAGATACTGTGGCAGGAGTACACATCTATCAGAACACACAAAATCCTAAAATTAAAACAAACAAACAAACAAACAAAACTTCAATGGGGTGGAAAGCAAGGAAGTTCCTATATTTTTAATTTCTAGATATAACCTGACATTTTTAAGATCAAGAGTTTCATTTCTGTGTGTGTACGCGTGTGTGCATACGTGCATACATGTGTGTGTACACACGTGCATACATGTGTGTGTGCACACATGCACATGCATATATGTGTGTGTGTCCCTTTAATAAACACTGAAATCTAACAAGACAGTTTTCAGCTCACAGACCCACCCCTGCCCCCACCCAGTGCCTGTCCACTCTCCCTGAGACATGGCCAGGGGTAAGGCTGCCTCCATGACACCTCATCTGTGCCACCTCCCTTCTAGAAAAGAATGAAAAGGACAATCGGTATGCACAGGCTTGGCAGTGTTGCTCCCCGAGGCTGCCAAGAAAAGATGGACTTGGGACCCACTGCCATCGTACACAGTCATCATGGTTTGGGGGACACTGAGTTCATATCCTAGGTCAACACTCACAGCCTGTGACCTCGGGAAGACTACCAGGCTTTGGTTTCCCCTCCTAAATCTACTGCAATGCTTCGGTTTCGGGTGTCAGCCAGCTCACTGAGGGGACTTGGCGAGTTGTCAGCACTAGTTCATTTCTTTTGAGCCCATAAGCACCTAGGGGAGCAAGCAGAGGTGGATATGGGCCCAGAAGATGTTTTTTCCAGTGAGGATAAAAATCTACCTTAACGGAAAAGTGCAAAAGACTTTGAGAGTATGCTGAGGAGAAAGGACCGCACAGCGGGAAGGATGGACTATAAGTGCCCTTTAAAGGAGTAGAAATGGAACTAGCAACTGACAAGCTGTCCCAGAAAAATGAGTGCATGAGAGTTTGATACGCAAGGAGGGGCTCGCTCGGACCTGGTGAGGTAGGTAGGAAGAGGTTCTGCTGGGAAGTCTGGGAACAGCTGTGGACCTGTGGGATTTGCTGTGGACCCTTAAGTGATAGCCAATAAGAAACGTACAGCTTCTTACTCGAGGATGTGACATGAGGCATGGGGTTTGGGGCCGCGATGACAGAGCATTCAAGAGAAAGAATGAGCGACCATGATCCCAGGATCATTGTGGGACTGGAAAAGATGTGAAAAGTTACTGCAACATGGGGCTGATTTTAGCATCTGAAGAGCAGAGTGTAGACCCGGAGGACCTGGAAAGCAGGTTCCTACCAGAGAAATGGTGAGGTTAACGGGGACAGTTTACAGGGTCAAGCAATGTAGGGTTTTGTCTGCTTGAGTTTCTGATGCCAGGTGTCGGTCGGGGCGTATCATCGACAAAGATGTAGAGATCAGAGAAGGTTTAAATTACCACCCAGGACCAGAGACACAGAAGAGGGGCTTGGACCTGGAGACCCCAGGTCTCCAGGGCGTTTGTGAACATGGACAAAGGCATCAAGCAGGAAGAAAGAAATGTATTTGTTACATGCAGGGAAAGAGGACTCAATCGAGGATGGGGTCACAAAAGCTGGGGACCGAGGAAAGAGGTGCTGTCTGCCCAAAGCATGTTGCTGTGTATCCACTGAGCCATGCTGGTGAAGCCCTGCAGGAGTGGGCAGAAAAGATGGGTACCAAGAAAAGAACAGCTCAGGAGGCGGAGGCAGGAGGATTTCTGAGCTCAAGGTGAGCTACTTTCACTGTCTCATGGAAGAGAACGGAGGGAAAATCCCGAGGATGGGAGGGAAAATCCCTCGGTCACTGTAGAGGAAGAGGAGCAGATGTGCTCCACGCAACTTGCACCACTGACTGAAACCACACAGAACACATTTTTCTCTTCCTCCTAGAAACCCTTTAAATATGTGAAGATGCCACCCTCATCTCTTCACACCTTCTCCTGTGGCTTACGCCCCCCTGACAGCTGTGTGGTTGTGGGTACATTTTATTTTAACTACAAGTAGGTTTCCTCATCTGTACAGAAGGGTGGTGAGTCACGGTGCTCCCATCACAGTGCTCCCACCTTGAGGCTGCTGGAAAGACAGAATGATCTGGAGCATGGCAGTCATCAATATGTGTTTGCTAACATGCTCACTACTCAGTCCTGAGCCCTTCAAATGCTTGTGGGCCCATTTGTTTACAGTCAGTCTGTTTTATGTCCCTATAAAAGGACACTAGCTTTGAGCTCACATTGTGGCCAGAGAAGGGGGGGGGTATTTTAAGCGATGCAGCCTGGTGCCACGATAGCTGTTTCGAGGGTCACAAACCACTACTAGTTAACTCCCATTTCTTCCATGTGCAGCTAAGGCAGATGCCCCACACACTTCAGACCTTCGCATCGTTATTAAATTCCGGCATTGTGTTGGCAGTGATTTCCTGCCTATCAGATGTATCTGGGTCCCAGTTCAGTCGTCCAGAAAAACTGTTCTTCCCTGCTTACTGCTCCATGTTATTAAACAACATTATTAAATTTTTCTCAATGATTTTTTTTTGATGTGTCCAAATTAAAAAAAAAAAATCCGGAAATTAGTCATTGGGCTCTTTGGTGAAATTCTTTTTAGAGGCAGAAAACCACCATTTTCATTAGTTAGGTCATCCGTCTACAGATGGAAACCTAATTCCCAAGGACTTAGAACACCAGTGCCGGTGGCTGGTTCACACAACCCTGGAGGAGTTGGTGGTAAGGAAGGATCAAGGGCGTTGGCTCTACACCTCTGCCGTGCCCTTAGCTCTGCCCTGGCTGCAGGCTGAAGTCCATGTGAGAACAATTTGGTTTTCCCAGGGCTTCTCCTCTGCATCTCTCAAGTTTCAGGAGATATACAGTTTTCTGTTCCCTGTTGCTGCCAAGAGTCTTACATTGCACTTAAAATACTAGAACCAACTCTGGCAGGCAATGGCATACAAAGGCTGACAGATCCCTGCAGCCCATGAATGGATGGTGCAGTCAGTCGGACTGGCCACACTACTCCTGGACCATAACTATGCCAAGGAAATAAAATAATAGCTCTTTAAAATATCTTAAACATATAGATTTTGCTATAATTCAAGACAGTTCTTCTAGTTATTAGGATGACAGTTCTTCAATTAGGAATCAGCAAATGCTTTCTTAATGGACCAGCTAGTATTTTATATATTTTACAATTAGGGAGCCAAGTGGCAAAGTCACCACTACATAGATTTTTTTTTGCGACTATTTAAAATATTATGTTTTTTAAAAAAATATTTAAATTGTTTTTTTTTTCTTTTTTGCTTGAGAATTACAAAAAAATTAGAACATACAGACAAACACAGCTGGCTCCTCAGCTATAACTTTTTGACTATTTCTTTAAAGTGATAAACAGTAACAATAATATTGGTGTTAATAACTGATTAGATTTAGAATTAAGAAAAACAATCCGTTTTAGTAAAGGTTACATCTATAGAAAGAAAGAGAATTTTAAGAATGATTATAACAAAAGACAAACGTGCAAAACCTGAACAGAAGTTTTCTTTGTCTTAAGAAAAAGACACTTCATTTTTCAAAGTGTCTCCAAGACATTCAGACCAGGTCTATTCTATACCTTGTCACTACATACTCTTAGTCACAAACAGTCATCCCAGCTGCTGTAGCAGGGCCTCAGCCACAGGCAGTACGCACATGCATGAGTCCAGCTAGGTTCCAACACACCTCATCCTCAAAAGCAAACACTGGACTTTGACTCAGCCCTTGATCAATCAAGTCTACAGTCCTTGATGCTTCGCGGTCCCGACACTTTGACGGTAATTTTGGAATGTTGCCATCAGGGGGCATTGGTCCCTTCCTCTTCTCACTCAAACTCAGTGGAGGTGGGAGTGTCTGGGCCTGAGGTTCTGTTTCTATGTGTCTCCAAGGCCACACTTCAGCAGCAAGACCTGACACACCCGAGGCACCTTACAGCCAGGCTATTCATACTAGGATCACATAGCAGGTGGCAAGCGTCAGCGTTCTATGCCTACAGAATCATTCTGCCTGTGTCTGTCTTTTCCACACGGAAAAAATTTCAGCCATGTTAGCCTCCTTTCTTAAAAGAATAATGACATTACTTTTTTGTTGTGAATAACATTTATTATTTTGAAAAGGCCAGGTAATAATAAAAAGTACAAAGAATGTTACAAAATAAAATCTTCCCAGATCCCACATCCAAGAAACAAACATTGTTATTTGGTAAATATTGTTCCAGACATATTTTGCTCACACACATAGACACACACCCAGGCATGCACGCATGCACATGTATGCGCACACACACAAGCACACACGCATGAAAGAAGGAATGGAAGGGTGAGCAGAAAGGACAGTGGGTGGATACAATCATATCAAATATGCTATTGTAATGAAAAAAGTCTAAGTATCGAGTTTGCGCGAATTTAACAGAGGAAACAGAAATCGAGGTGAAACCGTAGGAACCGAAGAGCCCCAGATGAGACGAGTCTTGCCAAGGGATAGCAGTTTCTAAAAGATCTCTCTAAAGTAAGGGAAACAAAATAATGAAAATCGTTAGGATACTGCACCATCACTGTGAAATTATTCCAGTGTCAGACTGCAGCTTTGGAAAACCCACTCCTTACTGAAGTGGAGAGATTTGCACTCATTTCCTCCCACTTGCAGGGTGTGGCCTTTTGGTTTTTTGTTTGTTTGTTTGTTTGTTTGCTTGTTTGTTTGATTTTGGTTTTTTCAAGACAGAGTTTCTCTGTATAGCCCTGGCTGTCCTGGAACTCACTCTGTAGACCAGGCTGGCCTCGAACTCAGAAATTTGCCTGCCTTTGCCTCCCAAGCGCTCGGATTAAAGGCGTGCGCCACCACTGCTCAGCTGGTCTTTTGGTTTTGTTTGTTTGCTTGCTTTGTTTTTTGTCTGTTGGGGTTTTTGTTTGTTTGTTTTGGCTTGGTTTTCCTATGTAGCCCTGGCTCTCTTAGACCTCAATGAAGACACCAGGCTGGTCTCACACTCAGGGACCCGCCTGCCTCTGCCTCTGGGATGTACCGAAACCATTTTGACCACACTGTCAAGGTTTCTGCTCTTCTAACCATCATGGTCAGGTTGTTTGTTCAGTCCTAGTAAGGAAAATAAAGTCAGTACTCACCATGGACACTTTTACCCGTGCCTTTTCTATTTATAGTTTTGAACTCTGATCCACTGTTCTAAGAATTTTCTAGAAAGTAAATGATGAACACTTCCCTAAGTTCATTAATATTTAAAAGTATCTACCTGCTGCCTTTTTAATGAAGGGCAAATGACTGCTGATACCATCCTCTGTCTCTCTCCTGTGCTGACAACTTAACAGGCATTACTCCTCTCTTCTGGCACTCAGTGATGGTTGGCTGAAGCAGGAGACCAGTGCGCCTTCTTTCCTTTCGGGCGGCTTGCTGGTTAGGCGTGACTGGCCGCAGGATGCTTTCTCCACTAAACCAAGAGTTACAGAGAGCATCTATTGTGAGTGGAGCTGGAAATGTCTTACTGTGAATTTCCCATGCCAGATTTTGTTGGGACACCAAATGTCCATTTGAGCCTCAGGTTTAAGTCTTTACTGCAGGAAGTTTGCATTTAGAATATCTTAATTTTTCTTTTGTTTATTTGCTCTGACATTCCGAGGGTTGTTGCAAACTTTGAGGAAACACGAGTGTCTGGTACTTGGTTCCAAGTTAAGAGTTTGCCTGGAAGGACCTTCAAGTGAGGGGACTCTCTTAAAAAAAAAACACAAGTTTCCTCCTCCTCCCTCTCTGCCTACGCATCCTCTAATCTTTATCTTCTCCTAGTTCTTCTGTGATTTCTTCTGGCTGCCACATCTCACATTTCCAGCCTCTTTTATTCTAATTTTTATGTCTCTGTGTGGCTTTTCCCTCTGTTTATACCTCTCTCTCTTTCTTCCTTTCTTTTCTTTCTTCTTTCTTTCCTTCTTTCTCTTTCTTTCCTTTCTTTCTTCTTCCTTCCTTCCTTTCTTTCTTTATTTCTTTCTTTCTTTCTTTCTTTCTTTCTTTCTTTCTTTCTTTCTTTCTTTCTTTCTTTCGTAATATCTTGTGGGTTTATAATTTCCAACGGGAATTTCTGCAACCCCAAGAGCCCCACCACCCCACTCTGCTTCCTAGGAGACAGTGAGAGACACTGAGATTCCTGGGGCCTTTCTTTGGTGATGCATTTTCTTCCTCTGTCTTTGCTATGTTTGTCGCGTAGCTTGACTCTTGGGAGACTTCTTATCCCTTATGTTCTTCGTCTTTACTTGCTGAGGCCACACAGGATCCAGAGAGAGTGAGCTGTGAAGCACTTGAACCCAGGTTTATTGATTTGTCGGCTTAGGGAGTCGTGCTCCCTGGTGTGCATAGAGCAACCGCTGACACACACACACACACACACACACACACACACACACACACACACACACACACACAGAGGAGAAGCCCTCCTGCACAGGAGACAGCATCCTCTGGCTCTAATTTGCTGAACCTCTTTGCCCTCTGTAGCTCCCATTGCTTCCCCCTCCCACCTCTGCTCACAGGCAATAAAAAGACTGAGATGCACCCACCCTCCAGTCACCTCAGGCTCTGTGTCTTGAATGGAGTCTCCCATGGGACATTTTTTTTACTTCTCTTTGAGGTCTGCCCACAGCCTTAGGTCTTGTCTCTCCGGTCACAAGCAGCTTAGTGAAGAAGAGACTCATGTCTAATGAAATTTCTCAAAGTCGGAGGTGTGTTTCAACCCTCAATCTGTTGTTTTCATCTTGATTTCACGGGGTCTGGAAATTTCACTAGACTTCCATGTAAAAATCCTGATCTGAGATACATAAACTGTGCCCACCCAGACCCAAGAAAAGAGGTAAGGTAAAAGGAAGGACAAGAACACTTTGTGTGGGAAGCAGCCATCAGGTAGAGCTGGATCCAGGAGCTTAATAATCATCATTGAACTTGACTGCTGTCTCCATCCTTAGCTCTGTTTGCCTGAGTAGGCCTTTTCTCTCCACGGGGTCGCCATAAGCTATAAAAGTGTGTCATCCTCCCCACGTGAGAGCCAGGAGAAAGGCCACCCTCTTCAGGAGCCGTGGTGCAGACCAGAGTCCCAGCAGTCCCTGGCTGTCTTAGATAAGCTGTGCTGCTCATTTCTTCTTCATTAACCACTTGAGCTGGGCACTTGAGGACCTTTGGCTAGCAGGCCCTGGGGAATCAGGTCAGAGAGGAGTGGCAGCATTCACCCAAACAAAGTCTGAGCATTTACTCAGTACAAAGCAGACAAGCTCATTCCCCTTCAGACGATGTTTAGAGTTCCAGGTTGGAGTCACTATTATTATTATTTTTATTATTATTATTATTATGCTTCATTGACATGTATTTAAAATCTTTGCCGCTTCACTTTCTTGCTTGTTGCTTTTGCTTCTTTAATCAGAAGGCTGTCCTTTTTCTTCCTTCCTCCCTCCCCTTCCCTCCCTCCTTCTTCGTTTCTTTCACTGCTTTGTGAGGTAGAGTTTTATATAGCACAGGACAACCTCCAACTTGCTGTACACTGGCCTTGACTGTGTCCCCTGCTTCTACTTCCCTAAGGTCATCATAGTCAGTGTATGTTCCCACATCAGCTCTTTGTCCTTATTCCAGCCATACTAAAGGCCCTTGACATCCTGCAGTCAAGGATTTCCAGCCTTAGTGAGCACTCCACAACCTGCTGTGGAGGCTTGAAGGAGAAGGGAGACAAGGGGCCACCATTTCCATCTTATAAATGATGAGGCAGGGCCCTGGGGCTGTCAGAGTCCCTGGGGTTGTTAGGTGACTTGCCAAGAGCACACAACTAAATCAAGTGTTAGAGAGAGAGAGAGAGAGAGAGAGAGAGAGAGAGAGAGAGAGAGAGAGAGAGAGAGAGACTCTGGCTCTCAGTGAGCAGCCTGCACTGTTCCCAGTGATCGCTACCCAGGGTGACCATACTAATGATGTCATCTGCCCTCTCCAGCCTCATTCCCAATCCAGGACAATCTGAACAGTGCTTCCAAAGCCATAAGACGGACTTACACACTTGCATAGAGGGATTTGATGAATCAATAGGTGGGTGGATGGACCAGCACACATACTTTTACAAAGTGCCAGATCTACTGTTTTCTATCCCCGTGGTAAAAAGAGTAAGAGATGATGGAGTGTGGGTGAGGAGCAGGCCCTCCAAGCCACCAGCAGATTTCTAGTGGGCACATGGAGATTGCAATAACTGGCACACAGATGAAGACCATGTTCCCTGGGCGCCTGGGCTTCTCTTTCAGGTCTCACCTTTGCATTTCCGATGCTACCTTCTTAGCAAAAAAAAAAAATTTCTATAATAAGCATAAAGTTAAACTCCAGAGCTTCCCAAATGTCTGAATCACCCATATTTTAAATGGAAGGTACGCAAATCAACGCAGGTTTTCGGAAACAAACTGTTCTCCTCTCCCCAGCCAGAGAAGCCCGCAGGACCCCGTGTGGGGAGCAAGCGGCGGCTTCCTTTGCTCTGTCCAGTCCATCCGCACCCTCCCCCCAGACACCTCCCGAATCCCCATCCCCCCCACCCCGCCTCAGCCAGCTCTCATCTCCATGTCTTGTCTGCTGTCTCCTGCCTGCCAGCCCGGTTCACTGACAAGAATCTTCCTCTTTCCACTCTCAGGATTAGGATAAAAACAAAAACCCTTGCTACCTGAGGGGAGGACGCACCCAGCAAACGTGGGACTGCTCCACTGCTCAGTGAAGGCCCTTTCTTGGAATTACAGTCACTTAAATGTTTACAAGAAATGATTATTGAGTGTCCCCGACTGATTCACAAATGTAATTAATGAGAGAATTGCTAAGAGTTTCCATTTTCTCGTTTGTTTTAATCCCACCATATAAACTTTTCTGTTGGCATGTCTTCAGAAAATTCCACCCCGTGCTGGAAGGAGGTGAGTCTGACTCAGAGCCCAGAAACATCACTGAGAGCAAACTCCAAACGGCACACAACCATCCCACGGGACAAAGGGAAGGAGCCTGGGCATTTCGACAGGCCTGAGGAAGAGGCTGACCATCCCCCTAATGGGTTTGTCCTTTGCTGTTTGTAGGATAAAGGATGTCACTAAGATGTCCTGCTGTCCCAGAAAGACAGAGGCATAATGAACCCTGGCGTGTGTGATTGTTTCGCAACATCTGAAGTTTCTCAGGAATAAATAAACAATGGGGTTGGCTCTTGTCTGTTTGTACTCAGTCAGTTTGCATTACCGTAAGGATGGCTGCCCCGGGGGTAAATGCTCTCTTCCTGTAGGGCACAAGCCCTGCCACCACCCCATTCAGCCTGTGCCTCTCTCACCAGCTGGGAAGAGCCACAGCAAGGGCCTGCTTGAGGTCTCGTGCTCAACTCCCAGTGTCCTAATTTGACATTGCTCTCTTCCCACTTAAGGAGCTACATACTTTCCCTCGATATGAAAAACGTTCTGAATGTAGAGCAATATCCCGAGCACTTCTAGGTCGCCTAATATAAATTCTCCCTGTGACACTCTTTGGGCTGTGTCAGTAGACAAGGTCAGTTCAGCCAAACTAACAAACTGACAGTGGCTGCTTTGGGGATGGGGGTGGGGTAGAGCGGAGCGGGGTGGGGTGGGGAGGGGAGGTTGGTGGTCCCTGTGGAAGAGCCAACGTCAGATTCCACAATCTAAATTGAGAACATCAAGGACTTGGGTCCTAAAATGGCCTGTGGAATTTAATCTTGTTAAACAAATTTGAACTGGGCAGTTGTCCATGATGACCCAATGGAAAGTTCTAGAAAAAAGGAGATCTGTAACTGAGTGACCCTCCTTATCTTAGCATCAGCCCTGACCAGGACTGGGGAGCACAGTCTATTCTCTCTGCTCTATATGATGCTCCGACCTCTAGATTTAAGGTTTTAGTAGAGCGTCAAGATTTAGTAAAGAGTAAGAATGAACACCCCCCTCCCCCAAATGTGCTTTTTTCCCCCTCCATAAGCCCTGGGTGTGGTAAGAAAGTGCTTCTGGTGAGCCCTATATAAGAAGGGTGCATAAAATAATTCCCAAGCATTCGTGTACCAGGGGCAAATGGACCCATGGGATGCCCCTGTTTTAGCTAAGAGTTAGCACAGTAAATAGTTAATCCAAGTTTCTGTGGAGTTTACAACAGTGGACTAAAGCAAAGGAGGTCACAGGAGTCTCCGGGCCCAACAGGAATCCCAACTAATACACAAACAGAAGGCCCACTGAGCAGTCACTCGGGGCTAGCTAGACCATCCAGCCTCACGTCTGGCAGCCCTGTGGTGCATCATTACGGCCATCATGCGGGGTTGCTAAGGATGCAACCGGGAAAGATGGAAAACCAACCCTAGCCAACCATAAGGAGAGAAAAACCCTCTCCTACTGTGCATGAATTTAAAACTGTGCTTCTCTAAGAGGGATAGAGCAAACCAATCTTCTACATAAGCCGGAGAACCGGTGAGAGGCAATGGTTACCCCGACACACAAGAGAATACTTCATACCAGAGAATACTGACCCTCCACGTCGGAGCTGAGACAGTAGGGACACTTCTTGCTCTGTGGTTTCTTGGAAACCTTGGTCGCAGGTGAGAAGTGGGGGACTCTTTAACTGGCCAGTGGCACTGGAAGCTGTCAAATGAGTCCCATTCCTTCTCGCTGTAGAACTCCCCACGCTAACGGGTTTGCTGGATTCGTCCACGGTCTTTGCTGAAATAGCAAGGCAAGTAAGTTCGCTCAGCAAGTTTCTTACTTTCAATGTTTTTTTGTTTGCAGTCTATAGATTTTTGTATAAAAGTTTTGCTTGTAATCAAGAATGGAGGTTTTATGACCAACACATCTCTGTGCATAATTCAACTCTACTATATATAGTTTCAGGGTTGGCACCATCAATTATGTGAATAAAAAAATGAATAGGATATTAACTATTAGCTTGGAGTCAACCTGAAGGAAGACACAGGAACTTAAGTTTATAAACTACCTTCCTGCTTAAGTACCCCTGGGCCCCATGACAATAATTCTTCCTAAAGATAATGAGACTACTTTTTCTATTTACAAATAATTTATGGCTGACACCTGTAATCCCAGCCAATTGGGAAGTAGAGGGAGGTTAGGGAGGTCGGGGTTAGCCTTTACTACCTACCCTGGGATACATGAGATTTAGTGTAAAAAAAAATATATATATATACATATATATATATACACATATATATATACATACATATATATATATATATATATATATATATATATATATATACACATATATATATTTTATAGAGTGTCAAGTAGAAGTGATATATCAGTGACAGGAGATTTCCCTATTTAGAGGACTTCTATTTACAGGAAGTATTTACAGGATGTCTTTTTATAAGTAGTATACAATAATAAAGTTTACAAAATGTTTTAATAAGAGCAAACCACAATCAGTAGAAGAAAGGTGGAAAAGAATGGAGGGGATTTCGAGGGAGGCAGAAAGCAGTTTCCACGGGAGAGGGGTAGAGGGAATGGAAGGGGTAGAGGGAATGGAAGGGGTGGAAGGGGTGGAAGGGGTGGAGGGGGTAGGGGTAGAGCAAGGAGAGGGAATGCTGGCAGGGTTCAGAGCAGCATGAGCAGCTGGCACTGGCACAGAGACTCTGAAGCAGGGGTGTGCCCTCGGTGTTGGTGGAAGAGCTAGACAGAGTTCCTGAAGGAGGGCTGCAGGTCATAGGGTCCCTGCAGTAACAGCATGACCCATTAGGAAGAAGGGTTCCACTAAAGAGGGGCAGGCGGTCTAGCAAGATCCCAGTGCATCCCCAAATGAAACATATGCTGAGTTGAGGCATGCCAGATTCTTATACTGAAAACACAACTCTTCTATCAGCAAAGAGATACGAGGGTAGCTTGTCATCCTCCTGCCACTAGACGAGTCTGTGCCAAAAGGGAAGAGGGGGTAAATGTCCCCAGTGCAGATGGGGCTTGAGATGAAGTGAGCCTCATGTAAAAAAAAAAAAAAAAAAAAAAAAACACTTTCAAGGTTTTCTGTACTTATTTAGAAACCAGCAAACAAAAGCTAATGAGACAAAGCCCCTTTCTATCTGCTGGTCCCAGCCCCCTGCTTCCAAAACAGTCTGACGTTGGAAGGACCGGTGGAGATGACAGAGTTAAGAACTCAAAAGAGATGTCAAGTGAGCTAAGGACCTCAGAGCAAGAGTGGAGCCTCCAGGTCACGGCCCACAGCTGCCTGGCTTGGGGCTCTTGTGTTGGGAGGAGGGGCCTGGGCTTAAATTCCACCAAGCTCAGGTTCAAGAGCATCATCTCTGGAATGTGTCCATGTTGCTCAGCCTTCCCACCTTCAACAACCATCTCCATAGCTCAGGTAAGGATTAGTTGATGGGACCTGGTACAGTGACTTGTATGGCATCAGGACGCTCAGAGCTTGGGCTTAGTGTTGTTATTACTGGAACCCAAGAATCCTGACTCTGGCCTGTGCCCATCTACCACATCACCTTAAACAAGGACTTCTAATTTACAAAGCACATACTGTTTTAGATGGGAGCTGGATTCAGTCTCTCGCTCTGGTTTTGGCATTGCAAAAAGCACTACTTGTCTCAGTGTCTGTTAATCCTCTGGAAGGGGACACAATAGTGTCACAGACAGAGGGGCTGTACCCCTCTGTGCTCACGCATAGAACCTGCCATTATTCCCACAAAGGAGAGCTGGCCTGACACTCAGACTCCAGATGGAGAGCCAGATAAACCAGTCACAACTGGTCACAGTGACAGAAACATGTACCCTCAGCACTTAGGAGGCAGAGGCAGAAGGACTTTGGAAAGTTCAAGGCTAGCCTGGCCTATATCAGAAGTTTGAGGGCAGCCAGGGCTATAATGCCTATGTCATCTGGGGAGATGGCTCAGTGGTTAACACCACTTGGTGTTCTTCCAGCAGACCAGAGTTTGATTTCCAGTGAACCACATAGGGGCTCATAACTCTCCATGACTCCAGTTCCAGGGGATCAGACACTCTTCTGGTCTCCAGGGATACCAGGTTTTATATAAACCCAAACTAGGAAAACAAAGAAACAACAACATCTCTAAGCACATATACTGACTCTCCCTGATACACTTGCTGGACACATGTAGAATTCCACTGTGGCCCATGGGTAAGTAAACTTCAAGAGGAGACAGCCACCTCCTGTCAACGTTATGGCATAGGAACAGCTCTGTCTCGGGAATCGTTTGCACAGCTACAGACCACAAGAGATACAGGGAAGCACGTTGCCAGCGGAGGCTGCTGATCTAGTAGGGGAGACACATAACAGAAGCAAGAGGCTGGGCATGGACCTGGGCAAGATGCAGAGAGGAGGTGGGGCCTCGGAGCGTCTGGAGAGGCAAACCGGAAGCAAACAACTACGAAAAGGAGCCTAAGTCCAGAGTCGAGGCCAGCATCTGGTGTGCAGGACACACAGGGCAGATGGGTACCTTCCTCCAGTTGCTGACTTTAAAATGAAGTTCTCCAAATTTGTCTTTTGTACTGAGTCCAGAAAATAATGCAGAGGGTTCTGCTTGACCCTTGACACAGCTGGGTGCGTGGGGACTGAAGCAAGGGGGGGCGGGAGTCCCTGGGGTACCCTGCTAGGGTTTGAGTGGCAAATGTCCAGCAGAGGTTCCTGTGTCTGAACACTTGGTTCCCAGCTGGGGGTAGTGTTTTGGGAGGTTTCAGAACTTAGTGGGTAGGGTCTCGCTGAGAGATGTGGGCTGCCGGCCGGTGGTCAGGCTTCTAGGCTTCTAGTCTAGGACCTGCTTCCTGCCTCCTCTCTTGCAGAGGTGTGAACAAGGCAGGCGCCTTCTGCTCCTGCTGCCACAGATAGAGCTGGCCCACCCACCACGCCTTCCCTGCTGTGCCTGTCTCATGTCCTTTCAAACCTATGAGCCAAAGTAAAACCTTCTTCCCGTCCTGACTCAGCCATTGGGCATTTTGTCACAGAAAAGTCACTGATGGGTGCATTAGATGCTAGGATACAAGAGGAGAGGCAAGCCGGGCCTGGAGCATCGCCAGGCTAGGGCTAGATCACCACAGCTGTTCTTACAAAGGAGGTGGGACTCTGTCCCCTTGGGCAGAAGACAGGAGATCTACTCTGCTTTGTGTCTTATAATAACCTGCAAAATAAAGATGGCCTTTCATAGTTTTGAGTGGCTGGGATGGGGTGGGCATGGAGAAAAGAAAATAAAGTGAACAATAATACATTAGGGCAAATGAAAATCACACGAAGTTCAAATTTCAGGAGCCATAAATCAGCAATGGTTACTCCCACACTCCAATGGCAGGGCTGAATATATTAGAGATGGAATGGACCACTGGGCCTAAAATATTTTCTGTCCAGACCTTTACAGAGGAGGTCCTGCCTTTTAGAACAGACCACTTGGTTTCCTGAGAGATTCCACAGCCAGGGCAAGTTGGGAACTGGGACTGAATGAACCCTGGGCATCTTTCTGTCCTGGCCTTGTCCATAGCTTTCTAGCACGATCCTGAGCTGTCCTGGCCTTGTCCATAGCTTTCTAGCATGATCCTGAGCACAGGCCTCCAGGGCCAGCAACGAGCAGTGCCTCCCTGACCTGCCTGAACTCTAAACCCACTTCCAAAGAGCAGCTATGAACATCCTGCCAGCAGCATCGTCTGGAACTTTCTAGAACTCAGTGTGGCCATCACTCTGGGAGGCGCAAAGGTCCTCTGAAGGATTTTGACCATGGGGTGAGGATGCTATCTAATGTGTCTTCCTTCAGGACCGCTTAAAGCTTTATGGGACACGGACTATGAAAGTTCCTCATGGTCCTCTGATTTAGGGGGTAGGGTACCTACTCGCAGCACTAGTGTCTGGGAGCTGGGCATCACCAGACTGTTGACAGTTCCCAAGGTCTTGTGTTGAAACTCTTCAACCCACTAAAGGGCTGAGAACAAATCTAAAGGGAGCAAGGCAGAGATGAGGCAAGATGCACTAAAGGCTTTAGGAGTCCATCTTTATGAAGCATCAGAGGGCTTGTGATGGAAAATGTGGCAGGGACTGGGATACAGCGGCGCTGCGCAGAGGCCTCCGGTTTGTATAACTGGGGAGCTGTCAGCTATAGGTTCAAACCTGCCCTGAACACTAAGTGTTGGAGCTGTCTGAGCCTAGGAAGATCACCACAGAGCCATTCACAGCCCAAGAATTCCAAATCTGCCACCACACCCAAGCCCCACCCACCCATGGGTGTCAGCTACAAATGACTTCACACCCTGGGAAGGGCACAGCCTAGGTGTCCAGGCTCAGATGGCTTTGGGGCCTCAATGACCCACACAGCATCTTTTCTAGACAATGGAGAACAAAGCTCTATAAATGACAGGGACTTCAGGGTGGGGCAGTTCCAGTATTCTTTTAATTGATGTGTGCTTTTAAAATGACAATGGCTTCTTACTGTCATTATTTCCTGAGAGTAGACACAGAAGTCAGAGATATGGGCCCCTGCCAAGCCAAGTGGGTAAAGGGCTGGAATGAAGGCCTGCCCCAGTGCTTTGGGAGGCACTGGCTTCCAGCCAGGGACTGGAAGTACTGTGACCTTCAAGCCAAGGCCAGGATGTTGGGCAGGGAGGGGGAAAGCACCGAGGACAAGGACAGTGGGAAGGTTTCTCTCCCTGGCCACCTTCACATCCACAGGAACAAGTGAGCAAGCCATTGCCTCAATGAGCTCAGGCGTAGGCAAGTTCATTTGTAAGAGACCTCGGGCTCCTTTCTCCCTTCTCATCTTGGCAAGTAATTTCCTTTTATTGTTTCCAATCCCTATTGGTCTGACAGGCCTGAGGTAGAATGATGGAAAGATTCCCTAGGAAGATCATCCTGGGGACCATTTCTATACTTTAGACTAAAGTCCCCAAGGTAATGTTCTGGTGTAGCTACAACTGAAATCTGCTCTTCAACTGAAACCACAAGCCAGGTTGTCTCTGCCTTGATTGTTGTTCTGACCCGCATAATAGGCAGAATCAAGGCAGGCCCCCTGTCTGTGTTCCTAGGACCTGCACGGCCCTCCAGCCTTAGCTCTCCTGACCCCTTCAATGGCTAGCATCTGCTGCCGCTGAGTTCACTCACAGGACGGGCCTTTCAGCCTGCCTGAGCTTTGACGTAGACACTGTGTCCACAGGCTGTCCATGGCTGCCTCCGTCTCACTAAGGAACACATCAACTCATATGTCACCTCTTCAAGGCTCCCAGATCTAATGGAAATTATGGTCACTCGACACCCTGTTATCTACTTTATCTTCTTCACAGCCCGTGAGAACCCTTTAGTCTCACGTATTTGTTCCGACACCACTTCTCTATCATCCCTAACTGAAGATGCTCTGAGGTCAGGACTGTGCTGGTCTAGAATGGTACCCTACACTAAGTCAGGAGCTCAACAAATAACAGACTCAGACAGAGACTGTATTGGAACAGAGACAGAAGAGGACACCAAACTGTCTGATACGTGATATATTTGGTTATAGCATTATGGTATGGCTTTGCCTCTTCCTCTATAACCATGACCCAGTGGGGAACTAACTACCTGAAGTGAGTTGGGTACGTGTGGCCTGCTGATCCTACCCCAGGCTGTGTGCACACCACTGAGCTCCAGCGGCTTTGCTATGGAAGGAGACCTAGGACCACCACACCTGATTTCCCACAAGAAGAAAAATTCCTTCTGTGAGGTCCTGCTGCCTTCTGAATGTTGGGGGTAATCTAAGATAAAGGTCTGCGAGCCAAGCAAGCAGGATGCTCAGATGGAGGTATGCAGCCCAGGTGGATGCTGTAGACCACCGGGGTCACGATGGGCCAGCCCTGCCTCATCCATCCGTAATGAGGAAGGCCCAGTGCAGTCAACTTCCCACGAAAGCTTCCCACACTGTTGACCACAAAGAGTGAGAAACCAGTTTGCAGTAGAACACCAACCCATGCAACAACTGAAGACTTCAGACACAGGACTTATCCTGCACGCTGTTGATGCTGAGGGGCCCGTTGCTTGTGTTCCACTTCCTTCAACGTTAGTGTCATCCACTAAACTTCCTGCCATGCCCCCAATCAATCCTCCTGTCCCTGCACCTGGGAGCCTACATGGGCCTGGGTATCACTGATCCACCTGCTATGCTCCTTACACGGTGACTCTTTGCCTCCACTTGTGGGCCCAGGCACACGGTCAGTACTCACAGCAGGAGTGAGTGTCCCGTCAGACGCGTGCTCGCACATTCGCAGAGCAGATAGCTGTTGAAGCTGGGTTGGTGCATATGATGAGACTCAGGATTCTCGTTACTTTTTAAAAATATTTTTTAATACTTTTGTTTATTGTTATGTGTGCCATGGCACAGGTATGGAGGCCAGAGGACAGCTTTCAGGAGTCAGTGCTCTCCTGTCATCTCTTGGGTTCCAGAGATCAGACCCAGGTTGTCAGGGCTGGTGGGAGGTGCCACCACCCACTGAGTGGCCCAGTTCTCATTGAGTTCTGATGAAATTAACAACTTTTAAAAATCGATCCTAAAAATTACTTCTTTTGGATATATGCGAGCCACCCATTTGAAAACACTTAGCCTAATACTCCTTTTTTACCAAGCAATGCGTTTTTTTTTTCAAGTGGTACCTAGATATTCTTTATAAATAACTGGAAAGAAATATGTAAACAATTTTCTTAGCTAATGTTTGGCCAATATTAACATAGTCTAAGTTCATGTAAGAACTATCCAGGACCAGAAAAAATTACATTTAAAAAAAAGCTTTTGCATGCACATTCAAGCCGAGTGCCTGTGTGGGTCTGCAGGATGTCACGGGCCTTACAGTGGGCGGCAGGAGGGGATCTGTCAGGCAGAAGCATTCCCTGGGACGCAGCCCTGTAGAAGCGTGCTCGGGCCCCACTGATTTTTCTTATCTTTGCAGGGTCCAGTGGAGCTTTAGGGAAGGAGAGGCAGGCATCCTCTGTGCCGGGAGATGCTGGAGCTTTGGGTTTCTGCAAAGAGATTTGTGAACGATTGCCATGAGTCTCTGTGTCTCAAATAGGGCTTACCTCTACCACCACCCTGAATCTGACCCACCCCTGCTAGGACTTTAGCTTGACCTCAGTGGAACCTCTGCATCTACTGTCTGATTGGCCCATCTTACTTAACATCATATGTGTATGTATGTATATATACATACATATATATATATATATGTATGTATATATACATACACACACACATACACACATATAAACATATACATATAATACCCATATGTGTACCTGTGCATAATATACATGCATATATGCATATACCCATACATATACATGTACACACATGTGCATAATACATATATACAATACACATATACACACACACAAACATATGTGTGCATATATACATATATATGTCTACATACAAATGCACATACATATACATATATGCATATACACTTACATACATATATATAAACACAAACATATACACATACACATGCACATAATATACATATACATATATGTACACACAGACATATACATGTACATACACATGCATGCATACACATGCAGACATGCACACACCCATGCAGATATGTGTACACACATACATGCACACATATAAACACACACAAATATACAGACACATACACATATAGCCATATACATACATACATATATACATGTAGATACACACATACACACATGGACACACACAGATACACACACATACAGAAGATATACACACAAACATGTATGCACATATAGACAAAGACAGACAGACAGACCATGTACACAATTTTTGCTTTTGTCAGTATATCCTATGAACTGTTCTGCCGCTTAGCTTAGCATATTTGATTTATAAAAGCCAAGTCACTTATGGTGGCAAACAGTTATCTGTCTAGGAGACTGTAATTGTCAAGCTGACACCCAGAGCTCCCAGTAGCCTAACTTCCAAAGGTCTGTGGCCTTCAATCAAGGTCAGAAGTTCCCAGAGACAGTATGGCTTAGTCACCCTGTTGTTCCTGGTTCCAACATTATCTGTCTAGGAATACAGCAGCCAGCGCTTCTAAAGCTCCAGTCAGACATATTTAAAGGGAACTTCTCCGAAGTCACTTCCACAACACATGAAAGAGTGAATCACTCTATCCAGCAAGTTAATTAACAAATCTTAAAAAAAAAATCCCTAGTGGGAAACTACTATAAACATCCTCTCAAATTCTCACATGTACGATTAGAGCACAGGCATCTACATGAGGGTTCTGCTGGGAATGTATTTCAAAATGATGATATTCTTCAAAATATTTCCTATTCCCTCTTGTCCCTTGGCAGAACAGAATACAGAATAAAGAGGGGTCTAGTGACTTTAGAAGAAGAGAGTCTTTTAAAGGCATGGGAGAAGGGTAAATAAGACACGCCGCAGCATGGTGGATAAAGGCAGTCAAAGAACAGTGGCGTCCTCACAGTGTGACCTGGAAGGCCATTGCTTCTGAGTTTGCTCAGCTGTGATCTGGAGACAGCAGCCCCTGCCCACACATGGACTTTCTTACCTCCCTCATAGGAGCTCATTCATGCTAGCTCCCTTCCCCGTGCAAGCTGATCACAGCTGGCTCCCCGTTGCTTTGAACTCTTCCCCAGAGTGAAGGCCTGTGGTCCAGCCTCAGTGGAGTAAAGACCCGGTCTTTCAGGGGTCTATTCTGAGGACAGTCACACTAATTTATCTGCACAAATAGTGGCAGCTTTGTTTAGCGCACTGTCCCTTTTACTTTTTAATCTCCCCAGTGTGTTGCAAAATTATACTAAGATTGTGATTTACGCAGAGGTTAACGCAGGAAAATGGGCACCTCGTATATAATAGTAAAAGACAAAACCACGTAAGTATAACTCAATGCTGAAGGTCAGTATGAATTCTTATCTCAGAACACTGTCCTCTGAAGGTGTGGTTAGCTTTGTCTGCAGATGTGACAGGATGGAAAAGCACCTGGGGGTGGGGTGGGCAGAGCATTCCTCTGGGTGTCAGGTGTGGGGTGTGTCTGTGAGTTGTCCCCAAAGAGATTAACCAGGGCAGGAAGACCTGTCCCGAATGTGGGTGGCACCACCCCACAAAACAGGGCCCTAGATGGGAAAAAAAGGGGGTAGGAAACACTCGGCAGAGGTAGTCTCTCTCTGTCTCTTGTTGGCTGTGAAGTCAATGGCTTTTCTCTGCCATATACATCCACCAGGGAAGTCACACGTTTGGTCTCCGCCTGGCCAGAAGAGCGAGCAGAGTTACTAATGACAGACCACCGAGAGCTTAGAAGCTGTGAGCTGAAAGAAAGTCCTCTCTATACAAGTGCTGCTCGGGGCTTTTGCAATAGCAACTGGTGATTTACTGACCCTTGACACGCAAACCAAGTTTACAGAGTTTGCCAAATAATGCACAGAAAATAAATAGTGTGTTAGAGTGTTACACAGGTGCCTCAAGTGCTATTAATGTTTGAGGCGCCAAAGATCCCATTAGGAGGGAAAATGCTAAGTTCCTTGAGGCAGATACCCTAATTATCCCTGGTAGGTGAGATAAAGGGCCATAACAGCTCCCAACAAAAGATATTATTGCCTGGTACAAAATGAATAATTGTTTCCATACTGAAGCCTAGTTAATTTACCACTGACCTTGACACCTTATTTGCTTCATCTGAATATGTGACTTCTTGGACTATTAAGACCATGAAGAGCAGAATATGCAACAAATATATATAAATGACTCTATAGTCTCCCTCCTCCCTCCCCTCCTCCCTCCCTCCTTTACCTGTGTACATGTGTTAGTGTGTGTGGAGCCCAGAGGTCGAGATTTGACGTTTTTTTTTTTCAATTGTTTATCACCTTATTTTATTAACTTAAAAAAAAATCCTATGTGCATGGCTGTTTTGGCTGCATGCATGCCTGTGTTCCATTTGTCTGCTTGGTGCCTGCTGGGACCAGAAGAGGATGTCAGATCCCCGGAACTGGAGTTGTAGACTGTCGTGACGTGCTAACCACCTCTCCAACCCCTCCTCATCTCATTTTCTCTCAGTGAACTAGGAGTTTGCTGATTCAGCTAGACTGGCTACCAGTGAGCCCCAAGACTATCCCATCTCTACCTCCCAGCCCAGAGATTATAAATACATGCTATCATGCCTAGCTTATTACATGGGTGATGGGTCTGAACTCAGGGTCTCATGCTTATATGCAATCACTTTACCAAATGGGCCATCTCCCCAGCTTCCCTCCCTCCCTTCCTCTCTCTCTTCTCTCTCTCTCCTCTCACTCTTTATGTTCCCCTTTCCCCACTCCCTCTCTTCCTCTTTTTCTCCCCAGTGCTAAGGCCCCGAGAATGCTGGACAAGCACCTTCTATTGAGTTACCATATCAAAGCCAAGCAATTTCTTCATGTTGTGTTCTAGAAAAAGAGAGACAGAGAAACAGGCAGACAGAGAGACTGAGAGACTTGTGGTTTACACATCAAAATGACTTTTATGAAGAAAATCATTATGATTTTTAAATGAATTGCAATGATTTTAGAAATCAGGGAATATTACAAATATGTTTAAACCCTCCTTGAGCGACTGACAGATACCCAGCAGGCTTTGCTTGCTGCACAGTTCCCACTAGTGACCAGGATACAATCAAGGACTCCAAGAAGGCCAGGTGTTAGGAGGTTCTGGAAGATAACACTCACTGAATAAAGACACACAGGCTATTTCTACTGAATAACCCAGCCAAAGAATACACAATTAGCAGAGCATCTAAGAGCTCTGGCTGGCCACAACTCATCTTTGCCTCATGGTTCCTGACCTATTTCTGTCATGACTCCTTGGATCCCCAGATGGAAGGCAGGGTCTTCCATACCTTTCATGAAGACTGGAAAGGGCTCAGTGCCATCCTACCTCAGAAAGTTCTTCATGATACAGTTTTGTAAAGCATGAACACACCTACATACATGCACACATGCACGTACTCACATACACGTGCATGCATGCACACACACTACAAGACATTTAAAAGTTAGAAAGCAAACCTTTCTCCTAAGCCCCCAGCCTTTGAGATGTAGTAATTGTGGGTGCATTTTTACCCCTGTGATTTTCTCCTGGGTACCTGGGACTCTCCTGTCACTTGAAGCACTGTGATTCATGACTGTAATATGTTACTGTGAATGTCAGAAATGGCGGGGAGTGGGAGGACTATGTGACATGCCCACTGTCCCTTTCCTCATCCTGGATTGTCTCTATCCCAAGGCGCACAAGTTCCTATCTTTTAAAAATATATTACATTTTGTTTCACTTGCCCAATACATGGAGCCTGGCTCTTGTCAAATACTGAAGACAATTCAAAGTGATTTATGCTGTTAGTGAGTGCAGCCTTGCCCAGGGGGCCAGGGGGTGGTGGCTGGGGTTCCTGACCACGCACCGTCTTTGATGGTGCTGGCAGTGTCTCGCTTCATCTTTTGGAAGTCTGGCTGCTGAGTGTTAACTCGTGTAAAGTGCATTGGCTGCAGTTCCACGATGTCTGTCTTTTCTCTGTGTCAATACAAAGCTGATTAAGAATATTTGGGGGCTTAAATAACTGGGTGTTGCACGTTTGGGAAGTGGATGGAGATGGGAATGCTGGGGATGGTGTTAGGGGCACCGTTTCCAATTCATCACCATTGTCATGCCTCCGCTGGCGTTACTCAATCCACTGTGAGAGAGCAGTTACTTTGTGTGTGGAAACTGCAAGTTTAGCTAATAGAGTAGTAAAATATACGTAGGAAGAAATTTTCCTCAGCTGCCTTGGGTCTTAGGGCTGTTGCAGAAACAGGACGCTGCTGAA
Source organism: Mus musculus (assembly GCF_000001635.26). Lineage (NCBI taxonomy): Eukaryota > Metazoa > Chordata > Mammalia > Rodentia > Muridae > Mus > Mus musculus. Next base: position 42,005,313 of record NC_000076.6, read on the forward strand.
CAAGGAGAAAGATGGGGCTGTGTTTCTACATAGCAGGTAGGTGTGGCCACTAATGAAAGGCTGCAAGCAAATGACAGTGCTTTCCCTGCCTCAGGAGATGACAGGTGTTGACAGGCACCCTCCAGAGCCAGTCAGGCCAGTAGCAAGGCCCAAGCAACCAGGTCCAAGAATGTCAGCTTACATCATGCCCAGTGCCTGGGCTGTTTTGATTCTGAGCAGCCCCTGGCTTACTGGAGGACACTGGGGCATAGGCCAGAGGGGAGAGAAGAAGCAGAGGGTTTGCTGCTTATATGCTCAGCGCAGGCGTTCAAGCAGCAGGCTTCTCTGGGGCTTACCTCATGGACTGCTAGCTACTGCTTAAGGGAGCATTAAAAGACATTGTGCACACACACACAGACACACATAAAGATACACAGTCACACATACATACACACACATACACACATACACACTCACACATATACACAACACTCAAACACACACATATACATATACACGTTCTCTCTCTCACTTGAGTGCACACATACACACACATGCACACACGCACACAAACACAGAGTAATAAACATTGAGAAGCAGCTTGGCTAAGATCTCCATGAAGAGTCTAAGAAGCAGGCAGAGGTCTATGGGGAAGGTGGCAGGAAGCTAGGGGATTGGCTAAGAGTCTTCCTAACACCACTCCTCCTCCCAGTGCTGTCAGGCTTCCAGGAGAAGGTGTGCTTCCTGTTTAGATAGGGTGAAACACAACCCCTCTAACCGGGCTGATAATTAAGGGTCCCCTTAAAATAAGCCCTTATCGATAAGCATCAGCTACTCACTGATTTTTCTTTCTTATTTATGTATTGAAGCACAGTCTATGTTCAACAGGCTAGCCTCCAATGTGCTATATAGCCCAGGCTGGTGTGTACTCAAAAGCTTCCTGTTTTTACCTTCCAAACCTTGGTAGGAAATGCTAAGTGCCCTACCTTCTTGCCTGGCTGTCCTGGAACTCACTTTGTAGACCAGGCTGGCCTCGAACTCAGAAATCCACCTGCCTCTGCCTCCTGAGTGCTGGGATTAAAGATGTGCACCACCAAGCCCAGCCGAGGCCTCTTCTTTCTTCCCTTTGGCAACCACCAAGTCCCACCCCCTAGGACAGAGCCTGGGAAAGAGCTGGGCCTAAATGCATGGTTGTGTGAGGTGGGCCCTGAAGATACACTTTCAGGGCTGTCAGCAACAACATAGCCCGGCCCGATTGCCTTAGGGGTGGGCTGGCTAACACAGCCTATAGACCAAACTCCACCCATACACCAAAAACAGCATAAGGCACCAGCAGAGTCTCCAATAGGAAAATCAGAGACCAAAACCAAACCTAAATCTGCAACAGGGGTCACATAGGGAGAGCAAAACTGGCTTGAAAATGATTATGCACCCATGAAACAAGAACAGAATACTGCCTAAAAATAAAAAATAAAAACACAATTTAAAAAGTTGGGGGAGGGTAGGATAGGAAAACAGAAACGAAAAGAATCTAATAAGTGGATTAGAAGAATAAGATGCACAATAAAAAAGAGAAGAAAACTGAAACAAACAAACAAACAAACAAACAAAAAACCCAGAAGATGGAAGAGCCGGCCCAATAGCCCCTATACCTGAATTACAAACCCTTAAACTGTTTATATGTTGGTTATATACAGTATACATTGTATATATCCAACAGACATATAACCAAACTAATTCATGTTAATAAAAAACTGTTTAGAAAGGGAGTCATGGTTGAAATAAGGAGAGAACACTTCCCAGAGCTAAAGGGATTTCACACCGAAAAGGCTCTTAAGCACTCAGATTCAAGATGGAGGATTATCAGAGGCTCAGGAGCTAGGGTGCTACTTCTTGTCACCTTGACATAATCGAGAGTCTTTAACCAGAGAGAGGGAATGTCAGATGGGAGACTGTCTTTACCAGACTGACCTGTGGGCATGTCTATGGAGTAACTTTTTATACATTAATGATGAACATGGGAGGGCCCAGCCCACTCAGGGCCTGGGTTCTGTAAGAAAGCAAGTTGAGTAGGCCATTGAGAGTCTCATAAGCATCATTCCTCCAGTGACTGCATCTAGGACCCTTCCTTGGCTTCCTCTGAAGATGTAACTTGTACGTTAAATAAACCCTTTCTTCCCTAACGATGTTTCGTCAACAACAGAACAACTGGCAACAAGTAAAACATCATACCAACTTCCAGAAAAGAAAAATCAAAGATCAAGTCTCCAATCATTTATTTACTCTCCCTTCGCATACCCCTTCCATGGGGTAAAGGCTCTATCCAAAGCAGTGTCACAGGAAACAAAGAAGGGCCTGGGATGCAGGAGACAGGAAATAGCCCCCATTCCGGGAATGGTGCTGAGGGGTGCTGAGAGCAGGGCCAGGTACCCAGAGCAAGTGGTGGGCAGGATGTCTGGAGAGCTCTCCCAAAGAACTGACTTGATAGGATACCCTTGTCTCCAAACACATAAAGATGATTTGCATGGGTTGTGGCAGTATGAGGTTGAAATAGAACTAATATAAAACTAAAACCAGAAGACTGTTGCTATCAAAAAAGGAAACAAAAAATGATACAGGCAAGATGAAGCAAGTTTCGTTAGTCCTTACTACGTCAAGGATGGGCTGTGAACCGGGTGATAGACGCATAGTACAAGAAAGCTGCTCCAAGCAAGGATACAGTGTATCCATGTGGAACAGCAGCAGGGCGGGAAGAGGGAGTGTGGCTGATGGGAAGTTCCGCCCACCTCCCTAGGAGATGACAGCAGCAGACAAGGTGGTGTTTAGAAGTCTAGAGTCAATCACAAAGAAAGTGCCAGAAGAAACCACTGGGGCAAGAATAAGAAAGAAGAGGGGAATAAAAAGCCACTCTTTTTAGTGATTTTTGTTTGGTTGTTATTTTTTTTTTGGTAATTAGTCTGTCTCTTTCTCTTAACGTACATATAAAAATTTATGTATAATTTACATTTTAACTACATGTATATATGAGTATATATATGTATATATAATTAAAATATAAATATGTAATTTTGTTACAAATAATTGTTAAAACAAAATGATATATAACTTTTTAAACAAACATATTATAAAATATTATTTAGTAAATTACTCTAATTCTTCTTTATTATGAAACTACAAGTAAGCATTTCATTAGATCCTAAGCATTATATTTAAAAACTGTAAAGGCACTGGCTTTATTATTAATTACATTATTAATACACTTGGGCCTATATGATAATACCCTTGGCAGTACAAGTGCTGACTTCTAAGTATTCGGAACCAAATTCATGTCATATCACTGGTGGTGACCAAAGGTACTCACCAGCTCAAGTGGCCTGAGACGAGTCCCAGAGATAGGCTTGGAATCGGATAACTCAAAGCTGGAAGCGTGAAGGCTAGCAGAAGAGATGATGGAGAGGGTTAGTTTGTGAAGGACTTCTGTTTCTAGTATATGCTAGTAAACCCTAGCTGAAAAATGAGTAAAGGCATTCAGTGCAGAAGCACTGAGAAAAGGCAATTTAAAGTGGTCGCAACAATCAAAGCCTTTAACAGTTTCCTTATTGTTCTTAGGAAGACTAAAAATACTGAGTAATGAACTAGACATGGTGGCATGGATCTCTATTCCCAGTACTCAGAACACGGAAGCAGGCTAATGTGTTCAAGACTGGCCTGCGTCATATGACAAGACATGGTCTTAAATGAAAAATGTCAATGACAAAGAGGAGAGGGACCGCGATGTGGCTCAGTTTGTATAGTTCTTGTCTAGCACACAAGAAGTCTTGGATTTGGTCTCCAGTGCTGCATAAAACTGAGTGGTATAGCAGTCACTTGTAATCCCAATATTTAGAGGGCTGAGGCAGGAGGATCAGTAGTTCAAAGTCATTCTTGACCATACAACACGTTGCAGACCAGCAGTGTTACCTGGGACCTTGCCTAAGTAATAAGAATAACAACAATCAAAAGGAAGAAATGTATATATATTTTAAAAAGCCTTTTTTTGTTGTAACTTTATAAACTTGGAATGATGGTCACTATTAACTATTTCATTTCAAACTAAGTCTCTTTATCCAGTGTCTAGAATTATCTTTAAGAATCTTGGTCAAAAGTCAAACTTTAAAAACAATTGTGTTGAAAAATCAATTAATATAACCCATCACATCTAATAAAAAATCCTATAATTCTATCAATAAATATAATTTTTAAAATGGGAAAGAAGGAGAACTTCTCCGCCTTGGTAAAGAATGTCTACAAACATTCCATGGCCAATGTCGTGTTTTCTGAGCGGAACCTGAAGCCTTCCGACTAAGCTCGAGGACAAGGCAAGGATTCCTCCATCCACAGATGCTTTTTGGCAGCATCCTGGAAGTCATAGTTAATAAGCAAGACAGGGAAAAGAAATAAAAGGCAGATTGGGAATGAAGAAGCAAACTAACTTTGTTTGAAGACAGAGTTATCATCTCCACAGAAAAGAATACAGTATAGACTGACTCTAAATCCTCCTGAGACAAATAGTTGATTATAGTTGGGTTGCAGGATACAAGATTAAGACAAGTCAGTTTCCCCACATGGACAGGCAGGGAGGAGCTGAAAGGAAACTATGGTATCATAGCTGAAGTGCCTGGTTGTAAACCCATGAAAACATACATGATCTGCAATGATAACTCAATGAAAGTAATCAAGGGAGAACTAACTAGCTGGAGAGAAAGACCATTTTCATGAATAGAAGACTTAACATTGTTACATTGTTGGTTTTTAAAATTGCAACATTATTTACAATGAAGTTTTGTTTTAAAGCTATTGCTTCCAACTTATACTGCAGACTCAATGCAATCTTCAAGTCCCAGCAAGTTATTTTGTATCAATGCAAAAAAATTGATTCTTAATGTATAGTCAGAGGCAAAACAAAACAAAACAAAACACCCAGAATAATCAGCAACAATACTAAAAACAGGCAGATTCAGAAGAGAGACACTACCTGACTTCAGAATATAACACTGCCAGTAACAAGATGGCTACACTGGTGAAAGAGTGAGTCATCAACAGAGACAGACCTGCAAACACACAGCTAAACGATGGCCACCAAGCTAAGGCGATGGAGGTGTTCCTGGCTTACAGTGGATCTATAGACCTATGAACTTCCCATGTTGAAAATGTTAGGTCAAATGTACTCAGTGCACCTAACCTACTATATCAGAGCTTATCAAGGCAGCACACCACAGATTGAGTTGTTTACCCTTGGGATCCCATGGCCAACTGGGAGCTGCAGCTGTCTACTGCTACCCAGCATCCTCAGACTGTCTCCCACTACATGTGGCTAGCCCAGGAGAGGATCAAAATTCAAAATCTAGTTTCTCCCGAGTACACAGCACTTCCACAACATCATAAAGTGAAACTTTATATTTCAAACCACTGTAATTCAGTGACTTTGTGCAGAAAGATAATCTTACACACGCACACACACATGCACAGTGGTGGGGAAGATATCACACCCATCACAGAAATGAACTCAAATTCAATTTCAGATTCAGATATCTGAAAACTTCTCAAGATAGCTTGAAGAAAGTCAAGATAAACTTGGATAAAGTAATGACTTTTATATACAGCAGTGACATCATGCTCCGGGACAGAAAGCTGATTCTACTAAAAATTAAAAACATCTGCTCTGTAGAAGACAGTCAAGAGAGTAAGCATTCCATGTCTGGTAGGAAAAAAAAAAAAAAAAAAAAAAAAAAAAAAACCTCCCGAAGGATGAATAAGATGAAAGATGGCCATCCATGCTACTCAAAAAATTCCTAAATCTCTACAGGAACACAAACAACCCAATTTAGAAACTAGGTCACAGACTTAAACAGATGCCTGACAAAGAAGACAACGCAGATGGCCCACAAGCGTGTGAAAAGATGCTGTGCGCCTCCTCACCAGGGAAAGATCATCACCTTCCAAAGAGTACAGGTCCAGAGCGAGCGCTGGGGGAGGGGCAGGGGGACGCAGCAGACCGAAATGCTCATCTACCACCCTTGGGACACACAGTGGGAAACCACTTCCACTGTGGAAGTCAGTTGGGCACTTTCTTTTAAGAGCAAACATAAACTCACCATCTGAGCCAGCCATTGGGTCCTTGGCAGTTACCCAAAGCATCTGAAGACTTTTATCTACCTAAAAAACGCACATGTGGAGGGCTCGTGTGCTGATGGACGTGGATCGGGAACTTACACTGGAAGTAACTCAAGCATGGGACTGTGGCACAATCAGATGGCACAACTTTATAAGGTGCTAAAAAGAAATGAGCTAGCTAGCGAGGAAGCGTGAGTTCAAATTCCTAAATGAGAGAAGCCAATTAGAAAGGGCTCCCCAGGCATGATGCATGGGTTAGCAAAGGGAAGGATAGACAGGGAACATGTAACCTGGTGGTGTAGACCACAGCCAGGCGTAAGTACCTGAAGGAGGAAGGAGGCCTGTTTTCTGGGCTTCTTGACGAGGCAGGCCCAAATAGCTTCCTTTGGTCTTCACGGGGTGTAAATGGTCTTTGGGTCCTAACCGTTCTTAAGGCATTTCGTGCTTCGCTTATGATTTCTGCACTTGTCCTCTGTTTGGACACTGGAGGTCGATAAAAGGAATCCAGCTTTTCGAGTTTCTGGTCATTGGAAGACAGCATCTTTCCTTTTAAACTAAAACGCTCTTCAGAGACACACCCTGCAAATATATGACACAATAAACACAAGCTATTTTTTTATCCAGTATTTTAGAAAGAGAGGCACCCATCCGTATACTAAGCTACTACTCTATACATACAGCCAGGAGGAAACACGAAGAGGGGCTGGGAGGGAGGTACCTGAGTGAATTACGCGCTATCTGCACAAGCACGAGGAACCAAGTTCCAGTTCCTAGCGTCCATCTAAGACAGCTGGGATTGCAGCACGTGCCTGTAGCCCCAGTGCTGGGAGGCTGAGGCAAGCCGGGGCTCTTGGCCCTGCAGAGTTGCCCAAACAGCAGTTTCGAGGTTCAGTGAGAGCCCCTATCTAAAAAACTAAGGTGGAGAAATGATTTGGGAAAATATCTCCATTGTCAACTCCTTGGCTCCCACATGCACCTCAACAGGCATATGCACCTGTGCATACATGTATACATAGTTGCACACACACACACACACACTAAATAATTTATCATTAAAAAAAAAACAAGCAGTTAGAGGGCAAAGATGAGAGAATAGCTATCAAAATTATGAGCTGCACAGTTGTGCTGTTATGCAATTAGGGAAAAGATGTCCAGGGAAGAAAAAATGATAAAAAGGACCCGGACCCAACATCATTATTCTCTCTCTCTCTCTCTCTCTCTCTCTCTCTCACACACACACACACACACACACACACACACACACGGACCAAAGCCAGAGTCTACTGCTGCCAGGTGAATGTTCCTCTACTCAGCCCCAGCCCCAGATCCAACCCTCATCTCGTATCCATAAACCTACTGAAAGTGTGGGAAGTTCTGTCAAAACTTTCAACTAAGCTTTTTTTCCTTCCCCAACCCCACCCCAATAAAAGGGTTTACATAAGGCTAGATTAGTGTCCTACCAAACTTCATTTGCTTTTCTTACCCCCACCCCCAAGAATGGCTCACTCCTGTACTGTCTATTTTATTTTGGAATGAATTGATTCAAATCATCTTCAATTTAAGATATTGTTCATAGTGGATAAATACTAAATATTAATATCTAGTTTTCATTTCCCAGCCTATCTTGCTCAAAGACTGAAAGCCATGTGGCAGGACCTGGAGATTGCAGACCCTTCTCACACAACAATGTGGCCCACAGAGACCCGCCTAACATGACAGTGGTTCCTCGTGGTCCACAGAGACCCACCTAACATGACAATGGTTCCTTGTGGCCCAGAGAGACCAGCCTAACTTGACAGTGGTCCAGATTAAAAAAAAAAAAAAAACTTATTCTGGTATCAAGCTGTTCATTATTTTAAATAAAATCTCTCATTTTTTAAAAACAAAAACCACTAACCCTAAACAATGCAGCTCCAGAGAGACAGAAACCTGTACATTATTCAGGTATTTCAGCTGGTTTGTACTGAGAAGAAAGGGGGAGGGGTGGTTTGAGCAAAATGGGATGGGGACTGGACACAGAAGACAGAAAAGATCCCACTTCCTTGAGTAAGGGGTTCCCTAGACAGAGAACTCTGCTACATCATGACCCTTTACATTGAGCTGTAACATTGTGTTTCACACAACTACAGACAGAAACATTCAATGTTAGTTCTAGTCTGCGCTACCCATGTTTCTGAGCACACAATGTAACTCTTCCCACACAGAACACCAGGTGCAGCCCTAAGGCTGCAGTCCCTCCCTGAGCACTTAGTTCTGCTTTAGGAGACCTTTTTAATTCAGGATTTTAAGTTTAAACAAGGACTCTGGAATCCTATATACTAACACAACTATTAAAAACTATGGCAGGCCCAGGACATTTTATTCCTAGCACTTCTGATAGGATTAGATTATCAACTATTTTTAATGAGACTTGTTTGGAAATATATAAAATACTTCAGATATACATATACATGTATACATTTATTTACATCTCATGTAAATTAATATATACATATGTATATTATTTTTGCTATATGATATAAAAAAGTCAGCCTCACAGAATACAACTTAAGTGGTCATGGCAGGTTTGTTGACTCGATTTTAGAAGACTCTTCTCCTCACAAGGGTTGGGGTGCAGTTCGGTGGTGGAGTGTGCACTTAGAATGTGAACGGCCCGATTTCGACCCCTGACACCCACAAAAGGAAACAGGAGCTGTGTGCTAATTTGAAATCATGAGACTAAGTGAGAAGTTTCTATGCAGTTAAGAGGTTTCTTTCCAGACACTAAATCAGGTTGTGTCTACTCCTTTGGCCTCACATGGCACTAATGAGTCCAGCAATGCCCAAAGGGAATCAGGCAAAACTAATAAAAATTCAACAGAGTGCTTTGGGGAGTAATAAAGCCTTCTTGTTCCTGGCCCACAGTTTTTTTCTGGCTGGTTTTCAGTTTGTATCGAAAAGTACAGAGAACAATTGAGCAAGTACTCAGGTCCTTTTCTAAGAGTTCTGTAAAATATTCGAGCACAAGCTAGGCATGGTGGCACATGCTTTTAATCCCAGCATTTTCGAGGAGAGGCAAGCAGATCTCTGATAGTTCAAGGCCAGCCTAGTCTACAAAGAGAGTTCCAGGACAACCAGGGCTGTTACACAGAAAAGCCCTGTTTCAAAACAAACAAACAAACAAACAAACAAACAAACAAACATAGGAGGGCGCTACAGGTAATCAGATTGACCAAATATCTGTGAGGAAAAAAAAATGTAGGTAGAGGGTTTAAAAGAATAGTGTGAGAGCTGGAGCGATGGTCCAGCCGACCAGGGATTGGTTCCCAGCATCAACACGGTGAATCGCACTGCACCTGTCTGCACCCCCAGTCCCTGGTTATTCAGTGCCTTCTTCTGACCTCCTTGAAAGCTACATGCACACAGCAGACAGACAGACATGCAGGAAAAACATCCATAAGCATGAAAATAATAACAATACAGTGCATACCTGTTCACAACTTTCTGTCTCCTCCCAAGTCCCACTTTTTTATTTAGGGAGCACGGGTACAATAATATGACCTGTACCATTTCTCTTTGGTTATTACATTAATGTTAACATTATCAGATAAATCCAACTTGGAAACATTTACTAGTACGTGTAAACTGGCTATAATTGTGGTTCTTCTGGTAAAGATGAAGCTCTTTACAGTGGTTAAGTTACAAGTTATTACCAACAGAATTTGTCAACTTGAAAAATAATTAGCTAAGACTTGGACATCTATTTACAACAGAGCATCCCAGAACCATAACACAATCACACTATAGAGTCTTAATTTTATAAAAGCCTTCCTGCCAACGGGAGCAAGCTCACTCTACTAGAGGTGATCAACTGATATAGCAATGATGTTTCCTACAGGCAGAGCTCCCCCCCCCCAAATCTGGGTCTCTGGAAACACAGAGACTAATAAACTCCATCTTTGCTCTGAGCAAGCTGATTGCTAATGTCAGTGAAGCACTGACTTCAATACCAAACAGTCTGCTGACATCTCTTGAGTTCATCATTTCAACAAAGCTTGTGACAATTCTATGAGGTAGGTAGACTCATAGCATTAGTGAAGGGAAGGCTACGATACGCCCAGGACAGATGGTCAAGTTATCATAGACTTAGACAATGGGCGGCCATGTTTGGAGGCTGTGGGTTGCAACTAGAAATGATTTCAAACTGGGAGAGAGACCTTGGCAGGCTTGTGGAGGTAACAGCACTTGAGCTAGGTTCAGAAAAATGGGCTAACTTTGAGGATGTGACAGTGTCCCCGGGGGGAGGAAAAAAAGTGGGTGAGCCAAGAAAAAGAATCATGAGCACAGTGGGTATGCATGGCGCAGCACACTCCAAGCATAAAGTCATGTGGGGACCAGAGGGAGGGCGACATGGCGGTAAGACACAAAACACAAGCTGATGCGCAGATCGAAGAACTTGATTTGGTTGATGGGATTTGGCAAGCGTGGGCTGGAAGGAGAAAAGAGAGGGAGGAAAAGGACAGAACTGGTAAGTTTATATATAACTGCTCCTCTCCATCTACCCGGGAGTCACTTCTCCAGGAACCTTCCCAGGTTTAATGGCCTTTGTACAGCTGCTGTGAGGTCCCTAACTGGCCTCTGTCTTAACTCTGTCCACAGTGTTAGAACTAACTGCTCACACTGCCAGTGCTATTTCCTACCCTCGGACTCTGAATCCCAGCCCTCCATAGGGGCACAACCGAAGGCTAAATACACCTGAGCTGAGAAATTCCCGGATGAAGGCTATGTGGTGTCTTTAATTGGAGATATGTGCTGTAGTCGATTATAAAGGTACATTGCAGTTTATTTCTGACAGCATCTGATCTGTGAAGCCCTGTGGCAACAGGAATTCAAATATAGCCGCCTCTCCCTTCCCTGTTGCTCAAACGTGTGGGACTGGACAAATGACTCCGGAGAGACAGTGACATCAAGGGTGACGGGCACCAAGAACAGAGGGGACAGTCAGAGACAACACAGAATGGACAGATCCACAGGGGTCAGAGGGAGGCCAGGAGCCCTTTCAGAAGAAACCAGAAGAGTTGTGAACTCTGGAAAGAAGAGGGAGGCTAAGTTGTCGCTTGCATCTCACTGTTTGGTCTGTGGTATCAGATGCGACCACTACAGGATGAACATCATCTGCAGGACGATGGGGAACACCCAAACGGGTTTGTTGTTGCTGTTTTAATGTGTATGGGTGTTTTGCCTGTGGATATGTCAATGCACCACAAGCATGCAGTGCCTGCCAAGGCCAGAAGACAATACTGCATTCGCTGGGACTGGACTTGTGAGCCACTGTGTAGGTTCTGGGAATCAAACCCTGGTCCTCTAGAAGAGCAGCCAGTGGTCCTAACCACTGAGTCATCTCTCCAGACCCACGTGTTATTTGCATGTGTTACTTTCTTCTTCTGGCCTCAGAGGGCATTACAGGCACACTGTACACACACATACACACAGGCAAACATTCATACACATAAAACAAGAATAAATATATCTTTAAAAACCCCTATCTCTACTGTTTGCTACCAACAGCCACCAGAGCCACCTCCTTCATGTTAAAGACAACATTGCCCATCAACATTGCCGACATAGGGTTTGCTGGTGCACCCTCTTTCCCCAGCAAATCAAACACTCAGGGCTCTTTCCATGACTGAATTACTTTGGCATTAAATGAGCATCCAAACAGGTGCAAGAAAAGTGCTTAGATGTCAGAGCAAGTGTTAAGTCCCCCGAGGATCTGCAGCTCTGTGACCTTGAAGGGCATTAGACATCTCTATACCCGAGTTCTCTTCTGTTAAAAAAGCATGGATAATGACCAACTCTCAGGGCAGCTTTCAGCATTGCATGAAATGTCCAAATGCTTTAGCACGATGCTAGCTAGCTCTTACAATACTAAGAAGTACTGTCCAAGTGCTGGCTGGTCAAGAAAGATCTTCCTAGAATGAAAATACTCACCAACAAGAGAAGTCACAAAAGAGACTATCTGTCCAATGTTTTCATGCATATCATAAATTTAAATTTTCAACTAGAGAATACCATCCTTGATTTAAAAACAAAATAAAAACAAACAAACAAAAAAACCCAGCGTTTTTATCTGAATGTCAGTTATCCCAAATCTATGCAAACTGCTAGTCAAAACCTTAGGGATTTACAAAAATGGGATACATATAGTGTGACTTATTTTCTACCAAACGAAAAGAATATGATGTCGGGATGGAAGAACCTGCGGTAATACTTGTGGCATGGGTTGTAAGGGGCATTCTGTATACATACGGTGTAATTAATATTGTTCCACATACACTTTATTGAGGAGTCATTTGTTACCTAGGAAAATCCTAGTTTGTTCTTGTGGCCTGCCTCCACAGAGTCCCTTAGTCTATCACTCTCTCATTCAACCAGTGTTACTGGTTACTCCTGTTAAATACCAGGCAACTGACTAAATGCTCACAGTTACAGAAGCTGACTCCTGTGCAGACCCCGAGAGTATGCAGCAGCACCCCTCGACCCTATCTGGGAACAGAAGAGAGACTGCAGGAGGGGTCCCTGGTGAACCTGCAGGGGACTCCTCACCTCCCGCACGCACAGCTGCTCTCCCACTCCCGGAAAAGCCCGCTCCTTCACCGGTCCAGGTTAGGGCCGAGCGCCTCAGCATCCTCACCTCGCCCTCCCGCCCTCCCGCGCACCGCCTTTGCCCTGCTGGCTAGCATCTCCATGGTAACCGTACACAAACCACCTTTCGCTGCAGGCCGAGCGGTCAGCCTACAGATCCAGGACGCCGCAGAGCGAAGCGGGATGCGCTGGAGTAGGTGCTGGTTGGGGAATCCGGGCTCGACTCAAAACACCTGTGACAAGCGCTAGACACTTAGACCCCGGCGGAGTGTGACGGCCTTCCCGCTCTCGCAGGGCAGCAGGGACCAGGAGGAGGGGCGGGGCGGGGCGGGGCGGGGCGGGGCGGCCCTGCTCCACTCTCCGCCACTGAGCCTGCGCCAATCCCTCTAGCCACGCACGCGTAGCAGCGTCGAGGCGTGGCGAGGGCCCGTGCGGGAGCGCGGGCAGGAGCATACCCACAGGGGAAAGGCAAGAATGGGTGGAGGGGAGTCTTCTTTTACATTAGCAATATGTTCAACCATGTTTGTTTCTCCCCGTAGGATCTCCAAGACTGTTAAACAACTGGCAGAGGAACAATGTAGTGTTTTGGGAAAGAGTCGGTTATTGATTATAGACGTCAACGTCCACCTGGAACGGTTCCTTAGCATCTCATCTCTTATGCTTCAGGCAGAGAGTGCTATCCCTGTGTGTGAATAGCTGAATCGTGGGCCGTAGCAAAATAAATGTGAAGAGCTGTGAATGTAGCAGTGAATGTTAACCTGTTGGATATCATTAACTCCTTGCATTTGGGCAGCACTCAACCGTTTGTAGAGCGAGCTCACAACAGAGCAACTAGGGACCCAAGGTGAGATCAGGAAGGAGCGATTTAAGTCTTGGGTTGCTATGGCTAGTCGCTGTGTGTTCTTACTGAATCACTACAACCCAACAGGGGAAGAAAAAAAAAAGAGTCCTGTGTATATGTTTCTAATTCAAACTCTGTTTGCGTCTACACTGGATCATTGGGTAACACTTGTGAAATACAAGCGAGGCATAAGCTCTAAATTTACACTACGGTATATAAACATAGGGATTATCAGCAAGTGTTGTCAACACTGGGAAAATGCCGTATTCCATGGTGCCAAGGGTCTTGTAAAGAATAACTAAATTGTATCTATTTTGCACAGTTAATACCTTTGATGAGAAATGACACCTGGAACACTGAGTAAAGGTTTTCCAAGTGCTTAACAAGATTTCCCACATCACAGACAAAGAAAACTCAATCATTGATGAAGTTTAGGATCCCAAACTAAATATTATTTTTCACTGGGAACAGGATCTATCCTATGAAGTCCCATTTGTGTGTCACCAGACTCAACTGTGCAAAAGGACATTGCCTGTTGTATAGAAAGCATAACTAGCATTTTGATCTCATAGTTTGTGAGATATGATAAAATACAAGTCCATTTGGGTCTCTTGGTGGCTGTTTATAAATACAGGTGTCTATCTGACCCTTCATGGAGAGTCAGACTTCTCCAAATGTTTTGTTATTAAATGACTGGTAATCTGATATTAACTCAACCTCAACATCTTTCTGAATGATGGTGGGTGAAAAATGAGTATATCGATAGCCAATAGAAATTCAGCTTTACATCTTCTTCTCACCCCAGATTTGCGGTCCACAGTGAGCCTTCCCAAACGTTGCAGTAGCTGGCTTCTAAGTCTAAAAGTCTCATCTCCACTGAAACATGAGCTTACAAACCTGTAAAACAGACATGGCTTGGACCTATAATCCCAGCATGTGAGAAACTTAGACAGGAGGATTACCTTAAGTTCCAAACTAGCCTGAGCTGCACAGTGAGACCCTGTCTCAGAAGACAAAACAAGACATCAAAACCAAATCTGTTTGTTTGTTTGTTTTTTTACCAACAATTGTTATCTATGGTCTTGTGTCTAAAATGTTCATCTAAACTAGACCTTGTAAGCAAACCATTGAAATATGAAGCCAGTCAACCCAGCAGGCCAGATGTCAGCCAAGCAGGCTAGAAGAACCGAAAAGAATGACAGAGACAGAGTTATAGGAAATAATTACTTGAAGAGATAAATGGCATATACCTTAGTTTACTGTAGAACAGTCTATGGGAAAATATTTAGGCTACTTACTACACAGAGGCCTATGTGGCTGATTTGGATGTTCCTCCAAAATTCTACACAGATGGGATTTTGTAAAGAAGGGATGACTAAACTGTGTTTCATAGACCTTAGGGGAAAATGATTAGTTATAAATATAATATACTTATAGAGTTTTATTTGTAGTTTCCAAATTGATTTCATTTGGAACATCTCCTTCTGTTGTCTTCTTTGGAGTTTATAATAATCTGGAAAGGTTCTTTGATGATTTATTTATTTGTTCTTATTTCATGTATATTGGTGTTCTGCCTAAGTGTCTGGGTGAGGCTCTTGGATCCTCTGGCACAGATAGCTGTGACCTGCTGGGAGTTGAGCCCCGGTTCTCCAGAAGAGCAGCCAGTGCTCTCAACCACTGAGCCATCTCTCCAGCCCTCTATTTGGATTTGAAGTCGGAGATTTAGAAGCCTAAGTAATCTGTTCACAGCGCGCCCGCAGCTTGTAAAGGGATGTAAACTGGTGTTCTTGGTACCAAAGTCCAGTAGACTGTCCTGCCATTGTACATACATAAACGTAATATTTCAGTCCAGGGATGAGAGGTTCTCCCTAGCCTGTGATGGGCTCTAGGCATCGAGAGGAAACTTCAGAAACTTCACCTGATAATATTCCCACCGAACTTCTGGGTACTGAGTTAACAAGAGGAGTCTGTAAGTGGTAAATTGACAATATAAGTATTTGAGCTCTCTGCTATGAAAAATAAGCAGGGGTCCGGGTAGGTCTGGAGAGATGGCTCAGCAGTTATAAGTGCTTGCTGCTCTTGCAGAAGACTAGAGTTTAGCTTCAGGAACCCACATAGAGTGTCTTACAACATCCTGGAACTCCAGCTCCAGGGAGCAGTCGTGTGCATACACACGCATGTGTGTGTGCGCGCACACACACACACACATACACACACAATGCAAAAGATTATAAACTCTAAGTGACTTTTATTTGCAGACCCTAATAGAGTTCACAGCTTATACCAAGTATACCTTGTACTTAATATCTATTTCTTATGTTGACTTCTCTCTTAGGTATACCCTTGAAAGATACAGATTAAACAATTTGTTAATTTTTCAGATTCCTTCCTTGCCATAATTCTATGACTATGACAGAGATGTAACTTTTAGGAAATAAGTGCCTCTGGAATAAAGGAGTAAAGAGTGCCAGCTTAAAATGCTAACGCTCAGTTCAAGATGTCCAGTCAGTTAATTATATAATCACACAACCCATGTAAAGAATTCATCAAACTGAGAGCTCATGCGATCCTTGCATACAAATTCAAAAGCACCGATGCGTTTAAATGTAATTCTGCAGAACTCCACAGCTCGAGGAGAATCCACTAAATTCATGGAACTTGATAGAAAGCACCAACTCAAAGGGTCACACCACAAACCTCTGTTTGCTGGGGCTCAGCAGTTGCCGGTGCACCTAAGAATGATGACGCGTTTACACACTTTACCCATAACACGTTGCTTCTGCCAACCTGGTCATGAGCTGGCAGAGCTCAAATACTTGGCAGTGATCCTAATGAGGAAGGCTCTATTCAGTTACCACATCAGTACAAACGGATGCAACCATTAGTGTTTCGTCGGAGGGAAGGGAGGGGTCCTAGTGTTCCAGAGTATGGAGGGCTCTTTGAGAGGCTTCATCCTATGCATCTGCTGCTGTGCCTCGTCCATGTTAAGTCTTTAAAGAGAAGTAGAAAACAGCCAACTCACCTGTGAGACATTACTGCCCGTGCAGTGTCTTTTGACAGTAGTCACCTGAAAATAACACACAGTTCTACCCAAAGGAGCTTAAACACCAAGCCTGTGGTGTGCTAACTTGTTTAGCAATCATCTGGAAGTGGACGGTTCCACTGTGTTGCCCAGCCATCAGCATGTGTCAGCCATAGCTCCCAGTGCGGTCACAGATGGTTATGGCATCCATCACTGAGCTGTGCATTCTCAGCCCACAGTGTCCAGAGTCAGCAAGAAAAGTGGGTGGACCCTCTTCATCTACATCAGTAGAATAGGAAGGATTACATTTCCCAGGGACCTAGAGAAGCACTTCCACAGTAGGCACAAGGCCCTAAGATCAATTGTGGGGCAAGTGGACTCTGTCACCAGAACAAAGAACTGGTAAGGCTGAGTGAGCTCAGGCCCCGGGAATCTCAAATTTGAGAATGGCAGTAGAGCCATTCCCTGCCTACCTCTAACTGCTCTGGAACAGGTAACCACGACACCCCATGAGAGGACCATGACAATCAGCCACATAAGAAAACACCTGAAGTCCTTCCCCATGCAAACAGAGCATCGCCAACACCTCAAACTAAGTCAGTGGGAACCATCGACTCCTGAGTCCCACCACTCCTCAGTGTTTATATAGTCCCTGCCCCCATGGAATAAAATATACAAGCTATTTCACCGAGGATCATCTGAGAGTGGCTGTTTTACTGAGCTGTAACACTTGGGGAAGAGTTCTCTCTCCCAAAGCCTTCATCGCTGGATCTTAAACCTGCCTGGCAGGCCAGGCTCTCTCCCCGGCTGCAGGCTGCCCATCCTCCTTGCTTCTCTTCCAGCTGTGTAACACTTCTGCTTTCCTGGCCAGACCGAGACCCGTGGAATCTGTTCGTCCTGGTTCTGCTTCACCCTTTGGGCAGATAGAGGACAGCAAGCAATCAATCCCCAGCAACAAACACACACACACACACACACACACACACACACACACACACACACACACCATACATACACACCTACACACACAACACATACAACACATATACAAACACATCACACACACCACATACAACACTCATACACACAGACACACTACAAAACACACACCACACATACCACATACACCACCCACCCACACACCATCACATACACACACCACCACCCACCCACCCACCCACACACTACATACACCACACACACACACACACACACACACACACACACACACACACACACCTTCCCAGAAGCTCCCCCTCAGCAGTTTTCTTCTTTTGTCCCATTGGCCAGAGCCATGTCACATGCCCACATGCTAGCCTCTGGCACACATGAATGCGGTTTCTATTTATGTGACTGATTTTGATCATGTGCTATCTTGCCAGCACTGTAGGAGGAAAAAGCTTATTTTAAGTTTCAGTGATTCAGGCCATGATCTCTTGACCCTGTTGCTTTGGGCTTGTACAGTACATCACGGAGGGAGCCCGTGGCAAAAGAGGTCTGTTAACGCCAAGGTCGCCAGGAGGCAGCGAGGCAGGAAGAAAGTGGGAGTTTATGGCTGAGGAGGCCTGTTCACCTCATGGTGGCCAGGAAGCAAGGGGAATGGGATGAAGAGGGGGTCCCCATATTGATGGAACCTCCCTCCAGTGGGCTCCACTTCTGGTATTAGTACAGGCTGGGCACCAAGCCTTCAACAGCACAAACATTTTGGGAAACATTCAAGATTCAAACTAAGTCAGTGAAGGTCCTTAGTTATTTGTTTTGTTTTTGAGATGGTTTCATGTAGCCTAGGCTGGCTTTAAACTATGTAGCCAATGTGATTCAGACCAGGCATGCATATTTTACATAGCAAAGCAGACCGGGCCTCCAGGTTCCCTCAGTCCTTACCTGTTACAAGGATGGCTGCTATACTCCGCTCTCTATGCTGACTTTTCCAACGTTACAGGGCACCCTCTCCCCAAGGAGCTCGTCCTGATATAATCCAGACATTTTGCTCCACCGCCCCCTTTCTGCATTTTTTCTTTCCTTGGGTGTGCTTGCTCTTTGTCTTCCTCCTCTCCCCTACTCCCCATGGTGACTTCCCTGGCCTTGTTCTCTGGGACCAGTGAACATCACCCAAGAGCAGCTTCCCAATAAACCCACCTTTATATACTTTAATTTGGCTTGAATTGGCTCATTTCACCAGTGGAGAGAACTTACCGGCCAAGGAAGACCTTGAACTCCTGATTCTTATGCCTCTCACTGCCAAGTGCTGGGCTTTATAGGCATGTACCACAATGCTGTTTTTATGTGTTGGGGACGAGAACCAGGGCTCCTTGCATGCTAGGCAAGCACTCTGCCAACTAAGCTACAACTCCAGACTCCAGCCCTGGGTTTTGAGGAAAGAGGCCACTATTCCTCTGCACCTTGCTGCTGTATCCTATGACAAGCTGGAGATCTCTGCAATAGGACAGAGGAGTGCTGGCTGTGAGGTGGATGGCAGTAGTCTGCGCTCTTCAGGTTACTTAGAGATTTTGATGGTGGCTTATTGTAACTGAAACAGACCTAAAGGCATTGTGGCAAGCCGTTGTGGCTCTGGTTCTGACCCCTGGGACGAGCTATGACCCCCAGCACTGGCTACAGCAGAATCATCTGAAGAGCTTCACCCCCATCTCTGGGCGGTGCCCACCCTGACATTCCGATTAAGTTCCTGGGGTGGGGAGGTGAAGGCACAGGATGGGAGGGGCCCCTGGCTCTCCTCTAGACTGCTCAGGAAACACCCTGCAAGAAGAGTCGTGAGCTGGAGCCTTTAAAGAAGAACTGTGGAGAGAACCATTAGCTTTTAGAGCAGAAAGAATAGAGGAGGCTCCATTTTACAGGGTTCAAAGATGGAAACCTCATTCCAGGGTTGAGGTGCAACCCTCGATATCCCATCCCAGGAGCATCTCCCCTGTCCTCCTGCTCCAAGGCCACCCTGTGATCAGCTCTCCACCCGATCGAGAAAAAGAAAAGAAATAAAAGGAAAGATATGGTAGAGGAGAAGGCTTATTATAGATAGGTGGGAAACAGTCATAGGCAAGGACATCTGGGACAGTCCAGAGTAGACATTACCCTGAGCCAGGTGATGTGGGAAGGGGGGAGATGGGAGAGAGAGGAACCTGGTATAGTAGTCAGGAGGCCCAAAGGTATAAAGAGAATGGGTAACCAACATGGTTGGATTATATAGGGAAGGGTAGCCCAGGCCCTGGGCTGGAGAAGGCTTGGTAGGAGGTAGGGTACTCCAGACAAATCCCGTAACAGGGACTGAGGGACGCACGGAGAACTTGGCAGCCAAGTCTGCTTTGATACATTAAATGTTAAATAGGCACCTCAGCCACTTGTCCCAGGGTAGAAATCTAACACACACCTTTCTCAAGAGTACTCAGTGTTGGCCTTTGACCACCCAGTTAAATCTCAGATTTCTTGTCCCCCACAGTGGGCATGGCAGCCTGCATGTTATTATAATGACAAATGTTTCCTGGGGACTTGTAACAAATGTAACTTGTGGCAAATAAGCCACGTGTTAAAGACTTTTGCTTGCATTTAATTAGTAACTTTTCAACCGTAGACTGCTATCTCTGACATTTCCTCTGCCTGGAAACAGATTTAGTTTCTTCATTTGTTGGCCACACAGGTGGTTAAAATAGCAAGCCCAGGCTTCCAGCCTGGTTTAGTGGGACTATGTTCTTAGGGGCACAAAGTTCACCCAACAGAGGCTTCTGCCATTCCCTGATCTCTCTAAGGATCGCCCCAACTTTCTGCCATGGTTTTGGACGGTCCCACATCCAGGACACTCAGGCCGATGGCTTATCACTGGCCATTTGGCAGTGTAAAATGATATGAATGATGTTTGCCCCCTTCCGGCTTCAAATGAACAAGACTCAAACTGTGATTTATTTATCAGGCTCTGCAGAATGACTGGGGGTTACCCCTCATCTAATTCCCTAACTCTAGGCTGGCTACTTTCCCAACTGTGCTCCCCAGTGCTTGCTGGCTGAATTTTCCTGGGTTATTCCTGCTTCAGCAGTCTTCTGGTGTCCTTGTTATGAAATATAATGCGGCCACGTAACAAATCTGGTATAAAGGAGGTTTATTTGGGGGAAGGGAGGTGAGTGAGGGCCCGGAGAAGGGGTAGAGGCAGATGGGAGCAGAGCCATGAAGGCTAAGAAGCAGGAGACAGAGAAGGACAGAAAGAAAGGGGGAGAGAGGCTGGCAGGGAGCATGTGGGAACAGGGAAAGAGAGGAAAAGAGAGAGAACCTGGGTGTCCAGCAGTCCCTTTATTCTCCAGGCTACCTGCACTTGGCAGCAGCAGGTAAGGAGCCACCTTGGGTCTCTGGGAGGAGCCAGGAATCACCTGTAAGCCAACAGACCTGGGGCACATGCTGCTGGTCCATCATGACTAATGGAGCCCTCTAGGCCTCTGTTTTCTCCTCCATGTTCCCCCCTTCTCTTCTCCTTCCTCTTGCGGTCCCTACGTGCAACCACCAGGGAGGTAACTTGAAAACCTACCTACCTGTATTTCCTCCGGTAATTGTCTATAGCCATTTTAATTTAACCAATAGTTTTAACTTGGGGAGCGTGGTTTGCATAGCAAAAGCTGGTGTACGTCTTGGGGTAACCAGATCTTGGGGTACAGAATTGAGCATTTGAGTATACAGCAGCACCAGACCAACCCCCAACGTGGTAAGGTTGTAAGAAGGAACCCTGAGCCCACTCTGAGCAGGAGCAGGAGGAAGCAAGGCAGTAAGCATTGCTCCTCCCTGGTTTCTTTTTTTAAAGATTATTTATTTATTTTATGTATATGTGTACACTGTAGCTGTACAGATGGTTGTGAGCCTTAATGTGGTTGTTGGAAATTGAACTTTTAGGACCTCTCCTTGCTCCGGTCCACCCCACTCATTCTGATCAACTCTGTTCGCTCAGGCCCAAAGATTTATTTATTATTATACATAAGTACACTGTAGCTGTCTTCAGACTCGCCAGAAGAGGGCGTTAGATCTCATTACGGGTGGTTGTGAGCCACCATGTGGTTGCTGGGATTTGAACTCAGGTCCTTACCCACTCAGCCATTGTGCCAACCCCCACTTCCTGGTTTCTGCTCCAGTTCCTGCTTGAGTTCCTGCCTTGACTTCCCTTGGTGATGGACTGTTGCTAGAAGTGTGAGTCAGATAAACCCTCTCTTCCCAGTTTGTTTTTGGTCAGAGTGTTTATCACAGCCACAGAAAAGTAAACCAGGAATGTCTCGGCAATCGAGGCAAGACAGAGCATAGTCAGGAATGAGAAGGTTTTCCTTAGCTGCCATTGCTGGGCACTATGGCCCGGGTGGAGGTTTAAAACATCTAAGCAGATCCCGGGTCAGGTCAGATGGGTCTCTGAAATGTAAAGCTATTAAACACACCTCCACTGGCATAAGGGCCATGTGATCATTTGTATTACTTGATTAAAAGGTACTAGCTAATAGGGCATTATAAGTCCTACAAGAAGACAGTATAGCCACTAAGCAGTTAACCCTCTTCATCGGCACTGTGATCCGCAGAGGCAGAACAGCTCGTACTCTCCAGGGCTAGACACAGCGTGCTCATGACACGGAGAAGCCCCAGATCTAGTGACGCTGGGTGAGTGGGTGCATCCCAGCGCTGGAAGCTTTTACCGTCAGGGAGCTAGACAAACGGCAGATGGGGCCTCCTGGGACCTCTGTCTATTATTATTATTATTATTTTTTTACAACTGCACGCGAGTCTACAGTGATCTCAAAATACAAAGTTTAAAATAAGCCAGCCTCACTTCCCGTGTCATCTCCGCAAGGCTTGTGAGTGTGAAGTTATGATGTAAACACAGCGGAAACATCACAGAAAGAAACAGGGCGCCTATTCACGACGTGGTGTGAAGAAAAACAATTTCTCTCGGAGACAAGAGTCTGGCCCGAACTGCAAAGCGCAAGTGAATTTCAGCCCAGAGAGTCATTCAGGGAAATGGTGCTTTCTAGCTGCACACCCCCCAGCCCCCTTCACACTTGGAGGCTGCTAAAATGAAGCGTGGCTTTGTCATTGTTTTTGTCAGGGCGTGGAAGAAAACAGAAAGTTGTCTCTGCTTCTGTTTTGATTTTGACAGCTCAAGTTCCAACTCTGAGAAGGATCTAGGTATAACTGCAATAGTTGGTGCAGAGGTGGAGACCCAGACTCCTTCAGGGTCCCGCCCCTCTCTCTCCCTTCATGGGCTGTAGCGTTCTCCCACTTAAGTGGAAGGGCCAGGCTCTTGATGAACCCTTTGTCCATAATGTCACATGCCACCTCTCAATTCAGCCAGTGTCCTATGTAAAAGCTCACCAGACGTCAAGCTAAGTGACTTCCTCTCTTGAGAAGTGCCTCTTACAGCGGTTCAGTCTCCTGCAGCACTTCCAGACAGCGGCAGCTGCAGGTCTACCCTGACTGAGGCAGCAGCCAGCAATGGGAAAGATGCTGAGCGGGATGGTGTCCATTGCAGGACCTTCCTGGAGGCTGGGGACTCTCACCAAAGTGGGTGTGCGGTGCACACCGTGATCCCAGCATTTGGGTAGCGCAGACAGGAGACTCAGTTTAAGGCCACACTCCTTATAAAACACAAGACTACACCAAGAAAACAGCAAGCAAGACTTTCACCAGGAGGAAGGAGAAGTGGCTCCGTGGGCAGCTCCACATCGCCTTGCCTGCCCCATTTCTGTAGCTCTCCTGGCATGTCAATAGCCATGGCCTCTGCAGGGTGCATGAGCTCAGGGACAAGTCGCATCCCACGGTCTACGGCTACCATGTCCAAAGCTCCCCCCTCTGTCCTACCTGCCGGTGACTTTCCTCAGACATGGCTACTGTCTGCCCCTAGAGCAAAGGGCTGTTCTCCTGGGCCTCTGTGTACCTTGCTGCTTCTGCATAGTGCTTTACACAGCCATTGTCAAATGGAGGGCCTCAGCTCCTCACCACACAGATGTGCACAGGTGCCCTCAGGGATAGGTGGAAGCCAGAGAAGGACACCCAATATCCTGACCTATAACCCTATGTTTTATTCTCTTGAGACAGGTCTCTCACTAAACCCCGGAGCTGGGTTGCTGGCCAGCGAGCAATCTCGAGTCACCTGCATCGCTGGCAGAAAGAGCTTTGATTCACTAAGCCATCTCAACCCTATCCCCACCCCACCCCCAAACAGCATTGAGACGTGGATGACTGTGGAAACTGATTGAACCAGAGGGGCGTGGCCTAATGCATTAGAGGGCAGTAACCCCAGGGCCTGCCTGTGCAGGCTCTCCTCAGCTCTTCTGAGAAGCATGTCTTCACTGCTATAGGCTAACCTCTCCTGAAATGGGGGTTGTATCATCAATAAACAGACAAGATAAGTCAGTGAACTTCCTGTCTTGTTGTTCCTTGGCTTTGAGACAGGCTCTCTCCATATAGCCCAGGCTGACCACTGTGTCTAACTTGTAGTTTTCCCGCCTCCACAAGCCGAGTGCTGCCTACATGCCTGCCTCACTACTCCTGACTGTACTCAGCATTACATTTACAGTTGCATTTATTTGTGCATTTATGTGCCAGTGTGTGTGTGTGTGTGTGTGTGTGTGTGTGTGTGTGTGTGTGTAGGGCACACTCGTGTGCTACAGTGGGCATGGGGAAGCCAGAGGACACCTCACAGGAGTCAATTCTCTGCTTGCACCACCCGGGGGCGTACTTAACATTGTCAGGAACCTGCAAACTGCTCTCCACAGCAGCCTACAGTTTACATTCTCATCAGTAAGCTACGGGTGCTCCGATTTACCACATTTGGACAGTTCTTCCTGTTGTCTGGTTTTGGTTATAGCCATCCTAGTGAGTGTAAGGAGAGATCTGAAGATGGCTTTAGTTTACATTTCCATTGGGATCAATGATACTGATTGAGTATCCTTTTATATGTATATCAGGGTGTGTGTGTGTGTGTGTGTGTGTGTGTGTGTGTGTGTGTGTATCTTGGAGAAATGCTAACCCAAGTGCTTTGATAGTTTAAAGGTTGTTTGTTTGCTTTTTCATTATTGAGAAATGAAGACTATTATTTTGGACGTTAGACCCTTCCTACAGATTGTGCAGCTATCTTCTCCAAACTGAAGCATTCTGTTCTGGGGAGAGGAAGGGGAAAACTCGAAGGCTTAGAAAGCTCAGGAACATTACAGGAAGCTCAGAAAGCTACTAGCCTCACACACAATCCCTCCCACAGCAATTGCCCTGGAGCGGAGCCTTTTTGGTGTTGCTGCCTACAAACTGGGCTACAGGCTCTTGGATGTGGCTTACATGCACTGCTAGCTGGGGTAGGAGACTTTGGGTGATGGAACTGGTCACCCATGCTTCTGCCAATAACCGTAATAAACTCATTTGTTCAGCAAGTAAGACTTTGGGGGAGTGGTTTCCTTACTTCTCCTTGGTGCCCCAACTGTAGTGAACAGACATTTGGTCACACCTCCTGAGGAATATTCACACAACATCCCGTGTGGAATTGGCAGAGTCTCCCATTCTATTGGGTTTTGGGAGGTAGGGGCAGAGGTTGTTTGTTTTTGAGACAGGGTTTCTCTGGGCAGCTCTGGCTGGCCTCGAACTCACTCTGTAGAGCAGGCTGGCCTCAAACTTGGAGATCCACCTGCCTCTGCCTCCCAAGTGCTGGGATTTGCTCAGACTGTTGTCTGAGTTGCCACCCTGCTCATTCCCTAGTGGTTATTTTCACTTTCTTGATAAAATCCTTCAATGTTACAGGTTCTTAGATTTGTTAGGGTCTAATTTACCCCAGCCCCTGTGTATTGCTTCTGCGTTTGATCCCAGACCCAAGACCCCATTTCATTAAGGTCATGATGCTTTCCTCCTGTGTTCTTCTAAAAGTTTTATTGGTTTAGCTCTTGACATAAGCTATTGATCTATTTTGAGTTTCCTCTTACATGTGGTGTAATAACTAAGCTTCATTCTTTGGCTTGGTCTATCTCGTCTGGACTGTTGAAAAGAGGAGAAATATTTTTTGAGGCAGTGGTATACTGTGGTCACCTAAATGATGCAGGGCCTGGGGAACCAGCGTGGTTTTCAGGGTCTCAGTGTGTAAGCTACTGGAGAGTGGAGCAGGGTGGACTGCTGTGGCCAGCTGAGGAGACAAATCACTCCCTCTCGGCTGGAGCAGCGTCAGCAGGCACCCGGACTCCCATGAGCGGCTGGAGTAGAGAGGAGAGATGGCTCTTGATAGCGCCAAGGTCAAACTTTGCTGAGGCAGCAGCAGTGGTGAGCCAAGGCCACCAGAGGGCACAGCAGAGGTGGTACCCAGTGGGAACACATGAAATGGCCTCTTGGGGTCACGTGGCAGCCAGAGAAGCTGCTCGGAGGCTAGGAGGGAAAGGGCATGGAGCCAGGTGGCGGTGGCGGTTCGGAGCCCCACGGAGGTAGATCATTACGGTGGCAGGTCGGAGCCCCACGAGCCGGGTCTTTACGGTGGCAGTGGCAGGTCGGAGCCCCAGACCATTGCCGAGAGTCATTGCTTGTCCTCTACCACAAGGAATGAGTTACAGTTCCCTTCCCTTTTCAAAATGCAGCTCAAAAGAGCGCGTTCTGTCTTCAGGGCCCCAGCTCTCTGTGAGAAACTCTGCACCAGACTTGAAAATTAAGCTGTGTTTGCCAAACATAGTTTTTGAATGACTGCTTTTTAAGGTCACTGATCATATATGCAGCAGAGAAAATATAGGAAGAAAGAGGGATCATTGACTTAAAACTTGTGGGGAAGGGAGTCCCGAAAAGCTAATAGGCTTCTGTAATAGTCACCTGTTTCAAAATTTTCAGATGTCAGGGCAACAGCTCATCCTTACTTTCACACAATTCCTGGGCATTTTTCATTATGCAGTAAGCGTAAGATTTGAAATTAAGTTTCCAGATGAAGGAAGAGATCCCCACCCTAAGGCCTTCCTGTCACATAACTAAGACAACTGAGGACAATAACCCCCCTGAAAGGGTTAATTCTGCAAAACAAAACAGCCCCCCCAAACCCCCAAAGAAAAAACAACAAAAAAAGAAAACAAAAACAAACAAACAAACAAAAATGAACCCCAGAGAAAACCACGAGGTGCTTTTTGGAACATTCCTGATAACGCACACATCTGTATTACACTCTCAACCCCATGGGCCTGGTGCCATCTCTGAATAGCAGAGAAACACTGAGCCAATGCCTGACAGGATCGTTCAGAGCCAGAACCCCAGGAAAGCCCCAATAATAACTAAAATCTACAAAAGGAAACAGCGGTAAGGCCCATTGCCCTTTTATTAAAGATGCTATTTCAAACCTGCCCCACTGCTGAAATCGGGGGGGGGGGGGGGGCGCTGATCTGGCAGCGGCAGCAACCACACGGTGGTATCAGGTGGTATCAGCCCGAGGGAGATACATTTATAGGCATCAACAACCTAAAAGAAGGATGCTCTAAAAGTGGTTTGAAAGAAGGACACTTTGGACCCGTTAAACACAACACAAATGTTACAATGTGTGTAAGCCAGCGGCCTCTGCATGTCTAGTGAGGGTGGTGGCCTAAGCGGAGTACAGCAGCGTATCCATCCACTTTATGAACTGAGTCAGGTAAATGATACAGCGGTCAAGGGTACCTGCCAGTAGCTTTGTTGAGGCAGGAGAGGAGAATCACAATGAAGTTTTTCCTTCTGTTCTTTAAAACATTGTTAAGGTTGCTATTTTTTCTGTTGCAGGGAGGGGACATTCCCTTTTAGTTACCTGTAAAAGGATACAAACTCCAATGCACTGGGCATTTCGTATTGAAAACTTTCAAATTTAAGTTTAGTCACACTGGTCTGGAATTCCCCTACCCCGCCTTCCAACCCCATTCCCCTCATGCAATATTAAATGACCTGGTCCACGTCTGGAGATACATCTAACAACAAAATGATATTAAATTACATCTATCATGGGGTATAGGCTCTTTGGGTGCCAAGGTCTTCGGTGGAAATGCTTGCGGAGAGAGTAGGGCGGGTTTCCAGAGAAAGGGTGCTTGAGCACGGGAAGGGAAGCTGAGTTTGGCCCCAGGGAAGAACTCCCCAGACCTGCCTTATTCTGTCTCCACCAGTGGTACTCTGCGATGTACTGTGGAGAGCTCACATCCTTGGCATTTTGTCACGTCACACGTCTGGTCCTCTGCGTCAGAGACACAATGCTTTGCGTACCCGGTTTCATTTCGCCTTGCAGAACTTCCGGTGGCGAGCAAGAGTCTCTCTAGTTGGAACCAGAAGGAGATTTGTTTAGGGACAAATCCCCTAGTTTTGACTCCCCTAAGAGTCTAGAAAACGGGCTCGATGGTCGCTTAAAGCAGAACTGTACGCAAACTGCCCAACTTGAGCACACCACTGTTTACAAGGTAGATGCAGTGCGCATGTCAGCACTCACTTGTGCAGACCCTCGCTCTCTCTACATTGCTCTTCCACGTTCGCCAGAGTATCTGGCCTAGCACCCAAGGCTTCACTTTGGCTGGGTTTTGTGGCTCGCTAGTGAAGTCCAGTTGACCCACCTATACACTAATCATGCCTGCCATCGACTTGGAAGGTTCTAAAACTTTTGTGTTGCTGTCTCTTGTGAGCAAGACTCATACAAGGTGGCAAAGTCCTCAAATGTTGAGAACCACAAATGTGACAAATGTCAATTATCTCCCAATAGAACCTCATCCAGCTTGGTCCAGTTCACAGTTTGTGGCCATGAGCTTGCAGGGAGGCTGGTTTTATTCCTAGCCATCTTGATTCAATCAGCTCTGGAAATCCCCCTTTCCTTGATGGCAATTCATGAAAGAGGCTCGAAGCCCGACTGCGACCAATGAGTCATGAGGACACATCACTGAGGGATTTCCTGGAAAAGTTTCTTAGTTATTACAAAGAGACCTAAGACACACAATAATTGATTTGTTCTGCCTCTGAGTGGTAGTGTTCAGGGACTTGAAGCCTGGAGCTGGGCAGGCAGCTATTTGACTGACTAGGGTATAGTGGCAGAGCAGAAAGATGAACTGCAGTTATTCTTTTTGACACAGAGTCTCTCTACATAGCCCTGGCTGTCCTTGAACTTGAGCTATGTAGACCCCAACTGGCTCAAGCTCATAGAGCGTCACTTGCCCCTGCTTCCTGAGCATTGAACTGAGGCATGAACCACCACGCCTGGCTGACCTGGGTACTGATGGCATCACTTGTCCACTCTGTCAGCCTGTGCCCATCCCACCTAGGCGTTATTTGTGAGAATTAAAAGATCTCTGAGTTTCCTGGTACTTGCAAGTGAAAACACACTCTGCTTACTCTTGGTCCAGTAGTGCAAAGAAAAGGGTGATAGGAACAGAGAGCAGGGCATCTCCTTGGGCCAGAGAAGACACACCTTCATTATAAATGAAAATAAAATGGAGGGGAATAGAGCCACATGCAGAAAGACCTTCTGAGGAGCTGTCCCTCTCAGATGCCCCCCTCCCCCCGGAAACTGTTTTCCCTCTATTTCAGCTTCTAGTTTTCTCTGGGAATGTCCCTTCCTTCCACCAGGTTCATGGTTGGAAACAATACTCCCTTTCCCTGACAAGGCTGGCAGCCTGTGCTAGCTGATAGTTCTTGCCACCCTGGAGCAGACAGGTCAGGGCCAGCAAGATTGCCCACTAGATAAAGGGGTTTGCTGCCAAACCTGACCATCTGAGTTCCACTCCAGGACTCAGAGAACTGACTCTTGCCAGTTGCCTTCTATCCTCCACATGAAGTGCCATGCCCCCATGTACACGTGTGTGTGTGTGTGTGTGTGTGTGTGTGTGTGCATGCGTGCATGCAATTAATTAATAAATGTTTTAAAAAGAGTCAAATTCAGTCATTCTCTCAAGACTTTACACGCGGCAGCTCCCTGGGAGACTTCTTTCCTAGGCCTTAGGTTCAAACCTTAGCACCCTTGTCTTCTCATGGTGGTGAGAAAGCAGCGGCGCCTGCTCATCCCGGAACATTTGGCTGTGGCAGGGGCCCTGACTGAAGCACTGAGCTGCTTCTGATGCCCAGGGTCTGATGCTACCCTGGGGGATCTTTGTTCTTGTTCTAAAGCGACCATGTTCTTAGGAAGCAGAGATTTCAAAACGCAGCTGCAGGAGCCCAGCCTGACAGTCCAGGGTAGTGCACAGCCCCAAGAAAGCCTAAATTGGAACCACATGAAAACTCAGTCCTAGACTCAAACAATGTTTCGGAAGATCATCTTGTTACATTTATACTGAAGTGATTTTTTTTTTTGTTATCCTGTTTCTTCTTGCTGACCCTTCCACTGAAATTGAGGTGTTTGAATTACAGACTTGAAAGACTGATATAAAACGAGCTGTTTGTAGTAAGCTCTGAGAAGTTTACAGAGGAACCACCTTGATCTGCCTGGTCACGGAGCCCATCTTTATAGAGGGCAGGAGATGGTGGTGCCAGGGCTGTTGCTCACTAGAAATTTGGGGACAATCATTTGAAAGATGTTTTCAAAGTATTTTATCTCCAGTAACTGCGATAATGAGTGTCACATGACATGCAAGGGCAAGGGACATGTGGAGGACATGGAAAAGCAATGCTCATCCCTTCATTTAGAAGTTTATATCACTTTAAATATTTTTTAAAAATTTTAAAGATTTGTGTGTGTATGTGTGTGTGTGTGTGTGTGTGTGTGTGTGTGTGAGAGAGAGAGAGAGAGAGAGAGAGAGAGAGAGAGAGAATGCAGGTGTCTGTAGAAACCAAAGCATTGGATTCCCCTGGATCTGGAGTTGAAGGTAGTTGGGAGACCCCCAGCAAAGGTGCTGGGAATTGAACTCTCGTCCTTTGCAATAGCAATATACATTCTTAACCAGGGAGCCATCTCTCCAGCACTTCCTTGTCATTTCTAGAAGTGCAGGTAAGTTTGTTTTGAAATCAGGCAATTTAATGGCAGTTTTGGATATCTACTTTTTCTCATGCTATTCGCCAGCATTGAGTGCTCATGAATTTTCAAATTAAAAAAAATTCTTTGATTTGTTTTCTGAGGAACCACACGTTGCAAGGCTCAAGACTGAGCCCACATTACAGTGCGGACCTGAACACTTTCAAACGACAATTATCCAGGAGCCAAGGAGAGACAGGTTCATGGCACAGGCCACTTTATTTCTCATTTTTAACCTCTAGCCAATAAAAGATATTAGATAATGTTCCGTGAGTCTTGTAGTCAAAAGGAATTATGGATTGGCAATTATAGTTTAAAAGCTTTTACTATAGAAAACTCTCAGTGCATACAATGTGACTAGAACAGTATAATGAACTGTCCTGCCCCGACCTCCAGTTTTAACAACTGCCAATGTGCTCCGTTCTTGTCTGATCTGCATCCACACACTCCACACATAGTTATCAGTTTCATGTTCTTTTAGCTAAAATTCCTACGCTTCAGGATGTTTGAACCTTAATGCCAAATTGACAAGTGTGTAACCTACACCTCTCTGTAATTTAGAACGTCTTCCTCCCTCCCTCCCTTCCTTCCTTCCTTCCTTCCTTCCTTCCTTCCTTCCTTCCTTCCTTCCTTCCTTCTTCTTCCTCCTCCCCCTCTTCTTCCTTCTTCTCTTCTCTTCTCTTCTCTTCTCTTCTCTTCTCTTCTCTTCTCTTCTCTTCTCTTCTCTTCTCTTCTCTTTTTTCTTCTTGTGTCTCTTCGTTTCTAATGAGAGAATTTCTCTGTGTATAGCCCTGACTACCTTGGAACTTGCTATATAGACCAGGTTAGCCTCAAACTCACAGAGATCTGCCTGCCTCTGCCTCTCAAGTGCTAGGATTAAAGGTGTGCACCAAACATTACTTCTGATTCTACATCCTTACAATTGAGTACTACTTAGCAGTAACAGGGAGACAGTCTAGATGAACCTCACAAATCCTGTGCCAAACAAGAGAAGGCACAGCTTTGGCGTCAGCACAAGGAAGTTTGTGAATTCTATGCATTCAGCATGAGCTCTCCCGTGCCTGGTGCTAAATGACCCAGGACAGAGCCTGTGGCACATCATTAGGGTGGTGAGTGGTGAAGAGGCCACATCTCCTTGGCACAATCTGCTTATCCACAGGCTGACAGCTTTAATTATGAGGAAGCACCAAGAGGCAAGATCTGTGCAGAAGGCAGACAGTGAATTGACATTCCAGCCATTGCTCTGGGCGTCCCAGAAACACTGCCTTGTTTCAGGCAGGGTGGGCGGAGACATACTTTTATGAAACATATTATTTCAAGCACAAAACAAGTAGTTATATTTGTCAAGGGGCTGAGAGAGCAAGAGTGAGTGGAAAGGAGGAAAGATAGAAGATCTGCCAGTCATTTTCCCATCCTTTTTCCTCTTTGTAAACCAAAAGCAAGGCTCAGAGAGCAAATGCTAAGTGACGCCAGTGCATTCCAAACAGCAGAAGGGCAGTGGTTGTGCACTCTCAGAAGTTGGAGGCCAAGTCACTAAATCTCTGGCCTCTGATGGACAGCAAAGTGGTCACTAAAAGGCACTGGAGAGACACAGAGGACAGACCTCGGGTTAAGCAGCTCTGACTCTGCTCTACACACAATCTATTAATCAATCAGTCCTCTAGTCAGTTAATTAAAGTTTTAAGTGGGTGGAAAAGTCACTCCTAAGAAATAGACCCTATCCCTGGGAGGCCTGTATCTCAGCCGTGCATACCGTGATGGTAACGGTTTAGCTCTTGACTTTCCACTGACAGACATGGAAAAAACAAATGTGTCATTCTTGGGGGTTGGGAGGCTGGGACACTTGGAAAAGACTCTAAGGAAGCCAAATAGGGCCGTAGGCACTGGGGAATATCGTGGTTTCTGCAGAACAAAAGTGGGTGGGCTGTTTTATCTCTTTAGATCTTTCTAGGGTCTTTGTAGTAACAACTCTGGGGGGAGGGGTCTTCTCCTAATAAAGGCACATTGGGTTGACTGGAAAAAGGAGCAGGCCTTGGGTCTACAGAGATGTGGGGCAAGGTTCAGGTGAGGTTCCTCAGGACACAGTTAACCAACCCTCCACAAAAGGAACCTCAGAGATGTGGTATGGCTCCACACACAGGAATGAGCAGCTAGGTTTTCATGTCAGACCCAGTGTGCAATACATAACCAATTACATTGCTACCATTGTACATATATACATATATCTGTTTATATATACATATATGTACATACATATGCATGTGCACATATATACATGTATGTATAATATATTATATGTGTGTGCATATATGTATAATACATAATACATATATGCACATATATGTGTATATATATATATATATATATATATATATATATGCATTAACCAAGCACCGTGGTACCTGCTGGTAATTGTAGCATCTAGGAGGTGAAAGCTAGAGAAGCAAAGCAGCTGAGGTCCAGCCTCGGCTAACACGTAGTGAGTCTGAGGCTAGCTGGGGATGCATAAAACCCTGTCTGGAAAATAAACGCACAAAAAATTTTCTTTTTCAGATAACACATAGATCCAGATTAGGATCTGAGGTTTATGATGAAATGAAAAATCTGTAATAAGTTCTCTGTCTCTCTCTGTGTGTGTGTGTGTGTGTGTGTGTGTGTGTATGAGTGAGAGAGAGAGAGAGAGAGAGAAGGAGGGAGGGGGAGGGAAAGGGAGGGAGGGAGGGAGAGAGAGAGAGAGAGAGAGAGAGAGAGAGAGAGAGAGAGAGAGATTGAGAGGTTAAAATAACAACTTACACTCCCACAAACCGAGAAGGAGCCAGCTGACTCTGGAGTTGATTCTGGCCTTGATCTGACTCTGCAGGCATGTAGATAGCTGGAGTCACGGAGACACACTAGCAAAAGTCAGAGAGTGCGGTGACATTTCAACCTCGAGGCCTGCCTTCCTGTGGACTGCTCAGATTGCATGCAGGAGCTCTGACATTCCAACATCCTCCTTCCACACAAGCTCCCTTCATTCTCCCTAGCTTCCTGCCCGCTCGCTCCCCGCTCACTCCCTGCTTTTCTCACACCACAGACTTCGACATCAGGAACGGCCTTGACTTTGCTTCCCCGACTTCTCCAACAATTAGACAACATTTCAGATTCTCTTAGGAGTTCTTTAGAAGTTGAACCATTTGTACGGTTAGTGAGGCTGCTTTGTATGTACCCAAAAGGCATGCTGTGCTTTTCCTATAAAACAATGTCTTTATTCCCAAAAGAATAATTTTTAAAAACTAGTTTCCTTGACTGATATTTTATTAGTAGGTGTAAAAATACTAAAGATTGAAGGGAAAATAAGAGGCTTGAAATCAATCCATGGAGTTTGGTGCCAGGAAATCATTAAGATCTAAAATATCCTCATTTGTATGGCAAGGTATGAACGTAGATCTATTGAATCAAGACAGGCAAGGTGAGGGCCCAGGTAGGAAGAAAGGAAGGAGACGGCTCTGCCCTTCAGTAAGCAATGGGCCATGAAAGAGGCTAACTGAAGCAGAGTGCTCCCCACACTAGAGTGCTCCCCACCCTAGCTCATTCCCAGCCAGCCTCTTTCTTTCGGGAACACCATCACTGAAGGACACGGGACTATGGAGTTTCTCTCTCCAACCTATGGTTTCCTATGACCCAAAGATCACCACACAGGCCTGGGACAAATCTAGGAACAAACTAAGGGCCATTGCTCCCCAAATGGACACAAACTAAGGGCCATTGCTCCCCAAATGGACACACCTTCATCCCCCCTTTCCAAAGTCTCAAACCACTTTAAAGAAAGAAAAGGCTTTTTGTTCTAGTTAATGATAAAGATACATGCATGACAGGGTGGTACCTGGAAGCAAGGGGGACAGCTTCTCTTCTGGACGTTACGCTGGGTGGGCATCAGGAGGAAAGAGGTAAAGAAGGAGAGAATGTTGTATGTATGTATGTATGTTGTATGCATGTATGTTGTATGTTGTATGTATGTATGTATGTATGTTGTATGTAGGTATGTGCAGATACCCAGGGAAGTCAGAGAGACCCCAGACCCCTGAAACTAGAGGTAGGAACATTTGTGAACCATCGTGTGGGTGTTGGGAACCTAAATAATCAAGGTCCTCTGCAAGAGCAGAAAGTACTGTTAACCACTGCGCCACCTCTGCAGGTCCTTTCCAGGGACATCTGACACAGTTCACCCTCAGGAGATGCTAAATGGCACATTAACTGTCTTCTTAAACCCCACTCCTGACACCATCAGGACCTGTGCTGACCTTCTTGGGAAGTGCGTGTCTCATTAACTAGATCTTCCATTTATGTTGGGGGTGAGTGAGGTTGGGGGAGGGGAGCAAAGACAGGGTCATGCCATGCGGCCAGGCTCCAATCTCAAACCTGCAATGCTCCTGTCTCCCAGGCATGTGCCACCAGACCAGAGTTCTTTCTCTCTCTCTCTCTTTCTTCCTTCCTTTCTTTCTTTCTTTCTTTCTTTCTTTCTTTCTTTCTTTCTTTCTTTCTTTCTTTCTTTCTCTCCCTCTCTCTCTCCATTTTATTTTATTTTTATTTTTTACATTCCATATTCCATTACCTGCTCCCCCATTCACCATCTGACTGCTCCACATCCCATACCTCCTCCCCTCCCCACCCCATTTCCACATAAATGCCCCATCCACCCCCACCCCACCTGACCTCTATACTCCCTGGGGCCTCCAGTCCCTTGAAGGTTAGGTACATCATCTCTGAATGAACACAGACTCCGAAGTCCTCTACTGTATGTGTGTTGGGGGCCTCATATCAGCTGGTGTGTGCTGTCTGTTTGATGGTCCAGTGTTTGAGAGACCTCCGGGGTCCAGGTTAATTGAGACTGCTGGTCCTCCTACAGGGAGGGTTACCCTCCTCCTCAGTTTCTTCCAGCTTTTCCCTAATTCAGCAACAGGAGTCAGCTGCTTCTCTTCTGTGCATTGGTTATGTGCAAATACCTGCATCTGACTCTTTCAGCTGCTTGTTGGGTCTTCAGAAGGCTGTCATGATAGATCCCTTTTTGTGAGCGTTCCATAGCCTCAGGAATAGTGTCAGGCCTTGGGACCTTCCCTTGAGCTGGATCCCACTTTGGGCCTGTCTCTGGACCTTCTTTTTCTCAGGCTCCTCTCCATTTCCATCCCTGTAATTCTTTCAGACAGGAACAATTATGGGTCAGAGATGTGACTATGGGATGGCAACCCCATCCCTCACTTGATGTCCTGTCTTCCTGCTGGATGTGGGCTCTATAAGTTCCCTCTCTCTACTGTCAGGCATTTCATCTGAGATCCCTCCCTTTGAGTCCTGGGAGTCTCTCACCTCCCAGGTCTCTGGTGCATTTTGGGGGGGCCTCCCAACCTCCTCTTTCCTGAGGTTGCCTGTTTACACTTGCCCTCAGGGCTTCAGTCCTTTTCCCTCACCCAATACCAGATCAGGTTCCTCTCTCCCCCCAACTCCCTCCACAACCCTCTCCCCATCCACTTTCC
The DNA here is from genome assembly GCF_000001635.26 of Mus musculus. Classification (NCBI taxonomy): domain Eukaryota; kingdom Metazoa; phylum Chordata; class Mammalia; order Rodentia; family Muridae; genus Mus; species Mus musculus. The sequence goes on from NC_000076.6 coordinate 42,041,360, forward strand.
CTCCCAGGTCCCTCCCTCCCTTCCCACTTGTGATTGCTTTCTTCTCTCTCCCAAGTGGGACTGAGGTGTCCTCACTTGGGCACTTCGGCCTTTTGAGCTTTTTGAGCTCTGTGGACTATATCTTGAGTGTTCTGCATTCAGGCTTCTTTCTATTCACTGCTATAATCCAGAGTTTTTCCTCGTCAAGGTCCCAGGTTCAATGTCCACAAACACCAACAGAACAATCACAAGTAAAATGTGTGGTGAAGTATTTAGTCATGAGCCTCTTAATGCATTCATTATGAACTTCTGAATAATCCCATCTCTCTAACACCAAGGAAAGGGGCAGGTACTAGACTCTGCAGCACCCAGTTCTCGCCAACATTCTAGAATCCGCGGACGACCAGGGCCATGGCGAGAAGTGCTAAGTTGTCAGAGCAAGGCAGCTGTGCAAGGTTCGATGGGAGAGCAAGGGCCTGTCCTGTATTCTTGGGATCTTTCTATTCCCATAAGCCAGGAAACATACTAAGGCCCTAACATCCAGGGACAAACTGCCTTGGCAGCTACAGTTGTGGCTGGGAGCCTGGCTTGGTATTCAGAAGGACATGGGGAAGTGGGGAGCAGAATTCAGATGTGCTTATGATAATAGAGAGAGGGCAGGGTGTCCAGATCCATAGGGAGGGTCACTGGACTCCCAGACAGGCTCAGAAAGACCACCCCAGGTGTTCACAGATGCTGACACCAGAAGGGCAAAACAACTGTGCCGTGCCACAGCAGGAAGCAAAGAGGCCATTCCTAACTCCACCTAACTACCATACAGACTGTAAAGTCCCTTCCCCGCCACACTAAGTACCCGGGAATGAGTAGCTTCAAAGTAGAGACCAAAACAACCTTAAAGGCAGCCAGCGTCTGCGCCATCTGGCAGTGTCTGACACTGATAGGGCATGGTCTGACTTCTCTTTCTCACTACCCAGAGAGCAGGAGGCCATGTCAGACATGTTATTTGCATGTGCAGCAAGTCAGAAGTCCTTTTCTGTTCTCTCAGTCCCCTGCTCAGCTGGGCTGAGAGTGGCGTATGGTCCTGTTTATGTCCCACAAAGTATAGCATGTGGCTTTCCTGAGGACGTTGATGTGGGCATCTCCAGAGTGCTGAGTGGGTGGTCTAGCCTTCTAGAGCTGTCTTTAGGATCAGGGGAGATGTCACATTCTGACAGAACCTTCATGCTTCTCCCTGAGGTTAAACAAAAGATAAAATCAAACTTGAGCCTAGTTGGGGGTTGGTCCTTTGCACCCCTCCTTGGGATAGGGCAGCACCTAAGTAGAAGGCCCCTGGCATGTGTCCAGTGGTGCATATTGGAGGCTGATTCTGCCAACTCTCCTTTTGCTATCCTCATGAAATCCATTCCAGTTCATTCTAGCTTCTTCTGAAAGTTAAAAATTGACATTACAATGTTGCATAGCCTCTTCCAGTGTCTGGCATTGTTCTGGTCCTTGGGCTCTGAGTGACCCCCCAGACAAATCGTAATGTCTGCCTATTGATCTGCTATAAGTCAACCCTCTTAGAGCCTAGAAGTCACAGCAGATTGACTGGGAGGTTTCTGTGAATTCAGCATTTTCGGCAAACATTCTTTCTTGTCTTCCAACTTGGGAGCTGGGGCAGAATTCTCTGCCTGGAGGCTGTGGACATCAGAACTGGCCATATTTAAGGATCCAAGCTAAATTTAGCCTTCCCAGCTGCCTGCTATTCCAGCAACTGAGTGTGGGCTTGCCCAGCTGTATTTTAAGCTGAGCCCCACATTTCCCTCTGTTTGATTTTGTTATGTTCTGCAAGATTTTGCTTTAACTACCAAAAATATCAAGAGTTTTCTTATGGCTTTTTAACTAAGTGAATTCAACTGAAGTGAACAAGAACTGGCTGTCTAGCAGTAACATGATAAGCTGAGACTCGAAGGGACATGTCCAGCTGGGGAAAATAGTGTGTATGACCCTGGGTTAATTGTCTGAGCTTATTGGGGGTGGGGAATGGTCTTGATTGCTAATTGCATGTTCAGGAACTTTACTGTTTAAAAGCATTTCCAATGGCTTTTGAAATCCCAGCTTAAGGACAAAACAGTATACATCATATGCTGCCATCTGCATTGGGAAGTAGAATGTATTTACATATGTAGATAGTGTTTCTGGAACTCCTTTCAGGACCTGGCAATGCTGCTGTCTCTGGAGAGAAAACTGAAAGGCTGGGAGCCAGAGGATCAGGTTGGAATTCTTGTGTGTTACTGTGTTCTCATTTCTGTGTTAATGCTTTAAAGAACTCATTGTTTGCGTCTCATGTCTGTACATGGACACGTAAAACAGTGGCTTACGTATTCCATTATAAGTAATAGTAACTCAGCACCTACTGTAGAAACTCAGTTTCTACTGTAGAAACTCTGGGGAGCAGGCAAGCTCTGTAGTATAAATATGTGAGCATTTGTATAAGTTTGCAAGATACCTACAATGAACACACACACACATGCACGCACACACATGTGCACACATACAGGGACATTGCTTATATTTTAGCACATAATTGCCTATTGGAGGGTTTAAATATAGTATACTGAATGAAGAAATTGGAAGTGTATATGCCAAGTTTATATGCCAGTGTCTCTCATGTGTATTGGTATAATGTGTTGGATGTGTGCTGGTGTGCTTGCACATGTGTGTGTGTGTAAGCCAGAGGGTGCTGATGATAGGTGTCCTCTATCGTTCTCCTCCATATATTGGTCTCTCTAAACATGGAGATTACTCAGTTAGTTAGACTGCCTGACCAAGGAGCCTCTTGGAGCCAGTATTATGGATGTATATCTCTGGCTTTTATATGGGGCTAGGGATCCAAAACCTAGTTCTTGGTGGTTTGACAGCAAGTACTTCATCTATTAAGCCATATCCCTGATCCTCAGTCTGAAAAAGTTAGTAGAATATAATTCTTCATGGAGGAATTGTGAGTAAGGGCTGGTTTTTTCTCTATTTCTGTGTGTATAAATATTTCAAGCCAACGATTTCTCTTAAAAAATGGCTCCTGATCCGGTGTTTCCAAAACACTGTCTTACCCAGGATGTCTTTAAAGGAGTCCCCACAGGAGCGAGCCTCCCAGCGTTAGTATTGGTCTCTTGTTAGAGCTGCCTGGGTTTCGTCTAATTTTCACTTATTTGACACCATCCAGGAATGACTCATAGTTGCTAATGTCTTACCTTAGAGCAGCTCAATTCAGTCGAACACATGATTACCGGACAAGAATTATGGGCTCATTGTGGGCTGGGTGCACAGGGTTATCGAGATGAAAAAGACACGATGTAGCTCTATTCCCGTGGGAATAATGTTCCTTGTTCTAAGACTTTTATGAAGAAGGAAGCGTTTTTTACATTGATGCTAAGCTTTAAATAAAGCTCTTCACACTCGTCAGCTTCATGCATGGCTTCCCATCCTCCTCAAGTCTTCCCACGGGATTATTATTTTAAGTACTGTTCTACCGCTAGAAGAGGTAACCTTCAAAGGCAATTGTGATGGTGCTCGCTTACTGGAGTAGCCTTAAGCCAATAAAAGACCAGAGAGGGGGGTTGGAGAGGTGACCAGTGGTTAGGACACTGGCTGCTCTTGCAGAGGACCTAGGTTTGGTTCCCAGCACCCACGTGGTGGTTTAGCACCTTTTCTTCAGGTTCAAGGAGATCCAAGCCCCTGCAGGCACCGCACACATCTGGTATACATACAAACAGGCAGGCAAAACAACCAAATATACAGTAAAAAATAAATAAGATTTGAGGGAATAAGAGAAAAAGAGATTGATGAAGCTATCTGGGTCAAGAAAAAGAGAACAATTCCAAAAAATGATAACGATGTTGCTTAGTAAAGGAATCCTAGGGTCTCCTGTTTGCTTTAGCATTTTAGCCTCCTCTAGCTGTAAACTCGGGTCAGTATACTTACTGTGCCAAGAACAATCTTTAAGTTGTGTCTACAAAGAAGCTAAACTGAAATGCTTGACAGACACCGATGGTGAGGTAGAGGAAAAAATGGGGGTGTAGGTAGGGTACCAAGGTCTCAGGATTGGGGGAGAGGGCTGACAAGAGCCTAAGGAAACACCAAAGGTAGCCAGCTGGAAGAGGTGAAGAGACCCTAGACCTTCAAGGTTGAGTGGCACTTGGCACCCAGAAAGAGCATCTGTCTTGCTGTGTTCTTGCTGAGTCTGTCTGGAACTTCAGTGACTGCATCATGGTGGCACAGGCACAGGCTGACCCTGACACACATGTTTTATAAACTAATGCCACAGGGAGTATTGGCCTCATAGCAGCCTTCTTTCCTCAGTCCCAGTGGGCCCTCCATCAGTTACCTGGATTCGGGCTGAAATCAGCATTATCTATTGATAGAGCAATCACTCTGTTAATCAGCTCAGAAGCAGCATAAATCTTCTAACCAGTCAGCCCCTCAGTGCTGGGCAGAAACACCCTCCTCACCTACAGATGTTCCCGACATGACCGTTTTCTTCTTCACACCATTTGACGCTATTGCCTCCAAGTGACCCTACCTCTCTTCAGGAGAGTCCATATATGGTGTTTCACTACCTCAGTTTCCCTTCTTTCTACTTAGGATCTGTTATTTCATCCATCTTTTCTTTGTGGCAGATGGGCCTCAAACTATCTGCCTCCTGTGTTCTGTTTGGACCTTTGCAGAAACTCTTCCACTTAGTGTGTGTATTGGGGGCGGTGGTGTGGGAACCTGTGTCCTAGATTGTGTCCGTGGCAAAGGTGATGTCTGCTGTAGTTTGGATCTTGGGTGTCCACTCCAATTTCCTTTCAGTTACTGTGATAAACTATCTGGACCACGAGCAACCTGGGAAGGAAAAGGTTTATTTGGCATACACTTTCAGGTCATAGTCTATCTCTGATGGAAGCTGGAACAGAAGCTTGAAGAAGAAACCATGGAAGCAAACACTTCTCACTGGCCCACTTGCAAGCCCATGCTTTTTAAGTTTTCTTAGTCATCCAGGACAACCTGACCAGGGCATGGTGTCACCTACAGTGAGTTGGACCCTCCTCCTCCATCAATTAATAATCAAGACCACACCCACATACATGCTCTTAGGCTAATAAGATCTGTGCAGTCCCGCCAACGACTCTCTTGTGAGGTGACTCTAGGCTGAGGCAAGTTGACACTGAAAGCTAATTAGACAGTGTCTCTATCTGTTGAAGGATTTCCCCTCAATCTGTACTATTAGGAGGTGATAGGGTTTTTAAGGGGTGGCAGGTTTAGGCCAAAGGAACCATGGCATTGAAGGGATTGAGGGTCCTGGTCTCTACTCTCATTACATTCTCTGTCACGTACAGAGTGGCTTTTTGCTCCACACATGCTCACCCCAGCCCAGAACCAACGGGACCAGCCATCCATGGTTGAAACCTACAAAACCATAAACCCAAGCAAACAAGCCCTTTGTTTTTCTGAGGTGTTCCGAGAGATATCTTGGACACTTGCTTCAGTAATAGAAGGCTGAGATAGTGTTACTCCTGGGGTTTTATTTCAGGAGCCTGTGGCTTTTCCTCAGACTCAGCAGTTCTGCCCTTGGCTGGCTTTGGTGGAAAAGCACACAGAGAGGACCCTGTGGCTAGGACTAAGAGCAGTGCAGCAGGGGAGTGAGCCTTTTAGTCTGATAACCCAGGGGGATCGGGCCCTGCTGAGAACTGTGTGGGCTTAGCAGTGGATCCTTCCCGGACTGATCCTCAGATGAGAGCCCCCACAGGTGAGCCTTGTTCTGAGTCCCCCTAACTGTGGTCCTGCTCTGTTGTCCCCAGATTCCCCACCCACAGGGACAATGAATGAACAGTAAATGTGTGTTGTCTTCAGTTGCCAAATTCATGAGTTTGTTACACAGGAGCAGATAGCTGATGAATCCCTCTGTCTTCCATTTCCCAAAACAACCAATATCTTTCCAACTCCTTTGCAGCTCCTGGGCCAACTCAGCGGCTCCTAAGCACACTCTGTCCCTTTCAGCTTTCTGCCTCACATCTGGTTCTATAGATGAACCTCGGTGGCCACGCTGGCCCTGCATCCCATGATGGAGAGCAGAGATCATCACTGCTCTCTGTGGCCACCATGATCCCCTGTGTTGGTCCTCCCTGGGCCATCTACCTTTCCCCTCTCCCGGGCAACTAGTCCACATCTTACCTCCTTCTCAAATCTCTACCACCCTCTCCCACATCCTGAATTTACTGATGAATTTGCTTTGTGTTTCATAAGGAGGCAGATGGGTACCCTTACACCCACCCTGGACCGCTTAACTAATCTGCGCCTATACCCAGTTCATCCCTGCCCCGCCCCCCAGACATATTTCTCTTAACTTTAATTGTTGGGACCTTCCTGAAGGCCACTTTCTGTCAGTGTGAAAGACTCACAGATCCAAGTCCCCAGAACTTTCTATGGCTCTTGCAAGTTGAGTTTGTCTCTTTACTGGGTTCTATCCATCCATACAGACCAGCATTCTGAAGGGAAACCCCCCTGCTGGGCTCATCTTCCTCTCCTGCATGTGCTGTGCTGTGTTCATAGTCTCCTGTGAAGCGGAATCCCTCCACTATCCTCTCTCTCTCTCTCTCTCTCTCTCTCTCTCTCTCTCTCTCTCCCTCTCCTCTCTTGAATCCCCTTTCAGTCAGGCTTCCCCCCACCCACCACACTGCCCTTGTCAGGTCACCAATGACCTCCATGTGGCTGCATCCAGCAGACAACCCTCAGTCTTTGTCTGCCACACTCAGTAATGGCTGCTCCTCCCTTGAAGACTTTCTTTCCCTACCTTTGAGGTGTAATATCCAAAATAAATTCAAGACTACCCAGTACCTTCCCCCTTCAAAAGGACTTTCCAAACTGTACTAGCAGGCCAAGTACAGAGTCAGGTAAAAAGCTGGCTGATTAAACAAATATAGAAACATAGTTTTAACGGTCAAAATTACTAAGCTTCCAAAACAAGATTAACAAGTCCCCTGCCCCGCCTCACACTAAAAACCTCAAGGACAGACAGAATGAGAGTCACCCTATACAAACCAACCAATGTCTAAAAAGGTTATTGGCTACAACAATTAAAATAAGCCAAACTGCCCTGGTGCCTATATCTGGCCCTTACAAAGGTATAGAAAGTGTGTTCTTTCTTTGTTCTGTGCCTCTCCTCTGGCCTGCATGCTAAGAGGGGGTTCCCCAACATGTTGGATAAGTAAAATTCTCATGCATTTTGCAACAATGACGGTCTCTGTGCTCTTTGTGGGTGAGGGTCTTTTGACAAGCTACAACAGGGACACGTCTGACCTCTGGTTTCTCCCCCTGTGACTAGCCGTTCTTTCTCACCCCGACTTTCCTGCCAGGAGCCCTGAAGCTCGCCCCTCAGGATCCTTTTCTCCCTGTATCTACTCTACATGCTCCAGTCCCTTCTCACAACCTCAGTACCACCCATGCGCTGAGAACAGCAGTGTTAGGTGTCCGGCCTGGATTGCTCCCAAGCTGTGTGCTCCCGTTCCAACCACCTACTCAACATCTGCACTCAGATGTCGAAGAACATTTCAAGATCCTTGTGACTAAAACTGAACTAACTTCTACCCAGTGCCACTTCTTTTGAGGTTGGCACCCCCACAACTCCATTTTCCCAGATGTTGATAACAGTACCAGGACAGTATCTACTTGTCCTGGATCCTTGTCTCATATGCTCATGGACTCACTTGCAAAATAAATTGGGAACCTATGTATCCTCTCTTCATCTCTTTCACTGCCACCATGCCAGCCCAGGCCACCTGTCGCCTGTCACCCCAGTAGCTTTCCTCTATTCTCCTAGCTTCTGCCACGACTCTTCATTAGGCTGCTCCCACCATAGACAGCAGACTGGTCAGTTTAAAGGATAAATTGCATTACTCCCTTAATCAAACTTTAGAAGCTTCCACTCATCCACTCACCGTGAAGGCCAGTCCTGCGATAGCCTGTGATAAAGCGGTGCATGATCTGTCCGCTGCCCCTGTCATTATTTCTCTGAAGTCCTCTGACTCTCTTGTTCATTCTGTTCCAGTCACAATCCCCTCCTTGTTCTTCCTCAAAGCACAGGGAAGCTTCTGCCTCCGTTCCGTGTGCATCCTTCTTCCCGTGTCCACAGACAACCTGCACCTCCTCGAGGCCTTATGCCCACGTAAGATCTCAGCAAAGCTGGCCCTAACTGGCCCTGTTGAGAACGGCTACCCAGTCTTCTCTTTGCTCTGCCCTTCTTTTATCTTTCTCTTTATCGCCCAATCAGGTTATAGCTTACTTATTTCCTAATTGTTACGTACCTACTCCACAAATCACAACCTGCCCTAGAGCAGAGACATTTGACTAAGAGTTTACTTCTGCACCACCATTGGTGTGTCTGGGCACCTGGTAAATATTCAACAATAACAAAAAAAGACACAGGACCCATGTCATGTTAGTGTTAAAAGATGTCTGCCCTTGGTCTTGAGAGGTCTTGAGGTTATAGCAATGGAGACTATAGTAAGTCTGACAGCCGGACTCCTAGTTGATGCCTACACACTTGACCAGTTACCTTATTCCGGTGGGCCTCATACCGACATCTCTTGTCTCCACATTCATACTTCAAGCAGCATAATTAAGCCATCTACATAACTTGATGCCTTATGATACTTTTTATAATTTTCATAGAAACCATAGGGTACTACTGTTGGCTGACAGACGATTCTGCTAGCCTCCTCCCAGGGACCTAGGCTAGCATCATCACCAGACACCTGCCAGGAGCGAGCCAGTGCAGCAGGGGCAGCGTATAAAGAGGACTGTTTGCTACCCCATATTCCGTTCTTCTTTCTCTTTTTCTCTCTGTTCCCACATGTTCTCTCTCTCTCTCTCTCTCTCTCTCTCTGTGTGTGTGTGTGTGTGTGTGTGTGTGTCCGTCCTTCTCTGTCCCCCCTTTCTCTGCCTCTACTCCCTTTCCAGGTCCCCACTCCATTCCCTCACAACAAATCTTCTTTATAGTAGGTCCGTGGCATGGCGTTATTTCTCAGGGGGACACTTTGACATGGGCCAGCCAGGTACCCCTTATCCCGCAGCCACATTATATAACACTATATTTCATAACAATTCCTCCCCAGCCATCCTGATGAGAAACTGATCTGCCACGCTTGTGTAAATGTGCATTGAGTCTGTCCTATGCCAGATGCTGGTACCCAAGATGATGCAAGTATGAGGTGACAGGCACTGAGGCAGAGAACAGAATGCTAAAGTTCCTCTTTCTTTCCTCTTTTCTCTTTCTTTCATTGTCGTTGTTGTTGACAGGGTTTCTCTCTCTGCATAGCTCTGGCTGTCCTGAAACTTGCTCTGTAGAGGGGGCTGGCCTTGAACTCACAGAGATCTGCCTGCCTCTGCCTTCTGAGTGCTGGGATCAAAGGCATGCGCCAACACTGCTTGGCAAGTATAAGTTGAAACATCTACGTTTTAGATTGTCAAAATGCTATATGCTCCTATAAACAGTTTGATTCATGAAACAGAAATGAGGTGACAGTCGCCTGTAACTCCACATCTGAGAGAGCTGCTGCTTCTGGGGGTGGGGCACATGTTCTCCCTGACATTTTCCCACGAAGGTTTAGAGACAGCCAACATGTAAGGACTTCTTAGTGTGTTCACAAACGGCGTGCCTTGTGCCCATGCTAGAGTGGTATGTAACTCATTTGCTCTCACAGGGGTCCTGTGAGGCAGGTACTAGTGTTAGCCCCTGTCATAGGCAACGGACCTGAGGTTCGATATGGCCCAATCAGACCTCAGAGCTGCGAGGGGTCCATCAGCCTAGACGGAGCTATGAGCCCGATAACAGCAACTCTGAGTTCTTGACACGCCTTCCAGGGACTTGTCTGACTTAGGTGTAGGGGTGGGGGTGGGGGTGAACAAAAATGCAGACACAAGGAGAGAAGTGCTGGGAATTGAGTGCACTAGGCTCTGAGATAAAGAAACTACAGCCCTACCACCCCCCACATACCTCACCCCACTCCCACCTCACCCCACCCCTGCCCCACCCCAGAAGCTCACTGTGTTCATTACACAGAGTTGAAGGAGGAGGTAAGCCTATTACATCTAGAGAAACAAAGAAGCAGGCTTGATGCTGTACTCCTGGGCCACGGAGGCAGTTTTTGCTAATCTCTCTAGGAGCAGTCTCTGTAGGATCAGCCTTCAGGATGTAAATATCTACGGGGGTGGGGGGGCGGGGGAAGCTATGGTGGACATTTTCTGCGCACACTACCAACATTTGCACTCGAGCTGGCTTTGCCATGCTCCCTGTCCCCCAGCCTCACTCCCCAGGGGTTTGGTCGTTTTGGCATGGCCTGAGTATGTGAGATCCCTGGCATGGCCTTGTCCAGGTCAACAGGACACACTCACCTGGGGCTTCCTCTGCTCCCTACACAAACCTCTTAGAAACTGTCTATTACAAAGGTTCAGTTCCTTCGAATCAGCCCTGGCTCTGCACCAAGCTCTCCTTTTGCCAGGGCCCAAACTGAGGCCATTACAGTCCCTGAATCCAGCAGTTCTCTGGTTATCAGAGAACATGGGAGAAAGCAAAGGTGTCTCTCAAAAGCTTCTACTTGGAGCTAGGCAGAGGCAGCTCATGCCCCTAACCCCAGCAAACCTATCTCTGTGAGTCCAAGGCTAGTCTGCTCTACAAAGTGAGTTCTTGGGCAACCAGGGCTACAGAGAGCAAAAACCAACCAAACAAAAAGCTTCTACTTGGAAGAGACAAATGTTGAGGTTTGGTCTGTTGCTATGTATTGTGATATTAAGGTCTGGTTCCCTCCAGGAATGAGGAAATTCTCCTGCACACTAAGTGATGCTATGCAAACTTGCTCCTTAATTTAAAACTGTTGGTTGAATAAAGATGCCTACAGCCTATAGCTGGGCAGAAGAGAAGTAGGCAGGATTTTGGTTCTCAGGCTTGGGGTTGGAGGTAGGACCACAAGAGAAGGGAGGAGAAAAGAGAGGAGAAGACTCCATGGGGTAAGGGATCGTGAGACCTGGCCATGAGGGCTGGTCAGGTGAAGTAAGAGCGGCTCAGGCGGAACGTGGCAAGTGCTACCTCAGGGTTATTGGCAGGGAAATAGACATAATAGCATAGAAGGCAGATCCTGTCCAACTCTAGTGCTTTAAGGCTTATTGCAATCATAAAAGTTTTATGTCTTTTTTTTTTTTTTTTTAAATCTCAGTATTATTTAATGAGAACGCCCCACCCTGCCATGTACAGGGTGCCCCGCACTCGCTACTCACCCACCATGTTAAGGAAAAGCACCAGGAAGTACAGAGGGTCCTCATGGCTGCTCTCCAGAGTTATAATTTAAAGGTATTTCTCCATGGTAAAACTACAATAGTTACATACCAAGGCAATACTACATGCTTTACATAGTCCCATGAAAAAGAATTCAATTGATTCTAATCCCTGATGCAAGGCACTTCAAAGCACCCGCATAAAATGCCCATGTAAACAGCAGTGCAGTGCACCTTCCAAATAACATGACTTGTGCACAACCTGACCCAGACAGAAGGAAAAAGAAAGCCCATCACTGCCACAGCTAAAGGCATGTTAAAATTTCCACCAAGAAACTGCTTCCCTCATTATTCACAGAACAGGCTACATAACCTTTGTGAGATACAAAACCCTCGTGGGCATTTCATACTGCCAAACCAGCACGCGCCAGGGGTGGGCACCAAGTCAGAGTGCTCAGGAGTGAGAGCGCTAGGCATCGCTGAACACGCACGTTTCCTAGCCACCAGCCCGGGCAGGCTGTCTGTAGCACCATGGAAAATGCATGAGCAGCCACAAAGGTACAAATTCCAATCAGCTCTTTCACGAGGCTCACTTAGTCCACAGTAATCAACAGTAGTGACAATAATTTTTAAATCATTGACAAATGATTAGCTTTCCCTAGAAGAGAAGTTCTGTATCAGTACATCCCATGTACACAGCACCAGTTTAAACAGGGTTATCAAACACCTGCAGCAGCGCGTGGCTAACTGGAAAGTTCATTTCTTAGCGCTTTCCATGTCGGGATAAAATCACAACAGTGATGAACACTGACGGGGGATTCAGTAAAACAGAGGGGTGGCAATTGTCCAGGTTCTACTGCCTTCTCAGGAACCACAAGAGGCAGAGGCCAACGGCAGGGCTCAGGCCCCACCAGGTTTCTACTACCAAGCAACTGCCACACACACTACTGGGAGAGTAAGGGGGTCTGCGTGTGACTGCAACCCAGAGGGTTCTGAGTCCACCTCCAGCTTCGAGTCCACGGAGGGCGGAGGGTTAGTCGGCTTCCAACAGAGATAGGCACATCTGCCTTTCACCAGCTTGATTCTTAGTAGCATGCCCTACTTAGGCATTTAAAGGGATAAGGGCATATATAGGTATGCACAGTGAAGAATCAACTATAAATATTCCGACTGTTGCTTTTTTAAAATTACAGACTGAAGTGACTCCTCAGAGAAAACCAGTTTCTTCATAAATGAAATATAGTATATAAAAAGCTGGAATGATGGGTAGTTAAAATACAAAACTCAAGTACAAAACACCCTATTTTTCCTTTCCAAACTACACAGATTCATACAGTTGACTCTACCATATAACTGCTCCATATATAATTACACCACTAGCGTAAAGGACCATTAACACTAAAGCCCCTCAGTTAGCACACTGAGGCTCTCCGTCCTGAGGTCTGCATTAGAACTGCAGCCCTGAGCCCGAGCTGAGAGGCACCCTTCCTAAGCGTGGCTCTCTTCTTCCTGCTCTCGGGTCCCACAATTATTAAAAGAAGGGATCTGCTCTGCAAACGACTGTGCCATCCACTGCCCATTTGGAACATCGCCGGGGGTCGCTTCTCCTCTCGGCTCCGCACTGTGGGCTGTTAGCCCATTTGAAGCAATGCCACAAGGTTCCCCATTACATGGGTTTTCCCCATAGGCGCCGCCGTAAGCTGCCTCATAGCCTGGATCATACTTTTCTTCCTTAACAGCCATCTTCTTTGCGTCCTCTTGCGCAAGCTGCAGGTCAAATGTATACTGCACTTCCTGAACGTCGGTGTTGCGTTCAATGCCTTTCAGCTGGTCTCTCAAGTCCTTCAGCTTAATGTAGTAATGAACTTTGTCCTGGGCCCGGGGAAACTGAGCACATCTGGCGCTGGACGACGGCATGACGTAGCACAGAGTTTCTGTGTCTGGGATCTTGTGGGGTTGAAGCCCAAATTCCAAGTTCTTAACCTTTACTCCAAAAACTTCTTTACTGAAAATTTCATAAATACATTTTCCATTAAACACCGCTATTCGTGGCTGATATTTCTGCAGTTTCTGCACCAGGATGCGCCCTCCTTCCCGGAACTCTTTACTAGACAGATCCTTGCTGCCCGGCGTCGTCCGTTCCACCATGTTGGTGAATCCGATGCCGTACTTGCCGGGTAAGGTGTGGTCATCCATGTGATTCAGCTGCACCTCACTCAGCCCCGACATGAACAGACACTTCCAGAAGTGATTTCCAGGCCCAGGGTAGTGATGTCCTTTGTAAGCAGCCATTAATCCCGGGTTAATGCCAATGATCACAATATCCAGATTGAAGGTCAAAATGTCAGGAAGAGTCTTGGTCAGAAGCTCAGCTTCAGAGACGCCGTTGAAGCGGTCCACTTTCCTTTTCACTTTAAACGCGTCTGTGATTTTCTCCTGCTTTTCCTTTGATTTTGTAGACTTGCCGGATTTCTTCGACGTAGCAGGTTTTTTGGGCTCCACTGGTTCCTGGGGCTCTGCTGCTCTGGGTTTCCTTTTCCTTCTCTTTGGAGCTTCTGGTGCAGGTTCCTGGACAGGAGCGTCTGCGGGCACCTGCTGTTCTGTCACGGTTGCCATGTTAGGAGCTACTGCTGGCACCTGCTGTCCAGTCGTGACTGCCATGTTAGGAACTTCTGCCATCATTTGTTGAAATGGAAATGAATACAAAGCTTGAACTTGCTCCAGAGAATAGCACAGGATCGGGGCGGCCGGTGGATGGACGGCGCTGGCCTCGGCCCCTCCCACGCTGCTACATCACCGCGGCGAGTCCCCAGCGCACTTCCGTCCCCCTCCGAGGAGGCCGGCGGCCTCCAAGTTTTATGTCTTTTATCTGGGAACTGAATGACATGAGGTAGGGTACAAACCCCTGATTGAGATGAAGTAATTACTACAACAGACAAGTATCACTTCCCTTGTTTTATTAGTCAAAGTAGGTCATGTGACCCGCCTGGTATTAATGAACAGCAAAGAATAATATTCCCTTAGGGAGAAACAGTAACTATTTACCAATAACGCACTCCACTGACAGCTCTGACATGGGATTTTAACCCCATCTGTCTGAAATAGTTTTTTATCCGATTTGTAATGGCTCTCTTGCTCTACTGTCATTTAGACGAAGTGTCGCTTCGAGGCTACAGAGGTTTATAGAGCTTCTGTATTGTAGACCATTTCCCTTTGCGCCTGCTGAGAGCCAACACAGAGCCTCCCAGCCCCCCAGTCCGTCCTCAGTGCTCTGGTATCGAGTTATGAGTGACATTCAGCGCATACATGCCGTTACTTGTATACACACCTGTTTCCTTCACTCCCCACTGAACATCCTGAAGTATCTCTATGTACAGATAAGGCCTTTTTCTCTGCCTCGTCCCTGGTGTGCCCCTACAGATATGACACTGTCTGTTGACCCTGCAGTGTGCAGTTATTTCCTTTGACACTTCACTGCCAAGACTGAGGGCTTTTGGAACATTTACATCTGGTGACCTCTTCAAAGTTCACAGAGAACTTGCTGGCTAAAGGGATGTTGAATTCTGTCTGCGGTCCTAAGCAAGGATGGTGGGAGGCATCTTTAGTCCCAACACTTATATTAAAATTACAGTGGCAAAAACCACACAAAGAAAAAGAGTAGATAAATATGAATTATGTCTTCTCATTCCTTAAAGATTGATTATTGCAGAATAATCAAACAAATAGAGCAACCCTTCTAAATCCACATCACCATCATGTGTCCCCTCCTCGCTGTGGCAAGAATTCCTGTATGAATGGATAGCTTGGCTCATCCAGAATGGAGCGGTTAAAACAGTGGTGGAGGCTGAAGCCTGAAATAGCGGCATAGTGATTGGTACTGAAGAGAGGGCTTCCGTGTGGCCCCAGACACAGAGAACACTCTCAGGGTGGAAAGCTCCTTTTCATGTGCTCAAAATGTACTCATTAAAAATTTATATTTATATTTACTTTATGTGTATGAGTGTTTGCTGTGTGTGTGTGTGTGTGTGTGTGTGTGTGTGTGTGCGTGCGCGCGCGTGCGCTACATGTGCATGCCTGGGGCCTGCAGAGGCCAGAAGAAAGCATCAGATTCCTGGAACCGGAGTTACAGATGGTTATGAGCACCAGTATGGGTGCCAGGAACGGAACCTCAGTCTTCTGCTAGAACCACCAGCGCCGTTAAACAGCTGAGCCATCTCTCCAGCCCTAGAAGTTTTGTTTTGAAGAGTGCCACCACAAATTGGCAATGCGAAATTGCAAGAAAGCCTGTTGCTAACGTAAAGCCCATGGCCATCTGGAGGAAAAGCCACCTTCCCAGGCGGGCTGCTCCAGGTTCTGTAGCCCTGGGCAGAGTCACCTGGACACGGGGTCTCTAGTGCCTCTGGTAATTAACACCCCATTACCAGCAGGCACCTGGGATCTTGAATGAGCTCCTGTGTCTGTGGCATTCACAGCTTTTCCCAGGGAGATACTATGGACAAATGGACAAACGTTGCGCCTTCAGTTCTCCCAAAGCCAGCTGTAAGTCCAGGAGGCGCTTTGGAAAAGTAGGGGTGAGTGAAGCCAAAACCAAGCAGGCAGAACAACTTTTGCAAGCCAGATGTGTTTGTACTGGTAGCCCACCGTGGGGGTTCCTTTCTCTAGCCCCTCAGTAGCACAGCCCCTCTGTAGCCCACAGTAGCACAGTGTCCCTCAGTAGCACAGCCAGATTTCAGCCCCTACCCCCACTATGCTGTGTGATGAAGCTCCGCCTCAGTGCGAGCAGTGTCTGTTGTGGGGACCCAGGCTGGGGTGAGAAGCCCGTAGTTGATCTGGCCACAGGGATCGTTATCGCTGCTCACCACGCCACTTCCCGTCACATATCCTGCGCCCGTGCTGTGTCAAGACCAACTTGCAGTTTTCAAGTGTTTCAGCAATCTTTTCCTGAGCCCCATTTGCTCATGCTGCGAGATGGCCTGTAAAACTCCACTTGGGTTTACTGGAGCTTCCGGAGAAGGGAGCAAAAGCAGTTCTTTTCTCAGGGACCCAGAGGCAGCCCGGCTTTCCCATGACACCCCAGCCAGGACAAACTGGACCAGGTCTCAGGAGTTTATCTAAGTAAAGATCCACGAAGCAAAGAGACAGCAACAAGAGAAAACCTAATCAAATAAAAAATATAGGTCAGGGAGATGACTTGCCGTATAAAAGCACTCATTAGTGAGCCTAACGCCCGGAGTCGGGTTCCCAGAGCCCCCATGGGAAGCTGGACCATGAACATTTGCAATCCTGGACCCCTCCCCTGAGCAGGGAGACAAATAGGAAATCAGGCAGAGCTCACTGGGCAGCAAGCCCGATGTACAACGAACAGCATCAGAAACAAGGGAGGGGCTCCTTCGAAAGGTGGAAGGCGGAACCTAGAACCGATAATGGTTGCCTCACGTATGCACCGTAGGGTGCACACACCCCCTCCCCAATAAACATTAAATATATCTGTTTTCACATTATATAAGTACATAAATACATACTACCATCCCTATCCTCACACAGTTTTGCTGCGGATGCTCTTCTGTGGCCATTTCTTCCTCTCTGTGCTGTGAAAGCAGTGGGGGTGCAGGGACCTGTGTCCTGCACAGGTGACATGGTGACCCTCCCAGCTTCCATCTTAGCCTCAGTCCAGCTCCTCAGAAATAATGCAATCTGACAATATTTTTCTTTTCTTTCTCAGCCCTGCTTGCTTACATCATCCATCTTGGATTTAAATAGCCAGTGGAGCCATGTTCTCCTGGATACAAACTATCAGATTAGCCACCTCACCAGCTTGCTTTCTGAAAAGGCAGACGACAGGGGTTCGGAGCCAATGGCTGCCAGCATCCAACAGTTGCTGGGGGCCATCACATTTACTGTCTTTTTTGTTGTTGTTTGTTTTTTTTGAGATAGGGTTTCTCTGTGTAGCCCTGGCTGCCCTGGAACTCACTTTGTAGACCAGGCTGGCCTTGAACTCAGAAATTCACCTACCTCTGCCTCCCAAGTGTTGGGATTAAAGGCATGTGGCACCGCCTGACACATTTACTGTCTTAAAAAGGAGAAAATGTAGATGCACAAGAGATGCACAATGAGTAGCCGCAACCGCGTGCCTGTGTTGTGTTAATTGTGCTATGGCTTGGGCATACAGGGAAAAGACATATTCTTCACTACCTCCGAGGCAGCAAATAGAGCATACAGTTAAACTCAGCCATTGGTAGGATAATTCCAGCTCAGAGGGGAAAAATAAAAATAAAAAATGAATAATAAACCCCCAGAAACTCCAGCCACTCCCGTTCATTCTGAGGAAATGTTAGCAATGTCTTTGGGGCTATGAGGTGTGGCAGGTCAAGCTGAGTTTAATTCCATGGCGCTGGGCATCAAACACTCATTTTAACACTTTAAATTATTAGGTAAGCCCATCTGTTAAGATGCCACTGTTTTTATTAAGAACTCTAGCCAGGAAAGGGGCCATAAGAGAAAACTGGTCTTGGAAGGTTAGAGGACCAATGTAACTCATTGGAATCACGTCACACTAGGATTTTAATTACATGAATGTAGAGGCCCCAGAGAACATGTAACAGGCAAAAGAGCAGGAGGCTGGATTAAATCCTCCAATCACAGTCCAAAGGGAAAGAAGAGAACAGACATGCAACCTGAAAGTATACACAATGCTGGTGAGAGGTGCATAGAGAGAACTGGCTCTCATACCAGGAAGACATCGTTGAGATCCCTCAGAGGGTATCTAAGAGAGAGAAGCTGTTATCAAAAGTGTGAGGTATCTCATGACGTAAAAGTGTATCTTAGAAGAAGCTCTAAAAGAAAGCATCATGGGAATGCTACACATGCATGCACACATGCACACACACATGCACGCACACATGCATGCACACACATGCACACACACACATGCTCACACACATGCACACAAAAATGCATGCACACATGCTCACACACACATGCTCACACACATGCATGCACACATGGATACACACATGCTCACACACATGCACACACACATGCTCGCACACATGCACGCACACATGCATGCACACACATGCACACACACATACACATGCTCGCCCACATGCTCGCACACATGCACACACATATGCACGCACACATACACATGCTCGCCCACATGCACACACACATGCTCGCACACATACACATGCTCGCCCACATGCATGCACACATGCTCATACATATGCACACACACATGCTTGCACACATACACACACACACATGCTCACACACATGCAGGCACACATGCAGGTACACATGCAGGCACACATGCTCACACATATGCACACACAAATGCATGCACACATGCTCACACACATGCACACACATACAAATGCATCCCTTCTGTGGTGGTTTGCATGAGAATGGCCCCCATAGCCTCATATGTTTGAGTGTTTGGTCCTTGTTTGGTGGGTTGTTTGGGAAGGATAAAGAGGAAGGACCTTGTAGGAGGAGGTGTGCCCTTGTGGTTGGAGATGTGTCACTGGGAGTGGGCTTTGAGGCTTCAGCAGACCACCATCAGCACCCTCTGCCCCTGCTACCTGAGGATCAATAGAAAGCTCTCAGCTACCACTCCAGCACATGCCTGAGTGCTCTCAGGCCATGCTCTCTGCCATGATGAGAATGGACTAAGCCTCTGAAACTGTAAGCCAGCCCCAATTAAATGTTCCCTTTTGTAAGAGTTGCCATGGTCATGGTGTCTCTTCACAATAGAATCGTAACTATGCCACCTTCTAAATGAAGTTCAAAGCTCATGCTGGTTTCTAGCAAGTGAAACTATTCCCTGTGAAATTACTTCCCAATGATTAGATACTTCAGTCAGGTCTATCCAGCCTAAGCTATCATCCTGGAGCTAACACACACCTTTTCTCTAGGCTCACAGACAATGCTGCCAAAACAAGGAAGTGAGAATTGACTCCTGAAAGTTATCCTTAGACATATGTGGCACACACAAGCCTGCCTACCTATTACACACATACACACAATGGTTTTATATATACAATAAAACACACACACAATGAGCTATGTATACAATATAAAAACACATACACAGTGGGCTATATATACAATACATACACAATGGGCTGCTATATATACAACACACTGTGGCACTCGTTACATAATGGAGCCTTCTCTCTGTCTCTCTCTGTGTGTCTCTGTGTGTCTCTCTGTCTCTCTCTCTGTGTCTCTATCTGTCTCTCTGTCTCTCTCTCTCTGTGTCTCTGTCTCTTTCTTTCTCTGTCTCTGTCTGTCTCTCTGTCTCTCTCTTTCTCTGTCTCTGTCTGTCACTCTGTCTCTCTCTTTCTCTGTCTCTGTCTGTCTCTCTGTCTCGTCTTTCTCTGTGTGTCTCTGTCTCTGTATGTCTCTCTGTCTCTCTCTCTCTGTCTCTCTGTCTCTGTCTCCATCTCTGTCTCTCTCTCCCTCTCCATTCCTGCCATGGAAGAGTGACTTTTTGTTCTTACCATGTGTTCCTTGCCATGAGGTCTGTCTTCTCATAGGCCCCAAGGGATGGGGCCAATCAGCCATGAGCTGAGGCTGCCAAACTCTGAGCCCAAATAACCTTTATTTCTTTGTAAGTTGACTCTCTCCAGTGTTCTCTTACAGTAACAACAAGCCAACCGTCTCCTCTCTCTTTCCCCTCTTATCGCCAAAGTGCTCAGAAAATGTGCAGGAAGAGAAAGGGAGAAGGCAGTAATGGAGAAACCTGTTGTCCATGGAATTATTTAGGCAAGCATGGCTGCCTGGCTTTTTAAACTGCTCTGCCCCCAGACGCATACCTTTAAGCAAGGTGCTCAATGGCTTGTGTACAAGACTAACATTTATTCTAAAGAGTAAATTTAATGTGTACATAAATGTAGGAGCATATATTAAAAATAGGCTTAGCATGCCATCGGATACTGTTCTATATGACAAACGCATACTATGACTTACTAACCTCCAGAAACGATGGAGTCACCATTCCGTATGTGGATCAGGCATTCTCTGTGCCCTGGTTAGTGATGGTTCATGTACTGTTGTGTTACAGGGAACAGGTGAAATAGTATTGTGTAGTAAAGATGGGGTGATAGGGTTCTTCATGGCCCTCCAAGGAAAAGACTTGAGTGCACTGCACATATATGTACATTAGTCACTCTAACGTGCTTGTAGGAAACTCCCAGTTCTCATCATGACTACAGAGGAAGAATCGACTAGGACAGCCTGGTCGGGGCAGTGGTCACCACAGCACCCACAGCGGGAGGCAGACCTTTTGGAGACCCTGACTGCCCTCACCATAGGCAGAACAGTTCCTGCATCAGTGTATCATGGCCTTCCAAGGCACTCATCCATCTTACACAGATTTGATTTACAGGATTCTGCCAGACAGAATTAAACATATTGCTTTGAAAAATTGCAGGGAGCCTAAACTTGTAACAGTTCCATTTTGATTGAATCAATTTTCTAAGCATTTATCTTTAAGAGTTCTAAAGTCCATCTATAGCAGTGGTTCTCAACCTGTGGGTCACGACCCCCTTGGGGGTTGACTGACCCTTTCATAGGGGTTGCCTAAGACCATCTGCATATCAGATATTTCCGTTATAATTCACAACAGTGGCAACATTATACTTATGAGGTAGCAATGAAGTAGTAATTTGATGGTTGGGGCCTACTACAACATGAGGAACTGTATTTAGGGGTTGGAGCACTAGGAGGTTGAGAACCATTGGTCTATAGTGTGTGCCTCCCCCGTAAACTTTATGTTACAAGGAAGTGCTAAAAGGGACCCTAGGAGTGGTTTACTTGGGGCCATCAACAGCTGTCCAAGGGGAATGATGTCGAAGAAAGGGCATGAAGTATCACTCACTACAGACATTTCCACAAGCAGTGATTCCCTCCCATAAACTGAATTCATTATAAACCAGTGGGTTCTGGAGAGGTGAAAACCTCCGTGAAAGGTTATGAGGGGATGTGACTAGAAGACAGCAAATATTCATAAGGGAACCCCAGGATGCCACCCAGTAAGAGTGATGACTTATTATTCTTTATTTTTATTGTTGTTTTGTTTTGTTTGAGGGCTTCTCTGTGTGGCCTTGGCTGTTCTGGAACTCTCTATCCTCAAACTCAGGGATTTGCTTCTCTGCCTCTCTGCCTCTCTGCCTCTCCGCCTCTCCACCTCTCGAGTGCTAGGTCCAAAGGCATACACCACTACTGCCTGATCTACAGAGCCAGTTCAAGGCAGCTGCCTGAAACAGTGACAAGCCCCAGGCTCAGTGAGATGCCCTGTCTGAGGTAATGAAGTATAGAGGAAGGCACCCAGCGGGCTCCTCTGACCTCCACATGCTTACACATAGATGGGGTACTCATACACATGTGCGTCCTACACATAGCACACAGCTATACAATACACACACACACACAAACGTACTCCTACAGATCAATGAAATGGACTTAGAGTCCACAAGCACTTCATCTTTAAAATAATATTTTGCATTTCAATAACACGAGAACTTATTCTTATAAAATTAAATTTAGTCAATATTTTTATTTATTTTAATAAAAACAACTCAACAATAGCTACCTTACCTAAATATATTTTATGTACTACAAATTTTCTATCAATTGATTTTTGATAAGAACACAAGACATTTAATAAGGAAAGAAAAATCGTTTGTTTGGTTGGTTTCTAATTGTGTAGTAGCTTTGCACTGTGGTAGTTTTGCTATAATCATGTGTCTGGTAAGGGGCATATATTTACAGTAAGTACCAAACCCTTGGGGCTTGGCATAACTCAATGGTAGGAAGCTTTCTTGTATATGCAAGGCCCTAAGTTCTCCCTCTCCCACACCTCGAATCCCAATAAGCAACAACAGCAAAAGAAAACTCTCAAAGCAACATGGAAGAGACAAGACGTTTACAAAACAAGCAAAGGGGTCCGCTCTCCACTTCCAGCACCCGGAAGGCAGAGGCAGGCAGGTCTCTACTGCCTGGACCACACAGAAAGTTCCCGGCCAGACAGGGTTACTCAGTAAGAGCCTGTCTGTAAGGGAGGGAAACAGAGGGGGAGGGGAAAGAAGGAGAAGAAAAGGGGAGAAAGGAGGGAGGGGGAGAGCAAGGGGAGACAAGGGGGGGAGAGAGAGTGGGAAAGGAAGAGAGAGAAGGAGGGAGGGAGAAAGAGGGGAGGACAGAGAGGGGGAAGGAGGAGGGAGGGAGAGAGAGAGAACTTTATTTCTAAAAAAAATATTCAAATAGCCACTGGACCCCTGAAACTATGCTCTATATTTTAGTCTTTAGGAAAGCAGAAACTAAAACTACAATGCGTTATCATTTCATACGCACTCAGAAAGACAGCAATAAAAAAAGAATAGATGGTATCAAAAGCAATCTGGCAGTTCCTCAGAAAGCTGAGCGGAGTTGCCATTTGTATGAATAATTCCACTCCTGTTCCCCAAAGAAGTGGAATACACGCGTCCGCATACCCCACCAATCAACATTCACGGTAGCGTTACTCAAAACAGCTAAAAAGTAGAAACATCTCAAATGTTATCATTTGACAAATGGATCCAAGTTGGTCCCAGTGACCAACTTCCACCACCAGCAAGGCCCCTCCTCCTGAAGGTTCCTTAGCCTCGGCGTTTGCCACTATAGAGTGTGTGTGCGGCTATACAAATACATTTTGAAAAAACATGCCAATGTAGCCAACTACAAACAAAACAAAACAACAAAAACTTCCTATTTTGTATGATTCTATTTCTTTTTCTTTTCCTGTTTTTTTGAGGGGGGGCTTGGGTTTTGGGGTGGTTTTTTGAGGGGGACTTTTGTTTGGGAGGTTTTGTTGTTCGGTTTAGGCAGTTTGTTTGTTTTTGTTTGTCTGAGACGGGGGCTCACTATGTAGCTATGGACAGCCTGGAACTCACTGTGTGAACTCTGGAGATCTGCTTGCCTTTCAAGTGCTAGGATCAATGGTGTGTGCCACCACACCCTGCTGGGATCAGAGGAGTGTGCCACCACACCCTGCTGGGATCAGAGGTGTGTGCCACCACACCCTGCTGGGATCAGGAGTCTGCTCCACAACTCTGAACACGCTAGACACCACTGGATCACAAGTGTGAATGGGTGAAGTGTGTGCAAACCATATCTCAATAGAGGCGATTCAATCACTTAAGAAAGATTTATTTTATTGTTTACTAAGCGTTGGCATGCATGTGCTCGTATCCAAGGGCTCATGGTGGCCACAACAGAAGCTGGAGGGGATTGTGAGGGGCCAGGAGCAGGTTCTGGGGCTCAGACTTCTACCCCCTGTAAAGTCCACAAGCACTCTTAACTTCTAAGTCATTTCTCCAGCTCCAATAAACATTTTTTTTAAAGCAACGGAGAAATAAAATAGTGACCATACAGACAAATCTAAATGAGCAAGCCATGCAGCATTGAAGAGGTCACTACAGACACAGGGAACAGAAACGCCAGAGCCATGATGTGTGAAGGAAGGACACTTAGGGACGAGACAGTCTAAGTGCCTTGTTTTGTTTGCAAGGGAAATAAGGATATTATTTAACTACAAGATTGTTGGACAGAATGCTTAGCAAATTAAGGGGGGAAAAAAGGTACAAAACCAGAAATACAATTATTGATCAGATTCACAGAAGGCAGAACAGGAAAAGAATTAACAGAAAGCACAAAATAAGATTAAAGAATTAATCCATCACAGCACAAAATCACAATAATGTAAAAGGACTAAATTAAAGCCCGAGACTTAGATTTAAGTCAATTAAAAGGCTGATTTAATTTAAGTTAACTGAGCTCCATGCTATGTTTTTTTTAATTGCCTTTTCTGTTTACATTGGGAATTAGAATAAAATCGCATTCAAATATTTTTCCTTGCCTTTTGACTTTAAGTGAGACACTCTTTGTATCTCATCATTAAAAGTGTTTTAGGGTCAAGAAACCTTGCAGCTCTTTCAGAGCGACTAG
This sequence comes from Mus musculus, assembly GCF_000001635.26. Lineage (NCBI taxonomy): Eukaryota > Metazoa > Chordata > Mammalia > Rodentia > Muridae > Mus > Mus musculus. The sequence goes on from NC_000076.6 coordinate 42,065,612, forward strand.
CCTTGCAGGGATGTGACTGTTACCCTTGTACTCTGTACACAGCGAATTATCATTTAAGAGTGAGGGTGTGATTTAAAAGCTATGACATTACAACACTATCTCTAAAAAAAAAAAAAATCTTTTATGGAGAAAGCTCCTAAACTCCTGCAAAAGATCTAGAGACAAGCTACGTAGATGGAGAGATGTGCTCCTGTGTGGAAAGAGAACTGCACGAGACTCCCTGTCTTCCGAAGTGTCCATTACACATTTAATACATTTTACTCAAGATCTCTGAGGAATTTCTTCACTGACTTTAATAAGAAGGTCGGAAAATTCATTCAGGAGAACAATAGGCCCCCGAGTAGCCAAAGCAATTTTGAAATGATACATAGAAAATAACTCACCCGAAAGACATCAGGACACACAGCAAAATGACAGCCATTAAAGAACCCCTGTGACAGATTTGGATGAATAGAACGATGGGACATTTTCTGAAAAAAAAAAAAAAAAGAAGAAATTAGAATTTGGAATGTGACAAGTGACATTTCAAATCATCAGGGAAAGGAAGGCTACTCAATCAAGAGCAACCAGGTTTTGACTCGTAGTGGTTTTCTTTGCTTATTTTTTGTGGGTCTACAAAATCGAAGCCAAGGCCACTGAGCTAAGTATATTTCTAAAGAAAAAACAAAACAAAACAAAACAAAAAACTAGATTCATAGGCTGGGTCCAGTGGCATATGCCTTTAATCCCAGCACTCGGGAGACAGAGTCAGGCAGATCTCTTGTGAGTTGGAGAATAACCTGGTCTTCATATCAAGTTTTAGTACAGGCAGGACTACATAGAGAGACTGTTTCAAAAAAATTTTAAAAAAAATTCATGTGTCACCATGCTGCTTAGTTTTTGTCGAATTGACACAAACTAGAGTCACTTGGGAGGAGAAAGCTTCAGAGAGGAACTGCCTCCATCAGATTGGCCTGTAGGCATGGCCGCAGGGCATTTTCTTGATGAATGCTTGAAATGAGAGGGCTCAACTCCTGTTGGTGCTACTGCCCCTGGGCAAATAGTCCTGAGGGATATAAGAAAGCCAGCCAAGGAGCTGGAGAGATGGCTCAGCGGTTGAGAGCACTTGTTCTTGCGGAGGACCTGGGTTTGATTCCCAACGCCCACACGGTGACACACAACTATCTATACCTCCAGTTCCTCTTCTGACCTCTGCAGGCACCAGGCACACATGCGGTACACAGGTATGCATGTGTGTAAAACATGTGTACATATAAAATAAATTTCTTTTAATTAAAGAAAGAAAGCTGAGCAAGCCATGAGAGCAAGTCACTAAATGTTGTGTCCGGCCAGCAGACCACAACCTGGGTACTAGCCTGGAAAGGCATTTTGGAAACCTGGAAGAGAAGAGGGGCTAGGTGGCGAGAGAAAAGAATGTAGCCAAGACAGTTACTCTGATCAAGGCTCAAATTTTATTGTTGCGACACTAGTTATGAAGGAAGGGGGAGGGGACCCGATTCCCGCCGAATAATCTCTGGTCCAGTAGAAAGGTGCACGTGTGTGGCTCCGCAGGTTCCAGCAGTGGGCGTGGCAGAACGAATGAGCAGGAAGCTCCACCCCTGAGCAAGCAGGTTTCAGGCTGGGGGAGGGGAGACTACAACTAAATAGTGTCCTCCATGCAGTGTTCACAATCTTCCCAATGCTGCAACCTTTAATACGATTCCTCCTGTTGTGGGGACTCCCCCACCCCCATAAAATTATTTTGTTGCTACTTCATAACTGTAATTTTGCTATTGTTATTAGTCATGATGTAAATATCTGATATGTATGCCCGAAGGCACCAAGGAGACCCACAGGTTGAGAACCGCTACTCCATGGTGACTGCTTCAGTTTCTGCCTTGGGTTCCTGTCTTGGCTTTCTTCTATTATGGAAGTCAAGCAAACCCTTTTCTCCCCAAGCTACTTTTGGTCGGAGTGGTTTATCACAACAATAGAGAGTTTACCAGTTTTGTGTGTGTTGGGGGGGGGGGGTTGGAGTTAGTTCCAGCCATGGTGAAAAACTGCAACCAGAACTATAGGAAATATTGATGTGCCCTCTGTCTTAGTTAGGGTTTTACTGCTGTGAGCAGACACCATGACCAAAGTAGCTTTTATAAGGCCAATGTTTACTTGGGGCTGGCTTACAGGTTCAGAGCTTCAGTCCATTATCATCAAGGTGTGAACATGGCAGCGTCCAGGCAGGCATGGTGCAGGAGGAGCTGAGAGTGCTGCATCTTCATCTGCAGGCTGCTGGGAGAAGACTGACTTCCAGGCAGCTAGGATGAGGGTCTTAAAGCCCACACCCACCGTGACACACCTACTCTAACAAGGCCACACCTTCTAATAATGCCACTCCCTGGGCCAAGCATATACAAACCATCACACCCTCCAATGAAGCAGGGTTTCTTAAATAAGACAAAAGCAAAAGTTAGCATGAAACAATTATACACTGAGTTACATGACTTAGAAATTAGTCTTTCTCTCTCTTTGTTTCTATCATTTGTTTTTGAAGACAGAGTTTCTCTGTGTAGCCCTGGCTCTCCTGGAACTTGCTTTGTAGATCAGGCTGGCCTCAAGCTCACAGAAATCACCCTCCCTTGCCTACACAGTGCTGGGATTAAAGGAGTGTACCGTCATGCCCTGCTAGAAATGGTTTTTCATGATAAGTATACCACTGACAAAGTGAAAAGACAAACATAGACTTGGTGAAGACATCTGTATCTCACATTGCCAAGCAATCGCTATAAAAAGTATACAGTCTATTCTTAAAAGTTATAAAGAAAAAGTAAACACAACCCTCCAAAAAAGAAAGAATGTATAAAATTGTGTGTGTGTGTGTGTGTGTGTGTGTGTGTGTGTTAATTATTCTTTTGGTCACTGTGACCACATACCTGTCCAGGACTTAGGAGAAGGAATGATTTGTGCTCCTGGTTCAGGAGTGCCTTCACCTTCATGCAGAAAGCCTGGCTGTCAGGAAGCAGAAAGCCTGCAGGAAGCAGGCCAGGCTCTAACCTACTAGACTTACCAGTGGTGACCCATTTCCTCCAGTTTGGCCCCACCTCCGCCACATCCTCCCTGAAATGCCACCATCTGAGGACCAAACATTCAAATAAGAGCTGTGGGAGACATTTCACACTGAAACCGCAGCTGACTGCAACCAAGCAGGTAGCAGAAGAGGACATTTAATGGTCTGTGGTCACATGAAAATGTGTGCTATTAAATTAAAAGTCAGAGAGATGCAAATTAAAACAATCAGAAGCTGTTTCATGCCCCCCAGAAGTGAGACAGTACCAGCAGGTGATTAGAATGGAGAGAAACACAGGGACACATTTGGAAGCTAACAGCTGACCAACAATTCCACTTCCGTGTGTCCAGAGACATGGGGACTGGAAGAATGTCCTTTTCAGTATTCTGAAATAGCTAACCGTGAAAGCAAGTCGCCTGACCCACAGGAGTAAAAAGGAGCGAGAACAGTGTGGTTACAGAAGCAGTTCAACACTGCGTTCATCACAGTGAGTGAGCCAGGTCAGCTGGATGGCTCTGGGATGGGTAAATCCAACGGGCATAACTAGCTAAAAATGAAGCAAAGTAACACATGATTTATATGAAATTTAAAGTTCATGAAACAAGAGTACGGATTGCTTATCAGTACACAGTACAGACGTTCAATCTTCCTGGTTGCTAGGCACATCCATGAAAAGGAAAAGGCCCTTCAATCCAGCTGTGCTAATACCGCACTGTCTGGAGAGGCCCTGGAACTTACACTCCACAGCGTCTGACTTATGTCTTTATTTATTGCAGGTGGGAGTTGAACCAAGGGCCTTGGGCATGCTCAGTAAGCACTTACCACGGAGCTGCACCCAGACACACTTGAGACCAAATGAGGCCAACATGAGAACTGGCCACAAAATTTGTACAAAGAATGCTGAATGGTTTCCAGAAGTTTCTGGTGTTACCTGTTAGTTTCTCTTTCCTAAGCAATTGGTGATGACTCTCAATGAGTGGGGCTCTGGGATGGCTCTGGGACGACCCTGGGATGCAGGGATGGCTGTAGGGATGAGTCTGGCCTGCTCTATGAGCTGCCATGCTGGCCACAGCCTCTAAATCTTTTGGCTTGGTAGAAGAGAACCATGATCTTCCCTTAATTTTCCCATCGCACATAATATGCACATTTACACACGACTTCAGGTACCCACATCATACACACTCAAAACCACGAAGAAACACTAGAACCACTCCCTCATCCAAACACCTGGATTCCTCCCTTCTCTGCAACAAGAGCAGGCTGTTTAACCATTCAGTGTTGAGTAGATAGTGTGGAGTCAGATCTGATTACATAACGGCAGACTGTGGAATGGTGGGGTGTGATGCCCACAAACACACTGCTCTTAGATAACAAAGGGCAGTGGTATAATCCACACTGGGACCGCCGTAACACAGTAGCCCACGCTCACATTCTGTGACTTTTCTTTCTCACTTTGGGAGCAGAGCTAACCTCATCCAACAGTCTAGCTCCGAGTTCAAGGGCTCTACTGTATGTAAAGCTCTTCTCTACGTTGAGAGACAACCCTTCTTTTTCCCATGCCCATTCTCCAAGGCCCTCACACCCTACTACTCTACTGTCGTGGAGTCGGTAGTTGTCTGATCCTTATTTCTCCTGCTACTTTTTTGGGATGGTGCCGCAAGATGCTGTTTGTCTTTGATTCATCACAGGGACTCATTCCTACAAGCAGCCACACAGTCCAGGCGCTGTGCTGGATCAGGGTCCTCCGCGGACCCTCACAGCCGACAGCAGTGGACAGCTGCTCCATTATGTGCAATTGGCTGTTTGTGTTTTCAGTCCTAGGGATTCAATTCAAGGTTTTGAGGATCCAGACAAGTGCCCTACCCACCGAGCTGTACCCCAGGCCAGAAGCTTGGGAGCACCCACCTCATTCTATTGAATTTGGATGATGAGTTCAGAGGTGTAGACAGCTCTTAGCTTTAAAAAATGGCATGCCTGTGGGAAAACTTCTTTTGCAAATCAGGAAGAAAATGCCTCTTTGTATGAATCACTTTTTTTTTTTTTTGGTTTTGTTTTGTTTTTAGTGTGTTGGCAGAAAGAGCAACTAGCAAACCATTCCTGGAAGGCCTTCTGCGTCCCTTAGAATCCACACGTGGACATCCCTGGAACCTGGCCCGTAGGTGGCAGTCTCCCTTCATCCTGGTTCCTGGATCACAGCCCTCAGGACTGTAGGTGACACTTGTATCTTTAGTGTCTCCTAATGTTAACCGTTTCCTCTCCTCGGTGGTCTGCTCATGGGTGGGGGCGGGGCACACAGACACTAAGTAGAACTGAAGAAAGAAACGTGACCTGGAACAGTTCAGAGCCAGAAGCTGGGGTGGCACCTGCTCCCCACAAGCTGCCCTAGGATCCTCTTGCAGAATGGATAAGTAGCAGACAGTTGCTCATGATAAGCAAAATGAGGTAGATAAAGCTGCTGAGAATCAACCTGTTTGCAAAAAGTCGTTCATGTTGGTGTAAGCCTTTGTCCCTGTCTGGTCTCCCCTCCCTTCCTTGCCAACACATCCCCACAGAGTTTGCAGTGGGCCTCCCTCTCCTAAATAAGGCCCTGCCCTCACCCGCCCCCACAGACCTCCTCAACAAGATTCAGAGAGACCCAGCAGAGGTGAAGACTGCAACATATTCATGGGTACACATGAATGAACCCTCCTCCTGCTGCTGCCGTTCTTGATGGGATGGCCAAAGGAAACTGAGATAAAGAAAAGGCAACCAGCCTCTGCATTTCCTCCAGCCTAAAGGCTGGCACTGGGAAGGGAGGGGGGGTGCCAACCTCCTGGCCCTTTGGGGCAAACCTGCCAGTGGGTCTCTAAGCCACCAGCATGGTATGTCTGGCCCCAGCTGTTAGTGGAGCCAAAGGGAGATTAAATCATTAGCATCAAAATGCCTGAGATGCCCACACAATGCTTCCTCAGTGTTTATAAAAACTGACTCAGCATAAAAGGAACCAGTGCTGGGCGGATCTCAGGTCTTCCATCTGAGTTAGAAAGCAGAACGCTTTCAGAATCCTACCGGCACCCAGAAAGGATGCTGGCAGAGGGAAAGATGCCCTGGTCTGTTTTAATGTGCTTTTTTGGTCCACAAGTAAGGCCTCAGTTAGATCTTAGGTCCGATTCCCCAGCCTCAGAGTATCACCCAGGCTCTGGGACAAAGCAGATGCGCACTGTGCAGATATCTCAGAAAGCATCCTGGAATCACGGGTAGCCAGTGACCAGCCTGCTGCAAATGTATTTCCCTCCAAAGAAAGAACCCTGAAGGAGTGAGGAAGAGGAAGACAGAGACCAAAGGAAAGCAAATCCTCCGGGGCTCCACCCCACCCCCCCCTCTCCCCGCCCCTCCCCCCTCCCCCAGCCTAAGGAATTCTGGTGAGAACCGGTTTCAAGCAGCTGTCTCCTAAAATGGTCCTCAGACATGGATGGGGTTCTTGGGGACTCTCTTACTTCCTGGTCTGTTTGTCCACTTTGGTCTCACTGGGTGTGTTGTGCTTTTGAGAGCCTAAAACTGATCTGTCCCTCAGGAAGACAGTCGTCCTGACCAGACAGTGCAGTCTGTCAGTCTGTCCCACGTGGTGGTTTGAGGCCAGTGAGGTAGGCCAATGATCCTACTATGTGGCTCCAGGAAAGTCACCTACAAGAGAGCTGAGATTGTCTTACTTTCAGCCCTGCCTACGTGCAAGGTCATTTCTGAGATCACCAAGGTCCACATTGCAGTAGCCCTGCTAATGTATGTCAGAGGAATTCTTCTCAAGGCACAAACACCTAAAAGCTGGTGGCAAGGTACTGTGGCTGGAAGGCAAGGTCATTAAAAACAGGAGAATACCAGGGTTCAACTGAACTGTTGTCTGTGCCAAGCCCTCTAAGACTACGACTCACGCTTCATCCCAGATGTAACATGAGGTGAAGGAACATGCTGGCTCTTCAGGTTTTCTCCCTCGAAAGCAAATCTCCAGGAATTCAGATATTTTTTCCCCTACCAGAAGAAGGAGAAGGAGAAGGGGGAGGAGGGGAGGAGGAGAAGGAGGAGGAGGAGGAGGAGGAGGAGGAGGAGGAGGAGGAACTGCTTAAGAGCATGTAGAACAAAGCCTTGGTAGGTTGTCTAAACGGTCAGAACATCCCAGCCTCCACTAGGTCCTTAAACTCTCCACAAGGGTCCTCCACTGTTCATCTAAACCACCCCAGACGCCTCCAATCACTAAGGGAAAGACTGGAATTCAAACCATGTTAGCTTAATCCAGGCCCCGCCCCATGCACTCGGGAGGCACCACCTGCTCACTTCTTCGGAAGGAGAAGCCAGTCACTTGATTAGAAAAGGCTTTGCTGATAAAGAAAGGGACAAAGAATGTTCTGCTTTGCTGGAGTTGGGAGATGCGTGTGCGGTAAGGGAGTGAGTGCCAAGGCCAGCAGATGAAATGAACGGATTAGAGGGAAGTCACTGGACACCGTATTCACCAGCTTCAGAGACACTAGGATCCATGCGAATGGCACAGAGCTTCGGAAAGCCATTTCAGAAAGTCGCTGAGAGTCTTAAAATGAGCAACAGCAACAGTGGCTCACTCCATCTTGGTAGGGGGATCAAATTTTCAAAGGTCGAGGGAAATCTCAGAGTGAGCTTAGTCCCAGCTCCCAGGGTGACGATGACTTTGCCTTTTGTCCTTTCCCCCTTTCTGGAGTGGACTCTCTTGTTTTCTCCATATTTATTTCTAGCATTTCATCTCTTTTAGGGAGTCCCCAGCCTCACAGACTGGTAGAAACATGGTGACCGTCTACACTTTATCGCGAGAGCATTCAGTAGGGTCACAGTGGCATGGGTTTCCATTTGATTTACATCTGCTCAGGACATGGTCAGGCCCATCCTCCCGGACCCACAGCCGTTTGGTACTCACCGAGTGTCTCCAGCATGTTGCTCAGCACACATGTGCAAGGGTGGGGGAGGTGTGGTAGTAAATACTGTTGGCTGTCGGAGTGAACAGATGAATAAAGAGAAGTTGCTGAAAGCAGAAAAGTAACATTTACTGTAACTACAGAATCAAGGTAAAATCACCCAGGTGTGGCGTTTGCCATTGTCACTGGAGGGTGCTCAGAGCAGACCCTGTAGCAGCAGCAGCCCTGCGCTGTGCAGTAGGGGAGTACTGCCTGAGGTCCCAGCTGCTATACTCACAATCCATAGGAACCCATCCTCTGCTCTGCACTCAGAATCCATAAGAATTTTGTCTTCTGCACTGATGCTGCGCCTGCACTGGGCTGCCCCCAGCCAGGCTTTAGCAGTGGTAGAGGGAACAGAACACCACTCATTCCCAGAAGAAGCGGGACTCTTCTGACTGATGAGTGGGGTTGAGGGACCCTCATCAGTCTTATCAATAGTTCCGTTCTTGCTAAGTATGCTTTTAATCCCAGCACTGCAGAGGCAGAGGAGGGGGGGGGGTCTCTGTGAGTTCAAAGCCAGCCTGGTCCATCTAGCAAGTCGCGGGCCAGTCAGGGTTACACAGTGAGAGGGATGGGGCTGGGGATAGGGACGGGGATGGGGACGGGGATGGGGCTAGGGATAGGAACAGGGACAGGGACAGGGATAGGGACAGGGATAGGGATAGGGACAGGGAGATAGACAGACAGACAGACAGATAGCAAGAGATAGATATAGGAAGAGGGAGAGAGAAGATATAGGTATAGATTAGAGATAGAGATAGAAAGATAGAGACAGATGGAGAGATGAATGTATATAGAGAGAAATAAATGTGTGTATATATTTGAAGGCACTGACTATGTGGATAACTTTTTAAGGTTCCACAGTTCCACTTAACTGTTTCTATACCAGGCAACATTGAAGTACTTCTCAACGTTTCCCGTGACTATCCCTGTTGAAGCTTGTTTTGTTTTGTTTTGTTTTTTCATTGTGTGTATGGACAATTAACTCCGGACAACCATCACCTTCCCAACTTAGACTGTTCCCATCTATGAACGTGACATGTTTGTCCGACATGTCCCTCCCCTGTTTAAATTTTCCCTACATTGCCTTACAGGACCTCTCTTACATTCTGTTATGAGTGATTTATTCTTTCTTCTTGTGTGGGTTCCCTTCTGTCATATTCTAATTGGTAATTGTTTCTGCATAATTAGACTATTAATTTCCTAATGTTGGCTGCTTAGGTAGACTTTCCTGTCATAATAAATGTTTATTTGATTCTCTCATTTTGTTTTGTTTTTTAGGTAAACAATATTATCTCCAAAAATAACAACTCTATCTCCTACTTTCAAGTTTTCATACCTCTAATTTCCCCTCTGGTTTAGTTATCCTGCTTCATATTTCTAACACAGTAGATAATAATGGCTATAATACATATTTCTATTTATTGTCTGACCTTAATGGGGATTTTTATTCTGAAATTTTCAACAGTATATACAGATGAGATAGGGCTGTGGTTGTATATGTTTTTATTTCCTTTTTGTAGGGGTTTTCTGTTAGTGTCCTTTTTTTTTTCAAATTGACACAAGCTAGAGTTATATGAAAAGAGGGACATTAATTGAGAAAATGCCTCTATAAGATTAACCTGTGGGGCATTCTCTTGAGCAATGATTGATATGGGAAGGCCCACTCCACTGTAGGCAGTGCCATCCCTGGGCAGGAGGTCCTGAGCTGTATGAGAAAGCAGGTTGAGCAAGCCACGAGGAGCAAGCCAGTGAGCAGCAGTCCTCCATGGCTTCTGCTTGAGTTCCTGCCTTGACTTCCTGCCCTGAATTCTCTCAGTGCTGGACTGTGATCAGCATAAACAAGCTGAAATAAACCCTTTCCTCCACAAATTGCTTTGGGACATGATGTTTTATTATAGCAATAGAAACACTAACATACGCCACAGGCTTCTCTTCTTCTCCTTCTTCTTTCTTCTCCTTCTTCTTCCTTCTTCTTTCCTCCCTCCTCGTCCTCCTCCTCGTCCTCCTCCTCGTCCTCGTCCTCGTCCTCCTCCTCCTCCTCCTCCTCCTCCTCCTCCTCCTCCTCTTCCTTCACTGCTCAGGTTGAATATTAGGCCTTACACATTCCAGACAGGCACTCAGCTCCTGAGCCCTGGCCCTCTCATGGCCTCTTAAATCATTTACTGGGTTTCAGTTTTGTCCTTTGTTTGGGAGTAGTTTAAATAGCATTAAAATAAGCAGCCCCTTAAAAGTCTCATAGAATTAGCCTAAGGCGTTAGGACCCTTTGGGACCAGCCTATTAATAACATTTCCAAATCCCTCCACATTCATTGGTCTGTTTAGACTTCATTTCTGTTCTGACCACGTTGGGAAATTTCTATTTTCTAGGGACTCCATTGTCATTTCTGTGCAGAGCACTGAGCAAACAGATAGCCATGATCTCTTCAACTTCATCCTTACATCATGCAGTTAAACTTGATGTTTTTCTTGATTAGATTGACTAATATATCTATATTGTGCTTGTTTGCCCTTTCCCTGGATTTTATTGTAAGAAGTGAAGCATGCATCTTTACTTAGACTCTCTTTCCCACCTATCCTTCCTTATTTCATTCTTTTTTCATAAGTAGACATTTAATATACTTGTACTGTTTCTCACTTTTCGATATGAAATTCCTTGGATATCTTTCTGAGCACTAACTTGGCTATCCCCATAGATTCAGGGCTTTCTTTTTTAAAATGCAGATTTCTCTATATAGCATAGGCCTCAAATTCTTCCTGCCCTCTCATCCAGAGAGCTGGGTTTCAGGTTCAGAGATGGCTATGACTATGTAAGAGGCCCTGCATGTGCATGGCTGGGCTGATGCTCCATACTTTCGACATGGTTTGTCCAACACGATTATTGGAGACTTAAAATTTTCCATACTAAGGTCTTAGGTTTACAATTACTTAAAAATAATGTTTTAGTTTTACAGAAATGCTGTTAGAGACTTTTAAATTATTTCTTTATTTGATGTGTGTGACTGTGGATATAAGAAGAGGTCCGGGGACACATTTTGAGAGTTGGTTCTCTCCTTTTCTTTGAGTCAGGGTCTTTCTTGTTGTTTCTGCCTGTAATTGTTAGGGTTTCTATTGAAGTAATATAACATCATGACCGAAAGAAACTTGGGAATAAAAGGATTTATCTCAGCTTCATGTCACAACCATCACTGAGGGAAGTCAGGGCTAAAGGCAAGAACCTGGAGGCAGGAACTGAAGCAGAAGCCATGCAGGTGTGCTGCTTACTGACTTGGTCCTTACGGCTTGTTCAGTCTGCTTTCTTATACACCCCAGGAACGCTGCTCACAGTGACTGCTGGTCCCTTGAACATCAATCATTAATCAAGAAAATGCTTGCCTATATATTAATATTATGGAGACATTTTTTCAATTAAAATTCTCTCTTTCCAGTTATTTCGAGTTTTGTATTAAGCAGACAAAACCCAACCAGGTCACAAGCATGCTCTATGCTCCAGGCTGGCTGGCTTTGACCTTCTGAGCAATTCTCCTGTTTCTTCCGCTCCTTTCCCAGTAGGAGCTCTGGGATTATAGATACTCAGGTCATCAGCCTTGTGGAGCAGACACTTCTACCTGCTGGGCACTGTGACAGTCCTGCTGACAGAGAATCTTTGCTGTACTGCTAACACAGTTTGAGAATTACTGCAGTGTTATTTCAACCCAGTGAAGTCACATTTTTCCCACTAATGAATGATTACTTTAAAGAAGACATATTCTCTGATTCAGCATTTCAACATCTGAATATGTATATTCAAACAGTTTTCTAATAGTGGTGGTGAGGATGATGGTGGAGGTGGTAGTGGAGGTGGAGGTGGAGGAGGTAGTGGATGTGGTGGTGGAGGTGATGGTGATGATGGTGGTGGAGGTGATGGTGGTGGTGATGGTGGAGGTGGTGGTGGAGATGCAGGTGGTGGTGGAGGTGGAGATGGTGGTGGTGATGGAGATTATGGAGGTAGAGGTGGTGGTGATGTGTTCTGCATTTTAGACCATGTCGTCTAGGCTGGCTTTGAACTTAAAATCTTCCTGCTTTAGCCTCTCAAGTAGCGAGATTATAGATGTGTAACCCATACTCAGCAGGATCTATCTTACTTATTAGGCTATTTTGATGTCCAATATTCTTATTATCTCTACTCTTCAGTTTTATATCAAACAATTAAAATCTTCTAGCACTAATATTTTCTTTCTTGTTCTCCTTTTATTCCCTGAAGTTTTATTGTGTTTTTAGCCTCCTTGTTCTGCTTTATTGACTCTTTTCATTGCGTTTTTGCTACGTAATTATTCTCCAAACCTATGCACAGATCTTCACTGTGGCTGACACCTTTGCCATTATAAAATGCCACACTCTTCCCTTACTTGACGCTTCTTGTGTTAAATTCAAGTTTGTTTGATTTTATGATGCTAATTTTATTTGGTTGATTAGCCCTTGTGTTGTATAAATTGGCCAGTCCAAAATTTCAAGACACAATTGTCTTTATGTGTGTGTCTTACATGTAAACCATGGGACTTTTAACTTTCAGAGTTGGCTTGAATTTTATTTTTTTAACTTAACTTTTGCCTGAGCAGAAGAACTGGCTGCTGGGATGAGCACCTTCCTGCTGACTTCCTCTCCTACCTGCACCACACTAGTCACATCCTGCAGACATCCCTGGTACTCCTGCTGTGGGGACTCAGCCTCCCTCACCACTGGCCTCTTAGGACAAACACCACCCTCTGATCTTAGCTTGAAATCCTGAAGTCGACCTAAGTTGGGAATGAATGTGTTACATTGGATACTCCTGCTGGAGGCTTCTCACACAAATAAATATGAGCCAGGAAGCCGTACAGCACCAACAGACTTGTGTTTCACGTCCGGGGTGAAAAGCCAGGCAGACATTTTGTATTGCTATGACTTTCAAAACTCACCAAGATTACATTATTGATGATGTCCTTGAATAAAAATGATTGGATACACTGTAGAGGTTGTTTTAGACAAACAGAAACCATTGCTTGTCCCTAAGAATGGATACGTCTGGCTTCTGAGGAAGGGCATGGTAGCAACCATTCAAGAGCTCCACTGTGCTGGTCAAACCTAACTGTACAAAATGGTCCTAGCTTCACTCTCAGCTCCTGAGAGAATGTGGCAAAGCCTGTGTGGGAACAGCTTGACCTGCCTTCCACATTTGGAGCCTCAGTTGGGAAGAGATGGAAGCTGGGGACAATTCAATCATTCGGAGGCATCATCACTTGGGTCTGGTGGTTGCTGGCAACTGTTGGTAGCAACTCTGGCAACTGTGGCTGGACCTATTAGCAAATCCCCTGCACCTGGAGAAGCTGTGCTTCCTCCAACCTTAGCAATCTCTGACTTCTCATAGTCAGAGCTCCCAAGACCAAGACCAGAGGGCAGCTGCACTGTCGTTTACAATGTTATCAGAATGCATAGCATGATTTTCCCTTATTCTGTTGGTCAACCAGTCACTAAGACAGGACAGTAAACCAATAAAGCCCAGACTCAAGGGGGAATATACTCTACCTTGTAATGATGAAGCATAAAGAATTTGAAAATATATTTTAAATCTAACATGTCTCTCTGCTCACCACAGGAGTCTAACTGATATGTATGTATGTATATATGTATGTATCAATGTATATATGTATCTATCTACCTATACCTCTTTCACACACAGACATTATTATCATATATGTAATCATATGTATATACAGACATACATGGAATTGTATGATTTTACTAGTTATCAGCATATGTCATTAAAGTGTAGTGATACTTGTAGCATTTTGTAAGAAATAACACCAAAATCTAAAAGGAAGAATATATTGATAATTGACTAATAATAAATGTGATTCCAACTCCTGGTTGTTGCTTTTGTTTTGAGACAGGGTCTCCAGTAGCCCAGTTTAGATGTGCAAGAAAAGCTCAACTTAATTTTGCCAGAGATGATTTTGAACTTCTGATCCTTTTGTCTCTGCCTCCAGTATGCCTAGATTACACGTGTGCACCACCACATCTGGTTTATATAGTGCTAGGGGGTCAAACCAAGGATGGTTGTTGTAGTAAAAATTATTGGTTTTTCTTACCCCACCTTAAATCATTTAGTTCTCAAATAAAAGACACAAAACCCTTACTTATATTTCAAATAGGCCTTTAAAGCACTTGAGCTTGGCAGATATAAACCCTCTTTGCTATTTTGTCTACTACCCTTTCAATAACCCTGAGATATCACTTGCCATGTTTCATCTGGGCCACTCCTACTCCAATTGGCAGGTCTCATGGCTGTGTTCTCACAATCCACCTATCCCATTGCATCATCTTTTCTCTTTCCTCTCTCCTTGTGGTCTCTGCCTCAGACCCTGTGGTGGTTTAGATATGCTTGGCCCAGGGAGTGTAGGAGGTATGGACTTGTTGGAGTAGGTGTGGCCTTGTTGAAGGAAGTGTGTCACTGTGGGCATGGGCTTTATGACCCTCTTTCTAGCCACCTGGAAGCCAATCTTCTATCCACCTTCAGATGAAGATGTAGAACTCTCAGCTCCATACCTGCCTAGATGCTGCCATGTTCCTGCCTTGATGATAATGGACCTCTGAATCTGTAAGCCAGTCCCAGTTAAATGTTGTCCTTATAAGAGTTGCCTTGGTCGCCGGGCGTGGTGGCACACGCCTTTAATCCCAGCACTCGGGAGGCAGAGGCAGGCGGATTTCTGAGTTCGAGGCCAGCCTGGTCTGGTCTACAAAGTGAGTTCCAGGACAGCCAGGGCTACACAGAGAAACCCTGTCTCGAAAAACCAAAAAAAAAAAAAAAAAAAAAAAAAAAAAAAGAGTTGCCTTGGTCATCTTGGTCATGGTGTCTGCTCACTGAAATAAAATCCTAACTAAGACAGACCCCAAGCCCCAGGAACCAAAAATTCACCTACCTCTCTTCTGCCCAGCAATAGGCTATAGGCATCCTTATTGACCAATCAGAGATAACTTGGGGGGCAAGGTTACATAGTATCATTTGATGTATTTGAGGATCTCCTTGTCAGGGAAGGAGTGACCAGATCTTGTGGGCCAGTATTTAGCATTACAGGACACAGCAACAGACCGAACCTCAACAGATGGTATGCATGCTAGACCAGTTCTCCCAACTAAACTACATCTCCAACCCAGCTTATTCCAACTCATATGGTAGCCGGGAAGTGCAAGGATGGAAAGTCAGAACAAAGTTCCTTAGGGAAGTATTGCTGGTTCAGCTTCTCCAGCCATAGCCTTTTAACCAGGCTGCCATAACTACCCCCGTTCTTGGTGGGTGTGAAGTTTGTGCATCTTCTGCTAAAGCCTGCTGTAAAATGATGCAGTGTCCTCCCTCCGTGTTCCATGGGTGTGACCTCTGAACTCCCCACTCTAACTGGCCATCCTTCCCGATCATCCTGCTCTTCCCACTCACTGATGGCAGGGTTGACATTGGTCAAATGCTGACCATGTGCCAGTTTGTGAAAGAGTTATCAAGGTGATCACCACCCAGCCCTGGCTCCCAAGGGCTTGATGAGGAAGATGGCTTCATGAGTGGCAGAGTCCTGGGGGATTGAATCAGTCTGCAGGGGGCCCACAAGCCGCTTGCCCACATCCCTGCTTCCTAATGTGTAGTTTGCAGAGCCTCCACATTGGCTCAGAAGTTGGGTTGCCTTTGTGCTTTGTTAAGGTCCTCCCCACTTAGTACAGGGCCGAGTTGATCTTTGCTCAAGCCATGCCTGGGGTTTCCCATCTGTAATCCCAGCAACAGGCCAATGGAGACAGGAGGGTTGGGATTTCAAAGCCTCAAGACTTCATCTAAAAAAGGAAAGGAAGGAAGGGAGGGAGGGAGAGAGGGAGGGAGGGAGGGAGGGAGGGAGGGAGGGAGGAAGGAAGAAAGAAAGAAAGAAAGAAAGAAAGAAAAGAAGGAAGGAAGGAAGGAAAAGGTGGAAGGGAATCCAGTCTCAAAGGAGAAATAACCTCTAATGTTCCATAGTAGGATAACTAAGGCTGACAGCTGTCAATCATATCTTTCTAATAACTAGAAGAGGGCTAAGCAGTTAAACTTGCTCGGCAGTCAAGGGTGCTTACTTGCTCTTCTTGCAGAGGTCCCGAATTCAGTTCCCAGTTCTCACATTGAGAGGCTCATGAACACAAGTCCAGTTCTAGTGGACCGGGTATGTTCTTCTGGCCTCCGGTAGCACACTCACTATGTGCACACACAAACACACACAGGGAAGACATAATTTAAAATAAAATAAATCTTTTTAAAAGTGCCTGGCTTAGTGGTGCATGCGTGCGAGAGGCAGAGACAGGCGGCTCTCTAAAAGTTTGAGGTCAACCTGGTTTACATAGTGAGTCCCAGGCAAGCAAGGTTTACATAGTGAGACCCTGTCTCAAAATAAATAAACAAAAATAAGACCAAACAAAGAGGCGTTTGGATGACTCTAGCACAATGAGATTATGTTTTCAGGTGATGAATATGTGAAGTTCCCTGACCTGGTCATTGCACACTGTAAAATGTATGGAAATGTCACACCCTCTTAATTGTATGCATCCTTATTAAATGTCAAAGAAACTTCTAGTCTATCCCACGGGCAACTGGACCCTTTGGATCCTTCATGTATACTAGGAAGCCACTGTCTTTCCCACATTAAGACAATGGTTGGCAGAGTGGAAAGCTGGAGGGACATGCAGCCTTTCTGCCTCGGTTGAAGCTCTGAGTTAACCAACCCTGAAATCACTGTACCTTTGGACTTGGCGTGAGTCACTTTCCTCATGGCCTAAGCTATTTTTAACTGCTTTCTATTATCTGCATCCAAGATAACAAGGGGCGGGGGCGTTGAATATAAACAGAAGGAGAGGTTCTGAAGGGACAGACAGCATCAGCAGGAATGGTTTCCAATAACAGAGGTCACTCAGCTAGGACTTTGATGAGGACACGAAGCTGGACATGGAGAAGGAAGGGAGAACATGTCAGGAAGCAAGAAGAAAAGCTCATTTGCTAGGTGTGGTCTGTGTGTGTAACCACAGCACACGCTAAGCTGGGGCAGGAGGAACTCAGTTCAAGACCAGTCTAGTCATGTCGTGAATTCAAGACCAGATTGGGCAAAGCAGTAACACACTGATTCAAAAGAAAAAAGGCAGGGAGGGAGTGGGGAGCACAAGGGAGGGAGGGAGGGAGGAAGGAAGGGAGAATGAAGGGGAAGGAAGGAGAGTGGTAAGGAAGAGGTGGGGAAAGGAGGGAAAAAAAGAGGAATGAGGGAGGGGGAAGAGAAGGGAGAGGACAAGTGTTAGGGAAGGGAGGGAAGAAGAGACACAAGGAGACAGAGACACAGAGATTTAATATAATTCTCCCAAGGGTCACTTAAACCCTCCCCCTAGCCCCCCCCCCCCAAGCTTGGGTCCTTGTGAGCAACAACATGTAAACAATGAAAGGGAAAGAGTTTGGTCCACTAAGGGTTCAAATCACTTTGCTAAATTCAGTCCTGTAGCCAGGTATAAGAAAGAAGGGGAGTCTCCTCCATTTGTAGTGAGACATAAGCCTTGGAGATGGACTTGGGCCTCAGTCACCGATGGTGCCCAGACACTGCTGCTGCCCAGAAGGGAGCTGGAATTGTCAAAGATATTAAGTAAAAGTGAGTAACCAGAAAGGGGGAAGAGGTTGGCATTCTCTAGGTCAAAGAAGATTCCCTGTTAAAGCGAGAGGCATCAAGCAAGACGGTGCCCAGAAAGCTAAAGGTATAAGCTGCATGGCAACAAAGTCAGCACCCCAAAATAAAACTAATGCAAAGAGAAATTACAAGGGAAATGTCAATGCTGCCTCTATACCCAGGAGGATAGCTGTTGAGCAGGAAACTTTTTACTTAATCCCTAGGCTTCTGAGCCAATTAACTATTTCTATCCACCCCCTCCAGGTGGGTGGGAGCTTGGGATGCTCAGCCCCCTTCAGTCCTGAGTGTGAGCCTGCGTTTTCCTCCTTCTTAAGACCATGGAGTAGATCATTGTGGTATTGGCTTGTTTCCCTGTTGGTCTACTCCTGTATCTTTGCCTTTTAAAAGCCCTCTTTTGTGATGTGTAGTTAAAGCCTTTGGACTTCTTTTTAACATTGAAATGTCTGTAACCCTCTTACTCTATGGAGAGTATTTCCAGGCAAGTCCATGGTCAAACAGCAAATATCTTCTCTCTGTCTGTGGCTTGTGTTCACATTTATTTGGTAGTTTCTTGCAGTTAATTAACATTTTGTTTTTAAAGAAGTCTGGTTCAACTGACTTTTTTTGATAGTTTAAATGTAATTAATTTACCACTTTCCTTTAAGATAAATAGTATGTTTTCTGATTTATTAAAGAAACTAAAGCCAGATAGTGATGGCGCATGCCTTTAATTCCAGCACTTAGGAGGCAAAGGCAGGTGGATTTCTGAGTTTGAGGCCAGCCTGGTCTACAGAGTGAGTTCTAGGACAGCCAGGGTTATACAGAGAAACAAACAAACAAACAAACAAACAAACAAACAAACAACCAGAAAGAAAGAAAGAAAGAAAGAAAGAAAGAAAGAAAGAAAGAAAGAAAGAAAGAAAGAAAGAAAGAGGAAGGAAGGAGGAAGGAAGGAGAAAGGAAGGAAGGAAGGAAGGAAGGAAGGAAGGAAGAAAGGAAGGAAGGAAGGAAGAAAGAAACTAATACTTATACTGAGGCCATAAAGATACTCATGAAATGTTTTAGAATTTTCCTTCTTTCCTTTCCATGTATACGTGCTCTTAACCCCTGGGCTATCTTTCTAGCTCCTGAAAACATTAATTTTTTAACACTTCTTTAATTTTACATGTATGTTTGTACATGCACATCACGTGCTGTGTGTGCTTGAAGCCTGAAGAGGTCAGAAGAGGCATTAGATCCCCTGAGACTGGATTACAGATGGCTGTAAGCTGCCATGTGGGTGCTGGGAGCTGAATGTGTACCCTGATCAGTCTCTCAGCCCCTAGAGGTGTTCTTTAATATTATTTCTTGGGGGTTTTATGTTTACTCCTCCTAGTTATGCCTCTGACCTACGTGAAACTGATTTTGTGCCCTGAATGAGGTTGGACCATAGGGCATTTTTTTTCTCAGAGTTTATTCCACAGTAGATAGATAGATAGATAGATAGATAGATAGATAGATAGATAGATAGATAGATAGATATAGATGTTAGACAGTGTCTTTTTTATGTATTCCACACCAGCCTCAGACTTTCAGCAGTCTCTTGCCTCTGCCTCTTAAGTGTTGGTTTGTGTGACATCAAAAGCTCTTAACTTACAAGTCGCCAGTTATGGAGTCACACACCGCAACCCCAGCAGCCAGGAAACAGAAGCTGAAGGATCACTGAGAGCTCGAGGACAGCCAGGAATACAGAACAAGGTACTGTTTCTGTTGCTGTGTGGTGTGGTGTGTGTGTGTGTGTGTGTGTGTGTGTGTGTGTGTGTGTGTGTGTATAAAGAATGTATGTATTTGAGGTATATGTATATATGTGAGGGAGTGTTTGTATGTGTGAGGTCTGTGTGTTTGAGGTGTGTGTGTTGGTGTGTATATGAGTGTGTGTATGAGGTGTGTGTGTGTGTATGTATGTATGTGTGTGTGTGTGTGTGAGAGAGAGAGAGAGAGAGAGAGAGAGAGAGAGAGAGAGAAACTAATATAGACATTAGTTCCAGGAGTGGGGTTATTGTGGTGGATCCTGACCATAGTGCTTTGAGAGGAATGTGGAAGACTGTAATTTTGGGCTAGAAAATGGTTGAATGCTCCAAGCACAGTATAAAAGGCCATGCTAGAAGGATCGTGGCTGACAGTAGTGTTGAGAACAGAGAGTACTGTAGAGGCCTAACTCAAGAGGTTTCTGAGATCTCAAGGACTTTCACAACAACTGGGCTAGAGCCACTCCTGTGATACCTTGGCAAATAGTCTGGCTGCCTTTTCCCCTGTCTAAGATTGAATTAGAAGCCATAGGCAGATTTCTTTGGTGGAGGAAACCCTCAGACATCAACTGCTGATAATGTTTACAATAAAACAGAGCAAGTGAGACAGAAGGAGTATAAAACGTGTGGTTTACCAACGACACTAGGAAGCTTACAGCTTGTGCTGGAAGAGAGGTTGTGATTGTTAATGAGATTAGAGCTATTAAGGAGAGTATGCTCTATACTAGAATCAAGTGAAGGGTTTCCCTTGGTGCTCTACCAAGGTAAGCTTCCAGCCGGGGAAAGGGAGAGGCTTAAGGGGATTTCTGCTCCTAGAAAGCAGGCACAAGCATAAACAGTGACTACTGCCATTCAAGAGGGTGAGGGTTCATCCCAAGCTAGCAAGGGACCTTGACAATGTTGTTCAATATGTTGTTAGGGTTAGAGTCATAAAAGGCACAAGAGTGAGGGGCCGTAGAACCCTTCTGTGGTTCTGAGAGTCACTGAAGCCAGGGAGCAAGTGACAGGGGACCATCCCCCTCCGGAGCAAAGGCCCTGACGGGGAGAGGCTGTGAGTGGCCATTGTGGAAGGTTGTGAAAGTAAAGCTTGGGTTACAGTTGGGTACCCTAAGATTTTGGAGAAGCCAGAGCCGTGGGATATCTGCTAAAAAGAGATGCTCACAGGGAGTATAACCAGCCCAAGAAAAAGATGTATGTTGGAGGCAGCTGGAGACGCAGAGTTCTTTAAGTTCTTTGACACCAGAACTATGGGATTTGATGCTTGCCCTGCTGGGTTCTAGATTTACTTTGCTCTAGCATTTTTTCATTATGTTCCCATTCACACATTTTGGAAAAGTTATGTATCTTCTGAACCATTATATGTTAGAGATACATAAATTGCTCTTTGATTTCATAGGGGTTTCATTAAGAGATTGCCTTGAGCCTCAGAAGAGACTTTGGACTTGTTTTTGGCATTGTTTAAAAAAAAAAAAACTATGAGGATCTTTGAAGTTGGACTAAATGTATCTTGCATTATGTTATATGTAGGCTTATATTTTTTCAAAACCTACTTTAATAAGGGTTCTTAAATGCTTTAACCTCCCTTCTAGCCCACCACCCACTAGAAGTAGTGGAAAAGAAAGGTTATTAGGACACAGGGTAACTAGACCTATTTAGAAAGGAACCTTGACAATGTTGTTCACAGTTCATTGGGGTGATTCTAGTCTTCGTTGTTAGGATATCAGCAGTTCAGCCTACTAGCAAACCTCCAACCATGAATCAGTAGCTTCGGTCCAGTCCACTCGGCAGACACCATACATGAATCAGCAGCGGCAGCCCGGTCCAGTAACTAAATCACGAGGCTCCATCATGAGTCAGCGGAAGCTGCAAGAAGCCACAGGAACGTCATGAGAAGTTCTTTCCCAGTTACTCTCTATGAAGTCATAACATAGATCAGCAACACAGTGCGAGGTGAACCAGTACATGAACTTGTCAGCAAAGACTAATGAAACAAAGCAAGGCAAACCAATGCGATAGCTTCCTCCCACTGTCCATAGCGTTGTTTACACTCTTTCTAAACATCGTGCATCCTCTCACAAGTCTTTTTCAGCAAAACCTCCTTTCACCTGTGTCTGCTTCAGCAAAACATCCTTTCACTTGTCTGTCCCAGGAAAACATCATTATGACCTGAGTCTCCAAAGAAGTTTTCACTTCAGTTATGGTCATGGAAAATGGGGGCTAGGGAATGGAATGGGGGGTGTACCTGTAGGCTCAGGCATTTGAACACCTGACCACACTGGTGGTGCTGTTTGGAGAGGTTTAGGAGGTGTGGCCCTGCTAGAGGAAGTATGTTACTAGACGTGAACTTAAGAATTTATAGCTTGCCCTGTGCCCAGTGCACTCTCTCTACTTTTCGCTTTTGCTGACAGTGTTATCTCTAACTTCCTGTTCCCGCTGCTATGCCTGCTGCTTGCTTCCATGTTTCCCAGTCATGATGGATTCTTACATCTCTGTAACCATAAGCAAAAGTAAACATCTTCCATAGAAATTATATGTGTGTGCATATATCCATGCACATACTGACATACATATAATCTTAGTTTATGAACAAGACCCACTGTCTGCTGTTGGAAGATGAGACCCAAACCAATTTCAACAAAGATTATTGTCTCATACAAATACAATATCTGTGAGGAAGATCACTGTATACAATAAGATTTGCTTCTCTCTCTCTCTCTCTCTCTCTCTCTCTCTGTCTCTGTCTCTCTCTCTGTGTGATATAGTGTGTGGTACATGTACTTGTGTGTGCACACATGCATGAGGATGCTGGTGCACATATGTGCACGTGCATGTAGAATCCAGCTCTGCCTGTCTCTTCTCCACAGTTCTCCAGTGTTACCTTTTGAGACACAGTCTCTTGTGGATCTGCAGGTCAATGACTGGGCTAGTCTAGCTGACTGACTAATGAGCTTCAAGAATCGAACTCTTTCCCCTGGCGCTGGGGTTACATAAGAACCCCTCACTGCTGAGCCTTTCACCTGAGTTCTAGGGATTGGAACTCAAATCCCCATGCTTGCAAGGCAGGCAATTCACTGGCTGAGCCATCTCCCCAGCCTGTGCTTATGGTTTCAAGGGAACTTTATCAGGGTCCAGCTTATACCTCTCTGTTCTACCAAAGCTGTTGTGAGACAGGTTATACCACGCCAGGTCCACAGCCAGCAGAAACTAAGCCTCTTTGTGCAACTGAGGGCAGTTCTACTGGCTCTGGTGTGGTCCCCCTGCCTATTCCTGAGTTAATTGCTTTGCTGAGCTTCACCAGCTGTAGGTCAGGTGGCCAATTCCTGAGTCAAGAGTGGATGTAGCTCCCTGAGTGATCTGCGACCTGACAGTGGAGTTGGTGGTAACTCCCAAGCAGGAAGGTGGGGTGTAGTTACATTAATGAGTGCCTGGACAGATGAAAGGGAAAGTGTCTATGTTTCTGGTCAAATCCAGTGCCTAATTTCACACACCTTAGAGGTACTTAGAAGACCGCCATCTTCCCTTGCTGGTCTTCCATGACGCTGCTTCTGCATGCTCTTGCTCCTGCCATCCAGCTGCCTTGGCAAGAGTCTGAGCTTGGGGGCTGGAGGTAAGAGCCATTGCTCCCGGGCGTCTGTCCTTTGCTCCTACCTCCCAGGTTGCCACAGGGTTGAGCATCCTGATTCTTCCCTGTGTCACTGCGATTCTGGAAAAGACGCTCTGCCACCCTGAGTCACAGTTTTCTCAGCTGCAGATAGGGTTAGTGATGTCCCTTTGACCTCTTTCAGGAGACAGAAAGTGGGTGGCGCGTGGCAGCCCCAGACTTGTGTCTCCTCCTTAAGGCTGGGACAGCTCTAAAGAAACTTTACAGAGTAGGGTGTTTGTTTGTTTTGCTTTGTTTTTAGTATTTGTTTGTTTTGAACAGTTTCGGTGCTCGGAACGATTAAAGGAAATGCTTTAAAAAGTGTCTGGCAGTCTGTGCTCTAAAGACCACTGCCTCTGAGCCCAGACAGATCAGTCGCAGCTCTGGCCCCCGCTCCAAGTGTTTGTGTGTTTAACTTCTCAAGGGTTTCCACTGAGGGGAACAAAAGCCCAGAAGTTTCCCTGAAACCCTTTGGCTTAATCCTCCCAAGAGTCACTGAAGCCTCTCAGGATCGATCCAGGAAGTGGAGGACACTTCTCAAGACTTTGCTTTCAAGTCTGCTGCCTGTTCCTTCTCAACAACGCACTTGAGGTTTTTGCTTCCTTTTTTTCTTTGTATGCTCCAGTGCCAACACAGCACTGAAGTTCAGGATGGTGTCTAGGGTCACAGTGGCAGGAAGTGGCTAAACAGGGAGGCATCTTTGCAGAATCTTCCCTCCTTCTACAGAGAGAGAGAGAGAGAGAGAGAGGGAGAGAGAGAGAGAGAGAGAGAGAGAGAGAGAGGCAGGCAAGAACAGCAGCCCCACCCCTCCTGGCACAGGTGCAAACCGCAGGCTGGAGCAGCACCAGATGCCTTGATGACGTCACATGTGTGGAGCCAGAGCTGTGCCTGACTTGGGGTTCAGTTGGATTGAAGGCTGGAACACGAAGGAACAGACAGTTTTAAGGGAACCAACCAGCAGATGAAATGTGTAGCTGGTTGGGGTAAGAAGAATGACATTTTTAAAAAGAAGGAAAAACAAAAATCCAACTGTTTTTTGTGGATGAAAGTTCCTGGAAAGGAGATGAACCTGCTTGCCCACAGCAAGGACCTCAGCAGCTGCGCCGGAGAGACTGGAATGTTCCAGGTCCTGAGCCAAATTACTTTGGGCCAATCATTAGCCTCTTTAACAGCCTTTGCTTGCCCTTCTGTATGCGTCCCAGCAGCTCTGGGGCCCTT
This sequence comes from Mus musculus, assembly GCF_000001635.26. Taxonomy (NCBI): domain Eukaryota; kingdom Metazoa; phylum Chordata; class Mammalia; order Rodentia; family Muridae; genus Mus; species Mus musculus. Next base: position 42,089,926 of record NC_000076.6, read on the forward strand.
AGGTAAGTCTGTCTTCCACCAAGCACAAGGCTGAGAGTCCATCAGCTGCTGTCTGAGGCCCATGTCTGCTGTGCCTTTGTCCTTCTGGGACCTGCCTGCCCGCGTGTATGAAAAGGGTCTTGATTAATGATTCCCTTTGTTCTGGTACTATAAAGCTTCCGGGAACAGTTACTCTATCCGAACATTATGTATGTAAAACAAACAAACAAAAACAAAACAGAGAACTCTGTTCCCAAGCCGTGGCCATCCCTGTAGGCTCCAGAATAAACTCTCTCTCATCCCCTTTGAGTGAGAGCTATGCTTCTTCACAGACGCTTTAAACCAGATCCAGCCGATTAGAAAAGGGTGGTTTGGGTAGGATGGCTAAAGATGCCATGTGGGCTGGGGAATGCAGCTTTGTGTTAGAACAACCAGCTTGCACAAGGCCCTTGGAGCCAGCCCCAGCAGCAAACAAACAAACTGAAAAAGTACTTAATATGTAGCTTTTGTTTGGTCCACTTAGGAAATCCTAGCAGAGATTTAATGGTATGATGTGGCTTCTTTCTTACTTCAACTTTAAAAAAAATGATTTATTGGTTTATTTTTGCATGTGTACACTTGCCATCCCCCACCCCACCTCACCCCTGCATGTGTGTGTGTGTGTGCACATGTGCATGTGTAAGTGCATGTGTGTGAATGAGTGCATGTGTGTGTGTGCACGCGTGTGTGCGTGCATGTGTGTGTGCATGTGTGTGTATGTGTGTGTGTGTATAAGTACAGACACATGTGGAAGTCAAGGGACAAATTGTGGGGACTGGGTCTCTCCTTCCACCATGTGGGTGCTGGAGATCAAACTCAGGCCTGGGTAGAAGCAGTCTCCACACTGAGCCATCTCCTAGCAGTAGGATTTCCTACATCTGTTTTCCTTTGCACAGATACCCCCCCCCTCAGCCAGCCATGTTGTCCTAGCACATCTGCCGAGATGAAATCCCCATGGCCTCTGGGTCCTGGTTTTTGTTTTGTTTACACCTGAGCCTTCCTGCCTCTGCCTTCCACTCACCTGCCTGCCTCTGTTCCTGTAGCTGGCTCCCTCATCACTTGGTCGCTCCGTTCTATAGAAAGTGCCACCCACCACCCACTGAGCACTCCTTGACAGGCCTAGAACTCCTGGTGTACACCTTGATTCCCAAACCCTGTCTACCAGCTTGCCAGCGAGTTTATCATGCCTTTACACAGAACACCGTACTCACCTGACCAAGCACAGGAGTCCTAGGGCTCCTGACGCTAGGCCCGACCTGCCTTCGGGTCAGGAGAATCCACAAACGTGATCCCTTCTCTGACCATCGAGTGTTCAGTGAATGAAAACTCCTAAGTCTTCTCCAATCAAAACACATGGATTTGGTTTTTCAGAGCCTAAGAACAAGTAACCTCAGGGTTAAAAGCCCTGGCCTGCTCTTCCAGAGGTCCTGAGTTTGATTCCCAGCAACCACATGAAGGCTCACAACCATGTATAATGGGATCTGACATCCTCTTCTGGCCTGCAGGCATTTATGCAAGCAGAACCCTCATATACATTAAATAAATACCCATAAAAAGAGTAAATAAGAATCAAGAACAAACGCTGCCCTGGTACAGTTATCTTTAACCCACGTAGAGTTCTGCCCTAGAGCTTACATCTAAATGCTCTAAATAGTCTCAATGTTTTCCAGAAACTGCCTCTCATCATTATTAGTTACATTCCTTGGCTCTCCAGCACTCCCAGACTTAATCAGCCTACACTGTCACAGCATGATAAAGCGTGGCCATGTGCAGCACATCGGGGAGGGGATAGATAGGACCAGACCACTCCTACAGAAACTTTGCTTGCCCCGATCAACAATGAGCCCATACAGTGGAGCAGACACTAGAGTGCTTCTCTCCAGCAGCCCAGGATGGAGAGTTCCCTCCAAGAGTCATGGGCTGTTGCAGGGGGTGCTGGCCTCCCTGGGTGCCAGCACACTAAGGTGGATTATCATTGTCACTCGGCACGTGGAGTCTCCACAAGGTTGCCAGAGAAGGGCGGGGGTTGGGGGAGGTGCTGTTTATCACCTGGGTCCTGGACCTTCTAACTTGGAAGGCACAGTTAATACAGCTGATACAACCACCCTTTACATACATCCACAGCTGTGAGATGCCCCCTCACAAGCCTCAGCATGTCCAGTCCACCATAATGTGATAGGCGCATCAAACCTGGCCTGGAAGAGATTGGGGCGTTGACGTGCGGTTCCACTGTCTATTGTTTAATTCTGAGTCTGTCGTTCGATCCAAGCCATTTCAGTTTCCAGAGTCCATTTTCTCACCTAAAAAGGGGGTCCACACAGCCCTGCCTTACAAGGATGAGTTGAGCCTCAGTGAAGAGGAGGAATATAAGACACTTTTGAGAGCGGTCCAACGCTTTGCAAAGATGAGCATATTATAATAATTGAGTGTCTGTGGAGAACTATAAAGTGAATCGTGTCACTCAAAACTCCTGTTTAGAGAGTTCATTGTGCTCTAACCTATTTACTTACTCCTTTCTTTATATGTTTTACCTCTCAAAGTCCCAATAAAAATGGAACTTCACGCACGCTTGTGGAGAGAGCATTAAACAGAAATTAGCTATCCCGTGTTCTGTAGTCACTTCCCAGGGAAGCCGTACACCTAATAAAATGCCCAGCCAGAGCTGGCACACACACTGCTGATAGCCTCAGCAGGCACTGACCTTGGCACTGTGACAAGGGCAACATTTCCAAGTGGATGAGCACTTCCTGAACAAAGTGTCCAGTGTACTAGGAATAAACAGGCTTTTCATCAACCGAGCCTGCATGTTTTCTGGTTCCAGCAGCCTTCCCTACTGCCAGGGTCAGAAAGCAGGGGCACCAACCAGCAGGGCCTCTTGAACAACCTGCTAGTCTTGCTCAGTCCTCCCAGAGGATTCTGGGACTGGACAGGCTTGCAGGCCTCTGCCATCGCCTGTCCTGGCTATAGTATGACTTTTTTAAACTTTTGCCTGACTAGCTTATGAATGAATGTGATTCAGACTGTGGTTATTTTATTTGGCTTTGACAATTATTGGGGGTCACCCCTAATCTACTTTTCTAACTGCTGGCCTGGCTACCTCCCTAGTGGTGGTCCCCAAATACTTGCTGTTTCTCCTGGCCATGTGCTCATGGCCTGTGTACCCTTATGGCAGCTTCTCATCTCTCCTTCTCCTCATTCTCTCCTCTCTCCCATGCTCAACCAGGTAACTCAAAAACCCACCTACCTCTAATCCTCCCAGGAATTGGCTGTGGCCAATTTTTATTTAACCAATAGTTTTAAATTAAGAAACAAGGTTTGCACAACAACAGCTGGTAAACGTGAAAAGTGACTCGTAGGCTTAGATTTGCAAAGTTAGTATTACAATACATAGCAACAGACCAACCCTCAGCACAAGGCTCCGTGGTTCCCCTTCCGCATTTCTGCAAAAGGAGTACAGGGTAGATCTATTCCTTCAGGCCCTGGTAAGATCTGAACGGGGCATTAGCTCTCCCTGTGATGCAGAAGGGTGCCTTGGGCCACATGAGAAGACTCTGTCCGCAGCTTCAAGTAGGACATCATCAAACATTGGCCATGCTGACTTTGTGAAATGGAAAGGTCACTAAGTCAGTCCCAGGGAGAGCATGTGCAGGCTTGGAGGACAAGGTCCTTGAGATGAAATTCAGTCGGGGAATAAAAAGGGACAAAGGACTCCCAGAAATGCACCACACATGCAAAACTCGGCTGGCAGAACAGGTTTCCTCATCTAGGGCAATGAGGCTCCAGCTGCCCAACTTAGCCATGTTTTCCTTCCTTCTACAAATGTTCGTTGAACATCTAAAATACTTCCCGACCTTACAGGGAGGAACTGAGCATTCTGGGGTCTGGAGACACAGAATAAACAGCTAAAGTCCCTGCCTTGCTTATATTTTTTAGAAGAAAAAACAAGTAAGCAAAAATAAATAATAAATAGTGGTGCAAGGTGCTAAAGGCATGGGCGTAGGCACACGTGAGCCGAGATCGAAACCGAGGAAGCTTCACTCTGCCCCTCTGTATTCCAGACCAGAGCACATAACAGCGAGGTGGATAGTGTCTCAGGGACGGATAGAGGCCAGAAGAGATGAGAGAGGCAATCACAGAGGAAAGGGGCTTGCATTCAATTCTGAATGAGTTTGGAAAACTGTGGGCCTGGTGGATAATGTGACCGTGAGTGTGAAGCTCATCTCAGGTCTTCTACGGAGAACAGAGCATGGCTGGAAGGCACTTGAGCAGGAAGGTCTCTGAGCGAAGCTCACCACCACTCAAAGCAGGAGGCGCTGCCTGCTGGGGATCCACACATTTGAAAGTAAAGCCTAAAGAATCTGTTCATGGTACGACGACACGACGACGTGGCAAGTTAAGCCAATGGTCCTTTAGCATAAGAAACTAGGAGTTAGATTTACTGAGATTGTGGGTGAGGCAGGCCTAAAAGAGTAAGGAATGTGGTTCAGAACATGCAGTGTCTGAGGGGGAAGTGCCCAGTGGGCAGTGGGATGAAAGAGTCTTGGGTCCAGGCTAAAGATAAACCTGGGAACGTGTGACTGTAGGGGGATGACTGAAGCACCAGCAAGCTTGGTGCTGGCAAAGAAGCAAGTGATGGTGGTGAAGAGAAGCAAAGACTGAGCCCGGCAGCAGCGGCTGTCGGAGGAAAGAACCGAGCGCGAGGAGAGCATACATGAAGAGTATTTCTACGAAGGAACTGCTGGTCACCGCCGCCAAGCACGGCTATCCAGTGAAGCATAAGACTACCGAAGAATTAACCATTGAAATGTCATATTCTTGGCCCTGAAACCCCATTAGGACTGAAGTGGTCCCGTGGCCTCATTTACATTCCTGTCCCCGGAAAGGAAAAGCGGTCGGCAACCTCAAAGCCAGCCTTCCCAATGACTTTTGCACAAGTAATTTTAGGAATTAGAGAAAGCCACCCTGGGTCAGGGGAGTTCAAGAGAAATATATAGGAAAAGCAGGCCCGGGGAAGGAAACGCCACTCTTCAGTGTGTCTGTGGGACGAACCTTTAATCCTAGCACTTGGGAGGCAGAGGCAGGTGGGTATTTAAGTTCCAGGCTAGCTTGCCTGATTTAGAGAGCAAGTTCCAGATAGCCAGGGGGCTACACAGGGAAACCCTGTCTCAAAAGGAGAGAGAGAGAGAGAGAGAGAGAGAGAGAGAGAGAGAGAGAGAGAGAGAGGACTTAAACACGTAGTACCAAATGGCAGAATTATCAGAAATTCTGCCCCAAATTGTATTCAACAAAGTGTATTCAACAATTTTTTCAAATAAATCTTAACTTAGCAACTCCAAGAGCAACTTTTGATACATTATAATCCAAAGCCTGATACAATATGATACAAAGACATATTTTGATACTCACATGCTGAGGTATGATGATAGCAATTTATTTAAAGTCTTTGTTTACTGTAATTAAGCAAGTATATTTCTGAAGAAGCAGAACCTTCCATACAATGAAAACATTGCAGTTCCTAACATGCAATGGTCTCGTATCCGAGTGGAGGTGTTCCAGGCAGCGTTTGTTGGCACTGTGTGGTGTGAGGGTCTGCTGGGGACACAGGGTTCGAGCTGTGTGTTCAGAACCAAGGCTGCAGTGACCTCATATGATGCAACACAGGTGAATGCTACTGGAAACACCCGGGATTTGCTACCTGTTCAGTTGTGAGTTAATGGTTGTTGCATGTTCAGCAACCTTTTATTGTAGCCAGATATGGTCTGATTCCTGCATAGAGTTATACAACCACATAGAGCAGTGATTTTCAACCGTTTTAATGCTGGGACCCTTTAAAACAGTTCTTTATGTTGTGGTGACCCCAACCTTAAAATTATTTTCATTGCTACTTCATAACCATAATTTTGCTACTGTTATGAATTGTAATGTAAATGTCTGATATTCGGGATATCTGATAAGTGACCCTCATGAAAGGGTCCTTGACATCCCCCCAAAAAAAGGATCCCGACCCACAGGTTGAGAACCACTGTCATAGAGGGTCGTAGCACACAACTGTGGGAAGTTGTGTCACATTCAGAATCTCTTGGAGAACTAGTTCAAATGAATCCCTAGGCCTCCCCGCAGAGGCTCAGATTAGATAGATGGAGAATGAGCTAAAGAATGTGCACTCTGGCCAGTCTCCCTGATGAAGCTGGAGTTGCCTACCAGGACTCGGGCTCATCTCAGCGTCACCCTGCTGAAGAAATGCACACTTCCGTTAGATCAGAAGATGGCTTGGGGAGACGCAGACAGAGGAGGTTGTGGAAACACTGGTAACCCATTGCCCACTGTTCCTTCCAATATCCCAGTGCTGAAGGGAGCTAGGTCGGCGGCCCAGAGCAACCACATGGGAGGAAGGGTTAGGGTTTGAAGGTGAAATCGCTGTCTTGGAGAACCGTCGGGAAAGCACTGTCATGAGAACAGAGAGCAAGGCAAGCAGCAGAGACCCACCTGCAGGTGATGGAGTGGTGTCTTAGAGTTTTGCTGCTGTGAACAGACACCATGACCAAGGCAACTCTTATAAGGACAACATTTAATTGGGGGGCTGGCTTACAGGTTCAGAGATTCAGTCCAGTATCACCAAGGTGGGAGCATGGCAGCATCCAGGCAGGCATGGCACAGGAGGAGCTGAGAGTTCTACATCTCCATCTGAAGGCTGCTAGCAGAAGACTGACTTCCAGGCAACAAGGATGAGGGCCTTAAGCCCACACCTACAGTGACACACTCCCTTCAACAAGGCCACACCTCCTAATAGTGCCACTCCCTAGGCCAAGCGTATACAAACCATCACAAGTGGGTACAGTGAGCAGAGTGGTATTGAGCAGGGCCCTGGTTTTGCCAGGTCAGGTGCAATGAAGGGAGGCGAGGGTCAAAGGAAGTTGACTGTAAACTGATGGATGGGCAATGGTGAGGGACCAGACACACAGGGGTCAATGAGGAGCTATGGCTATCATAAGGAACAATAAGAAGGTGGGAGATCTATCCACCGTGGGCCCCATGTGGTAGAAGGATGTATGTACAGAGAAAGAGACTTGCCGGGAAGGGGAGATTGTGATGGGAACCTTAGACTCCTGAATTGAGGTCACGGAGGACACTGGTTAGCAATGCCAACATCTAGTGCACTGCACGGCCATGGCAACACTGTGAAAGATAACACTGCTGGAGGAGTGAATGAAGGAAGTGGGAGACTGGGGGCAGGAAGATGATGTCTGTGGATCACGAAACCACCAAATACTATAATCAAGCATGCTGTTGAAGGCCGAGAGCTGCTGCTTTCAAATTCTCCTGATAGAATCCAGTGCTTAGAGGAAGTGGGAAAGTCCTGAAACAGACATTCTGGGCCCTTGCAGGGGAGGGGCTATGGTAGTAGACATAAGGTCTGCTCCGTGACAACAGTTACCAAGTCAGGACATAGCAGTTGGGCATGTTGCAGTAAAGGCCATTCCTGGCACAGCAGCACTGCCTGAAGCCTTAGCTTTGTGGGACCCACCCAGAATTCTCCCCAGAACTGTAAAGCAAATTCCCAAAGCATAGCAGGGCTGTGCTAATGTCTCCTCCAACCCAAAGACTTCTTCAACAACGGCTTTTCTCCAAACTAAGGCATCGCTGCCACGCCATAACTAGAGGTGGGCAATACTTGAACCACACAAAACTAACTCCCACCTAAGCATGACATGACCAAGAACAGGAGAGAGTGAGGAAAGGAGGGAAGCATTATAGGCAAAGTTGACCACGGCTAACCCTGAGGATGGGGCAATGAAGGATCCCCCCGCCCCGTTTCCTTATTTTGACTTTCTAAAGTTTCTAAAATTAGGTGATAATGCATATATATATGCATATATATGATATATGATAATGCATATATTGCATATTATACTATATGGTATGTGGCAATGCATATATTATATATGATATATAATGATGCATATATTATATTATCATGTATATGTGATAATGCATACACACATATGTATATATCCTAATAGTAATTTTGTTGTTTATAAAACAAGGGGCACAAACCCTCAGAAGACCATTCCAGGCAGTAACTGTGGTTCCCTACACATAGCAGAAGCCAGGTGTGCTTAGCAGAGGTAAGTATGAGACAGCAGAGCAACTTTGCTTTCATACTGCTTGATGGCAGCAAGCTCAGGTCCCACCAAACCATGAGAGCGAGAGCGAGAGCGAGAGCGAGAGCGAGAGCGAGAGCGAGAGCGAGAGCGAGAGCGAGAGCGAGAGCGAGAGCGAGAGAGAGAGAGAGAGAGAGAGAGAGAGAGAGAGAGAGACCTGTCCTCCCGACCTAGGCTGTGTTGGCCAAGGGGTCTCTGTGCCTTTATTGCCTGCCTACTCAGGGTAAGGAGTTATGCTCCTGGCCAGCTTCCCTAGCGCCTGCCTAAGACAAAGTCATTTTTTCCCATATCCTGGTTGGGGTGTTAAGCCCTGGGGTAGAGCTACAAATGTCTCATTTACTGTGTCATGAGGTTTGAGGTCAAATTCAAGGTTTTCTGATGGAATGTAAATATCCTGGTACCATGGATCAAGGACAGGTCACACACAAGACTGTAACACAAATAAAAGGTGTCTGTGGACACCTCCCTGAAAGGGAAAACAGGGTGGCTTTTTACCTGGGTGCCCAGCTTCCTAGAGCCCCATGAGGTAATAATCTATCCCGAGTATCACCCTGCCGAGTATGCCCCTGGGTGGCTGGTCCCCTTGAGAGGCTCATTCGCTTCCTGGGGTGGGAGTCACTGAGGTAGCCACATTTCCCACTTGTTGAAGTTGTGTCTTTACCCTGGCCTCTTTCTGGAAAAATACTGACTTAATCAAATAAGCAACATGCTGATAAAAAAAATTAGGTTGGCCTCTAGGATATGGATAGAGAAGTTGTTGTTGTTGTTGTTGTTGTTGTTGTTGTTGTTGTGTGTTCTGTATGAGATTGATCTAGGATGCTGATCAGAGACTGATCTAGGATGGTCATACAGTTGGCTTTGAATGAGTGAATTTAGTGAGTATTCAGCAAGCCAAAGTAAAAGAATAAATAGCAAAAAATAGATTGATAGATAAATAATACATAGGGAGAGAGAGAGAGAGAGAGAGAATGAGAACAAATCACCATCAAATCAGGTTCCCAAAACATCCTACAGAAATCAACTGGGGAAGCCCCATTGGGGAATCAGCTAAGGCTCCCCCAGGGAGGAGTCCTGAGTGGAGCACGGTAGAATGCCTCAGGTGAGGGTTCCAAATAAAAGGACAATGGACAGGGAGGACAGAATTGAGTCTGGTACCCACAGCACCCAGCAGACACTGAGACAGGCGGTGGGAGTTCCCAGCCGAGACTTTTCTGCAGAGCTGAGCTCCCTTTGGCTTCTCTTTCTCACTGTAGGGACATGTATGTATGGGACAAAGAATGGTAGCCTCTCCTGGAAAGAACTGGCCTTGTAGCAACCTCAAGGGCATGGTGGGTTTTTCACTTTTGAACTGTTTGGCTGCTCTCGCCTTACTGTCCCAGAGTTAGGGAAGCCAGCCTGTCCCCAGACAAAAGGCCTTGGAGGACCTGCAAACAAACACATTGTTCCATGGAGCAATCTGCTTCCAGGACCAGCCTCTCAGCCAGCTCAAGCCCTGTGACAAGGTGCCCATATAATGTGCCTCACATAGGGTCTGTCGATTATACACAGCCATGGGTTTCATAATGGCATCTGCATACACACACGCGATATATCTCCTCCTCTTCACCCCACTTCTCCCTCCTGTTTCCCGTCACTCCTGCCGACCCCAAACCCTAGAACCTTTTCTACCTAGTCCCTCTTCTGATTTAATTTTCCTTCTTTTGCTTTTCTGTCTCTTCTTTATTTCCCTTTTTGATAGTCCAATGAGTTTCATTAGGGTTGTGGGTGAGGGAGTATTTACAGGAACACTGGCTATGCCACTGAAGAAAATCTCTTTCCCCCACAGAGACTATAAAGTACGTATAGAGACTCAGAGAGGGGTGACCTATTTGGAATGAATACCTTGAGTAAAGAGTCAGCAAGCAGTCTGCCTAAAATAATATTTACTTATATTTTTAAATACGACTCTTTAAAAGGAGTATGGACTTCCTGGAAGACTAAACTACATGATGTCTTTTGTGGAGCAGTGAAGCACTTTAAAATAAACAGGCGTGGGAAAGAAAAGAATGAAATAGTCCAAGAAGGAAGTGATCTCAACACACACATATACAGTTGCACACACACTCACACACGTATGCACGCACACATGTGTGCACATACACCATACCACACACATACCACATATATCACACACACATACACACATACCTCCACACACATATACACATACCCCCATACACATATACCATACATACATTGCAATACACATACACACATACACATGCATACTACACACACCACACACATACCACACATACATACATACATACATACATACATACACCACACATACAAATATACATACATGCATGCATGCATATATGTGCACACTTGCACACATATACTCACATATACATACATGCACACACACACATGTGCACACACACCATGCACATATACCACACACACAAACACACACACACATACACACATACCACATACACAACACACACATATACACATACCCCACATACACACATAGACACATATCATACACCACACACACCACACACACATACACACCACACACACACACATACACCACACACACTAGCAAATACACATACACACACATACCAAATACACCACACACACATATACACATAGACACATACCACACACACACCACACACACACACACCACACACATGCATACATGCACACATGCACACACACACACACACACACACACACGCACACACACCTTTCGCTTCCTCCTCTCCTTTGTTGTGTGTAGAGGATAAGATGAGTTAGTTTGGTTAGGATATGCCTTCATTCATACCTCCTAAGCATTACTTGCTTAGAGCAGCGGTTCTCGATGACCCTGGGAACCCTTGTGCCGCTTTAGGGAGTCCTTGGGATCACAGCTCCTTTTATGATTTTCTCCTTTACTCCCTAATTGAGCATTTCAGTGACCATGTGATGTGGGATGTCACGACTCCATCAAGAAGGACTCTGTGCTTCGGACACTGGGAAATGCTTGTAGACTTGCAGACAGTTTGGTGTCTTGTAGCATTGCAATGACCCTGCATTCTGAAGTGGGGAAAACCAGCTTAACTTAGTGAGACACAACATGGCTGACTTGTCTGACCATAGAGTTTATTTTTGTTTTGCTCTGATTAGTCCAACACCTGTTGTGAGTCTCTTTGGCGTCGGCTTCTCCAGAGGTTAGTCATACCAACGCCAGAATTCCTCTGGCTAAGGAGTTTCTTGGCGATTGCTCATGTGCATGGTTGGTAGAAGGGAATGAGAGCCTCGGTCCAGAACATGGACCCAGAATCACAGGGCCCAAATTTCACCTCTGCTACTCACTCTCTGTGAGTCTGGGCAAATTATTGGACACCACTGTTCTCTGTGTTCTCCATGCTCAGGCTGGTGGTCTTAGCATGGGGCTTGTTAACTGTAAGTGCTACGGGAGAGGAAAAGCCTTAATCTCCCTGTGCCAGATATGATCTCCAGGGGTCAGGACTAAATGCTAGGCTACAGGCCAGCACTGTGATCTGAGGCAGGTCCCCAGTCTGTCACAGACTTCAGTTCACCTGCCTGTGTGTTAGTGATTCAGCTGAGGGGAGCTCTGACGCAAAGCTGCTGCTCTGTGACTGAGCGCATTGCTTAGGAGAGTGGTGCATGCCAGGAGCAGAGCAGAGAGGGAGACCGTAGGGTAGGAGCTGCAGGGCCTGGGCAGTGTCTCCAGGGAGGAAGAGGCTCTCAGAATAGAATGGTTGGCCTTTAGGGCAGTGTTTGTCTCTGTATCTCACCCGAGCCAAGTGGGAAAGAGCAGAAGATATAGGCTTGGTTGTCACAATTACCTGTGTCCTCTCCATGCTGGTGTGCACAAAACTGACTGAGTAGCACATAGCTCAGCAGTAGAGTCCTTCTGTAGCGTCCCTGATTGATGCTAGCATCTGCAGCATCTCTGAACAAATGAACAAACTGGCCGCCTGAGGGGAAGGTCTGGCTACAGAGAGGAGCATGCTCTTGTAAAAGAACCTCAAATGAGGTCTGTCCCTCACCCAGCCTTACAGATACTACGTGGCCCTTGACCTGGTAAGACACCATAGCAGCTGCTTCTGCCTAAGTTCCCACACTGCCTGAATTCACCACCATTGGGTTATGAAGAACTTCACAGGACGGAAATACCTTGAAATCTGAACCTAAGAGAGTGCCCTGAATCACTGCTTGGCGGTGGCTGTCGCATGAACGTTCCTTATAACATATACCTCAGGAGAATGGAGTTTGAAGGATTCTTGAGGATCCTACCAACGGTATAAAAGGGAGTAAACAGTTTCCAGAGCTGGAGACTGAGCAGCCAAACCAGGGAGAGAGAGAAAGACGCTCAGAGTGTTGAGCTACCTGCCAGCTGTGCAGAGGCTCAGGGATGCAGTGTTCCAGCATCCTCACTGGCACGAGGCGGGCTATGTGGTGACACAGCTGCTTTCTGGTTATCCTTGTTCCTTGTCAGCAACCTTCACAACACTCTTGTTGGTAACCTCAATAAAAACTCACTGGCTCATCAGGGAAATGCAAATCAAACTACTTTGAGATTCCATATTACACCTGTCAGAATGACTACGATCAATAACACCAGTGACAGCTCATGCTGACAAAGATGTGGAGCAACGGGAACACTCTTCCATTGCCGACGGGAGAGGAAACTTGTACAGTCACTATGGAAGTCAGTATGGGGGTTCTTCAGAAAGATGGGCATCTCTCTACCTCAAGATCCAGCTATACCACTCATGGGTATACATTCAAAGGATGCTTCATGCAACCACAGAGACACTTGCTCAGCCATGTTCATAGCTGCTCTATTCAGAAGAGCCAGAAATTGGAAACAGCCTAGATGTCCCTCAATAGAAGAATAAATGAAGAAAATGTGATAACATTTTTAAAAAAATTATATCATGAAATTTGCAGGCAAATAGATGGAACTAGAAAAAAAAAACACCTTACGTGAGGTAATCAGAACGCAAAAAGATAAATGTGGTATGTATTCACTGATATCTGGATATTGGCCATTAAATAAATGACAACCAAGCTGTGACCTGTAGACCCAGAAATGACAATCATAGAGAAAGGGACTGGGGGTGGGGGTGGGGGCGTGGATCTCCCTGGGAGGATGAGGAAGAACAGATTTTATGGGTGGAATGGAAGTGGCCTGTGTCAACCAGGGAGAGGACTCGCTTTCCCAAACTGCTTCTAGGGAAAAACTCAATTGGCCTGGGATGTCACCTCCCCTGGGGAAGTTAAATTCGGGAACACCAAAGAGAGTCTTGTTGTGGGAAAACCCTGCTAATTAAGGTTGAAGTCTACCATTGTCTGGATGACCTACTGGGCTCCGTACAAAATGGAGGACTCCCTTCACTAGCAGGGCTCCCCCTTCTCTGACCTTGTCTGAGGAGTTAAAAAATTCCTACATGCCTCTACCTGCAGAATGTCACATAACCTTGGTTAAACTTTGGTTTCAACTTCTTTCACCTGTTCAGCTACTACCTGAGATTCCTGGAATGTCTTTCTATGCTGATGAGGCATCGCAGTACCTTAAGCCTTCAGCCAATGACCTTTGCCCATCTTGGATATTCTGACCCTTGTCCACAAAACTATACAGTCCTTGAATCACCCCAAGTAAAGTGAGCTATCTCCCCGCAGCTGTTCCCACTGTCATCATTACTGTATGTCGTCATCAGAGGACTTCTGAACCCCACACCCACCATCTCTGCTCCATTGCTCCTGATGTAAGAGCTCTATCATTTACTAAGGCCTGTGGGTAGTGCATCAGCCACCCTCTGTCTAACGTGGTCCTTCAGTGAGGGATAGTTTTTGGTCACTGGAGCAGAAATTGACACATAACTGGCTGGGGCTAGTGAGATGGCTCAACAGGCAAAATCACTTACCACCAAGCCCGAAAACCTGAATTCCATCCCCAGGACCTACATGGTACAAGCAGAGAACTATTCCCACAAGCTGTCCTCTGGCCTCCATGTGTGTGTTGTGAGAGACACAGGCATAAGTCATCACTGACACTGGGCCAAGAAAGTCTTTGATTCTTTTAGTCTTTGCTTCCTAGCCTCGGTCTACCTGTGACAGTCCCACATCGAAAAGACCTGGAGGCATTGAGGGCGGAAGGGATGACACTGGCCGACAAGTCCCAACCTCCAGTAAGTTCAGCTTTCATCTTTTTCAAGAGAGGCAGAGGAATAGTCACATCCCTGAAAATACACCAACTGGAATACCAAGACAGAAAGCAATCAGCTAGAAAACCAGCTCTCTCTGCTGAGAGCTTTCAAGAGATCTGCTTAGGCAAGCTGCAGCTGCCCAGACTGGTCCTTCTGTGAGAATGTCTGACTCAAAAGCCAGGCATCTGAGAGAGCCTCAGTGGACCCCAGCACTCCTGTATCCCAAATGACTTGGACAGGAAGGAGAGGACTTAGAAAGAAGAAGCCAGTGGCCTCATCCCCTGATAGAAATCATGGTGTCTGTTCTTAGTAGGCATAAAAAGCCAAATGCATATGAGTGTAGAGACAGAGTTTAGCCACTTCTGAGCTAGGTAGGGGGACACATAACACTGACATAGACCTGAACACCAGGTTCTTACAATTGGATAGAGAGAGAGCAAGCATGGGAGGGGAGGGGGACTGGGTCTGAGAAATGAAATTCAGCATGGAAAGGCAGGATGTTCATGGCCATAGAGTCCTAAAGGAACACAGGCTTTCTTGATGTCTGTCACAAGGCAGGAGGGGGCATGGCCTAGCCACATGGGGGACCTGTGCTACTAGAAGGAGAAGCCACCTGTGCTCCTTAATATTTTTGTCGAGCTGGTGCGAGCTAGAGTCATCTAGGAAGAGGAATTGCCTCCATCAGATTGGCTTGTGGCATGAAAGTGGGGCATTTTCTTCATTCGTTATTGATATAGCAGAGCCCAGTGCACTCTGGGAAGTGCCATCCCTGGTCCTGAGATAGATAAAATAGGATGCCAAGGAAGCCAGAGGAGCAGCTTGTGCTTCAGTTCCTGCCTGCAGGTTCCTGCCTCCAGGCTCCTGCCCTGAGTTCCCGTCTCCAGGTTCCTGTCTTGAGTTCCCGCCTCCAGGCTCCTGCCCCTAGTTCCCGTCTCCAGGCTCCTGCCCCGAGTTCCTGTCTCCAGGCTCCTGCCCTGAGTTCCTGTCTCCAGGCTCCTGCCCTGAGTTCCCGCCTCCAGGTTCCTGCCCTGAGTTCCCGCCTCCAGGTTCCTGCCCTGAGTTCCCGGCTTCCCTTCATGATGGTGTGTACATGGTAAGCTGATATAAAATCCTTTTCCTTCCCACTTTGCTTTTTGTCTAGTGTTTATCACAGGAAAGTAGGGTGCTGCTCCTGGCCTAAAATCCTAATTCTTATCACAGATCCCAAATGCCTTCCCAACATATCAGGCACCCCATCAGTCATAAGAATGGAGTTTAACCAGATCCTACAAAACTCATAGAAGGGTAGAAAGCTTTAAAATCCACAGCCAACAACCAAAACTTTCATGTCTGCTACAGGTGATGGAAACTCTTGAGCTGGTGGATGAAGGCAGGTTGAGGAAAGGGGTCATGTTGTTAGGGACATTCTTCAGATTCGGGAGCACAGAGGGCCACCATTTTGCCAAAAAGCAAGCTGTGTGTGTGTTGGCGGCGTTTATGAGAGTGCCTAGTTTTCCCTTCATCTGCATGTCTCCAACTTCTGTTCCATGCCTCCAGCCGTTGCCATACGTTCACAGATTTTAACGCCACAATAAATGCCAGGGAAGCAGCTGTGGAATGACCCACACCTTTGCTCGTTTTCAGCATCCAATCACATCATTTAAACGACATCCTGCTCCCTCTGCCCGCTCACCCTCTGCATTCAGGGCAGCCAGAAAGAACAGTCCACATTTCACATTCACGACTTGGGTGTTAGTCCTAGCCTTCAACGTTAGAGACAGGGTCTCTTGTGTCGTTTTCCCACTGTGTACACCAGACTATCCTGCCTCTCTCTGAGTTCCCAGGATTTTTAGTCCCTGCCTCTCATCTCCCCAATAGGGGCACTGAGCTTATGGACACTCCCCCTGGATTTTCATTGGTTCCCAGGATTTGAACTCAGTCTTCATGCTTATGCAGCAAGTGCTTTTACCCACTGAGTCATCTCTTTAGCCCAGCTTTGTGTGTTCTTAATGGCTGAGATTTAAGAGTTGAATCTCCCAGAGAGAACCCACAAGTTTGCTCAGCAAGTTTGAGCAGCTAAGGAAAAGGCTCATGAACGTTGTCCCAATCCCACACATCTGTGCTTCCCCTGCACCCCGCCTTCCCCTGTACTCCCCAACCCCCACCCCCACCCCCGCCATACAGGGTTTCTCTGTGTAGCCCTAGCTGCCTTGGAACTCACATTGTAGACAGAGAACTCAGAGATACGTCTGCCTCTACCTCCTGAGTGGTGGGATTAAAGGTATGCGCCACCACCACCACCTGGCTCTCTTTTTAAAAATTCACATACCTTCCTGTCCACCGCACCTCACACAAGATAAGAAACGGGCCTTGGGAATGAAAAGAAGTAAGGCCAAGATCCACCCGGAGTGTTGGAAAGTTCCCTTCCATCCGCTTCACGTCTTCCCAGGATTCCAAACAGGCCAGCCCAGCCCCAGGGAAGTCTGCCCAGTACTCTGGCCTCCAAGGACTTGCAGGCTTCCAGAATGGGGCTAGAGCCTCTCCACGCACAAAGTTGGCTCCTAAGAGATGAACAGGCTCCCCGCACCTGCTCACTCTGTCACAGCCCAGAAGGTTGGGGGACACACAGGGACTGCAAACTCAATCACAGAAAGGAGAGGTAGAAAACCGATAGTTCAGATCTCCCCCGTCCTTCCCCAGAGCTTCATGAACCAGGCTTCTCTCGCTGGAGCAGGCGACAGTGGGGGACTCCCAGGGAAGCATGACAGGAAGGGTGGAATGATCCAGAGAAGCAACCGAAACTCGTGTATGTGTGTGTGTGTGTGTGTGTGTGTGTGTGTGTGTGCACGTGCGTGCGTGCGTGCGTGTGTGTGTGTGTGTGCATGCGTGCGTGCGTGTATGTGCGCGTGTGTGTGCATGTGTGTGTGTGTGTAAGCCCACTTGTGGGTTTCTATGACTCATCCCCACCCTTGTTAGTGAGAAACGTAACCTAGCTTCTACTCACTATTTCCTCGGGGACCACAAGTGGCTCCCCAGCCTGCGGGCCCCCAGATGACCTAGTCCACAGCTCTTTCCTTGTTCACTTTGAATGGCACCTTGCCCAACCCTGACCATCTACAGAACTCACCCAGAGAACTCCCAGAAGGCTGTCAAGCAGGACTCTAGGGAGGAGGCTCTGTGGTGATCACACCACTTAGCGTTGCCATAGGGACTATAGTGGGCATCTCACCTGGTACCTGCCTTGCACCCTCCCCCCATTCGCACCCACTGGGCTGGACAATAAGTGGCCAAGGTCATTCTACATTTCTCCTGGTCACACTCGTGACTCATCGGGCTGAGAGGATACACCCAGTCTGGGCAGAACCAATTGAATGAGGACGTGATCAGAAAGTATGGGGTCACAGCTTCAAGAGAGGGTATGAACCACAGGAGCTGTGCAGCAGCCATGCTGGGCCTGGCAGGGGAAAGGGTGGGGACTGATGAATGTTGGATCTACCCTCGCATCCTGCCCTGGGGCCCACGCCTCCCTCTACCTTGGTGCCTTCCCTGACACCAGCCCCCCCTCCAGGTTTTTTTGAAAAGCTCCTACTAAGGCAGTGAGCCACTATTTCCTGAACACACCCCTCCTTATCTTGTTTGCATTTTCTTCTCACACTATTCCTGGGAGACGGCATAATCTGCATGTTATGACCAAAGCATCCAGGCCATAACCCTCTCAAGGGCTCCAGACAGGGGCGGGGCAACAGGTCATTGACCAGGACCCAGCATGACCTCTCCCCCACCTCATCCCTTAACCTCAAAAGAGCACTTCTGATGCAACCAAGGGTTTTGTTTTTGTTATCTTTTTCCGTGCAGTGGGACCTTTCATAGCCCAGGCATGACCCAAGAGTCTGGACATTTAACTGTCGTCAAAAATCAACCTGGAAACTGGAATTCATTGTCTCGTGCAAAGAAAAGTGGGTAGGGACATGGACTCTCACAGGTGTATGCAAAGTGAAAGCTAGCTTTATTAAGAAAAGATTGGGGGGACAAGGTGTAGTGGCACACATCTTTAATCCCAGCACTTGAGAAATAGAGGCAGGCAGATCTCTGTAAGTTCAAGGTCGGCCTGGTCTACAGAGAGGCTAGGGCTACACAAAGAAACCCTGTCTCAAACAAAACAAAACACAACAACAAAAGAAGGGTTAGGGGCAAGTGAGAAATGGGGGTGAGGGAAGGAGGGACTAAGGAGTGATGAAAGAAACCGCTCAAGTGTAGGGGCTTCCCCAGGGAGGAAAGGCCTGGTTCTCCTTTGACTATGAGTTTTACAGGGAAACTGGACAAAGGCTGAGGTGGCCTCTTTTTGAGACTGATTGTTTTCTGGCTCTTGTGCACCAAGCCAAAGAAGGGCCCACAGTGCTCTATGCATGCCTAGCCAGGGAGAAGACCACGTGTTTTTCCTAGGTTGTCCACCCAGTTCGGGGTAGTTAAAGCCGCCTGGACATATCTGAGCTCAGCTTTGACCTTGAGTGGCTAACTGTTAAGTCACTGGCCAGCTTTACTAGCCTGGGCCCCTGTAACTGTCTGGGACAAGTTAATTACACTCTCCGTCCTTGAATTTACAAGGCAGCTGGTCTCTTTATCGTAGCAGACAGTTAACTCTGTCATGGCCACCAAGCTGCAGTTCTCCTTGGTGAGCCAGTATTCCGCTCCTTGTCTATGGGGGTCTCTGTGGTCTTGGAGCCCCCATCATGGTTAAGTATGTCGCAGTGGACATCGCCGGAAGCCAGGCTACGTGAATGGGCACAGTGCCTTAGATAGGCTTCTCGGGGGCTTTAAAGGTCGCAGAGCCCCGTCTTCCCTCTCACCTGCCTGGCTTGGGCATCATCTCCTCTCCAGCTCAAGCCTTCTCATTTACCTTCTTCTCCCTCACCATCTCCCACTCTGCTGCTTTAATCCTTAATCTTCCTTTAGACTTCTCGGTCCTCACTGGAACATACGTGAGCGGCAGGCAGTTTTCACAATGGGCCCTTTCCACTGCTATCTACAGAGATCTGTCTCCTGCCCCACGTACAGGGAAAGACGCCCCAGCACCAGGGTGACCCTTAAATACGCATTTCCGGGCGCGCCCGTGGGCTTCAAGGGGGCACCAGGAGCTCCACCTCACCATCGATGTCGCAGCCCCTAGCCCCCCGTCTTTGTGATGAGGTGCATTGTGGCACCCTCCTGGAGAATCGTTCCCTTACAGAGATATACAACTCTGTAATATTGCAGCCGTATTTAGTATTTCTCACATGGAACTTTTTCCCCTCTCTGGGCACCAGTGACAGTGGCAGAGGGGTGACGCGTCCCCTCCCATCTGACCTAGTCATCCCTCTGATGATTTTTGCACAAGTCAATTAATTAAGAAACTGTAACTGTTTTGGTTTTTGGTTTTCTCCCCCCCCCCCCCCCCCCGCCATTTTAATCAACAGCTCTCCTGAAGCATCGATTCAAACACCACGCAAGAAGTAGAATGCTTCCCCACTATGCATGAGTCGCTGGGTTCGAATTCCAGCGAAAATAAATACATTTGATTCAGATAAGACACAATTCGTTCATCTAAAATGCTCAGTCCATTATTTTTGAAATATTGATGTAGTTTTTCATTGTAATATAAAAGTTTCTATATTAAAGAAGCCTATATAAACATGGCTGTGTGAAATTAACTTCAGCAGCTGTAACTGCATTCACAAGGCACTTCTCAGGAAGCCACTGTCCTGTCTCTCTTCCCTCCCTCCCTCCCTCCCCAAGAGAAAGAAAGCCCCTCTCTCCTCCAACCCAAGCTTCCTTCCACTTGCAAATCCACCCCACAATGCTTTCTCTCCTTTGTGCAACCACCAAAAGTCCAGACTTGAAAGTGAGAGGCTGGCTTGATTCAGCATGCATTTCTGCTGCTGCCAAGTTCCTATGACGGAGCTTCCAGCTTTCAGGCTGTTCCCAGAGTGCTAAGCCCACAGCCTTGGAGGTCCTCTATTTGCCAGTCATGTGTGAGAGTGAGCTTTGAGGGGTAAAAGCTTCCCACTGTGCTGGCCCTGTGCAGACACATGCTAGGTTCCCCCAGGACGCTCTTCCATCCAGATGTTGGACTTTGAATCTCCCCCATCCAGTTGTTGGCCTGTGACTACTTGCTTCCTTCTTCTCATCTCTTTTGTACTTAGTTTCATACTTGTCCTGACTCCTATGAAAAGAACCTTCTGGAAATTGAATCTGCTCAGGTGCTAATGTGAGTGCTGTTTCCACGCTCTCTTTCGTGACTGTGGGGAGGTGACTCGTGAGTTGAGTTAGACTCTCACGTCTGTGGTCTAGGGATGCAGGAGGACCCTCCTCTTGGAGTCTTCTCAGAATGAGGAGAAAGGTAAATAGCCATCTGGAAGTGAGTGTGCAGTTCACAAGCAGCCTGACACTAGCAGGAACATTTCTGGAAGGCTCCTAGGAAACCCTATCAGTTCTGCCACCAAAGCCATCCTTTGGGGATGTCATTACTGCCATTGGCCGTGAAGATGGACAATCAAGAGGCGAGCCCCCTGGTGAGGATCTTCTGTGTAATTAAATGTACTCTCGTGTCTTCCCACAAAAGAGCACAACAGGCTCCTGTCTGTGAATGACACTGATCCTGATCCCGAGTGACAGCATGCTGTTGCTAGGTGCCTATTTTTTTCGGCCTTTCAGAAAGAAGGTGACAGCCGGGTGTGGGGGCGCATGCCTTTAATCCCAGCACTTGGGAGGCAGAGGCAGGCAGATTTCTGAGTTCAAGGCCAGTCTGGTCTACAAAGTGAGTTCCAGGACAGCCAAGGCTATACAGAGAAACCCTGTCTCGAAAAACAACAACAACAACAAAAACAAAAACAAAAAACAAAAAACAAACAAAACCAAAAAGAAGATGACTAATGGGGTCAATTTAAAACACGTGTTATTCTTATACTTTGATTCCCTTTAAAATATTATCTGCCAACACTTGGACTATGTGCTGGTATGCAAATTAGACTTAATAAGGGAAGAAGTGAGATGTCTTTGCTCTTGAAAATTATATTTATAAGGTTAACAAGTTTTATATATTACATTAGGGAGCTGGGGTTAGAATACAAGACTATAAATGTAGTACCTGGCAAGAGTTTCTCTGGCCTTTTTTTCTGCACAAAATCATTGGGTTTTTGTTTGTTTGTTTGTGGTTGTTTGTTTGAGTTTTGAAAGAGAATCTCACTTGATAACCAAGGTTGAGAGAGAACTTAACCATGTAGCCCAAGCCAGTGTTAAGCTCAAGGCAATCCTCTTGCCTGGGCCTCTCAGACGCTGGCTTATGGATGAGTGTCGCTATGCCTGGCTGAGGGAGGAACTTTGCATCTATGCTAAGGTCTAGCTAAATCAAAAAGAACAATTTTCTATAAAACCAAACCATCCACACTTCCACTTCAGTGAGGCGGACACTAGAAGCTGCATGTTTGTGGTTGGCGTGCCGAAAGCAGGTGTGGGATTTTAAAATATAAGCTTCACTTCAAAACTCGAGCTGAACTACATATGTCAATGAATTATCCTTTAAAGCCAAGAAAGCAGGCAGTTTTAAGCAAAGAATAAGAAGGAAAAAGAACAACAACATCAACCAAGCAGAGTTCCCAGAATCTAAACCACCAACCAAAGAGCACACATGGAGGGAGGGACCCGTGGCTCCAGCTGCATATGTGGCAGAGGATGGCCTTGTTGGGCATCAAGGGGACAAGAGGCCCTTGGTCCTGTGAGACTCAATGCCCCTGTGTAGGGGAGTGAGAGGGCAGGGAGATGAGAGTGGGTGGGGAAGCACCTTCATAGAAGCAGGAGGAGGGGGGATGGGACAGGAGTGTTCTGGAGGAGGGGGAAATTAGGAAAGGGGATAACATTTGAAATGTAAATAAATAAAATATCCAATTAAAAAAGGAAAAAATATGAAGCTACAAAAAGAAAGAAAGAAAGAAGAGAAAGAAAGAGAAAGAGAGAAAGAAAGAAAGAAAGAAAGAAAGAAAGAAAGAAAGAAAGAAAGAAAGAAAGAGAGAGAGAAAGAGAGAAAGAAAGAAAGAAAGAAAGAAAGGGAAAGAAAAGAAAAAGGAACTGTTGCCCAGTATATTGCAGTAGTATTTAGGACACTGAGGCAGGAGGATTGTTATGAATTTGAGGTGTGTTACATAGTGAGAACCTGTCCTAAAACAAACAAAGCACTAATGAATAAACAAAATAGGAAAGTATCAAGAGGGTCCAACCTAATAAAAGAAAATGTATGAAAGGAAGAACACACACACACACACACACACACACACACGCACACACACCCCTGTAATAAAGTGATGGACTACCCTATAAGCAAACACAGAACGACTCTGCCTCCAGCCATGTCAGATGATGGGATACAGTCTAGGAAATGTTCTGATCACTGAAGAAACCTCTCTCTTAAAGAGTGTCTGCTTAGTATTAAAATAGAAGCATAATTAAGTCTGTACTTGCTAAAGAGTCACATATCAGCCAAATATACTTGACACTAAATTCAGATGATTAGCTTGCCAGTGATGACTCAAAGGCTCTTTGGCAGTTTGAACACTTGGGGCCTTCACTCCAGATGTGAAGTCACAACTGTCTGTCTTCATAGATATGTACCAGGGCAGAACAGCAGAGCTCAGGTCAGGAGAATGTTAGAGGTTCATTTCTGTTTGGTTTTCATAGACAAGGTATCAAAACAGACCCTAGGCTGGCCTTGAACTAACTTCCTCAGCCTTTAGAGTGCTAGGCCAAACCCACTATAGTATGTGCTACCACTCAGGGCCCAAACTGAAAGCTCTTGACAGTTTTCAAGTAACAGCCATTAGCATGTCCCCAGCACACGCAGAGAAGAGGTCAGAGTGGAGTTCAAGTTTACACCAGGGTTTCTTCCTTGAGGTACAACTTGGGATAGTTTGGGCACAGGATCAATACTAAGAAATGTGAATAAATGAATGAGAAAACAACAGACAGTTGGAAATTTTATGTTGCCTGAGAATTTCTACTGATGCTCAAAGTAGAGAAGGATAAATAGTGGCTATGCACACCCCCCACCCCACCCCCATCCTTCAGAGAGATGCGACTCAAAATCCAGGTAGGCCATAGCAAGAACTGGCCATAGCAGCAGACAGACATATAGATATAGATGGAGATGGGACTTGAGGATGATTGTAAGGTATTGTCAGTAGCACTATTGTGTATTTTTCTCCTTCCTGTCTCACTGAGGCAGGAATGAACTGCATCCACATTGTGTAGCTCTTTCCTTCCCCAACCAGAAAGACCCCACTAAAGGGAGGAAGGAAGCTCATGGGGCTTAGGAAGCTCAGGAAGTTCAGGAAACTTGCACTACCAAGGAAGTTCAGGAAGCTTAGGAAACTTGCACTGCCAAGGAAGCTCAGGAAGCTTAGGAAACTTGCACTACCAAGGAAGTTCAGGAAGCTTAGGAAACTTGCACTACCAAGGAAGTTCAGGAAGCTTAGGAAACTTGCACTACCAAGGAAGTTCAGGAAGCTTAGGAAACTTGCACTACCAAGGAAGCTCAGGAAGCTTAGGAAACTTGCACTACTGCTACATCCATTCCAGTAGTGACAAGTGCAACAGGCCCCGAAAACCTGGGCGCTGTCCTGAGGTGAAAAGGTCACAGAAACTTAGTCTCCTGGAATCGTGGCATCCTGTATAAAGAATGCTCCAATGTCCTTGCTTTAGTTGGTAAACGGATCTGTGTGCTTTCCCTTAATATTGCTTTATTACAAGTGCTCCTAAGGACCGATTTTTTTGACATATAGCTAAGTTAGATTCTAGGCAGTCCTTGATCCGACCTTGGGCATGGATAGCTAAGTCATTGCCCTACACAGGAATTTACCATTATCTAGGAAGAAGGAAGTTTGTGATTTAAGAAGGAACCAGAGTAGATACTTAGAACTATAGATAGCTGAGTTACACCCATACACAAGTATTTACAATGGCCTAGGGGGAAGGTGGACTATACAATAGACTAGAATAGGAACTATGGCAAGGGCATGAAGCCCTTGACCCTGGTTTCTAAGATTAAGTGGACCTTAGGTGGAGCTGTTTTTGATCCCAGTTGTTAACATTGAATTTTATCCCAGTTGGTTCCTGCCAGTCCTTCCATGTTTGCATTCCTCTGTTTTGTGTAAGAATCCAGTAACCTCTTTGTACCTTGCCAGTGTGTCACCCAACTTCCCTATTTTCTTCTGTATAAAAAGTTTGATGCTCAGTTTGACAAATTGCATTCAGATTCTACACAATCTCGTGTGTTGCTTCTGTTTGTCATTCATTCACTGACTCCTTGTCCACCTGCAACTAGAGACCTGTTCCAACCAGATAGGAGACCCAAAAAAGGGATAGTCTTTGGCACACTACCAAGGAAGCTCAGGAAGTTTAGGAAAGTTGCACTTCCAAGGAAGCTCAGAAAGTTACAAGATTGATCAGGCTCCTGCCAGGGTTATGTAAGTGGCGAACAATTCATGGGAGGATGGTACTCTCCTTAGGAGTGCTGCCTGCTTATTGTGCAGGAATGTTCATGGATGCAGCTTTTTTGAATCTTACTCATGCCTGGGGATAGTTTTCTGTGATGCCTTTGAGTCACTCAGACTTCAGGAAGAGCCCTCTTACCCACTTCCCTGTAATTAACTCCAATAAACTTGTTTCACAGAGCTAGACTTTGGTATGTCATCAGTACCAATCTGGATTAGTAGATATTAGTTCATAACTCCCTAGAAATAGTCATACAACAATCCCCCACTGCTATGGCAAGAAGAATGGTTTCTCCAACTTACAGAGTGGGAAAATCAGCGAGGAGCAATTCTAAAATCCTTCTCCTCCCTGGTGGGTGTTTGCTGAGATGCAGGGTCTTGAAGATTTTTACTCTTGGAAGCAAATGATTTTTTTTTTTTGGCAAAGCTTGAATTTCTGAGTTTGCTAGAACAGTCCTGATATGGTAGCCAAGTGCCTCAAGGGCTCCGTACTCAGGCATGGATCATCTTGATGGGCCCTGGCTACCACAGTGAAGTGAGCCTGGCATTTGATGGCCACACGGGGACTCTCACTGACACCGGGATTGGCCAGAGAAAGCATTCTGCCAGGTTTTGGCACTGCAGGGCACAGGATCAAGGTCTATTAAATGCCTTACAAGAGAAAAGACCCAGTACCTCTTGAACTGAGAGGACCCTAGAGGCCTGGTTGCAGCAGCTATAGCTAAGGAAGAAGGCACCTCATCTCCTCCCCCTCCCCCACCCATTCTGCACTGGCTTGGGAGCCAGAAGCAGCCAGTGAGAAGCAAGAATGTATGATTATATCCAGCAGACCACGCAGTCTTTCTGAGCTTGGGTCAGGTCTGAGCTTGGAAGAAAGGGAAACACTGGAGCATTTTATGGGCAACATTTAAACTTTGGACATGTTTACTACTGTATCATGAAAACAGTTTGTGTAAACTTGAAGTGGGCCCAGCAGTCATGGGATTGCCTGAGCAGTTGACCAGGAATAGAAGATCCCATAAAACAGGGCAGAGGGCAGTGCTGGAGGAGAAAGAGGGAAATAGCAACAACTGTAACTTCCTGCCCAGTTGGGACATTTTATCCCACTCAGTAAGTGAATAGAGGGAATGAGTTTTATATATAATTTTGACTCAGTGCTCCCTGCACACCTGGCATGACACAAATCCAGATGTTGCCTTCCTGGCAGCTTCGGACAAAGGACAGCATCAGGCTCCTGCACCAGCTTTGGAGGTGTGGCTGGAAATCCACCAAGTTCATGACTCAGGCAAGGTTGACCTCAGGCCACTTGTGACTCTGCTATCATGTGGGGCAGATTGCCCTCTCACCCTCTCCTTATCACTCCCCTGGCTGCAACCTTAACAACTTTAAGAACTCAAGAAAGTAGACATCCGCAAATCAAATAACCCAATTAGAAAATGGGGTACAGAGCCAGAGAATTCGACACAGAGGAATCTCGAATGGCCAAAAAGCACTTAAAGAACTGTTCAACATCCTTAATTATTGGGGCATGCAAATCAAAATGATTCTGAGATTCCACCTTTACACACATCAGAATGGTTAAGATCAAAACCTCAAGTACAGCTCGTGCTGGTGAGTTTGTAGAGCAAGGTAACACTCCTCTGTCGCTGCTGGGAATGCAAACGTGTACAACCACTTTGGAAATTAATTTGGTGGTTTCTCAGAAAACTGGTAATCGTTCTACCTCAAGACTCAGCTATGCCATGGCATAAAGATGCTTAACCATAGCACCAGGACACATGCTCCACTATGTTCACAGCAGCTTTCTTTGTAATAGCCAGAAACTGGGAACAACCCAGATGTCCCTCATCTGAAGACTTGATAAAATGTGGCACATTTACACAATGGAATATTATTCAGCTATTAAAAACAAGGACATCATGAATTTTGCAGACAAATTGATGGAACTAGAAAATATCATCCTGAGTGAGGTTACCCATACCCAGAAAGATATGCATGGTATATACTACTTATAAATGGACATTAGCCATAAAATACAGGATAAGCATAGAAACTCAAAGAAACTAAGGAATAAGAAGGGCCCAAGGGAGGATGCTTGAATCTCATGCAGAAGAGGAGGTGAAATAGATATCAGAGGTGGATGGAGGGGGAAACTGGGTGGGAAAGTGAGTGAAGAGGGGAACAGGGAGGGGATCAGGGGTGGGGAGGGGATAGGAGAGGGCTGGCAGAGAGAGCAGAGACTAGTGTGTGAGGGTATCTCTGGGACAAGCTTTAGTCCTGGGACAAGGGGAGGCTCTAACTCTGTGATGGGTGGCCCTAGATGAGACTTCTAGCAGGTGGGGATGCAGACAGAGACTGGGGTGGCCACCAGAGAGGTGGGATTTCCTGTGGAGGGAGGGGGACACCAACCCATTCACAGGACGCTTGAAGTAGGTGGGTATGTAGTGGGTATGTATCAGGGATGGGGATGTAGTGGGAGGGAGGGAATGGCCAACCAAAACCTGCTCCAACTTGAGACCCATGCCATGGGGAGAGAGCCAACCCCTGCCATTATTACTGATACTCTGCTATGCTTGCCGACAGGAGCCTAGAATAGCTGTCTCCTGAGAGGTTGCATCCAGCAGCTGATGCAAATGGACGCAGAGACCCAGTGACAAACATTGGGCAGAGCTTGGGAAGTCTTGTGGAGGAGGGGGGGTAGGATTGAGGGAGCAGTGTCAAGGACACCACAAGAAGACCCACAGAGTCAACTGACCTGGGCCCATGGGGGCTCACCAAGACTGAACCCCCAACCAGGGAGCGTTCAGGGGCTGGACCTGGGTCCCCTACACATTTGTGGTGGATGTGCAACTTGACCTTCATGTGGGTCCCCTGGTGGTCGGAGGCGGGTGGCTGTCTCTGACTCTGCCTGCCTTTGGATTTTCCCGCCTTTTTGGGCCTCAGTGGATTGGAGATGCGCTTGGTCCTGCTGTGACTTGGTGTGCCAGGGTGGGTTTCTCCTCAGAGGAGGGTATGAGGGGAGGGGCTTGTGAGAATGGGACTGGGAGGAGAGGAGGGAGGGGGGCTGTAATTGGGATGTAAAGTGAATAAATAAATAGATTAATGGTGGGGGGCAACCTTGAAAGCCACTTTAGCCGAGTGTACCAGTGAGCCGTGTGTTCAGTGCAGGGATACAAGGCTTCACCCTGGGCTGCTCAGGAGACAACCTAACGACAAGCTCCTAGTTCTGTGCATGGGGGGGGGGGGGGGGTGTCAAGCTGGCCTTTCATCCTGAGATAGATAAGGTAAATGCTCCTGTCCCGACCACTTCCCATGGCCCCCCAAGATCCCTTCTCTCTCTTCTCTTTGTTTTTGTTTTGTTTTAACTGAAGACAGAGCCTGGCTATGTGGCCCAAACTGGCCTTCACCTTGCAGTAATCCATCTGACTACCTCCACCTTCTGAGTCACTGGTATCACGGGCCTGTGACTATCAGACTAGTGTCTTCTCTCTTTAGAAGTTCATTACCCTGGTATTTTACAATACCAATAGGCATTGAGCTAACCTGCTGTGGGAACCATTTTCCAGAGGGAATGACTGAGGCCAAGAGAGGCAGGCTGCCCATGGTGAACCAACGCATGGAGTGGCTGATAGGCTTGTCACAGATCTCATCTAACAAACAGCAGAAAGTAGTTTTTCTGAAGCCTAGAGCACCTTCAGAGAGTGAACATGGGTCTCAGCATAGAGACTCAGACAGGCTTAATGCCACCTCCTCTGACTCATGCCATTTTGCAGGTTACCAAAGGGTTTCAGAGCCACCCATGTGCTCATTTTTTATAGCAGCCATAAGGAAGCACAGCAGATGTTATTATTCGCATTTTAGCGGCACGGAGAGTGGAAGGACAGGCCTGGGGGTGCACAGATATTAAAGGGGGAAGGAACCATGACCTCAGACAGTGCAGTGAAACCTGCGAACTTCCCTCAAAATGAGGTCATGCTTAGCTGAACAAGAGCACATGGGAACGTCTTGGGGGTCCGGCAGATGTCCCCCTGGGCGATGGAGCCGGGTCAGGAGGGCAGATGGCTTTCCATTTTTATCCATCTTTTACAGGTTTCTCCAATACGGCTCCATATGGGCTTACCCTGGTAGTCAAAGCAGCACTTTGAGTCCCAGGAGAAGCCACAACAAAGTGCCCCCCTTCTTGGGTCCCCCGTTGTGTCCTAGGAACCTGTGTGCCAAGCTGGGCTTCCAAGGCGCAAGCTGTGCCCGGACAGGACAGCTCACTGGAGATGGAAGTGGCTGTGGGGAAAGACACTTGCCATCTGGGAGCAGCTACTCTGCCAACCCAACCATTTTCCTCTCCAGAATGTCAGGAGAGAAATGGGAGCAGCTGAACGCGCCACTCGGCCCCCAAGCCCCCACCCCACGCCTCTTGGCCCCCAAGCCCCCACACCATGCCTCTCAGCCCCCATGTCCCCCCACCCCACGCCTCCAACCCCAAGCCCCCACCCCACTCTCCCACCCCACGCTTTTGCTCCGGGGGCTGCTCCGTGTGCCTCTTCTCTACGGAGGGGAGTCTCAGTACAAAGTGTAACACCTAAGATTTGGCAAACTGTGGAGTCTAATTGAAAAAATTAGAACCAGAAGACAGAGTGGCTTCCCAGGTTTTGTTCAGACTGCGAATGAGATGCCCAAAGATGTATTTTTTTTCTTTCTCCTTTTTACGTTCAGCTGTCTCTGTCAGTGCCAGCCAATGCTGAAGGTAACAAGCGGCCGCTGTAATATCTCACCCGGTTAATTTCCACCCTGAGATTCGGGAGGATGGCTCGAAATGACGACTTCTTCGAGGCTTTTTAATGACAAAGCATATTTAGACAGGCTAAATTTGGCCAAATAAATAAATGTAAGTTCAGAGCCTTCAATTTACCAAAGCACATTTCAAAAGCAAGAAGGAGACATGAAAGGCAACAGCCCTACCCAGACCCTAACAGTTTCCAAGGAAAGTTCCTGTAATCTTGAAGAATAATAAAAGCTCGCAGATATATTTGGAAGTTTTGAATGGTGGAACTGTTTCTGAGAGCATTTTTTCAACATCCCAAGTGAAAAATGAGAACAAGGCCTAAATTGT
Organism: Mus musculus; assembly: GCF_000001635.26. Lineage (NCBI taxonomy): Eukaryota > Metazoa > Chordata > Mammalia > Rodentia > Muridae > Mus > Mus musculus. The sequence goes on from NC_000076.6 coordinate 42,119,924, forward strand.
TTGGTAAAGAGCAAAGAACCCTTTGGTTTGGGAAAAGGAGAGAGAGAGAGGGAGAGAGAGAGAGGGAGGGAGGGAAGGAGGGAGAGGGAGAGGGAGAGAGGGAGGGAGAGGGAGAGGGAGAGGGAGAGGGAGAGGGAGAGGGAGAGGGAGAGGGAGAGGGAGAGGGAGAGGGAGAGGGAGAGGGAGAGGGAGAGGGAGAGGGAGAGGGAGAGGGAGAGGGAGAGGGAGAGGGAGAGGGAGAAAGAAACCAAAATCCTTCACAGGGCTGGCTGGCACTTCCCAGAAAATATGTATAAAGGCAGTTTGTGCCGGAAACACACACACACACACACACACACACACACACACACACACACACACACACATCTCAAACAAAGAGTATACGTTATAATTGTTTTCATTGTTGTGTTTGTTTGTTTGTTTGTTTGAGGCTGAGGCAGATAGTCCAGGCTAGCTCCTAACTCAGCTGTGTAGCCAAGAACAACCTTGAACTCCTGCTCGGTAATGCTGGGATTAACACCAAAGCTACCGTGTTATCCTATTTTTACATCAACTTCATGCCATATTGAATCGTCTGAATTTTCTTTTTGACTTTTAGGTGCTGGTGTCTTGGGCTTGGCTGAGTTGAGCCTGCCAGGCACAGGAGACTAATCAAGCCCTTTCCTCCTGACTCCGAGGTCCAAGTCACTCCAATGTGCAGTAGGAGAAAAACTGGGGGTCTGAGCCTAGGGGGACAAAATGGCTGAGAGAGGATGTAGAGTTGCTTTTGGATGGAAGGTGGAATGAAGTTTCTAGAGACGTTTCTAGACAGAGGAGAAGACTTGGGAGATAACAGAGAAATAACAATGAGTGAGACAGGAGTGTGTGTGAATAGACTTGGGAGACCCCAGCACCTCTGACATTGTCTCTATTCCTGAGTTCTTGCATGCTGGGTTGGGGGGACAATGACACTAGTAACTGTCCACAGCTCTCTTGAGTTTCTCAAAAGCCTTTCCTGCTCAAGGCTGGGTTCTGCGCTCCAAGCAGGAGGAATCACGTGACTACCCTCCGCCCTCCACCGCAGCTGCCCTCTGCATCCCAGACACAGGGTTCCTAGTCAGTTCCCTCCCCTGGACTGAAGTCTGCCCTAAACTCCGAGTCCTTGAAGGCTGGGGGTTGAGAGGCCAGAGTCCCATTCTGCTGCTCTGGGATCAGATGGTGCTATGGGGTTTCCCAAGGACGTCAGATGGGCAGGGGAGAGTTGCGGACTGACTTCAGCATGCTTCAGCTGTTGAGCTTTACTTTCAGCGGCACCATCATAATTCCTTATCACAAAACAGAAATGTTTCCCACTGTGGCCCCTGAAGGCTATCCTGGCTCTCACCACTTCGTCTCTCGCCAGCGCCGCCATCTTGGTGGAGCTCTGTGGGGCCTCTCTGGTCCTTTTCAGTCACACCTGAAATGGACTTCTTCACTCTTTTCCATTCTTCCACCATCCAGGCTGCAAACCTCACCTGAGCCCTTTATTCTAGAGCCTTAGCACCGTAACAAGGCTGCCCAGGTAAAGCAGAGGCTCTGTAGAGACTCATGGCAGCCCATACCTCCAACCAATGACCTCAGGGGCCTTGGGAACTGCAAAAGATGCACCATATAACTCGAGTTGGATCCTGTTCCATCCCTTTCAAAAATTAGGGAGAGAAAGACCTCCCCAAGTAAGGATTCTGTCACAATGTGGCTCGTTTCAAAAGAACCTGCACCATGCCCAGAAATGAGTATTTCTTGTATTTGTGCCAACATAACCAGTTACATGTGCTATGTGTGAAGCTCTGAACTGAGCAACTCATCAGCAGTGTGATGTGCTTCATCCGTGGCACTCTGTACTCACTGGGTGTCAGTGACTACGGTAGTAGTAGCCTGTCTCTCTCCTTCCTGTAAGAACAGGCAAGCTGCAGGGGCTTGAGTCACCCAGCTACCTACATACCACTTACATACACAGACACAGACATACACACACACACACACACACACACACACACACACACACACACACACACACACACTGCTGCGGGGAAAATGTCTCGAGAAGAGTGGATGTCTGATAGAGAATTTGTGCATTCAAATGTTTGTTGAACTCTGGTTAATTGCCCAAGTCTGCCTCAAACCATGAAGAGAGATTTGGATAAATAAGGCCCAGCCCTTGCATTCCAGAAAGGTTATAGACTCAGAGCCGACACGATCTGACCTAAGACCTCAACACAGGAGGAAGCAAACAGATGAAATAAGGAGTGAGCCTGGCAAAACTGTGCTCTCACTGTAGGGTGAAGCTACTCATATTACCTGGGACTGAGGACTGGGCCTTAGTGATGCCGCTTATTTCCTCCAAAGGGCAAAGAGAGCTGGTACCTGAGTTCCCAGCAGAAACACAGTGTACCCAGACACCAGCCCTTTCTTCTCCTACCCCACCTCTGTGGCGATGACAGCTAGATCTCACCCCAACAGTTTTCCTCAGAATCATATGGACACTCCACTGTCCTAGGGGTAGGTATTCTGGAAAGAAAAAGGTAGAAAGAGGTCCATTTGTATTTTGTTTTGTTTTGCTTTGTTTTGTTTTGTTTTTTAAAAGGTAGAGTCTAATTTTTTTGGAATTTGCCCAAACTTAAATACACAATACACACACAGACACACACACACACAGACACAGACAAACACAGACACACATACACACACATAGACACCCATACACACACACACACACAGATAGGCACACACACAGACACACAAACACACACACACATACACACACACACACACACACACACGAGTGCACACACACACACACACACTATTTGTCTATCCTCCATCTACCCACCCACCTACTTCAATACCCACCCTGGCACACACCAGCCCAGCAGCTCATGATCCATCCACACATCTGTTACCAGTGGAAACCAAAATAAGAAAACAGAGGCTCAGTATATTATGGCACGGGGTGGAAGGCTTCCTGCTTGAATGCAAAATGCCAACCAAGAAGAAACACATGCCTCCTACCCCCAGCACATCCCTCCCTGCCCTTCTTACAAAAGTCCCCAGTTCCATGAGAAAACATAACAAACCACATTACATAGGAAGGCCACATCTAATTGGGTTTTGAGGAAGTGCAGGCAGTCCTGTGCCGGTCTGCCTGACCCCAACACCCACTCGATACATTCTAATTATAGAGAAAAGACGTGGAGCCTGACCCAGGAGCTGTTTCCATTTGCCATGAAAGGCATATTTCTCCATAAACATCTGAGGGCAGGCTTGGAAAACAGGTTTACAGACCAGACTGTAGAACTTGGGCAGGACAGTTCTCTGGAAATGTTCACCATCCACCAAGAGGCCGGAAATATGGGGGTAAATGTGTATTCTGGCTTCTTTCAAGCAAAATGATTTATTTTTAAGAGTTTCAATTCATAAAACAGTCTAGCTAATTTTCCAAGGGGGAAAAATGGGCGTACTTTGTTTTCTCTTCATTCTTCAAAGAATATTCAGGCCATGGAAAGAATTTACAATTTCCTTAAAGGTCTTAAAGGGGACAGTTACCTTGGAAGGGACTAGAGAATGGGGGAGGGGTAGGTTTAACATGAATTAAATAAAGGATTTTCTTTTTAATATAAACTCTCTAGGGCTTAGATTAGACACTAGAGGCAGGCCCGGCAGTAGAAGCCTGTAATTCAGCATTCCAGATACAGAAATAGGAGGATCACTGAAGCTCAAGTTCAGCTTGGTCGACATAGCAAGTTTCAGGCCAGCCAGCATTACATAGTGAAAAACAGAGGCATGGGTCCTGGAGAGATGGCCCAGTGGTTAAGAGCACTGGCTGCTTTTCCAGAGGAGCTGGGTTCAATTCCCAGCACCCACTTAGTGGCTCACAGCACTCTGTAACTCCTTTCCAAGGCGTCTAACGCCCTCTTCCAGACTTTGAGCACTGCATGCGCATGGTGCACACACATACATGCAGGCAAAGGACAAAGATACTTAAACAAAAATAAGTAAATCTTTCCTAACACTTAGATGTTAGCTTAAGCTTCTATATTCACAAGTTAAAAAATAAAAAGGGGAGCTGGAGAGATGGCTCAGCGCGTAAGAACACTGACTGCTCTTCTGAAGGTCCCAAGTTCAAATCCCAGCAACCACATGGTGGCTCACAACCATCTGTAATGGGATCTGATGCCCTCTTCTGGTGTGTCTGAAGACACCTACAGTGTACTTATTTATAATAATAAATAAGTCTTTGAGCTGGAGCGAGCAGGTACTGAGCGAGCAGAGTTGACCGGAGTGAGCAGAGGTCCTAAAATTTAATTCTCAGCAATCACATGAAGGCTCACAATTATCTATATAGCTACAGTGTTCTCATATACATAAAATAAATAAATCAATAAATAAATCTTAAAAAAGAAAAAGAAGTTGGTGTGGTGGCTCGTGCCTTTAATCCCCAGAGCTTGGGCCAGAGGCAGGCAGAGCTTTGTGAGTTTGAGGCCACCCTGGTCTACAAAGCGAATTCCAGGACAGCTAGGGCTCTGTTACACAGAGAAACTCAATCTTGAAGAACAAACCAAACAAACAAACAAACAAAAACCAAAGGAAAGAAAAAAGCAAAAGCCTTTCTACATATACCCATTTCTTCCAGTTTGGGAAGGAAAGTCTTCAACAGGGTACAACTCAGGTCCATAGTTACATAGATTGTAGAACTAGGAACTATAGGGCTTAAAACGTGTATTAACATGTATTTTATTAGTGCTCTGTCTGGCCATCCTAGGCTGGCACATGTGGCTATGCCTTTGTGTAGGCACTAGGGATTTGAACTCATGTCCTCTTGCTTTGGAAGCAAGTGCTCCCTCCCACTGAGCCATCTCTCCCAAACAGTAGTTGTAGGTTTTTAAAGAAAAGAATGCCCATATCTTCATTTGTGAAGTTGGCATTTTCAGACCTATATGGTGGTCCTCTTTGCCCAGATTATATGCTGAATCCTTGTATTGTGTGTATATATATATATATAATCAGATTCCAGTATTACCCTAAGTATCATTGTATAAACCTAAAAGGCAGGAAACATTCTTTTTATTCTTTCTTTTTTATGAATATCTTCTTTATTTACATTTCAAATGTTATCCCCTTTCCTGGTCCACTCCCCTCCCGGAAACCCCCTATCCCATCTTTCCTCCCACTGCTTCTATGAGGGCTCCTCCACCCATTCACCCACTCCCACCTCCCCACCCTTGATTCCCTACACTGGGGCATCTATTGAGCCTTCATAGGACCAAGGACCTCTCCTTCCATTGATGCCCGACAAGGCCATGCTCTGCTACATATGCAGCTGGAGTCATGTGTACTCCTTTGTCGATGGCTTAGTCCCTGGGAGCTCTGGGGGGTCTGGTTGGTTAAAATTGTTCTTCCTATGGGGTTGCAACCCCCTTCAACTCCTTCAGTTCTTTCTCTAACTCCTCTATTGTGACCCCACACTCAGTCCAATGGTTGGCTGTGAGCATCCACCTCTGTATTTGTAAGGCTCTGGCAGGGCCTCTCAGGAGACAGCCATATCAGGCTCCTTTCAGCAAGCACTTCTTGGCATCCACAATAGTGTCTGGGTTTGGTAACTGTATATGGGATGAAGCCCCAGGTAAGACAGTCTCTGCATGGCCTTTCCTTCAGTCTCTGCTCTACACTTTATCTCCATATTTGCTCCTGTGAGTATTTTGTTCTCCTTCTAAGAAGGTCTGAAGCACCCACACTTTGGTCTTCCTTCTTGAGCTTCATGTGGTCTGTGAATTATAGCTTGGTTATTTGGAGCTTTAGGGCTAATATGTACTTATCAGTGAGTGCATACCATGTGCGTTCTTTTGTGATTAGGTTACCTCACTCAGGATGATATTTTCTAATTCTATCCATTTGCCTAAGAATTTCATGAATTCATCGTTTTTAATAGCTGAGTATAAATGCACCATATTTTCTATATCCATTCCTCTGTTGAGGGACATCTGGGTTCTTTCCAGTTTCTTGCTATTATATATAAGGCTGCTATGAACATAGAGGAACATGTATCCTTATTATATGTTAAGGCATCTTCTGGGTATATGCCCAGGAGTGGTATAGCTGGGTCCTCAGGTAGTACCATATCCAATTTTCTGAGGAACCGCCAGACTGATTTCCAGAGTGGTTGTAACCAGCTTGCAATCCCACCAACAATGGAGGAGTGTTCCTCTTTCTCCACATGCTCGCCAGCATCTGATGTCACTTGAGTTTTTGAACTTAGCCATTCTGACTGGTGTGAGGTGGAATCTCAGGGTTGTTTTGATTTGGATTTCCCTGATGACTAAGGATGTTGAACTTTTCTTTAGGTGCTTCTTGGCCATTCAATATTCCTCAGTTGAAAATTCTTTGTTTAGCTACGTACCCCAGTTTTTAATAGAGCTATTTGATTCTCAGAAGTCTAACTTGTTGAGTTATTTGTATATATTGAATATTAGCCCTCTATCAGATGTAGGATTGGTAAAGATCTTTTCCTAATCGGTTGGTTGTCTTTTTGTCCTATTGACAGTGGCAGGATACATTCTTGATGTTTCTTTAACAGACCCTGCCTATTCAGTCTCCCATGCCTAGCTCTACCTCTATCACGTGTCCGCACAATGGACCACAGGCACCTGGCCTGCATAACCTTCCATTCTAGCAATACTACTACAATCAAGAGCAGTTTTCTTTCCTCATGACCTGACCATTCCTGGGCAAGGCATGGTCTATCCAAGAAGGAGCTCCCTCCTACGCCCCTCACAACATACAGAGACACAACCTGTTCCCTTTTAATTTAAAAGACTTCCTGCCAGTCCCTCTGGGAGAACTGATGGTGGTTGACCAAAGGCACAAGAACAAGGAAGGTATAAATGCTCTTGGACAACCCCCCCCCCCAGATCCCCAGGCATGCACCTGCTCAGAGTCTGGCTTCTTCCTCCTTCTATGACCTCAAGTGGCTCCTTTCAGCAAGCACTGGATATGGGACACCCTTTGGTGACTGTACATTTTATTTGGTCTGCAGTGGAGGAGTTGGTCTCAGAATTCTCAGCTACCATTTCAGCCATCTCTGGGACACATAGATGCCACCTCCCACGCCCATCCAGGGTGTGCAGCAGACTCAGTTAACAGATTGCAGAAGCTAAGCACCATTGAGCCTCCTCAACATTTTCCTTAGCTTCAGGAATATGAGGACAATTATAAATAATTAAATCATGAGATGGATTTATTTACTGTATTACTAGGTCATTTATCTTGGTGGCTTATGGGAGATGCACACAGCAACCAACTAGAAGTCTCCCATGGAGGGCTCAGCCAACAGAGCGGCATTTGAGGCACTTTTCCCAGCTGCCCCACAGTGTCAGGACTAAGCTCAACAGGTCACCCTACTTGTGCATTAATTAGGGAGGGGCTGACTTGAAGAGCTTGAGCTAAACATGAAAGGTAGGGTCAACCTGATGTAGATGGAAGAGTTTGATTACATTTATAGAGTCAGGGCGAGGGTGAACTGCCTATGGAATTCTCTTCAGAGCAATGGGGACTGGAGACCTGATAATTCGGGTTCCTTGCAAATGAGCAATGGTTGTAAAGGGTCTCAGATGGCAAATTTTCTTCCAGAGCACACCCTCTGCTTGGCCAGTCTATGGGGTGCTTGAAGAGCAGTTTAGACAGCCAATTGTTTTGTTTGTTTGGTTTGGTTTGGTTTTCATTTTAGCTTTTATAAATATTTTTAACTATTTATTTTTATGTTACATAAGTGTTTTGCCTGCATATATGTAAGGGTGTTCTTTGTATGGAGTGTTCATGGTCTAGAAGAGGGTGTCAGAGTTCCATGGTACTGGGGTTAGAGACGAGCAACCATGTGGGTGCTGGGAGCGGAACCTCTCTACAAGAGCAGTAGTGCTCTTAACTGCTGAGCCGTCTCTCCGGCCCCTGACAATTTATTTTAACGAAGGCAAATGGCTAGGCTGTAGAATCTTGGGGAAGTTCAATAAGAGGCATCCTCAGACCTAGGTCTTGCTAGAATGAATGTGCTCTGACACAGCTCACTTAGTTGCACCTTCTCGCTGTGGCATACACCACTTGATTGCATTGAATGGAACAGAGGCTGGATAGGGGCCAATCTTTGGGAGCATGGAAAGGCAGGCGTCCAGATGCACACGTGCTAGGGTTTCGAGAGGAAAGAGAATGCCTTTCTTTCCCAACCCTGGACTGCCCCTGGATGCCACAAAGTCACAGATCCGAAACACCGCTGAGCTGTTTAGTGGAAATGAACTCACAATTTAAGATGAGAGCCAGAGATGAAGGCGAATGAATCATGCATCAGTTTCTCCAGATGTCTCTCAAGTCTGTGCCTCAGGGTGTGGCCGACATTTCCAGCATCTGTCCGGTGAGCGTGACTCAGTCTCCCAGGGCTGGTCACCTAGATGATGTGGCGCCTCCTTGAAGATGTGTTGGTACCTGCTGTGGTTTGGATCTGAAATTTTCTCCAAAGGCACATGGTTTTTAAAGGCTTGGTCCCTGGGCAGCACTGACGACAAGAGATCTGCACAACCGTTAGGTGGAAGGGCAGGTCATTGGGGCTATGCCTTAAAGGGGGATAGTGGATTTCTCTCTTTCCATCTCCTTGGTCATGAGCTGCCTCAACACAGGTCCACAGAATCAGGGCTAATCAATTGTGACCTGGAACCCCCAAAGCTGGAAGCCAAAATGAACCAACCTTTTATGCTTTATAAGACGGTTCGCCTCAGCTGTTTGTTATAGTAGCACAAAGCTAGTACAGTACCAAACTGTCTTTGATAAGCCAGATTCTGCCTTGTTTATTTCATAAATTTAAGTTAAAAGTCAACACACCCACACCCAAAATTGAAATATTCTTGATTTTAATACATCCTATAGTTATTGAAGACAGTTCAGAGTTCTAAGTGCCCACAATCTCCTAACTTAACCGAACTGATTGAAGATTAATCCCAGGTCTCTTGTGCACATTACCATCTGAGAATGGCTCTTTGGACCACCATTCTCCGTACCACTCATCCAAATCTTTGTGTAGCTGAAACCATTGTCCACTAAGATTGTCGTAAGGCAGCTTGCGTGTTTCTGTTGGGGTAGCTCACACTGGAGAATAAATGAAACCTCCATTCTGAAGGTAGCGCCGTGAGGGCTGAAGTTATGTTTGCATTTTAATTACTGTGCTTGAGAGATCTGTCATGCCTCTAACCTGTAAGTCTCACGTGCCTAAGGACAGAGAACTTTCTGGAATGCTGGGGCCTGTTGTTCATGGAAGATAACAAGCCACGCATTTTCACTTTTATAAACAAGGCTGTTTGCCCTGTGCTTGGTTACGTAGTAGATGGGAGGTTGTAGGCAGAAGTTCATCAGGATGTACGCTTGCCCCTGACGACGGGAAGGCAGAAAGTACGAGGCCTTATGAGTTTTGCCTTTATGAGCACCTGACTAACATAATTGTCAGCCATTCTCTGGGAATCCTGGGCATGTGTCTAGCCCGTGTCCGCCATCCTGCCCAGGAGATAGTAAAGCTTGCTTCAGGTTTGTCTCAAAAGTTGTGGTCTTATTCTCACCCGGGTCCTCTTGGCGTGGTGGTAACGTTTCTCCTGGGTTTTGTTGTTGTTGTTGTTGTTTACATGTTTGTTTTGTTGCTTTGTTTTCTGAGACAGGATTTCTCTGTATAACAGCTCCTGCTGTCCTAGAACTTGCTTTGTAGACCAGGCTAACCTCAAACTCAGAGATCCATGTGCCTTTACATTCAAGTGCTGGTATGAAAGGCATGTGCCCCAAGATATAAGATACAATTTGCTAAACACATGAAACTCAAGAAAAATGAAGACTGAAGTGTGGACACTATGCTCCTCCTTAGAAGTGGGAACAAAACACCCATGGAAGGAATTACAGAGACAAAGTTTGGAGCTGAGACGAAAGGATGGACCATGTAGAGACTGCCATATCCAGGGATCCACCCCATAATCAGCATCCAAACGCTGACACCATTGCATACACTAGCAAGATTGTATCGAAAGGACCCAGATGTAGCTGTCTCTTGTGAGACTATGCCGGGGCCTAGCAAACACAGAAGTGGATGCTCACAGTCAGCTAATGGATGGATCACAGGGCTCCCAATGGAGGAGCTAGAGAAAGTAGCCAAGGAGCTAAAGGGATCTGCAACCCTATAGGTGGAACAACATTATGAACTAACCAGTACCCCGGAGCTCTTGACTCTAGCTGCATATGTATCAAAAGATGGCCTAGTCGGCCATCACTGGAAAGAGAGGCCCATTGGACACGCAAACTTTATATGCCCCAGTACAGGGGAACGCCAGGGCCAAAAAGGGGGAGTGGGTGGGTAGGGGAGTGGGGGTGGGTGGGTATGGGGGACTTTTGGTATAGCATTGGAAATGTAAATGAGCTAAATACCTAATAAAAAATGGAAAAAAAATTAATGAGAAAATTAAAAAAAAAAAAAAAGAAAGGCATGTGCCACCATGCCTGGCAATGCTCCTCCTTTTAACACAATGCTTTTAATTTCAGGCCAAATATATTTTCTTTGAATTCATTATGTCCTAAGGCCTAGGTTTCTGCTATCAGGAAATGGGGAACTTCTAGGTTCAAGCTACCTGACGAAGCTCCCCGATTGACACATCCTATGACTAATGGAGACCTAGCCTTTCTCATCTACCTGTTCCCACCCCTTCAGGGTTTCTGCAGTGACTCAATCACTCCATTTCTCCTGGTCTGAACACACACCCTTCCCTACTCATCAGTGATCTTTTAGAATTACCATTTCTGATGGGCTCAAAGTAGATAGGGTGGGGGAGGAGGGAATTCTCTATAGAAAGGAGTCCTCTCGGAATGTCCTTAAACAAGAATACTTTGGAAGCCAGGTATGGTGTCAAAAATCTGTAATTTTGCACCCGGGAACTTGTGTTCAAAGTCAGTATAAGCTACATAGTGAAACTCTCCCTCAGCCCCAAAATGAAAAAGATAAAGAAAACAACCTCCAGCCTTCACCTGGAAGCCTCCAAGGGGGCCTTGAGCTAGTCGAAGGTACTCACCCCACCCCACCCCCGCCCCCACCCCCCACCCCCGGCACTGAGCCCTCCATCCGACGGGTGAGACGCCTGAGCGTCTGTCCGTCTTCCCATGCTGAGTTCCAGGCTCTCCCGGCTGCCTTGCTCTCTGGCAAGTGAACCTGAAACCTCCACACAGCTGAATGCATTCCCCCTCTGTATATGAGAGGAAGGGTGGGGCAGAGAATCCAGAGCCAGGCATGGTGATAAACACCTGTAATCCCAGCTCTGGAGGCAGAGGCAGGTGGATCTCTGTGAGTTTGAGGCCAGCCTGATCTAAGAACATGTTTCAGGCCAGCTGAGGATACATAGTGAGCAAAACAGACAAAAGAGGAGAGAATTCTGATCCCAGGAAGTAACTCTTGAACCTGCCACTGACTTTGTCCCTGTGGCAGGAAGAAGGGCCTGGCCACTGTCTCTGGTTTCATTTCCTTGTCTCTCTCAGAAGGGCTGAAACAGAAGCCCTCCTAGGTCCTGTCCAGCTCCAAGAAAATGGAATCGATCCTCCCTGGGGAGCCCTGGAATGTGGCCTTGGGAACCCAGTGGCTTGCTGCTAGCCTGTGAACTGGACAGGAGGGGCAGCTGAGAGGGAAGGTGAAGCTGGAAGGGAGAGCCAGGCAGAGGGAGTGGCAAGGAGTCTGTCCATCCTCACAGTACGGACTTGTTTATGGTACTTCGTTTCTAAGCAGGAAGCTGATGCTTGGAAGCTTAGCTTGCTCTCTGTGGCTGTGATAAACACCATGACTGAGGCAAGAGAGGGGAAAGGGCTTATTTCGCTTTACCATTCCCAGCCTATCAGGGAGGCGAGAAAGAGCAGGTGCTCAGGGAGCCTGGAGGCAGGAACCAATGCTAAGACCATGAAGGAATAGCTGTTTTGCTTCTCATGGCTTTTAAAATAATTTTTTCCTTTTTTTCTTTAAGATTTATTATGTATATAGCATTCTGCCTGCGTGCATTCCTACAGGCCAGAAGAGGGCACCAGATCTTACTACAGATGGTTGTGAGCCACCATGTGGTTGCTGGGAATTGAACTCAGGACTTCTAGAAGAGCCGCCAGTTGTCTTTTTAGTTGTTTGTTTGGTTGGTTTTTTTATTTTTTCGAGACAGGGTTTCTCTGTGTAGCCCTGGCTGTCCTGGAACTCACTCGTAGACCAGGCTGGCCTCAAACTCAGAAGTCTGCCTACCTCTGCCTCCCAAGTGCTGGGATTAAAGGCATGCGCCACCACTGCCCAGGTTTTTTGTTTGTTTGTTTGTTTGTTTGTTGTATCTGAGCTTGCAGCCAGTGCTCTTAACTGCTGTCTTATACAATCCAGGACTGCCTGCCCGAGGGGGGACATGGTATAGAATGGATTTGATCCTCCCACAGAAATTACTGATCAAAAAAAAAAAAAAAAAAAAAATACCCCAAAGGTCACCTACAGTCCAATCTGATGGACACTTTTCTCAGACGAGGTTTCCTCTTCCCTTGACTCTAGCTCGTGTGACTAGACAAAACTCACCAGGACAGAAGCTAACTGTTTGTTATAAACCCATGCAAGGCTAGAAGGGCAGGGCAGAGCCTTCACACAGGCCATTAAGCCCACCCCCCCTTCTGTTCCAGGACTACTCAGGCCCTCGGTGGTCATGAGATATAAATCCCTGGACAGGGGCCATCGCAGAGAGCTCCAGTGTAGCTTCACCCGGTCACAGTACCCTCACTGCCACACGGGAATCAACAACCGCCCTTTCTGTCTTCGTTTTTTTTTTCCCCTCCTCCCTTGCTCTCTCCTTTCTTTCCTTTTTCATCTTGTTTTTACCGCTCAGTTTTACTTTTGAAAGAAAACTCGTGGTACTTAGGAGCTGAGGGAAGAGGTGTGTTACCCACTCCTAACTACTCACTCAATGATGGGTGCTATAGTTCCCATCTTTGGGATTCCAATCTGCGATGTGGTGGGGGTAGTTTTAAAAGCTGCCGCCTCTGCCTGGGATCAGGCTCGCTACCAGCCTCTCCCGGCTTCCCTTTTGCTTTACCCACCGTTAGCGCCGGGAGGTGACCAGCTCCCACCGGAAGCCCTTGCACACGTACAGTTGATTCCTTTACAATTCGCCTTTTTGGCACAATTGCTGGGCGTTACTATCTCCCACCTGGAAAAGTGTGCCTTTACCAATTTATTATCTCCGTCTCTCCACTTACCCTAAACTTGTAGCTAGTCCCACCTACCACCTGCCAAACATCCTTGGCCATCTGTCAATACCAGGAAGCCCCAGAAGTCCCCCCTGTACCTTCTGCCCAGTAATTGGCCGGAAACTTTCTTTACTGACAAATCAAGAACCAATTAGGGAACGGGACGTTAGCATCAAGACCTCCCCTTACAGAGATGTATATTTATCTGGACTTTAAAGGGGACAACATAATTAAAGCAATAATTTTTTTCTTCCACTCCCCCTTTTTAAATTCAGGATCTCACTATGTATCCTAGGCTAACTTCTAATTTGTGTCAATGCAAAAATCACTTTTTGTTTGTTTGTTTGGGTTTTTGTTTTGTTTTGTTTTTGTGGTTTTTCGAGACAGGGTTTCTCTGTGTAGGCCTGGCTGTCCTGGAACTCACTTTGTAGACCAGGCTGGCCGAGACTCAGAAATCCACCTGCCTCTGCCTCCCAAGTGCTGGGATTAAAGGCATGTGTCACCACGCCTGGCTAAAAATTACTTTTTTAAAGGGTAGATTTACTGTGTTTATTTTGGAGGGATGGTGTTGGGAATTGGTTCTAATGCTTTGTCTTATTTTGGCTCCCAAAAGCTGTGCTTCCAGACTTGAGGGTCCCTGCTCTCAGCTGGCTTCAATTGAGAGTAAAGAATTGCTGTACAGCCATTGGCTGGGCAGGGAGGTGGGGCAGGGCTTTTAGATTGCCTGGGCAAGTGACAGAGAGAGGGGAAGAGGAGAAGAATCGCCTTGGCCTTGACTCGAGGCAGAGGGATCAGATTTAAGAGCTTCAGAGGTGAAAGCATCCTACAATATAGGTGGAAAGGGAACACAGCCCTGTGGGGGTGCCCAGGGCGGGAAAGAGAAAATAGAGATTTTGAAGGTATTAAGCCAGGAATACCGAAGGGAAGAGTATGCCCGTGGGGAGGTTTAGAAGCGCGCAACCATTGAGCTAGTCAAGGCATATCAAGATTAGCTGGTGTGTGTGTGTGTGTGTGTGTGTGTGTGTGTGTTTCATTCTCGAATTCAGAGAGCTCTTGGGCAGATGAAGCGTGTACAATCCACCAGGAACCAAAGCGGTTTAACTAACTCACCATTACAGCATGGTGTGTGAGTGTGTGTGTTGGGGGGATGGTTCTTGTTTGTGCCACAGGGTGTATGGAGAGGTCAGAGTACTCTGGGAGGGTCAGGCAGCTCAACTCCTTGAGGTGATGGCCTGACATAGCTCCTTGCTCTAGGCGGTAGATGGAACTTTGCTCTTGCTGGCCACAGGCGTGGTCCAGAGGCCACTCATCTAACTTTATTCTTGGATTATCATTGCTGAAACCACAGGCCTGCACAGACCTATCCAGAAGTGATGGCACAGGATACAAGGTCACAGACCTCAGAAGTGATGTCGTGGGATACAAGATCACAGACCATCTCATCAGTTCCTTGTCTAAAAAAAAAAATTGGAAACAATAGCTGGGAGTGATAGGGCATGCCTTTGAACCTAGCGTCTAAGAGACAGATGCTGGAGGACCTCTGCGAAGTTGAGGCCAGCCTGGGCTACATAGGGAGTTCCAAGATAGCCTGAGCTACATAGGGAGACCCTGTCTCAGAAAAGGAAAAAAAAAAAAAAAAAAAAAAAGAAGAAGGATAAGAAATACCTTAGGAAAGGGGAGAATTTCCTTCCAGAATCAGGCAGTTGCCTCACCAAGCAGGCTGAGCTGTGCTCTAGTCCCTGGAGGTGGCTGTGGTATGTTCCGTATCTGGATGCCTGAAAGATGCCAGCCAACCAGAGGAACAGGTTCCTCTTCTGAGTCCATCCTTGACCTCATCTCCCCCCGCCACCCCCCTCTTCTCCACCCCCCTCCCCCAGAGAATGGGCTCAAATGTGGCCCAAACAGAAGAGAATCTGGAGGGCAGAGGAGACACAGGGTTCTTCCCTCAGGTGCAGTGACTAGGGCAGGACGGAACGCTGGGCCCCAGTGACAGCCTCCACTGCCTAGAAGATGGCGTGAGCTTGTCAGGGAGGTGTCCCTCAGGGCAGGGCCCCCACACACCCTCCCTAGGCCTGAAGTGTGGGCGTAATACTCAGGAGTCCTAAGAAAGCCATTGTTAAGACTCGTAGATCTGGCCTGTCCAGATTTTGTCTCTAAGGTGGCTCTGGGCACCTGTCTACCCAGGTCAAGCCTCCAAGATAGGTCATGCGGGCTTGGCTTCGTTCCCTGGCTGACTCAGGGCCTGCTAACTGACAACGAGCCTCAGCTCCCCTCCCACTATGAGAGGATTCCTTTGATTTAGTAAGGGCACTCCTGAAGTCTGCCTTTTGTCAGCCCTCCAGAGTGGAAATTCTCTAATGAGCAGAGAGCCACGCCTTCCCCTCAGAATCGGTAGACGCTATGGGGGTGGCCAGCGCATAGCTAAGGGCCCAGGGTAGGCTTGGGAGACCCATTCATCTCCTGGGCTGGGCTGGCCTGGTCAGTCCTCCTCAGCTCTTCCCAAAGCCTATACAACACCTCCACACAACACCTGCCTAAACATCCGGAAGAGGATGCTGTGCTAGAGAAGAGGAGTAGAAGAATGGAAGATCACCTCTGTATTTAGAAAACAGGAAACCAAAAAGAATGGAGGAGTTCCGATACGATGCTCCACTCCAGGGACCTCACTCAGCCTGGTCTCTCACTTCTCACCAACTCAAGGGACTAGGAGTGTGATTCAGGGACAAAGTCCCTGCCTGGAATGGACAAGGCCCTGGGTTGTTTTTCATGAGTGCACACCCCCACATAAAGTCAGGGATGTGGTTCCCTTGCAGGTCAGTGGGGAAAGGAAGGATGCAAGAGAAGGTCCAGGGAGCTGGATGTGTTCTGTTTCCGGAGCATATCCAGGTGATTACACAGCAGTCTTCAACTCCCATGAACATTCATTAAAGGCTAAGGATTTGGCGGAAGGCTTGGCTGCCAGGCAGAAGGCTAGGGCTTCAGACCCTTAGCAGCACATAAAACCGAGTGTGACCCTGGGAGGCATGGGACATGCCCTTAATCCTAGCAGTTGGAAGAAAGAGGTGAAACACTGAGTTTGAAGCCATCCCGGTCTACATAATGAGTTCCAGGACAGCTGAGCCACATAGTGAGACAGTGTCTTGAAAAAGACAGAAAGAAACAAAGAAACAAAACAAAACAAAAACAAAAACGTGGTGGTGCCTGTGTGCCTGTAGTCCTGGCACTGAGGAGGCACAAGCAGGAGCAGCAGAGGTACAAGGTTATTTTCAACTATATGGTGAGTTCAAGGCCAGCCTGGAGCTTATGATAGGAGACCCTGTCTCAAGCAAGCAAACAAACAAACAAACAAACACACCATCTCTGAAGGCTAGGGATGTGGCTCAATGGCAGCACACTTGCCTAGCATGTTCCAGACCCTGGATTCTGTCACTAACACAGTAAAACAATAACAGCAACGACAGGCTATATATTTATGGTCATTGTACTTTCCTGAATGAAAGTGAAGCAAAAAGATTTTATATTTGGTGAAGCCATTGGACTTGGTTACTTATGTGACATATCTAAGAGATCTTTGTCTCTTCTGAGGTCATGAAACACTCTCCCGTCTTGCATTACCCTTGGGTTTTTTGGTCAGGGTTGGGTCTTCCCTATGCTAGGCAAGCACCCCGCCACTGAGCTCTGTCCCTAGTCCGTTGGTGGGAAGTGGAAGTCAATTTTCATTTTCTCCTTAATAGTTTCAATTGGTTTTTGTTGTTGTTGTTTTGGGTTTGGTTTGGTTTGGTTTGGTGGGTTTTCTGAGACAGGGTTTCTCTGTGTAATAGCCCCTGGCTGTCCTAGACCAGGCTGGTCTCAAACTCATAGAGATCTGCCTGCTGCTGATTCCCAAGTGCTGGGATTAAAGGAGAGCACCACAATGCTCAGCTGTGTCAATTGTTGTGTTTCATTTGTTGAAGTTTCTTTTCCTCTATTGGATTACTTCAGTGCATTTATTTAATGTGTGTGTGTGTGTGTACATATGGATATGTTTCCTGTCATTGTGATGAAAGCAACTTAAAGCAGGAAAGCTCTATGTTAGCTTGTGGTTTGAAGGGATACAAGCCATCACAGTCAGGGAGCACGGTGACCAGCTGGCTCCTTCTTTACAGTCAGGGAGCACGGTGACCAGCTGGCTCCCTCTTTACAGTCAGGGAGCACGGTGACCAACTGGCTCCCTCTTTACAGTCAGGGAGCACGGTGACCAACTGGCTCCCTCTTTACAGTCAGGGAGCACGGTGACCAGCTGGCTCCCTCTTTACAGTCAGGGAGCACGGTGACCAACTGGCTCCCTCTTTACAGTCAGGGAGCACGGTGACCAACTGGCTCCCTCTTTACAGTCAGGGAGCACGGTGACCAACTGGCTCCCTCTTTACAGTCAGGGAGCACGGTGACCAACTGGCTCCCTCTTTACAGTCAGGGAGCACGGTGACCAGCTGGTCACTGTGCCCCCTCTTTATTCAGTCCGGGAGCCCCAGCCCACGAGCTAGCACTGTTCACATTTAGGTTCCCTTCTGAGTTAAAACTTTCTAGAAACATCCTCACAGATATTCCCAGAGGTGTGTCTCCTAGGTGACTCCAAATCCAGATCGGGATTAATCATCCAAGTACGTCCAAAGTCTATCTCGTTCCATTGACTTTACATGCCAACCTGTTACCAACCCTAAACTTTCTTGCTGACTGTAGCTTATAAGAGAGTCTTGAGGTCAGACAGAAAAGACCCAAGGTGGAGCTTTTGAAAGTTAACTCATATTATGTACTTCAAGTTTAACAAAAGACTGTCTTGGGATTTTAATTGACAATACAATGAATCTAAGGATAAATTCTGGGGAAATTATCACTTTATCAATACTAAGTACTAAGTCTTCCATCAATGAACACAGTGTGGCTTTCTATTTGTGCAGTGTTTAATTTTCTCAGCAATAACCTATAGTCTCAGTAGAGAAGATGTGGCTATCTTTCATTAGATTTGCACTTTTTTTTTTTTTATGAGGCGAAGTCTCTCTATTCTGTAGCCCTGGCTGTCCTGGAACTCACTTTGTAGACCAGGCTGGCCTCGATCTTGCGGAGATCCACCTGCCTCAGCCTCCTGAGTACAGGATTTAAAGGCATTTGCCACCACGTCTGGTTGATTTCTACCTATGTGATGGTTTTGATACTACTACAAGTGGAATTACCCTTTGAAATTTCATTTTTTAACGGCTCAGTGTGTTAATTTGTATAAGAATACAATGACTTTCTTATAATAGCCACATATTCTAGATCTTACTAAATCACCTTGGTTCTGTTGCTTATTTTACAGAGACCTTGAGATGGCATGTGTTTGTGGATCCAGAGATGGGCACTCTTTTGCTCAAATCACCTTAGCCTGAGCCTTTACATCTAAAGAAACAGCATCTATAAATACAGAGTTTTATTTGTTGCTATTTAATCAAGCTGCTTTTTGTTTCCATTTCTTGCCTGGTGTCATTTGCTAGGACTCCAGAATACTGCGGAGAAGAAAGGCAGGCATTCTAGTTTTATTCTTGGTTTTAGAGAGCATGCTGCCAACCATTCACCATTAAGTATGGCATTTGATGTTAGTTTTTATAGGTGTTGCTTGTAAGTCTGAGGACATTGCCAGGTGGTGAGTGTTAACTGTGACTGAGCACCGAACCTGTCTGATGCTTTTGTTGCTGCTCTGATTGAGATGGGCACATGAGGTTCTCATCACCTCCTAAGGCGGATGTAATCCTCTGGAGGTGAAAGGCATCCTTGAGCCAGAGATTCTGTGTAAAGACGAAGTAAGATTTAGAACCAACACAAGCTTTGCAGCCTGTGGACCAGTTCTGCACGTTAGTGCACATGAGTTAACCACTTTGAGCCTTGGTCTATTGGGTGGAGAAATTAACACCTAACTTAAAAGGTTATAGTAAAGATTACATTAAAAAACACACATGTGCACATGCACACACATGCATGCACACACACTCACTGTTTAGTACATATAAACAATAGGCATTGCTGCATCTGATTGCAGAAGGGAAACTCTTCAGGCATTGGTCCTTGAGAATGAAACACTTCATCCGGTCATATGCCAAATGTGATGACAAAGACAAACATCTTCATCCAGGGGCACAAGGACACACATAAGGACACAAATAAGGACACACATAAGGACTCACATAAAGACGCACATAAGGACAAAGCTCATTCTCTCGGCTTTGTATCTATGTTCTGAGGGTCCCAAGTACCAGACAGGCTGGATAGAAAGCAATGCACAGCCAATGTAACTTTCTATTTGGTACTTTAGAAAATGCTCAGAATAAAACATATATGAATCCAGAAGACTCCAAAACCATCTGTTGTAAGAAGGCCATCAAAGCCGGGTGGTGGTTGCGCACGCCTTTAATCCCAGCACTTGGGAGGCAGAGGCAGGCAGATTTCTGAGTTCAAGGCCAGCCTGGTCTACAGAGTGAGTTCCAGGACAGCCAGAGCTATACAGAGAAACCCTGTCTCAAAAAAAAAAAAAAAAAAAAAAAAGGCCATCAAACTAAAGACTGGTCTACTGTAGGTTAAGAAAGAATTTGTAATGACTAAATGCACAGGCACAGAATGTTCTAGATTTCCAATTCAGTTTTGAAACCAGCATTTAAGTTATCACGGCAATTTGGATCACCTGATCCTTGAATAGGCCACCCTGGGAATAGAGTATTTCTCCAAGCCTGTGAATAGTTTGACAAGGACAAAGGGCCAAGCATCAGATAACTATGTCAACACTTGGCTAAGTGTGGGTAAACATCCTTTTGAAGTTGCCAGACTTTAAGATCTTAAATGAGAAGATTTTATCTATGTATCCTCAAACCAGACAAGGGTGTGTGTGTGTGTGTGTGTGTGTGTGTGTGTGTGTGTGTGTGTTTAGACAGGCTCTTACTGTAGTGAACCCCTGGATGGCCTGGAACTCACTGTGTAGACCAAATTGATCTCAAACTTTTGGAGATCCACCCACCTCTGCCTCCCAAGTGCTGGCTTTCAAGGTATGCACCACCATACCTGGCCACATCGGACTTTTCTTATTTAGTTAGTTTTAATTCTTGTTTTGTTTTGAGACCAAGTTTCATTATGTATCCCAAGCTGACTTCGAATTTACTATGTAGCCCTTGCTGGTCTCTGATTTACAATGTTTTTCCTGATTCTGCCTCCCATGTACTGAGATGACTGACAAATGCCACCACGCCCAAAAGAAGACATTGCTAGAATAGCTCAGGTTCCCTTCATACATCCTTCCACAGATCCAGACTACTCCACTAGCACTTCCACTCATCCAGATGAGTCCCATTTTACAGGCAAGGGAGGAGACCCCCACAGAATGTTAAACACTTATGTAGTCCACCTAGTGTCAGCATCTTGGAACTAATGCTGTCATTGCCATTTGACAGCAGGGACAGAAAGTAACTTATCCAGAATCCCACAGATGGTGGAGGAACAAGAAAGGCTGTCCAGGCTTCCGCACTAGGTCAGAAGTCCATTGCCTCCGTCTACCTGAGGTGAGCCGGTCACTGGGACACAAGTGGACAGAGGCACAGGTGTGCTGTGCAGGTGGCTCACCCTTCCTGCCAGGTTCAGGGGTGGCGCTCAGGATGAGCACGTGGGGATTAAGGAACTGTGAGCTTCCTAAACAATGGGGTTTTGTGTTCTGAGTCACCAGATCCCTTCAGAGCTGATCGTGACCTCAGAACTGCGGTCCTACATGGCCGCTCACAGTCCTGCAAGGCTACTTTGCTCTTCCTGACCAGTGAGTGGTTTATACTTGACTGTCAGAAGTCCTGCATCAGATGGCCACACACATCAGATGGCTTCAGTGCCACAGAATGACAGGTGAAGAGGGACATGAAATTGTGGGTGGAGGTGCACAGGGGGGTAGGGGGGGTATCTTGACCTTCAAAATTAAGAGTCTCCAAGGCGCCCGCTGGGTTGTATTAACTGGCAGGTAACTGGCAGGAGGTGGAGAGGAAAAGAGCTCACTGGGGAAGCAAGGTTAATTCAATAACATTTCCCAAGACATGAAATAGGCACTGTCTTCATAGGTGTGGAAATTTGGCTTTAAAGGCACTTTGTGAGTGGAGGAGAGAGCACCAGATTGCCCTTCATTTGAAGTGGCCAAACTTTACAGCGTGGTTTCCCGGCTTACGTTAGATCATGGTGAGTCTGCACAGGGGTAGGTGGGAAAGGATGGAAAAGGAGGGGCTGCCTTCTCAGACAAGTGGGGGTCTTCTCTTTCTTTGCTGCAGTCTGCCAAACCACCCAGCAGCTTCCTTGGGGCCAGTGACCTACAACAAAGAAAAGCTAAGCTAGTCATGGGGTTACAAGCACATAAACCCAGCATTCCAGAGATGTGGCAGGAGGGTTATGAGTTCAAAACCATCCTGAGCTACACAGGAAGATCCTGTTTCAAAACCAAAGCAATTAATTAATTGATTGATTAATTAAAATCAAAACAAAGCAAATACCACCTAAAATAAAGGTAAAAATGAAAAATAGATTACCAACTGGGTGGAGGTGGTGCATGTCTTTAATTCTAGCACTCAAGGAGGCAAAGGCAGGCAGATCTCTGAGTTCAAGGCCAGCCTGGTCTATAGAGGAAGTTCCAGGACAACCAGGGATACACAGACAAACACTGTCTTGAAAAACAAAACAAAAAACATCAACACAATAGAAATTGCCTACATTTCTCTGAAAAACTAACACAAATGAACTAAACTTAGTGTAAGACTTAAAATCATCCTGTACCCCCTGGGACTTGACCATGGACTTTCTGGACAGGGGGGCCCTAAAGTAAGATGTGCTGATCTTGGCAGAAACCAGTTTTGAACTGGCAAGTGGCATTAGGACTCTCCTGTTTAGTTCGGCGATAATCGGCTAAGACAATTTTCTGAGCTAACTCTGGGACAGTGCCAAGAAATCCTTCCACTTCTCCCTCAGACCGAGTTTATTAAATATCAGCTGCTCTGAAGACCCATGGAGCAGACTGCCAATACCAGTGCGTTATTAGAACTGATAAAGGACTCTCAGCTGTGCGGTGGAGTTATATCTATCCAGCCCTCCCCGGCCAGGAGACAAACATGAACCATGATGGCTACCTATAGCTAGATGGGCTTCCCGGTAGCAGCTTCTGTGCACCAAATACTGCCTCCCAGAGGATTGCTTTTGTCCTGGCGAGGCACACAGTGAGTCAGGTTGGTCTTTCTTATGTCCTGTTGGATAAGCTTTCTCTTCCAGAGAACAGAGAGGAGAGGAGAGACAGGAAGTCCAGCATTGTGTCTCACACATCTGCCCCGCACCGCAGGCTTGGAAGGTGACCTGCGTGAGTTTATTACTCCACTTGGAGGTATTCGCTGCCACTGGCTTAGCTCAAGGAATGATGGAGAGGCAGAAAACAGTGACCAGAGGCAGGGTAGGCATGGCTCTGCCCAAGTCACTGTACCACAGGCCCTACTACCACATCTGGGTGGCACAGCCCAACCTCCTGCAGATTCCCTGTGTGGAACAGTGTACATAACACGTATATAATGTGTGTTAAGCATTCCATACCATTCCCCATTTCCCTCATTGACTCCCCCAAAGCCAGTCCCTTCTTTTTACCAAATGGTCCCCTGTTTGGTTTCAGACATGACAAGTGACTGAGGCACACATCTTACATATCAAAGCAGACCTGGCCTCCAGGTCTCCCAGAATTCCTGAGTCCCTACCTGGCACACCCTGCCCTCAACCTTGAACTTTCCAGCCCAGGGGCTGAGAGGCCCTCCCCCCCCAGGGGCTCCTCCCTATTTAATCCAGACTTTTTGCTTGCCCTCTCCCTCTCTCTCTCCTCTTTTCTTCTCTCTTTCTCTCCCTGCCTTCTTCTCTCCCTTACCCCTCCTGCCCACATGGCGACTTCTCTGGCTTTGGTCCTTGGGGCCAGTGATCTCACTTGTCCAAGAGCAACTTCCCAATAAACCTGCCTTTAATATTGATCTAATCTGGCTCAAACTGGCTCATTTGACCAATGGTGGAGAAATAACATATCACCCCCTTCTACATTTCTGCTCTCTTTTATAAATCCTAGATTCCACATATGAGAAAAAAGAAAGACAACCCACAGGATTTCTCCTTCTGAGCCTGACACTCACCATGATGATCTCCATTTCCAACCATTTTCTTGCCTATGATGTAACTGCTTCGTTCCTCCTTTGGGCTGGATAAATCCAGTCATATGTTGATGAGCATCCTGGCTGCTGCCATACCTTGACCACTGTGAGTGGCTCTGCAGTCAACATGGTTGTCTGTGCAAGGATCTTTGTGTGGAGTTAGAGTCCTCAGTGGCCTAGCCAGGTCACACAGGAGCGTCCATGCTGATCTCCATAGTGGCTGCACTAGTTATCTTCCCACTAACAGTGTTTGAGCTCTGAAGGCTGGGGCCTTGTGATGGGGGGGGGGGCAGTGTGTGCAGAGGGTCAGTGTGTATGAAGTGTGAGTGCGTGTGGAGTGTGCATATATGTGGAATGTGCGTGGGTGTGCGTGGGTGTGCATGTGGTGTGTGTGTGTGTGTGTGTGTGTGTGTGTGTGTGTGTAGTGATTCTCTGAGTAATTTTTCAAAAGAAAATGCATTTCTTTTACATTGTGGAGGACAGTCCCAGGAGCACAATTCTTGTCTCCCTGTCCTCTGTTTGCCCAGCTCCCAGTGTTCTCTTCCTAGCGTAGGGATAAGATCACGTTCTTAGCCTTGGGAATAAATCAATCCTATCTAGCTTGAGATGGTAAGCTGCTCCTTCGGGACCACAGCCAAAGGTGTAGAGAAAGAATGGGGGATGTGCAGAGAGGGGGAGAGCAAGAGGGAACTATATTGAATCTCAATACAATTCTCTGATAGTAGCAGGCATTTTCTTCCATCCTGGCTTATTGTAGCTCTAAAACCCAATGTCGCACCCTGCCTTCCAGTAAGCCTAACAATTTAGATTTATCTCCAGCAGTCTGAATGACAGTCTAGGGTAGACTCTGAGAAATCTCACTCTTCAGATTTCTAGAAGTATTTGAAATGAGAATTTTGAAATTTACACTTTTCCTGGATCCCTGAGAGGAAGTAGCTGTTGGGGGAGGCAGGAACCACCCACATTCCTCTGGCTTTGTCGACTGTCTCCAACACTCCTATAAATTGTGACCAAGGGGTATTTCCAGAAGGCTGTAAGCCATAGAGGAGCAGTGTGTTCCATCCCCTCGTCTTTGGTAATGTAGAAAGAAACTCTGCCTCTCTGAAACTCAGCTGTGGGTCCACATAAATGACTGTGACATATGTTAGTATTTGTTTGGTTTGAGACAAAGTCTCATTATATAGCCTTGACTGTCCTGGAACTTGCTATGTAGATCAGGCTGGCCTCCAACTCAAAGAGATCCATGCCTCCCAAGCCCCATACTGGTTTTAAAAGACTTCTCCACCACACCTGTCACATGTTAAACTTTATTTGAGTACTAAAATCAATGGCATATGAACTCCTGGAAGCAAGATAGGAGCAAATAATCAAGAGGGGGGGTGGGGAGGAAGAGGGAGAGAGAGAGACCGTGATGACTGGACCAGAGATCAGCAAGAAGAGAAAGCCTGAGGCCTAAGGCTAGAGGGAGGAAGTTGGAGAGGAGCTTACCAAGTCCAGCACCCCCCCCCCCCGACACTCCCCCTCCCCCTCCCGTGGCCACCAGAAGCAAACTGCAGCTACAGAGGAGCTTGGTTCAGGGAGAAATGCAGAAACTGCCAATGGGCATGTATGCAGAAGCAAGGCACACTTCCTCCTGCCCTCCCCAACAATCCATTGTCAAAATGTCTCCTTAGCTGTACCAATACCCCTGACCAAGCGTCCTGGGAAAAACAGCTTTCAGTGCCTAATCCTATCCCACACAATCATGATAAGCTGGTGGACTGAAGGGTACGGTGACTAGCCTGATCTAATAGCACACATCTACAGTATAGACTATGGATGTCAAAACAACATATTGTCCCTTGCGAATAGAGTATCATTTCTCAAATGGCAACACATAACTTTGGGCAGGGATGTGTGGAAGCAACAAAAGCTGGGGCAAGGCCCACATGAGGAGCGCCAGAGGGAACTCTCAGATCTGGAGAGCACCCCTCAAAGCTCTGGGGACAGCACATACTCAGCTGTTTTAAACAAACATTTGCTGAGCGTGCTGGGCTTGGCTCTAAGCACATTCCTCACGTTAGCACACTTGATCTCTCAATGAGCAGTAATGTCAGCTCTACGTTTCACAGGTAAGGAGGAAAGACAAAGAAGGGGCCCTAGAAGGTGGCACAGCCCAGGGTACAGATGAAGAAGTCTGAGTCCAGCCATGCCATTTGTGTGTGCCTGGTTCTGTTTTCTAGGCCATGATGGTCACTATGGAAAGGTGTGTGCCAATGACTTCATTACCCTCCTAAAGCGCCTGGTCCCTCGCTACCTCATCTGACCTTTCCTTTCCCATGTAGCTATCCCCTCCCTCTCTCCCTCCCTCCCTCCCTCCCTCCCTCCCTCCCTCCCTCCCTCCCTCCCTCCCTCTCTCCCTCCCTCCCTTCTTCCCTCTCTCCCTTCCTCTCTACAGCACAGGCTGCCCTAGGACTCACTGTAGGTCAAGCTGGCCTCTAATTTGTGTTATCTTCCTGGGGTTATAGGTGTGCATCCCTGTGCCCTCCTGTCTTCATCACGTATAACAATAGTAGTAAATGTCCCTTCCTCATCCTCCTGCAGGATCACAGTGCCCTGCCACCTTATCTCTTGCAGTAGCAGACTGAGAATTAAAGCCAATGTTGGAGTTGCCTGCCCTACCCTTCCCTGTGAGATCAGGATTAGGAAATGAATTCGCCCACCACTCGTACCCAGAACAACCATCATAAGAATTAACCGGTGGGGCAGCCAGACTCTTTCTGCAGCCAGTGATGGATGGCACACAGGCTCTGTGCAGGAGACACTTCTGCTCTTCTCCCAGCACTGTGTGCCCAGCGCCACAGGGGAGACCAAGAGGGTGTCGCCCACAAGATGAGGGGCCCCACCCAGGTGAGGCTGCTCAACTGGATCATCTGGAGGGACTGGGGTTCAGCAGGCAAGCTGAAGGAAAAGGACTAAGAAGGAGGTTCAGGTGGGTGGAGGGTGCAAGGGTGTCCCAGAACCTATCCGGTGGCTGCTGGCCAGGCCGCATTGGGTGGGTGGGGGAGGTGCTCTTTGCACATGTTGCTGAGGAAAGATCTGACATCCCGAAGGAGAAAGGCTCCCTGAACCCCGTGCTACGCCGTGACCCCTTTGAATTAATTTGTGTTTTCAGCTACAATCTTTAAATCCCCACTCTGTCAAGGAGCCGTCTAGAGCCTGTTTGTCACAAACTGTTGATCATTCCCCTAATGCTGTAGTATCGTCCTTCAAGCTATTGATCACCAATATCCAGAACAACAAGGCTCTGGTAGAGCACTGAACGTCACCAAAGACTTCTATTGGGTACTGATCAGACCAATCACCCTCAGGCTGATGGATTCTACTGAGGTCAAGTTGCAAGTAGAAATACTTCTAGCTCACACTTTTCCAGGCTGGTCTCTAAAGAAGGTCCTGCCCACCATCTTGCTGAAATGTAGATGTGCTGAATCACCAGTATCTGCCAGCTCTGTGGCCCGATTTGAAGAGGAAAAAGCTGATGTGCCCCTCACAGCTCTTCTGGGGAGCACACAGGGTTTTCTGGAGAGCACGCCCCACACTGTGCTGGTATCCCATGTGCTGGTATCCCATCATGCACCAGATGCTGGTATCCCATCATGCACCAGATCCAGAATGTTCACGGTAACTGCGACTTCTGCCACTCTGGCCTTTTGGGCTGCCTCACGCTTGCTGTGGTGTGTGAGAAGCGAACAACAGTGACCAAGCAAGCTGCCCTGATGCCCTACTGCTCTAGCATCTCCATGCCAACCTTGGGCTCGATGGCATGCTGGCCTTTCCCATTCCGGAACATTCCCAAAGGAGCAAGGGGGAGCCAGAGCTTAGCATTCTCATCCTCTCTCTCTCTCTCTCTCTCTCTCTCTCTCTCTCTCTCTGGTGTCCATATTGCACGCTGACCAGCTTGGTCTTTGAACAAAGGCATGTCAGGCCCCTGTGTTTAGTGGACAGTTGTAAGATTTTGACTGTCTCAGGACATTTTTAATGAATAGCCCATCTCTCACCTGCAGGGATGCACAGGCATAATGTGTGCACTAAGATTGGCCATTTTTGGGGGTTTTTTGGTGTGTTTTTTTGAGACAGGGTTTCTCTGTGTAGCCCTGGAACTCACTCTGTAGACCAGGCTGGCCTCGAACTCAGAAATTCGCCTGCCTCTGCCTCCCAAGTGCTGGGATTAAAGGCGTGTGCCACCACGCCCAGCTTCCATTTTTGTCCTGAGTGTGAGAAAGAAGTTCCAGGAAGACATTACAAGTAGATCTGGCAGGTGTGGATCTAAACACCAGCTCTTTAGCTGGAAGGCTGGGACCTGAGTAATCACCTGCCCACCTCCAAGCCTGTTTCCACATCTATGCAATGGAAATCATAATTGTATCCACCTGCTGTGGTTTGGCTCTAAAACACCTCCTCACAGGCTCATGTGTTTGAACAATTGGCCCCCAGCTGATGGCACTGCGTGGGGAGTGTGGAACCTCTGACTTGGGACCTCATTAGTGAACATGGGCAACTAGGACTGGCCTCTGAGGTCAGTCTTGTTTCCACTTTGCCTCCTGATCACCATGATGTGAAGAGACTTCATCATAAGCTCCAGGCTGCCATAGCTCCCATGCTCTCCCCACTATGATGGGGAAATACTCTGAAATTGTAAGCCCGAGCATACCTCTTCCCCCAGAGAAAAACGACACATCACCCCCCTACCCCCCATAGCTGAGGATGGAGACTGTGAAGGGAGAAGGCTCGGAGCCATAGGGAACAGTGCTCACGTGGTGTCCAGCTTTCAGAGTGCAGGGTTACAGCAGCCGCCTTGCAGGCTTCCTAAGCCTCCCAAAGCCAATGCAATAGCACGAGCAGACTCTGGGGCTGTGGAGCTGTGAGCTCTGAGCTGTGATCTCCATAGGCTTACTCAACCCTTGAGTGACCTGCAGGGGAGGCTGGCACTGGACTCCCAGAGTCCCAGTTATTGTTCCACCATAATTATAACCACCTAAGTGTGGTGAGTCAGAAACTGTAGGGTTAAATGGCTGGAAGAACGAGGTCTAAAAGGCGCCTTCAGGAACTGGTCTGGGTGACTCTTTAGAGGCACTTAAAACATGGATGGGAGGTACCAGGCCCCAGAAATGGCATGTGTCCCAAGCAGCTACAGCTTCCTGCACGTGTGGTCTGTTACCTCCCACACACCTGTGCCACCTCCTCCCACTCAGCCCCAGGGAAACAGAAGGTAAGCATCTTGTGCCCAGAGGAGGCCAAGAGAGGGAGGGGTTGGTGGCCATGCTTCTGCCCTATAGTCACTCCACCTGCCCTCTGGCTGCCCCTTCCTCAGCTAAGCAAATGGCTCTGATAATTCAGGAAGGCTTGGTGCAGATCACCAGAAGAAGCCACCACACCGCTGGCTGACCCATACCACCTCAATGCCGGTTCCTTCACAGCAGTATGAAGTCCTTTGGTCACACCCAACCCCATCAAGAACCTGAACTTTACCAATGCGGCTGTAGCACGCTGGGCACGCTGCTACGGTCCATACAGGATAACACATTTGGTCCTCATGGTGTGCCTGGATTGGAGGTTCCGTGCCTGCCCCCCAGTTTATAACTGAGCAAATGGCAGAGATAAGACCGGACACTTTGGAAGCTCACTTTACATTTCTATAAGGCTGGAGATGTAGAGACAAAACCAGGACAAATCAGCAGACTCTAGGCCCCAGATTACCTCCTCTGGTGGCTCCAAGTAAAACAAACCCTGGATTCTCTAGTGGCCAGATTAATGTGGGCTTCTAGAACTTCTGGAGCATGATAGGGGCAGAACAGAACCCCCAGGAACCTTCTCGTACGTGTGTGCATGTCTGGGCACCCATGCACACGGGAGCACACGTGCACCTCCCACTTCCCCTGTGTCTGGGCTGTAGGCACAGATCTTGACCCCTGGATCCTTAAATCTACCATTTTATTGTGGTTGGAAAATATACACAAGCCCTCTTAGCCAGTTTTTAAGAGTACAGTTTATTGGTGTACTCTTCTTAAGAGTAAAGTTTATTTGTTTACATTTTATTTACTTATGTATATGAACAAGTGTTTTTGCCTGTGTGTATGTCTATATTCTATGTGCATGCCTGGTGCCCGTGGAGGCCAGAAGGTGTCAGGTCTCCTGGAACTGAACTTACAAATGATTGTGAGCTGCTATGTGGAATGCTAGAAATTGAACCCTCGTCCTCTGGAAGAGCAGTCTACTGCTCCTTTGAACCATCTCTCCAGCCCCAGTAATGGAAAGTTTAATTGTAGTGTTGGGTATCCAATCTCAGCACATTTTCATCTTGCAAATGGAATCATATTTGTCTTATTTATACTTCTTATCTCTTGAGAATGTCTCTGGAGTTCGCCTTTGTGGCTAGGTCAATAGGGAGAGAGTTCTTAAAGTTTGAGAAGTGATGTCCTAGCGGGGAGGTTGTGTGTGTAGGGATAAATTCTTGGCTTCTCTTCAGTGTATCCTTTTTCATTCCTTACAAGGGACACTTTTAAGAATCTCAGTGCTTTTTTATGTAAACAGCAGAATGCTGAAGTTTGCCAAACGCACCTCTAGACACAAAGACACTTGAACAAGGAATGAGGATATAAGTTGCAAGTAATACAGACACAACAGAACTGGCTTCCTCCAGCATTGTCTCAGGAGAAGGAAGTAGAGTGTGGCCAGCCCAAATGGCCCAGTTGTCAGTAACAACCCAATGGGAAAACAATGCTGCTGGCCATGCTCCAAGCGATTAACAAACACCAGTTCTCCAAAGGTGTCTTCCCCCACACTGTCTTCTCCACTGCTTGGAGTTTAAAATGTGGTAACGCTGAGACTCATTCTGGGGGTTTGTGGGGACGTGAAACAGAAGATGACCTTCACGTTCGAGGTCTACCTGAGGTTTGAATCCTCTTTCTTCCAGCTTGCCCTCAGTTGTTTCAAATCTTGGAAATGGGGTGCCTTGTCTACTCCACTCACCCTTTTGGTTCTCCTGTGGACTGGCTCCCCAGAAAGCAGACATTGGGGTGAGTGACTGACAGAAGCCAAGCTCCAAGAGTCAAAGGAGAACAAAGATGAAGCCACAGAAGACCTCGGCAAGCCTCAGAGGGCTCACCTGAGCCATCCCTGTTGTGGGCTGGGGAACAGAAGCAAAGGCACCAGGGGACAGCCAGTGGAGCTGCAACAGTCTGCTCCTGTTGTCCTTGGTGACCTGCTTAAGAGACATCTTGGGGTCTTGGCGACATTTCACTTTTGTGGGTCTGGAAGTACTAATGCCCAGGAGGAGGAGACACACCCATCAGGCACAGAGCTCCACAGACCCTCAACCTGTGGTAACCAGGGGTTTCTGGGCCAGTTCTTCCATCAATAATCCATCAGGCTAAGACAGACTTCTTCTGGAGACAGGTATAACTCTTCCTGAACAGCAGAGGGAAGATAGATCCCTGATCAGACCTGGATCGCTTCCGGAGGGAGCATCCAGAGTGTATTTCACCAGTCTTCTGGGTAAGAGGGTGGAAGTGAATGGAGTTTTTGCCTCCAGGGGAGCCACAGCAGGTGAAGACTGAATTGCGCAGGTAGCCATCTCCTTGGTGTGTTCTCCACCAAGTGTGGCCAGTGCCTACCACAGAGACCTCATGGAAGGAGAGTGGGCTTGTGTGTACCTGTGCCCCACGTACGCCCTCTTGGGCCCCTTGGCTGCCTGTGTTTGTACCTGACTTCAGTGCTCTCTTAACTCCAGGCTTGAAGACACATGTGGCTGGGCTGAGAGGAGAGACAGAGCTGGGCAGGGCAGGGCAGGGTCTCAGGTCTCAGGTCCGCATTCCCGGAATGCAGTCCAGCCTGATCCTGTAACCCTCCTGGCAGGAATGGAGATAATCCAACGAGAATCGTGCCCCTCCCTCTGACTGTCAGATATTGAAACAGCCGACCCCAAGGTTGGAACTTCCTCAAGAGTCTGATGCTGGGAGAAGAAAGAGGCTGAGGCCTGGATCCCAGCCAGAGCAGAATCTCATCCCCAGAAAAAGATTCCACACAGTAGTGACAAACCACCTAACTACCTTACAGAAGAGACCAAAGCCAGGACTATGATGGCCAATGACAAACCTGATCACATCTTGACTAATTGCACTCAGCTCTTGCCCTCTCTGAAGATGGACTGGAAGAGGCCACTGGGGCTCTCGATTTCTGCTTCTTCCTAATGTGGTCACCCTGAGTAAATCTCCTTTCTCTGTTTTCTCCTTATCTGTCTAATTGGCCTATTGAATAAAGCCAGACCGGGGTTGGGGTGGAGGGGGTGACATACATCTTTAATCCCAGTAATCAGGAGACAGGGGCAGGCAGACCTCTGAGTTTAAGGTCAGCCTGGTCTGCAGAGTGAGTTTCAGAACAGCCAGGGCTACACAGGGAAACCCTGTCTCAAAACCAAAACCAAACCAAAACAAAACAAAACAAAAAAAACAACAGTAGTAGTAATAATAATAATAATAATAATAATTAATAATAATAATAATAAATACACCTGCTAAGGACTTGTGGCCATGCATGACTGATGAGGGTCACCAGTGTCCAAGCTGTGACCCTAGCAACTCAGGTAACAATGACACAGGCAGAGGAACCCCAAGATATATGTCAGGCTTCTGACAGACAAGCAGCTCCAGAGACCCCACCCCCACCCCAAACATTGAGCCCGGAAAGAAGCCACCTTGTTGACTTTAGTAGCAAAAGTATCCCCAAATCTGGAGTGTGTCAAAAATGGACAAAGGGTGCCACACAGGGTGCTGACATTTGTAACAAGCTTGATTGCAAGGCTGGCTTTGTTAAGAACAAGGATGAGCAAGGGATGATAGGCAGACTTCGACCTGAACTGGACAGAAAGGAGCGTCTCTCACCGAGGAGGAGAGAGCAGAGACCATCCTTCTTCCAAGACCTCCTTCTGGACTACGAGAGAAGAGGCCATTGGAGGCCTTTTTAAAACCAGAGAATTGACCAGTTCAAAACACAAAGTGTTGCATTTCTTCTAATAACACTGAGTTTGGCCTGGGCTTGGGGTTATTTTGAAGCTGGCAAGTTTCCTCAAAGCTGCTTTGGGAGCAACCCTGTTCATTAGTTGGTTCATTCACAGCTTCTTCCTACCAGTTAGCGTGCCTGGAACCCTGCTGCGCAAACAGCACTGGCTCGCCAGCGGGCCTGTGGGCTGGGCTGCAGCTCCCATGCACGGGCTTGCTAGCATGTGCAGAGCCCCTGTTCCACCCCAGCACAGTGAGCAAGCAGGCCTTGTGTGGACAGGGAAAAACAGACACGCTGTCTCTGTGGCATTTTTAGCCTATGAGAGGGGGAATCATCAAAACAAGACAAACATACATAAAAAGGGAAACGTGATTTGTAGTGGTTCCCGAAGGGAAAGCCAGAGTGCTGTGATCCAGACCTTGAGGGGAACCGAAGGGTCTGATTTCCATCTAAAGAACTGTTAAAAAGGGAGTTGAGGCTTGAAAGCTAAGGACTTCAGCGAGGAAGGGGGAGGGGTGGGGTGGGAGTGACCGTCCTTGGCAGAGAGGGCAGCCTGTGTGCAGTCCTGGGGTTGGGGAAATGGGAACTGATCAGAGAATCAAACAAACCACAGAGCTGGCTCCAGTTCCCCAGGGGCAGGTTGTGTGTGTGCAAAATGAGAAAGTGGTCCTAAAAACCGGTACTGACCAGCCTGGACACTGTCCTGTATCAGACGCTTGAATCGGGCAGAAATAATCAATAGTTCTGACACATAATGAGGCCACAAACAGGCCAGCCATGTAGACAGGATTCCCAAGAAAGGCTGTGTGCCAACATAAGGCTAGGGAAAGAAGAGACTGTTTGTTTGTTTGTTTGTTTGTTTCTTGTGAGTGGGAGCTTTGCTCACACTTATGTGTGTGCTTCACATGCGTGCCTGGTGTCCTCAGAAAAGGAGGTCTGATCCCTGCGACTAGTGAACCACCATGTGGGACTAGTGAACTAGTGGGACTAGTGAACCACCATGTGGGACTAGTGAACTAGTGGGACTAGTGAACCATCATGTGGGACTAGTGAACTAGTGGGACTAGTGAACCACCATGTGGGACTAGTGAACTAGTGGGACTAGTGAACCACCATGTGGGACTAGTGAACTAGTGGGACTAGTGAACCATCATGTGGGACTAGTGAACTAGTGGGACTAGTGAACCATCATGTGGAACTAGTGAACTAGTGGGACTAGTGAACCACCATGTGGGACTAGTGAACCACCGTGTGGATGCTGGGGACTGAGCCCCCATCCTCTGGAAGAGCAGCCATTGCTCATAACCATTAACCCATCTCTCCAGTCTACTTAAGCTCCTTTGAGTCTATAAAAGATTTAACCTTTGGGGAGATAAGAGAAGGTTAATATAACAGTTTCAGTTCTTATTTATCCCAAGAGTGAAGGAGTCCAACTGAGGCCAGAAAGCATAAATGCAAACAGGCTATCCACTGAAGAGGGGACTTTTGCTGGGTGTGATGCCTCACTCCTGTAATCCCAGAACTCTGGAGGCTGGAGCCACAAATTTGAAGCCAACAGAGGAGAACACATAAGTTTCAGGCTAGCATGGGCTAGAGGGTGCAACCCAGCTTCAAATATTGAATCCAGCAGCCCACGTCCTACCTGGAAAATTACACTCTAGCAGAGAAGAGAAACTATCCGTTTCAGTATCACGCATGAGAGCTGATAAGAGATTGTAAGTTAGAAGGAAGTATGAAGGACACCACTGTGGTGGGGTCAATGCTGGGGTCTCAGAGCGGAGGAGTCAGCGTCCCCGAGGAAGTAGGATAAGGTAATTAGGCAAAAGGTTGGCTGGAGGCTAGAAGAGAATAGTCTAGGCACTGGGCATAAGCAACACCCCTGTGATGGGAACATCAGGAAAGTTAGAAATTTGGAGACTGGGGTACAGAGAACATAGATAGCAAGGGGGTGCCATTAAACATGTCCTACTCCTTTGTGGGAAATTGTCTGAGGGTTTAACTACTGTGAACAGACACCATGACCAAGGCAACTCTTATAAGAACATCATTTAATTGGGGGGCTGGCTTACAGGTTCAGTCCATTATCATCAAGGTAGGAGCATGGCAGCATCCAGTCAGGAACAGTGCAGGAGGAGCTGAGAGTTCAACATCTTCATCCAAAGGCCAATAGAAGAAAACTGGCTTCCAGGCAGCTAGGATGAGGGTCTTAAAGTCCACACCCACAGTGACACACCTACTCCAACAAGGCCACACCTACTCCAACAGGGCCACAGCTTCTAATAGTGCCACTTCCTGGGCCAAGCAAGTACAAATCACCACAGAGATGGACAGAGGGGACAAGAGAGCAAGCATAGAGGCTAGTGAAATTGAGAAAATTCTCATGAGACCTTGTGGTAGCCTGGACCAGGACTGGGGAGATGTGGCCAGGTTTGAGACATGTTTAGCATATAGATTGGGCCTGGAGTAAGTAGACTAAAAGGGTCACAGGCGTTTACAGGGAAAGAGGAACTAAAGGCTGAGACTCAGAGAGTCTGTGGGTATTTGGAGTTATTCATCAGCTTAGGGCACCTCAGAGAAGACAGGACAATGGCTGAAAAGGGGAGACTTGGATTTCAGACGATTTGCAGAATGGGTTCAAGAATTAAACAGTCTTGTTAGGCAGTATAAAACACACACAATCCAGGTATTTTATTTACAAGCTATAAGCTTAGATTGGACAGGTTAGGAGCTATTCTAAATTATTTCCCAGCGGTATGTCCCTTGTTACTTGCTGTTTTTTTCTGGCCACATGCTTGTGGTCCAACACAGAGTAGAAACAATTACGAGAACTATTAAGTAAGAGCTACATTCAAAAAGTCTAGTCTGTTTGTATTTGGCAACTTGGGAGAACTTATTTTATTATCTATCCTATCCTGGTGAGTTTAGAGTTCTGATCTAAATCATTCTATATCCTAACTTGTATTACCATTCCAAAAACATCTTTAAACCTAAAAACATCAACTCATGTCCTAAACAACCTAAGGTTAACTGTGAGACTATAACTATCTAGTAGTCTTCAACTGAAGGAGATAAATTTTATCTGAGTATGCAAGAAGTCCAGGCAAGCACTTCCAAAATTATAAAAATGACAAGACAGTTGGCTGTCTGGGAAGCTACCCAGTATTCTAAAACATTGCAGCAGCATCTTCAGCCTCCTGGTCCAGAAGACCCGACAGACCTTTTGTGAAGCAGGAATTATGAAGGACCTGTCTTGGCAGGGCTTGGCAGTTGATTTTCCTGTGTCCATTTGTCGTTTCTGGCCAGTATTCTGTCTGCAGGTAAAATTAAGGCGTTTTTCTTTTCCCAGTGACTAACTTGCCATAAATGACGCCATCTCCAAATGGAGGTCCTTCAGTGTTTATCATCTTCTTCCAAGTCAGATGCTGTCAGGAGCTGACGTGTCTCAATGTCAAAGAACCTAAAGTTAATTTTTTAAAAAATATCTTTAAATGCCGTATCTTTTTTTTTTGGGGGGGGGGGTGTTTCGAGACAGGGTTTCTCTGTATGGCTGTCCTGGAGCTCACTTTGTAGACGAGGCTGGCCTCGAACTCAGAAGCCTGCCTCTACCTCCCGAGTGCTGGGATTAAAGGTGTGCGCCACCACGCCCGATGAGTCTCTGAGATCTTAGAAGAGGTCTTATGACCTCCCCTTAGATAACAATATATCTATAGCTCATAAAATAACCAAAACCAACCACCCCAAACTTAAGGGAATTATAATTGTTTCCTGATGAACTGGGGTGAAGAATTCCTTTTGGAGGACCCAAAGGAAATTGGGGAAATGGTTAAGTCAAAAGAAAGCCAGCTGGTATTTGTTGTCCAGTCTCTGGGTGCTGTGAAAGTTCAGGCTTAAGTTCTCATTGGATCAGTCTGGAAGGCTGGGCAAACTGCAGCCATCTGGGTCAGCAGCCCTCTTTGAAGCCATTGGGGAAGCAAGTCTCCCAAGGAAACAGAGCTGTCTAAGGCAGGGCCAGACATCCTAGCATCCTCAAGGATTTGTCCCCAGCCTTGTCAGGGCTGCCCAATTTAGCCAAAGGTGATTTTTCTTCTTTTTCCTTAAGCAGATGAAAGACATTTCTCTTTCTTTAACAGTTAGTTTGGGTTAAATATCAGATTGTAATATAAATGTTTACCTCTATCATTTAGAAGAATGATATGAAAAGTTGTAGGTTTTAAATTGTCAAAATCTACTCTTTTTTTCCTCTTTTTTCTTTTTGGTTTTTCGAGACAGGGTTTCTCTGTAGCCCTGGTTGTCCTGAAACTCACTTTGTAGACCAGGCTGGCCTCGAACTCAGAAATCTGCCTGCCTCTGCCTCCCAATGCCTCCCAAGGCATGTGCCACCATGCCCGGCTGAAAATCTACTTTTAATAAGGGTTCTTAAATGCTTTAACCTCCCTTCTAGCCCACCATACATCAGAGGTAGTGGAAATAAAAGATTGTTAGGATATGGGGGAAGTAGACTTCTTTGGAACAATTCCAATCTGCGTTGTCAGGATATCAGTTCAGTTCACACCAAATCAGCAGTGGCAGGTCGACTCAGTTCACACCAAATCAGCAGTGGCAGGTCGACTCAGAAGACTCCTCAAGGCTCTGCTGTGTGCTGTTTAGAAGTAGTTCTTTGGGGGGCGGGAGAGGGAGATTTGAATGTCTAACTGTCAGGGTACCAGCATCCAGTTCAGTAGTGTCAGGATAGCAAACATGAATCAGCAGTGGTGGCACGACGCAGCAGAAACATCCAGGCCTCCTCCAAATCCGCATGAGTCAGCAAGAGTGGGACTGGCAGGGACACCAGAAGTTCTCTGCTGTGCCTCTCCTAACAAAGTGAAGATCATCAAAGACTGAGACGTGAGACCAATGAAGCACTGCAAAGCTAACTGTGCAAGTTCGCCATCACTGTCTGTTGATTTCTACTTATACTCCTGCAAACATCATGTGTCCTCCCCCAGGTCTTGCCTCAGTAAAACACCACGTGAATATTTCTTAGCAAAACTTCAGTGAGGTCTGTATCAGCTGACATATTCAGAAACTTCCACTTCACTTTGCCAATTGGCCCAAGTCTGAGGAAGAGGCAAGAAGCCACCAGAGCACCACCAGAAGCCTTTTGGAGTTTCTCTCTATGAAGTCACATCACGACAAATGATGGCCAGTAAGGAATGGCAAGGCCTAACAATACCATACAGCACCATCCACTGTCTGTTGGGTTATATTTATATTCCTTCTTAGTGTCACGCATCCTTTCATGTGTCTGCTTTAGCAAGACATTCGTTCACCTGTGTGCCCCAGCAAAACATTATTTGACATAACTGGCTTTCCAAAAAACCAGAAGTCCCCACTTCAAAAAGTCCTGAGGATTTTGTAGTCAACAATATCTATTGGTTATGCATAGACAGTTTTTTTGTTATTATATCTCAGCCAATCTCAGAGCTGTTCTCAAATAGCAGGATCAGAGCATACACAATCTGACCTGTTGATCTTGCCAACCTCCCTTGTTTTGTCGTAGCTAAGATCTTCAGGGGGCCTTCCCAGTTAAATATTATTTTCAATAATTTGGATGGAAAACATGGCTTTTCTTTTCCTGTTGGAACAAATGTAAAATCTCCCCAACGCAACATATTTCCTTTATTCCATTGTGGAATTAGGACTTCTATAGACTGATTTAATTCACCAGTTCTTTTTGAAATCCATTGGCTTTTAACCGTTGTATTACCTGTGTTATTGATTTTTAAAACATTTAAAACCAACAAAGCATCATTTAATCTATCCCTGGAATATTTCTTATTCCCCTTTTGTTCTATGAGCATCTCCTTTAAATTTTTGTTAAATGTATTTCCAGAACAGCTTGACCTGTGGATTGCAAGATATATCCAGGATGGATTCCATGCCATAATGCCTATAAAAGTGTTGTGTTCTAATGGACGTATATGCCCAAGCATCATCAGCTTTGATCATCAAAGGCATTTCCAAAACAGTCATCAGCTCCAATAAGTGTGCAATCTCAGAATCACGCTTTGGAATTTAAATCAGAAGTCTGTTGGGATTTCAAATAGGCATCAATAGCATGATGAATCAGCATATGTACGTATTTCAATTCTCCACACTCTACAAAATGAAACAAATATCTTATTTATGACATTGTTTTAAGGCAGTATCCATACGCAGAATCTGGATTTTTTTTTAACTTAATATATTGCATCTTTATGAGTTGTCCTTCTAAATTCTCAAACCTTTGCACACTTTTCTCATCTGGGACTACCTTTTCTGTTGTCATAGGTTCCAGATCCTCTACTCTCTGTTCTATGGCCTGTGATATAGTATCTAATTTCTCAGTCTCTTTCTTTTATAGGTTCACCTTATTTTGATCTCTTTGTAAAAGAACATATGATATTATAATAATTATTCTTCTGGTGGTAAGCATAGCAAGATTATACATGATCCAGAACGTCCTGTGACATTGCGTCTCCCTTTTATTTTTAACATAGAAAATATTTTTAATGAAATTTTATATTTAGTTGAGAGGTTTGGGACTTTTAAGTCCCCTGATAGCTTCGGGAAAAGGTTCCGTTTGCCTGTAGGCTCTTCAGATCAAGTATGTGTCTATGTTGGCTAACTCTGCCCCTAAACTGGAGCTGCAGGAGTTTGTCCTCTGACTTTTGCAGCTCTCCCACACAGACCCAAATTGGAGTGGGGGACCACCATTTGTCTGGCTTGCCTCTCAGCCTCAGCACCAGCCCCTGGGGAAGGCTTGAGGGAAGCTGCAGTGTAGCTTTGGAATTAGCTGTGAGCTGACCTGGCTGTGGCTGGATGAGAGTCTCAGAGACCTGCAGATCCTTTGCTTGGCACAGTGTGATAGGCATCGATTGCATCCCTAGGAAGTGCGCTGAGAATCTGTAGTCCAGGAACGACTCTCTGCCAGCCTTGTTTAAAGGCAGCAGCAGGTTCTCTTTATGAAGCTCACCTCCAACAGTTAGAAACCATCATTTTTGGTTTGTTTGTTTTCTTTTGGTTTTTGTTTGTTTGTTTGTTTTATTTTAAATCCTGGCATATGTCTAATAAATGAATATGAAACTTAAGAGTTTGGGTTTACGTCCTACATTGGGCGCCAACAGTAAACAGGAATTAAACATTCTTGATATCCAGTATAAAAGACACACAATCCAGGTATTTTATTTACACACTGTAAGCCTAGATTGGGCAGGTTTGGAGCTATTCTAACTAATTTTCCACTCATAGTGTTCATTCCATGCTGCTTTTCCTGGCCACATGCTCGTGGTCCATCTCCTCTCATGGCTGCCTCCTCCACATCCATGTCCTCTCCTTTTCTCTCTTGGTCTCCCTTGAGTCCTCTCACTTGATCCTCCAGTTCCACCTTTCTCCCTCCACTGCCCAATCACAGGCCCTAGCCTTTTGTTGACCAGTTAAATCAGAGAGCAAGGCTTACACAACATTTCTGTGTGTGTGAGAGGATCTGCTCATTGGGGATAGCCAGATCTTGGGAGTCAATATTTGGCATTAGAATACATAGCAGCATCAGACCAACCTACTACTACACACCCCATTAGAAACAAATGGAGAAAAGGCCAGAAACTCAGAAGGGAGATCAGAACTAGAAATGCCAATCTGGGGCTGGGGCGCAAGCATTGGCCAGTGAATGCTCACAAGCATAAGGGCCTGAGTTCAGCTCCCTAGAACCCACATGAAAAGCTGGGCACAATGGTGTGCCTCTACAACCCCAGTCATGACAAGGTAGGAAACAGGGACAGGGGGATTCCTGGAAGCTCACGGATCAGTTTGCATGTTGTCTATTTGATGGCTTTCTTAGTCGATGAGAGACCCTGCCTCAAACAAAAGATTGCAGGTACCTAAGGACTAATCCCAGAGTCTGTCTTCTGATCTGCAAATGCATGCCAGACATGTGACACTGGCTCCCATGCATGTACCCCACCACACACACGGGGGTGGGGTGGGGTGGGAGAGTGCACACTCCTTGACAGCGTGATTCTGATTCTCTTGGGGGAGAGTATGACATATAACAGTGAATAGAGCTATATCAGTGAGGGGTGGGGGTAGGGAGTAGGAGTTCGGGGGATGGGTGTCACACAGAGGCTTGAGAAACCCTGAACAGATCTACTTAAACTGATTTCTTCCATGCAGGACTCTCAGAGCCTTTCATAGTGTGGGTTGAGGGGAAAGCCAGTGAGGCTGAGGGCCTTCCAAAGATTGTACCACATTCAGATATTCCTAAAGATTTCTCTTTTTACAGAACCCTTCTATGCCAGGTCA
This sequence comes from Mus musculus, assembly GCF_000001635.26. Classification (NCBI taxonomy): domain Eukaryota; kingdom Metazoa; phylum Chordata; class Mammalia; order Rodentia; family Muridae; genus Mus; species Mus musculus. Next base: position 42,160,750 of record NC_000076.6, read on the forward strand.
CCTCAGTACTAGACAAATCTTCCTGACAGTGCAAGGCATTAAGTAGAGCAGTCCTCCCCACCCCCATCATTTGAACAGAGCGCCACACCCAACTAAATGCTCCTGTTCCATCTGAGTCAGCCCAGGACAACCCATCTCTACCCATCATTCTCAAGGCTGAGACATGCCTCACTGAAAATAACTTCATTTTATCATTATGGTTGTTTTTGGAATGATCCTAAGGAAGTGTTGTATCTCTGCACATTATCTGTTGTTGGGTTTCATCGCACCTGCGTTCACAGTTTTTCTTTGTTTTTTTTTTTTTTCTTGTTTTGTTTTGCTTTGTTTTGTTGTGGTATGTGTGAATGTCTATTTGCATGCTCACATATGTCTGAGTGCATGTGTGTAAGCAGGTTGCAGAGACCTGAGGTTAAGAGTGAAGTCTTCCTTGATAGCTCTCTCACTGGAACCTGCCTTTTAGTGAGTCTGGCTAGACAGTTTGTTCTGAAGGCTCTTGTCTCTCCCTTCAAGTGATGGAATTACAGCAGGCCCTCATCACACCTACTTGGCACTGGAGGTCTGGGCCTCTGATCTCCAGCCCTCTCACATTTTCAAGGCAAGACTGTTACTATCTGAGCTCCCCAGCCTTGGAGTACTTCTTGAATCTGCACTTTTATGTCTTTTGCCAGTTTTGAAATTCTTAGCCATTTTCTCTTCAGACCTTGTTTATGTGGCATTGCTTCTCTCCTTCCCTACTAAGATGCCACTTGCCTGTGTACACTGGGCCTCACCTTTCATTCAGGCTTCCTGATGTATTTCATAAACCATGTAGCAGGTTGGTCTGATGTTGCTTATTTTCTTATGCTAAACAGTGGCTCTCAAGATCTAGTTGCCCAAGAAGAGCAGATTCTCACATTCATCAAGTAATGCTATGTAAACCTTGCTCCCCAATTTAACTGGCCAATAAAAGGCTAGAACCTGTGATTGGGCAGCTGAGGGAGAAAGGTGGGACTTGAGGATTAAGTGAGGGGTTGTAGGAAGGAGGAGGAAGAGGAGAAGGAGGAGAAGAAGACGAGGAGGAGGAGACCCCAAGGGAGGAGGAAGCCACCAAGAGAGGAGATGGTCCATGAGCACGTGGACAGGAAAAACAGGAAGTAATGAGGGACATTATTCTTGCGTGCGCCCGACTCGCCAGCAAGAATGACGCTGCAACAGGATCCTTCTGCACACGTTTATTGGGAGAGCTTGATTGCAGAGGCGAAGAGACCCCAAGCCCAGAAATGGTGCTGCTTATATAGTCCTAGGAGAGGCGTGTCTCACACCTGGATTGGTTATACATGGGTTATGCTTACCACCTCATTTGCATGTCTCACATCTGATTGGTTAACATGTCTCTCATCTGATTGGTTAACTTGTCTCTCATCTGATTGGTTAACTTGTCTCTCATCTGATTGGTTAATCCTCAAAACCTCATCTTGGCAAAAAAAAAACTTTACTGCCTATGTATGCGTGGTGGCCAGCGGTAGCCAGCGCCAGCACATGTGGCTTCCCACATATTATGTCTAGGAAATACGTTATAATAGCTCCAAACCTGCCCAATCTAGACTTATAGCTTGTAAATAAAAATACCTGAATTATGTGTCTTTCATATGGGCTCAATAGAATTATAAATTCATTTTACATTAACCTTACTATCCTGTAGGAAAGTCTGGATATTTTCTTCTGACCTATCATCAAGTTTATAAAAATTTCTCTTCTCTTGCATATAATCTACTTTTAAGCTCTTCTACTGAGTTCTTAGGCCCTAAGTTTTCATTTGGTTCTTCTCTTAAAAGTCTCAGTGCATGCTGGGAAGATGGCTCTGCGTTAAGAGAATTGCTGTTCTTGTAGAGGGCCTGGGTTTGGTTCCCAGGACTGACATGACAGTTCGTAGCTGTCTGTAACTTCAGTTCCAGGGATCAGACATTCTCTTCTGCCCTCTCCATACCACACATGCATGTAGTAAACTTACAGACATGCAAGCAAATATGCATAGATGTAAAATAAAAACAAATAAGTATTTTTAAAAGACTGCATATAGGGGTGGGTCATAGCTTAGTGGCAGAGTGGTTACCTGACATGTATGAGGACTTGGGTTCAAGTCCCAGTATTAAAAAAACAATAAACTCCTTTAAAAAAAAAAAGGACTATATATACATTCATGTGGTATAAAACAATGTACATATGATGTGGTCTTAAATTATAATGATACTAAAAATTCTTATCACAGTGTTTTTACTACATATTTTCTGTTAGATATGCTTAGATGAATAAATATATTGCAATCATGTTATAATTGTCTACAGTATTCAATATAGTAGCATGTTACCTGGGTTTGTAGACTAGGAACAAAAGGTTGTGCCATTAGCCTAGGGGCATAGCATAGTGTGGGTGAATTCACCTAATAATCCAATAGTTATTTCTCTAAAGTGTCCCCATTATTACACAACACATGACTTTAAACTCTAACACTTTTCTCTTGGGTTTCAATCATTTGATCTGAACTCTTAGTGTGCCTTGTAATGAAAGGCAAAGCAATTCCAGAGACCATATGAAGAAACACAGTGATAACTCAAAGCTGTTGATGCTATCTTCCTCTAGATAGGATTTACTTTCATTTATGACAGGCAATCCCTAGCAGACCATCTCCTTTAATTTAACCTGAGATTGAATTTTCAGCTAATAGACTGGGACATTCACTAGGTTCTTGGCCCTTCGCTAGAACTAAATGCTAATTTTTAGTCTTCTTAGCCCTGTAATACAGCCAAGAGCTGCTACCTTGGAAATCAGTGTCTCTGTACTGATTTGGGATCAGCAAATGCTTCATGGGGAAGTTGCACTTGCCCACCTGTCCACCTGCTGTACCTGTCCACCTGCCCACCTGCCCACCTGCCACCTGTCCATCTGCTTTGCTTATCTGTCTACCTGTCTACCTGCTGCACCTGTCCACCTGCCCCCTATCCACCTGCTGCACCTGCCCACCTGCCCTCTATCCACCTGCTGCACCTGTCCACCTGCTTATCTGTCTACCTGTCCACCTGCCCACCTGCCCCCTGTCCACCTGCTTATCTGTCTACCTGTTCACCTGCTGCACCTGTCCACCTGCTTACTTGTTCACCTGCCCCCCATTCACCTGCTCACTTGTCTGCAAGTCCACCTGCTGACCTCTTTGTGTTTCTTCCTTTATGTGCCTCAGACTTGCCTTATTAGTTCGCTGGGGCTTCCCAACAGATGTTCCTCACTTTTTACAATTATGTTTTCTAGCTGTTCTTGAAGGGAGATCTGATTAAAATGAGTCCATAATGACCAGAAGCAGAGTTCTCCCTCTAAAAAATTAACCAGTGTGTTGCTGTTTCAGGCTTCACATTCTGCCCTTTGGTAACTTTATTTTAAACCTCAGCTCCAGTGGCTATAATGAAAATTGTCAAGGTAACAAAAACAACTGAAACTTATTATGGTAATAATTTTCAAGCAAAAAAAATTGTTTTGCCTTAAAGCCTTTTGTTTGTTTTTGTTTGAGACAGAGTCTCACTCTGTAGTATAGGTTGTCTTAGAATTTCCTATATAGCCCAGAATGGCCTCAGATTCACAGAAGTTCTCCTGAGTGTTTTTAGGGTTAAAGGTATGGCCACTCTGCCTGGGTCTGGAAGCTTTTTTCAATTAATTTTTAAAATTAGCATATAAAATAATGGTTTAATTATGACACTTTTATAGATGTGAATAATTATACTTTGTTCGCAATTGTTCTCCTTCCCACAGTCCTTCCTCCTCCTGAAGTTCCACTTATATTTTCATCATTCATACACACACACACACACACACACACACACACACATACATACCCATAAGCACATGCATGCACATAAATACACACACACATAAACACACACATATACAAATGCACAAACACACACTACATGAGCATAACACATTAAAAAAATTCTCGGCCTGAGGATATAGCTCAGTTGGTAGAGTATTTGCCTGGCATGTTCAAGGAGACCCTGGGGTCGATCCCCAGTAACCCCGTCCATACAAATAGATTCTGTGGATGAGGAAAAAATGTAACATTCGTCCCTACTCCTATTTCCCTCTCTTGTTCCCTTCTCCCTCCTCCCAAACAACCCCCCTTTTATTTTCATCACACACACACACACACACACACACACACACACGCTCATCAAATCTAGATTCCACATATGAGAGAAAGCATGATAATTTTTGAAGACTTCATTATTACTAAACTGTGGTGGTCTGGATGAGAGCAGCTTCAGAAGGCTCATAGATCTGAATATTTGGTCTTCAGGGAATGGAACTCTTTGAAAGGATTAGGAAGTGTGGCCTTGTTGGAGGAAGCTAGTCACTGTCATTAGACTTGAGGTTTCAAAAGGCCCATTCTAAGCCCAGAGTCTCTCTCTCCCTGCTGCCTGTGGATCTCCAGCACCAGGTCTGCCTGTGTGCCGCCAGGCTCCCTGCCATGATGAAAATGGACTCACCCTCTGAAACTGCAAATAAACCCAATTAAATGAATTCTTTTGTAAGAGTTACTAGGGTCGTGGTGTCTCTTCACAGCAATAGAATACTAGTTAATACATAACTAGCATGTCTGGCTTATTTTATTAAGCAGTATCTTACAATATCAATAAGCACTTAGGGCCAGGCATGGTAGTACACACCTTTGATCCCAGCACTCAGCAGGCAGAAGTAAGTGAATCTCTGAGAGTTTGAGGCCAGCCTGGTCTATAAAGCATGTGCCAGGACAGCTGGGGCTGTTACACAGAGAAGCCCTGTCTCAAAAACCAAACCAAACCAAACAAAGAAAGTACTTAGTGAGTGTTTAACTCTGGACCAGGTAGCATCTTCAAATGCATGCATTAATTTATTTAATGGGATACGACCAGTAGACTTTGGTTTTCATATTCATCAGTTACAGAATTTGTTCAAGGGTGGGTCATGGATAAAAGATGACCTATCACTCAGCACACAAAACCAATGCTGAAGAGAAGAACTTAGGTGACACTCTTACATAGGTTCTCAGATTTGATGGAACACAGAGGCAAAAAATGTAATCTCCAAGCCGTAAGTACAACCACAGCAGGGCTATAGTATAAGATAGTTGACACAAAAGACTAACAGTGAGCATGGTTTGCTCCAGCTGTATACTTCCTGGTGGTGGTAATGAAATGTCTGAAGCAGGAAGAAGCAGTAGGAAGCCGAAGAGGAGGAGGAGAACAGGGAACACTCATGAGTTGGAATCAACTGTCTTTGTATCTCTATGCTTTATGTGGACATCACGCGATTGCAGGTCATAGAAACAAGTTGAATGGCAGGAATAAAACCAAAAAGGAACAAGGCTGGCTCAGGGGCTGGGGAAACTTGCTGTTCTTCTAGAGAATCATGTACTTCAGTACTTGAATTCCTAGCACACACAGAAATGGCTCAGAACCACCTGTAACTCCAGTTCCAGGGTATCCAACACTGTCTTCTTCATAACAACCTATATCCCCAGTTCCAGGATATTGGACACTATCTCTGGCCTCCACAGTCACCCCACACACACACATACACACATGACTGACACACACCCATTAATGATTTTCTTTTTTAATTTAAGAAGAAGTGGACGTGTAGACTATTGCACAGAAATGTACCAAAGCCAGCTATGGAGTCCAGGACATAGTAATCCTACTGCAACTTCAGCTTTCAGCCGGACCCTCAGTGTGACCCGGCACTGCTCGCTCTGCACACTCCTCCAGCCCAGAAGAGTACGTACTCTACTCAGCTACTGAATGAAATTTGATTATGCTCCCTTTGTTCTCTAAAGAGTTGTGTTTCCTCCAGTGGGAGCAGTATGAAGTGGGCGAAGCATAAATACCTCATGGATGTTGGCAGTAGTTGTTATTTAATTTAGGGTGTAGAGAGAATCTCCTGTGTACTGTATAGAAGCATCATTGCCTGTCAATAAAAAGCTGATTGGCCAATGAGCTGAGGCAGAAACTAGGAGGTGGGATTATTGGTAGAGGGAAAGGAATTCCGAAATAAAGTCAGGCACGGGAAGAGATTCACCCGGAACCCTGGGGAGTCAGATGCTTGAAACTGATAAGAGGTAACCAGCCATATGACACTCAGAATAGAATAAACGGGTTATTAAGTTAGGACCTAGTCGGGACACAAGCCCAAATTTATGGCCTAGGCATTTATTTGCATATAATTAAGTCCCAGAGTCATTATTTTGGGAACAGGGGCACGGGTGGAAAAGCCCACGGTTACATCAGCATCCTGGGGTATGTAAGTAGGTCTTACCTAGTCTTCATTGATTGGATGTCACAAGTGGTTCCTTCGATATATGAAGGGATATAGAACAACCCAACAGAAGTGGCGTTTTATGGCTGGCATACAAGACATGAAGGAATGTTCCAGAGTACCTGGATGTGGAAGGTCATTGGTCATTAGCAGTCATGCTCTTTTCACCCCTTCTTGGGAGGAGCTGGTCCTCCCAAGGTCATTGGAGGTCAGCTAGCCGGAAACACTGGGGCTAGATGGGGCTTAGGTTGATTATAAATGCCCACTCTTAAAGTCAAAAGTGCTCCTCCTCAGAGCACATGAGCACCATCGTCACCACCACCACCACCACCACCACCACCACCACCACCACAATCACCATCATCAAAACCTCTGCCCAGTAAAATAATAAAAACAATTATTAAGCTCAGAATGTGACGCAAACTAATGTGTTACGTCACCCACGCACACTTACGCTGTGCCTCATCTTCACTCTGGAATCAAGACTTGTGCCTGCATGAAAGCCAAGCTGAGACTGGACAAGCAGCCATCTTATGTTTCAAAAGCTTTCAACCTAATTCCAGTTGTCCTATTTCTTTGTACTGTTCCTAACACTCTTACTAAAGGTTCTTTAAAGTTCTGTCCCAGTCTAAAATGTATTGTGTATGGCAGGGTTTTAGTTAGAAGTCCTGAAGCAGCCAGGCGGTGGTGGCACACACCATTAATCCCAGCACTTGGGAGGCAGGGGCAGGCGGATTTCTGAGTTTGAGGCCAGCCTGGTCTACAGAGTAAGTTCCAGGACAGCCAGGACCATACAGAAAAACCCTGTCTTGAAAAAACAAAAACAAAACAAAACAAAACAAAACAAAAAAGACCTGAAGCTAGCCTAGAAATTACCACAGGCAGATAGAGTGAGCCACTCAATCCTGACTCACCCCGCTTTGAACCCACAGTATACAGCTCTCACTTGCCCTCTGAAGACAGGCTCTGGGGTGTTGGTTCCCCAGCCCCCCACCAGCCCCACAGTGGAGGGCTCCTGCTCAGAGCAACTGAGAGAGTCTAGAAACTCCTCTGCCCTCTTCCTCTTCCAACTGACTTATTCTACACTGGCTCTAACCCAAGCATTTTGTTCTCCACAGTATACTATATGTAAAAATACTCCAGGCCCCACCCCCTCCTGCTTGGAAGACAGCATCAGCTTCCAAACCACTGGCCAGGTCTTTCCTGGTGGGCAGGAAGAAGGCTGCTCTGTGAAGACTGGAGTCTAAGTAAGTACTGAGAAAACAAACCGCGGGCTTCAATTTTAAGCTCTGAAAATAGCAAGGGCCCAGGATTCCTGCTGGCCTGAACTATGAGATTTGTCTCCCTTTGCCTAAGGAGGGGGCGAGGAAAAGACTTACAGGGCTTCTGCATCCCGAGGCCAAGCAAAAACCCAGGCTTCCCCAGAAAGGGGGTGGGGGGAGAGAAAGTGGGGAGAGACACAGAGACAGAGAGACAGAGACAGAAAGAGACACACACACAGAGACTCAAGTCCTGGGCAAGGAACCTCCTAGATCCCTGCCTGGCACCATCACCCTGATCCTGGAATGAACTGGCACACAGGAGTTCTGGGCCCTGCTGAATGTCCCTCCTGAGCTGTTATAGCTGTGAATGCTAAGTCCTGGTGGAAGCTGAAGCAGGTCTCTGAGAAGCTAGCAGCATATGTCACAACTCTGTACACAGCTGATCCTTCTGAACCCTGAGCACGAGGACAGCTACCACCAACAAGCGGACACACGCAGACAAAAGCTCCCACAGGTCACTGGCCCTGAGCCACTCAGATATTAGCCTTGCTGGTGTCTTCTGGTGCCCTCTTCTCTTACATGGAGAAAAGTCAACCTGTAGGGAGATCCTGGCATGAGAACAACTCTCTGTACAAATCGAGGTGCGTTTGAAGTGGCGAGGGAATGTCCTTCACTATCGGCTACCCACCTCCTCCTAGCTCTTCCCCTGCCGTTTGGGCATGACCAACCATCTTCCTCAGTGGACAATGGGGCAAAGGTCCGCAGGACAGGGCTTTATAGTATGTCCCCTTGGCTGTGTGTGTTTGCACAGCTCCTAGGATTAACAGAGTCAGCGAGTAAATGCAGAAAAGAATAACATACAGAGACACAGGCAAGCTGGGATCCGGCAGACTGGGGTTCTCTGATGGAGAAGGTGCAGCATCCCGGAAGGTCAGTGCACTTATTATACCCAGCTAAACATGGAGGTCGGCAGGAGCAACAGCAGGGGAGCAAACTCCAGGCCATAAACAGCTGAGAAGAGAGCTAGTGTGGGCATTTCTAACATACGCTGGCTGTTAGCATTAGCAGTTGGAGTGTGGCGGGCTTTGCTAACTCTCTGAGCCTTGCCCTGGGAAGGTGCTCCTCCCATGGGACTGAGGTAGGTTCTTGACCTGACGATGCATATTCACCCAGGACCTCGCTAGTTGCTCCATTCCTCCCCTACCCAATATGCAATGCCTGGCTGGTGCACCTTACAGCATCTGTCATGGCCTATCTGCAGCATCACCAGCAAGGTCACAAAGCTACTTGCAGCATCGTGGGAGAGGCACAAAGCTATGACGCAGGGTGAGCCAACTGAGCTTAGTGGAGAAACTAGGCCAGGTTTCCATGTGTGTGCATGAGTCTACGTAGAGTTGGTGCTGGACCTGCAAAAAGGTCCCTCAAGTTCCTGGTGACTGTGAGGACAAATATCACCTACAACCCTGGTGTCCCACCCACTGTCCCTGGGTAGCCATTACAATGAGAAAGTCAGAGGGCATGGGGGTCTGAACTATTCCAGCTATGACGAGAGTCTGTCCTCATTGGCCGGGTTGCCTCATGGGCAGTTAGTTCCCTGTCCCGAAGTCTTCCTGGAGACATCCCAGGTTTCCGAGTTTCTTCAGTTTCTCTGAGCTTGGGCTTGAGTTCCTATTGCAGCTGCCTACAGTTCAGGACAGTTAGGGCCTAGCCTGTCTAAACAGTGAATCAAGGGGCTGCTGAGGGGCCAGGAGCCAGGAGCCAGGACTGAGGATCAGAAGACCCACAGCTGTTTAGGAACGTGGTGCTTCAAAGAGAGACATTCAGCCTTGGGGATCCCCCTCTTCTTTCCTCTTGCTTCTCTGGTGCTGTGGGGGATAGAGCCTTGGGGGTATCATCCCCTCCCTAGAGTGCCTCTGGCACCTGGCCTCCTTATTCTCTGCACCCTGGAGCCTGACAGCTGCTCCTAACTACCCTCTAGTAAGTCCTTCTTTGACTGGCCTTGACCTTGTGACCTTCCTGCTTCAGCCTCCAGAGTGGCCGGGGTTAGGAGTGGTAGGTACTGACTGCTACACCCAGAACAAAGCCGGAGGTCAGACTATAAACCACAGCAGCCCCACAGTAAAGACAGTGACAGTACACAGACACATGCACAACTTCCAAGGGGACAGAAGCCCAGCCAGGAGAGGAGGCGTGTCCATAACATCCAACCCCTGACCAAGAAGCCCCGCGCAATCAGTACCTGACAAAAAATCAGGTATATTGACCACACTCTAGTTATCCAACACAAAACAGACACTATGGTGTGTGTGTGTGTGGTGGGGGAGGGACTGCTGTTGTTAGAGTTTGGTGTCTTTTGTCTTCATAGGGTTTGTTTTGTTTTTTAAGAGCCAGAGAAAGAACTTGGCATTGGGTGGGGAGGACCTGGAAGGACTTGGGAGGACTTGAGGGGGGGGTAGATGCGGGGGGGGGTGTGTGTGTGTGATAAAAGTATATTGTATGAAGAAATTTTAAGAATAATTTTAAAATGCAATTGGAAAACGTCCTGCCTGTGGACAAAGGGGTTGGGGCTGAGAAACACTCCCCAGGCTGGAGCCCCACCCTGTGGGTAACTGTCCCAGCCCAGACTGTACTTCTGGAGATCCATCTCAGTGTGGCCAAACCAAACCACAGAGTCCCCATTTGGAAGATCTCGTTTCCTAACCATCCTGGCCCAACATCAATAGCAAATGCTGCCCCACAAGTGGCCAGCCATCGATAGTAGGGACAAGCCAGGGGTCACAAACCAAACTCACATATGGGGAACTTCCCCCTGGAGAGGAAAGCCACCATCAGGAAAAAAAAAGAAAACAAAGTTGTCAGCCCAAGTTTCCTCCAAGGGAGACACCCTGGGCAGGGCTCCTCCTTGCAGCTGGAAGGCTTCCTCCTTCCGGGGCTGGCCCCCTCCTTAGGAGCTAATGATCCCCAGCTGTGCCCGCTTCTGCGTGGCCTTGTTAACCCCTTGGTTTCCTTGACCAGAAAATACTGGGTCACTCAATTCTGCGCTGGCCTCACCCACCATCTACTCAGAGGGGTGCATTAAATGGGTTCTCCTAGGAGACGTGAGAATGAGCAGCCGGTTCACCACACTCTCTCCTGAACACTGAGGTGTGTGAAGTTTCTCCCTTCGAGGCCATGCAGCCAGCAAATGAAGGTGGGATTTAAATTTGGCTCGAGGCTCTTTTGGGCATCTTATCACTTGTTTGGGTAAAGTTAGATTTTTTTTTTCAATTCGCAGATTACAAAGATCAACACCCTGGCATGTTGTACTTATTGTAAACTTGAAAAACAGAATTCTGGGTTGAAAATAGGAAGAATCTGGCTAAAGGGGAAATTGACTTTGGACCTACACCAATGTCTTTGAACTTCAGCCACCTTATTTTCAATATAGTGCAAGAAAAAGTGTCTGCCTGTCATGCTGGAGGTGGATTTCAACAGTGAGTGCTTGCCCTAGTGTTTATGACCCAAGTCCCATCCTCAAAATAGATAGAAGAAAGGAAGGAAAGAAGGAAGTCTCTTGAACTTATTTGAAAACGAAATAGATTCACTTGGGGAAAGCACTGTCATTTGTGGAGTCTTCTCAAGAAAGACAATGATGTGCCTTGACCCCCGATGGACTCTAGCACATTGTTTGAGTGACCTTGGAAGTTTCCTTTGTAAGAAGCAGGCTCTGAGAACTTCTGAAAACTGGAGTGTTTTTTTTTTTATTTGTTGTTTTTTTTTTTTTTATTTTGAACATGGTTTATCATGACTAAATCCTTTATGCCACCTGAAGGAGACCAGGTCAGAAAGAGTGCATGTGGTATGGCTCCAAGCACTTGGCCTTGCCTGGATCTTGCTTTCCTGGAGGAGGTGTGGCTGTGTCCAGGGTGTTCCTATCTGGGTTTGTTATGGGAGGGGCATCCTATTCTGGTAGGAAGGCTCCTTTCACAGTCATTTTCTGTTCCTGGGGTTCAGAGAGGAGCCTCGTAGGCCATTGTCAGAGGTCCCAGACCCATAGGATCCTTTGGGCATCGGACTGTATTTCATAGACTTCTGAGTGTTCCTGATGAGCAGAGATCTTTCTCAATAGCTATCTGAGTGCCCGATTGTGAACAAGGAAAAATAGAAAAGATGGGGAGACAGGGAGACAGTCCACAAGCCACACTAGACCCTCAGGCCAGGTATGGACACAGGAGTCACCCACATCTAGTGACATGAATCCAAATAGGAAAAGGGGACATGAGTTTCCTACTGCTTCCTGTGACTAACTGCCACCAATTTATGGTTCCCAACCAAAACACCCACACAGGCCATTGTCTTATGATTCTGGTCTGAAGACCAGAGTGGCTCTCACCATCAAGGTGGCAGCTCCCTTCTTCTGGACCATAGGTGCCAGCACCCAGAGGCCATCTCCATCCTGCGTCTGCCGCCCCACCTCTATCTTCAGTACCAATATGGCCGGCAAGGCAAGCCCTCCTTTCACACGCCTTTCTTCTAGCTTAGGCTCTGGTTCTGCTACTCCATTTCAGGAACGTTAGGATGACAGCAGGTGCATCTGGATCGTCTTATTTTTAATTGTTAACCCTTAATTTCCCATTGCCACACAGCCAACCATTTATAGGCTCCAGGTTTAAGACATGGACATCTTAGCCTTACCAGGCTGACACTTTTACCTTTGATCCCTGAGATATCTATATTTCAGTGTACTTCAGAATCTTGGCAGGCAGTGCTCCCAGACATTGACATTGATTCTGCTTTATTACTTATGGCCTAAGGTAGTTGACTTTGCTAACCCCCTCAATCCTTCCTGACGCTCACCATCAGACACCATACATAGAAGAATCTGCCCTCTTAGGTCGTCGGATTCGGTATAAGTGAATGTATTTTAGATACCTCATTACGAGGTCTTCGATCAGGGGCTGAGTGAGAAATCCTACTGTGCTCAGAAATAGAACTAATCTCAGCAAGTTCCTATTATGTGCTGCCAGGCTCTAAGGTCCCCCACAGTAACTCGAGATAGGAGGAATCACTACCTCTACAATGGCAGTGGGAACTCTGGGTTTAAGTGACCACCATGAGGTCAACACAGCGCAGCTGGCTGCCTCTCTGTTGCCTTTCTTTTCTCAAAGTTGAAACTCTTTAGAAAATGCTTACGCTCTAGTCGCTGACTCCAGCACTAGCAAATAGTAGGCCCTCGATGAGAACATGCTAACTCACAGGTTGAGTCAAACCATAGGGGTGTGTGTGTGTGTGTGTGTGTGTGTGTGTGTGTGTGTGCTGCTCACATTAGCTCTAATTCTTGTCAGAATCTTCAAGGGAGGTGCTATCTGTACCCCTCAGGAAACAGCCAAGGAGGTGAAACAAACCTAAAGCCAAATGAGCCCAGCTGCATACGAGGTCCCTGTGCTTCTCACTATAGCATGGCCCCCAGGTTGCAGGCCTTGTGGCCCCACAAAGGGCTGGCTGGCTTTTCATCTCACGAACATAAAATGTCCTTAGGTTTGAATTCTATAGTTAACAGATGCTTCTATTGTGAAGAACCTAACTGTACTAAATCAGGCATGTGTGGTGTGCACCACTCAGGGAAGGCATTTGTGTTCCTCCAGAGGTGGAGCCAGCCTTGGGCATAGCCAAGGGAGGAGGCCTGGTTCCTTATGCTCAGGGAGGCATAAACACAGCAATTAAAGCTTAAGTTACCCAGTAGCCCTCTTTAATTACATTCTTCCTTAAACACCAACAGGGCCAACAGGGCCACAGGCAGGAAGTGGTCCATCAGGGCCCAGCCTGGAGACAGCAACATCAGAGGACACACACACACACACACACACACAGCTGAGAGGACCGTTTCCCTTCATTATATGGGTGTTTCAGTCTGTACCCTTCCCCTCCTCCCTCTTGCTTCTCTTCATCAGACAGATAACCTGGGCCACTGTAATGATTAATATTATCAACTTGACAGGATCTTGAGTCACCTAGCAGATAAATTCTGCACATGCCTCTGAAGGATTATCTAAATCGGGTAAATTGAAGTGGGGTTGCCCAGACTAAGTAAAAGCCTGAGCTGAGCATGCGCATCCATCTGTTCGTGTGTGTGTGTGTGTGTGTGTGTGTGTGTGTGTGTGTGTGCTTCCTAACTGTAGATGGATGTGACCAGCTGCCTCTTGGTCCTGCCACCATGCCTAAACTGTGAGCCAAGGGAAACCCTCTTTTCACTGGGCTGCGTTTGTAATGTATTTTGTGACAATAATGAGAAATAAATAAGTGATATAGCCACCATGGTGCCTCCTTTTGTTTCACTTCTTTGGAACCAAAACTGGAGAGACAGCACGCAATGGCAAGCCCTCCACAGGCTTGAGATCTGCCTCCCTTGTACAGACACTCAGAACTAGCACTTTGTCCTTTCTTGATGATACACCAGCCAGCTCCATTTTCATCCCTTCTCCGTCCCAAATCTTCTCTATCTCCATCCTGATCTCCTCTATCCTCCTTCCTACCTTCATTCCTCAATCTCCACCTCTGTCCCTAGCTTCTCTATTCTCATTCCATAGCCACTCTGCTTCCATCTCACCCCCTGCCTCCTCCATTTCACCCTCTCCATCCTCCATCCAACCCCGTTTGTCCTCCATCTCACCTCCTCCATCCCCATCTCATCCCCTACCTCCTCCATCTCACCCCCTTTGTCCTCCATCTCACCCTTTCCATCCCCATCTCACCCCCTGCCTCCTCCATCTCACCCACTTTGTCCTCCATCTCACCCCCTGCCTCCTCCATCTCACCCCCTCCGTCCTCTATCTCATCCCCTGACTCCTCCATATCACCACCTCTGTCCTCTATCTCACCCCCTGCCTCCTCTATCTCACCCCCTTTGTCCTCCATCTCACCCCCCTCCATCCCCATCTCACCCCCTGCCTCCTCCATCTCACCCCCTCCGTCCTCTATCTCACCCCCTGCCTCCTCCATCTCACCCACTTTGTCCTCCATCTCACCCCCTGCCTCCTCCATCTCACCCCCTCCTTCCTCTATCTCATCCCCTGACTCCTCCATATCACCACCTCTGTCTTCCATCTCACCCCCTGCCTCCTCCATCTCACCCCCTTTGTCCTCCATCTCACCCCCTCCATCCCCATCTCACCCCCTCAGCCCTCCATCCATCTCCATGTCCCTAAGTCTCCTGCCAACAAACTAGAGCATCAGGCTCAGCTGACTGCACCACTGCTGGGCTAGATGGTTTGTTTTGTTTTGTGTTGTTTTGTTTTGTTGTACGTGGCTCGTTTTTCCTTGTCCAAATACAGAGCCCTTGCCAATATCCATTTTCTTCTAGTACAAGATGGTAGTGACTTAACTCCCAGTATTGTCCCTCAGTGTGTAGCAGACAGTGAGTGGAGCCCTGGAAGAGGCTCTGGATCCTGGGCACAGTCTGGAGGGAGGCAGTGGATTAGAGTCAGCAGGGTGGGAGTGACAAGGAGCTCTTCTTGTTTATGGATGTGGCCAAACAGGGCTCTGTGTGTGTATCCTCCACTCCCATCCCTCTCTCTTCCTCCTGTCTCATCTATATCTTCATCCAATCTCCATCTCTTCCATCTCGTCCCATCTCCATTTCCTCTATCTTCACCAACTCCATCTCTGTCCCCATCTTCTCTATCCTCATCTCCATCTCCCTCTCTATCCCCATTCTCAACTGCATCCTCTTTTACTTCTGCCTCAGTTTCCCTTCTGGAGATCTAACATTGTCATTCAGCAGCTTCCTCACTCAAAGCAGCACCTGTGGCCTGAACACATGTCTGATGGTCCATCTGTGGCTCAGATACATGTCTGATGGTCCATCTGTGGCTCAGATACATGTCTGATGGTCTAAAGTATGTGCTCTCTATGACCACCTTACAAGGAAGACGTTGCAGATGGGGAAACTCGTGAGGAAGTTGAAATAATTTACTCAGTGTCCAGTATGACTACTGCTGTGATGAAACATCATGATCAAAGCAACTTGGGGGAGAAAAGGGTTTGTTTGGCTTTCTTACTCATATGACCATCATTGAAGGAAATCAG
The DNA here is from genome assembly GCF_000001635.26 of Mus musculus. Lineage (NCBI taxonomy): Eukaryota > Metazoa > Chordata > Mammalia > Rodentia > Muridae > Mus > Mus musculus. The sequence continues at coordinate 42,176,394 of NC_000076.6, forward strand.
AACATGAACTCAAACAGGGCAGACACCTGGGGGCCAGAGCTGATGCAGAGACCACTGAGGAGTGCTGCTTATGGTTTGCTCCTCATGGCTTGTGTGGTGGCTACTCCCAGTTGCCAACTCGACTCTTATCTGGAATGAACTACAATCCAGAAGTGGAGGGCACACCTGGAATCCAGATCTTGAGGCTTGAAGACACAGGCTTTTGATCCAGATCTTGACGTGGGATAGCACAGGTTTTTTGACCTGGATCTTGAAGCATAGTGGTCATGAAAAGTTTAGGCCCATGAAAGGTAATATACACCTTCAATCCCAGCAGATGAGCAGATCTCTTAGTTCAAGGCCAACCTGGGACAGCAAATTCCAACTAAAGAACACCTTAGATACGGGTATGGTGGTACACACCTTCAATCTGGGCCATCCCTTCTGCTGGAGGCCTACATAAGGACAATGGAAGAAGGAAGTGTTCATTCTTCATTGCCTGCTTGCTCTTACTTGACAGCACATCAGTTGGAACCTACTTCTTCAGGACAACAGCTTATGCAGAGACCAACTGAAACACCTAACCTCATGGGACTGAGCAACTCCTCGATTCTTGGGCTCCCCATTCACAGCTGCCCACTTTTGGATTAATTGGTCTGCAGGCCATAAGTCATTCTAACAAGTTCCCTTACTATATAGAGGCACCCAGGAGTTCTGTGACTCTAGACAACCCTGACTAATAAGGCTTGCTTAGCCTGCTTTTCTTAGAGCACCCAGGACCACCTGCCTTGGGGTAGCACCACCCACAATGGGCTGGGCCAACCTCCATAATCACTAATTAGCAAATTTTCCTACAGGTTTGCCTCCAGCCCGATCTTATGGAGGCATTTTCTCAATTGAGGCTTCTTTCTCTCCAGTGACTCCAGCTTGTATCAAGTTGACATAAAATTACCCAGCACACTCAGAGAACATGGTTGTAGTCGGCAGACCAGGAGAAGAAATACATCATTTGAAGTTCTTTCCCAGGACACTTTAGTCTCTTAGATCTTGACTGAGTCTGTGGTACCCAGCATGGAGGAAGCCAACTGTGACTGTGGCTCTCACCAACAGAGCCTCGAGACCACCAAAGAAAAGGAGAGCAGAAGGACCTTACAAACTGGCTACCTCTCATTCTTCATTAGTATCTAATCAAACTATTCTAATGGATTCATTAATGTTTGATTCGTTTTTATGTATGCTTAAAAAAATAACACTTTTTATTTTATAAGCATTGACTGGTGTTTTGCCTGCATGTGTGTCTGTGTGAGGGTGTTGGGTCCCCGGGAACTAGAGTTACATGTAGTTGTAAACTGTTGGGAACTGAACCCCAGTCCTCTGGAAGAGCAGTCAGTGCTCTTAACTGCTGAGCCATCTCTCCAGCCCCTTTGCTGTATGTTTTTATAGAGTAAAAATGATCCATCACTCATGGAGAGAGGGTCTGCAAGACATGAGTCCTGGGTGGAGGGTTCGCTCAGCACTTGCTGGAAGGGCCTGCAGACTTCTGGGCACTCTCGTGGCATCTCTGTGACCCTGCTTCTATCTTGCCAAGGACATTAGTCATCGTCAAGCTAGACGTCGAGGTAGGGCCAGGCTAGAGTGGCTCCTGTTTCACTGCAGAACTCTCTGCTAACTCTGGCTGCGCAGTCCACAAGTCTGGTTGTGGCTTGTTTCTACTCCAGCTCCTTGTCTAAGGCAGCTGTGGGTCCCGTCTGTGTCGCCAACAGGCTGTGAGAGGGAGTTAGCATTTCTCCTTTGGAGGAGCAATGTCTCTGCCTATCGGGAACAGGAACCAGTGAGCACCTGAGGGCTCCCAGCCTCAGGAATACCTGCTGAGCCTTTGGGAACAGGCTGGCTCTGAAGGCTGGCAGATAGTTCCCCCCACCTCCAACCTCACCGGAGTGCTCAACTCTCAAGTACAGCAGAGTCATCTTCCATCTGCGTGTGCGGTTTGGAGCCAAGGAGACCAGGCAAGTTTCTTCTGGGGTGATAGTGTCCCTCTGGAATTTTGGGAGATGAGAAAGCCCAGCTGTGAGGTTAGGCTGCCAGTCCTGAGGCATGCAGGCCAAGCTGGTGGTGTGAGGGGGAGGAGACTGTTGCCAGACCGGATGGACAGGTTGCCAGCCAGGGACTTCCTTGTGTGGCATGTAACAACCTGATGGCTCAGAATACCTTACTCTTCCTAGTAGTGTTAGGTGATCATGAAGCGTCCCTTGAGTCTTCCATCCTTATCCACGCTTGTCCCTTGATACGCATTTGACCCTTACCTTAGGTGCGGACTTGAAGAGGTTTCCAGGGTAGAGGGAAACAAGGCTTTGTAACTTGTCCCTTTTTTTTTTTTTTTGGTTTTTCGAGACAGGGTTTTGCTCTGGCCGTCCTGGAACTCACTTTGTAGACCAGGCTGGCCTCGAACTCAGAAATCCACCTGCCTCTGCCTCCCAAGTGCTGGGATTAAAGGCCTGTGCGCCACCACGCCCGGCTTTCTCATGCATTTTTAATGTCTGTATAATACTCCTTTGTTCGGATCGGGCACTTCCTTATTATGGTATCTAAGATGCTAGCAGGGAGAAGTTAAGGAGGCTATGAGGACAGTGTTGCCACGACACCAGACATTTGGAGGTCACACAGTGCTTAAGCAGTGTGGCGACCTCATTATCCCCACCTTTTAGTCCCCAACACCCTGCTCCCATTGTATTATCTGATCCAGGCTCAGGAGTCAAAGCCACTCTACCCCGTCTTTGAAGCTATCTTTATACAAGTAATAATACACTCCTTTAATGAGTTACAACAGTATATAAAGTGAATTGCTGACAGCAAAACCCTCTTGCCATCCTCCCCCAGGCTCCATTGCAATGTGTCTCCTAAAGTCTGGGTCACAGCTGCTCACGGCTAGAAAGAGGGATGTGAGTGATTGGTGGTTCAGGCACTTGAGACCTACTACTCTGACGGGCCACAGAAACAGTGCTTCTCTGGGTGCCATGTTATTATGGCTTCTTATTTCAGCTCCCTCCTACGTTCTGCCAGAGGGCATCGTAGGCCTTGCATTTCTGAAGGCCAGCTTTGCTCACGTCTTCACCCTGCCAGTTCCTACTCTATGGGAAAGGTGAAGTCCCTTGGTCTGGACACTTCGGCAGCCCACTTTCTCGTTGGAGTTTCGGTTGCTTGAAGCACACTAAGTCCCAAGTATGCCCACTCCTTACTCTCTCCTGAGCCCGAATTAGCCTTCACTTGTCGCCTGAGTTATATCAGCTCGAAAGTCCAGCCACCTGTCCTTGCAACCGTCTGTCCTTCCAGTTGGGTTATTGGCTTCCTGTGCCGGTCCCACTCTCTCTCCTCCACGTTCCACTCTTCTGTGGCACTCGTGGAACTCATTCACTGAGGAAATCACCGGGCTGGGCCTGAATATTTCAGTTCAGCCCCTTTAGCTCATCTTACTACGGAAAGCAGGATGCACCAATCCAAGACAGGCACCAGCTCTTCTCTTCAGACAGAGAAGCGCGTTTGCTGCATCAAATCTCCAGGAGGTAAAAGCAGCTGAGCCATTAGCTTGCGCCAGAACCTAGGCAGAACCTCGGGCATGCGCACAACTCCATCAGGGTTTCAAGCCGACAGCATTAAATGTCTACATCCTTTAAAAAAGGTTATTTATTTATTTTTATCTGTGTGTTTGCCTGTGTACCGTGTGCACATTTGGTACCTGAAGAGGCCCGGTCCCCTGAAATGGAGGTTACCATGTTGATGCTGGAAATCAAAGGTCACCAGGAAGAGCAACAGGTGTTTTTTTTTTTTTTTCTTCTTCTTTTTCTTTTCTTCTTCTGAGCCATCTCACCAGAACCAACTTTTACATTCTTGTTCTTCTTTTTAAATAATTTATTGAATTTTACTTTATGTGCATTGATGTGAGGGTGTCGGATTTCCTAGGACTGGAGTTATAGACAGTTGTGAGCTGCCATGTGGGTGCTGGAAACTGAATTTGAGTCCCCTGGAAGCCACTGCTCTTAACCGGAGCCATCGCTCCGCTCTAGCCCTCTACATTCTTGATAAGGAAAATCTAGAGGAAGTTGTTCCTCTAGACCCGAAAGTGTGTGGGTTTTTGGCCCAGGGCCATTGCTCTCTTCACTGGAAAGGGTCCCGTGAGTGTTCCCTCTTTGCCCCTATGCCTCTTTCCTGCTGAGCTGAGAGACGCTCGGAGCACCATGGGCTGCTCCCCACCAAAGCCAGCTGCCTGCCTACCCCTCCATACTTCCCAGGAGCTGTTGTGTGTTCGGCAGCTCTGGGATATGATCTGGATGGTATGTGTCCAGGGAGCCTTTGATAGCTGAAAGCCTTGCCCAGGCTATCAGACTAGCAATTATTATAGACTCAGATTTTCCTTCTAAATCAGATGTGGAGGCAGGGCCACACCCAGTCCTGGTGCTGCACCGGGGCAGAGAAGGAACATCACACCTAGTACATATCCCAGCCAGGGCCGGGACTAAGTCAAGGTTCTCTTGGGGCTGCCACAACGTCTGGCTACTGCCACACAGAGACTCAGTGATCACTAATGGGATTTTAACTCGCTGTTGGCCAAATTTTAGCCTGGCTTTGAGAACTCAGTTTTAAGCAACTGGCATTAGATGTCTCATGTTTTGGGAACAGAATCCTGATGCACAGGTATTGAAAATGCCTCTCCCAGTTGGATGCCAGAGATGTTAAGGGCTTTCCCTTTGTATGGGATCAACACAGACTGAATGTGGGGTTTATCCTGCCTCTAAAGACAGCTCATCCCAAAGGTCCAACTTACAAATCTTCCACCTCTTTAAACTGAAATCTGAACCACCCTACGTCTTAGACCCTTTAAACCAGCTTCTGGGTTGTTTTTGTTTTCTAAATGCAGCTCATTTTTAGAATATAGGCATTAAAGGATGAAATTATCCAGACAACTAAGGATTGTTTGACGCTGTTCTGTTCCTTCCTATAGCACTGGCAAGGCCAGGCGGGAGTTAGCATAGATGCAGTGAGTGTTGGTTGTGTTGCCACTGGAGAAGAAGCCTGGAGATGGTGTCTGGTGGTCAAGTGTGCGGGAGGGAGGGCCCCAGTGATGGTCCATGGATATTCACGGGACTCACACGAGGAGGACCTCCCTCTTCAGGCCCAGTCACCCCAGGAAAGCAGTGTCTGATCCTCACTTTCATGTTTAACTGCCCCTCTGGGGCTCTGGGGGCAACACACAGCAAGCCCAGCATGACAACTCTGTAAATGTGTCTTATTAAATCGTCTGCGTGGCTCTGGAGGTCAGGAGTGGGCTGCAGAGTTTACTACGCTCATTTAGTTTAGATTACGGGTCTCTGCCTCTCCCAGGCTGGGAAGAGATCCCACGGGAGGACTGCCTCACAAACCCAACCATCTCTTTCCTGGGGGGAACAGGACAATGATGACAGACTCCTGGGCATGAGATAGAGTGTCACCAAAGCTTTATTTACATGCGTCATCATCTCTTTTACAAACTAGATTATGGTTTTAAATGGAATACACAGGCAATATCTACAAACGCCACGGGAAGTACGCACCTCCATTCCACCGGGAAGGGGCAGATTCCCAAATCAAACTGGTTTTGATCCTTGAGAAGAAAGGCGGCAGAGCTAACTCACGGCAGCGTATGGTTAGACAAGGTCCTCAGTACCCAGAATGCAGCAGGATTGCGTCTGCCTCAAACCAGACGACCAACTGCTGCAGGTGTTTAAACATGGCCACGCGCCACACGAAATTCTAGTTTGTGTGGGGTAGAAGCAAGAAATCAAAACAGGCCATTTTTACAGGTAATGTGTACAGAGGTTGTTTTCATTCATGCAACTTTTTTCTTAAAAAAAAAAAAAAACCCAAAAAACGTTAACCACGTGAAGCCTAAATGCACAACACACTTTTCAGTATTCACCAATTCTTCTGGTCTCCTTCACACCTGTCCACATTTCCCACGTACATAATGTGCCGGGACAAGTCTACAGAGAAGGCTGATTGCCAGACAAGGAGATCATTTTAGAGAAGTGACCAGACACACGCTTTAAAAAAAAAAAAAAAAAAACAGTCGCACAAGTATTCCTGGAGTGTGACCGAGGCCTTGCAATCATTCATTCATGAAAGAATACAAATGAATAAAATTCAACAAGAGAAAATACTTCATCCATCTAATCTGTATGCTATACACTTGAGATTTAGTTCAAACACCACTTATTCCTGTCAGTTGCTTGGGCATCTTTCTCTAGTCCTGTTTGACAGACGTGATCCACAGACATCTCTAACCTCATGCCCTGTGTTCCCACTACTTCTTCCCCCCCAGAACTGGCTTCTTTGTACCTCTGTATCAGTGATTGCTTTTCTACAAAAGGTCTGCTTTTAATTAAAAAACTCAACACTCGTCCACCTAATCATGATGTTCCCAAATACAGGAAGAAGATGACGACTCAGCCAGTCTCTTATTACCTTTCCTTTGTGTTTAGCGAATAGGTAGCGTTTTGTTTTGTTTTCCCTTAGTCCGGGGGATGACGGAGGGAGGGAAGGCTTGTTTTCTCCCCGCCTTACTCTTAAAGCTCTTTCCCAAGAGATTCAAAGGCTGCTTGCTCGTTCAGTGGATGGAGCGCTTCAAGAAAAGGCAGAGTTGTCTGTCCCTATGAACCTGTACATGGGTTCAGAAGTTGGCTGAAGTCACACCTGAGATGGGGTGTACCTCTCCTTAGGCTGACGCTAATCATCAAGCCCCAATGTCTGCTTTGTGCTACACCTAGTGCACGCTCCTCCATTAGCAGGAGACGTAGGAAAACAGTTCTATGTGCTTCAGCCGTCATTATGTTGCAGAGGATACAATGGAGAACACACCTCTAATGCAGTCACAGTTAACCGGGTATGCTGAGCCCAGTCAGTCCTAGAGCTAGGATGGCGAAGGCTTGCCCCATGCTCTTCTCTATCTTTGGTACAAGGTATCAGGTTCTAGAGCCTGAAGAGAACGCCAGTCTTCCACATGGGCCTTTGGCGTTCTGTGACATTGTCACAGGCGTGCAGGGCTCCCCAGGAGGGCTCACTGCACACTTCTTTCTCATCAGGACTCCATGGGCTGGTTCTAAGTCTGGAAGGTCCACAAGGTCACCTGCTCAGATGTCTCAACAGACCGGTTCCTTGTTAGGGACCTAAGACACTGAGAATGCTACTTGGTGGCCAATGGCCAAGCTACCCTGAAAGCAGGGTCCCAACAGAAGGTACAGAGGGCCCAGGCTATACCTCTGTCAAGTCTGACACACAATTGGGCTTCTTAAGAGAGCTTGGCCTCTCTGTGTGGGGAGTCTGAGGGTGGGAGTGCAAATACCCCAGTAGGCATTGCCGTCCAAGTCTCGCCTGAGCCTCTCCAGGGCCCGGCAGGCCTCAGCTCTCCACGTGTTCTGTGTGTAGAGTAAATCAAAGCACTCTGCCTCTGCTCTCCCACTCTGCCGAGGCGACTCTTGTCTCACCCTGTTCCCGCCTCAGCTTATAGTCGATTTCTAGGACGTTCTGTGAGATCTGGTGCCTGAAACCTAACAAACACTGGGAAGGAGAATAAACGAGCTACCATGTCTGAAAGGAAATCCAAGTTTTAAGACTAGGGGAATGCACCGGAGGGTTGTCCTTTCCACTCCCAGTGCCTGTAAACTGCAGAGCCAAGACATTATCTTGTGAGCTGGTCTGCGTTTCTTTAAACTCAACAGAGAATGCTCAGGGCCCTCATGTTGGAAGCACTTGGGGTTCTCCCTTGTACCTGAGCTTTCTCTGTTCCTTCAGCTGCCACCCTGAGACATTCCACCCAGGGTGCAGCACTCTGGGAAGCCAGAAAGCCAGTTAGTCCTCCACCAAAATGACACAGTTGCGGGGACAGCTGATGGCTGAAGCATCAGGGCGTGGCTAGCATCACCATCAAGGATTGGATAAGCAAGTATGGGCTCTCTGGCCAGCAGGTCACACGACTCCTATACACGTTTTCAAAACTGGACTTTAAAAATGAAGGTTATAAACATGTAGCAGCTTGGGAAAGGCAACGTGCCACAGGCCTAGCAGGACCACAGCCGCGTGGTAACGTACAGATTCCATAAAAGGCAGAGTGGAATCAACAGGGCCATCGCTCAGACACAAGAATCCAAGCGAGGCAGGAGAGACCTGTGACAATACCCAGTGGAACTCTCACTGTGCTAGGGGCTGTGATGGCCATCTTCACCACCCCCAGAGTGCTCAGGAAGCAAAGGTGCACAAGGGGGCCAGTGCTGAGGCAGGGGATTGGGTGGCACGCCTGGGTTGGTGTTCACAGCTACAGTGCAGGCAATGGCGAGAACTCAAGCGGGGAGGCCTGTGCTAGAACATTAGCCCACATTCCTGACGCCATGCATAGAGTTCCATCTTTGCTGTACATGATAAAATATTTTATACACTTAAATGCCTAGTGCTTTTTATGCAAAGAAGAAAGCCTTCAGATATCACTTTGGAGACATATGCATATGCTGTGCTAGTCAGAGCATCGCCACACCAGTTTTGTATGTACCAAAGGTGTTCCCAACTACGCTGTCTACCAAAGAGAGTACCACCTACACTCACACTCTGCAGGCTCAACAGAAAGCACCTATACAGCACCATAACTTTTTGGAAACAACAACAACAACAACAAAAATGAGTTCCACAGAAGCAGAAAAAGTTTTTTTTTAAAAAAAAGTTTAAATTGCCTTATCTTGTATTTCCATGAATCACTTGAAGAATTACAAACTAAGCCTATATATATAGAGATATCTCACCTTGTATACTATTGCCTGTCACTCATACACTTCTAGGAAGATCAGCGTACACACAGCAAGGTTGAAAAGAATCAAAAGATATGCACGTTTCACAAACAGTGCCGTTGGACCAGCTGGTGCAGACGTGGTTTGTCGCTCTCACACGCATGCTAAATGGCTCACCTGTAACTCCACGTCTTCTACGAAGCAGAACAGGCACACATTTCTCTTTTCTCCTCAAGACTAAACCCATTCGTGGCATTTGGCAACGGGCAGAGGCTGAGCTGATGCTTTCCTGAAGAGGCCCTAGTTCCTAAGAGCAGAGATACCGCCTACCGCGGAGGATGGCGGGAGACCACAGCCCCACCGAGCAGGCAACTGCGGAGTGGGCATCAAGGTCTCCACCCACAGACCACCCCCCGACTCAGAACTGGAAACTACTGGGTCAGATGCCTGGCTCTGTTTGCTTCGCCTACGCATAGTTCGGTCCTGGTCGGGCACGCAGGGCAAGCAGTTGTGCCATTGTTCAGTTTTTAGAAAAGGATAATTTTCTACCAAATAAAAGAAGAAATACCCGCCCCCCCCCCCATTAGTTTATGCAATGTGTTAAGTTTGTGGGGTCCCACAGGCTCAAAAGCTTGCGATGCTCAAGGCCAGACTGGGAACTGATATAACACCTTCCTTCTGCTTTTAAGTGTGCTAGGGAAAGGACAGTTAACATTTTCAACAGAAAAATACTGCAGGTTACTGTGTGTAGAAAACTCAGAGGGTCAAAGGAAACAAACACAAGACGACACTTAAAATATCCCCTAAACCATCATGATAGTAAAACACGACGGAGTCGCCAACGGGGTCCCGGTGTGCTCTGAAGGAGTGGGGGGTGCTGATGGGTGCTGTCCACGCTGGCAGGTCACTTGCAGATGAGTTAGATTTTGCATATGTTATAGAGTTCTGTTCCACGGGTAAGGGCTTCACCCAGGGCCAGGGCTGCTAACAGTCTCTGCTGGGTTAGGGAAGCGGCGTGGGAGTCTCAAAGGTGTCAAGCTGTAAACGGATCACTGTCCACTTGCTGAGAGCAGATTTGGCAAAGGGTTTTCTCTGTAGGTCTTCCGTCAGTTTGAGGGTCTGAAAGAGAAAAGAAATCCAGAGTTATTAAGGGCATTCAGAAAGCCACAGGGAGGAGGAAGCTAGGGGTCAGCCAGACACCCGCCTGTCTGACCTCAGAGCCCAGGTCTGTGCACTAAGGCTACTGTGCTAAGTGCTTCAGGTTTGACATCTAAGGATAACACAGAGAACTGACTACCTTTAACTCTTATTATAGCATCCTGAAGTTAAAAAGCCCAAAAGAAATGTGATTCTGCACTGTGGGAGATAACTGAGAAAGGCACACTAGGAACATTTTGGGTGGGTTTTTGCCAAGTTAGGGTCAGCCAGGTACGGAATAGGGTTCAGTCTAGGTTTTGGAATGTAGATTGCTTAAGACACACAAGCTGGTCCCTCTGTGTCCTCCCCATCAGCCCAGGGGTGACCTGATCTTGGTCAGCAACCAACGCTTAGTGAGATTTCATGGGGAATCCTGGCTTTTCCACTGTGGAAGATTCAAGTGAGCTATCTTACCAATTAGACTTTTATATATATATATATTAAAAGTTTTGAATTAAAAAAAAAACCAACAACCATACAATACATATTTCTCACAGACTATCTTGTTAATAGCATGATTCTGCCTCCATAGTCATCATGGAGGTTTCCCGAGAGCACTCGGGGAGCTCAGACGAGTTAAGAGAATTAACAGTAAGAAGTACACCCAGAAGGTCTGGACAGATGGCTCGGCAGTCAAGAGCACTGGGCGCTCTTCAGGAGGACCTGGGCTCACTTCCCAGTGAGCAGCCCACTACTGTCTACAACTCCCACTGCAGGGGATCTGATGCCCTCTTCTGATACCCTACAGGTACCACCCACGTGGTCTGCTTACATACATATATGCAACACTCCTAACACAACATAAAATAAAAATAAATACATTTTTTAAAAAAAGAAGAAAAGTATATATACTCAGAGATGAAGCTAAAGGAATCAGGCCGCACCCCAGGACGTAAAATCTGTTGTCTGTGGAGACCTTGCTGGCTGGCCTGGCGTACAAAGCAAAGCAACACCATAAGGTTGCCTTCCGAAGGGACTGAGCAACTGAAAACTGTAGGCTCTGGCTGCACAGTGTAGCGCACCCCCCACCTCCTCCTGGACTCTAAGACTCCTCCTGTGACTGAGTATCCTGTCTTACTGACTTTGGTGACAGCACTAGAGAGCAGAAGGAAGCTTGGTTTTTATTGGTAAAAACTATGAATTGGGAAAAGAAGTCCCGTCTCTTTCTGTAGACCCCTTGTTTGTCTGAGAATTTTTCCTTGGGGGTGGGGCAGGGGTTAGTATTCTGTTGTGTAAAGCCGCTAGACAATTTTATTTTGGCCGATAACTTTTGAGGGAGAAAAAGCTAAAATAACCCCCAGACACCAGTATCTGAGGACGTTGGTAGAGATGAGACTGCTCTAAGTCATCTGTGCGGGTCCCTGAAAGCATGACCCAACATGGTCTCAAAGATAAAGTCCTTTCAAAGGGATTAGGTCCCCCCACCCCAATAAGAGCTAATAAATCACAGTCTAACACCACTATGCCACTGATCAGCAGGGGACTAAGTTCCCCAATTCCCCATCCTGACTTTCTGTGAGTGCCTAGGGGAGACCTGGTAAGGTATTACCTAATTCAGATCCCTCCCTGGTTCCCTTTGGTGCTAATTATTCTGCTGTGAAAACCAGTGCATGATGGGAAGATGACACACTTCATTCCCTAAGAAGAGAGGTTGAATATGGCCCACTTTGATCCTGGGGCTGCTACAGGCTGGGAGGGAAGCATCCAGGGTGTAGTGAGCTACGCAACATGTTATCATGTAGTTAGGGCTGGCCATGGCCTGGAAATTGGGTCAGAAGCCCCACCATAGTCCAAAGCCACACCAGCAACAATCCCCAGGCCGCCACACCCCCGTTCCCTCAGCGAAGCCGCAGCATCTTCTGGGAATGTCATCATTAAGAAGAGGAGGCTCTGATCATCACCGTTCTCCCCTTGCTGCAGAATGGGGTGGGGCCATCTGTGACACTATGTGCTGGAGTTCCCTCCAGGGGCTCAGGCAAGGCCTCCCAGGAGGCCTGTGCAGGAAGCTGCCTCCGTGCCTCTGGGCTGAGCCAACAGGGCCAGAAACAGCTCCTACAGAGGGCACATCTCACAGCAAACCCTCACGTCACCCTCGGGAAGGTCAATGCTTTGTTTAGTTTCTCTGTGCTGTGATAGAAGGAAGAGTGTAAAGGAACCAGACAGAGACGAAAGAGAAATACAACCATCCTGAAAAGGGGCATGGAGGACTCCGGCGACCCGCGGAAGGAGCAGCCTCTGCAGCTCACTGCTGGCTCCCACCTGTCCTTCATTCAGGAACCGAAAAAGTGGGGGAGCAAAGGGACAGAGCCAGCCACGGCTGGGGACTCAGTGATGCCCTGATGAGTGTGAAGTTTCATGGGTTTTCTGGGCGTTCACACTGGTTTAGGTAGCTGTGAGGATTCTGTATGCGTTGATGCTCCTGTATCTTAAAAACAAAAACAACAGCAACAGCCCCCTCCCCCAGCCAGACTTTAGGATGAAAAGAAAGCCGAGGCTGGCAGGCTTCACTGCTGTGCCTCTGCAGTCACTAAGCAATGTACCAATTAACCAGACACACTGTCAGGCTTCCTGGTGACCTCCACGGGGAGGAGGAAGAGTCTCTTCTCTCCTAGATAAGCTTTAAAAGTTCTTTACTGAGTCAAGGGGAATGAAGTGGGAGACCACAGAAGTCAGGAGGTATATTCTAAAGACATCGGTGGGTGCTGTCACCTGGTGAGAGGTAGTCCCTTGGTAACCCTGGCATCTATGGGGAAGGCTGCTTTCTGCCTAGTTATCACCACCAAGTCACAGGATGTTCTAAGAGTGGGAGAGGCCTCCAGAATGACATCAAACAGAACAACCCAATCCACTTGAACTTGGACTCGGAGCAGTAACGGTTCCCACTGCTGGTCTCCCACAACCGAATAACCTCACGACGCAAAGCATGTGTTTGTCAGCAGCATTTTTATCTTCTTGGCAGAGAAGAAATGAAGACCCTGATACTAATATGCTATGAGAGCTGAGAAGGAGCAACGGATGGAATTCTTAGGCTCCCAGATCCATGAGGCTTAGTTAGCAGCGATCTCTTGGCTGGGATTTTAATTGTCTGCCTGAACTGCAAGGTACAGTGAGGCGCTGTGATCGTCACGCTTGGACACTGAGAGTTTCAGGACAGCCTGTAACCCCATGGTCAAGCTGGGGACCAAGCATAGAGCATTCAGCGTAGACAAGGAAGAGATCCTCTGATGGACAGGGCGGCCTCTCAGAGTTCAGAGAACAGTTGTGCGTTGTTAGACTTAATGCTTTTTGCTGGAGCACAGAGGCAGCCAGACCCAAATGCTACACCGCACTTTGACACGTTCCTGTGGAGTTCAACTCCAAAGGTAAACACAATGCATCACCGGAAAAAGCAAGGGAGACCCGGAGGCAGGCAGTATATCTGGGGCTTGGCTTCTGCACGTCCCATCCCGGGCCTACGACTGGCCATGCAATGCTGGCCAGAGAGGGGACTTAGGAGGTACCATCTGTATAAAGCTCCATCTTGGCAAACGCTGCCATGGAGCTGTGACAGGCAGTGAGCACTCTTGAGGGACAGGCAGGCAAGGAGGTTCTAATTGCAGGGGAGGGCAGGTTTGTTTGGTGACAAAGCTCTCCAGAAGGAAACCTGGACCTTGTGAAACCAACCTGTCTGGAGGAATGGCTGTGCTCTGAGGGAGGTTTGTGCTGCCTCTTTGGCTGACCGTTGAGAGATTGGACCCCAAGAAATTAGAATCTCCCCAGGAATCTCCTGCAGGAGAGGAAATGCCCTTGAGGTCAGCCAGAGATGAACTTATCTCCAAGAGCAACATTTACAACTGGTCAGAGACCTCGCAGGGGAGGCGTGGCCATGAGACAGTCCTTGGGCTGCTGAGCAAAGCACCTCCTACTTTCAGTTTGAACCCCAGCTCCACTGTCAGTCAGCATGCCCAACTCAAGACCTGGGGAAGTCTCTGGCTCCTTCGTCCCCCTTCCCAACACGGCCTCAATGAATAATCCACCCCTTTTGGGCTCTTTGCTACCTATTTGTCTCTGATAGTTGGCTTATTGAGTTCAGGTGGCTGAACCAGGACACAGACAGATAAGTGTTGTTAACCATGGGAAAGGCACCGATCTCTACACACTGAAAGACAGAAAGCACAGCTTGCAGTGAGACTGGTGACATGTTGGGCTGGACTGTGATGTGCTCTACTCCTCAGCACGCTGGAGCTTTCCAGGTGTCAGGGAAAGCTTCCAGGCCTGGCTGAGAAGACAGAGCACCTCAAGAGCTTCTGGTTTCCAGGACACTTTGACGCCTAGATTTGTCTGCCTGTCCCGTTGGCTAGCCTCTGTGCTGAGCTGACAAAATGCAGGGAAACTGAGAGAAGCAGCAATCTTCAAACTTCACAGCTGAGGACAGAGAGCTGTGGCAGGAATCACTGAGGCTAAAGAGAGCAGAGGACTGCCTGTCTCTGCCTTGAGGGACGGCAAGAACCTCTCCGTGCAGACAGGATGGCAAAACTGTAGACTGCATATGCTCTTGACTCTTAGACGCTTCCGACTCATAGAATAATATGCCAAGTTGGGATTCTGGTCTTTTAAAAGAAACACTTTTGCCAAGTGTGGTGACACATGCCTTTAATCCCAGTACTAGGGGACAGTGGAAGGCAGATCATGTGAGTTCAAGGATAGCCTGGTCTACACTGCATGTTTTAGGCCACCTACATAGTGAGATCCTGTCTCAAACACAAACACCACCAGCAAAACCCAAATCAACCAACCAAAAGGAACTACTTTCTGAGAGGATGTGGTGGTTGTAGGAGTTAATCACCCTCAACTATTGTACCCCAAAGTTTAATTGGCAAAGACCTGCGGGATCCTCCACTCTCTCCACCACTCTCTCCTGGGGGTCACCTTGGGGACGCTCCGCCCAGCCTACTCTCCTCCTATCCAGGTGAGCCACCGCACAGCCCTTCACTCTGCCTTCCCCAGATGTTCTCCACCTGTGCCTTACATCTGGCACAAACATCAAGTGCCCAGGATGCCTACCCACACTCTGAGATCCCAACACTGAATTCCTTGAAAGCGGGACAGTCTTCACAACGGTGAGTGCCGGGAACACTCGCTACTTCAGGAGCATCGCCTTAGGCACAGAGTTTGCTCTCGAGAGCACAAATCCTTGTGACTGAAAGACAGTGTTCCCAAAGAGAGCTTAAAGTAAAAACACAACACAAAACAAAACAGGTTCGCATGAAGCCTTAGCTAAGTGAAGGAGCCAGGCTCTTTGAGTGGCCGGCCCCTACTTTCCTCCCTGCTCACTGCAATCCCCAGATGCTGCAGGTTCTAGGACCTCCGGCACCCAGCAGAGCCTTCTGCTTGCGGAGCACAAGTGCAGACTGATAATGCTTCCAGGAAGAAAACTCCTGTTTCTTGTAAGATGAAACTGAGTAAAAGGCGCATATAAACATTCAACAGACTCTCACCCATGGAATCAGTCTTCCTGTGTTTCTGTACAGCCCACCATATAAAGCCCTCAAATCCCACCATTAAAGGTCTTGCTACTCAGTCTCATGCTGCTGTCACAGGAAGAGATCCACCATCTACAGAAGAGAACTGGAGCCTTGAAGAAATGTTCACAGACCTAAGCCATGACCTGAATAGTTCCTATTTACCTTGCCCGGGTGTGACCCTGGGGTGAGGTGGGGTGAATTATGACAGCATGCAGGGTGAGACACTCACGGCCTCCTGAAGGTGGGTGGAGTGGAGACACCACCTCACTGAGGGGCCGGGTCCCAGGCACAGAAGACGGTTCACCAAAGTCCTCTTTCCTATTTTAGATATATACGTTGGATCTTGAGAGACTAATTTTCCAACAGAACAAAAATCAGTTCTTCAGATTCCAGAGTTCAAACTACACATCCATCTCTAAAGTAGGATCAAGACATAGACAGGGTGAAACAGATGAGGGCCAAAGCCCAGCGAGGAGGGAAACCAGAGTGAGCAGGAAGGACGGACCGGATGCTGGGTCTCCTCAGGCGGAGAGCTTTGCCCACACTCTGCCTTCCCGTGGAGCCCACCTCTGTGCCCCCCTGCACTGCAGAGCAGCCTGAAGGGAACTCCACTGGCCACGGCACTCAGCGACAGCTAGCGTTCTACTTCCACCACCTAACAGGCCCATCAGCACATTTTTGACTATTTATGACTGTTGGTCTGCACGGCTTTCTGATCATTTCCAAACATACAAAAGATCAACGGATGCTCCAGTGAGCCTCTGGGCCATGTTCTTTACTAGAGGCCCCAAAGAGTGAGTTAGGATTTTGACTTCGAACCTAAGTGTAAGAGTGCCTCTGGCTGGGGGTCTCCTTGGCCATTAACTTCCCTAAGGAACCAAATCAAATACTCCAGAGATAAATATTTAGCTGGAAAAAAAAAAGAAAGAAAATGTATGGGCTAGAATCCTTTCACTAGGAAGAGGGTGAAAGAATGGGACAGGGGAGGGGGGAGGGGGAGGAGGCAAAGGGGGACACGGCAGGAGCACAGAAACCTTCAATCAAACAGAGACTGACAATTAGAGCCTGTTCTCTACAAACACTGGCATTACCCGGAGACATCATGACCAAAGACTCTTGCCCTTCAACAAATGAACACCATAGGCTTAAGAGGTCACTAAACAAACAGAAGATCTGGGGTTAGAGTGAGGGTCATGTCTCTTGCTGGGAGGGGAGGAGATAAAAGCAGACCAGACTCTTGTAGCCCAGCAGTTCCTCAGTCTACAGAGCAGTGCTTAGCACTGGGGCAACACCTCGAAGACAGCCTGACCTTTCAGATGTTCACCCAACTGAGGCTTGCCAGAGCCACAGCATGGTGACTGGATTTCCTGTCTTCGTGTTATGCAAAACAAGCGACCACCAGCCCTTAGAGGTCAGACCGTGGGTGCCTGTCAGGACGGAAGAGCCAGGTTTCTTTCCTACAACAGTGGAATAGCTCAGGTTGGCTCTGGCTTCCGAAACAATGGGAGGCAAGGCTTCTCCCACAGTGAAGCCCGACCGCAGCCCCCTTCAGAGATGCTTTCTTTCTTTTTTCTTTTGGTTTTTTGAAACAGAGTTTCTCTGTTATAGTCCTGGCTGTCCTGGAACTCACTTTGTAGTGAACTCAGAAATTCGCCTGCCTCTGCCTCCCAAGTGCTGGGATTAAATAAAGGCGTGTGCCACCACTGCCCAGCTTCAGAGATGCTAAAGGAACACTTTGGTAAGGCTCCAAACCTTACCAGCCCATGCGGCAGAATCTCTCTTTGACAGCCTCTCTAATGTGTACTCCCCAAATGGCAAGCAGGACTTTGAGTGCAAAGCCCCAGAAGGCATGAAAAGAAACCTAAACTAGAGTTGGTTGTCAAGGAAAGCAGCTGCCTTCTGCAAACAGTGTAAGGCTGACTGTGGTCTGCCATGAGATTACGGGATCATGGGAGAAAACATCGTGCCCCACACGTTCTTACAAAAGGGGGGCTCTGCAGGGGAGGTGTAAACGTTTGTCCCTCTGTGTAAGTAAGCCTGGAGAGACTCAGAGACAAATAGCAGGACACCATCCCACAGACCCATCTGCGAAGCTCAGTTTTTCCGCCACAGGGACCCTGTGCAACTCTGGGTGAGCTGCAGAGGTGTTTTCACCTGCAGGTCCCCTCAGAGTAGAGCCCAGAGACAATGTGCTGAGGTGGGTGCTCATCTGAGAAACTGGCCCTTGAAGACAGGCACGAACTAAAGGAGAGGTCTTGCTGGATAGTTAACAAGAAGCTGGCATCTGAGTTCAGCCTGACCTTTGACCTTTGGAGCTCCTGAAGTAGCAGGACCTTATTTTTATGCTCATAGTAAAAACAAGTGGAAAATGTGTAACAGTGAGATTGTAGGCAGGGATGACCAAGAAATTCCAGCATGCTAAGGCATGCTAAGTCATCCGGCATGGGTCTTGTCAAGCTTAAGAGGGCTCACTGAAAGCCCAGACTACAGCCACCAAGTCCCGTCTCCCGCTCCTGTACATGGAAAAGTCCACAAGCATGGGTGAAGGATGGGGCGCTACCCACCCAGGACGTGACGCTACCAACACACAGCTACACATCAGACTCCCAGATCTCCAGAGCCTGTCACAGAGGTTCTTCAGTAAAATGTCACCTGGCCAGGGCTGCTCCTTTTAGCCTCAATGGGGCCACATGACCTTGGGTCAGCACACTGCAAACCAGTCTGGAGAAATACCAAGGCAGCGGCAAACCAGAAGGATGGGGCTCTGGGGCTGGGGACACTCGTCAGGGAAGGTGAGGCTGAGAGTCTGCCTTTAATAAAGTGGAAACAAGCTAAGTTTATTAGTGCTAAGTTTAGCACTAATAAAATTGAAGGCTATTATATATTTAAATCTCCCTTAATAGATTTCCATATAACTTTGATAAACACAACACCAACACACACACACACACACACACACACACACACACACAGCATGCTGTTTAACCAGGAACATCCAACTGAAACAGACAAAAGCTGATAGGACATTTTCGCAGGTTTGGTGAACAGGGAAGTGGTCTCTACTTACAATGACAAATTCAACATTCTCATGTCAGAAACCACAACCACAGTCTTCCTCACTGGAGATAAACCTCAGAATGTACCTACATCTCTAAAGTCAATCGCCATGACCCAACAGGTCCGGGAGTAACCGGCTGGCAAGGTCATGCTACTCAGCTTTCACTATGGTCTTCTCCTGGCTCCAAGCTACTAAGGACTACAGCGAGGTCTGGGCGTCCACCAGGAGCCCTCTTGGGCCTGGGAACATTGAGATGCTTAGCCCAGGGATGCTCTGACACTCCCCTGGACAGCTACCAGGAGGGCTTCAGTGAGCTCAGGCGCTCGCTTGCTCTAGCAGACCCTTATGATGCCTGCACCAGGGAGGAGGGCTAACAAGGCTGGGTGGGGCTTAGGGCTCTGGGTTCCTTTTCTCTTTTGTGCAGCTTGAAGGAGGAGGTAAGCAGCTTGCTGAGATTGAAATTAAAAACAGAAGAAAATGGGAGCTGAGGGTGCAGAGCCTTTCAACCCCGGGTATGTGAAGCCACACTGAGACAAACCAGCTGGCATAAACAGCCAGCCTCCCCTCCCCAAGGCAGGAGAAGAGTTCAGGCTGGCTCAGTCCACAGTGCCTTTTAAAAAACCATTTACAGAAAATAGGAATCAAGCCACTTAAGACGTGTAGTCTCTGGGACAAACTGTGTGACCTGGGCAAAGTATTTAACCTCTGTGGTTCCCGGCTTGCTCATCTGTCAGTCAGTACACTCACTCAACTGCCCTTGGTACGTCCGACCTGGTGAAGTTTTACAAAACTCTTTCACACTCTTCTGTGCATCTGACTCTTACAGTAGCTCTATGGACTGGTAGGACCACTAATCCCACTGTATAAACAGAGAGAGAGAAAGAGAGACAGACAGACAGACAGACACTCAGGAGCTGACTGGACCTTCAGGGCCTCACTATGTAGCCTCGCCACCTGCAAGTGCTGGGACTATAGGTGTGTCCCAACTGCCCAAGTCCATTGCTTTTGACATCACAGCACCAGCTGGTTCTAAACTCTTCCCACAATCTCTCGTGTCCTTTCTGCAAAGGGTCTCTGCTATCAACGAGGTAGTGATCTAAGAACATGCCATTAACACTTTCCTAGCGCAAAACACTACTTTCCTAGGGGGTGAAGAACCATCACACAAGAGATTAAACCAGCGCTAGATGTGAGCCTTTTTAAGAAACTCCTCGGGCTGGTGTGTTTCCCTGTGACCTTTGACCTTCCTCCCCTTTCCTTCTCTTATCCACCCACACACAGAGGGTAGGAGAACCTGCCTCATAGTGACAACAGAGGACATAAAGAGTGAGCTTTTTGAATATTTGGGTGTTCTTTTTATTACTGACAGCTGTGAGCCCTGTCTTGTTTACAGGTAAAACTCTGATGAACCGGCTGGGAGTCCTGACTGCTGCATGCGCTGTCAGGATAGGAGTCACCCCCCCCATTCCCCCGCCCCCCCCCCGCCCCGCCCACCGGCGATGCTTTCCCATTGCATTGTGGCGCACTAACCTGCTTTGCCCATTTCCCCTTTCCTCAGTGATCCTTCAGCCTGGTACCCAGCTTTGAGATGAGGCCTGCTTAGCACCAGTGAAGTTCCCCACATTCAAACCAACAACGTTCTGTGTGGAGATGAGGGAGTCAAAGTTAAAATCCAACCCGTCAGCATCCATGAGTTCACTACGGATGATGGACTCCATGTCACATTCCAAGCTCCCATTGAACATGTCCAGGTCCAAGTCACTGGGGAACTTATCGTGGCCCATGACGGGAAGGTTTGCACTAGCTGAATACAGTGAGGAGCCTGAGAGAGAGTCCGAGAGGGTTTGCATAGACTGGCTGGCGGGAGACTGCTGCTGGTGTTTGGCTGAGCCAAGGCTGCTGGAGTCACTCAAGCCCATGTTGCTGACAGAATTTGACAAGGCACGGCTGCCACCAAGAGCGCCCTGGGTTTGGTGCTGGTGGTGGAGCAAGTTCTGATTGACCAAACTCCCCTGGGTAGGCTGGGCAGCAAAGGACATCATTGGATCGTTGCGAAGCATCACGTTCCGGCGGGCATTCTGGGCGGACACGGCGGTGCTAGCCTGAGACATCAAGGGGTCCGACTGGGTCATCATGACGTCGCTGTGGCTGAGTGAGTCTGAAGCAAGCAGGTCTTGGAGTGTCTGGTTGCCGTAGTGTGACACGGAAGAGAAGGTGGCTGGTCTGTTCTCCTGGATAGTCTGCATGGGTGACTGACGCAAGGAGTTCAGAGACGAAGGTCCAAACACGGTACTGTTGAAGGAGCCGGTTGGGGAGCCCAGGCCGGAGCTCTTGGCGGTATATGGGAAGCTGGAGCCCCGCTGCATAAGCCCGCCAGGAGGCGATGGCTGCGATGGCGGGAGCGCGATGTTATCCAGCAGGTCGTCCATGAGGTTCTCGGCCAGCCCATCATTCAGATTCATGGTGCCGGCCATGTCCGTCAGCCGCGGAAGCTCCACAGTACACGGCTTGCTCACGGAGGGCGACAGGCTGGCAGAGCTGCTGTACAGCATGGGGGACAGGGGTCCATCATCATCCTGGACGTCATCCAGCTCCGTGCTTGCCAGGATGGGCGACAGGCGGCCGCTCACGGTGCTGGCGTTGGAATTGGTGCGCGAGCGGAAGTCGGTCCACGCATCCAGCTCGTCGCTGCTGCGGGACGTGGGGCTGCCAGGCCACTTGGAGAGCTGGGAAGGACTGTCGTCTGCCGACTCTGGGGCAGCCTGCAGGGCCGCCTTCTTCTTGGCTGCCCGGCCTCGGCTCTTGGTGTACTTGTTGCTGTTGTCCATGGAGACCGCACGCCGCCGGGGGGCCTTCCCGCTCTTTCCCCCATCGGGGTTGATGATCCACCAAGAGCTCTTGCCCGTGCCTTCATTCTGAACGCGCATGAAGCGGCTGTGCAGGGACAGGTTGTGCCGGATGGAGTTCTGTGGAGAAAGAGAAAGGCGAACTGTGAGCAGGAAGGTCCAGTTCAAACAGACATTCAGAGACTTCCGTTTCTAAAGACCTCTCCAGGTAGTTCTAAAGAACAAACCACCCGAGAAACAAACAAAACATTTTTTGTAACTTTTAGGAGGAAGGGAAGGCACCACATACGCACATGGGGGAACCTAATTTGTGGGAGTTGAGTTTTTTTGTTTTGGTTTGGTTTGGTTTTTCAAGACAGGGTTTCTCTGTATAGCCCTGCCTGTCCTGGAACTCACTTTGTTGACTAGGCTGGCCTCGAACTCAGAAATCCGTCTGCCTCTGCCTCCCAAGTGCTGGGATTAAAGGGGTGCGCAACCAGGCCTGGCTTTTATTTCCACCACGTGGGCCCCGGGGACTGAACTCAGGCCATCAGGTTTGGTGGCAATGGTTTTTTTTTTTTTTTAAATCCACTGAACCATCTTGCCAGCCCTGCTTAGTTTTATAGGCTAACATTATTTATTTTTGTAAACTACAAATATCTTTTTGACTTGGTACAAAGCACTAAGTTAAGTGGAAAGGTTCATGTTGGGGCGGCAGAGACTGTCCTATGAAGGAGACACGGAAAACAGGAAAATTTTGGGGTGCTCACCTACATTGCCCAAGTTCCCAGGTAACAGCGTGCTTTCTGTAATTATGTTTCTTATTCTGCAGTTTACACTGATATATATGACCAGGCCACTCCCTCTCCATACATTGTAGCAAACTTCCCAGCTCTCTGAGCAACTAGTCACCTGGGTGGCTGTTTTGTCCTTGTACTGTCCTTGGCTCTGTAAGTATAGAGTCACCAGCTAGCTCCTAAACGCTTCTATCAGAAAGTTTTAACATGTTCCATCCAGGGAGTCCTGCCACAGTTTTGCAACCCACCAGGTTGGGCAGGGCAGATGTCAGGGATAAGGCAGAGCAGAGAACCTCGCTTAGAACCTGCATCATTTACTTCCACATTCTGCACTCTCGGGAGGGGTGGGCTGAGCAACTTCCTTCCACAGAGTACAGAAGGAAAAGGGGAGAGAGAGAGAGAGATCTGAGAGAGGCTGTGTGGCCTGGTGACCAGAACTGATGGTAACACAGCACATTGTTACTGTGTATCCTAGATAAAATGGCAACTTTTCCCAAAGCCCAAATCCCTATGAATCATAAGAAATACATGAACTCCAATTAAAGGGCATTTACAAAAGCCTGTTTAGTACTCCCCAGAACTGCCACAGCAAAGGAGTGACCAGAAAATGTAACTATGGGAGCCAGTGCATCCTGGATGAGACCCCATTACAGAACACAAATAAACACCAACCAACCAACCAAAGAAAGAATCAGAAAAGACTTGCAAGTCTGATTAGTATTTATAGGTCTTAGCTCATAATAACGATAAATGTTGGCTCACTAGAGCCAACACTTATACCAGGACTCCTATGTAAGGTGCTGAGGGGACACTTGATGGTGGATCCATGTGAATTCCTGCTAATTTCACAAGTTTCCTATATATCTAAAACAATCTTCCTCCCGTCAAAGTAGGGCAAACCCCCTTAAAATCCTAATAATCTGCACCTACTGTGAGAATCTTCCTTCTGGCTTAGCAGATACATCCAGTTGTCAAGGACAACCAGGCTCAGAATTATCTCTGCCACTGGCCAATCACATGGTCCCATGCAAATCATTTCATCAGTCTGCAAAAACAGCAGGTTCCTGTCTTCATTATGGTCATGATAAAATCCAGCCACCCCTCCCTGCCAGGGTGACATAACAGTGACAGATGATAATGCACTTCAGAAGCCAGTCACGCCATCAGCCAGCGCTTTCCTGCTCTTAGGAAGTGCAGTTCCAGAGTAAGGAGTGTTCAGAGCTGGGGCAAATCTGTAAAATACCTGCCATGTGTGTAGCAGGAAGAGCGCTGACAGTGCTCCCCACATCTGGAATAGCACCTGCTACCCAGATGAGTTTCTATTGGCAAGTTGAAAGATGAAAGACATTGTCTAATACTGCATATTAAATACAAACAATTCTAAAAGTCACATTTAAAAAGACTTGGCAATCATCAACTGTATTTATGTAGAAGATACAAATACATGTGTTCTACCAGATTGTTTTTAAAACACAGAAAGTCAACAGAATTTTGTCATAAGTAAATAACTCAAAATACAAAGTATTCCTGATATGCATTCCTAGTCAAGAAGAGACTGTAGTTCAGGCTGGGCCAAGAGCAACAGCCATTCTGCTGACAGCTGCCGTTTTCTACAACTGCCACCAAGGCGGGTAAGACACAGCACCCTAGAACCCCGTGGAGCAGGTGTTGCCCAGGAGACGACACGGCGTTTCCCTCTCATTTATTTGTTTGTTTAGAATGATGGCCAGTGTACTAATGGTTCAGAAACTGTATTTCTTGGAAACAGGATGCTTTCTCTATGATGTGGGTAAGAGGCACCCTCCTACCATGCATTTGTCAGAGAAGAGCAAGGCCTACTCTGAGTACATAGGTAATTCAATGTATTTAGTAAAATGTAAACACAGACTTCAGGGTGAAAAGTAAACTAGTCTGGAAGCTTTAGGGGTACAAAGTAGACACCTGCTAATTATTCCCACCCAAGTGTTCACACAAACACCAAATGCTTACAAAAATGAGCAGTCTTACATATTCAATGATCCTGTATCTTTTAGGGAATGGTATTTTTAAAATGTATTTTCCTGTTCCTAATTCCAAACTTACTAAAAGACCAATGAAATCTTTTATGAATTTTCTGATAGCCATGACTCTAACCCCCCCCCCCCAACAACATATATGTATAATTTTATACAATTGCAAGTGGCTAACACTATAGACAGATCCCAAGCTTCTGCAAGGCCAGTACCACAGGGAGCCAGGGCAGGGATGGGGCATGAAGACTGGCCTCCTGACCAGGCCCCTAACTGCAAAGTGAAGATCTGCCAGGTCATAGCAGTGCTGGCTACTGAACCTTGGGCTTTAAATCACTGCCTCTAATCCTCACAACTTGGCGAGGCAGTCCATCAGTAATTTTGCACATGACGTCGTCTCAGGGTCTGAGATATGAAACAGCACAGCCCACCAGCCAGAGCACAGCTCTGACACCGGGGAGCAGCTTTCCCAACTGTCATGCTATGCTTATCCTACAGCCCTTCACTGGCCCACAGCAGGCTCGTGAGAAGTCACCATTTAATGTCCCTGTGCAAAACGTCAGGAAAAATACCCTGAGGAACATACACACAGAGAGATAATATTATTGTGATTTCACTTATGAAATACTTGGAAATTTAGGGGCCTTCCCCCAATTTATGTAGGAACTTTATAGAAAAGTATTTTGTTGTTGTTCTTCCTAAGGAGGGATCAGTAGCCACACTGGCAGTGGGACCACCACAGGCTCTTACAGAGAGCCTGCCTAGAGGGCTCTAGGCTCTAGCGGCCTCTCATTTTAGAGGGTTATTAGTGGTAGAACACAGTTCCTGGGGCCCATTATCTATGGTGCTCAGACGGGTCTTTCTAGCTACTTTATTAAGCCAACATGAAAACAGGGCCGCCATCTTGCAGAATGGCTCCAGTCCCAGCAGCCTCTCTTCATGCAGACTGGCCACCATAAAATCCATCATCTGAAGGCGGGACACTGACAAAGACCAATAACCACAGCTCACCAGTCCATTACCGTCCAAATACCTGGCAGGGCAGATGCCAGCCATAAATGTATTTATGGGTTCAGAAGTCCAATGGCTAGCTTTGCCACCTCAGTTTTATTGAAAACAGAAAAGTTAAAGAAAGAAGGCAGAAAGGAAGGGAGAGAGGAGAAGAGCTGGGTAAACCATCCGCACTGAGATGTTCTTCTCTACACCTTCCCGAGTACCAAGTGAAAAGCAAGGTCCTGTAAGACCACAGGGTCCTCCCCAATTCAATCTCAGGAAAACCACCATTAAAAAATAACCTACTGCCTTTAATCCCAACACTCGGGAGGCAGAGGCAGGTGGATTTCTGAGTTCGAGGCCAGCCTGGTCTACAGAGTGAGTTCCAGGACAGCCAGGGCTACACAGAGAAACCCTGTCTCAAAAAAAAAAAAAAAAAAAAAAAAACCTACTGTGCTGGACTGAGGTGGTGGCCCAGGCCTTTAAACCCAGCAATTGGGAGGAAGAGGAGAGAGGGGAGGGGATCTCTGAGTTCAAGGCCAGCCTGGTCTACAGACAGAGTTTCAGAACAGCCAGGGCTACACAGAGAAAAAAAACAAACAAACCCATATTGGAAAACAAAACAAACCAACCAGCCCTCCCCAAACTGTGGCTTCCCACTAATTTATGTTACTATCATAAGACATGAGCTGAATTTCTGAGGTTTTACTTTATGTGGAGAAAGGTAACTGAAGGTAATGAACAATGGTTTGACGAAACTCTAGTTCTGTCAAGTACGGGTTTTCTAACCCTACACTTATATCACACATACACTTGAAGCCCACCATGAAGTTCTCTTGGCTAGAAAACCATGCGTTTTGCTTGGCCATCCCGTCACCACAGTCAGTTACCGAGGCTGCCCAGAAGCCGCCCATCCAGACCTCGTAAGCAGCTCCAGTTATCTAGGCCAAGAGTCTGTGAGAAACTGTCACTTCTCATGCAGCCATGCTGACTTTCCTCAGCTCCAACAAACATTTATAAAGCCTCGAGAAACCCCTACAGTTCGTCCAAGGGGGCAAAGCTGAGAACAGCCCCTGTCTTTCTGTGTTACGCCTCTTCAGTGATGTGGTTAATTAGTAACCACGCTGGCAAATGTGACTGTGGCCACAATTCGTGGCCAACCTTCCAGGAGACATGCAATAGGTGTGTGGAGGAGGCAACCTGCTGGGATTGATGTTCCAGGCATGCTGACTGCACCGTGTGGGTCACCTTTGCCCGACCCACCCAGAGGACATTAACATAAAGGTGACTGCACTGGTTACGATTGGATAATTATTTTCTTCATGTAATGAACAATTCTCTGTTGCAAAATGCATTCACTGCAGAGGCTAAGGTGTCCATGACCCTTAACTATGCCAAATCATGATGAAGACAGGTGGATTCAAAACAGGACTGGAGTCGGCAAGAAGCTGCCTAGAGCTGCAGAGAATCTCACCACTCATTTACAGAGTGGGTGGGTAGGACAGCAAGCCAGGGAAGGTAGCCATGGAGGAGACAGGCCCAGTGCTGTGATGGGGACCTCAACTGCCCCTCTGGAGAAGGCAGGAGCAAACGCGCTCTATGTCTGGGATCCCTGCGAGGAGGCTATGATGTGCGGCACGCAATGCTCCCTAGCCGAGTGCCAAGCACAAGTCTCAACAGCAGATCTCATAGTCAGACATCTCGGACCCTAGCTTACTGTTTTCTGAGCATCGTGTGCTTTTGAGTCAAAAGGTGAGAGGGCGGTGCCTTCCAAGAAAGGATCACAAACTTGTAAAAGTTTTTTAGGGTGCAGTGCCAGAAACTAGACACTTGTTAGCGGCTGCTCACTGCATCTGCCTCAGCTCCTGCATCTACCTCAGCTCCTTCCAAGCCATGTTTACCTTGTGGAAACTCTGCTAACCCAGACACCAGCTGCGCATGCTTTCCCTGGAACACAGAGAGGGTTTGTCTGGAAGCAACATGTGGTTCCAATTTATCTTTCCCAGCAACAGCAAGGAGAAATCTACCCACTTTAAAAATAAAAAGGTTGTGCAATTTAACTCTTAAAAGCCCTGTTTTTTTTTTTTTTTGTTTTTGTTTTTGTTTTTTTGCAAAGACAATTCTAATTCCTCCTCCCCCTCCCCCTCCCCCTCTTTTTTATTTTCTGGGCTGTCTAGAGAGAGAGAGACCAAATGTGTAATGGCTGTCAACATATGAGCCCGTCACTGCCCACTAGACTCGGGAGACACTGCAGATGGCTCGTCTCCAGCAGTCTTCATCCGCCTCTCATGCAGAACCCATGTTTTAAGTTTGCCTCAGCGTTTGATGCGAGGGCACTGGCTATTTAGAACGAAGCTGTTCGATGCCTGGATTCTACTATTTGCTCCTGGTGACCTACGGGTGGCAATGGCTGCGTGGACAGCTCTGAGGCCGCAGAGGCTGACATGCCACATACAGAGGCAGCTACAGGAAACGCTGGCTGGGCGGACAGGGCCTGTCAAAGGTTTCAGTCGAGACTCCAGGTTTCTACTCGTTAGTAATTCTGCAGTCTGGCTGCCTGTTTGAGACTCCCAGGGTAGACTTTCCTCCCCCATGTCCCTTCCCAGAGGTCTGATTCAATACCTGTGCTGAGGCCTAGGTATTTTACTTTTTAAATTTTTTTGTTTTTTCAAGACAGGGTTTCTCTGTGTACCCCTGGCTGTCCTGGAACTCACTGTGTAGATCAGGCTGGCCTTGAACTCAGAGATACCTGCCTCTGCCTCCAGGGTACCACCATGGCCCAGTTGGGGCCTGGGTATTCTGAAGTCCCCCCAGTTATGCTAATGAGTAGTCATGATGAAACCCACTGAAGTCCCCTCCCCCTAGAGCATCCCACTCACGGATTCCCAGTGCCTCAGGTCTGGTAGCAGCCCAGTGACATCACTGGAGTCCAAGACTTAGACTCACCCTGTCACTGTCCCCTTTAGCTGGCTCTGCCCTCACCTGCATTCATCTCCAGACTCTATCTCCTCTGGACTAACCACCATGATGAATGAAAACAAAGACGAGTGTCAGAGCCTAACCCTGGCCTGGAAATTGAAAAACATTTTTTTCATATGGACTATCTATAGTGGCCAAAAAATAAACCTTTCAGCTGGATAAAAATGTAAATAACCCTTCATCAGAAGGACTGTGCAATCAACTCTGACGTGGAAGACAAGTTAGTCTCTTTCTAGCCTTACCCTTGTCTACAGTCTTAAAAGTTTAAACCATTAAAGGGCCTTAAAAAACAACGATGTTCTAAAATAAATGTTGTTGAGAACTTGGCAGAGGGATTGTATTTCCAGCTAGAAACAAGACTTCCCGCTAAATTTGCTGACAGTAATTCTCTACCCACAGATGTCCTCTGGAAGCATGTTCTACGTTGTCATGCAGACAGCCAGTGATAGCAGGATTAGAGCAGTGCTCCGATGAGCGGAGCCAGGATTGCTCTCCCCCTCGCCTGTCTTAGGTAGAGCTGGCCGGAGAAGCGGCCGAGGAGACAATCCTCGCAGGGAGGCAAAGTCTCCTTAGTGTGGAGGCAGCCAGCATGCTGCCGCACGCCGTGCTGTGGGCTTTCTAGCGTGGACTTTATTTTAATACAAGAGTGATAATATACATTGGTTTTTCACCGAGCTGTCCCACAGCTGCTTCTGCTCTTGGAGGGCAAGAGGGAACATTCCATTCCTTCCAGCCAAGCTTGCACTTGCGGCACACACAGATCCCTGGCAGCCTCGCACCTCTGCCCACACCCACGGCTTGCCGCCCAGCCCTCTTCCTCCCCTGCTCCCCAAGGCCTCACACTTCCCACTCCACAGTCCGGGCCCCAGACCAAGGAAACAGCCACAGGTACCCAGTTCACATGTCTCCTCCACAGAGCAGGTTAGACCACAGCTTTTAGCCAACTCTGCTCTTCAATGTATTCTTCCCTGAGGTTTTCAAATTGTTTCCCTCTCTCATGAGAGACTTGATAAATACATGCTGCTGAAATTCCCTTTAAAACCATGGTTATCTAGCCAGATAAAATCGATGTATTAGAGAGTTCAAAGCCAAGGGATCCCAAAACAGTCTTGAAATTTATTTTTGCAGTGTTTAACAACATAATTTTTATCAACCCAAACTTTACCTGAGATTTTAAAAAAAAGCTACATCTTTTTCCAGTTTGGAAACATACTATGTATAGAAATGGATGAAAAATGGACATTAGAAACTCACATCTAGAACTCAGGGACACAGCAGAAGGTTTAGAGTCACTTTAGTGACATTAGACACTTGGTACAATGCAGGGGAATACGGCACTGGGAAACGGCAGCCATATTTACAGTGCAAGAAAACGGGGATGAGACTGTAAGGCCGGACTTGGATTCAGTCAGTTAGTAAGTGGTAACAGGGCTGAGGTGAACATACCATCTCCTGGCCTTGAGGCATAAAGGTGATGTCACCCAGAAACAATATCAGCACAGTGGTATACTGAAGGAAGAGAGTACAGGATATACAAGACAAAGACACAATCCATCTATCTTACCCATCTATCTACTCACCTACCCAACCCTCCCTCCCTCCCTCCAGCCACCCACCTATCCATCCTATCCATCCATCCATCCATCTTATCCATCCATTCTATCCATCCATCCACCCACCCACCAACCCTGTATGGAACCTGGTTTACAGTGAGTACTCAGAATGCTGTCATCTAATCACTGGCTCTGTGGGAAGGGTGCAGAAGCCACAGGACTGGTCTGAGCTGCACTTTTAAGGTGAGTGAGCTGTGAGAGGGAGGTGAGGGCCTCACGAGTGCTGTGCTGTGCAGTAAGCGCCCACTGGGTAAGTCTGGAATGGCACTGAGGTTGCTTGCGAGTTCTCGGTCTCATCCAGGGTATTAGGAGATAGCACATGCTGACGCAGACGGAAGGTTCTAGTAGAGGGATGGGGAGACCAACAAATTGACAGGGCATAGACCAGCCAGTCGGTGGTGCAAGGCCTGGTAGATGCAGCTGAGATCTAGCTGAGATAGAGCTTCCTTTTAGTTCATCTTGCAAGGCTATGGGGCCTTCACTACTTAGAGACTCACTCGAAATCACAAGTAACAAACCTTGGCGCCAAGCAAGTGCACACGAAGGGAAACTCACAGCAGTGTGTATTTTACTGCAATCTGAAGGAAGAACATGTGCTCACTGCCTGCCAGGAGTCCCTGACACATCTCATCTTATTTTCTTTTCCCCACAAGCAGGAAGCTGAGAGAGAAGAAAGTTTAAGAGTGTGTCCGGTGAGCCTTGGTGCTGCGAATCCAGCCTGTTGGCTAACTCCAAAGTTCTTCTACCATGTGTTTTCCCAATTACCAAACCCACTGAGGAGAGAGGCTGCACCAACAGGGACCAAAGGGCTTGAGCTACAAACACTTCCCGTATATGGTAGCTTCTGTGCCGAGGGAAACTAGCCACTGACTGAGTCCAAGCAGTATTACCTGGCTGTCCGTGGGAGGTCTAAAATCAGGTCCTCGAAGAGCTGGTATGGTACCACAGATCCTCATGCCAGACACATCGGGCAAATGTCTCCAAGTACCCTGGACTGCTAGGACGAGGCTTAATCTGAAACAGGGACCTCACTTTATACTATTTAAAACATCTAATTAGCCTATTATTAAGCCAGAGAGAAAGATTAGCCTGCTTCAAAATTACGTGAATCTTAAAATATGATGTCTTCTGCCTGCAAGTGAGAACAGGCAGGGTGCTCTGCTTAAGCTCAATCAGAACCTCCAGGAGAAACTGCATTAGTGTTGCAAACGTGGCTGCTCCTCTTCTGGCATCAAAGCAGCAGAAACCACTGAAGGGATGGGCGTGGGGGTGCTGGGTAGTGGGTTCAACCTGACATGACAGCCCACAGCTCAAATCCAGGAAGCCAGATTCCTGCTCCGGCTAACACTCGCTCCCTTCCTGTGAACTCTGCCGGCTTGAGCTCCACACAGACACAACTGTCTTCAGCTCAACTGGATGGCACAACTCAAAAAACCTGTTCTCCGATATCTTGTTATTTCAGAAGTGATGTGCTTTTGGGGAGCCCTGGAGTATATGCCAACCTGTGGGTACAATCAGCTACACTCTCGGGAAAGGCAGGGAGGGAGCAGGCAGCACTCTGTGTTAATTATTCCAACACCGTGAGTCAAGGTCAAAGAAGCCGTGGACAGGGACCAATGCCACGTACCCAACGCTGGCAACTACAAAGCAACTGATGAATGTCCCTTCATAGAAACAAGGAGTCCAACACCGCCAGCTCTGCAGTGACTCAGGCCAACAGCGTCCCAGTCTCCACACACCACGGAAGCTCAGCTAACGTGGAGCCTCTGGGGAGCCGCCTTCCACACTACAACCTCACCTGTATGTGCAGCTCGCTACCCCACATTGCAGTCTCGCCAGCATGTGTGGCTGCTCCATGCCAACTCTACCCTCACCACTGTGTGCAGCTCCTCACCACACATCATAACCTTACTGCATCTTCAGTGTTTCACTATTCTGGTTTTACAGGATTTTTTTTTTTTTCTCATTCAAAACCACAGGATGCAAAAGCAGCCTAATGACTTTGCTGAACATTCAAATGAATCAACCAATGAGTCCAGGACACTGCTAGGTACCAATTACACAGACAGATGACCACCAGACATCTCCAAAATCTACATAAAAAAATCTCCAATGAATAGACTAACCAGCTACACACTGGCATTTCATCTTCTGAAAGAGTTTCCACTGGGTCACTCATTTAAACTTAATCTAGACTGTGTAATATCAGACTGTTCCCTGGGCTACGGTGAGCTAAGGAGGCCGAGCATGCATTGCATAAACCAGCCCCTCTAAAGACTGCATACTACAGGAGGGCGCTGTCTTAGTACTGATACACGCTGGGTGTTAATCTATTTCACGGATTGCAGGGTAAACGGGAAGCGCCTAATAAAGAACACGGGCGGCAGTGTACTATCTGTCGCCCAAAGAGGGACCAGAAGAGTTGTAAGAGAACCTATCCAAGGGAAACACGATCCTGCACACCCTTCTCTAGAATCTGAGTAGAGTTCTAATCGCTCATCAAGTAATAAATGTCTCTTTGGGACAGATGAAGTCCTTTACAGAAAACCACAACCAATTAAAATGCAGTTGTGAAGCCTAGGCCTAACTGATGCATCTACAACACTACTCTGTCACTCAGGCTCAGGGGTCATTAAAGAGGGGGAGGGAAGACTGTGTGTCAGAAGAACTGGGAGTTAGATGTGAAACTGTCTCCTAGAAATGTCATAAGCAACCCCCATGACGTCTCATCAAGATGGCTGCCTAAGCATGAGCTGAGCAAGGACCATCACAGACAAGCTAACATGGAAGGGAGGAAGGCCACCAGACCCCACACACACACAACACATACACACACACCACATACACACACACACACACACACACACTACACACACACACACTACACACACACACACACACATATTAAAGAAAGGTAAGCATGCAGCATGAATGGAAAATTCCATAAACGGGCACTCCACAGGCTAAAGGGACGTTGGAATCTGTTCATTCAGACCCTGTTTGTCACTGCAGGTGAAAGAAGGTGTAAGAAAAGAGAGACTCAGCCAGCAGGCTTGACAGTTCAGCAGAGTTCACGGTTCGCCCAGGTGGGCTGCCAGTAGTTTTAGGCCATTTATGGGTCCCTGGCACATAAGAACTGCTTCGGTAGAGTCTGATGTGGCAGGTTTAGGCCAGACTCTTCTCTTCATCGAAGAAGTCCATCACCTGGGTCGCCTGCCATCCCCAGATCTTTCTGTTTAGGATGTTCACTTGCTAATGGGAAATGTATTGAACTCACAGCATGACCAAATCCTGAGTTTAACAAATCACTACATGAGTGGAAGGGTAAGATACCAACTCTTTAGTCCCCCTCCATCAAGACAAAAGAAGAAAAGCAACCACACAGGAACACAGACCACTGAGGCGGTTTTGGCAACTTTACCCCATTCCATATTATTAGCTGTTGTGCAGAAATGTATATGTTCTGCAGAGTATACATATGTCCAAGTAAGAAGGATGGCCAAGACCTGATGGCGATTGTGGGCAGAGAAGCAAGGGTATCACCTTAAAAAAACCATAACAACCGAGTCCAGAAGATCATCCCGCCACCCCCAGAAACCTCGTCTTCACAAGTCTTGCAAACAAATTCCAGAACTCTGATCTGGATCATCATTCAAGGAAAACTGTGTGTGTATTGTTAGCAGCCTGAGACGTCTCCTGCGAGAGCAGGGAGATATGTTCACTGCCTATTACAAAAGACTTAGGAGCCCTAGCTCAGGGCTCTGCATGCATAAGAAATGTGTAGTTGTCAACTCGAGCCTATTTGCTTAACAGCACCTTCCACTCCTCCCTGCCCGCACTGGAGGGAACTGATGCAAACCGCACTGTTGCCAGCTGGTAATCACAGCAGTTGGGGAACTGAAGAACAAAAGCAGGAGTTCATGGCCTGGCTGAGTTATAGGATGAATTCAAGACCAACCAGGGCTTTCAGCGGCAGTGGCATCCATCAGAGGGGCAGGCAAAGAGAGAGCTGGACTAGAAACAGGAAGCTCCTGGGCCTCTGGTCCCAGGGTCCTACGGATGAGAAAGCCTCGGCTGAGGTGCTCAGCAGTTTTAGCTGATAAACCACCTGAAAGTCCCTAACTGCAAGCGGTGGTGCGGAGCAGAACCGTTCCGGCCAGTTCTCTTCTCCACCGTTTCGAATCACGGCAATCAGATGCAGAGGCAGACAGATGTGGCTTAGGCACTTTGTGATGCTCTAATCTGGCTCTCCTGAGGGGACTTCAGGCTCTGTGACAGTGAGCTATGACTGAAGGGCAGGAGACAGAGAAGAGCCCTCAATCTCATTCAGCTGCGGCTCCATGTTGCAGTCCTCCGTGAAGAGTAGACACACACACACACACATCAGCAGTTCAGAGCTTGCCTTCATCTGCTAGAGGGTAAAGAGCAACCCACCCATGACCCTTAAGCCTGGGCACTCCATCTTAGGGCAAATCTCAGCAGTCGTAGCCACTGCTCTACTGCTGTGAAGAGACAGCATGATCAAAGGCGACTCTTATAAAGGGCAGCATTTAACTGGAGGCTGCCTTACAGTTTCAGAGGCTCAGTCCATTATCATGATCAGCTGAGAGCTACATCCTGATCAGCAGGGGAGAGGTAGAATCTGGGATGCCATGGGCTTCTGAAACCTCAAGGCTACCCCCAATGCACACTTCCTCCAACAAGGCCACACTTCCTAATCCTTTCAAATAGTGCCATTCCCTGGTGACTAAGCACTCAAATCTGTGAGCTTATGAGACCACACTCATTCAAACCACCACACTACACTAACACCTATCAAGTTTCTACAGGGTCTAGATATCCATTCTGGAGTACTAGGCCATTCTAACGGGAAATCTCTTTTATTCTTGATTTATCCATGGCCTGGTTAGGGTTAACATCCATCTTTCCCACAGGCACAGTGACCATGTCCCCAAGACATGTTATGAATGTGGAAACCCAAGATTTCCTCCTTCTTCCACATAATTATAGACTTCCAGTAAAATTCCTTTTCATTCTTCCAATAGAATCTAGCAATTTGGGATCTAAAGAAAAATACACGAGGAAGTTTCCATAAACTAATAACAAACATATAATATAATATATAAAGTAATCTGTAACATATAATATACATTACATACTCACTGCAGGCTTCTAAAAGATTAATTTTCTAACCTAATAACTATGAACCAGGAGCCTTTGCTACAAAAGAAAAAAAAAAGCCTCATGGTTTTATGCACCAGTTTTAAACTACTGACTTAAGTGTTCTGGTTCAGAGAAAATTGGTGTTTTTCTATTCTTCCCTTTCCTCCTCAATAGCCGATTTCCACTTGGCAAAAGGCAGAGTACATTTACTATAATGATCGCACACATCTGCTTGTCCAATGCCTCTGGAATGACACTGGACTGCTGCCATAGAGCAAATAACGTGCTCTTGGAGAAATAACCATAGGCTAAAACGGGCCAGCACTGCACTCTGCGTGTGCTGTGAGATACCCTGGGCCAGCACTGCACTCTGTGTGTGCTGTGAGATACCCTGGGCCAGCACTGCACTCTGCGTGTGCTGTGAGATATCCTGGGCCAGCACTGCACTCTGCGTGTGCTGTGAGATATCCTGGCTCCAAACTCAAGCTTTCTCTGGTTACCCCTTACATCAATCAGAAAATTAATTTTCTACGATGCTATTTGTGGACACCCATGGAAAAGAAAAGCTAAGAGAAACTCTGGATAGGCCACTGGCCGTCAGCAACAGGTCAGAGCAAGCTCCTGACACAGCAGCAGTCAGACCCCAGCCTATGCTGACTGACACAGGCTGCAGAGACAGAGAAGAGTAACTACGTGCAAGTGGTCAATTTTTAGTGTTTCCAGCGTAGGTTAACTGCCAAAAGAGTTTGGCAAAAGCACTGATTTAAACCACAGTGAGGTAGATTTCAGTTTATTTCTACATATATATGAGGTCTAAGAATTGGGGAGTGGGTGTTAAGAGTTAGACACCATTTGGACTTTTGCAGAAAGAATCCTGTGGCTTTTCTACATCCTACATGCCAACTCTTTATTTTACAGAGTGGTGGTCATTTAAAGTATTTCTGGGAGCTGGGGAAATAGACTCAGGCAGTAAGGTGCCCGTCGCCCAAGCATGAATGAAGCTCTCCGCTTGGTCCCCAACACCCAAGTATGAATGAAGCTCTCCGCTTGGTCCCCAACACCCAAGTGAAATCTGGTGCTACAGTGCCAAGGACACAGACACAGGAACCCCTGGAGCTCAGTGGCAAGCTCCAGGTCCAGGAGAGACCCTGTCTCAAACACTCATTGGGGAACAAAGAAAGGAAACACCTGATATAGACTTTGGGCTTGCAACCCCTTGCATGCACACACATACACTATAAAACATGGAGAAGCCATAGGAGCCCATGTAACAACGAGAACAATTAAACAAGAACAACCACAACTATCAACCACCAGTCTTCTTGGTGCATTCAAGACTTGTCACACACCTTCTTGCAGTCCCCATTGGACTACGCCATGTCAGCAGAACAACACGTAGAAAGACTGGCATCAATGAGGAAAGCATCCCGCCCCATTGCGATGAACCCACCTTTTGCAATGGACCCAGTAGTGAATCCTCAGATTACACGGTTCATCTTACACTCCAGAAGCACGCAGACACTCGACAGACACATCAGCTCTCAAGCAACTCACTCTTGTGCTGCACGTCAACCACACCATCCCAATCCGATAGAAAAAGTGATTTAAACCAAGACTGAGAATGCTTTGACAGCTGATAAAGAGAGTGCCGGATTTGATGGTTACTTGAATACAAATCCTCTTGGGAGACTTTTATCAGTAAAGTGAATACTGAAAAACAGCTTCTGGTGGAGAAGACCACCCCATTCTCCTTTCCTTCTTCACTGATGGCTGCTGACTCCACGTCGGACCCAGAAGAAGACTGCACTGTCCCGCTTTCCTAAGAGGTGCAACCATCTACTTGAGTTCGGGACACAAAGGAATTTGTAGGACTTCTCAAACAGGGAGTGTAAGGCGGACAACCCGTCTTAAGAGTAAAGTCCCCTTTGACCGACATTTGAATGGCCACAGGATGGAAGTCACTTGCTGAGCTGGAAGGACACTGTATAAGGAGTTTCCAATCACTTCTGTTTTTCAGATAGATTTTCATTGTGTTGAACTCCTGAGCTCAAGGGACTTTTGCCTCCAGCCCTGGAGTAGGTGGATCTGAAGCTCTGCTCTGCCACACCCAGACTAACCAACCTTTCATAGCAAAGTGCTCCACTACTCCACTGGGGCAGTCTGTGGCTGAGGAGAATCAGTAAGTGTGCTTGTCTTGACTTTGAGCCCCAGCACTATGTAACAAGACAGGAGTTGGTAACATCTGTCTATAACCACAGTGCTGGGAGCAGAGACTGGATTCCTAGGCCTTAAAGACCAGCCTGCCTCACCTAATAGGTGAGCCCCAGATCTTAGATGAGAGACCCTGCCTCCAAAACAAAATGGAGAATTCCTGAAGAATATCATCTAAGGTTGACCTCTGGACAAAATAAAGTGAAAGATGAAGGTGCACGCTGAAACCCAGCCCTTCTTAAACAGGCCTAGCAAGGCCACAGTTAGAAGCTTACCACTCTGACAAGCTTCTGCTCGTGACAGAAAGGCATCGAATTTCTCTGTGCATATTCTCTTGCAAATACATTAAATTTCTAACAAGCTAATTATAAAAGTCGAAGTGTTCGTAACAGTGATTAGAGGTTTTGTTCACATTAAGATGACACAATAGGAACAACAAGCAGAGACAGCCTTCATGTGCTGAACTCCCACACACATCACACACAGTCCTGGCTCACTCGGGTCCTTAAACTCAAGTTCTAGGGAATCCAGGGCCTTCTTATGGGAACCAGACACACATGTTGGTGCACATACACATACACAGGCAAAACACTCAAACTCGTAAAAATAAATTTTAAAATAAACAAAAAGTGGTTTTTAAGGCATAACTGTGTAAATGCTGACCACTGTCATCCTCTGGTGGTACAAGCAGCAGAGTACGCTGTAATCCTAGAGGTGTCCCAAAGCCTTCCGAGTTCTGACAGAGAGGCCACTAAAGACAGAGAAGTCGGGGGGCAGGGAAGCAGGGATACAAACGGAAGGCAAACAAGAACAAAGCACAGGACCCACAGCTCTCTAACCGGCTCGCATCATATCGTCAATACCCAGCAAGCTCCCCAACTTCGTGCCAGCCAACAGTTGTTGGGCACTAGCTTTGTGGGATCTCGAGAGTCTGAAGCGAGTGACAGCCGTAATCTATGGGCCTGGTCCAGTCCCTTCTGTCTCCAGCTGGCTGGATCTGCATTAAATCTGGAGAGGCCAAGCCGGCTAGGGGTAAGTAAAGAACTTACTCTTTACACAACAGCACTGTAAGAAAGAGCTGAAAGTCAAGTCACACTCTGCGGTCGAAAAAAACAGGAGTGCAGCGGAATCCCATGGGTAAGGTTTCCACTGAAGACAGACTGCCAAAAAAGGGAGGAAATGAGAATTTCTTTTGTTTTGAGACAGGGTCTTACTGTGTAGCCTTGGAACCCAATATGTAGACCAGGCCGGTCTTGAACTCCTGAAGTTTAAAGGCATGCACCGCCATGCTCAGCATGAAAAGAGACTCTGAAGTTGAACATTGTTATGACTTGATGTCTTTGGATTGAAAAGTAAAGGACACATAAAGCTTTTTTTTTTTAAAGACTTGTTTTTATTATTAATGTATTTATTTTCTGTGTCTGGGTGTTTTTCTTGCATTATGCCTACTTGAACATGCTACTACTTGAACATGCTGGGTGCCTGCAGAGGCCAGAAGAAGGTGTCAGATCCCCTGGAACTGTAGTTATAAACAGTTGTGAGGCACCACATAAAAGTTAGGAACTAAACCTAGGTCTGCTGCAAGGATGGTTTGTGCTCCTGACCACTCACCTCTTTAGCTACTACACCTACGTTCTTAAAGCTAGGAAACAGGTTCACTTGTTAAACACTGTAAAACTCACATTGTGTTCTGGATTCTTGCAGGTGAACTGAAACTGTATGCAGAGGCCGAGACCCAGAAAGCTGTAATATTTAACAATAACTGACATGGCATTTGGAAGGCAGGGATCAGCTCTGTGGAAACATGGACAGACTTCATAGACCACAGAAGACTCGCTGATAGGGAGTGTTAGAGACACACCCTATTGCTTGTTCCACCACCACCCAAAGTTAAATGTTTTATTCACTGCCACACACAAACACTTCTAATTTCTCCAGACTGCCGCTTGCAAGCGTTACTGGGTAGACACACTGAAGGTCTGTCTTCATCTTGAGAAGCAGAAGAGATCATGTGTCATTCACCCCTGTACACAGTAGGTCTGCTGATTTCCTGTAATCCAATGATACCCTTTGTGCTGACCTGAGTCAAAGTTCCCCAAGTTATAATTAATATTATAACAAGTTCTGCCTTACTTCTAAAACTGTACTAACTGTTGGCTAGATGCTGCTCTCAAACCCTAACTTATGAAGGATTTAGACTTCAAGTTCTGTGTGTTCTTGCATTCTTCCTCCTTAAAAGTCTTCAGAATGCTCTCCCTGTCAGCCTACTCACATGGTCTTGGGTCTCTCTGGGTTTTGATCAGTACAGAGGATTGACCCTAGGGCTTTGTGCATGCTAAGTAAACATCTGCACCGCCAGACCTCTATTTAGATTTAGACAAGGTCTCATTAAGTTGTCCAGGCTAGCCTTGAACTTGTCATGTTTCCTCTTCTGCCTCTGGAGTGGC
Source organism: Mus musculus (assembly GCF_000001635.26). Classification (NCBI taxonomy): domain Eukaryota; kingdom Metazoa; phylum Chordata; class Mammalia; order Rodentia; family Muridae; genus Mus; species Mus musculus. Next base: position 42,215,973 of record NC_000076.6, read on the forward strand.
TGAAATTATAGGTTTTGCCATGAAGCCTTAATATGATGAATAACATATGAATCCGTGGTACAAAGACTTTTTCGTTTGCAAGAAAACACTTGAGAGATTTTGACTGTTTAGTGTACCTTATTCTGCCTGTTGTGTGGCAATGGCTATATAGCCTACTACACACATCATACATACATATCACATACACTTGAGGACATCACTCAGACACTCTTACTTTAGTGGCTGCTTAAGGACTCACCAGTGTACACGTACACTCACCAGTGTTTGTAATGGAAACAACCAGGTCATAAGGGAAGAAAATGCCAGAATTCAGTAGGGCAAGCTATCCCTTTATGTATGAAATAATTACCTCTGCCTGACCAAAATATGCAATGCTAGTATCCTGGCTAATGCAGGAATAAGATGGCACAGAAAATGGGCCATGTTTTTGGGAGGAAGTCTCAAAGCTTACGCAACCCAGTGGTATTCTAGAGTCTTGGACTCTCAGGAGAAGGAGACAAACTGACTAGAATTTAAAGCATAAGATTTGCTAAGCTGGTTTCTTTCACAAGCATCTGAGTAGTGTTAATAAGGATGTCCAGGCTGATACTTATGGGATGTTTCAAATTAACCATCAAGAAATCAACATAACTAAAGCAAGCCCTCCTCACTGGAGTGTCCAGCTTCTAGGTCAGTGACATCAGTCGCAATACCTAGAATGGTGCCAGCGCAGAGCTGTGTGAAGTACTTACTTGTCATAAGAACGTACGGCCAAAAGAGATTCGCAGAAGGGCAAAAGGTGGTATGGAGGAAACGCCCACAGTCACAACTGTAATGAGTCACGTGAGAGTCAGACAAACCTGATATACACTGACTGAAAACCCATTTCATTCCAACATGCTCGTGACCAACAGAATGCTGGCTTGCTTGATACTACTGCCATAGACTTTATATATCTAGAGGTGAAAGCCTGTTCCAAAAGTCAAAAAGCTAATGCCATATGACAGCCACTGGGAGTTCCTGCTTCCCTCCCCAGGAGGGGTGGGAAGAGACATACTACACGTGAAAGGAGCAGGATTTGGAGAAGCAGGGCCCGACACAGCCTTCAGGTCAGGCTTCCTGTATAGATTATATTCAGGTGGGAGCTGAGGTCATCCAGATACCACTGATGTGTGAGGCCAGGGTTCCTGATGGTCTATGGAACTGAACATACCTAATGCATCAGCCAGGCTGTAGTGCCCTTTTCTGCTGGCTGTGTTGGTCTGCTCAGCAGGAACTCCAGGGTAACTACAGGAAGAGAGGATTGCCGTCTTCTCTCTATGAAGAGTCTGAACCCCTAATCTAAAAACAACTAATCACCCTTTAAAAAGCCACGCACTGGCTGTTGGATCCTCTTGTTTCTTGTCTACATGACACACAATAACAAACAGAGTTAAAGAGACAGGACACTCCAGCAGGATGCTTCCTGGGCCCTCTGCTGCCCTCCAGCTAAGTGCTGGGGTCTGCAGCTCCCGAATAAGAATTCTAAAACACAGGAGCCTTAAGTAGCTTTTGACTGTCCCTAGCTCAGATTTGTCATTTCAGATGGAGGACACTGGGAATTCTGACTATCAAAGTGGCCCGGACAGCTCCATGGTCCTACCTGTGCCCCAATAGGTATTCCTCTCTATACCACTAATTTTCAAACTTTATATTCATCACTAGAAACGTTTTCTCAGTCTTCAGTAAGACTTAAAACACAGAGCAAAGAAAGTGGAAAGGTTTTGGGTCAATAAAATAGGAACAGAAGGTCCAGGGTATCCCAAATGCCAGTCTTCTATCACAGGTCCCTCCAAGAGCCTGTGGGGTTTCTCAGAAGGACCACATCTGAATTACCCACCCATCCCACATTCCTCTCCACTCCTGCCTTACATATCTACAGATGCCATGTGCATGTGTGCCAAGCATGACAGAAGCATGTGCAGCCCGACATAGCCAAGAACGTGGAAAAACAGGTAAAATGTACTCATATGCCACTTCTTAATGACGTGTGTATGTGTAGATGCGTACACATGTGCACATGGCAGTCAGAGGATGGCAGCCTTGCGTGTCATCCGTAGGCACGCGATCTATTTCTTTTTGAAGTCAGAGTCTATTATTGACCTGGAGTGCACACACCAATTAGGCTAGACTGGCTGGCCAGAGAGCTCCAGCGACCTGCCTGTCTCCACTTCCCCAACCCTGGGTTTCAGCCACACATCACCACACCCAGCATTTATGTGGGTGGGATCCTGAGACCCGGGAGACAGCTCCCCAACTTAACCATTTTACCATTTTGTCTCTTCACTGTGTTAACCTCATACATTTCAAATATAATCTGTCCTGTGTCACTGCTTTTACCCTGAACATATCTTTGCTTAGAAAATAAAATTGTACCATACTCATAAAAATGTCAGAACGCTATTTCTGATAACTTCTGAACTACACAACAAATTTTTAACATTATAATCAATTGGAGTGAGGAGAAAACGAAGACAATATTAGGCCTAGGGGAAGATGAATGATTGGGGTGCGTATAAGCACGACAGCAGGAACAAACCCTCAGGTAGAGTCAAAATCTCAATTCTATACACGACATCAGGAGTTTTGATTACGTGTGATAACCTACACAAGTTGTGATTTTTGTGTGTACATGCATAATAATGTTGAGAGGCCAGTCCCACATTTGATTATTAACTAGCTTTGCTCACCTCCTATTCTGGGGAAGAGAATCAAGGGCTAGATTTAGGGTTTTTTGTTTGTTTTTGTGGCTCTTCTTCTTCCAGTCTCATCATACAGCCCCGGCAGGCCTAGAACTCATTCTGCTCTCCAGCTTAGCCTTGGACCTACAGGCCCACACCTCTGCCTCCTACATGCTGGAATCACAAGCTTGTACCATCAGCCAGGACCAGCCCTGTGCTCGCTCCAGACTCAGTTTTCCTCTTGTGTCCTGCACTGCTCACCCAGAGGAACCTCGAGAATCTATGCTTCATGTCCCCAGGGCACGCATCACACCTAAAAGAGAGGCTGAGTGGTTAAGAGCAAGCCCTGGCTGCTCTAGCAGAGGACCTGTGCTCAGTTCCCAGAAGCCATGTGGTGGCTCACAACTATCTGTAAGTCCACTTCCAGGGGATCTAATGCCTTCTAAGGCCTTCTTCTGGCCTGTGGGGAACACCAGACACGCTCATGATACAGGCACAACATGCATGCAGACAACACTCACACACGTTAAATACATTTAAAAACAGGCAACAGAACATAAGCTGTTATGCATGTAATGTGGTACAACAATAAATACTTCCGCTGGGGGAAACCTCAGAGCCTATGCGACACTCAGAACCCCGACTCTGCTCATTCTCAGCATGTGACTCACACTCAGTGGTTCAACTCCAAATGTCCAGGACACTGAAGAGTTACCAGGGTGCCTAGGCTCTGTAAGTTCTCAAACTCTTTCAGGGAGTACAAGGCTGGGAACAGGGGCAGTGTGAAATGTGAGGCTCAATGGGGGTGGGGGAGGGGCTTCCCGTCTGAGCAGATTCAGCTTCCTGGGTTTCATCAAGGAACGGTATCATCATCAGGTCGTACTCTTACTCTAGCCCTCCTCCTGAAACTTTCCAGAGATGTCCATACATGTCTAACCAAGGAGGCCACCTCCCAACATGCAGTGATAAAAAGGCTGGGCTGGGTTAGTCCACTTCTTTCTCAGAATGCAACGTATCACACACCTCATGTCCAGTTGGAAGCACCCCCACTGAGCAGCTCATGCCGCCTGTAACCCTAGCTCCAAGGGGATATGTCGCCTGAGGCTTCCATAGGTACCTGCACTCACTTATACGTACTATCTACATGCGAAATCTACAGGTAACGTCTACATGTATGTGTACATGGGCACATACTCACATGTAGATACACACATACACATAACTAAAAAATAAGTAAAAAATTTCCAATAAAGTCAAATAAAGACACAAGGTCTTAGGGGGCTTAATGTACTCTCTATCCCCTGACCCCAGGCCGTCCCAACACGGGGAGGGGCTATGATCAGAGAGCAATATTGAGCCTATGGGGCAAGCATGCTGTGTGTGTGTCCCCACCCAAACTTCTCCTCTTTAAAGCTTCTCTGGAAAGGTGTAGTGAAAGGACAGCCGAGCCTAGCTCATGTCTGCATTCCCCCGCTCGCTTGATCACTTGACAGGATGAAGCTCGCTTGATCGTGTGCAGTGGGTGGTGCTTGATGCACCCAACACCTGCAAGTGCATTAAGTCACACAGAGAATGAGACATGGCACAGGGAATGTATTCCTTGTCAGAAACCAGGGGACGGAAGAAGGTGCCCATCACACTGTAGAGGCAGCCTACACACACCCACCCACACCATGTACACACACACCACACACACTCACACCCACCCACACACACCACATACACACACACCACCCCCACTCACACCCACCCACCCCCACCCACACCCACCCACCCCCACACAGACACACACACCCACACACACACACACACACACACACACACACACACACACACACACCAGAGCTGGCTGTTTCTCTAAAGAGAAGCCAAAATGGAAAGGAAGCAAAGCCTGGGCCTTAACCTCAACCACCCTGGGGACAGTTCAGGAAATGAGCAGACAGGTCCTGCCCTTTCGAGGTCCTCCCTCCGCACAGCTCCTCCTGTGCGTCTCGGGGGCTTTGGCTGGCATGAGGTCACCACTTCCTTACCCCTCAGCTCAGTCTTATCTCTGGAATCCTGAGTCACCTGGGGCAATATCCTCTTATCACCTGGAAGAACAGCCTTTCCAGCACCCATCCATCCTTATAACCTCACTGTGCCTGTACATGGACTTGCAGTGTAAGTTGCTACTGTTTCATTTTCTCCATGTCTTATTCTACACTATTAACTAACGTTATTGAGGAAGAAACTCAAACACAGGGGTGACATTATTTCCTAAGGTCAAATAAGCAGAGCAATGTGAGCAACCTAGCAGTAGAGCCTACTCCAGTGGTATGTAACGAAGTCACAGGCTTCTGTCCTAGTAGTCAAAACTCCTGTGTGATTAAAAACGTGAGTGGCCCAGTCAGAGGGAAGGGTCTGCAGTCTGCTCTGAGCAGCTGGTCCCCAGATCTAGGAGATTCAACTTTCCTTTTAAGAGGTTGCAACCAAACTGACTCCTGTATAGTAAGAAAAGCAAAAAAATAGCACAAAGGTATAGACAAAGGCCATTCATTAGGTAATCTCCCCCTCACCAGCCATTTAAAACTGGAAACTGAGAACCGATCATGTTCTTAATGTCTGAAAGAAGAAAACGCAGCACGTGACTGTCCTCCACATGAGAGTGCGGCACCCGGCATCAAAGAGTGCATTGTGCTACACACACACAACGGGGGCAGACTTGTAATGACGCAAGTATGTGACCTTCAGGCAGCAAACACACTGTCTGCTACCCTAATACGTTCTAGCTTTTACTGTAGAAACAGTTTTCTCAGCATCTCCTAGGCTCTACAGACCTTAAATACTATCTTGTCTACAGTAAACATACAATCTTTTTTTTTTAAAGTCAGCTAATCGGACAAATTCCTCCTCTCCCCCTATGTCTTGCACTTGAATCAGTTTCTTACAAAGCTGGGCTCAGGATCATTCACTGTGATTACCTCTGTTTCCTTAACCATGGCAACCCGCACTGTAACTGCTCACTATCCCTCCACTCGGTGTACGTGGGCACAGAGCACACAGCACGTATTAACCTGGACCCCACTGAACATCGTGCTCAGCGGGTGATGCATTTATGACAGGACTCTCCTCCTATGTTTAAGTCCCCAGCTAATGATGCTACCACGCTAACATCCCATGTCAGAGGTGTTCCCAGCTGACGGCCACTTTAAAGTTCCAGCGTCCGTCCTGGTGAAATGGAGAACCCCTGTCCAAGCCAAGGTTACTCCAAAAGAAAGGTGCTGGGTGTCCCGCCCCCAGGAGCTCCTGCCTCCCTGGACACTCTATCAGAAGGCTCAGTCGGGGGCAACAGGGTCAGTGGGCGAGAATGGCTAGCCTCGCTCAGACATGGGAAGCTACAGAGCTCTGAGGGCCCGTTCTAACTGGGTTAAGAGAGGATTTTTCACAGACTGTGATAAAACGCCGTGCAGGAAAGCAGGAGCACGTTAATCTGGGAAAGGCCATTTCTGAGACTTTTTCAGACTGCTAACCTCCCTCCTCAGGCTTCACAGGCAACCGCTGGCTCTGGAGAGTTAACTTGTGAGTCACTGTCCCTGTAGTTACTGTCCCTCTGTCAGGCTGCCCATCAGGATTTACTTCCAAAAAAGCAACTCCAGGCAGCTAAGACTAGAGTTGACTCCTCTCTGTCGTGCCGGGAGCCCAGCACCAGCGCTTCAAGCTCAGTGCCCAGGAATACGTTACTTCTATTTATTTAATAAGGAGGTTTTTCCTGTTGTTGTGACACAATGGGGCACACACACACTGTACTTAAAAAGGCTGGACCTCAATGCAATCGAGCTCCCAGGATTCATTTCCAGTTTCAGGAAATTCAGGTGAGAGAGAAACATAATCCCCACAAGAAAACAGATCCATCCAGAATGTGGGGCACTTGCTCTGCACACAACTCACCTGGTTTCTCAAACTCCTCAAGGGTGTGGCCAAGAGGGAAGGAGGGTGCAGCTGGGAACTGTTCTTCACTAGGAGAGAGATAGCTTCTGCGCCAAAAATGGCCTTTCCTAAGCCTTTTTCTTTAAACCATTATGATTAACAAACAAACAAACAAACAAACAAACTTTAGAGTATTTCTTGGCCAGGTGTAGTGGTGCGTGCCTTTAATCCCAGCATTTGGGAGGCAGATAAAAGGTTGGCCTCTGTGAGTTCGAGGCCAGCATGGTTGAGTGACTTGCAGGACAGCCAGAACAACATAGAGAGGCTCTATCTTGAAAGCACAAAACAAAAAATTATATTATCTCTTGAGGCTGGGTGTCACTATCTAGTTCTGGATGACCTAGAACTTACTATGTACAAAGACCAGGCTGGTCTCAAACTCAGAGAGATCCACTGGCCTCTGCCCCGAGTGCTGGATTAAAGGCACGTGCCACCATCCCTGGCCCAAATTTGACTTAAAAAAATTATACATTAGGTATTACATTATACCCATTAAAAAAGTAACTACGGGTAGTTGTTTAATGACAATGTGGCCAACTGAAAAAATACAGCCATGTTTTCAAGGTGTACATAACTCATTAGATGAAGTAACTGAGGCCTAACATTTACTTTAAAATCTGAAATAAAGGAAAACCAACAAGAGCTGGGGATTTAAGCACATGGGGCAGAATCCCGGTAGCTTTTTAACATATACCCAACAGCTTTGTATTATGCTTCAATGTCTTAAGGAAGCTCAAAATATGCTTACACATGAAGTAAGCCCACTCTTTCCAAGCTAACCACATTTTTAGGGGAGTAGATTGAAACTGTCAGCGAGCTCATACAATAGCACCCTGCTTGGGAGACTTGGGAGAGGTGCTCAGACCACCACAGCCTGGCGCTGGGAGGCAGCAGTGCTCCTTTAGAAAGAATAAGTTTTCTTTCGTTTTCTTTCTTTTGTTTTTTTTTTTTTAAGATTTATTTATTATATGTAAGTACACTGTAGCTGTCTTCAGACACACCAGAAGAGGCATCAGATCTCATTACAGATGGTTGTGAGCCACCATGTGGTTGCTGGGATTTGAACTCAGGACCTTCAGAAGAGCCGTCAGTGCTCTTAACCACTGAGCCATCCCTCCAACCCGAAAAAGTCATTTTCAAAGACACAACATTAGCTTCTGAGCCAGTTCACTGAACAAATGATAAAATCATTTGAAATGTTTTCTGTCCTATATGTATTTTTCACAAGAATGAACCATTTTACATAATGTCAGATGGGCAGTCAGCAGTGACGCCATCAGAGCCACTGTTAAAGAACCCTGTGCTGTTTCTTCTGCAGAGATCTGGCAGGGAGGTCAGCAACTGGACCAGGCCCCACAGGCAAGGACAGCAAAGAAGAAACTGCAGGACAAAGGGGTCTGGAAGGCTCTTCTGGCACATCACGCGCTTCACAGGGTGATTACCCGAATTCCTCTTAAAGGTGCTTAAAGACAAGCGCTACTTTATTCTTTTAAAAGCCCGAGGAAACCACACAAAGGGAATGGCTTCTTACATCTCATACCTTCTACTGGGCGGATGAGGAAAATATTTCCTTTAAAGGATTATAGGATAAGCTTTACAAATGTAGAAAAATCACAGACTAAGGCCATCCTATCTCATGCCCTTCTTCTGCCTCTTCCTCCCCTATAGACTACAGAGAAAACAAATCCTGAAACTGCTCAGGCTTTGTGGGGTTGGACGTTGTGGGCCAGAAGTGACAAACCCTTTAAGGTCCTAAGGAAAGTAATAGTCTACCCTAGCTAGCCAGCCAGAACAGGACAGGGTACTGTCTACCCAGTCCGAATGGATGGATGTATCTGCATCCCGCCCCCAGCCTTCCGAAAAGCAGGTATTTAGAAACTATTGAAGGCTCATGACAAGAAACTAGGATCCAGAATTGCTTTAAGAAGTTGCACTATTTTTATAATTTTAGTAAGAATGTCATTAAAAGGTCTAAGCCAGACACGGCAGTGCGGACCTGTAATTCTAGCACGCGGGTGACAGCGGCAGGAAGATGAAAATTTGAGGATCTACCTGATGAGATCCTGTAATCAATCAACCAAGCGACCAACCAGTCAACAGGAGCGCATGCATGTCCATTTAAAAGCAAAAAAACCCTCTCCAATGAAATCATATACGATCACACAAATCAAGACTGCTTTCTGCACTCTAGTAACTTACCAAGCGGTTTTGGGTAATGATTCCTTGAGAAAGAATACAATGATTTTGGTGGCAAGGGGAGAAAAAAAAAGAAAGCAAGGGTTTAGTACGATATGATATAAAGCAGTTGATTGTGTTGGTAAAATGTAAGATCTCTTAGGGTACCCTGGAAGGACTACGCGGCCTCCCAGAAGTCTCAGAGGGGCCTCTGACACATCAGTGCTGGTAAGGACGAATTTATATAGCTAAGCAAACATATCTGAGTCCAAACTCCCACAGAGCTTTATGGGTAAGAAAGTCTTTTCACTGGTTTATTAACTAAATTCCTCTCAGAGGTACTGAAAGACAAATGCTACTTTAATCATGAAGCCGAACGGACACCATTAGAAAGTGAACACCTCGCTCATGTAGTGCCTTCTGCCACAAAGAAGGGCACTGAAAGATTATGAAGCAATAATCCTAAAAGAGAAGTTCTGCTCTGAAGGAATATTACCTAAGTACGGCTTCCGCTTCCTCCCAACCCTTCCGAAAAGCAGACACTGTCTGCTTCTCTCATCGTCTTTGACGTATGAATCCAATGAAGCACAACGGCTGCCTGCCTGTGACAGCTACAAGAGAAGCCAAGAAATCTCCTGAAACTGACACCCAAACTAACACCTACCGAACCTCCCCATGGCTGGCCTCAGACCCACAGGAAGAGGGTACCCGAGAACTATACAGCCTTTTTCTTAACTGTTCACAACCTCCACTCAATCTGTCATTCGGATTTTACCAGTGAGAGACGGAGGCAGATAGAAAATTATAGAACACGTTCCAGGTCCTGGTCAAGGACGCCAAGCTCGCACTGCACTCTGGTCAAAGTCCAGAACCCCAACTCGTCACCACCACCTGCCCTGAAGCAAAAGGCCTGGTCCAAAGGCCAGCAGCTGGCACAGGGGCACTGAGACCCAAGGCCCTCCCACAAATCACCCCAGGGCGGTGCTGCCCCTTCCTCCCTGACCCCAGTGTGGGCTGTCAGCTTGGAGTGCTGATGAAGTCTCTTACAAGCTTCACCTTGTGCTCTGAATGCAGTAAACCAACTTGAAGGAGAGGTGTGGCCAAACTCAAAGGCAAGACACTGTCTGTCTGTTCCCGGTCCCTCACCCGAACCTCTAGCGACCTGACATCCATGAACTACCTGGTGTCTGCCCTTGCTTGTTCTGCCCAGGCCACCAGCCCATACCAGAGCAGAGACACAAGAGAGCCCTGACCAGTGTGGACATGCCAGTGTGGGGGTGTGAAGTCAGGAAGTTCCAGATTCTTTGCTCTTCATCTCCAGACCACCAGCCAGCACTCAAGGCAATGAGCCCAAGGCACACCTCGCTCCCTCCGCTGCCCCGTGTCCACAGGCTAGAAGGCCTCCCTGCTCTTGGCTCAGGAAGCACCTGAGAAGCAAGTCAACTGTCATGGCGGAATGCATGAGCGTCACAACCACCCCTGCCTGCCAAACAAGAAATGAACTCTCGCTGACTCTCCCGGACTGTCTACCTTCCAGCTTACGCTCACTGCACGGCCCTATCCTGTCACGTGACATGCATCTGCACACCCTTGCTCGTGTCATATGAAGAAGCAAGTCCTACCCCTTGAAGCTCATCCACCTTCTCACCTAAAAGTCCTGTCCTAGTCAAGGTGACCGAGGCTGCGGTGAACACGTGACCAAAAGCAGTTCGGAGAGGAAAGGGTTTATGATGTGGCCTATACTTCCACATCACTGTTCACCACAGAAGGAAGTCGGGGCAGGAACCCGGAGGCAGGAGCTGATGCAGAGGCTGCGAAGAGGTGCCGCTTACTGGTTTGCTCTCCAAGACTTCAGGGATACACACTTGGACTTTACTCACCAAGTCAGTGAGATAATTTCCCCCCTAAAGCATCCTCAAAACATTAGCAGATCCACGGAGAATGGGTCTCCATCACTGGGTTCATGGGGACGTGGAACTCCCCTACTAGCTGCACAGGGAACAGATCTCCACTGCTGTTCATGGGGAGCACAGATCTCCACAGCTGTTCGTGGGGAGCACAGATCTCCACTACTGTTCGTGGGGAGCACAGATCTTCACTGCTAGGTTCGTGGGGAGCACAGATCTCCACTGCTGGGTTCGTGGGGAGCACAGATCTCCACTGCTGGGTTCGTGGGGAGCACAGGTCTCCACTGCTGTTCATGGGGAGCACAGATCTTCACTGCCGGGTTCGTGGGGAGCACAGATCTTCACTGCTGGGTTTATGAGGAGCACAGGTCTCCACTGCTGAGTTCATGGGGAGCACAGATCTTCACTGCTAGGTTCGTGGGGAGCACAGATCTTCACTGCTGGGTTCGTGGGGAGCACGGAACGCCAATGCTCACACTACATTATGAAGTTCACATCAGTCTGAAAATAATCCAGATGCCAAAATCTCTGTGGCAGCAATCACTGCATCCTGCCCAACAAATTTAGCTATTTTCCCCCAAGGATCTTGTTTTTTTCTATCACTTCTAAATCTAGCTAACAGAGAACAAAACCTTCCTGGTTCTTTATTTTTTTACACGGGGGGGGGAAGAACTTCTTGTGTTAATAGAGGAAACAATCAAAGAGAACCCCCGAATCAAGCAAAGGAGGAAGACACCTGCTGTAAAGCCCAGGTGTGAACGTAGTGGATCGCTCCCTGCCCCCCTCCCCCATCCATCCAATAGTTGTGACTGTCTTACTCCTTGGGTGAACAGACAGACATACGTGGCATGTACTTTGCTACAACTTTAGCATCATTTTCCACAAAGATCATGGGCACTTTTTTTGGTTTTTTGTTTTTGTTTTGTCTCCCTGAAAGGAAGAGTGTGATTTCAGTACAGTAGAAGCACCACAAAAACAAATGGCTAAGAACAGAAAGTATGACAAAGCCCACTGCAGGGAAAAAGCAAGCTTTTCCAGTGCTGAAGGAGCCAGGTCGATGGCCCCAGAGGAACCATGCCAGAGACTGTCAGTCTTAAGCCTGGGACAATGTGGGGGCACAGATGGAGAAGGTGGGAAACCAAGAAGGGGAGGCTTGCTTGTGCAGATGGCTCCCCTACAAGCAACCTGCCCAAGTCTTTCTACCTATTCACCAAACATCCTGTAACTCCTACCCTGTCACCACTGACCCAGAAATCAAGGGGAGGCTAGCTCACACTTCACCAGAGAAGGCTCCAAAAACATGTGTGGCTCTTCATGTCCGCCCTGCCACTTCCCAAGAGCTGGCCTGGGACTTCCATCAGAGCCCTTCCCAACCTCAGATGCTAAAAACAGATTCTGATGCTGGCTAGATAGCTCAATAGGCAAAGGCACTGGCTGCCAAGCCCGACAAACAGATCTCTGGGTCCCACGGGGTTGGAAAGAAACAACTGCCAAATTCTCCTCTGACCTCTGTCAGCATGCACACACATGCATGCACGCATGCATGCACACATGCACGCACTCACTCACACCAAATAGTGAAACATATTCTGGTAGGTTTCTGAGCATGCTCCAGCCCTCCAGGATATCCAGGACAACCAAAGAATTGGGGTAGACACTACCCACCCCCACCTCAGCCTGCTTTCTGTGCCTTCTCCCTCCTGCCGATTCAACTGCCACTCAAGAAGGGGAATATGTCCAATCTTGTTAAAAGGATCTTATGTTCAATATTCTAAAGAATGCCCAAATGAGATTGACAGTTCACAGGTGACCCTGAGCTGACAGACACCGGCTCACAGGTGACCCACACTCACAGACATCAGGCCATATGAGAAGTTTAACCTGTGCCTGCTGCTGTTACGACCCTACTCAGAGAAAGCAAGACACACACCCTGATCCACATGGGATCTGTATCAAGTGGCTGTGTAGGATTCTCTCAGCAACAGCAGAGGGAGCAGGAAGCATCCCCCTGCCTCCTAGGCTTCCCCTGGTGTGGGGGGAGCAAGTGGGGAGTGGGAAAGGCAAGGAGAAGAATAATAAAAATCAAAAGAAGCAGAGATGTTAAAAGGGAGGGGGGGGAACAAAATAGTGGGGTTAAAACTCAACTCAAGCAAACTCACATGATTCTCTAGGGATGGACTTCTTCCCCTGATTCGATCCCCAGGGAAACCTAGGAGGGCGAGTGTCACCTTCTCCTGATTCAGACACACAGCAGTCCTTACAAGGATGGACAATTTCCTCTCGAACAGAACATGTACTTGCAAGGCCTCGCCTCCTCCTGCCCCTAACATGGAGCAGGTGATATATCCCTGAGCCCTCAGTATTCAGGCCCTCAGTTATGCTGCAGAGGCAGGCCTACATGGAGCCCAAGGCTAAACTCTGGAGACCTCTTTTCACTGTACCCGGGCAGCTCAGCCTGTAATTATAAACTCCCATTGTGCTTCTGGCTGTACCTGTAGCACCTCAGTGCAGAAGAAGTTCCTCAGTCTCTAGGTTGCTGACACTTATTTTTGAGACAGAATCTCATTATGAAACCTTGGCTGGTCTGGAACTTGCTGTGTGGGAACTGCTGTTGTCCTGTGACAAGCAGAACCTAGGATGCTACCTACACAGTGCACTTCAGTGTGGTCACCTCTTCCCACTCATGAGTGTGGCCAACAAAGTGTCCAATGCCTCCTGGGGGCAAAACTGCTGCCCCACCCCACCCTCAAGAGTCACTGGCTTATGATGCCACCAAATTCCCTCTCTGGAAGACTATAAATTCTGCCGTTTTCCTCCTACTGGGTTGCCTCCTCCAGCCTTGATGTGATTGTACCTGCCTGGTCTTACTGGAACTTGTGCTGTATTTGGTTGATGTCCTGAGATGCCTGCTCTCTTCTGAAGGGAGGTGGAGGGGGTACAGCTAGGGGTAAGGGGAGGAAGCGGGGAGAGACTGGGGGAGGGAAGGAAGGGGAAGCCACAGTCTGGATGTAATATGAGAAAAGAATAAGTAAAAAGGGGGAAAAGATTTCGTATTCTGACAGCATAGACTGTAGTTCTAACCAGTAAGTCTTTGGTGTGAATTTAGCTATGCTCCAGAAAGAACAGTTTTCAAGAACACAAGTAAGCCGAGAGGCTTGCCATCCAGGGAAGGGTTGTGGTGGAAGAGAATGGAGAAGCTCTCTTGCAGAAAACCAGGGCAGATCCCATCCAGATCTGATGCTGCCTCTGTCTCTATTTCTGGGGAAGAATGGAAGAAGCCAAGGCCTGTCAGAATCAGACCAGAGACTGGACACTCCAGAACTAACAGGGTATCAAAACTGCCAAAGAATGGACACTCCAGAACTAACAGGGTATCAAAACTGCCAAACCCACCAAACGACTGAGGCCAAAGGGTCAAACTGCGCCTCAGAAACAAGATGAAGCTGAGAATCCTAGCACCTCTGCTGAGGTCCTTAGAGCATCGGGCCAAGCAGCCCGGTGCCCCATGCAGAAAGGCTAAAGTGGGTCAGAGCACGTTTGCAGTACCTCCTGAGGGGGAGTGCCTCTGTTGGCAGCCTTGTGAGGACTCTGCATCACATCTAAAAAGATCCTGTCAATTATTCACGGAGATCTAATTGATAAACAAAGGGTCAAGACACTCCTGCCTCCAGTTGTTGACAAGAAAATGGGCAGAGAAGAGGCTAATTACCCACCCAGCACACCTTGTCACCACCGATAGCAGCAGCAGCTGACATTTATGGGAGGTTATAATTCACCAGGCTTCATGCCACCAACTTTATAACCATGATCATCTTTTAATTCAACCACTAACCTTCTAATATAGGGAGATAGCTCTATCTCCATGCTATTTAAAGGGGTGAGGGGAGGTGCCAAAGAGACTGACTTGTCCAAGGTCACAAGCTGATAAGTGACACTTTTAATTCCATGCCAATGGCTACTGGGCAACATTACATAAGAGACATCAAAGCTGACACAGTACAAAGGACTAAGACCTGAGGCTGGACCTCAAACCAAAACTAAAGATTGGGATTGGCCAAGGAGCAAGTGCTTCTAAGAAGCCAGGCAGTGGCTGTGTGGGGCGTGGCGGTGTGGGAGGTGGTGGAGCAGGTCTTGAATCTCAGTGCTTGGGAGGCAGAGGCAGGCAAAGCTCTGTGAGTTTGAGGCCAGCCTAGTTTACATAGTGAGTTCATGGACAGCCAGAGCTACACAGTGAGACCCCGTTTGGGGGCAGCGGGGCAATGAGGTCAGGCCCACATGAACCCAGACTTTGGCCCGAGGTTTGGGTTTTACTGTCCCTAGCATGTTTTTCTAGCATTTACTTCTAAGAGGAATGTGCTGGGATAAAGGAAAATGATCAATGGGGTCAAAGGTTGCCACCTAGATTTTTTTTTTTTCACTGCAGTGGCTGAAGTACAGCCTGTACTGTAGGCATAATAAATTTCTTCTGGATGCTGCCTTGAGAATTATATTTTGACCTGTGCCTTGTGCCATGGCCTTATGAATGAGCAAGGAAGTCCTTGGCTTGACCTGATGACATCTGATGCCTTTGTGACTCAAAACAGCAGGGAGCCAGCAAGGCAACTCATGGGCAAAAAGCACCCAGAGTCACCAGGGTGACGGGCGCCCAGTGGAACTACTCTCCCTCACTGGAACTCCCGGTTTTTCAGGCAGAGCAGGGGCACAGCAGCCCAGCTTCCCAAGTGCTAATGGCCATTACACCAGTGTGGTGACTAAGCAGTACAGGATGTAACCAATTATATACTCTATTTTTTCCATTCCAATTTCATAAACCCAATTTCACAAGAACATAGATTCTCTATCCAAACAAAATAATCCAACCTTAACAATTCAAACATTGGTTTATCCTCAATATTCCTTTTGGAGGTGAAAATATGAATAAAACATTTTAACAGGCATTTTCATCTTTCTGCTTGTCATTCATTTGAAAAAAAAAAAAAAAAAAACAAGAAATACATTTCAAGACTGTAGGCAGAGTCCTGAGGGTGAGAACTAAACACCACACAATGAGAGTATCCATGAGGCTGCATCAAGTTAACTGCTGGGTCAAGTGAAAATGAGTGCAGCTCTGTGGCTCTCCTCACCCCCACCCCAGATTAAGAATTACCACGTGAAGTCTTTAAGCAATAAGCTGCCCATGGCAGCGGCTACTGGCTAAGAGACAAAGAGTTATTACTATAAACAAATCATTAGTTCTTTCCGCAATAAATAACACCTTGATGGCCTCCTACCACAGATGAGCCCAGCTCCGTCAGAAAGGCACCATACTCTCACACAAGTCTTCATGTCCAGGCCCCTGCACCAATCAGGACCCACCGGAGAAAGCACACAGAGCTGCCTTGCACAAAGCAGGTGACCAGCTTCTAGGGAAAAAATCTCTGTATCCTACGCAGAATAAAATGACGCCATTACCAATACATTATCCTCCTGTCCGAGGAAAGGGATAAAAACAACACCCACTGCCACATACTATTAAAATGTTAAGGACAAATATGCCACACACACAACAAATCAAAGGGCTGCATGACACCATCTCAAGGCCTCTAAGGCAGGGCTATATCAACGACCCAGTATACTTCGGAGTTCCTCAATTCAAAAATGGCATGGTTTCCTGACCCAGAAATTATAATCAAAGGCTTTATTAACCTAAAGGTCTAACAGAGGTCTCTGTTTAAAAAATGGTTTGCAAGAGGAAGCACACTCCTAGCTAGCTAGCACACGTTCTTTAACTAGGCACTAAGAGAGATCAGTGGAGACAGCCTTTGACTCAGGCAAGCTGGCCCTACACTGTAAATCTAGTCTGAAAGGTCCCAGGCAAGTTTAGGAAACGAACCCAGAGAGGGTAGTAGTGCCAGTGTCTGGGCTTGGTATACACAGAAGACGTATTTGTCAGGCTTTATAACCAAGCTTAAGGGAAATTTAAGAGTAAGACGTGGCAAATTAAAATTCTCATAGACTATCAACCACACCCTCATGGCTTCAGATACAGCAAGACAGCATATGCTTATGTGGGTCTGGCTCTTTATTCTTAATCAGGGGAATTAGCTGCCTACTGCAGCAGCCTACAGGAAGATTTGTCTCAAAAGTGGGGCAAGCATGTTTCTGCCCATTAATTATTTTTAGTAATTAAAAACGAACTGGACTGGTAAGACGGCTCGTCGGGTACCTCCTGGACTCGCGTGGCAGGAGAGGGGCAACTCCTGCGGGCTGCACACACGCATGCCTCCGCACACAGCATACGAAAACTGATCTCATTGCAATTTGTAAATACAAACGACTGAAAGTTTTGTTATCCTCGAACACAAAGAAGTCAGATGGCTAGTGAAGGGAATGGGACTGGCTTACTCTGTCCTCTACAGTCTGAATGTGGGGGCGGAGAGAAGAACCTAAGAATCCAACTTTGTAACCAGATTTATTGTGCTTCTTTGTCATAGTCCAACTGCTACAAAGCAGTGACAGAGAGGAAGGCTCTCCGCCAGGACACGAAGCACTCAGGGGTGTTTAATAAGCATTTCTCGGATGACTAAACAAATGGGGAGCAGTTAATCAATACTGGAAACTCAGGTGTTGCTTCTTCATGTCTCAAATACCCTTCGTCGGAAGCAAACCAACGTGGTAACATGCATGGGCAGACCGTCTTCCTCCTCCTCTAACAATGGGTCCTGGGGTACAGAACGCTGACTTTACACTTAGAATGGATCCTATCTATCATGTATGGATTAAGAATAGAGAGTGGCTGTTTCTACAACATACAACAGGCAACACAGGGCCTGATTCCTTAAAAGCCCAAATCATGAGACAAATGAAGCATGAAGGATCCAGAGTTGGATCTCATACCAACCAGCAGTTCCACCTTTAGTCATGTACTCCAATCCATGTGCACAGATCGTTGTAGTCAGTGTGCTTAACAGCAATGCTCATAACAATACTAGCAACAGTCAAAACATGGGAACCATGCACATGTCCTCCAACTGGTAAGATGGATTTTAAGAAATACTTTCAGAAATTACTTGATGTGCATGAGCAGTCGCCTCTGTGCACGTATGCCTGTGCGCTAAGTGGATGCCTGGTACTCGCAGATGGCAGACTACGGCACGGGATCTCCCTGGAACTAACTGTCATGTGGTGCTGGGAACTGGACCCAGGTCTCTGCAAGAGCAACACCATTACGGGCCGAAAATGGATCTTAAGAGGTGACTACATTTTTAAAATTTTTGCTAAAACTATTCATATTCAGATCCAGGAATTCAGTAACTCCCAAATAAAACAAATACAAGGAAAATTACAGACACCATAAAAACAACAGCAAAAACAAACAACAAACAAAAACCTAGCAGAGACTGTGTAAGCTCAAAGACATCAGAAGCACATCCCTAAAGCCATCAAACCAGACATCTATGCTAAGCGCTATGCCTTTCAAAGATGAAGATAACTGCCAGTGTAAGCCCCATGCTCAGGGACACAGCGGGAAGGACCACGGAGGGCCCGAGGCCAGCCTGGGCTGTAAAGCAAGGCCCATAAAGCAAAGGACTCTTTCAGACAAATGAAACTGAGAGCTTAGTGCGGGGTGGTGGGCCGTGGCTTTAATCCTAACACAGTGCAGGTGGAGGCGGGAGGATCAGCAGGATGAATGCCAGACTCGACCACCTGGCACGTGAGACCCACCTGGGCTATAGGAGACCCTGTCGCAGAGAGACAAAAGAAAAAAGCTTAACAAGTAGACAAAAAAAACCAAAACAACATGAAATTTAAACAAAGGAATAGAGAGCTGGAAACATTCAATTCATGGGTAGTAAAACTTCTCATTTTTAATCTTTCAAAGGTATAATGACTAAAGCAAAAAAAAAAAATCAGTAACATTATATGGTGGAAAAAAGGGAGAGAGACAGGCAAATACCGCCTCTCAAGGACCTCATATTTGATTACCTGAAGACCGACTAGAATCAGCTAAAGACATGTAAGCCTCGGAATAAACATTAAAAAATAATTAAAATGTATCAAAAGCAGCTGTTTGGGGCAGCTAGCATGGATAAAGAGAAATAAGAACTCAAGAGAAAGCAGGAAAGAGGGAACGACAGGCAGAGTGAGAGGCATGGGCAAGACAGAGAGGCCCAGACACACTGCAGTCACAGTATGACGGAGTATTAGAACGCGCACCTCTGAACAAGGCAGAGGCTGCCAGTGGGATTGAACAGCACCAGGAAAACCAAGTGGACTCAGGCATCACCAGCTCTTAACTCAGAGACACAAGCAGATAAGGAAGTCAGGCACAGAGCTGGCAGTCACCGATCATATACTCCCAAGCGAACCTGACCAACCTGACAAACATTCAACATGACAGGCCACGCTAAGCCATGAAGCCAACCTCTATAAATTTAAAAATACTGAAATGGCAAACAAATAGGTTCTTTTGTTTTTTATTTTTTTGGTTTTTCAAGACAGGGTTTCTCTGTGACGCCCTGGCTATCCTGAAACTCACCGTGTAGATCAGGCTGGCCTTGAACTCAGAGATCCCTCAAAGGTGTGTGCCACTACCACCTGGCGCGAGTAAGCTCTTTAACCATAAATACTTAGGCTAGGAAACAAAACAACTAAAGGGTATCTGGAAAGCCTTCCAATTAGAAATTAATTCACTTCTGAGAGAGTTCATGAATTAAAGAAGAAGTCATTGGTAAGTTAGAAATCGTTTTTGAACTGGAGGTGAAAGAACGAGCAAGCATGCTGAGGGCGTGGCTTTGTGACAAAGAGCTTGCTCAGCACTTACATGGACTGATATGGATCCCTCAGCGTGGCAAACCCACAACAACGAGCAGGTGTGGTGGTACAGGCTAGCAGCAGGAGCACCTGGGAGGCCGGGGCTAGCCTGAGCACAAAGTAAGTTCCAGTCTGATAACAGTAATATTAACAATAATGGCTGTGTAGTTTGACTAGGAGTGCTCTCCACAGGCTCATATATTCCAATGCTTAGGAGTGTGGCACTAGGAAGTGTGGCCTTGTTGGGTAGGTGGGCTTTGGCATTCCAAAAGCCTACGCCAGGCCCAGTGTCCTTTCTCTTTACTCACTCAGTAGACCAGGCAGGCATTGAACTCAGACATCCACCTGCCTCTGCGTCCCTGGAGCTGAGCGCAAAGGTATGTGCTACCACGACAGGCTCTCTATGCCTATAAATTTGATAACAGATGATACAGAATAATCCCTTTAAAAATGAGAACTATCAGAATTCACTACAAAAGAAAACTAAGTAACAGCAGCACTGTATTAAACACGTGGCTGGAAATGACAATTTTCAAATAATATGTATAACAACATAAACACATAAACAAAGTTCTGGGCCAGTGAGATGATTCAGTGGGTAAGCCTGGCAGCCCAAGTTCCAGTCCCCAGATGAACAAACTTCCAAAAGTTACTCTCTGACCTACACACACACTCACACAGGCACGCACACACACACACTCCACACACACACTCCACACACACTCACACACACTCACACACTCACACTCCACACAACTCACACTCACTCACTCTCACACACTCACTCACACACACACACATACATACACTCACACACACACATACATACACTCACACACTCACACACATACATACACTCACACACTGTGAAGCACAAGCATTGTACCCAGGCCTACATCCATATAACCGCACACAAAACAAACAAAAATTATAAATCTTTGGATACATCTTTAAAAATATGTGAGACTTACACTCTAAATATATTAAAAAACAAAGAAGTTTACTTGAGTAGATCTAGATTCTTATTTAAATATTAAAATTAGCTCCAAATGGAAGAGAGACATCTAAGAGCTAAAAGTATTTGGGAAAAAGAAAGCTGTGACCATAGAGGAGTCCAACATTTCTAAAACAGAGCAGCAAAGCAACCCGGACAGAACCTAAAGTCTGTTCTCCAAAACGAACAAGCAAGCCAGGCACTTGGGGGTGGAGGCAGGAGAATCAGGAGTTCAAGGCCACTCTCTGGATACTTCAAAATCCAAAACAATAACAAAACATTTCAGACCAATAGGACAAAAACTTACTTTTAACAAAAATAATTTGTGTTCAAATTAAGGAATAATGAATTCCTAATAACTAAAACCATGTGTGAACCAAACCATTTTAAAAAGGCTTTAGAGTAACATGAACCCAAGCAATTAGAAGGCTGAGACCAAAGGGGTCAGGCTCAATGCCAGTCTGGGTCACATAAGGAGCCTCTTCCTAACAACGACAACGACAACAACAACGACGACGAGGTAAAAGCCTTCAATAGAGTCTTCACTGTAAGGAAGATATATAAATTACAAAGAATATAATAAATAAGCAGGCCAGCGAGGCGGCCCAAGGCTCATGGCCCTGAGTTTTACCTCTGGAAGCACACAGGAGGAGAGAACTAACTGTCCTCAGACTTCCATATCTGCGGGCGCGCACGCGCACGCACACACACACACACACACACACACACACACGAAGTTTAAAGATCTTTAACTTTAACAGATATTCAGCAAATGCAAACCAAAATCTGCAGCATGACATCTACCACCCCAAACACTACACTTAATGGAGGAGTGTGCCAAGAATGGTAAATGTGGAAAGACGGCAGGGCATGGTCTGCACTGCTCTGGAAGAGGCGGGTGGTATCTCAAGAACACATGCTGTGCCTACAGCTCAGCAATCTTACAGCCAGAGACTTATTCCCCCTAAATGAATACATATCCGTAAGTGTTCATAGGAACGCACAGCGATAAAAAGCTCCAACTTAGTCCAATGCCGTGTACTGATGGATGAATGAATGGACAGAGCACACTGGTGAGTTATACAATGGAATATCCTAAGATGGCATACTTCTTAGCCATTAAGAATAGTCTACTGATAAAAGGCATGGGTGAATCCCAAACACTCTACATGGGGTGAAAACTGTTACCACAAAGAGCTACACAGAGGATGACTACATCTGTGTGAAATTCTAGAAAGGCACGCAGTAGCTTAGCAGCTGCCAGACTCCAGGCAGCAGGAGGGCACTGACAGAAGACAGACAGACAGACAGCTAGAAATGTTTGCCATGTTCATATCATAACTGTAACCTTACTTATGCCACCTTCTACTTTGCAGAACTCAAATTGTAACCCGAGTGGTGGCGCACGCCTTTAGTCCCAGCACTTGGGAGGCAGAGGCAAGTGGATCTCTATGTGTAGGAGGCCAGCCTGGTCTACATAAGGAGTTCAAGGACAGCCAGGGCTACACAGAGAAACCTTGTCTCAGAAAACAGCAAAACAAAAACAAGACAAAACTCATGTTGTATCCTTGAATTGGTTGTTTTCAAATTATAACTTCATAAATCTGATTAAAATTGTTGACACTGGTAGACTTCCAAACATATTGCTTTCATTAAAAAAGAAAAGCAATTTTATTTCACTGTAGTATTATCCAAATGCCTCAAAACCAGCCAACTTGTTAAGGAAACACCTTTAACCTTTACAAGAGATGGAGGACGGAGCCGCTGTGACATACACAAGTGCTAGACATACGTGGGGCTGCTTCCCCAGCTCTTTAAACTCCCTTACAGGCTTCAGAGGATGCCACACAACTGATAGCTACTCGCAAAGCCAGAGAATGTAGTCTTTCTTTAAAAACAAAACAGCACACACACAGACGCCATTCTTTCCCTCCGACTCCCAGCACAAAGGTGGAGGCTCAACCCATTAGGCCGAGAGGACCAGTCTTGTGACTCAATTATACTCAAGGACACTTCTGATTCTTTTAAGCCTCTTGTATGGCAGGTTTCCCTGGCTATTCATTGTGAACTCCTAGACTGGATAGCAGTTAGAATGACAGCCACTTCACAGGTCTCTTAGATTCACCCCTTTGTAAAATTCTATGTGTGCATGTTTGTGTTATGTATAAATAAACTGATAGTAAAGATTACTGATTCTCCAACAGAAGAACCAATACATCACAAACCCACTAATCCTTGCCCTATTAGAGCAATTCATTTAAAATACCCAGTATTGTCTTTATAAGGGAGGGACACACATAAAGAGCAGAAAGTCTCGCTGCTGCTAAGTAAATATGTACAAACAAGCCTGCAATAAAGTCATCAGTCAAGAAAGTTAGGAAGTTTCTTTACATCCTTTTATAAGAGTGTGTGTGTGTGTGTGTGTGTGTGTGTGTGTGTGCGTGCGTGTGTAAGAGAGACAGACAGATACACAGAGAGAAGAGGGATGGGTTAGTCTTCAATCTCCTAAATTCAATGAAAGGACTCTGACCTACCCAAGGAGCCCTGTGCTAAGTTACCATTCCCTAGTGTTGTCATGCTAAGAGTCCATTCAAGTGTGTGTTGCTAAGCCCAAGGTTACAGCTGAAGGATTAGAGACGGATGCCCACGAGGGAAGCATGCTCTGAAGCAGCAAGCAGGGCAAGGGCAAACATCAGACTGCATTCCAGATGAGGGGAGCCGGTGGGGGCCAGGGAGCTGACCTGAAACACCAGTGCCCTTGTGCAGAAGATCCACAGCACTGCACAGCAATGTGGAAAGACGAGAACTCGCTTGCCCACCTGGTACCAGCCTGGCCGCTTCTTACCACTACCTGCAGTCTCCAAGCTGCATTCTCACCCACACCTTGAGAAGCCACAGCTAGAGCAACTAGTACTTTGGAATCAGGTCCAAAGATGCCCAGCCTCAAAACAGCGAACACTGGACTGGAAGTCATCATGCTGGCTCCTCTCCAGATCCGCGGTGGACAGTACTCCAGGAGCCACCAAAATCATCTGTACCCCCGTCATCTAGAAACCATCAACTCCTGAGAGCTTGTTAGTCTCTTGGTTGGCAATGAAACAAAACAAGGTCTTTTAGAAGTGTTTTGGGGATTCACCATTCATTTTTGGGGGTGAGGAAGGCTAAAAATAGCAAGGCTTAGCGATAATCCATTTACTCGGCTTACCAGTTATCAAGCAGTGCTCTATAGAATGTGGATGACAAGGAGCTGATCTTACAGACAGTGAGAACTAATCTCCAGCAACCTCTTCTGCATCACGTACATGTGCATTTGGATTAAAAAGAAACCAACCAAAGCTATCCTTCACAGCCTGAGGTCTAGCTAGCACGCCCAGGGAGCTGGCAGCAGCACATGGCCCATGCCTCGGCCTTCTGTTGTTTTAGGTTTTATTTTACATGTGTGAGTGTTTTGTCTGTCTGTATGTACATGCACCACGGGTATGCCTGGTGCCCACAAAGATCAGAAGGAGGCAATGGATCACAGCTGGCTGTGGGTCACCACGTGGGTGCTGGGAACCGAACCAGGGTCTTCTGCGAGTGCAATGCTCCCAACTGCTGAGCCATCTCTCCAACCCGTGGCTACCTCAGTTTTAACAAAGAGCCATGCTCTATACTGCTGCACATAAACTGCTCAGGCAACAGATGAGGGGAGGGGGATCGGTCCTATTTCTCTTCAGAAAGAGTTTACTATTAGAAATGCTAAGTCTACTGAAGGATCCAGAGCATCTGTAAACTGTTTCTCACCTACACACGATGCACTGGCTAGCTTGTAGGACAGAGCCCATTTCTATGAGGGTACTTTTGCTTCTGGATTTTGTTCTGAGGGAGAAACTTTCGTCTGGCTGCAGCACCCCTTTGACATCCTACTTCTACAACTGTACTCTGGTCCATGTTCTATTTCCCTCTGGAAACATGGAAAAAAAGAGAACCCCCAGACAGAAATGAGCTCTTTAGTCAGAACTACTTGCAGGTCAGAAACGAGTTCTGAGAGACAATTCTCAATGATTTTTAAATGGTAATATGCCACTTAGATTACCCAAACACCAGCTTTCTATGAGACAGAAACTAGGTATATTGCACCATCCACCCCGTTCTGAGGCAGGACCTTACTCTGTAGCCTTGAACTCTTTGACATCCCCCTGCCTCAGTCACTGGAGATTACAGTCGAACGTGAAACAGAGAAATCTGAATGTGTCTTACATAGACCGAGAGGGTCTACTGCTGATGCATACAAGGAGACTCTTCACCTTGCATCTGCAGCTACAGGACATGTGTTCCCGACCTAGGGTGGGGGTATGTGTATTGGGGTGGGGCGGGGGCTACCTTTTCTCTCTAATAGAATCCTTGTGCTTAGAACCTGACAGATGGTAAGCATCAGTAGATATTAAATAAATACATTTTCTACTTAGCTTCTAAGGTGAAGCATTATATATCTAATCCATGAACCCCTAAAGGGAGGGTGTGGCTTCTATACCACTATTTTCAGATAATCGAAAAATAGACTTGACACCGTGTACTTTACAAACTGAGTAGAATTTACCCACAATCATCCGATCATCTGAAAAGAGACATATTAAGTTAGAAACATGCACATTTTGCAATTCCAATTTCCTTTCCACAAAGGCACCAAAAAAAGGCAAGCAAGCCTCTCACGGAGGAAAGCAGACCGTGCCCCGTGGGGGTTCAGTGAACAACAAACATCCCTTCATCTCCACACACCCTGTCAGGTACGGAACACCAAACACACACGTTAACAACTAAAAGCCCATCAATTCTGAGTTCTGTGACTCTGAGAACCAGCGACAATACCAGGCTTCTAAGAACTCTTGATAGTCCCAGAATTCAGTTGACTTTTAAGCTTAAGAAAACAAATTTTAAAAACCAACATAGACACCTGCTGGCTAAACCGGCATTGTCTTCTGCAAAGATTCCCAACTTCTTTACCTCCTGCCGCTCTCTGGGACCCCCACATCCCAGGCTGGTCTCTATGTTACCAAGGATGACCTTGAATTTCTAATCCTTCTGCCTCTACCTCCCGTGTATGTGTCACCATGTCCAATTTAAGGTGGTGCCTCAAGGCCAGAGTTTAACGCCTGTTGCAAAGCCCACTGACTGAGCAGCACCCTCAGTCCAGAATGCTATGCAACCCCAACATGAATAAAATCGCAGGCAACGGTGCCTAAAGGGCCAGTGTGGATGCAGCTCTTAAACTGCCATGTGCTGAAGGTGACTGAAATACACATCCCCACAGTCTCCTATTTGTGACTGGTCACTAAGCCTTAAAGTGGAGCAGGCTGGTAAAACTTCAAGAAAGCTTTCTGTCTCTTCTGAATTCTGTTCTACCAGTGGCCCTGTGAGTCAGGATTCCAGAGCCTGGGGTGAGAGGCAGGGATATCACAATTGCAGGGAACTGATTACTATGCAGAGAACACTACCCTCGGAGGAGGCAGCCTTGCCAATGATCTGCTCTTGCAAAGAGGAGCCAGGGCGGTGTGCAGCAGTGAAGGAGGCCATGAGGTGGTCCGCAGAGAGTGGCAAAGGAAAGCCTTCCTCTCCAGCTTCTGGATCCACGGTCATCACTAAGAGTCTCCAGCACAGGACTCCAGCCTTCAAGCTCCCCAGAAAACTCTGTCTCTTCTCTCACTCAGTGCCACCTTTTCAAATGTATGCTTTGATCCATGCAAAACTAACTTGTGGCACTATCTTAATTTTCTTTATGCTGTTCACAAGCCCTCCCCTCCCCTCCCCCAAACCAGTAACCATTTGCAATATCATACACTCTTAGTATAGGCTTAAACAGCTTTTGTGGTCTTGGAAGCGATTTGAAGGCATCTCCTTTTACAGGGTAGTTGGCCTTATGACTTCTCCCTTTGGTCTCATTCAAGTTTACTGTGTGTATGCTAATCTGCCTCCTGCTGGACAGACAGACAAGACACATACGGACACACACACACACACACACACACACACACGGACACGGACACACACAGCCCTTGCTTCAGGGCTTTGTGACTGGTAGTCAGGAGGATCTGACCCATGATTCAATGGCTGTGTTTCTTGCTCTGAGAAATACGCAGCTCTCGGGTGCAGATTATAAACAGTGTCTATAAACAATACAGGAGTACCTCACCCATCTGAGTATAAACAAAAGGATCCTGTAATAAAACATGACTTCACTGATTTCAACGAAAAAGTTGGTTTGGCCAAAGACCAGTCATAATCAGGAACTCAAACAGGGCAGGAATCTAGAGGCAGGAGCTGATGTAGACATGATGGAGGAGTGTTGCTTACTGGCTTGCTTTTCATGGCTTGCTCATCTGCCTTCTTACAGAACCCAGGACCACCTGCCCTAGAGCAAACCCACCCACAACAGCTCAAACGCTCCCACATCTACCACTAACTAAGAAAATGTCCCACCGGCCAATCTTACAGAGGCATTTTTCTCAATTGCTGTTCCTTTTTCCAGACAGGCCTAGTTTGGTGTTAGGTCAACAAAACCAACCAGTGTCGTCATCCTCGGTGCCACCTTCTTTCAGGGTGGCTTAAGAATCAGCCCCTCAACCAAGTTCTTGGTCAACTAGTTCTTATCCTTATTCTCACAGGCATTTTAAAGATCATTGCGTGTGTGTGTGTGTGTGTGTGTGTGTGTGTGTGTGTGATACAGATAAATTTTTATTTCAAAATCAAGACTGAGCATGAACCTTAAAGTTAAACATTCAAGACTCATCTACTGACTAGCCGGTCTGAGAAAGACAACATAGGCACTATTATCTCAAAGTGCCAAAATGGCACCCCTCTCCCTGATTAGCAGTTTCTCCTCGGAATCCTCTTTATGTCAAAAGTTATGTTTTGGAAATCAGACTCAAGAATGACCATCTTGATATGCAATAGTATTTTCTTTCCTAGGCCCAAACTCTAAAAAGTGTTCTAGACCCTGGGCTGTTCTTATCAACCAGTGCTGTGAATCAGAAAAAGATGTCCTCCCGAGTCAGTGACCAGTTAGCATGGGTGACAGTTACTTCAACTGCTTGAGTAACAGCAATCATCAATGGAGTTTTAGCTAGGACATACAGAAAGTACTGAAGTGGCTTAATGAACAAGAGTTTATCAACTTTAAATGGGAAGCTGGGGTGCAGCTGGGCCAGTCACGTGTGCGCCTGGTATACATGAAGCTCTGCGTTCAATCCCCAGTATGACCATCAACTGGATGTACTGGTGCATGCCTACAATCCCACCACTTAGGAGGTAAAGTGGGAGGTCGTTTTTGGTTACAGGGGGAGGTTGAAGTCGGTCTGGGCCATGAGATCATCTCAAAAAACAAACCTGAGAGAAGAAAGGGCAGGTTCTGCCCGTCCATTTATTTGGAAGAACGGTCTTTCTTTGTTCTAGAATGGAACTGGTTTAGAGAGAGCAGTCTCCTCTAAAGTCATCCTATCTCCAGTTAGAATGATGACATTTCCTGATGTCTCAGTACGGCACCATGAGAAGAGGAGGAGGCAAACAGACCGAGGAGGCGGAGCACCGGGATGGGAATGAGTTCTGTCTTGTTGGATATAACAAGCTGAGGACAGAGCCAGCCGGCAGAGGGAGAGGGGAGAGCGCTTACTGTAGGCTATGCCTTCAAACACCACCCAACTGTAGTATCAGGCACAGACAGTCAGCTACCCACATCTGGCATTGCTGGAAGCCATATGCCTACTGAACCATTCCATAAATGGGAGCCTTCCTAGCGCACACTTTAGAGTTCTTTCCCTGAATCTACTTCCATAGTGAATTTCCAGTAAGTCAATCACCATAGAACATGTATCATGCCCCACCCCAATCTGTACAGCCCCAAACTTTCTGGAATTATACTTCTAATTCATTCTGTATTTAATCTTGCTCAGGAGAAAACTTTAGTTTGTTTTCATTCCTACTTCCCATCAGCCCTCTGCACAGACAGCTGGTGCTGTCACCAGTGTGTGGCCCATGTGGTCAGTGTGCCCGGTCCTCCTCCTGTGCCTCAGTTGACTTTATCACTGAGTAACTGCTTGTTAATCCCCTGTCACCCCCATGCTGCAGAGGTCCTTATCAGCGGAGCTGAGCAGCAGGAGTCAGCAGAACCTGGCCAATCTAGACCCTCGGCTGAGTCACCCAAGCTTCCCCAGTTGTCTAGGACAGGAAGACTGGGAGAAGCAAGAGGTCCCCACCCCACACTGGGAGGAAGACTTGTCACTGAATCCAGAAGAGGGGTGTTCCCCAAACTGAGCAGCAGGGAACCTCAAACTGTAATATGAAACAGGGGTTCTATTTTTTTAGGTAGTCTTGCTTGTTTCAGGCTGAATATTCATCAGTTTGCTTTAGCAATGACGACTTTAGGGAAGACAAATAATGTCTTAGTATCAGCAAAGGAGAAATAACTATTTTTTTCTTAAATCTGAAGTATGAATTCTAATTTTGGTTGCTCCTCTGTACTCTGGTAGATGGCATGTGATGGACTGACACATCTCAAGAGTCAGGCAGCCCTAGGAGCCTATTAAAAATTAGAGAAACACGAGGTTCCTGAAGTGGCTCACGGCCAACTTTATGAGCTGTCGCTGGACTTGGCCACACACAGTCTACAGAGTCAGTCACAAAAGCCTGCAGGATATCTACATTAAAAAAAAAATCTTCAAACACATGAAAAATTGTCTTGCAGCTTAATTTAGCCCGAGAACCCCACAATGCCACAATCATTACCCAGAAGGCCTTGAGCCCTGCATTTAATGAGGATGGAGAAGCCACCATTGCTCCTCACTGCTCAACTGAACACACTAAGGTTCTGGTTCTCTCACCTTCACGTACAGTAAGAACTTACACAACCCAAGTCGCTTACATAACCCAGTGGCAGCAAGCAGTTCCTCCCTGCAGGGCTCCTATGTTCTCCATCTCTGATCCTGGCGCTTCTCTTTTGAGGAGTCAGGTCTCTCACAGAAGGGTCTTCCAGTTGGAAAGGACTCCAGTGACCTAGCCCAGCATTTCATTTCCTTAATAGCTTTCATTTCTGCTAGTTTTCTGCCCCACCCCAACCCCAAATCCTTTCAACCTGTTGGGAATATGCTACATTAAATTTTACAAAACCAATTTCTTTGCTGCAGGACTTGGCCCGGCTTCCATCCCAGCTGCCAATCACCTCAAAGCTCCTGTGGCATGACTTAAGAGTTATTTTCCATACTCATTCATAACACAGATCACTTTTTAAATAAAATCGGTAATTGGACTAATATTCTTAGAGAGTCCCTCGAAATGCCCATCACTGCACCTACAGAAAGACATCTGTTGGTCTTCCTGTCCTCTTGGCACTCACCTCTAACTTCCTCTCCTTACTTCACCCCTCCAATCTGCTCTGCAAATACTGTTTTCTTCCCTGCTAACAAATACACTTGATGGGGGTTCATTCATCAACCCCCAACCTATCAAGTAACCTGGACATTTTCTGTTATAGCTCAGGAGACCACATTCCTAGTTTTGCTTTGACTATTTTTCTTCTAAACTTTATATACTTAACAAGGAGTCCATGAATGATACAGAGTCTGCAGCCCCTGGAATCATAGGCAAATCATATACAAAACGTGCTTGTGGTCACACAGTTTCTTAAGACTGTTTTTAAAAACGGTTTTAAGACATAGCCAGTCCAACAGGGTCCCCAATAAAGGAGCTAGAGAAAGCACCCAAGGATCTGAAGGGGTTTGCAGCCCCATAGGAGGAACAACAATATGAACTACCCAGTACCCCCAGAGCTCCCAGGGACTAAGCCACCAACTCAAGAAAACACATCCTAAGCTTGGGAGGCATTCTTCCAAGTAAAGGAAGACCTTAGGAAAGAAAACCAAGGACAGGATGGCAGGCTTAAACAGAGAGAAGGGAGCAGCCAGACCTGGGAGAGGAACCGGGACTAACAGCACAAAGATACCTTACATGGATCTTCAAGCATTTGTCCCCTCTTAATGCAAAGTCAATGCCTAGCAAAATTATGATGCTTGTCCCTAACAATATAACAGGGCAAGAGGCAACGCCATGTCCTATCCCTAACACTGTGAACAAAAGCCAAGCACAGCAGGACATGGCTATAACCTTGGCACACGGCAGGAGGTCAGGAGTGTGGGGTGGGGTTGAGAAGGTAAGCCAGTAAGCAGCAAGCCACTGGAAGGCCACTCACCCCCATGCAGAGAGGCATGCTGGGAAGGAGAGGGAAGGCCCTCAGGCAAGGTCTCCAGCACTAGGCCTTGTCAATGAACTGCCTTCCCTCCAGAAAAATACACTTCGGTGAGAAAGAGAAAACAGTAAAAATTACAGGACTATAAAAACTTCCTTAAATAGCTTCAATTGGGGGGGGGGGGTCCTTTGGAACCTACTGGTTTTCATTAGGCCCTTATAAAACAAAACCTCAGGTTGTATTTCATGCAAAACAATGGACGCGCTTAGAAAATTAATACAACATGATAGGCATCAATGTTTTTAGCGTGACTGTTTAAATTTAGCTCAAGTTCAAGAACGAGAGGTGAGTGTTACAAGAAATCTCTTTGCACTCTCCCTCCTTTAGAAACATTTCCAGTATTCCTGAAAAATCAATGTACATTTCACAGCTCTACCTAAAAACACTGTGATCATACTCATGGACGCAGCAGAGAGGCTATGGTTTTGGACTCACCAGCTTGTAACTAGACAAGGGTTTGCAAACCCCAGCTACTTAGGGGAGAGGAGGAGGCAGGGGTGTGGCCCAGAAAAAGATATCTGCCCTTGAATAGCTTCACATATCAGAGCAACAAGCTGTTCTCTTTGCCGGCAGTGCTGTCCGTCCGGAGACTCTCTATGAAAACACCTTAGATTATAAGTGACTGTGACAAATTACACATTCCCTGATACATAGGCTGATGTGCATGCTTTTAAGGTTTTATTAGGACATTAAAACAAAACAAAAAAACCAAAACAACAACAAAACCAGATGCCACTGGCTCTACAAAACTTGGCTATAGACAATCCCACAGCACTGGGCTGGCAGCAGTCATGTTTGGAGAGAGCTAGAGCCCTTCCAGATGCAACAGGGCTGCCGTGAGGACAGCAGACACGCCCGTGCTTGGCTGTTCCGTTCTAGCCATTCCCAGGTCAGTCAGCTGAGACAACCAGACCCACAGGTTCATGAGACTCTCGAGATGAAGACGACCAGGGCCACCACTGCCACCGAGTGAGGATTCCAAATCTATGGCTTTTGAGTTCAGAAAGCTGTAAGATAGAAGAAACAGTGCACCTGAAACCCAAAGCAGGAAAATCAAGGAGAGGCCAAGGCAAGTCTAGAGAGTGGACTGGGGCAGACGGTTTGCCCTGAGACAAGCCTATCACCACTGGCAGGGGGGTCACCCAGAGACTTGACAAGTTATTTGGTTTGTTTGTTTGTTTGTTTTAATTTGACTTCTAAAACTCGGGAGCACTGCCGGTTCCCCAGTTCCACAGCTTTCTGAGGCAGGCAGAGGCGGGGTCTCTTTCTTTCCCCTTTCCTTCTTTCTGGAGTTTTTAAAATGCATCTGTCTTCACCTTTTTATAAAACATTCTGCTTAAACTGCCCTTTGATCCCACTTAAAACTAACTTTTCAACAACTTTGGGGAAGGAAGAAGAAGAAAGAAGAGGTCTGCCATCTTTCCTCAGAGCTCTAACTAAGCTCATGAAGAGAAGTCAAAGGACCTCCACTGACTCGAGACAGCAAGGCAAAGCTGTTTGCTTTTCCACTGTATGCCAATATTGAATTTACTTAAGACCAGTTAACCTTCTAGCGACCTCCTCTCACTCTCTATTTAAAAACCAGTTAGATCTAGACTCTCCACATGCCTGATTTCATAATCAGCATCTTTTGATAAACTAGGAAATAAAAAGAACGTCTTGTTACTGTGGTGTGTGAGCCTCTCTTCTAGGAAAAAAAACTGGATCCAGCGTGTGTTCCATTAGGAGAGCAAGCTGGATCTTTAGACACTGGTGTTGCCTGGACACAGAGAACCTGAACTTTCAAACAAACATTCAATGGTAATATTCCCAATAGCTAGATTGCCCACTAAATGATACATTCCTAAGCATACATGCATCTCTCCATGGGTGCGCTGCAGGAACATTCTGACAGTATGGAGAGGGAGACTAAGCCCCAGGGAGCCATGTACACTGTGCCTCTCCTCCTCCTGCTCTCTTGGTTAATACCACGCCAGCCACATTCAAAGCCTTCCAACAAATGGCTTCTCAAAGACTCAGGATACACACAGCCCATGTGCAACTGACCCCAATTGCCAACAGCTAAACTCATGACATTGTCTTTCACCATGCACAGTTGCTTAGACAGCTGTGAGACCCGAGCACCACAGTCCAAAGAATCCAGAGGATAAAGGTTCTCTTTCCACGATCTGTCTTCCCTAGAAAATCCCCCAGTACGGATAGAAGTCTGTCCTTAAGATAAAAGCTGGAGGTCAACTTAAGATAAGCTACATTCTTGCTTACTACTTAGTAAGGACTATAAGTGAATGGAGAAGAAAGACTATTTAAATCATGGTAACAAATAAAGTTAAAATAGACCCGTGAGCACAAGCCAGCTGACCCTGTAGGAAAGGGATGACTCCCCTGCAATAAACAGTCTTAAAACACTACTTCTTCAGTTACACAAAGAAATCCCATTTCTAAACTTTCTTTCATTTTAGATCAGCTTTATGGGGTATAATTCATACAAACAGAAAGTAAACACTGTAGGCCTGTAGTTACACACGCCAGCGCAGCTACCACCACAATAACACACTGGATTTTATTTCTCCCCACAAGATGCATGTATGCCTTTACTGCAACCAGCCATCTCCCACCCCACCCCTGGCAACCACAGACCTACTGTCTGTTGCCATGGTTAGCTCCAGCTTCCTAGGATCTCTCAGAAGCAGATCCAGGAGCCGTATCCCACCACCTCAGACATTTCTGTCAGTGTGTTTCTGAGCTCTGTCCATGCTCCGGGTCGGTGGCTTGCTTCATATTACCCTGCTGAGGACTGTTCTCTTTATATTATCACACCGTGCTTTCCCCAGCCTTTTCTTGATGGTGCTTTAAAAGGGTGTACATCAAGTCT
The DNA here is from genome assembly GCF_000001635.26 of Mus musculus. NCBI lineage: Eukaryota > Metazoa > Chordata > Mammalia > Rodentia > Muridae > Mus > Mus musculus. The sequence continues at coordinate 42,249,652 of NC_000076.6, forward strand.
GGACAGATACTGTTTTGTTTTTATTGCAAGGTAGCTGATGCCAGAAGTACTTCTGCATAACTGCAAGGCCCATTCCAGGCTTCTGAACATTGCTTGATTTTGCTTTGCCTCCCTAAAGAATAATCTGCCCAATCATGGGGGGGGGGGTGGTGTGGAGGAGACGACCTTGATAACCTGAAAGTTTAGTTTACTGCTAACTCAAGGGGGCTATTTCAAGCTGCCGGAGAACTCAGAGGTAACTGTGACCAAGTAATTTTCAAGTGCAGCTTGCATGCCTGACCAGAGTGAACTCGGGACTTCAGTTTCGTGGGCTCTGGCCCTCCCACTCTGCCTGGCTCCCCTGGATTCGGGATTTCACACTGGCTTCTATATTGCCTGCCATCAGAAGGATATAATGGAATTTCTCTTGAGTCAGAACTGCCCTGAGAAGTCCTGTTTAGCAAAGAAAATGAACAGCCATGTAAAGATTGTTTAACTGCCATATCATGCAAGACCTCAGAGATCTCCAGTGGAGAAAGATAAGCCACAAGCCTCACATGACACTTATGTTTTAGGATGGCTGCCTGTCTACACTGGCACTCAAAGGGAAACGGACCACCTTTAACTTAATGTCACTCTTCCTTTTCTCCTCCAAACATTCTTTATGATCAGTGCTATTTTATTTATAATTATTTCAACAATACTAAAATAATAAATTTCATTTGAAAGAGCCCTAACAGCTGTAAACATGAGCCCCAGCTCCACTGAGGTTTGTAAATAACACAATCTAGTACTCCAGGCTCCATCTTCATTCCCAACGCCCACAGCCCCAAGCACAGCAAGCCAGCCTTCCTTCTAACGGTTAAGGGGGGGGGGGGGGGTTGTGGTATCTTCTGATCCCGACCACTCTGCTCCCAAGGCATCCCGCCATTCTTGAGCCCACTGCAGCTTCTCTGTCCAAACGGAAGGCTGAGCTAGAACGAGTTCCAAGGTTCCCAGCAGTGTGAACACTGCAACGCCACACTCATAAATGAGCCACAAGTTCCAATACCAAACGGGGAAAAGTTGGAGGGTTTCTGATCCAAAACAGATTCTGTGAGCAACACATCCGACAAAGTATGTCTCAATTCCTCATTCATGACTCCTGGTTGCTGCATCCTCTAAATAAATGCATTTCTTTTCTTTCCCCAAGTGTGATTATTATTCCTCTAAAGAGAATTTAAATTAAATCCTGATAGTGAATCCCTGTCTTCGTAGTAACTTTATGTACCTATGTGCCCATGCTGTATGCACACTAATAGTTAAGGCTTACAGTACCATACGGAACATGATGAAGTATGAAACTCATAATGCCAGTAACACAACAGAGGATGAAAGGTTAAAAAAACAAAACAAAACAAAACAAAAACTCCTGCTTGCTTTTGCAGTATTATCCTGACAACAGCCAATGCTTTTGTTTTAATCATGAAACTACAAAAGAATCATTTGGAAACTCACTCGCACCAGCAACAGGGAGGCTCTGCCTCAGACCCGGGGAAGTCAACACTGCGCATAGGGAAAGCCCTGCTTTCCAAAAGCCCACACTACGGAGCAGCAAGCCCTGCCTGATGTAATGGCAGCTGCAGCTGAGGTTCCAGCCTAGACCAGAGGCAGAGAGAAGCTTGCAAGCCTGGACTAGAATCCTGCAGAGTGCACTCTAAGAGTAAAGGCCTGCCTGAGGGACGGTGCGCTTTCCAAGACAGGCGGGAACCAAGGCCTGAGAGGCTGGCAGGAGTGTTTGTGCAAGCACACAGTCCTTCTTAGAACTGAATGTCCCCAGCACTTGGAAAGGAAGTAAACAAAGATCCAGGTCATGCCTGTGTCTGCGGAGCCCGGGGCAGCCAGAGCCTGGCCTGGCAGAGACTCCAGAACCCCTGGATTGCGAGCTTACATCACCAGGCTCTTAACTGTGGGCTGCCTGTGACCAAGAAAAATTACAAAAAGTACAGCCTATATTTCTCTCTGCCATTTAGCTGGCTTAAAAACAAAACAAAACAAAACAAACAAACAAACAAACAAAAAATAAACCAATCCTTTTCTGAAATAAAACGGGATCAGAGGAAAGAGCTTCTTGTGGACCAGGCCACAGTGGACTCCCGAAAGCCATCCATTTCTCCTCAGATCAGATTTATGGTGAACCCCTCCTACCCTCTCAAACTCAAAGCAGACCCAAGGAAAGGCTCAGAGGAAAGTCCTTGAAGAACATGCATTGCACACATGCTGCTGTAAAGCCCACAGCAATCTGGTCACATTATAAACATTCAGGGACCGAGTGAGGCACCTTCATCGCAGTCCAGCAAAAGCATTAAGCTCTCCTTTATTCTTCTCTACATCTAAGTCAGGAGACACGACAGTGAGCAGGGGGGTAGCCAGTCTGTTTACCTTCCTCCCCCAGCACACCAGAAGGCCCCCCCGCTAAGCCACACACACACACACACACACACACACACACACACACCCTGACCCTGAGGCCCTGGTGTCAAGGCAAGGCCGAGCCAAGCTACTTTGGTGAACGTACAGCCTACTGTTCCTGGTCAGCAGGGCACTGCAGCAGTGTGCTCTGTGGCCCTTTTTACAGTTGAAGCTCCATCTTAGCCCCTGCTTTTTCTTTCTTAAAACTGGGGACTGTAAAAGCAGCAGAACTGACGAGAGAGAGGGAAGAAGGCATGTCTACACATTGGCACATGTGTGGTTTTATATAACAAATGCACGCCTGTAAAGCTATCCACACACAACTGAATGTCTGGAATAGTAAAATAACCCATTCGTTAAAAATTATAAAATGTAGCAGCTCATTAAAGATAGTTAACTGTTCAACAACCTCAATTTATCTTTTTTTAAATCTTAATTTTTTTAATATAATTTAATGGGAAAAAAAAAAAAACCAATCCAGTCAACGCAATCCAATCAACAAACTAGCAAAAGGAACAAGCCAAGCGCTGAGAAATTCACAAAATGAATTTTTTTCTTTCTTTGAAATCAAGTCTCACCCTATAGCCCAGACTGACTGGAAATTGACTTATGTAGCCTAAGCTGACTTAGAACTCAGAAAACTTCTGCCTCAATCCCCTGAGTGCTGGGTAAGAGACATGAGCCACCACATAGGCTATAAAATGAGTATTAATAATTTAAAATAACTTGCTTTAAAGGACATATTCTATTTGCCTTTATTGAATTTATCAGTTTAAAAACAACACAATGCATTATTAAATGGGGTCGTGGCAATGCAATGGATGAGCAGACTGGTAGAATTTAGGGCCTTTCTCTCTGTTAATGTAGCTTAAAAATCTTAAATTATGAGATACTCCTCTGCCTCACTGTAAACAGCAGATATTAGATATTAGGAAGGACAGCTATCCAGAGGAAATGCTACCTGATACCACGCTCACCTAGCCCTATATCTGACTTCCCTCCGTGAGCAGCCTGGGACCCCTCTTGCCCAGACCCTCCTGCCATCTAGAGTCCCTTCCTGCCCTATATAAGCAGGAAGATCATGGAGTGCAGGGTAGACACTGGACCTATAGTCAAATACCACTTACAAGCCAGGGGTGTCTGGCCAAGGACCCACCAAACACCAACCAATTCAAGCACAGACAAGACCCAGCTCCCGGCCTCACTTTCTTCACTATTCAACCAAAGAGCATACACGGACCGTCTGAGGCCTCTGGCACAGATGTAGCAGGACTGTCTTGTCTGGCCTCAGTGGGAGAAGATGTGCCTAATCCTGTAGAGACTCCATGCCTCAGGGAGGGGAATGTGGGGGTCAGGGAGTGGGGGGGGCACCCTCTCAGAGGGAAAGGGGAGGAAGTATGTGGATAAGAACTCTGTGAGGGGGGACTGGGAGAGGGGAGAAGGATTTGGAATGTATCAGTTTAATTAATAATAAAAAGAACTGCCGGAGAAAAAGTTAACTACTGGGTTCCAGGGTTATTGAAAGGATAGTGCTCAATATCAAGAAATGAATCGAACCCACACCAGCTCCTGGGCCATTTTCTGGATGCCTCCTACATCATGGTCTTGTCACCTACTGTGGCCCTACTGAGTGCCGGTGCCGGTGCTGAGTGCCACCACACCCCAGTCACCCCAGCTTCCCCCTCAGCAAGCATTAGTCTTCTCCCCAACTCTCCTAGTTCCTGTCTGCCCACCCATTAGCAGGCTCCTCCCTGACCCATACTGCTTCCCAGCTAAGACTCAGGCACTGACGTCTGAATCCATACACACCCAATCAAACTCCCAGGATGCCAGAAAAGGAATTATAAAGCAAGTACGGAAACCACAGAAGAATGCTCAAATGGACTGGATCGCTACCTTAGACAATCAAATTCCCAAAATGAGGACTGCATCTCTTACATCAGTGTTTTCCTTAAGATGTATTAAGAGAAAACCTGCCACATTGCTGCTGGGAAACCGCTGTCACTCAGAGGCAGTTCAAAGGTCAAAGCAGATCTGTCTGTCCTGACCAAGTTAACCCGACTCCAGCATCTCTTCAAGACTATACAGCCCTTGGCTCTTCAGCTCCATCACTCAGCAGCAAACCTTTCTCCAAGTTGCCATGGTATAAGGCAGCGGCAGCAGCAAATTAAGTTTGAAATCGACACCACCTTGGTGGGAAAGGGCTCTTTGCTTTCCATAGGATGAACCCACACAGGAATGGCAGATCTCTTCAACATTTGTGGCAAGCTGCTAAGAAAATGGGGAGGGGATGAGATGAAACCAAACATCTGTTCCCCCATCTTTCCGACACACACCCTGGAAGGACACCTGAGGGCAGGAGCCACACACAGGAAAGGCACTGAAGCCAGGGCTAACACATCCCCTCTCTGCAGAAGCCTCTGGAGTTTAGATGATACTGAGTCCAACGTGTATTTAAAGTGGTTTGGACTTTCATCCTACTAAAACCAGAGAGGAGGCTGCAGGCTAACAGAATAACAATGATAGCCTCTTAATGTGCCCTGAATAGCCTCTAAGCCTCTATCTAATGGGAGGCAGAAAGACATCTGTGAATGGAGAAATGCATGGGGCACACCTTGAGAGGCTCCTGACTGTCTCAGGAAAAGCAGCTAGCCTCTCTCTGCTGAAGTGCTGGGGGGTTGGGGAATGGCATACAGTCTCTTGCAGAGTCATGACCCCACTCCACCTGAGTTCTAAACAGCTCTGTGTACATGCGCACAGGTCAAGCGGCGTGAAACCCCTGCACTGGGTTATTTTGAGACCTCTGAGGCTTTGGGTTGTAAGGGTTTTCAGCAGAATGCAAACCCTGACTGGGAAACCCGCAGTCCAGAATCTGGGACAGTAAGCCAGCCAAGATTCTCCAAGGTTTGGATATTCTGGCAAAGACAACTGCCAAACAAGAACCACAACAGAGATCAGGGACCCAAGCTTCTTATGTCAAATAGGTCTGGCTTAGGGACTCCATACAGGAATGTGCTTCAAGATTTGTGCCTTCTGCCTCTCATTAGAGGGCTTCTGTGGTTGGCCAGGGTTCTTTGGGAAAGTTATCGTTATTCTTCTACTAGTCTACGACCTCTTAGGTTCTAGTCAGATGGAAATCTAAACCATTCTACACATACACTTTACTTGGGACCATCCGACATTGGCTCTGTATCCTGATATATACAAGTTTCCAGACAGTCAGACTACAGGTGACACTCCTCACATACTACCAAGTGCCCGGGGCTGTGATACACCTTCTTGATTTACCTGGTAGACCATCTGTTAGGATGAGCCAGGTTAGCTCGTGTAAGAAAGAACACGCAGTATTCGTTCATGGTTATACAAACAAATAACAGAGCCAAAACGAGGGGAGAGCACCACCAGATCCCAGGACCCCAGTTACCGAAAAAGTTCTGTGCTCTGCTGCTTTTCCTTCAGAGTTGTGAAGGCTCAGGGAAGTTCTTGGTTACTGTAACACTCTGACCAACAAAAGAAAAACACTACAGTGTGTTGTTGGAAATCTTAATATCAGAAGAGAAAACAACGAAGGCGTTGAGGCACGGCACAGTGGAAAAATCACAACTGCCCCTCTTTCCATCCAGAGTGAGTAAGAGCAGTCCCCCCAAAAAACACTGTGCTCAGACTGGCCATTTACCAGACTACACCGGTCAGAATGCTCAGGAAGCTAAGGCAGGTGAAAGATCTCTGTGAGTTTAAGGCTAGCCTAGTCTACATGTAGTGAGTTCCAGACCACTCAGGGGTACATAGTGAAAGTCTGGATTTAAATAAATAAACGCATAAATGTATACACACACACACACACACGCACACGCACACGCACACGCACGCACACGCACACGCACACGCACACACACACACACACACACACAGGCACAACCAGGCAAAGCAAAGGTGAATGAAGTGGCTCCGGCCATTCAGAAGGCTGAGGTGGTCATTACTTGAACACAGGGCATTAAGGACAGCTTGGACAACAAAGTGAGGTCCCATCTCTAGGAGGGAAAAACGAGCAATGCCAATTCTGAGTCTGTCCATCTTCCTGAGATGTACATTCCACATCTTGCTGCATGTTAGCAGAAGTAGGCGGGCAGGCACCAAATCCTCACGTCCTGTCCCCCAATGACCAACTCACGAGAACCCAGGACATGGCTACTCTCCCTCAGCTTTAGGTTCTGACCTGAGTCAGGCTTCAGAAATCAGTGGCAAGGCCACCAAGCCACTACTGGGGGACCAGAACATTCAGCCATCTGTGACTGACAGAACTATTCACAGGAGTTAAGTCCAGATAATCTGATGTATTGTCACAGGGCCTTTCAAGCATACATAGATCTAGTTCATTAGGCATCTTGTTATAATCAGCGTTAAGGCTGAAATCTCTCCTGACATTAAGTGACCACAGTGGCGCTGTGGCCCTCAGGGCCAAAGCAAAAAGAGATCCTCAATCCAGGAGCCAAACTGCTCCAGTGTCTAACAATCAGACTCTAAGAGTTATAGAACATCATTTCTGGGGGCCAAATTCCCAAAGATAACCAAGTTTCCCCCAAATATTTACTCTCTAGGCTGCCCGGAAGTGAGACTGAAGGAACTTCAGATCTCCTCTGTAGCAGAGGACAGACATCAATCCAAGTCACTATGCCCTTGCCTCTGGGACTGGTAGGTACTCTTGTCAACCTAACACTCAGGAAGTCAGAATCCGGATGATACAGCCACTCAGAAACTCAGGATCCACGCCCCCTCCCCGTCCTCCTGGATTCCAGAGGTGACACCAGGCAAGAAATCCTCAGGGTCTAGCAGGTCTGACGCTAGCACTTGGGCCGCCAGGACAAAGTCTCTCCCAGGTACATCTTATGCGATGCCTCTACACTGGGCACAATAAAAGAGTCTTGTTTTTCGCTAGGGTACTGTGTGGTGGTGTCTGTCAGTATTGAGAATGGTGTCCTGACAAATCTTAGACATCGTCACGAGACAGGCAGGCTCTTCTCAAGACCATGAGATACATGGTGAAGAACTGTCTCGAACAAAAATAAAAATGCTGGAGCCCACCTAATCAATGAAAAGTTAAGAAGAGCAGCCTCCCTGTGTGGTTACAAGTGAGGTCTTCACATCTCTGCATTGATGCCCTAATGCAGGTTGGGAGGGTCAGCTGATGGCACCCATGCCACAGCTCAGGGCTATCATCATTAACTTAACACCATTTGCTTCTCAGGTAAGACCTCCTAGAAACTGGGGTCACCTGAGATGAATGAATGGAGATATCAGGAACACAAGCGTGTGCCTGGAGGGTCAGGGGAACGGTCTAGGCGGTCACATCTCACCCTGGCCTGGGGAGCCAGCTGAAAGACACGGTGGCCAACTGCACTCCTTTCGGGGACAGGTTGGACTTCCCTCTTTGTACTTGGCTATGCAGGCCATCGGAAGAAAGCAAAGCACCAAGTTTGCCCTAAAGCTATCTCCTCAAAAAATAACAAACCCACTGCTAACTCACCAACTCGACGACACAACGGAGTGAAGCTAACCCGTAGGATGGAGGCCTTATTCCACAAACGGCTGTTTATTCTGTAGCAGGTCTTTAGGACGTCTCTGTTTTATATACAAGCGGCACATAATTTTTATTTTAAAAAGTCCAACCACTTCTAAAAATGTTACTAGTCTGTGGCTGACAAAAAGAAAGAAAGAAAGAAAGAAAGAAAGAAAGAAAGAAAGAAAGAAAGAAAGAAAGATGTTTCTGAGTTCCCGTAACCAGACACAAAGCTCTGCAGGTTCAATTAAACCCTGACTGTGCCTGATGCAGCCTTCACCTTTCCCAGCACTCAAGCTGTGGGGCCTGCTTCCCTCAGGCAAGAAGATGCTCAGGGCCCCAGCACCTGAGGTACAGGTGGATGGCGGCGTCTGCTCCCCTTGCCGCTTACCCAGTAGGGAAAAGTTGACTTCTCCTTCCTTCCTCCTGACAAGATTGGGGGACTGCAAAGCTTCCTTGCCCCCACAGAACTGCTGAAGGGCCAAGCACGCTCTGTTACCCGAGGGCTGGCAGCAAGCTGCAGAGCCTTTCTCAAGGAGGATAGGAAGAGGGCAAAGATGGCGCAAGCAGTTCCCCAGTTCCTTCCTCTTATCCCAGTGTCTGCTAAGCACCAAGGACTTTGCGAGATTCAGTTTGTAGAAAGAACTCTTTTCCCACCTTGACAAAAAAGAAAATGACTCATAACTCTGAACCCTTGGAAGGTAATCCTGGAAACAGAAGACCTCACAATTATTATTTATCCCAAACCACAACACAGCTTAGCTTCCTCTTCTTGCCAGTCGGGGAGAGACGCGATGGGTCACACTCCCACCGGGCTCCGTGATTCCACACTGAGGCTGGAAGTCCGACCTGCACTTTAATTACAACGTGGAGCCATCAATGTCAGCACCTGAGTACGCACACACACGGTCTGATAATGTTCTTGGGAAAAAATTATGTAACCATTTAACTCCTACACCAGCACTGGCAATCCCCTAACAATTTGTTAAAGTCACACAACATCTCTTCCGCCTCTGGCAGGGAGGGAGTTTCTCCTGGGCATCTCCCATGCTCCTAGGCTGTGCGCCATGATGATCTTGTCCTCCTCGCCATCATTTAGCAGGGTTCACTGTGGCCACCGCCACAATGTCTTGCCCTACAGTGAGGAGAGCCAGGTCTAGGGGCTCTAAATGTATCGATGAATGTGTGCTGTGTGTCCGCTCACTAGACTACAGTACACAGGCCTCTCCTACGAGGGAGACTGGGGCAGGGCAGAGGAGAGGAGACAGAGAAATGAATGGAGAGGAAGGAAAGTGAAAGAGGTTGCCCAAAGCAAGCTTTGATGCCATCTGGAGTAAAAGTATCTCTGTGCCCCATTTCCACACCTGCAGAGGGGACCAGGCCACTCTTCTTACACCCCAGTCTCATGGAAAATGGCCACGTTGGCGAGTGCCATCCCAAAGAATAATCAACCTTGCATCACCAAATTACAAGTCTGAAAAGCCTTTCGTGTTCCAGGCGGACACCGGTCTAGAGCCTAACAGGGCAGACTTCTTACTGTGGGCTCTGAGAGTGACGAGCAGAGTGAGACCTTTGTCTCCATCCCAGCGGACCCTGCAAACTCTCTCCTCTCTCTTCTTTTGAACCAGATTAAGAATTATATTAGAAAAGATCACCGCCGATCGAGGCAGTTATCGTTAGGATTGAGTTAAAAATCAAAACCTCTGAGGCTTGGGCGAATTACTGACTTCAGAATTCTGTCAAAGGAGAAAAGACACTGCTGGTATCCCATCTCCAACCGTCTACCGGCTCATGCCTCGTCTGCAAGAACAGCTAAACTCTTAGTGCGGGCACACTACAAAGTGTTCAATGACAGCTACAGTTGTGAAAATGAGGAATAAATCAAAAGGCTTTGACTGCACACTCACACCCACTCACATTCACACCCACTCACAGACTGCACACTCATACACACTCACACCTGCTCACAACTCAGAGCAAAGGTTTATAATGGTGCTGCACCTCCTCCCCTTTCAGTGGAAACAGATTAAAAACTCTCACCTACAACTCTCTAAATCTTGCAGGGACTCAGGGACCTTCCCCTGAGGCCTCTGGCAGAGAGGGATGTGCACGTAATTTCATTCACCTCCGTCAACAGGAAAGTTCATGGGAGTCCAGGTCTCAGGGTCCCACTGGGATGGAGGCAACCCTTCTACACTGCTGCCAGGCAGGCATGCTGAGCCTAACTCCACAGTAAACGAACCTTTGGTGCCAGAACCTTTCAAAACATATTGCTTTCTTGTTCTCAAAACATGCCAACAGAGGCCTGTGTTTTTGGAAACCAAATGGAAGCCATGTTTACACATTTCAACTGTGAGCAACGGCAGCTTTGGAAGGAAACAACTCCAGTTTCCATCAGCTACATCCAACTTACTTCTGATCTTTCGAGGGCTCTACAATTCTCCTAGAGTTCAGGTATAAATGTTGCCAGCAATATTCGTAACACACTACTCAGGACTCCTAAACTCTGGCCTCAGATAAAAAACTGCTGCCTGTCCCTTCTGATGGTGTCCAACACTTCAAGCTATCTTCTTGACCGTCTCAGGAACCGCGATGAAGGAGAGTGATCTTCCAGTCCTTCCCACTCCCTTAGAAAGCCCAACACAAAGTCCTCCAGGAGCTCAGGATTCAGGCCACATTCTCAGGGGTACAACCTGGTATGCTACTAAAACAAGGGCTTACAGTCTAAACTAATATGGGTAGTTTTCCCCCACAGTGCTCAAGTATGAGTGTTTATGAGCCCCATGTAATATTCTGAAGCAGCTTTTAAGAAAGAGGTCCTGAAATGAACTTCAGGTCCTGGCCAGACCACTGTTCTCACTACACTCCTAAAGCCGTCAGCTATGTCTGATACGGCTGATGATGAGGCCCTGCTTAATGGACTACAAATCCAATGAGACTGGCAAGCAGCAATAATTCCATCTACCCCTGGCTTCACCTTGGGGTGAGCCAAGGCAGATGCCAACTGCTCGCTCCTGTCTTCATTGCCAGTGCTGCCCCTCTCTCCCCTTCTCTCCTCGATTACACCCAGCACATTTTAATCTTATCTTTCTCCCACACATCTCGAGTCTGTCTGGGGATGAGTCAGAGGCTACTCCCTGGCTTCACGCTGGTCTTGAGACTAGCGATGCTCCCCGAAGGCAAAAAAACAAACAAACGGGGAAGATCATTAAACACCCAGAGTCTCATGGAAACACAGCTCTTTGAAAACACCCACCTCAGGATGGACACTGGTGCTCTTCAGACAACTGGGTAGGAGCTTTGTTCCCACCTGTGGCCTTGGAAGGAGACTGGCCCCCTGCCTTTTGCAGAAAGCTACAGGGAGAGAGAGGCTGGTCTAGAACACTCATGGGGACAGAGCTTTGCTACATTCAACAGACCCCATCACAAGATGTCTGTTCATTTTCCCCTATGTCAGGATTCAGAAACCAAGATCAGAATTATGATTCTGACTTCTTAAATCATCACAAAGAATCCCACACACTTAGCAAATGACTTTAGAAGACTGTTTCTGGGGCCGAAGAAACGGCTCAGCAGTTAACAAAGCCGGCTGCTCCTCCAGAGGACAGAGGTTCGACTCCCAGAACCCACATGGCAGCTTACAACCATCTATAACTCCAGTTGCAGGGCACCTGGCACTCTCCCGGAACATGGTACGGGCATGCACAGGCATGCACATGTACAGTCATGCACATGTACAGGCATGCAAGTAAAGCTAATATATTAAAAATGTATAATATCTTTTGAAACCCAGTGCTGAAGCCTCAGCTTGCAGCAGTATCGCCAGAGAGAGAGCTTGTGAAAACTGACGGCTGTCCAGAATGTCTGACTTAGTATGTCTGGGATGGGGTCTTAGGATCTGTATTCCCAACATGTGCCTATGTGATGTCAGCACGGTTGGGGTTGGTCTGAGAACCACACTATGGCAGTCAATAGCTCAGGAATCAGAGCGTGGTAGATACAGTATACACAACAGTAGGCTCTCAAAAGAAACAAGGTAAAGTGTCTCCGTTTTCAAGTCTTATACAATGTTTCCTAACAGTACCATCTCTTCTTACAAGTTCCTACAGACTTCAAACTAAGTTAAGTAGGGTCCAATAGAGACAAGGAAAAACAAGTGGGAGGTGGGGACTTTAAATAAACCACTTACAATTATACAAAAGAAGAGACTGTGCTAAATATAGCTTGTTAAGGAATGATGATGCTCTTGTTTCAAATGCCTTAGCTCCAACCTGACCACATTTCTTTTCATTCTGAGCTGGGGCGGGGACAGGGGCACAAGGGTGACAACTCTCTGCCTTGTAATCTTCCCACAGAGAAGAGTATAAAAGGGGTCCAAAAGTCATTACCAAAACCGGCGATGACATCCACAGGCAGTATCTCTCTCACTTCCCTAAGACCATGGTTCTCAACCATGGTTATATAGTACAGCCACTTGAGAAGCTTAAAAAAGATGGCTACACTTGGGGACACCGCCCTAACTGTCTGAAGTAGAAAGTGGGCACTGGCTTTTTAAGGTTCTCCATGTGATTCTGAAACACAACTAGAGTGGTGCCCTCATTTGCCAAAGGCTTGGTAGCAGGCCAAGAGCCTATCAGGGAACTCTTTATAACAAGGTGTACTTTTCCCAGGAGCGCTAACAGTCACCGACTAGAGACAAAGGAGCCTGAACTTTTTGCAAATTATCTAAAGGCTCAACCTTGAAACCATGTGCCAGAACAATAAAATTTCTCCCTCAGCAAAATAAAGTGGGTTTTGTTTTGTTTTGTTTTTTCTTTAAAGGGAGATGGAGGGAGGAAGATAGATGCAAGCACTTGGTAGTTTAAATGATCATCCAGCAATGCTCTGATAAATTGGATTGTCCAAAGTTGTCAAACTACATGACACAAACAATAAAACGAACATTGTTTTCTTCTTAGTAAAGATACACTCGAGATAACAGACAAGCGAACGTCTTTGTCAGCTTCGTGGTCCTACTTGAGACGGAACCATGAGCTGAAAATAACCTGACCCCAAGAACAAGACATCAAGTCAGTGAGTAGCACAAAGACTACTCTACTCTAAGGCATAGAACAAATCCTGGAAGCTCACAGCTCCAGGTGTAGTCTTGCCTGTTATCCAGCACTCAGAAAGCTGAGGCAGGAGGCTTGCCAGCAATTTCAAGACCAGCCCAGCATAGAGCTAGGTCCTGTCTCCAAAAACCAAGACCAATAGCAAACAAAATTCTAGACATATTTTTACTACATGAAAAGCTAAAACAGGTTGATCAATTAAAATTTGGTTAAAGAATATAAGTATTAGCTGGGCAGTGGTGGTGCATGCCTGTAATCCCAGCACTTGGGAGGCAGAGGCAGGCAGATTTCTGAGTTCAAAGCCAGCCTGCTCTACAGAGTGAGTTCCAGGACAGCCAGGACTGCACAAAGAAACCCTGTCTCAAAAAACCAAAACAAAACAAAAACAAACAAAAAATATAAAAGTATCTTTAAATCTTCAAAGGAGAATTGCAGTTTTTTATTTAAGAAATTCACTTGGTGATCATTTTTAACCTATTTGAGTAGCCAATGGTTTCTGCTAACACACAATATTCAGCACACAGCACCTCACTGACTCGAGCTGGGTACCAACTGCTTGCACAAGACCAAAACTGCCACAGGCTGCCTCCACAATCAGGCCCAGGCCACCTACACTGATGGGTCATAGTGTAAGTGTGATTTTCCAGGTCACACAAATGATGCACCTCATTTTTTTTTTCCTCTAAAGAAACCTAGCCAAATTCGTGAACTCATAACTGTGTCCCTTAACTAGAAGCAGGCTCTGGTTTTATGAGATTATTGGAATAAACCTCTTCCCACCTGTCAAAGAACACCTAGTAACCCTTGTCCAGGGCCAAATATTATCTTAATAACTGTGTGTCATAAAGCCTAAAATACAGCCAAAATCACAGAGCCTTTCCAACTGAAATGATTGTTCTTGGAAAGGGAAGACTCACCAGGACTGATTGAGATAATTTCAGTTCAGCAGAGGACATGCACCTATTCAAACAGGAGGCTGTAAACGTATCTTTATTGGATGGGGTTGGAGATAGAAGGCCTGATCTAGGACACTAATTTCAAGAAACAGTATACCAGCTCACCTAGGAGGTTCTACTCGAGCTTAAGAGCCCAAGTGTGCTAAAGCCACACCCACACTACCTGCTCCGACTGCTTTCAAACCATCAGGACCAGAACATTTTCGGAGGTCAGTTCCCGGCCTGCTTCTCGGGTTACATAAACACTGCAGCATCTATTTTTTTTTTTTCCCCTTGCTTTTCCTACAGAAATCTAGTCGAATGATTGGACTCACGGCCTCAATTGTACTTAAAAATGACTTGCTTCAAACTGTGTTAGCCTGTGGGCTACTATTTATTTGTACACCATATATACTTGATATATAGTGAACTCCGTGCTGCTGGTGGGGCTATATAGAAAAAGAACCAGTAACAAGGAGATGGATCAAGTTACTAAAGGAACAACTACTCGGGAAAATGAGGAAAAAACAAAAAAACAAAAAAAAAAAAAAAAACAAGCCAAAACCAAAACCAAACAGAACAACAAAAACCAGAACCCAACGGAGAAGTATGAAAGGTGTGAGAAAATAGACAAATCCTTAGCTTGGGAACACACAGTGGCTTGGAGCCAGAGCAACTAGCTAAAAAAGCTATGAATGCTAAAGGGCTGTGGCAGCAGTGACCTTTGGGCTAGCGAGTTCTCATGGTGTGAGTGCATGTGTTCAAAGAGTTTATCGGAATGAAAAGTTCAAACGGCAGCTGGGAGTAGTGGTACAAGCCTATAATCTCAGCACAGAGGATGCTGAGAAAGCAGGACCTCCGCTCAGGGTCCTCATGAGCTAGTTAGTAAAATTCTATCTCACAGTTCCACTTCCACACACACAGAGGCACAAGCAAGAAGTTCAAATGGAGACTTCTAGAACAAAGTGTTTTAGTTTAGAAAACTCTTACAACAAAGAAGAAAATTAACGCAACTGAATGTTAAGTAAACTAACATTAAGGAAAATTAAAATGAAAAATCAAGAGAGGGTGGCAAGCAGGAGGCTTTAAGCACCATTCCGTGCAAGCCTGCTGTGAAATACAGCGTAAAGGCAGCATCTGTATAATTCATAATGAAGAAATGTCAGTTTTAAATGTAACAAAAATCCCTCAGGGACAGAAGGGGTCCTGAGATTTGAGGCCTGGACCGATACCTTCACTATGGGTTGGTTGGTTGTTGGTTGGTCTTCTGGGAAAGTCCTCTAGTGCTGACAGACCCCAGCCCTCCATTTGATCCCAATCCCAGTTTCCAAGGAGACACTCAACAAGTTCAAGCGATTGTAATTTTATGTATATGTCGTCTTTATACCCAGAATTGTACCCTCTTTTAAAAGGCTACCACGGGCACTGCCACCTGCATCTCAACTGCCCTCCACCCTTCACCCCACCCTCTCTGCATGCCGGCTACTCAAGTTATCAGGCAGAAGCAACCTGTACACTCACGCTTATCAAAGGGGTTCAGTCCATCATCTGGAAACTCTCAGACCTCTCACCTATCTCCACAAGGAAAGCCACAGTGTACGTTTTCTTCAGCACGTTCAGAATGGCGTGATACTCAGCTTCCGACTTACCATTCCATATTAGCACATGGTTAATACTGTCCTGTGGCCACTGAAACTAGAATTTGTGGATTCCTCTCACACATCCTACCTTGAAGACTGAAGCAGGGGGTTCTTCGGCAGAGATAAACACTAACCTGGCTGGCGATGTGCATTATGCAACCTCCCTGTCTCTGTCTTGGCAGCCTGCCTCTAAACCCACTATTAACTGCATTGCATAGAGTCAACCACCTCAGAAAAATATTTTTAATGCCTTTAATTATGAAATCTGATTTGGCAGCTAAACTTCTGCCAGGAACTTGTGAATTTTTTTGTTTTTCTGAAACCTACTTTTTCTTAGGGCTGTGGTCATCTGTGTACCTGCTGCAAAAGGAGACGTCCTGTTGTCTGTTGTACATCAGAGGATTTCTGCACTCCATGTATCAATCACTCTATGGTTTCTGAGCAGTGCACTCTCTCTGTGACCCGTAGTGAGCCACAGGCAGATCCTACATCCCAAGCCTCCTTCTTCTCCCACTAAGGGAGCAGGCATGCACAGGCTCCTTCAAGGTTTCAGCCCATGAACATACCCAGGTAAAGGGGCTAAAGCATGGTCCATCTCACCCCTCACCAGCTGTGGTGGTTTTGATGAGAACAACCCTCATCAGTTCGTATATAGTTAAATTTAAACACTTGCTTCCCAGCTGGTGGAACTGTTTGGGAAGGAGTAAAAGGTGTGGCCTTGCTAAGGGTGTGTCATTGGAGTGGCTTTGAGGCTTCAAAAGCCCATCCCACTCCCAGTTCATGCTCTCTTTGCCTTGGGGCTGTCTCAAGATACAAGTTCTCCAGCAAGATTCTTACCTGCATGCTGCCATGCTCCCTGCCACGTTGGCCATGGACTCACCATCTGTGAGCCCCCACTAAAGGCCTTCTTCTATAAGTCGTCTTGGTCATGGTGCCTCTTCACAGCAACAGAAAAGAACTAAGACACCAGGTCAGAGAGGCATTAGCTGTTGTCAGTACAGCTCCAAAGATCCGTGGTCAAGAATCGTCTGAAGGATTAATGCGAGCATCAACAGTGACCTATGTAAAAAATGTAGCCAAGAGCATGCAGAAAACTTCCAAAGTGGCTGTTGTTTATCTTTTAATAAACTACTACGTCCCACGCACACTCTGGAGGCAGAAGAGCAAAAACAGGAAGCTCGGGAGCTCCAAGTCAGAGGAGGTGTGAATCCCAAGGAAATCACTTTGACTGATCTTAACCACTTCCTTGTCCTGGGATTTACCTACCTTGTAGGATAAGCATAATATAAAAACACAAAACAAACAAAAAACAAACAAGCAAAACTCCGACACAGGTGAGCCGTTGGCACATGGTAAGTGCTCAGCAAGTCACAGTTACCTTGTTTCCAATATGGTCACACTCTGAGCTTCCGGGTAGACATGAGTCCTCAGAATGCATGATTCAATCCACCTCAACTGCCAAATCTAACTAAAACTATCATCACTGTGGATAGGGTGTGGGTGGGGGACGGAACGAAGACTAATGGCCGACCAGAGCACTGCAGAGTTCTAAGTTAGTCTCCCCAGAGGCGTGACTGACAAAACTCAGCTAGGAATGAGACTCCGGCTCCCAGGACGCTGGGAAAGCTTGGACTGACTATCAGAAGTACCGCAATCTCACAAGCAGCACTGAAACAGGACACTCTGCTGCTGTTAACGCGATCTAGAAAAGGTTCCTTCCAGGTATACGCTTTTAACATCCTTCTGTATGTGTGTGTGCAGCGTGGTGACCAGAGGTCAAGCTGGCCTGTCACTGTCGGGGGTACTCTACCAGCTTTTTTATATCCTGTTTATTGAGGCAGGATGGCTCAGTGGCCTGGGGCTGACTGACCTAGGGCTAGGCTACCTAGCCAGAGCTCCCTAGATCTACCTGACTCTACCTCCCAGTGCTAGGATTACAAGTGCCCACCACACACCAGCGGGCAGGCATGCACTCTTGGTGGCCAGTGGAAGGTGCCAGCTGTCTTCTGTGGCTCTCACCGCCTCAAGGCAGGGTCTGTCACTGAACCAGAAACTTACTGTTTGGCGCTAAGCTAGCCAGGGAGCTCTTGGAATCCTGTTTCTTCCTTACAATACTATGGACACAGGCAACCAGGTCTTGGCCTTTTCCTGGGATTTGAACTCAGAGATCTTCACACTTGAGAGCAAGCGCCATGCCATCCCCCTAGACTGCCAAGCTAGCTTTGCATGGATTTTGGGCATCAGACTCTGGTCCTCCTGCCTGTGTGGGAACCATTTCCCCGGCAGATTTGTATTAAGTATAAATAACTATTCCTACAAATATCAGGACGACACACGCAAAAGGACAAAGGGCACTGGGAGTTACTTTTAGTTAAAATCATATTCTTAGAGAAAAGCAGGCAGGCATGTAGCTAAGTTATGAAGATTGCAAGTTCAAGGACACCCTGGGATACAAAGTAATACACACTTAGGAGACTAATATCATGGCTCTTAGGAAACTAAGGTTTTCTTTAACAAAGTTACTTTTAAGTATTTAATCTCCATCTCAAATCACCTTTTCAAATGATGGCATTTAGTCACGGAAGCACTATATGCCAGAATTCTTTGAGTCAAGGCATCTTAGAGCTTTATGTAGAAGGATATACTCGAGATCGGCTTGAAGACCTTTGGACTCCCTCTGCTGGCTCTAAATTTGAAGTAGGTTTTCAATGGCTTCAGGAGCTAAATTGCCATTTTAAGAGATATATAGACCAAAAGCAAAAATATAATATGGACTTCAAAAGAGTGAACAATAAACTTCAAAACAAGCACTAGGAACTACCAAGCACAATCCCTGTCACAGGCTCCCTGCCACAGACTCCATGTCTGTCACAGGCTCCCTGTCACAGGCTCACGGGAGAGAACCATGTCTGTGCTGTTGGTCTGGGCCTGCCTTGACTTTGTCTCCTCAGCTGTACCTTGTCCCTTCCTTGCCCTGGGCTCCTTTCCCCACTACAGGAACAGAGTACATCTGGCACTGGGCATTAGGCTCCCTCAGATAACCTGGCCTCTTCACCATGGGCCAAGCATTGCACAGCTGCTGGAAGGACCAGGGCCAACCAGAGAAGTTTCTCTGTTTCACTCTGCAATGTTATCTCACAGGAGTCACTGGGCACTGAGGAGGAAAAACGAAAAAAGATCTCAGATCAGAAGGCCAAAGCAGCCCCTGTTCTCTAACCTGGCCTAGGCTGCATCATCCTCCAGGCACGAACCTCTACTCCAGCAGGCCAGGCCCAGCACAGCCCCTCACAGGCTGATCACCTATTCAGAAAACTCCCACCTCAGAAAAGCTACAGGCTGGCCCTGCAATGGCTGGTCGGAAGGATAGACTGCTAGCTCCCCTTCCTTCACAGGTGACTTAATTCCCAGCAGGGGGAAATAGAGCTTTCCATATAGCCAAGGCTCACATTCTCCAATACAAAAGATTACAGACAACCTCACTCCCTGACTGGCTCTGCTCCTAAGGGAGAGGGAAGAAACTTTCAGCTAACACCCTTCAGACAGTGTGTGCGTACCAATGCACAGGCCTGATTTCCTCTTTCCCATAATAAAATGCCACCCATCACACCTCCCCCAATTTCTGGTGCGAATTGTACTTTTCAGGGACTTTCATAGTAGTAAGAAGCCAACACCCCAAGAAACCCCTTCACACCCCATCATATCAACACAAAGCCAGGAGGCCTGAGGCTGTGGACACCCTCACACCTGCAGGTTATCCAGGCCACCCCACCAGCTCAAAATCCTGAGTCAAGGGTCTCAACTTTCCCCAACAAGAATCTCAGAAGGCCACCTTCTTGGGCTGAGGACACAGTGAACCAAAAACCACCTCCAAGTATCAGAGAAGATCCTTGTTGCCGTCTGACGTCGCATATCTGAGAGTCGAGGGAAGGTATACAGAACCTTGGGGGAGCTGGGCAATGTAGTCTGAGGGGCATCTTCTGTGAGGTGAACTGAGAGTTTCCGGTGGAGACGTGGGGTGGGGTGGGGTCGGGGTGCAGAGCCACTCCTATGAGAGTCAGTTTAGAGGAAGGGGGAGGAGCCAAAGAGAGCACTTGAAGCAGGAGCTTGCAGAACTGGAAGCAAACTGCACTGACAGAAGCAGCTGGGAAACCACAGAGGCCAGCAGCGCACACTTCACAGCAGTGGTGCCCCTGCACTCCTGTGAACACACTTTAACCACACCCCAGCAAGCTGTGAAACCCTGACCCGGTCACCCGTGCTCCTGACCTGGTACTTCACTAGAAAGAAATGAGACCGCCCTCGTATGACCCCTTTTAGTTATGAGTTTAAGTGAAAAGCAGTGCGGGTGGGATGAGTCAGCTCTATCCAGTTCCCCCAGAGGCCTGACCTCCCTGAACGAGGCCTCATCCACAGAACCGAAGTGCTCACTCACGTCCATGCAAGGATGCAGGTGAGCTCCAGTACAGGTGGACTCTGGGAAACTCGGCCTTCTCTCAAACAGACACAGACTCTAGGCCTCGTGCCACAGAGGCCTTGTATCTATCTAGCAAGCTCAAAATGACCTGCACACACAGCCAAAGGCAGCTTTAACCCAAGAGTCTGCCACCTGCAACAGCAGTCTTCTCAGCAGCTGAGGCACTAAGTAAACAGAAATACATATGCATAGGATGCCAAGGGTGAGCAAGAAGAACACGTTCACAAAACAGCTTTCCTGTTAGCAGCCTGTCTCTGCCCTCTGGGCCTTAAACTTCTGTGTACTGGAATGTTATCCACCATATACTACCATCGTTTCTCTGGAGCTGGGCAGAATGCCCCGTGTACAGTATGCTTTTAATCAACATGGGTTCTGATAGAAGTGTATGCTAAGGATTTTCACTGTGCTGCCTTCAATTCACTTACAACCAAGCTGGATCGGCAGTTCCATAAAACGTAAAACACTTTTGGATGCCTGCTCCCCGGTTCTTTCTATAGCAGCTATAAGGCAAACTGGTTCCTAGACTCCTCAATATGTGGCACATATTAAAAAAAAAAAAAAAAAAAAAAAAAAAAAAAACAATTAGTCAAGAAGATGATCAAGTTTATCTCCCAAAGGAAAGATATTACAACAAAATAAATTCCATTTTCTCTCCAGCCCTAGAAATCCAAACTCTGAGACACCAGCAACAGATAAGAGGGCCTACCAGGTTTATCTCTGTATTATCATCAAGTTTGGGTGGTGTCCGCTAAGTTCTTTTTTTTTCCAGTCCAAGTAAATGACTCCTTTAGTAGACAAAGCCTTTTTTCGTTATCTTTCAGATAAACTATCTGATATGTTTATTTATGAAGCAAAAGCACAACACTAAAAAGTTTATCTTCACCATGTTCTATGGTATCGTTTCCTTAAAATAGAACCCTCCTGAAGCCTCCTAAAAATAAGCGTGCTACGGTTTCATTTTCTGAGACAAACACATGAAAACACACACTTAGCTTCCTTCTGAAGAGTCGCTCTGTTACATGGGGTTCAAAGATCAAAGTCTAAAAGGTCCAATTTCTTCACTTCATAGGTCAATGACACAGCTTTGCAAAAGAGGAAAACAGTCCCCGTGCAGGCAGTGAGACAGGAGAAAGAGGAAGCCCGTTACTGAGAATCACTGACAAAGACAGGCTGCCAGAGGAAATTACGAAACAACAAAGGCCAAGCAGAAGACAGATTCTTCACACACAACTGTAACTGGCCTTTTGGTACTGGAAGGAGACAAAGATCAAACTGCAAACCAAGATGGAATTACGGCCATATCATTTTGAAATTTAAAATGAAATTTGAAAACAAATTGCATTAAAGTAACATTTTCTTAATACAGTATACTGAAGGCTCCCCAGGGTTCCTTCCAGAAAGTATCCCGGGCTGGTCAACTCTCATCTCTTCTTTTTACCTTGCAACAATCAAGAAGGCACACTTTCCCATGAAAGGTGCAGACTCGGAAGACTTACCCTCTGCGCTACAGCAGAGGTTGTCACACAGTAGGTACCCCACAGAAATGCATGGCTTTTAGCATCCTGCCCTAACCATGAGGAATGAGTAAGTGTGGGGATCTGTAATATAGAGTAAATGATAGGCAGGGATTCCTGGTAAACCCTAGCGCACTTGGGGCCTCCCAAACGGCAAAGTGGACGCTACATTAACTACAGTGCACTCCAAGGAAACTTAATCTGAATAAAGGAACCTTTCCTCCCACAACCGCATCTGGTTGTTCCCTCCACTCTAAGGCCCGAGGTGAGGGACCTTGGAGATAGCCATCACCCTCCCAGCCAGCATGCACAGAGCAAGGGCTTCCTCTTTGTTAAAATGCTATCTTTTGCCATTTGTGCTACTTCAGACTTCCTAAGCAACCACACCTTAGGATGATATATCCTGCAACTACCAAAACATGACCCCTTCGCTTGGCCTCCCCAGCCTGGGTGTCCTTCTAATGCCTAAATGACGGCTGGGGGGAGGGGCAAATGGGCTTCTGGGGGAAAGCAAAAAGGCTTTAGGACCGATTTAAAGAAAGCGCTGTGATAAGCCCCAGACAGAGGCCTGTACACCTGTAGCTGCTAATTAGCCTTGAACTACCAGTGAGCTGAGAACAGTCTTTAATCTCTTCAGCAACAAAAGAATGGAACTACATCAGCAAGCGGCCTCCTGGCTGTAAGTTAGGATCACCTGAGGAACCAAAGCAAAAAGGTGCCAGCGCTGAGTCACACATGAGCCTAATTCTACCAAGTTCTCTGAGCACTAGTATTTCTCAGCTGTTCCCAGGTAATCCTAAAAAGCCAACCAATGCTGAAAATGACTGGTCTAAATTGCAACCTCGAGGTGTCTTTAATTCTGTAATTCTTTAATTCTGTAATTTTGGCTTTTTCAGGCAGTCTATTTTGTAGTCCTGGAACTCACCGTGTAGACCAGGCTAGTCTAAGAGTCAAAGCCTGCCTGTTTCTGCCTCGAGTGCTGTGACTAAAGGAGCCTACCATTAAGCCTTGGCTTCATTCTGTAATCACCTAGCGTTCTGGCCCAAAAAGCCACAAAAGCACGTCCTAAGACTCGAATTCCTGAACTGCTTGCAAACGTCTGCAGGTTAACCTGAATTCTAGACATTTTTAGAAGCTAAAAATCCTAAAGTACAACTCACAATGAAAGCAATGTGGTTAAAGCACAGGTTTCTAAAATGGCCACACATCACAGGAGTCGATTCCTAAATTCAGATGCACAGGCGTGGGTCACATTAGCTCCTGACCCCTCTTCCCCTCACCTTCCTTCCCCACTAAACCAGCAGACAAAAAAGGCTGGCATCAGTCATAGCTAGTGTATAAACCCAGCTGGCCAGTCAGCCTCCTGTTCAAAGGGCCTTCTCTCCCCATCATTAAAAATATGGAAGTGCCTGCACGGCTACTTCCTTTGATGAAGGTCACCTTACAAAAATTTCAACTAAATTATATTCCTTCAAGTCTTCTAGGATTCCATGACACATATCCTTAAAATTAAAGCAAAAATAATTATAAAACATATGCCCTAAATTAAACATAATAAGCCTTTAGATATTCTATTGGCAATTTCTCATATGGCTTTAGTTGAAGCAAGATAGCAGTAAAAGAAAAACCTGTGAGACAAACAATAACAACATGACCACCCACATATGCCTGTGTCCCCTTAACTCTATTGAAAGCCTAAAATCTTTATGAAAATACGGACCAAACTCAACTATGGCTTCTTTTGGTAACAGGCGTGGGTCACAACGCCTTTAGAAGGTTTTCGATTTACTACTTTCAGAAGTAAATCTAAAAAAAAACTAAAGCCACAAACATACAAAACTGGTTATTTTTATAAGCACAATAGAATTATAGAATTAAATTATTTTGAAATCCTAAAAAAAAAAAAAAAACCAGTGGGGGCTAGGGAGATGGATCCATGGGTAAAGGTGCTTGCCCCAAACTTAATGATCTGAGTTCAACTCCCAGAATCCACTTGTTGGAAAGAGAGAACCACTCCCCAAAGTTGTCCTCTGACTTACACATGCTATCACATTAGCAATACTTCCAAACAGAACCTTGTCCTTTCTGTAAACAACCTCACACATGTGCCATTCCTTTGGAAATCAACAAAACTGGATCAAATATAAGCTTGTAACATCAGCATCTGAATCACCAGAAATGAGATGGGTTTGTGGAATAGTATCAAAGCATACGTTCTGCTTTTAAACCGTCCACGCAAGGCTCTTCGGTATCAGACACTTTTTCAAGTCCCTTTATCTGCAAGGCTCTTCCATAGGCTTTATCTCAGGTCTCCACAAAGATGAGCTGTTCTTATTTATACACCTAGAAACCTAGAAGCCAGAAGCCACAGAGCTCACAATGACAGCGAAATAGGAAAAGGAAGGAAACTGCAAGCAAGAGCAACTGCTGAGTAACTTCGCTCCAGGGACGTGGGGCTGTGGCTGCTTTCAGGGGAATGGGCCTGGAGGTGCCCTGAAGAGCAGGGGAGCCCGGCAGGGGACCAGGAGTCAATCTCTTTGGATGCCCAACTGCAGGAAGTCATTACATCATAGGCCTTTCCTCACCTCTCTCCCTACCACGTGTCGGGTGCCCCAAGAGGCTGAAAGGGAACAGAAGAGTCTCTCTGGCTCCTTTATAGATAGAAGCCATTATGGCCCAACCCTGCTATCAGCCCTCCCCTCCCTCCTTTCCTCCCCTCCTCCCTCCCTCCCTCCCACAGAGGCAAAGCTCTGACCGGAGTCCCCGACACGTGACAACCCCGCCTCAACCACTGCCTACAGCAGCATAGACCTCCAGCGGAGCAGCAGGTGTAGCCAGCACACTTTTAGATGACAAACCCGACCTGTTTCAAGCCCCAAAGCATTTCAGAGGCTACCTGCTGGCAGGCTTGCTGAAGTGACGTCTCTCAAGAGCAAAGGTGTGTGAGGAAAGGCGTGAGAGCCGGCCAGGGAACAGTCTGCAATCATTGCTTTTTCTAATGGGATCGATTTGCCTGTTGGTGTCAACACCCACAAGCACAAGTTGGACCCAAAGATCCTCAGTTTGCTAGTATCATGCTCCTGCCACTGCCTTGAACGCTGTCCCAAACACTCCCCCACACACGCCTTCCCTCCACCCACAATGTCCTCGGTGCATCCCACTTCCACCTCCTGTATTCCAAAGTTGGCCGCGGAGCTACCTCCTCCCCGCAGCCGAGGTAAGCCAGCACATACAAATGTCTTGGTCCTTCCTCCTTAGTGTCCCTTGCCCACAGCCTACTCATCTGGGCATGCCCAAAACTTGCCCAGGACCCTCCCTTCCCACTTTGAGGCCATCCCCAGGCTTCCCTCCTATAGGAGTGAAAAGAATCCCCCACCCCAAAGGCTCACAGCGAAGCTCCTCTGCCAGCCCTCTCTGGACGGCCGCAAACCGACCGCTTCGATACGCGCTTGGCGCTGCGAAGGCCTGGCAGGTCCGACCACCAGCCCCTGATAGGCACGCACCTTCCAGCCCGCAGAGCTGTTGCTGTCGCCCTTATCCTTGAAGTAGGGCACACAGCGCACCATCCACTCGTAGATCTGGGACAAAGTGAGCCGTTTGTCCGGGGAGCTCTCGATGGCGCGGGTGATCAGGTCGGCATAGGACAGGTTCCCCCAGGCATTCCGCCGCGAGGAGCATTTCCTTGGTTGCCCAGAGCCCCCAGCCGCCCCCGGCTGCGGCTGTGGCAGTGGCTGCTGAGGCTGCAGCTGCGTCGGCGTGCCCCCACTCAGAGCGCCTGCGGCGGACGCTGGCCCCGACCCGAGGTCCTGCCCTCCTGGAGCCAGCAGCATGGCCGAATCCTCGAGGAGCAGCCCGGAACCCAGCGTGCTGCTCACGCCGCCACCGATCACCATGGCCGAGCTGGCTCGGCCGCCGCCGTCCTCGTCGTCTTCATCGTCGTCCTCCTCGGGGATCATGGAGTCTGCGGCCGTCTCCCCCGAGGGCTTGGCCGGGCTCGCCTGCAGCTCCGGCCTCTGCAGGGGCCACGTACAGGAGCGTGGCCGACTCTGTGGCTCGAACTCTGGGTCCAGCTCCACTTCGAGCGGAGAGAGCGGGACCGGGGAGGCTGGTGCCTCTGCCATCTTCGCCGCCTGCCCGCCGCCCGCGGCTTGGGCTCTTGCTCTCTCCTCTCGAGCCCAGGCTGGGTGCGGCGGGGGAGGAACGGGGCACCGCGAAGGTTCGAGCTCCAGCTACCTAGGGAAGCGCGAAGAGAGAGTTGGTTATCCTGTGTTGGAGCCTAGTCCGCGGAGACTCCTCGCCCGCGGCCGCCACCTAGAACGGATAGACCTGGGGACGTGCGTCCCGCGAACCTGGCGCAGCAGACGCCGCCCCCTGGCCTGGCCGCCCGGGAGACGCGAGCGAATCGACGGCCCCGCGCGGGGCAGCCCCCTCCCCCGCTGCCGTCGCCAGAACCGCAGGTCTCTCCCGGACTAGATGGCGGGGCGGAGGGGGGAGGGGCGTCCCGGGGGAGGGGTGGCCGCGCCATTAAGTGTGGGCGGCCTCCGGACCCCAACAGCTCCGCAGTGGTCGGAGGGCGAGCGTGCGTGCGTGCGTTTGTTTATGTTTGGCTCTGGCTCGCTCAAGTGCCTCCCGCGGAGGCGCAGGGCAAGTCAGCAGAGTCCTGGGCTCTTCTCCCGCTCCCCAGCCCTGCGATCCCCCCCACCCCTCCCAGGCGAGAGGCCCCCTAGGGCTGGCGCGGGCAACTCCCGTCTTTTCCTCTCCGCCCGCGGACCAGCAGGGAGAGCGTGGGGGTCTGGGTGCAGACCTGCCAAGATCACTTCCAACAAGAGAGAGAGAGAGAGAGGGCCGACCCCGCAGGACTAAGAAGATCTGAGATGTATTTTCTTGGGGACGTGGGGCCCTCCGCCCCCTTCCAGGTCAGAAACGGGAAGGAGGAAGCAAGTGGGAACATAAATCTTCCAACAGGTCGGGAAGCGCCAAATCTCTCGGACTGCATGAAAACCCGGACCAGCACCGTTCATCACCTCCTTGCTCCCGCTGCTGCCATCTTGACAGTTCCCCCTTCCCTCAAGTCCTTTAAAGACACTAGCGGGAGAGAAGGGGGGGAGCACACCGAGTCACGGGGAGGGAAAGGGAAGCGCCTGGCCCAGCTCGGAAACAGATCCGGAGTCACTGGAAAGGCGGCCGCCCCGTTGCAAAGCTCCGGCGCCTACCTCGGCTCCTTCCCTTCAGGAACGAGGCGGGAGGGCGTACGATTCCGCGCGAGCCCAGGGCACCGCGACGAGGGGACTCTCGGGCCGCCGCCGCAGCCCGCCGGAGGAACCGCCTGTCAGCCTGTGCTGCGCCGCCGCCTTCCACATTCCTCCTCCTCCCTTCCACGAGCAGGGCGGCCGCGGCAGCAGCACAAAGTTATAGCCACTCACAGGGAGCCTCAACCTAGGATGACGGCGGGGCGGGTCCCCGCCCAGGGGGAGGGCTGGGGCGGGGGCCGGGAGGGCTGCTGTGCGTGCGTGTGGGAGTGCGCGTGTGTGCGCCCTCGCGCCTGCGCGGGGCTGCGGGAATGGGGGCGGGCGCGCGCGGGTCGGGACTCGGCCGGCTCCGCAGCCCTCCCGGTTGGGGTCCCGCGCTCTCCTGGGGACCTCAGCGGCCACGCTGGCCCGGGACGGGAGGCCAGGTCAGACAACACACCACTGCGCGCCGCCCCGCGCTCTCAGCCTTGGGCCCTGCGTTTGGCTCGTGGGCCCGTGGCCTGCCCGTGGGTGCGTGGGGTCGGAGCCCGCCCCAGTATCGGGTTCCTTATTAGAACCTGACACCAGGGAACACCCGGGTTAAGCCGGCAGCCGCAGGTGACAAGGGTTACCTGGGCGTGGAAACACTGGCCGGCGAAGATCGCGCCGAAAGGTGTGTCACTGGACCCTCACCTGGGACACCCGGCGACAGTCGTGCTTCGCTTTTCACGGATTTTAAGGCTAAGTGGGAAAAGTGCAACTCAGGAAGAAAAGTGCAGTGCGCCCCAGTCCTGAACGCAGGAGCAGAAGATAGCTAACTGGAAGCGGGCAACAGTTTTCTTATGCTAAAGCAGCTGATTACGTGCTTGACTTTTCTAAGTCTATAGACTTCAGATCGCACCTTCACAATCCCTTATCCCACGATCCGTGCCTCCCGGCCGTACTGTGTGCTTTTCTGCGCCACACGCGACATGCATACCAAAAGTCTACCATGCATTCTGGTTCATACGTATCTTTCCAAACAAAACCCTCTCGGTCTCTGCAGCTAAAGTCTGGGCTCCGCAACAACCCAATACCCCAAAAGAGCCAGCCTAAAAGAGCCTGCAGAGGCCGCCCACCCCGGAACTCCGGCCTCCAGGCTTTACGCGTGATCCGTCACTCAAGTGACGTGAGGCCCCCGCCCCTGCACCAAGCTAGTTCGACGCGTACAAACAGATGATGTCATTGTCTCTACACGCGCGTGACCCCGGAGCCCTGCGCCGCATCGCCATTCGCTGCGCGGCTTCCTCGTCAAGCCACGCCGAGCGCTGACTGGCCGCCGCCGCCAGTCTCTGGGCTCCAGACGCCTCTCGCTCCTCTTCGCCCCCGCCCCCAGCAAATAATAAACAATCGAGTAAAATTGCAAGGACAGAGGGGAGGGAGAGCGAAGGCGCGCTGAGTGGCAGCCTTCGCCGCGCAGACAGCGGGAGGACTAGAGGAGGACTGTGCAGGGAGGAGGGAAAGGAGGTAGGGAGCGGATCTGAGCCGCACGCTCTATCAGGGCGAGAAACTTTGAGAACCTCGGCGAGGCCAGCTTGCTAGCACGGCGGGCTCTAGGACCCCAGGGCCCTGGCGAGACGGGAGGGGCGGAGCCTGGTTGCGCAAAGCCCGTGGGCGGAGCCCGGCGGCACGTGCGGGAGGAGGGGGCGCGTTGCACGGGCTCGCCCGGGACGCGCAGCCCCGGCGGCTGGCGCGCTTGTTTACCAGCACACGTGTGTGTTATTTTTGAGATGGAATGTGGGGCTGGCTGAACGGCTGGCGCGTGGGGCCGCCCGCGTCGGCGGAGGGACGCGGCGAGGCCCGCGCTGCCGCGGCCTCCCCGGGCGCTGTTTGCAAGGAAGCCAGGCTGGCCCGTAACCCGCTTCCCGCATAGCCCAGAAGTCCGGACCACGCATCTGGACGGCGAGATTCTCGCGCTGCCCAAGCAGCTGCAGAGACCAAGGGCGCAGACCGAGAAACGCTGCCTCCTTTGCGTGCTCTTGGGGCTCCTGCCTTCACCAGAACAAAGCAACTGCTTTAGATACACACCGGTGCACACACCTGGACCACAAGGTGGACACTTAACACCCTGCGTGGTCTGTGACCTTGCTACAAATATCCCCAGTCCTTTGGTGCAGGTTTTCGGGCTGCATGGCTCGGCCCATTTACGAATAAATATATTTCCATCACCTCGGCTTGTCTTCGGAAAGTGGAGCTGAAGAAAGGAATTCTGCCTTTTAGGGTTGCTATGCTACCTTAGGACCCGCCTCTGTCCTTTCCAGTCTGATCCACTAAATAAGCCCAGAACTTGATTTTGATTTACAGCCTGGCAATATAGATGGTGATGTGGGGTCACAAATTCAGCTTCGATTGCCTGTGCCTCAAATGAGTGGGGATTTGTGCAGAGAGGTTAGGGTTTATTACCTGGAATCTGGTGTTAGGCTCTGTGCCCAGATCCAGAAGGCCAGCTCACTGATACTTTGCAATGTGCAACGCAAACGCCAAAGACTTCACTCACTGTTTTTAAAACACCAAATATATATATATATATGTATATATGTACATATATATATACCATATACATATATGCGTGTATACATATATATGTCTAGATACACGTGTGTATATATAAATATATGTGTGTACATATATATGTATACATATATGTGTATATATATACATCTATATATGTATACGAGTGTGTGTGTGCTATGAAAGAAATCCATATATCTGTAAGTCTAAGCAGTTCGTCCCATTTGAGTACAGTGTATCCTAAGAGCATGCAGAAATTTGGGACTTTAGAAGAGTTTGTGGATTCACTGAGAGCATTCTGACCCTGAAGGTAGGGACAGATAGTGGGTGTTGGCCCAGTCGAATGCCTGCATTATCTTTAAGGTAGACTTCTTTTTTTATTGTTAAGACTGGGTGGGTCTCATGTAATCTAGGCTGCCCTTGAACTATGTAACTAAAGTCAGCCTTGAATTTCTGACCTTACCTCCTGAGTGGAGATGACAGATATGTGGCACCATGTCCAGCTAAAGTTTAAAAAAAAAAATCATCAAAACTTCCCCCACCTCTTACTGACAACGTTTTATATGTATTTTTTTTCCTTTGAATGATTTAAGGTGGTGATTATCCATTTTTATGTAATCCAGGTACTAAAGGAACAATATTTTAAAACTTTAACTTGAGTAAGGTGAATAAAAGCTGCAACGGGGCTAGGAAGGGGTACAGGCTCAGCCTCCTTAGGAACCACTGTGGTAAACTTAGCACAGTGCTCCCTGTAGGCAGGCGGTGGTGCTCCACTCCAACCCCACAGCCAAAATCCTTGGTGCTCAGCATGCTGCACACCAGAAAGTGCTTCCTTCCTTTTCTTCTGAGTTGGCTTCTGTTTTCCCAACAAATATGTGACCCAGCTAAAAAGGAGAGAGCTCCCAACCGGAAGGCATATGGCTGCTCCCCAGCCCTGCCCTCTCTTCTCTCAGCAAACGGGTCATAGTGGGATTTCTTCCTTAAACATTGTGTAGCAGCACTCAGCGTGAGTGTCCTGTGGGATGTCATTCCGGATGGACTTTTGTCCTCACTTGTTCCCCGAGAGAATCTCTGCCTTCTCCTGTCTTCTTCTTCTTCTTTTTTTTTTTAATACTTCTCTGTTTTGTAACTCAGGTTGGCTTCTTTTAAAAAGATTTATTTTATTTATACGAGTACAGTGTAGCTGTCTTCATACACCCCAGAAGAGGGCATCGGATCCCATCACAGATGGTTGTGAGCCTCCATGTGGTTGCTGGGAATGGAACTCAGTCAGTGCTCTCATACTCACTGAGCCATCTCTCCAGCCTGCCTCCTCCTGCTCTTGTTTCTCATTTGCTGTCACAGGCATGCCCTGTTAACATGCCCTGGAAATCTTCTAACTGCAGTGACTGCCTGCAGATCATTTGGAAGACAAGCATGGATCTAAGAGGACCTGGAGCCCCAACACCATTGGCATAAATGAGAGGATGCTAAATAGAGATGAGTTCTGCTGTGGCATTAGGAGCATTTGGTGATAAGAAAATTAAGAGTCCAAGCTCTTGAACTCAGCCTGACTCCTTCATTACCAGCTCTTGACTTTGGAGGGATTTTCGGCCCTGGAGACCCAGTCCCAGATTGGGTCAAGTAGCGTTATAGATTGAAAGCATTAGGGTTAGAATTACTTACTGAAGAGGTATCATACATGAAGATGGGGTAAGGAGATGGCTCAGCCTAGAACCGTGATTTCTGGCAAGTCTGGTGGCCTTTGGTCCCTTAGACGATATGATGAAAGGAAACTGAGTCAGTTCTGATGGTGCATGCCTTTCATTTCTGCATTCAGGAGGCGGAAGCAGGTGGATCACTGTGAGTTTAGAACCAGTCTGGTCTATAGAGTGAGTTCCAGAATAGCCAGGGCTATACAGAGAAACCCTGCCTCAAAAAACCAAAACAAAACCAAAAAAAAGGAAGAAAGATAAATGATTTCCACACATTGTCCTCTGACCTCCACATGCCCACCATAAAAGGATTGTGATTGATATATAGATATAGGTATGTGTGTGTGTATGTGTGTGTGTGTGGTGTGTATGTGTATCACACTGAGGACAGAGTGGCTTTGAAGGTTTTTTCCAACATTTGCCAGGCAAGTCAAAGGCAGGAATGCTGGAGACCCTAACATAGGAACCACTCTGTCACATATTCCCGTGTTCACTCCCTGTAGTGATTGGCTCCTTTCAAGCAGGAAGACAGGGCATCTACCTGATTCCACTGGAGGAGGCAGGTCCATCCACGAACCATCTGAGTTTCTCTCTGAAACATAGTGCCAGGGCAGAGACCATCCCTCTCATTCTAAAGGACATTGCTTCAGGTCCCACGGTGAGTGACAGCCTCAGAATCAGGTTCAGAGCATGTCCATGCCCACAACAGGTGTGTGACTCTCAGCCTTGCTCTGTTTCCTCAGCCGCTGCAGAGGAGAGGAGCTACACACAAGCCACTTGGCTGTGACAAAGGGAGTCAGAGCCAGCCAGTGGAGCCACAGGTCCCCAGCACTTCCACAGGCAGCCCAGAGCTGCGGGCTGTCTGCAGATCTGCCCTTGTGGCTGCTTTGCAGCTCTCTCGTGTGATTTCTAATGTTGTTGCCAGCGTTTTAAAGAAAAGAGGTTTACCTGAAATATAGATGTATAGCTCTTGAAATAGCGGAAGATCTAGTGACAGTGGCTTCTACACTCTGTCAGGCCTCCTGTCCATCCCTCATCTGTGCATCTTCACTGGTCTCTGGATGTTTGCTTAATCCCTCAACATGTACCTGACATTGTGTTGTGACGGGTGTTGTACTTTGCACTTCATCCAGGTAGTTGTGCTGTTTGGATGGACACTGGGGGCTGTTTACACCCCCAAAGGTACAGCAAGTCAAGCCTGCTGGAAAGTTCCCAGGTAAGTGGGATGATTCAAGTTCTCGGTTAGAGACAATAAGGTTCCCGGTTAGGGACCATTAAGATAAAACAGTTATGGGTAACACAACATCAGGACAGTCCGTTCGCCAGGCATTAAAGGATTTGTTGAAAGTAAAAGGAATCGGGCTGAAAAAGGAGACGTTAGAAAACTTTCTAAAGGTGGTTGATCAGGTGGCTCCATGGTTCCCTGTGTCAGGGCATCTTACAGGGCCTAGTTGGGAGAAATTAGGGCCTCGATTGCAGGGTGGGAAGTCCCCTATTCCTGTGAGTTCGAAGAAAGGTCGTGCTGGACTGGGTTTTTCCTAGGGGCCACTGAGGAGGTCATCCCCATGGAAGACTGAGGATCCATAATGGGTTCCTCAGTGGCCTTTCCCTCAGAGAAATTATAGGCTGCTAAAGAATTAGTTCAAGAACAGTTACAGATGGGCCATATTTGCCCCTCTACTTCCCTTTGGAATACCCCGATATTTGTCATTAAGAAAAAATCAGGGAAATGGAGGTTGTTACATGATCTTAGAGAGATTAATAAACAAATGGTCATTATGGGACCTATTCAAAGAGGTTTGCCCTTACCATCAGTGCTTCCAAAAGCATGGCCAGTGATAGTTTTAGATATTAAAGATTGCTTCTTTTCCATCCCCTTGCATGAACAAGATGCAGTAAGATTTGCATTTACTTTGCCTTCTATAAATCATGAAGAACCAGATAAGAGGTTTGAGTGGGTTGTTTTGCCCCAGGGCATGGCCAATAATCCCACTAGGTGTCAGCTATATGTAGATGCAGCCTTATATGAGGTTAGACAGGAATTCCCCAGAATAAAATGTTATCATTATATGGATGATGTCCTTCTGGCAGCACCGACGGAGGAAATGCTGGGTTTGGCATATAATACAACAGCTACAAAAGAGAAGGCTTACAGTAGCCCCTGAAAAGGTGCAGAAGGGCAAGGTCATCCATTATTTAGGAAGCAAAATAACAGAAATATATATAACTCCACAGAATATTCAAATTAGAACTGATCATCTAAGGACTTTAAATGATTTTCAAAAGTTGCTAGGAGATATTCAATGGGTTAGGCCTTATCTGGGTCTAACAAATAAGCAATTGCAATCTCTTTATGACATCTTGCCAGGAGCGACAGCCCTGGATTCAGAGAGAGTTCTTACAGAAGAAGGAAGGGAAGCCTTAAAGTTAGTAGAGAAGGCTATTCAAATTGCTGCTTTAAAGAGGAGAGAGGTTGATCTTCCTATATCATTGTGTATTTTGCCATCAGAAAATCAACCTACTGGAGTCCTCTGGCAGGGCGCTCCTTTATTATGGATCCATCCTAAAATTTCCCCCACCAAAGTGTTATCCTATTATCCTGCCTCGGTTGCCCAGTTGGCATTGCTGGGTTTACAGCAATGTGTGCAGCATTTTGGCACCCCTCCTGATAAAATTATTGTACCATATGATAGTAGACAAGATGAAGTGTTGTCTGCCACTGTAGATGACTGGGCAGTTTTAAGATGCAGTTTTTTTAGGCAAGATAGATAATCATTTTCCCAAAGATCCTATTTTACAGTTGTGTAGAGCTCACCCGGTAATTTTTCCTGTGATTACCTCTCGAGTACCATTGAAAGGGCTCCTCTAATTTTTACAGATGGATCAAAGTCAGGATGCGGAGCCTATTTAGTTCAAGGCTCTGTGCCTATAGTTTTACAATTCTCCCCTGCCTCACTGCAAGTTATAGAATTACAGATTGTGATTAAAGTTTTTGAATTGTATTCTGAATCCTTTAATTTAATATCAGATAGTCAATATGTGGTTAATGCTCTTGCTATCTTGGAGGTGGTTGGTAGGGTGAATCTTAGGTCCAGCATTGGGGATTTATTAAGTAAACTACAAAATTTGCTATCGTATAGATCCTCCCCCTTCTTTGTTCAGCATATCCGAGCTCATTCTGGGTTACCAGGTCCATTGGCTGAGGGTAATGACACAGTGGATAAGGCAGCACAAGCTGCTGTATTTCTGGCATGTCCTGCCCTCGACCTTGCTCGTGATTTTCATTCTAAATTTCATGTAAATTCTAAAACATTAGCCTCTCGCTTTGGGATCACCCGAGCAGAGGCCAGGGAGATTGTCAAGGCCTGTCGGGCCTGCGCTCCTTTATTACCTCAACCCTCCTTTGGAGTTAACCCACAAGGGTTACTCCCCCTACATGTTTGGCAGATGGATGTTACTCATTTTGCCAAATTTGGAAAATTACTGTTTGTTCATGTTTCAATTGATACTGCCTCTGGAGTCATTTTTGCTTCTTTGCACACTGGAGAAAAGGCCCATCATGTCATAGCTCACTGCTTTGAAGCATGGGGTGCTTGGGGTCAACCCAAAGAATTAAAAACTGATAATGGCCCTGCTTATACTTCCAATACTTTTGTTAGCTTTTGTAAGATGATGGGCATTCATCTTGTTCGTAGTATTTCCTATAACCCTCAGGGGCAGGGAATAATTGAATGTGCTCATCGTACCTTAAAAGAATGCTTAAGCCGGGCGTGGTGGCGCACGCCTTTAATCCCAGCACTTGGGAGGCAGAGGCAGGTGGATTTCTGAGTTCGAGGCCAGCCTGGTCTACAAAGTGAGTTCCAGGACAGCCAGGGCTATACAGAGAAACCCTGTCTCGAAAAACCAAAAAAAAAAAAAAAAAAAAAAAAAAAAAAAAAAAAAAAAAGAATGCTTAATAAAACAAAAAGGGGGAGTTGCCCTAGGGGCGACTCCCCAGGAACACCTTTCTATAGCCTTACTCTTAATGTTTTAAATAAAGATAAATTTGATTGTACTGCTGCAGAGAGATTCAGTAATCCTGATGCATCTCTGAAGGGAACTGTTATGTGGAAGGACGTGTTGGATGGCCAATGGCATGGGCCAGATCCAGTGTTGGTGTGGGCGAGAGGGTCTGTTTGTGTGTTTCCCCAGGACCGCTGCCAGCCATTGTGCGTACCTGAACAACTAACTTGAGTGCTGAAGGATGACCAGAGGTGTGATGCTGATTCTTCTGGGAATATTGATGATGGTGACGGGGTGCAAGAGTGAGGAGCTATGATGGGGCATCATGTTGGTGTTTCCAAAGCCGCTACCCTTGACCCATTCTGCTCAAGTGTTTCCTCGTTTCTTTACCTCCAATACATCTTTACAGCTACCCTTTTTACCTGATGATGAAGGAGGGCACCGGTGACTGAACCTCTCCAGCTTGCCCTGTGAGGGGTATAATGCTTTCAGCTTATTGTAAATATTTCTCAAGATAGTGCGTGTGTGAAATTGTATAATCAGACTGCTGCGTGGTTGGATAGACCTTTTAATAGTTCAACCCAAGCTAATGCTACTTGGATCAGAGGAACTTGGCCTGCGAGCATACCCAAGGGCAATGCTAGCATTCTACCCCAACCACGCTAGGCCCCGTTTTGCAGAGGCATATGAGACTCTTAGCCTCCGTGGACTGGATGTCAATCCCGGAAGGCTGCTTGGGCAGTGAAAAAGTATTTTACCTTTTCTCCATACATCAGTACCAAGCATAATCAAGTGTTTGCAGGTTATAATTGGACATATCAAAGCCCAGCACAGCGAGGGGCTAATAATCCTTTTAATATATGGTTGTTATGTGGGGTAAATGGAAGCTGTACTGATTTGTCACCTCTAAGTATACTGATGGGAGGGGCCTGGGGAAATGCTAGTTGTTATTGGAATGGGCCTGATTTGTTTGAAAATTCTGTGAGTGTTTTGGCTTCGAGAATCGTAGTAGTGATAATTGCTTTTATAGTATGTATCTGTATTTTCCTTGGCTGTGATAACCCGTATGCCTAGATTTGTACCCTGGCCAGTGCAAGCTCCATCTGTGATGACATTGTTTAGACCTAAAAGAGATTTTGAGATTACCGCTGCCATAGTCACAGCAATATTGCACCTCAAGGAATGGGCTGGCATAGGAGGGCTGGCAATCATCTGCGTTGCCACAGGAGTAATGGCCCTGTGGTGCATTTGCCGTATACAAAAAAGGCATACCCATGTGCAGGCATTGTTGACTCAGGCTTTTGCAGTCCTAGAGCTGGGACAATCTTCTCAAGTGTGGCTTGGCATGCTAGAGAAGTAGTCAATGACGGGTAAGACTCCCTGGAGGTGTTACCAACCTAAGACAGGGACCAGACCACTGCTGTCTGTCCTCCCGATGATGGGTAAGGAGCATTATCGCAGGGGGCAACCTAAGACAGGCATTCTCTCTGCCAAAATAATAAATAAGGGGGAGATGTGAGGAGCGGGTGCAGCCGCTGCCCCAAGATGGCGCCCGGTACGGCTGCCAGGTCTTATGACCTGTGTCTCACTTCCTCATTACCTCAGACATTATCCCAGCCACCTGCACTGCTCAGACGCCATGCCTCGTCAGCTTGCCTGAGGTGTCGTCATTTGCTGTGAACCAATGGACTGCCGTTACGTGACTGGGGTGATTGGGAGGAGTCAGTAGGGTATTTAAGGTGTGCCCTGGGGTTGTTCGGGGGATTCCCCTTTCTGCATTGCAATGCGAAGTGTTCCTGAATAAACCTGCTTGAAGAAGGACAACGTGGTGTTGACGCAACAGGTGGGCTTTGTGGGTGGGTAAACTGTTCTCCTGTTGCACTCTCGCCTCGAGAAAAGATGAGAGACAAACCCGTGTTCCTCGTCCACCTGTCAGGTGCCTACTTACATGCCCCGCATTGGAACCTCAAACACAATCACTTTATGTGCTACATAATTCAAGACCATATGGATGCATTCACTCCTCTTCAGGATATGGCGCGTCTCTTTGGTGCAATGTGTTGCGTGCACTAATGTCAAGTTTTCTGGAATCGTCTTATACTAAAGCCCATGGGGTGTATGATTTGAGGATCAAAGGTCATTAAATCTGATTGTTGCCTCTCCACCTGAAGGTGGAGTAAGCCTGTAAAACTGGAAGATGATGGAGAAAAAAAGGAAGTTTGGCCAAGTCTTTACATTTGATGTTAATGTCAGTTTAAAATTGTCAGGCTGTAACCCAGGCGTGGTGGCGCACACCTTTAATCCCAGCACTTGGGAGGCAGAGGCAGGTGGATTTCTGAGTTCGAGGCCAGCCTGGTCTACAAAGTCAGTTCCAGGACAGCCAGGGCTACACAGAGAAACCCTGTCTCGAAACCTCCCCCCCCCCTCAAAAAATTGTCAGGCTGTGGATGGACAAAGCCCATGCCTATGTAATAGCAAACCCAGGCATAGGAGTGGGAGGAGTTGAGTCTGGTCATTACTGACATGTGTGACAGACACTGAGTAAGACATGTGTGAGGAAGAAGTGTCAAGACCTCCAAACTGGGGGTGTTGATGAAAGCACAACTTCCCATCCGTGTGCACACACAGCACCCAGAGTCCCTGAGAATCTCACCGCTCCAGCTTTATCATTGGAAGGCTTGGTTTTCTGTTTGAGGTGAATTTTTTTCCCCAATTTAACACATTTTTATTTAACTTTCTCTCCATTTCCTTATAAAACAGTCATTTTCCACACTAGCCACTCTCTCCCCTAGAGGGGGGAGGGGTTGGGGAGGTTGGAAGTTGAGGTGACCTTTTAAGTCTGTATTTAAAATGGGCAATGAAGCCAAGTGAATAGTTACATAAATGTTTGCTCTCCTGGGACCCTCATTCTGCTTAGAGACTGAACATTTGTATCAAAAACTCCCAGATTCAGGCCTTGCTGCTCTCTCTCTCTCTCTCTCTCTCTCTCTCTCTCTCTCAGAAAGCCCTTGAAATGCAGGAATTTTGCCAGCCATAGAAAGACAAGTTGGGTCTTTTAATTTCTTCACTTGTTGACCACAAAAATGCATCACTGAAGAGGGAGTGGGTTGTCATGACAACTCTGACAGAAGCTCCCACGTGACACATGTAGATTTTGGAAAGGAGAGACCTGTGGCCCCCACAAGCCAACCTTTCTCAGTGGACAGCAGCAGAAGAAAGCCAAGGTGACAGACTGGTAAACTTGGAAACCAGTGTCATGCCACACCTAACAACCCTCCATTACTGACAACACTCACTTCCTTTAACTGCTACATTCAGGCTGGATTTGGAAGAAACCTGAGGTCCGCAGTGAAGGCCGTCTCTTCCCCACTTTTGCTTCCTACCCCATAAATTTGATATTATTGATAAATTGTTCTTCTAAAATAATCACTCCTCAAATAAACAATTAGACCAGTGCTCCCTTCACTAAATAAAAACAACTCTTGCTATGTGTTCAGCTAGACCTGCCTCTGGGTCACAACTGTAGTTTTACATTCAAGTGATCAGGCCTACGTTTATATCAAT
The DNA here is from genome assembly GCF_000001635.26 of Mus musculus. NCBI lineage: Eukaryota > Metazoa > Chordata > Mammalia > Rodentia > Muridae > Mus > Mus musculus. The sequence goes on from NC_000076.6 coordinate 42,288,351, forward strand.
ATGTTTTTACTGAGTCAAGGCAGACTCAGTAAATGGCAATGTGAGGTAGCTCGGAAAATGCCTTCTAAAATCCACAAGACATCTGTCCCAAGGAAATGTCTTTCTCTTAAATATAAAACAAGTTTATTAGCTTTATGTTACAACTTACCCAACATAAAACAAAAATATCACGCTATTTTTAATTATATTCATCTTTACCTGTTTTTTTTTTTTTTTCCAATTTGAGGAAGGCCCTCTGGTCTTCATCATTACCTTTCCCCTACTTGTTATGAAGAAATACAACTTACATATAGAGAACTGCAGAGCTGTTTCCAGCTCATGCTAATGATGCCGCTTAATGATTACAAAGAAACTCGGCAGCAGGGCCTGTGAGAGGGGCTCTGTGTCAAGGCACTGCCGAGGAGCCTGGAGACTTGACTGTGACCCCTGGGACTCGTGCAGAGGTGAAAGAAGAGAACTAGCTGCTCCAAGTTGTCTGATTCACACACACACACACACACATACACACACACACACATACACACATACACACACACCATCACACACATCACACATAGCACATACATACACACATGCTACACCATGAACATCACACATACATCACATACATACACTACATCTCACATACATACATACATACATACACACACCACACATTACATACACTCCACACAACACATTACATACACACACACCACACACATCACAAACACTACATACAAACATACATCACATATACACACACCACACCACACACATGACAAATATATCACATACACAGGGCACACATACACATAGCACACACAGACCACAAACATCACAATTACATAGATGTGTGGGCACATACACATCATAAGCATACACATATACAACATACCACACATCACGGACATACAAGCACACCACACACATCACAAACACACACACACCATAAACACACACACACGCACACACACTGCACAAAATTGGGCTATTTCCCTTTTGTGTTTTCTCCTTTTAGTAACTATGGGCTAAAACAATTCACACTTAGCTGTTACATCTTTAATCTTGGCGAAGTCCAATATCCCCGAAAAGGAGATCAGGCTCTCCTCCTGCCATAGCCAAGGAGACTGAAGGTCTGGCCAACCGTATGGATGGACCACATTCTCCTCACATCACCTCACAGCTACATCCCGCCTCCTGCTTCCCTCCTCATCCTCTGGTGGGTTGGAATGTCACCTGTGGCCCAGTGAGCCCCTTGCTGGGGACCATGGCCCTGGCCTCACATGCACCCAGCTTTACCTAGGCCACTACATTCCTCTTGTCATAAAGAGATTCTCCCAAAGACTTCCCACTGCTTAAACCAGTTGGTTCTGTTCTGTTTCCTTCTTAGCAGCCCACTCCTTCCTCCTTCTGCATCCCCTCTCTCACTGGGCTTACTTGAAGCCTATGGTGGTGTCTCAATCTCTTCAAAAAGCATCTGTTGAGGCCGGGCAGGCCTCACTGCAGGGGAGAACTCTGGACCAGGGCACCTGCTGGCACTCTGCTTCACCCCAGCTCACCTGCTGCATCCTGGTCCTCCTCTATCAAAGTCACAGTGTCCTCCTCTATAGAAGGCAAGGGCTGCACTAAAGGCTCTGGCCCTGGGATCTAGGACTGTGCCCCCAGTTTCTTTGGGGAGGGAGGATGGGGAGGGTAGAGCAGAGGCTCCAGCCCTGGGATCTGGGACTGAGCATCTCCCGTCTCTTCAGCAGCCATTATCAATCTCCTAGCTGCTCACTGGCTCTTCATGCTTTAGCTGTTTCTGGTCAGTAACTTGAGGTCTCCTTGCTAAGAGCCATGGTTGCTATTGTCCTGCAGACTGGAAGCTCCGTGCAGCCAGCGAGGGACAGTGTGTGATTGTCTTTGTATGGCACACACAGCAGATGCCAAGTAGCCATGAGAAGGGTGGGGAGAAAGGAGGGATGCTGACCACTGAGCTCTTCCACCCTGTGATGTCTCTGGGCAAAGAAACTGTCCACTGTTAAGCCACCCTGAGATGCCACTCAGGTGGCATCAGGCCCTGTCCTGAGATGCCACCAAAAGCAATCTATGACCTTTTATACAGTCAGCACCTCACGATGGGAGCCATAGAAAGTGGCATTACTTACATGAGCCCCTTGCCAGTGCCTGATGCAGTCATGGCCACCACGATATACGATGCGGAGTATGTCTCCCTGCAAAGAGCGGAGAAAATGTTACAATTGAGTTAGCAGAATTCAGTGTGCCTTCTGCTTTTTAAAAATTCTTGGCTACAAGACAGCCTGCCTTCTGTCCAGCCAGCACTCCTGTGAGCTAACCTGTTTGTATTCCTTTCCCATAGTGAGCTGGGGGTGCACTCTGGGAAGACCTCGTCTTCTTTACCAGGGTCCAGCTCTGGGTTCTGCTAGAGATCCTGATGTCCAGTGGGATTTCTTGCACATCTGTGCTGTCCGTGATTGGTCCTCCTGCAGCCCAAGCCCCGCCTACAGCCTATGCCTCTGGCCCCAGGGAAGCCTTAGACAGACAGCCTCTCCTGGGGTCAAGGGACACAGACTCTGGGCACTGACTGGACTGGGTAGTCAGAGTGGGATGCTGTTTTGTTCCTTCTAAGTTATACAGGGTAAGAGGGCAGAATTCTAGGTGGAGGAGTCACGTATGTTTTCTGTCATGCTGAAGTGACTCTAACATAGCTCTGTTATATGGTTAACTCTGAAATGTACCCCCAAGCTCATGATTTGAGTATCTGCCCCCCCCCCCAGCCAGGGGGATTGTGAGGCCTAGCTGGCAGAAGTGGGTCACTAGGGGTGAGCCTTTGAAAATTAGAGTTCAACTATGGGCTCTGGTCTCAACCTCTATGGCCTGGTCTGCTTAGGAGAATAGTGGCCTTTGACACCATTCCTCAGGACTTCCTGGCCTACCCAGCCACAGTGGGCTTGAAAATGAGGCTGTCAACTAAACACTTCTTTTGGCCAGGTATAGGTCTGCAGAGGTAACCAATAGAAATTCCTCCTTTGGCTTCTTCTGCCTGCAGGCTTGGGTTTCTCAGGTACCTGGGAGCCAGGGTTCTGAAGGTGGCTGGGGCTTTGAGCGCTCGCTGGCATCCTGCTGCCCTCACTAGGCTGGCAAGACCTAGAGGTCTGACTACAGGTGAGCTTCCTTCTGGGTTTAGGGGTTGCAGGGGTGGAGCTGTCCAACCCAGAGGATCTATCGCCCTCTTCTGGCCTCCTCAAGCACTGCATGCATGTGGTATACATACATACACTCAGGCAAAGCACCCGCACACATTTTTTAAAAACAAAACAAACAAACAAACAAAACAATAAGTAAGTAAACAAAGTCAAACCAGAAAAGATTTAAGTCCAAAGATAGGGGATGGGCTCATCTCTCAGTTTTGCCCAGCCTGGCGACTCAAAGCAGTTGCTGGTCTGTCTCACTGAACCCACTATCCCCGCCCCCACCCCAGTTACTGAGCTTCCAGAGACAACTATGGGGAGGAAAAGTTTCAAAAACAAACAAAAAACAAACAAACCAACAAACAAAAAAACACACAAAAAAGTTTCAAGGCCAAGACATCACTACCTTACTATAAGGATAACAGTTGCCTCCTGTGGTGCTATTGCCAAGCAGCAGTGGGAGGTTGTGAGAGGGTGGGGGATGAAAAGGAGGAGATCCGAGAGGGTGGGAACCAGGAGGAGACCTGTTGTGATGGTAGACTTCATTTTTTTTTAAAGAATTATTTACTTATTTTATGTATACGAATACACTGTAGCTATCTTCAGACACACCAGAAGAGGGCATTAGGATCCCATTACAGATGGTTGTGAGCCACCATGTGTGGTTGCTGGGAATTGAACTCAGGGCCTCTGGAAGAGCAGCCAGTGCTCTTAACCGCTGAGCCATCTCTTCAGCCTGCTTAAGGATAGACTTCTTAAGGATTCGGTTAAGTCCGCTCTCTCCGTCTGGGTTTAGGGCAGCCATCACAAAAGGTCTGCCGCTGTCCTCCAACATCAGCTGAGACGAAAAACATCTCGTTCACCCATGAAGGCATTTAAGATGCCATTGGTTCCGTTTATAGCTATGATTATGGGTTGTTTCCTTCTCTCAGTGGATACAAAGTAAAATGGCAATGTTGTTGGCGTACTGGGCACCCTTTAACACCAAAACGGACCCTCATATGTAAAAGACTTGGAAATTTTTCCCAAAGGACAGTTTCTCTATCTGACTGTCAAGTCTCTCGTGTTTTTTTGTTTTTGTTTTTCAAGGCAGGGTTTCTCTGTGTAGCCCTGGCTGTCCTGGAACTCACTCTGTAGACCAGGCTGGCCTTGAACTCAGAAATCCGCCTGCCTCTGCCTCCTGAGTGCTGGGATTAAAGGCATGCGCCACCACAGCCCCACAAGTCTCTCGGTTCTTACATCCCCTGTTCCCTTTTCATTAGAAACAAAGCTAAGGAAAAACTGCCAACACCTCCTGCTGGCAAGAAATCGCACCTTAGAGGTACAGGTACCAGCCTCCTCTGTCCCCCTTGACTGAAGCATGCCCACTCTCACCAAAAAGAATGAGCCAGATAGGAAAAGAACCTTCTTAGTCTCTATTTAGGTATTTTGATGTTTGGAGACAGGGTCTCACTATATAGGCCAGGCTGGCTTTAACTTGACATCTCCTGCTTCCACTCGCCACGTTCTAAGACTAGAGGCATGTACCAGCACACCTGGCAGAATCCCCCCTTGGAAGCAGATGTGCTTTTATGAAGACCCCAACATGTCTTCTGGGTTTTATAACCAGTTCCACTTCTCCATACTAATCTAGCATAACTCTTAAAAGATTGAATAGTGACTCACCCCAGGGATGAATTGAGTCTCACGGTCGGGGTCTTGTTTTCCTGAGAGCCTCAACCTTCAGAACCACCTTGGGAGGTGAAGTGGGGTCGGCCAGTGGAGCTCTCAGCAAGCACTTGACCAGCTGTTTTGCCTGTGTGAGCCCTGCAATTACCTAGGGTGGGTTGGTCTGCTTTGCAACTACATCTATTAGCCTCAATCTTCAGTGCCGCTGGCCGCTGTGATCATGGTTGGAAGCATCCAGAGATGCTGTCTGACATCCGTCTCTCTCTGGGTATCATCAGTAACCCCTTAGCTGTGTGCTCCCTACCCTTGCTGCTGCCAAGTGCCACTGCCCCCACCTCTCCCCTGGATCTTTGCAAAATGGCCAACATAGGGGTTATGTCTGTGTGCATTCAGCCACACAGCAGGGCCACCAGTCTGTGCTGCCAAGCAGCGGCGGGTGCCTGCATGTGATTGCAGCTTTCAGAACATGCCTTGCGCACTCCAAAGCATTATACCAGAGGCAAGTCTCCACTTTCGCTCTTAAGTCCCTTTCTTGTAAACCACCAGGCTTGCTCAAGATGACCATTCCAGAAGCCTCTCTCACAGACACAGCTCAGACTGCTATCCAGGCTTTTCTGCTCCACCGGAGAGAGCACCACAGTTGCCCCTGGAGCACTGTGACCCCCAGAACAACTGAGCACTTGACCTCCTTATCTCTAGTGTCCGTCCTGGTAAGCCTTACTCCTTTGGTTTTCTACCTCTTGGCCACTACCCAGGAAGCTCTGGGAGGGGCAGAAGGGAACAGAAAGACCTCTGAGGAAGGCTCAAACATACAGTTCCATTACATTGCTCAAGACACCAAGAAACCACAGTACAAGTGCGTTGGGGAGGGTGACCTTACCCGAGCCCACACACCCACCCACACACAGCTGGTTGGCTGACTGGCCAGAGGCAGCTGCTTCTCAGCAACTTCTAGTACAATGAGTCACCTCTAAAACAGGACCCTTAACCTGCCCTGATGGGGACACTCAGACGTACTCAGGAGGGGTAAATTCTTTCCAATGGACCAGGATGAAGGAGCCATCATTTTCACACAATGCCATGAAGGTTCCCTCAGATGAACGAGTGCTTCTTCTATTTACCCACAACTCGAGGCCCTCTAGGTCAATCCTGCCTTGTTTCCAGCTAACAGGGAGAGGCCAAGAGGGCCTGGCTCAGTGGAAACCACTCAGATCTCAACCACACTTCCTGGGTTCCAGTGTTTCTCATGGGGAAATGAGTATTTTAATTGACTGGCACCTGCCAAGGGTTGGCTTTGTCTGAATGTTTGTAACCCAGCTGGGGACACTAGCTTACCATACTAGGAATGACATTGGGATTCCAAACATGTTTGGCACACATCCCAAGGTCTATTGCTAGTAAGAATCCAAGACACCTGCATGTGTGGCAGATGATGGGTACAGGCAGCATGGCACATGACATCCCTTTTCTAGAAACACTTATATCTGCTGGGCTCAGTCTCACTGGTTTTATCACGGTGTGGCTGACCACAACAGGGCCCCAACTTTGTAGGCAGAGAGGGAGAAGAGCACAGAATCGCAGTGCCCATTTCTTGTTGGCAGCTTTCAAGATCACACTGGGAAGTGTGATTGCATTAGCCTGCACCTTGTTACCAAGAAAACTAGAGAAGAAAGGAAGGAAGGAAGGAAGGAAGGAAGGAAGGAAGGAAGGAAGGAAGGAAGGAAGAGAGGGAGGGAGGGAGGAAGGAAGGAAGGAAGGAAGGAAGGAAGAGAGGGAGGGAGGAAGGAAGGAAGGAAGGAAGGAAGAAAGAAAGAAAGAAAGAAAGAAAGGAAGAGGAAGGGAAGGGAAAGGAAAGGAAAGGAAAGGAAAGGAAAAGAGAGAAAAAGGAAAGGAGAGAAAAGGAAAAGAGAGAAAAGGAAAGGAGAGAAAAGGAAAGAAAAGAAAAGTATTTTCTAACTAGGTGCCAGGGCACTGTGATAGGTTTCATCAGAGGCAGAGACTATGCTTGAATTTCTGATCTTCTCCTGCCATCTTGTGGCTGGGAGGACGAGCTTGCTCTAAAGACAAGGAGATGAAGGCAGGGAAGAGAAAAACAGTGCTGTGGCAGCCCAGTGACTTGCTGGGGTTCACTGCCCACCACTCTACATATCAATACTCATGTAGGAGTGTGTATTATGTGTATGTATTATGTATTATGCATGTATATATATATATATATGTGTGTGTGTGTGTGTGTGTGTGTGTGTATATTATGTCTGTATGTGTATGCGTAATATATGTATGTGTGTATATGTCTGCCTGTATGTATATATTATGTATGTGTGTATGCATGTATGTATGTATATGTATGTTTGTATATGTGTGTATGTATGTGTGTATATATGTATATATTTGTATGTGTTTATGCATAATGTATATGTATGTGTGTATATATGTATGTATATGTGTATTGACAGGGTTTTATCATGTAGCCTAAGCTGGCCTTGAACTCTCAGTAATCCTCTGGATTCACTCCCCTGAGTGTTGAGGTTACAGGTACAAGCTAACACACTCAGAAATATCCACTTTGGAATTCACACTGATTGTAGTAGCAGTAGTAGTAGTAGTAGCAGCAGCAGCAGTAGTAGTAGCAGTACTGAACTAGCTATGCAGTGAAGGATGACCTTGAACTTGATCCTTCTGCCTCCACCTCCCGAATGCTCAGTTCTATGATGCTGGGGCTTAAACCCAGGGCTTCGATAATTTCCCAGCGCTGTGCCTATTATCCCAAGCCTGAGGTCGGCATGGTACTGCACACCTGTAGTCCTAACAGCACTGGAGAGGCAGAGACAAGAGAAAGAAGCGCTCCCGGCTAGCTTGCCTAACAGGAGATTTTGTTCAAAACAAACTAGCATTTCTACACTCAGTCTCTCCTTATCTGTCTGTGGTGCAACCAAAAATTCCTTCACATGAACTGATGTCCACACCTACAAAACTGTCTTCCTTCCCTGATCACCCGACCCAACAGTTTGAGACAGGATGGCACTATGTAGCCCTGGCTGGAGTGGAAATCACTACATAGACCAGGCTGGCCTTGGCCTCACAGAGACCCTTCCTGCCTCTGCCTCTGGGGTGATGGGATTAAAGGCAAGTGCCACTATGCCAGGCTTAAAACTTTCTTAAACCATTTTTGTTTCAAATATAACTTTTAGAAAGCATTTGTTTTAGATTTACTTTTTTAAATTAAACTTTTGTTTGGTTTTTTGAGACAGGGTTTCTCTGTGTAGCCCTGACTATCCTAGAACTGACTCTATAGACCAGGCTGGCCTCGTACTCAGATCCACCTGCCTTTGTCTACAGACTTCTGGGATTAAAGACATGTGCTACTACCACCAGCTATAATTAAACTTCTGAGACGTGTTCATTAGCATGCAATGGTAAGACGACCTTCGGAGAGAGGTTGTCTGTGCACTTTCCCAGTTTCCCCCCTAGGGGCACTGAAAGGTAGCATTTTACACTGGGATGCTGACACTGGCTAGGCCCCCATACTGAACAGTGCCATCTGAGTTACTTATCTGCTGCTCCGCTGAAACACTGTTACCATGGCACCTTAAAGAAAGACAGATCATTTGGGTTTGCTGTTCCTAATAGATAAAAGTCCATTGGGGGTGGGGGAGCTGGAGAGATGGCTCAGTGGTTAAGAGCACTGACTGCTCTTCTGAAGGTCTTGAGTCAAATCCCAGCAACCACATGGTGGCTCACAACCATCTTTAATAAGATCTGATGCCTCTTCTGGTGTGTCTAAAGACAGCTAAAGTGCACCTATTTATAATAATAAATAAATCTTTGGACCTGAGCGAACAGGGCCAGAGCTAGTGGGATTGACTCCAGCGAGCAGATGTCCTAAATTTAATTCCCAATAACCACATGAAGGCCCACAACCATCTGTATGTCTACAGTGTACTCATACATAAAAAATAAATAAATAAAAACTTTTTTAAAGAGTCCATTACTGGGCTGGAGAGATGGTTCAGAGGTTAAGAGCACTCTCTGCTCTTCCAGAGGTCCTGGGGTTCAACTCCTAGAACCACATGGTGGCTCACAGCCATCTGTAATGAGATCTGGTGCCCTCTTCTGGTATGCAGGTGTACATGCAGATACAGGACTCATACGTTAAATAAATTAATAAATATCTGTGGTGTCAACAGAGCAAAATGTTTTTGTTTTTGTTTTTGTTTTTAAAACAAGAATCCCGCATCATCATGGCAGGGAAGCATGCTAGGAGCTAGTACAATGACTGCAGTGGCAAACTGAGATCTCACCTCTTAAGCTGCAAGTGGGAAGCTGGGAGTAACAACTGAGAATGGCAGAAATCTCTTAAGCTCTCAAAGCCCACCCCCAGTGATGTACCTCCTCTAGCAAAGCCACACCCCTGAATCCTCAACAGTGCCATCAACTGGGGACCACATATTCAAACACGTGAGCCCATGGGCAGGTATGTGGAAGGGGCATCTTATTCAAATCACTACAAATTCTATATAGATTCCAGTATAGATGGTTGTGAGCCACCATGTGGTTGCTGGGAATTGAACTCAGAACCTCTGGAAGAGCAGTCAGTGCTTAGAGCTCTGCCCTCCTGTTCCTTTGCACTTCCTGCACGCCAGGCCCATCTTGCCCCAACAACTATAAACCTAACTCTATTTCTGTAATCTTAACACTTCCAGAATGTCACACAAGTGAAATCTCAGTGTATAGTAGGGATGGTGCTTTTTCCATAAGCCCATTTCTCTCAATCAGTGGGTAATTCCACAACATGGATGTACTATGCTTTAACCATTCCCTCTTTAAAGACCACTTTGGGGTGATGGAGAGATGGCTCAGCAGTTAAGAGCACCAAATGCTCTTCCTGAGGTCCTCAGTTCAATTCCCAGCAACCACATGGTGGCTCACAGCCCTCTGTAATGAGATCTGCTGCTGCCCTGCTGCCCTCTTGTGGCCTGCAGGTGTACAAGGAGGCAGAACACCATACACATAATAAATTAATAAATAAATCTTTTTTTAAAAAAAGATAATAAAAAAACCCACTTTGGTTGTTTATTGGGGTTGCCACATATGTAGCTTCTGTGAATATCAGTGTGCGGGTTTCTATGTGAAGATATGATATCTTTGACATAAATGTGCAGGAGACAGTTGCTGGGTGGGTGGCAGTTTTCAGTGTTGTTGTTTTTTCCTCAGTCTGTTAGATTTGTAGTGATGCTTCCTGGTGGTTTTTATCTGCATTTCCCTGCTCTCTCATGATGCAGAACATCTTTTTCTATATTTAGCATGTATTATCTCAACTTTTTTGAAACCCACTCATCTTCTCCCTGTCTTCTAGATTTGGGATTTGTTATTGTTTTACATATGTGTATGAGTGTTTTGCCTGTGATGGTCTGTGCACAGCATGTATGTAGTGCTCATAGACACCAGAAGAGGGCAACAGATTCCTTGAAACTAGAATTTACAGATGGTTGTGAGAGGCCATAGATCCTGGGCCCCATAGAAGAGCAGTCAGTGAGCACTCTTAACTGTTGAGTGGATCTCTCCAGCCCCTCTTCTGTTTTCTTTATGAGGCAGGGTCTTGCAGTATAACTCAGGCTGGCCTCCAATTCACAGCACTACATCAGCCTCAGCCCCCTTAGTGCTAGGATCACAGGCAAGTGCTACTAGCCCCAGAGGACTGGTTTTTCTGCTGGGTTTTGAGATGTCTTTGTGGCTCTGTAGGAGTGTTGTGTGTACGTTGTGCAGGGATTCTCCTCCAACCTTCAGCCCAAAGACAAACATTTCCCTCTGGATGAAGCTTCGCTTACCACTGTTTTCTTTGTATGTGTTTTTACCTTAGGTGCCAAGTCAGAAGATTTTTGCCAAGGCCTAGATTCTGGAGACATTCTTGTAAATTTTTCCAAATGTTTTATAGTTTTACATTGTATATGTGTGTCATGGTTGGTTTTAAGTTAAATTTTGTAATAATACAGTGTGTTTAAAGGGTGGGGATTTGCCCGTTGACCCCTTCAACACACCCTTGCTCCAACAACTAGTGAGGACCCTTACACTGCCACTACACCATTCTCAAAACCATGAGTGTGAAGCTCTCTCTCTCTCTCTCTCTGCCTCTCTTTCTCTGTCTCTCTGTCTCTGCCTCTGTCTCTGTCTCTGTCTCTCTCTTCTTCATTCATGAGTCTCTGATCCACTTCCCACCAGTTCCACATTGTTCTCATCATGGTGGCTCTGAGTCTTATGGTTGGCTAGAATGAGTCTTTCGCCTTCATTGATGTTTTTCAAAGTTGCTCTGGCTTTTCTTATTTTCACTTGTCTTCCCGTACACATCTTATAAGCGTGCCAGGTCCTGCTTGCAGCTTGACAGGGCACCCATTGAGCTCATGTATCTATTTGGGAAAATTGTCATGCCTGCTTTGCTGAGTCATCTATTCCATGAACAAGCTACGTCTTCCCGGTGACTCAGCTCTCTTGCCTTTGACCATCAGTATTTTGTAGTGGTCAGCATTTAAATCGTGTGCATGCTGTGAGGTTCAGACAAAGGTCTTCCCTCCTCCTCCTCCTCCCCCTCCTCCTCCTCCTCCTCCTCCTCCTCCTCCCCCTCCTCCTCCCCCCTTCCCCTCCTCCTCTCCCTCTTCCTCTTCTTCCTCTTCTTCCTCTCTCTTTCTCCTCCTCTTCCTCCTCCCCTCCCTCCTCTTCCTTCTCCTTTTTTTTTCTTTTGAAACTGTGAACTATACTCTTTCTAAACAATATATTAAACAATGCTTATGGGAGGAAATGATCAGAAGTAATGTATAAGCAGATGAAAAACCACAACAGAGCCAACATCACCATCCCTACCCCAGCCCAGCCCACATATCCAATGTCTAACAGGTAGGACCAATGGGTGTCAACTGGAATAGATCCCAGATGCAGAATTGGAGTCACCACACGGCCGTCCATGTGAAGAATACGGTCCCCTCCCGTGCATTTCCTGTGCAGCTGCAGGGTGAGGCAGGTCTGTTACACGATGACCTCGCTACTTAACCTTGTTCTTTTACCCAGAGACCATAATTATTCAACAGAAGCGAGCAACTTGCTAGCTCTAAATGAAAACATGGTGATTGCCTTCCACATTCAGTCCCCTGCCTAGCTGTGCCCATGAACCTTTGACTGGGCAGTGAGTGGTGGCCTGGGGCCTTTGAAGGTGCAGTTGGAGCACAGTACTGAAGGGCTCGTCGCTTCTGTTACCTTTGTTAGAAGCCTGGGTGTTTCCCCTTCCCCTTTAGCGCGTGCTTGGCAAAGCTTCAGTTTGTAGTTTTCCACATTTTAGCCCTTATGCCTTAATAAATAGTAAGTGAAATTGTGTCCTGTCCCCGCCCCCCCTCCATGTCCACCGAGTGACATGATCACAACTCTCTACAAGTGACACCAGTTGGGGCCCGGGGGTATTTTGGGGGGACTAGGAGTAAAAACAAACCCTCATCTCTCACAATTCATTGCTCTTGAACCAAACGAGCTGGTTGGCCACGGTCTGCTTCACTCTTATACCTGCGGTGGGTTTGGTGTCACCCTCCGAGTACGTCTCAAAAGGAGACTGGCTTAAGCAATGCTCCTCTAGTGTTCTGTGAATGGTGTGGCTGACCATGTCAGTGTTCACTTGCAATGGTCAGGGCAATGACTGGATGTGGGCCATCCCTGGGGAAGCTGTTCCTCCTGTCTGGGGCAGGAGCTAGATGGTGCCCTTGATCTTGGTCTCTAGTGGGGCTAGAGCCTGTCTCCTTGACTCAAGCCAGCCTCCTTGACAAGCCTGTCACAGTTGGCCTTCTTCAGCTTTCTCAGAGGGTGTGCCTCCGGATCCTAACCTGCACCACCCGCCCTTCCTGCCCTGCTGTTCCCGGGTGATCTTCCTCTTCCTTGGTCTGCACTCTCCTCTGGGACCTCTCCCGGGCCATGGTTGTACTACAGAGGCTGGATGCACACCAGGAACAGTCTGGAGAGGGCATCAAACTCCCTGTCTCGTTCTTGCCTCAACTGTATAGACTCTAATTTGAGGGTCTATGCATTCATTATGAATGTAAGGAGACATAATTGGCTTTAAGGTTTATTTTGTATGCTCTGACTTTGCTTTTTCTTTATAGACTTTTTCTTCACAGGCACTCTGGAATTTTATCCTTGGGCAGTCATAGTAGTTGAAAACAAGCTCCTAAGTTCTTCCTTTCTGGTATGTTTCCCCTCTATTTCCTTTCATTGCCCACTCTGCCAGCAGAACTCGGGATGCTAGATAAAAGTCTGGAGTCCTTTCCCTTCCCGATCTTAGACTGACAGCATGAGCTACCATCCCCAGCCCCCATTCCCACTTCTGCCACCCCCTCCAACCCCTACCCCCACCCCCATCCTTGTGAGGAAGATAGCCACAGGTTTGCTCCTTCTTCTAATTGTTTTCTTTTTAAAAGGTTCTGATCTTTTTTATTTTGTGTGTATAGTGTGTGTGTGTGTGTGTGTGTGTGTGTGTGTGTGTGAGAGAGAGAGAGAATATATGTTTGTATATGGGAGAGACAGAGAGAGGAGTGTGTGTGTGTGTGTGTGTGTGTGTGTGTGTGTGTAAGAGACAGAGAAAGACAGAGAGGTGGTATGTATGTGTGTGTGTGTTGCTGGAGATTGGGCCAAATACGTTTTCTACCACTAAGTTATACTCCCAGCCCCACAGAATATTCTTAAAAAAAAAAAAGATTTATTCAGATATTCAGACACATCGAAGAGGGCATCAGATCCCATTACAGATGGTTGTGAGCCACCATGTGGTTGCTGGGCATTGAACTCAGGACTTCTGGAAGAGCAGCCTTTCTCCTGACTCCTGAGCCACTGCTCCAGCCCCACCACAGAAGATTCTTATCGTGAACACATATTGAATCTTGTCAAATACTTGTTGTAGTGGGTTGGCTTAATGCTGCTTGTATTCTAGTGCTAAACTGAGGCCCCCAAGACTGGTGCCCTAGAGAAGAGGGAGGACCAGGGGTGAGAGAGGAACCTGAAGACTGAGGAAGGAAGAGGAGGAGGAATAAAGGAAGAATATGCAGGGGAGAGAGAGGACAGCGGCCATGGGTTACAAGAGAAGAGAGGGTGGCCCTGAGGGCTGCTCAATTGGCGCTAAGAGCAGCCCAGATAAAACAATAAGTAATAATTTGGGCCATCCTTAGGAAGGTGGATTCTCACAGCATGGAGGGCAGGCAGCTGCCCAGCTACTGTGCTGCTTAAGGCAGACTGGAAATATAAAGGCTGTGTGGAAAACTAAGGCCGGGTAGAAACCCCACACTGGGGTCTTTAATATTTTTTACTACACTTATTATGCATACATTTATTGGATTATGCAAAACTAATTTAGCCTAATTGTGGTTTGAAGCAATTGTTTTTTTTCAAATCCTGGATTAGTTTTACACCCTGACAATTTTTTCCTGGCTATGATATATAACTGTTTTTTGTTTTTGTTTTTTTGTTTTGTTTTGTAACACAGTCTACATAGCTCAGACTAGTTTCCAACTTGTGATTCTCCTCCTCCACTTCCTGTGTGCTAGGATTATAAGAATGTATCATTGCACACAGTTCCAACTCTTTTTATGTGTTGTGGATTATATTTGCTAGTGTTTTGTTTATATTTTTGTGTTTAGATTCATGAGAGACATTGGTTTTTATATTTAGTTAGTTTGTGTATGCTGCTGGTTTTAATGTCAGAGTAACTCCAGTTTCATGAGACATTCGTGGAATGTCCCCTCCATTTCTGTTTTTTGAAAGAGAAGGGGCTAAACATGGCAGATTTCTCCAGGGAAATCCCCTGGGGCCTGGAGACTTCTTTGCCAGGAAGTTGTTTTGTTTTTCCCTTTCCCTTCTCCCTCTTGCTCCAGGACCCGCTCACTCCTCCCCATAGGTTTTTTATTTGTTTCTCATTACGAATGGCTGTGAGCCACCATGTGGTTGCTGGGATTTGAACTCATGACCTCTGGAAGAGCAGTTAGTGCTCTTAACCACTCTGACCCCTGCCAGGAAGCCTTGAGTTACTGGTTCTGATCCATTCCTGGCTGTAGGGCTTTCCTGCCCACCTGTGTCACACAGTATGAGTCACATGTTTGTGTTTCCTATGGGATTGCTTTACTTCATTGAAGTTATCAGATCTCAAATGAGCTCCACCTCACAAACACATTTGTGGAGAACTGGATGGAGTTGTCTTTCTAGCACACGTGTGGGGCTTTTAGCCAATGATGTTTGGCATCATTTTTGGCTGCAGATCACATCGAATGGCAATATTTCCAAACCTAAGAACGTCCTCCTTGTGGCAGGAGTCAGAGAGCTGTGAGCCACTTCTCTCATGTTGAAAACCTATCATCCCTTCAAGAGTCTGACTTAGGGCACGTTGTTAGTAGCAGGGTAGTGAACAGTGTTCAGGATGGCCAGCCAGTCAGTCTGAGCAGCTAAGTTTTCATTGCCTGTTCACTGAAGAAAAGCTCCAAGTTCTTCAAGTCCACACACTCTTCAGAGCCTCTTGTTTGAACAACTGAAACCCTTCTCTTGTAGGACGAGATCTGAACCTGTCACCTATGGCCCACCTCTCACTGCAAAGTGCTTCCCAGATTCTGTGGTTTAAAGTCTGGCCTTTATGGAATAGCCATGCTGGTGACATCATGAAGTGATTCCTTGCCAACTAGGGGGACAAAGATGCCATTATTAGGCTTCAGCATGGTGGGGCCATATTTCCCTTGGGGGTGGGAGAAGGTGTCAGACCATGCTATCTGACTATGCAGGACCCGAGAGAGTGCCATGCTGCTGGGAAAACACAGTGTCGAACAACCTTTACTTCTGAATTTAGAAATCGGTCACGAGACTCATAGCATAGCCCAGCCAAGCCCAGAATCAAATGGAGACTAAATGTGTTTTCTCCTCCCAACCCAGAGACCACCACATGCTCTGAATATGTTCCAGCACCAATTGGCAGCCACTGCCCACCCTGGCACCTGCAGTATGCCAATTTGTTCCCCTACACTCATCTTAAGTATCCTGTTTCCCAAAGATACAGGTTTCCAGGCCCATCCACTGCTGTGCTTGAGTTTGGTGTGTAGATAGTCTATATTCTCATCCTGGATGTTTCTGATGAACCACTAAGTTGGAGGATAAGAAATTCGATAACAAAGTAGTCTTAACTAAGTACCCAGCAAAACATACCCATGGCTAAAGCTGCTGCTTGACATATAGTTGCTAGGAGGGAAACAATGTAAAGAAGCCGTACCATCACTCAGATGCCAATGTGAGGACTGTGCATTTGACCTAGGTCTTCTAGGTCCAAAGAGCAAAGGAGCCCTCACTACAAGAATGAGGAAAGCAAGTCACCACATCTCCAGGAGCTGAGACCCTTACTGGTGTCTCCACCTCTGGCACAGACCTTTCTGATACTTGCAACACTTGGAGAGGGGTAAACAGAGGCAGGAGACAGCAGTTCCGTATGCTCTTGCCATAGATGAGACAGGTTCTCACGATGTGGCCCTGCTGGCCTGAAATTTGGCACATAGTCCAGGTTTTGCCTCAGACCTGTGGGGATCCTCTTGCTTTAACACTTTCTTCCCTCTATTACAGGCATTTGCCACCACATCTAGCCAATTGCAGCTCTTTAAATGGGACAGGTACGGGCTATGGGGACAGAACAAGTTTGAGGTCTCTCCCCGCCCCTACAACCCTAAGCATCATTTCCAGCCTTGGAAGAAGACTGAATGGGATGGGAGGTGGGACCTGAGGGCAGGGCAGAGCCTACGGAAAGCTCTTAGGCTCTAGTGTCAAGGAGGGTTCAACCCCTAAGAACCATGCCTTGGGCTTCTCCAAGTTAGTCATACTAACTGTGTCAGAAAGGTGAGCCTGCCTGTGCCTGGCTGGCCTCAGGTCATCCTGTGGCTCCTAACCTGTGCTATGACAATGAGGATGGCACTATCCTTTGCTGTCTCACTGGTAACTTGGTGAAGTTTGGTCCTGGCTCTTCCTCTCAGCCCCATGCTCCCAGAAATAAGACTCAGACCCAAAACACAAATACCTTGCCATATAGCTAGGCTCTCCTCTAACCAGATCTTAACTTAAAATAACCCATTTATTTTACTCTACATTCTGCCACATGACTGCTTACCTGTGCTCAGGCACCATGTCTCATCCCATCTTCCTGGGTGAATCTCTCACGTCTGGTTTTATCCCAGAATTCTTTCTTTCTCCCGGATGTCCCGTCTTCTATTCACCCTTTCCTACAGGCCATAGGCTTTTTTATCGACAGCTGATGCATCCAAACAAATACACAAGATATTCTCGCTACAGTAACTCGATGGCCTCCCCACCTGTCTCACAGGCAAGTCTTTCTGTTGCTTCTTCAGAAGTGTGTGGGGCTATGCTGGGCTCAGTCAAATATTGGGACCATTTTGTCCTAAACTTAATATTGTTTTAGTATGGCTTGCTGCTTATTTTTATGTTGTGAA
Organism: Mus musculus; assembly: GCF_000001635.26. Taxonomy (NCBI): domain Eukaryota; kingdom Metazoa; phylum Chordata; class Mammalia; order Rodentia; family Muridae; genus Mus; species Mus musculus. The sequence goes on from NC_000076.6 coordinate 42,305,686, forward strand.
ATCTGATTATGTCACTTCTATAAAAGCCTAAGCAATTATTTTTTAATTCTACAGACTATGTTACTCTAATCAACAGAAATCAGCAAATAAATTTAATATTCTGCATGCTACAGAGTTCTGTTAACAATACGATAGGTCATTAGTGCAAACCGAGAGGTGCATGTTGGTGACTGCAGCAGGTTTTACAGTCTGCACTCTGAAGTTTGGATTCTAAGAGGGGATGATGGTTAAGCCAGAGGACAGGTCACATCTCACTTCTCTTTAAACATTCAGAAAAATAATATTCTAGTCATTTGCCTCCTCTTCTGGGTTTCCGGAAGTAACTAGTCATTTCTCTTGGCACCCAGCAAGCACTGTACTGAACTAGCACTCAGTACTCATTTAATAAGGGAGAGACGAGGGGTGGGGCTTCACACTCCGCCCCTTTCTGCCAACCCTGTGCTGTCTATACCCTTCACTATGATTTCTGGCTGACAATCCTCCACATCCCCAGACAAAGCCATTCTTGATGCTCACTACATTGTGTCTGTCTGTCTGTCCCTAAGAGGTTATGAATCTGTTTTGGCCAGGGAGTTTCTCCTGTTCACATAGATGTGTCTCTGCCTGGTTCTTTGAATAATAGTGAGTGAATGAATGGATGGTTAGTGAATACTTATATGCTGTTTTTAACAACTTCATTGAGAAACATTCACATATAAAATCCAACCATTTAAATAGTTCAGTGGTCCTTGTTAGTCTGTATGCAGTAATTCACCTCCTCGTCCAGTTGTATGTGATGACCCCACCTCTCTGTTCAAATGTATGTAATAAGCACGCTGAGCTTCCAAGGTGCTGCGGGTTCTTCATCAGAGTATGGTTCGACAGATCTCAGCTTCTTTGTGTGTCTTTGTGTAGAAATAAGACCAATGGGGCGGGGGTGACAGAGTCATGTGACAGAGTCATGTGACGGACCCTAGGAATCAGTCTCTGGAAACCAGCATCAGGGTTGCAGGTCTGAGTTTATTGCCCAACACCTAAGCTTATATACAGTGTTTGAGCCAACCCCAAGCCCCTAAATCCTTAACCAATCATATCTCGCCACACCATCACTATGTCCCAATGAAAGCCCTGGCTGATGCGGTAACTCACCTGTTAGGACTTCCATGAAGATGGGGGAAGCAGCCACCGCCCTGGCTTCCATTCCTTTTTGCTGTCTCACCAGTGTCCTGGGAGCCATCTTAGATCTAAAGCTATATAGTGCAGATCAGGGTTCTCTGAGGAGTTATAGGACCCTGTGCAGCCCCCTCCCCTTCACCCCCTGCTCTTCATCCCATGTTTTCCTTAACAAGGTTGATTTCCATGTCCTCCTCATCCGTGTCTGTTTGTCCTTTCTTCGTTCCCTCTTGGCTCCCAGTCAGGTCAAGTCCCTGGAGCCATGCTGGGTTTGGTAGCAGACAGTCTAACCGGCGGTGGGAATGAGGGAGGAGATGCATTCTGGGAACAGTGTGACAGGGCTGGAGAGATGGCAGCAGTGAAGAGCACTTGGTGCTCCTGCAGAGGACTCAGATTCTGTTCCCAGCACCCACGTGGTGGTTTGTAACCGCCTATAACTCCAGGTCCGGGGAACAGAGTGTGAAGAGAATGCTTTGTCTAACATTGAATGTAGTTTTCACAATTATAAAATCCACCACAGGATGATGCAAAGCAAAGGCCCTCACCAGATGTACCTCCATCACGGACTCCTCCATAGATACACATATCTCTTTGTGATAAGCTGCCCAGTCTCTGGTATTTATTCTATTATAGCGACACAAAACAACCAATAAGACACTATTTGTATTTCTGGGCCTCATCAGTCTGGGCAACTTTTTCAGAAGTCCCATGGTGTGTGCTTGCGAGTGTGTGTGTGGGTGTGGGTGAGTGTGTGTGCTTGAGAGTGTGTGTGAGTGTGTGCTTGTGAGTGTGAGTTTGTGTGTGTGTGTGTGTGTGTGTGTGGTGTTGCACATGACTGCATCCTAGTGTGCTTTCTATGGCTGTGATAGACGCCATGGCCTACAGCAGCCTGGGGGTAGAAAGGGTTTAGCTCACCTTACAGTTATAATAGAAGGGAAGCCAAGGCAGGAAGCCGGAACTGAACCCGAGACCATGAAGGAACTGCCTACTTTTCACAGGGCAGCAGCCAATCATTAATCAAGAAAATGCCTCCACAGACTTGCCTGCAGACCAATCTTATGGAGGCGTTTTGTCAGTTGAGGTTGCCTCCTCTTGGATGATTCCAGTTTGTGTTAAGTTCACCCTCCCAGCCCCCCACCCTCCTACCCACAGGTTGGCTCCCGCCAAGACTCCAAGTCAGACACACAGACAGGGGAACAGTGCTGTAGTTCCCAGTCATTGTTTAGGAACAGCCAAGCTAGGAGTGAGAGCCCAGGGCAGAGCCCCTCCCCCAGAGAAGGAATTTAAGCTTGCCAAAGGGAGGGAGCTCCGAAGCAGTCACAAGAGGGTCTCATATCGGGACCACACTCCACTCTTGAATTGACTGAGGATCTCAAAAGACGCCTGACTCTCTGGAGGTAGCGCAGGCCTGGGAATAAGAAGCATTGAGAGTTCCCAGCCCGAATTTCTAGACTTTTCCCGTCGGTTCACCCACCGACCACAAGATGGTGCCCTCGTCATGGGAAATGGCTGAAGCCCACCAACCGAGCAACAGTTTCTGTTAGCGGATTTCAGGACATCCCCCAGCATCTCAGCCTGTGTCCTTGGAGGGAGTGCGGCTGAGGGCTGCGGTCCTTGCTCCCCGGAATGAAAACCTCCAGGGAGGCTGCATTTTCAGTTTCGCATTCCTCAAGGATGGATAATTTACAACAGTCATGGATGGAACCTTTCCGATTATGTTGTCAGCCCGTTACCCAGTTAAGCCTCTACCAATCTGCCGCAAGCTTGCTATTGCTCTCTTCAGAACACTCCTTTGAAAGAAAATTGAGAAGAGTCACGTAGTAAAAACCAGTACAAGGGTTTCCTGGTTCTTGAAGAATGCAGACCACCTAAGGCCACAGTCAGGGCTGAGGAAGACCTCCCAGAGCTGACAGACTCGCCGCTGCCTAGGTGGAATCCTGGGATTCCTCCGGAGATGCTGACTCAGCATGAGGACAGACTCAAGGCCGGACACACTCCAACGCTGAATTGGGAGATATTGGCCCCACTCACTTGGGTTTTTTTTTCCACGTGTGAATTTTACAGGCGGGGAAATGAAGTGTTTAGAAGTTAGTGTCAAAATGTGGGCACTTGATGCTCTCCTCGAGGACCCAGGTTCAGTTCCTGGCACCCACGTGACAGCTCGCGACCATCTGTATTTCCAGTTCTAGGGGATCTGATTCCCTCTTGTGGTCTTTGAAGATTCCAGGCATGAACAACAGGGTGCACATGCACACGCGGGCAACACACCCATGCATGTAATATATAATATAACATGGAATGAATGTATTTAAAATGCAGGTGCACTAGGAATGTCATATAAATTATTTTGGTGCTATATGTAGAAGGTGTATGTGAAACTTAATTGATTGTCTGTTTAAGTTGTAGTCTCATTCCAAAGATAGCTCATTACAAATATGCAATGCCCCAAGTCTGAGGAACACTCAGAGTCCAGCCCCCTCTGGTCCTGGGCATCTGAGTGCTTGCTGAAGGATCCCACCACCCATTTCCTTTTGGTCTGGCTGCCATGTTGTTTTCTGGTTTTCCCTTTTTCTTGCATGCTGACTTGTGAGACCGACCTTGGGAAGAGAACAGGATGCTGATGGATCATTTCCAGCATGTGTGAACGCCATCCTCCTGCCTCCTGATACGGAGGCAGAACCCTCACAGGGCCTTCCAGCCCTCCTCTCTGAACCCCACTCCCAACTGATACAGCCCCTTCCACCAATGCCTCCCCAAACAAGGCTTAGGGAGCTGGGGGTCTGGAGGGACAGAAGGGAATGGGAGATGTGCACCCTGCAGTAACGCAGGCAGAGCCTTGTGCTACAGCTCACCCTACAGACACGGTGTTTTTAAACGCTGTCTAAACTCTTCAGTAGCAGGGTGACACGCCACCTACACTGGGAGTTGCCTGACCTCAGGCATGAGGCTGATGTGGCTGTGCCATCTGCCATGAGCTGATCACTACGTTGGTTTGGCTGACATGGCTGGGTTGGTAGGTGCCCCCTGCTTTTTCCTCTTCAGTCCATGCGTCCTTCCTGAAGCTTCTCCCTGTTGAAGACAACCCTCTCCAACAGGGGCCTGCCTTACTGTAGTGTGCAGAGTGCGGAATGTTTCTTTGGAAATCTCCAAACAAGCTTTTAAGGTCCAAACCTGGACCTTGAACAAAAACTGGCGTGGGGGCACTGTGCCAGCAATACCATACACTCGGGGACAGTTCCTTTTTTGGTCAGTCCTCTGTCCATCTGTCTATCCATCTACACTGTCTTTTTTTATTACATTTTAAGAAATGTGGAAGGCAAAAGCTAAGCTTTAGAATTGGGGCGTGGCTGAGAGACAGATGCCTGGCATGTGAGGCCTTGGGTTGAGACCTCAGCACTGTGCACAGAGACCGACACAGAGGCACACACATACACACTGAGTCACTGAGACACACAGACACACACAAACCTACACAGAGACACACACATATACACTGAAACACTGACACACACACACACACAGACCTACACAGAGGCACACACATACATACTGACACACACATACATACACACACACAGACCTACACAGAGGCACACACATACACACTGACACACACACACATACTCACACACAGACCTACACAGAGGCACACACATACACACAGAGACACTGAGACACACACACAGAGACCTACACAGAGGCACACATACACACACATACACACACACAGACCTACACAGAGGCACATACATACACACAGAGACACTGAGACACACACACAGACCTACATAGAAGCACACACATACACACCAAGACACTGAGACACACAGACACACATACACACAGAGACCTACATAGAGGCACACATAGAAACACTGAGGCACACAGACACACACACAGATACAGAGACCTACAGAGACACACACAGAGACACCACACACAGACACACACACACAGATATACTGAGAGACACACAAACAGACACACACATACACACACACAAATAGAGATACAGAGACATACAAAGACACCGATATACACAGAGACACCACACACAGATACACACACACACACACACACACACACACACACACACACACGATTTAAAAACAAAGTTAAGCTGTTTCTACTTAGCTCAGAACAGCAGCTGTGCTGTTAGTGCGTGGATACTCACAAGTCATGATCAAATGGTTCTGTTTCTACACGGTAAAATGAAATGAATTCATAGATGTGAGATGTGAACCTCTGAAGTGACCTCCAGTGACTTCAGTCTCCTAGGCCTTAGTTTCCTGATCTGTAATTCTCTTTGTAGGTCTACTTTGTAAACCAATATAACTGAACTATCTAGTATTAACTTGGGACATAGTGAGCTATGTTCTTCAAGGAGTTTTTTTTTTAAGTGTGTGTGTGTGTGTGTGTGTGTGTGTGTGTGTGTACATGTGTGCAGGTGCCCTTGGAAGCTAGAAGAGATCAGAGTTGCGTATTGTGGTTGCTGAGAACAAAACTCAGGTCCTCTGCAAGAGCAGTACACACTCCAAACCACTGAGCATCTCTCCAGGCCTTCTCTCTTCATTTATTCTCTATGGAATTCAGTGTCTCACTTCAGGAAAAGTATCTTCCAGGTAGTGATATAGTTCAGTGGTGCAGCACTTGCCTAGCATAGGGGAAGACCCCGAGTTTGGTAGCCAGCATCACAAAAATCCATCTGCCCACCCACCTACCCATCCATCCATCCATCCATCCATCCATCCATCTCCTATACATCCATCATCCAGCTGCCATTTGTCCACCCATTCACCTGCCCATCCATCCACCCTTCTATCCATCCATCTGCCACCCACCCATCCATCTATCCACCCACCGACCCATCCATCCATTGCCACCCATCCATCCACCCTTCCATTTACCCATCCATCCATCATCCATCTGCCAACCATCCACCCATCCAACCATCCATCCATCCATCCATCCATCCATCTGTATGATCATACATACAGTCATACCACATTTAACGTTCAGAAGCCCTAATTCAGACTTTTCCAATGCTTGGCTTCTCTGGTTATCTCTCTGCTTGACATAAAAGAGTTAATATCTAAAATAGAATGTGGACAGATCATTAAATGACAAATAGCCTCATGGAATGTATTTATATTGATACGAGGCACATGACTGACTACTCTCCCAAACAGTTGATTTTCACATGGGGGGGGGGGTCATAGTTTTTCTTTTCTGAAAAGGAATTAAGGTTTTTAAACTGTGTGTGTGTGTGTGTGTGTGTGTGTGTGTGTGTGTGTGTGTGTGTGTGTGTGTGTGTGGTAAGTACAGGCATGGGTGTGGCAGTCAGGACAAACTGGTTCTCTCCGTCAGCTCTGGCTCCTGGGGATTGAACCACACACTGTCATGGCTGTGCCGCAAGCTTCTTTTGTCTGCTGAACCATCTCACTGGCCCAGAACTTAAGATTCTCTTCTTTAAAAAACAAGAGTTATTTTTAATGTATGTGTATGTATGTTTGTCTGTGCGGGTAGGTGAGCATGTGCATGTGGGTGCCCCTGGAGTTAAGTTGCAGATTGTTTCGGACCACCCAAAATGGGTGCTAGGAATTGAACTCTGGTCCTATGGGAGATCAGCGAGCATTCTTAACTACCAACACATCTCTCCAGCCCTTTAAAATAACTGCAACCCAATTCCCTTTGGTGATAAAATTCAGCAAAGATGGATTTTACATAAATGAATCAGACAAGCTCAATGAAGGAGAAACCAACTTTTATTTATAGAAGATTTATCAAGTGTCCTTCCAGTTTCCTACAAGGCCCAACTCTGTGACTCAGGATCAAGGACAGGGAGTGGACTCTGTAGTGCAAGCAGAAGCTAGTGAACAGAGTGGAAACCTTGGGTGATGGGGGGAGGGAGGGATGGTCCATGCTCCTGTGGGTGTGGCTCTGGCTCTGCCTCCTCCAGCACTCGACCAATCAGGATCCTGGAACCTGCCCCATTTTGGCTGTCTGTCAGAGGGGAGACCTGCCAATCAGCTGGAATTTTCTACTTGCTCCTTACCTGATGGCTTTATAACCTATGTCCTCATGGGCTCAGGCACTGCCTGCTAACCTGGATCTGCTGGTTAGACACGTGTTCTTTCTAGAGCTGAGGAAACCTTGAGGCCCAAAGGTTATTGCCATTCCTAACCAACTAACTGACAGGAATACAGAGGCCAACGTAAAGTGCTTTTCCCTTCAGTTATGTTCAGAAGGCTTTCTTTGTTTTAACCTGAACAGTAGGATGCCACTTGTTTCTTACAGCGAATGTATTTCTACAGTGTGACTACTGTGCAGCCGAAGCTGGGAGGTGCACAGACATCCTGCATACTCTGCCTGTGCGTTCATGATTCAGACAGCGCACACATGTCAGGGTTTGCAGTAATCTTCAAGAGTGATGATTCCACTTTATAAATAAACTCGGATCTACAAAGGAGACAGAATTCTTCAGTGTGTCCATCCACTGCCACAGACGCAGCAGTCCAGAGGGCAAAGTGCATTGATGATGACGAAATGATCCCCGTCACGTCTCGGTGACGCAGTGACGTCTCGCAGTGACATCTCACTGTCTCGCAGCCCTAACCAGTCACCTTTTCCTTTTAATCTTGTCAAAGTGGCAGTTACTTCCTGCTTCTGTCCCCTTCAATCCAGTACTGCTCCGTCTGCATCTCTGTGAGCCGGGAAATGGTGCGCTGAAAGGCGAAGATTTCCTCCTCCCCCGTAAACATGGAGAGCCCGGCTGAGTCCTGTGAGCAGAACAGACCCAGAAGCCAGCCACTGTGAGAACCGTTACTCGGAAGGAAGTCTTGCAGAAACAAACCCCGGTTTAAAGAAACCTTCACCCTAATCGACTTAGATAATATATTTTTCCATAGGTAATCTCTCAAATGGGACTAAAGTATCAACTGACGTAAACCAATAGATAATCAACAGAACCAGGAAGAAGAAGAAGAAGAAAAGAATATTAGCTCAAAGCCAAGAACAGAAAGGTTTTGCTCAGAATGGAAGTTTGCTGCAAATTCTAAAGGAACATGCTAGAAAGAAATCTCTCTCCAAAAGCAGCCAAGAGCAAAAATAATTTTGCCAGGCACGGTGATTTGCCCTCTAATCCCAGAACTCCGTAGGCTAAGACAGGAAGATTGTAAATTCAAAACAACACTGTCTTACCCTCCCACCCCACCCCCACCCGAGAGAGAGAGAGAGAGAGAGAGAGAGAGAGAGAGAGAGAGAGAGAGAGAGAGAGGAGAGAGAGGGGGGAGAGAGAGAGAGAGAGAGAGGGAGAGAGAGATCAGCAATTCTAATAATTTAGGAAGCTCTTCAAGGAGCCCTTTCTAGACTGAGAGGCTGGGAGGTTCTGTGGCTCCTGGCCCTGGAGAACCTGCCTGATCCGACTTTGTAAAGAGTAGAGCAGCTTTGGTCCTCGCTGCAGGTATTTGGTATCTGCTGAGGCGGTTGGCTGGGAGCCTTCCGCTGTGACTCCAGGCAGCACCCTTAGGACTGGGAATGTCAACATGGCGTGTGGTCATGAGGATGGCTTTGGATTTTCCTTTCTCTCCTTGGGGGTTTGCTCTTAAGTTCTTCCAGAGAAAATGTCTATCTATGCTCCTGAACCCATCTTCCCCACAGGGTCCCCGTGACTCTAGGACTCTGAGTCACGTTCCCCGACTTCTCCACGATGGCCTGAGCTCACATGGGCCTGTGTCTGAACCCCGACTCTTGCAAACATGTTAAGAGCCTCTGTGAGAAACTAACTTGACTGACTAGCCCCTTGGGTACATGCCTGGAAATCAACAAGGACAAGGACTGTATAATAGGCATTACACCTTGAGAGGCAACATAGCTATAGCTCTCACATGGGTTTTTGTTTTGTTTTGTTTTGGAAGAGATTTATATATTTATTTTATGCATATGAGTACACCACCATTGCTCTCTTCAGACACACCAGAAGAGGGCATTGGATCCCATTACAGGTGGTTGTGAGCCACCATGTGGTTGCTGGGAATTGAACTCAGGACCTCTGGAAGAGCAATTGGTGCTCTTAACTGCTGAGCCATCTCTCTAGCCCTCACACGGGGGTTTTAAACAGTTAATCCTATACCACTATAGTCTGGATGTTTGTATCTTCCAAAATGTCCATGTTGAAACCTTAGCCCTTGTTGGAGAGATGGCTCAGCGGTTAAGAGCAATGACTGCTCTTTCAAAGGTCCAGAGTTCAAATCCCAGCAACCACATAGTGGCTCACAATAATCTGTAATGACATCTGATGCCCTCTTTGGGTGTGCCTGAAAACAGCTACAGTGAGTGGTGTGTGTGTGTGTGTGTGTGTTTGTGTGTGTGTGTGTGTGTGTGTGTATATATATATATATATATATATATACACACACACACAATTTTTTTTTTAAAAGAAAGAAACCTTAGCCCTTCACCCTCAAAGGAGTGACATTATGTGACAGAGCCTTGGGGCTCTGTTGATTAATTCTTGAGAGTGGGGTCCTCAAGAATAGCAATGGTGTCTTCCCAAGGAAGACCCAGGATGACCCTTCCTTCTGCCACATGAGGCATATGACAAAATAACTTGACCTCCGAGTCAGAACTGTGAGAAACAGCTTCCATGGTGGATATGCCATATATGTTACGCTATTTTGCTACAGTGGTCTGAAGAGTAGGTCACATAAAACAATCATGTTTTCAAATTTTACCCAAAGATGAAAAACGTCTATTCGGGTCGAAAAGAATTTACTGTTGGGCCTGGAAGAATGCTGTCCCCATTCTTGGCAGTTAAGTTTAAGATTTAATTATTTATTTTACATGTATGGGTGTCTTGCCTGCGCATGTGTCTATGCACCATGTTGCACAGAAGCCCAAAAAGTGCATCAGATACCCTAGAACTTGTTAGCTGCCATGTGGGGGTTGGGAATCGAACCCAGGTCCTCTGGAAGAGCAGTCAGTGCTCTGAACCACTGAGCCATCTCTCCAATCCCAGTGCTGACAGTTTAACTTTTGACTAATAGGTTAATGGTTTCATAGCTGTTCAATATACCCCCAAACGCTTTCACAGAAGAAGGGAATCCTGATCGGCCTTGGATGAATCCAGAGTTCAAACTCCAGAGAAACCCCAGACCATATCAGTTTGTTTCCTGCAGAGCATCCCTAAGCCTGGCACCCAGAGGTGCTTTCTCTGTTAAGTGTTTCCTTAATGAAATGTCTGGGACTAAAGCATAGATTTCTTTTTTAAGCTGGGACTTGCTAGGTTCTCTCGGGACTCTGTTTCTGCGATGTGACAATGGAGGGAAGGATTACACAATCAACAGGGGCTCCAAGATGAGACTCAGTGTGCTGCCATTGAGCCAGAGCCGGCTGGACAGCACTGCTTGATGGCTAACTCTACACTGCATTCCTTCTGCAAAACGTGGCGTGCATCAGACTCTAAACCATTGAGCCATTTGATAATAAAACGAAATGAAGTTAGCATCACCTACCTGGCTCAGCCCCAAATCATCCATCAGGATTCTGCTTTGGTCCGACTCACTGTCCTGATGCTGATGCAGAAACAAGCTTGAGATCGGAGCTGAAGCGGAGCAGATAATGCGCACCTGAGCCAGGAAGAGAGGACGGTGGGACTCTGCTCACAAGATAAAACTTGTCTGTCACCTAAGGAGCTTGGGTCTTTGCTTTTACAATGTCTGTGGTTTTTTTTTTTTCCTAGTAGCTTGTACTTATGTGATGTTTGAAAACCACACAGCACTTACCAAAGCATTTCCACACAGCTTAGACCGTGCTGTGAAGCAGACAGCAGGGCCTTATACAGGGAACCCCAGGCCTGTGGCAGTCTCAGTCCAGACCCCCGGGTCTGGTGGTCTTCCTTTATGTCTCTGGTTTGGATGTCCGAGGCCTCTCCAAAGCTCATGTTGAAAACCTCCCAATACAGGACGAGTAAGGGGGATGGGGGCCTGGGGTCATGATAATTCCACAAAGATCTGCCTGAATCCTTTTCTATGTTTAATATTTATTTTCAATCATCTATGTCTGTGTGTGGGTATGTGCATGGGTGCCCATGGGGCTCAGGAAAGGGTGTAGGATCCCTGGAGCTGGAGTTAGAGGCAGTTGTAAGTGCCCAACGTGGGTTTGGGTTCTCTGGAAGAGCTGTACTCATTCTGAGCCATGGAGTCATTTCTCCAGACCTTTTTTCTATTAGCATCCTGCAGGGTACTCTTCAGATGGAATTACATCAATTTCCTCTCATTATCTCAGTATTGGGTGAATAGGCCGACATGATCACAGCTTGAAAACAGTTCATGTCTTTTATATATTTTATGTCCATTAGTTTATCATACTTGTTCAGGTAATTTTGCTCTTTCAGGCAGATGTAGCTCAGGCTATCCCCTAACCCATTATATCCCTGCCTCTTCCTCCCACACAGCAGGATTACAGGCATGTACACCATGCCCAGCTCCCAAACATATCCCTCTTGATGTTTATAGAGCCAGATTTGTCGTGAGCCTTTCAAAAGTCACCATTCAAGTAAACCAGCCACCCTTTAAGACAACAAGCTGGCTTCAGAACCTACACTCCCATTCACTAAATCCTCCAATCACAACTGGTACTCTTTCCCTTACTTAAATGGAATGTCCTACTTCACAAATCTTCATGAATACATTCTAGAATAATGTCTGCTTAATGCTCTCAATTTCTGAAATAAGATAATTCTGATCGTTCTTTAAAAGAGAATAAAAATCTCTAAATATGTGGTTTAGTTAGAATAAATGTCGGGGGTACTTTGAGTATTCTGTCACACACTGCCAGGTAAAGCTTTTATCCCTATAGAGAAGCTGGGTCTCTCGGTGTAGTAGAGGGCCATGACCTCCACAGGCATGAAGTCCATGCTGCCTGGCCCTGGACCCCTGGACGGCGACCACAGTGTCTCAGTGCCACTGTCCTTCAGCCTGGCATCTTGCTCGGGATCTCGGAGGTCGTTGAATGGATGAGTAAATGAAGCATTAAACGCTCCCACCTTCTGCTCCTTCCTCCTTTCCTACAAAATCCCCTTGGCTTTAGAATTACTGCTTAAGTCTGAGCAAAGACTAGGCAGGGAGATCTTTCGTTGTTAACAAACAAACAAACAAAAAAATGCTTAAACTATTTTTACTGTGGGTATCTTCTTTTGGGGTGTACACTGTGAAGAGGGGCTCACCCGGATTGTAAGCTGCCACATTTCTTCCTCACAGAATCATGCAAGTATCACTATTACCCCTCGCTTCTACAGAAGGAAGCCGATCTCAGAGGCTGAGCCAGTCTCCAGCACAGACAGCCTGGTGCCAGGCTCTGCTCCTTAACCACTAGGCTAGATGGCTTTTCATGGTCAGGCAATGGCTCTGCACTGCCTGGCTAAGACACAGGGATTAAAACCAGAATAGCATGCTGTCTCTTGCTGGTTAGTTCCTGGGTGGCTCTGGGAGATCACAGGGAACATTTCTGTTAGGCAAAGGGTCATTCGTCATTCTCGCACTGACGTGTGAGCACTGACACTCGGCCTGCTGTACACAATCTACTTGTGGGATAACAGGACATGGATGTAGCAGAGAGCAGCTTGTAACGGAGCTTGACACTACTGCAGTGAGTAACAGAGCAATAAAGGAGTTAGCATATCCGCGATTCTGGCCCAGGCCATCTGACTTCACAGCCCTCAATGCTTAGCTCTGGGAACATGGCGTCCATCCTTACCTTGAAGTCATAGAAGTTATCAATGAGAGTGATGAATCTTCTCGCTTGCGTCCTCTTTGCCAGTGAAAACTGCGGAATGTTTCGTATGATTACCGTATCAAAATTCTTTGATAATTCCAAATAGTCACTTGCTCCAAGTGGCTGTAAGTAAAACAGAGAGAAGGGAGCTGTGGTCATCTTTGGAATCATTTAATTGGAAAGCTTGTCACAGAGGGATTTAGATGGTAACTTTAGGGTGACTAGACCCGATGAGGCAGTTTTTAAAGGCCAGGTAAGGACACAGGCATGTACATGACAAATTGTAAGGACCCTTGCCCTTCTTCCATCTTCCCTGGTTGGGGTTTCCATCCCCAGACCTTGTGCCTAAGCCTGGCTGAAGCCACAGCACTCTCTTTGCCATGGAAAAGCTCCAGGCTTCGAGTGGGGCAATTTCTAGTTTAACCCTGATTCTCTTCCAAGGGCTCCTCCTGCTGAGAAGAGCTCACTGTGTCTGCTCTGCGTACTGCTGATTAACTGAGCCCTTGGGGTACTTTATGTGGTCTTTCTCATCTCTGCCTCACAGAATCATGAGGACTGGCTAAGTAACACTCAGCACAGAGGCTGGGGCATGCCTATGAGTCTAAGCCATTTTTGTTGTTTTTGAGAAAAGTGTCTATGTACTCTAGGTTGGCTGGAATTCACTGCCTAGCTCAGGCTGTCTTGGGACTCACAGTGATCTTCCTGCCTCAGCCTCCAGAGTATGGAGGTTGGAGGTATGCACCCCTCTGCCAGGCTTGGCCATTTTTGTGATTACTATTTTGAGCTCAAGTGATTCAGCTGAGGCCAAATGAGCCCCGTATGTGAAGGCATACCAGTCCCAATGGGAACTAACCAATGTCTGTACCCCCAAACCATAGGGCAGCCACGTGCATCTGCCTGACATTAGAGTCACAGCAGGGACCTTGGGGACCCATGGAATCACAAGTCAGGGAAAGGGCAAATGGTGCGCTAGCATGAGAGAATGGCTTTACAGCCCCTCTGCTCCAAAGCTACGTGTCTCTTTTGAAATCAGTTCGGGTCACCTCCCCTTCTGTAAATCAGAAAGCATATGCAAAGAATGTGTAAAAACCTCATGCTTGGTATGTGGTTCTTATAATTAAGCTGGTGCTTTGTGGGTTTTTTTATCAAACCAACCACGATCAGCGGTGCGCTGGAGTGCTGAGGGCAACTGGAAACCAGGGTCGTGCTCACTGGGCTGTCTCACAAACTGCACACTTTTGTCAGTAGGTCCTGCATTTGCCATTATATTAGCAAATATTCCCCTCCCTCATATCAGGAAAACAGTTCTGTGTCCACTCACATAAAGAAAGTAAAGTGTATTATAGGCTCCCTCTTCTGTAGAAGCAACAGTCGCTGAGGAAACGTGAAGTTGCTCTTCAGTGTGTGCAGCCAGGGATGATGGAAATGTTCAAGAGGACGGTGCTGACGGCCGAGACACAGTGGGCTTGCACTAAGTTCCTGCCAAACTACCCACAGCTCCAGTGGTAAAGTCTGCGTTCATTTCATTTTACCACATTAAAATAAATATCATCCTTAGTGAGGTAACCCAGTCACAAAAGAACACACATGATATGCATTCACTGATAAGCGGATATTAGCCCAAAAGCTTGGAATACCCAAGATACAATTCACAGACCACATGAAGCTCAAGAAGAAGGAAGACCAAAGTGTGGATGCTTTGGTCTTTCATAGAAAGGGGAACAAAATACTATGGAGCAACTATGGAGACAAGGTGTACAGCAGAGGCGGAAGGAAAGGCCCTCCAGAAACTGCCCCACCTGGGGATTCATCCCATATACAGCCACCAAATGCGGATACTACTGTGGATGCCAAGAAATGCTGCTGACAGGAGCTTGTTATAGCTGTCTCCTGAGAGGCCCTGCCAGAGCCTGACAAAAACAGAGGTGGATGCTCACAGCCATCCAATGGACTGAGCTCAGGGTCCCCAATGGAGGAGTTAGAGAAAGGACTGAAGGAACTGAAGGGGTTTGCAACACCATAGGAGGAACAACAATGTTAACCAACCAGACCCCCCAGAGTTCCTGGGCACTAAGCCACCAAGCAAGGAGTACACATGGAGGGACTCATGGTTTCAGCTGCATATGTAGCAGAGGATGGCCTTGTTGGACATCAGTAGGAGAAGAGGTCCTTGGTTGTGTGAAGGCTTGATGCCCCAGTGTAGGGGAATGGAGGGCGGGGAGGTGGGAATGGGTGGGTGGGTGGGTAGAGGAACACCCTCATAGAAGCAGGGGGAGGTGGATGGTATAGAGGATTTCTGGGAGGGGGGAAAGGGGATAACATTTGAAATGTAAATAAAGAAAATATCCAATTAGAACAAAAACCATGTTAGGCCATAGATAGAGGGCAAGATGGCTTCCTTCTTTACAAACGCCAGAGAGAAGAACGGGTGTACTAATTAGTGAAGACGTTTCCAAAGGATGTAAGCGCCAATAAAATGGATTTAAAATATAAAGTGGGAACTTGTGAGCCGGGGCAGGGCTTGGCTGGTGGAGTGAGTACCTCACATGCAAAAAGTCCCATCTAGCCCTGTGGAAAGTCGGTGTGGTGACCCCTGGGTCTCAGCACTTGGAGGGTGGAGGAAGAGGATCAAAGCCAAGGTCAGCCAGGGCTACAAAGTGAGCTTGAGGTCGGCTTCAGACACTTGAGACTCTATCTCCAAAAACCATGAAAAAAAATGAAAACAGGCCAGGTATGATGGTGCATGCCTTTAAAATTCCAGTACTGGGAGGCAGAGAGAGGTGAATCTCTTTAAGTTCAAGGACAGCCTGGTCTACATAGTAAGTTTCAGGATAGCCAGGGCTACATAGAGAGATCTTGTCTCAAACAAACAAACAAACAAACAAACAAACAAACAAAACCCAAACAAGCAAAAAAGGAAGAAACAAAGAGGGTTTTTGCTTAGTAAATATTTTACATAGTGGCTTTGTTTAAATGTCTATAATACTGAAAGGAAAATTCAGGACTGACTCTGGTGAGCTACACAAGTGCTTATTAATTAGAAAAGTTATGTTTCATCAGGCAGGGCAATGGAGGGGTTGGAGATGCTGGGCCCGTTCCTTGTAGTCAGGCAGCCTTGAGCAGACTGCTCTGAAGTTTGGTTTCTTCACCAGTGAAGGAGATTCCATCTAGCAGGCTTGTCCTGAGGACTCAATGTCTTGACTACCAAGTACATACTCAGGAAATGCTGGTCGCTTACAGATTCACGGAAGAGGGCGCATGGGACACTCCTTAGCATGCCACGTTCAGTGCGCAGCTATGACCCAGTAACAATTCAGTAATCCTTTCATGAGGTCATGAGGTCAGGTAGCCTCAGTGAGCCAACATCTGTACTGACCTGGTCTGTCCTTCAGGAAAGGACATTGCTGCCTCCACTCTTCCTACCATGCTCTACATGGCCTCTGCCCATCAAGTCCTATGTAGGTGACAAACAGCTTCTGTACCAGACCTTGTCCTCAATGCATGGCCAGGGGGCGGAGCCCAGGCCTCCACTACGCTCGCTCTAACACGGTGCACAGAATGTAGGAAGTGCGTAATATTTATGAAATGAGTAAGTAGAGACATATACTGATAACATACAAGCCTGCCAGGAGAGAAGCCCAGTTCTTTCTTTAGAACTCATTGGTCTCCAAACACAGACACACAGACACAGACACACAGACACACAGACACAGACACACACACACACACACACACACACACACACACACACACACACACATACACACACCATATTTCACTATATAGCTTTGGTGACTTAGACTTTGCTCAGTCAATCAGCCTGGCCTCAAACTCACAGAGATCCATCTGTTACTGCCTCCCGGGCGCTGGGATTAAAGGTGTGTACCACCATGCCTAGCTACCCGATAACTATTTCTCACTCTATAACATACAGAATCAGATGTTTTCACTGAAAACATATTGCTGCTGATAGTGCTGTAATACACAAACGGTATCACTTTTGATGTATGCCAGTCATCATGGAGACTATAGGAGACTATACATAGACAGTGCTGCCATGCAATCCCTTGCTTTCTGGCATTCAGTGTTTAAAACGTTTGGAACCATTCAATGCAATTCGAAAAATATTCTAGAAAATTACAAGTTAAAACCTCTGACATGTTTTTTGGAGAAATGCAGGATGCCCATGTGGGGTGTGGACGCCTGGGAACGGCTCCACGTGTTCCTGCTTGCTTGTCTATGCCCGTATGGACTGTGATTACCCAGCTATACTAAGACAGGAAGTGAAGGGATCTGCCCACTCTTCAGCCCCGGTTTGTAATCCGGGGCCATTAGAACGTGGCATAAGACAGTTTCGAGTTCTAAGCTTAGGTCTCAGCACCTAAGGCTCTTGCACACCTAGATCAACTGCTGCAGAGAACGCAGGAAGGCTGATTGCCTTGACGAGAACGGACCCTGGACTAGCATAAAGCTGGCAGGTCCCCAAACAGACAAGAGTCCAGCTCAGATCAGCAAAACTGCAGATGCCAAAGCTAGTCCAACAGCGATCAAAAGACCGTCCCAGCTGACCAGGACATCAGAGGGCAGGAATGAATGCTTATTGTTGTAGTCCACTGAGTTTGGGGAGGATTCATTATGCAGCAATCGCTAAAGGAACCATGCTCACCAGCGAGAGCTACTACAGAATTCCGTGTTCTCATTATTGATAACAAGTTCAGCACATGTAGAAAAATTTGGTCTAGATTTCCCAGTTCTACATTACTGGTAAAAACATGTAACTATATATTCAGTGATTTATTTGATGCCGCTGACTCCTGTATTGACCTCAGATTTCATGCCACAGTATACATCTCATTTCCAGAAATAAATATTATGATTTACTACATACAGGAGTCAAGTAAAAAAAAGTTAGGAAATTATGTAGCACCCTGGCAGGATGCAGGAAGACTTGGGAGCGAATGACTGAAAGTGCAGAGTAGCGAGAAAAGAATGGGCCGATGTGAAGAGAGTGCTAGGGGAGAGCAGCATCTTAGGAGCACGCCAACAGAAATATGAATGTGGGGTTTAAATGACAATTCACAGAACGAAATCTACATGAAGTGTCAGGGCTACGAGGTAAGAGCAGAGGAGCCATAATCGCTGAAGAAGGATGACGTGATAGCGACAGGCCATGTCTCACATACTGGCCTCGCAAAGGAAATAAACAGCTGCTCCACGCAGGCAAGCACATGACCATGCCTGCAGCTCACTGAAGACAGAGTTTATCCACTTATTCCAGAAAACAACATGTCAGACTCAACGAAGAGCCTTTTACAAGGTATAAACTTGACTCAGCCACCTAGAAATCAGAAGGACAAAGGAATTGAGATCCAACAAAAGACTGCACAGGGACACTTGGGGCTGTGTGCACAGGGACACTTGGGGCTGTGTGCACAGGGACACTTGGAGCTGTGTGCACAGGGACACTTGGAGCTGTATACACAGAGACACTTGGAGCTGTCTGTGCACAGGGACACTTGGAGCTGTGTACACAGAGACACTTGGAGCTGTCTGTGCACAGGGGCACTTGGAGCTGTGTGCACAGGGACACTTGGGGCTGTGTGCACAGGGACACTTATAGCTGTGTGCACAAGGACACTTGGGGCTGTCTGTGCACAGGGACACTTGAGGCTGTGTGTACACAGGGACACTTGGGGCTCTGTGCACAGGGACACTTGGATTGGTGTGACCAAACTTGACCTTGACATCTGATGGGGAACCTGAGTGAATAAGAAGACATGCAGATGGGACGTTGCCAACAACAATGGTGTTCATAAAAATATTTTACGGTATGGAGACACACCTATGTGAAACATTGAGTGGAAGAAATGTAGTGAAAGTTTACAGCTGTGTTAAGACCTGTGTTTCGCCCAAGCCATGTAAGCAGGAAAGGGACCAACTGCTACCTGCAAGTACATTAAGCTTTGTGTTTAAAGAGCTTCTTTTAAAAAAAAATTCCATATTTTATAAAAGAAGCAAAATACATTATGACAAAAGAGAATAAAACAGAATGATGATGTTAAGCAAGGCTAAATATCTTTACTAATTCCTATTTATAATTTGAACACCATGTATGTGGTGGTGGTGGTGGTGGTGGTGGGGTGTGTGTGTGTGTGTGTGTGTGTGTGCATGTATGCTCACATGCACATGCATGATGTGTCTGAGTAGCCATGTGGAAGTCAGAAGACAGCTGTGGAGTCGGTCCTGTCCTTCCACCTTTAGCTGGTTCCAGGGATCAGACTCGGACTTCCAGGCTCCCATGAGTGCCTTCATCTGTAGTACCTCTACCTCCTATGCCATCTCACAGTTTCAGCTACCCAGTCCCCTGCATACTTCCCAATACTGATGTAAAGTCAATGTGTAAAATATTCAGCACAAATACAAATACAAATACAATCACATACCACATGATGATGTTTTTGATCAATGGTGGGTTATATACAACAGGGGTCCATGAAATTATAAAGGAGCTGAAAATGCCCTGTATCTTAGTAGCTTTCTGTACCCTTTCCACCTTCCCATGCAAACACTTGCTCCTGTGTTTCAAGCATCTTTGGTATGTATTCAGTGCAGTGACCCACTGTGCAGGTTGGCAGCTCAGGAACAATAGATTCTCCATTGAGCCTATGCTTTCGTGAGCACGTCCTATGGTGTTCACTTGACAAAACTGCTTACTGAAGCATTTCTCAGAGCCCGTACTGACGTTAAGGAGTACGTGACTGCACTGAAAAACTTGGAAGGTTCTAAATCTCCTTAGGTTCGCCATTGTCACCTTTACTATATCGCTGTACAAGACTTGGAGGCTCAGAGGGGCACCACTACCTTACCTTCTTCGGTCCCTAGCAGAAAGGAACAAAGGCTTGCGTTGTATGTAAGTCATAAACACAAGACTTCCTCCAGCTGCCAATAATCTCAGCATTGGGCAGTACAGGCAAAGCGACTAGGAGGTCAAAGTCATCCTTTGATACGTAGTAGGTTTGAGGCCAGCCTGGGATGGGTGAGACTCTGTCTAAAAAGATTATACGAACAAAAGACTTCTAAATCAATTATAGCTTGGATGAAGAGTAATACTAAATCCTGTAAGAACTCTGAAGGCTCTCCGACCTTCTGACCACAGTAACGTAAAATTACCCGGCATCCCCGGGATGCCATGGCAGCTGCGGGTACCTGTGCTTTTACCTTGCAGCAGCTCATCCTCCTGCGTGCATAAGCCGCAGCATAGGATACTTTCTGAAACCATAACTGATATTGTGAATTCATGCCATGTGCCCTATGAATAATTAAAACCCATGATTACTTCTGAGTACTAAATGGCACTTCACTTAGTAGTATCCTTGAGTATGTTATTCAAGTAGCATTATCTACAGCGGGTTCTTCTGCGAGATAATGATGACATTCTCCGTCTTTCTACCTGAACAATTAAAAAGTTTAATAGTCTTTGATGTGCCTGGTTATCTGGATAATTTTCGAGACAGGAACAATTAAAATCCACTTATTCGATGGTTTGTGCATTCCCCACTATTGTCTCAAACTCTTTGTTTCTGTGGAAACCTGATGGAAACTTAAGGAACTTTAAATCTATAATGAGTTTGCAAAGAGCGTTTGTTTTCCTTAATTACCGGGAGTGTACAGCTGCATCACACGTAGCAGTTTCTCTGGCAAACTTTGAGGAATAAAGAGCTCGCTTGCTGGCATCTTTCTCCTGTGTGAGGCAAAGCACAGCTGTCTGCTTTGGGTTTGACCCTGGTGCCAGGAGTGGAGCTTTTCTCCATGCCCCGTCCCCATCCACATGGCCTGAGCTGCTTTCTCCTGCCCTTACTTTAAAGCTGATTCCACTCAGGTAGGATGATTATCGTGTCAGGCTCTGTCCGGATTATACCATCCTACGAGTCACTCTTCATCCATTTAGCCTTTTCTTTATAAGTCTCTTGAGCAGTACGGGAGAGCAGCTCATTAAACAAGTATGCGTGGTGTCTTGCTTTGTTTACAATAGGAATGGCCATACCTCAGTTCATAAAATACCCCAGGGATGAATGTTTGATGGGAGTTAGAGTGAACGCGGCCTTCTTAAAACAAACCAAAAGGTTACACTAGTTGATGTTACTAAACAACTTATAGCTGTCAAATGCCAAATCTGTAATTAGAAAACAGGGCACTGAAGTCTATTAGTAAAGTATTTCCCCAAGAGTCAGATGGGAGAAATCTCAGGAACATGAGACCATAAGACCCAGCAAGGGAATATTTACTATCCTAGGACATTGAGGCAACTCTTACAGATTCTCTCCAAAGGTGCTCTTGGGCATGCTGAGGAAAACACCCTCCTTTGTGAATGTCATTTCAAGGTTGAAAGGCAAATTCTTTCTAAGTCTACCAGATCTAGCCTCTATTAGTGCTAATGCAGGAACTCCTGGGAGTGGCATTCTCACAGTAAGCCTAGAAACAGAGACTTCCAAGTCTCACCCCAGGCTGCACTGGCTAGGGCCATCATGTCTCAGTTTTTACTGATGGACTGGGCAGAGTGGGGAATCACGTGTGCACGCTTGCACGTGCTCTACACGTGCGCAGCATCTCCAGCTCAGTCTCCCTAAGGGCCATGGTCTAAAGGATTTAACACGCTCCTCGGCTGTTGCACACATCGAGTTCACTCTCTAAAACGATAGGGACTAGCTGACCACACGAGCCAACTAGTTCTCTGAAAGATACGAATCTGGATAGTCGCAACTGAGCAGATACTGAATATATGTATATATATTCAGTATCTATCAAGGGAAAGAAAAACAGTCCAAGTGTGCTAGAATTATTTCACAACTCATCTATTAAAACAACCCTATAACAATTCCTTCCTTTTTTCACACAGAAAAATATTTTATCAGCTGGCTAACCATTTTTATGAATGTCTCACACAGAGGGTGATAGTATTTGACTGCACAGAAGGTGACAAATTGTATAGCCAACACTGAAATGTTTCCATTTGTCCCCTGTTCATTTTGAAGTGGAATACGGTTAGCCAGACATCTATAGGACAGCGGTGAAAGAACCGGCATCACCATGTCTCTGCTCAAATGATAAGTCAGCGCCTGCAGGGTAGCATGGCCACTTACAGAGGGGAGCCTCCTGATCTTCCTCAGCAGAGGGCAGCATTTGCTGTGTCTGCGAGAAGGAAGGCCAGCACTGTAAATGTGTCTGGTTCTGGGATCTTTCCAGAAATTTGGGAGATTATTCACGGGCTGCAAGATCAGGTTCTGGCCCCACCAGCAAAGGGTTTGCACAGGTAAGTCAACGTGTGGGTAGCTGGGGTACAAGACGGAGAAAATGCTTTAATAATGAACTTATGTTAAATCTCAGGAATGTCTGAACATGGCAAAGCTGTGTAGTGCAGAGGTCTCCTTCCGTGTGTTTTGTTTGCAGCTAGATGGTTTGGGTTTTTGCTGTTGCTTGGTTTTGGTTCTCCTTTGAGGGGGGTACACTGGGGACAAACTGATTCCTCTTGGGCTCGGATGTCAGAAAAGCGCAACTAGTCCTGGAAACAAAGTGCACGTCTCTGTGAGTTATCATCCTCCCTCCCATTCTTCTGCTCTCCACGTCATCAAAGTACTGGGTAAAGGCGCCCATTCATCTGAGCAAGGCTAAGTGCCTCGCCACACTGCTGAGAATGCAAAGGCCAAACCCTTCAAAGCACGAACAACACTGTGAAGAGAATAACTCACTCCATCTTCTTGCCTAGAAGACAACCTTGACTTATCTGCCCAAATTTTATCAAAAGACAAACATTCAAGGAAACCCTGAACACCTTAGCCTACCCAGTTCTAAAACCTAAAATCTTTTCTGGTTTGAGCGATGTTCAGGGATGCAAACTCGTGGGACGCGGCTTTGACCTCAAAGCTCTAGCTTTGTGAGGGATTTTTCTAGATTAAGTTAACTGAGGTGGAAAAGCCTACCAGGACGAGAACAGTGCTACCCCATGGCTGGGGTCCTGGATTGAATAGGCAGGAAGCCCCAGAACCTGCCTATCTCTGCCTCTTTCCTGCTGGGGCCACAGGCGTATGCCACCAAGCCTGGCTTTTTGACATGAGCGCTTAGGAGCAAACTCAGCTTCCTTGCATGGCAAGCACTCTACTGAGCCACCACATCCTACCCATGCTTTCTTTTTGCTGTTGTTGTTGTTGTTGTTGTTGTTGAGACCATCTAGTGAGGCTCTGTGTAGGCCTGGTGGATTTGAAACTCACTCTGCAGACCAGAGATCACAGGATCCTTCTACATCTGCTTAAGAGCTGGGGTTGCAGGCCTATGCCACGATGCCGGCCTATCAGCAATTTTCCTGTCTTTTTAAATCTGGTATTAAGTATGTTTTCTAAAGGATTAGGTCTATAATTGTGTGTGTGTGTGTGTGTGTGCACATCTGTATGGGCACACATCTGTTGGAGTGCATGTACATGCACATATGTGGAGGTCAGAGACTGATTCTGGCTGTCTTCTTTCTACTCTGTTTATTGAAGTAGAGTCTCCTGATGGACCTGGAGCTCTGACTGAGCTAGTCTAGATAGCTAGCTTGTCTCAGGGTTTCCATGCCTCCATCGCCACAATGCACTACCCACTAGTTCTTATGCAGGTAACAGAATCAGAATCCAGACTCTTGTCTACACACATGGCAAGAAACTTTATCATCTGAGACATTAGAAAGGGACTCTAGGCCCTAGGTTGAGAGTATTTTAAGGTTTATTTTTAAATGCATTTTAAGTGCATTAAGGTTTATTTTATATGCATGTTCAGGAGTGGGGTTTGTAGGGCATGCATGTAAGTGCAGTTGTCCTTGTAAGCCAAAAAGGGTGTCAAATCCCCTGAAGTGGGAGAGGGGTGCTTATTAGCTGCCAGGTGTGGGTGCTTGGAATTGAACTCCAGTCCTGAGTGACAGCATCGTGGCTAAGTGCCACGCCATCTCTCTAGTGCCAGGTCTAGAATTATTGTTTAAAATTTCCATTTGTTTCTTTTTTTATATTTTCAATTTCTCACCTAAGATTTCTTATTTCTTCACTCATTGCTACTAGTATATTTTCCTTTACATTTGAGCACACATATAATGCCCACCTTTTTGAGACAACTCTAGTTAGCCTAACACCTGCTGTGTAGACCAGGCTGGTCTTGAACTCACAAAAATCTGTTTGCCTCAAGCTACTTTGCAAACATTGTCTAGAGCTGGTGAGATGGCTTAAAGGGTAAAGACACCTACCACCAAGCCCAACAGCTGGGTTCAATTTCTGGGAACCCGTGTGGTAAAAACAGAAGGCTCACTCCATTGCCCTCTGGTCTCCACACACAGCATGCCATGCAGCCACCGCCTCCCCACTAATAAATAAGTGTAATTTTCAAAATATCATCTGTAATTCTGACATTTGTATCATCTCAGGGTAAGTCTCTGCTGGTTACCGTCTGTCTCAGTCAGGGTTTCTATTGACCAAGGCAACTCTTATAAAGGACAACATTTAGTTAGGGCTGGCTTACAGGTTCAGAGGTTTAGTCCTTTATCATGGCAGTAAGCATGGCAACATCCAGGCAGGCACAGTGCTGGAGGAGCAGAGAGTTCTATATCTTGTTCCTTATACAAACAGGAAAAGATTGTCTCATGGGCAGCTAGGAGGAGGGTCTCCAAGCCCAACCCCACAGTGATACACTTCCTCCAAAAAGGCCACACCTACTTCAACAAGGCCACACCTCCTAATAATGCCATTCCCTGGGCCAAACATATTCAAACCACCACACGGTCTCTTTCAAAAATGGGTCACTTTCTGGCACCTGCCTACACCTAGTGATTTTGGGTTGCATGGCATTTTGGGATTATTATATATACTGATTTATTTCAATGCTTCTACTTTACCAGATAATTAACTCAGGTGGTCTCAGGCTTGAAGCTCTGTCTTTTTTTTTTTTTTTTTTTCTTTTTAACTAAAAGAGCTGATGATTTTATTTTCACATTTCACAATATAAGTGAAAGCCACACTTTTTTGTATTACTTCTCCAAAAATATTCTGTTAGGAAGGGAAGTTTCCTTTTCATGTATCTAGTAAACACTCAGGCTCAGCATCAAGATCTCCTGGTGAAACCGAACAAGAAATACAAAACGGTCAAGAGCGCTTCTGCTCTTATCTGTCTGGCTGAGTCATGCCAGGCTGTGTGGGTACCATCATAGGACAGGCGGGAGGTCTCATCATGGGAAGCCAGGGCATCATGGGCATGTGGCCTCCCATGGGTGGTTGCATCCCAGGAGCAGGTCCCACAGGCATCATCCCAGGAGGAGGGGGCCCATCACTGGCATCATGAGAGGGTCTCCCATGTGGGATGCAGGCATCATGCCAGGCCAAGGAGGACTCAGGAGACTGGGGAGCAGTGGAATCATGGCCCCTGCAGGTGGAGGAGCAGAGAACGGAGCGGAGGGATCTTCCCTTGTTGAAATGCAGCCGTTGTCTTGTCAATTAGGCTCTGGGCCTGATCTTCCATCCCTTTCTGGTGATAGTCTGTCACATTCTCTTTGGGTTTCCAACCACTGCAGTGTGTCTTCCTCACAGATGGAGAGTCGTGGGTAAGATAAGTTTCACAGTAGTCACAATAAAACTTGGGCATGTTGCTCCACAACATGGCTAGCCGGGCTTGAAGTTCTGTCTTCTGTGGGACAGCACTGAAACCTCTGTCCAAACGCTTGCCTTTCCTTTGCTATGTATGCAGTCCACAGGCTAGGCTGAGATTTAAGCATTGTCTGTAAAAAGATTTTCCAGGCTATTTCTTTGTGACTTTTTTTTTTTTTTTCTAGATTTTTGGCTGCTGTGATACCCGCTTGCTCCACTGTGGCTCCTCAGACCACAGCCTGGCTGGATTCTACTGAATTTTAGGTAACTATAAGAGACTGTGATAAACTCAGCCTATCAATGCTGCACCCCAGTTTCTCCATGCGTTTGACTGGACATGCCATTAGGTCAGTAGTTCTTAAGATTTTTGTCCAGGATTTACAATGTGGTTAGCAAGCAGGCTGGTTAAATAGAAGCTATCCCAGCAGTATGGAAGGGCTACAGCCTCCTGGCTCTAGCATCCTCTGAATCAACTCCGTCATTTCCAGCTCTGTCCCCTTAGCAATGTGAGACCTAGGAGGCAGAAGTCACAGAAGTCTTCTAGGCTGAGCACCTCCCCTCGATCCCGCCCACCTTTCACTTTCATACTCAACTCGGCATCTCTCAAGGCTGAGCTCCTCCATCATCCTCAGCTTCTGCTCCCGCATATCCTGTGGTGCTACGCTTAGTCTGCTCTTCTCAGTGTGCCGACATACACACTCATCAACTTCTCTCTTCTGGAACTAAGACTGTAAGAATGGAGACTGACTCTTCTACTCAGGGGCCTACCCCCTCGATGGGCCTGGAACTGAGCCAGCCTTCCTTACATCAGATACTTGCTGATGGTTATGGAAAGGGTCAGACACTCTAAGAAAGGCAGGTTTCTGCCCATTAGCTTGCATAGACAGCATAAACGATATTGACTGTGGTGAATGCTGCAGCCCCATCTTCCTGGAAGAGAGGCCACCAGAGGAGGTGGCCCTTTTGCTCGGCCTCATGGAAATGCTGGTGAGAGCTGCTGCCCTTTTCCAACTGCACAGCTTCACACACCTTCCCAAAACGCTTGGGTTCTGTAGGGGCCAGAGGTGGTGGGTGACTCTAATTTGCGGGAGTCAGCTCTCTCCTAGCACAGGGATCCCAGGAACTGATCTCAGGTCACTAGGCTTGGCAGAAAAGAGCTTCTACCCACTGAGCCAGCTCATGGGCCCTGAAGGGAACTACTAGATTTCATCCAATACAATTTTATCCTTGAGACAAAGTGAGCTCTTCTCCCCTGAGAGCCACGAGGAATCCCTGGGGGCCTCCACTGTACAGGGACTGGACTGGCTTTTAAATCAGTCAAAAATAGCAGAACATTAAGTGTCCTGCTAGGAAAGGAAACAGATCTTTGTTAGTTAGTTTGTTTGTTTGTTGTTGCTCGAAGAGTCTACAGCAAAGCTAGAGAGATAACTCTCAGTGGCTTAGAACACTGGCTGCTCTTTCAGAGGACCTGGGTTCAATTCCTAGCACCCACACATGGCTCACAACCATCAGTAATTCCAGTTCCAAGATATCTGAAACCCTCTTCTGGACCCCAGGGGCACCAGGCATGTATGCAGGCAAAACATTCATACACATAAGAGAAATGTAAAAACATTTAAGTCCACAGTCATAAACAATAGACACAAAGGTACCATTCTTGATCAGGCTTGAAAACAGACAAAGAGTCTTGCCTAAGGGTTCGCCCTCCAACGGAAATGTCCCCGTAGAGAGAACTATGTGTCTCTTAAGCCAGTTCTCCTTTCTTCTTTCTGACTCCTTCCCAAGTCTCCTTTCATCATGGACACCATCACTATGACTCCATGCCCAAAGAGTTTTCACATTTCTAATCCAGTATCTCTTTCATGATCATCTCTCCAAAAGTCTTCCCTTCTTTATCCTTCTAAAATAGTACAACAGATACAATGTGTCAACAAGCTGCCACCTAACACTGATTTTCTTGGAAGACATAAATCAGCAACAATTAGAGAACAAACCACAACGTTACAGAAAATTATTTTCTCCTTTATGTCCACAATTTCAAAATAATGACATAAGCTCAGGTACTGGGGGATGTGTGCATTCCTATGTGTACTTTTTAAATCAGACTATGGTCTGCACCGATTGTGAGAATTTATTCCAAACCCCTTTGCATTCTAAAAGCACACACGGGTGGCATTTATACCTGACTGTGCCCTCCATTCCTCTCTGCGGGATGAAGTACATCCCTACAGTGAAGCCACAGGACAAGTGGAGGCCGTGGTTACAGAAGATGTATGCTGGCAAACAAGCAAGAGAGACGCAAAAGGTGCCTTCTGACACCACAACTGTGCCTCCTACAGAGCTAACCAGGGTTACAGCAGGAAGGACTGAGAACAAAACACAGCACTGGATTCATACTCCCATAAAAACCAGACCAATTTTCCACTAAGGTCTTTATCATCGATATCACTTGAGGCCTCTGCTTTAGGGAGGGTGGCTAGCTGCTCTCTTCAGAACCTGGCTTTGTCAAGAGTCAGCATAGGTAAGAAAAGAATTCCTTAAGAATGGTCCTGATGCTGGGAAGAGAAAGGGCCATAGCGATTCCTGGACTGACTCAGCCTGCTAATAAACGGCCCCATCCTGATGCTAATCACCACGGGGGCATCCAAAGACAACCAGCAGCAATCTTGGCCAAATGGCACAGATAAAAGCCATTCATCCTTTAGCATTTCCTGACACTGTGCCAAGACAGGACACAAACCCAGAAGCAGTTCCCAACCAGTAGTTTCAATAGGAATAAAACCAAATAAAGCATGAGGTGGAAGGAGGGTTCCAGTCAAGAATTCTCTGGAAGATCCTATTTGGTAAGACTTGTAGCTTAACAGTATATAAGCTAGTATGATTTGAGACCAATGAAGGCCAATACACGACTCTGATTCTGACAGACATCTATTCCTTGAGCACCAAGGACAAGCGAGTGAGTGTGTGGGTGGGAGAGGGAGAGGGAGAGGGAGAGGGAGAGGGAGAGGGAGAGGGAGAGGGAGAGGGAGAGGGAGAGGGAGAGGGAGAGGGAGAGGGAGAGGGAGAGGGAGAGGGAGAGGGAGAGGGAGAGGGGGAGAGAAAGAACAGGACAGTGACGGCGAGTACCCACCAACCGCATGCTTATGCATTGACGGACATATTTTCTGCCCAGACTTTCCATAAACACACCTGGCCACCTGTCATTTTAAAACCACAAATAATGAAGTGCTCTTGCAAACAGTTACCTGTGAACACAGTTATTAGTTGAGGAACCAATTTTCTGCAGGTGTAAAAATTACATTTCTCCAAAGAAAAATTCAGGAATAGCCAGTTTACTCATTAAGCCTTTAGAATTCAGCTTTGGTTTGCTTTCTCTGAAAATGATTCTTTCCTTTCTGGGTCACAAGAGTTTAACTGCAATGCGAGTGGCTCCTGGGTGCTGTGTCCCAGGCCATCGATTCTCTAAAGAACCAAAGCACCCGGGAGCTTTGATGCCCGTGGATTCTCTCCCCTAAACCTTTGTTATTAATATATCAGAAACTCAAACTGAGAAAAACTTAAATTATATAACCAATGGAATCTATAATGGTCAAAAATTATTAAACTCATAACACTTAAAAACTAGTTGTATTTTCCGAAATAAAAATAATTTCATGATAAGAGTGGTGCTGTTTTACATTTGAGAAAAAAAAAAAGCTCTTTAATGTTTGGCTCACTAGAAAATGGCTAATTCTCATGTGTTTCCACATTCGCTCCACTGTAATCGAGCAGTGTTCATGAGGGAACCTCGACATGGGAGCAGATGTAAACACTCCGAACTCTGACCTCACGTCTTTTTCTCTCTCCCTCTTCTCTCCTTCCTTTCTTTCCTGCTTTCTGAGACAACATCTCCCCGCAGCCCAGGCTGACCTCAAACTCACTGTGTAGTCACTGGCTCTCCAATAACCCCCATTACCAGGGTCAACTATGCTGCCTGCGTGAGATGTAGGATCTGCCTATTTAAATTTTTTAAAGAAGATGACAAGAGGTAGATTTTAAAATGATAATTGTACAGTAGAATGGGAAACTACTTCTGCTGTGTGTGTGTGCATGTGTGTTTGTACACGTGTGTGTGTGTATTTAAAATCACATTTATTTATATGTGTCACATGTATGTGTAGAGGTCAGAGGTCAACTTGCTGGAGTTGGTTCTCTCTTTCCACTCTGGGGCTGTGTGAAAGTGAATCAGGCCACAGGCTGGTGGCTAAGTGTTGAACCATCGTAGTCACCCCCTGTCCTCAGCTTGAGCAAGATTCCACTACGCAGCCCAGGCTGACCTCAAATCCCCAACCCTTCCGCTTCAGCCTCTCAATGCCGAGATTACAGGTACATCCCACCGTACCCAGCTTATAGTTTTTGGATTGTTATTTTCTATTAGCCTTTCTGCATTTTTCTTCTGTCGTGTGTGATTTTACAACAGTATGCATTGGTTATTAGGAAATGTTGCTTCAATAAACTAGACCTTCCAAATGTGAAATGTTCAATTATACAATTACCAAAACATTCAGGTAGACATGGTAGCAAACACCTGTGAACTGAGACTCAGAAGGCTGAGCAGGAGTTCAGAGTCAGCCAAGTCACATAGAGGGAGACAGTGCTCTAGCCCTGCTCCTCTCCCCAGACTCCTGAAATTCTGCATTGTTAATACCACCATCAATCTCACCAGAGGGGCGAGGGAAAGGTTCAAAGACTGGGACCTTGATGGCAGAGACAAGTGCCAAAATTTTAACTTTTACTCCTTCACTCAGACTTCAACACTGGTGACAAACATTGCTCATTGTTTTAACTTGAAATGACAGTTTCCACTCATTTCCAAGAAATGTCTGTCAAACACTGTGGGGAAACGTCTGCCAAGTGGAAATACCACACTCTGTCACTCAGGCTTCTATGTAATCTTTAAGGGAGGGAAAAAACTGAAAGCCAAGAGCTTTGTCTTAAGGCGACCACGGTATTTGGCATACAGAAGTGTCTCCTAAAATGGGCCTTCCATCCTCACAAATATAGAAAGAATGCATGTTCTCAGAGTCAAAACTTAACAAAACCAGTCAGCTGACCACTCTATGTGGCCTCAGCTTAGATGGAGAGTCTGCTTGGCTTGGCTTTTGCTGTGTTGTTCCTCTGTGAGAGCCCAGCTATGGAGGACACTGCACAGTCTGGTGCCACTGTCTGCATTCAGCAGGTTTTACCTGCCATTTCTATAGCACCATTGCTGGAAATCTCACCCCAGTGGGCTCACAGGGGCTCCTGCATACTGTGATTACTCAACACAAATCCCTGATATAAGTAACTACTAGACACGCCATGGCTCTGGATCCAGAAAGGGCACCACATCTCTGGCCTCCCTTTCCTTTGGGGGCGCTCTGATAAAGTAGCGGAATTTGTATTAAGGACCTCTCAGGACTGGCGGTGTCTGCTTCCTCAGCTAGCGTCATGCTCTATCGGTGTCTCAAAGCTGACCTCAGATGTGGAAATGTGCAAGGAATCTGAGTGGATTTCATGGCAGAATTTGAACTCTATTTATGAACTGAGACAGAATTGTCCAGAAAACCCAGGCCATAACGGAGAGGTGAAGAATGCAGCATCTAACCCTCAAACCAGTAAGGAGCTCAAGTCTTCCTTTTGCTATTTACTAGCTATATGACCAAATGAACGTTACTTAACATCTAAATGCCTCCATTTCCTCATCTGTAAAATGGGACAATAATAGCACCTATTTATCATGGCACTAAATAAGCTACTAAATAACGAACACTTGGAATGATGGCTTCCTCATGCATGGTTCTGTTAGCTGTCATTTTTATATGGATGCTAGGGGGTCCTATTCTGGACTGATCTAAGCATGGCAATGCTGAATCAGACTTGTGAAGAGATAGAATAGAGAATACTAGAGATACCACGAAAGCAGAGGTTGATCTGCAGGGTTACAGATGTGAGACTATGCTTAGAGCAGGGAGGGAGAGGGGTGCAGAGGGTGGGATGGTTGACTTATGGAGCACGTCCAGTACTTCAAGTTAAACCTTCCATTCCCTCTTTAACTTACACACGGATACACAAGCTGCTACCCACTTAAAAGTCCACAAAAATAGTATTTCCCCCCATGGCTCAAAATTCCTCACTGCAGTATCAGTCTTTTGCTCCTTAGGGGACGATGCTCTCCTAATGATGTCCATGGTGGCAGCTGAGGGGGTCTCAGGCCTTCCAGAGACTACACTGTGTGACCCAAACGTGGACCCAGCCCCCAGTGTTTACTCAAGGACTTGGGTTGGATGTGTTGTTTTTATCTTGCCTGACTATCTTGTGGCAGCTACTTAGTCTGCTCATAAGATCATCATAACTAATTAAGAGTTTTAGGCTTAATCTGAAGTTGATTGATCTCAAGGATCCTCTCCGTGGAACATTCAGTCTCTGAATTGTCGCAATTATAAAGCTGCAAAGAAATGCAAAAACCACCATAATAAAGAAAATGGCAGTAAGGAACTGACCGCTTAAAAACTTAGCCCTTCCTCAGAGTTCTCCATAGTGAGCTTACGCTGCATCCCACCACATCCCACTGCATCTCCGAGCCAACGACCTGTCAGTCACTCAGGGCTTGTCTGATTCAGAAAACATCCCAGCTACAAGGGAACAATGCTGACTTACCCGTGCATGTCACTGGCAAGTGAGGGGGTCTATCTAACTAGAGGAGAGAAAGCTAGGCAGTCAGTGGCATTTTGTGGTAATGACCCCGTTAAAAACTCCAGAAGAAAACAACTGGAATGTTCATGCATTAAAGGATAGCAAGAAATCATGAAATTCTGGAGCATTTTATAGAAGGGGTTTCCTATGCAACTGAACAGCCAGTCACAAAGTGAAGGATACAATAGTGTGTTGGTTACGCCAAAATAAATGGAAGTCTTGTCTTATTGTTGATTTTGAGAATTTGGTTCACAGTTGTCATGAGGCCCAAACTTTTGTCAAATAAAGCTGAGCCGTGTCGGTATTAATTTCATTTTTCAATATTAAATCCTGATTAACCTTCTTCCCTCCAACCCCACTGCACAGAAAAAAAGACGATAAGGGATTTTGGATTCTAAACAACCCCTCTCTGATACCAAGTGTCCAGAATTAATGAACCTAGTCGAGAGACGCCGACCCTCGGACGTGCTCCACGAGAGGGCCCCGACCTCCTCCAGGACCCCACGGCCTGCCGGTTCCCCTCATTGGAGGCCTCCTCAGTGAGAGGAGGGCCTTTACCCTTGACCAGGGAGTCTGATTTAGCAAAGACAGTGAAACTTAAGCACAAGTCCAAGTGGACTTTCCCCCTGCAGGTACAGGTAATAGGGGGTTAAGACTGCCGCTGGGAGAGAAGAAGGAGTCGTGCCAGCCACAGTGGGGATCAGAGGTTGCCTCTCCATCAGAGTCTTAATTAATCCTAATTGTATTCCTTCTAAAGAGCTAAATGACTGCGGGTTGGACTCATCTGTGGTTTAAAGGTGACGAATGCTTGCCTGCTAGGAGTAGCTCAGCGGCTTTTGAGAAGCACACTCGGTTAACACTCAGCAGATAGAAATGAGAGCAAGCTTCTCTGTGCCTCAAAACAGCTCTGCTTGGACTAGCTAAAGCCAGGAATCAGGGCCTGGGAGGATGCTCGATTGAGGAACTCTGTGGAAAGTTACTCGAGCGCCTCAGGATTTACACAGGATAATCACATCGAGTATTCTACTGAGCACTGAGACCCCCACACTTTGAAAAGACTTCATATTTACAGAGGATTTGTGGTCAAAGATGTTCTGATATGGGTGTGTGTGTGTGTGTGCAAATATTCCATCTGTGAGATAAACTACTTCTATTATAATACCAGTGTCATAGTTTTTTTTTAAATTGATGTTCTTTCACCTGGCCAGCAGCTCAGACAGCATGGCAGCTGAACAATGAATCTGAAATATGCAGCTCTTTACCCGCGTCTCCTGAGATCACAGTAAAATTGCTTATCTTGCTTCTCATCCCCACTAATCTCACCTCATTTTTTTTCTCCTTGTAAAAAAATTTTTTTCCATTTACCATTTATTCCATGCATCCATGCTCAGGCTGGAAGGCAACCTGTGGGAGTTGCTCTCTCTTCTTCCACCATGTGGGACCATGGAGAACAGAGCTCAGATGGCCAGACTTGGCTGCAAGTGTCCTTACCCACTGTGCCATCTTGCCATCCCTTACACCTCAGTTTTCCTTACTCCCCTCACATGTGACTTTCACAATAGAGCCATATATGACACTGATTTTGCTTCTGCTTCCAGCAACAGTTGACAGTTGTCTCTGCATTTCTGATTTTTTTTTTCCTGAAAGCCCTTCAAAGAGCAGATTTTGTGCCAGAACCTACAAACATTGCTCGGTAAATGGATGAAAAATGTCCCTTAGGGAGATTTCTTCCTCCGTTCTGACTCTGTGAATGGCGTTTTAAAATCTGAAGCTGGCTGAGGGGAAAACATGAAGTATTTTAACATGTGAAAAGGCCAGTGAGTCTGGCCAGGCCTGGATACTTACTCTCTCACACAGCTCTTCAAATGTGCAGTCGGCAACGCTTCCACAGGCTTTATTCAGCCGCAGCTCTCTGCCTTGCACTTTCAGAATCCTTGGGCTAGTTACTATGGGAACATGAACAAAGACTCAATCTTGTCTGGATAATTACTATAAAATTCATCTCTTACAGATAGGAAATGCATAGCTTGATGAATAATAGCACATGATTCAACACATAAATTAGAGAAAATGCTGATACAATGACGGCCACTTGAGTGTGGCATCAACCCGTATACAGCAATGGAACTTATTAATTGGTCAGTGGAGATTGGGCATTGTGTTCTAAATGTATTCTCTTTCAAGAGAAATTAACTTACGTACAATCATTTTGTTTCTGAGCCAGCTCATCAAACAACTTATCCACGACGGCCTCCACATCAGCCTCACTTGTGCTACAGTGAAAAGAATAATAGAATATGAAATTAATAACACTTGAAGCCAACATCAAACAGCTGCCTGAGCCTGCTTAGCTTTTTGCCCATAAAAAAAGGAGAACAGGATGTTATGCTCTAAATACAAACATTAGATTTAGAATACACTTAAAAGCAGTGAATATTAACTCTCAGGTAGATGATCCTGCCTTATTTGCATACATTGAAAGACTTCTGAGCTTCTAGATGTTTCCAGTAATGAGACAATACAGGCGGAGTAAATCCATTAATACTATGTGTACACAATGAGAAGAAAGCTTCTGGCTCTCTCTTGCATGCAAAACAAGAGCAAATAGGCAAGGCAGTCAAGCATCCAGCAAGTATCCTTTGAAATCGCCATTGAGAGGGTACACGTGGAATTAAAGATTGAGGGTGTTTTGAGAATGAGAAAAACCAAGTCAAGCCACCGGCTGAGAGGATCGAGCTCTCAGGATGAGATCACTAGCTTCCAAACACCAACTTAATCAGCACCTCAGAAACTTTATCAGACTTCTATGCGTCTGAACACATTCAGGACAGACTTCTGTCAGGATAAGGACAAGAATAGACTCCAGTTTCTCTCAAAAATGTCCTTGTTGGAATCCCACCCCCGCCCCCTCCTTCTGTGAGGCCCTCATTGCCCAGGCTATGGAGTGAGTCTTACCACCCAGTCTTTTGTATTCTAATTAGAAATCACCATATGGTTTAAGGAGCTCACATATAGAGATGTGATAGTGCTGTGGCCTCTTTTCTTCTCACTTTTTTTTTTTCAAAGAAGGGTTGATAAATTAACAGTCAATAGGAGAAATAACTGGTAGAAGAAAGGCCATTCCAAAAAACCCTTCAAGTGCGAATCTAAGTTTCCTCTCATCCCGCACACAAACTTGCACAAGATGACCTGACAATATGCTTAATTTTGAAACAAATCAATCTTAGCTAATTGTGGAAGTGACTGACATCCTTTCAATTTTATTGAAAACTAGTCATTAAGATAAAGTTTAGACTAAACAGAATCTTTCTTAGCAGGCTGCTGACATTTAACACACAACCACGGAGCTCCTCAGCTGCAGCAAATGCAGCAGCAACTTAGAGCACAGCTGCAGTCAGCACAAAGAGGCCGCCCACCTCTGCAGGTTTCCAAGATATCATCTGCATGGTTGACGCCATAGGGAGTGCTACCTGAGTTTCATAAAGCCCTATAAGACCTTCAGATTAAGCCACATTAAAGGAACTAAATGAACTATGGAAAGAATGATTTAAAGACAATCACCAAAAAAAATTTTTTTTAAGTAATTTTTAAAATTACGCTTGCATTCCATGTGAAAGCCAGAGAAAAACTTGTGCGAGTTAATTTTCTCTTTCTACCATGTGATTCCCCACCTTCATCTCCAGTCCTAAGGCTTGGCAGCACTTTAATCAGCCCTGAAAGCAAATTTAAATATATCAAGAAACCCCGCAAAGTCAATATCGATGTCACACAGACCACATTGGATTCAATAGAACAACTCCTACCATGCAGTAGAGTTACACACAATGTTTTTGAGAAGGGATGTGCACGTGCATGCTCCTGTGAGCACACACACGCAAGCACACACAAGCACACGTATGTATATACAGGTGTGCAGTGCATGTGTGTGTGAAGCCAGAGGCTGACATTAGGTATCTTTCTCAGCTGCTCCTCAGTTGGCTAGAATGACTGACCGTGGACTGCAGGGCTGTCTGTCTCTGAGTCTGTGCCCCACCCCCGCCCCACCTCCAGCAGCACTGAGACTGCAGAAGTGGGACTCTGCACCCGACTTTTATATGGCTGCTGGCGATCCAAACTCAGGGCCTTATGCTTCCATGGCAAGCACTTTACCAGTTGAGCCATCTTCCCAAACCTAATTTAGAAATAAATAAATAAATAGGTGGCACTACATAGCCCAGGCTGACCTTGAACTTGTGTTCCCCCTGCCTTAGCCTCTACAGTCCCTGGTTAATGATCTACTTAAAAATTACTTTACTTATCATTAGTGGTGATGTTGCGGGGGCGTGCCTTGCCTTGCCATGTCAGTTTCCCATGGGTTCCGGGGACTGAACTCAGGCTACTAGGCTTTTCTGACAAGCCCTTTTACCCACTGAGCCATCTCACTGGTCCTAACAATGTACTTGTCGAGGCATATAAACTAGAGCAAGGAGAATAGGGGCAGAGCCCATCAGGACAGTACCTGCCTAACGCACACACACATGCATGACACATACGGCGACAACCGCTCCTTTACGACATTGTTAGATTTCGTGTTGCATTTTATTTATTTATTTATTTTATTTATTGATTTATTTATTTTTGAGGATCCTGCCTATCACGTAGTCTAGGCTGGCCTATAACTTGCAATCCTCCTGTCTCCGTCTCCTGAGCACTAAAATATAGAACTGTACCACCACACCCAGCACAAAATTATTTTTATTTTAACATTGTCTTATAAGAATTTTATTACCCTACTGTAAACAGATACACTGATGTCCCAAAATAGAAAAAAGGTGTTAGTGTTAAGTGGTACAAAGCCAAAAACATCTTATAAAAGTGGTCTATGCGGCACCTGACTGCTGCCCATGGAAGCTAGCAGGCACTTGGGCATAGGAGTAAGCTTTACTGCGGAGGCCAGGCGCCTTATCTTCACATTGCCTTAAAGCACGTAGCATGGGTAGCTATGACACATTTCCGTGTGTTTACACTTAACCAAATTGATACAAAATAAAGGCAAGCAGGAAGGGAATTCTTATCATAAATAGATACTCTCAAATTCCTTAACAAATAACCTTTTATCTCCTTATCCTCCCTCCCTCATTCTACTCAGACCCCAGCATTTTTATATATTTATATATTATCATGTATGGATGTAGGGTGTGTATGTGCAGGCACGTGTGGGCCACGGAGCACAGCAGAGGCCAGAGAACAACTCCGCGGGTCATCTTCCCTTTGACCTTGACATGGATGGAGGGGGTGGCGGTGTCAAAGGTAGTTCCTCCAGGCTTATGCAGCAAACGCTTTACCCACTGAACCATCCTGCCAGTCCGCATTCTCTTTATTAAAGACAAGCATTAAAAAAATAAAGAGAAAAAAAAAAAAGAACTACCTATTTACATTAGCCTAAAAGGAGCAGTTACCTATGGTATATTTCCAAATCAAATTTAAGCAGCTCTGAGTATATCTTGCACTTGCCACAAAAACCTCGGGAGATTCTAGCCTTTTCAGTGTGCTTCCAGCAGAGCAGCAGAAGCCACCCCTCGTTGGACTGCTCTGCGTGGCGAGCTACACTTGACTCCTGTTTCACCATGGGGATCCTAGCACTATCACTCTGTCACCGGAGAGAAGGCAGATACTCAGAACTATGTCACTTATCCAATCAGAATATGCAGAGACATAAACTTTCTGTATGATAGAAAATACAAATATGGCATGACCAAAGTGGGAGCGCTGTGGTAATACTTGTATCATAGCACATACAAATTTATCACCATATAAAAACTTCCACAGAACAACTGCCAAAGGATTCTTAAGAAGCTGCATACAACGATGGCTTAATGGGTAAAGAGCCCATCGCTCCCTCTCACCGAGTAATAAATGCAAAAAAGAAAAAGTCATGCAGGGTGTGGTGTTGCCTGCCTATAATCCCTGCCCTTGGGGGCTGAGGCTAGAGGATGGGGAGGGGCCAGAGGATGGGACAGGGGGGAACGGGAAATGGCCGTTGTAGGCTCCCTGATGGGGTATGCTGCCAGCTGGAGGGCATTTGAGGAGTGCAGGGACTTCATGGATAGATTAGTGCATTGGGGCAGGGTGGAAGAGACATGTTTAGATGTGGGCTTGGTTGGAGAAAGTAGATCATGAGGTAAGTAAGGCAGGCTCCTGCCGGTCCAGGTTCCCCCCAACCGTGGCCTTCTGATTTACCGTATGCCTAGAAGCAACAGACTCAAGAAGTGTAAGCAGAAGCCTCTGAGACCATGGGATGGAATAGGTCATTCCTCCTTCCCATGTTTCTGTCAGGTATGTGTCAATACCTAGAATTCTTCAGCTCTTTCTTTTGTAGTGATTATGGTGTGTACATTATAAATTGCTTCAATGTAAGTTGCTTCAATTATTTTTAGGTATGAATAGAACATAAAATCATATATAATTGAATTAATAAAACAGTTAAGCCAGAAATCCTTTCTTTTTTCCCAGAATTTTTAAAAATAAAATATCATGATTATATAAAAATATGTAAAATTACATATCAAAACATCTAAGATTCTCCTTACTATTTTTTTAATTTTTAAGATTTGTTTTTATTTTATGAGTATGAATGTTTTGCCTGCATGTATGTCTGTGCACACATAGTGCCTTCAAAGGCCAGAAGAGGGCATCAGATATCCTGGAACTAGAGTTACAGATGGTTGTGAGCTGCCATGTAGGCACTGGGAATCGAATCCAGGTCCTTTGGAATAGCAGCCAATGCTATCAACCACTGAGCCATCTCCCCAGCCCTCACCCTTGGCTGCTTTTAAGCAGAAAATTTCAAGTATACAACACTATTATAAAAACTTCAGCCCAGAGAAAATACATTTAAATTCAAACAAAACAAGCAAACCAAAGAAAGGAAGAAAGAAAGAAAGAAAGAAAGAAAGAAAGAAAGAAAGAGAGAGAGAGAGAGAGAGAGAGAGAGAGAGAGGGAGGGAGGGAGGGAGGGAGGGAGGGAGGGAAGGAAGGAAGGAAGGAAGGAAGGAAGGAAGGAAGGAAGAGAAAGAGAGAGAGAGGGGGAGGGAGGGAGGGAGGGAGGGAGAGAGAGAGAGAGAGAGAGAGAGAGAGAGAGAGAAAGAGAGAAAGAAAGAAAGAAAGAAAGAAAGAAAGAAAGAAAGAAAGAAAGAAAGAGAGAGAGAGAGAGAGAGAGAGAGAGAAAGGCAGGCAGAAAGGAAGGAAGGAAGGAAGAACATGACCTTTTCCATGGAAAGTTAGAAAGTTAGAAGAGCAGCAATGACTTCCCCACATTCCACTTAAGGGATAAGAACATTACCTTAAACTAAAAGTCTTTATTCAGAAATGTAACCAGACCCATGTAGCTCTAATAAGGACTAGGATTTGCTAGGTTTTTGATTGGTAAGTTTGGGATTTTGAAAGACTTGGTTTTATTCTTTGTATGGATGTGTGTTTGTGGCATGCTGCCTTTGTGGAAATGCTCCCAGAGGCCAGAAGAAGGCAATGAGCCGTTTGGACCTGAGTTACAGGCGGTTGTGTGCTGCCCGGTATGGACGCTAGGAACCAAACCAGGAACCAAACCAGGGTTCTCTGGAAGGACAGCAAGTGATTGTGAACGCTGAGACATTTCTCCAGATCTTCATAAATAAGTGTTTTAAATAAGCTTTTATGAATACATGTTGTACAGGGCCTTTTTCCTAAAGACCTTATAACAAAGAATGGTTAGGTTATATAAAGTAGGTGGTCAATCTCTATGACAGAAAGCTGGGAGCTCAGCCTCAGAACAGCCTAGTCCAGAGGTTTTGGGGACTGGAGAGATGGCTCAGTATCCATGGAAAACCGTGAGCACGGGGGCACACACCTGAAATCCTGACACTGGGGTGCTGGGCATATGAAGGCCCGTGGGGCTTGCTAGCCAGCAGAACTGGTGATCTCCATGTCCAGTGAGTGAGTGGCTTGTCTGAGAAAAAAAAAAAAAGATGGA
This sequence comes from Mus musculus, assembly GCF_000001635.26. NCBI lineage: Eukaryota > Metazoa > Chordata > Mammalia > Rodentia > Muridae > Mus > Mus musculus. The sequence goes on from NC_000076.6 coordinate 42,345,967, forward strand.
GCGAGGCCAAAGAATACATCTGTCATGGACTTGTGGCCCTCATGTGCACACACACATGTGCATGTGCACCTGTACAAATATACAAACACACACCTAACCACATACCCCAACAAAATGAGCTTTATTCCGAGTTTTCTCTTGGAGCTACAAAAATGTATGAAGCAATGAAGCAAATATCCCAGTCGGTTTTCTGTAGTTCCATTCCAGCCATAAAGAGGCATATCCTGGAAGGGAGGAGTAGCACTGGAGGGGGGAAGTAGCACCAAAACAGCTAGAAGACAGGGACTGAGGATGCCCTTCCTCTCCCGAAGGAAGCAGGAGTGAGCAGGAGCGAGGGGTGGGGTGCTGTGTAGGGGTAGAGCGCCTGCCAAGCTCGAGCTCGCACAAGTCCCTGGTTTGATCCCCAGCCCTGTGAGAATTAACTGACTTGCTTCAGTTCCCTGGAGACAGCTGGACTCTGGGTAATGGCTCATGGAACAACACTATTATATACTAGGCCTTTGTGTGGATAAGATGCAAGAAAAGAAAGTCTGTCCACGGCCAATCAAAAGTTGACACAGAAGGAGCATTAGGGTCACTTGTGATCTGAGGCAAAGTCACTCTTTTCCAAAGCTTGCTCCCTCCCCTGAGGGCCTGAGCAGCCAGAGCACACCACAGCCTCCTTCTCTTCTGCTCCGCCTGGCCCTGAAACCGGGCCAGGCCATCTCGTAGCTCCAGTCACCTTTGTTCCCCTCAGGAACTGTGCTCAGGGGCAGCTTTCCATTTTCTGTTGAGCAGTACCACTGTGTCTTTAAGTCAGAAAAGCCCTGGAATCAACCACTGTTCAGTTGCCAGGAAATCCGCACCAACTCCCGCAGGAATCTTGAGTATACTACCTGGACTAAAAGCCTGCTGGCTTTACACGTATGAGAATTGTGGTTTTTCTTTTCCACATTAAGTCGGTAAACAGAAAAGAAAATAATCGGGCATTCCAAATTTGAAAAAAAAGATTTTTTTTTTACACCTGAAACCAGGCAGTCAATGTAAAACTTAGCCTCAAAGAACCAGAACATGTCGGAAAAAAAGAGCTTATTATTACCGGATCATTTGAAATTCTCAACAAAAAATTCCCAAACGCTTGGAGGTTTCTGGAAGAGGGTCACGCATAATTTAAATGGAAATTCATTTCTTCAAGCACCTCCCACTTCATTAGGATTGACTCAAGGGAAGGGAATGCTAACCACACTTTGCTCCTTTGTCCAGTTTCAAAAAATCAACAGCTTGTTAAGGTATCAACAAGTAGACTGGGGCTGGCTTTCCTCAGTCCCCCTCGAGTGCTCGATGCCAGAGAGCCAAAGTTGATCTGACAGAGAAATTTCTCCTTCCTCTTGGGGTTTGTTGCCAAACTTTCCTGGCAGAGTCTTCACCCTCCGCCAATGCCTTGTGCATTCATGCTGTATGGCTCTTTGTCCTCATACCAAACAGAATCTGGGGCTGGAGGCAGGTCTAAAATGAAGTTGGTTTATACTTGCCTTAATATAAAACAGGCTTGGTCGCGTTTCAGATCCTGTAGGTGTGTTTTACATAACGGAATCGGCTGTCCAAGTGGAGCTTTAGCCCGCCATTTATCTTCTCCATCACACACAGGCTTAATTGACTGCTCAGAGATGCATTTCAATCTGCACTTTCCCACCCTTCTCAGTCACCTGCTGAAGAACTTACCTGGGTCCATTAATCCTGACCTGCATATAATGCAGAAAGTGAAATCTCTTCTCAAGTTGCAGGGCTCCCCCCCCTCCCACGTCTCCAGATAAAATGCCTACTGATTTTCTATGTCACGTTTTCCTGAGAGAAGTCGGTAGCTTAACGTGTGGAACTTCAGTTTGATACATTTAAATTTTTTTCCTTTTGTATAATTTTAGAAAGGCAAAATGAACAAAAAGTTAAAAAAAAAACCAATAAAGGAAGAAAAAAAAGAACAGTTGAATAATGAGGAAGAGAGTCGGGGGAGTTTTAAGAGCTTTCTTTTAAAAGTCCATATATGTAACTAAGGACCTGGAACTATGCCAGATCAGTTTTTCTTATACTAGAGACTGACTTTCAGTTCAAACTGTGATCTGTTTGAAGATGAAATAACAAGCAGACAAAAATGCTAAGAAACCTGAGCTGGGCATCATTGCTCATGACCATGATAAGAGGATAAGAGGAGATAAGAGGAGCTGAAGCAGGAGGATTGCGTAAGTTCAAAGGCAGCCTGGACAGGGCTGAACAGGACCTGTCTTAAAAACAGGGCAGGGTAAGGTAATGGTAAGACTGAAAAATTGTATGCGCATGGCCTGCTCACATAGTGTATGTTTACAGAGCATTATCTACAACCGGGTACTCCTGCCAATGCGGTTAAGCTGGGAATGACGGACCAGCTTGCTTCTGTGACAGCAGTCTAAACGTCCTGTGGTGTGAGATTGTCATATGCAGCTCAATGGAGAAAGACAGAACTACGCTGGATAGATTTGGCTGCTCTGGAAGTCTGTATATGGGCCTACTTTGCTGTGTCATTTGCTAGGTGGATTTCAAGCAGTGCCACGCACTTGGTATTAATTTCTCATTCAGTAGCCCTTGAGTTAATGTGTGATTAATTACTACTTAAGTGTACATCCAAATTATGTCAAATAGAACACTTCTATGGTTTTAACAGCTAAAAACTTGAAAAATACTATGTGTGATTATGTTTTACGGGATATAAGGCAGGAAGCTGCTGTTTATAATATATAGCTGTTTGTATCAGCAGGAAGAAGGGAAAGAAATGGTCTTATTATCAAATAAAGTGGACGCTAAGATAATAAAATGAGTAATTCTAATCTGAAAGCCTAGATTTCAGCTTAGTGTGCTCAATCTTAGACTTTACACAAATATTCCAAAGCAAAACAACAAACAACTCTAAAATCTGAGATACTTGTAAGCATTCTCGATAAGGAATATTCAACCTGTCTGATGAACAGCTGCAAACTAACAAACGGGCTAGCCTGGGGGAAATGTACAAATTCCTAGAAAGAGACAGACTACTGAAACAGACCCAAGAAAGGAAATGTGGAAGAAAAGCGGGTTCTCCCAAACTTGTTCCATGAGACCAGCATCACCTGCTATCAAAACCAGACTAAAATATGTCCAGAAAAGAAAACCAGTGAGAAATATTTCTTCTGACTATAAACATAAGAATCCCCAATAAAGTCCTGCAAACCCAACCGGGCAAGGCACAACGGGATTGGGCACTCTGATTACTACAGCTTTGAGCCGGTGCCCCCTCAAGACGTGCGCGCTCTCACTGGGGTTAACTTAGGTTAAAGGTGTGGTGCCCAGCTCCCAGCTCTATGGGGAGTAGAAGAAGCTTAGGGGGCGGGGCCTTCCCTAGAATAAGACACAGAGACACTGATACCCTTGCCCCCCTCTCTCCTGTGCTCCCCTTTCTGATTCCCAGCTGCCTTTGCCCCACCGCACTCCCAGCCACAATGTCCAGCCACGCTCACTCGCTCGCCACAGCCCTATGGCTGTGGGTGCCGCCTGCACATGGGTGGAAACTGTGAAAGCATGGGTAGAAAGAGGCTCTCCTCTTGCTAGGGGGCTTTGCTAAGGGGCTTGGCTCAGATGCTCAGCTCGGGGATGGGAAGCTGACCAGCATGACAGTATTGATGGCAGAAATGCAAGACTAGTCGAAAACCTAAACATTAAATAGTGGCGTGTGTTAATATAACAATGGACCCAAATCACACAGTTATCTTAGTAAAAGCAGAAAACGCATCTCACCAAATCTAACATCACGAAAAGGCTCGACAAACCAAGAAAAGAATAAGATGAACTGGTAAGAGACATCTACAAAACCCAGACAAAAGTATAAGTGATGGCCAAACTGAAGTCACTCGATGTAGGCCAGAAACTAGAAGAGCTTTCTTCTCTTCTCAGTAATGTACTAGAAGGAAAGTCAGACAAGAAAAATAAATAAAAAATGTTCAGCTGGCTTGAAAAATAACATTATCTTGAATTTGGAAAATTCTAGGACCTCTTCTAAGAATCTAGCAAGTCAATTCAGCAAGATCAATATATTTTTAAAAATTTCATTTTATAATAGTAATAAAGACATTGAAAATAAAATTGAGGGGAAAATCATTTATAGAGCATAAAAAAAGAATAAAGTATTAATGTGAATGTAACAGAACTTTAAAGCATATTGTATACTGCAAAGGACAAAGCACTGTTGAAAGACATTAAAGGCCAAAATCAATAGGCTTTTCTAACTGACATCCAGTGTGGGACTCAAAATACAAGCACCAACATCTGGGAGAAATACCTGACTTATGATTGTGTGGTATGGTGAAGAGGTCCCAAGATGTCCCAGACAACTTCCAACCCAGGATGTTGCAACTTTCCAGGCAGGAACTACAACCTTGCCGAAGTTTGGCCAGAAAGATGGCTCAGTTATTAAGAGCCCATACTCTTGCAGAGGACCCCCATGAGGCAGCTTACAACTACCTGTAAGTCTAACTACAATGCTCTGGCTTCTGCAGGCACCACACTCATATGCACACACACACTCACAAACAGACAAACACATACACATAATTCATAATCAAAATTAAGGGGCTGGCAAGATGGCTTAGTGTTTAAGAACACAGGTTGCTCTTCAAGCAGACCCAGGTTCAATAGCCAAGACCTACGGGGTGGCTTACAACCATCTGTAACCCCAGGTCTGGGTGATCAGACGCCCTTTCTAGCCTTTAAGAACAGCAGGCATGCAGATGATACACACACATTTATGGAGGCAAAACCTCCAAACACTTATAAAATTAATTAAAATTTTTGTCTAAAAACAAATGATGCCAAGGTTTAAGGTGTGGGAAGGAACAGCAATGAAGCTAAGCAACATTACTGACGTGGACCTCACAGCGGAAGCGTGAGAGGCGTTTATAAAGACACCGCCGGAGAGAAGCGGGGTGTTTCAGCTGTGCCGAAGCAGGTGTGAGAGTGTGAGCTTCATCTTTCCCTTCAGATCTGTCTTCTTTAGAGAGTCTGGCCTGAGAGCACCGGGAGCTTTTTGTGCCAACCAGTTGTGGCTCCTTTAAGAAATGGAATTCAAAGATATAGCCACCAAAATGATACTCTTCTCGGAAGAGATGCTTCTGGAGAGGAAATCCAAGAATGGCTGTGAGAAGGAGCTCTTACTAAGACGTGTTTAAGAAGAAACTGATTTTTGAAATCTGCTCAAAGGATGGATGTGTCACACACACACACACCCATGCCAGGTGAAAATTGATGGATATAGGTTATATCTAAAGTATTCCAAGTCATATCTTCTTCATTGTGGGAGGTCCCACCATCCCCGCACACCATGTTAAGACAGCCATGGAGCCCTAGATCACTAACAATGAGTTCACAGGCATGCTGACGCAGTGATGTCACAGTGGTGACAGCTGTTGAGACAGACTTCTAGAAGTCTTTATGGTCTTTATTCTCCTATACACTGAGCTGGGGTGCTGAGAAAGCAAGGCCTTCTCTCTCCCCAAGGTTGTACTGAGATGCGACAGTGTTACCCGTGAGACAAAAGACAGACATGCTTCCTTCAGGCTGGAAAATGATTGCTTCCACCCAAGCTCAGAGCTCCTCTCATGTCACAGGACTCAAGGCCTGCTCTGGAACCATCCAAGCCTCAAGAAAACTCCCTCCCACCCCAGGGAACCTGGGCACAAGGAAGGAATGGCATATCTTACTACTCAGGCTGCTCTCTCTACCAAACTAATAAAATCCTGCCTTTCTGACCCAAATGTCTTGCTTCTTGTACTGATGGGTTTTGTGTGTCAACTTGACATAAGCTGGAGTTACCACACAGAAAGGAGCCTCCCTTGAGGAAATGCCCTCCATGAGATCCAGCTTTAAGGCATTTTTCTCAGTTAGTGATCAAGGGTGGTAGGGCCCATTGTGGGTGGTGCCATCCCTGGGCTGGTAGTCTTGGGTTCTATAAGAGGGCAGGCTGAGCAAGCCAGGGGAGGCAAGCCAGTAATGAACATCCCTCCATGGCCTCTACATCAGCTCCTGCTTCCTGACCTGCTTGAGTTCCAGTCCCGACTTCCTTTGGTGATGAACAGCAATGTGGAAATGTAAGCTGAATAAACCCTTTCCTCCCCACTTGCTTCTTGGTCATGATGTTTGTGCAGGAATAGAAACCCTGACTAAGACACTTCTGCCAAGATCCATAAAATACTAGGAGGCAATCTGTGAACTCAGAGGCAGAGAACATAAAAAATCCCAGCTCTGTGGAATCTCAGTGTCGGTTTGATTTGCATTTCCTTGATGACCAAGGGTGCTGAACATTTCTTTAAGTGTTTCTTGGCCATTACAGATTCCTCTGTTGGGAATTCTCTGCTTAGCTCTGTACCCCATTTTTTATTGTGTTTTGTGGTTATTGGTATCTGACTTCTTGAGTTCTTTATATATTTTGGATATTAGCCCTCTCTTAAATGTAGGGTTGATGAAAATCTTTTCCCAGTCTGTAGGTTACTGTTTTGTACTATTGACAGTGTCCTTTGCCTTACAGAAGCGTTTCAGTTTTTTTAATTATTATTACATATTTTCCTCAATTACATTTCCAATGCTGCGCTTCAGTTTTAAGAGGCCCCATTTATTGTTGATCTTAGTGCTTGAGCTAGGGTTTTTGTTGTTGTTGTTGTTGTTGTTTTTTTTCAAGAACTTGTCTCCTACACCAATGTGTTCAAGGCTATTGCCCACTTCCTCTTCTATTAGGTTCAGTGTATGTGGTTTTATGTTGAGGTCTTTGATCCACTTAGACTTGAGTTTTGTGCAGGAAGATGAACATGGATCTATTTCCATTCTGCATGCAGACATCCAGGTGCAGCAGCACCATCTGTTGAAGTTGCTCTCTTTTCCGTCGTATGGTTTGGGCTTCTTTGTCAAAAATCAAGTGTCCATAGGTGTGTGAGTTTATTTCTGGATCTTCGATTCGATTCCATTGATCAGTTTGTCTGTTTCTATATCGATACCATGCAGTTTTATTACTATTGCTCTGTAGTACATCTTAAAGTCAGGGATGGGGATACCTCCCTGTCTTAGAGTTTCCATTGCTATGAAGAGACACCATGACCAAGGCAACTCTTATAAAGGACAATGCTTAATTGGGGCTGGCTTACAGGTTTAGAGGTTCAGTCCATTATCATTAAGGTGGGAACATGACAGCTTTCAGGTAGACACAGTTCTGGAGAAGGAACTGAGAGTTCTACATCTTGATTCAAAAGCAGTCAGGAGAAGATTGGCTTCTAGACAGCTAGGAAAAAGCCCACCTTCACAGTAACACACTTATTCCAACAGGGCCAAATCTCTAACAATGCCACTCCCTATCAGCCAAGCATATTCAAATTACCACATTCTACTCCCTGGTCCCCATAGGCTTCTTCAAATACATGAGTCTGGGGGGGGGGCAGCATACCTAAACATAGTTTAATGCAAAATACATTTAGTCCAACTTCAAAAATCCCCATAGTCTATCATAGTCTCACCAGTGTTTAAAAGTTCAAAGTTCAAATTCTCTTCTGACATTCTCTTAACTGTAATCACCTATACAGTCAAAAAGCAGATCACATACTTTAAACATCACAGGATATATACATTACCACTCCAAAATGTCACAGTGAGGAAATCCTGGAGCAAAGAAAGAGCAAACACCAGCTGGGCAGACTCCAAACTCTACATCTCCATGTCTGATCCCCAACTCCTTTCAGCTTTACTGACTGCAATGCAGTTCTTTCTCTTGGGCTGGTTCCCCTCCTGGTTAGCAGCTTTCCTTGGCAGGCAGCCCATGGCTCTGGTATCTCTACCATCTTTGGGTCTCCAAGGCAAAGTCAACTTTATAACTTCTTATTCCAACGTCTAGGATCCACACATGATCTTCTGGGCTCCTCCAAAGGGCTTGCATCACTTCTCCAGCTCTGCCCTCTTTAGCATTATAGGCTCTGGTTGACTCTACTCCACTGCTGCTGCTGTTCTTGGTGATCCTCCCATGGTACTGGCATCTCCAAAACACTGGGGTCTTCCACTGCATAGGCTTCACCAATAGCCTCTTATAGGCTACCTAATGGCACCAAGCCTCAACTTCTTTGCATGACCCCTTCAGTCCTGGTCTGTCAACTGTAACTGAGGCTGCACCTTCACCAATGGCCTTCCATGGCCTCTCACACTGCCAAGCCTCGGCTGTTCTCCATGACCCCTTCATACCTTCAAAACCAGTACCACCTGGGTGATTCTTAAACATTACAACAGAAATTGGCAGTAGGCAGGTGGGGGGCATTTCTAGGAGATACCAGAGACCTGGGTGGAAGGAGGCCCCAGGGAGTTTATGGGGGTAACTCTAGCTGAGACTCTTAGCAGTGGGAGATATGGTGCCTAAGTGACCACTGCCTGTGACCAGGCAAGACTCCTAGTGGAGGGATGGGGCCAGCAACCCAGAATGTGTTCTGCCTATAAGATGTCCAGGGACAGGAATGGAGGAAAGGCAGAGGGAGTGTCAGCCAATGACTGGCTCACATTGGGACCTATCCCGTGGGCAAGAACCAATTCCTGATGTTATTAATGATACTCTGTTATATTTGCAGAACAGGAGCCTAGCATAACTGTACCCTGAGAGGCTCTACCCAGCAGCCAGATGGAGATGCAGAGACCCACAGCAAAGCATTAGATGGAGTTTGGTGAGTCTTGTGGAAGTGTTGGGAGAAGGACTGGGGGACTGAGAATATTGGGGGCTCCACAGGAAGACCAACGGAGTCAACTAACCTGGACCCTTAGGGTTCCCAGAGACTGAACCACCAACCCAAGAGCTGTGACTAACCCCCAACATACACACATGTAGCTGATATGCAGCTTGGTCTTCATGCAGGTCCCCCAACAACTGGAGTGAAGGCTGTCCCTAAAGCTGTTGCCTGCCTGTGTATCCCATTTCTCTGGCTGGGCCATCTTGTCTGGCCTCAGTGGGGGAGGGTGCACCTAGTCCTACACTGACTGGATGTGCCAGGGTGCATTGGCTCTTGGGGGAGAGCTCCCCCTTCTCAGAGGAGAAGGGGAGAGGGGATGGGAGGAAGAGCTGGGGGGGTGGGGATCTGGAGAAGAGAAGGGGGTGATATTGGGATGTAGAGTGAATAAACAAATTAATGAAAAGAAAAAGAGATACCAGGTCTGCCACCTGTCCCTGCTCAGTTCAAACTCTTCCTGTGAGGAGCTAGGGAGCTGGCTCAGCGGGTTTGGTGTTTCCTGTGCAAGCCTGAGGACCTGCGCTCAGATGCCTGTAACCATGAACAGCCGGGTGCAGCGGTGTGAGCCTGTGACTCAAGCACTGGGGAGAGTATCCCAGGAGTGTGCTGGCCAGCAATTCTAGTGGAGATGCTACACCCCAAGTTCAGTAAGAAAGATTCTAACTCAAAATTAAGGTCTGTCCTCCACACACTTGCATACTAACACACACACACACACACACACACACACACACACGAGCGCTCACTCGCGATATCCACCTGTGGTAGTATTAGAAGGTGTGTCCTTGTTGGAGGAAGTCTGTCACTATGGTGGGTGGACATTGAGACCCTTCTAGCTGCCTGGAAGACAATCTTCTTCTGCTGTCTTTGAATGAAGATGTAGAACTCTCAGCTCCTTCTCCAGCACTCTGTTGCCTAGACACTGCCATGCTTCCTGCCATGATGATAAGGGACTGAAACTCTGAAACTGTAAGCCAGCCCAATGTTGTCCTTTATAAGAGTTGCCATGGTCATGGTGTCTCTCCACAGCAATAAAACAACCCCCGTGTGCATACAAATACATTGCACTTAATGCACATACACGCATGCGCTCACACACATACATAGATACACACACACACACAATTTAAAAGAAAATGAAATCAAGTCTTCCCGTGAGGCCACGGCTGCTGTGCTGAGAATGGAGGTTGTATGTAAGTTTGGGAAAGATGGTTTGTGTGCCTAAGAATGTCCCAGTCTAGATCCTTCTAAACTTACCAGAAAAACTTAACACTTATCAGTTCCTAGAAGCAAATGAAAAACAAACAGAAAACTAAGGTGACCAGAAATTCTCTCTTCAGGAAACTGTGGGTCCTCCTGTTGCAGAAGAGACAGCAAAATGGCCAGGGAAGCATCCTTGGGGCCACCTCCATAGCTGTGCCCCCTGCTGGACAGACATGTTCATCGCATATACAAAATGATACAGTCTCCTGTTACCAGCCCCACACAAAGAGCTAATGTGAGGCAAGGAAATTCTCCGGTCAGCATGAGACAGGCCCCACTTGGCAAACTCCATGAGGGCCAACGTAGGTCCCAGCAGCCACCCAGACCCAAATGGGAACTCCAAAACTTAACCAAAGTGCCTGGGCTTTCACAGACCACCTTGGCAAGAATCCAGAGAGAGACTGTGCTTATCTAAGGTCTAAAGGTACGGCCACTGCAGGAGGAATTACAAGACAGTGACAGGCTGGTTTCAGCCAGGTGCAAATTTGAGCATTTACACTCAAACTTTGTTGCTGATAACTTGCTAACATTAACCTAAGCTTAGCTTAGCATAGGTAGGATTAAAAACTACTTGGGATAAAACAAACAAACAAATATACAAAACAACAACAACAAAACCACTCTGGAACCTACTTAGAAAGATACTCTAAAGGCTGGGGAGATGTTTCAAAAACTATACATGCTTTCTGCCCAAGCTTGAGTTTGGATCCCTAGAACCTAGTGTAAAGCCGTGTATGAGGATGTGTGCTCGTAACTCCATCATTCCTATAGCAACAGCATCATTCCTGGAGACAGCGCAATCTACTAGAGCTCAAGGGCCAGCTGGCCTAGAGCATGCAGCTCGGCAGCACACAAGACCCTGACCGGAAGAACTGAGAAGGTACGGGCTGATGCCCAGGGCTGCCCAGTGACCTCCACATGCATGCCACGGCACACGCACACACACTGAACACACATACACAAAACTCCAACTGAAATGGACGACAAGCAAACAGGCAATGTCTGTGTGAACCAGTTCTCAGAAAGCAGACAATTTTCTGAACTGTCCACCTTGTTCCATGTCAGCTTTGCAGGTTGTTTTGAGTGAACTCTCCAGTAATTTTTAGTATTATTTGGATTCTAGCTTGGGATATTTTTCATTGCCTCTGGAAACCTGAAGAAGTAAAGTGCTGAGCTAATAAATATTTCTAGTCTAGTTCCCACCCCCTAGTCAGAATACACTGATCTCATCTGGGTATCTATTTAATTAACGATCATGTATGGGAATTTTTTTTCTAAGAGAACTGACAGTAGGTGCTGTCCCTGAGGGAGAAGCTAGGATTCTACTCGTCAGGCAGGTGGACGCTAGTGAAACTGACAGGGAGTAGCCTGGACCCATATATTTAGAAACGGACTTTGTCCAGAGAGTAATGGAGGGAAACAGGTTTTGGCAGGGCAAGAGCACAAAAGAGTCTGTTATAAAGGAAAGGTACTAAATTTTTCTATAAGCTGGGGCTGGGGGCACAGGCCTGTAATCTCAGATACTCAGAAGGATAAGGCAGGAAGCTCCCAAGTTCAAGACCTGCCTGGGCTCAGAGACAAGGCAAGGCTACATAGGACAAGTGAGTGAGAGTCTCAAAACAAAAGTCCAGGACCTGGAGGGAACGGCTCAGAGGCATGGCTGTATGAGCAGAGGACCTGGATTCTGCGGCTAGCTCTCATTTCAGGCCACTTACAACCACCTGCGTGTAACTCCAGCTCGCTCGTGCTCTCTCTCTCTCTCTCTCTCTCTCTCTCACACACACACACACACACACACCTGCCACCACCAGATAAATCTGTACACATGATTTAAAATAATAAAAGTAAGTCTTTTAAAAATAAATAATACATAAAAATTAAGATCCCAGGGCGTGGGGTATAGCTTATGGTATAGGGTTTGCCTAGACTCTATGAGGTCCTAGGTTCGATCTTTAACACCACCAAAAGAAAGACCAAAAAAAAAAAAAAAAAAGTGAAGGAGTTCTGCCTGTGGGCTCATTCGAGGAAATGAGGGGGCCACCCTGAGCCTCCTTCCCCACCATTATTTCAGGGTTCCCTTGTACATCCTGGCTTCCTAGACTCCGAGATGTTAGTGTGAGTCTGTGTTTTCCCACTGCATGTCTTAGAAACCGAGTTTCCCTCTGCTAGAAATGCCTCGCTTTGTGGTCAGAAGAGACGGCTCGGGGGTACTTGCTCTAACAGCTGCCTACCTGATTTTGATCACCAGAATCACAGTGGCAAGAGTGAGTCAGCTCCCATAAGCTGCCTCTGACCTCCACACGTGTTCCTGAGAAACGTGTGTCAGGGCATGAATTTTCATGTAGACACGTAAACACATACATACAGACAAAAAAGTAAATAAGAAAGTAATTAAAATAAGTAATTTTTAATAATTAAAATAATTAAAAATTAAACTAAAATCACCCTGATTTTATCAGAAAAAGAACTGGAGACCCCCCAGGGTTGGGTAAAATGTCTATGCTTTCAGCAAAAGCAGCCTTTTTACCTCAGGAAACCCTACTGAGTCTGTGTTAGCTCCATGACAGAGACGTCATGATGCAGACTTGAGTGTAAGTGAATACGTGCACGTGCGTACATGCGTGTGCATATGCACATGTGCATACGTGTGCACGTGCCAGAAGGCGATGTCTGGTAACTTCCTTGATCATCATTTTGAGACAATGTCTCTCATGGAACTTAGAACTTAGAGATCTGACTACACGGGCGGCCCAGTACGCGTAGAGCCTCAGGTCTCTACACACTAGAACTGGGCTAACTAATACAGCTGCCATGTCCGGCTTCTCCATGGCTGCTGGAAATGGACTCCCAGTCCTCATACCTGTACAGTGAGCACTGTGCAGCCAGACCTAAGCCCCAGCCCATTTTCTTCACTTAAGCAATTCCTCACTAAGAAATATTTTAATTTTTCCACAGTACTTTGCCTCAGAGCAGGGAATACTCCTTTGAAATAGGAATAAAGGAAATAGCCATTTGTTGACAAGTATCACATATTGGAAACATGAAATAGGCCACAGCAAGTCAGGGAAAGGTTGTTAACATCAGAAAGATAAAAGCCCCAGAAAAACCTCAAGATAAAAGAAACTGGGAAGAAAGCGCCCATATGAAAGCAGACAATAGCATTCAGAGAATTGTTATGAATTATAAAGTACTTTAAAGACAAAGTACTTAAGGGTAGATGAAGAAGCATCTATGATAATCACCAGCATCTAAACGTGAGCTGCAACCGTCCCTTTGCTCTGCTATAAAGTATGCAATTTTAATTATGTGATTTTCCTGGCTAATTTCTGCTTCAAAAACACTAAGTACTTCTGCTTACGAGGCGGCAAGACAAGAAGTTTTCTCAACCTCTCCTAGGCACGTTGTCATCAAAATTTAAATTACCAGAAACATGCCCTTTAGTTAAATTACAATTAGGCCTGGGATGTAGCTCCTGAGAGCCCACTGTGCGCCAAACACTGCTGGCAGATACTGAACAACAGTTGCGTCTGGAAAGCACTTCTTCCCGCCCGGGGTCCTCACAAGTGACATCTTCAAACAAACCTGTATTTGTTTTCTCAGCAATGACTGTATGTGCTGAACACATCTATTATTATAAATTGTTCCTACTAGGGAAAATCTTTTAAAGGACTTCAAGATATACTCTGTTGTATTTGCATATAGGATACATTTTATATCAGTTATGCATAGGAGTCAATCAACAACAGTAAATATAGACAGATTGTCCAACAAAATACAGCAACAATTGAGGGGGGGATGGAACACTTGTCAGAGATGTCCACAAATAATTAATTCTTTTAGCACATTAAAAATACTCTCTTAATATCACAGCCTCTTTTGAGGGGACACTCATTACTTCCTGACCATCTGTCATTTCCTCCCCAAAAACATAATTAAGGTTTCACCCAATCACACATTAGAAAGGATGCAAATATGAACAGTTAAAGCAGTCTAAAGAAGTTAACATCATCACATTTTGTTTAAAAATTATGAAATTCAGATTAGTCTTTTGGGGTCTAATAAAGCACTTATTTTCTTAATCTTTCCCTGATAAGTCATTAAATTATAAGCTTGAAAAATTAAAAACCACACACACACAAAGAGAACACTTACAGGTAGTAGAGTTTTCCTGCAGGGGCGAGTTCCCTTTTCCGGTAATCTACCCCAGAATCCAGCTGGAGCGTATCACAATATTCCTATAATGCAGACACACACAAAAAAACATCTTTTAAACCAGAAATAGATTTGAGCTAAGGCCCACTTCATGAGATGGAACCATACCCAACACTGCTTGGATGACCAAGTACCAGAGACTAGATAGCCCAGGGACAATACCAAGCAAATACCAAATAAAGTCTTTAAAAAAATAAAATATTAAAAAAAAACAATTAAAATAAGAATGAGAAAATGACCCCCCAATGATATTCTGCTATACTCATAGATCAATGACTTATTCAGTCATCATCAGAGAGGCTTCCTCCTGCAGCAGATGGGAACAAATATAGAGACCCACAGCCAGCTATCACACCCACACACACCCCACACCCACACCCACGGGTGTGGGGAGAGAGACATTAGAACACTCAGCCCTAAATTTGATGTCACGGGTGTGGGGAGAGAGACATTAGAACACTCAGCCCTAAATTTGATGTTTCTATCACATCCCTCCCCTAAGAACTCAGGGAAGAAGAGCTACAAAAGAGGAGGCAGGAAGAGTGTGATAGCTGGGGGTGGGGGTGGGGAGGACAGAGAACACCAGGAGAACAAGGCCCTCTAGATCAACTCAGCAAAGCTCGTGTGAGCTCACAGAGACTGAAGCTGCACACACAAGGCCTGCCTGGGTCTGCACCAGGTCCTCTGTGTATGTACTGTGGTTTCAGTTTAGTGTCTATGGGACTCCTGAGTGTGTGCACAGCAGGTCTCTGATGCTTGTGCCTGCTCTCTTCCTTCGGTTGGTTTGCCTTGTCCAACTTCGATGTGATGATTTTACCTTATTATACTTTATTTTGTTGTGTTTTGTTGTTTAAAACGTAAAATTTCTAAAAATGTTTTAGAAAAAAATTAGAAAAATGAAAAGTGAAAAACAAACAAAAAATTCCTAAGGAATGTGTATGTATGTGTATATGTGTGTGTATGTGTGTGACTGTATGTGTGTACATGTGTGTATATGTATGTGTGTTTATGTGTGTGTGTGTGTGTGTGTGTGTGTATATATAAGTGTGAGTATGTGTGTATATATGTGTATGTGCATGTGTGTGGTTCCTGAGATATTTCAATGAAATAATATAATGAACTGAGAAAACAATTTAACTCATGTAAGATTCATAAAGTTGAAGTTGCAATATTAAATATTCCCAAGTCCAGCTTGTCCATGCAAAGGATGGTGTGACATGGTTCCTGCCCCTGGAACACAGCCAGCAGGGTGTAGGCCTCCACAAGTGTCGATGGTTGCTCTAGGCATAAGGTTTGTATAAATACACACACACACACACACACACACACATATATATATATACACACATATATATATTACTTCATGTTCTCTTCAGGAAATATTCTCCCTGTCAAGGCTAATGACTCCATGATAGTTAGAAGCAGCAGGAGTCCAGAAGGCAAGATTGTGTCTATGCCTCAGCAAAATGGTAAATTCTGAGACCTTCAAGACAGCCTAAAGGCTGTGAGAAAGAACTCTAAAAAACATGAGTTCAAAATATATAATTTCTCAGCTGCAAAATATAAAGATACAATGTGAATTGTATGAGGGGCTTCACAAACCTGAAACAAAGGTACCTGCATTATGAGCCAGCTTGTCAGGAAGATGCGGGAAGCAGATTCCTGAGTTCAAGGTCAGCCTTGGAACAGAGCTAGTTTGTACCCGTGTGGTAGAAATGGTGATCTCAGGATGGGATCCCACCCAGCTAGCTCACTGTCTCTGCTTACAAAGGCAGGTAGATCTCTGAACTCACTTGCAATGTTAAAGAAGAATGTGTTTACCATCTCTAAGAATCAAGGGGCTGGGGTCATGAGATGCTAATTCATAGAATAATCAAAAGGGAGTGGAGTAATGACTGAAATAATATGCAAATAAAAGACTGATCTGCAAGAGATGAGCTATCCAGAAAGTTATTAGAATTGCAAGAGAGAGCAGTCTGCAAACCTGTCTCCAGCAGAAGACAGGCCATCATCTTGTACTGCACAACTTTACCTCAAGTCACTTCTTTTGATACTGGCAAACACCCCCTTCTCTCAGGAACCCCTCTCCAAGCCAAGGCTGTTCCCTGGCAGGTAATACCTCCTTCCTAAAATATACACAATGCCAATAAAATAATAACTGAAAAGTAAGTTTTGTATTATGTTTTTCTGAAGCTTTGCCAAAACTGGGCTGTCAGTAAGTTTCTCTAAGTACCTACATTTGAAGTTTGGCTGTATTTGTAGAATAGCCAATTTCTATTACTCTGGAAAAAGAAGGTGGAAGCTACCAGAAAGAATATTTCAGCACAGAAGTGGAAGAAAAGCAGACTGGGAGACAGCTGTGCAGACATTTAAAATCAAATGGCCACACTGCAGTGATACTTTCTGCAGACCCACCTTCATCCTGAATATTCACCAGTCCTCCCCTCTTCCCTCCTCCCACCCACCAAGTCTTCCGTGTCCTTTCCTGTTCCAGAGCCTCCTTTAACCCGAATCATCCTGCATCATTAATCCTTTCTTCAACCAAATAATCTTTTCTTCCATCCTCTCTCGGCTGGCTATGTACATGTAAATAAAACGTGTGTGTGTGTGTGTGTGTGCACGCGCGCGCGCACACACACACCACTCCAAATATCTTATTGCAAAAACTCGTGAACTTTGCAGCACCTACCTGGATTAATTAGGGTTTTGATGGAGGGAACATGTTTATAAATATACATATACATACATATACACACATGTTCACTGAGCAGCAGAGTAATCCAGGGTGTTTAGGACACGTTAAGAAATATTTTTAGGATGTCCTTTTAGTTTGTATTAAAAACAAAAACTGAATTTTTAAAAACTTGATGAGGAATAGTATCTTTAGGACTTTATTATTTGTTTATTAGTAAAAACTGCATTTTTCAAATCTCTTAGGCCAAGATACTGAGAACAGACAGTACTTCCAAAATACTTATCCTAACATGTTCTTACAATGTGCTGCTGATATGTCAACCAATAAGGAACAGGACCTGTGATCTGTGCCTCAAATCTTTTACTTGAGAAAGGTGGGAATGCTGGGCATGGCGGGGCCATCAGCCCAGGCTCAGGAGGCTGGGGCAAGAGGACTGTTGAGCATTTAAGAAGGACCTGGCTATAGTGCCACGGCAGGCAATGCTGCATATACAGACCCTGCAAACAAACTCCAAAACACTGATGGCTTAGGGAGAGCCTAATTCAAAATACAAAATATAAATGAGGCCAAGGGACTGTTCTGTGATGCAATGCTTGTCTAGATGCAGGGAGCCATCGGCTTAGTCTCTAGTACCAGAGGGGGAAAGGGAGAAAAAACTGGAAATAATGATAGTGCCCAACACCTGACATGACACCCACAGCACCTTCTTAGCTAGTAGTTGGAATATTTCCTCAGGTACTCTGAAGTGCCAGCTAAGTGTCCAACTGCCCAGAGGCCACCATGACACAAGAAAAGCTAAGCTCTCCGTGAAAAAATCCTGACAAGGATCTTCAATATCATGAAGACAATATGTTGACCAGTTCCCAGCTATTCCCACCACAGCCGTCTGCCATGGTGCGGAGGAAGTTGGACGAGCAGTTGAGCGCACAAGAACTAAAGGAAATAACTGTTTTTAAGCCTGCACATATTACAGGCGTCGGCTGTCCACCAATGAATCATACAGTCTGGGCATACCTGGGAGGTAGCATCCTTCTTCCTCCCAAGGTGTATTGCTGTATAGAGGCACAGGACTCCTTCTCAATGGCCCAGGGCAGAAGACCACCCATGGGGGCCACAAGAACCCGTCCCCAGGATGACCAGTGAGCCAGGGGTTGAGGGGTTTCTTCGTGACAGAGGCCTATTCAGGACATATCAGAATAGTCTAGGTAATCTCTTGACAGAGATCCAGAAAACTAGACTAGAGGGTAGGTACATGGGCAGTGTTAGGATTATACAGCTGCCATTGTAAATCTATTTTGCATAAAATAAGCTCCATGCAGCTGAACCTCTGACGGAATCAGACAGCTGAGCCTTGGCAGCACATGTTCCAAGAATGGCCCTGAACCTAACAAAATCGTGGCTTCTTAACTGCCTTCATGGTCACCCGGGGCTTATCATTTAAATCCATTCCACGCCTCACTCCCAGGACTGCCTGTAACCCATCACAGCCGAAAGGAGTGCAGCACTGCGCAAGCGCAAGCGCAGCATAGCGCAAGCGCACCATCCCATTCTCTCCTTGCTTCATAGGACCTGTTAAAAGCAAAAACAAAAGCCATGCTCATCTATCACTCCCCACCTCCATCTCTCTTCTCTTCTACTTTGAATACTGTGGGAAACCCAAGGAAAGAAATTTATCCTTTCCTTTGCCCCTCCTGTGATAGTGAGGGCTCAGCCACCAGCATGTTCTCTGAGGAAACCATCCTGGACTGTGGGCAAGGGCAGCCATTCATCTGTTCCCTCTGCTGCAGACAGCATACCACAGGGAACCTGTTCGTTCTGGGCCATGTATTTGCCAGGTTCTGTATCTCTTCTCCAGTACAATTTATCCTATATGACTCACTATTCCTAATTTAGCCATAATTTCTTCTCCTTTTCTCTCTCTCTCTCTTTCTTTCCTTATTATTTTTTTTCCGGTATTAAAAATAAGGCTAATGGAAGTTGTACAAGCTTCAGTTTCTTTCTGGGTAGCTAACTTCTCAAACGTGAGTGATTAAGCTGCAGCAAATGATTGCATTTGTACTTTCTGTAATCACCACCAAGGAACACCTAATCAGCAGCTAAGATCTGTAACCAAAACCCCGGGATGTGAGCTCTTAATTGTCTGCAAGAGATTAACTCCCAGTTTATATTTTTAGAGGAAAAATAAACGTCAAATCTACAGATTGTTTGCATTTATGCTAGCCTAGATCCTTCAAAGCACTTTGCAGCCGGGTGTAAGAGACTCGAAGCTACACTGTCCCCGAGTTGAGGATGAACCTCAAGGATCTAGCCTGTAGGACATCCCCTAATTTCCCGGTACCCTTTCAAGCCCTGAGACCTCTTAACTGCACAGCAATGGTTTTCATGCATAAGCACTATACCAATCAGCCTCCAAGTGAAATTTATTTTCAAATAGTTTGTGTATTTATGTACAAAGGACAAATACAATTAAATAATCTGAAAGTGCAATTAGGAAGACCTGGGTAGAACAGGAAGGAGAGTGCGGATGGCAGTGAGTCAAGGGCTTCTAACTTTGGAAAGAAAAATATCTGAATAAAGTCACTGTACCTCGGCCACTGGCACTATCCTCCGACCGTCTGTCATCGTTACAGCAGCTCGGAATAAGCCCTTAGGGACCAGGGCTGTCACACTGTGTGGCTTTCTATAGCTTCTACTTGGCTCCCAGTCTGATGCTGGGGCCCGAGCTCAGAGGAGCAGCACTTGCCCAACGTGTACGTGCCAGGCACTGGGCACTTCCTCAGGGCTAGAAAGGCAAAAGCCAGGCGTGCTTCCCCAGTGTGAACAAAGGAACAACACAGTGGAGAAACCCTTTCGAAACCACAGCATATTAACCTCTAAGGAAAGCCTGAGAAGGTGTGCCTATGCTTCACACACCTTACTTAAAACCTGAAAGCTTACTCTAAAATGAAAGAAAATATAAAAGTGGGGAAGTAGCAGCACAAGGTGAGTATTTATTTGATTGATTGATTGATTGATTGATTGATTTAATGTGCTTTGGTGTTTTGCCTGCACATATGTCTGTGTGAAGGAGTCGACTCCTCAAGTTACAGTAGCGAGCTGCCAAGAGGGTGCTGGGAATTGAACTTAGGTCCCCTGGAGGAGAAACCACTGCTCTTTTCTGGTGTTTTTCAAGACAAGTTTTCTCTGTGTAGCCCTAGTTGTCCTAGAACTCACTCTGTAGACCAGGCTGGCCTTGAACTCACAGAGGTCTGCCTGCCTCTGCCTCTCCAATACTGGGATTAAAGGCGTGTGCCACGTGTGCGCAGTCAGCACCCTTAATGACGGAGCATCTCTCCAGCCCCTAAGATGAGGTTTAATGTTATCTAGGTGACTATGTTAAATAGAAAGTTGAGGGGTGAAACCATGAGCTTTTGATTGGTTTTACCTATTAGTAAGTAACAAATACAAAGAAAAATGACTGCCCTGTTTCAGAAAATAAAATATTGTAATACCTCTTACTGCTTAATTCTTCTCAGAATGTTATCTTTCTGAACAAAATATGTGATCCATTCCACTCTTATTATTAAGCATGCACACAAACACAAGCATGTGCACACCTCAACCCCTACTTAGGAGCATAAAGTAAAAATAAGCCAGGCATAATGATGCATGCCTTTAATATCAGCACTCAAGAGGCAGAGACAGGCAGATATCTCTGAGCTTCAGACCAGCCTCGTGTACTTAGTAAGTTCAAGGCCAGCCTGGGTTACTTAGTGAGATTTTTGTGTCCAGAAAAATACATTTAAAAAATTTAAGTAAGTCTAGTCTCTTTTAAAAAAAGTCTGCTAATAACTTACATGCCTTAAGTTTTTCCTAGATATAAAGAAATAAATAATTGGGGGGGGGCTAGAGAGATACCTCAGAGATATTGGCTGCTCTTCCAGTGGATTACATCCTCACCCAGAATCCACATGAGGGCGCACAACTGTCTAACTCCAATTCTAGGAGATATGAAGCTCTGTCCTGGCCTTTGAGGGTCCCAGGCGCGCACACACACACACACACACACACACACACACACACACACACACACCATGAATGCAATGAGAATGGCAGATGAGAGGTAGGGATGGAGCTCACTTGGAACAGTGCTTGCCTAGCATGCATGTAGGAAGCTCTGGGTTCTGTCCCCAGCACAACATAAAACCAGACGTGGTGTCACATGCCTATAATTCCAGTGGTCACTCCGCAGAGGCGGGAGAGCTCAAAGAGTAAAGCCAGACTCAGCCACACAGTGAGTCTGAGACCTTGCTGCCAAACACATGTGAAACATGGCTGTATATATTACTCTGAACTCAATTCATTTGGATATCTTAAAACTTTTATAAGAAAAAAATAAAGTTAGGTATAAACACAGGAAAGGTTTTTAAATACTACACTACCTTTTAGGCTAAGAACAGAATCCCATGAGCCGGTGGCAAGTACCATGGAGAAACTGAGCCACAACTAGACAGGCGAGGAGTGGACATGTCTTCATCTTTCTGAGCCAGCTTTACACTCCAACAGCTTAAGAGTGTATGTGTGTGTGTGTCCTCATGCATGTGTGTGTGTGCAGGTGTATATGTGTGCACGTGTGTACATGTGTGTAGTGTATGTGTGTATATAAAACTGGGGTACAATTGGGTGTCTCTTGTATGACTCTCCAGATAACCCCATTGAAACAGAGTCTCTCCCTAAACCCAGAGCTCACTGGTGTTCAGGTACTATGCCCTGCAGATCATCCTGTCTCCATCTCCGACACTGCTAGGGTTACAAGCACCTAGACTTTTATGCGAGAACTAAGGATCTAAACTCAGGTCCCACTTGTAGAGCAAGCACTCCTACCTACCTGAGCCATTTCTCCAGCAACAATGATTAAAAACTTGAGTACATAGCTTCTGCATTGTTTAGCTTTTGTCTTTAAGATGTCATACAAACACTCACTTGGAACAAAGCATCACTACAAGGCCTGCAGTCCAGTATCACCTTCCCCCTCCCCACAGGCAGGCACCAGAACCCTGACTCAGCACCACCGAGTCTGGCTTGCTTTCACAGCTTTATGGAGCAGAACCATACAGAGTGCCTCCTTTATGTTGGTGAGATCCCTGCTCCAGGCATCGTAGGTCACTAATTTATCTGCTGTTCTATCATGTTTTTCTTTGTGAGTTTGCCAGAACAGTCATACTTCTGTGGCTCTATTTATTTGTTTGTTTATTTGTTGGTTTAGTTTTTGGTTTCTTAAGCCAGGTTCTCTTGTAGCCCAGGCTGACCTCTAAGTCACCATACAATGAAGATGATCATGAAGGCCCTGATCCTCCTGCTTCCACCTCCAGAGGCTGGGATTACAGCATGTACCGCAGAGCACAGCGTGTTCCACTGTTCGTGACAGCTGAGGCTTCCAGTTATTTCGCTTTATTTATACAGCAACAAACATTCTTGCATGTGATTTCTGCTGTGGTATGTCCATGTTCATGTTAGACAGTCCCACAACCGGAACCGTTTGACTACACAGTAAGAATATGCCTAGCTTCAGTGGACATTAGCAGCTTTTTAAGATGGCTGTACCCATCCACACTCACAACAATGGCATGTGAACATCCCTGTTCATCTGCTGCTGCTGTGGTTACAGTTAAAACTGTCTGTACATTTCAGAATCTCACTATGTAGCCGGGGATAGCCCAGAACTCATTACTTAGCCCACATTGGCTCAAACTGGTGATCCACCTGTCTCAGCTTCCTAAATGCTGAGATTACAGGCATGTACCACCACTGGCTTATAACTGGTGTGCATGTTTGTGTGTGTGTGTGTGTGTGTGTACATGTATATGCATGTATGGTACACATGATGCATGCGTGTGAGTGACAAGGCCTGAAGTTTATGTTTGTGTCTTCCTTGCTCACTCTCCACTTTATTTTCTGAGGCCCTCTTACTGAGCCTGGAGACTGCAAGTCTGTACCAGTGTCCCTAGCCAGCCTGCTCCAGGGACCTGACTCTGCTTCCCAAGGGCTGGGGTCACTGGCAGCCATCACACCTATATGGCTCTTGAAGGCTTTTGGGGACAAACTCAGGCCATCACATTTGTGCAGCTAGCACTTTATCTACTGAGCTAACTCCACAACCCCTCACAGCTGAATTTTAAATATGGAGACTGCTTCCTTGAAATCTTCTTGTAATTCATAAATATGCCATGCTGCTTTATTTCACAAAACGTGCACTCCCAGTTCAACAAGTACCCGCCAACTTCAATACTTATTTTGGATCTGCCTAACAACCACAAAGGAGCTGTGACTGCAAGCTGCTTCCCAGGGGACTGGGCAGCTAATGATGGGTGAGAGCTTTCTCTTAGACAGTCTGAGAGATTCAGGTATTTGCCTCAAGTTACCCACCATTTTCCTTTCCTCCCAACCACTGGCAAATTTGGTAAGCTGGTTTCCACTGCCAATTACTTAGTCATGTTCTCTCTCTCTCTTATCTCTCTCTCTCTCTCTGTCTCTCTCTCTCTCTCTCTCTCTCCTTTAT
This sequence comes from Mus musculus, assembly GCF_000001635.26. Lineage (NCBI taxonomy): Eukaryota > Metazoa > Chordata > Mammalia > Rodentia > Muridae > Mus > Mus musculus. The sequence continues at coordinate 42,369,458 of NC_000076.6, forward strand.
TTTGCAATGATGGGAACTGACTTCTCAATAAGCTGTTTCAGAATGTCTCCTCCTTTCTAAAATTAGCACACACCTCTCAGTACTAACTCTGAATGGCCCAAATTCCCTGAAACAAAAGACACAGACTAGCCGATTGGATTTAAAAACCAGGATCTGTCTATTTTCCGCCTCTAAACAACATAACTCACTGAAGGCAGACACCACCTTTAGAGTAAAAGGACGGGGCATGGCATCCAAGTAGATGGAGTGGGGATGCAAGCGGGCATTGCCACACTAATGCCTGGGAAGAGACGCGAGCCAAAACTAGTACGAAGAGAGTCTTTAAAGGTCACCTGATTATGATTGAGGAGCAACCCCTCAAGAAGACATTACAACTCTACCCATGCACACACCAAACACTGGTGGGTCTAAAAGATACTAAGTCACAGAATAACTCCACAGTGGTGGGTGGCTTCTGTACTCTATTATCATTAACATATGGGTCATTCAATCAATCAATCAATAAATAAATAAATAAATGGAGACATTACAGTTAAAATGACATCATAGGTTAAAGGACATCTGTATAGTATTCTGTCCAAACACTGCAAATTACAGCTTTTCTTAGGAGCCCATGGAACTTTCTCTAAGTTAGATCATATATTAGAACACAATGCATGTCTCAATACAAGAATACAAGAAGACTGAAATAACTTCTTAGAGCTGTGAGATGGGGTCATAGATCACATCTGATATGGAAGTTGAGAGGGGGAGACTGTGGAGTGGGGGTGTAAGTGAGGAGGGAGGCAAGAGATGGGGCAAGGAGAGCACACCAGGAGGCCAAGCAAAACTAATGATACATGAATAAGCATAATGAATTCCATAAGGAAATCATACATTCAGTAACATTAAAAAATGCAAATAGTTTGAATGCAGGTAGCCTGTGTGTAGAAAACACTGCTGCGAGAAGCCACAGGCGGCTAAAAGTCCCAGGACCAGAGAAAGGTGTGAGTGAATATCGCCATTGCTGTTGGTTGGCTACCAGCACTAGATGGCAAGACCTTATTGCTGAAGAAACAACACACTTGGGTTGTAAGACATAGAGAAGTCAAGCTGGGACAGACCCTGAAGAGTTCCTCCCTGCTGGCTTACCCTCACAGTGCAGGGAGAGGCTGTGCAGGCTGCTGGGACAGGATTATCATCAACAATGGACCCTGCTTGCAACACCACCAGCCAGCTAGGCAAGATGTTCTACAATAGTGGCGCCATGATCTGGAGGTGATGGACTTTATGGTTAGATTCCAGTCCTGCTCCACATGTGGGAACTCACATCTGGTCCTGTAAACCCAGTCAAAAGGCCATGGCTAGGGACCATCGGAGCCTAACAGACGTGATGTGCTGTTCAGATTGCCTTCTATCCAACTACGTTTACGCTTGCAGATTACCGATGCTATGGGTTTCAGTCAAGCTTCTTTTTGCAGAGGGTGGTGGTAACTGTACCATGTTAAGTACTCAGAATACGTGACTGTTGTCGAATGCTCATCTACAAGTAGGGCATCTATATCACCTCCTACCGGGACCAGGGACCATCACCAAAGGTGCAGAATGAATGCAAGGGGGAAGGAGATGAGGGACATGTCTATGAATGTCTGTAAAAGCTCTATACAGGACTGGGCTCACCAACATTGTGTTATAGGCGGGGAGGAGCTCTGGAGAGCCCACCCCTCTCTGAGGGTTTATACACAGTTCATGGTGGTAGGGTAAAGGGGATGGGGATATGAGGAGGAGAAACGACATTTACTTCAGTGGTGTAGCCAGTGGGAAGGTGGCCATGCTTCTTTGCATAGCTCCTAAGTTTCATGTAAGCAATCCTAGTGAAATCCAGAGAGATAGCAAAACAATATTAAAAATTAAAAATCGGGGACATGAAAGCAGAAGAGGACTTGCTGGAAGGAGGGAGGGGAGTGAACAAGAGCTGGGGGGAGAGGAAGTGCGAGATATGATCAAAACACAGTACATGCACGTGCAATAATGCCTTGATGAAACCAGTTATAAATAATCAATATGTATTAATTCGGAGGGGGAGTAAGGATATGGCAGGGGAGCCCAGGGCCAGCACTGAGCAAAGCCAGTCCGAGAGAAGAGCCACATGTGTTAAAGATGTCAGGACCTTAGAGATGGAGCTGCTGCCATAGCTGGTTTTATCTCTGATCATAAGCAGTGTGCCCTGGATGCTGGACACCGAGCTATGGAATTTACTGTTTGCCCCGCTTCGGTTGCTTTGATCCAGTCTTTTCTTGTTGTTTGCCCAACCTCCCTCTTGGATTGGGAATGTTTGCTCTGTACCAATATAGATGAGGAGTATGGAACTTGTAGGTTTGATTTTATAAGGACTCCCAGCTAGGAGACTGCCTTGAGTCTCAGGAAAGATTTTCAATTCTTGAACAGTGTCAGATCTGCTAAGACTATGGGACTCTTGAAGCTGGCTTGAAGTCATTTTGCACCGTGAGCGAGCTCTGACCCTTTGGGGTTCCAAGTGTGGGATGCTCTGATTTGAATACGCAGTGTCTCCTTCCAGCTCATGCTTTGAGTCCTTGGTACCCAGCTTGTAGCAGTTTCCAAGGCCGTGGAGCCCTTAGAAAGTGAGGTCACTAGAAGCAGGCTTTTGAACGTTGTACCCATCCCTGATTCAAGCCTTGTCCTGTATCCTGGTCCATCATCAGGACTTTCTGCCAAGGTGACCTGAAACCTTCTGAAACATTGATCACTAAATATAAACCAATATAAACCTGCCCTCTCTTAAGTTGTTTCTGTCACCATAACTGCCTGGACTTCTTCTTCTTTATATTTGAATAAAATAACAAGAAAAAAAAACCCTCGTTCTTCTAAGTGGCAGCAAAAGACAGAAAGCATCCAGGTTGTCGAGAATTATTTGAATGGATGAGGAGTAGCATGTCAAGGAACAGCACACTTATGAAGCCAGAGCATCCGATGAAGGGAACGTAATAAAGCCACTAGGAAAGTGTACAGAAGAAACAGATGGTGGCCTTGATACTGAGCCACTGGTCTGGTACGGAAAGGGATTTCAACAACTCAAACCCCAAGAGCCTAGCTGTAGAATTGGGTTGTGAACACAACCGAGATGCCCAAGCAACCACTCTTGTAAAGCAGTGCAGTTTTACATACGTCACTGAAAATATGCTCAAGGTGGCCAAGCCTCCATTCTTTCCAACAGGGCAAAGCATCGGAGGTTGGTGGGGTAGCTGATCAGACTCCACATGCAGCACTGAAGGCGTGTCTCTGTGGTCAGAACTCTGAAGAACAGTTCAGGCATCACCACTGCCCCTGTCCACACAAGAGAGACACCAGCTGGGAGCAACTCTGTCGTCTACCAGGTCTGGTTTGGAAGGCTAACGATTTACTTTCTTCTGATCTAGATAAACCGACTTCCTTTGTAACACTTCGAGGGGGTTGAGAGAAGGATCAGCAGTTAAGAGCACTTGCCTGTTCTCTTGTTGAGGCCCCAGATTTGGTTGCCAGCACCTACATAGACGCTCACAACTTTCATCTAGTTCCAGGGGATCTGACACCCTCTTCTGGCCTCTGAGGTAACTGCATGCATGTGATGCACTTAAATTCATGCTAGCAATACATCATACACACACACACACACACACACACACACACACACACACACACACACACACACACATTAAATACACAGACACATACATACATGCATAAATACATAAATAAAAATTTAAAAATATTTGGACTCAAAAATGCAGTATTTATCATCTTTAAAATATCAGTAAGAACTGTAGGAAACCTAAACCAGCTAGTTAAAACCTTGAATGCCATTTAAGACCATTTCAGTTCCCTGGGCCAAGCTACTGATCCAGTCAGAAGTGATAAAATATTGCCCATATGCTGCTACAATCATATGTTGGCAATTGATTGATAGATACAGATATGCCTGCATATGATTCTACACAAAAATACTTTAAGATTTAAAACTGTCTCTTCCTGAGGAGGGGCAGACACATGAGGTAGAGTGGAAAGTGGGTACAATGGGGAAGGAAAGAGGTAAAAGTGGGGGCCTCTGTTACTTAGTAAACACGCACACACAATCATGGTTACATTCTTAAGCCCAAGATGTATTTCTTTACCACCAATAAAATTTTACAAGAGAAAAGATCTTCCTTCAGGCACTTTGTGTATTGTACCCCACAAGTGATACTCAGGAGATGCTGATAGCTGTGTCTGACTGGAATCCCAATCATTGTGTGTTGCCAGCCAGCTCTGTCTTAGTGCACAACTGTAGCTAACACTGCAGTCTTTCCCTGCTGTTGACTTTATCCAGGACAACCAGTGACCTCGATCCTGACAGCAGACAGAAAGGCACAGTGATGGCGGGCAGGTATAGAGAAGCTCAAATGTGTGCTCTGGAATAACTGTCCTACCAAACCTAAAACTAACCTTTATTTTCTCCCACAAAAAGAAACTGTGCAAGATATCTTCCAGGCTAACAGGAACCTCACAGAGTAAATGTCACTTTGAAAAATCTAGATTATTCACAACCAAAAATCTACTTAAAGGATTTTTTTCTTCTTCTTCTGTACAAATCACAAAGGTCAGAAAGAACTTGCCCACCTCACATGAACAGAATACAATACCTTGCTGGCTGTATTGGAAATGTGCAAAGTTCACAGCACACAATCCTTATAGTCATACTCAGAAATCATGGGGTTAACTAAATCCCAATAAAATATTTAGCTTCAAAACCAGCCTCGGGGGCTGGTGAGATGGCTCAGTGGGTAAGAGCGCTGACTGTTCTTCCAAAGGTCCTGAGTTCAAATCCCAGAAACCACATGGTGGCGCACAACCACCTGTAATGAGATCTGATGCCCTCTTCTGGTGTGTCTGAAGATAGCTACAGTGTACTTATGTAGAATAATTGACTGGAGCAAGTGGTGCTGACCGGAGCAAGTGGGGTTGACCAGAGCAAGCAGAGGTCCTAAAAATTCAATTCCCAACAATCACAAGAAGGCTCACAACCATTTGTACAGCTACAGCTAGTGTACTCACATACATAAAACAAATAAATAAATCTTTTAAAACAAACAGCCTCTGATCTTCTCTGTACACTTGATTAATAATAGTTTATGGTATCCAACATAGCATGTATAAAATTCTAAACTCCAGTTCTTCTCTTTCTTCATTTCATTTGCTCAACTTCATCTCTGCCATTGTTCATTAGTGCTTTTCTCTGAGGATGAAGAGACAACTTAAGTCAGCCTAACAATTATTCCTACTAAAAGAAACTGAGCCTTCCGCTCGACTCGAGACTCGAGCCCCGGGCTACCTTGCCAGCAGAGTCTTGCCCAACACCCTCAAGGGCCCACACGGGACTCCCCACGGGACCCTAAGACCTCTGGTGAGTGGACCACAGTGCCTGCCCCAATCCAATCACGCGGAACTTGAGACTGCGGTACATAGGGAAGCAGGCTACCCGGGCCTGATCTGGGGCACAAGTCCCTTCCGCTCGACTCGAGACTCGAGCCCCGGGCTACCTTGCCAGCAGAGTCTTGCCCAACACCCGCAAGGGCCCACACGGGACTCCCCACGGGACCCTAAGACCTCTGGTGAGTGGACCACAGTGCCTGCCCCAATTCAATCGCGCGGAACTTGAGACTGCGGTACATAGGGAAGCAGGCTACCCGGGCCTGATCTGGGGCACAAGTCCCTTCCGCTCGACTCGAGACTCGAGCCCCGGGCTACCTTGCCAGCAGAGTCTTGCCCAACACCCGCAAGGGCCCACACGGGACTCCCCACGGGACCCTAAGACCTCTGGTGAGTGGACCACAGTGCCTGCCCCAATCCAATCGCGCGGAACTTGAGACTGCGGTACATAGGGAAGCAGGCTACCCGGGCCTGATCTGGGGCACAAGTCCCTTCCGCTCGACTCGAGACTCGAGCCCCGGGCTACCTTGCCAGCAGAGTCTTGCCCAACACCCACAAGGGTCCACACGGGACTCCCCACGGGACCCTAAGACCTCTGGTGAGTGGATCACAGTGCCTGCCCCAATCCAATCGCGCGGAACTTGAGACTGCGGTACATAGGGAAGCAGGCTACCCGGGCCTGATCTGGGGCACAAGTCCCTTCCGCTCGACTCGAGACTCGAGCCCCGGGCTACCTTGCCAGCAGAGTCTTGCCCAACACCCGCAAGGGCCCACACGGGACTCCCCACGGGACCCTAAGACCTCTGGTGAGTGGAACACAGCGCCTACCCCAATCCAATCGCGTGGAACTTGAGACTGCGGTACATAGGGAAGCAGGCTACCCGGGCTTGATCTGGGGCACAAACCCCTTCCACTCCACTCGAGCCCCGGCTACCTTGCCAGCTGAGTCGCCTGACACCCGCAAGGGCCCACACAGGATTCCACACGTGATCCTAAGACCTCTAGTGAGTGGAACACAACTTCTGCCAGGAGTCTGGTTCGAACACCAGATATCTGGGTACCTGCCTTGCAAGAAGAGAGCTTGCCTGCAGAGAATACTCTGCCCACTGAAACTAAGGAGAGTGCTACCCTCCAGGTCTGCTCATAGAGGCTAACAGAGTCACCTGAAGAACAAGCTCTTAACAGTGACAACTAAAACAGCTAGCTTCAGAGATTACCAGATGGCGAAAGGCAAACGTAAGAATCCTACTAACAGAAATCAAGACCACTCACCATCATCAGAACGCAGCACTCCCACCCCACCTAGTCCTGGGCACTCCAACACAACCGAAAATCTAGACCCAGATTTAAAAACATTTCTCATGATGATGATAGAGGACATCAAGAAGGACTTTCATAAGTCACTTAAAGATTTACAGGAGAGCACTGCTAAAGAGTTACAGGCTCTTAAAGAAAAGCAGGAAAACACAGCCAAACAGGTGATGGAAATGAACAAAACCATACTAGAACTAAAAGGGGAAGTAGACACAATAAAGTAAACCCAAAGCGAGGCAACGCTGGAGATAGAAACCCTAGGAAAGAGATCTGGAACCATAGATGCGAGCATCAGCAACAGAATACAAGAAATGGAAGAGAGAATCTCAGGTGCAGAAGATTCCATAGAGAACATCGACACAACAGTCAAAGAAAATACAAAATGCAAAAGGATCCTAACTCAAAACATCCAGGTAATCCAGGACACAATGAGAAGACCAAACCTACGGATAATAGGAATTGATGAGAATGAAGATTTTCAACTTAAAGGGCCAGCTAATATCTTCAGCAAAATAATAGAAGAAAACTTCCCAAACATAAAAAAAGAGATGCCCATGATCATACAAGAAGCATACAGAACTCCAAATAGACTGGACCAGAAAAGAAATTCCTCCCGACACGTAATAATCAGAACAACAAATGCACTAAATAAAGATAGAATATTAAAAGCAGTAAGGGAGAAAGGTCAAGTAACATATAAAGGAAGGCCTATCAGAATTACACCAGACTTTTCACCAGAGACTATGAAAGCCAGAAGAGCCTGGACAGATGTTATACAGACACTAAGAGAACACAAATGCCAGCCCAGGCTACTATACCCGGCCAAACTCTCAATTACCATAGATGGAGAAACCAAAGTATTCCACGACAAAACCAAGTTCACACAATATCTTTCCACGAATCCAGCCCTTCAAAGGATAATAACAGAAAAGAAGCAATACAAGGACGGAAATCACGCCCTAGAACAACCAAGAAAGTAATCATTCAACAAACCAAAAAGAAGACAGCCACAAGAACAGAATGCCAACTCTAACAACAAAAATAAAAGGGAGCAACAATTACTTTTCCTTAATATCTCTTAATATCAATGGACTCAATTCCCCAATAAAAAGACATAGACTAACAGACTGGCTACACAAACAGGACACAACATTCTGCTGCTTACAGGAAACCCATCTCAGGGAAAAAGACAGACACTACCTCAGAGTGAAAGGCTGGAAAACAATTTTCCAAGCAAATGGTATGAAGAAACAAGCTGGAGTAGCCATTTTAATATCGGATAAAATCGACTTCCAACCCAAAGTTATCAAAAAAGACAAGGAGGGACACTTCATACTCATCAAAGGTAAAATCCTCCAAGAGGAACTCTCAATTCTGAATATCTACGCACCAAATGCAAGGGCAGCCACATTCATTAGAGACACTTTAGTAAAGCTCAAAGCATACATTGCACCTCACACAATAATAGTGGGAGACTTCAACACACCACTTTCTTCAAAGGACAGATCGTGGAAACAGAAACTAAACAGGGACACAGTGAAACTAACAGAAGTTATGAAACAAATGGACCTGACAGATATCTACAGAACATTTTATCCTAAAACAAAAGGATATACCTTCTTCTCAGCACCTCACGGGACCTTCTCCAAAATTGACCATATAATTGGTCACAAAACAGGCCTCAATAGATACAAAAATATTGAAATTGTCCCATGTATCCTATCAGACCACCATGGCCTAAGACTGATCTTCAATAACAACATAAATAATGGAAAGCCAACATTCACGTGGAAACTGAATAACACTCTTCTCAATGATACCTTGGTCAAGGAAGGAATAAAGAAAGAAATTAAAGACTTTTTAGAGTTTAATGAAAATGAAGCCACAACGTACCCAAACCTATGGGACACAATGAAAGCATTTCTAAGAGGGAAACTCATAGCGCTGAGTGCCTCCAAGAAGAAACGGGAGACAGCACATACTAGCAGCTTGACAACACATCTAAAAGCCCTAGAAAAAAAGGAAGCAAATTCACCCAAGAGGAGTAGACGGCAGGAAATAATCAAACTCAGGGGTGAAATCAACCAAGTGGAAACAAGAAGAACTATTCAAAGAATTAACCAAACGAGGAGTTGGTTCTTTGAGAAAATCAACAAGATAGATAAACCCTTAGCTAGACTCACTAAAGGGCACAGGGACAAAATCCTAATTAACAAAATCAGAAATGAAAAGGGAGACATAACAACAGATCCTGAAGAAATCCAAAACACCATCAGATCCTTCTACAAAAGGCTATACTCAACAAAACTGGAAAACCTGGACGAAATGGACAAATTTCTGGACAGATACCAGGTACCAAAGTTGAATCAGGATCAAGTTGACCATCTAAACAGTCCCATATCACCTAAAGAAATAGAAGCAGTTATTAATAGTCTCCCAACCAAAAAAAGCCCAGGACCAGATGGGTTTAGTGCAGAGTTCTATCAGACCTTCAAAGAAGATCTAATTCCAATTCTGCACAAACTATTTCACAAAATAGAAGTAGAAGGTACTCTACCCAACTCATTTTATGAAGCCACTATTACTCTGATACCTAAACCACAGAAAGATCCAACAAAGATAGAGAACTTCAGACCAATTTCTCTTATGAATATCGATGCAAAAATCCTCAATAAAATTCTCGCTAACCGAATCCAAGAACACATTAAAGCAATCATCCATCCTGACCAAGTAGGTTTTATTCCAGGGATGCAGGGATGGTTTAATATACGAAAATCCATCAATGTAATCCATTATATAAACAAACTCAAAGACAAAAACCACATGATCATCTCGTTAGATGCAGAAAAAGCATTTGACAAGATCCAACACCCATTCATGATAAAAGTGTTGGAAAGATCAGGAATTCAAGGCCCATACCTAAACATGATAAAAGCAATCTACAGCAAACCAGTAGCCAACATCAAAGTAAATGGAGAGAAGCTGGAAGCAATCCCACTAAAATCAGGGACTAGACAAGGCTGCCCACTTTCTCCCTACCTTTTCAACATAGTACTTGAAGTATTAGCCAGAGCAATTCGACAACAAAAGGAGATCAAGGGGATACAAATTGGAAAAGAGGAAGTCAAAATATCACTTTTTGCAGATGATATGATAGTATATATAAGTGACCCTAAAAATTCTACCAGAGAACTCCTAAACCTGATAAACAGCTTCGGTGAAGTAGCTGGATATAAAATAAACTCAAACAAGTCAATGGCCTTTCTCTATACAAAGAATAAACAGGCTGAGAAAGAAATTAGGGAAACAACACCCTTCTCAATAGTCACAAATAATATAAAATATCTTGGCGTGACTCTAACTAAGGAGGTGAAAGATCTGTATGATAAAAACTTCAAATCTCTGAAGAAAGAAATTAAAGAAGATCTCAGAAGATGGAAAGATCTCCCATGCTCATGGATTGGCAGGATCAACATTGTAAAAATGGCTATCTTGCCAAAAGCAATCTACAGATTCAATGCAATCCCCATCAAAATTCCAACTCAATTCTTCAACGAATTGGAAGGAGCAATTTGCAAATTTGTCTGGAATAACAAAAAACCTAGGATAGCAAAAAGTCTTCTCAAGGATAAAAGAACTTCTGGCGGAATCACCATGCCAGACCTAAAGCTTTACTACAGAGCAATTGTGATAAAAACTGCATGGTACTGGTATAGAGACAGACAAGTAGACCAATGGAATAGAATTGAAGATCCAGAAATGAACCCACACACCTATGGTCACTTGATCTTCGACAAGGGAGCTAAAACCATCCAGTGGAAGAAAGACAGCATTTTCAACAATTGGTGCTGGCACAACTGGTTGTTATCGTGTAGAAGAATGCGAATCGATCCATACTTATCTCCTTGTACTAAGGTCAAATCTAAGTGGATCAAGGAACTTCACATAAAACCAGAGACACTGAAACTTATAGAGGAGAAAGTGGGGAAAAGCCTTGAAGATATGGGCACAGGGGAAAAATTCCTGAACAGAACAGCAATGGCTTGTGCTGTAAGATCGAGAATCGACAAATGGGACCTAATGAAACTCCAAAGTTTCTGCAAGGCAAAAGACACCGTCAATAAGACAAAAAGACCACCAACAGATTGGGAAAGGATCTTTACCTATCCTAAATCAGATAGGGGACTAATATCCAACATATATAAAGAACTCAAGAAGGTGGACTTCAGAAAATCAAATAACCCCATTAAAAAATGGGGCTCAGAACTGAACAAAGAATTCTCACCTGAGGAATACCGAATGGCAGAGAAGCACTTGAAAAAATGTTCAACATCCTTAATCATCAGGGAAATGCAAATCAAAACAACCCTGAGATTCCACCTCACACCAGTCAGAATGGCTAAGATCAAAAATTCAGGTGACAGCAGATGCTGGCGAGGATGTGGAGAAAGAGGAACACTCCTCCATTGTTGGTGGGAGTGCAGGCTTGTACAACCACTCTGGAAATCAGTCTGGCGGTTCCTCAGAAAACTGGACATAGTACTACCAGAGGATCCAGCAATACCTCTCCTGGGCATATATCCAGAAGATGCCCCAACAGGTAAGAAGGACACATGCTCCACTATGTTCATAGCAGCCTTATTTATAATAGCCAGAAGCTGGAAAGAACCCAGATGCCCCTCAACAGAGGAATGGATACAGAAAATGTGGTACATCTACACAATGGAGTACTACTCAGCTATTAAAAAGAATGAATTTATGAAATTCCTAGGCAAATGGATGGACCTGGAGGGCATCATCCTGAGTGAGGTAACACATTCACAAAGAAACTCACACAATATGTATTCACTGATAAGTGGATATTAGCCCCAAACCTAGGATACCCAAGATATAAGATATAATTTGCTAAACACATGAAACTCAAGAAGAATGAAGACTGAAGTGTGGACACTATGCCCCTCCTTAGATTTGAGAACAAAACACCCATGGAAGGAGTTACAGAGACAAAGTTTGGAGCTGAGATGAAAGGATGGACCATGTAGAGACTGCCATATCCAGGGATCCACCCCATAATCAGCATCCAAACGCTGACACCATTGCATACACTAGCAAGATTTTATTGAAAGGACGCAGATGTAGCTGTCTCTTGTGAGACTATGCCGGGGCCCAGCAAACACAGAAGTGGATGCTCACAGTCAGCTAATGGATGGATCATAGGGCTCCCAATGGAGGAGCTAGAGAAAGTAGCCAAGGAGCTAAAGGGATCTGCAACCCTATAGGTGGAACAACATTATGAGCTAACCAGTACCCCGGAGCTCTTGACTCTAGCTGCATATATATCAAAAGATGGCCTAGTCGGCCATCACTGGAAAGAGAGGCCCATTGGACTTGCAAACTTTATATGCCCCAGTACAGGGGAATACCAGGGCCAAAAAGGGGGAGTGGGTGGGCAGGGGAGTGGGGGTGGGTGGATATGGGGGACTTTTGGTATAGCATTGGAAATGTAAATGAGTTAAATACCTAATAAAAAATGGAAAAAAAAAAAGAAAAAAAAAAAAGAAAATATCTAATAAATAAATAAATAAATAGCAAGAGGCCTGAGAGCAAGTCACAAATGAATGTAAATAAATGAAATAATTAAAATTAACCAAATTTATCTCAGCCCTCATGCTGTATATATTGGAAAAAATAGAATTCTAACTATACCAGGGAATATTCTAAGTGTATTTAAAAATTATAATTAATGACTTCAATAAAAATAAATATATCTAAGAAAAAAAAAAAAAAAAAAGAAACTGAGAGCTGGGCGTGGTAGTGCATGCCTGTAATCTCAGCACTCAGGAGGCAGCGGCAGGAGGATCTCTGAGTTCAAGGCCAGCCTGGTATACAAAGTGAGTTCCAGGACAGCCAGGGTTCTGTGTCTTGGAAGAAAAAAAAAAAAAAAAAGAACAAGAACAAGAACCAAAAAAGGAAAGTCATTGAGGAATAACTTTAAGTTGTTAGCTAAAAACAAGTTTTGAATCTCATTCCATCCAACTCACTGCCTATCAGACCATGGCCAAATGAGGAAGGCAGATTCCACATCTACACAACGATGATAAAGAATTCTTATTTGAAAAAAAAAATGCAAAATAATGAATTCTATCCAAAGGTTGTAATGTATGAAATATGCAACTATAATGAGCACACACATACTGTACAACATAGTCTGGTGGAAAAAAACACTCAGGAAAGAACAGAGTCTGGATTGTAAACCTGGTTCTGCTATTAGCTGGAAATCCTAAGGAAAATGACAGCGCAATTTAAAGATAACCCATGGAAGCTCTTGGTTTTTCTGCTGTATTGAAAGTACACAGATGTGTGGAATGATTGGAATGGTTGTGTGGTTTACACACACACACACACACACACACACACAAGCACGCATGCACACATTACTAGTTTGGGTTGTAAAGAATTTTAAAGGTTACTTTAGATATTATGAAAGAGTTTAACCAGATAGCCAAATTTTACTAAAATATGTATCCTACCAAGCATTTTGGGCTAAGGAATAGAATATATAGATTCCCAAGCATCTTTGAAGAAATGACAAAAGTTATTTTTTAGTAAAGCCAAAGAAGTAAATTAAGCACTAGTTACGGATTGTAAGAATGTATTCTAAGTATGCGTTCGGAAGCCTTTCTGAGGATTCTAACTTATGGGGCAGAGCACAGTCTGGCTTTTGCTATATGCATGTATAAACTGAGACAAGGCCATCTCAGTATCCTATGTCTGATGCACGAGAGCAGCTTACAAATGGGACATGGAGACACAGAGTCAGCAGCAAATGCACACGAAGGACTGTGTGCCCCGCACCCCTGGGATGATTAAGATTTTGTCAGAGAAAAAGTAAATCCACATAGTAGGAAAACAAATGTCTTAGGCATTTGGAGCCTGGAGAACTTGGCCAAACTATTGTTCACTGTGCACAGTTTGTGTCTTCACACTCAGATGTTGTTGAAACAGCAGACTTAAAAGAAATAATGTCAATGAATCCTACCAAGCACTATACATGACCTCTGGGGTAATTAGCAATCATTCAAAAGCAACAAGACTAAACTGTTCTATTCTTTATTACTGTCAGCTCTTATCTTGATCAGCATTTTAATAAAGATGGTTCGTTTCTAAGACAGTTTCATGAATCAGTCATAATTACATTCTGACATGCAGTGAATAGTAAAGCAAAACTAAATATCACTTCATCAACCTTTCTAACCTTTATGCAAGTATTAACTGTAAATAATTTTTACACAGTCCCACAACAGGGAATCTGCATATTTCTTAGCTTTGTACATACTTTACCCCAAATGAATTTCCTGTGACCTATACCTGAAAAACACAATCAGCCATAATTATCCAGTTTTGTGAGATGTTCAGGTGTTGCCTTTCAGAGTTCAAATCAACTTGAAGTATAAAAGGCTACTTTATTCTACAAATGACACAATATGCAAAGTGGGTTAAGTAGCCAAAAGCATCCCAGAGCATTGTGGCTTGAAAGAAGTCTACTTGGAATCACAACGTCATCAGAGAGCTATCCTTAAGCACTGACACTAACAAGCATTGATTCGTAGGTGACAAGAGAGGAAGGGACAGCGGTGACTGAATTATATATGACATGTGCTCAAAGAAGGACATTGGGGGAGGGGGGTGTGCAGTGCTGCACTTAGGATCTGAAGGGGAGGGTTGTTTTTTCATGCAGTGCCAAATCGCCGAAGGGAACAGTTGGAACTGTGTCAGAGACAGGAGACTTACGGAGGGGCACTGCTCTGAGCCTGAGCAGTCTACCTACCCACCTCAGCTTTCCCTCCACCCTTGCAAAACAGATAGGTGACTTCTGAGTTTTCAGGTGACTAATTTATTTTTGCTGGGGATCAATTTGAAAATATGTTGGGCCATCCAAGGGAACACAAATCAACCAGCAAAATAAATGAACACTGGATTTTAGCTGAGTTGGTTGTTTCTGAGCACTCAAAAATTTCAAAATAAATGCAAGACTTTCTCCAAAAGAAACTCTTGCTTCCCAGGTGTGAGATGACAGTGCACAGACCATTGTGGACACACAGCCAGCTTCTCAGGATGTGAATCTCACTCAAAAATAAACTGAGGTTCACAGTAAATATACTGAGTGATATCTTAACCAAACTGATCTCATTTAAAAACTTAAACCCTGTAACTAAGAACATACTTCCATTTTCCTTAGTGTCATTTCCATTTTAAGGTAAGTTCTTTGCAAAAAGCAATCTAAAATTACTCCCTGTGTGGTTTCTTATCATCTTTCTTATAAAACAATCTTACTAGAATGTTACCGATTTGAAGAGCGAAAGATTCACCGGGAAGAATTGAAAGCGCAGAAATGTATTGTCTTCTGTGTAATAGAAATGTATTGTCTTCTATGGGATAAATTTTGTTTAATTTCTCTGGTCGGGTCTCCTGCACAGTCATCCTTTCTAGAGGAGCAAGCTAAGAAGTAGGGAGAAATTTTGTTTTGGTTTTTAAAAAAGAAAGAAAAAAAAAAGAAAGAAAGAAAAACAGATTTCCCAGGGGGGGAAAAAAACCAAAGTCTGATTAAGATTTAAACAAAGCTAAAGATGGCTCCATCGGAGGCCTGAGGAGGTCCGCTGCCTCATTAAGGACAACTGAAAACTTGGGATGCATTTTTGTTTCAAGGGAATCCAAAAGTCCTTGGTGTAAAAGCAGACGGGGGTGCGGGATCCATTCAGTCTCTCTGTACCACAACCATTCTGTCAAAAGTATAAAACCCTGTCTGTGTGCAGCCAAGTCACAATGACTCTTCCAACATCAAAGGCTTTGCACCACGAGGGTTTTTTTTTTTCTTCAAAATTTATTCAAGCTAAGGGCAGAGAGACAACGATTCATACACGCTAATTATGCCTAATTATCTCTTCCCTTTTCTGACCAGCTCCGGCCAGGGCTAAATGCTATCTGGATTTCTCACAACCTCCCTCTGCCCTGTCCGTCCCACCCCACAGTGGAGGCTTTGAAGAAAACAGTTGTGGCTTTTCAGAGTTCCCTCAATGTAGAGTTCAAGCAAATTAAATAATGATTCTGTTAGTTTTGACACGTTTGTGCGTTAAATATGAGGACCTCTTGGTTAATTTGGCAAATTCCTCACAACTCTTCATGGGTAGATCATAGTAACGCCCGCCTGTATAGGAGCGTCTCCTCGTGTTTGCTTTTCATGATCCAAATGCAATGTTTATTGGATTAAAGTTCTTCTCTGCAGCCCTCCATGGTGGCCTGTGACAAAGAGCTTAAAAGTTCTTTTAATTGGCTTGAGTTTTAAGGGAAGGGAAAGGGAAAATTCTATTTCACATTACATCACTAGCCAAGAAAATTGCCATGTGTAATTAAACTAATTTATCTCATGATTCAAAGAAGCCACTAATTCATATTTAAGACACACTTCCTTTAAACCATTTTTGTCACCACAGAACTGATTCCTTGTAATTAAATTGAAAATAACTATTTATTCAACGACAAAAATTCAAGTATTAAACTATATATTTTCATGTAAGCCACAGCTGCTTGGATTTCAGTTAAAAACTAGTCTATAACTAATATATTTTATAGAAAATCTTTATTTTCATTTTACAAGACAAGAAAAATATTTTTAAAACCATATGCTCCAAATTATTTTCTTATAGGCTGTCTAACACAAAGTATTCATCTGGGGATAAAGATGGGTAAGAATTACCTCTCAAGATTACTTTACAAAAATTCAAAATTTTTAATCCTATTTATCCACTTCAAAAACACAAAACAAGAATATGACTGCCAGTGACGTTTAATTCTTCTATCAATATGTTTTTCAGTAATTTTTAAGTTGATTTTTCTCAAGCTTATATGAAATAAATTCATAGGGGACGCCTTGGGTAGATATCCTTAATTTACTTGGGCCTAAGAGACACCTATCACAGAAATGCATATGAAATGATCATTGGAGGGGGGGGGCATCTTATAAGATATGAAACACCCTACAGGACTCAGGTGAACTCTAATGGTTTGTAGGAAGTCAGAGTTTCTTGAACCCAGGAGTCTGGTCTGCTAGTTCTGTTCTCCTTTGTTTCTTTCAGTTTCAAGTATTAAAAAGGCAACTCCTAAGTAAAGACACCATCATGTTAAGGAAGAGTGACGTCAGCCTGTAAGGCTGACTGGGGATGGGAGGGATAGCCCAGCAGACGCCAGCTAGGTAGACACTACCCATGAGGCTAATTCTGATGATTCAATGCACTGTGCCAAAAGGCATCAGGAACACAGCGGCAAATAAATCTCAGCAGTTGTGAAAGTCATAGCAGGCCAGAGAGCACGATCCATTTACTGAGCAGCTCTAGCATCCTAGCGCAGGTGCTGGACAAAGAGAAATGCCACTGTGGTTTGCCTAAGGTCATAATCAAGTTTTCTAAAGTTTGGCACTGAAGAGCACAGCGTACGAACATTCTCAAAGTGTCGCTAACAGGCTAAGAGTCCCTCTGAAAAGATTCTCAATAAAGAAAGTCATAAAGACCAGGATACAGCTTTCACGCTTTTAATCAAGAAAACATAACAGTCTAGAAATATTACCATGGAGATGTATAGTCATCCCTGAATATTAAATAGTACAAACTTAGTAACAACAAAACTGTTACTCTCTTTGATTATTAAGTATCCATACATTGCATATTTAAGTCAAATCATAATAACAACACTTCTAAATGAGTAATGTTTTATCAGAAATGGGAATTTCCTAACAGCTGATGCTAGAACCTTACTGTTCTCTGATTTCATTTTCTACACGGCACTAATGGAAGAGAAACGTAAGATGGTAGACTGGTCTGCAGGTTGCTGGCCACCAGCTCACAGCTATCGTGCCATTCACCCCAATTTTAGCATTTAAGGGAAAATAAAGAACTTTCTGTCATTGGGCAATGACAGTCAGACGCTGAGTTACTGGTGGTGTCACATGTGTGTGAGGAACAAGGCATAGGCTAATGCCCAGGACATTCCGACGAGGGTGTTCTTCTAGAGTTACTCTAGAGTTCAACTGACAAAGTTCTACAAAGAAAGTGAGATTCATGATGAATCTCTTTAAAAGCTACAGACAGCATTTCTTTCATCATGGAAAAAAAAATTACACAAAATGGTCTATGAGTGGTAGGCAGTGGAGTAAACAGGATTTCTACCCAAATATAAAAGATAGCCCTGATGCGTCACCTGTTCCCAGAACCTGATCAGATGGGAAGAGAAATCACTGCTAGCTAATCCGACCCTCACGGCTAAGATTAGTCTAATTGGAAGTAGCCTAAGAAACAAAAACCGATTCTTCTGACAAAGTATAGTCATCCTCTATAGCTTTAATCACAACCATCTTAAATGCCGATGATAACATGGATTATGTTGAATGGATATTACTCAATCAATATACACTCAAGGCCTGTTATTCTTTTACTCTGTATAGAATACTGGGCAGCATGGACTCAGGCCGAGGCAGGAGGATTGCTGCAAGTTTGAGGCCAGTCTGAGTTTCACAGTGAGCTTTGGACCAGCCTGATATACAGACCATGAATAATCAACCAATGGAGTGGAAAGAAGGCTACAGATATGGCTCAGACAGAGGCTATGTGACCAGTAGTTGATCAGAGCCTGGGTTCAGTCTCCAAGGCTTCAAGTACATACTGTGCCTGGATGCTTGCAGGTATCCACATATGAAAATGAACTTTCATCTGATTCTAACGAAGCCAATAATCTCAAGCGACTGAATTAGCTGTAACTCCTCATGGCTCCCCTCTTGGAATCTGGCCAGCCAAACTCCCTCCTTTTATCAAGCATTTCTCCAGCTTCTGAAGTAATAGTTTCTCTGAGAGCTACTACTGAGTCTACCCTAACATGGGATTCCTGTCACATGGACATGTGCTGTTTACACATATGATCTGTTCATTCCTCACATGCTTCATCAGTGAGGGTCCACACACTGTCTGGGAAAGGGCAAAAGGGCATGGTTAGGCTTTCAAGACCATTAGTCTCTGCCATGGGGACTCCACCCTGTAGCTGCAGTGTGAAAAGAGCTATAGATAACATACCAAAAAAAAAAAAAAAAAAAAAAAAAAAAAAAAGGCATGAAGCTTTTCAATAAAGCTTTATTCACAAAAGTAGGTAGCAGGCCAGACCTGGCCACTGCCTATGTATGCTGACTTTGGTACTGTTTCTGTGAACTACTACAGTGCAGAGGCTGAGACAGGTATATGCAATTGTAAAAGAATGAAAGTGTTAACAATTTTATTGATGCTTTAGAGAAAATTACTTTAGAAATAATCACACACTTTAGAAAAACATCACTCAACATATAAAACCCACAACAAATACCACACTGCATCAGCTGGCCAGTGGGGAGTTTTAAATTACAGACTTTTAACAATTGCTCTGTTAACCATCTTTCTTGCATAAGAGGAAGAAGTGCCAACATGATGCTTTTTATTCGTGTGCACCAAGTACATCTTGCTTTTATTTGGAGGCATGGAGGGGAAAATCTAAGTTTTATACAAACGCACAAAGCCTCCAGTAAACGGAAGAATAGTAATGATTAGTTCATAAAATATTAATGAACTTAATTACTAATCACATTTTAGATTTACAGTCTTCATGGTTTCCTCCTTTCTGTACACCCTTCCTTCACGGTCACACCTTTCAGGTTTTCCCTGTAACTTTCGACTCTGTAAGTCTCCAGGTAAGGACCACGTGCCCCTTGGGAGAATCCTGACCTCTGCCGCTCTCTCTGTTCAAGCTGCCTCTCTCTACCACATACTCAGGCATCTCGTACTTAATTCAATTACAGAAGTGCTCACATGACACGATAGGAATGCTATTGCCTGAAATGTTTAATCAGATTCAATTCAACCACCACCAATTATTTTACTGTAATATCTCTATTTATAAGTTATTCATTTTGACTGGTGGGTTGAAATCTTAAAAGTAATTCGCTCAGGAAATTTTATAAAGACTGTAATTCCTACATTATCATGTGTCCAAAAATACATATCTGTGGTTTTTTTTTATTTAACTCCTTCTGAAATGTAACAGAGATTTATTTATTTATGTATTTATTTATTTATACACTGGCCCATTTATTTGGGCAGGGTCTCACAATGTAGTCCAGGCTAGCCTTGAATATGCAATTCTTACTGCCTCAACCTCTCCAGTGCCAGGATCACAGGAGTCTGCCACCATGCTTGGCATGTCTAGGGGGTTATATGTGCACACTGATCTAACCGATCAGAAACCATGTATTCTTTTCATTGTTTCATCTTATGTGTATGGGTGTTTTGCTTGAAGGGATGTGTGCAGCATCCTAGGAAGGTAGAAGACGGCACTGGATGCCGTGAAGCTGGAGTTCGGGCAGTTGTTAGTGGCCATTTGGATACTGGGGATTAAACAGGACTCCCCTAAAAGAGCAGTCAGTGCTCTTAACCCTCGAGTCATCTCGCCAGCCCTGACACGGTGGGAACAAGTCTGCTTTACTCTGGGATCTACCTGGAATGGACAGTTCTCAGACCAACTCGGGGATCCTCCCCATTTAATTTCTTTTCTTACTGACTATAGAGTTTTCCTTTGCCCAGGAGTTAAATCACACAACAGATAAATATATTATTCTTGGTGGAGTTAGGCAAATACACTGTGAATACTATAAACCTATTTTCTACTTTATCCTTAGGTCTTTTTTTCTTCAGACATGACTTGTGACCAGTGACTCAGTGACTCAGAAAGCTCAGTCAGGAGGGTAATGAGTTCAAGTCCAACATGAGCAGAACTGGAAAACCTTCTCACACACTCACGAACACAGGCACAGACACAGACACAGACACACGAATGGAATGAACGGTGACACTTGGACCTGCTTTGCCTATCTGGTGTCATCTCTGTAATAGTTTTTAACCCCAAAATTTTTCTCTTTGTTTTTATTTCTGCCAGCTTGTTTCTCTTCTGATCTTATAGTCAATTTATCTCCTTTACTGTATTAGTAACGTGACTTCTTTAATTTCTCTGAAAATAAAATTTCTCTGACTTGTTTTCCAAGTCAGTGCGGTCATCCTGTGTTACTCTGCGCAACAAGTAAGTAGTCATGTCTTTCTCTCTTTCCTGCTCCGAGTCTGCCTTCCTATAAGTGTGTGTGTGTGTGTGTGTGTGTGTGCGTGCGCGCGTGCATGTCTATGAGAGAGAGGGGGGAGACAGAGAGAGAACACACACATGCCACTATGCACGAGGAGATCAGAGAACAACTCTGTAGTGCTTTCTCTCCTTCCGCATGCCCACAGTTCTGAGGATTGACCTTGGGCCTCAGCCCTTTCTCCTGCAGCCATTCTGATGCGTCCTCAGAGAGGCATGTGGTAGAAACGTATCCTCAGCACAACAGTGCTGAATTCAGGGTGGGACTTTAGGAGGCGGCTGTGGCCTGAGGATGCCGACCTTAGAGATGGACTGATAGATACTGTTATCAGGAGAGGTCCCTGGGGCGTGCATTCCTTCACGTTTCTCTGTGTGCCCCCTCCCCAGCAGGAGTGAATACAGCATGAGGGCCCACTAGATCCACATTTCCATGATCATGGAATTCCTGGCTTCCAGAGCTTCACCAAGTGACCTGTATTCTTTACCACACGCCCCCCCCACCCCCCATTCCCAGTTATTCTAGCATCACAAACTGGACAAAGACACCTGCCACTACATTCACTTTTATGGTGGTAATGTTCAATCCATTTGCTTTGTGCTAATACTTCAACTTTAAATATAAGAGTCCTGTCCAGATCTGCTGATTTCCTAAGAACAGTGGGCCAATCTGATCTGTTTAAAAAATTTATTCATCTGAATAAAAATATATGATCATTTTAGCTGTGTTGAAAATATCTAAAAGAGAATATTTAAATCACTTAAAATATTATTCAGATACAATTTCAATCAGCATTTGAGATGCTCCTTCCCAGTATGGTCCTGTGTGTACATTATTCTCATATTTTCATGGCTTTAGTCAAGCTCTTGCGTTATGCTGTGTTCCCGATGTCTGTGATTAGTAGGGCTTCTAGAAAATTCTTCCCTGAATAATTACACTAGATCCTCCCATGTGAGCATGGCCAGTGTTTGCCTAACTGCATCACACATGAAACAAAGCAGGAGGTGGGGCTTGGGGGGGGGGGGACACTCTGTGCTCATCACTGTTTTCAGATTTATACTTTTCTATGTCTATGGTAAAACATGGCTGAGTAACTGAACTACTCTTTTTGTTTATAATTAAAATCCAAGGTGCTGGAAATGTAGGCTGGGCACAGAGGCCCTGAGTACACCACAGCGAGGAGGGAAGGGAGGAAGAGCAATCTCAGAGCTCATGCCTTGAACTGAGAGCACAATGGAGACAGATTATATTGGGAATGGTAATTGGCTTGGAGACCTCAAAGCCACACCTAGTGACAAACATTCTCCAGCAAGGTCACACCTTCTTAACTTACCCAAACAGCTCACCGACTGGGGACCAAGTCTTTAACTATCTGAGTCTATGTGGGACATTCTCACTAACCCATGTCATTCTGTTCCCTGGCCTCCATAGACTTGCGGCCATGCTATAATAACAACATACTTAAGTCTAAATTCATAAGTCCTCAGACTCTTTTAGTCTAAATATTGTTTTAAAGGCACAAAATTTTTTCTGAGACACAAAGCTATCTCTTAACCTTAATCCCCTGTAAAAATAAAAAATAAAAAAATTTCATACTTTTAACATATAACAGCACAAAATATATATACTCCATCCCTGGAACCAAATTCTCTATTAGTTACTTTTTCACTGCTGTGATAAAGGACCAGGTCTGAGGCAACTGACAGACGTTTACCTGGGCTTACATTTCCTGAGGGTTAGGTCATCAATGGCAGAAACAGCATGGCAGTAGGCAGGAAGAGGATGCTGAGGGCTCAGATCTCAAACCACAAGTACAAAACAGAGAGAGTGCACGGGGAAAGGGTACTAGGCTTTGAGGTTTCAGTGACATCATCCAACAAGGCCACGCCCAAGTCTCCCCAAACAGTGCCACCAACTGGGAACCAAGGACTCAAATACCTGACGCTGTGGTGCCATCACATGCACTGACATTAAGGTGAATTGTTGCTAAGGGTACATGACTTAGCAAAGAACAAGGCACACGAAACGGGGAAGCACGTAAGCACTCTGAATAGCCAAAGTAAACTAACATTCTCTAAACACCAGTGGCTTCACTGGAGAGCCCAGGCTGGAGCTGAGCCGAGTCACTAGGGAAGTACTGAAACAAACCCGGACACATGCGTCCTAAAGATACTTAGAACACCTCAAAGGTGGTGGTGGTGGTGCATGTCTTTAACCCCAGCACTCAGGAGGGAAAGGCAGGCAGATCTCTGTGGGTTTGAGGCCAGTCTGATCTGCAGAGTGAGTTCCAGGACAGCCAAGGCTACACAGAGAAATCCTGTCTCAAAAAGCAACTCTCAATAGACTCAAGTTTAACTGCAAGACATTCAGCCACTGCCAAATTAAAAAGAGAAAAGAATCTTAGCCCATTTAAAGGCAATAATAGACTCAATGCAATGGACACTGTGTCTTAGCATCTGATCTAAGTTACCAGATATGGGGGAATTAACCAACAACCAGGAATAGCTGAGATGGGAGAACTTACATATGAAGACATTTAATACAGTGGCTTCCACTTTGGGGATGTGGAGATGTATAATTTTGAACTCTGGATATTACTTATAAAGCAAATATTAAAAGACTCTGAAAGTGTCAATATGGATGACTGTCCCAATACCTCGCGAGCAACAGGGATGACATTTCTCCTAAGCAGCTTACATATCATCTTCTGCACTATAAAAGCCATCCATCCAGAGGGAGAAGCTCCCAGCCCAGTGCCAGCTATATTTAAGATTGTGAGTATGTGTGTGTGCTTACATTGATTGATTGTGAGGGGATGGGGGAGGGAGGGACATGTGCTCTATGTGTGCAGGCATGCCATGGCACATATACAGTTGTCAGGAGACAACTTTCAGGAGTCAGTTCTCCTCTTTCACCATGTGGGTTCCAAGGATTTGACTCAGGTCAATGACTTTACTCACTGAGCTATCTATATGGTCCTCATCATGATATATTATATCTATGTGTGTGTGTATATATACATATACATACACAAATATATATATATATATATATATATATATATATATATATATATATATATATATATTGCCAGCAGTGCCTCTAACTGCTTAGTCCACTGACCAAAGACATCCATGGAACTTGTGACTGTGGCCCACATCATCACTGCCACCCAGAAGACTATAGGTGCCTTCCCCAGGGAACTGTGGTACTGAACTTACAGATACTGCTATGTCAGTGAACAGGATGTCCACTGACATGGGGCTTCTGTGTACCCACCCATAACATATCATGGGTGTGACCTGCATGTGGAGAGAGGGCTCAGATGTAATGAGATCAAGAACAGGTTTTTTTTGTTGTTTGTTTGTTTGGTTGGTTGTTTGGTTGTTTGTTTGGTTGGTTGCTTGGTTGGTTTTTTCGAGACAGGGTTTCTCTGTGTAGCTCTGGCTGCCCTGGAACTCACTTTGTAGACCAGACTGGCCTCAAACTCAGAAATCCACCTGCCTCCAAGTGCTGGGATTAAAGGTGTGCGCCACAGGAGACACTGAAGCTCCGATGGGCACCCTGCAGGGCACTGAGGATATGGTTTTCTGCTCAGCGTCACAGTGACCCTCACTCATCAGCCTTTGATGCTGAGGCTGCACTGCTCCCAAGAACCTCTCTATCAAGTTCATGCCCTGGTGCACAATGGATTCGGCTACATAAACAGTACAGCCAACTCTATGGTCCATATGACTCCAAGGAGTCAAGTCTGATCTTGAGCCCCAGTGAGCACATGCAGAAAGAAAGGGCCTCAGCTCCCTATACATTTCCACCAACGCAGTCCCTCCATACACAGACGGTTTCCGTGCTGGATTCCCCAGAGAAGAAGTGCTTAAGGTCCTACAATGGCATATGTCACCAATAAAGTCTACTGTACTCCCCCAAAGGAAGAAAAGATGTTCAGCCACAATGTGACCCTACCTCGGCCTCAGTGGGATGTGTATTGGTTTTTGTTTGTTTGATTGTTTTCCAAGAAAAGAAACAAGCATTGGCAAGGATGTAGAGGCACTACGACCTCGATGGTGGGAACATAAAATAGCAGGGCCTCTATAGAGAGCAGTATGCCCATGTCTTAAATAAATTAAGTATAGCCGGGCGCGGTGGCGCACGCCTTTAATCCCAGCACTCGGGAGGCAGAGGCAGGCGGATTTCTGAGTTCGAGGCCAACCTGGTCTATAAAGTGAGTTCCAGGATAGCCAGGGCTACACAGAGAAACCCTGTCTCGAAAAACCAAAAAAAAATAAATAAATTAAGTATGCAATTACCACATGTGATGGTTAATTTCCATCGCCAACTTGACTAATCGCCATGGAAACACATCACATGTGTCTATGAAGATGTTTCCAGAAAGTCTTAACTGAGCAAGGAAGACTCACTTGAGTGTGGGCAGCACCATCCCATGGGCTGGGTCCCAGGCTGAGCAAAGAGAACACCACCGAGTCCAGCACTCCCTCTGTGCTCCGGCTGTCCACGCACTGTGGTCAGGACCTCACACTCCTGCTGCCATGCCTCGCAGCCATGCTGAACTGGATGCCTTATAAACTGTAAGGGAAAGGAACCCCACCCTCCTTAACTCCCTCTTGTTACAGCAAGAACAAACATAACTGATGTGCCTCATTCCACTTCTAGACTCCAAAGGACATGGCTGTCCTCATTGGGCCTTTGCCAATCTGAAACAAACTAGTTATCTGGGAAGAGAAACCTCGATTGAGAAAATGCTTATATCAGATTGGTCTGTGGGCAAGCCTGTAAGGCATTTTTTAAATGTTTGACACAGAAAGGCCCAGCACATTGGGGACAATGCCACCCCTCAGTAAACAGTCCTGGGTGCTATAAAAAAATCAGGATGAATCAGGTAAGAGGAGCGAGCCAGTAAGCAGCATTCCTCATGGCCTCTACTCCTGTTCCTGCCTCCAGGTTCCTGCCTTGGGTTGCTGCCCTGAGTTCCTTTAGCGCTAGACTATGATCAGAACATGAAAGGCAAACAAATCCTTTTCTACTCACGTTTCCTTGGTCATGGTGTTTTCCACAGCAATAGAAACCCTACCTAGGATGACATGTGTTTGCACCAAAAATGTTCACGGCGGCTTTACTCACAATAGGAAAAATGTGCAGTTATCTCAAATATCCATCAGCAAAAGACTGGGTAAACAAAATGTGGTATATATAATAATAGATAATTTTCACACCATTCAAAAGAACAGAGGCCAGGCACAGTGGTACAAACCTATAATCCCAGCACTCTGGAGACTGAGGCAAGAGGAGTGTCAGCTCAGGACCAGCCTGGCTACACAGTGAAACCTTGCCTTTTAAAAGTGGGAGAGGGCAGAGAACAAAATGCTCAGATATGCGACCACATGGATAGACCTTGAAAACACTATTTTTCTCTACTTTCTTATGTGACTCCTTTTCTTTTCCGTGTGTGTATGTGTGTGTGCTCTGCACATAACCCGAGGGTTGACATTGGCTGTCTTTCTTAATTGCTCTCTACTTTATACACTTACAAGGGCAGGACCTTTTTACCAGGCCAGCTTGCTCTGAAAACCTGTCTCTGCCTCCTGCCCTTACTAGGTCCATGCTTGCATGACAAGTGTTCCATACATACATGCCCTCAGTCCCTGAGTGATTTCTTTAACTCGAATGCTATCTAGAAGTGTATGTCCTCATTTGCAAACAAGAAACTCTGACTTACCATACATTATGATGCTGCTCACGGGTGATTGGGCACGGTGTCCAGAGACTGTCTGACTTCTGTCCAGACCTGATTTCTGTCTTTCAGATTTATTAGTGAGACTGGCTCGCGGGGTTGCTCAGATCCTTGCTGCGTTTCCCCACAGCTATAAAAAGCTCTATGAGAAGCATCCTCTCCTAAGGGAATCAGTCCTCTGATGGTTCTGTCACTTTTCTTACATGCCTGGAGGCCATCCCTATCGAAATGAGTAAGCATCACTTGCCAATAAAGCGTTCTAGAATCATGGCGTGCTAATACCACAGTACCAGGCACATACACACAGCCTGTGCAAGCACTGTTACTATGGCCACTTTAAATTTTTATCACATAATTCTAATATCTCTATCAATTTGATTGATGCCACTGTCAGGTGGTCTTTTCACACTAATTTGAGATCTTCCTGGTCTTTGGTGGAAGTGTTTTTTTCACTAAAACCTGAGAACATTTTTGTAATCTGTCATGAGACTTGAAGCTTATTTTAATTAGACTTTTATAGTGTGTGTGTATATATATGTGTGTGTGTATCCATATATATATATATATATATATATATATATATATATATATATATCATAATACATGTAATACACCTACATACATACATACATACACACACACAACACACACACACACACACACACAAGGCATGGTAGTGCACACCTTAATCCCAGCACTCTGATCTCTGATTCAAGGCCAGGCTGAGTTCCAGGACAGACAGGACTACATAGAGAAACCCTATCCAGAAAAAAAATATGCATACCATAGATGTATCACCTTAACTCTGGCTTTAAGCATATCCACTGGGTTCTCCATCATCATCCATTTAGGGAACCTTTCATCATAACAGATACATTACTAACTAGATACTCTGTTCTCAGTATACACAGTATCCATTCCTCTGGGGCTGCGATAGATCAGGGTTAAGAACTCTTGTTCTTAAAGACAATCTGATTACGATTTCCAGCATCCAAATGGCAGCTCGCAGCCATCCATAACTCCAGATTCAGGATGCCCATGATAAACAGACATACATGTAAGCAAGATACTCATAGATATAAAATAAATAAATATCTATTCTTTCTTCTGCCCAACACCTGATACCCTCCAGTCTAGTTTTGCTCTCTATTTCCCTGTCTCTTTAGGTAACTCACATAAACAAATCACACAATATTTGGCCTTTAAAAAAAATGTATCCTTTTTGTTCCTGGCTTGTTTCACTTCATATAGTGTTTTCAAGATTCATTCATATTATAGCTATAAGTCAGAATTTCAATCCATTTTATGACAGAATACTATTCTAATATATATATGTACTATTCCAATACATATATGTACTATTCTAACATACATGTATACAATTCTAATATATATACAAACTATTCCAATATATAGTCTATATTGTATTTATATAGATTTATACCATATTTATTGATATTTATTGTATTTTAATTATATAATTCCCTATCATTCCTAGTATCTAATAAAAGTGCTATTATTTATTAAGAACTTACATAAGTGCTTGTTATTTTTCAATACATCAAGCAATAAACTATAAGCTTCTGTGGTACATTATAAATTCTGTTTACTAGGGAGAAACAAAGAAAATGTATTTATTCATTTTTAAATATTTATTTATTTAATGTATGTAAGTACACTGTAGCTGTTTTCAGACACACCAGAAGAGGGCATCAGATTCCATTACAGATGGTTGTGAGCCACCATGTGGTTGCTGGGAATTGAACTCAGGACCTCTGGAAGAGCAGTCAGTACTCTTAACCACTGAGCCATCTCCCTAGCCCCGAAAATGTATTTATAATATTCTTTTCCCTCAATAAATTCTAATTTTCTTTTTACTAAACTAATAAGACTCTGTTACTTTTATATCTTTATTTAGAGAGAACACGTTTATGTACATATATGTGTGTGAGCATGCATGTGTGTATATGTGTAAGTGTGTGTGTGGCTGCACACATATCATAGCGTGTGTGGAGGTCAGAGAACCATTTCTGAGAGTCAGTTCTCTCCTCCCACCAGTGCCTCTATCCCTTTACCAATCATCAGCACCGCTATGTGCTTTACATTGGTTTCTGCTGTACATTTCTCTCAGCTGGGCCAAGATGAAAGTCATGTTATCATCTGTAAGTAGGTAAGATGCCACTCAAGTAAATATGAAGCCATCCTTACTTACAAAGGAGTCTTCACACATACAAACTGCCCAACTTTGCTTTCTGTTGCTTTGATAAAGCACTGTTCAAAAGCATATTAGGGAAGGGAAGGGTTGAATTCACTTTCATGGAGGGAAGCCAAGGTCCTCAAGACATGAGCCTGGATAAGGTTGGCTGCTTATTGGCTTGCTTTCCAGCCTGGCTTTTTTATACAGCCCAGGCTCCACCTGCCTAGGAATGGTGGCACTCACAGAAGGCCACGCCTCTTGTATCAATTAGCTATTAAGATGGAGCCCCACAGGCACGTCCCCCAGACCTTCCCTCATGCCAGCCACTCTTGTGGCTAAACAGCACAAAGACGGACAAGCTCCACCTGGGCCAGCTCTAGTTTCTTGTCATTGACCTGTGCTCTGTTATATATGAGAGAACTTTGCAATGAACTGGACATTTTAGATATTTTCTAATGCAATCTTTACATTGATTCTTGGACATCTCAGCTCATGGTCAATTTGAAATTATGAATTATTCATTTTGGGTGCTCTTCTGTCTTCAGAAAAATCAAGAGCAGAAAAAGAAAAGGAAAGGAAATTTGATGGGTCGATTTAGTTGTCTGTCATTGGTATCGTATATTGAATTATGATAAATTACTGGCCACAGAGGAATAAAAGGCTTAAGTTCCCTCCAGAAAAGTATATAGACAAAGTTCTGTGAGCCTTCTTTTTCTATAGCTCGTGTATTAGCGCCATATGAAGATACTATTTTGGGCACGATTTTTCTTCATTTCTTGTTTGTATTGTGGTCTCTTTATAGAGTTTATTACTTTGGAGTGGAGCAGAAACATTGCAAATCACCTCTCCCCATGTGTGAAGCATGAATATCAAAGGGAGACATTACTGACAGGATGGACCCTCTGAAAGCACTTTCCTCACTTCTATAAATATCTCGGAGAAATTAAGTTCCCCGGGAACCTAAAATTGGTCAGGGAAACAGATGTTTGAATTCTTCTGAGTTAGTACAGGCACCAACAATAATCCAGCGCTATGGTAAAGAACTTGTCTGACTGTGTGCTTAGAGTATCTAAAGCTATTTCAACTCTTCCTTCTTAGCACGAAAATTTGAAGTTTAGTTTTTGCTAAATAAAACTTTATTCTTTTTTGAATATGTTGATATGCATCAAGACCATTTGCATATCTAAAATTAGATAAATTACATTTGGCACATAATTGAGCGTCATTTGGGAACTCTATACTTTGCTTTCTGCGTTAAGTATTTGTGTACAGTTTGCATTCTCAACAAGATTATAGAGATAAAAACCACCTATTTCATAATTCTATTACCTACTATGACTAGTGTGGCAGCTTGCACAGAGTAGGTTTTCAAGAAATATTGGTAGGCTATAGAATTAGTGAATAATCATGCAAAAATTACTTAAAATTAACAGTAAAAAGGGGAGGCTATTTTATCTTAATGATATTGTAATGAAGACTATTTTAAACTCTGTGCGGCAATGACACACACAAATATTTAAACTATTTATGTGCCTCAACTTGACATAATTTCATGATAACTTGATGGCAATCACATTTAAATATATTAGAATATTTTCGTAATAATGGTGTTCTAGAATAGCAACTTTAATAGCTAGGAAAACATGTTAATAATGGCCATTAGCCTGAAGGAAACAAAGAACACCAAACCCTCTTTTTCAGAAATAAATGTATAAGTTTAAACATTCTGCTATAATATTTACGAGCAACCCTTAAATTAAGATTTATAAAATGTAAACTATCAAATGTTTCAGCTAGGGGACAACTTGGACTATGGTTTGTAATTTTTCCCATGAACACACAAGGGCAATACTATTTAAAAAGATATCTGCTCTTGTCTGACTACTGGATAGGAAGATGAATTCTGCTTGAAGCAAGTCTTCCTACAAATGAGTCAGGAATCACCCGCTTGTGTCACTCAGTGGATGAACAAATGATTTCCCCTTACCTTCAGGACAGCTATAAATGGCACAAAGTTAGCCCTCTGGAGTCCATTTTTATAGAGATCTGAAACAAACAAACAAACGCATAAGCTTTTTACTTCGAGTCAGTCATAGTGAAACTTTATCTTGAGCCTGGCTAAGGAAGCTTTCTACTGACTAAGGGAGTGAAAGAAAAAAAAAAAATCACCAAAGTTATTTCTATTCATACAATACCAAGACTCACTACACTTTTCATAGAAGAAAAAATTAGCATTTATGGAAAAATGCCCAGTGGGAGGAAGATACAGTTGAGAATGTGAAGCCATGCCTTTAGAATCCCAAGGCAAGCATCCAGTATAGGATGAGGACCAATGGAGAGGCACAGTGACACATGCCCTTAGTCCCAGGCAAACCAGAGAGACAGGCGGATCACTGAGCTAAAATTAACCTGATTCTACACAGAGAAAACAAAAACAAAAACAGACCAAAAACAAAAATAGAAGAAGAAGGAGAAGGAGGAGGAGGAGAAAAAGAAGAAGATGAAGACAAGACACACCTAAAACCACTTGGCCCTTGAACATAGAGGACTCCATCAGGAAAGGTTTCATTATCTTTTCTTGTCCTATAGGTTCTCAGGGATTAACTAAAAGCCATGTAAAATTAACCATTAAAAAAAAATCATTAGACAAAGACTACTCCTGAATTTGTACCAAGGTGACATATTTGCTCAAAAGGCCAGTATAAATGAATTGTCTAAAAGTCCAAATGCTCTTCCTAGTAACTTAAGACATCAGGTAATTATATCTTAGGCAAAATTTTCTTACTTAGATACTTTGTAACATATGAATCTGTCACTGTGAATGCATGCTTATATAAAATATAGATACATAAATACACTTATTTTCAAAAGCAAACAAAAAGAAAATAGAAGCACACTTTTAAGGATTTTATACGTTTCTTCTTTTTCTTTTTTTTTTTTTTTTTTTTTTTTTTTTTGGTTTTTGGCTTTTGGTTTTTGGTTTTTCGAGACAGGGTTTCTCTGTGTAGCCCTGGCTGTCCTGGAACTCACTCTGTACACCAGGCTGGCCTTGAACTCAGAAATCTGCCTGCCTCTGCCTCCCAAGTGCTGGGATTAAAAGTGTGTGCCACCACTGCCCAGCTATACTTTTCTTTTAAAGGAAGAAGACATTTGCTAAACATCATGACACACATATGTAACTGCAGTACTCAGGAGGCACACATATGTAACTGCAGTACTCAGGAGACACACATATGTAACTGCAGTACTCAGGAGACACACATATGTAACTGCAGTACTCAGGAGGCACGCATGTGTAACTGCAGTACTCAGGAGGCATGCATGTGTAACTTCAGTACTCAGGAGGCACACATATGTAACTACAGTACTCAGGAGGCACACATATATAACTGCAGTTCTCAGGAGGCACACATATGTAACTGCAGTACTCAGGAGACACACATATGTAACTGCAGTACTCAGGAGGCACACATATGTAACTACAGTATTCAGGAGGCACACATATGTAACTTCAGTACTCAGGAGGCACACATATGTAACTGCAGTACTCAGGAGACACACATATGTAACTTCAGTACTCAGGAGGTACACATATGTAACTGCAGTACTCAGGAGACACACATATGTAACTGCAGTACTCAGGAGGCACACATATGTAACTACAATACTCAGGAGGCACACATATGTAACTACAGTACTCAGGAGGCACACATATGTAACTGCAGTACTCAGGAGGCACACATATGTAACTGCAGTACTCAGGAGACACACATATGTAACTGCAGTACTCAGGAGACACACATGAGTAACTGCAGTACTCAGGAGACACACATATGTAACTGCAGTACTCAGGAGGCACACATATGTAACTGCAGTATTCAGGAAGCACACATATGTAACTGCAGTACTCAGGAGGCACACATGAGTAACTGCAGTACTCAGGAGGCACACATATGTAACTGCAGAACTCAGGAGGCACACATATGTAACTGCAGTACTCAGGAGACACACATATGTAACTGCAGTACTCAGGAGACACACATATGTAACTGCAGTACTCAGGAGGCACGCATGTGTAACTGCAGTACTCAGGAGGCATGCATGTGTAACTTCAGTACTCAGGAGGCACACATATGTAACTACAGTACTCAGGAGGCACACATATGTAACTGCAGTTCTCAGGAGGCACACATATGTAACTGCAGTACTCAGGAGACACACATATGTAACTGCAGTACTCAGGAGGCACACATATGTAACTACAGTATTCAGGAGGCACACATATGTAACTTCAGTACTCAGGAGGCACACATATGTAACTGCAGTACTCAGGAGACACACATATGTAACTTCAGTACTCAGGAGGTACACATATGTAACTGCAGTACTCAGGAGACACACATATGTAACTGCAGTACTCAGGAGGCACACATATGTAACTACAATACTCAGGAGGCACACATATGTAACTACAGTACTCAGGAGGCACACATATGTAACTGCAGTACTCAGGAGGCACACATATGTAACTGCAGTACTCAGGAGGCACACATATGTAACTGCAGTACTCAGGAGACACACATGAGTAACTGCAGTACTCAGGAGACACACATATGTAACTGCAGTACTCAGGAGGCACACATATGTAACTGCAGTATTCAGGAAGCACACATATGTAACTGCAGTACTCAGGAGGCACACATGAGTAACTGCAGTACTCAGGAGGCACACATGAGTAACTGCAGTACTCAGGAGACACACATATGTAACTGCAGTACTCAGGAGACACACATATGTAACTGCAGTACTCAGGAGGCACACATATGTAACTGCAGTACTCAGGAGACACACATATGTAACTGCAGTACTCAGGAGACACACATATGTAACTGCAGTACTCAGGAGACACACATATGTAACTGCAGTACTCAGGAGACACACATATGTAACTGCAGTACTCAGGAGGCACACATATGTAACTGCAGTACTCAGGAGGCACTCATATGTAACTGCAGTACTCAGGAGGCACGCATGTATAACTTCAGTTCTCAGGAGGCACACATGTGTGACTGCAGAACTCAGGAGGCACACATGAGTAACTGCAGTACTCAGGAAGCACACATATGTAACTGCAGTACTCAGGAGGCATGCATGTGTAACTTCAGTACTCAGGAGACACACATATGTAACTGCAGTACTCAGGAGGCACACATATGTAACTGCAGTACTCAGGAGACACACATATGTAACTGCAGTACTCAGATAGCACACAATGTAACTGCAGTACTCAGATAGCATACTTATGTAACTGTAGTACTCAGGAGGCACACATATGTAACTGTGGTACTGAGGATGGCACACATGTGTAACTTCACTACTCAGGAGGCAAATGCTCAGAAGATTCCAGTTAAGGCCAGCCTGAGCTATATAGAACTGCTTTGTCTTTAAAAATCAGAACAAGGGCTCACATCCACTTGTAATTCTAGCTCCAGGGCATCCCACAACATATTCTGGCCTCCCTGGGTACTCATATACATGTGCACATACCCACACCCATATACTTAGATAAACAATAAAGTAAGTCTTTAAAAAAGAAAGAGGGTGCTGTAGAGATGGCTCAGTTCTTAATCGCACTTGCTGCTTTTACAGAGGACCAGAGTTCCGCTCCCAGCAAACATGTCAGGAAGCTCACATCAGTCTGTAATCTCAGGCCCAAGGGATCTGACGCCTTCTTTTGGCACCTACAGGCACCTTCATGCACATGCTTACACACACGTGCAGACACATATATACATATAAATTAGAACAATATTAAAACCTCAAAATGTTTTTAAGGGGGGCTTCTTTGAAAAAAGTTCTTAAGAGTGTAAAATCTTATTGCATCAACAGTTATCTCTGACAGCCATCCTATTATGCTATTGGATTTTTATAAATTCTAAAAATGGAAACAGTAAAACAGTTCCCTCCATAGTGAAAAACACAAAATAGATTACACTGTACGTCAGGTTTTTCAAAGTATAGCATTATAGGACCTTTTCTATATTTCCTTATTTAAAGAAAAATTGAAAACTGATAGATTTCAACAGCCATATTTTTATGAAAATAAAATGGTCATTAGAAAACATTTATTTTCCTTAGAAATAATAATCACAGCATCATTACAGTGAGGGGGGCTGTGTACATTCTGTGGTGATCAAGGGGAGGCTTTGTTTCACGTACACCTAACTTTTTTCTTAAAGATTTATTTATTGTTATATGTAAGTACACTGTAGCTGTCTTCAGACACACAAGAAGAGGGTGTCAGATCTCATTACAGATGGTTGTGAGTCACCATGTGGTTGCTGGGATTTGAACTCAGGACCTTAGGAAGAGCAGTCAGTGCTCTTAACCTCTGAACCATCTCTCCAGTCCTACACCAAACATTTTGATTTAGGAACATCACAAAAGGTATAATAATATGAGATCTTTCCTTTACTATAGTCCAGACCTATACAAGGATGAAATGCAAAAAATGGGTTTAAAATTAAGTATTCCCACAGTTTTCACCAACTGCAAACGCTGCTGGAGAAGGTGCATAAAAATATAGCGGGGACTGGGGGCTGTCTCAGTGGTAAAGTGTTTTCCTAACATGCAGAGGCCCAGGTTCAATCCCCAGACCCCACTCACAAAAAATGAAATAACAGAGAGATTGACAGGAAGTAAGGAAAAGGAAAAGTAAGAATTTTTAAAACTCAGCCCATATTGTAGCAGTTTCATAAATGAAGAAGCAAAACAAACAACTTTCTAAGCTTCAGTTGTAACACCCCCAACCTGGAGGCAATCCAAAGGAGAAGCATGGGGGACTGCACAATGAAATACTATTCTGCAATTAAACAGACAAACTATGTGTACAACAGGCAAATCTCAAAAGGAACTAGACCCCAAACAATATATACTGGTAGCTCTCTTGATATAAAACTACAGCAAACACAAGCCCATCTATGACAAAAGGACACAGGACTAGAGTCAGAATATCCAGGATGGGCAAAGGTCATTGGCTGAAGGCTTAAGGTGCAGAAATGCCTCAGTAGCATGGGGAAGCACTTCAGGAGTCTCAGGTTCTAGCTAAACAGGTTCTTATCAGGAGAAAGGAAGCTGAACCTGTAATCTTACTCTAGGCTATGGGACATTCTGCAGGTAGAGGCAGAGAGGTGTTTTATAACTCCCCAGACAAGGTCAGAGATGGGGAATCCCTGCCGTATTGTGCTGAGCATTGTCCTGACAATGGTACACTTCAACCTTAATTAGCAGGGCAACACGCTTCTATTATATACTAGAAATCCATTATAAAAACATACCCAGCATTCATGAATATCTATGAGCACAACAGACTAGAGCAAAGCCCAGGTGTAGTTTTAAGGTACTTTTGTTTTTGCTTTTTTTTTCTTTTTTTCTTTCCAAGACAGGGTCTATCTATACGGCCCTGGCTGACTATCCTGGAATTCACCACGCAAACCAAGCTGGCCTAAACTCACAGAGATCTGCCTGCCTCTGCCTGAGCAGTGCTGGGATTAAAGTGTGCACCGCCACATCTGCTTTATCTTTTGTTAATGCTGTGGTGCTTTGGAATGTTGAAGCCAGTGACAGCAGTGGAGGCTCGCTTGTTCTTGAGTAAAAGAGTCCCCCTCATCAGCAAAGTTAAAGGGAAAACGACAATGGCTGTTAAGTCTTACAGGCTTAATGTCTCAAAGTCTTTAAAACTGTGCCTTTACAAAAGCATGTGATTCAAAATGCTATGCTCCGAGAGGCATTTTCTTTTTTTTTTTTTTCTTTTCCATTTTTTATTAGGTATTTAGCTCATTTACATTTCCAATGCTATACCAAAAGTCCCCCATACCCACCCCCCCCACTCCCCTACCCACCCACTCCCCCTTTTTGGCCCTGGCGTTACCCTGTACTGGGGCATATAAAGTTTGCGTGTCCAACGGGCCCGAGAGGCATTTTCTAAACAGAATCCTAAGCAGAAATCGGGTAGCTTGAAAATCTTCAGGCTTTTATGGACCACGTAATGGAAGAGGGGCTGTAATCATCACAATGAGAGTTTCTCTGCAGCTCAAATATTATGCTAATTGCAATACAATAGATCCATCTCCTGAAATGTTATTTAGCTACAAAGTTTTTCACATTTAGTATTGACTTTCTTATAAGAAGGGCTAGGCTGATTCCATGACAGGCTTCAAGCTGGCTGTTCAGGAAACTAGGCCTACATCTCCGCTTCCAAGAACTGGGCAAGTGCAGGACTCAGAAGCTTCTCCACCACTAGTCCTGAGGCAAGGACCATTGCCAGCAGCAGTTTCCAGACTTCCTCAACAACAGTTTCCAGTCCCCCCAGCAAGGGTTCTGGAATGTCCATAGAGATAAAGCCAAGATTAAGAGAGAGGTCACTTACCCCTCCATAGAATTCCCCTGATGTGCTTGAAATCAGGCCTGTGAGCTCACTTTGGGGTCTCTCCATCTTTGTAGATGGTAGAGCATGCTGGACTTATGCACAGTAAAACACCTTTTGCATTTGCATACTGTGGCATCATTCTTCAGCAAATCATGGACCCTTACCCTTAGAGGCAAAGGTTTCTATTATATTTATGTCAACAGTTGCTGTTATATACTAAATATCAGTTAAAATTCACCTGCTCTTGCCTGTGGTTTTTCCAATGATTCTGAACAGAGCTAAATGAACACTTGGTTGTATAAGACAGTGGAGTGGGCTTATGGAACACTCATTTGTAGAGAATAGAATGAGGGCCTCCAAACTCTCCAGAGTGAAGAATGGTAATAACACTTAGAGGCAAAATGCATGCAGAGAGGACTTTAAGGTAATGACAAGCACATCCATACAGTGCAAATGCATGGGTGGCAGATCCTTCCCTTAAAATTCAAGTTTCAAAACCAAGAGGATGAATAATACCTATTTATACATATACAAACTGGTTTAGAGTACAAAAGGCATTTAAGAAAGGTAATTCAAATGAATTTTCCTATAAAACAGGAATAAAATATGTCCCAGAATAAACTACTTACATGGCTCTATGGGGTCAATATGATTTATCCTTCTAAAATATTATTATTGTATCATAGATTTTTTTAAAGGGCACCTTTAGACCATTTAAGCAGTAACAGCAATATAACTTTTCTTTTTCATTATTTAGAAAATATTTTATCAGTTTCTGTGATCCACCCACATAGGTAAGACCTTACATATTTAATACAGTGCGTCTTATCTACACTGGCTGTAAATTTCTGTACAAATGTCAGGTCAATATAGTAAACTGGAATACTTTTTCCCAATGTCTATAGCATAGTATTTGGCTTCCTTCACTAATAAAACTAAAGTACAAACAATATTTTGCTAAATCTGTAAATAGTATAGCATATTAAGTTTCCTCTTTTGACTGTGAGTTGTCACAGGTACGGTACTGTAGTTATAGTGGTGTGTGTGTGACTCCCAGCACATGGAAGCTGAAGGCAGAAGGATGGAGAGTCTACTGGAGTATGGGCTCTGATGAGAGAGGACCCCAGTGCAAGACAGAGGGGAGGGAGGAACTGAGCGGGGAGTGTAGCTTGGGGTACCTTTTTTCTTTCCCTGAGGCAAAGGACTTGGCTTGAATCTCTTCAGCAGCCATATTTTCTTGGCCCACAACCTTATAGACACTTTTTTTTTTCTAGGCAAACTGAAAAATATTCTGTTCTGTGTTTGGTCACAATTCGTATTATAAACTAAACTAGCTCTGCTAGAGGCTGTAGAGATGACTCAATGTTTAATAGCGCGTACTGCTCTTACAAAGGACCAGACCTCATGTCAGCAGCTCACAAATACATGTTATTCCAGCTCCAGGGACATCCAATGCCTCTGGTCTCTGAAGTCAGCCACATTCAAATGTCCATACTCACACACATACGTGTGTGTGTGTGTGTGTGTGTGTGTGTGTGTGTGTGTGTGTGTAATTATAAATAATAATAATAATAATAAACCACTTTGGGGTTTTTTTCCCCTAGATTTTCTAGGTTTCTCTGGGTAGTCTGCCTATCCTGGAACTCACTCTGTAGATTAGGCTGACCTCAAACTCAAAGACCCACCTGCCTCTGCCTCTGGCCACTCACCTGTTTTAAAAAACTGTTGGTTTTTGCCTTTAGTCACCATATTTAATGTTGTAGTCTCTGTTGTTGTTCTAATGCTACGGTGGTTTCTGTTCATGTAGGACTGAACGAATGGTGCCATGCGTGAGCGCTGTGTGTCTCTGCAGTTCGGATGATGTTTCCATGTAGTT
Source organism: Mus musculus (assembly GCF_000001635.26). Taxonomy (NCBI): domain Eukaryota; kingdom Metazoa; phylum Chordata; class Mammalia; order Rodentia; family Muridae; genus Mus; species Mus musculus. The sequence continues at coordinate 42,408,658 of NC_000076.6, forward strand.
CAGGAATTCAGAGAAGATCCACGGTTTGGCACCGTTCTTCTAACCAGCCACCAATTTTGTATTGTGTTAAACAGTGATTGTTGTTGCTCAAACTGCAGAGAAAAGGTTTCCTGGGGTGCTCAGCCACCAGTAGGCCAAGAACCACATCTCCTACTCAAAACTAAGGGGCCATCACAGAAAAGGGCTAGGAAGAACGTAAGAGCCAGAGGTCAGGGAGGACTGGAGCAAAACCCTGTCTTCTAGGCCTGACAGGACTCCTGCTCTCAGGGATTCACCATGGCTGTGGATGCCCGCACAAGACCCGTGGCAAGATCAAGCCATCCAGGATTCTCACAAGCAGTCCAAGGGGATTCACACGCTACTCCCCCTGAGAAGCTGGGCTGGGTATAAGGCATGGGTTCTAAGGCTGTTTTCTCTAAAGGTGACCCCTGGAGAGTCAACCGCACTCCAGTGAAAGGTTATACACCCAGAAATACATGGGCAGCACAAACTGGAGCCAGTCTGGTATTTAAAATAGGACACAAAGTTGAGGGGTGGAAGAAAGTAGCCCTCGGAAGAGTTAGGGAAGAGTTGGGATAAATACGATCAAAACACACTGTACAAAATTCTCAAAGCAGTAACCTTTTAAAAATCTATAGTTGTAGACCCTGACAAGCTCATCACTGCATCAGAAATTTTATATAATTTCACTGCTAAATGTAATTCTGAAATAAATACACAGTTTTTTAAAAATAAAACACATAGACCTGATATCATATTTAAAAGATAATTCTAATTACATTTTATGAAAGGTGTTAGATTGCTCCAAATGTGTTTTCAGGCTTTGTAGAAATGACCACTGAATTATTGATCTTGCTGTTCTTTTGTTTTGCTGATACAGGTCTCCCTATTTAGTTCTGAAGAGCTTGGGACTTGCTATGTGAACCAGGCTGGCCGCAAACTCGCAGAGATCTGCCTGCCTCTACCTCCCAAATCCTGGGATTAAAGCATTCACCATCACACCCAGCTAATTCTTTTCCTCTAAGTAATAAAATAAATGCACAAATGTGAGCGTGCACGTAAATGTGAGTGTGTGCACCTACTGGTAGCCAACTGTAGTGCTATCTAGTCCTTTGTTTACAATGAATATACTGGTCTGAATGAAAATCATATAACATTGTTGCCTGGTGATCTGAGAAAGTGAATTTTTCAAATCATCCTACTCAAGGTGTTCTAATGCTACCGAATGCTTTCATCATTGTAATAAACAGTACATAGAAAACAGAAATTTGAGCCAACCAGATGGCTCTGTGGGTAAAGTCACTTCCTCCGAGCCTGATGGCCTGAGTTCAATTCCTGGGACCTGTGTGGTAGAAGGGGAGAGCCAGTTCCTACTAGCTGTGCACAGACCTCCCATGTGCATGCACATGACATGCACTCTTGTGAGCGTGTATGCTCATACAAACATATATGTAAATTTTAAATTTTTAAATGTTAAAATAATTGGGGGGACTGGAGAGATGGCTCAGCAGTTAAGAGCACTGGCTGCTCTTGCAGAGGACATGACTTTGATTCTTTACAACCACATGGCTCACAACCATCTGTAAAACTCCAGTTTCCGGGGATCCACTGCCCTCTTCCAGCCTCCAACGGCAGAAGACACGCATGTGGTGCACAGACATACATGCAGGCAAAGCACTCATGCACAGAAAATAATAATAATAAATATTTTTAATTTTTAAAAAGGAAAAATGCAGACATTCTAACATCTTCTGTATAGCTCTAGGTCCAATTCTGGGGACCGCTTTCTTTTTGGTGGCCCAAATTATACTGACATTGAAGAGCAGTCACCCAACTTACCCAGTCTACTTCCCTTTAACACTGTATTCCTGTTTTTAAATAGAGTTCTCAAGTTTAATCATTAAGTTAATTCTGAATTTTTAACTAATTTGATCTCCTGACCTGCTCACTTGTTGGGTCACCATCCAATTAATTCTATTTTTTTTTTCCTCTACTGGAATATCATGAAACTAGAAAAACTTGTGAGTATCATGAAAACAGAAAAACTTCAATTTCGGAAGATGAGACATAAGAATTCTGTGCGTGAAATTTTAAATCACAGGTTTCTTGTTTAGTTGTTCCCTGCAGATCCACTGCCATCATCACCCTGCACCAGGTTTCTTATTCTGCACGCTTCTGACATGTTTGTCCACGTGGTCCTTTGCATGAAGAATAGCTCTTTGCACTAACAATGTCTCTGGCAGCAGTCCCAGCCCTAACCCTGCTGCCTGCCAGGACACCCCTACACTTGGGTAGAACAGCCAGACATTGCTAAATGTCTTTCAAAGCAAACAGTCCCCTCTGGAGAACTGTTGTCTGGTACTAAGACATAGCCAGTTCTTGTCTAGTAGTCCACAGTAGTTTCCTGGCAGGTCCCCCTGGGTCCCTCATGTCACTACACTCTACCCAGAAGCCCATCTTTAAATCATGGCCAGTGCAGTCCTCCCACCTGGAATCTGGTCCCTCCTGTCTGAGGCGAGCTTCAGTGGCTTACATTATCTCTTACAGCAGAATTCAGCATCCTAACCGCTGCTTTACGGAGGCCAGCTCCTGCCTGCAGCTCCATCCTGTACAGCCCACTTTTTGGTCACTGCTGCCTTCTGAGCTCTCTGATACACTACTCTCTTTCTGGCCACTTAGCATGGCCCAGCTCCGTGCCAAGGACTTTCTTTCCCCAGCTGGTAAGCCATCTGAGAATCTGCTATCTGGGGGACAGAAGAGAAAAAGGTCTCCCATTTAACCCTGGCTGGCCTGGAACTTGTTATGTAGGCTAGGTTATTCTCAGACTCCAATCCTCTTACCCCTGCCATCCCAGCATTAGATTACAGGCACATGCTACTCGGCCCAATGGTTACTTCTATCTTTTCAATAACGGCACTATCTGGGGCCTTGGATCAAAGCTATAATCTGCAGGAAGACCTGCGTGTATTCTCATGGTTGGAAAAGAGAACAACCTTTAACTGGGGCAGCTAGACCACGATCATTCACAGCCATCAAGGAGAAAGCAGCCAATGCAGTCTTTCTTAATTTATATAGAATAAAATTAACTCTTGTGGCATACAGTTGTGTGACTTTTAGCACATATAACCACCACCACAATCAAGATACAGAACAACTCCAGTACACCAAGAAATACTCTCCCTTTGCTCCTGTGCACTCAAAATCTCCCTTCCCAGGCGACGTAACCACTGATCCATTCTTCATTCTTTTATTATGTCTTTTCCTGATATCAATATTCTGTCTTTTTCTTCAACAATAAAATTATACACACACAGGAATGGACTCATACATATGAATAAGTATATCCACATTCATATTGTATCATATTCTTTGTGTTAAGGTTTTTTAATTTGGGGGGAAAGGGGTTGGGGTGTTTTGTTCTTGTTTTGTTGAGATGGTGTCTTCTCGTGTCAGTCAGGCTGACCTAGGACTTACACCATAGCCCAGGCTGCCTCTTAACTTACACTCAGCCTCCTGGGTAATAGGATTACAGGTGTAATGCCACCATGCCTTAGTGTCAAAGCATTAAGCTATTTGATCCCAGCACTCAGAAGCAGAGACAAGAAGACCACAAGTTGGAAGCCAGCCCAGAGCTAGGAGGTGGTGGTACACATCATTAACCCCAGCACTGGGATGCAGAGACTAGCCTGATCTATAGAGTGAGTTCCAGGAGAGCCAGAGGCCCTGTCATGGAAGAAAGAAAGAGAGAGAGAGAGAGAGAGAGAGAGAGAGAGAGAGAGAGAGAGAGAAAGGAAGGAAGGAAGGAAGGAAGGAAGGAAGGAAGGAAGGAAGGAAGGAAGGAAGGAAGGAAGGAAGAAAAGCAAGCTTGAGCTAGGTAGTAAGTTGTTTCAGGCTAGCCAAAACTACATAGTGACACCTTATCTACAGACAGACCGACAGGCAGACAGATGGACAGACGGATGGACGGGCAAGCAGACGGGTGGATGGATGGATGGATGGATGATGGATTATGGATGGATAGATGGATGGATGGATAGATAGCCTATTAAGATGACTTTCTTCTGCCAGTGGAGAGATTCTAGAGCTATGGAGAAACGGGCTGTCAGTTGACTAGAGTTCAACTGCTGCAACTCTGCATCTTGAATTCCCTTTGGGTCTTCTCAGAAGAGCAATTCCAGCTCACGTTCAGCACACTACCTGACAGCCCAGGGACCCTGTTCATGCCTCCCTCAGCCTCTCCCTGTGACTGCCTGCCTTGCTTTGCCACAATTCCAAGCACTGCCTTCCTTCAGCAATCTTGCTAGAACTTCCTAGATTGTTCTAGCACCTTGCTACTTATGAGCATAGCATTATCGCTGTGCAAAGATGATCCTGACAGCACTGTTAGATCAGTCATAGTAGAGGCAGACATCAGTCTCACTTAGCTGAACAATCTAGTATTTGTATGTGTATGGTGTTACCTGCATATGCATGTGGGGGAGGGGGTGTGCACTAAAATACATACATTTGTATCATTTGTCTTCCTCTATTACTCTTGTTTTAGTGACTGGTCTACTGCTGTGGAGAGACACCATGACCAAGGCAACTCTTGTAAGGGAAAGCATTCATCTGGGGGCTTGCTTAGAGTTTCAGAGGCTTAGTCCATTGCATGGCAGGAAGGGTGGTAACATGCAGACATGCGTAGTGCTGGAGCAGTAGCTGAGAGTTTTAAATCCTGAACTATAGGCAATGGGGAGAAAAAGAGAGACTCTGGGTCTAGTGTGGGCTTTGGAAACCTCAAAGCCCACCCACAGTGGCACACCTCCTTCAACAAGGCCACACCCTGTAATCCTTTAACTCTGAAACAAACATCCAAATATGCAAGCCGGGGCTGTGCAACCGGCATTATCACCCAAACTATCACAGCAATCAATGCCCCCCTTTCTTTTTTTTTTTTTTTTTTAAGACAGGGTCTCACCAGGTTGCCTTGGCTAGTCTGGAAGTCTGTATATAGAGTAGGCTGGCCTTGAACTTACAGAAATCCCCCTGCCTCTGCCTCCCTGAGATGCCCAAACAGTAATTTTCTTTTTTAAAGAAGCTCCTGTGTGAGTCTCCCTGCCCCCGTGGACTGTCAACCCTTCAGTGCACATGGGCAGAGGGAACAGTGACACTGAGTGTGGAGGAGAGGGGTTCAGAAGCCCTGTGAGTAGGTATGGCGAATGACCACACGGGACTGATTGTCAGTAGACAGATCAACTTATCTTAGGGTGATTCAAGGCTTTGGGGAACTGAGGGTAGGGACATCCAAGATGGGCAATGGTCATAGGTCATTAGCATGGGGAAGCATTTCAGGAATCCCAGGCGCTGGCTGAACAGGTTTGTCAGGAGAAAAGAAATTAATCCTATAAACTAATTGAGGCTATGTGATATTCCTTAGGTAGAGGTGAGTGTGGGGGCTTAGAACCCCCCAGACAGGGTCAGAGAAGGAGAAACCTGTTAACAAGAAGTCCTCCATTATTTGCCAAGTCCCAGAAGGCTACCTGTCAATGGTAGACTTCAACCTTAATTAGCAGAGTTTCTCGCACTTTTTTTTTAAGATTTATTTTTATGAGTACACCATAGCTGTCTTCATGCACACCAGAAGCGGGCATCGGATCCCATTACAGATGGTTCTGAGCCACCATGTGGTTGCTAGGGATTGAACTCAGAACTTCTAGAAGAGCAGTCAGTAAGTACTATCAACCTCTGAGCCACCCTCCAGCCCTTTCCCACACTCTTGAAGGACGAGAAGATAGCCCAGTGGTAGACTGCTTGCTTGGTTGCCGTGTTTTTATTCCCTATGAACCAGTCCATCAGTAAGCCCTGTTGGCTTGGCCTATAATAGAAACAGCACCTGAGCATTTCTTACCACAGCTCCGTCTCCTCTGAGTGCTGTGACAGACTCCTCAGTCCTTACTCCCAGTCTCAAACACTCAGCCCTGCAATCCATTCTGCACTGCAGCCAGAGAATCTTGCAGAAATGCAGACATTCTACATTCAATCTGAGGCCGCTTACTGAGATCCATCCATGTGTTAGGCACTCTGAGAGAACACACTCACACCCACACACGGAGATAAAAGATGCCAATTGATCAGTGCTCTCACAAAGCTTCTGGACAGACAATGAGTGGAAAAGACAATAAAGAAATCAACTATGGTGGGACATACGAGCCATGTGAGGAGAGAGAGAAGGGCAAACAGTAGTGCCACGGGGTAAGAGGGCGGGGCTGTGCAATCGGCAGACAGGCCTAGGGCCCTCTGGAAAGGTACTTCTGAGCAGATCTGACCGTCCCCTGTGAAACATTATTTTGGAATCCTCACCTTTAACTGACCACATGATGAGCTATAAAAAGAAAATACAAGATTTGAAATGTGTTACATTTGTCTAACCAGTACTTGTATTTTAATTCTTAAATGCTTTCCTAATAAGCCACAAGTGCCTTTTTAGAAATGATAAATTAAGTGAAGTAGAAAAAAAAAAACTACTCATGAGAGTGGGTTTCATCTTTTTCTAAAATTTAATTAAGAGTTTTTCATTTCATTGGGCTTTCTTTTATGGCATAAAAAGCAGATGAAAAGACTTATGTTTTTATATGTACGCATCACATGTCTAGTGTTGGGGGAACCATACCCAACATGGGAATCAACTAGGCTCAGCTTGCTTAAAAAAAAAAAAAACAAACAAACAAAAAACAGAAATATTTTTAAATGTGAATCCCGACTAATTTTTCAGATTGAGCCTGGTCTAACACCAAGGGTAGGCGAAAGCAGCAGATCTACAAGCCCAAGAAAATTACTACAGAAATGTGAGCTTTTGAAAGCTCCCTAAGTCTCCATCTAATTGGATGGGGAGCGCTCACTATGTTCCGTTACCTTCCGGTGGTCTGTTGGATGTTGCCACAACGACGACCCCGTTTTTGAACAGATTTTCAAAAAGCTGTTTCAGAATCATGGCGTCGGCGATGTCAGTGACCTGTGGACGACAACACATTTGTTTTATTTCCATTTCACTTCTGCTCTAACAAATTTGCTAATGGCTCCTCTTTTTTTTTTTTTTTTTTTTTTTTGGTAAGACGGAAGTGAATTCCGAGAGAAAAAATTCTAATTATCGTCCTGAGAGAAAAAGTAGATAATTAAAAGCATGAAAGGCCATCGAACAGTCTTTTAAACTCACACATCCTGTGCTACAAGTCAATCATTCCACCCAGATTATCAAGTGGTTCTATGCTAACTTCTTCATCAAGCACACGTAGGAAACATAGGAAAGTATCCGGAGCATTTAGGAAATCCAATTAATTAGAGCATGAGCAACTCTCTCCTAATCCTACCACCCCCTTCCAACACACACACACACACACACACACACACACACACACACACACACAGAGGCAAGGGAGTAAGAATAACAACGTTAAAATATACAGGATATTTGCAATTCCTAATACCTTTCTGGCAAAGGTCCCTGGAAAGGTGACTTTTAATGGTCATGGGACTTCAGAAATAAGGACAAGTAGCCAGTGAGACATAATCAGCTGCTGTTGAAAATAGAATGATATGACATAGATACTATTGTGCAATTGTTGCACAAAACAATTCAACAGATGGCCCATCACAGAAATAAGCAATTTCATTGTTCTTTTTAAGTGCCTTCTATTACTGTCCATGAATAATCCAAAGGCACTGCAGTCACTTCCAGCATGCCAGCCTCTGCTAACCTTCCAAACACAAATATTCCTGCTAAAGAAAAAAAGAAAAAAAAATAGAAATAAATCCATCCCTAACCAGGATGCTTGGTACAGTGCTTTAAAACAGCCTCTGGCAAAACAAGGAACGCATCATGCAGATTAAACAAGGCATAAAAGAGGGCAGGCGAAACTACGTGAGACAACAGAAACACAGCTACTCGTCTCCTCTAAAATTATTTCTTCTTCAAATCCATAATCAAAAAGTCCACTTATCGGCCACTTTTAAAAGAGGCTGTCACAGTTCACAAAGAAATCAGCAATCAGGGGGCAAACTCTACACACAGCCTAACGCTGGATGAAGACAGGCTGACCGCTGCGGCTGCTGAATGGTCCTTAGATACTCGGGAGAGCAGTACTTGGACTTTCTTTACCAGCACATCTCAAGAACCCGCTCGTTACACTTGCCTCACGTGTACTACTTACTAACGCCTCGCCTTTTTAAATTACTCCCTGGTACAGGATACAGAAACACATGGGAATCTCCCTATTTGATCAGGAAACGACAGGTTACCAACTGACCCCATGTAACACAGCCCCTCAAACCTGAGCTGCACAAGCCTAGCCTGCTTCTCTCTTCCTGCCCAGGACCTTCCTGATGGTGAAGATTTTTCCACCTACCTGAACCAAAGGAAACCTGGAGGGACAGTGAGACAGCAGGGGTTCTTTTTGTCTCAAGCAATGACTTTAAAACATATAACCTAAGAGAAACTGCTGGAAATGCCTTCCTGGAACTTCAAGTGCTCTCTGAAGAAGAAAGAGACTAAGGGGCTCAGTGGGAGCTCAGGATCACGGACAAATTTTGCTCTCACAAAAACATTCATAGAGAAGGTCCTTTTCAAATGCTTAAACACCAGTGGCATTTCTGATGAGGGGACAGAACGAGCTTGCAAAATTCAGCAGGAACTGAATGAACTTTTAAATTCCGTTTTGAAGCCAGGTCTAGCTTTCTCCATACATTTAGTTTACAGTGAAAATCAATGAAATGTGACTCAATATTGGAAAACAAAGGCCGTCCTTTGACGACGTCCACAGTGCTTTTTGGAACAAAAAAAGGAAAAACAGCTTTTGTGCCCCGAGGTTCAGAGCAGAATATTCGGCTGGTTACACGTTACAAAAGCTTAAACCAGAAATGGATGAAACAGACAGACAGTCAGGGTTTGTGGTCGAGTTCCACTTAGCTGTTTTTACATTATAGGGTGTTATTGTGCTAGCTGAGAAAATTAACTTGGAGGCGCTATGACTAATTAATAAAGCAGGAGTCACCCAGTGCAGCTGGATGCCAGTGTAGACTCTTTGATCCTGGCCCTGCACTTGTCCCGCCTTGCTGGGGAACAGTAATTTTACAGTGTAAGTGAACAGAAGACAATTGGCCCCACATTCTTGGAGAGCTGGGGTGTTCAGCGCCCAGCATTTCATTACCATCCGGAACAAAAGACAAGGCTACAGATTACCAATAAGGGTAGTCTGCGAGCAGAGAGTGGGGACATTGCATTACAGAGAAGAGATCTTCATGACCTAGAGTTGCCTTCCATCCTGACGCACTTAAAAAAAAAAAAAAGTAACTCATTTCCATGTGTAAGTGCTTGCGTCTCAGTCACCCACTGATTGGTACCACGCCACGGAGTGACTGACAAACATAAGCATGCATTATCAGTAATTAGTATTAGCACAAAAACAAGCACCTACTTTTTATTAGCAGTTTTTAATGCACTCCTGCTTTGTAAAAAAAAAATGGCTAACAGCATCTGTTGAAGGATATTGATACTTTACGGAGAATTTACACAGAGGTCTGCTCATCAAAATGCTTTTTAAAAAATACTACATTAGGAAGGCATGTCTTCCCTCAGGAATCTGAAGTCCTCAGAATCATAAGCAGTTTAGCGTATTCAAAGACTAAGTAAGTGGTTTAACAGGTAACATATTCAAAGACAATACAATAAATATTTGAAAGAAAATCTTAAGAACAGGGTATTCTTTTATTTCAGCATCTAAAACACACTTAAGGAAAAGAAAAAAATAAAGCCTATGCAGACACATCCCTCAGCCAAGCTAAGCAGCATGTCTGCATGTCACACTTGGTAAGGATGACGACGAGAGAATTTGCACTGCAAAATCTGAGCTAAATCCTGCTGAGACAGCACCTTAAACCCTCCTTAAATTCAGGAGCACAGGTAGACGGGCCCTTGCTTCTAAGCAGCAATAATTTCCATTTATCTCCTTATAAAATAGGCACCACATTCATTCCCTCCACCCCAAAGGCCAATCACAAGGACCGAAACCAGCAACACTAATGAATGACAGGGTTCAGTTTTAAGAGGGAAGTAGCAGCTGCAGATACACTGGCACTAAGAATAAAGCTCCAAAAAATTCTCTCTTAATAAATCCAGCAAGTGTCATACTAGGTTTAAGGCTGACTAAATTAAAACATCGACCAAAACCACGCCTTACGAGATATTTAAACACATGATACAAGACTTTGTATACTAAGGAAAATACATAACTTAGCTGCTCCAAGTCGGGGCAAGGATGCTGGATTTAAGCTGCATTACCTCTATGCCCATCAATTTGTCACATCACCTCTCTGGCCATTTCCTCATCGATATAATGAAAGCAGCAACAATACTTAGTTGTAAAGCTTTAGTAAGACATATGTTAAAGTCTCAAGAAACATTAGCTAGGGTTAATATATATATATATATATGTTATATACACTCCATAGTAGTAACACATTGCTATATAGACTCTTGATTGTAAACGGAAGGATAGATATCACGTACAATACATAGGCATTAGGATTGGCAGTTAAGAGTAATTCTTGTTAATCTAGAGGACCCCAGCTCAGTTCCCAGAACCCAGGCAAGGAAGCTCATAGCTGCCTATAACTCCAGCTCCAGGGGATCCATGATTCCTTCTTACAGTCAACCAATTTATGTGCATACATGTATACAATTAAAACTAAAATAAAGCTTTTGTTTAGAAGGAGGAGAAGGAGGAGGAGGAGAAAAAGAAGAAGGGGAAGAGGAAGAAGAAGGAGAAGAAGGAGAAGAAGAGGAGGAGGAGGAGGAGGAGGAGGAGGAAGAAGATGATGATGATCATAGAGGCCAGACAGGATGGAGCATACTTTGAATCCCTGCATTCAGGAGGCAGAGGCAAATAGATCTGTGTGAGTTTGAAGCCAGCCTGGTCTACAAAACAAGTTCCAGAAGAGTCAGAGCTACATAGAGAGGCCTTGTCACAACAAAACAAAAACAAACAACAAAAACACATAAGCACATAGAAAACACCCAGTAAACATCACCCAACAGTACCCAACAGTATGGGACATACATAAGGAGCTGAGACGCAGCCTGTGGCGGAGTTGTCTAGCATGCAAGAGGCCTTACTGACCATCTCTAGCACCCCTAAAAACAACAACAAAAAGATAAAGACTATATATGACAGATTGAATGTAACATCCCAATAAATAAATAAGCAATACCTCAAACATTTCATAAAAGACTAATTTAACTAGTAAGTAAACAATTGAGAAAATTTATATTGATGCACAAATAATATAAATCAATAAGATACCATTTGCATCTATTAACAATTAAAAATTATCAGAAAATTCAAGACATTGACAGGAGAAAATGTGGGCTGAAGTTTAAGTTTTGGGGATCAACAATACTGATTTTGCTTGAGAGGTGCTAGACACAAAGGTAGTAATGTTTATTAGGGACTGCTGTAAGCAAAGCTTACTGGGCCATTCTGGTGGGGTTCTGGAAGACCAGGACGACAAAACATGGACAGTAAGGACTGTTCATGAGGTTTAGGCAAAAAGGACCCCATGTGGGAAATGAGCTAGAGGCTGTTTGTGTTAGAGTCTGGCAAGAATGCAATATGATCTGCTCATGTCCTGAAATGTTCATATTGAAGTGAGGCTGACTTCAAAGCCAGTGGGCGTTTAATTTGTTGTAGGGAAAAAAGTTAACCCAGCCTAGCATTCAACTGTGGCACGGTTATTGTTTGATGCCGGGTTTATAGTGAGAAATCAGCAAAAAAAAAAAAAAACAGAGGCAGATGTAAGAGATAAAAGCTAGGTTCAACTAGGCAAAGAAAAGAATGTGAGCGCATTTAAAGCCGTGGACGAGGGGCTGGATTGACGCTCAACGAAGAGCAGTTGCTGCTCTTGCAGAGACCAGGTTTAGTTCCTACCATCCATGCGGCAGCTTACAACCATCCATAACTGCAGTTCCAGGAAACCTGGTACCCTCTGCAAGCACCAGGCACACATGCAGTGGACTTAAATGCATGCAGGCAAACACTCATTCACTTAAAATAAAAATAAATCTTTTTTAAAAAAACAGCAGGGGAGGCTGAAGGGATAGCTCAATGGTTGAGCACCGGCTGGGGTTTCTGAAGACAGCTATAAATCTTTAAAAAAAAAAAATGTCACCACAGAAATGCAAAGGAATTGTGAATGTGTTTTCAATTTCAAGAAGTCTTCAGCTAGCCAGGCGTGGCAGCGCACGCCTTTAATCCCAGTACTCGGAAGGCAGAGGCAGGTGGATTTCTGAGTTCGAGACCAGCCTGGTCAACAAAGTGAGTTCCAGGACAGCCAGGGCTACACAGAGAAACCCTGTTTTGAAAACAACAACAACAAAAAAAAAAAAAAAAAACTAGATACAGGGCTGGAGAGATGGCTCAGTGGTTATGAGCACTAGTTGCTCTTCCAAAGAACCCAGTTTGATTCCCACACCCACATGGCAGTTCACAACAGCCTGTAATTCCTGTTCCAGATGATATGATGCTCTCTGCTCTCTTCTGGCTTCTGTGAACAATGTACACACATGGTGCACAGACATACCAGCAGGCAAACTACTCATACAACTAAAATAAAAATTCATACATACATACATACACACACACACATATATATACACATACATACATACACACACACACACACACACATATACACATACATACATACATACATATACACACACACACATATATATACACATACATACATACATATACACATACTATAAGATTCAGGGAGCTGAGGAGATGGCTTGGTGGTTAGGAATGCTTAATAGTCTTACAGAGGGCTTAAGTCATCGCTCATCACTCCTAACGGGCTCTTACAACTGCCTATAACTCTAGTTTCCAAGGATCTGGTGTCCTCTGGCCTTGGTGGCCTTCTATAAACACATGGTACATATAAACTCATGTAGGCAAACACATTTCATTTTTATGAAATGAAATAAATATAATATGATATAAATACACGCAGACTTTGTTCACTACAACATATTTATTTCAGTCTTTGAATTTTAAAAGGAACAAAGTTAAAACATCTTCAAGTTCCCAAAGGTGTCATAGGCTCAGACACTGTGCTCACTGGGCCTAATGGGTGCATCAGGCCTACTAGCTATGGAGGCTTTTCAGGACCGAGTGCTTCGCACATCCACAGTGCAGTGGCCCCTGAGTTTCCTTAGTGTTGCCTTTCCAAAGCTCTCATCCATAGGAACACGACAATTACCTCTCTGAATGTTTTTAACTTCATTTTTTTTTTTTCTGAGACAGGGTTTCTCTGTATAGCCCTGGCTGCCCTGGAACTCACTTTGTAGACTAGGCTGGCCTCAAACTCAGAAATCCGCCTGCCTCTGTCTCCTGAGTGCTGGGATTAAAGGCGTGCGCCACCACGCCCAGCTAACATCATATTTTTAAAGTTAAAGGTAACAGCTCTTTTTAAATTTATGTTTCTTTCTTTGTGTATTTTTTTATTATGTTTGCGTGCGTGTGCAGGTATATATGTGGATGTCAGAGGACAACCACCCGGGTGCTGGGAGCAAACTCAAGTCACAAGGCTTTATGGCAAGCACTGCTACCCACTGACCTATCTCAGCAGCACAACAACTCTTTTTTTTAATGTTATGGATTATTATTAATGTAAACTTGAATCACTAGACTTGAGTGCAGGGATCTTTACCTGCACAGCCAGCTCAATAGGCCAGAGGTAAAGATTCTTTTTTTTTTTTTTTTCCATTTTTTATTAGGTATTTAACTCATTTACATTTCCAATGCTATACCAAAAGTCCCCCATATCCACCCACCCCCACTCCCCTGCCCACCCAAAAGATTCTTACATGGTATCTGGGAAACTCTAAAACCTCTAGAGCCTCATCTCTTAACAGAGAAAAATAGCAATTATATTACTGCGCTAAACACAGACATAAAAACATTTAAAGCATGATTCATTTTTCAAAGGTTGCATATCAACATATCCTTTATTTTTTAAAAAAAATTAATGCAAAAAATGAAAATAAAAGGGTCTGGGAAAATGGCCCAGCAGTTAGGAACAACTGTTGTTCTTGCATAAGGGGACAAAAGTTTAGTTCCCAGCACCCAGAAGGGGGCTCAAAACCGCTGGACGTGGTGGTGCATGCCTTTAATCCCAGCACTCGGGAGGCAGAGGCAGGCAGATTTCTGAGTTCGAGGCCAGCCTGGTCTACAGAGTGAGTTCCAGGACCGCCAGGGCTATACAGAGAAACCCTGTCTCAAAAAACCAAAAAAAAAAAAAAAAAAAAAAAAAAAAACTATAACTCAAATCTTAGAGGATCCAATGCCCTCTTCTGCTCTCCATGGGCTCAGCACGTATGTGATGTATTTACATGCATGCAGCTAAAAAGCTCAGACACACAAAATAAAATAAACAAATGTTTAAAATGAAATAAAAAGTTAACTCCACCGATTAACATATTTAGAACTATGTTAGTTAAGAGGATAACAATGGACAATGAGAAGCTATGGCCCTTTCTGACTATGGTAATTAGAATGAGGTGCTCCCATAAGTCTCAGGCATTTGAAGACTGACTTGGTCCCCAGGTGGTGACCGTTGTGGGGGATTAGAATATATGGCCTTGCTGTGGGGAGTATGTCACTGAGAGTGGGGAGTTTTTATATTGCTAGAGGGAGTATGTCACTGGAAGTGGGGAGTTATGGTCTAGTTGGGGGAAGTATGTCACTAGGGGACAGGGGGATTTGAGGTTTCAAAAAACTTGTGCCATTTTGAGTTAGCTCTCTGCTTTCTGTTTGGGGTTCAAATGTGAGGTCACAGCAGCTGCACTAGCTGGCTGCCACCTATCACCTCCAATACACCATCACAGGCCATTCCTATAAGATAGCAATCCAAATAAACCCTTTCTTCTATAAGTCACCTTGTCCATGGTGTTTTAGCACAGCTATAGAAGCCCTAAGAATACACTAATCATCATGGCCTGGCATTCTTAGAAGCAGTATAACTATTAAACACAGTGCCAGTTTCAGAATAGCCAAATGAGATCTCTCCTTCTGCATGCATTAATGTGCCTAATTTAGCTCTTTAGAGGGGCAAGGAGTACTTGCTCTTCTGAAAAAAACCTTGCCTCAAAAGACCTTTGTTATTTTAGATTATAAGGGTGAATTGGCAAACTGTCTTAATATGACTGGAGAAAAAGAAAGATCCCTCCTCCCCAAGTGGTTTGGGGTTCATGGTTGCAGAAAGTTAGGGTCCATGACCACTGGGCATGGCAGCAGGCAGGCATGGTACTGGAGCAGTAGCTTAGAACTCACATCTTGATCTGCTAGGAGACACAGAGAGCTAACTGGCAATGGCATGGGCTTTTGAAACCTCAAAGCTCACCCTGCCCCACCAGTGACACACTTCCTTCAACAAGACCACACCTCCTAATCCTTCTCAAAAAGTTCCACCACCATATTCAAACATACAAGTCTAAGGGAACAGTTCTCATTCAAACCACCATACTCTATCACAAATTGTACCCCCAAGTTTAAAATGAGATGTGTCAATCACTTGCTTTTAAAACTCAAGCACTACTTTATAATTATATAACGAGTGGTATAGAAGAAGGGAAACATGCCATTTACTATAACTTATAAGTCAGCAGATGCCTCTTAACTTAGTGTTCAGGTTTTCCATGTCACATAGGCTCTCTGTCCTATTTTTGATTCTATGCCTCCTCCTTTTCCTCTTCTTTTTTTTTCTACCTCCTCCTCCTCCTTCTTCTCTCAGATACCACATAAAACATAAACCCAGGGCTGGAGAGATGGCTACGAAGCCAATGCTCTTGCTGCTCTTGCAGAGGACTCAAGTGCAGTTCCCAGTACCACAGCCACCTGTAACTCCAGCTCCAGGGATCTGACGCCCTCTTCTGGCCCCCAGGACCACCTGCAAGTGTGTACATGGGGGGTGGGGCATGCAGTGTGCACACACACACACACAAACAAATGAATGAATAAGAAAATAGATCTTAAAGCACAATAAAGTGTTTCTTTTCTCAGTAGCCACACAAAAGCAGGGCCCGATTTATCCTGAGTAGGCCACAGCTTGTGAAACTCTAAACAAGACAGTAAAAATGAACTAGAAACAAGGAATATGTGAAATCCATTCATAAAATAATGAAAATACCGGGAGCAAAATGTAAATATTCATACATTATTAAATATGCCACTCTGGGCTGGAGAGATGGCTCAGCAGTTCAGAGTGCTAAGTCCTCTTGCCAAGGACCTGAGTTCTGTTCTCTGAACCCAAGTCAGGCAGCTTGCAGCCACCTGTAACCTCAGTTGCAGAGAACCCAATGTCTCTGGCCTTGGTGAACACTCATACTGACATGCACATCCCCATCTGTGTGCGTGTATGCACACACACTAGCATACATACACACACAATTGTAAATCTAAAAAAAAAAGAGAGAAAAATCTCCACTTTACCTGAAATTCATCAAAACATAGGAGAGAAGTTTCTTGACTGATTTCCTCGGCTATGGGAGCTATCGGGTCATATGACTTAGCCATGAATCCCGCCTTCCTTTTTGGCAAACTCTGTTTAAGGTGGTGTATCCCTTAGATGTTTGAAATAAAACAGACAAAATGTTGTATTAATAGAAAATTTTAAGAAACCAGAACGTATTTTTAGTCTCTAAATGAAAGTTAACTTGGACATAAAAATTAAGTTTAAATTCCACATGCAATGGAGTTTAATCATTCCAATTCGATTACTGGAAGGAATTCCATTATGTCTACTTCAAAACAAGTTATTCAAATATTATAGTCTTAAAACTGTAAGGGAAAAATGAAAGTCATTTGTCTCATTTGGGATCAGTTTATGTGCGGCAGCGATAGGCAGACAAATGCATCCGATGATTGGATGATCCTGAGGTTGAAGAGCAGAGCAGGGCAGAGACAGGAAATCGGCCTGGGAAGTGCACATCTTGTCCAGCACATCTGATCAGAGCGTTCTCTCATCTCCAACCCAAAACTCAAGCCATTCCTGCTTAGTCATGATATTCAGACCAAACGCTAAAAGTACTGGTAGGGGAGGGGAAAGGGGGATGTTCTTATTCTATCCAGGGGCTATAGCCAACGGGCACACGGTACAGACAATGAAATAATCTTCAAACACCAGGAGATGGGCAAGATGGAACACACTTGGATCCGCCAACGGAAGGTGATGCAGAAGGGTCAGAAAGTATATCCAGCCGTCTCAAAAAGTAAGTAAGAAGCCTGGCATGGTGGCTCCCACCGTTGACTCCAGAACTCTGAGATAGCCGCAGGCAGATCTCTGAGACCAAGGCCAGCCTGGTCTACAGATCATGTTTCAGAACAGCCAGGACTACACAGAGAACCTTATCTCAAACAAAATAAAATTAAATTTAAAAACCCAAGAAAGGCAGAAAGACCTGTAAACACATGCAAATGCAAACTGAGTGCCTCCAGGGTAGGCACTGCCGTGCTCACAAGGAAACCTCCTGAAGCAACAATGGCTTTACCAGTCCACCAAGCCTAACCTCTCCGCTCTAGCTATGCAGCACTGAATTGGCCCTAAGAACACTCCCTAGATTCCCTCCCTTTTTCCATATACCATGGAACAAAAGGTAGCAAAGAAAATCTCACTTCCAGCAGAAGCCTCGGTTTTTTGTTTGTTTTCTGTCTTTTAACCACTTGTATGTTCATTCACTGGAGAGGAGACTGGTTTTGCAGGCCTCGCACTGAGGACTGCTGTTGAGAACCTGGACTTACTTCTGTGCACGTCCAGCATGAAGCCGTGAAAATGGACCCGCTTCTTTCTCTTCGTTTCCACATATGCATAAAACATGTCCATCACCATTGTTTTTCCTGTACCTTAAAAATAAAAATAAAAAAATTGAGGCATACCATTGAACAGCATGTGCTGATTACACTAATGATTGTTCATTAGCTCTGGGATAATGAGACTGCTCTTCCGCTGGGAAGCCAGAGGCTGTTGCTCTGCTCCGATGGAGGAGGGCTGTAGCTCTGCTCCGATGGAGGAGGCTGTAGCTCTGCTCTGATGGAGGAGGCGCTTGTTTTCCCTGCTAAACTGGCTCTCAAAGCCTGATTGTCTCTTTTTTGTCACAGTCCTGTTTGTAGTCAACATTAAGAGGTATGCCCATAACCTGGCATGACTTATAGGTTATTCTTCCATCTTCTCTTCTGAAAGACATTAGAATGAATTAATCTATTGGTGTTACTACATAGTGGGAAGTGTGGGAAATTCAGAAATTAGAAGTAAGAATATCAAGAGAGGTGGCTGGTGAAAGAAAGAAAACTAAATTCAAGACTTCAGAGCCCTAGACAGAAAGTTTATTCAAGGTCCATGACTCATGCGGCTTGCTAGTTAGGAGGGCTTTTTGGGCTTAGAGCAAAGAACAAAGGCTGTAAAATCACCCCAGGAACCAACTAGCCATAAAGATAGGGAAGACATACAAGAATGTCCAGACTGGCCCGGCGCCTCCCTATCTCCCGCCCTTCTGACCTAAGTTAAATGTTAACCAGATGCTCTGCTGTTACCTCTATCTGCATGTAGTCTGCTGATGTTTAAATGGACCAATCATGTGAAACCACGCCTCCCCCAGACCCAGACCCTTTTCTATAAAAACCCCTAGCTTCCAAGCCTTGTGGTCGAATCCACTGTCTCCTGCATGAGATACGCTTCCGACTCGGAGCTCCGCCATTAAACTACCTTGTGTATTTACATCAAGACAGTCTTTTCATAATTCTTTGGTGCACACCAAATCAAGAATTGAGTGGGGGTTTCCCCACTAGGTTCTTTCAGCTGGCAAAATGGCTCAGCAGGCAAGCTTGCAGGTTACACTTGACATGCAACTCTAATACCCTGCATTTGATCTCTCTCTCTCTCTCTCTCTCTCTCTCACACACACACACACACACACACACACACACACTCAAATACACACATATACTCACACACACTCACTCACACACATACTTACACACACATACACTCACTCACACATACACATACACTTACACACACACACACACACACACACCACTCCCATATACACACATATCACAGGCATACTCAACAATAATAGATACAAATAAGTTTTTTTAAGGAAGTTTAAAGTTAAACAATAAATTCAGAAGAAATGGTCAATTATAATACTTTGTTCTAATTAACACTGAGAACATGTTTTTCAAAACTGAGCCCTACTTCAGAAACTCTGATAATCCATCTTTAGAATTGAATTATCTAGTTTTCAAACTTGAAAATGTTACTCCCTAGAATTGTGCCAGCAGTTGAATGCCAGTCACCTGACACAGGCAAGAGCAAAACTGTTTCTCTCTTCTCTCCCAGAAAACCTAGCACCCGGGAGACATAGACAGGGCCCATAAGTCAGCAAGCCAAACCAGCATCTAGGGATCTTGTCCCCTTCCTCCTCCTCCTCCTCCTCCTCCTCCTCCTCCTCCTCCTCCTCCTTCTCCTCTTCCTCTTCATCCTCCTCTTCCTATTCTGCCTCCTTTTCTCTTCTCTCCCTCCTCCCTTCTTCTCTTCTTCCTCTTCCTCCTCCTTTCTCCTCCCTCCTCCTCCTCTCCTTTCCTCCCACGTCTCTCTTTCTCTCCCCCTCTCCTGCCCCATACACACACACATATCAGGAGATGCAATTACTAAAATTCAAAGGCAGCTCAGCAAGCAGGAAGACACAGACTCATCTTAAAGCTTTCCTCCACTCCAGAAAACATCAGGCCATGTCATTTCAATGCCAGGGGTTTTTGTATGTGAAAATGAAATTCCCAGTCAGACTTTCCATTAAAAGGCTCACTTCAGTTGACTCTGCAAGAGCTTTGGTGCAGTACTTCTGGCTAGAATAAGCGACCGTGGATTCTCAATCATTACCTTTACCAGAAAGAGTAAAGCAGGGAACTTTCGAATTCTACTCATGCAACACTGATGCAGAAAAGCTCCTGAATTTCTAACCAAAAATGTGAGGAATATATACTTGAACTTGATATGTGTGCACACTCTCTTTCAAATGGGCTTGAAACAGAGCAAGGTCAGGCCGGGCAGTGGTGGCACAGGCCTTTAATCCCAGCACTTGGGAGGAAGAGGCAGCTGGATTTCTGAGTTCGAGGCCAGCCTGCTCTACAGAGTGAGTTCCACGGTAGCCAGGGCTATACAGAGAAACCCTGTCTCAAAAAACAAAACAAAACAAAACAAACAAACAAAAAACAGAGCAAGGTCATCATGTGAGTTGGAAGCTAGCCTAACTCGCTGAGATAAATGAGCAAAAAGTAAAAACCACAGACTCTCTTCATGATACCTGAACATGTGTGTTTACAGTAAAAGCTGAGTGCGTCAGCGATGGCCCAGAGGTTAAGAGCACTGGCTGCTCTTCCAGAGGACCCTGGTGCAATTCTCAGCACCCATGCCAGCTCACAATCATCTATAACTCCAGGTCCTGGGGTTCTAACACCATCTTCTGGTAGGATTATATGCATGTGATGCACAGATATAAATGCAGGCAGAACACTAGGAACATGTTTAATTCATTAATTTTCAAAAATTAAAAAAATAATAAAATAAAAGTAAAAACTGAGAAGCCCTGCCCCAAAGCACTCCTCATAAGAAAGCTGCAGTTATTATATGAATTAGACAAATCATATGTCTAGACAATAGTAGGAAAACTGATTCATGGAAAAGATGGGCACCATGACCTGCACCTGGGATCCCAGCCCCCAGGAGGTTGAGGAGCAAGTGCTGAGAGTCTCAGGACAGAATATCTCACAGGAACACCGAGGTGTCTTAGGACAGGCTATCTCAGAGGAGCACCGAGAGTCTCAGGACAGAGTATCTCAGAGGAACACCGAGGTGTCTCAGGACAGGCTATCTCAGAGGGTTCCTTTCCCTTCCCACAGCTTCCTCACTTCCAGTCTTTCCACCCTGCTTCTAGATGTACAAGACATGAAAGGCAACAGCTGTGCTTAGAGGTAATTTCATGAAATGCTTCTATTAGAATGTAACACTTTAAAATCAACAGGGATTCATCCTATTCCACAAAGTCAGGAAAGACAGCAAGTGGAAAGGAAATGTAATAAAATAAATAAAAATTAAGAAATTAATAAACCAGAAACTAAATCACTGAAAACATTAATATATACATATATGTACATACATATACCCACATACACATATACATACCCACATATATATTACATTACATTAATATGTGTCTTAGTCAGGGTCTCTATTCCTGCACAAACATCATGACCAAGAAGCAAGTTGGGGAGGAAAGGGTTTATTCGGCTTACACTTCCATGCTGCTGTTCATCACCAAAGGAAGTCAGGACTGGAACTCAGGCAGGTCAGGAAGCA
The DNA here is from genome assembly GCF_000001635.26 of Mus musculus. Classification (NCBI taxonomy): domain Eukaryota; kingdom Metazoa; phylum Chordata; class Mammalia; order Rodentia; family Muridae; genus Mus; species Mus musculus. The sequence goes on from NC_000076.6 coordinate 42,430,102, forward strand.
GGAGCTGATGCAGAGGCCATGGAGGGATGTTCCTTACTAGCTTGCCTCCCCTGGCTTGCTCAGCCTGCTCTCTTATAGAACCCAAGACTACCAGCCCAGAGATGGTCCCACCCACAAGGGGCCTTTCCCCCTTGATCACTAATTGAGAAAATGCCTTAGAGTTGGATCTCATGGAGGCATTTCCTCAACTGAAGCTCCTTTCTCTGTGATAACCCCAGCTGTGTCAAGTTGACACAAAACTAGTCAGTACAATATGTATATATTATATAAGTTATATAATTAACTATATAATTATACAATTTATATAATTATATAATTAATTCAGTAATATAATTAATAAAGCATATATGTACATATATGTGTGTATATATTTAATATATATGAATATATGAGAGGAAACACAAAGCAACGGCTGGAAGCAGCAGCACACAGCATGTCACTTATGTGAGTTTCCCTAAGGGACCTTGGAGACATTTTCTTGTAGATATTCAAATGTTCGGTTTCAATGCCATCTTGAGCCAGGCTCCAGAAAGGTATGTGAGGGGCATTTGGGGGAGCCCAGAGCATAGAGGTACTCAACCACAAGTCACTGTGGCACACACCTACAATCCAAGAACCCCAAGGCCAGTCTCAGCTATGCACTGAGTTTGAGGCTAGCTCAGATTAAATAAGACTTCATCTCAGGGCTGGTGAGATGGCTCAGTAGGTAAGAGCACCCGACTGCTCTTCTGAAGGTCTGGAGTTCAAATCCCAGCAACCACATGGTGGCTCACAACCATCTGTAACGAGATCTGACGCCCTCTTCTGGAGTGTCTGAAGACAGCTACAGTGTACTTACATATAATAAATAAATAAATCTTTTAAAAAAAAAAAAAAAAAAGACTTCATCTCAAAAAAAAGCAACAGCAAGATAAAGACTGAACTCCTGTTTTCTGCTGGTAGGCACAATAATGGCACAGCCAACTACTGTGGCACAATATGGCAGGCCCCCAAATTAAATATAATACAACCATTACACAGCAACTCCACTTTGGAGTATATAGAATAGCTGGAAGGGGAAGATAAACAAAGGTCTATACATTAATGTTCACAACAGCATTATTCACAGTAACGAAAGGTGGACTGGCTCAAAACACCCTCTGATGAATAGAGAACCATCTGTGGTATGCACAGGAGAGGGAATATTATTCAGCCCTGAAGAGGAAGAATTCATGTGTGGCTGGATTTTTCTTTTTTTGCCCCTGAAAAAATATTTTTAGTTTATTCATGATATATTCTTCAAATTACCTCACTTCAAACTAATACCTTATAAAGTTTGTTTTAAACTATACTAATAAATTAAAAGTGGGAAGACCATAACAACAAAGACTCTAGGAGAAAAAAATCTGGTGTAGAGGACAAGATATATAAATATTGAAGATATTTTAATAACTAAAACAAGCCAGATATGAAAGTGATTCCCTCTCCATGAGGAGCCTAAAGTATTCAGACTCACAGCCCAAAAGAGGACAGTGGTCTCCAAGGATTGAAGGCTGAAGAAAATGGGGGAAGTGGAAACTAGGAATAAACTTTCAAGTGAGCAATGGCTCATCTGTCTATGCACTACATCCCCAAAGCGACACACTGCTGGGCACGGGGCAGATGCTCAACAGAAGTCCCATCAAGTGGTGAGGAGGAGGCCAGAGGACCTACGGAGAAATGGAAGGAGTCTGACACTAACATCTACCACACTCATGATGTCGTTTTATTCTAAGATTCATAAATTAAAACTGCTGTTTTCTCAAGAGAGGAGTATTGCCAGGGGATCAACTTTGACAATCTAAAGCTTTGAGTGCTTACAGTAAAGTCCTATAGTAAGAAGACTAAACAACTCCTGGAGAATATCCCTCATGGTTCCTTCTCTCCCCTGCAGACAAGGCTGTAAGTGTGTTTTCCATTCCCCTCCAGCCCCAGTCTCAGCAGCTTCTGGAGTTCAATGTGGGGGTAGAATGCACCGGGCTGCCCCAGATAAGGATGATAGGACATGTGCTTCTCAGGCTGCTCCATGTAAGGACAATAAGACATGTGCTTCCCAGGCTGCTCTGAGTAAGGATGATAGGACATGTGCTTCCCAGGCTGCTCCATGTAAGGACCATAGGACATGTGCTTCCCAGGCTGCTCTGGGTAGGGATGATAGGACATGTGCTTCCCAGGCTGCTCTGAGTAAGGATGATAGGACATGTGCTTCCCAGGCTACTCTGGGTAAGGACAATAGGACATGTGCTTCCCAGGCTGCTCTGGGTAGGGATGAGAACATGTGCTTCCAAATCATACTCCAGACAGATCATTAACCCTACTGGCACCACTGCAGTAAGAACTGAAGTTCCCAAAAAAAAAAGAAAGAAAGAAAGAAAGAAAAGAAAAGAAAAGAAAAGAGGAAGGGAGGGGAAGGAGGGAGGGGAAGGAGGAAGGGAGGGAGGGAAAGATGCACCTGTGGTAAAGATTCTACAAGGATAAATGAATAAATTTCAAGATTAAGGTGTGTTAAAATGTTACAAACCAGAGAGAAGTTATTTCAGCTAATTTTAGATCCTTTGAAAGCCATCCATAGTCCACACCTATATCTGACCTAACATCCTTGTGACTATCAAAACTTTAAAACTTATTAGCTGACAACTAACCCTAAACTTAGGAATGTTACTAGGTCTCAAACCTACCACACTTGTCTTGCCTGACTATAGCCCAAACACCTGTGGCCCCACCAATGTGTTTATGTACAACTTTCTTTGTTCTGAAACCACAAGAATCTTGTGTAAGCACTTCCACAGTGGAGCCTAGTGTTTGGGAAACCTGAATCTGTGTTTTTAGGCTCTGGATGCTCATATGGGTCCAGAAAGCAATGGCCTCTTCCTCTCTTTGAGCTGGGAGCTGAGTTTTTGCCTTGACATTGTCTTCTGGTCAAAGGCTTGTGACAGAACCAGCTACATGCCAAGAATGAGGGCACAAATCATTATCACCACCACCACCACCACCACCACCACCACCACCACCACCACATTACCATTACAGGCTTTCAGCCTCTGGAGGTAATGAGCTAAATATAAATACTATTACTGAAAATAGTTTTTGTTGAAGCTTGGTCTGTTGCTATGTATTGTAATGCTAAATATTGGTCCCAAGGTCTGGTTGCCCCCAGGGATGAGGAAATCTTCACCTACACCAAGTGATGCTATGTAACTGTGGTGGTTTGAATACACTTGGCCCAGAAAGTGGCACTATTTGGAGGTGTAGTCTCACTGGAGTAGGTGTAGGCTTGTTGGAGGAAGTCTGTCATTGTGGGTTGTCACTGTGGGTGTGGATTTTAAGAAAGTCATCCTAGCTCCCTAGAAGCCAGTCTTCTCCTTGTGGCCTTCAGCTCCTCCTGCACCATGCCTGCCTGGATGCTCCCATGCTCCTACCTTGATGATAATGGACTAAGCCTCTGAACTTATAAGCCAGCCCCAATTAAATGTTGTCCTTGTAAAAGTTGTCTTGGTCATGGTGTCTGTTCACAGCAGTAAAACCCTAACTAGGACAGAAGCTGGTACCAGGAGTGGGGTATTGCTGTGGTGGGCTCAACCATGCTTTCGTATGAAAAAAAAAATGTAGATTTAGAGACTTTGGATTTGAAAGCAGTGGAATGCTTTAAGTGAGGCTTAATGGGCCATCCTAGTAGGAATATGGAAGACTTTGTTGCTGAGGGTAATTTGAACTGTGGAAGCATGACTCTAGAGAATTTTAGTATGTGGCCTAGAGACTGTTCTTAGGATGTTTTGGTGAAGTAGTCTCTGCTTTTGCCCTTGTCCAAACAGTCTGCCTGAGGCCCAAGTGAAGAGAGTCAAATTAATTGCATTGACAAAGGAGGTCTCAAAACAATCTAGTTTAGCCCCTATGCTGTGGTTTAGTCTCACAAAGAGCATTATGACGAATCATAGCAAGCTTAGAAAGAAAAAAATACAAAATGTGTGGTTTAAGTAATAATAGGGCACCAGGAAGTGCAATGGAGCTGAATCCTGTGTTCAAGGAGATAAAGAGATTAAGGGAGTGGTGATCTCTCAGAGCTAGATCCTATCCAACTAAACTTCATGTTTGTATGTTTGTATTTGCAGTTGAACAAGAAATAGTTTGGACTTTTAATCTGGAATGAATTGCAATCCAGAAATGGAGGGTACACTTGTGATTCAGATCTTGAGGCTGGAAGACACAGGCTTTTGATCCAGATCTTAAGGAACAGTGGCCATGAAAAGCTTAGGCTCAGGGCTGGAGAGATGGCTTAGCAGGTAAGAGAGCTGACTGCTCTTCCCAAGGTCCTGAGTTCAAATCCCAGCAACCACATGGTGGCTCACAACCACCCATAATGAAATCTGACGCCCACTTCTGGTGCGTCTGAAGTCAGCTACAGTGTACTTATGTATAATGATAAATAAATAAATAAATAAATTTAAAAAAAAAAAGAAAAGCTTAGGCTCAGGCATGGTGGTACATACCTTTAATCCCAGGAGACAAAATCAAGCAGACCTCTGAGTTCAAGGCCAGCCTGGAATAGAGCAAGTTCTAGGTGAAGAAAAGCTTAAGTCCAGATGTGGTTGTATACACCTTTAATCCCAGCATATAGGAGACAGAGACATACAGATCTCCAAGTTCAAGGTCAATCTACAGAGAAATTTCAGGACAGCCAAGCTTAGGCATTGAGGGAGTTGGAAAACTAAAAGCTGGTAATAGAATAAGGAAGACCATGTTCCAGCCCCAGCAAGCAGCAGAACTCAGAAGGTTCACCATGTGGCTCTAGCTTTAGAGTCAAGAATAGCAGGCACTACTGGGACTATTGATACTGGTTAGCTGGAGCTAAGAAATTTGCAGTGATTAAGAAGAAACCAGCATCACTAAGGTGAAATCTTCTGGGAAGTGTTTTCTGAGAGCACAAAGAAGCTGTGTTCCAGAGATAGCCAAGGTTGTACCCCATGCTGTGGCTGCACTTGGTAATGTGTAAGAGTCACCCAGGTGGTACTGGTTTTGAAGGCATGAAGGGGTCATAGAGGGAAGCTGAGGCTTAGCACTGTGAGATGCCAGACATGGCCATTGGTGAAGGTGCAGCCCCAGTTGCAGTTGATGGCCCAGGACTGAGGGGTCATGCAAAGAAGTTGAAGCTTGGTACCGTGAAGGGAGCCTATGAGAGGCTATCGGTGAAGCCTAATTTCAGTGGAAGTGTATTGGAGATGCCAGTATCATGGGATGATCACCAGGAATAGCACCAACAGTGGAGTAGAGTCAACCAGAGCCTAGAGTACTATAGAGGGCAGAGCTGGACAAGTGATACAAGCCCTTTGAAAGATCCCAGAAGATCATGTGTGGATCCCATGTTGGAGGAAGTGTGTTACTGTGGGCGTGGGCACTATGACTCTCTTCCTAGCTGCCTGGAAAACAGTTTTCTCCCAGCAGCCTTCAGATGAAGATGTAGAACTCTCAGCTCTTCCTGCACCATACCTGCCTGGATACTGTCATGCTTCTGCTTTGATGATAATGGACTAAACCTCTGAACCTGTAAGCCAGCCCCAATTAAATGTTGTCCTTATAAGAGTTGCCTTGATGGACCAGAGCATCCTAGAAACACTGACTGCCAGAGTTGTGCAAGGCCTTTTCATTTTAGGCTAGTGCCTGCAGCACTCCTGAACACGCTCAGAAGCTGGCAATGGGGTCATTTTATGGTTTCTACCAGGATGTGAAAACCTTTTTTGTGAGCAGGGACTGGGGATGCTAAAAATTGGTGCAGGTGTTGGCAAGCTGTCCAGGGTGCCTGCTGGTGGGGCTGTGGCTGTTTCTGCTGCCCCTGGCTCTGCAGCACCTGCTGCTGGTTCTGCCCCCACTGCAGCAGAGGAGAAGAAAGATGAGAAGAAGGAGGAGTCCGAGGAGTCGGATGATGACATGGGATTTGGCTTGTTTGATTAAATTCCTGTTCCCCTGCAAATAAAGTCTTTTTATATATCTTGGAGGGGCGGGGGAAGAGTTGCCTTGGTCATGGTGTCTGTTCACAGCAGTAAAACCCTAACTGAGACAGTAACCTTGCTCCTTAATTTAAAACTATTGGTTGAATAAAGATGTCTACAGCCTATAGCTGGGCTGAAGAGAGGTGGGAAGTGTTTTGGTCCCTGAGCTTTGGGTCTGAGGAGGACCATGAGGGGTAAAAGAAGAAGGTAGAGAGAGGAGAAAATGCCATGGGGTGGATGAGTCATGAAAACACAGTCATGCGGGCTCAATTGGATTTAAGAGCAGTCCTGGTGGAACATCCAGGCCATAACTCAGGGTTATGGATGGGGAAGTAGACACTGGTGGCTTAGAGGTTAGGTATCTGCCCAGCCCTAGTGCTTTAAAGGCATATAATAAATATGAAAGATTTGTGTCCTTTATCTGGGAACTAAATGATCAAAGGCAGTGTAGAAACCCCTGACTGAGAATAAAATATACTACAAGTTTTCTTGAAGGCTGAGCTACAATGTTAATCCACCAACTTAAAAACAATCCTGGGGAGGTTCCCTGGATGTAGGGTCTACCCAAGTCCCTCATTTCTACCAATCTATGAAAAAAGAGTACACTCCTGTGGGCACCACAGAACACAAGACAGTGGGGAAATGAACGGTAGCCAGTGGGGTTAGGAAGCAGATTCCCTCCTTCCCTGTGAATCTCCTTAGATTTGACAGCTGATTCTCGAGTCCAAATGGGAGGGCGAAGAATAAGAGTTAATTAAGGAGGCATTCTGAGACTGTTTTTCCAGCCAGAGAGCCCCCCAAATGAGAACTTGACACTTTTTATTACTACCCCTTTTCTGAGTATTCTAAATGGGTGTTGGCCAACAAAAGTTATCTCACTTCCTAGTTCAAGGTTGGTTTCTCTTCCCCCTGTAATATAAAGGTATTTTAACCAATGGTTATGTGCTCCAGCCTGCATCAAACATCCTCAAAGTACAAGGCTGGTTTCTCTTCCTCTCTGTATTATAAAGGTATTTTAAACAGCGGGTACATGCTCCAGCCTGCATGGAACATCCCTGATCATATTTATATTCTCTTCTCTCTCCCTCTGTCTTTCTGCCTCTGTCTGTCCCTCTGTCTCTGTCTGTCTCTGTCCCTCTGACTCTCTCTATCCCTCTGTCTCTGTATCTCTCCCCCACCCTCAACCAAGCCCACCTCCCTCCCTTCTTTCCTCTATGTTTTGTTCAAGACAAGACCTTACAACATAGCCCAGGCTAGCCTCAAACTCCCGCTCCTCCTGCCTCAGCCTCCTGAGTGCTAGGATTCCAGATCTTCCTCCTTCGTGGCTAGTTTTTTCAAGACCTCTGATGCATTATTCATAGTGCATCTCCGTTCAGTCAGACACTCCCAGCAACTTTCACCAGTCTTGTTTGTCAGGCCCTTCTGTATAAGTCTTTACTAACCATCTCCGTTTCTGGTTCAGTGGTTAAGGTAACAGGAACAACAAAGAGCAGATCTTTTGCAATGACTGAACATGAAAGGGAAGGTTCTGGAACTGTGATGTTCTCCCAAAGAACAAGAGTCAGCCAGAGTGAGGGCCCTGAGCAGTGCCCCAGGCACAGAACAGTGAGGAGCACCCAATGTGAGTGAGGAGCACTGCCCATCTGGAAACTCACAAGGACCAGCAGAGGAGCTGAGAAAAGGCAAGTCTGCTCAATGCACAGAAGTCAGAGAGCGTGGAACTGCTGCCGCTGAGACCCTAAGTGTGTCTACTAACTAATGTAAGGGAAACTACAGGGTGGTGCTGAGACAGGGGGACCACTGGAGTTCATAAGACCCTGCTTCAGGAGTTCTGGGGAGACAATAGTAACAACCAGGTCATTACTCTAACACTTAGATCATGAATAGAAATGTGCGTGGAAATTTAAAAGGGAAAAGGAATAAGCCCGCTTTAAAAAGAGGCAGGCTTAGAGAGCAGCACTGTACTGAGACCCTGGCTGCCTAGTCGACTACAGATGACTTCCGTCCTATGGGGCGCCCCAGTGTAAGTGTATTTACAGTCTTGTGTGACACTGCTTCTGCTTTAACCTGCAGCCCCAGCCTATGAGCATCAATGGCGGAAGCTGATGGTTGTTGTCCCTCACTCTCAAGTCAGACTCCTCATCCTGTTCTCCAATTTGGGACTTGAGAGGTGTGGACGCGGAAGTTTTATCCTGAGGGAAAGCTGCAGAACCTCCTGACTGGCCCACCCAACACTTTTTTAACACTTACCAACGTCTCCATAAACATAGAGGCCCTTTGGAGGTTTGTTCCTTGAAAAAAGCTGCAAATTAAGAACAAATTACAAATTTTCTACCATGCAAATAATTACATATAATCATATATACATAATGTTCCCAACTGTGCTATATATAGGACATCAAGGAGGCAATTATATACAATAAGTAGAAAAAACTTGGTGTGAAAGTCTGCAAAGCCACAATGTCATGCAGCCTTTAAAGGGGAGGTGTTCTTGATAGACCCCAACACAGATAAGTCTTGAGGACATTGTATTAGTAAAATAAGCTAGACACATAATGATAAAATACTTCTGACCCGTGTCATCAGGGTGAAGCAGAGGTGGGGAGCCACTGTTTAGAGGACACAGCGTCCCATTTGTGTAACATGAAGAGATGGGTAGAAGTGATACAGTAAAACAGAGAACTGTGTCCACACTTATTACCACTGAGCTGTGTCGTGAGAAATGCTTAAGATAGCTAGCATGTCAGATACCTGTAATCCTAGCACACAGGGCGCTGAGGCAGGAGGAAGTCTCCACTATACAATCAGACTATGCCTTAAAGCGCAAAACCTGAAAGCACAACTCAGAATCCAACCGGTAACACTCTTGTTTCTGTTGTATCACCCATGGGCTCACAACTCTACTAATCCATCTCCTGATGCAGGCCACACCCTGGTACAGGCCAGGCTAGCGTGCTTTCTCTGCCTTGATTCCAACTCATGCACAGCTTCCCTATGTCCCCTGCAAGTCACTACTCTTAAGACACAGCTGAAAACAGATTCCCACCTGCCAACATCTGAGGTTTGCCTTCTTTCTTTTTTGTGTGAAACATTGTGTCATTTGGTTTTCAACTTGCCAACAAAAAAAGGATTACACCCTTAAACAATTTTAGAACAATGTCATAATTTGAAACCTAATATAAAACCTAAAAAGTCTCTAAATGTATATTTGCAATGTTAAATATTTCTGTCTGTCTGTCTGTCTGTCTGTCTCTCTCTCTCTGTCTCTCTCTCTCTCTCTGTCTCTCTCTGTCTCTCTCTGTCTCTCTCTCTCTCTCTCTCTCTCTCTCTGTCTCATTTGGATTTGGTTTTTTTGAGGGGGGTTGTTTTGGTTTTTTGGTTTTTGGTTTTTTTTTTGGTTTTTGTTTTTGTTCTTTTGTTTTCCAGATAGGGTTTCTCTATGCAGCCCTGGCTGTCCTGAAACTTGCTCAGTAGACCAGATTGGCCTCAAACTCACAAAGATCTGCCTGCCTCTGCCTCCTTGAGTATGGGGATTAATGGTGTGCACACCACTGTCCAGCTAGAAATCTTTTGAAAGCATTTCTGTGTTAGAAAACTGGGGTGTCAAGGCCTAGGTAGCTGCTGCCTGTCTAGCCAGCCATTTTATACTGTTACTACCGTTACTAGGAAACTTTCTCACGCCTGAGTTGATGGCATATTCTGTTATGTTCTGTGCTTTGGTGCTCTTGGAAACCAATCACAATCGAGGTCAGTTAGAACTGCTTTGTATAGTTAGCTGCAATAAACTTGGGCCCAAACCAACCACCAGGCAGCACTTCCTGCACCTCTGGACGAGCTTTTATGGTTTTTGCCTTCATAAGCTGCCCTTGGGATAACCCCAATATAAGAGAGACACCTGTACCACTATAAGAACCCATTTGGGATAACAGTTCTACTTTGAGTAGTGGTTGAGTAAAGTTTTAAGTTCCCAAGACCTCCCTGGGAATTAACATCCTACTTGGCAGAAACACTCATGCACTTGGGTAACTGACATCCTGGTTGGCAAGTTAAAACATGAGTGATAGGCAAGGCAAGTCCCCTGCCATAGTAGAATACCTCAACCAATGAAGACATGTTCCTAAGGAAGCTGCCTATTCCTAAATCCCAACTGGTGAAGTAACTTGGTACAGATATTTGTGGATTTCAGGCTTGAAAGCTCCATAGAATTCTGACTCATGGTCACAGTCAGCTCCAAGTCTGATTTTCAGCCCTGATTAATCAATCCTAGAGTGAATGCTCAATAAAATATCACTTGCCAGTGCCTGACAAATACAGACGTGGAAGCTCGCAGCCATCCAGTAGATGGAGCACGGGGACCCCAATGGAGGAGCTAGAGAAAGGACCCAAGGAGCTGAAGGGGTTTGCAGCCCCATAGGAGGAACAGCAATATGAACTAACCAGTATCTCCAGAGCTCCCTGGGAATAAACCACCAACCAAGAAAACACATGGTGGGACTCATGGCTCCAGCTGCATATGTAGCATAGCAGAGAATGGCTTAGTCGGGCACCAATGAAAGGAGAGGCCCTTGGTCCTATGAAGGTTCTATGCTCCAGTATAGGGGACTGCCAGGGCCAGAAAGTGGGAGTGGGTGGATTGGTGAGCAGGGGGAGGGGGGGAAGGAATAGAGGGTTTTCGGAGGGGAAACCAGGAAAGGGGATAACATTTGAAATGTAAATAAAGAAAATATCTAATAAAAAACAAGAAAGAAAGAAAGAAAGAAAGAAAGAAAGAAAGAAAGAAAGAAAGAAAGAGAGAGAGAGAGAGAGAGAGAGGGAGGGAGGGAGGGAGGGAGGGAGGGAGGGAGGGAGAGAGAGAGAGAAAAGAAAAGAAAAGAAAAGAAAAGAAAAGAAAAGAAAAGAAAAGAAAGGAAAAGAGAGAAAGACAGACAGACAGACAAGTAAAACATAATCTAAATATTGTGAGATTTTTTATGGGATTAAATATTGTGATGTTATAAAATGGGATTATATTTAACTTTCTAGATACAAATCTAAAAATAAAGATGCTTTAATGAACTTATCTTAAAATAAATAAATAAATATAAATAAGCTATCATTGTCTGACTGAGATTGGAGTTTCTGTGGTTTGAGGGGGTGACTCCTGGATCCCAATGTAGGTGTTGTAATTCATAATTCTTCAAAATACATTCTGTAAGAATAATTTTTATTATTATTGCTGTTTTGGGGTGTTTGATTGTTTGTTTGTTTGTTTGTTTGTTTTAAAGACAGTATACCCCTGTATCTGCATAGCCTTTGTTGGCCTGGAACTTGCTATGTTGACCTGACTGGCCTTGAACTCAAAGGTCCCCAGTTCTGGAATTAAAGGTGTAAGCCACCATACCTTGACTAGTTTTTCTTTCTCTGGTATTTGTTGAAGCTGGCTCCCCCTACATAGCTGCAGTCATTTTGTTCCATTCCTGCCAGTCAGGCCATTTTGTTACTGACACAGAAAAATAGCTTGCCTCAGAGCAGGGTCAAGCTGACCATATAGCCTGTTATGTTCAGAGGTTTTTAATCCTAATAAATTCCACAACCATAAGCTCCACTTAGGACCAATCAGAATCTTTGTCAGTTAGAACTATCCTATCTAGCTAGCCAAAATAGCTTGAGTCGGAGCTGACCACTGGGCAGCACTTCTTGCACATGTATATGGGCTCATTGTGGGTTTTGCCTTTATAAACTGGCCCTGGGAGACATTCCTGGTCATAGTCAGCTCTGTAGGCTACAACCCTGATCAGTCAGTCTTGTGGTGTGCATTCAGTAAACCAGCTCTGTTTGACTGGGATTGGTGTCTGAGTGGTTTGTGTGGTGATTCTCAGGCCTCAACAGTACTGTTCACACAATGCTATCAGTATACACTAAATAAACAAAATTTAAGTTAGAAAAACAACAAGGTTGGAAGGAGCGCTTCACTGGGGCTCAGCGTTTCTAGCAAAGGTAGCACTGAGGATGGGATGAACATCTCAATGACAGGATGCTTCCTAGCAAATGTAATGGCTGGGACTCCATGCTCAGTACTTCAGGAAGAAGCATTTATAGATCTGTCTTCTTTTTTTCCTTCCTATTCAATAACACATATGTTTTAGAAAGAGCACCTGTCAGATTTTTACATGCTACATATACAGTTTATGTAACACTGCTTTATATATTTTAAAATATACTTTATTAGTTTTTTGAAAATTCATATTTACTTCCCATTCCTCTTCTTAAATTAAATTGAATTTGGGATTGGTTTGGAATTTTTATGGGGCAAGAATGTTTTGGTTTTTGAGAGAGGTCTTACTATATAGCCCTGGTTGGCCTGGAACTCTCTATGTAGACAAGCTGGCCTTAAAATCACAAAGATCGGGGCTGGTGAGATGGCTCAGCAGGTAAGAGCACCCGACTGCTCTTCCGAAGGTCCGGAGTTCAAATCCCAGCAACCACATGGTGGCTCACAACCATCAGTTATGAGATCTGACTCCCTCTTCTGGAGTGTCTGAAGACAGCTACAGTGTACTTACATATAATAAATTATAAATCTTTAAAAAAAAAAAAAAAATCACAAAGATCTGCCTGCCTCCTCCCTGCCTCCTCTGCCTCTGCCTCCTCTGCCTCTGCCTCTCTGCCTCTCTGCCTCTCTGCCTCTCTGCCTCTGCCGTGAGTGCTGGGACTGAGAGCCTGTAGCAAGATGCCAGGCCCACACTGGACCTCACATGTTTTTAAATGGTAAAGAGATACTTCTAGGTATCCATAGCAATCCTAGCACTTAGAGGCTCAAGCAAGAGGATCTTGAGTTCAAGGCTAGCCTGGGCTACTTGTCTCAAAAAAACTAAGGATGAGATATAGCTATTTGGTAGAGCTTTGCCCATCTATGTGGACCTAGATTAAATCCCAGCATCACCAAATAAATAAATAAATAAATAAATAAATAAATAAATAAATAAATAAATACTGATAAACAAATAGAGAAGTTCTGACTACTTAATTTAAAACCTAGATGCTAGCTGGATGTCAGGTGGCACATGACTTTAATCACAGAACCCAGTAGGCAGAAGCAAACTGATCTCTGAGTTTGAGGCCAGCTTGGTCTTACAAAGCTAGTTCTGGCCCAGCCAGGGCTGTTATACAGAGAAACCCTGTCTCAAATAACAAAATTAATTAAAGTAAGAATAAAACCTGGATACCACTGGGCATGGTGGCGCACGCCTTTAATCCCAGCACTCCGGAGGCAGAGGCAGGCGGATTTCTGAGTTCAAGGCCAGCCTGGTCTACAAAGTGAGTTCCAGGACAGCCAGGACTATACAGAGAAACCCTGTCTCGAAAAAACAAACAAACAAAAAAAAAAAACCTGGATACCATCTAACCAATAAATGTTAAGCATAGTCTATCTAGGGGCTGGAGAGATGGCTCAGTGGTTAAGAGCACTGACTATTCTTTCAGAGGTCCTGAGTTCAATTCCCAGCAACCACATGGTGGCTCACAACCATCTGTAATGGGATCTAATGCCCTCCTCTGGTATGTCTGAAGACAGCAACAGTGTACTCAAATATATAAAAGCATAGTCTATCTAAATGACATTTACACTTGTATTGCAGTTATATGCTTCTCTGTGAGTAAGCAGAGGGGGTGTGCACTTCACAGCATTTGTGTTGAGGACAGAGAACAACTTTTGAGAGTCAGTTCTGATCCACCATGTGAGTCTCAGAGATCAACCTCAGGTCATCAAGTTTGGCTGCTAGCAAACATACCCACAGAGCTCTCCCACAGTCCCTTAAATGATGTCACACACAACAGTCTGCCCTGATTCTCAGGAAGCACGGTCCTCCTGGACCTCTATGCTTTGACTCTCCTGAGCCCCATACATGCCATACTTTCCTATATAGACCTATTGATATTAGCCGTAACAACTAATAACAAAAACATAGAAACATACTTTAATAAAACTATTTAAAACTTGCATGGCAGAGTGGGGGGGATGTGAAGAGATGCTTAGAGGTTAAGAGCACTTGCAGCTCTTGCAGAAGACTGGGTTTGATTCCCAGTATGCACAAGGAATAACAACCACCAATTTATTCTATCTCCAGGGGAATCCACATATCTGGCCTCCTCATGTATCAGGCACTATGTGATACACACACACACACAGACAGACAGAGAGAGAGAGAGAGAGAGAGAGAGAGAGAGAGAGAGAGAGATGATAGGTAGATGGATAGATAGAACACTCGCCCACAGAAAATAAAAATAATTAATCCCAGTAGGTTACTAAGCTCAAGCAACTTTAGATCTGTATCTAGCCCCGGGCTAAAGCTCAGCAGCAGACAATAGCCTAGCATGCACAAGGCCCAGGGTTCGATTCCCGGCAGCACAACTGAACTCTATACCAACACAACAATGCTTTCAAGAACTTCTAGTTAGTCTACTCTCTCTTGAATGGTTCTCTGGAACCTTCTCAGTCTCCTCAAAGCTAAGCTACACCCCTGCCATTTTCAGACACTGGCTCCTGCTTCTCCATAGAGAAACTAGAAGGTGTCTTCCCTTGTGAAACTGCAGCCCTGGCTGATCATTTCCAGGGTGTGTGTTTGATAAACCATCCCTGTGTGACTGAGATCAGTGTCTGAGTGGTTTGTGGGGCATTTCATGGACCTCAACACTGTAATTTGCTTTTGGTAGGATGGTTCTTTTCACAATATTAATTCTGCAAACCCATGAACGTGGAGTTTCTTTCCATTTTTCTAGTGTTTTCTCAATCTCTTTCTTCAGAGATTTTAAGCAAAGTCTCAGGGTAGTCTCTGCTTGCCTGGAATTCACTACGAGGATAAGGCTGGTTTCCAACTCAGAGGTCCTCCTCTCCCTCTGCTAGGATTACACAGAAGCGGGACCATGCCTGGCTCTAAAATTGTTTCTTAAAAATCAAGCCATGCATGGTAACTCACACCTACACTAGCTCTTGAGAGGTTAAGGTTAAGGTAAAGGTTAAAGTTAAGGTTCAAGGCCATCCTTACCTACACAGTGAGTTCAAGACCAGCTTGAACCACTTGAAATCCTGTCTCCAAAACCACGCAGACAACAGAAAACCCACCTGCATACTGATGTTCTAGATATTTGCTTTCCAAACTACTCCTTTGCTTTAACTGCTATAAATGCAAAGCGACCATTCCAAATACTTACATTTAATGATTTAGATCTCATCTTTTGTTCTCTATGTCATTAAAATTTTTTTCTTTGTTTTTTGTTGTTTTTTTGTTCTTTTGTCTTTTTCGAGACAGGGTTTCTCTGTGTAGCCCTGGCTGTCCTGGAACTCACTTTGTAGACCAGGCTGACCTCGAACTCAGAAATCCGCCTGCCTCTGCCTCCTGAGTGCTGGGATTAAAGGTGTGCGCCACCACACCTGGCTAAGATTTTTAACATTAAGAATAATCCAAGGTGCTAGGCGCATAATACAACCATGTAATCCCAGCACTCAGAAGGCAGAGGCAGGAGGATCTCAAATGGAAGGCAAGTCTGGGCTACATAGCAAGACACTGTCTCAAAAAATAAAGGTCTTTTTTTTTTAATCCTACCCATAATGATCCATGGTGGTTCTCATCAATGCTCTAAACTAAAAGGCACACCTCTGCCTCTCTGGATTATCTGCCCTACTACTCCAGCAGAGTTTCCATTAGAACTATAGATAAGAAGGGTATTGCTGTTAAGATAAAAAGTATTGTTTTCAGTTTGTTTAAAATGCAGGAATATTACTTTTCCTGTTTCCCCCCATTTCCCCACGACTGCATTATTATCTCCCCAAATGGCGGAATCAGAGACAATGATTCCAGCTGGAATGCTGAGGATAATTACATCGTTTAAAAACTGGCGTTACAGCCTTCTCCACGTGGACCACTTTTGATAAAAGTACATCCTTCAGGTTTCTAAAGATCTTTTAAAAAAAGAAGAAGAAAAAAAAAGCAGAACTATATGTTAGCATCCATAAACTTTCCTTAAATGAAAATGTTTTTTTTAATGGCTTTAGCTGATTTTCAAAAGAGCCCTCCTAACCTAAAGTACATCAATTTGCTCGGTTTACTAGTATAATTAAGTGTATTTAAGTATCTAAATAAAGGGGCTTTCGGATTCTACAACACACACAAGAAATGGCTTGCAGAGCAGCATCTAGAAGCCAGTCATGGAGCTGTAGACAGAACAGGGATGTTTCACCTCCCACACGCTCAAACCCAGTCCTGTTGGCTTAATGTTGTCATCGAAAAAAGCTGCTGCAGTGGACTGACAGGACATGGTAAGCTCAGAAGTTCACACCTGCACAGCGCTCCTCTTGTGTAGACACAGCCCTGAATGTGCCGCTGATCTACCTACCGATTCTCACGATTTGCATTTTAAGTTAATTTACTAAACTGTGGGACTTAAGCATCCAACGGAAGGGGAGAGGGGGAAGGGAGAGGGAAAGGAGGAAGGAAGGGTAAGAGAGAGAGGGAGGGAAGGAGAGAGGGAGGGAGGGAGGGAAAGAGAGAGAGAGGGAAGGAGGAAGGGAGGGAGGGAGGGAGGGAGAGAGGGAGAGAGGGAAGGGAGAGGAAAAGGAGGAAGAAAGGATAAGAGAGGGAGGGAGAGAGAGGGAGGGAAGGAGAGAGAGAGGGAGGGAGGGAGGGAAGGAGAGAGGGAAGGAAGAAGGAAGGAAAAGAGAGGGAGGGAGGGAGGAAGGGAGGGAGGGAGGGAGGGAGGGAGGGAGGGAGGGAGGGAGAGAGAGAGAGGGAGGGAGGGAGGGAGGGAGGGAGGGAGGGAGGAACTAGTGGAGCCTGATGGTATTCACTTACAGTTCTACCTACTCAGGAAGCCCCCTACTTAGGGGCCAAGAGCTGGAGACCAGCCTGGCAAGCAGAGAGAAACCCAGTCTATACTAAGGAAGCAATACAACTCTCAATCTCTGATAACAGAATAGACAAACATAAATGATTTTAACCTTTCTAAGACAAGGTTTTGCTAGGTAACCTAAGCTAGCTTCAGGCTTTGATCCTTCTTCCTCTCCCTCCCTAGTGCTGGGAACTTAGGTCCAGCAACAAGGACTTTTAAATACTCCTAGGTGCCACTGGGAGACAAGTGACAAGAAGCAACTTTCAAGCAAACCCTCCCTGGTCTCTTGCTCCTATCTGAAACTCTGGTTTTGGCATGCCCCCTCACCGTGCCCCTCTCTCCACCTCTCCCCCGTCTCCCACAAATCAATTGGACACCCAGGACATGAGCATATGCCTCAAAGTGACCAGGAAATCACTAAAAGGAAGTGATGGGGGTGGGGGGGGGGAGACAGCATCTTACTCTGAATGAGGTTCTCAGTTGGAGGATGACCCTGGGATTCCAGGCATCTTCTATACTAGTAAGAACTATTTGTAGGGCTGGCTAGGTGGCTCAGAGGGTAAGAGCACTGACTGCTCTTCCGAAGGTCCTGAGTTCAAATCCCAGCAACCACATGGTGGCTCACAAACACCCGTAATGAGATCTGACACCCTCTTCTGGTATGTTTGAAGACAGCAACAGTGTACTTATTAATGATAATAAATAAATCTTTGGGCTGGAGCAAACAAGGACTGAGTGAGCAGGGCCAATGGGAGCAAGCAGAGGTCCTAAAATTCAATTCCCAACAACCACATGAAGGCTCACAACCATCTGTTCAGCTACGGTGTACTCATATACATAAAATAAATACATAAATCTTAAAAAAAAAGAACTATTTGTAGCTGTAACTTTTATCCTCCTGAAACAAATGTCATCTCGGAGCCTTACTGCCTCCGTCTCCTAATCTCGACCTCGTCCTAGAAGCTTCAGTATTCCAGCCGGAGGGGTTAAAGGTGTGTGCTAGAGCTGAGCCACACCACCAGAAACAGCTTTTTTTTTCCAGTAAATAACACAATCTTGGGGTTCACAATGTGATCAAATATCCAGCAACAACTATCACTAAGGAACCATTCCCAGAGACAGACACAGAAACAAGAACTCACAGGTACACATGGGATAGGCCCAAAGCTACCACAACTGCCTTCAAATCCACACAGAATTATTTTATGCATCTCCTGTGAGGGCTCTGTTACTTATTTTTCTCATTCACTCTATAAACATGGATTGGACACTAAGGTCCTGCTTTATGCCAGGCCTTGAGTTTGATTCTACAGACCCAAGAAGACCAAGAAAAGAAAGTATTTAATAAAGGCACATGTGGGCAACCTAAGATGGTCCCCAAAGCTGGTGAAGCAACACATCTTTAATTCCAGCACTTGGGAGGCAGAGAAGGGGACACTATATCACCAGACTTTGTCTCAAAGAAACAAAAATATGCATATGTTAGGAACAGTCCTGACAGAGTGTGGCAAATGGGATGAATGAGAGGAAACGATAGACGAGACACTGCCTGCATTCCTTTGTTCCACTTACAAGCCAAGCCAGTGTCCAGGGAGAGCAGGGTCACTATAGTTCAAAGAGCAAAAGAAAATCAGGACAGCCCATTGTGGTCTCTGTTGGTGTATGTTTGTAGTGTTTAACTGGGTTCTTATAGCTCTGCCTCCCTTCCGACGCCCCCGCCCCCCGCCCCAGCACTAGATAGGAGAGAAGGGAGGTTAGGAAAGGAGGGCGTGGATCTCTTTAGGCTCCTTCCTCCTGACTAGGGGAGAAGTGTTCCTTGCAACAAGTCCAATCTTCACAGTCAGGACCACCTGACAAATGTGAGCAGCAGGGACCAGGAGCAGCAGGGAGAGCAGAAGTCTTCTCTTTCTCTAAGTGCCTCCAGACCCTCCGGGGCTCTGGCTTTTTTTTTTCCCCCCTCTCCAGAGTCCCCAGAATTAAACTATCTGCAGCTGGCAAAAAGCGATGCCCTTTCTAGAACACAAGCCAATTATAGTGGCTGTGGACAAACTGAAGCAGCCCCCTATCCCACACCTGGAATTAAAACAAAACCTGGGACTCACATAGCATCACTGGATTTTTAAAGAAACTGAAACTCTGACTATACGTCTCCATCACCACTGCAGCCATGCAGAGCTCACAATGTGCCACTGGAATCTCCCTGGTGAACAAGCACACACCATATACACACGCAGAGTGAGAAGGAATGAAAGTGAGCTAGACTCGTTGATGAGTGGGAAGTCAGAGTCCATCACAACACACAGCTTTGCATACAACTTCACAACCGTTTGTGCACACACCCCATGTGGTCAAGTAACGGTAATTACTGTCCTCAAGTGGAATGCACTGCACATAACTATAGGTGCTACATTGTCACACAAACCAGGGCATCTTGCTACCACATCACTGGGTGAGACTTCCTCGGCCAAGACATGGAACAGACACACCATGGCAAGTGCCACCCTCCCATTGTCGAGCAAAGCACCGTTCCATGAAACGTGGCTATAGTTAGATGCCCAGTCTCGCTTCCTTACAAACAAGCCATGAAGTCTCCTCCCAAAGGATGAAAAAACCAGGAGCCTGCACAGCCCTGATTAATGGAGAGCGAGAATGGAAGGCTGTTTAATTCTTTCCCTCCCTGACTCCAGAAACGCTTGATTCGGCTGTGTAAAAGTAATTCTAATTATAGTGATTTACATGAACTACTTATCATTTATGCCTAATTACTTCCCAGCACAATAACAATTATGCATACATTAAATGTGTTGGATTAACCTGGTTGTAAGTTTTATTTGGTAACAAAGTATCCACGAGCTCCCTTTCTTCACAGTCCACTGCTCCCGGGGCAAAGGCAATGCTCTGAACTTCTTCAAATGTTTACTACCGAAAGCATGGCCAAGTGAAGGAGGGAAGTTCTATTATGACAGTACAGAGTTACAGAAACTTTCTTAGGAAGAGAAGAGAGGAAAGGAGGGGGAAGGGAGGGGAGGGGAGGAGAAAGGAGAGGGGAGGGGAGGGGAGAGATGGGGGAAGAGGAGAGCGGAAGGGAGGGGAGGGGAGGGGAGGGGAGGGGAGGGGAGAGGAGAGGAGAGGAGAGGAGAGGAGAGGAGAGGAGAGGAGAGGAGAGGAGAGGAGAGGAGAGGAGAGGAGAGGAGAGAAGAGAAGAGAAGAGAAGAGAAGAGAAGAGAAGAGAAGAGAAGAGAAGAGAAGAGAAGAGAAGAGAAGAGAAGAGAAGAGAAGAGAAAGAGAAGAACACCAAAATAGACCTTAAACTTGTCCACGAAGAACATAATCAAAGTCATGAATCTAAGACCAAAGTAAGAATGCCACAAACATCATCTGGGAACACAGAGGCCCAATCATTCAGATTTCCCTTTTATGACAATTAGAAGATTTATGTTCCATCCCCACGCCCACGCCCACGCCCACGCCCACGCCCACCCCACCCCCACTGTATTTAAAAGAAATGGGTCTGTAGCATCTTTACAATCTTCAAAAAATAAAACTTTACACGTGTTTCCCTCAAATTATATTAGTTGTCTGAGTCTTGGGCTGGAAGGAGAGTGCATTCAGCATGGTGCTCCTTCCATGTCTGTAACGGCAGGCAGTGCAGGAGACGTGGAAAAAGGACTGTCCCTGGGCTTGCTAGCCATAGCCAATAGGCAAACTCCAGCTGCAGCTACATATCAGACAGACAGACAGACATCAAGCTTGCCCTTATAACTCTGGGGAGAGCAGCCTTAACCCTTCCCAAGGGAAGCACCTGGGGGTGGGGGCGCAAAGGACCTCACCAGTCCTACCTCTCAAAAGCACCCCCACTTTCCAAAGTCCCAGCAAACCACAGCCATAGCTCATCAAGAATGGGCTCAACGTGTCCTTATAAAAGAGGACCAAGGGATTCAGTCACCCTTCCACCACTGAGAACACGTCAGACGGCAATCCAGAAGCAGTCGGCAGGTCTTCGCCAGTCACCAATCTGCCAGCACTTTCATTATGAACTTACAGCTTCTCAACTACAAGAAGGGATGTCCTGTCTTTACGCTCTCCCAGCTAAAGGTATTTGTTGTAGAAGCCTAAAATGTTGAAGACATGGATTAAGTGGACTGCGGCCAAGGCACGGCAAGCCTGGTTACAGTGGGAATGCATGGCCTTGTATTTCCCCATGTGATCTTATTTTTCAATCTCTCTCTCTCATCGCAACCCAGAAGATCATTATTCCTTTCAATCAAAATATATGAACACAATGGAAGCCTTTTTATTTATATAAGAAGCAAGACTTTGGGGCTGGAAAGATGGCTGAGTGGCTACGAGCATGAGCTGTTCTAGAAGACCCTGGTTCGGTTCCCAGCAGCCACGTGGTGGTTCATCTCCATCAGTGACTGCAGTTCCAGGGGACTGGACACCTTCTTCTTGCCTCCGAGGACACTCCACGCATGTGGTGCACAGACGTACACGCAGGCAAAACAGCCATACACATAGCAAAATAAAAATACTTTTAAAAGTAAAACTGTTTTTCTTGGGTTTTTTTTTGTTTTTGTTTTTGTTTTTTGTTTTTTGTTTTGCAAGACAGGGTCTCACTACATAGCTCTGGCTGTCCTGAAACTTACTATGTAGACTATGCTGGCCTCTAACTCACAGAGATCCACCTGCCTCTACATCCTGAGTGCTGGGATTAAAGGTGTGCCAGTATGCCAGCATAAGAGAATTTTAATACTCAGAAGTGATTTTTTTTTATTTGTGGGGGTTTTACTTGTTCATATATTTACCAGACTAGAAATAAAAGCCAGGGTCACCATCATGCTAGGCAAGAGTCTATCACAGATCTAGTGTCCCAAATCTTTCAAGAGCATTTTAAAAAATAAAATTACTGGCTGGGTGTGATGTTGCACAGCTTTGATTAACTTAGGAGGCAGAAGCAGGCAAACCTTTCTAAGTGTGAGGACAGCCAGGGCTACAGAGTAAGACCATATCTTCAAAAATAAGAATATTCAATTTAAGTAAACAAATAATAATCAAATTACTTTCGTTGAAATTTTCTCTTTTAAGTTTGTGTTGTTGTTTGGGGCTTTTTTTTTTTTTTAATTTGCAGGATGTGTCTGCATGAATGCACTCCAGGTGTAAGAGGTGCCCACCAGCCAGAAAAGGGCATGAGATTCCCTAGAGCTGGAGTTCCAGGTGGTTGTAAGCCCCTACATGGGTCCTCTGGAAGAGCAGCACGTGCTCGTAACCACTGAGCCATCTCTCCAGCCCCTCATCAGAGGGGTTTTTTTTGGGTTTTTTATGGGTTTGGGGGGTTTTTTGGGGGGTTTTTTGTTTGTTTGTTTGTTTTATGATTTATTTATGTATTTTATGTACACTGTAGCTGTCTTCAGACACTCCAGAAGAGGGCATCAGATCCTCTGTGGTTGCTGGGCATTGAACTCAGGGCCTCTGGAAGAGCAGTCAGTGCTCTTAACCGCTGAGCCATCTCTCTAGCCTCTTCTTTTTCTTTTTAATGATTTACTTATTTTTATTGCACGTAGTTACAGACAGTTGTGAGCTGCCATGTGGGTGTTGGGAATTGAACCCAGGTCCTCTGGAAGAGGAGCCAGTGCTCTTAACCTCTGAGCTACCTTAGGTTTCCCATCAGAGTTTTAAATAAACTATTAATACTATGTATCACACGGTGCCTCCTTCCCTAAAGCCCTTACAGTGAAGGAATGGTTGGGTTGTGGGAAGCAGCAGAATGGTGGCCAGTCGATTAAGGAAAAACTCGTGTCTCAAGTGTCCAGCTCCTGTTACACTGAAGTGACTTCCTCTGATGATGCTGACCTCTACAGCCAGCTATAGCTGGATGAGGTATGGGTTTTCTTACTGAGCAGAATTTCAGCTAAAGCTCAAAGCAGAGGGAAACAGGAGGCAAGTGCTCCACCCACCCCCAGAAGCTCACATCCATGTGTAGTTAAAAAGAAAAAAAGTAGGCAGCCCTGGCTCGGTGGTGCGTGCCTTGTACTCACTGATTAGAGTGCCTATCGCACATGTGTGAAGTCCCAAACTTAATCCCCAGTACCACCAGAAGGAAAAAAAACCTGAGAAAGAGTTTGAAGGCAGCAGGGTCTACACAGCAAGATCCTATTAATTAATCGACCAATTGATTAAGAAGAAATAAAAAAGGCAAAAGGGGAATTGGTAAGAGTGATCAAGGCAGAAAGTTGGTGGCCGGTAAGTGCAGGGAAGGGTGGGAAGAGAAGCATCCGAAGGTTAGGGTTGACTTAAGAGGAGATCTCCCTCCCTGGGTGAATGAGGAATGTCACAGGCAGCTACCACAGCAGGGTATGTTAGAGCTGTGGATGAGCCTGACATGAATCCTCAGAAATATAAGGGTATACAGGACAAAATCAATCTGGTGCCTACTTCTTGCCCATAGAAGTCAAGGCTGGGGACTAGAAAGGTGGCTTAGTGGTTAAGAGCACTGGCCACTCTTACAGAGGACCCTGGTTCAGTTCCCAGCACCCACACAGCTGCTTACAACCATCTGTAACCCCGACTGTTGGGAACCTGAAGCCCTCTTCTGACCCCAGGCATGCGGTGCGCGACAACCCTGTTGCAGATAAATGACTTGCACGTGTATAATTTATTTTCTTTTTTAAGAAAAAGGTGGAAGAGGAGGAAAGAAGAAATCCAGGGTAACTAAAGCACTCTAGGCAACAGGGTTGTGGAACAAAATCTTATGTTCCCCATGGCCTCAGTGGACCAGGAAGAGTGATCCAGAGAGAGCATCCAGAAAGGACCAAAAATAGCTGAGTGCAGCATCAGGAGGTCTCAGCAGGAGGCAGGGGTGGGAGGTGTTTTCCCAGCCACAAGAAGACAGTCAAACAATGGGACACCACAAAAGTCCCCAGGAGGCTTTCACAACCCACCAAGTTGCCCCTTAACTAAGAGCTACCTGACCCACCTTCTGTTCAACCACACTTTCTCCTTCCTTCTGACCCACAGAAGTATAGCAAAGCAAAGGAGGAGGGAAGTGGTACACACACACACACACACACACACACACACACACACACCACCTCTCCACCCCCACCCCACCCCCCACCTTCCAAGATGAGGCTTGAGGACCAGGATAAAGGGGGTCGCATAGAGGCTTAACTTAGCCAGGGATACAGGATCTAATGATTATGAAGCGATTTGGACAGGTGAAGGTAAGAGACCACTAAGGAACATCAAAAAGAGCGGAGCCTGTGGAAAACCTTCATGTGGTTTCAGGGCTGCCCCCCCCCTCCCCCGCACCGAATCTATTTTAGAAAATGCAATCACCTCACCTTTGAAAAGAGCCCTCCTTCCTCTATGCTGTATCCTTTAAGGTCCTCCTGTAACTTCTGCAAACACTGAACGACTCTTCTTTGATGTTCATCCTCCCTCAGCTCCTGAGATTTGATCAGAAAGTCGTAGTGGTCCAGAGGCCCGTGGCAAACAGCCAAGGCTTTCAAACGGGCCTCAGAAGCGGCTGTTGGGCGTACACCCTCGGATGTCTGGACTGTGTAGGCTATAAACAAAAACATGCAAGATTTTAGACTTCATTCGCTCATTTAGACAGGTCTTGGAATAGCAGCTGACCTCCCTACATAGCTGAGGACAGCTTTGACCTGCAGACGCTCCTGCCTTTATCTCTCAAGTAGGTGGACGACAAGCTATTTGGTCCTCATCCCTGGTTCTTATTAAGCGTTGCTAAAAAGGGTCGACTCAGAATTCCATGAGAAGGGCTGGAGAGTAAGGACTTGGTAGTAAGATTGCAAAGCAAAGCTCAGTTCCCAGCACCCACGTAGAGTGAATGCCTCACAACTCTTAACTCTATCTCCAGAAAAAAAAAAAGTCTGACGCCCTCTTCTGGCCTCTGAAGGTTCTGCACGCAAGTGACTCAACCCACACACAGTTATACACATATAGTCATCATTTTTCTAAAATTTTAAAGGGAGCAGGAGAAGTCGCTCAGCAGTTCAGAGAAGTAACTTCTCTTCCAGAGGGTCAGCTCCCAGCATCCACATCAGGCAACTCACAACAATCTGTAAATCAGGGAATCCAACATCCTCTGTCACACACATGGTTTATAAAGTAAAGCAAGCATCCATAAATACACGTAAATGAAAATAAATTAAACTTCGTATTTTAATGGAATCTTTTACAAAAAAAATAATAATAATTCCCTGAGTGGTTCATCTTTTGTTATTCATAATGACCCCTGTCTGACTTGGATAGCTTCAAAATGGAGACATTTGCCAAAAAGATAGAGCAAGCAGAAGACTGAATTTTCCAGCCCATGCACAGAACTCTGGGGCAGGCAGGAGGACCTGAGGTTGAACTTCAGGTTACTCTTATGTGGAGATCTGAGAGCCTCCACGTCAGTGAACACAGCGATGTACTGAGAGCGAGGTGTGCCTGCCTCATGTGCTCTCTCAGTTTTCCTGCCCCACGGCTGGACCTTTATAATAAACGAGTCATAAACCTGAGTTATGTGAGCCATTCTAGATAATTACCAAAACTGAGGTAGGGGAGGAATGGAAGTCCCTGGACCCAGAGCCTGCTGGGCAGAGATGTGGGCAAGTGGGCCATCTCATTTGCAGCTGGCATAGGAAGCGGAGCCGCACAGTGGCGCTGGGCTGTGCTCTCCATTCCTCGTGCAGTGTCAGCACTGAATTGGTTCTTGTTCTTACACCTGATGCTGAAAGATCTCAGAAGCCGGGTGGTAGCGGCACACGCCTTTAGTCCCAGCACTTGGGAGGCAGAGGCAGGCAGTTCAAGACCAGCCTGGTCTACAGAGTGAGTCTCAGGACAGCCAGGGCTACACAGAGAGACCCTGTCTCGAAAGACAGAGAATTCAGAGTCTCACAATCAGAGGAGAATGCTCTTTTCAGTCTCTTAACTTTCTGGAGTTTAACCAAATCAGGAAAGCTCAAAGCAATACTACTTTCCTTCCCTCTTTCCTACAAACCCCTCTCCTGACTCAGTGCTATGCCCATTCCCTGGTTCCTTTCATCCCACGGCACCCCACCCTCGCTTGGATGCTCATTATCTCCTGTGTAGGTTTGTCGGGGTCCCCTAGGATACCTTCCACCAACCCGAATGTGAGTCCAACTGTTTACATCAACAGACAAAACTGCAGCCTATCCAATGGCCTTAATTGGCTTTCTTTGCAATTCTAGACTCAAGTAACACAGCATGCCAAGAAATTCAGTCCACATTCCAGTGAGCTGGGCAGAGGTTAGTTTCATAGCGTGCTGAAGAAACCAGAAACAAAGCCAAAAGCACCCTGCTATAAGCTTTGACATCCTGTTTAATGAGGGATTTTTTTGTACATACAGAAATCTTTCATTCATTTTAGGCCCAGTGAGAAGACTTAAGAGGTTAAGGCACTTCCCTTACAAGCCGATGCCCTGAGTTTGATCCCTAGAACCCTCATACAGGTAGAAGGTGGGCTGACCTCTGACCTTCACATACAGGCAGTGACATGTACTCACACATGCACATCATACACATACATAACCATGAATAAAATTTAAAATCCTCAATTGGTTAAAGCAAAGTGGGAAGAGAGGAGCACACCTACCCACATAGCTCGCATTTCCCAGCAGCCCCCTGGCCACGTTCCCACCTTCTGGGATCACATTAAGTACAAACAGCATGTAAAGGTTAACACAGAAGGATGGAGATAGCAATCGACTGTTTCCAAGACTGCTTTAGACAGTTACTGGAGGCAGGGGAGAGGGCGGGGCGGGGGTTGTAGCATCATCACACCCAAAAAAAGTAAAGAGCAAAGCTCTGTAAACAATGTAGTTTCACTGAATATCCACTTCCCTTCATCCAATCGGAAATTCTGGTACAGCTAGGCAGCAGGCTATGACAATCACCATGAAAACCTTAGGCTGGGCCAGCAAGATGGCTCACTCAGCAAAAGCACTCACCCTGATGATGTGTTTCTAATCCCTAGAACTGCATAGCAGACACAGAGAGGGGGAACCCACTTTCACAGGCTGTCCTCTGACCTCCACACATGAGCCTGGAACTAACTCTGGATCAGGGTGGCTGTGAACTCAGAAACCGCCTGCCTCCTCTGCCTCTGCCTCTGCCTCTGCCTCTGCCTCTGCCTCTGCCTCTGCCTCTGCCTCTGCCTCTGCCTCTGCCTCTGCCTCTGCCTCCTCTACCTCTGCCTCTCTGCCTCTCTCTGCCTCTGCCTCTCTCCTCTGCCTCTCTGCCTCTCTGCCTCTCTCTCTGCCTCTCTGCCTCCTCTGCCTCTCTGCCTCTCTGCCTCTCTGCCTCTCCTCTGCCTCTCTCCTCTGCCTCTCTGCCTCTCCTCTGCCTCTCTGCCTCTCTGCCTCTGTCTCTGCCTCTGCCTCTCTCTGCCTCTCCTCTGCCTCTCTCCTCTGCCTCTCTGCCTCTCTGCCTCTGTCTCTGCCTCTGCCTCTGCCTCTCTCTGCCTCTCTCTGCCTCTGCCTCTCTCCTCTGCCTCTCTGCCTCTCTGCCTCTCTGCCTCTCTGCCTCTCTGCCTCTGTCTCTGCCTCTCTCTGCCTCTGCCTCCCTAGTGCTGGATCAAAGTGCACACCACCACACCCCCTGGATACTTTTCAATCTTTTGTGACCTCTTTAAATATCTTGTTTCTCACTGACAACTGCTGTACTATCTCATCAGCGTCCCCTCTGCACTGCCTATGAGTTGTTGCTTTTTTGTTGCTCTGTCTTTTGCTTGCTTGAGACAGGTCTCACTGTTAGCCCGGACCATCCTCTAACTGACAATCCCCCTCCTCTCTATCCTCTAGATTCTGGGGCTATCAGTATGAGCCACACCAGGCTTTCTACTCAATTTTTTCTTCCCTACCACTCAACTCTTAATCTATTTTAAAAACATCAAAATTAACAACAGAGCATCCTGAGCCCCATTGTTGAGGGACATACGGCCTCCTCCCTTCCTGTCGTGGCTCAACCTCTGGAGCCTTTCCCAGCCACTGGTCACATCCTGCCCAGGCTCAGCCTAGGATAACAGGCCTTGAGGAGACAGCTCCTCACGAGGCCCCAGGACTCACCGCTGCCAAACTCAGCAGCAACAACTTGGGCTTCCTATCTCCCATCTACGTGTGTAAAATATTTCACTTCTAAAGGTCATGCATAGGAAGGCCTGGAGACAAAGCGCACTGCATCGCTCCCAGCTCTGAAAAGCTTACCATTCTTTACTGCTTGTATTATTTCTCAACAATTACTGGGTACTATATACACCTTTTTCAAAAAAGAAATTGAAGGTGAACTGAGGAAGAGGCGTTTGCTTAGCCAGTTAGCAGCCGTGAATAGAGACTCTCTCTGCAAGATGCTCAAGGCTGAGATTGGCCAGCCTAGCCCTGGAGAGCAGCTGTATAAATTGAAATACAAAAGACTTCTCCAAAGCTGCATTAAATTAAATCTGTGACTACATCAGTATACACAAATTATGTGATGCTGCTCCCATATTATTTTGATTTGTATTAATTTGTCTTATTGTACTCCAAATGGACAGTGGAGAAATGCCTTCTGAAGTGCCATAGACTAATCTACAAACAAAAATGGAAGATTTTAGAAGCCCAAACGTCCATGTTGTTCTTTCTAAGACCTCAATGTTGTATCTTATGTCAGTACTTTCTGCAAACCAAGTTTCTGGAAGATTCTGCTATATACCATAGCCCACTGGCTGTTCAACTTAGTCAGAGCTGGATAGAGCTGTTCGTGCCTGTCACCCCAGCTACATGGTGGGTCAGTGTGATATGTATGTGTGTGTGTGTGGAGACAGAGGGAGAAATGATTAGAACTAGGTACCACTGAAGGCAGAGTAAACTGTCAGAAACCAAGTAGTTAAGAACAGCAGCAGCTGCAACCACTAACCTTTCCTGAGTATTTTCTATAGACGACCTCATTTGATCTTCACTACCACCCTATCAGGTAGATACTATAGAGGAATTTTAATCCAGCACCTAGGCTGCCCTGGCAAGGGATCACATCCAAAGACCTAAGTCTATGTGACCTGGCTGGAATGCAGGCATGCCCTTAGTTCACACCTTTAATCCCTCTGGCTGGAATCCTTTATTACACACCTTTACTCCTAAACAATTACATCTAATTGAGGGACAGACAAAGTGATGAATCAGAGAAAGATTTGACAGAATGAGTCAGAGATAGGCTACACCCAACTCCCATGAGAAGCTATTTAAGAGCAGCTCAGGAAGAGAGAGTCAGTTGAGAAGCAGTGCAGTTCACTAGTGGCAGCTCAGCACATAGAGTTCAAAGGCAGTTTTTACTGAAACAGTGGTGCAGAGACAGATTGCAGAGAGAACAAGCTACACACAGGTTAAGAAAGAAGGGGCCAGAAGATTAAAACAGATTGCTAGAGTTAGTTTGAGGCCATGCAATTCAGCCAAGAGAAGCCAGATTGAATCAGTCAGCTTGGAGAGGAGTTTGGGCCAGAACGGCTGAATTGAACCAGCCAGCCAGAGTTCAGAAATAGCTAGAAAAGGTGAGCTATTCAGCAGTAAGCCTCCAAGATGACAATTACACCTGGCAAATAAAAGTCACTTTTACAAGATACATTATCCCAGACTCCAAGATAAGGGAACTGCTGGACAGTCAAGGTGGCACAGGCTATAATCTCAGCACTTGGTGGCAAGAGGATCGGGAATTCAAGACCACGCTCAGCCACATGACATGTTCAAGGCTAGCCTGGCCTACATTAATCCTTGTCTCAGAAAACAAAACAATGGAGGAAACAGACGCACAGAGAAGTTTAGTAACTGATCCACATTCCCAGGTCAGGACACGGCACGGGCAGCATGTCCCAGGAGTATGAAGGGAGGTGTGATGCTAAGGGAAGGAGCTCAGGCTCCCGTGGGCTTCGTCATGTGACTCCATGAACACTCTGGGTCGCAATCGCAATCACAGAACTGTCATTTTCCCTGGCAGACAGCCTCTGATCACCTCCCTCGCCAGTGATGCTCACAGTGACATCCCCTTCAGAAGGAGTCCAAGACAGGAGTTCGTTCTCTTCTGACTTCACTCTTTCCCTATGATGACAGGATATCTGAACTGCTATGGCAATTCAAGAACATGAAAGGAAACATGGCTGACCCATTCAAGGCGATCATAATCTACACATGTGCTATGACGTACAACTGTACTGGCTGGATTGGTAACAACAAAGGATTCACAGGCTTTGTGGATTGATGAAAAGGGTTTTATATGGATGGATTCATTATCTCTATAGAACTTTAGACAAAATGGTAAACAAAAAAGTCAAATAGGGAGAGATGGCCCAGTAGTTAAAAGCACTGCCTGCTCTTCCAAAAGATCCAGGTTTAATTCCCAGCCCCCACACTGCAGTCCACAGCTGTCTGTAACTCCAGTTCCCTCTTCTGACCCCCACAGGGAGCAAGCATGCACTGGGTGCATAGACATAGATGCAGGCAAGCCATCCATACACATAAATAAATAGATTTTAAAACAAAAACAAAAAAAGAAAATCCAACAGGAAATAAGTTTTCTTTTAAGAAATGTTGAAAATTTGTCCCAATCTTGAGGTTTTTAGCAAGTGAATATTGGTAGTCACAGCTATCTGGAAACCTGAGGCATATGACCAGAAGACAGAGGCAGTCAGGTCTCTGTGAGTTCAAAGCCAGCCTGGTCTTCACAGTGAGCTCTAGACCACCAACCAGGGCTACATAGTACATAATAAGACCCCATCTCCTTGTCCCCCTTCAAAAAAAAAAAACAAGAATAAGAAAAAAGTAAACAAAAATGTACAACCTAAAACACTAAAGATAAGCAAGCTATCACATGTCTATTTCCAAATTAAAGAAAACTTTTTTTATTTAAACTCCAGAACACTCCACGACATGTGCATATCCAGAAATAGTCAAATCTGTGATTAGTCTGTCTATTTTCAAGCCAGGTATCAGTCTAATAATCCCAGTACTTAGGTGTGTCTGTGTGGTATGGTGTGTGTCTGTGTGTCTGTGTGAGTTGAGTGTGTGCATGAATGTGGCCATCACTTGCCAGGTCAGAGGACAACCTCCATGAGTTGGTCCTTGCTCCCCACGTCCCTGGGGCACAGCCTCTGGGTTCTGGGGCTATGCTGTATGTTCTACACCTGCTTTCTCCTGGCTCCACCTCCCACTGCAAGGCAAGCATCCTGGGGTTGCAGGCACATGCCCCCACATAAGATTTTTAGAAGATTTCCAGAAACCAAACTTGTGTGCTCAGTCTTGTGTGGCTAACTCTCTTACCTACTGAGCCATTCTCTGAGACTTCAGTCCTAATGGAATGACTGAGGGTTCAAGGCTAGCCTGGGCTACAGAGTGAAATCCTGTCTCAAAGAGAAAGCGGGGAAGAGAAGTAAGGGAACAGGGAAGGGAGGAAAGGAGAGAGGAGAAAAGAAAGAAGGAGGGAATCGATCAATCAATTAATCAGTTAGTCAATATGGGGGGCAGTCTGACAAGCTTCAAAAGTTAAGGCTCCTCAAAGTCTAAGGCACAAGTTCAAGGCCAGCTGGGCTTCACAGTGAGACGACACCCTCCCCCTTCCCTTCCTAATACCCTGAAGAAACATAAAATCAACAGATTATGTCCGATTCGCATGGACAACATAAACACCAAATGCTTTCTGATCATTTCAGCAGGGTTGGGTTTTCTTGCATAGTGGGTTCCAAGCCAGGCACCGTGGTAGTCCCTGTACCTGGGAAGTGGGAGCAGGAAGTCACGCCAGTCTAGACTACAAGAGACTTCATCTCAAAAAAAGTATTAAAGAATCAAAATTTGGAGACATTAAAATTCAAGGCCTGAGACACTGGTCAGGGGCACAAAGCACACTCTGCCTGAGTAAGGTTCTGGGCTTGATCCCCAATAACAATATAAAAATTTTAATAATTTTTTCAAAAAGCCATGTCTGATGCAACTCTGAAGGGTAAAAAGAAGGGAAGCTAGCATTAATAGTCACCGCTAAAGCCATGAAACTTCATTTCCTTTTATTATCTGACTTTTCAAAACAAATGAATAACAACAAAACTGAAGGATACAGTTTTTCCTCACAGGAGAAAACTAAAATAACTTTAATGGGTGGTGTGATGGTTTGTACATGCTTCACCCAGGAAGTGGCACTATTTGGAGGTGTGACCTTGTTGGAGTAGGTGCATCACTGTGAGTGTGAGCTTTAAGACCCTCATCCTAGCTGCCTGGAAGCCAGTATTCTGCTAGCAGCCTTCAGATGAAGACATAGAACTCTCAGCTCTGCCTGCATCATGCCTGTCTGGATACTGCCATGCATCCTTGATGGTAACTGACCGAATCTCTGAACCTGTAAGCCAGCCCCAATTGAATGTTGTCCTTATAAAACTTGCCTTGGTCATGGTGTCTGCTCTCAGCAGGAAAACCCTAACTAAGACAGACAGAAAAGCAGAAGGCTGGCCAGGATGTGGAAGGAAAGTGCGGGAAGCCCATCAGGCCAGCACCTCATTAAAGCCACCAAGACAGAAAACAGACTATGCTCAGGTCACAATCAGGCAACTAAGACTTGAATGCAGACCTCTCTCAGGCCTTCCTCCTTAAGCTTCTACCTGGCTCTGTTTGTCCGTGCTGGAACTCTGCCCTCCAACATGGTAGGGTGATGGGGTCATCACCATACTGGAAAAACTCCTCCAACAAAGAGTCAGACAGAAAATCTGACTTGAAAGAATTGTGAGGGTAATTAGACATATACAATTATACATGTTACATATACAGACACTAGATGAAAACAGAAATGTATAGTCCTCCTCTATTACCTCCACTATGGCTATGACCCCCACTATGACCTCTGCTATGGCTATGACCCCCCCCCCACTATGACCTCTGCTATGGCTATGACCTCCACTATGACTTCTGCTATAGCTATGACCTACACTATGACCTCTGCTATGGCTATGACCCCCCACTATGACCTCTGCTATGGCTATGACCCCCCACTATGACCTCTGCTATGGCTATGACCACCACTATGACCTCTGCTATGGCTATGACCCCCCACTATGACCTCTGCTATGGCTATGACCTCTATTATGACCTCTACTATGGCTGTGACCTCTACTATGACCTCTGCTATGGCTATGACCCCCCCCTCCCACTATGACCTCTGCTATGGCTATGACCCCCCACTATGACCTCTGCTATGGCTATGACCTCTATTATGACCTCTACTATGGCTGTGACCTCTACTATGACCTCTGCTATGGCTATGAGCCCCCACTATGACCTCTGCTATGGCTATGACCACCACTATGACCTCTGCTATGGCTATGACCTCTATTATGACCTCTACTATGGCTGTGACCTCTACTATGACCTCTGCTATGGCTATGACCCCCACTATGATCCCCACTATGACCTCTGCTATGACTATGACCCCCCTCCCACTATGACCTCTGCTATGGCTATGACCCCCATTATGACCTCTGCTATGGCTATGACCCCCACTATGATCCCCACTATGACCTCTGCTATGGCTATGACCCCCATTATGACCTCTGCTATGGCTATGACCCCCCACTATGACCTCCAATGTGAAGCTGACACCAAATTAGGTCAGATCACAAAGGAAACTCAAAATCTCGGTGGCTACAACAAACAGATGAACCTGCTGACACAGAATTTGACCACAGTGTGTTTAAGTGTAAAAAGTTAGCTGGAAGCCGGGTGTGGAACACATCTACCATCCCAACACTTGAGAGCCTGGGGCAGGAGGATTGCCACAATTTTGAGACCAACCTGGGCTACCCAGCAAGACTCTGTCACAAAAGCAAAAAAGACTTAGCTGGATATGTTAAGCACCTTGTGTCATCTCAGCCTCTCAGCTGCAGAAGCAGAAGAAAATCTGAGAGCAGCCTGGCTACCTAGCCAGACCCTGTCTCAGAAAAAGTCCTTAACTGTCTGTAAAAGAATCAACAAAGCTGGGCAGTGGTGGTGCAGGCCTTTAATCCCAGCTCTTGGGAGGCAGAGGCAGGCGGATTTTTGAGTTGGAGGCCAGCCTGGTCTACAGAGTTCCAGAATGGCCAGGGCTACACAGAGAAACCCTGTGGTGGTGGTGGGGGGGGGGGGGGGGGGAGGATCGACCAAAAAACAAAACAAAACAAAAAACACATTCAACAAAAGAATTTATTTAGCAGTACAGGAACTGGAAAAATGAAGTGTCTACAGTACAAAGCTCTGTGCACAGCACGGCACTGCGAATGCCATCCACTACCATCCACCATGAGCTAAACGGCCTGTAACTGCACTCTCAGAAAAGCACACACTCAGACAAAACACTGCTCTGCAGCGAGGGGAAGGACCAGGAAGGACTGAGCTGTGAGATCACAGAGCCAAAGATAGCAGCCTAGGTCAGGAAGTTAAGGAAGGGGTGAGAGGAAATGATCCTTCCATTGAGATCAAAGGACAGAAAGAATTCAGCCAGGGAAGGAAGGGAGGCGGCACCCAGGCAGGCCAGGAGGCTCAGGAACTCAGTGTGTGCACACTCTCAACCCAGTTCAGTATGGCTCTGGAATCAAGTGGAAGGAGGTGCCAGGGACTATACAGTGGGATCCTATCTTAGAAAATGAGATTAAAAAAAAAAAGTCTAAGAATTGATACTAATCAATATGCAAGGTCTTTATGAAAAACAGAAAATCTTTCACAAAGGCATATGCAAAACACGAGAGAAGCATAAGGAGAAATAAAATGTTATAAATTAGCAATTATTCCCAATCAATTCACAAAATAAACAAATCTTTCCCCAAATCCCTTAGAAAGTAATGAAGGAGGGGCTCTATGGTAAAGTGCCTGCCAGCCAGCCGAGCTTGAGATCCTCAGTCAGGGTCCCCAGCAGCCACCTACAGTACAGACTATAAGCCCAGCCCGGGGAAGGCAGAGCCAATTGATCCTAGAACTCACTAATCACCAGACTAGCCAATCTATGAGCGCCAGGTTCTGTGAAAGATCCTGTCTTGAAAAGCAAGGGAGAGTGCAAAGGAAGAAGACAGGACAGAACCTCTGGTTCCCTCTCACGAGAACACTCACGTGCTACACAAGCACAAACGCTCGCCACACCCAGAAAGAAAGCGATAAAGAGCTCCTGACTACCAAATGTGTAAATAGACGTGAAATGCTCCAATAGAAAGGCCCATTTCGCCGGGCGTGGTGGCGCACGCCTTTAATCCCAGCACTCGGGAGGCAGAGGCAGGCATTTCTGAGTTCAAGGCCAGCCTGGTCTACAGAGTGAGTTCCAGGACAGCCAGGGCTACACACAGAGAAACCCTGTCTCGAAAAACAAAACAAAACAAACAAACAAACAAAAAAAAGGCCCATTTCCCTGCACTTGGGAGGGGAAGGCAGCTGGAGGACCAAGCGTTCAAGGTCATCATCAGTTACAAGCTAGAGTTCGAAGGCAGCTTGGAATAAGGAGACTGTCTCGATCTCTGTCTCCTCATCAAAACAAGATAAAATAAACAAAACAAAAAGCCAAAACCCAACAACAGTGAAAGAGCCGTGCCTGGGACACACCTGGACATACCTGGAATACACCAATCTCTTGAATTTTTTAAACTATAGAGGACAACTTTTGGCAGTCCAGTCTCTCCTTCTACCCTGTGAGTTTTGGGAATAGCCCAGGTCACTGGGCTTGGGGTAGGCACCTCTACCCACCATACAGCGCAGAACAGAAAAATCTCACCACTGTTCTGTTTGGTTGTTTGGTTGGTTGTTTTGGTTTTTGGTTTTTCAAGTCAGGGTTTCTCTGTATCGCCCTGGCTGTCCTGGAACTCACTCTGTGGACCAGGCTGGCCTCAAACTCAGAAATCCACCTGCCTCTGCCTCCCGAGTGCTGGGATTAAAGGCCTGTGCCACCACTGCCTGGCTCTTTGTTTTGTTTTGGTCAACCTGTAACTATACATTTGTCATTCATTTTAAAGAGCCTATATCTCTTTAACTCACTGTTTACCAAGTATCGATAGTGCATGGTAGAGGCAGAACATACATGAGAAGCGCGGGTCATCTGTTGCGAGGGTGAAGCAAGCTATGGGAGACAACGGATCATTCAACAACTGACATGTAGAAACTGACAAACAAAAGACTTTAATTTAGACTATGTCCAACTACAAACCAAAACACCTGCCAGGTGACTACTTGGCAGTGGCTTGTCTGAGCTGAGACAGAGCCCAGGTTGACCTCAAACTCACTAAGCACGGCGGTAAACTGCTCACTCTTCCGCCACCTTCCAAGTGTTGGGATTGTGAATCCACGCCACCACATCCAGATTTACTGTAAATATTTTTAATTCAAAACAAATAAGCCAAGCATATATGACTATGTAGCTGGGAGAGGTTTGTAGACTCCACAGGGCTCACTGCCATGCCTGGCTTATAAACTGACATAGCAGAGACCACAAA
This sequence comes from Mus musculus, assembly GCF_000001635.26. NCBI lineage: Eukaryota > Metazoa > Chordata > Mammalia > Rodentia > Muridae > Mus > Mus musculus. The sequence continues at coordinate 42,466,441 of NC_000076.6, forward strand.
AGCCAAAAGGGTATTCGGCCAAACAGAGAGTGGGGTTCTATTCTGGTTTGTTCTTTCTCTTCAGATCAAAGGCTGGGAAGGTTTCTTTGCAGACCCCCAATAAAGATGGGGTGTCCTGAGCACTGAGTTTCTCAGCTGTGATACAAACTGCTGATCATGTTCAACTCTGGCACTGGAGGGACCAGGACTGAGGGACACAGGAAGCTCTGAGACTTGAAAGTAAAGACCCACGCTTCTGACCAAGGAACATGTTATCTTCAGCAGGACAGAAAGGTGAGCCTCAGACCTCTCAGAGTTTTCTGTCTACAACAACACTGAACAAGGGAGCTGCACCCAGGCTGCTGTGGTGACACCTGGAATCCCAGTACCTAAAAGGTCCAGGTCAGAGAATCTCAAATTCTAAAACAGCCAGGGCTACATGGCAAGCAAGAAGTAGAGAGAAAGAGGGGGCAGAGGGGCGGGGGTGGTGGGGGTGGTGGGAGGGGGAACCAGACAAAGCAAAAACTTCATATCATAAAAGCCTATTCAAATGTCTATTTAGTATAAGTATGGGGTTGATTATAATCAACCTCAACCATACAAACTATAATTCCCAGGAAAAAAAGCCATGCCTGTCCTTAGGATTCTGCAAAGCTGAGTGACTGACTTGTGGCTGTGGAGAGCCAGAACACTGCAGAGCCAGAGCCAGAGTAGGCTGCGTTCTCTTTAGTCCCCTTGGTACCATTCACCGCTCTCCTCGGTGCCTAACCTGCCATACTAGGCAGGCACTGGATAGCATCTGAGGCCTGAAGCTGAGATCTCCCCTTGGCTGTAGCCATCTGACTGTGGTGGTTTGAAAGGGGATGGCCCCCACAGGCTCATAGAGTTAACTGTTTGACCTCACTTGGAAATATCAGTGGGAGGGATGAGGTATGGCCTTGCTGGAGGAGGTGTGTCACTGGGGATAGGCTTGGAGGTTTCAAACACCCACACCATTCCCAGCCTCCCCCTTCCCTCCCCTCTCTCTCCCTCCCTCTCCCTTGCAGTGGCTCTCAAGTGGCTCCGGAGCCCTGCCTGCTACCTAAAATGAGATGCTTTCTTTTCTAAGTCTCCTTGATCATGCCGTTTTTGTCACGGCAAGCAAAAGTAACTAAAACATTATCTGATTAAAACATGCTGAGAATAGAGCTGGTTTGTGAGAAGGGACAGGCTGAATTCAAAGTAAAATGAAGGGCCTGATGTGCCCCCCGCCCACTTTCAAATAATGAAGTATTTGAAAGCACCTTGATTTACCTATGACTTTCTTTTGTAACTATAAAAACATCATGGGACCATTAGCACATTGGAACATGGTATTTGGGACAATTCCTATAACTAGGAATCATTACATTCCTAGTTATAAATTCAACAAAGAATATATATCTGTAACTAAATATATGCACAGACATATTCACAGCAGTATCATAACTAGTATTAACTAAACACTGTAAAAGCACCCCCCGTGCCTAAAAATATAAAATGAATTTAAAATGTGGCATTGGAGGTGGTTCAATAGCTAAGAGCACTCGCTGCTCTTGCATAGGACCCAGGTTTGGTTCCTATCACCCATGTGGTGGCTTGCAAACATATCTAACTCCAGTTCCAAAGGCTCCAACACCCTCTTCTGACTTCCGAGGCAACCAAGCATGCACTTGGTGCACATACATACATGCAAGCAAAACACTTACACACATAAAATAAATCTAAACATAAATTTAATTAGCACTAGAAACGAATGCTAGAGGTTTAGACTAATAACAGAATGTTTGCCTAACATATCTAAGGCTCTGGGTTTGATGCCCAGTATAGTGAAAGGGGAAATGAGTTGTTTGCTACGCATATCTACGTGGGTGCCTGTGTCCTAGCTACTACCGAGGCCAAGGCAGGAGAATTGCCTGAGTCTAAGAATGTGAGACCCACCTAAGTGACCCAGGAGACTGTCTCAAACCCCCCCCCCAAAAAAAAAACCACCTGGGTTTGGTGGTACATGCCTGCAACCCCAACATTCAGGAAGCTGAGTCAGGAAGACAAATAGAAGTTCTAAGGTAGCCTTGTCTACATTACAAGTTCCAGGCTAGCCAAGACTACATTTGAGAGAGTGCCCCATCTCAAAAACAAAAAAAAAAAAAACCAAAAAAACAAAAAAACAGAATGCTTACCACCAAACAAACAAAAACTGTGGCATAGTAAATCAGTTATTTATTTAGAGAGTGATAGTTAACTACACATGAAGTAAACTCTAACTCTGGACTTCTCCACGGAGCATTGCCTTAGTAAAGTCTCACCAACATAATGTTCAGTGGAGTAACCCATGGTTATATTTCTACTTTAGCTTGCTTTCTACTGCTGTGATAAAACACTGACCAAATAACTTCAGGAGGAAAGGGTTTATTTGGCTCACAGGTTCCCTCAGAGTCGGCCATCAAGGAAAGTCAGAGCAGGAATGCAAACAGGAACCTGGAGGCAGGAGCCAAGCAGAGGCCATGCGGATGCTGCTGACTGGCCTGCTTCCTCGGTTTGCTCAGCTGACACAGCCCAGGACCACAGTGGGGTACGCCCTCCTGCCTAAGGATGATGCCCCCCCTCCCACAGTGGGGTATGCCCTCCTGCCTAAGGATGATGCCTCCCCTCCCACAGTGGGGTATGCCCTCCTTCATCAGCTAGTGATTTAAACAATGCCCCCAAAGGCTTAACCACAGGACAATCTAATGGATGCAACTCCTCAATTGGGGTTCCTTCTTCCCAGGTCTCTCTAGCTTGTGTGGAATTGACCATAACCAGACAGCACATACACCAGAAACAGACAAACCTACAGTAATATAACCCACTTGTCAAATGTGCCTCAGGATGCATAAATGTTCTGTTCCTTTTGCTGAGAGCCACTGAGAAAGGGAACACAGGTCGGCTGCTGTGAGTTCAAGGACAACCTCCACAACATGAGTTCCAGACAAGTGTATGTGCATAACAAGACTCTGTGTAAAAACAACAAAAAAAAAAAACAACCAGTAGCCAGGCGTGGTGGCACATGCCTTTAATCCCAGCACTTGGGAGGCAGAGGCAGGCCATGGACAGAGGCCCCATGGACAATCTCAGAAACACTGAGTTAGGATTGGCTCAGAGGCTCAGTCACTGCTGGCCTAGCCACATATTCCTGACAGCTTTCAATGGACTGTCTGTTTCCTAGTAGCTATCTGAGCCTCGCAGATGATGAACAAGGAAGACACAAGACTAATCAGCTCCATTTCAAAGATGAGGAAATAGACCCAGAATGGAACCAAGATGGCAGTTAAATCTCTCCAGGTCACATTAGTGGTCACCCGGGATCACATATGTCCACTGGTCCCAAGACAGAACTAATGGAAAATTCTTCAAATTACCAGTTACAGAAGGAAGAAGCGTCCCATCTTCACAAAGGGGAGCAAATGCATGCTTAGTTAAATGAATCAAAACTCTATAAGGCATTTCGATTCCTAGTTTAAAATGTTTACCCAACTGCCGGGAGAAAAATGCACAATCAGGAAAAACACATTTAATATTTCTAAAGGGCTGGATTAAAATTTCAGCTGTAAACTTCATTACTGTAATTAGATTTTTAATGCATATTTATTAAACATCATTCAAATACTGTGTACAAATTATTCCTGAGTTATTTGTACATTTGTGTTGATTCCAGCAAGCTGGCCACGGTAGCCACTGACCAGCGAGTCCTGTTATGGAGGCAGAAGCTTATCCTGGGGTCAGGGGCAGCTCCTTTAAGCTCTGTTACGTTCTAATCATACCCAAAAGATAAACATTCCACTTCTTTTTTGAGAAACGAAACGGTCACAAAGGACTCAAAAAGTCAAGCCTCCTGGGTGACATTGAAGACCCGTGTTTGATTTGGTGACGAGTAAACAGGGTGCAGAATAAAGAAAATCAAATCTTAATTAAACTCTTTCTTTAGAAAAACAACATAAGCCGTCATCAAGGAATGCATCGCAAGATGATTTACTTTATTTATAAAAGGCTGATTTAGGGGCTTTAAAAGGGTGCTTTTGATTTAAATAGAAAAATTATGAAAATTAAAACTAAGCGCTTCCTGGTTATCATTCTTTCCCTTTAGAAGGTAGTTAATCTTAAATGTGCTGGTGTGTTTAATGTTATGGGGGAGGGGGGCTACTTTAAATTTCATGATAACAAATCAGTAAAATAGTGCCTAAAAATCTGAATAAAACCATTCTGAGGTAATCATAGGCATTGCCCAGCACGCTGCATAACTTCTTAATATTCACTGTGCTCACACACGATTTGATAATGAGGACTAAGAGATCTCTTTTCTTTCAAATTATAAAGAAAATGATTGATCGCTTTGTTGTGTTGTTTAATTGAGGCAGGGTCTCATGCAACCCAGACTGGCCTCGAACTCACTACGTCGTCGTCGCTGAATGTATCCTTGAGCTTCTGACCCCAGCGCCTCCGCCTCTGTGTGCTGGGGTTACAAGTGTGTGCCTCCACCTTTGGTTTTATGAGGGACCAAGCCCAGGGTATTGTGCATGTTGGATAAGCACTCTACCTGCTGAACTACATCCCAGACCCAGTTTACTTCACACTGGATAGATTCACCCACATGTAAATGAGGATTTTTAAATGGAGTCTGCTGGAGTCACATATAAAATATAAAGTATAGGATAGCCCTGTGAGAAAACTGCCCTAAGAAGCCCATGTTCATGGGTGGAGCTTGATGGCAGTACACTAAGTGTGACAAGCCAGGCAGAGAAAGATGGATGCTGCTCACGGCATGGCCTCTCTCACATAGGGAAGCTAAAGTTGATTTACAGAGGTAGAGAGCTGAATAGCTGGCAACTGACAGGCTAGAGATGAAGCGGGACGGAAGGCCAGGTAGTGGGTATCAAAATACAGCGGGCTGACTCCAGTTTGTAACTGTTTACTACATGCCTTATGAAGATGTAACAGAGGGGAGCTGAGGGTTCCCAGCAGACGTTCGTGATAAGTGTTGAAGGAGATAGTCTTCTATTATCTTGATACCATCAATACCACTACATGCTGTATCTATGTATGCAGTTATTGTACTCTGTGCCAAAGATGTGCAGGACTGAAAGAGTTTTTAAAAGGACGAAACAGAATTGCATGGCAACTGACCCAAAAGTGCCTCCTTGCCAACTAGCTTCCATTCGTGCTGGATGCTATCCCAGCCACTAAGGAGGAGAAGATCTCAGTGACCTCACCACCGCACAGCTGGACCCTGATGCTACGACACTGACATGCCAGACAAGGTGTGTCTGCTGTAGTGGTGGCATGACAGTTACTGGGGTGACCAACCTTGATGGATTTGAGGCTTACTCCATAGGGCGGGATTCAAGACTGGTACTACAAATCCAGCAAAAGATGGGGAGGGGGGCTGTCACCAGGGCAGGCGGGGAGAGGACCTGCTACTGTTGCTAGATGGTCATGTTGCCAAACTGCCTTCTCGATATATTCACTTGGGGCTGGAGACATGGCTCAGTGGTTAAGAGCACTGGCTGCTCTGCCAGAGGTCCCGGTTCAGTTCCCAGCACCCACATGGCAGCTTGCAACTGTCTGTAACTCCAAGTCCAGGGGAGAGACCTACATGCAGACAAAACACCAATGCACATAAAAAATAGAAAATAAAATAAAACCCTAATTACAAAATAAATAAATATGTTCACAAATACCCATAGCTCAGTGCTGTTCTCAACCTTGGGTCTGAGGAGCCTCTTCTGCAGTGGGCAGTGCTTGGCAGAGATTCTCAGCCAACTGGTCCACACAGTGAGAGCAAGTCACCATTCAGCCTACCTACTCCCACTGCCCCACCAAGATTCGGAGAGGGGCAGAGCAAGTGGAAGTGCCAGAGGCTAGGGATTAGTGATAGAACAGAGCATATTCTGAATACGACATGGCTGTCATGGGAGTGAACTCACAGCGACAGTGGTTAAATACGCAAAACCAAGCCAGCCAACATCCCAGCATGAATGAGGGAAGGGCCCACGGGACCCTACCCCTAACTGATGAGTTAATACCCAGGGCCTCTGAGGGACAGAGAACAGTTTTCTTTGGTAGTATACACACTGCTGTAGGTTGCCCACTCTCCAGTGTCTGCCCCACACGGTGCTCACATAGGCAACACTTGGTGGGTTATAAGAAAAAAACCTCAGAGAAGTGGTCTGTGAACCCCAGAACTCAGGAGGCAGGGGCAGGTGGGCCTCTGTAGGTTTGAGGCCAGCCTGGTCTACAAAGTGAGTTCCAGGACAGCCAGGGCTACAACACAGTGAGACCCTGTCTTGAAAAAAACAAAAATTAAAAATTAAAAACAGAGAAATCCATAAAAGATGAGGCACACTCACAGTAGTACAGCCACTGCCAGACTCCAAAAGATGGAATTTACAGATGGAGCCCAAGAAACCATTCTAGCCAAGGAAAACGTCCAGCCTGCTCTTTGTTTTGTGTCTCTGATTGCCTTTTTGACTGGCTGGCTGTTTTGGTGGGGAGGGGTGGGTCAAACATGCTACAGTGCGTCTGTGGAGGTCAGAGGACAACGTAAGGAGCTTGATTCTCTTCCTCCACCATATCCCAGAGATCAAGCCCAGGCCACCCAGTCTTGGTGGCAAGCATCATCACACACTGAGCCAATTCATCAGCCTTCTAGTTTTTGTTTTCATTGCTGTTGTTTTGGGGTTTTGGGGGAGAGGGGTTTTAAGATAGTGTCTTCCTGTGTAGCCCAGGCTAGCCTGGGACTCAGAATACAGAGCTGCAGTTCCATATGAAAGTGCCTGTAAGAGTTAGAGGCTGGAGAGATGGCTCAGCAGTTAAGAACACTGACTGTTCTAGCAGAGGGCCAGGGTTCAATTCCTAGCACCCACAAGGCAGCTCACAACCATCTGTAACTCCAGTTCCAGGGAATCCAGCGCCCTCTTCTGGCCTCTATAGGTACCAGGTGTTCAAGTGATACACAGACATGCATGTAGTCAAAACATTCCCACACATACAATAAAATAACAAAACAAAATAGAAAAGCTGGAGCCGGGCATGGTGGCGCACACCTTTAATCTCAGCAGATTTCTGAGTTCGAGGCCAGTCTGGTCTACAAAGTGAGTTCCAGGACAGCCAGGGCTATACAGAGAAACCCTGTCTCAAAAAACCAACCAACCAAAAAAAAAAAAAAGCTGGACAAATCTTGATCTCAGGTCAGAAAGAAACAAACTGCATAGGGAAACTAGTATTTCATATACACAAGAACCAAAATGACTCCCCCCACCTTGGAGAATTTAGACAGCGTATTACTATATGGGCCCAAGGTTGCATCACTAATTCCCAGGCTTTAGTATCTTTTGTTACCCTGGCTCTTTCCATGAAAAGACAAATCTAAAACATTAACATCACATATTCACCAGCCACTTAAGGGGATAAAGCTTTTTAAGTCGTCTATTCTAGGCCCCTGAAGTTTATGGGGGTTTTGTTTTTATATTTAAAATTTTTCTTTATGTGGTTGGTCTACATATATGTCTTTGTCCCACTTGTGTACCAATGACATTAGATGCCCTGGAACTGGAATCCCTGAACTGAGGTACAGACAATTGGGAGACATCATGTGGGTACTGGGAGTCGAACCCAGGTCCTCTGGAAGAGCAGCCACTGCCCTTGACTGCTGAGCCATCTCCTCACCCACAAGTTTGCCGGGTTTTCAATCATCTATTTGTAGATCAGTCCTACTACAACTAACCTTCCATCTATCCCAGAATGATATCTAGTGTTTAAAAGAATAATGATATTTTAAAAAATAATCTTAAAAGAAAAAACAAAAAACAAAAAAGGCACCCTCAAGAGTGGACGTGAGGGCAGTGCTGGTGTACACCTTCAATCCCGGCACTTAGAAGGCAGGGGCAGGCGGACCAAGATCTGTCTTGAAAACAAAACAAAGGGGGTGGGGTGGGGTAAAGAATGCTCATCTCTAATAATACATGCTAATAATAACAAATGGATTTGAGGAGCTGGAGAGATGGCTCAGCGGTTAAGAGCACTGACTGCTCTTCTGAAGGTCCTGAGTTCAAATCCCAGCAACCACATGGTGGCTCACAACCACCTCTAATGATATCTGATGCCCTCTTCTGATGTGTCTAAAGACAGCTACAGTATACTTAGATATAATAATAAATAAACATTTAAAAAATAAAAATAAAAACAAAAACAAATGGACTTGAGTTGTTTCACATAAAGAGAGTCACTACATTGAGAACTACGAAGTCCATCCACCCACAAGGCTAGGAGACAGCTCAGTGAGTACGGTCCTTACCCTGTAAGCTACTTCCACTCCTGCTGAGAAGGATCTCTGTGCAGGAGATGAGACTGCAGTGAGCTGAACAGAACAGGGTATCATCCAATAGCAACACCTAAAAATACAGTACATGCCCCAAGATTGTGCTACAACAAATGGTGAGATTTGATTCTCACAGCCTCTTACCCTATGAAACACACTCTTCTTAGGCTAACTCAAATAAAGCAGAATTTTAGGCAGGAGGGTTTTTTCTGTTGTAAAACCGAGAGATGTCCTCCCTTTCAGTATCTGTCCCAGTTGTTCACGCCTTCTCTATTCTTCATGATGTGTCTTAAGTCTTCCCTGGGACTTACACTTGTTGTTTCTGCTTTCCACTCTGCAGACCTGCCCAGGCAAGTCCTGCGTTCTCCTGCTCCACCTGCCTCCTATTCCTCCCTCCCTCCCCACACCCCACAACTAGCACCATCACCAACACCCTAAGTTTAACCAATCAAAACTAAATCTCGGGGCTGGGGGGGGGTGGCTCAGTGGTTATAAATGCTTGCTGTCCTTCCAAGGGGTCTGAGTTGTTTTATTTTAAAAAACAAAACGCACAAAAAAAAAAAAAAAAAAAAAAAAAAAAAAAAAAACCAGGGGACCAGAGAAATAGCTCGGTGGTTAAGAGCACTCCCTGATCTTCCAAAGGTCCTGAGTCCACTTCCTAGCACCCATATGGTAGCTCACAACTGTCTGATGCTGTCTTCTGGTATACAGATACACATACACCCACATAAATAAAATACCCATATGAATATAATATAAACAAAAGTACCCATATAAATAAAATAAATAAATACATAAATAAGCTAAGAAAACAATAACAACAATTTAAGCCAAAAACAATGGAACTGCCTCTTTGGGTTTCTTTTCCATCTTGACTTAGTTTCCCTTACGTAGCCCAAACTAGGAACTCCACAATGATATTAACTAATCTTCCATATCTGTTGCAGGACTGTCAATTCTATCAAGAAGCCATGTCTGAATTCCCTCCCCACCACAGCATAACCAAACTGCCTTCTCAAAGATTTGAACTTCCTTCCAGCCTCAGCATCGTCCCCCAACCCCCAATGCCTGGTGTATCCAGGAGCACGCATGCCGAAACAGACTCAACCACATTTATTCCAAGAACCCTCCACTACCTTATCTCACTAAGCCTACACAGCCCCCTCGGCATCCAGGGCTCTCTGAACCCAAATGGCAGACCCCATCCCAAGTTCATCTCTGGCCCCTCTCCCTCAGAACCACAAAAACCAGTAAGAGTCATAGGCTGTTCTCTCCAAACATGGCTGGAAAAACAAACGAAACTCGGATTGTAAGAAAGAAGGAGCCGATTAGAAGTCAGCCTAGAGTATAGAAAAGGCTCAGCTGGGGCTGGTGGCTCCCACCTGTAATGGCAGCTGAGAGGCCAACACAAGGGGGTTGCAAGGTTGAAGCTAGTGAACTCCTGGCAAGTGAGCCCCAGGCCAGCTCCAGCCAAGACCCTCTTTCAAACCAAACCAACCAACCAACCAAACAAACAAACAAAAAAAGTGTGTATCTACATGCTACATGTGTCTGCATGTGAGTGTGTACATTGTTTTAAGAAAAAAGAAAAGGGCTCATCACATATTAGCTATCAAACTTGAGTACTGTAATCCTGCCTCCCTCCGAGGGCTGGGCCCAACTCATTCATATAACTCCTTACATTTAGTTTAAGACTTCATATGAATTAACAATGTTGTCACGTTTCTACCTACACACCACTGGCTAATATGATTTCTTGGTTGTTGTTAGACCTGAACTCACTATGTAGCACAAGCCAGTCTCAAATCTGCTGTGATAGTCTAGCCTCAGGATCAGCACCTGAGCCCTGGAACAGAGGGCCCCTTTGCTGTCTGAGAAAAGGCTTTCCCTTAACTATTAAGAGGGTTAAAACTGGCCTGGTGGTGGCACACGCCTTTAATCTCAGCACTCGGGAGGCAGAGGCAGGAGGATTTCTGAGTTCGAGGCCAGCCTGGTCTACAAAGTGAGTTCCAGGACAGCCAGGGCTATACAGAGAAACCCTGTCTCAAAAAACTAAAAAAAAAGAAAAGAAAAAAAAGAACTGAACCTATAGCTCTGTGGCAGAAGGGTGGCCTAGTGCACAGGAGACCTTGGGTTCAAAGCACAGTACTGCTGAAAATCAAGCCAAATCCTGCCCTTCCTGTCCTCATGGTCTCTCCCAAGGCTTCCTTCCTGCCTTTGTTTAAGCCAGCTTTGTAAATGAAACTTCAAACAAGAGGGGAAAAAGAAATAACCCTCCTGGGGTTATTTCTTGATGGCGGGTGTGGGGGGGGGGAGTAAAGAAAGGGGCAGAAACTGTAATCCAGACTCAATTAATGAGATTTATACTTCAGCATTTCTCTTGTTTATAAAATAGAAAGGAATATTTTTTACTTTACTTATTTTGTGTGTGTGTGTGTGTGTGTGTGTGTGCGCGTGCGCGCGCGCAAGAGAGGACAAGTGGTGGGTGTTGGTACTTCCCCTCTGCCATATGGGTCCTAGGGATTGAACTCAGGCTTGATAGCAAGGCCCTTTGCTAAGTGGGCCATGTAAAGCTCACAGTCTGGTATTTATTTCAATGACTGAGGGGGGAAAAAAACCTATCTTGAGACGATGAGAATCGGCATTTGCATATATATACTCTGTTAAATTATATCCGATTTTGAAGGTATATAAAGAAGCTCTTGGAGATGAGGAAAGGTGACTGAGGAAGACCATGAGAATAACGTCGTTCATTTGAAAATATCTGCTCATCAGACACCAATCACCATCCTACGTGCCAAGGAAATAAGGACACAGGGTTTGCTGTCTTTTGAGAAACCAGTCCAGTGAAGAGAGGTAAAATTAGCACTTCTGGGAAAGAGCAGCAGGAGGTTCTCAAGTTCGTGGCCAGCCTGTACCACACAGTGAGACCACGTGATTGTAATTTGGCTAACCACTCATTCACAGACACATGACAGTAGAACGAAAGAATCGAAGGTCAGGGGCAAAACAGATAAATGACAGACAAACAGACAAAGTGATGCCCTAGGAATTTAAGACTGCATCGAGAAAATGGGCGGGGAGGGGGCATAGGGTCCCTGACTGACATGACCATTAAGTCCATCACCAGCCTTAAGAGCCCAGATGGGTTGGGGTGAAAGGCTCCCCACACACCAACCCCATCTTGCTTACCCCCATCCCTCCAAGCCGGGCTCTTGCACACCTGCCCTCTCCAGGCCTGGGTTACCTGGGGAAGAACTGGGTTGGCCTCTGACCCTCAAATGGAAGTTACTCTGGGCAGCTGCCTGAGGCGCTCAGCGCTCTTTGGGGCAACGAGATGCAAAAGGTCAATAGACACGAACTCGTCTCTAGGATCCTTACAACTTGTGAAGCCACGGGTGCAGCTGGGAGGGATCAGACAGTGGGGTGACCCCAGGGCCTTGCGCGGCCCGCTCGTGACACGGTCACTGACCTTTCCACAGGGGTTTCCCAGGGCCAGGGGCCGGAGGAGGGATTGCGACGACCCGCGCCCCGCACCCAACACCTCTCCCAGTCAGCCGGCTGCGCGCGGCGGAGCGCAGAGTAACCAAGGGCGACCAGGAGGCCGCCATCTTGAGCTCCGTACAGGGAGGAAAACTTTATTGTAACCCAGAAGACGCGACGGAGCAGCCGGGTGCTGTGGCGCTCCAGGAGGCCACGCCTGAAAATGAGAGAGCGTTAAAGAGAGATGACCTCAAGCTTAGAAAGGCTGCAACGCCTGCCCTTCACGCCTTCCGGTGGGCCTTGGGACTACAAGTCCCGAGAGGCCTCGCGCCTTGAGGGGGCGTGTCCTGACAGTCGCGGGTGCGCCCCACCCCGCTGAGAGGCGGCTAGAACCAACTCTCCACCCCGCCCCCACTGAAACCCTAGTTCTCCAGGCCTGAGAAACCAATTGTAGCTTGTAGTAATAATCGTGAACCTTCTAAGACCGCATAATATGAAGGTGACCAAGAGGTATATATTATACCTCGTCCAATCTGCTATAATATAGCCTCAATTTACTTTTCTTTCGGTGTCCAACGTGTCTCTGAAGGGTACCTGAAATGTGTTTCTGCCACTTTCTGTTTGAGCTGTTGAGTAATAGAAATTATCTTCTATATAGCACATGTTTTCATGCTTTGAAGAAGCTTATAAGTGGGACAGGAAAGCCAAAGGGCCCAGACTGACAGCTGGTGGATGTGGCAGTCATGGGATGGTGTGACCACTTGAATTTGCGACTGCCCTCATTTGAGGCTGGCGACCCTTTGGCTAGATGAACGCTGCAGCTAAAGACAATAGTGGGATCAAGGAGAGAGCACTGTTGTGGAGGAGTACGGAGATTATATTTTTGTCTAGGTGTGTGTGTCCTATATTGAAAGCGATTCTTCTGGAGGCCAGAAGTGGGCATTGATCCCCCCAGAGCTGGCTGAGATTAAAGGCAGCTGTGGGCCACTCAACGTGGGTGCTACGAACCAAACCCTTGTCGGCTGCATAAGTTACACATTATTTAAACAGTTGAGCCACTTCTCTAGTCCATACAAGATTAACTTTTAACAAAAGACAAAGACCTTCCCAGGGGTTGTCGGGTGGTGTTCAGCTGATAGAGTGTTTGCCTAGTTAGCAGGAAGCCCAAGATTCACCAGTCTGGGAAGAAAAAGCACAAACAGCAATCCTAGCATTTGGGAAATGTAGACAGCAGGGTTAGAAGTCCAACTACATAGTTACATCCTTAAAAATAAATAAAACAACAACAACAACAACAAAAAAGTAAACCCTTCAACCGTGGATCATATCTAAAAGACCTGAACATTTAGCTGGGAATTATGGAAAACAAGAAAGTCTAGCATTCCTAGGAAGGAGGAAACAAAGTTTCAATTGTGTGACCAAAAAAGAGAACACTAAGAAGAATTCCAGGAAACCAAATTGTGGTCACCAGAAGAGGAATTCTGAAGAAACAGGAAATGGAAGGTGTAGTATGGCAGAGTAACTTCAAGCCTTTTCTCTGCTAATATGTCAAAGTATGTACCCACCCCGATGGGACTGAAGATAGTCTAAAGAGACACTTGTGTCTTCTTTCCCTTTGGCTATTGCACTACTGAAACAATGGCCCTAAGAAATCAAACTGCTCCCAAGAATCCCACGCTGGGACAAGGAAAAGGTTGAAGCCTGGTGCCAACCAGAAAAGGGAGAAGCTGGGCTCCCGGAAGTGACGTCACACGGTTCAGACAGTGCAGAACCAGCTTGTAGGACACACTGGAGCTGGGCAATGGTGGGCCAGTGATGCACAGGTCACACCTGACCTGGACGGCTGAGTTGTTGTACCTCTTTCCTACGACTTAAACCCAAGCTTCCAGTCAGGATCTCAAAGATGGATTTGGATCTCTCTCTCTCTCTCTCTCTCTCTCTCTCTCTCTCTCTCTCTCCCCCCTCCCTCCCTCCCTCCCTTCTTCCCTCTCCAAGCTCTGACCAGAACAACCGTATCTGCTGATGTACACATCCAGTCTTGGAACTCTAGCTCCATAGACCAGGCTGGCCTTGAACTCAAAGAGATCTGCCTACCTCTGCCTCCTGAGTGCTAGGATAGAAAAAGTGTGCCGCCCCGCTCGCTGCCTGGCTGAAGCAACCTGTTTTTAAATTTTTTTTAGGTTTATGAGTGTTTTGCCAGCATACATAGCTATGTATCACATGTGTGCCTAGTACCTAAGGAGACTGGAAGAAGGCACCAAATCTCCTGGAACTGAAGATGGATGGTTGCGAGCCTCTGCATGTGTATTGGGAGTTGAACCCAGGTCCTCTTGACAGAGCAGTCCATGTGCTCTTAACTGTTCCGCTGTCTCTCCTGCTCACAAGCTGGTTTTTTTAAAAAGGTCTTCCACTACCCAGAACTGAAATAAATAAATAAGTCTCACACAGCACTCCCAATTTTATATTCTCGTCTTATATAAAATTATAATTTCACACAACACTGCCAATTTTATGTTCTCCACAACACTCAACACCATATGGTACCTACTGTATAGTCTACACACTACAGAGCCTGAACTGAAGGTGCTGTGCACAGTAGGTAAACAGTGACACTTCAGCCTCAGACCACAACACTGTGCGTTGCTAGGTGATTAGTTTATTATCTGCTCTTCCAAGAACTGAGGCTCCCTGTGCTTGGTATGCTCACAGCTGTGTCCCCAGACCTGGAATCACGTCTAGCTTATAAGGATTTTTTTTTTAAACTGAAAGAGTAATTTCAGTAAAAATACAAAGTGTACTGTTTAAAGGACCTGAGGGGTTGTTACGGAAAACTGGAAAGTGTTGCAGAGTCACCCATGATTCTTAATGCCACTGCTGGGAAGGGGACATGGAGGGAGCCCAGCATCCACACTGGAGAATGTGGGGTGTGTGGTCCCTTTCTACCACCCACCCCCCCCCCCCGACCCCAGACCAACATCACAGAGGTGCTGGTGTCTTCTGGGCTTTGGTTTCTGCCATCCTGTTCAGGAAAGCTATGCTCTCTCCAACCCCTCTGATTCCACGAAGCTTGTGGAACACAATGTGTAGTGTTTCTACTCATCTTGCAGAACCAAGGGACAGAGAGGCAGTGAGACTTCCCATGGCAGTTATAGGACTCACCGTGATCAGTGCCAAGGGGAAGGAGTTGTGGCAGCAGAGAAAAAGAGTTTTCAGCTGTGCATCCCACCAGCCATGACCTCACCTGCCCTGTACCTGTCTACCCACCCATCAGCCACATCCTATTATCCCACCCTGTTAGGACCTAGGTAAAATATTAAGGTCCACATGGAGTGTTAAGGCCTAGGGACCTGTTACCTGGCTGGTCCACCATTATAAGGAAACTTTCACATATGTTTCTGCTGTTACTAGTGTGAGATCCCGACTTAAAAAGGTAAAGCCCCTAAAACATTCCCCCAAGCTTGTTTTCCCTGAGCTCTAAAAATACAGCCAGAAAGAAGCTCTTTGTTCTCTATAGCCAGCAAAAAAGCCTTTTTGTTTCTATACCTTACAACCAGAGATGCAGTAATTGTAAAAAGACCTAGCCAGGCACTTGCTTGGCTCCCTGTGCCAAGGACACAGAGATAAATTCCACAGAGAGAAGCTGTAGCCAAACTCCTCCCAACTCTTCCCAATTCCTTACTTTTCCTTTAAAAGCCCCCTGCCCTGCACTGTGAAAGGAGTTCATGCTCACCTAACTGACAATAAAGCCTCTTGCAATTTACATCAGGTGTGGTTTTCTCTCGAGTCACTGGAGTGCTGGCCAGCTCATCCTGGGACTTAAGCAGAGGTCTCCCCAGTTTCTGGGGTCTTACACTAGGAAAGTTTCTAATGCCAAGTTGATTCCATATTCTGTTATGTTCTGTGCCCTGGGAGACCAATCACCATAGAAGTCAGAACTACTTTGTATAGTTTACCCACAGTAAGCTTGGACCTGAACCAACCACTCAACAGCACTTCCTGCACCCGTGTATAAGCTTTTATGATATAAGCTGCCCTTGGGATGGACCCCAACATAAGAGAGATACCCACACCAATATAAGAAACTACTTGGAATAAGACTTCCATTCTGAGTAGTGGTCAAGGTACAGGTTAATTAAGTTCCCAAGACCTCCCTGGGAACTGACATCCTACTTGGCAGAAAGAGAGAGACATGCATGTGGGCAACTGACATCCTGCTTGGCAAGTTAAGACATGAATGTTAGATAAGGCAAGTCGAGCCGGGCGTGGTGGCACACGCCTTTAATCCCAGCACTTGGGAGGCAGAGGAAGGCGGATTTCTGAGTTCGAGGCCAGCCTGGTCTACAAAGTGAGTTCCAGGACAGCCAAGACTATACAGAGAAACCCTGTCTCAAAAAAACAAAACAAAAAAAAAACAAACAAACAAAAAAAAAAGATAAGGCAAGTCTCCTGCCACAGCTGAATACCCCAACCAAGAGACCAGGAAAAGTGTTCAGCAAAGACGTGTTCTTAAGGAAATCCCCCTATCCCTAAATCCTGATTGTCGAAATAACTTGGTACAGACATTTGTGGATTTGGGTCTTAAATACCCTGTAGGATCTTAACTTAGCGTCATGGCCCAGTCCCCAAATCTGGACTATAGCCCTGGTCAACCAGTCCTGGGGCATATGCTCAGTAAACTGTCCCTTTCTTACTGAGATTGGTGTTCCTGTGGTTTCTAAGGTGATCCCTGGACCCCAACACACTCACTGAATAGCCTTAGCTGAGCTGGTACTGAGTAGCCTGAAGTGGCCTTAGCCTAGCAATAATCCTTGTGCCTCGGCCTCACAAGGACTGGGATCACATCTATGCTTCATCGCACCCAGCTCCACACAAGGAACCAAGGAGCCACTTTCAATATATTTCTGATCCTCAACCCTCAAGTCCAATCCTTTCTCAAATATGATTGGCCCTATTGTCTTAAAACACCTTAAATCCATCTGTTATCATTTGCTCTGTCCGAGCTGATGCAGTCTCTTTCCTCTTCAAACCGCTCTAGTATATCTTTCCAAAGTTGTAACCTAACTGAGCAAAAGCCCTTCCAACCACCTAAGTTAGTGGAACTTCCCTGTAGACCAAGGAATGAAAAATTAAAGCACCACTTACTTCCTTTTCCTTTTCCTTTTCCTTTTCCTCTCCTTTCTACTTTCTTTTTTTTTTTTTTCTTTTGAGACATCGTCTCACTGTGTAGCTCTGGCTGTCCTAGAACTCACTCTGTAGACCAGGCTAGCCTCCATAGAGATCTACCTGCCTCTGCCTCCCACATGCTGGGATTAAAGGTGTGCGCCACCACACTCTGCACAGTGTCTTTGTAACAGACCTTAAGGAAATCAAGATGTGGCTCCTGTCTCTGTTCATGTCACCCAAAGAATTCCAGCTTGGAAAATGACATCAGTGGTTTAGCAAGTATTTTATTTCTATTTATGTTTTAGTATAGCTATTACTATATATTAATAATTCCAGAAGAATTAGAATAGTAATCCAATCTACCAACGAACACTCCTTATTTATAAATGTGTATTCTGATACTGTTTGTGGGTTGTTGTGGTTTTAATAAGAAAAACATATTATTAAGTCAGGTATGCCGGGCAGTGGTGGCGCATGCCTTTCATCCCAGCACTTGGGAGGCAGAGGCAGGCGAATTTCTGAGTTTGAGGCCAGCCTGGTCTACAGAGTGAGTTTCAGGACAGCCAGGGCTACACACAGAGAAATCCTGTCTTGAAAAACCAAGAAAAAAAAAACAAAACAAAAGTCAGGTATGGTGGACCCACTCCTCCAGAGGCAGGAAGAACACAGTTTATGCAGCTGGAGCTGTATGGGGTTTGTATGTTTGTTTTTTTAAGTAAATATTAAAACTGACTAAAATTTAAGTTTCCAGAGAAACACCAAAAATGTTCCAGGCTTAATACTACATATGCACTGAGTTTCTATGTTTCAATTAGAACTCAGAAGCCTGAGAATTTCTTAAATAAAAGGGTTTAAAAAGCTGTTATATCCGTTTGCCAGAAACCAGGCTCAGGGTCACATGCCCACAGTCCTGTCTGCTTGAGAGGCAAGGCAGAGAAGCATTTGGGTCCAGGAGTTACAGGCCAACATGGGCAGCCAGGGGGGAATTTATTAAGGGGAAACAAAATAGATGTTAGCCAGAAAAGGGCCAGGTCTCAGGGTACATTTCCAAAAGCTACCACCAGAGAAGTTAGGTAGACCTGGAAAGTATATATACTATGCCAGACTAAAGAATTCTTTTCAGGGACTGGAGAGAGGTCTGGGCGGTCAAGAGCGCTTATAGTCCTTACAGAGGACTCAGGTTCAATTCCCATCACCCACCTATGGCTCACAACCATCGGGATCTCCACTCCATCCAATGCCTTCCCTGCCCTCCATGGGCACCAGGTATGTGGTGCGCACACATATATGCAGGTATATCTGTATTAGCCATAGAAAGGAGGTGAAGATGGGGAACGCTTTGGGATGGGAGAGCAGCAAGACAAGTTGACTGTTGCGAGTTAACAGTGTTGAAAACGTATTTTTACAGGCTCAAGTGACACGGATAGTGGGATTTTAGGGTTAGTTCTTTTCATTTACGTTTATTTGTTTATTTGTGTGTAGGTATGTGTGTGTGCGCAAACACACACACAGGTCCACACCCTCCGATACCCGCACATGTGCCATTGCCAGAGGGCAACTTGCTGGAGTTGGTTTTCTCTTTCCACCACATGGGTTCTGGACTTAATCACCTCTAACCACTGCGCCATCTCACCAGCCCTGTGGTGAAATTTTGAGTAGATTTCAGCAACTGGACGTTCAGCGGTGGTGGCACACATTTATAATTACAAGCACTTAATGGGCTAACGCAAGAGGTTCTTGAGTTCGAGGTAGCCAGGGCTATGCTGTAAGAGGGGCTCGTTCCCTTTCTACTGCTGTCACACGTCACCAGACGAAACAGAGGAAAGACTCCTTTGGACTCACATGTTTTCAGAAGTTTCTGTTTATCACAGCAGAGAAAGCAAGGTGACAGGCTCTCTCAATAGTGGCTAGGTCATGTGACCTTGCCGGTCACATGATATAGATCAATAAGAAGAACCTAGTGCAGAGCCCAGAGACAAATAGGAGCCAGGCAACGCCCTTCAAAGGCCTGTCCCCGGGGTCTCCTTCCAATAGCCAGGCCCTGCATCAGACCCCACAGATCCCAAGACTACCAAAGCTGGGGAACAAGATTCACAACCTGAACATTTCAGGTACAAGCCATAGAGAGCCCTTCTCTCAAAAACCAAGCAAAACTGCATTCCTGCCCCCTGATGACCTAACCATTATAGTTGCACTGGCATTTGCATCTCATCCCTGTGCCCAGGCAATAGGAAGAACCGAGTGTCTACCTATAGCCCACTTCTCCAGAGGAACTGAAGCCGGCCTGCAATGCCAGTCATCACGGCTCATCATAAACTGTGAATCTGCTCTGTTCCCTGATCTGGGGACTACACTCCGAATTATCAGGGAGTTGGCCTAGACTTCAGAGGAGTCAGATGGGTTCCATTTGGTTAGGCTTTTCAACTGGATACCTCAGATGATTGAGATAAGATTTAAATCAGGTAAGTTTTATTTATCCAACTTCACTGATAATGGGAAAGTTCTCAAGTGAGACCAGAAGATAGCATGGATATTATTTAAGGAACGTCCCTTCCAAAGCTGAGTATCTTCTGCCAAAACCAAAACTGGAGAAAATTGAGGGACCAGATCAGGAAAGTGTCATTTGACCGCTAATGTCTACACACACCAATGTAAGGGCCCAATTTTCCCAGCATGTATCTCACTTACCACAAGCAATTCTCATCAGCTTCAAAGGGAGAGCTGCGCACCCACAGACTGGAGCTTGCAGTACCCGGGCTCGCTCAGCGGGAATGCCGGCTGTAAATTACGAGTGGGCTTCACTTTCTTTCCAGACAAATCAACCCAGCTGGATTTGGAGCGCTTCGTTCCTGGAGATAATCAACAGTCCCTTCTAACATCCAATGCACTCAGTTTGATGTCACACATCAACCCTGTCGCTTACCTAAGTCAGGCCATTGTTTAGATTTCTAGGTTACTATGTAAGATGTCCAACGTGGCCACTTGGCAGATTCTCATGTGCCTTCTTAGCATCAAAGCAGCGAAATTTATTTCCGTGGTAATTTTGTACACGGCAAGAAAAAGGAAGTAGGAGAGATGTAATTTCATGTTTGCTGTCCAACAATTTTAAAAATATATATTTAATTCTGTTTATAAGTAGTGCTTTTCAGCTTTAATTTGATACTTTCCTAGCAGGTAAATTATCTTTTAATGCAATTACTTTTATGTAATAATTATGATCTTGAAAGTCTTAGAAGTGATTAAAGGCCACTTTCTAAGGAACAGATTTCTGGATTTAAATTGCACAATTTTTCTGCTTGTGTTTTTAGCTTTAGACCTGACTTATTATTATCATTATTTTTATTACTATTATTAAATACTTACAAGATCGCATGTAACAGCATTAGTCCTTTGCAAACATGTAGACTTTTTAAAAGCCTAAAACGTTTTTCACCACAGATTTGAGAAGTTGACACAGTAAGTCCCTCTCCCATCGCTCAGCCTGTGGGTTTTGACTCACACTAGTGTGTTCTACACATCAGCACCTGTGCCCATTTAGCAAAGATTTCAGTACAAATCATGCGGAATTGAATAGACATCTCTAAGAAGCATTACAATTGTTGCAATATTTTTAGAAACTGAAACAAGGAAATAAACAACTTCAGTAAAAGTGATTTAAATAACAAATAACGTGTCTTTATAAACAGCTTATCTCCTTGAGAACAAAGAATAAACAAGGAGACAAGAGTTTTTTTTTTTTTCCCCATTCCACTATTAAAGCAGATCACAATATGAATGGGTGAAATGTCATGAATAATTGGAGAAAATCACAGAGTAATCTTCCACAAAAACATCTGATTTATTTAAATTGTCACTGTTTGTCTTATTAGAACCTTTATTTAACCTTGTTACCCACAATGCAGTATTCAAGTTGGTTTATCAAAAAATTACTTTGAAACTAAGCACATTTAGAAATTTTTGGCTCTCTTAAATGAAAACTATTTTGATATAAATCTTTATGGACACTACTCCGTTTAGAGTCTCACTAACTGACATTGCATTCAATTGGCATGAAAACTTATGTTCTGAACTTAAAACCATGGTAAATAAAGGTATTCAAACATCCCATGAGATTTAAGCTTGGGTTTCTTATGGTCAAGAGAAGGCAGCACTGTGTCCCTATGGTCAGGCACCATCTTCCTCTTGAGACACCACAAAACTCTTCCAAGGTCACTCACAATCATGGCAGTCCAGGCCTCAACTCATGACCTTAAAACTGTATTCTCTGTGCATAAGCCCATTTCCTTGTTGACTTTCATAGAGATCTCATGAGTCCGACACCATCCCAAATGCCTTCAGAATAATAACTCTGGTACTCAGTGAAGTAGTCCTATTACCATCCCTATTTTTACTTGTTATTTAGTTTTATGTGTTCATGTGTGTGTGCATCTGCATGTAGAGGCCAGAGTCAACACTGGGTGTCCTCTTTCTTTTTTTTGTAATGTGTGTATAAGTGTTTTGCCTTCATGTCTATATGTGCACTATGTGCATGGCCAAAGAGGCCAGAAGAATGGGTCACATACCCTGGAACTGAAGTTGACAGTTATGGGCTGCCATATGAAAACCAACCCCAGATCCTGTGCAAGAGCAGTCAGTGCTCTTAACTGCTGAGCCATCTCGCTAGACCCCCCTCCTTTTATCACATTTATGTATGTGCACACATATGTGCACATGCACACAGACAGACGCTGAAAGACAAAGGAGACACCTCTCTTCTTCAACTCAGGTCTTCAGACTTAGCAGCAAAAGCCTTTACCTGCTGAGCTATCTCTTTGGTCCTGGGTGTCTTCTTCAACCAAATTCCACTTTACTTTTTGAGACAGAATTTCTCGTAGAGCCTGGAATTGATGATGTAGCCACACTGCCTGCCGAATAAGAGTCAGAGCCTCCTGTTTGCTCTGTCATGTTTATCATGTCATGTGGCTGCTGAGGATTCAACCGCGCTCATGCTTATTCAGCGAGCACCTTACTGACTGAGCTATGATTGGGCCCTCCTATTCATTCATTCATTCATTCATTCATTCATTCATTCATTCACAAGTCAAAGTTTTGCTCTGTAGCCATGGCTGGCCTCAAACTTACTACCGGAATGCAAACTGGCCTTAAAATCACAGTAGTCTTCCTACCACAGCCTCTTAAATTACAGGCTTGAGGCACCGTGCCCTGCTGGTTATCCACATCTTATATGTGAAGAAATGTAGACTCACTCTGGGATGGCGCTTCAGAGGCTAAGGCAAGAGTATCACAAACCAGAGACCAGCCTAGGCCATGTGGCAAGTTACAGACTAGCTCTCGAGCTGTATGTACACTGAGACTGTGTTGAAAGGAGGGGAAGGGGTTAAAAAGGGCCATCAGGAGCTGGGGGAAGAGGGCGGGGAAAGAAAGAGAAGCTTGGCCAGGGATCCTTAAAGTTACTGCCACAGGATCTTATTTGCTTACAGTATTGCCTCCATCTTAAACAGATTTTTTTTACATAAGATATAAATTTTCAGCCATGGGAAATTTATTATACAAAAGCCAAAAAGACTAGAATTGTAATACACAGATCCTGATAGGGTTATGCACGACTGACTGGAGCTGATAGCAGGAGCAAGGCAGGGCAGAGAATGAGCGTTCTAACATCTGCTGAGCCTGGGGAGTGCGGGGAGAGGAGGAGAAGCCATGACTTCATGTCCCAGTTCCAAGCAGGAGAGAGAGAGAGAGAGAGAGAGAGAGAGAGAGAGAGAGAGAGGGCAGGATATGGACAGAAACGTTGGAACTCACTTGAGAGGAAGTAGATGAGAATGGTTTTTTGGGTTTTTTGGTTTGGTTTGGTTTGGTTTTTTGGTTTTTTTTGTTTTTTGTTTTTGTTTTTTTTTTTTTGTTTTTTTTGTTTTTTGTTTTTTGTTTTTTGTTTTTTTTGAGACAGGGTTTCTCTGTGTAGCCCTGGCTGTCCTGGAACTCACTTTGTAGACCAGGCTGGCCTCGAACTCAGAAATCCGACTGCCCCTGCCTCCCAAGTGCTGGGATTAAAGGCGTACGCCACAACTGCCCGGCCCACTGTTCATTTTTAATTACAGTCCCCTGTCTCCCACCCACCTCCTACCAACCCCTTCCCCATCCCTTTATGTGCATGGGTTTGCATGTGTTGCGAGTGTGTGTGTGTGTGTGTGTGTGTGTGTGTGTGTTTGGGGGCAGGGGCAGTGTCCTTTTCCTCCTTGGATCTTGTGAATCTCAGGATAGAACTAAGATCTTCAAACTTGATGAAGACAAGTACTTTGACCCACTGAACCATTTCACTGTCCACTGCATAGTCAATAATATAGAGATCAGCTCACACTCCAGTTGGAGTGATAGACTGGGGGCAGTGGAGAGCTGAGTGGACCACACTTTGGCCTTTTGTAGGTACCTACCAAACCCAATACACAGGTTCTAGATAAGCACCTCCTGTTTATCTAGGTGCTCCCAAATGAAGACTTAGATGCAGTTTCCTTTGTAAATACAACTGAGAACCACACCTGGCACGCCTTGAAGTCTATTTCCCTAAGGCTAAAACAGGGACAGCAATTTAAACTTTGTATGTTTGCTTTTGTAGATTGGGCCCAGAGTCTTGTACTTGATGGGCAAGCACTCTACCAACAAACTACACCCCCACATCCCTAGCCCAGACTTTTTCCTTTCCTCTCCTCTCCTCTCCCCTCCCCCTCCCCTCCTCTCCCTTGCCCTCCCCTCCCCTCCCCTCTCCTCTCCTCTCCTCTCCTCTCCCCTCCCCTCCCCTCCCCTCCTCTCTCCTCTCCCCTCCCCCTCTCCTCCTCCTCCTCCTTCTTCCTATTGTCACTGTGTATGATGTAAGTTTGATGGAGGGGAGTGTGTGCATGCACACAAGATCAATCAGAGGACAACTCTGTGACACTGACCCTTTTCCACTTTTGAGTCAGGGTCAAACACAGGTGGCCAGGCTGGTGGGGTAAATGCCTGTACCTTCTTTGCCACCTCTTTGTCCCTAAATGTCTTGATTGACTTTCTTCTCCATTATAGAAGTGGCAGTACTTCATTCCATAAAACAGAATAAATGTTTCAGTGAGCCAAAAAGAAAAGCTCCATTTTATAGACAGAAAAGGACACGCAAACAGACAAAAAGTAGATTAGTCACTTGAAAATTAATTTCCTCACAAGGCAAGGAGGGGAGACAGAGCCAGAAGAAAAAGACAGTTGCTTATCCGGAATAGCTTATTTTATTGAAGGACTATAGTACAGAGACTGTCATTATTGAGGCTGGAAATGCCCCAGTCGATATAAGCTTTCACTGCACAAGCACAAGGACCTGAGTTCAAATCCCAGCTCCCTGTAACAAGCTAGGCATAGTTCTGGGTGTACCTGCAATTGGTTCTAGCATTTTTTCTTTACTTTCTCCCCCACTCCCACCTCTAGACAAGGTTTCTCTGTGTAGCCCTGGCTGTTCTGAAACTCACTCTTTATTTAGACCAGGCTGGTCTCATACTGAGAGATATGACTGCCTCTGCCTCCAGAGTGCTGGGATTAAAAGTAAGTACAACCACCCGGCTTCTTTTTGTTCTTCTGGTTTATTTTTTCCCCAAGACAGGGTTTTCAGTGAGATGACTCTCTTGAGATGCCTACATATCACGCCTACACCAACATCGCAGGTGTATCTTTCAACTTGAGCATCCTCTTTTCTGTTAACTATAGTGCACAGAACACAACTCTTTACAAAAACAACTCAACTTAAAAGAAAAAAAAAATGACAGGGGTCTCAGTGTGCTACTCCAGGCTGGCCTTGAAATTGTTGTATGCTTGTCCCAGCTTCCCAAGTGCTGAGATTATAACTCAGTCTCACCTTTTCCCTAGAGCCTCAGAAAGTCAGATAAGCTGATTGATTTGAGTCTGGTTGCCATGGTACTTTAGAATGACTGACTCGGTTACTATTTTTAGCCTGTTCTCTTGTGGCCTGATGAGTGGACTCAGTCTTGTAGTTTTTGTTGCTGTTTATTTGGCTGATTTAGGCTTTTTTTTTCCACTTACTTAAGGGAGTGTATGTGTGCATGGTTCTTATATGGAGTCAGAGGGCAGCTTGTAGGAGTTGGATCTTTCTCTGCACCGTGCTAATAGATCCTGAGAATTGCACTCAGGTTATTAGGTTTAGAGGTGCTGGAGAGATGGCTCAGAGGTTAAGAGTACTGATTGGTCTTCCAGAGGTCCTGAGTTCAAGTCTCAGCAACCTCATGGTGGCTCACAACCAGTTGTAGTGGGTTCCCATGCCCTCTTCAGGTGTGTCTGAAGACAAGAGTACTTACATATATAAAATAAGTCTTTTTTAAAAAATCTTAAAAATATTAGGCTTAGAGGCAAGCACCTTTATCTGCTGAGCCATGTCAGTTGGTCTGGTCTGGTGGTTTTGTTTTGTTTTTGAGATGTTTTCATATAACCCTGCTGACACCAAGTCCTGGATTCTTACTGTGAACCACCAAGCCAGCCTCCTGTGATTTTTTTTTTCTTCTCTCTTCTTTTCTTTTTGTTTCATTTCATTTCATTTCTTTTCTTTTTTTTAAGACAGGGTCTCTCTATATAGCCCTGGGTGTCTTGGAACTCACTATGGAGAGTAAGCCAGCCTCAAACTCACAGAAATCACTCCCCTCTACCTCCCAAGTGCTGGGCTTGAAGGTGTGCCAGCGACACTGTGGACACTTAATTGCTATCTTTGAAATGTATCTCCCTCATAAAGGTGCACCCTAGTCATAGGCGATCTACCAGTCAGTCATCAGCTCCAGGGACAGGAAACAGTAAGCCATCCAGCCTGTACAAGACTTTAGGCTCAGTCATTAGTGCACGCGCGCGCACACACACACACACACACAGACACACACACACAGACACACACACACAGACACACACACACACACAAAAGAAAGAAAAGAAAAAAAAATCCCTATCAATTTCATGTTTCTGTCTCCCTATTTCTGGACCCCTTGCCCCTTCTCCAGATGGTGCTATGTGACTTTTATCGTTTTATTGCTGTTTGGAAGCAGGTTCTCGTAGCCCAGAATGGCCTCTGACTCACTATACCCTGGCTTTGAGTTGCTGAACCTCATGCTTCCTCCTCCCACGTGCTGGGATTATGGTGTCCTGGGATTGTTCTGTCCCTATGCCCAGCTGTGTGCTATCTCCCCTCCCCTTGCGTGGCTCACATTCACACTCACCAGCCTTATACAACCTGCTTAATACATGTTTGTTTAAAAAAAAAATGACCAAAGTGGGCTGGAGAGATGGTGCAGCAGTTAAGAGCACTGACTGCTCTTCCAGAGGTCCTGAGTTCAATTCCCAGCAACTACATGGTGGCTCACAACCATCTGTAATGAGATCTGATGCCCTCTTCTGGTGTGTCTGAAGACAGCTACAGTGTGCTTATATATAATAAATAAATAAATCTTTTTAAAAAAAAATGACCAAAGGGATCCAAAAGTCCCGGAGAAAACTTCTCTCTTGTGGCTGTTTGTTCTCTGAGACAGGTCTCACTGTGACTCTCTGCTGCAGAGGACATTTCCACTCGGCCACAAGATTACAAAATGCCATTGATCCTAGAATGGGATTCTCCTTCATACCTCATGATTGACAAAATATTTCTGCTCTTGCGTTTCTTTTTTTGAGATAGGAATTTACTATGCAGGTCTAGGCTGGCCTCAAACTCATGACCCTCCAGATGCAGCCTCCTGAGTTTCTGAGACCGTTGGCATGTGCCCAAAGGTCGTTTTAAGTAGATAAAACCTCTCAGGTGATCTGTTGGAGCCTTTCTTACAAAGAAGAGACCTTTAGCCTTTTTCTCTCTCAGGTGGTTAATCTTTCTTAAGTGGGATTTCCTAAGAATTGCATTCCTCCTGGAAAGGAAGGTTCAGGCCTTTTTTATCTCCCTGTGCTTTGGGAATGATTAAGTAGCTGGGGAGAGGGTGGGCCAGAGAAAACCCTGAGTTTGCTCTTTAAACTCACTGATCTTTGGTGGTATCCTCTCTAACACTACTGGTGCCTCTCCCAGTGAATAAACAGCACAAAGGCCCCCGCTGAGCTCGGAGGAGCTTATGGGTCTAGTAGAGGAACACAGATCCTGGCTACAGAAGAAAGGTCCTCCTTCATCAGAAGCCAGTCTCTACCCAGTATGAAACTTCAGGAAGGATGCTAGCCATGAGAGAGGAAGGGGACACCTGCCTACCAGCCAGATCAGCCAAATCAGCCTGGGTGATTAATGGAGTGACAGACATCGCAGCCAGATCACCCTCACATCCTTGAGCTCTGCTCTCTGCTGGTCCTCCTCATCTTGGCCTTGCATGCCCATCCTCAGTAAACCATTGCTTACGTCAGTCTAGAGAGAATCCTCAGAGATGCTAGATCAGTTTCATCCTCTAACCTCGATAGATGTTTAAACCCTTGGCTTGATAATGGCAAGAATCTTCTTAGTTCTGCTTAGCAAGCATCTCAGCATCAGGGTGGCCCCTCTCAGTAGTTTTCCATGCACTGATGCCCTTACTCTGGTTCTCTGATTGTAAATTCCCACCTGTCTTTGCTACATTTTAGTCTGACTCCACTCTGACATTCCTATTGCAACAGTAGTTGCTGGAGGTTTTGTTGGTGTTGTTGTTGTTGGTGGTGGTGGTGGAGGTGTCGTTCTGGTTGTTGTTGGTGGTAGTGGAGGGGTTGTTCTGGTTGTTGTTGGTGGTGGTGATGGTAGTGGTGGTGGTGGTAGTCGTGTTATTGTTGTTGTTGTTGGTGGTGGTGGTGGTGGTAGTGGTGGTGATGGTGGTGGTGGTGGGTTTGCTGTTCCTCTTGCCATTTTCTACAATTCAGAAGCTATAAAAGAAAAGATTACAGAGCAGGGGCACACACTTTTAATCCCAGCAGTCAGGAGGCAGACGCAGAATAGACCTCTGTGAGTTTCAGGCCAGCAAGGGCTACAGAGTGAAATCCTGCCTCAATAAGTAAATAAACATAAAATAAATGAACTGGGTGTTAAAAATCATTATAATCATGACCAAACGTTAAACTGATAAAGTAATTTGTGATCTACAAAAGAAGTATCCTTTAAGAAAAAGCAGCCATCGGGGTCTAGAGAGATGGCTCAGTGGTTAAGGACACTTGCTGTTCTTGAAAAGGACCTAGGTTCAATCCAGAGCACTCACATGGTGGCTCACAATAGCCTGTAACTTCAGCTCCAACAATCTCTTCTGGTCTCCAGGGCACTCCAACACAAGACACACACACACAAAAGATGTATAACTTTTTTTTAAAAAGGAAAAGGAACCATCGACCTAAAAAGGCAAAAATTTTGTAGAGGTCACGCATAGGAAAAGGAAATATTAAAGTTGATAAATTGTGAGAAGGTGATCAGGCATTTAAAATGAGGAAAACTCCAATCAGGATACCACTCACAAGACTAAAGATTTAAAAAAAGGATAATACACCGTGTTTGCGAAGCAGCAGGCAAAGATGCATTTCCATGCACTGTGTAGTCAAAGGCCAAGAACTGGAGAGATGGCTCATCAGTTAGGAGCACTTGTTCTTTCAGAGGACGAGGGTTTGGTTCCCAATACCATAACTCAGTTCAAGGAGATTCAGTGCCGACTTCCGACCCCTTCAGGCACCAGGCACACGCAGTGCACACAGGTTCGGACATAATACTCTTACACATAAGATAAATAAATTCAACCTTTTAAAAAAATTATTTATTTTATGTATATGAGTACACCGTAGCTGTCTTCAGACACACCAAAAGAGGGCATCGGATCCCATTACAGATGGTTGTGAGCCACCATGTGGTTGCTGGGAATTGAACTCAGGACCTCTGGAAGAGCCATCAGTGCTCTTAACCACAGAGCAATCTCTACAGCCCCCAAATTCAACATTTTAGTTAAAAAAAAATTTTTAAAGAGCCAGGTGGTGGTGGTGCACACCTTTAATCCCAGCATTTGGTGTCAGAGACAGGCAGATTTCAGTTAAAAAAAAATCATAATCAAATGTCAACTTTAGAAAGAGAGAGACCATGGAAGGAGTTACAGAGACAAAGTTTGGAGCTGAGACAAAAGGATGGACCATCTAGAGCCTGCCATATCCAGGGATCCATCCCATAATCAGCCTCCAAACGCTGACACCATTGCATACACTAGCAAGATTTTGCTGAAAGGACCCTGATATAGCTGTCTCTTGTGAGACTATGCTGGGGCCTAGCAAACACAGAAGTGGATGCTCACAGTCAGCTATTGGATGGATGGATCACAGGGCCCCCAATGGAGGAGCTAGAGAAAGTACCCAAGGAGCTAAAGGGATCTGCAACAATGGAACAACAATATGAACTAACCAGTACCCCCCCCCCCCCCCCCGAGCTCTTGACTCTAGCTGCATTTGTATCAAAAGATGGCCTAGTCAGCCATCACTGGAAAGAGAGGCCCATTGGACATGCAAACTTTATATGCCCCTGGTACAGGGGAACACCAGGGCCAAAAAGTGGGAGTAGGTGGGTAGGGGAGTGGGGGGCAGGGTATGGGGGAATTTTGGGATAGCATTGGAAATGTAAATGAGGAAAATACCTAATAAAAATATTAAAAAAAAAAAAAAAGAAAGAAAGAGAGAGAGAGAGACATTTTTAGATTTTACGGGATCTTCCAGCTCAGTACGTCCATCTACACACAGCTGTATCCTCCAGTCACCCCCAATATGCAACACACTCGAGACTACTCAGTGTACTTACAATGTACAGGAAAGATTGCATCTTAGTTAGATGACACAGCTAGATTTATCAGCAAGAGGAACTTCAACTGAGAAAATGCCTTCATCGGATTACCTGTAGACAAGCTCTGAGCACACACAGTGGCTTGCAACCATCTATAACTCCAGTTCTAGGAGATCTGGCCCCCACAAGTACCAGATAAGCACACCATGCAATACATACATGCAGGCTAAAAACTTATACATGTAAAACAATTTTTTTTAATTATTTTTAAGAATGCTGACTGAGCAAGCCACTGGGAACAAACCAATAAACAGCATTCCTCCAGTCTCTGCTGAGCTCCTAAGACATAGCCAATCATACCCTTTCCTCAGAGCAATGGCAGTAAAGACAGCATATATCACAATGCTTTGCCAGTATAGAAAGTACAGTTCTTATCATAGCTATAATACTGTAGTAAGAATAAAACAAAACAAAAAGCCTACCCAGATTCTCAAAAGACTCACATGGCCTAATATGGCCTCATAGTCTGAAAAGCTGTGGGAGAAACTTGTGCTGTAAACAGGGATGTGTGAGGCTCCATATTTTCCTTTCCTTTTTGATTTTTAATTTTAGTATTGTTGGTGTATGTGGGATGTGTGTGCAGGTGGACACATGCCAGGATGAGCATGTGGAGGTCTGAGGACAACTCTGTGAAGTTGGTTCTCTCCTTCCACTGTAACTTGGGTTCTGGGGCTGCAACTTAGGTCGTCCAGGATTGCAGAATGAGCACCTGTCTATTTTGAGACAGGGTCTTAGTAGTTTGGACTGGCCTCTAACTCCGTTTGTTTGTTTGTTTGTTTGTTTTTTGTTTTTTGAGACAGGGTTTCTCTGTATAGCCCTGGCTGTCCTGGAACTCACTCTATAGACCAGGCTGGCCTTGAACTCAGAAATCTACCTGCCTCTGCCTCCCAAGTGCTAGGATTAAAGTCATGTGCCACCACTGCCCAGCATGGTCTCTAACTCCTTATGTGGCTGAAGATGACCTTGAATTCTTGATCTTCTTGCCTCTACCCTCCAAGTGCTGGGATTACAACTCTGTACGGTCATGCCCAACTTCTCTGTCTCTCTCTGTCTGTCTCTGTCTCTGTCTCTCTCTGTCTCTCTCTCTGTGTCTGTCTCTGTCTCTCTCTCATGTATATATATGAGCTGATCTGTTAGAAGCAAGGATGCACTGATATAAGAGGGCAAAATAAGAGATTTCTAAACTGGGCGTGGTGGCGCACGCCTTTGATCCCAGTATTTGGGAGGCAGAGGCAGGCAAATTTCTGAGTTCGAGGCCAGCCTGGTCTACAGAGTGAGTTCCAAGACGGCCAGAGCTATACAGAGAAACCCTGTCTCGAAAAAAAAAAAAAAAAAAAAAAAAAAAGAAAAGAAAAGAAAAACAAACAAACAAAAAAAAAGAGATTTCTCAGGTGTATTGACATCTCAAATGAAATTGTTAACTGTGAATTTGCTAAGGTGCTATTCAGTAAGGAATTTTCTTGAGGACTGCCTGGAGATGGGTCAGAATGTGAGGATTAAAGAAAGGGCTTTGAATTGGAAAAAGATCTAGAAGAGACAAGGCTGATCTTTGCCACCCTAAATCTTCTTAGTGTGCTGTGGTTCCAGATCCTGACTCTCTGGACGTCCAATTACTTGCTTTTGTTTCCCTCTGAGATTTCTGGGTTTGGAGAAGTAACCTTCTAATCAAATAAGAAGGCAGTTGATAAAATACACCCGTAAGCGACATTTAAGATGAAAACATTAAGATGAAAATTATAAATTGGGTGGAGTGGTAGAGGCCTCTGTCAGATGCATATATTTGATTAAAATATTTGGGCCCACACTTTTTGCTTATTGTCCATTTGAATTTCCTTTTTTCAGAGGTCATATGTAATACTGATAAGCACTGACATCTCCCTTTTGAAAGGGGGTCTCACTGTAGCTCTGGCTAGCCTGGACTATGCTATATATAGACCAGGCTGGCCTTGAACTCTCAGAGATCTATCTGTCTCCTGAATGTTGAGAATAAAGAAAGGCATGAGCCACTACACCCGGCTTCCTCCATTTTTCATTAGAACACTTTTGCTCTGTGTTGTGTGTGTGTGTGTGTGTGTGTGTGTGTGTGTGTGTTTGAAACGGGGTTTCTCTGTGTAGCCCTGGCCATCCTGGAACTCACTCTGTAGACCAGGCTGGCCTCGAACTTAGAAATCCACCTGCCTCTGCCTCCCAAGTGCTGGGATTAAAGGCATGCACCACCACTGCCCAGTTTGCTGTGTATTTTTTATCCTGAAAGTTATGCATTTACTGATAGGTTATTTCTTCACGGCTGGTGAAATGAGATAATTCAAGCTAGATTAGATTATATTAAAAACAGGTTTATTGGGAAGCTGCTCTTGGGAGGTCAGGTTCACTGGCCCCAAGGACCTAGGCCAGGGAAAATCGCCATGTGGAAAGGAGGGGAGGATGGGAAGGGAGAGAGAAAGAAAGGGCATGCGTGCAGAGAGAGAAGAAAAGAAGAGCACAAGACATTTGGATTTTATAGGGAGGAGCCTCTGGGGGAAGGGCAGTCCAGCCCCTGGGCTGGAAAGTTCAAGCTTGGGGACAGGGTAAGCCAGGTAGGGACTGAGGGATGCTGGGAGAACTGGAGGCCAGGTCTGCTTTGGTCTGTAAAATGTGCACCTCAGTCCCAGGTCGGGGAGTCCTGAAACCAACCACTTCCCTGACTGGGTTTGGAATCACTAAGGACACAGACTTTACAAGTGTGTGAGAGTGTTTCCCAAGAGGTTAAACTGAAGGAGGAAGCAGCATCACCACCAATGGATTAGGGGCTGTGCCTGAATAAAAACTGAAAAGAAAATGCCAACATTCACTGTTTTCTGCTTCCGGGTCTCCCAGCTGTGAGGAGTCCCGGCTGTGTGCCCCTGCCTGTCTGCCCCTCCACCCCTACAACCTCTGCTATGCCTTCCCACTGTGACAGACTGTGCTCTCTTAAACCCCGAGCCAAGATAAATCCTTTTCTCCTTACATTGTTTCCTGTTGGGCATTTTGTCACAGCAAAAACTCAGAGTAACTAATACAGTTGTTTCCCACATTGTTTAAGACAGACACTCTTCTCTAGAGGTTCTAAGTTCTACAACTTTCCAATTTTCTCTCTCTCTCTCTCTCTCTCTCTCTCTCTTTTGAGACAGGATCTCAATATGAATCTCAAGATGGTCTCCAATGAAGAGTTTCGTGCCTCAGTCTTCTGACTGCTAGGATTATAGGCACATATCTCCAAACCCAGCACCTATTATTTCTAGTCATGGTCTCGGGTGTCCAAGCTGGCTTTGAACTCTTGTTTCTCTTTCTTCCACTGAGTGCTAGGATCACAGCCATTTAATGTGGTGCTGGGATCGACCCCACGGCCCCATTGCACGATAGGCAGCCATTCTCCCAACCACACTGTATTCAGACCCTCTCTTTATTAATTTAACTCTTGAACTCAGTTTTTGAGAAAAAGTTCTCATGCAAATCTCTGAATTTGGTATGTACCCCAGGGTGTCCTTGAAGTCCACATGCTTTCCCACTGAGTTCTGAGATTTGGTTATTTTGGTCATTGTTATGAATCAGATTCATTGTTTTCTCTGTTTGTTTCTTTAAAACTTTTTCTGTTGCCATTATAACTAGGCATTTGTCTAGACAATACAAAATTACTGTTACTTTCACTTAGCCACTGTATTCTCTTTAATTCTAGATTATTCTCTCTCCCCTGTATGTATGTGCACTATGGTGTGTCTATGTGTGTCTATGTGTGTGTAGCAAGCATGGTGTGTGTAGGTGTGTGTCTATGTGTGTGCATGTGTGTATATGTGTGTGTTTATGTATGTGTGTCTGTGTCTATGTATGTGTCTATGTGTGTCTACGTGTGTATGTGTGTATATGTGTGTGTCTATATATGTGTGTCTGTCTATGTCTGTGTGTGTATGTGTGTGTCTATGTCTGTGTGTGTATGTGTGTGTCTATGTCTGTGTGTGTATGTGTGTGTCTATGTCTGTATGTGTGTATGTGTGTGTGAATGTGTGTGTCTATGTATGTATATGTGTGTGTATGTGTCTATGTGTGTATGTGTGTGTGTGTGGGAGGGCACTCAAGCATGTTGTGTGTAAGCCAGCATCCATGTACTCTTTCATTACTCTTAGTTGTTTCTCTGAAGTATCAAGTCTCTCTGAGCCTGGAGCTCCTTGTTTTGTAGTTCTCTACCCCAACTCACCCCACCCCAACCCAGGCTAAGAGTTTTCAAAACCTGAGTGACTCCCCTATCTCCTCACCCCACCCCACCCCACCCCACCTCACCCCCACAGTGTTGTAGTTACTGGTACTGCAAGTCTTGTTGTTGCATGAATTTGGGGGTCCAAACTCAGGTCCTCGTACTTGCACGACAAGCACTGTTAATCAGTAGCCCGTATCTCCAACTCTTTTCAGATCTGTATTCTCCTGTACTCTGGAAATAAACTAACTTTGGAACTTGCTAGCTTTATGGTTGTGCTACACTGCTGTTTTTGTAGGCTGACTTGAAGGGACTCTAAGGTCACGTGACGCTGCCTAGGCCACGTAATGGCTTTGTTCAGGTATTGGGTTGACAACCGGATGCACTAGCTCCTGGTATCCTGGTTCTTGGCACTCCCCTATCTTCCTGTCTCCCTTCAGCTTCCTGAGTCTTTCCCTGGTCCTTTTTTCCATTTTGTATAAAGGCTTCTCTAAGTAGCATTCCAAGTACAATTTGAGATTTACCGCTTAAAAACAAAACACATTTACCAGGATTTGTGGGAAACAAGAGTGGCCGCTTACCCAGACAGGGTTCCCGGCCTTCATCTTGTCTTTCTTATTTTGCTTTCTTATTTCAGGGGCCAGACCAGTCTTTAGGCACTGTTTGACCTTAGTTTGAGCTTATCAGGTTTAAAAAATTCCACTCCCTTATTTACTGCTTCGAATCTATCAGTGTAGAACAGGGTGACCTTGAAACTTCTGAGTCTCAGCCTTCTGAGTGCTGGCATTACATTATGCCGGGATTAATGTCCTTCTTGGGGACTGGACCCAGGACTTTATGAATCCTAGGCAATCAATCTACCAACTGAGTTACATCATCATTTTTTGTTTGTTTTTTGAGGGCTACTGTGTAGCCCTGGCTGTCAACTCACTCTGTAGACCAGTGGCCTAGAACTCAGAAATCCCGCCTGCCTCTGCCTCCACCACGCCTGGCTAAAAAGCCTTTTGTTTTGTTTTGGTTTTGTTTTGTGTTTTTTTCAAGACAGGGTTTCTCTGTATAGCCCTGGCTGTCCTGGAACTCACTTTGTAGACCAGGCTGGCCTCGAACTCAGAAACCCGCCTGCCTCTGCCTCCCAAGTGCTGGGATTAAAGGCCTGCGCCACCACCGCCCGGCTCTCCCTTGGTTTTTAAAGATAAGGTCTCATGTAGCCCAGGCTGGCCTCGAGCTCCTGATTCTCCGCTCTCCATTTGCCAAAGGTCAGGATTACAGATGTGTACTGATTCATTTGAGACGTTTATTAAAGGTTTCTAGAAATGAATTTCCAGGGATCACAGTGATGCACTGGATTGGCTGTCTTACAGCATAGGCAGTTTTGTCTCCTCCCTGCCGTCCCAACGACTGCCTTCACTGCGCCAGAACAGCTAAAATCGTTTCCGGAGTCCCTCCCCGCAGAGAAGCTGGGTCAGAAAAGCCGGAAACCCACACCTCCTCCCCAGAGCTCCCCTACTACGCCTGCGCGTCACTCGGCGGCGGCGCGCTCGCCCGAGGCATTGTGGTTATTGTAGTCTCCCCATATCCTTGGCGCCCACAGTCCCGTGACGCCGCCGCGCCTCAGCCCCACCCCGCAGTGTCCCTCGGGGCCGCCGCGGGGCCTGCGAACCGGGCGCGGCGTTCAGGCCAGTCAGCTGTTTCTCCCTGGGCAGAGGGCGGAAGCCCGAGCAGCCTGGGGCGGAGCTTCGCGCGGAACGAACGCCCACCCGTCCTACGTGCTCGTTCGTCTCCGTTCGCTGCGCGCGAGCCGGGAGTCCCCGCGGCGGGCGGCGGTGGCGTTGGCGGAAGGCGGTGGAGAGAAGCCCGCGGCTGCCGCGGCGACAGCGAAATGGCGGAGACGGTAGCGGACACCCGGCGGCTCATCACCAAGCCGCAGAATCTGAATGACGCCTACGGGCCGCCCAGCAACTTCCTCGAGATCGACGTGAGCAACCCGCAGACCGTGGGGGTCGGCCGGGGCCGCTTCACCACCTACGAGATCAGGGTCAAGGTGAGGCGTCCGCCCCTCTCCCGCATCCCTCGCTCCGGGGCCGCCAAGTCCCGCCGGACCCCGGCGCGGGGCCTTGAGGTCTCAGCGGCCGCCCAGGCCAGACGCCCCTGCGAGGCAGCTTGTCTGCGGGCGGAGGCGTGAGCCAGGGTTTCGCTCGCTCTCCGTGGACAGTTTGTATGGGGACCAGCTCGCTGGCTCCGGTAGAAGGTGCTGGAAGACGAGGGCGTGGGTTGAGCTCTGCTAGCCGAGATCTCAGGCAGCTGATCTGGGCTTGACATTTGAGTTGAAGAGGTAGATCTTTCGAGAACACTGTTCTCCGAAAAGAGAGCTAGGTGTGACTGAGGAAGAAAGGGGGAGGGGGGCGTGTGTGCGCAAAGTTGAAGCCCTCTCTCCCTCCCTGTCTCTTTTTTTTTTTTTTCCTGGACGCTTACCAAGACGTAGTGAAGCCAAGCTTAGCTGCTCTTTCCAGGCCTGTCTCAAGCTACAGTAAGAGTATCCTGGGCCGTACACGTCTGTGAGCAGAACTTGATGGCGAGTTCACGGGAGCGCGTCAGATTTTTGTGGTAGGGCTCAACCAAGCGGTTAGCAGCGATGAGAAATGGTTGACCTTAGCATGCTTGGCTGTCCTGCTGAAGGCCTAGGTGTGTGGAATGTCA
The DNA here is from genome assembly GCF_000001635.26 of Mus musculus. Classification (NCBI taxonomy): domain Eukaryota; kingdom Metazoa; phylum Chordata; class Mammalia; order Rodentia; family Muridae; genus Mus; species Mus musculus. Next base: position 42,503,149 of record NC_000076.6, read on the forward strand.
TCTTCCTCAGTGTCCAAAAAAGCAACTGCCCGGGACTAGGGAACCCTACTCATCTAAGTGTCTGGCTTTAGCTTTTTCACTTCAACTGAAAAAAGGAATAGGGTGAAGTAGAAACGTACTCTTAGAATCCCATAACTAATGGGGTTTTGGCAGTAAGTAATTTAGATGATTCGAGGGACACTAAATGAAAGTACTGCTTTTTTTACTCTGTAGAGCAGGATGGAAGGGTTTTTCCACATTTGAAAAAAAAACTTATTAAATTAATTCATTGCTAAAAATTAAATATTAAATAGTAACCATGAGAATTTTGGCCTTAGAGGACTCATGATCATTGTTAACATTAGCCTTTTTTTTTTTTTTTCGAGACAGGGTTTCTCTGTATAGCCCTGGCTGTCCTGGAACTCACTCTGTAGACCAGGCTGGCCTCGAACTCAGAAATCCGCCTGCCTCTGCCTCCCGAGTGCTGGGATTAAAGGCATGCGCCACCACGCCCAGCTTAACATTAGCTTTTATGTGAAGGAATTTCTTATTAAAGTAAGCACTTTTTGTGTGGTAAACAGAATTTGCCATCCTAGTCATTTTTAAGTTGTACGGCCCAGGAGTGCTGTATATATTTAGCTTGTGAAACTTACACACTTTTAAAGAATGGTTGAACTAATCAAACTTTTTTCCCCTATGAGATAGAATCTCATATGTAGGCTCCTGACTGGCCTTGAATTTACTATGTAGACCAGGCTGGCCCCAACTGCTGGAATTAAAAGTTGTGTGTCTCTCTGTCTTTGGATCATCAAACTTTTGAGATATTAAGCTTAAATGGCCTGGTTTTTCAGGCTACTCATTGAACTGTATAGATGTGTAAAACATGAGCCAAATTAGTATCTTGTTTTCTGAAGATTGCAAAATTCAGGCTTCCGTGGACCTAGGGAAATAAATTCTTACCCAAGCCTGTTTTAAAGGGGGATAATTTTCGGTGCTAGGGTGACAGCTCAGTGCTCAAGAACACTTAATTGATTTGGATTTGAGTTCAGTTCCCTGCACCCACATAACGTGGCTCACACACCTCTCACTGCAGGTTCAGGAGTTCCAATGCCCTCTTCTGGTCCCTTTGAGCACCTTCAGACACGTGGCACATAGACATTCATACTTTAAAAAAAAAAAAAACCTAATAAAATTTTTAAAAGGTGATTTTTTTTTTTCTTTTTAGCTTTGGGGATGATTTTTGTCATTAATATATGGCCTGTCACAAAAAAGAACTTCCTCTTTTGCCTTTATTCACCAGCATGTTTTTCCCTGTGTTAGCATGAAACTTGGTATTCCTGTTTCTGAACTTCCATGGCTACTGCTTCCTGTCCCAGTTGAGTTGGATCCGCCCTCACTTCCTCCACATAAGGAGAGTCAGTGCTTATCTTGCTGAGTAGTCGTTAAGGGATCCTAGTAGATGACTCTTTCCTAAAATACTCGAGCCTTTATTTCCAAAGAGTGAATATGACATTGGGATATAACTATGAACGAACGGCCTGGCTCCGGACGTAGAAAACAGTCCTTTTTAAGAGTGATTAGTGAGTTAGATAATTAAATAAACTGTATACTTACTCTGCTTTATTTTTTCTTGTTTCTTTTTTTTTCTTTTCTTTTTGGTTTTTCGAGACAGGGTTTCTCTGTGTAGCCCTGACTGTCCTTGAACTCACTCTGTAGACCAGGCTGGCCTCGAACTCAGAAATCCACCTGCCTCTGCCTCCCGAGTGCTGGGATTAAAGGTGTGTGCCACCACGCCCGGCTTATTTTTTATTATGAGGCAGTTGGTTGTATGTTAGTGAGTGTTGTATGTTAATTAGAAGTATGGTACCCAACAATAAAACATTGTTTTCTTTTTCTCTTCTTTCTTTTTTTCTTTCTTTCTTTTTCTTTCTTTCTTTTTTCTTTTTTTCTTTTCTTTTTTTTTTTTTTTTTTTTTTGTGTGTGTGTGGCTGGAGAGACAGCCATGGGTGCTGGGAACTAAACTCTTATATTTTTGGTTCTAAGCCTAGACTTTAATGGCTGAGCCATCTCTCCAGCCTCCAACAATAAAACATAATTGAGGTTCTAATGCTTAGAAAATGTTGGAGTTATTCTTAGTATATAATGTATTGACTGAGAGAAAACTCAGGACACCATGTAGTAAGACACTAGGCTTTACTTAAGCAGCATACGATATTTGTGAGTAATGATGATCTTGTATGAAGGTAGGATGGGTTGTAGCTCATGCCTTTAATCCCAGTACTTGAGTGGCAGAGGCAGGCAGGCTGGTCTGTGTAGTTCCAGGATAGGAGGGAAGGTAGAACAAATTTTGTTTATTGCTATTCTAAACTGTTGATACTCTCCCTCATTTCCACTGCTTGCCTTTCGCCATTGTATTTACCATGGAGGAAGCCATTTTATTTTTCAGAGTTTGGGCCTTTAAACTATCTTACAGTTAAACTCTAATTCTAGCCTTGAGAAAATGTTCAGTTTTATAGGGACTGATTGAAATTGCTCCAATTCACAGGGTAATTTCATCTAGATGGTGGCACTTTAGAATACAAGTTTCCCAATCTCCATTTATCTTTTCTCTTTGAGAACAGTGTTTAAGACTATTAGGATCTCTTGATTAGTATCTCTGGGCTTCTGAAAATAATTGGCACAGTGTTACTGTTTTTTTAAATTGTCGTAATGGGTAGGTACAGCAGCGAGCACTGTAAATGATTAAAGGTCTGGGAAAGTGTAGGGTCCAGATTATTCGGCATATTAAAGAGACGGCTGGAAAGGAAACTCAGCCACTGCTCAAATGAAGTTTGTTAATAGTTTGGGGATTTTTTTCAATAATTTAGACTCTACTATTGTACCTGGAGAAAATTGAGATTCCTTCTTGAGGTTTTAGCTAGCCTTGGATTAAAAAATAAATACCATTTCCTAGTAGAATGAGGTACCAAAAATTAAGGTTCTACTTCCCTTTCCATGAAGGAAGCCCTTGGTAGTCACACCTGCCTTCCAGTGACTGACACCCAATACTCACACCAAGTCTGGCCCCTTTTAAATATAAATACCTACTAAATGAAAGGTCAGCAGGCAACTACATTTTTGAGTGTTAACTTGAAGTTGATACTAAAATGGATTGCCTTATTATCAGAAACACACTTGGCATGAACGTCTATCTTCTTTGAGACAAGTCTGATACAAAAAGAAGCCATCTTGTTTTGTACCTAACTAAATAGCTATTTGAAATTGACATTAAAGTTTAAAGCTTAATACCAACATTGATCGTCTTAACAAGTGAGGTGCTCGATAGAAGTAGCAAAATGGCTGGGTATCCTAGCACTTAGGAGGCAGAGGCTAGCCTGGTCAACTTAGGGCGTTTCAGGCCAACCAGGACTACATAGGGAGACCTTGTCTCGAGTAGCAGCTTGATAACATTCACCATTCTAAAGACGTCTAGGTTTTTCTTTGCGCTCAGTCTTCTGATATTAAATTTGGAAGTATTTTATTAAAGGGTCAGAATAGTATGTATGTATGTATGTATGTATTTATGTATTTATGTATGTATATATTCATTTATTTATATTGTGATTTTTAAGTCAGTGTTGCCCTTCAACTCACTCTAGCTTTTTATTCCTGTTCCTTTTGCCTACATTTCAGAAGTTACTATATCACAGGCCTGCACCACCATGCCTGGCCAAAGTCTGGGTTTCTGTTTTTGTTTTTGTTTTTGTTTTTTTTGGGGGGGGTTGTTTTTGTTTTTGACAGTATCTCATTTAACTCTGACTGGCTTTGAGCTCACAGAGACCCATTTGCCTCTATCTCCAAGGCATGGGATTGAAGGCATGTGTCACTGTACCCAACTGAAAACCAGATCCTTTTAAAAATACATTTATTCTATCTGTATGCATGCCTGTGCTTCACAGTCATTCTGGGTGCCTTCAGGGGTCAGAAGATGTTAGGTCTCCTGGAGCTGGAGTTAAGATGTTTGTAAAGCATTGTGTGGGTGCTGGGAATTGAACCCAGGTTCTCCGCAAAAGCAGCAATTGCTCTAAACTCCTGAGCCCAAATCAGGTCATCTTGATGCCAGAGGGCAGTTGTCCAATCTTCATAGTTCTTTCAGTTACTCAGCTAGCCATGGATTTGGGGTGTTTTGTTTTTCTTTCTTTTTTGAGACAGGGTCTTTCTATGTAGTCTTAGCTGGCCTTGAACTCAGAAATCCTCCTGCCTCTGTCTCCTGAGTGCTGAGAATAAAGGGGTGTACTACCACACACAGCTGAAAGATGTTCTAATTACACATTTGAGATCGGTTGTAATTGACTTTTGAAGATTATTTTTTTAGAATTAGTTTTTATGTGTGTGAATGTTCTGCCTATATGTGCATGTGTACCTTGCAAGCCTGGTGGTGCCACAGAAGCCAGAAGAGAGCAATGGATCTCCTAGAACAAGTGCTCTTACCCACTGAACCATCTCTCCAGGCCTGTGATTGCTTTTTCTGGATCTCCACCAAGTGGAGTCACTCGTTGATGGCAGAAGGTTGTGTTCTAACTTAACACCAGCCTTAAAAGAATCTCATAGGGGCTGGAGAGATGGCTCAGTGGGTAAGAGCACTGACTGTTCTTCCAAAGGTCCTGAGTTCAATTCCCAGCAACGACATGGTGGCTCACAACCATCTACAATGTGATCTGATGCTCTCTTCTAGTGTGTCAGAAGACTACAGTGTACTCATACACATTAAATAAACAAATAAATAAACCTGGGGGGGGGGAGAGAAAATATTATAAAGGCAGTGGCAACTGAAAAAAAGCCCTGTTCGGATTTCTGAGTTTGAGGACAGCCAGGGCTACACAGAGAAACCCTGTCTCGGGGGAAAAAAAAAAGCCCTGCTGTCTTCTATTAGATGATTAGAAACTCAGATCTATATTCAGCTTAAAAGAGTCGGAAACAAAGGCACAAAGCTTTTCTCCTCCCCAAAGGAAGTAGTTTGCTTAATGCACAAGAGCTACTGTAAGTCTTTGGTACAGGCTGCAATTGTTTTTTTATTTAAAAAATACATTAAACTTGTTATATCTACACCCTAATTTTGGTGTATTCAGATGTTTTAACCCTTGGAAGGGCGTTCCAGTGTTGCCATGCTTGAGATGTAGAAGTTGACGTCAGCAGGTAAGGTGTGCCTGAAAACCAGCTGAGAAGATGGTCAGAGTCTGTTGTGAAGAGGTGACCAGGAGAGCGTTGGTCTAATGCTGTGAGGGGAGGAATTTCTCCCTTGATAGCTGTTCTATGGGGCCACAGCAGAGCTCCACTTAAGATGAAAGTGCACTTCACTCAGGACTGGGATGTACTTCCTCTCCGCTCTCATGACTTATCCCATAGCACTCAGGTTGAATGTCCCCTTTGTAGAGATTTTGCTGACCCTGCCTCACTAGACTAGCTTTACTTCCTGTGTGCCCTAGTTGCCCTGTTTCTTGTTGGTGGCTGTCTGTGATTCCTGGATCTCACTAGAAGTTCCTAAAAGATGAAGACTGTCATACACACCCTCGTCCCACACCATACACTGCTCAGCACAAAGTGGACACCTAGATTCACACCTGTTCAGGACATTAGCTTGCTGAAGGTCCTAACTCTTAGTGGTAAAGCTGGGATTTAAATCTGATAGAGTGTATACCTGTTCTACCAACCTCATACATCCATGGCATGTGGCGAGCTTTTGAGTCCCATTAGAGATGCTCTTAACTAGATAGATAAGGCTTGGGCATTGGTACTTTAACAAGTATCCCAGCAAGGCACTTTTGACACCTAATTAGGAATTTTCTCACTGTGTACTATGTGGTCTCCCTGGGAAATACAGGCAGTAGGGAAGACTGAGAAAAACAGAGCTATACTTGTTAGTAGCCTTGATGGGATTGGAAGGGTTCTAAAATAGTTATAATAAATACAAATATATCAGATCCTGTGAAAACAACTATGGATAATTTTCAAAGATAGAAAATGTGTTTTGGGGGCTGGTGAGATGGCTCGGCGAGTAAGAGCACTGACTGCTCTTTCAAAGGCCCTGAGTTCAAATCCTAGCAACCACATGGTGGCTCACAACCATCCATAACAAAAATCTGATGCCCTCTTCTGGAGTGTCTGAAGACAGCTACAGTGTACACACATATAATAAATAAATCTTTAAAAAGAAAATGTGTTTTGGCTGGGTAGTGGTGGCACACAACTTTAATCCTAGCACTTGGGAGGCAAAGGCAGGTGGATTTCTGAGTTTGAGGCCAGCCTGGTCTACAGAGTGAATTCCAGGACAGCCAGGGCTACACAGAGAAACCCTGTCTTGAAAGACAAACAAACAAACAAATGTGTTTTGAAGGAGAGGCAGTTTAATAGGTTAAAAACTGTCAGCTTCTATGGCTTGGTATTTGAAAAGGAGAGACCTAGACTGTACACACCTATGTCTGGTGGGTTTACCTTTAAGCGTATCTATTTTGAAGCCAGAAATCAAGAAAAGACGAATACATGTTTAAGAAAAAAAAAATCTTAGGTTTGAGTAGTTTCTGGGGGCTAGTTCCTTACTAACTGCTCAAAACATTGAGTTTAATAAATCATGGTAGCTCACACCTGCGGTCCCAGCACTTGGAGGCTGGAAGGGAGGATTGATAGGAGTTTGAGGCCAGTTTGGGCTACACAGTGAACTTCAGGCAAAAATAAAAGTTTTTTACAATTAGCCAATAAGTGAACACTTATAAACTATTGCGTGACAGATTCTGTATTGGTTAGGTGCTTGCCTACAAGATGAGGAGCCCTGAGACCTGGGCATATTGGCACACACTTTTATTCCAGCATAGTGACCTGAGATAGCCCTCCAGCAGCCCTGTAAAAAATTAGTTGTGATGGCAAGGGGAGGTGAACATGGAAGAAGCCTAGAACTTGTAGCCAGCCAGCCCAGCCTAATCTCAAAGTCCTGGTGAGAGACTCCTATCTCCAACGTGGGTGGATCCTGAGGAAAAGTACGAAAGATTGACCTCTGGCCTCCACCTGCACTTGGATGCACACACACACTCTGTGTGTCTGTCTCTGTGTGTGTGGGGGGGGGTGGGTGGTAGATTGAAGATGGGGAGAGGGAAAGAGGTAAGTTCAATTCTAGCTTGGTGCACACAGTGAAAATGTGCAGGATGTGTGGTGAGAACCCAAATCTGGCCAGGAGTATGGGTACAGAAGATGGGCCAGTAGAGGGAGCACCTATGTTTTCTGTACTTGACCTGCCTGGGTCGTAGAATACTGATACTGGATTCCGACTACTTGATTCCCCAGGACTCCTTGTTAGCGTCTGACTGAAACATTTCTCTACCCTCTTTCGCGGCTCCATAGACCCTTTTCTACTTTCATGTCTCCCCACATACATGAATAAGTTTTCAACTATACATATGAGAGAATGTATTTTTGTCTTTCTGAACCCAGAAATAATTCCATTTCCATCTATTTTCCTGCAATGTCACAGTTTCAATCTTTTTTTTTTTTTTTTTGTCCTGAGACAGGGTTTCTCTGTGTAGCCCTGGCTGTCCTGGAACTCACTCTGTAGACCAGGCTGGCCTCAAACTCAGAAATCCGCCTGCCTCTGCCTCCCAAGTGCTGGGATTAAAGGCATGTGCCACCACTGCCTGGCTGTTCATCTGTTAATGGACACCAAGGCTGGTTCTGCACACTGGCAGTTGTGTATAGTACAGCAGTAAACAAGGACGTACAGCTGCCTCTGGTTTGCTGACACAGAATCCTTAGACCTAAAGAGTGGTCGTAAATTATAGCTGGGTCATATAATCAATGAACCTTCATACTACTGGTGTCTATGTTCTAACTAACACCCACACAACTCTCCCAATTTACCTTTTTAAAGAAAAATGATAGCCATTCTGACTGGGGTGAGCTAAAGTGTTTTTGTGGTTGTTTTATTTTGTTTTTGGAATCTGAGGGTATTGGTGCACATATCTATGGTTTACCTGTGGGTTTCAGAAGATAACTTTTTTCTTTTTTTTTAAGATGTATTTATTTCATGTATGTGTGTCCACTGTAGCTGTCTTCAGACACACAGAAAGAGGATCTCATATCCCATTACAGATGGTTGTGAGCCATCAGGTGGTTGCTGGGAATTGAACTAAGGACCTCTAGAAGAACAGTCAGTGCTCTTAACCGCTGAGCCATCTTTCCAGCCCTCTGAAAGATAACTTACGGGAGTCTGTTCTCTGCAACGTTTGGGTCCTGGCGGGCTGTAGAGAAGTTGTCAAGTGTAGTGACAAGTGCTTTTACCAGCTAAGCCATCTGCCTGGCCCTTGAGATAGCATCAGTATTCTGATGGCCAAGGATGTTGAACACTTCTGTTACTTCTAAATGTTTTTTTAGCACTGTACGGCAAACCACCCTCAAACTGCTGGTTTATAACAATTTATTCCCACTCATTATTACCTTTGTGGTACCTCTGGCACTTACATGACTGTTAGCCAAATGACTGATATGTTTGGCATTTGATACTGTCACTTGCTACACAGACATAAGGACCTAAGTTCTTATCTCCACCAGCTACCAAAAAGCTGGGTGTGGTGGGCAGTGTCTTTAACCTCAAAACTGAGAGGCAAAGGTTGGCAATACTCTATGGGCTCATTGGGTATTGACTAAAATGATAAGCTCTGGATTCAGTGAGAAAACCCTGTTTTAAATAAGAAGATAGAAAACTGACTTAAGAGGGCTGAGACATGGCTCAGTGATTAAGAACACTGGCTGCTCTTCCACGGGACTTGAGTCTCAGCACCCATGTGATGGCTCACAGTTATCTATAATTCCAGTTCCAGTGGGTTTGATGCTCTCTTCTGGTCTCCCCAGGCATCAGGCACACAGTGATATACAGAAATGCATACATATAAAATACTCATACACATAATATAATTTTTAAAATTTAAGTGATTGAAAAACACATCCTAATGTCAATTCCTGGCTTTCAGGCTTGGCCACACAGCAAGCACAACTTGTACATGCGTATACACTTGGAGAGCACACATGTCAGAAAGAAAAGAAAAAGCTGAATGTCCCTCCCCCCTCTGCCTGGCTCTGAATGTCTTTCTTGATAATAAGTAAATGGTTATAAAGAGAAGAAGTATAAATTTCCCGAAGACAACTCACTTAGGCTAAGTGAGCTAGGTATAGCAGCACATGCTTGTAACCCTGACGCTGCTGAAGGCTGCTGGTCTGGGTTCTTGGTCCAAGGACAGTCCAAGCAACAGGTGAACATCCCCATCTTAAAAACAAATAGGAAAGAAAAGAAGCCGGGCGTGGTGGCACACGCCTTTAATCTCAGCACTTGGGAGGCAGAGGCAGGCGGATTTCTGAGTTCGAGGCCAGCCTGGTCTACAAAGTGAGTTCGAGGACAGCCAGGGCTACACAGAGAAACCCTGTCTCAAAAAAAAAAAAAAAAACAAAAAACCAAAAAGGAAAAATGAGAGGATTATATAATGCTATAGCATTTATTTACTGGGGTTGGGATTGTATGCATGTATATGTACCCAATACACAAGTGCCTGTGTGGCCCGTTAGCTCCACAGGGTGGCATCAAGAGATGGTAGTAGGGCTTTGCCCCTATGTTTTGGGACAGGGTCATTGAGGCTCATACCTTGGTTAGACGGGCTAGTCAACAAGTCCCTGAGATCCTCCTGTCTCAACCTTTGGATGCTGGGACTATAGACACATACCACACTACCCTTTTCTGGGTATCCAAACTCTTGAGTTTCTTGAGTTTGTGTGGCAAAACTGACGCTCCGAACCTTCCATCTCCCCTTCATACACTTTCTTTTTCTGATGTACATACACAACACAATCTTTAACTGTGACATAATTTCAAGCTTTATTGTCAGGCTTTTGACCCACCAGAATTCTAAGCAAGATTCTAGAAGTATCATATTTTTTGCATGCATTAGGAGAAAAGTCCTTTTACATCTTGTGGCTCTTAAGTATCGAAGTACAAAACATACCTAAAGTTTTTTTAAGCTAAAATGTAACTGCACTATTTTCCTGAACTTTAGGTAGACTGTAGGATAATAAGAGCAATGTTTTTTTCATAAGACTATGTGAAGGCTGGGTGTATAAAAGGTACTTGCCCCCTGCAAGTATTGACACTCCAAGTTCAGTCTGAAAGTTAAAACTGAAAAGAGAACCAAATTCCCCTAAATTGTTTTTTTTTTTTGAGTACATATGCATACAGCATACATACATACAAAGAGGTTTTTTGTTTTTTTTTTTAAAGAATTATTTTATGTATGTGAGTACACTGTAGCTGTCTTCAGACACACCAGAAGAGGGCATCAGATTCCATTACATATGGTTGTGAGCCACCATGTGGTTGCTGGGATTTGAACTCAGGACCTTCGCAAGAGCAGTTGGTGCTCTTAACCGCTGAGCCATCTCTCCAGCCCTGTTTTTTTTTTAAAGACTTATTTATTATTATATGTAAGTACACTATATCTATCTTTAGACACACCAGAAGAGGGCGTCAGATCTCATTACAGATGGTTGTGAGCCACCACGTAGTTGCTGGGATTTGAACTCCGGACCTTCGGATGAGCAGTTTGTGCTCTTACCCACTGAGCCATCTCACCAGCCCACAAAGAGGTTTTTTGTTTTTGTTTTCAAGATAGGATGTATTTTTTTTTTTAATGTAGGCTTGGCTATCTTAGACCAGGCTGATCTCAAACTCAAACTGCCTGTCTCTGCTTCCCAAGTGCTGAGGTTAAAGGTGGTTACCACCATGCCCACCCAGCTTGAGAATTATTTGATGTCCATACCATGTCAGTGGTATACACTTGTGATCCCTGTACTGGGTAGAGACAGGAGATTCAGTAGTTGATGTCTATTTTTTTGTTAACATCCTGCTCTACGTGATGAGTACCAGCCTATGCAGAGAGACCATGGCTAAGAAAGAGGAAAAAAGGAAAGCTTCAGGTGTTTAGGCCATCAATTATGAAACTCTCAGTTATTTGGTGAATTACTGAGGAGTGTGTTCTTTGGTCTTCTCTGCTCTAGAATTTTCCTAATACAGTACCCAGCAATCATTTAAGTTTGCCAGAGGGTGTTAATTTTAATTTCATGTATGTGAGTATTTGCACTAATTTATGTCTGTGCAGTGTGTGGATACAATGCCTGCAGAGACCAGAAGAGGGAGTTGGATCCACTGGGACTAGAGTTATAGATGGTTGTGAGCTGCCATGTAGATGCTAGGAATTGAGCCTAGCTCCTCTAGAACAGAAGTGCTTAGCCTCTGAGCTATCTCTCCAGCCCCTAGCAATCATTTAAGTTGGAATGTTAGATTCCTACTACCAGATATCCATTTGCCTAGTCTCTCAGAAATTAATTTTGGCTTGTTCAGTTTGTGCTTATTTGATCATAACTGATGGTGGCCTCTGAGATGGACAGGACAGCTTTTAATAGAGGAACCAGGATGTACTAGAATGTGGCTCCCTGACTTTCGCCGATCTCTGGTCTGTTTTAATTACTTGTCACTCTGTCTGGTCAATGATACTTCCATGCCAAACTCGATGTGGATTGACTTCACATCCCATTCTCTTAAGTGACCTCTTGATAACCTTGTTTGGAGACAGGGTTTCCCTGTGTAGCCCTACCAGGCTGTCCTGAAACTCATTCTGTAGATCAGTCTGGCATCAAATGCAGAGATCCACTTGTCTCTGTCTCCCAAGTGCTGGGATTAAAGGCATGCAGCACCACGAGTCACTTATTCTTAATACTTTGGCCAGTTATGAGTCTGCAATATATACGGCCCACTGCAAAAACTCTGATTAAAGTTAAGGACACTGTCGATCTATGGGCAAAAAATAAAAAGAAACATAAAATTTTGAAGACAGTTTGACAGAGACACATCATGTCCATTGTTTCTATTTGTTGTTTATTTTAGGGATTTGCTTCAAAGTCTGTAATGTGAACCAGTTTCTCAGAGCAGAGTTTTTGTTTTTTCTTCAGAGGGTTTTAAGCCTAGCCTCCTGGACCATTGTACACTAGTGATTAGCCACTGGTCAAGGGTTGTACATAAATATATAAAAAGCTAGAAAACTTAGGCCTTTGGAAGAGACCAGTGTGTAGGTTGGGGAATGTATTCAATGTGTTCAAGTTATAAGTTTATCCTAGCTTTTACATAGCAAGATTCTCGTGTTTGTTTCTGTCCTTTTCTGTGGAAGGCGTCACATTTAGCTGCAGCTCTGTAGATAGCCAGTGTTCCTAACTTCCGGTCTTTCTCATGCTTGTAGTTTTATGGAAGCACACTCAGCCTTTCAAGCCACCCAGTAGAAGACAAGCTTATCACGTACATCATGGCTCTCCCCTCTGTTCATCAGGTCTCTTGATTTGTTGCTTACCTTAGAATTGCAATTTTGGTTTTCTGCGGTATTCGCCCTCCCCAATTTTTAATTCTCAAGAACAGTTTTTTTTTTTCTTTTTAGCAGTATGCCTCCAAATACAACTTTATTATTTTCTCTATCGTTGCTGGATTCAAGTGGGAGCTGGTATGATAGTTATAGTCTGGTCCAAAATAACATACTTCCACTCTTACTTACTTACTTGTATAGTTCAGTAGCTCGTTGTTGGAATGGCATCTGGTGTAGCCTGCACTGCCTCAGCAGATTCAAAGTCCTACCTCAGCCTCCTAAGAGCATGGGTGTTAGGCTCTCACTCACCCAGCCCCTAGGTTTTATTTGTAAGTGCTTTCAGTTTGTTTGTGCCATTGCCTAATCTACAACGGCCAGAGGTAGTTAGTTGTCTTTAATTCATTTGTCTACTTTCTTGTTAATTTTGTGGAAGAGGCTTTATTGAGCTCACTCCATCCAGCTATATGGAAGTTGCACCCTTGCTTGCTTTGGTGGTACTAAAGATCCACCCCAAGGCCTCTAAGTACTCCACTTTGATTTTATACATTTCTTTTATCCTCTAAAGTTTGAAATTTTTAGTTTTTTGAGTTAGGGTTTTTCTATGTAGCCCAGCTGTCCTGGAGCTCACTCTGTACACCAGGCTGGCCTTGAACTCAGAAATCCACCTGCCTCTTCCCCCCCAAGTGATGGGATTAAAGGCATGCGCCACCACTGCCCGGCAAGTTTGAAGATCTTAACTCATATTGTTCCGTGGTGTGGTGTGTGTGCATCTTTATTAAGATGTGTGTGTGCAGGCTGGAGAGATGGCTCAGCGGTTGAGAGCACTGACTGTTCTTCTAGAGGTCCTGAGTTCAATTCCCAGCAACCACATGGTGGCTCACAACCATCTGTAATGAGATCTGGTGCTCTCTTCTGGTGTGTCTGAAGACAACTACAGTGTACTCATATAAATAAAATAAATCTTTAAAAATATATATATTAAAAAATTGTGTGTGTCTAAGCATGTGAGTAGGAGCAGAAGACTGCCTAAGACTGTCTACTATGTATGAAGGCTGTGCAGATGCCCTGCTTCACAGGCCGAGGTGAAGAATTCTACAACTTAAACATCAGATTCCAGAAATTGAACTCTGCTTCTCAGACTTGAGTAGCAAGTGCTGTCACCCACTGAGTCGTCTTGCCAGGCATGTTTTACTACTTTTATATAAACACATCCAATTTCTGTGGCTCAGTTTATTAAAGAGACTTTTTTCCTTTCATATCTTTTGTTGTTCTTTGTCAAAATTACTTAACCGTATTATTTCTGTGTCTATTTCCTAGACTTTCCCCTTTTCTCTTTTTTTCACTAAAAAAACAAAAAATATATTTATTCATGTGTGTGTGTATACACCTGAGCTGGGACACAGATGTGGAGGTCAGAGGACAACTTACTGAATTGGTTCTCTCCCCCACCATGTGGCTTCTGAGCATAAAACTCCCGTGGTCAGTTTTGGCAGCAGATGCCTCTACTCACTGAGCTATCTGGTCAGCTCATACAGTTTCATTACTTTTAATTCAGAAAATGTAATGCCTTTAACTTTTTCCTATTTCAAAATTGTATTAGCTGTTCAAAGTCTTTATTGGTTCCCTAAGAATTTGAAGATTGTTGAGTAGAGCACTTAATAGTCTTTCCCCACTTTTACATCCTAAATCGACTCCCAGTGGCTTTTGCATACCATTCCCAGTTCACATTTCTCATTGTATTCTGGATCTTTATCCAAGGCAACATGTTGTTCATATTTATTTTAGCTACATCAAAATCAATTTATGTTGACATTCATGAGTTTTTGCCTTAATTCATGTTAGTAAGTCTTGGCTATAGTTCTCAACTCTGGCTCTACCCTAGGGTTTCTTTAAAATGCTGATGGCTAGATGCTGCGTGGAGCACTTTGAATTTCAGAGGGGCTCTGGGTGGTGCAGACTTGATGGAAGAAGTATGTCACGTAGAGTAAGCTTTGAGATTAAAGCTTCAGGCCCCTTCCAGTTCGTTCTTTCTGCTTTGTGCTTGTGGTTCAAGATGTGAGCATTTTCTATGCACACACTTTAATTCCATCACTCAAGAGCCAGAGGCAGATCTCTGTGAGCTGGTCTATACAGAGAGACCCTGTCTCAAAAACAGAAAAAGGAGCCAAAAAAGATGTGAACACCAGATTCCTGCTCCCGTTGTCATTCCTGGTATTGATGCCTTCCTGCCATGACATGTCTTAGCCTCTTAAGCCTAACTCTTTATTCCATACATTGCTTTTTATCATTGTGTTTATCACAGCAACAGAAAAGCTACTACTGCACTACCCCAGACCATTTGGATCCCATTCTAGGTGGTAGTCATTTCTAGGTATGAGTCTTAGAGCTAGGCAAGCTGGGAAGATATTTATTAAATACAAATTTTAAACTTTTGTACATATAAAATGTATAAAAATGTTAGATTAGTAACATATATTCATTTATAGGCCTATTTTTTTCTACCATAAGTATGTAGAATTATGTGATTGTAAACCTGTACATGATTTTTCTTTATAGTGGAATTATACATTTCTGTTAAGTTGTTCATTGAAAACCTTTAATGTTCTTGGCAGTTCATAAATGAAGGCTGAGAACAAAATGGGAAGAGTGCATGGAGTTAGTTGGTTTATACATTAAACTAGTTTAAATAACTCTTTATTGTCCTTTTTGGAAATTATACCATAAAGCATACGTCCTTATAATAATGAAGAATTGTATCTTTGGAGAGCCATGTCCTTAGTTTTTAAAAAAGGACGAAACTAAACACCTTGGCCTAGCACAGTCTCCATTTCAAAGGTTCTTCAGACTAAAAGCTTATTCTTCATTCAAGTGACTTCTCTCCAGCCGTATTTAGGAGTTCATCTGGGTTATAAACCATATCTCTGCTTATTCATGCTGTTCTGAATTGGGTGGAATAAGCATCAGAAGTCCTGGAGGGAGAGGTGATAGCTCAGCACTGCAGCTTATCCTTTATCTCTAGATGCAGATATTTGAAGAAACGCAGGTGCTGAGCGAGCGCCTGGAGCGGGCATCCACTTACACCCCGGGGTCGGCTGAATAGAGTGTGGTCTGTTGGGTGTACTTTTGATGTTGTTGCCAGTCTTTCTCAAGTGCACACGTGACACTATCTGAAGAAATACTAGAAATACCCAGTAAACATTTTCCTCCTATCTATTGTTAAGCTATATTCAGTTGATTGCATTTTAAAGCTTGGTTTTCTGCCTGGTATCAGTGATAATCGGGTTACATATAGGGTATATGTGAGCCCTTGACTTTCATTGGTCAGCCTGTGTAAGTGTCTAAGACTAATGCTGGAGCAGCTTACTGTGCCTAGACTTGAAGGGAATGTTTGTTTTAGATCTCTCTACCATGGCTTCAGAAATTTGTCCTCTCTCTCTCCATTTGAAGTCCTGATGGTCTTACCCATGTGATTAATGGTACAGTTTTGGGAGGGGGAACAAAGGCTGATTTTAATTTTTTTTATAAGTAGCAGAGTATAAGACATATATGCATGTACATATATGCCTTTAATCCCAGCACTCGGGAGGCAGAGGCAGGCGGATTTCTGAGTTCGAGGCCAGCCTGGTCTACAAAGTGAGTTCCAGGACAACCACAGCCAGAGCTACACAGAGAAACCCTGTCTCGAAAAAATTTTTGTTTTGTTTTTCAAAACAGGGTTTCTCTGTGTAGTCCTGGTTATCCTGGAACTTACTTTGCACACCAGGCTGGCCTTGAACTCAGAGATCTATCTGCCTCTGCTTCTTGAGTGCTGAGAATAAAGAGGCCTGTGACCTCGCTGCCCATCCAAAATAAGGTTTTTAATCTTATAAACTAGTATAAAGGTCTGAGGGTATAGTTCAAACTCATTTTGTAGCCCAGGTTTGCCTATAACCCATTATTCCAGCCTCTGAGTGCTGGGGTTACAGGCATAAATCACCAAACCCATACCCCTATACTTAATTTTTTCAAACCATTATTTTTACTTTCATGATTATGAGTGTTAAGCCTATTGTATGACTGCATGTGGTGCCTGTGGAGGCCAGAACATAACGGATCCCTTGGAACTAGTTACTGACAGTTGTGGTTTTCTGTGTTGGTACTGGGACTCTAACATGGCTAGTGGCCTGGGCTCTTTAACCACCAACACATTGCTCTGGACCCACAATCTTTTTTTTTTTTTGGGGGGGGGGTTGGGTTTTTTTTGTTTTTTTTTTTTTTTGTTTTTTTTTTTTGAGACAGGGTTTCTCTGTATAGCTCTGGCTGTCCTGGAACTCATTTTGTAGACCAGGCTGGCCTCGAACTCAGAAATCCCCCTGCCTCTGCCTCCTGAGTGCTGGGATTAAAGGTGTGCGCCACTACGCCCGGCTCTGGACCCAAATTCTTAAGTATTTTAATACATATACATAGTATATATTCTGTACTTTTGGTTTCTTTTAAAAAAAAACACAGAAATATTATAAGAGTGTGGTTTTTGTGTTAATCACAGATGTGGGGTTATGGGGCTACTTGGAACTGACTGCAGCAGTGGCAAGCAAACACATTTTTTCCTGTCTATCATAACTCAGTGCCCTGATGTGATACACTGAACCTCTGTCCGTAAAGGAAGAATGAAGGCGCAGCTACAAGTTACCAGCTTTGCTACTTTAGTAAGCCTCTCTCAGCACGTGAACTCCAATGGTCTCTTCCCTCTTCCCCTTACACAGTCTCAAAGGCCAACTCTTACAACATGGGAGTCACTGTCTTTTAGGTTATAGCAAAAGAGTTATAAAATATGTTGCTAACTTAGAGAAAATAGAGGGAAACAACATACAGGGAATTGATTATTCTGTAGTTTTGGTTTGGTTTGTTGTCTGTTCCCATTTACAGTCTTTTAAAATGTACAAGAAAGCAAATAACAAAGATTCACAGGAAACCTTCCCCTTGTCCCTCCAGACCCTCCTCCTAACCCCTGAGCTACGTCATCTCTTCCTACAAATATTCTATTCAAAGACACATTGGGACCGAGGAGATGGCTCTGTGGATAAAGTGCTTGCTGGAGAGTGTGAGAACCTGAGCTCAGATCCCAGCACCTATGTAAGAGCTGGCCGTGGTGGCACAGTCTGTAACCCCAGCCAGACTGGATAGAAACAGGCAGATCCTGGAGGTTTTCTGGCCCCAGTCTAGCCAGTCAAAATCCCTAGGCCTCAGTGAAAGAACTTGTCTCAGTAAATTACATTTTTATTTACTCAGTGTGTGCACATGCAGTACACATGCACTTGTGTGCTCACTTGTGACAGGGTACAGATATGGAGATGAGACCACAGCTTGTGGGAATCAGTTCTCTCCTCCATCATGTGGGCCCTAGGAATCATTATCAGGCCATCAGGTTTGCTGGCAGCAGCTGTCCCTACCTGATGAACCATCTTTTCAGACCATCTTTTTGTTGGTTTTTTTTTGTTTGTTTTGTTTTACGTGGCACTTAAAAATTGCACATGGTTAGGTGAAATGTGTGTTCCTGTAAGCTTAGTTCTCAAGGAGTCTGCTGCAGGAATATCAGAGTTCAGGGCTATCCCAGGGATACAGAGTGGTTTGAGGCTAGCCCTGACTATGCAGGGGACATGTGTCTCAGAACAACAAAAATGTTTACGTAATGATATCAACTATAAATGTTTGGTTATATGTTAAAATAAAGTCTAAATAGATCTGAAACATACATTATTTTTTTCTGATTAAAAACATTCAAAATAATTTTGTGTAGCTCTTTGAAGTGTTAGAACTTATATCTAGTTCCCTGTGCCTCGCAGTGTTCACTGAGTGGCTTTCCTGCCTGTTCCTGCTGAGGTGTCTTCATCTCACTTCCTACAACAGAGTTGTTCTAGTTCATGGCTACCCTGGGCCTTTCAGCTTTCCCTTAGAGACACTTTATCATCCAGAGAGAGTCATGAGTCACCCCTGTAATCTGGAGCACACGTGCTCATTCAGAAGACTGCCGTTTGGGTCTCAGTACCCACATTTGCAGCTCACAGCTAACTGCCCGTGACTGCAGCATCAGGGATGCAGTGCCCCTGTCCTTTGGGCACATGTACTCTCAAACACACACACACACACACACACACACACTTATGAAAGAGAAAAATCTTTAAAAAGAAAAAAAATTCCATCATTGAGAGCTCTGAGGGGAGATCACATGGCCAGCCTGGGCTCTAGATAGAGTGAGTCCCTGTCACAGTGTCATTGTCCTGGTCAGATAGCTCAGTTTCCTGCTTTTGTGTATGGTTGGTTTGATGTAGTGGGGGAGGCTGTAAAGGCATTGCGGGGGGGGGGGGGAGGGATTATGAGATCCCAGGGCTTTTCATATATTCTGCAAGGCTCCATTGATGAACTAAACTACTCCAAGTCCTATTTGTGGTGTTTTAACCACACAAATTCAGATTTTTATATCATTTCTATTTTCCTTGGTGTTTCATGAGCGTCAAGAGGGATTGTTCTGCATTTTATTCATTGTTCTAAACAATGATTTCATATTTAGCACAGTTGTCTTATGGATGCTTGGTAAATAATAGTCTGCCAACGTTGGAAGGTAGGGGGAATATCCAGCTACAGGCTCTTTTTATAAGCATTAAAGAAATTGGAGGGCTGGCAAGATGGCTCAGCAGTTTAGAGTGCTGATTGCTCTTCGGAAGGTCCTGAGTTCAAATCCCAGCAACCACATGGTGGCTCATAACCATCTATAAGGAAATCTGATGCCCTCTTCTGGAGTGTCTGAAGATAGCTACAGTGTACTTACATATAATAATCCCAGCACTTGGGAGGCAGAGGCAGGCGGGTTTCTGAGTTCGAGGACAGCCTGGTCTACAAAGTGAGTTCCAGGACAGCCAGAGCTATACAGAGAAACCCTGTCCTGAAAAGAAGGAAAAAAAAAAAAGTAAATCTTAAAAAAAAAAAAAAAAAAAGAAAGAAAAGAAAAGAAGAAATTGGAAGTAGCCAAACAAGAGCTTGCAATCAAATAGTAGGAGCTCAGTAGTTCAAACAAAAACAAGACAGTTTTTTTTTTCTTTTGATCAGGTAAGTTGAAGTGATCTTTAATGATCAAGATAACTTCTTTTTTAGACTCATGTGTATGAGTGGTGTGTGTGTGTGTGTGTTGTGTACCATGTGTGGGTTATTGTCCACAGGGGTCAGAAGAGAACTTTGGGTCCTCTGAAGCTGAATTTACAGAAAGCTGTGAGCCACCACGTGGGCGCTGGGGATCAAACCCGGGTCCTCTGGAAGAGTAGCCAGTGCTTCTAAATGCTAAGCCTCAAGAAAACTTGATTCTTGAGACATATATATAGTACAGGCAGGTCTCACACTTCTGTAGCTGAGGGTGACAGTTCTGAGCCTTATATCTAATGCTGGCCTTGCTAGCTGCTCCTGAAATTAATTAGGAAAAACATTGACAGACACCTGCAGTCAAGCTCAGTATTCTAAGTGTAATGGGAAAATAATAATCTGATTGTTTGTTCTTACAGTGCTAGAGAGCCTCTACTGGGCAAAGGCTCTCCCGTCATTAGTCCGTCACACCCTAAGCCCAGAGTTTCCTGCTAGACCTTGTCAGAACTCCAGTGTAGCACTTGTACAAGAAGAGAAATTATATCCAGCTGAGTAAACTTTAAAGATCCCTTTTCAAATAGAAAAACTACAAGCTAATATAGAAGGGAAGAGACTTTCCTCTCATTCCTCACTCAATTAGAGAGAATCAGATATAATCATGATTGTGTCAAAAGTTCAAAAGGGAAAATGGGAGGTAAAATGAGCCGAGCTGGCTCTCTGCCCTCAACATTGTACCTGTAAGCTTGATATGTTGTTTGAGAGATTAACTTTACAGACTTCCGTACCCAGAAGTATGAAAATTCTTGGGGACCTCTTTTCACAGGCTTGATCTTAACATACTGAATAAAGAGAGCAGTTAATCCCTTTTGTAAAGTAATTTGAGAGGAGGGAATTCAGAATGTAAAATCTCACCTGCAGAAACACTCAGCTCTGTAAAGACCTTTCTATCTTTAGACACTTACAAAGACTTAATATTTTAATGCGGAAGGGTGAGCCTGGCTAAAAAGCCAGTGGGTGAAATTAGAGAGACATAATCCAGCGCTTTCTTTCTGGGAATCATCATCCCGCTCTCCAGGGGACCTGGTGCTTTCCCTTCTGAGGAGTGAGAATGCCCCTCTGTATAGCAAGCCAGCGCCTCTTAAAGGCAAGTTTGACTTTTAGTATAATAAGAGTCTTGTTAGGTGCAATTTTGCTCCTAGTCATTAATACAATGAACAAATGTTGTGGTTACCTGGGAAAGAAAGCTCAAGTGCTTTCAAACCTCTCGTGAGGTCGGGTTTCATGCTTGAAACCTATACGCTGTTATGCCCAGTAGCATCTGCAGAAGGCTCCAAGCTTTAAGCTGTACAACATAGAAGGGAATACACTTTGGAAAAAATTGACACCACTACAAACTGAACTCAAGGTCCTGATGAATAGAAGGCATTCTTCTGTTTACTGACGGCATTAAACTTAGCTAGTGAGCAGAGTGCTCGAAGCAATGGACGCCACAGCAAGGTCGGTGCCTTGGTCTACACAGCAGGAAGTGCTCACCTCCAGGTGCCTCAGGGTTTTTTTGATTCTCAGCTATAAAACAGTTTTCAGTTTCCAAGTGCAATACTGAATTAAGAATAAAATTGACCCAAGAGAGTCGGTAGAATTAAGTAGAACTTTAATAGAGCTTGGCATTTGCTGCATGAAGTAATTTCTGAGCTCTACGGTAAACTTTGTAACAGGGACTTTGCACTTGATATCCCACTTTGCCTCCAGAGTACAAGGATTATAATTCTTACATGCATATTAAAATATTTTTTTGGCTAATGATAAAAATGGACTTGTGGTTTTGTTTTTTTCTCAGCTAGGGATTGAATCCAGGACCTCGGCTTTCCAGTTAAGCACTTTACTACTAAGCTGCACCTCGCCCCCCAGCCAATTCTTATTTGAATGTTCCTTAACATTTGTTTATTTGTATGTGAACACGTGCACATGCCACAGTACCCATGTGGAAGTCAGGACAGCTTGCAGTAGTTAGCTCCCCGCCTTGGATCGCATGAGTTTCTGGCATTGGATTTTTGCTTGATAGAAAGTGCACCTTTACCTGCCCTGGCCATCGGGACCCTCTTGTTACTGGATCAGGAATGCTGGGGGTGCACATCTTTAATCTCAGTGCTATTAGGAGGCAGAGATGGAAGATACCTGTGAGTTCAGAGTCAACCTGGTCTGCATAGTGAGTTCCAGGATAGCCAGGGCTATATAGAGAGGCCTTGTTTCAGCCTCCCTCCATGCCCACCCACTCCCCCAAAGTTGGCAGAAATAGCAACAAGTAGTCTTTAGTCCAAAAATTGTGTTGCATTATGACTAACCTCCGAATACTCAGCATCATGGTCTCAGTTCTTAAAATGCCCTCCCCTGTAAAGCTCTGCATCGTTTAAAGACTATGGGCATGTGCCCATGAGTACAGTAGCCAGAGACCAGAGAAGGTACTGGATCTCTCGGAACCCGTTACAAGTGGTTGTGAGCCACCAGCATGGGTGTGGAGGGCTGCACTTGATCCTGCAGAAGGATTCTTGCTCTCTCCAGCCCCTTAGTTACCCTTTATGTTAGGGTCTGTTTTGTTTTATATGACTCCTAATTTTCTCCTAGTGATAAATAAATTCTAACACTCCCTGACCTTTTGGGTACCCTAAGGTTGTAAATTAAGGGTACCATTTAGGGTCTAGGGAGATGCTCAGCAAATGACAGTGCTTGCCATGCATGTTCAGCCTCTTAGAACCCCTGCTGGAAAGCTGGATGACATGGTGGCAGGCTTCTGTAACCCCAGCTTTCCGACAGCAGGATGACTCGCTCAGAGCTGGCAGGCCAGACACACGAGAATACACAGATTAGCAGCTAAAACAAGACACCCTACTTCAAAACATGGTAGAAGGAAAGAACTAACCCACAAGGTTGTGCTCAGACCTCCACGTGCACACCCAGACACCCTCTCACCCACATTCAAGAGAAGTGAATTTCAAAGGAGAAAACAAAACAGTTACATTTTTGAACTGGAGATGAGACTCAGGTTGGTGTGAGGAGCCGCTGCTCCGGCCCAGCATTGCCAAAAGAAGAGTTAACTGGCCAGGACAGGATGATAGCAAGTTCAAGGCCTGCCTAGTCTACATAGTGAGGGGTAGTCAAGGCTTAGCCTGGGCATTGTGCTTAATAATGTTACAGTGTTTGTATGGTAACCATGTTTGTCACCTTATCAGTGTGCCAGACATTTCCCTCCCTTTCTGAATGTCTTAATGTTCTTCAACTTAGGAGTGACTGTTTTGCTTTCAGACAAATCTTCCTATCTTCAAGCTGAAGGAATCTACTGTTAGAAGAAGATACAGTGACTTTGAGTGGCTTCGAAGTGAACTAGAAAGAGAGAGCAAGGTAAGACTTATTTACAGTGGAGCTATGCTTTTCTGACTTACCATGTAACTTTAAAGCAAAATGTGCCAGTTCTAACTTAAGAGCTCCAGAATGTGGGTGAAAGCCGGTGCAGGACTTATGTGAAGGGTCCATCTCAGGCTGTACCTGAGTAGAGGACAGTCGTCCTCACTGTTCAGAGCTCTTTTTTCTGCTCAGTAGTGCAACTGGGCCTTTGCAGCTTGACGTTGTAATAGCCCTTCTCAGTCCTTCCTCATCCTCAAGGGCAGTATAATTTTCCAATTTTGTTTAACTCATAGTCTGCATATTTTATTATCTCACACGTATGTAGAAGTTTCATAAAAATGATGATCTTATTGTCTGGTAGATGGATATTCTTGAGATGAGCTTGTGTGGGCATAGGAGACACACCTGAGAAGTCTTATATATGATATTGTTTTGGGGCTGTGCACACAGACTTAGCAGAGTGTGAGGAGTTTAAAAGCTAAACCCAGGTTTTTATAGGAGCATAGTTTATAACACAGATATCATGAGTAGAGACCAGGGGTGCATCTCAGTGGCAAAGTGCATGTTTAGCATGTACCAAACCACATAGAAATCAGTGGACAGGTGAATTCAGTTAAAGACTTTGGAAAATCTGGAGAGTATTAAGGACTACAATATACGGCTGCTGGTAATTGTAGATAGAAGATCTAACTGTCTAAAACAAGTAGGAAATAAAAAACATAAAGCCAGGCATGGTGGCCCACGCCTTCAATCCTAGGAGACAGAGGCAGGAGGATCTCTGAGTTCAGGCTAGTCAGTTTCAGGACAGCTAGGGCTACAAAGAGAAACCCTATCTCAAAAATCAAATGTATGTACATTCATATGTATGTATATGATAAAAAATAAGGCAAATTGAACAATTTAGGAAAATAAAAATTTTAATGACCATGAAGAAGTATTTTGGTAGGCTGCATTTTTTCCCCCAAACATTGCTTATATGCACACTGGAATGTTTTTAAATGATTTATTTATTTTTATTTTAAGTCCATGGGTGTTTTGCCTACAAGTATGTATGCATGAGGGTGCTGGATCCTCTTAGAACTGGAGTTACACACAGTTGTGAGCTGCATGTGTGTGCTAGGAGTTAAAACGGGGTCCTGGAAGAGCATCCAGTGTTCCTGACCACCGAGTCATCTCTCCAGCTCCTGGAATGTTTAATAAATGTTGCTGATTATATACTTTCCCCCCCCCCAGCAACTGCTTTATCAAGAGATAAATTGTGTGCTTTACAGTTAGTGATATAATTCACCTAAGATGTTCAGAATTACACAGCCCATAACCACAGTGTAGGAACTCATTATCATCAATTATCCTTTTAAAAGAAGCTTGCTCAGCCCGCTGGAACCTACCTACCTGTGAGTAGTCCCAGCACTCGGGCAACAGAGGCAGGGTTGCTGAAAGTTCATGACCTTGTAGGTTTACAGTCCCAGGCCAGCTAGAGCAGCATGACAAGACCATCTCTAGAGAAAAGAAGGGAGAAAGAGGAAGGGAGAGAAAGAGTAAAAAGGACTCCTGTGTCTGTCTCTAGGTAGTGATGGCCAGTCTCTTCTCAGCTTCTCCTCTCCATCCTTGTCAACCGTGTATGCACTTTATGGCCTTATGGCAGCACAGAATACCTAGTGTTGTATGCTGCTTCTCTCAGTTTGCATGTTCTCGAGGTTTTATCCTATTGTAGCACATGTCACACTTGTTAAAAGATTTCATTTTGTGTGCTTATTATTTTGCCTCATATGAAGGCTTATCAGGTACTTGAGGAGACCAGAGTAGGGCATCAGATCCGCTGGACTGGAGTTACAGATGGTTGTGAGCTGCTGTGTATATGGTGGGAACAGAACCTGGGTTCTCTGTAAAAACTGCAAGGGCTTTTAACTGTCGAGCCATCTCCCTGGCCCATTATTGATTTTTATTGCAAAATAATAGCCTGTTGTATAGAAAGACCATTTTTTTATTTGCCCAATAGTTTTCCTTTTTTAAAAGATTTATTTATCATTTTATGTGTGTGGGTGTTTGCCTGTATATCTGTCTGTCTGTCTGTCTGTGCTCTGTGTGTGCAGAGAGACCAGAAGGTGTCAGCTGTCCTGAAACTGGCATTACAGACAGTGTGAGCTGCCATGTGTGTTCTGGAAATGGAACCTGGGTTCTCTTGAAGAGCAGTCAGTGCTCTTAGCCAGCAAGCTATCTTTCCAGCTCTTATTATCTTTCTTCATTTGCCATCTTAGGAATGAAACCCAGGGACTCACGCGTTAGAAGAATGCCCATCCACAAAGATAGGTACCGATCTCTAGCGATTCATCATTCGATAGATGCTTAGGTTGCTACTGTTCTTGACTAACCACCTACGATTATGTTGCTGAATTACATAACTTAAGATTTTGTTATTACATTTGGGTATGTGCATGTGTGCCTGCAGTCATGAGTGTCACAGCCAGGACAGCTCTCAGGAGTGAGTTCTCTTTTTACACTGGAGGTAATCAAATGAGGCTTGGCAGACGTGCCTTTACCCCCTGATCCATCTTGCCAGCCCATAACTACGCCTGCTCTCTTTTGAAAGTTGAAAGCTGCCCAGACTAGCATCCAACTCACCTTGTAGCCCAGCCAGGTTTGTCTTTCAGCTCCCGTGCCATTGTACCGTATGTGCAGCATTTCATTCTCCTTCCTGCCCTCAGTGTGAGCAACCCACGGCTCTCCGGTGCTGCTTATCACTCTTAGCCGTGTTGGTCGCGTAGGGAGTGAGTGGATCACTGGGCTTTTGGTGTCCATTTGGTGGCCAGTGTTGCTGCTGACCTTTTTTTCATTTACTCCTTGAGTCTGTGCTCTTTGGAGAAAAGTGGACTGAGATATTTTGTCTGTTTAGTTGGGCTGCCTTTTTATTATGTTGTACTGTCTAAAGTGTAAAACAGTAACTCCAGGTTCCTTACCATCTATCTATCTGCTCTGCAGTCTTTGTGGGCCATTCTACTTTGTACTCATGGACTATGCAAGCATCTTGGGAGTCCAGCCTGTTTGGAAATCTTACTCACATCATTTCGAAGAGCAACATACGTGGGTCCTTCTGTTATTTGTTTTTCTCGAAGGCCTATGCTAGAAACTGACATTCAATATCTGTCATCATGGTTTGATTCTTTAGCTTTCAACAGTATATTTAGCAGACATCTTCCTTTTAACCCACATACAGAAACAAATACAAGAAGTGTTAGTGTTCTAGACAGGGTCTCACACAGTCTAGACTGCCCTCAAACTCCGTGTAACCAAAGATAACCTTGAGGTCTTTTCCTCCTGCTTCTACATGTTGAAATTACGAGTGTGCCCTACTACTCCTGGCTGCAGATTGATAAAAAGAATTCTGATTAACTTTGAATATATGCAGCAGTCAGTAGAGTGCTTGCCTCTGATGCACAGAGCCCTGAGTTCAGATCCCTGCACTACACAAACCCAGCGTGATGGCACCTGCAGGTAGTCCCAGTAGGGGGGCCAGAAGCATAAGGTCATCCTTAGCCACGGAATGATTGAGGCCATCTGAGCTGAAGTAAAGGCATTCTAATTAAATCTTTTCGTTCTACTTAAAGATTGTTGGCTATGACGCTGCTGAGATAGATGCTCAGCAGATAAAGGCACTTGCCTGATGACCTGAGCTCACACAAGGGAAGCAAAGATCTGACTCCT
Organism: Mus musculus; assembly: GCF_000001635.26. Lineage (NCBI taxonomy): Eukaryota > Metazoa > Chordata > Mammalia > Rodentia > Muridae > Mus > Mus musculus. The sequence continues at coordinate 42,529,755 of NC_000076.6, forward strand.
GTGAGTCATCCACACGCGCACCTTTAGGAGTGTGCACATACATGTGCTACACACTTAAGCACACACATGCACAAATAAGTCAGCAAATGTAGCAACGTTTTCTTAATTTATTTGATGCTTAAGAGGATCTTTGCTAGATAAGCCATTCATGACTTCTATAGGTATCTGGCCTGCTAATTATAAGGTCCATTCTACTTACTATTTTGAACATTGTTAGGAAGAATATATATCTACAGGAAACAAAAATGTCTACGTGGTGACCAAAGCTTATAATCCCAGGTGGAAGCAGGGTTGGGGGAGTGGTCATAAACTCAAGGATAGCCTGGGCTACATGAAACCTTGAAAATACAGCACAGCATCTTACGCATCTTTCTCTTGAATTAAAGGTGATTCTTTAGTACACTGCTCTATTGTTTTTGGTTGGGGTGGGCTATTTTGTTGTGATCTTACATTTTATTTGTATGCCAGGGAAGGCCCAAGTCTGAGAAATGGAGCTGCAGAGTTGTGAGCTGCCATTTGCCTTCTGGGAGTTAAACCTGGGTCCTCTGTAGGAGCAGCCAGTGCTCCGTGCTTTTACCTGCTGAGCATATCTCCACCTTTTTTGATTTTTCTGAGACAGGGTTTCTCTGTGTAGTCTTGACTGTCCTGAAACTCACTATGTAGACCAGGCTGGCCTCAAACGACAGAGACCTGGACTGACTCTGTCTCCCTAGTGCTGGGGTTAAAGGTGTGTGTCACCCCCACCCCCCCCACACACACACACCTCCCAGCCTTTTTTTTTCCTTAATAGACCATTTTGTATGTGTATCTTCCCTCCATGTAGGCGCTGTTAGAACTGTGGGACAGGGTCCTTTCTCTGTGCAGGTTTTAACACTTAATTTGACACATTGACAATGTGGGAAAGAGATGTGTTGGTTCTAACAGAGACTTCTGGAAGTAAGTCCTTTAAATCATCGAAGAGCAGATCTAGGAAGGAAGGGATTGCAGAGTGTGTCTTGAGCATCTGCTCGGTTTCCTGTTCATTTCCTTGCTGCTGTTTTCTGTTGCCCCCCTCTTGTCTGTGTGCAGTTGATCTGGTCCTTCCATTTTTAACTTCAGTGAGTTACTAGTTTAGGGTAAATTTGTAAAGAAACAGAGCCTGCGGCAGAGCACATGTCTACAATGCTGTCGTCACTCCAGAGCCAGAGGCAGGGAGCATAAGTTCCCAGAGCTGCACAGGAAGGACCCGACTAAAAGGACCAGGGTCATAGAGCTGAGCTCCTGGTCTGGGGCTGCAGCTCCTTAGGTGGGGTGCTGCTTAGGGTTACAGCCCCTAGAACCATGGCAACAGTTGTATTTTGGTAGTGTTTGTTTTAAGACCGGGTCCCATGCTAACCTCAATCCCCCTGTTGTCGCTGAGGCTGGCCTTGAGTTCTTGATTTTCTACATCAGTTTCCTTGCTTGCCTAACATTGGCAAGGCCCTGGGTGAAGGAGGAAGCACAGCTCGGGTGTGAGACTCCAGGATGGACAAAGGAACTGAATTGTGTAGGTAGGTAGGTGCTGGCTAGAGGAACCAAATGTCTTAGAAAGTCCCAGAAGGGAAAGCTGAGTCCGTGAGTCCATTCAGTGGGAAGGACTGGGGACTTCTGAGAGTGGGAAAGAAGAAATGATAGTTTTTGGAGAAAGAGTAGAAAAGGAAGTTTGGGGGAAAGTTGATGGCTTGTGAGAAGATGGCCACAGTGCCTAGGATGGGATCCTTCACACGCAAGTGAGAACGGGCAGCCCTCCTTGGGTGAAGGGATTCTTGACAACAGCTACACTGTACAGAAAGAACATTGTGTTCTTTAGCTGGGGCTTGAGTTTGGTCAGCGCTGAAGCATCATCTTTCCCACGGAGTATTAGATGTGTTGAGAGGCTCAGGAACCTTTGTCTCAGTCCCAAATGACAGGATGTTGTTGTCTTTGTATAGTTGTTTGATAAATTCAAGAAGAAACCTGTGGACACCACCTTGAAGAGCCTTGGTCTTCTTGGACTTCTCCACATCCACAGCTGGCCATCTGGCTCCAGAGCCATGCCTTTTTTGTTTGTTCCTTTGTTCCTTTGATTTGGTTTTTACAGTGCTGAGAATTAAACCTGGGCCTCACTCTTGCTAGGCAAGAACTCTAACACTGAACTATACTCTGCCTTCTGTGTTTTCTTTTCAGTTGTGTATTTAAACAAGTTTGTAGGTAAAATGGCTGTCCTTGTGAGGGTATTTTTTGTCTCCTGACTTTGTGTTGTGCCTTATACTTTTTTTTTCATTTTTAAACAATTTGTATATATTTTAGCTATTTGATCTGCATTTAATGATATCTTGTATTTGTATGAAATATTTTATTTGAACATAAAATTTACTGATAATTATTAGAATTGTTTGACTCGTGGGTATGTATTTAGTCAATGAAACTTCATGCTTATATATAATTTTCATATACAAATATCCAGTATTAAATAAGCAGTGCACAAAATTTTTCTTGACAAATGGATTTTCAGAGCTACTCTTCAGCCAAGCTTGCCTTTTTTTTTTAATTAGGTATTTTCCTCGTTTACATTTTCAATGCTATCCCAAAGGTCCCCCATACCTACTCCCCCAGTCCCTTACCCACCCACTCCCCCTTTTTGGCCCTGGCGTTCCCCTGTACTGGGGCATCTAAAGTTGGCAAGTCCAATGGGCCTCTCTTTCCAGTGATGGCCGACTAGGCCATCTTTTGATGCATATGCAGCTAGAGACAAGAGCTCCAGGGTACTGGTTAGTTCATATTGTTGTTCCACCTATAGGGTTGCAGTTCCCTTTAGCTCCTTGGGTAATTTCTCTAGCTCCTCCATTGGGGGCCCTGTGATCCATCCAATAGCTGACTGTGAGCATCCATTTCTGTATTTGCTAGGCCCCGGCATAGTCTCACAAGAGAGAGCTATATCTGGGTCCTTTCAGCAAAATTTTGCTAGTGTGTGCAGTGGTGTCAGCGTTTGGAAGCTGATTATGGGATGGATCCCTGCTACTTTTTTTTTTTTAAGAAAAGATCTCATTATGTAATCTTGGCTGGCCTGGAACTCACTGAGATCTGCCTGCCTTTGCTTCAAAGTGCTGGGACTAAAAGCATATACCACACTTGACGCTCGACATATACATGTTCTTACTACATTTTAGTGTGTGTGTGTGTGTGTGTGTGTGTGTGTGTGTGTGTATGCATGCACGCACGCGCACACACACGCACATGTGTGTAGCCACATGAGTGCCACACTGTATATTTGGAGGTCAAAGACAACTTGTGAGGCTTGGTCTCTTGTCCCACCTTGTGGACAGTTGTGCTCTGGTGGATGGGTGTGGCTCCTGGGCTGGCATCACCAGGACTCACTTTGTTCCTGTTGTTTTAGGTTGTAGTTCCCCCACTCCCTGGGAAAGCATTTTTGCGGCAGCTTCCTTTTAGAGGAGACGATGGAATATTTGATGACAATTTCATCGAGGAAAGGAAGCAAGGGCTGGAACAGTTCATAAACAAGTAAGTACCTCCACCCCTGTGGGGCAATGCCCGTGAGGTCAGCTTTTATTTATTCAGTATTTTATTTTGTGTGTTTGGATGTTTTGCCTGTATGTGTCCCATGCATGCTGGGAATCGAACCCAGGTCCTCTACAGGAGCAGCCAGTGCTCTAACTGCTGTACCATCTTCAGCCCTGACTACCTGTCATTTAAAGTTAATCTAAATCCATGCCGCCCTTCCTTTTAGCCACTTCCAGCCTTTCTGTCCAGTTTAAATGAACTGAAAGTACCCCATGTTGAATACCATGTGATAAATGCTGGTGCTCTTGAGTGGTTGAAGTGAAGATTGTGTGTTGACCTAAGTTTTATCTTTGTTGGTCTTGGATAATTTATGCAAATTACATTTAAAATTGCATCATTCAGAAAGTAGTTTTACTTGTGATTCTGATTTAAGGTATATTCTCATGTGAGTAATAAAATGTACATTATATTTGCAATCATTTTGTTTGATTGCAGGTAGCAGTATTATCAACGTGTTTTATGTAAAAGTACGTTAAAATTTTTTTCATGGCAAAATGTTCTTTTGGAAAATAGTAAGAAAGTTTATTTATGATCGTCATTTAGTAGCTGTTGATTGATAAGCTTAAACCAGTATTATTCCCACCTCCCTTCTCTCTCTTTCTCTCTTTCCTCCTATAAGAGATGTGGCCCAGCATTGAGGAAGCTAAGCAGAAATGTTACAAGGTCACACCTAGCTGGGGCTGCAGGGAGAAGGAGGGAAGGGGGTTGGGGAGTGAGGAGAGAGAGAAACAGACAGACAGACTGCCTGACTGTCTGAGCTCGGGCCCTGCTCGCTGTTGTCCCTGGGCCGGGCTGCAGCAGTCCTTTGAGACCGCAGCCTGACACAGGACCCGGTGTAATTATGTGCCAGCCTTGAGGTCTACCCAGTCAGCCAGGTCTTAGAGGAGGCAGCTGTGTTAGATACACATTCATTTTTACTAATAATTTGGTTTCTGTGAGAGGTGAACAAAAGCCTGTAACTTTGTTATCTACTCAGCACACAGCCTCTGTGTGTGCGCGTGCTTACGTGACGGATAGGAGATAATTCACAGAGTCCTTTCTTTGCTTCTACCATGTGAGGTCCTAAGGACCATACTCTCAGGTCATCAGACTTGGCCAAAAGCGCCCTTAACCTGCTGAGCATCTTACCACGTTCATGACCCAGAGGGAAAGACCATTGTTTGATAGCATAGCTTATGGGTTGTCCAGAGTAATGCTTGCATCTAATAAATAGTGCACATTTCCTAGCCTTAAAGTGTGTGTGTTTTGACCCCTCCCACCACCATCTTTAATAAACAATGGACTAAAAATTTTTTTTTTTTTTTTTTTTTTATTTCCAGGGTCGCTGGTCATCCTCTGGCCCAGAATGAACGTTGTCTTCACATGTTTTTACAGGATGAAATTATAGATAAAAGCTATACTCCATCTAAAATAAGACATGCCTGAGTTTGGTGAGAAGAAGCAAAACCCGAGACCATTAATGATTCATCCGCACCAATGAAGAAGTTGTAACTAACTAGCATGCTGCGCAGACACTGGCATAGCATGCCCTGGGTACACTAACACTCACCTGCTCCCTTTCGTTCCGCTTGTCTTGGCAGTTGACAAGACATTCGTTTGCTTTAGTGAAACTCCCTCGCTCCAGCCTCTCTAAGTAGCTCTTCCCGCTGTGTCCGTGTGCACACTGTAGCCCCACAGCCCCGTAGAACCTGCAGTGTCCTGACTAAAGCTGCCGACTTGCTCTCATTTGCAGTTTCTGTGTCATGTTTGCTTCTTGAATCTGATTGACTAGAATATTTCTCCCCCCTGCCCCTTGATGTGTGATGTCACCACCTGGTCCTAATTTATGTGCAGGAGCACGACACCACTTGTCTCCAGCGCCACACATCCGAGGTGTACTTTGTGTGCAGAATGTGTCTTCCTTCTGGCCTGTAATCCCCTTCCCATGAAAGATTAATGAGGGAAATCTTTATATTCTGTATAAAAACAAAATCAAATTTATATACTAAAATCATTTGTCTAAAATTTAAGTTGTTTTCAAATAAAAGTTGAAATGCATTCCTGTGTGCTCTGGTTGCACGGCCTCCAGAGCCTGGCGTCCGTGCTCTGTCCTGAAAGCCTCCCTTCCCGAGAGGGTTGTGTACTCACGCAGCACTTCATTCCCGGAACGCCATCCTCTTTAAAGGCAGTGGGATCAAGTCCACCTTACGCCACCCTTTGAACGGGGGCTTTAAACACTGGAAGGGTTTCCTTGGCTTCCTGCCTTGTTGGGGGGCTGCATGCTGACAAATGCTGTGTAGTCTCAAGTCACTCTGTCGAGGCCTTTAGTTAGCCAGTAGCACACTCCAACCTCAGCAGCTCTTCCCCAGGTAGAGAAGTGACTTGCTGGAACTTAGCCACCGTGTAGGAGTGGCAGGTGCCGGTTCTCTGTCATTTGGCTTGTACTGTTGGCACGCTGTGTCCTTTGAGGAGAGAAGAACGCAGCCTTGCAGCCTGATGATGTACATAAATCACAAGACCAGAAAATACATAGCTTCTTGCTTCATGACGTTTTGACCAGACTTAACGCACCTGGAATGAGGTTCATAGTTTGAAACAATTTGGGATTCTGCTGTGATTGGGTGTTAGATTCCAGGAAGAGCAACCCCAGAGCATCTTCTCTGGAAACATGGGAGTAACGAAGACTGATCTCAAAGTCAGGCTCTTACTGCCTCAGCCTCCCAAATGCTGAATCCCAGGCATGGGCCACCACACAAGCATGAGAGGAAACAAGCACAGGCTTGGGAGAGCCACAAGCAGTGAGGTCACGGCTGCAGAAAATGACCTCTTGTTGCTCAGAACAGTAGTTCAGAATTCCATAAATCCAGTTATCTGAATAACTACAAGATGTGAAAGCAGTCAGATGTGGTGAACACCTGTAATCCCTGCCTTCAGGAAGCAAAGGGAAAGAGGGCTATAGTGATAGCAAAACTCTGAAAAATGGGAAGAAGGGGGCGGTGTATATAAACAAGGCTGAAGATAGGGCTCAGCTGACAAAAAGCAGAGCTGAAATCCTGAGAACCTGTGTGAAGCCCAGGCAGCTATGTCACTACTGCACGTAGGAAGCTTCGGTCCCGTGTGAAATCCTCCCAGTGCATTTATGCGTGTTGGAAAGAAGTCAGAGACACCTGGCTTTGACTTTGGATCTCCACCTTTGCATGCACGTGATCTGGCAGTTCACAGCTGCCTGCAACTCCAGTTCCAGGCGGCCCAACGTCCTCTGCTGGCCTCCAAGGGCAGCTGCACTCATAGACACCTGATTTAAAATAAAAACAGTATCTTTTATAAAGATAGAAAGATATAAACAGGGAGACTGAGGAGAAGGCTCAGTGGGGAAAGTGCTTGTTACCTAAGCCTAAGAAACAGTTCAAATCCCAAGAACCCATGAAAAGCCCAGATGGGCATGCTCCTACCTATAATCCAGATGGGCATGCTCCTACCTATAATCCAGATGGGCATGCTCCTACCCATAATCCAAATGGGCATGCTCCTACCTATAGTCCCAGCAGATAGGAAGTAAGGTTAGGGTTTCACATGAATCCTCTGCAGGTGTGCATGTTGGAGAGTCATCAAAGGAGACACCCACCTTTGACTTTGGGTCTCCACATTTATAGACACACCCATACACAAACCAAAAATGATAACACAGATTTGACTACAGTGAGCCACAGACCTATCCTGGGTCCACTTCTGCTTGCTTTGGTTAGTATCAGCAGGGCCTTTAATAACCCAGGCCTGCTGGGGACTGTGGTTTCAAGTGTCCTTGACAGGCTTATGTTTTGAGTACTTGCTCCCCAGTTGGGGTTTGGTTCGTTTTGGCCCAGTGGAGACATGGAGAAGTGGATCCCCAGCTGGTGAAAGTAAGTCAGTAGGGGCTTGCTCTTGAAGGTTATCGGGCCAGCCCCTAATGTCAGGGGGCCTCTGCTTCCTAGGATACTGCCATGTGAGTGGTCACCGGCACAGTGCCATCTCTGCTACCCTAACACCACTGTGCCCTCCTCAAGACTATGGACTGACAGCCCCTTAAACCACAAGTTGAAACTAACCCTTCTAGCTACTAATGATCCCTCTGAAGTACTTTGGTCCTGGGGACACAAAAGTAACTAACAGGATTAACTGAAAGTCTGGAGCCGAAGCTTGGGGCCGCGAAGAAGCTTCCATGCGGTTCCCTAATTCTGGGCTTGAAGATGCTGCTAGGTTGGCAAGAATGCTGTCCTAGCATTGAGAAGCCCTGGGTCCTGCTAGTAACTGGCCTCAGCCATTTGCTGTGGGCAGCTGGCATTTGCTTTCTTGCTTGGGTTGTTTTGCCACCTTGATGGTTTTTTCTGTTTTGTGGGTCGCTCTGAAGGAATCTCCTCCCTCTGTAGGAGCAGAAGCGAAGCCTGTGAGGAGGCCCAAGGCCCCTGAGCTAGTACAGATAACATTCATTGGCGTTTTGGAAGGACAGATAGTTGGGCGTGCTGTGGCCTGAAGATTACATAGCCAGAGCTTGCTAATGTTGACTACTACAAGACCGTTTCAGAGTGGGAACTAAGTTGGAAACTATTCTAGGGTCATGTCAGCCTCCAGGGTTTTGAGTGTTCTGAGTGTGCTGACCCTTATGCAGGTAGCATTCCCCTTGACAGATGAAGAAACAGGCTCCCAAATTTCATAAGCGGGGCTTGGATGGATGACTGGAGATGGCTGGATCAGAAGTCCCACCCCCCCTCCCCCACACCCACCCCCATCCCCACCCCCAACCTGTCCTGCAGACAGGAACAGACTGTGGCTCTCCATGCAGCTCTCAGCAGACAGGGACAGACTGTGGCTCTCCATGCAGCTCTCAGCAGACTGAAAGGCTGAGTTTCCAGGATGGTCTCCTGTTATGACTCCTGGCCCTCAGTCTGACGAGGTGGGGTAGCCCCACCTCGGGGACATGAGCGCATTTAAGTTTGGCTTCAAGTAAGTAAAGGGCACAGCTGCTCACTAAGACTGAGTCTGGGCCCTTTTTAACTTCCCAGGAAGTCCTGACATGGATGCACACCCAGCTAAGGGGAGATCCTGTGATGAATTTGATCACATTTGAACCTCATAGATCAACTTCAGCTTTTGGGTTTTTTTGAGAAAGTTTCTCTGTGTAACAGTCTTCGCTGTCCTGGAACTCAACTTTGTAGACCAACTCTCAGAGATCCACCTGCCTCTGCCACCCAAGTGCTGGGACCAAAGGTGTACACACTCCTGCCTGGCTCATCTTCATCTTTGAAAACAAGAAATTAAGAAAAGGGTACTTATCAGATCTTGAAAAAAATTATTTTTATCAATCTCCATGTATGAGGCTTTACCTATTCTGACCTCAGAGAAAATATGCCCTTTGAACTCTAAGCTAGGAAGCCATTCTACAGCCCCAAAGGGCACTTAGAGCTGCCTGTCACCATCAGAGACTGAGCTGTAATGGAAACTCAGCCAGTGATACTGGGTGCTGCAGACGTGTGGGCAGCAGAGGTCAAACACCAGCCCTTTCCTCAAGGCCAGTCTTGGGTCAAAACTCACCATGGCCAGAGAGTAAACACAGTGATCGTGAGGACAAAGGGACATGGGGTTCAGGGGTGGCAGTAGAATCAAGCTTGTAAGGAGCTTGGAGTCTGCACTCTTCCAAACAGAAACTTGGAGGTGGGGTGGGAAGAGGTGGTAGTTCCGTGATAGAACACTTACCTAAGGTATAAGACACTGGGCTTCACATACACACAGAGCCGGGGCAGGGGACCAAAAAACAAAACAAACAAACCCAAATCAGTCCTTCCTTAGACCCCTCAGAATTATGGTTACAGAGCAGACTATCTCCCCAAGATCTCGCAGGGTAGTTCATCTAAGAGAATCAACTACTGTCAGATTTCTGGGGAAAGTCACTGGAGCTATAACCTGGTTAAGAACAGAATGCAGATGACTTGGGGCTGGCAAGATGGCCCCACATGATAGAGGAGCTTGCTACCAAGCCTGGATACAGGAGTTCAATCCCTAAGACTCACACAGCGTAGGGGGGAACTGACTTCCCCAAAGTTGTTTTCAGATCCCCACTCAGGCGCCACAGCATGTGTGTGGCTTGCTGGAGGCTGGGTATGGTTGCCATGAGACTAAGAAATCCCTGGAAGTCTCTTCTACAGAAACGCTTACAGGGATCCAGCAGATAACAGTGAAGATGAACGGCAGAATAAACAGTGAATACTCATCATGAAGTAACAGCCAGAGCCTCTGCCCTGCCCTGATCCTCAGAGTGAAACTTCCAGAGTCTTATACCAGGCCCAGACTGACTTCTTTCTCATCTCGCCCCTGCATCAGCCTCGTTCCTGTCTACAGGGAGTTAAAATTAAATAGGAAATGCCACTGCCCAGAGGGAGTAAGGACCACAAAGCTAAATACAACCTGGGTACATTTGTGATGCCAGAAACCTAGGAAGTATTGAGATTTGACCTGGACCTTGTGTCTCCTTCTGCACCTTCTTCTACACCAGTGGTGCATGGACATCACAGGGGCTATCACTGACAGCCAGGGGTAGAAACAAAGACACTAGAGGAAGGCGAAGCCTCTAGCAGGTTATATTAAAAAAAAAAAAAAAAAAACTACCACAAACCATAAACAGTCCAACTCCCACCAGATCTGCCATGCATTGCCCATCTTAAGGCCTGTTCTAAGTTTTAAGTATTACCCAGTGCAGCGTGTCTAACAAGTCATGGCAGAGCAGAAGAAAAAGTCTGAAGAGAGAAGGAAGGTAAAGCCAGAGAGGCCTGTAGCAGGCTGTAGAAGTACAAGTTAGAGTAATTGATAAGTTAACCGACCTCACGGAAAAGGTTGACAACACACAGGCGTGTGGGTAACTCAGAGAACAAAGCTTAGGATCTTCATCTAATCAAGAGAAGAGCTGGGACAGGTTTTACTTTGCCCAAGGTCACATGGCCAGTAAAAACTGAAACCCCAGTCTCTGTGGCCCTAAAGCCTGCCCCTGTGCGCAGTTTGCCCAGATGCGTAGCCATGCAGCTCTCCTCTGTTAAGCGCTCCTCTAGTTTTCTAGAGAGCATTGTGCACAACGAACGAAGGAAGTGCTCTGAAAATGAGGGAAGTGCTCTCCAGATGGATCCAAGTTGTTAAAACTGGAATGGCCGTTCCTGCTTGGCGGAGGGAAGAGCTGGCCTCCCTGTTACTCAGCCTGCTTGGAACATTTCCTTTCGAGCCAGATTATATACTTTAATCCAGTTGTTTTCGTGTTCAGTAAATCCAAACCATGTTTAACCGGTTTATTCATTGCAATGTCTCTAAGGTGAAGAAAGTTTTGTCCTTTCAACTGCGCTGGGGATTTGTTGGCTCTCTGCAAAGGGATTTTCTTGGGCGTAATCTGAACACTTTGACCTGTGGAGTGTCCCCCCACCCCACCCCCCAGCAGGCACAGACAGATCTGGGAGGCTTTGACCCTTTGTGCGCTGTGGATCCTAGACAATAGCCTTCTGCTTCTCTGAGGGACAGTGGTCATTGATGTTAGGAATGTTAATCGTGTAGCTGCCGCTTCTTCAGGACCTCGTTGCTCTTTGCCACTGAAGCTGGTTTCTGCTTTCTGAAAGTGACATTCATAGGGTACACATATTTTCCTAGTGTTAACTGAATATCCCTGTGTTAACTCAGAAGCTGGCACACTGGCTCTTGGTTGCCCAGAGACTGAAGTAAGGGGAGACTAGTTCACCTTTTTAAAAAATTTTATCGATAGGGTCTCACTGTAGCTCTGGCTGTCCTAGAACTATCTCTGTTGACCAGGCTGGCCTCAAACTCACAGTGGCCCAGTTGGCTCTGCCTCCCAAGTGCTGAGACTAAAGATGTGTGTGCGCCCATCAAATTTCACCTTTAAGAAAGCAGCAGGTGGCGGCACATGTTTTTGATCCCGGTTTAGGAGAAAGAGGCAGTAGGACCTCTGAGTTTGTGAGTTTGAGGCTAGCCTGGCCTACAGAACTAGTTCTAGGACAGCCAAGACTACACAAACAAAACCTATCTTGAAAAACTAAAGAAGGAAGAGGAGGAGGAGGACTAGGAAGACAAGGAAGAGGAAGAAGAGAAGGTGGAAAGAAAAAAAAGAAAAGAAGAGAAGAGAAGAGAAGAGAAGAGAAGAGAAGAGAAGAGAAGAGAAGAGAAGAGAAAAGAAGAGAAGAGAGCTGCAGGACTGGATGCTTTTGACTTACGGAAACATTGTAAAGATGCTGCAACAGAGAATTCCCAAAGGCCTCCTCACCAAATTTCCCATTGTGCCACTGTGTGAGCGTAGCACGACTGTTAGAAGTAGGGCACTGATACTGGTATCATTTCCAAGCTTCGCTAGTTTTTCTGACACTCTTTCTTTGTTCCAAATTCCATTGCAGGTCCCACATTATGTTAGTATGGTGTCTCTCTAGCCTCATGTAATTGGTGACAGGAAGCTTCGTACTGTGAATATTAACTATTCAAAAACAAGTAAAAATTTAAAAAGAAAGCCTCATTAGAACCACAGGAATCTTAGAAACAACCCAATCAAGTATCTTGGATATGGAAAGAATTCTCAGAGCACCACCCCCAATAGCCCCAGAACCTAGGCTAAAAACCAAGATGATTTGACAGGAGGGCCAAGGGGCGGGCCTCCAACCCCCACCCCCTACACCACCACCGACAGGCTTGAGTTCAGCTGTTTTCAGGATTATTTCTGACTGGCTTCTTACATTCAACCTAAGTTTGCTTCATCTAAGATAGTCTTTTAAGATCCATCCATCTTGTATAAATCAGCAGTTTTGCTTTAAAAATCAGACAGTTATGGGCCAGAGAGATGGCCATAGATTAAGGATGCATGCAGCTCTTGCAGAGACCCAGGTTCAGTTCCCAGTACCCATTCAGAGTGGCTCACAGCCCTCTTCAACTCCAGCTCCAGAGGCGCTGACACCTGGACCCAGTGGGCACATAGACTCACACACCCACACAGAAACACATAATTTGAAAATGAATCTATTTTTGCCAGGCGTGGTGGCGCACGCCTTTAATCCCAGGCAGGCAGATTTCTGAGTTCGAGGCCAGCCTGGTCTACAAAGTGAGTTCCAGGACAGCCAGGGCTACACAGAGAAACCCTGTCTCAAAAAACAAAAGAAACAAACAAACAAAAAACAAAAACAACAAAAAAAGAAAAAAACAGAAAATGAATCTATTTTTAAAAATTGGAAATCAGATGAAAACCCAGCAGTTCTTTGTGGAAGAATGAATGATGCCTAAAACCCATTCACAGAAGCAAGTGATGTGTCCACCTGTCCTCTGTGCTTGTTCAGAAAGGCAGCACCAACCAACTGACTCTCTCTGGGCAAACACTGGTCTGAGACCACACCAAATAAACGTTTGCTTCACCCTTAGGCCTCCAGCACAGGTGCTGCTGACAGAGAGAATGAAGGTGATGTGTGGGATGGTCACAGGGAGAGGACACCCCCATTTTCCCCCAAAGACAGCTTAAGGTGAGGGACAATAAATACACTTCCCGTCTGACAAGCCAGGGCCCGGTGGTGTCCGTACGGCTCTTTCCTCTGCTCCCGCCCCTCATCGACTCCTCTCTTTAGCTGCCAAACTAATCATTTCTGTAGGTGTTAACTATCATGGAGAGATGGCTTTTCCTTGGACTTGCACTGGGATTCCCAAGAAGGAAGGAGCCTCCTCTTGCCTCAAGCAGGAACTGTGCAAATGTCCTCAGATGCTCCAACACCCGAAGGTTCACCAAGTGCAAGACTAAAGAAAGCAGCTAGTTTGTTCAGCCTTGGAAATTTTAAATAGACTGATTTTTTTAAGTATTAAAATATAAATCATCTCATGAATATCAAGCTATTACATTAACAAAAAGAAAGCATGGTTCATGGCTTGGGCCCTGGATTTCTGGCAAGAACGGTGATAGATGGGGCACAGAAAAGACAGATGTGTTCGACTGGGAACCTCGAGTGTCTGTCAGGCACATCACAGGAAGGGATTGTCTCGTGTCCTTAGGAGGTCTCTGTAGGCCAGCAGTCTACGGTAAGAGAGTAAGAAGCCACTTGATAGTCTTTGCACACACACATCAATCATCCACAAACACCCAGACTCATGAACAAGCTCTGCCATTCATTCCAGCCTGCATGGGTAGCAGCTTTGCAAATGTCTTGTGGGTCTGAGGCCTTGAAGACCTTGTCTTAGTTAGGGTTTCCATTGCTGTAAAGAGACACCATGACCAAGGCAACTCTTATAAAAGAAAACATTTAATTGGGGCTGGCTTAGAGTTTCAGGGGTTTTGTCCATTATTGTTATGATGGGAAGCAAGGTGCATACAAACAGATATGGTGCTGGAGAAGGAGCTGAGAGTTCTACATCAGGAGGAGGGACTCTCTCTTCTACACTGGGCAGAGCTGGAACACTAGGGACCCTCAAAGCCCACCTACACAGTGACACACTTCCTCCAACATAGCCACACCTGTTCCAACAAGGCCACACCTAATAGTGCCACTTGCCACAGACCAAGCATTCAAACTACCTCAGTCCTCTGCGGCCACGCCCACATCAGCAATATGCATTTGCTCAGGACTCACACACGGCTTCTCCTCTCTTCACATGGTAGATTGTTTGAAAAACGAACAAGAATAATCTTACCCATGATCCCACCATTTTTTTCCTTTACATTTTTATTTGGCAATGTCTATTTTGGTTAGAGGGGGTTGTTTGTTTTACTTTTGTTTCTGTTTGAGACAGGAGCTCACTCTGTAGCTCTGACTGACCTGAGGTCACTCTGTAGACCAAGTTAGTCACAAGATCTGCCTGTCTCTGCCTCCTGAGAACTGGAACTAAAGGTGTGCGCCTCTGCACCCAGCTGGTGATATTTTTTTAACCTGCCTTTCCACAAATCAAATGACTAAGGTAAGAGGACTAAATAATGCCCTCACACAGTTCAAATTACAAATTCAGTCCTTTAAGGTGATCTGCACGTTTACCTGGTCTCATAAATTTTACTTAGAGATAAAAGTAAATGTGGAGGAGGTGGCTGGGAATAGCTCAGCGGTAGAGCACTTGCCTAGCGTGCTCATGATCCTGGGTTCAATCCCCAACACCAAATAAATCAAGTCTACACACGAATGCATTTTGCTGGCATGTGCTAACACATGCCAATAGGCAGATACTAAGGAAGACCAAATACGAGAATCATGAGTATGAACATCCAGAGCCACACCTTGAAATGGACACAGTGACCACACCTACAGTGCCAGCATTTGGGAAGTAGAGCTAAGAGTGCTGTAACTTTGAGCTAACTCTGGCCTTAGACCAGAGGGGATTCCAGACCAGCTAAGGGCTGCAGAGCAAGATCCGGTCCCAGAAAGACAATTTCCAGCCCATCTTACGAGAATGTTTAAGTAGCCCTTTAGATGGCATACAGGTATCCAGAGAGCAATTCTGTCTCCCCCTTGCTCTCCAGCTCCCTAAGGTGTCCTCTGTAATAGAGGCTTATTCAGTAGATGTGTTCCTGGCTGTAGGATAGGCATCAGGCCCTCGGGCATAGCGCCATTGACTTCAGGGTCCCAGGAAGATGTCCCTGTCTCTGGGTACTGCCCACCATGCAGTTGAACACTGATCAAGGTCTGAGCAAATGTGGTTTGCCCTCCCCATTTCATCAGAGCCTGTGGTGACCCTGGGTGACAAGATCTTGCTTCAGCTCCTGCTGACTGCTGAGGTTCACAGAGCCAGCAGTCTGCCCCTGCCCTCTGCTGACACGTCTGCCACTCCATGCTGTCACATGGCCCCTAGCACCTGTAACACAGCTTCAAGAACACCAAGCCTTAGCACCTTGCTTGTCTTTCCATACGTGTGTGTGTGTGTGTGTGTGTGTGTGTGTGTGACCAGTATACATGGCCATGCCAGGAATATTGTGGGTTTGAGGAAGGTGTGCCAGTCACTTCATGCTCCACCTGATTCATTCTGTGATACTCCTCAGGGTTTCCTGCAAAGATGAGAAAGGAAAGCATTCCCTGGTATTTATATCCTCTCCTCCATGTCTCCCAGAAGCAAGCCTGAGCTCCCAGCGTCACAGACCAGTGGTTTCCACCACAGAATTCAGGGAGGTTGATTCTGTATTCCCGTCTGTGAGAAAGGACATGGGAAAAGAATCTGGAACTTTAAAACAACAGCCTGACTTTATAGTATTATATGGTGTCTTAGTTAAGGTTTCCATTGCTGCGAACAGACACCATGACCAAGGCAACTCCTATAAGGAACAACATTTAATTGGGGCTGGCTTACAGGTTCAGAGGTTCAGTCCATTATCATCACGGCAGGGAGCATGGCAGCGTCCAGGCAGGCATGGTGCTGGAGGAGGAGCTGAGAGTTCTACAGACTTGATCTGTAGGCAGCGAGGAGGGAACTGGATGCAGCTTGGGCATTTAAGACCGCAAAGGCCCACCTCCACAGTGACACACTTCCTCTAACAAGGCCACACAATAAGGTCACAGCTCCTAATAATGCCACTCCCTATGGCCAATCATTCAAACATGTGAATCTATGGGGGCCATACCCATTCAAACCACCACAGGTGGTTTAAGCCTTTGTGTGTATGTGTGTGACAAGGCTTCTCACTATGTAGCCCAGGCTAGCTTTGAACTTATCTTCCTGCTTCAGTTTCCCGAGTGCTGGAATTCCAGGTATGTGCTCAAGCCCCTCCCTCCCTCCCTCTCTGTATGTGGGGATGCAGGGGACACTCCCATTGGCTTGTATGATATAACACTTGGTTGCTCTGCTGGCTTATATAATATCAACTTGGCACAGGCTAGAGTCGTTGAGAGGAGGGAATCTCCATTTTTTTAAAAAATGCACCTGTAAGATTGGGCTGTAGAAAAGCCTGTGGGACATTTTTTAAATTAGTGATTGGTGGGGAGGGCACAGCCCACTGTGGGTGGGGCCAGCCCTGGGTTAGTGGGCCTGGGCTCTATAAGAAAGCAGGCTAAGCAAGAGATAGGGAGTAAGCCACTAAGCAGCAATCCTCCAGGTCGCTCCCCATTCCCAACCCCGAGTTTGAGTTCTTGCCTTGGCTTCCCTCAATGAACTGTGGCTAGGAGTATTATAGGTCTTCCTTCTCAGGGGGTGAGGGGGTCATGGCCACTGGCCCTTGAGGATAGAGAGCAGACGCGGCAAGCAGGGTTTGGAAGGCCATATGATGTAAGAACTTCCCAAGTCAGCTGCAGTGGGACAGCTCTACTCTGTTGTTCCAGGGGTAGGGTACATAAGGGCTCTTAGGGGTATGGTGGAGAGGGTAGATTGGTCCTAACACAGCACCTGATTATCATGCGGGAGGGGAGCTAGAGCCAGCCTTGTGTGCTGAGTCATGCATTGTGTTGTTTGCAGAGAGCTCTGCACAAGGTTGTCCTCCAAACAAAGCCAGGCATCTGTGCTCAGAGACAGTCTCCAGACAAGGTCAGGTGAGAAGTGGGAGCCCCACTGAGAAACAGAGTCCTCCATTTGCACTAAGCTTAGAGATCTATCCAGACATGGTGGATTGTGACTGTAACATCAGAGTTCCCTAACAGGAAAGTCAAATAAACTCCAAGTTGCTTTTGGTCATGGTGTTTCATTACAACAACAATAACCCTAACTAGGAGAGTCTCCAGTTAGAGAACTGTTTGGGAAGGATTAGAAGGTGTAGACTTGTTGAAGGTGTGTCACTAGATGTGGACTTTGAGGTTTTAAGAGGCTCTGGCAATTCTCAATGCTCTGCGTCCTACTTTCAGATCAAGATGTGAGGTCTTAGCTATTCCCAATACCATTAAGGACTGTGACCCTCTGAAACTATAGCCCAAGAAAACCCGTTCTCTTATAAGTTGCCTTGGTCATGATGGTTTGTCACAACAATAGAAAAGTAACTAAGACAGAATCCAACCCAGGAGTACATGCTAAGCACTCCCTGGGCCACTGAGTCTGTCTCCTCATTCCTAACCAATTTTTGATGTCAGAATCAGACCTCCCCCTTCTTTTGTAATAAACTCTATGTTTATGTGGGGCAGATAGATGCACAGGCCAGACAATGACAACAACACAGTGCTCAGAAAGGCATGGAAACACTAAAATGTGCTGAATCTTTTTCAGAACAGCAAACAGCTGGCCACTCAGGATCAAACTATGGAATCTCAGGAGAGTTTTAGGAAAAGGACCAACTACCAAAACAAAGGCAAGATGTAAAAAAGATAAAGGCATAGGATGCTGAGGCTGGACCTCTGGGGACAATTGCCACCAAGGAGGGACAAGGGGATTCTGAATGAGAGCTGTGACCTGCCATTAAGAAATGACCCATAAGTTGAGGCTGGAGAGCTGGCTCTGGTTAAGAGCACTGGCTGCTCTTCCAGAGGACCAGGGTCTTATGGCCTTCGTAATTACCAAGCATGCAAGTACCTGGCATACATGCAGGCAAAACTTTCATACACACACACACATAAAAAATTTTGATTTTAAAATGAAAGAAATAACCCAGTCAAGCAGTGGTGACACACACCTTTAATCCCAGCACTTGAGAGGCACAGGCAGGCAGATTTCTGAGTTTGAGGACAGCCTGGTCTACAGAGTGAGTTCGAGGACAGCCAGGGCTACACAGAGAAACCCTGTCTTGAAAACAAAAAAAAAAAAAGAAAGAAAGAAAGAGAGGGAGGGGGAGGGGAAGGGGGGAAAGAAGAGAAAGAAGAGAAAGAGAAAGAGAAAAAGAGAGAGAGAGAAAGAGAGAGAGAGAGAGAAAGAGAAAGAGAAATGAAAGAAATGACCCATAGGAGAGTCTGTATTCTCCTGTGGACCATCTTGGTTTCCACAGGAATGCAACCCAAATAGACATACCTTTGATGCCAAGAAGGCCAGTGTCCAGTAGACAGAGCGTGACTAAGAATGGCTTCCACGTGACAAAAGCTAAGTGGTCTAATCCAATATGGCTTACCCAACCAGCAGAAATATTCACTATTTAAAAACAATTTTATACATGAGTACTGTACTTATATCATTCTAACTCCTCCCTTGACCATCCTACTCCCTCCCAAGTTCATGATCTCTCTTTTAATTTTTACTGGTATTCACACACACACACATGCGTGCGCGCGCGCGCACACACACACACACACACACACACACACACACACACACACATGCACGCACACACATGCACATCGACACTGGCACACCAGCTGTCTGTGTCATGTACAGGTCATGTCTAGGTGGCAGGAATGTTAGAGTGTCCTGGGAGCAGCTTCCCTATCAGAAAAGATATTATCTCACAGAAGGCTTCCTGGTCCTGTGGCTCTCACAGTCATCCCCACACCCTCCTCTTCCAGGATGTTTCCTGAGCCTAAGGTGTACTTGTGTTGTGGATGGATCCGCTGTGGCGGGACACTCCACGGTCCGCTGTGGACTTCTGTCATGGTCTCCATCTTCTGCCAGAAGCATCACTGATGAGGGTGAGAGCTACCCTTCTGAGACTGAGACAGAGCTGGGTGTGACAGGGCCAGGCTGGGAGGTTGGAGACAGTGCAGGCTGGCAAGGGTTTGGGGGACTCAGCTGGCTCGCCCAGCACCAGAATATGAAGGTCTCGGTGACACCATGTTGGCAGAGCAGCTGTGTAGGTTTCCTCCTACATAGTTCATAAGGGAAGAAGTTAGGATGACTTTCCTCAAACTTCAGACTGGCTAAACCTTGTTTGTAGGCCTCGTTGACCTTGCCTTCCTCCTCCTCCTCCTCCTCCTCCTCCTCCTCCTCCTCCTCCTCCTCCTCCTCCTCCTTCTTCTTCTTCTTCTTTTGGTTTTTTGAGACAGGGTTTCTCTGTGTAGCCCTGGCTCTCCTGAAACTCACTTTGTAGACCAGGCTGGCCTCAAACTCAGAAATCCTCCTGCCTCTGCCTCCCGAGTGCTGGGATTAAAGGAGTGCGCCACCACGCCGGGCTTGCCTTCCTTCTAAGGAAGGAAGTACTAAGAAAGGGCCAGTTTTGTTTCCTCAGAACCTCTGACTCTCTCGTAATGCTTCCCTGTGTTCTCATAGACATGCCCAGCACCCAGAGACTAGCAGATCATCTCAGAAAGTTGAGCGTGGATGTGATAGTGGCATTTTATTATACGTCATTATTATATTTATTATTCTGATTTATTAGCAGGGGTGCACATGCCATGATGTGCTTGCAGGGATCAGAGAAGAGCTCCCTCCTTCTACCATGTGAGTCCCAGGAATCGAATGTTCTATCAGCAGGTGCCTTTCCCACTGGATATCTTCCTGGCCCATGATGTTGTACTTTATTCAAAGCAAGTGTAGATTTTAGGCAAGTTAACGGTTCTGTTAAAATATATATTTGAAAATCCTACCCAAGATAAAGACCCAACATCCTAGAGAGAAATCCGGTGACTTATCAGAGAAGGTGTTGTTTGGTTTCAGATTCTGCAGAGGACAGAGAACTAAGAAGCGCATATCTTACGTACTAAAGCAGACCTGGCCTCCAGGATCTCCAGCACCCTCAGCCCCTACCTGGCATACCCTGCCCTCAACCCTGAACTTTCAAGCCAGGGGTTGGGCTGCTCTTCCCACAGAGGCTCTTCCCTACATAAGCCAGGAATCAATCTCTCTCTCTCTCTCTCTCTCTTCCTCTCTCTCTGCACATGCACACGTGCACTCTTTCTCTCTTTCTCTTGTCTCGGTTCTTGGGGCCAGTGAACTCATCTGAGAGCAGCTTCCCAATAAACCTGCCTTTCATATAATTAATCTGGCTTGAATTGGGTCATTTCCCTTGCGGAGAAATTATTTATCAGATGTGTCTAGTTGCAGGCTTTCAGAGGCGACAGTTTGTCATTGAACTCTCCTGCGCCTTCAAGTTGCAGTAATGAGCAATTAGGAGAGAGTGAGGACTGAAGGGAGGTGAAACAATACAAGGGATGTGACGCTGACTGGTTCCTTCCCTGTCTTTGGAAACCGACTGACATAAAGCCTGGAGATAATGTTCATTCGCCATCTATAAATTTTCCTATGGCTTGAAAGACCAAGGAAATTTGGGCAGGCCATTGTCTTAGTTAGGGTTCTATTGGTGAAGAGACGCCACGACCAAGGCAACTCCTAGTTGGGAAGGAACAACATTTAGTTGGGACTGGCTTACAGGTTTTGAGGTTCAGTCCATTATCTTCATGGCAGGAAGCATGGCAGTGTCCAGGCAGACATGGTACTGGGGAAGGAGCTGAGAGTTCTACATCTTGATCTGAGGACAGCCAGGAAGAGTGTCTCTTCCACCCTGGGCAGAGCTTAAGGATAGGACCTCAAAGCCCACTTCCACAGTGATACATACTCCAAAAAGGTCCCACCTCCTAGTAGTGCCACTGCCTGATCAGAGCATATTCAAACCACTACAGCCAGTTTGGGTAGCTGGTCTCGTTACTGCCTTACTTTTTCGGAGGATCTGTGTGAGACAGAGACTCCCTCTCCTCTTCTCAAAGCTACCGGCTGGGGAGGACAGGAGTGGTGCAGTCGTCCGAGTGCCACATTATCTGTTCACTGTGTGTCTGCATTTACCAGAGCTCTGGAGCTCAGCCTCATTACTGTTTTTTGTTTTCTGTTTTTGTTTTATAGATGCACTAATTCCAGGCTTGGAGGTGTCAAGGAGTGACTTTGACGTGTCCCCCACAGCCTTGTGGGGTGCAAACTTGGTCCTCCAGATCATGGCACTAGTTTGAGAGGTAGTGACAATCCATTCAGAGGAGCATCTTCTTGACAATTATATCAGATCCCTAGTCCCGCCCCCGTCTTTACTTCCTATTTGTCATACACTCTCATTACCATGTTGTTCTGCCTCATAATGACCTCACTGACCAAGGACTATGAATGATGAGCCCCAAATAAATCCTTTCTCTCTCGAGTTATTTATTTCCAGCATTCTGAAACAGCAGCGAAAAGTCTTCACACAGGGTTTCATGCAAACAATGGGAAAGGAGGCAGACATTGCTTCTAGACCCTCAAGTCCCATTACTAAGCAAAGTAGCTCTCCATGAGGAGATGCCTTGGTTACGGTTTCTACTGCTCTGAGAAAACATCATGACTAAAGCAACTTGGGGAGGAAAGGGTTTGTTTGGCTTACATATCCTAAATCACGGTCTATTAAGGGAAGCCAAGGCAGAAACTCAAGCAGGGCAGGAGCCTGGAGGTAGGAGCTGATGAAGACGTGCTGCCTTCTGGCTTGCTCCTCATGGCTTGCTCAGCCTGCTTTCTTATAGAACCCAGGACCACCTGCCCAGGGATGACATCACCCACAGTGGGCTGGACCCTCTCTCATCTATCACTAGTTAGGAAAGTGCTCCGTAGGCTTCTCTATAGCCTGCTCTTATGGAGGCATTTTCTCAACTGGGGCTCCCTTCTCTCAGATAACTCTAGTCCGTATCTAGTTAACCTAAAACTAGCCAGCATAGGAGGCCATCATAGTGAGGCTTGAGAGAGAAAGGAAGCTGGTATGAAAGACTTAGTGGACACAGGGAAGAGGATACGCTTCCAGGAGCCACAGTGTCTTAAGATACTTTTCTACTGCTGTGGTAAGACATCATGATCAAGACAACTTATAGAAGAAAGGGTTTGGGGGCTGGGCACTGGGTTCAAAGGTTAAGAGGACTGGCTATTCTCCTAGAGGACCCAGGTTTAATTCCCAGCCCCTACATAGCAGCGTACACTATCTGTCACTCCAGTTCCAAGGGATCCATTACCCTCACACAGACATATACATTCAGGCAAACAAGGAGGAGGAGGAGGAAGAGGAGGAAGATTAGTTTTGAAGGGCTTGTGGTTTCCGGGGTTTAGAGTCCACAGTGGAGGAAAGGAGGTGGCAGGCTGCTCTAACAGCAGCTACGGGCTCACATCTCAAGCAAGCCGGAAACAATGCAGGAAATGTAGCAGTCTTTTGAAACTCCAAAGCCCATCCCCAATAACACACGTCTCACAAAAATGTACTTCCTGATCCTTCCCACACCATTCCACCAACTGAGGAATAAATATTCAAACATATGAGCAGGGCGTTCTCGTCATGCAGGAACCGCATATTGAGCCAAACCATGCTGTGTCGACACCCTCACCAAAATGACTGTTCAGACCCCTTCCCCCAGGCAGATGGAAGGAAATCTCATCTCACCCTCTAGCCTGTCACAGGAGTGTTGAGTTCCTGCATCCAGGAGCCAGGAATGATGTTCTTGGTTCCTAGGGAGTAAGATGGGACCTTCACAATGTCAGCACAATCTCGGATGACACTACCTTCCAGGACAACGAACGGACAGCAGACACCTACAAATAGCCAGGTGTGGTGAAGACGTTCCAACATGGCCCACACTTCCTGGTTGCTTTCATTCCTGTTCTTTTGAGGCAGAGTCTCCTGTAGCCCTGACTAGCCTCCACCCAGATATATAAGCCAGGTTGGCCTTGAACTCCTGATCCTCTCACTTCTGCTTCCCAAGTGGTGGGTTACAGGTTTACACAACCACACACCCAGCTTGGTCCATACTGTCTTCATGGAGGTATGGATGTGTGTGTGTGTGTGTGTGTGTGTGTGTGTGTGTGTGTGTGTGTGTGTGTGTGTGTGTGCAGACAACTTTGGGAGTTGGTTCTTACCATCTACCATGTGTATCTTGAGACTCACACCCTGGTGGCCAGGCTTCATGGCAAACACCTTTACCCTCTGAGCTATTCCCAGCCGTGGGGTGTGGTCTCGACAGCCAGGACCTGCTTTTTTGAAGAGAATACTCTTGTGCCTAGCCTTAGTACTGATTGGAAGAGCTCTAAATGAAAGAGCTGACTTTTGATATCATTTATGGCCCCAGAAGAAAGTCACCCCAAGTGTCAAGCAGTGTTTTAGGTGAGCATAGAACCGGAGCCAGATGTTGGAGGGCTGCTAAATGCAGATCCCCAGCCCAAGTTCTGCTTGAGTCCTCGTCTCAGGAAGTAGGAACCAGGAACCAGGAGTCCACAGGTTTTGTTTTAAAGATTTTTAAAAATTTTTTATTTTATGAGTATGGGTATTTTGCCTGGTGACCAAGCCAGCTCAGTCAGTCAACAGGTTATGCAGGGAGGGGTCAAAGATTAAAAGGAAAAAGAAGGGCTGGTGATATGGCTCAGCAGGTAGGAGCACTGACAGTTCTTCTGAAGGTCCTGAGTTCAAATCTCAGCAACCACACGGTGGCTCACAACCATCTGTAATGGGATCTGATGCCCTTTTCTGGTGTGTCACAAGACAGCTACAGTGTACTTATGTATAATAATAAATAAACCTTTGGGCCAGAGCAAGCAGGTACTGAGCAAGCGGGGTTGACTAAAGAGAGCAGAGGTCCTAAAAATTTAATTCCCAACAACCACATGAAGGCTCACAACCATCTGTACAGCTACAGTGTACTCATATAAAATAAATGAATAAATAAATAAATAAATCTTTAAAAATAAATAAAGAAAAGAAAAGAAGAGAAGAGAAGAGAAGAGAAAAGAAAAGAAAAGAAAAGAAAAGAAAAGAAAAGAAAAGAAAAGAAAAGAAAAAGAAGTTGGGCGGTGGTGGTGCACGCCTTTAATCCCAGCACTTGGGAGGCAGAGGCAGGCGGATTTCTGAGTTCGAGGCCAGCCTGGTCTACAAAGTGAGTTCCAGGACAGCCAGGGCTAAACAGAGAAACCTTGTCTCGAAAAAAAACCAAAAACCGAAAACCAAAAACCAAACCAAACCAAACCAAACCAAAACAAACAAACAAACAAAAAAAAAAAAAAAAAAAAAAAAAAAAAAAAAAAACAAAAGAAAGAAAGAAAGAAAGAAAGAAAGAAAGAAAGAAAGAAAGGAAAAGAAAAAGACAATTAGACAATACTGTAGCATGACCCCAGCCTGTTTCAAGGCTGAAGTGGGTTTATTTTTCCCAGTCTTCTTTTATACCATTTTAAGTCCTAGGTTTAGGTTCTCAGTGAAGGAACAGACAAGGCAATAAACAAGTCCTGTGATCACTGTTTCTAGGGGCTTATTAGGATGACCAAGATAAAAGGAATGTCACACAGGCTGAGTTTACCTTGAGTTTTGTATTAGCCCCAATGTAAATATTCCCACCTGAGCCTACTTCCTTGTCCTAGTCCAAAGTCAAATTCCTGCCTGAGCTTACTTCAGTGTCCTGACCCAATGTCAAATTCTTGCCAAGTTTCTAGAGGCAGTCCCAAAAGCTCTTCAGAGCCTAGACGTGTGTCTCTGTACCACACACATACCTAGTGCCCACGGAGGACAGAAGAAAGTTACCTCCCCTTGGAAATGGAGCTGCAACTGATTGTGAACTTCATTGATTGATTGATTGATGAGGTGCTGGGAATCCGGCCCAAGTCCTCGGGAGGAGCAGCCAGCGTTCTTAGCTTCTGAGCTACCTCTCTATCCCAAGCCCACAGTTTAAACCCAGTTCAGGCTAGGACTTGTTCATGGTACTTCCCATGTTCTGCATTTAGTTTATTAAGCATTTTCATTAAGCCTAATTATCCAAACAACGAATGGCAAGTACAGCCTCGCACACTCGAGTAGCAGAATTATCATGCAAACAGTGGGAGGAATTCTGTAAGTCCATGGCTACAAATGGAAAGGTTAGTTCTCGGACAGTACCGGTATCAGCATGCAAAGCGTGTTCGCCGATTGCAGCTATGGTAAATATATAGGGTGTGTGTGCAGCAACTAGAAAAAAATAAAAGCTGAAATGCCCACCTTGAGGAGCTGCAATTAGAAGCAGCCTTCTCTGCCTTCAGATTCTCCTGCTGTTGTCTTTAAAGGAGAAAGAAGAAAAAAGAGATTGCATGCTGTTATAACATTGTATTTAATTTCTTACTGCTGTTATTCTTGGTTTGCTTTCATGAGACAAGGTCCTCTGTAGCCAAGGCTGACCTTGACGTTGCTGTGTGGCTGAGGATGGTCTTGAACTCCTGATCTTCTTGCCTCTCTTTCCCTGTTACAGCACAATGCTGTATTTGAAATAGCTATCCCCTCACCTCTGGCCCATATGCCACCTACCATGCATGTATCAAATGTTCCACGAGGCACTGCATAAGCTAGAATTGGAATCAGACACCCAAGCCCTCCCACGAAGAACTAAGCTCTTCTCACAGGGCTGGGCTGACCCACTGTTTCCCATATGCAGAAGCATCATGGAGTTACCTGGGTCGTGGGGAGACGCCACAATGTGCATTGCTTTGGGCTCAACTTAGCATGTGGTCCCGAGGTATCCCTATACAACAAAAGCAGGCAAGAGTGTGCAAAAGCCTTTTCGGCAGCCTCAGCTTCACTTTGAACTATGGATAATCCAGACTAACTGGTCCTCCCCAGCCAGACTTGAGTTCTCCATTTTGTATAAAGAATCCACTCATCTGTCTTATTCCAGGGGTTCCGGGGAGACCTGGTATGCTACGGAGACACTGGGGGTGGGAAAACCTGTCTTCCTCCTTTTGACATCTACAGAAGACAGACACTGAAGCTTCCTAGCTCCAGGGGGGAGGCAAGCTTTGGGAGTCAGTTCAGGGGTGCAGCTCTATTCTGCATACCAGCCCCCCTTTCCTCCAGCCTCCCTACAGACCATGAATGCTCTGCTCAGGATCCCAGGCTGCTGCCAATTACAAAAGGACTCTTAACTCCGTTTTCACAGACCCTTGATTGATAGCACTGGTGAGTGAAATTATAAGCCTTAATGATCACGTTAATTTTGGGGGAAAGGGAATCGGTCAGAAGAGGCCCTCAATCACAGGCTCTGCAATCAGCGGGGTGAGCTCAATGACAGGCCAGAGCAGGAGAAGAGGGGGAAGAATTAACTTCTTAAAAGGTCACCAGGGAGCAGAGGGAGAGCAACCAGACACAAGGGACGAGGCTCACCAACAGTTCCGGAGCCTGAAGATGCACCTTCCTGAGCTGGGGCATCCAGCCTTAGCTACAGCAGAAGTCACTTGGTAGTTTGTATCAGACTGGCGTCTCGCTCAGTGATTTGGCACCTGACACAAAGCCCTGGGTTCAACCCACATCACACATACACACACAAACAAAACATTCATGCACACACACACACACACATCACATATAACACATAACACACATAGCACATAAACACACAATACACATAACATATAACATACATAGCATATACACACACACACCACACATCACACACATACAACACACACACACACACCACACATAAAACGTAACATACATAGCATATACACACACACCACATACACACCACACACACACACACCACACAATATGCACATACTACCCATACAAACAAAGCATACATATACACACCACACACACAACATGCATAATACATACACAACACATATAACACTCACAACACATACATATACACACCCCACACAAATATACGTGAAACATACATACACCATATACACATCACACATAACATACACAGCACATACACACACACACACACACACGCCACATACATACAAACAAAAAATACATACACATAGCACACACACAACACACATAATAATATACAACACACACAACATATACACACAACCCCCACCACACACACACATATCTGATGCCTGGGCCCTACCTCCAGAGGGGCTGATATGATTGGCCTGGACTACAGCCTGGGTATTAAGCTTTTCAAAGCTCCCCAAGTGGTGATGGTGATGATGATGATGATGATGATGATATCTAAGTACACTGTAGCTGTCTTCAGACACAACCAGAAGAGGGCATTGGATCCCATTACAGATGGTTGTGACTCACCGTGTGGTTTCTGGGATTTGAACTCAGGACCTTTGGAAGATCAGTCAGTGCTCTTAACCGCTGAGCCATCTCTCCATCCCCCCACCTCCCACCCCCAGGTGATCTTATGAGCAGCCAAGATGGAGATGGACTTATCTAAGTGGAAGGATTTGGGGAGCTAGTAGCCAAGGCAGAGCACATTTGGAAACGGACTTAATCTGATTATTCTTACCACCGAGGAGAACTTCTCCGGTGGCCTCCGAGGCCCTCTTGAAGATAATGATGATGGGATATTACACTGGAAGGAGGCCAGTTAGGCCTTGCTGAGCTGAATACTCCATTTCACAGATGAAATTTAGAAGAGCAGAGAGGCCTCGAAGCTGATGAGCGAGGGTCTCATGGCCGGAACTCCAAGCTCAGAGCTTGCTCGACCTTGGTCTGTGCTCCTTCCCTCAGGATCATGGCTGATGAAACATCCAGGCTGACCAGGATGGACAGGAATTGTGTCTGTCTTCCAGCCTCCATGCAGAATCTCTCCTGACCCTGGCTCAGTGTCCTGGGACACAGAAACCAGATGATGTTTGTGGCACTGGTACCATGGACAGAATAAGGCCACCCTGCTGGTCTAAAGAGCAAAGCTTGGTGTCCTCATGACACTGACTCTGCAGGCAGTTTCCAATTAGAACATTGTATCACTTCGTCGAGACACAAAGATGCCAGGACACGTGGCGGCACTCTGGTTCCTTCTCTGAGTCTGTCTGGTGCCCCACTGCTGATGGGCCAGCTGGCTGTGTGCAGCTGAGCTAGAGGCCTTCTCCACACACGCCCTGTGGAGGTTAGCAGCAATTGGAGAAAAAGAGCTAGCACACGTTCCAAAACCCTTCAAGCACTACTCAAAATGCAAACCACATGGGAAAGAAGCCATTTGTCATTCGTGGTAAGGGTACTGGAGTTAACTCAGTTTAAAGAGAGTTACTGCCCAGCCTGCTGTCCTGCAGTCTACCCAGTAATTCTGTTCTCTCTCCCTCTCCCTCCCCAACCCTGGGTAGAGAGAGGGAGGAGGTAAGGGGAAGGGAGAGGAGGGGGAGGGGGAGGGAGATTGTTACTTCTGAAGTGATTATTTTTGTTAATGTTCTTTTTAAAGGAGAGTCTGTTCTTTGGGGGCTGGTTGTTTCTGTTGCAGTGCTGAGGGCCAGAGCCCAGGGCCTTGCACACAGCAAGCACTTATTTTACCTTCAAGTGACACTCCAGCTTATGTAGCAAGATCTTTCTCAGTAGAGGAGATCAGCCTCAGTGCTTCCTCATCTGCACGCACCCACTTTCTCCTGACCTTCCTTGTGACATGGAAAGCTGTCAGGTTCGCAGAAGTGGCCTAGCAATGCAGCTCTGACCATGGGGGCCGGGCAAGACCTACTTACCCGGAGCCAGCGCATCGTATGGGAGGCATATTAATGATGGGAACATATGCATTCTCTGTATTTTTCTAACAGCCTCTGAAGTGTTCATCAAGCCTTTGTCTGATTAAGCACTTTTAAATTCTGAGCGGTGAAATGGGCCCTCTCAGACCCTCTTGGCAGGAGTGCAAATTGA
The DNA here is from genome assembly GCF_000001635.26 of Mus musculus. Classification (NCBI taxonomy): domain Eukaryota; kingdom Metazoa; phylum Chordata; class Mammalia; order Rodentia; family Muridae; genus Mus; species Mus musculus. The sequence continues at coordinate 42,558,679 of NC_000076.6, forward strand.
TACAACCCTTTTGGAGAGCCGTTTGGCTGTACCCATCGAAATTAAAAATGCATATAATCTTTGACCCAGAAACACCACTGGGAGACTATCCTACAGAGATACCCCCACGAGGCCACAAAAAGTATACCCAGAAGTTTGTTTCTTTGCAGTTGAGTTTGTTGTAGTGAGAAGCTGTCAATTGACCAAGAGGTGGTCAGAGAACCATCCTAATGTGAGATACCTAGTATGCTTGCTACGTCATGTCAACTAGACAAAACTGCAGTCATTTGAGAAGAGAGAAACTCAGTTGAGAAAATGCCCCTGCCAGATGGCATGTGAGGCATCTTCTTGATTGGTGATTGATGTGGGAAGGCCCGGCTCACTGTGGGTGGTGCCTCCCCTGGGCAGGTAGGTCTGGCTGCCAGTAAGCATAGTTCTTCCATGGTCTCTGCTTCAGGTCCTGCCTTGAGTTCCTGCTCCGACTTCCTTCAGTGATGGACTGTAACCTGAGAGTTATAAAATGAAATAAGCCCCGTTTCCCCCGAGCTGCTTTTGGTGATGGTGTTTTACCACAGCAATAGAAACCTAAGGTACCAAAGTAGCTACACTGGATGAGATCCAACCTGGTATTGCCTAGTGTGTGCAAAGCCCTGGGTTTGATCCCCCAACAGCCAGGGAACAGCCAGACACATGGAGAAAGTAAAGTGTTTCCATTTGAATTGAAGTAAAGACAAGCCTGGAATACCAGCATTCAAGAAGGTGAAAAAGGATTAGAAGTTAGGGCCAGCCTGGGCTACATAGGAAGCCCCTCTTGAAAACAAAGAAAAGGAGATCAAGGAAGGCAACCACGGAGAATGTCTCTGGCTAATGGGTTCAATTCATGGAATCCTAAATTAGATTAAAAACCTTGAGCTATCAATGAAATAATTTGAGAATCTTGAGCCAGGTTACTTTCCATTGGCCAGACCTAGGCCCATGGTCAACTCTAACCTCAGGGGAGGAGTTCCCTCCCAGGTGGCATGATGGGTAACTCACCCATAATAATACCAAGTACAACTGTAATCCCTCTGAGTCGACCTAAGCATTCCCAGTAACATTAAAGGGAAGTGAAATTGGTGTGACAAGCCACAGAACACAGGCCCTCACTGGATGGTCTTTGCTTGATCATCTCTGCTCTTACAAACGAGAACCAAACCAGGCTGGAAACTTTTGCAAACAAAGCAAACCACCAGTTAGCAGAGAGGAGTATCTGCAGGGCCCAGCCTCAAGATGGAAAAGTGAGCGTCTTTACATACTGTGGTGGTTTAAACAGGTTTGGCTCCCACCCATTCATATGTTGGAATGCTTGGCCCACTGGGAGTGACACTATTAGGAGGTGTGGCCTTGTTGGAGGAAGTGCGTCACTGTGGTGGTGGGCTTTGAGGTCCTATGCTCATGCTCTGTCCAGTGCCCAGGAAGAGACAGTCTCTTCCTGGCTGCCTTGGGATTAAGATGCCGAACTCTCAGCTCCTTCTCCAGCATCATGTCTGCCTGGACTCTGCCATGCTTCCCACCATGGTGATAATGGACTGAACCTCTGAAACTGTAAGCCAGGACCAATTAAATGTTGTCACATATAAGAGTTGCCTTGGTCATGGTGTCTCTTCACAGCAATAAAACCCTAACTAAGACACATACTTGTTTCCCCTCTGAAACAGTTTTCTCACATATCCCAGGCAACCCTCTAGTCTGCTATGTGTCAAGAATGACCTCCCCAATGCCAAGGTTACCCATGCGATGTACCTTTCTGGCTTATGCAATGCTGGGGACCAGACCCAGGGCTTCACACACATAGTGGCACTCTATAAACTCAGCCCCAGATGCCACCCTCTCCGTGCTTTTGGTGCATGGTGGCACATGCCTGCAAACACAGTACTGGGGGATGCTGCAACAGGAGGATTGGGCATTCGAGGCTAGCCAGGGCTACACAGCAAGGCCTTGTCTGGAACAAACAAACAAATAAACAAACAATAACAACAGCCCCAGTCAAATCAATGCAGTTCTCTCGTTTGATAGATGGGCTTTCTAAATCTGGGAATTTTTTTTTCAAGATATATTACTTACACCCAATGACAGAGGTAGAGCCTTTGATTTATTTGTGCTTTGGGAATTGCTACCCTGCAGCAATGAAGCAAAACTAGACTAAATGTGGATAAACAGCCCTGGACCCACCAGCCAGTATTATCAGTTCTAGCCTTTGTTCTCACAGGTGCTTTTCATATTTGTTTAATAATAACTAAACCATCACACAAGAAGGTCTTCGTTACCCCTTGCCAATCTTACCATTTCCCAGATCGAACCTCTGTCTACAACGAGGAAAAGCATTTATATCACTCATAATTGCATTAAATGTTCACTGGAACATTTAAATGCTTGCAAAGAGTATCTGGTCTATAGGATGCAAAACTATATTAAATGGCACCAGGTCACATATACCAGGCAATTCATTTTCCCTCCTCTGTAAGTCTGATTTACCCTCACTGAAATGTAAGGACCTAGTCACAGTATGTCCATTCTCTGTTGATAGGCATTTAAGCTGTGAAATGCAGAGCTGAAGGGATGCTCTTGCATACTTAGTTGAGTACCTTTTGCTCGTGTATGGTCCTGAGTGTAGAACCCAGAGCCATGTGCACAACAGATGACTCTTCTAGCACTGTGCTACCCGAGCAAGGTGGACTTCCCATTCTCTGTAGAGTCAGCCACAAGGTGTGGATGGTTGAACTTCTGTGCATCTGCAAGGTCATTTCAGACTGGAACAGAGGCAAACCGGCTCTTGCTTGGTCTGCCACCTCCAAGTCCACGCTGTTCCCTGTGCTGCAGGGAGAACTTCCCTCAGTGCTCCTGGGAACCTGCATGGCCTCTCGTGGTTCCCTCCCCACACCACTCACCAGTACAGTGATTGCAAACTCCTGGTCAGGACTGGAGTCTGGAAACCCAGTGAAATGAAGACTGTTTGCCAGCCTTGGTCTTCCTCACACAGCAATCTTCCTAACAGATGCAATGACATCTGAGAGCCTTAGAGAATGGGGTCTTATATTTTATTTCTTTATTCGCCATTTTACAAATGAGATTCACTGTAGGAAGGGCATTTCTTTTGTTGCTCAGTTTCTTCCTGCTCTGGGCTGGAGAGCTCTGAGCTTTGTTTTTTTTTTTTTTTTTTTGTTTTTTGTTTTTTAATTTATTTTTTTTACACCAGCTGGGGATGCTACCACCTTGTAACTGATGGGGACTAACAAGCCAGAGAGGTGGGAAAGAATCAGGCAGTGTTTATTTAAATTCAATATATTTTTATTCTTTGTAAATACAATGAGTACAACCTTTTAACTTCACAAATCAGTTAATTCACTTTGTACAAGAGAAGTTTGACTCATCCTATGCTAAGCCAGTGCTGAATTTCCCCCCTCGGGCTAGTACCTAATAAATCAAAACGTGAAAAGTACAGCAGCTATTTAAAACTGTTTGTTTCTATATTTCCATAAGTATAGATTCATACCCAAGGAGCAGCTTGAGAGTATAGGATGGTGTGTGGGGGTGGGGGGTACAGGGTGGGGGGAGGTGTATGTATGCATTTGAGGCTTTATTAGAAACCAGAGTTTTCTGAAAGGCATCCAAGAGTCTCAGGCTGTTAGCAATGGAACGTTCAGGAATCTGTTTAGCACGCATCTCCTTGAAGTTCTTTCTGGCTTGTGTCCCTCCCTGTTCACTGTCTGGTGTGACTCGCTGACCCTATGGCCTTTGGTTTCAGCACTTTGATGACGGGACAGCGACCACCTCACCCAATCACCTGGTTCCACGTCATTTGGTTTTGCTGTCTGGACTCCTCCTCCTTGGACGGAGGTTCTCAGTAGAGCTGTTGTGTCTCACCACCGCTGCGCTCACCCTGAAGTCTTGCGGAGAAGTGCCATTGTCCTCAGTTCCTTTAACGAGGTTGCCTGACCTACGGTATGAGAAGAGAGAAGAGAGAAGAGAGAAGAAAGAGAGAAGAGAGAAGAGAGAAGAGAGAAGAGAGAAGAGAGAAGAGAGAAGAGAGAAGAGAAGAGAAGAGAAGAGAGAAAAAAAGAAAAGAAAAAAAAAACAGAAAGGGGAGGAGGAGGAGGAGGGAAAGGAAATCACACAGCATAAGCTACGTTTCGCTTACTCGCTTGGTTCTGAAGGCCACTTAATGAAGTATTATGATAGAAGGAAAATGTTTGATAATACTTTTGATTTAAAACCTAAGCATTATTTTTTAAGTAAATGTTCCAACCCAATCGAGTTCTGAAGGCTGCAGTATATGATGGTGTCACATAAAAAGCTACTGTTGATCAACTGACTTTATGTGCTACGAAGGAGAAGAAAGCATGGCTTGTCTTTCAGCTTTGAATGATTCAGCGGGATCTTCCAGGTCAGAGGCAGAACCTGGCTCAGCCTGTGCTGGTGAGCCCAGTTCACCCCATCCCAGGGCATGGCGACAGTAACTGTTGTAACCACCTGGCCTTTCCAGCTGTCCTGTTTCAGGGGGACAGCAGGTCATAGCTGTTGTTTTGAGTCCGTTGGCATTTTTTTTTTCCTGAAGGCCACTCCCTCCCAAGTTTTTCCTTCCAGAAAGTCTTTTTTTTTGAGGCTTGACCTGCATGTAGATGTCCATCTAATACTGCCCCATCTTGGAAAAGTGGGTACTGGAGCCCTTAGATGTCACTGGATTTGTACATATCTGAAAGTAGTCTTGTAATCGGCACATTGCCGATGGTTTTTTTGAAAAACACTTCTTCTATGGTAGATGGGCTAATTGACCGTAAAGCTGGTAAAAGCAACAGGAGTTTCCCGAATCGGCAGGGTTGGGTGGGGTATCTGCAATAGGAGAAGGCAGGAAATTGATGTCAGGGCCCCACACAAACGGCCATTCACAGCTTATGCTTGAACACACATCATCTCCCAGGGAACTGCCTGACCAGGGCCTCTTCAGAAACATATTGTTCCCGCAGCAGACTTCAGGACAGGTGCCTCTGTCTCTGTTTCACAGGATGACTACTGGAATCCTCCAAAACAGGAAAAACACTGCCCAAATCACATGCTCACTTGCTTGCTCACTCACTCAATCTATCCATCCATCCACCCACCCATCATCTATCCATCCGTCCATCCATCCATCCATCCATCCATCCATCATCTATCAATAACTTTCTTTCTATCTCAATGTTAGCAAAGGGAGTACATTTTTATTTCTAGAAAAATCAGCCTTAAGACACCTGATGCTAATTTTAGCCACATAATAAAAGCAATGCTATCACTGTAGGGAATGACCATAGGGTTGATTATGAAGTTGGCAGTGGAATTCATATTTTTAAATTCTCAACACTCTTGAGCAGACGATTTCTCTCAAATAAAATGGCTTCTTTTGCTAAGCAATTCTCTAAATTATCATTCAGGCATTATACTTTGTCACTCTCAGGAATAATTCCACCCTTATTACACTGCAAATTAAAGACTAAGTTCTGTTGGGTGGCAGTGCCACCCAACTTTCATGTCAATGAAATTGGCATATAATTAAAGATGGGAAAAATTGCTTAACAATGTCCTTACTTGATGTTCAACATACATTTGCACTCAGATGTGCACGTTCATTTCCCCGCTGTCTTTAGATGCTGTGTCCCACCTCTTAAACCCTGATCCTACTCCAGCCAATCAAAGGTTTGAAGTCGGGCATCAACGCCCTCTGCAGAAAAGCATCCCTTCACTAAGAAAAAGCTACCTAAAACTGAGCTCCAGAGACACTTGCGTGGCTGATCCATGTTCCACCTCTACCACAGGTGCCAGAAACTGAGAGATCCTTCATTAATCCCTTCACAGGACCTTGTGGACTGTGCTTAACTGCCCAATAGCCCCACACTACAGAGAGAGTCAAGGAGAACAACTTCCATGTTCACCTTATTGCTCTAGACAAAGAAGAACTTCGTCCAGCCAGACACAAAGCGTATAAATCACTCTGACCGTTTGGATCTCACGGACGAGGCACCAGAGCACACTTACTAAGGTAATACAGAAATGATGACATTTATCTAGGGTTAAAAACAAATGTTAGCTATGGTGGCTCATCCCCATAACCCTAGGACCTGGGAAGCCGAGAAAGAATGGTTGCCATGAGTTTAAAACTAGCCTGGACTATGTACAGTGATAGTGAATCGGGGTAGGTCTGGCTTATAGAATGAGACCCTCAATCAGACAGCAATAACCAAACAAAAACAAAACAAAATGCTCAACTAAACAAAAATACCAAACAACCTCATTAACAAACAGAAAAGCAAAACAGCTAAGTTTCACCATTTGCTCTGTTGGCTGAGCGATCTGCTAGGCTTTCCTTTAGTTTTGGTCATTTCTCTCTTCTGAGGTTCTGTTTCTCTCTCCAGATTGGGCTCAGGTGAGGTAGCAGAGATGCCTAGAGTGTCTACTATGTCCAATACACCAAACCCTCCCTACTGTGAGAAGCTGCTGCAGAAAACAACACATTCTGGAAAGGATGGACCTGGGAGAACCCAGAAACCACAGACAGCCAATTGCCTTGTGCTTGCGCTGGAATGAACCCAGAGCCTGTGTGTGCACAGCAATCAAGTACTCTGTCACAGAGCCACACCCAAGCCAAGTGTCAGCTCCTGACTATTTGGCAAGTGGGTCAGCTACTCATCCCTTCCACTACTCTTACTCTCTAGCTAGGAAAGAGCTGGCCACTCCGTCAGTAAGAACAGCTTACTACACACGCAGTAGTGTCCCTAGAAACAAAACAATACGTGTGTCCATTATCTGGTTGCTCAAGATTATTTTGTAGTGGATTTAAGGACCGCTCCAAGATGAACTCATGCCTGGTACTGTGTTAATTGGGCTAAGAACCTGTGACTAAGGTGGTCATACACCTTAGAGAAGAGCCTCCTAGTATTATGTTGATAAATGAACACTATCAAACTGCTCTCCTAATTTTTATCCATTTACCCATAGTTAGTGTAGCTCCCAGCTCTCACCAGGGGGGCTGCTTTTTCCAGGAGATCAGTAGATGATACTGCAGAGACCCATACAACTGGTCAAACTGTAGAGAATAAGCGACTGGTGGTGGTGGTGGTGGGGTGGGGGCTGGAGAGATGATGGCTCAGTGGTTAAGAGCACAGGCTGCTCTTCCAGAGGACCCAGATTCAATCCCCACCACCCACATTGCAGCTCACACTGTCTATAACTCCAGTTCCAGGGTTAGACAGTGATAAGCAGGGGTGGGATTCTCCCAGGCCACCCTACTGGAAGCTGTCTCTGAGGTCCTCTGGCACCTCACACAACACCTCTGGTGGCACCCCACCCCCCGGGGCTGCACTCACACTTCCTTACTGAAATCCTTCTACCACAAGAAGCCCCTCTCAGGTGTCCTCTTCATTAGCCAACCTTTCTGGGGCTGGGTCTGCTTTATTCTTTCCCAACTAGAATTTCTCTCTCCCATTCTTCCCTCTCTCCTCTCTCCTGTATGAACTGAAGGTGGTGTTTCTGTCTGCTTCACACAATGGTAAGGGCAGTCTCTTGACCTTGGAGATAATTTACATCACCCTACTTGTGCACAGACTGGGCTGAACCAGTAACTGAATTCCATGTTTTCTGCTCAGTGTTCTGAATATACTCCCAGCTCACAGGGTCAGAGGTTAGTTGTGATATACAAGTCAGAGCTTAATGGGAGAAACATGCTCAGATTAGGTACTGTTCCATTTTGTAACTCTGAATTACAAAATTAAGTGCTTCCGGTTTATATGCTATAGTTCAAAGTGGATTTTACATCTCCAGCCGTGGCACTTTACTGTGGGAAAGCGCACATACATAAACTACCAAGCCAGGTCATTTCAATGGTTTTTGTTTGTTTAAAAAAATGCAGTACAATTTTATTCCCTCAACATTGAAAGGGTGACATATGACACGAATAGGGATGTCCTAGCATCTAAATGGACACTGCTGACTTGGGACTTATCCCTTAGTGAGGGAGGCATTAATGGCCTTTGCCCATAGGCTTACCTCCACGGGGTATCTGTGGCTACTGTTGAGATGATCAACATTATCTCTTAGTCTCCGTTCTACTCCAACCTCAGATCTACCACACTCCTAACTTAGGAAGCTAGACAGGTCTCACTACCCTTTTTAAAGCCTGCCTTTTTGTGCCTCGAAATAGATTTGCAAGGACCACCCTGGTGTTGGACTGGGGGAACTTTATTGATCTTCCAAGTTGGAGAGTTTCTACCAATATCCTGCATCAGTTTGAGGGCCCTGCTTAGACGGAGGTAAAGTTGTGGATGCTGGGACCCTGTCAGCAGACACCAACCACTAAGAGCAAGTAACAGTCAAAGATGGCTAAAAGCTCTGTGCTCCTTGAACTTGGGGTTGGCCTATGAAGGAGCGCTCCTGTCTAAGGGACGATCTGTGCCTTTTCTAACTCAGTGTTTCTGACTGCAGTGCTTTTTGACTTTCTCCATGCCTAGACTCACAAATGCACGCATCCTCTTGGTTGGTCAGCTTGTTCAGCCAGCACAGCATTCTGTGCCCGACAATGCAACACACACACACACACACACACACACACACACACACACACACACACACACACGCCACCTAATTCAATTTGCCCTTCTCACCCTCCCCTCTAGAGACAGGTGAGGACATGGATTCTAACTCAATTAACTGGCTGGCAACAGGATAATTAGCCAGGACGTTTGAACTGGCTTCTTACAGCCTGCTGGAGCACTCACAATGGAGGCAATTTTCTTAAGTACACGTTCCCAGCAAACAGCGGTCACCTGGTATGAATGTAGCTGTTGAGAGTTAGCTGAGCCTCATCTTGGAGAGCGGCAATGGCGGCAGCATTCCGGAAACTTCTCAGTTCAGAACCACTGTGTGTAGGAACTAGAAAGGGAGACCAGGAAACTGTGAGAGACAGCAGGGAGTACCGCGGGCACACTGAACGAGTGATGAACAAGCAAGCAAGTTGCCAACCTTGGAATGTCACTTCTGTGAAAACACCACCTCACCTCCTCCCATGTTTCTCCTTCTCCCCCCCCCCCCCCACCTATAGATCAGTCTAGGCTAGGCTCTGAAGTAGCTGCATGAATAGGGTGGCAAGAGATAGGGGTGTGTGCCTGCTTACCAGCTTTGAAAGTGACAATACATTTCAGACAGGCAAATTCAGTGGCGTCTAATCGGAGCTGTCTGAACCGAGCCACCACCTCTTGCAAAGCCTGTATTTCAGATATGATCTTGTTCAGCTTCTGGGAGTCTGTGTTGTCAGTATTCATGCCTAGAATTGAAATCTGGGATAAATCCTCTACTATGAAGGCATTTTCATGTTTTAATATTGATTTTTGACAAAATCCTGCATATCAATATCTATCCAATTGTCACTCCGAGATATCTGGTTCCATGTAAACTGGCTATATTGTATGAAAGTTAATATAAAATCTTCTCTTGGATGATAACAAACACAGTAATTTGCATTTAAATAACAATGCAAGCAGTCATGAATACAACGAAACAACATTATTTGCATTTAAATATAGATTTATAAATGACAGGTAGACTCTATTGTTCCGCGGGAATTTGTTATTCTTTACATGTTGTTCTTTTTTCAGTAATGTATTTTTATGGTAATTTCTACAACAAAGTCATTAAATTGTGCAATTCTTACCAGATACAGCCAGTAGAGTGTTAGCATCAACCGGAATGGCCCATTGTGCTATTCCTAGAACAAACAGTTCTCTCCACGCGTCTTCCAAAAGCATCAGCTGTCATACAATAGATGTATAATATAATATAGTGTGTAATTTATAAATTTATAAACAATTTCCATATGTAAATTTCCGTTAAAGTGTTTTAAATGCCTGTCTTGGTACATTCCCCCCCCCCCAAATAATCTATTTCCCCCCTATCTCCCACATTTTGCTTTTTGAAGTGGTGCTTATAGACACACACAGGCATTTCAGAGTCAGCCCCTCCAGCTCATCAAACTTCAATCCCCTCAGGAAAGAGTTAACCCCTCATGTCCTTGCTTCAACCTGCTGGCCACCCAGAAACTAGCAGCTGCTGAGCAGGTAGGCTGCTCTGGTGTGAAACCCTGAAGACTGGCTGAGCTCCTAGGTCAGGGTTCCCATCCTCCTGGAGAGGGAGAATTCACTAATTCCCAGGAGGCGAGGGAGGGAAAATCAGGCTGTAATTATGTTAATCGGGTTTTGCTGCGTTTACCTCCTCTCCCTGCCTGATTTTTCTGAGACTCATAAGTGGACAGCATCAAGGTGCCCGCCATCTTCATTCTAATAAAATGTGCTACTGAATATTTAAAATGAAAATCTGGCTCCTTTTCCAAATTAATATACTGAATTCCACTTCACTGTAGTTTGCTTATCATTGAAGGGTTTCTAGTCAAAGGCTAAGTGGCAGACAAAAAGTGAATTTTATTAGGATTAGAGTCTACAAATTCTTGTTTTCAGAAAAAGTAGCCAATTTATACATACATGTGTGTGCACGCACACACACACTCGGAGGGAAGCAAAAGAATAAATGTAACCAGTAAATCTGGTCAAAGATAGGACCTACAACCTTGAAAACAATCCTCCACATTTAGAAATCTGTCAAAACCCTAGCCAACGCTGGATGACTTACATAAAATAATGTAATTACTTCGGAAAGCCAAGACTCATGAAGGTTTGTAACTAAATTCACAATTAGACCAAAATGCTTAATTTTTAAATGCATTCAAAATTAGGGTTTTTTACTGCATCGAATACAGGAAATATTTTTAAATGAGAGGTAAACCATAATTGTGGTCATATCTCACGCTAGGAGGTCACATGTGTTTGGCACATCTTTTGCCCTCCTCAAAGAAGCATCTGGAAGATGTGCTTATGATTAGTTAGCTATGAAAAGAGCTAAACTCTCTGCTTTAAGAACTCTGTATTAGGGATCCATGTGTAACAGTGGCAGAGCATTCGCTGAGCACCCACTGAGCATGTGCAAAGTCCAGGTTTGACCAGAAAGAAAAGAAGAAGAAAAAGGAAAAAAAAAAACAAAAACATTAGCCTTTGGGGAAAGGACTGTCACTACATTTCTGTGAGTGCTCTCGAGAGCCTGTGACTGTGGCTGCCCTGATTCTTTCTTCCTCTGTTTTTAGAAAAACAATTTATTTTTATTTTATGTGCACTGGTGTTTTGTCTACATGCACATCTGTGTGAGGGCGTCAGATCCCCTGGAACTGGAATCATGGACAGATGTGAGCTGCTGCCGTGTAGGTGCTGGGAATTGACTACAGAGCCTCTGGGAGAACAGCCAGCGCTCCTAACCACTAGACCATCTCTCCAGCCTCTTAAGATTAAAAAATACATTGACAAAGACGCATCTACCTATGGAGTCATTAGTTAGAAATAAGTATGGCCAGGTGGTGGTGGCAAGCGCCTTTAATCCAGCCCTTGGAAGGCAGAAGCAAGTGAAGCTCTGTGAGTTCAAGGCCAGCCTGGGCTACAAATCAAGTTCCAGAACAGCCAGGGCTACACAGAGAAAGCTTATCTCAAGAACAACAACAACAACAACAGAAAAAAGAAATGTAATTGTGTCATAATGGCATTTTTAATAATTTTTATATTCCCAACAACAAAATGTATGGGATTTGCTAAAATGCAAGGTTTTCTAATACATAATTTTCTTACTTTTGAACACTGTTTATAACTAAAGAATTACGTAAAATTGCTTTTTTTGTTTTGTTTTGTTTTGTTTTTCCCGAAAGCTCTAAAAGCAGTGAAAGAGTCAAGAAAGAAAGCAGGAGTGTCATCCAGCAATATCACGTTTCTCTCACACACGAGGCCCTGGATTTGATCTCTAGCAAGGCCTCCAAACAGACCAACAGGAACAAACCTAACAAGAGACTAGTCAACAAGACAGGTGCACAGCATCACAGCATCTCCTGGTTCTACATGGTGATAAATCCATAGTCAAAACTGTGCTTATCACAGTGGAGAGTAAACAGTTGAAGATTCTTTTGCCACCTTCTACTCCTCTCAGTTTGAGTGTTTGTAAGAAAACATCATTGTATCAATGGTTTTCCTTGTAGCTGAAGCTGGTTGCAAACTCAAGGTTCTCCTGCCTCAGCCTCCTGAGTGAGGCTGAGTGGGGATTAAGGTTGTGTTTCCTGAGCCTGGCTCGTCACCAGTGTTAGGGAACACTTAAGATTTTAAATTTGATGTCTCAATGAAACTGTAAAAAGATATAATGTACTTCTGTATGTGTTTTACCTAGAGCACATCTGGCTACCCTGAAATAATGTAGTTACATTTTCTTTCTTTTTTCAAGATAAGGGTTTCTCTGTGTAACTCTGGCTGTCCTGGAACTTGCTCTGTAGACCAGGCTGGCCTTCAACTCAGAGATCCACCTGCCTCTGCTTCCCAAGTGCTGGAATTGAAGGTGTGCGCCACCACTGCCTGGGCATAGTTACATTTCTAACTAATTATTCCATAAATATTTTGGAACTCTAGAATGATACTGTTAAAGATAAGTGGCTTCCTTGTGGTTCCGAAAGCATGCTTGCCTTGCTGGTACACAGCATGCTTGCCTTGCTAGTACATGCAAGGACATCCAGCTCACAAGGCTGAGCACCCTTGCTTCCTTTCACACATACCCCTTAGTACCCTGTTGGTCGTACCTGATCTTGTAAAGACAAAGTGGAAAAGGCTGGCACACTCTTTGCCCACTTGATGCTCATAAAGAGAAGCCTGGCAGCTGATTCACACACGGACTCAGTGGCCACTTCGTAGAGATACATTGGGGTCCCATTCACTTCATGGGGATACTGAGAGGAGGAAGAAAGACAAATACTGCAAGTGAGGGAACCCCAGCTTTGCAAAAATAGCTGACATTTCAATGCATCGGTGAAACAGAGGCTGAGCTGCTCTGGTTAAACATTCAGTTGCCTTCAAACATCTCTATCTACAGGGTTTGAGAAATGTTGTCTATTGGGGGAAGCATGTTTGCTTTCTCTGGGGGCTTCTGTCTTCCAAAGGGGTGTCTGGCTATTCTGTCCCCTGCAATAAAAATTTTCTTGGGCTGAGCCAAGTTCCAGGCCTGGCTCCCAATTTAGACAAGAACTGCTTGCATTTGTGTAAATAAAAATAGATGAGAAAAAAGTATAAATTAATAGGCATCCCAAACACAAATATGCATATGAGTATTTTTAGAAAGGATTAGTATATTATGGAAATATTTCAATTAGACATCTTAATCATTCACAGAGCATTCCCATTCATAACTGACAACATATTCATAACACTACTTTCCAGAGCTTATTATACATATCAAGGGTAAGAAAGCAATATTAAATATTGTGCGTGTGTATGTGCCCAGGTGTTTGGCTTCCCTACAGTGTGAGGCTGCAGCTGGCCTCCTCTGGGGGGAAATCCTAGGTTCTTCCCCTTCAGTGGGCGCCTTGGGAGGAATCAACTCGAGGCCTGAAATGCAGTCCCTAGATGTGAGCCTTCCCAGGTCGGTCAGGCTGTGACCCTGCCCGCAGGACCAACCCTGGGGGTTGTTTATTGTGGGTAAGGGCAGAACAAAAAATACAGTCTTTTTAACAGGGATTTCTACATTTTCTCTCTTGCGCTGAAATCGTCCAAGATTATAGATCCCGGGGCATCTCAGGAAGCTCCTTCTCCAGGTGGAGCCAACTTCTGTTCTAATCAGTTCTGGCCCCTGGGAGCACCTGAGGCTGCACTCTGGGATTAGACAGCTCCACTCACCAACTGATTTAGCGTTCCTAAAGGTGCAGGTTTCTGGCTCCCCACCCCCGCACCCACCCCCATCCTCAGGAGTGTGCGTGCGTTTGTAGCGCCCAGAGAGTGGTCTACTGTAGGTTGAGCCAAACATCAGCATCTTTGGCTCAACAGAAGGAGCAAGAGACTCAGAGAGAGCTTCTGGGAATTCCTTCATCTTTCCCAGACCGCGGCTCAGCTCAGAACTGAGCGTGGCCTCCCCCTCCCTTTGCCGAAGAGGAGTCTCTTTGGACCCAGCAAAGCCACTAACCTTGGGCGTGGGCTGAGCCAGGCTCACGAGAGTCTGCCGTTCAGGAGTGGCAGACACAGCGGCCAACTCCAGACCGTGCGGCTCCAGCTGCGTGACCGCTGTGAAGAAAGCAGGGGCTGGCAGCGCCGTGGAGGGGAAGTGCGCAGCGGCCCCATTGTCTTCCTTGTGTCCACGGAAGTAGAGAGCCACCTGTTTGCGGATGGTGGACGTCCGAGGACCCCGCTCGTGCTGCACGGCTACAGAGACAAACAGATGGACACATGCCTGGGATTAAAGGCGCGGTGACACTTGGATGCAGCGGGCTGCGGCTCCATCGTCACTTATAGACCCGCAAGGTTACCAAGGGGGCAGAGGTGAAGAAGAGAGAGGGCACGTGTTGCAGGGCGCTTGGGCACGTTTTCCCGGCATGGGTGGGAAGCAGGGATCTGAGATGGACAAGAGTGAGGGAAACGCTCAGCGGTCCTTCCCACCCAGGCATCTCAGGGAAACCAAGGACCCTCAGGGTCTCTGAAATAACAAGATGCTCTCGCTTCCACTATCAAGAAAGGGAGGATCACACGTAATCAGGGTCACAGAGATGGACTCCCCCCACCTGCAGGTCTCCCCCCACACAAGTGGCTTTGGCCTCCAAGCCCCCCCCCCAAAAAAAAGACTTGAGCTCAAGGAAAGCTGGGGGATGGGACAGGGGCGAGCTGTCTCTACCGTGCATTCGAGAAGTGACAATTACCACCAACAGTTTAAACAAACAAATTAATTCAGGGCAATCTTCCACCCGCAGAGCATGACAAGTTGTCAATACATAAGTTCAACAGGTTGGACGCTCCCTCCTGCTTCCTGAGCAGCCAGAGAGAGGGCATTCCAGACAGGCAGCCCCCACCGCAAGGCTCACTACACAGCCACCCCAGGCTCTCCTCCACCTTCTCCTAGGCCCAGGGATGTCCTTGCAAAGCCCAGACCTGAGGAAGGCTGGGAAATGCAGCTTGAAGCTTTATCTAAATCCTGAACTTATTTAGGACCCAAGTCTGGCTTGACTTTGGGCCCTGGGATGTGGGCAGGCCCCTGATGTGTGACACACCACTGTGTGTCATCCTTCCTCTTTAGCCACCCCCCCTTCTCTCTCTTCTGGTCCACCGAAAAGGCTATTGGAAAGCTTAAGGCCAACTCAATGGCTATACTGAATTTGCCAACGAGGACCTGAAATCTCCCACTTTCCTCTCTCTGTGCTTGGAGAATTCCATAAAAACTTGATCATGAGATCTTAGGGAGATTACAAAAGACTGCAAGAAGAGGTGAGAAACGGGGTCAAGATCCTAAGCAGGAAATATGCAGCTGGGCATGGGATTCCTGCCCTCAAGCACTGCCTTGGTGAGTGTGCGTTTGGGGCGCAAGTTTCCCGTGTGGGTATGGGGTTTCCTGGAATACTGTGGGGTCAGCTGGGGACTGCTGCAGAGAGGCTACAACTCACAGCCTGAGGCCAGTCCCCAGCATCTGGAGAGGAGAGTTCTGTTGGGGAAATGATTTACATGCATAGGAGTGCCATCTATTTTCTGTACATATAATTTACTTACTACCCAATCAAAATTAGAAGAATAAAAGCATGTACTGATTACCATCTTTGTTCATGTTGACTTCCAAACACTTCTTCAGTCGACACGCCCTGCATTGGTTTCTGTGTGTCTTGTCTACGGGGCATCCTCCCTAAAACAGACCGAAGGCAGTCAGAGCCCCCCATAGCCCTTAGGTGGGGGACCAGAACCATCCCGGAGTGTGAGTACCCACACACGTGGGGACTCTGGCCAGCCCCCAACTCAGGGCCAATGTCTGGACCCAATGACCTGGGAGGACCTTGGGCATTACCAGGTAAGTGAGTGTCTGGGATTCCCAGGGTTGAGACAAGAAGATCAGTCCTCGACCTCAGGTTATTGGACAAAGAGAAAAGTTTTTCCTGATTCTCGGACCAAGAGAAGATATCATATCCTTGGGCCAAGAGAAGGAGCTCAAAAAGCAAACAGTAGCGGAACAACGCACAGATGACTTTTTTTTTTTCAGGACCGAAGACAGCGACCTGGTCCTGAACTCAGCTGGAAGCTAGCCTGTAGCTATTGCTTGTTGCCATCCTCCGTGTGAGCCCATTGATCTGATAAGTAGACACCACTTACTCTTCGCACCTAGGTCCTTTCCTTTTGTAGTTAAGCCATCCTTGCACAACTACAAAGCAGAGACAACCCTGAGGTACTGAGGACGGGTCTCACTCAACCTAGATCTACGGGGAACAGCCATCCCTGGAATGTGGGTTAAAGCCAGGGTGTTTAGAAGGGAAAGGCCCGTACCATCCCTGGAATGTGGGTTAAAGCCAGGGTGTTTAGAAGGGAAAGGCCCGTAGAGAGAGTGTGGGGGAGGGCGGAGCTGAAGGGCAGAGGAAAACTCAGAAAGATGCAGAAGACAGAGAAGAGGGTAAGGTAGAGTGAAGAATCAGCCAGATAGTGGGGGGAAACAGTTGCTGCTTTACAAATATTTTTCTGACAAGGATAAGCAAACAAATGTCTTATGTAATTGTATATGTGTGGGGGAGGGGAGTCTATAAAAAGATGATTTAGCTGGGTGTGGTGGTGCACAACTTAAATTCCAGCCCCTAGAGGGACAGAGACAGATTTTGGTGAGACCAGGGTGGCTAGGACTACAGAGTGAGACCCTGTCTCAAAATACAAACAACAACAACAAAACCAAGGAAAACAACAACAACAACAACAACATAAGCGGTAAGGCTTCTTCCTCCCCTGTTTAGTTATCTGGCGCTGGTTTTGAATGCAGGGCCGGGCCAGTGTCTACCATTGAGCTGTATCCCCAGATCATGGGGTTTTTGCGACAGAGTCTTCCTGCTCTATAGTTCAGGATGATCTGAAATTTACTGTGTAGCTTAGGCTGGCCTTAAATCTATGATCCTCCTACTTCTCCTGGCCACCACAGCCAGCCTGGATAGTGTTTCTTTTTAGTGTTTGTGTGTGTCAGTGTCATTACTGAGGGGGCATGTATATAGATACATAATATCTATATGTTTTGTTTTGAAGCACTTCAGATGGAACCCAGGGCTGGGAGCACTGAGTGAAATTCCTAGCCTTCTGCACAAGTACTTTATACACAGAAAAGTATTTTAATTTTGCCTCACAGTTTTACATATTCATAAACACTGAAGTTGGAATGAGTATATTTACATCTTGAAATATCCATGAGGAAAATTACACACAAGAACAACTCATCTAATTTTCTTTACCAATTAAAGTCCATTGCCTCGGGTTGGGGATGTAACTCACAGCATATACTCAGCATGCGTACACACTGAACCAACCCAAAGCAAAGGATGTTGATTTGTTTAAAGTAAAGGTAGATGCAGGTTCACAGTGACTTCTAAATGCCATCAGTGCTGTTAATAAGAAATTGAATTGGTGTTTACATAGTCTTAGAACAAGAGAAGAACTTGGATTTTTAGTTCCTAGAAGTCATCACAGCATCTTTGGCCAGCAGTAAAATAGCTCAGTGTAAAGAGTTTCAAATGGGGCTGGTGAGATGGCTCAGTGGGTAAGAGCACCCGACTGCTCTTCCGAAGGTCAGGAGTTCAAATCCCAGCAACCACATGGTGGCTCACAACCATCCGTAACGAGATCTGACTCCCTCTTCTGGAGTGTCTGAGGACGGCTGCAGTGTACTTACATATAATAAATAAACAAATAAATAAATAAATAAATAAATAAAAAAAGAGTTTCAAATGATTTATTATTAAATGTAGTTGGGTCTCCAATTTGAATGATACCTTCTCCAGTATGTTGATAAACCTTTAAAGGCAAAATGTCTCAAGTGGGTTTTTCAGCCCCATCAAATGTACGGAAAGACCTGGAGCCAGTGAGTAGGAGCCTCAACTTGACACCTTTATTTGTTCTGCCAAGGAGAGGACACGGGCCTGATGGGTTTGCTACCACCTCTTTGCAATCACTGCGGACTGCTGTATAAATGTCTTTGAATTGGTGACCACCTCCTTGGAAGCACAACACCTCAGACTTCCCAATTCTGTCTGTTAGATGCATGTATAAGGTGTGTAAGATAATGTTGCCTGGCGTGATGACCCACACCTGAGGTTGAAAGAAGATTGTGAGTTTCAGGCCAGCCTAGGCTACAGACCAAGACCTCCCAACAACAACAACAACAACAACAACAACAACAACAACAACAGTATTCTAAGTAGAGATCTGGCACTCTACAGAATGTCAGACCCATGGAGCTTCTGGGCCACAACTGGATGTGGTGAGCTAGACACTGAGAGCCCAAGAAAACAGGTGAGGTGTTCAAAATGACTTATCTACCCACACAT
Source organism: Mus musculus (assembly GCF_000001635.26). Lineage (NCBI taxonomy): Eukaryota > Metazoa > Chordata > Mammalia > Rodentia > Muridae > Mus > Mus musculus. Next base: position 42,577,109 of record NC_000076.6, read on the forward strand.
GTCTTCTTGTGTGTGTGCTGCCAATCAAAATCTATCAGGAATGGGTAAGAGCAAGTGATCCATCTGAACAAGAACTCACAATAATTTACTAGTGCCAGATGACTTTGTGAGTTGACTTGTGTTCTATACATTAACTAGTGGGATTATTATTATTATTATTATTATTATTATTATTATTATTATTATTATTATTTTGGTTGCTAGAGGATGCCTTCTGACCAAGGAACTCTTAGGAGTCTGGGAGGAGTGAAGGGGAGGCTTCTATGTAAAGATGAGCCACGTGTGGAGTGGAAAGCTGGCCACTTAGGTGAGCATGAGTCTGATCTGGGAATGGACTTAGCTCTGACCTGGGAATGGACTTAGCTCTGGCTGGAAGCTATAGTTGGGCTCTGCTCACTTCCTAACTGCCCTGTGTCTGTGAGATAGGTCAGCCCCTGCCAGACAGAAATGCAACTCAGCAGGTTCTTCCTGTAAGCAGAAAAGGAACATTTGGGGCAATTTGATTAGGATCCTAACTTCCTCTGAGCTTTCTCTTCTAGCCAATCCTGCACTTTTCTGAGTCCTTACACCTGTCTACTTCCAGAGCAGCCCTGCATCTGCAGAGCCAAAAGGACCCAGCATCTAGTGCTGCATGGCTTTTGAGTAGCCAGCGTTCACTCTGGAGTCTTAGCTCAAGGTGGAGGTGGCCATGGCTCAGTGGTCGAAGACTGAGCTTGGCTGCTGCTCAGATTGGGAATGCAAAGGGTGGGCAGCCCAATGGGCCACTTGCTGGCTTCTGCTTGCTTCCTTGCAGTCTCTGGGCAGGCCTTCAGACTAGGTGTGGGCCTTGTTCAGTGTCAAAATGTGACCAAGAAAAACCGTGGGAGTTCTGACTCTCTCCTGTAAACTCATTTGCCTTCTCTAACCTAATCTGGCCTTTCCAGGGCCAAAGGGCCACCCAAAGATGAGACAGAGGAGGCACAAGGACCGAGGTCAGGGAATTCAGAGGCAGCCTTGGCAGAAATTGCTGGGGGGCACGTCGCAGAGGGGAGCCACGAAGCTCAACCCTGGGGAGTACCTGGTTTCCAGACTTGCAGACATAGGTCCTATTCCTTCGAATGCTCCTCTTGAAGAATCCGGAGCAGCCGTCGCAAGCGTAGACCCCGTAGTGCTTCCCGGAGCTGCGGTCACCACACACTTTGCAAGGGATATCTAAAATGCGGCCTGAAAGACGGGAAGAGGGGGAAAGAGTGAGAGGGAGCGCGGGGGAGGAGGGGGGGAGATGGAGGAAAGGGGAGAGGGGGAGCGAGATGCTAAGCAATCTGACCTCTGAGGGGATTAGCATCGGAGCTGCAGTAAAAGCAAATAATGAAGAGATTTTATAGCCAAACTTTTTTTCCCTGAGCAAGTGTCAGCTTCCTACAATAAGCATTATTCATGCACCGCTACATGTATTTGGGTCTCCTCTAATCGCCGAGACCCATTTTGGAATAAAAGATTACAGCAGGCCCGGGCAGCAGCTCGGCCCGCCGCTGCCTTTCTGCTCCGCCGAAAGTTTGGCTGCCTCCCTCCTCTGCTCTTGCATTTAACAGGGGGAAAAAAAAGTTGTTAGTGAGCGCGCAAGGAGACAAACTTGAAATGTAAAAGGGAAAAAGAAGAAAAACAAACACGACTGGAACCGGGTTGGCAGCTGGAAGGCAATCGAGCTTTCTCTGAGCTGAGCCGGGCGCTTGTTATTATTAGGATTATTATTGTGATGCTAATACTCAGATTATTAATGATAATAAGGGTAGTGGTAATTGCCCAACTTTCTTTTTACCTATGGAAAAATGCTTAGTGCTGCGAGTTTGAGAAATTATTTCTTTCAGAAAAAAAGTTGAGGGGGAGGGAAGTAACCGGTGTGAGCAAGAGCAGAGATAGCCAAATGGTGGCTTTCTAGTTGGGGTAGACAGAGGTAGTCACCTCTCCCCCTTTACCCCCAAGTCCTTTCCGCCGAAACATCGGTCTCTTCCCTTCACCACTTCGTGGTGGTGGCATCTTCTGCATTTTTTTTTTTCTGCTGCTGGAGGAAAGGGGAGTTGTTTTTGTTTTTTGTTTTTTTCTTTTGACTGGCTCTAATTTGTCTGGGATTGCTACCCACGCAGGAGAACTTTGCATGGGCTCTCCAAGCCTGGCGGCCTTTGGGAAGAGGGCACTAAGAAGGGGTGCGTGTTTTCTCTCAGGCGTGAGTCCAACAAGTGCCTGAATCAAGCTACTGACGAGGACACATTTCCGTAAACAATGGGAATATTTATAAAACGTGTTAACATTATCATTAAAAAAATACAGTCAACAACAATTAACACCTGATTTTCCCATCACTCCGGGTCAAAGGCATTCCAACTCCGGACCAGGCTATCTCCGGCCTCGTGGGAACCCCACAGCAGCTCCGGGAGCACCCAGATTGGGGGCGGGAGAGGCAGCAGTGGGAAGCTGAGCCAACGGAGCTGGGGAGGTGAGGGCGCTGTCTGCGGAGGCCCCGAGGCGAGGGAACCCCGAGGCGCCTGAGGTGGCTTGCACTCCGGGCTCTGGCCTCCTCTTCCTCAGGTGGAGGGGGGAGTGCGGGGGGCCCGGCAAGGGGAGGTCGGTAAGGACCCGGCTCAGCCCGGGTAATTACAACCCCGCCGCAGCACCTGCCTATAGAGCCACCAGTGACCCGTCAAAAAGAGTAGCATGGGAATTCGGACGGCGACAAAGGCTGGCGGGGGAGGCGTTCGGCGTTGCGGCCACCGCCTCGGCGCCCCCTCTCCCGCAGGGCAAGAGCGGAGATTGTGTTGGGGAAGGGAGGGGCTGGGGTGAATCAAGTGTAGTTCTTGTCCTTCACCCCCTGGGGCCTGTCACTACTCCCCAAACAACTCACGGTCGCGCCTGGACTGCGCGGCCACCAGCTCTGCTGCACAGCACTCCCTGTGGAAACAGAACGCAGAGCTCAGATCTTCCAAAGTTCTCCTCCCTCTGGGTCGCTTGGGGCCCCCTATTAAGGGCTCAGGAGCACTGTCGCCCCAGCTGCCCTTCTCGTCCCGGCAGCACTGAGGGTGAGCCCGAAGGGGAAGCAGTGGCGGGCCGCTTACCCAGGCTTCCCATCCAGATTGGAGCCTACGGTCACTAATTTCTGGAGAAGACGAGCTCAAGGTGGATGACCCTTTTCTGGCTCATTGGTCAGGATGCCGGATTGTCACCACTTGGGCTTGCTGCTCGGCCTTAAGGGCTGACTTCCCCATCCAAGCAAAGGAGAGCCAGAGAGAGAGCTGGGTTGGGGCGGGGCACAGAAGGGAGGGAAGCGAAAATTCCAGGGCATAGAGGGTCGACGCCTCCGACTCCACCAACCAGCCACGTTAAGGTGACTTGGGGTCACAGACAAGCTGGTTGACTGCGGCGTAGCTCTTCTCTTTTAGCAAGCCGAGCGAACTCAGATGTGAGTCGAGCGAGTTTCCTGAGGCTGGAAAACGGTTCTTAACTTCCCTCCCCAGGGGGTCCCCTCAGGGCTTTTTGTGGGTCATAATTGCCTAAAGATATATGGCAGCTTCGATTACTGTAATTACCATCAGAGGCTGTTGAAAGAAGTTAGTCTGGGCTGCAAGGGTGACTGGTCAGGGTCTTGGTACCACCCAGGCGGGAATCCGGGTAACAAGGCTCTGTTCTCCAGCCAGCCAAGTAAGATGAAGCCCTCCCTGCCTCGAGACTGGCCCCACTGCTCTCAGAGCCCCCTCACTGCCTGGACCGCAGGGCCACAGAATTTCCGCTGGCCACAGCCTGGGTCTGAAAACCTGGATGAAGCGGCACTTTTTGCAGGGTCTGCTCCCTCACCCAGAGAGCAAAATTTTCAAAGCCATCGGGCACTGACTGGAGTCTCCAGGCCTTCAAGGGCAATCTCCAAGGCTTGATAAGCTAGAAAACTCAACTTTCCCCAGAAATTGCCTTCTCACGTCATGTGCCCACCCTGACTCCCAAGTCCAGAGTCTGCCAGCCAGCATCTGTCTTGTTCACAGGGCTGGGGTGCTGAGCTGAACGCCTAGCTTCGCACCCACCCCTTCCCTCTTCTCCGAGGACCCACTTTTCAAGTTCCATGGAAGCTTCGAGCTTCAAATCTCAAGAGACAGGTTTGGCTGTTCCAGGGTGAACGTGCCAGGGAGGCCTCCCAGGCCCTTCAACCTCGGTGTTGCCTGGCATGCAGGTTTGTAATGCAGCAGGAAGGGTCTCCTGTTTCTCTTGGGAAAGATACTCACCCAGAATTATTATTATTATTATTATTATTATTATTATTATTATTATTATTATTATTATTTCTGAGCCTGCACTACTTTCCAGAGCTCAGAACAGCCAGGGCAAGGATAGGCCAAGGCTAATGGAAGCCGTGGTCCTGCCCAAGTGTCAGTTGTGCACTGAAGCTGTGGTGAAGTTTCCTTCCCTGGGCCCTATCTCTGACCGTTTTCCCTTTCTTTCTTTCTTTCTTTCTTTCTTTCTTTCTTTCTTTCTTTCTTTCTTTCTTTCTTTCTTTCTTTCTTTCTTCCTTCCTTCCTTCCTTCCTTCCTTCCTTCGTTTTTTTTTTTTTGACGTTCACTTTACTCTAGTTTTTAAACTCAGCACCCAAATCAAAACAAGCGCACAAAATGAAAACACAAGCCACTTCTTACGGGGGCGAGAGGTGGAGGCGGGAACTGCATCCATCCTAAGTGAGACTTCATTATCAGTCCCCAGAAGTAACCAAGACTCTTCCAACTTTCAAAGACCCTGGACAATGAGGGCGAGTGAAGGGGGAGGGGGCGGGAAGGAACTCACAGAGAGCGCCAAAAATGTTATGGGGGGGGGGGGGGACTACACCGGTGGCTAGCGAGTTTCAGGGTGTGCGCACTATACACAGACCCTAGAACTCCCAGCCTCCGGCCTGTGGAAGGCGGGAACTGGAAAGCCCCGGGGAGACCGTTGTACCGCGTAGGCGCCCACCACGCCGGCTCAGGCCTACGCACTCCGAGGGTCTGCAGATTCTGTGCTCGCACACGCCCAGCTGCCCTGCACTTCTGCCTGTCTTTGGAGGTCAACAGAGATCAGTTGCAGCAGTGCGGTCTATGGGAGAGGAAGCTGGAAGAAGAAGCGTCCGGAGTGAGCAGGCCGCAGACTCCTGTCGGTGCTGGGCTCCCGCTCCGAAAGTCCTTGGGATTAGGGATTTGGTCCTCTCTTTGCTAGACTGGCTCGCCATACTTTACATTCCCCAGTTATGACCTACGCGGATTTAGGATTAAGGAAAATGTGACTTTTAAATGGTTTCTGCTTCCCGGTTTTGCAGGATTATTTGAAATAGCTGGAAACGGAGTGCAAAGCATTCCATTCGAAATCCGCTTTTTGCAGAGTTGCTTTTGCGCGCTGCAAGCTCTGAGTTTTTGAGCGGCTGCGTTATTGTGCGGCCGCCTGGAGCTGCGGCCCAGTTCCCGCCCCTGGCTCACCCCTCCCACCTTCGGCACCTGCAGCTAAATAGAAACAGCAGGCTGGACCGGTGGGCTGCCACGGGTCGCAACCTTCCTGATACACCGGGGAGACCCGGAAGAGCTAGCATCCAGAAGCAACGAAATTGCTCTCCCAGTTGCACGAAACGCTCCAACGCAACAGTCTAAGAGAGCTAGGCCAACGGACATACAAGCCCGAGAGAGTATTACTCTGGGGCTCAAATTCAGAGCTCTCAGAAGGACCATCCCGGCCTCCCAGCCTGCCCTCCCCAGGCCACGCGCCAGGACCCCGCGGCTGCCCGAGCGGTACCCACTTGTTGATCCGGCGGGCTTGCTCATGCTGGCGGTCCCGGGGCGCAGCGGTTGGTGGGCACTGCCGGATTCCCGACCCACGGCGCCCACGTCGCCGCCGGCCGCCGCCGCTCTCCAGCCGCCCTCCAGCCTGCGAGGCTCCCGGGCGGGACAGACAGGTGGCTATTGGTTGTGCGCTGCCCTGCTCTCCCCGGCGCTCAGAATTCGTTCCACAGTGGAAATGTAAGCATCCTTAAGTTTCTTTCCCGGCTCTAGCAAAACTGCAGCTGCTGGGGATGCGGCTTGATGTGGACACAGTCTTGAACAGACAGATGGAGAGATGGACAGGCAGGCTGAAGAGGGAGGACAGCGCGAGGGGAATATGGAAGGACAGAGATGGAGACACGGAAATGGTCTTCCTACGGAGCAACGAAGGCGAACTTCCCCTCGTTCCCCATGCTTGGTACTGCTTCCAATCTCTCCCTCCACACAGGCGTGCAGAGTGGGCAGCTCTCTGCAGACTGCAGATCTTCTGTGGAAAGGCGAAAATCACAGCCGCAGTCTCAGAGGCAGATTAAGCTCCTCGCTGCCGGAGCCCCGGCGCCGAGAGGGGAAACTAGATTGCTGGGAGATCTTCCAAGGGGAGAGGTGGCCAGATCCGAGTTTCCGGGGACAGCCGCGCACGCAGCGGCGAAGGGTCCCCGAAGTTCATTACCCTGTGACTTTGTGCCTGTCGCTGCGGGCCGGGTCTCTGGTAATATCTCCAGTAGCGCTCTGACAGGCAGCCGCGGGGAGGGGAATAGGGCGTCCCTGGCCCACTTAGCTTTTCCCCCAACTCCTGGCGGGGTCTGACGTCAGCCATGTGCGGGGAGGAGATGGGAAGAGGGAGGGGGTTAAATGCTAATGATATTAATGAACCTCCAAGCGGCTTCCAAAGAAAATGCAAGCGCTCTCGGAGCTGACGAGTTGAGAGTGAATACGGGCAAGCGGCTCCGTGCGTGCGTGATGGTGAGGACGGAGCCGCTCTTGTAATAAAAAAAATATGAATTTTTATATTTCACGGGAAGGGAGGAGGGGAGGGGTGGTGGGGCTCTCTCAAAACGCTTTTCCCCTCTCTCCAGAATGCCAGACAGATAGATTCGTGGAAGATATTGGGTAGCTGTGTCTGTGTATGATTGTGTGCGCCCGGACATGGCCATGTGAGTTGGTTCATTGTTGGTCTCGCGCCCCTTCTGTTGGGTAAAACTTGGATCTGGCCCGAGGTGAGTAATTTATTCATTTTGCAACTATCTATGGAAAGCCAGAGCTGAGGTCGCGGTGCGCGGTCTTGGGGACTGGGCTGGGATCTTGCGGTCCCTCGGCCTCGGCGTGACGGCTTTGGGCACCGCCGCGGGGAGGGCTTCGCCAGCTTCTTGCAAACAAAACCGGCCAACCCGGAGCTGGCGGCGTCCCTCTCGCCTCCATTGCGTGTACTGAGCAGCTGAGAGGCAAAGCCTCAAAGCCTTCCCTCCTGCGGTTGGTCCCCAGCGGGCGTCGCTGGCTTACCCCTGCAGGCCTGGGGACTCTGGAGAGCTCCGCCACCTTCCTCCCCAGCCGGGTCGCCTACCCGAAATCCTAGAGCTCTCTGGCATCTTGGTCGTGGCGCGGCGCGGGGACAGCGCGCGCCGAGGGAGCCTTGATCTCCGATCTCTAAGAGATTAATTCTATTTAAGCTCCCTCCGCCGCTTGAACTTGTCGAACAAGAGCTTGCCAGCCTCTCCTCGGGGCGTGGGCCCGGCCGGGGGTCAGAGGTCGCGCCTCCAGCTCTCCAGACCGAATTGGAGGCTGGGGGCTGGCGAGCTGTGGACAGCGCTCCTCCTGGTCGCTAGCCCACCCTTCCCGCAGCTCCCTCCTCACCTGGCCGCAGTGCCTGTTGGAGTCTCCCGTGTGACTGCCTGGCCCTGCAGATCCAAGGACCGGGTCCCAACTCGAAAGGGCTGTATGCTCCTGTCTCAGGCCTCAGCACGTGAAAGCAACTTTTCCCGGATTGCCCGAGCCTGGGAGGCAAGGAACCAAGAGCAGCACACACAGCAACTACCAGGCTTAGGGCCAGGCCACTTGGAACAACCGAGAGGCGGGTGATCGTGTCCCATACCACCTCTCCTTTATGGTCTTTCAAACAAGGGCGAGTATAGGGTAAGCTGGGGATTTTTAGATGACAAGGAGGGAAAATTAACATTTTTTTTTTGACAGTCAACTTGGGCTGCCAGCGAGCCCTGCTCGCGGCACAGCTCAAACTCGAACTCAGTGCAAAGAGAGGAGAGGCATTTCCGGCTAGGGTTTTAGAGACAGGGTGCCAGGCTCGGCTTTTGGTCCTCGGGTCTAACTCTTGCCAGAGATCCAATTGATGCTGCTGTGGCAGACACCACCATCGCGATGTGGAGGCAGAAGGGGGGTGCTTGGTCAAGGACAAAGGACTTCAAGTGGAACTAATTTGCCGTGGGCAAAGATGTGGGCAAGTGGTGGTGGGAACTAAACACGGACTTGTCTTCAGGGAGAAGTTTAAGGATTTGTGGACAGGAAGAGAACTAGGGATGTTTCAGGTGCCCAGTCTGGAAGGTAGAAGGACTTGGCTGCTCTGGATTCCAAACAACTCTCGACTCCTCCTGCAGTGCCTGCTGACTCATTTACAGACACCAAAACTTGTGAAAAATACTCCCAAACTCACACAGTTGTCCCCCAAACAAAATTGGAATGTTCTTTCTCCAGCCACTAACTAACTCTTAATCGAACTAGGTGCCAAGAAGCCCACTAAACAGACACGGGTGCACACACCCCACCCCCACTCCACACCGAGAGAACGATCCAATTCTGGCAAAAGCCACAAGGGGCTACCCACCCCGCAGCATATGCGTTCTGTATTCTGGGCGCCCGACTGTAATTATCCGCGCGTTTTGCATAATTCACAATACAGTTCTGAAATCATCGTGATGACTTTCTGGCATGATTGGTTCGGTGGTAAAGGCAGCAACTAGCTCCAGAATAGGCTGGCGTGCTTAGGATTCTACAGCCCCTAGATGCGCAGAGAAGCCCAAGGGCTGCCTGGCCTCTGCTCGAGCCAACCAGCTGAAGGCCACAGGGACCCTGGTTCGAAACTTTGAAAAACTGAAGCTAATTGGGACACGGCTCAAAGAAAAATCTTTAGCAGAGCAAAGACTGACTTCATTTCCCATCCACTGGCCTCAACACGCTGCCCGCCTCATAGGAGGTGCCACAGAATGTGGGAAAGAAAGAAGTCCTTGGCAGACTTCCCAAGGGGCCTACCAGAGGCACAGCGAGGCAACCAGGAGATGGGAAATCAGATCCTGCCCATCTAGCTGTGTAACCTTAGGCAAGCGACTAGACCTCTCTGACCCTCAGACTGTTATCTAAAAAAAAAAAAAAAAAAAAAATTGTGCCTTTGTTTAATTCCAGTTTCCAAAGTTCTCCCTATGAGACTCCTAAGGAGAACAATTGATAAAAGCAAGTGCCATCTATCTTTAACAGACACAAAGATACATTTTTAGGTTGGCAAAAGGGAAAAGCCAAATCCAGAGGTCCTCTGCACTGTTTGTCTGTTTGCTTTCATGACATGGTCCCCCTGTGTATCTGGTTATCCAGGAACTCACTATGGAGTAAAGCAGGCTGGCTTCTTCCTATCCACAGAGATCCTCCTGCCTCTGCCCACTGCGTGCTGGGATTAAAGGTGCCTACTTCCCCCTCACCTCTTCTGAGTCTGCTGCCTCAACCTCAGCTAAAGCCTGCAACCCTAGCCAGGTTCGTTTCATTGAAGGATGACTCCATTTTGATTCAGGGGGAAAATTCATGCAACAATAATTAGCACCCAACATGTGAGGCCTGGGGATGTGGATTAATGGTATGGCCCCTTCCTTACTCAGAGAGACTGGGAGTGGGTATGGACACATAGCAATAGTGGTTTGGGGCACTGCATTTAAGAGTTTGGTTCTGCATTTAAGAGTACTTGTTGCTGTAGCAGAGGACTTGAGTTTGAATCCTTGAACTCTAGTGGAAGCTCGCAACCATCTGTCACTACAGTCTGGAGATCTGACGCCCTCTTCTGGCCTCCGTGGACACCTGCCCTGCATGTGATGTACATGTGTATACATGCAAAACACCCATGTACATAAAACAGTGTTTTAAAATTTGAGACAGGGTTTCCTCTGTGTAGCCTTGGCTGTGCCAGAACTTGCCCTGTAGACTATGCTGGCCTCTCACAGAGATCCACTTGCTTGTGTTTCCTGAGCGCTGGGACTGAGAGGTGTGTGCTGGCTAAAACAGCATTTTTAAAATGTTTTAGATTGAGGTCAATGCAGGAGACACTTGGAAAGTATACAGAGGTTCCCAGATCAGTGAGCAGCATTGTGGGTTACACACAGATCCTGGAAAGTTGGTCTTGGACTGAGTGCATACTCTGTGCAGCTTCTGAGACCGGTTCTTACAGGTCTTTCCTCTGTCCAGACAGTTTAAAGCAGTGCTTCAATTCATGTTAACCAGGCTGTGTGAGAGGCAGGTGAGGGGACCCTTCTAAGTCCCCGGGGAGGTGTGTGTGAGGGGGGACAACTGTTTGTGATGCTTGTTCTGCCCTTCACTGGCTTCCCTCAAAGGATGCCATAGCCTCCTTTCCCTGCCTCTCTCCCTTGCTACTAAATGGAAAAGACCTAAAGAGCGGAGGGGAGGGGAGGGGAGGGGAGTGGAGGGGAGGGGAGGGGAGGGGAAGGGAGGGGAGGGGAGGGGAAGGCAGTAAGCTCGCTGTGGAACTCAGCCCCTTCTTTCTTTACATGCTAGTTTGCATGAGGGAGAAACACGCTTTTCAGTTACTTCTAAGTGTATTGCCAGACAGCCCCTGGCTATGGCTTGCCCAGTAGGTGGATCATAGGGCAGAGTCCCGACAGGTAATGACAGGTAATAGGGGTCCAGTAAGATTCTGCTAAGTGGCAGAACTAGTACCAGCCTTGCTTCTGATTCTTCAGTTCTTCCAAGAGCCTCTTCACACATTGCTTGGCTGCTGACCATACTCAGCAAAAAACCACAGAGAACAATCCAGAAAGCAATTCCAGCTCCTCCAGAAGACAATGGACACTGAGCTGCAGACTTTTCTTAGCACAATGCAGGACAGCGCTGCTGAGAGTTAGTTGTCCGTTATAAATCCTGTCTCTGTACTTACACACACATACACACCCCACTGAGCAGAAGAAATTCAATTCTAGAGTCAAAGAGGAGAGACTTCTGGAGTCTCACTGCATCTTGCGCTAACACTCAAATAGAAGTGTCTGCCCTGCTGGGCTGTGGTGGCCCACACCTTTAATCCCAGCACTCAGGAGGCTGAGGCAGGTGGATCTCTGAATTGGAGGCCAGCCTAGTCTAAAGAGCAAGTTTCAGGACAGCTAGCATTATGAAGATAAACCCTGTCTTGAAAAACAAACTAGGAGGAGGAGGAGGAGGAGGAGGAGGAGGAGGAGGAGGAGGAGGCAGCAGCAGCAAAAGCTACCCAGCCCGCTGTGAGCTTAGCTCTAGTGGGGCTTACATAAGTGGGATGTGTAAGTGAACCTGTTTGCTTGGCATCACAAAGCCCCCACACTCGGTGGGACAGTGTTGGGTGAAAAGGTATAGGGATAGGTTGGGGTCCCTAAGTCTCAGGAGGCACAACAGAAGCTGACTTTCTGAAACAAAAGACTGTCTAAGGGATTCCAAACGAGACCTCTTCCTGGGAGATGCTGGGCACCCATCCTCCTTTGCCCCTTCAGTTCCTATAAGTTACCCGATCAGTTTGGTTTTCTTGTAATGCCCAGACTCTCAGAGCACACAAAAGAAAGGACCACAGTACACATTCATTTTTACTGATGAGGACACCGGGACCCTTCAAACAAACAAACAAACAAAACCCTGTCCTTAGTCACCCATCTGAAAATACAGACCACACAAGAATCCTGGTCTCTTGATGCTCCTTAATATCTATTGCATAGCAGGAAGCCACCCCACACCGCCTAAAAAGGCTTCTCGGAGCTCCAATTAAAGGAGCCTCGCTGGATTCCCAAGGAAGGCCTGGGACTTAGGAGCAGTGGCGTGTGCATCCTGAACCTGAAGAGACAGAACGCCGTCTCTGTGACCTCAGCCTCCTTCCCTCACACTCCCCACACTTCCTCTCTACCGCTGCTTAGTTCCTTGTGTCCTAAGGGATAGGAAGCCTGGGAGGTCTTTTCTGTTTTGTAGATGGGCTGCTGAGATTTACAAGGGAATCACTGGAAGGCAATACGCATGGAAAAGGCCAGTGATTAGAATAAACAGTCACTAGATTAGATCAGTGTGGATTGACAAACTGGGCCTCTTAGCTTTTTTTTTTTTAAAATCATTTTAGCACTAACAGAAATAACTGTTAATGTTAAAACATGTATCCCGATTTAAACGTGGTTAACATATTGGAGGATACTTAACAGTCCTTAATATCAGTCCCTGCCAACGCAGGGAAACATCCAACATCCTAGTATGTTTTGTTTCCAAGAGATGCAGTTCACACAGTACTCCGTTGTCCTCAGTAATTTCAGAATTCACATCACTTACAAAGATGCAGAGTGGCTATTTAAGGAAATCTTTTTAAAAAAGAAAAATTAAAAATAAAAAAAAAACACCCTCCAAAACAAAGCAAACATCCCTCTCTCTGCTCTCCCTCCCCCCTCCCCCAACCCCAAGTGCTTGAGCAAGAAGGAGTCAACCAGTGGGATTCATAGGAGGTCCCTAAGTCAAACGCTGCAGCTGCGTTTTTAAAAAAGGGTTGGATAAACTACAGCCGTTAATAACATCTGTATCCCTACAAGCTAAGATGATGATAGGGGTAATCAGATCTCATGCTTCAGGGCGTAAGATGATTGCTGGCTGGGAGCGCAGGATCTGGCCTTTCAGGTACAGGAGTTCACAACTCCAGAATTAAGTTGCAAGAATTTCTCCTCTGTCCAGAAAATTTCACTTGGAATGGAAAATTTCACATGAGATTTGAAATCAGATCAGTGTATTAACTAATGAACTATTTAAAGCAGTTCATTTCTCTCCACCCCCATCCTCACCAGATACACAGCATGGGCATCTCTGCAAGATAGGACCCCCAGGTTCAGGTGCCCTTTTCTTCTTTGATGTTTTCATGCAGTTTAATGGTGAGTGTATAGTAAGGAATTATCCAATAGAACACAGAAGACAATGAGGATACATAGACTTCAGTCCCCGAATTTATGCTTAGGTAAAAAACTGTGTACTTAGCCAGTTTTATATGTTTCACATATTTGAAACCATACACAAGGGCATTTCCAGTTGCTGTAGTTAGGTGGAAGCTCGAATTATATATGTACACTCAGGGTATGCAGGGGATGAATTGATTCCAAAGGTCCTCATCCCTAAGGTAGTTTTTGTTGGTTGATTGCCACAATAATCAAACACGGGGCCTAGCATTCACAGTTAACACAGTTTGCAAACACCTGTGCAAGTATTAGCAGGGTAAAGCTCCTTTTCCTCAGCTATGCCAACCTGTATTGAAGGTCACAGACCAACAGGCGGCTGAGAGCATTACAGAGAGGTTGATAGCGTTTCTTTCTAGCACAGTGGTTACAGCCTTCTGGGCACGGAAGACAGTCCCACCTCTGGCTTCATCCCTGCTACTAAGGAGCGTTCTCTTTGCTTGCACTCAAAAGGGCTGTTCTGGAGCACATGACTGTTAATGAGATGTTTAAGTGATGCTCCGAAACAGGTTTGGGTGTTTTTTTTTTTTTTTTTGGGAGGGGGGAGGGGGAAGCTTGCAGCTGTTGAGCTACAGACAGCCATGGGAAATTTGTCAGGAGCTCAAAGCACCATCGTTAATAACCATTATTCTGTTGTCTGGGATGTTTGTTTAAATACTGTTGACACTGTGTGCGTATTGTCATCCCTCTAAATTGTAGCTCTTAACCGCTGAAATGTTGTTGAAGACCACCTAGGGTTTTCTCCGCGTGGTGCCGAAGCATGCATTCACCTGATGGGTAAACAAACAAAACAAAAAAACAGGTTTTTTTTTTGTCTCATTTTTTTTCCTCATGTGCAACAAGCAAGACATTTTCATTTTCTGAAAGGGAGGGGAAATCGTTGCGGGTACAGTTGAGACATGCTATGGACATACCCCACCACAGCGAGATAGAAAATGAAGGAACCGAATTAATACAGCTCAGGTCGTCGGAACACTTGCAGATCTGTGCAGTGTGACTGCATTTTAAGACTAGCCATTAAGTGAAGAAATCAGCAACTATTCTTCTCACCAACAGCGAGCAGCCTCCACTTAAATTTTGCTTATTAAGTGAGGTCATTCGGCAGGAGGATGTCTCTGGTGGGTGGGGGTGGGTGAGTCCAACAGCCCGACTCCCAAGTTGAGAGTTGCAGATCGTGGCCGGGCAGTACAAAGCGTTTTCTATCTTGACTTATGAGGAGACAATGGCCGGGCGTACAAAGGCGCCACCTGTGACTTAACTCGGTTGACATCTCTGTTAAGGAGGGCAGAGAGGGGTCGCACGTGCACGCCAACCTGACCCACCTTTCGGGCTGCAGCAAGGTGGCCGGGCTCCGGCTGGATCTTTGGCCCTCAGTTGCAAATTGGGGAGCTGGGGAGGGAAAGAAAACCCGGGTGCTGGGCGTCCGCGAAGCGGAGCCCTGGACCGCCGGCTCGCCGGCCCATTTAACAGATGCGTAAAAGCGCAGCGCGGACTTGGGCCACTAGCCGCGGGTGAGCGGGAGTCCCGGGTGGGGCGGCGAGTCCTGGCCTGGGGGGCCCAACCTTCAGACCGGTGGCTTTTTGCTTCCTTCCCGAAGGTCGCTGCTGACAAATCTATCTATTTGGGGCAAATTGTCAGTGAGAAACTTCCGCTCGAACTGCGCTGGACAAAACCCGCTGTTTGAAAAGGGAAAATCCCGCGGCCGGCGCGGCCGAACAATGCCGCGGGCTGAGCGCCGGGGGCGGCGCGGGCCGCACAAAGGGCGGATTAATTGGGGCCGCGGCGGAGCGCAGCGCTCCAGCCCCACTCAGCCCGCGCCGCGGGGCGCCCCATTGACTGGGCCCCGAGCCCCACTTTTCACAAACTCCAAACAAAAGTCAATTTCTTTTTTATAAGGCGGGGGAGGGGGAGGCCGCCGAGACTCTCCACCCGCTTCTCTCCTGTGCTCTTGCTTTGGGGGTGGGAGGATTCGGTGGAAGGGATGTTGGAGGGACGAGGGGTCGGGGAGACCGGGGTTGGAAGGACGAGGATACTGGAAGGATGAGGACTGGGGTGGGGATCCCGGAGGAATGGTACCTAAGAGAAACACCGAGAAAGGACGAGAACCCCTAAAGTATAGAGACCCCAAAAGGATGGGAACCTCTAAGGAACTTTGGCGGGACCACGGAGAGACAGGAACTCTAAAGGGACAGGGATGTTAACCCCGGGAGGAAGAGTCTGAGGGGACTGGGAAAAGGGGGACCAAGGATGGAGACAGGGACGTGGGTGTGGCTGCCAGACCACTGTCCCCGCCCCTCTTGCCCTCTTTGGACTCAAGGAGAGGTGCAGCCTTCCTGCCACACCCACCAGGCGGGATGGGACACCGGCGCCCCATCTTGAGAGTGGCTGAGGAAAGGCGTGGGGCAGTGGCAGTGAGCCTGTTGAGGAAGGGTCCTCTCGGTTGCGGAGTACAGGCAGGTGACTTGGAAGACACAGAGAAACGCCCCAATTAGTGCTCCAGCCTTGGCAGATTTGATCACCCCGGTGGCTACTAAGCAGCTACTGTGTTCTGGCTGGAGGACAAGAGGGGCGTTAGTCTAGGACCTGAGGTCTAGGACCGCAGACTTCTACAGCATCCGGAGAGTTCAAAGCCAGAGAGGGAGAGAGAGAGGGAGAGACAGACAGAGACAGACACAGAGACAGAGACAGAGAGACAGACACAGAGACAGAGAGAGACAGACAGAGAGACAGACAGAGACAGAGAGAGAAAGGGGGCAGGTGGAGGAAGAGGAGGAGGAGGGAAAGGAGGGGGAGGAGCATGAATGTTGAGTGGGAAATCATAACTTGTAACCAGTGACACTAACTGGAAGAAGTGACTTATGGGAAAAGATACATAATTACTCTGTAGACACACATGCTTGGAGAAGTGCTCATGATTTAAAACAAACATGAATTACGGACTCATCCTTGTCCACGATCTAAACACCACAGACAGTGGAGCCTGTACCCTTCTCAGGCTGAGAGAGCAAGGACGGGTGCAGAGCCCTCTTCAACTGACACTGAGAGGAAAAAGAGATTCCTTTAACAATGGATGCTTTCCCCAGCTTGCAAGCGCTTATGAAGGTGCATGTACCCTACAAATATCCCAGAACTAAGTGGCAAAGGCCTCATTCCTCGACCAGAACGAACTTCCAGCTGGGCAGGAGTTACCTGTGTTGTGTGCTTGTGTGTGTTTGTGGAGGGCGGAAAGGCAGCGGATAGAGAGCAGAAGCCAACAGCTGACAAGAGGGGTTGGTTTATCTGAGGAACTCAGATAAATCTCTCCTGTGTCTGCTCTACCATGGCCTTTTGGATTTAGAAGTCTATTTGTTCCTTCCTAGGGCATCCAGCCACCGTCCTGGCACTCCTAGGTGGGCACAGTGGAAGAGTGCTGATATCAGGGACCAAACCCGAGGCATTAAGGGGTGAGGGAAATCTTGAGGGACAGACTGAGGAGGGCAGAAGGCAGAGACCTGGACCTGGTGGTGTCAAAGTGAGAGTTGGTGGGCAGACCTGCTGGCAGAATCCAGTCTAGGCTCTGTTTCAACCACATTTTAAAAAGATCTCTGAGCCAGACTGCGAACCCTTCCAGATTTCTGTTGAATCTGAGGCTGTGAAAAATCAAGGACAAATATTTATCTAAAGATGTCACAACTTTGAATTTCAATGATAACTTCTCTGCTAATTTCTGGTCGGAATCTGGAGCAGCTGTGGCTATTGTGTATTTTGAATTCCCAGAAGAGGAATTTGGGAATCCACGTTTTCCCTCCACCAGGCCTCAGTCTGCTTTCTTTTGGGTTTGTTGGTGCCTTTTGCAAGTGCAAACAAATAAATGCTGAGACCCTCAGCTTATTGTGAAAGTTATTAACTCCTGCCAAAAATTAATACAGCATTCAACCTTTATCAGCAAGTATGGCTATGATGCTAAGCATGAAGCCTGCAGTCGTACATTATGGGATGCAAGAGTGAGCGCGTTGGTGAAACCGCCACACCAAAGCTGTATCTTAAGATGGTGTGCATGACTCCTAACAGGTTTATAGCTCCAGCCTCTAAGAGCACCCAGCATGGTTGCTTACATTCCTGTTTTACAGGTGGAGTTCTGCTTAGCATTTATGAGAGGCCCAGTCACACAGAGGGTGATGCAGGTACTAATACCAGGCCTCCCCATGACTCCCTAGTTAACTTTTTTCCTTTTAAGATTCATTTTATTATTTGTAAGTGTGTGTGGATGTGTCTGTGTGTTTGTGAGTACTGACCCTTGGAGGCCAAAGGTGTCAGACCAACTCGAGGACCTGGGTTTACAGGCAGTTGTGGGTCACCTGAAATGGGGTGCTGGGAATTGAACTTGGGTCTGCCCTCTTTTTGTTGTTTCTTTTCTTTTTTCTCTCCTGAGACAGGATTCCTCTGTGTAGCCCTGGCTTTTCTGCATCTCAGTGTGTAGACCAGGCTGGCCAAGAACTCAGAGATCTGCCTGCTTCTGCCTCCTGAGTGCTGGGGTTAAAGGTGTATGCTGTGTGTTGCTACCACTGCCACCTGGTGCAACCCCATTTGAGCCACCTCCCCAGCACTCCTTGGTTAATTTGCAAACCAAGTTTGAAGTACTTTGTCTTTTAGGAAAAACAAACAAACAAACAAAAAACAAAAAAACCACTTTTTTTTTTAGTTACTCAGTGTGGACACCATTAGAGCACAGAGGTCAGAGGTCCTCAAAGTGTGAACCTAGCTGAAAAGAAAGAAGGAGGGTCCTGACAGCTCAGGCTCAGGTGGCCAGAAAAGTGCAGAAATGATAGGGAAGGAGCAGGGGCCCAGATCAGGAATCCATAGTCAGGAGCCCCAGAGAGAGCCCTGCACACCCACGTCCTCTAGATTTAATCAGTCACAGAATGGAAAGGTGGTTGTGGGGCCAGACTGTAATCCTAGCTGTTGGGAGGCAGGAGGACCATCAGTCCACAGTCACCTTCAGCTACAGAGATTGTGAGGACAGCCTACTCTACAGTATGAAGACCAACAAAGGCGAGGGAAAAGGAGGGAGTGGGGGAGAGAGGGAGAGGGAGAAGGGGAGATGAGGGGAAGGGAAGGGAGGGAGAGGGGGAGGAGGAAGAGAGGGAGGGGAAGGAGGAGAGAGGGAAGGGGAGGGAGGGGGGAAACAGGAAGAGGGAGAGAGGGGTTAGGGAAAAGAAAGGGGAGAGGGAGGGAGCCCTACCCAAGAGTGATGCATTAATAGGCTAGTCCTCCAAGAAGCAGAGCAGAGCAGTCTGCACCTCAATGCACTAGCCAAGGTCAGGGAATTAAGATATACTTAACATTTGTGTCCACAAGGAGGCCACAAGGAGGGACAGCATCACCCACCCCTTCCCAACAACTCACTGCTTGCATTATAATCACACACACACACACACACACACACACACACACAGAGAGAGAGAGAGAGAGAGAGAGAGAGACAGTTGGTGAAGTTTACTTTTTATCAACTTTATGAACAGAAGCAAGCGTTACTTAGTCTTCAGTGGGTTGTGCTTTCTGCCCTCTCAATAGGTTTAGTGTTGGTATTGAGTCCATTGTAATTCCCTCCATGTACAGGAGTCTCATTGGTGTGTAGATGTCTGCTGTGGGAATATGATGCAAGTGACCACGGTGGGGGGGGGGATTCCACCTTCTCCAGCTCCTCTTCATCTTCCTGGCTCACCTCTTCTTGCATCTCCTCTTTCCCCTGCTTCTCTTCTTCTTGCCCCTCCCTCCTCCAGCACCTCCTCATCTCTCTGCTTCTCCTCCTGTTTCTGTCAGGTAGATCTGCCCATCTCTCCCCCTCCAGCCCCTCTCCCCAAAGTGCTGGAAGGGAAACTCCACTCAGCTTTGTCTTTTTTTTTTTTTTTTTTTTTTTTTTTTTTTTGAGACAGGGTTTCTCTGTGTAGCCCTGGCTGTCCTGGAACTCACTTTGTAGACCAGGCTGGCCTCAAACTCAGAAATCCGCCTGCCTCTGCCTCCCAAGTCCTGGGATTAAAGGCATGCACCACAACAGCCAGGTGGCTTTGTCTTATTTTTGTTCTCCCAAATCATTTACTGAGTTTTATAGTTCTCTGCCTACCTTTAAGTCTTCACCCCATTAGGTGTGCTTTTGCAAATGGTGTGAAGTGGGTGGTAAACCTGTATCATCCAGGGTTAGTGCATCCCCTCGGTAACAGGGGTTGGATTTTTTTTCTCGATTATTGAATTGATTTGTAGTGTCTCCTAGGCACGGCACGGTGTGGGTGTGGATGTCAGAAGACAGTTTGCAAGACTTGGTGCTCAACTCTTACCCTGTGGCCTTCAGGCATCGAACTCAGACTGTCAAGCTTGGTGGCAAGCTCCCTTACTTACTGAGCCATCTCAGCTGACTCAGTTCAATCTTTTTAAAGGCTATCGTCAGTGTTTTGTAATAAGGTTTATTTTTTTTCTCTAAGCCAGCAGTGTAAAACTTTTTCTTAAAAAAAAAGATTTATTTATTTAATGTCTATGAGTACACCATTGCTATCTTCAGACACACCAGAAGAGGGCATCAGATTCCATTACAGATGGTTGTGAGTCACCATGTGCTTGCTGGGAATGAACTTGGGACCTCTGGAAGAGCAGTCAGTGGTCTTAACCACTGAGCCATCTCTCCATCCCAAATGTACAACTTTTGTTGGACTTAAATGATATATTTTGCCATTGTGATGATTCCTCCTCCCTCTCTTCCTTCTCCTCTTCCTTTTCCTCCTCCTCCTCCTCTCCCTCCTCTCCCTCCTCCTCCTCCTCCTCCCCCCCTCTTCCTTCTCTTCCTCTTCCTCTTCCTTTTCCTCCCCCTCCTCCTCCTCCTCCTCTCCCTCCTCCTCCTAGTCTGTTTTTGTTTTTGTTTCTTGAGACAGGGTTTCACTGTATAACCCTGGCTGTCTGGGAACTCACTCTGCAGACCAGGCTAGCCGGGACTCACAGAGCTCCACCAGCCTCTAGCTCCCATGTGCTGTGATCAGAGGCACATGCTGTCACCACCCAGCATTAGTGACATTTTCCTAAACATTACACTTTCTTATCAATATTTTTACTGTATTTAAATATACGCTGATTGACGAATTCTTTTATGGATCATAATAATTTTCCTTAGCTTCTTTGGGGTTGTCTGTATGGTCAATACAGCATTTGCATGTGGCACGTTTCTATCCTCATTTCTTCTAACGTTCGACTTGTTTTCTGTTTGCCACCTCAGGCTAGGCCTCTGATACAATGTTGCGTAGAGTGGGGAGGCACTAACTCTGTTTTTTTTCCACATTAAGCAGTAGAGGATTTAGGATGCATATGGGTGTAGAATTTGTATCTTTTTAGTAAATTAGTTTAAAAAATCATTTCTAGTAATTCTATGGCTTGATCTTTTAGCTACACCAGATTTCTTTTAAAAATTATTGTTCTTATATCATTAAATTCTTCCATACAACCACTTTGACCTCTTCTCTTTAATCAGTTCATTGTTAACGTTGAGTCAGCTACGTTTGTAGCTAGCTCCTAGAACGCCGTGTAGTCAGGCTGGCTTTGAATTCACGGAGATCTGCCTGTTCTACTTCTTGAGTGCTGGGATTAAAGGCATATGCCGCTATACCTTGCTCGTTTTTCCTATTTTTCGTTTATTATATGATATTACTTATATAGTACTATACTCTGCACTCACAGGGCACTCACATGCTGAGTTCAGGTTTCCCCTGCTTTTGGACTTCTGTGCTTTTACAATCACAGCTCTCTGTGAGTATTTCTTCCTGTTTCCCTGGTAGGTGTGTGCTTGGCCTCTTGGGCCTGAGGACTGGTACCTTTTAACAACTTTGGGAAAGTGTTTACTGTTACCTCTTTGAAAAATGCCTCCTCTCCAATTTACTGGTGGTGGGTCATACCTTTAATCCCAGCACTTGTGAGTCAGAGACAGGCGGATTTCTGAGTTCGAGGCCAGCCTGATCTACAAAGTGAGTTCCAGGACAGCCAGGACTACACAGAGAAACCCTGTCTCGGGGAAAAACAAAACAAAACAAAAACCAAAAAACAACAACAAAAAACAAACAAACAAAAAAAAACCACCAAAAACTTTTAGCACCTTCTTCACATTTTTAAACTTGACTTCTTTCTAGAATTTTTTTTTTTTTTTTTTTTTTTTTGCACTGTTTGCTTCTGAACTGTATTCTGGAAAATATATATACCTATTTTCCACTTCACTAATTTTCTCTTCGGTATAAATGGGAAATGACTTCCAAATTAAAGAGGAATCACTGAAATTTTTATTTCCTAAAGTGTGATTTAGATCTATTCCAGAGCTGATGAAATGCTCCTTGTAAACTGCTTCTTGCTGACGTTTTCTTTTTATTTATTTCTTTTTTTTTATTTATTTAATGTATTTAATGTAAGAGTACACTGTTGCTGTCTTCAGACACACCAGAAGAAGACATTGGATTCCCATTGCAGATGGTTGTGAGCCACCATGTGCTTGCTGGGAATTGAACTCAGGACCTCTGGAAGAGCAGTCAGTGCTCTTAACTGCTGAGCCATTTCCCCACCCCCAACCCCGCCTTTTTTTATATTTTCTGTGTACGATTGCCTGCCTGCATGCATGCATGTATGTGAACCACGTGTATATGTGTGAGTGCCCTCAGAGGCCAGAAGAGGGCTTTGTGTTCCTTGAAACTTGAATTGGTGTGTGTGTGTGTGTGTGTGTGTGTGTGTGTGTGTGTGTGTGCGCGCTAGGGAACTGAAACCAAGTCTCCAAAGAGAAATTTAACTGCTGAGCCATCTCTCCGGCCCCATCTTGCTAATGTTTGGAATTCATTGTTGATAATGTGGGGGAGAGCATGCATACTGTGGTATTGGGGGGGATCGGGAGCGGGGGCAGGGGGGGTGGGTCCTGGGGATTGAACCCAGGTCCTCGGACTTGCACAGCAACACATCTACCCAGTGAGCCCCCTTGCTGGCTCTACTCACTAACACTTATAAGGTCCCATTTTGTTTTATTAAGCAGGTGGCACTTGGAAGTAGACATTTCTGGTTTCTTTGGAGACTTAGTTGTGTCATGTGATGTTTTTCTGATAACTCTTTTATGAGAAGATGTTTTTGCTGAGGCAGATGTGTGGGAGGATGTTCGGCTGAGAACAGACACTTGGTGTTTTTTTTCTGGACGCAGCCTGGAAAAGATGTTTTGCTAGAGTGAATGCTTGAGAGAACAGGTGATGGCTCAAATTAAACAAACAAAACCAAGCTTGGTTGTCCAAGCCTTTAATCCCAGCACTCAGGAAGCAGAGGCAGGCAGAGCTCTATAAGCAGTGGTTGGCTGGTGTAGGATTATTTTCTTCTTTATTATTTTTCTCTGCTTTTCAACTTTTGTATAATAATCATAAAATATGTTTACTTTTAAGGTTTTTTAATTTCATGTATGTGAGTACACTGTTGCTGTCTTCAGACACACCAGAAGAGGGCATCGGATCCCATTACAGATGATTGTGAGCCACCATGTGGTTGCTGGGAATTGAACTTGGGACCTACAGAAGAGCAGTCAGTGCTCTTAACCACTGAGCCATCTCTCCAGCCCCATACCTTTACTTTTAAAGGTTTATTTTGTGTGTATGACTATTGACTCCATGTATGTGTGTGTATTGCTGATGTGGCGAGTACCTAAGTTGGTCAGAGCACTGGATGCCCTGGGACTGGAGGGTGGATGATTGTGAACTGCCATGTGGGTTCTCAGAACGGAATCTGGTCCTCTGCAGAAGCAGTAAGTGCTCATAACTGCGTTCCACACTCATCCGTTTTTAAAAATCCTAGGTTCTCTTTAAATTCACAAAGCAAAAACGGAAACACTGAGAAATATTTATTTTAAACACAGTGAGATTTTTCTTATGCTTGTTCTATAAAATTAGGCTTCATTTTTTTATAAAATTACATCCAGATAAATTATTTCTACTCATATTCAGCCTGGAGCTGCAGCTCAGAGGTGGAATCCTTGCCTGGTACCCACAATGCCTTGAGTTCAGTTCCCAGCCCAGGACAGAGAAAGATCCTCTCACAGACAGATCTCTGTGAATCCCAGGCCAGCCTGGTCCACATAGTGGGTTCCAGGACAGCTGGGGATACAGGGAGATGAGCATACACTAGAGCTTGCTAGTCAGCTAGCTGAGTCACTCAAGGTTCAGTGAAAAACTGCCTCAAAGAATAAGGTAAAGAATAAGAAAAAGATAACTGACCTCTTGGCCTACACACACCATATACACACACACATACATGACCACATACACCACACAGACACACGTACACAGATGCACATGTGCACACACACACATATATATACACATTCACAAGACACATATACACACATGTATGTGAACACACATACACCACACTCACACACATGCACACACATGTACATGCACATATGCACACACATTTATACCACTCAGACATACACACTTACACATGCACACATATACTACACAGACACACATGTTCACATACACACAGATGCACATGTGAGCCCATACACACACACACACACACACACACACACACACACACACACACACACACTGCAGCTTTGTAGGCAACTTTCATCACTTTCATTCAAATCCCTGCTGTCTTCACAGAGGCTGGCTGTAGTTTGGCTGTGAGAATCAGGAGGCAGGTCCATCTGTGAAAACTGAGAGTCTTTGGAGTAACCAATCAAGTCAGAAGGACTTGTTCAGGGACAGAGACTCAAGGTGGGCAGCTCCTACTGCAGGGGAGTGGCATAGAAGGGAAGTGTGCATGGCCTTGTACACACACAGGTGACTTCACAAAGAGTGACAACTGACTGAGGAGCAGTGTGTGTGTGTGTGTGTGTGTGTGTGTGTGTGTGTGTGCAAGTATTTGTATATGTGTGGGTGTGCATGCACATGTATGTGTTCGAGTGTGTGTTAAGACTTCCTAGGAGGTGGAGGAGAAAGGGGAGGAGGAGGAGGAGGAGGAAGAGGAAGAGGTCTTCTGACATTCCATTGGTCTCTGGGAGGTTGGAGGAGGAGGAAGAGGAAGAGGTCTTCTGACATTCCATTGGTCTCTGGGAGGTTATCAGGATGGTACTCACTGACCCCTCTAAGAGCAAGTAGCATCTGGATTAGCAGAGAAATTAATAAGCAGCAGAAACCCAGAGACCGATACTCAAATCCAGAACATGTTTAATGTGTCTGTACACAAAAAGTGCATGTGTATCAAGTTTAGCTTTACAGAATCGGTCTAGGGGACAGATACGGTGGCTGACACCTGTAATCCCAGCACTTGGGAGGCAGAGGCAGATTGAGAGTTCGAGTTGCAGAGATGGCTCAGCAGATAAGAGCACTAGCTGCTCTTCCAGAGGACCCAAGTTCAATTCCCAGAACCCCTATGGCAGCTCACAGCTGTTTATAATTCAAGTTCCAAGAGATCCAGCACTCTCACACAGACAAACTTGCAGACAAAACACAAATACACAAGAAATAACAATAAATACATCATTTAAAAAGAAAGAGCACCGGTTGCTCTTCCATAGGACCCAGGTAAAGTTCCCGTTGCACGTGCGATGGCTCACAACCTCCTGTAACTCCAGTCCTATAGCGCCTCCTCTGGCCTCTGCAGGCACTGCATGTGTCGGTGACGTCTAACCCCGCAAACGCCCCAAATTACAAGTTCAGCCTTTGACTTCTGTCTTCTGGCCTCTGTCACATATAGTGAGGTAAGGGATGGTTATGGTGTGAATACTTAGACGGGGAGGCCCTGGTCTCTCTGCTCATCCCTACCTTTCCCTGGGGATTCTATTTTCCCTAAGAGCAAGTAGGGAAACTAATTCAGGCACATCGATCCAGAAACCTACAGAGACACAAATGGCCCTAACCTGGAAGAGTGCTTTCCAAAGTTACTTTCTCTACTGCCTGGTCTGTCAGGTGCGCGCTTTGTATACTATCTGGGCTTTCTTTTCAAAGGCCCATTAACAGGTTAACACAGACAAACAAAATGCTCTTCTCTGAGTGAGGGTGGGGGAGCATTGACCTGGGGCATGCGCTTCCTACCCCCCACGACCGACCGCCAACTTAATCCACAGTTGCGGTGTAAGTGATAAACTTCACAGATAAAAAGTTTCACACTCATCGGGCGGGCGTGGTGGCGCACGCCTTTAATCCCAGCACTTGGGAGGCAGAGGCAGATGGATTTCTGAGTTCGAGGCCAGCCTGGTCTACAAACTGAGTTCCAGGACAGCCAGGGCTGCACAGAGAAACCCTGTCTCGAAAAACAAAACAATACAAAACAAAAAAGTTTCATACTCAAATCAAGTACATTTGTAAGCACCCACGTGGGGATAGAGTGAGACAGAGGGGAAGGACTGTTAGCAATGTTTGAAACTTCCAGCAATTTGTATTTTTATTTTAAATTTTCTACTATTCAAACTCAGTATTATACTTTGCTTCTTTAGGTAAATGTTTTTGTTGAAACAAATTTTTAGTAGTTTTTAACTAGTTACTTATCTTGCTATTTCGATTTAAATTTCTTAAAAATTCTTTTTATTTATTAAATTTCGTCTGTGGCATGCTGTGTAAAGGCAAGAAACATTAATATTAAAAGATATGAACTCTGTAAGATTTCACCTAATTCTGACACTAAAGCCATAAATTACTACCCCAAGTGATTCATAGTAAGCAGTATATTTGAAAACATGATTTACACACAGAGTTAAATCTACTCTGCTACATTATCCCGGCCATTGCATCTCAGTTGTTAAAAAAAAAAAAAAAAAAAAAGTCTTGGGACTGGAGAGATGGCTCAGCGGTTAAGAGCACTCAGTGCTCTTCCAGAGGTCCTGAGTTCAAATCCCAGCAACCACATGATGGCTCACAACCATCTGTAATGGGATCTGATGCCTTCTTCAGGTGTGTCTGAAGACAGTGACAGGGTACACACATACAAAACATAAATAAATCTTAAAAAAGAAAAAGAGACCCCACCCGGGGATCCATCCCATAATCAGCCACCAAACCCAGACAATATTGCATATTCCAGTAAGATTTTGCTGAAAGGACCCTGATATAGCTGTCTCTTGTGAGGCTATGCCAGTGCTTGGCAAATACAGAAGTGGATGCTCACAGTTTTCTATAGGATGGAACACAGGGCCCCCAATGGAGAAGGTAGAGAAAGGACCCAAGGAGCTAAAGGGGTCTGCAACCCGATAGGTGGAACAACAATATGAACTAACCAGTACCCCCAGAGCTCGTGTCTCTAGCTGCATTTGTAGCAGAAGATGACCTAGTTGGCCATCATTGGAAAGAGAGGCCCCTTGATCTTGCAAACTTTATATGCCCCAGTACAGGGGAATGCCAGGGCCAAGAAGTGGGAGTGGGTGGGGAGGGGGGAGGGTATGGGGGACTTTTGAGATAGCATTTGAAATATAAATAAAGAAAATATCTAATTAAAAAAAGAAAAAAAGAAGAAGAAAAAAGACTCTTACTGTGTTTAAAGAAGTCACTTAACACCTACGTATATGAGCCTGTGTCCTGGTTAGCTTCCTGCCATGTTGCCATGATGAACCACCGAGATAAAAACCCACCTTGGAGAGGAAACATTGTTTTACCTTACTGTTTGTTCATTAGCAGAGGAAACATTGTTTTACCTTACTGTTTGTTCATTAGCAGAGGAAACATTGTTTTACCTTACTGTTTGTTCATTAGCAGAGGCCGTGGAGGAACCCTGCTTACTGGCTCCCTTTCGGGACCACATTAGTTGCCTTTCTTGTACATCCCAGACCCACCTGTCTAAGGCTAATACCACCCACAGTGGGCTGGATCTTTCTATATCAGGTAGCAACCAAGAAAAGCCTTCATCTCTTGCCCATAAGCCACTGATGGAGTCAGTTCCTCAGCTGAGAATCCTGCTTGCCAGGCGTGTCAGGATGCCAACCAAGATTATCCATCACAGACTGACTTTTGGGGACCAGGTTAGAGGACTTACAAACTACCAGGAGATTGTATATTAAGAGAACTAGTTACCCAACCTGTCAGCTAAACTCTAAAGATTCCGTACTCCTGCTGGCTGCGAGCTTAAACGGAATTGCCATTGCAATTATTATTAGTAGTAATCAAAAACTGACCCATTTTTCATTCTAAAGATTCTCTTAAAATCTATATATTTTCACTAAATTTTTATGTCCAGCTCTAATTACTGACAGTTATTACACTTGAAATTAGCAATGTTGCATTAATCAATGAGTAGCTTACAGCCCAGCCATTATAGCAAGTATCTTGAGTCTTAAATGTTTTAAACTGCATCATTCTTAAATATCTTAGCATTTTAATTTTAAGTACTTTTAAAAATTAATTAATTAACTTTGGGGGGAGGTGTTCTTCCCCATATTCATGCCACAGCATGCCTTTCTAGACTTTTCTTCTTTCTACCATATACACCCTGGAAACCAAACTCAGTCAGACATGACATTAAGTGCCTTTACCCACTGAGCCATCTCATTGGCCCAGATTTTAGTATTTTAAGCTTAGTAGAGTACGTAAAAAGAGAAAAGCACTGGAAAATAATAGTGCAGGCTAAATTATGTATGAAAATTAAAATCTGATAGTTTTTACATTTTCACAGATTTGTGAACTGTTTTGAAATCCTCAGGCTGATGAATTTGAACTACTTTTTTGTATCAAAATCTGAAAGTTAGGGAAGTGGGGGGGGGGAGGGTATGGGGGACTTTTGGGATAGCATTGGAAATGTAATTGAGGAAAATACGTAATAAAAAATATTAAAAATTAAAAAAATCTGAAAGTTGCTATTACCTTTTTAAAATTGTATAATAACTGGGGCTAGAGAGGTTCATGGATACACTGCTCTTGAAGAATGCTGGGCTTCAGTTTCCTGCCCTCAGCAGGCAGCTCAGAATCACGTGTCTCCAGTTTTGGTAATCCACTGCCCTCTTCTGGCCACTGTGGGTACTGCATACAAATGGTGCACAGACACACATGCAGGCAAACACTCATATCAAAAATTGTGCAATAAAACAAGTACACAGACAGACAGGGTCTGTCTGGCCTGGAACTTATTATGTAGGCTAAATTAGCTCCCAACTCACAGAGATCCCCCTACCTCTGTCTGAATGCTGGGAATCAAGGTGTGGGCCATGATGCGTGGTTTCTTATCTATTCTTGCTGTGTGCTAGGAACAACACAGAGTTTAGCTGTTGTCTTCTAAACCCACACATCCTCCCTGGAAGAAACTACTGTTCTAATCCATCTTACAGATAAAACAATGCAGGCCTGTGCAGGAGACTAAACCCAGAATGCTTGCTCAGATATATCACAGCTCATCTGTTCAGTTACAAAGTGTGTAAGTCAATGTAAAAAATGTGTAGGATGCTTGAATAGAGATAAACACTGCTCTCTTTAAACACATAGTCTGCTGACAAGTGGAATCTTTTTATTCAGTTTTGCTTTAATGACTGCATACATGAAAATCAAATTAGGGGAAAACATTATGGGGTGTGTGTGTGTGTGTGTGTGTGTGTGTGTGGTGTTGGGGTTCAAATCCAGGGACTGGCACATGCATAAGGAGAAAGACATTGGGAAAATGATACTGCAGACAACTGCAGAACATAGGTAAATACTTTCCCTGATTAACGACACTCTTTTTCTTCCTGAGATGGGCATCTCACTGTGTGGTTCTGGCTGGCTCAGTGTTTTAATCCCTGTCTTGGGATAGGGACTCCACAAGAAGACCAACCTGGACTCTTGGGGGCTCTCAGAGTCTAAACCACCAACCAAAAAGCATACAGAGACCAACCTAGACACCAGTACATATGTAGCAGATGTGTAGCTTGGTCTTTATGTGAATTCCTCCAACCACTCGAGTGGGGGCTGTCTCTGACTCTATTGCCTGCTTGCAGTTCCTGTTCCCCTAACTGGGCTGCCTTGTCTGGCCTCAGTGGAGATGATGATGTGTCAAGTCCCTGCAGTGACTTGAGGTGCAGGGTGGGGGACTTCCCCTTCTCAGAGGAGAAAGGAAAGGGGAATGGGAGGAGGGGCTGTGTGAGGGAGGGGCTGGGGAGAGCGGGACTGTGATTGGGGTATAAAGTGAATAAATAAGCGAATGAAAAAAAAAAAAGAATTAAGAATCCCTGTCTCTCAGCCTGTCTGGGATCACAGGCACGTATTACTACAGTTGACAAAATAACAAAAGCTAAAATCAAAATGAATATTGTCCACAGTCATTTTTGAAAGCTGACTCTGGATGGCATCCTGTGTCTATCCTCTTCTGTACCTGTTGCCTTGCCTGGTTTATGGAGTCCTGGGAGTCACTCCCGGGGCTTCCACTACTCTAGCAAGTTCTCTAGCAATGAAGCTACATCCACGGCTAATTATCAAGCCATCTTTCGAGGCAACACATTAAAAAAAATCATACATTTTTTTGAGTCAGATCTTTTCTATGTAGACCAGACTGGCCTTGAACTCTGCCTCCTGAGTGATGAGGTTAAAAGAATGGGCGTCACACCTGATCGTTCACCCTATGTGTTATGTATGTGCCTGTGCAAGTGTGCATTGGGGACAGGGAGAAGGTAGGAGAGAGTGTCAGATTCCCTGGAGTTCCAGGCAGTTGTGAGCCACCAGTGTGAGCGCTGGGGGTACTGATGAGCCCTTCCCCAGTGCCTAGCGCCCAGCTTTTGAAAACATTAACACCGAGGTTGCAGTCAGGATTTTGCATGTGGTAGGGTAGTGCTTCACAGATGAACTCCATCTTTAGCTCTTCTCTGCATGTCTTGTTTTCACTCTGTAGAGCACTGCTCCTCTGAACAATCTTGACAGGTTTCCATGGCGACTGGGTGAGGGGGTGCTTTTTAAACATGCTCTTGGGCATGCTGCTGGGTTCCAGGAAAACCCCATATCTAACTTTTGGAGGATCTGCCAATCTATTTTCCAACAACAAAACACAGTAGATCAAGTGGTCACCAACACCTGTCATTGCCCATCTTCTGGTTCCTAATGATGTGGAGGAGGGTGGCTTCCATGAGGTTGTCATTTGCATTTCCCCTGAAACTGGTGACATGGAGGAGGCCTCTGCTTTCATTTATTTTACTTAGTTAGATTTGTTTATTTTAGTTTATGTGTGTGTGTTGCCTGCATACATGACTGTGTACCTCGTGAGTTCCAGGTGCCTGAGGAGATCAGAAGAGGGCACTGGATTCCTTTGGACTGGAGTTACAGATAGTTGTGGGCTATGGTGCCAAGTCACCTCTCTAGCCCCAAGGCATTTCTTTTTATGATTTAAAATAATCTTGAGCAAAGGAGCCCTGTAGACTCCCGTGAGAGGTTTTTGTATGTACTCCCTGGGTCACACTCAGCAAGGTGAACTTGACTGCCCATCACTGAGGTTTCAAATGCAATACAAGAACAATTCAAAATGGCCCAAACAGTAAGGAAACCTGCAAAAGTAGCTTCTATTCTCCTGGTGTAATTGTCATTTCAGGGTTTACTGCCTCCTCTGCTAACCTAGACGGAGTCCCGGAAGCATCTAGCCTCCATACAATCTGATCTAGGTCTAGAATGTTTTCAGCCTCTGAGACTTACTGCTGAATAAGCTCACCCTTTCTAGTTCTTTCTGGCTCAAACCCTTCTCCATGCTGACTGATTCAATCTGGTTTCTCTTAACTTCTCCTGAATTGCTCTGCTTGGCCTTATCCTAACATTGGCAATCTGCTGTAATGCCTGGCTCCTTCTCATTCTCTGGCTCATTCTGTCTCCACCTGTGTCTAGCTTGTTTTCTCTCTGCAACCTGTTTCTGTAAAACTGTCTCAGTAAAAACCCCTCCTCTTTCTTCCGCACTATAGAAGCCCCCAAGTAGCTTCTCTTTCCTCTCTCTTCTTGTATGAGTTGGGCATATCCCATTCTGTCAAATCTTTCTCTGATTCGTCACTTTGTCTGTCACTCAATTGAACATCACTTTTAAACATGGGTGCTTCTGCAAACTAACTTTATGTCATTGTTTGGGACTAAAGATGTATACTAAGGGCATGTCTATTTTCCAGCCAGAGGGGTTAAAGGTGTGTGCTATGGGTAAACCACACCACAACTAAAAAAAGTTTTTCACTGTCTTGGGATAACATTGTGATCAAATATCCTGGAACGGAAACTTATTGTTTTACATGTTTTCCAAGTTCCTCCCTTTGCTGCGGTACCTAAGTGTGCATGTTTTTGTTTGTGTATTTACTGCTTTGTTTGTGTATTTACTGCTTTGGCCACGTGGCTGCTGGAATTCTGGGCAGCCCAACTGGACCAGATAATGTCTAGTGAGAGAAAAATCCCTCCTAGGAGCCTCTGCTGGTCCTTTCTTACATCCCTAGAACTATACTTGTGCCCTAATCGAACCTAATCACTAGCAAAATAAATAGGAATTCCTAACCCTGAAATAAGATGTACCATTGTAGGCTTTGATTTTTTTTAACTTACTTTTAATAAGGGTGCTCAAATGCTTTGACCCCCCGCCCCTTTCTAGTCCATGTCCAAAGGTAGAGGAGAAAAGATGGTAAATAGGACAAGGGGATGTGGACCTGCTTAGAAGTAGTTCTTTGGGGTGATTCCAATTTCCGTTGTCAGGATACCAGCAGTCCAGTTCAGTAGTGTCAGGATACCAAACACTGATCAGCAGCAATGGCATGATGTAGGGGAAGCAGCCAGGAGTTCTCTGCTGTGCCTCTTCACTGAAGTGAAGCTCAGCAAGGATGAGACTAATGAAGCTGTCCCAAGCTAGCTGTGAAAGCGCTCATCACTGCTGAGTCCTCTGTATATACTCCCATGGGTCAGAGTCTGTGTCACACAACCCTACCAGACACTTCCACTTCGTACCACTTCCTTCAGCAGGAACCAAATGATTGTTTTTACTGACAGAGGAGGGGAAATGGATGTTGGTCCAGGCAACTAACAGCGTCCTCAGTACAGGCAACAGCATCATGAGAAGGGAAAGATTAGGTTGGGTCTCAAAATTGCTTCCCTTGAACCATTGACACAACACTAATTCTTTATGGCTCAACCCAATCATTCCCGGAGCCATTTAGACAGACAGATTGGATCAAGGGACAGGGAGAAAATAGTGTTGGTCGCAGGTTTAGTTCAATCACTTAAGACAGCTCATGAAGTGTGATTCACTGAGAGTGATTGATACAAGTAAATCAGGGCCCTGTGGGTGAGAATAATTTGCATAATACAAGATCTTAACTGATGTCTATTCTTCTTTATCTCTTTCTTTGAATGTCTCAAATGCTAGGCATATCTAGTCCTGGGCAAAGGCTAAAGTACCTGGCCTTGAACTCATGCTGATGATGGTGGTTACTACTGCATTTATACAGGCTTAACAGCTCGTTGAGTTTTATTCTTAGACAATTAAATCAGAGAATATGCTATTTTGTTTTCATTTAAAATTGTTAAAGATTAGCAAGAGAAAGTGACTGCACCTTCCATTTTTAGGAGTCTTTTATTCCAGTACACCATGAGAAGTCTCCAGCAAATTACTTATAAATATGGTATTGACCAATACCTAGGATTGGGCCACATGTTATTTAATTGTGCTGAGCTATGCTCAGATGCTTTGGAGACTGGGAGTCCCTTCTCTCTTTTAAAAAGGTTTATTTTATTATGTGTGTTTGCTTGTGCGTGTGTGTCTGTCCCACTGTGTATATATGAGTGTGTTTCTCTTTGTGTGTGTGTGACTATTTCTGCGTGCATGTGTGTCTCTGTGTATGTGTGTTTCTGTGTAGATATGTGTGTGAGTGTCTCTATGTATGTATATGTGTCTCTGTCTGTGTGACTCTCTGTATTTATGTGTTTGTGTCTCTCTGTGTGTATTTGTGTGTGTTTCCGTGTGTGTCTAGGTATATCTGGGTCTCTCTGTCTCTCTGTCTCTCTGTCTCTCTGTCTCTCTGTCTCTCTGTCTCTCTCTCTGTGTGTGTGTGTGTGTGTGTGTGTGTACAGGCACATGTTTATATGAGGATGCCCAAGGAGGAACAGTTACAGGCAGTGGTCAGCAGCCTAAAGTGAGTTCTGGGAACTGAACCCTGTTCTTTGAGAGAGCAGAGAGCACTCCTAGCCATCAAGCCATCTGATCTGTCCAGCCCTGCTGTTCTCTTTTGTAACTTTGAATTTCTAATTCTATTTTTAAATAGTAAATATGTTGGCTGAATACAAAATTCAGAAGATACAAAGTTACAGGTTCCTCTCGCAGCAGTTCCTCATTCCCTTTGCACAACAGTACTGAAAGGAAAACCCTTCTGCCAGACTCCACCATCCTGGTCTGTGGAAGCTTATCTCACACAATGATCTCTCTTTATTCTTGTTTTTATTCATTTAATAGACTAAAAATCACTCCAAATTGATTAAGAATGCCCCCACCCTCTGAGACAGGGTTTCTCTGTGTAACCCTGGTTTTCTTAGAACTCACTCTGTGACCAGAAATTCGGACACCTGTCTGCCTTTCTGCCTCCTGAGTGCTGGGATTAAAGGTGTGCACCTCTGCACCTGGCTGAGAAGCCTCATCATAGTTGTATTCTTTAAATTGTGTGTGTGTGTGTGTGTGTGTGTGTGTGTGTGTGTGTGTGTGTGATATGTTCGGTACACAGGTGCCATTGGTGTGTGTGTACAAGTCAGAGGACATCCCGGTGTCAGTCCTTGCTGCCTGAAGCAAGCTCTCTTGTTCACTGCTGTGTAAGTCAGGCTGGCTGCTCCTGGGGCTTCCAGAGTCTCCCCTGTCTGCCTCTAGCTTGCCCAAGGATTATAGAAGTGCATAACTGTGACCTGCTATCTGATGTCTGTTCTGGGGATGTCAGCAAGCACTTTGCCATGGAGCCAGCTCCTTGTCAGCCCACCTTTATTTATTTATTTATCTATTTATACATTTATTTATTTATTTATTTATTTATTTATATACAATATTTTGCTGTGTGACCCAAGCTATCCTTGAACTTGAGATCTTCAAAATCTCCCCCTGCCTGTCTACTTAACTTACGACTAACCAGTGGCTCTCAACCTTCCTAATGCTGGGACCCTTTAAAACAATTTTTCATGTTGTGGTGAACCCCCAACCATAAAATTATTTTTGTTGCTACTTCATAACTATAATTTTGCTACTGTTATGACTCATAATGTAAGTATTTGTGCTTTCTGATGGTCTAAGGCGACCCTTGTGATAGTGTCATTTGATCCCAAGGGTCTTGACTCACAGGTTGAGAGGCACCGTACTCATGTCTGTCTGACTGTCTGTCTGTCTGTCTGTCTGTCTGTCTATAGCTGTGCTGTGATTAGATCCTGGGACTTATGTATGCCGGACCAGCACTCTGTCATCGAGCTGTGTCCTCAACCCTTATTCATGAATGAATGTTCATTTATGAATGTGTACTATTTCAATCTATTGAGGGATTGTGTTTTCTTAACCAAACTCCTGTTGGTAGATATTTGGTTTTTGGCTTTTCGTGCTTATGGAGAATGTTGGAAAGAGGGATGGGTTCCCGTAGTTGATTCATGCATCATCTTGAACATGTGAAAATACAAGTGCTGTATCAGAGGCTGTACTTCCCCTCCAGTTGTGGATAGAGCCCAAGGTTTCATTTGACCTTTAGGCTGCACCCCTAACCCTGAATGGATGCTTTCTTACCATCCAGAGGGGCGAGGACACTTAAATTTCCACTGTGTACGATTGGATTGTCGAGAGGAGAAATATCTCTGCTGCTTCTCACCTTATATACATACAGGCTTAGGGGCAGGACTCCAAAAGGAGCAGGTTTCTATTCATAAAAGATTTTTAAATCTTTCTTTTCCTTCCTCCTCCCCTCCCCTCCCCTCTCCTCCCCTCCTCTCCCCTCCCCTCTTCTCCCCTCCCCTCTCCTCCCCTCCCCACTCCTCTCCTTTCCTCTTCTTTCCTTCCCTTTTCGAGACAGTTTCTCTGTATGGTCCTGGCTGTCCTGGAACTCTCTCTTAGACCCGACAGGCTTTGAACTCACAGAGATCTTCTTGCCTCTTCCTCCTGAATGCTGGGATTAAAGGTGTTCATCCCCGCCCAGTTTCCCTTTACTTCTTAATTGTTTGTGCACATATTGCACCGTGTGCTGTGGTCAGATGAAGGTGCTCAGGGCTCGCTCAGGGTTCTCTCCTCCCACCATGGAGCTTCCAAAGACCAAATTCAGGTTGTCAGGTTTGCTGCCTTCACTGGTTAGTCTCACCAGTCTATGCTATGTCCGTTCCCTCCCTCCCTCCCTCCCTCCCTCCCTCCCTCCCTCCCTCCCTCCTTTCCTCCCTCCCTCCCTCCCTCCCTCCCTCCCTCCCTCCCTCCTTTCCTCCCTCCCTCCCTCCTTCCCTCCCTCTCTCCCTTCCTCCCTCCTCTCTCCCTCCCTCTCCCCCTCCTCTTTCCCTCCCTCCCTCCTCTTTCCCTCCCTCCCTCCTTTCTTCCCTCCCTCCCTCTCTCCCTCCTTCCCTCCCTCTCTCCCTCCCTCCCTCCCTCCTTCCCTCCCTCCCTCTCTCCCTTCCTTCCTCCCTCCTCTCTCCCTCCCTCCCTCCCTCCCTCCCTCCCTCCCTCCCTCCCTCCCTCCCTCTCTTAGAGTGTCAGATCCCTTGGAACTGGAGTAATGAATGGTTATGAGCTATCTGGTGGGTGCTGGGAACCAAACCTAGGTCCTCCAAACAAGAAGGCCAAGGGTTCTCAGTAATGAGACATCTCTCTAATCCCTCTCTTCCCATTTTTATAACACACAAAAAAATGGTCATGATGTGGTATTGAGGTTTTTCTGTGGTTTTTGTTTTTGACAGAAACTTTGGGGCATGTGCAGTAAAAATGATTCTTACCTTTCTCTGTCTCTCAGTCTCTATGGAGATCAAATCGGGGGGCTCTTGCACGTGTGCTGCTGACGCTCTATGACTGAGCTGTAACCCCACTTTCGCACCCCACTGCTCTGGTTACCGATTTTGACAGAGCAGTCTTCTCCTCTGACTCTGCGATATGGTTTGCCCTCCATTCACACGATTAAAAATATTTGGGGCAGAGGAGAGCGTGGCTCAGTGGTAGCGTGCTTGTCTTGAGTACAGAATTGGCTGTGCACATCGCCCAGCTCCGGAGAGAATGCCTGGAAGCCAGGCTTTCCAGTTCAGCCTACGGACTCAGACCTCACCTCAAAAAGAACAAAACCAAAAACCCTTCCAAGCTCAACCCCTGAAGATCAGAAAAAGCCCGACTGTCCTGCTCAGTTTTTGTGCCCCCCAGGCGAGTCAGAAGAAGCCTCAGCAAGGGTGGTATGCTTGGAGCATTTCCTAGGGAGGTGACTCGGAGGTACCCAAGCCCCTGCCTGGTCCGTCTTGCAGCCCCTCCACATAAAGGCTGGTAGCTGCTGCAGTAGCAATTTTCTCTCTAAACCCAAGTCTCTTTTGTTGGCTTGCAGAGGCTTACATTCCAAAAAAGGTAATTTGAAAGTACTGCTGAATTTAGATGCGTTTTTGCTAATTTGTTTTTATTATGCATAGAAATATTGGTATAAAAGGTGTTTCAATTATTTTCTGAGGGAGGGGCCTATGTATTCTCTGCAGCCACAAAGCTTTTAAATGGAGTTATTTTTCTCAGCCTATAATCGGTCTCCCTTTTAAGTACCCCACCAGCAAAAGTAAGTTTACTGCTCCCGGCACAATGGGCCTCTTCAGTTTTTAGGTTTGGGAGACCTGGGTGACCTACGAAAGTTAATTAGAAGGTTAACAAAGACGAAGACAGAGTCGAATCCATCGCCTCTCCTTCAGCCAAAGATGTCATCCATTAATTAGGGAAATCATTCAGGTGGCCTCTATAGAATCCATAGAAAATCTGTCGGTGGCGGCGCACAGTTTTGATCAGGTTTTCCTCTCCCCCAGAATGCTACCCTTAATGGTACGAAAAGCAGCGGGCCGGGGTGGGGCGAGGGCGCGGGAGGGGGCGGGAAGGATGGGTTTCAGGCGCGGGGCAGTTAACCAGCCGCCCAGCGCCCGCTTTGATTCTCAGGCTGCCCCGCATACTTGCAGCATGATGTAATAATCCTCATTGAACCCGGGCGAGCGAGCGGGAGGAGGGTGGCGCAGCGGCCGCCAGGGCCCGCAGCCTGCTCCCCGGAGCTGGGCGACTGCGGGAGGGGGGGAGGCCGAGGCGCCGTGGGGGGCCCCGGCCTTCGCATCCTCATGGGCCACTCCTCCCGGACTCCTCTCCCGTCCCCTAGGACCCAGGACTTCGAAGCAGTCGGTCACTCGAGGCAGGAACAACCCAAGCAGACATGACCCTCTTCCATCCGTTTTTTTCTCCACCCCTTTCTCACCACGTTCATCTCGAGTTTCTGATTTGGATAGTCCAGCCTGCACGGTTTCAGTTTGGGTAGTAGGGACATAGCATACCTTTTTTTTTTTTTTCTTAATGTAGATTTTTAAAATAATAAACCTTTTAAACCACTTAAAAGCTGATTTGTATTTGTGGGTCAACATATTTATATTCCCAAATAGTAACTTGTGTGCTTTCTGGAGAATTTGGGTTTGGTTTGATGTGATATCATCATCATCATCACCACCACCGACACCACCTTCATCACCACCATCATCCCATCGTAGTTCTTTTAGACAGAATTTAATCATGTTGCCCAGGCTTCAAGCTCACTATGTGGTCCAGGCTGATCTAGAACTTGTGGTACACCTCCCAAGTTCTGAGACGACTACAGCACACACCATGCCGGACTATTTACTTATTTTACTTCCAGGGATTGAGCGATATTCACTGAACTATGTACCCTCAGCCCCATAGGAGACCTTTGTAGCTGGTGCGAGCTCTGAGTTGAGCCGCACACAGTGCCTGTGTGGCTTCTCTGCCCCAATATTGCTTGTGAGGTCTGGCCGCTTGGCCATCCTGAAATCCTCCTGAGAAGAGCTTTGTCTCAGACGGAGAATGTGAGACACGGGAGTGGGGTAGGACTGGAGTGAGATACATTTTAAACGAACTCCCTGAGGATTCCAGTTCACACTTGTAACAGTAAGCCATGGTCGGGAACTGAGAAGGGTAATTTTATGCATCGTCCAGGATTCTGTGTGCGCTTGTGACCTTGTGACGTGCCTCTGGGTCTGGTTAGTGGTGGCCATTTGTCAACACAAGCTAGAGTCAAATGGGAAGAGGAACCTTCACGCAGAAAAACACCTCTGTCAGACTGGCCAATCGGCAAGTCTGTAGGGCATTTTCTCGGTTAGTGATTGGTGTGGGAGGTCCCAGGACGCTGTGAGCAGATAGTCCTGGGTTGATAAAGAATGAGCAAGCCACGGAGGAGCAAGTCGGTGAGCAGTGCTCCTCCGTGGTCTCTGCCCCCAGTAATGGACCACAACCTGGGAGGTGAACTAACCCTTTCTTTCCCAAGGTCAGGATAGTTATCATAGCAACAGGAGCCCTAACCATAGGAGGTCAACGATTACGTGGGTGGATTGAGCCTCCTGAAGGTGGGTGCCGCCCAGCCAGTTGAAGGATCAGCGGACCTTCCTAGGAATGGCTGACCACCTTTGAGATGGGACAGTGGTGTTTCCTTCCCCATCCCCACCTTGAACTCTAAAACCGTGCCTGTGTCTCTACATCAGCACCCACACTTGTCCGCCTGAATAATGC
The DNA here is from genome assembly GCF_000001635.26 of Mus musculus. NCBI lineage: Eukaryota > Metazoa > Chordata > Mammalia > Rodentia > Muridae > Mus > Mus musculus. Next base: position 42,615,789 of record NC_000076.6, read on the forward strand.
TACCTGTCAACCCCACTTCTGTTCATGCATCTATCCACCCACCTTTCCGTTTGTCTTTCTCTGGAGCCTTCCTTGACAATTATAGACCTTTGCCCGTGCTCAGTAAGGGGTTATTGTAACAGTTACCTGTCCTGTGCAGGCATCTTTGGGACTGGACCCTTGAGCTAAGACTTTTGAACTGTGTCTAGATCATGGCTTCTGAAACCGTGGGTTGTGATCCCCACATGGGAGTGTGCAACTGACTGTATGAGTTTGGCAAGTTTGACAACAGTAAAAGATTTCAGAAGAAGTAGCTACAGAAATTAACTCAAAATCAAATGCATAATGAATCAGGGTGCTTCTGGGAGAGCTTGTCTGTGTTGTAGCCCATGACCCCCAAAGCTTGGTTCTGAATGCATGCTTCTGTGGGCTATCAGACATGCAGTGCCAAAGAACCCCATCAAACACTCAGATCGTGTGCTACGCGTCGAAGTGTTTTTAGTATGCATATAAAGCCTTCCACTCCTGTCGAGATATAATGGCTTAATTACTGAAAACAAAGGCACTGAGTATTTTTCAACTGTATTGCTTGGCATGTAAGTATCAGATTAATATAGTTTAGCATTGTTCTGTTAGATTATTTGATTATTTAAAATTCCCATCTGAGTTGCAGACTCCCATACACACATGCAAATTGTTAACGAACATTTGACTTGATATTAGGACAGAATTTCTAAAAGAAAAATTGTTAAATGGCTCCGAACTCGTGTGAGCAGTGGCCTGAGCATGGATGGCTATAAAATGGAAACATCAGTCAACTTTTATATTAAAAAAAAAAAAGGTCGAGGGTGCTCTGCATTCTGTAGTATCAAACATTTGGCAAGATTTTATTATTTTTAATTTTTAATCTTTATTTATGTGTACGTGTGTATGTCTGTGGGAGTATATACCACGAGGTCAGGTGCTCATGGAGGCTGGAAAGGGGTACCAGACCACCCACCCAACGTGCAGTTACAGAACAGGGGTGCTGGGAACTACACTATCCTCTGGAAAAGCTGCAATCATACTTAACTGGGGAGATAGCTCCCCAGGCCTAGGTTTAATTCTTCACATAAAAATAGATAAGCATGGGCTGGAGAGATGACTCAGTGGTTAGGATCACTGACTGCTCTTTCAGAGGTCCTGAGTTCAAATCCCAGCAACCACATGGTGGCTCACAGCCATCTGTAATGGGATCTCATGACTTCTGGTGCATCTGAAGACAGCAACAGTGACAGTGTACTCACATATATAAAATAAATAAATCTTTAAAAAAAATAAGCACATCTATCTCATTAGTATGCAAGCTTACTTTCATCTTTAATAAGTGATAGGATTGTTTTAAGTAAGTTTCTTGGGGGCTAGCAAGCTGGTTCGGCTGGTAAAGGCGCTTGTCACAAAGTCTGAAAGCCTGCGTTTGGTCCCTGGAACTTCCTTGGGGGGAGAGCACTGACTTCCTCCCATCATCTTTGGGCTCCACATATTCAATGTGGCATGCATACCTTCTCCCACCACAGATATAAACCAAAACTCTTTAAAAATAAAAATAAAGGATTGTAAATGGAAAAGTTAAAAAAAAAAACAACAAAAAAAAAAACCTTTGGTCTGAGGAGCTGGAAAGCTGACTCCATGGTTAAGAGGTCTTGGTGCTCTTGCAGAGGACCTGGGCTCCGTTCTCAGCACCCTCATGGTGGCTCACAACCACCTGTAACTCCCGTTCTACAGTAAACAACGCTCTCTTCTGTTCTCTGCAGGCACTATTCACACAGTGCCCAGACAGGCGGGTAGGCAAAACACTCGTACACAGAGAATAAAACATTAAAAGCACAGTCTAGGATAATTTGGAATGTATGCCCCACCAAACAAACAAACAAACAAACAAAATGAAAACAAAACTAAGCCCTCTGGTCTAGATTGCTTAATAGATGGAATATGGACCTTACATCCTCTTAGGCTGAAGATTCAGAAGAGAAAGCCATCATTTTTCTAGAGAATGCATAAAGAACAACAGACCAACTGTTGGTAGAAACAAGGGCAGTAGAGGCTGTAAGCTCATCATTACTACAGGGCTTGCCAAGTTCTGGCTTCAGGGACTTGATCTGATGGGGCAGCGAAGGAATGAAGCTAGACACAAGGTCACAGCCGCAGCAAAGCTGGGATCAGCTGGACCAGGCTTTTTGATGGAGAGACTACAGCATCCCAGAAACTCAGCGTGTTTACTGTATTCATGTGAACATGGAGGCAGGGTTATGTCGTACAGCTGACCGAGGATAAAGCGTTATTACGTACAGACAGATAAACAAGGCATCCGGGTTATTGGTTACATATATAGCTGAACAAGGAAGTAGCGTTATAGCCGGTCTGGGTAGGAGCAGTGTGGGAGGAGTTTGCAAGCTGCAAATGTCCTGGGGAAACAGCTGCAGTGGGTGATTTCTGTACACACTATGAGCATCCACAGGTGGACCAGAGGACTGATGGCTTTGCTGTTCTGCTGAACTTCACCAGGTGTGTGTGTGGGGGGGAGGCTTTGGCACGCCCATAGGGCTGAAGCATTGGGGTCCTTGACATGGCCTTGTTCATGTCAACAATACACAGTCACTCAGGACTTAATTCGGTTTGTCCACTCCCTGCAGCACTTGAGCTGTGTTGTACTCTTTTGTGGAAGGCAGTCTTTGCAAACAGTAAAATAGCATAGTCAGCAGAAAAGAGTGTGTGTGTGTGTGTGTGTGTGTGTGTGTGTGTGTCCCTTTTCCTCTCACACTCTCCCCTTCACACTCACACTCTCTCCCCCTCCCTCCCTCTCCCCCTCTTCTCCCTCTCCCTCTCCAGAAACTCAGGCTGCCTTTGAATTTCCTTTGTAGCCAAGAATGACTTGGAGCTCTGATCTTCCTCCTCAGTCCCAGGGTCACTGGGCCTGCGCTGCCACCCCTGGTTCACTGGCACAGGTGGGAGGAGGGGGTGGCGCTGTGTGAACACTAAGCAAGCACTGTAGCAACTGATCTTCATTTCCCACAGGAGATCTTTGAGGTTAAAGTAACTGGGGCCTCTTTGCTGCTGGTAACAAACTGTGACTGACAGAAGAGGGAGAGACAACGATGAAGGAAGAATTAATTATTCCACAAAAAAGTAGCAGAATTAGAAGATGTGGAAAATTCTAAGCCTCTCTTCCTGGAAAACTTGAAGCCGCATGCTCTGAAAGGAGCCAAAGGTGTGGCCCAGGAGACCTGTTAGTGAGGGTGTTAGTGTGGTTAGTGACAACTGCGGATCTGACCTGCGATCTCCACAGTCAGGAACAGAGAGGGACCATAGCAAAACTGATGTTGCCAAGTGGAAGGAACCTGAGCCTGCCCCCCACACAGCTGAGCTTCCCAGAGCAGAGGTGCTGCCCCTCTGGAAGGCAGGGCTGGTCTCCAGCCTTAATGGCTGACTGCAATACACCAGACACCCTCTCCTTCATACTGTTTCTCTCTGTGAGCCAGGAGTATCTGTGTGGGGCAGGCCCACACTGCACATGGAAGCACATGGTGGCTTTGAGGGGGAGGGCTCTCACCTGGAGGGATTCACACCTGGAGGGACTCACACCTGGAGGGGCTCTCACCTGGAGGGACTCACACCTGGAGGAGCTCACACCTGGAGAGACTCACACCTGGAGGGGCTCACACCTGGAGGGGCTCTCACCAGGAGGAGGGACTCACATCTGGAGGGACTCACATCTGGAGGGGCTCACACCTAGAGAAGACTGTGGCTTAGCTTGAGTCTCACCTTGATTGTTGATCTCATATCCAATCGGGTGATATTTATATTAAGATTAGGAACTTTAGAGTCAGATTTTTGGGAGTGCAGTGGGAGAGGATATGATTTGGGATGACAAGGAAGGATACTGCATGCTAATGTTAAGTCTCAAACCAGGGACAAAGGCTGCAGTGCCTATATAATATATCAAAGCAGACCAGGCCTCCAGGTTCTCCCAGCATCCCTCAGTTCCTACCTGTTACAGGGTATGGCTGGCAGACCACACCCTCTATCTTGAACACTGCAGGGGCTGGGCTGTCCTCCCCCAGATGCCCTTCCCTATAGAATCTAGACATTCTGGTTACCTGGTTTCATCTACCCTCTAGTACACTGGCTCTCCCTCTCCCCTCTCCCTTCTCCTAACACAGCCTGGCTTAGGGCCATGTTCACTCTGGATGCTCCCAGATGCCCCTGCCTCTGCCTCTGGCTATGTGCTTCCTTCTACCTACAATAAACCTTCTCCTCCCCCATAGCCTATAAACAGTCACATTCTTCCTTTTCATTTCTTTTTTCAACTGTACCTTGAACCTGGTGATCACTAGCTAGCACTGTAAAAGCCACTCAACAAATCTAACAGTGCAAGTCCCAGAGACTGAAATAGAAATGGCGCCTCGGTGGCTCCATCAGCTTTCACACACACATCCCCTCTGGGTTGAAAGTGACCATTATGATTGGCCATTTCCCCATATCCTGAGAGGTGAATGTGACCCCATGACTTTTAGGGACCTCTCGAGGTTCCTTTGATTGGATAGATGAGTGAGGGGTACGTGACCCTAAACTTCAGCACTGTCCAGTCCTCCCAGTGATCTGTTTCATGCTGAAGAATTGTTTAGTTTGAATTTTTGCAGTATAAGGGATAAAACCCAGAGTCTCCCAGATGCTAGGCAAGCACTCAACCACCGAGTATCCTCAAATTGCCCAAAAATAACTACTGATTAATAATAAACATCACCATAGTGAGTGAATATGGGTGTTTTGCTGCAGATGTGTCTATAGCACATGCATGCCTGATGCCCTCAGTGGCTAGATCCCTAGAACTGGAGTTAGACATGGCTATGAACTGCCTGCCGTGTGGGTGCTAGGTACTGAGCTCATGTCCTACTAAGCCATCTCTGCAGCCCCAGAGAGATGGTTAAATTCGTGACTCCCAAGTAAACAGCAAGGCTACCATGTTTATGCAAAGAGGAAACACTTTATTAGAAACACTTTTCAGTGCAAATTTGATTAAATTGTTTTTTTTCTGAAGTCTGGGGAGATGCCACAGATAATAAGAGCATATGCTGTTCTTGCAGAGGACCCCGTTCCAGCACCCACTCTGTAGCTCACGATTGTCTCTAACACATATGCATTAAATAAGTAAAAAACCAAACCAAACCCCAAAGACCTTCAGAGGTTGAAAATAAAAGCTTTATCTGATTAACATGAGATTTTTGTTAGAAACAGTTCCTTTCCTCTGTGCCTGTTAATTCAAATTTGAATATAATCACTTACAACTTAAAATGGCAACTAAAGGCCAGCAAGAAAGTTCACAGAGTGCTTGCCAACAAGCCTGACATGGCCTATAGTCAATCCCCGGGACTCACATAGTGGACAGAAAGAATGGACTCTCAAAAGTTGTCCTCTGAAACTCACATGTGTCATGAACACACATCTCCACCATAATAAATAAATAATAAATAAATAGGAAAAATAAGGCATCGTGGCCATTTCTAACAACATGAATAGAAATGGTAATTGTCACCGTGGACTCCCTCAGTAGATGTGTGTGATAGCTGAACCCTGCTAAGTTGTTCCTCACTGAGAGCTGTTATGCAGAGTGTGCACTGCTGTCCAAATAAGGCAGAGCATGGAGGGTGGAAAGAACGACAGAGCATGATCTAGACAGGGCCCAGGCCAGGCTGAGAGCATTGGGAGCTGAGGCATCATAAGAAGGGCAGCTATAGACAGGTAGTGGTGACCTCTAATCCCAGCACGCCGGAGGCAGAGGGTCTCTTGAGTTCAAGTCCAGTCCTGTCTACATAGTAAGTTCAGGAGAGCCAGGACTAGATAGAGCAGAGTTTCTCAGCCTGTGAATTGCGACCCTTGGGGGGGAGGGTTGAATGTCAGACGTCACCTTAGAACATCCATGTATCAGATATTTACATTATAATTCATAGCAGTAGGAGAATTACAGTCATGAAGCAGCAACAAAAATAATTTTATGGTTGGGTGGGTCACTACATGAGGAACTGGGTTAAGCAGCTGCACCATTAAGAAGGTTGAGGATCACTGATATAGAGAGACCCTGTCTCAAACTAATAACAACAACAAAAAGGACGTGTGTGTGTGTGTGTGTGTGTGTGTGTGTGTGTGTGTGTGTGTTTGTGTGTGTGTGTTGGGGGAGATGTGGCTATTCTAACCCCTCCACAGTATCCCACACTCCATCGTGGCCTCTGCTCTAAGCTCTGAGGCAGAACACCTAAGACATCAAAGTCACTACTGCCACGAGCTTTGCAGATGAGGCATCGCAGGACTCCAGCTAAGCCTACTGTGGCATTTCCCTATCGAGGATCCAGTTTAAAAAAATCTCCCTCACATACAGGCACCTTGAATTGGTGTATTTGTGAGAAAAATGTTACCTGAAACAAAAAGGAGCTTCCTGGACCAGGCTCAGCACTCTCCATCCAGCGGAGGGTACAGGAGCATGCGGCTTCAAACATCTGGGCTTGGCACAGGGGGATGATTTTGGAAGGGGATCTGGGTGGGGCAGACTAGTGTCCCTTTACATGGTCCACAGGTCAGTCTGCAGTCTGCCAGCGCTACACCATGGCCAGGCAGTGTGAGCACCAGGGACAGTCCAGGTCTGGAGGCCAAGATGCACAGAACCCATGCACTAGCCTGTCCTGCTTCTGTCAAAGGCTCTCCTCTTGGGTGGTGAGTAGCTGCCTTCTGTCTTCATGAGCAGAAAAAGAGAAGATGAGAGAGATAAAGAGGAAGGCTTAGTGTCTCTTGCCATACAGCATAGGCCTCACTGGCCTCACCTGGACTTTTACCATTTTTTTCAGGGTATCACTACACAGTCTAGGTTGCCTAGGATACACTTTTTTGTTGTTGTTGTTTGTTTTTGGGGTTTTTTTGTTTTTGTTTTTTGTTTGTTTCTGGCTGGTTCTGAACACCACAGGCTCCAGTGTTAGGATTACAGGGGTCTAGGGCTTCATAGCAATTTTGATGCTACATAAACAACGGTGAATGAAAAAAAGAAATGAAAAGGAAGGATGTGACTGTTTATAGGCTATGGGGGAGGAGAAAGTTTATTGTAGGTAGAAGGAAGCACATAGCCAGAGGCAGAGGCAGGGGCATCTGGGAGCATCCAGAGTGAGCATGGCCCTGAGCCAGGCTGTGTTAGGAGAAGGGAGAGGGGAGAGGGAGAGCCAGTGTACTAGAGGGTAGATGAAACTAGGTAACCAGAATGTCTAGATTCTATAGGGAAGGGCATCTGGGGGGAGGACAGCCCAGCCCCTGCAGTGTTCAAGATAGAGGGTGTGGTCTGCCAGCCATACCCTGTAACAGGTAGGGACTGAGGGACTCTGGGAGAAGTTGGCAGTCAGGTCTGTTTTGATGTGCTAAATAGGCAACCGGATCATTTGTCCTGAGTTTGAGGCCTAACACATAGAAAATTAGGATTGTCTGTGTATGTCCTTGACCATATGAAACTAAGATTCAAGATTCTGGGGTTAGCCCTTTGAAGTTGGTATTTATACCCTGAAGAGAGAGATGCTATTTTCAACATGTATTCAGTTTTCTTTCTTTTGATGTTTTTTATTATATTTATGTATTGTCTGTCTGTTTATCTGTCTAACTATCTATATATCTACCTACCTACCTACCTACCTATGCATCTATCTATATATCTACCTATCTATCTACTTACCTACCTATGTATCTATCTTTTGGGGCAGGATACACATGTATCAGGCTTGTATAAAGAGGTCAGAGGACAACCTCCTACCAAGTGGGTTCCAGGGATAGAATCAGGCTGTCAGGCTTTGAAGCAAGTACATTTATCGCTGGCGCAGTTTCAGTTCTCTTACATTGGTAAATAACGATCGCTAAAATAGGAGGACCTCACTTCTCACCTACACAAGCAGACAATGTGATTCTGTTGTAGCCAGTGTGGATGCTGTACAGGGAGAGACCCATACAGCTGTACACAGTAGCACTGAGTCTCATTTGCCACAACGTAGCATGTGACCTAAAGTGCAGTTTATTCCTATATGGCTTCTTTCCCCAGATATATGGAATTTCCCACAGATAGAATTTCCTCATTCTTTGGGTTATACTATATATATATATATATATATATATATATATATATATATATATACATATATATGATATATTATATATTATGTATATAATGTTGAGCATGATAGCATGTGCCTATAATCTCAGCACTTGGGTGGTAGAGGCAGGGGGTCAGGAATATGGGCTACATAAAGACACTGCTTTAAACAGAAATACATGGAGAAAAGATTAGTGTGGGGCTGGGGAAGTTGTTTAGTTGGCAGGTTGCTTGCCCAGCATATACAAAGCCCAGGGCTCCATTCTCAGAACCACATAACGCAGGTAGGAATGTAATCCCAGCGCTCGGGAGGTGGGGCAGGAAGATCAGAAGTTCAAGGTTGTTCTCCTCTACTTAGCAAGTTCAATAGTGGCCTAGGATACTGGAGACCATGTTTCAACAAAGCAAAACAACAAAACCGTTTTAAAACATGAGATTTAGCCAGGCACGGTGGCACATGCCTTTAGTCACAGCAATTGGAAGGTAGGGGTTGCCAGATCTCTGTGAGTTCAAGGTTAGCATGGTCTACATAGCTAGTTCCAGGACACCCATGATTACATAAAGAGATCCTGTCTCAAGAATAAAAGAAAAGAAAAAAAGAAAAAGAAGTAAAAAAAATAAAAGCATGAGATTTTAGGTCTCAGGTCTTAACTCCCAATGGATGCTTTAGGTAGACTGGGCAGAGGTGTCACAGAGTGGGTACCAACCTCAGTTGTTCATGTGGAGACCTGGCAGGGGACGAGACAGGAGGGATGTGCTGGCACACTGGGCTTCTGGATGCTACCTGAGCCTTGTTTGAGGCGTCCTGGAGAACAGTTCTTCTCACATCACAGAAACACACAGGAAGAGCTCTGAAGTCAGCTGATGCCCTCTACTGTAAGCATAGCTTGTGGCTACGGACCACTAAGGGTTCTTGAAGCTACTAAGTGGTTTAATTGACTAAAATCTAATTACAAATGTCCTACCATCCCCAGGCTTTGCTGTGCCATAGAGAAAGTTTTCATGACAATCAGACTGAAGAAGTAAACCTCAAAATTAAATTAAGGTGTCACATACCCAGTTGCAAAGACTAAATCAGAAAAACATTTTCTAATCAGAAACTGCAAAGAAATCGGGGATTGAACCTAAAAGCCAAATTAGGGTTTGCATGTGGTATCTTTTTTTTCAACTAACTTTTCACGAATATTTCCTGGAATGGGCCCAAGGAATGCATGCTGACTTAGAGTAGTCTTCCTCAGACGATGCTAAATTCACTCTGTTAGGTTACTGTCTTTTGTCTGGTGGTAACGTGGCTCTCACCTGGCAAGGCCTGGAGCTGTGTTTGACCCCTCGTCCTCAGGGATGCCCCACAAATCTCCAAGGCTCTTCTTGCTTTCTACTTCCAAGGTCTTCCCTAGCTCTGGAAAAAAACCAAAAAAACAAAACATGTCAACCCTCTGCTCAGCTCCCTCTAATCTGGGGAGGACATTTCTGGTTTCTTTGGAGACTCAGTTGTGTCATGTGATGTTTGCCTGGAAACTGTCTTATGAGAGGATGTTTTGCTGAGGCGAACATGTGGTATTTTTCTGGAAGCTGTCTGGGAAAAGGGCATGTGATGTTTTGCTGGAGAGAATGCTTGAGAGAACACGTGACATTTGGAACCCAACAGACAAGGGACAACACTGTGGCACTGGGTCACTTTGCTTTCTTTGCTGATCATCGTTCGTTGTGACTTTGTAGAGGGAAATGCACCTAAGAATTTGTAATATTCTGGTGGCTTCTTGCCACTTCTGCAGAGTCATGTGATTGTCAGAGCATCATGGTTTCTTCTGGATCAAACTGTCATTGCTGATTCCTGAGTGGAGTTTGTGAGTGGATCAAACTACTCGCTGCTGATTCATGTGGACTGAACTGCTGATTTCCTGACCAAAAAAGTCTGGAATCATCCCAAAGGACTATTTCTAAACATGTCCACATTCCCCTTTGCCCTATTAGTAATCTTTTCTTTCCCACTACCTCTGGTGGGTGGTGGGCTAGAAAGGAGGTTCAAGTATTTAAGAATCCTTATTACAGTAGGTTTTGAAAAATCTAAGCCTGAACGAGCCTTCCTGGGAGTATGATGGGAAATGACATCTGAGTTATCTGAAGCATCCCAGACAGGGTGGAGCACTCTGAGAGGCCCACACAGGGTGGAGCACTCTAAGGGGCCCACACAAGGTAGAACACTCTGAGGTGCCCACACAGGATGGAGCACTCTAAGGTGTCCACACAGGGTGGAGCACTCTGAGAGATCCAGACAGGGTGGAGCACTCTGAGAGGCCCACACAGGGTGGAGCACTCTGAGGGGCCTTGGAAAGGAGAAAAATTATGCTTTCAGTGTTTGAGACTCAGAAAGGCTGAGCCGCACACACATGCTGGAGAGAAAGGTCACTAAAGATGCAGTGTTCCCATTATGAGACAGTCTTGTTCTCCACCACAGGCTTCTGTCTGGCATCCTCCACTGAGTCTCATGACAAGAAAGTCCTCTTCATGGGAAGGACAGCATTGTCATGAGTTTCCATGCTAGCTTGATGAGAGTGCTCCTCCTAGCAGGCTGGCTCCCTGCTGGTTCCAGAGGTTGACTCCTAGTACCTCCCCAGCCTGTGTCTTGAGGGTAGAGAGATGGACAGGCAACCTGGCTCTCTCGAGTTTTGTCCAACTTACTAGTTTTCACTTTAAAGATTTATTTATTTATGTATTTATTTAGTGCAGGAGTGCTTATTTGCTTGTATGTTGGAGTACCACATGCTTGCCATGCCTGTGAAGGCCATGAAATGACATCTGGAACTCAAGTAACACAGTTGTGAACCGCCATGTGGGTGCTGGGAATTGAACTTGGGCCCTCTGAAAGAGAAGCCAATAGTTTCAGCCACTGTGCCATCTCTCCAGCTCTGACTTTTTTGCTTTTGTTTAGAGATAGCGTCTTCCATGCTGGCCTGGAACCAGGCACACAGATAAGGCTCACCTTAAACTCTCTAGAATGACATGAACATACCACTACATCCACAACTTCTCACGAGAGAGTGTGTGTGTGTGTGAGAGAGAGAGAGAGAGAGACAGAGAGACTGTGAGAGAGAGAGAGAGAGAGACAGAGAGACAGAGAGACAGAGAGACTCTGTGTGTGTATGTGTGTGTGTGTGAGAGAGAGAGAGAGAGAGAGAGAGAGAGAGAGAGAGAGAGAGAGAGAGAGGGAGACCTGTTCTATCACTGTCCGTTGTCCTTATTCCCTGGAGACCAGGTCTCTTACTGGATTTGGAGTTACTGAGGCAGCCAGAGAGCCCTAATGGTCCTTGTGTCCAACCCACATCAATACTGGGCTCATAGGAGCACAGAGCCGTGCTTGGCTTCCCATGGGCATGGGGGATTCAAAACCAGGTCTCCATACTTGTACAACAGATGCTTATATACTCTGCACTTTTTCCCAATCTGCTTTTCACTTTGATTTCCTGTCCTGCAGCACTGTGGATGGAGTCAGGGCCTCTTGCATGCTCCACAAGTGCTGTGTTCTACAAGTGCTGTGCTCCACAAGTGCTGTGCTCCCTTTCTTGTTGACTGAGGGTGGAGAGAGAGCTTGTGAGAGGAGTGTAATTTGAATGCAGAATTTAAAATATGTGTGTGTGCATATGTGTGTGTGTGTGCATATGTGTGTGTGTCCCCATGTGTATGTGTGTGTGCATGTGTGTGTGTGCGCACGTGTGAGTCTGTGTGAGTGTATGTATGTGAGTATATGCGTGTATATCTGTGTGCATGTGTGTGTGAGCGAGCTTGTGTGTGTGCACGTGTGTGTGTCAGGAAGCACCTCACATGGGCTGCAGTGCACATGTGCTGACATCATAAAGGCGTAGGTGCTCTCTTTTTACCCATGGTTCCAGGGATCGAACTCTGGTCTTCAGCCTTGGTGGCAAGCGCCTTTACCCACTGAGCCATCTCACCAGCACTGAATCTTAAAAAAGACTTCCTTTCCCTCTTCTTTTTGTTCGTGGCACCTCTTAGGTGATTGGCTGTGCCAAGATGGAGCTGAGTATTCCCTCTCAGCCACCAGCAGCCAGAAATCCATTGCAGAGGATGACAGACACAAACTCTGCAGGAGACACATATGGCTGCAGAAGGGGCTGCTGATGCTCTGGGTAGAGAGTGGATGTGTTGTGCATCCGAATCAGTGGTGGGAGCCACAAGCAAGGCTTTCCCATGAAGCAGGGTGTCTCACAGCAGAGTGTGCTTGCCACTGAGTAAGAGGTATTCTTGCTATAGACCAAGGAGAACAGGAGAGAGAAAGCACGTGTTTGTTCAAGTATGCCAAGTTCAGTGTTCTCAGAGTGAAGGAGATTCCTGGACAGACAGATAGTACTTTCCATTGGAGGTTGGGGGTCAAAAGAGCTAGCAGACTTTGAAAGGTTTTTAGTTTCTCTAAAGAAGATGATGTCTACTGGGTGTGGTGGCGCATGCCTTTCATCCCAGCACCCTATAGGCTGAAGCGGGTGGATCTCTGAGGCCAACCTGATCTACAGATCAAGTTCCAGGACAGCCAGGGCTACGCAGAGAAACCCTGTCTCAAAAAACCAACCAGCCAAACAACACCAAAGTGTAACAAATAAGTGGTCAGACCTTGTGTGGAGAAACTTTCTTTCCTCTAAGGAGTATATCTTGTCTGTCAAAGGCCAATGTGGTATGCAACCAACACACACACACACACACACACACACACACACACACACACACACACACGTGCATGAAGGCACGCACGCACGCACACAACCTAGCTTCCCAATTGGCTACCTCTGCACATTTCACGCCCGGGCAGCCTTCAGCTCAGGAGCCTACAGTCACAGGCTGTAGAGCTCAGTGAGGGGCCAGGATACATTTGCCATGAATGGCTGGCTGCTCAGGTTGGTTCTCAGCCACAGCTATAGGAGTCTGTGTGATTTCCACCATGTCTTCCCCCCAAGCCTAGCTGCCCAGCCTGCAAGCACAGCGTCTACGTGCAACATGAGAATGGACTGCTTGGAAGAAGAGCCTCTTAGGCATGACATAGGCAGCCAAGTGTGAAGGATGGCAGAAGCCTTGGCCTGCCTGCCTTGGGTGGGGAAGGATGTGGGCCAAAAGAAGGCCCTGCAGAGAAGAGGGGAGTTTGAGTTTTGCTTGCCCCTGACTACCTCCCAAGTGCTGGAACTAAAGGCATGTGCCACTCTGCCCAGCTGGGTCTGTAGCCTTTAAAAGTGTGCCTCCAGCCCACCCTTGACTTGGCTGTCTCCGTTTGGCCAAAATCAAATTATTCTCAACAACCAGTTACTACAGCGAAATAGTGTTGTTATCTTGGTTTCCACTGAAACAGAGGTGTCAGTTCTATTGGGTCATGGTCTCCAAGTTGGGGCTACCAGAACTGAGGGGACAAGAGATCCCCTGCTTCCAGAAGTTAAATTCTCTCACTGCGCACCTGTCAAGGAGTGTTACTTGTTCCTAGCACAGAAGTAGTGTCATTAGGGTGTCACTGAGAATAAAAGCACGGGGACAGGCACCTGTGTTCTGTCACTCGGCACCAGGACACAGTGCAGGGCAGGGAAGGCTGGATGGGAGGTGTTGTTGGTCCATACTTCTGATGGTGTCCCTTGGCTCGTATGTCAGATACTGGAAACAGGAGTGAGAGACACAAAGAGGCAAGGAGTGTGCCACTGCTTTCCAGAACAGCAAGGGACAAACAGCTCTTTATTGCGGCAAGTACTACCCAGCATCCTTGCCTAGCTCCACAGCCTGTCCTGAGTCTGTCCTTTGCCCTCTCACCAGCCTGCCTCGGCTCTACCTACCCTAGGCTTTGCTTGGTTTCTCTACATGTCTCTTCTTGGGGTCTCTGCACCCTGGGATGGCTTCAGGAAAGTGTCTCTTGGGAAAGCAGGGCAGTGGAGTTAGGGTGGAAATTGACAGACAAGAGTTGGGGATGCGCTTCGAGGAGTAGCTGGGGAAGTTTCGTAGGAATGGGGAAATGGGCTGGTAAGATTAGATTGCTCAGTGGGTAGGGATGCCTGACAACTGGAGTTCCAGTCCCTAGGACCTTCGTGGTGGAAGGAGAGAACTGACTCCCCGGTGTGCAGGAACCCTTCTAAGCCCTTAGAGCTGAGCTTACCTAGGGCAATAAAGAACAGGAGCCTGCAGGGAAGCTCAATGGGTAGATGCACTTGCTGCCAGGCCTGACAACCCAGAGTTTGATCCCTAGGTCTGATTGGTGGGAGGAGAGAGCCGACTCCTGCAAGTTGTCCTCTGACCTACACATACACTCTTACAAGTGCGCGCGCACACACACACACACACACACACACACACACACAAACTGATACATATGTGTAACAAAAACATTTTTCTTAATTAGAAGAGACAGACAGAAAAACAGACAGAAAAACAGACAGACAGACAGACAGTCCCAGAAACTGGGAGGACATGATCTGCTGGAGTGAAGAGATTTTCCTTGGGAACCTGGCTCAAGTTGCTTCTCTGGGCTTCAGAATTTGTGAAATACTTTATTCCTTGAAGTTCAGGTGCTTAGAGAGCAGCACACCTAGAGAGGAGGAACTCCTAGGAGATAGCCCAGGCAGCTGCTAGGGTGGGCAGATAGGGGCTCTTCAGAACCTGGATGTGTGTGTGGGGTGTTGTGTGTGTGTGTGTGTTGGGGGGGACTAGAAGCCAAGGGCTAAAGGTTCAGTGCCGTCCAGGGAGGCATTGGTGGCCTACCAAGGCCAGGTCAAATCCCTCTGCAATATTACAGGACAATCTGACCTCACTTCTAGCCTGACTTCAAGTACCCACTGCAGGGGAGAAGGCTGGAGTGGCCAGCAGTGGGGAAGGCCAGGAGGGATGCTTTCAGAGAGTGGGGGAGGGGAAGAGCTGCGGGCTCTCTTTGGATTGCCCAAGTGTCAGAACAAGCCCCTCATGCGGGTTTTTTTTTTCCCTCTAGTGACCCCATTCTGCCCCATGGATGTCACTTTTTCTTCTTGTTCCTTTCTTTCTTCGAGCTGCTGGGGAGAAGAGAGTCTAGGGAGGTGGGTAGGAGCATTTTTTTTTTTTCACACGAGCCCTCAGAATTACAGTTCACAAACTATTCAGTAAACTGACCGGCCTCAACCTCCCCTTCAGCGGCCTAATCTAAGGGGTGGATCTACGTGTTTTGTTGCCTGTCAGGAACAATCGCAGCGCGGCCCATTACATTTACAGCACGTCGCCCTTTAATTGGTGTAACACGCCGAGGCCTGAAAGAGAAGGGGCCTACAAAGGCAGCGTGAATGAGCCCCGACTCACACAAAAACACTCTGCAGAAGTTCAGAGCTGGCCACTAACAAGGAGGTAGGGAGTTAGTTTGAAAAGAGGGTGAAGTTCAGAAATGTGTACCTTGAGAAGCGTCCCATCAAAGCAATGGTCGCATTGACAAGCTGCAAAGAAAAAAGTTAAACCATCAGTGCGGACCTGCCTTGCTGGGTTTCTTCTTGCACTTGAGGAGGGCCCAGGAGAGGGGCCCTCTTCCTCCTGCGCCCCCCCCCCCCAGGCTCGCTGCTTCTCTCCTCCAGAGAGTTGGATTTTTTGATGTTGTTGTTGTTTTTGTTTTTTGTTTTTTAAAAAGCTGGAATGATAAACATACCTTCCACCCCTCGACTGAGATATTTTATTTTAAAAAATACCTGAATTTTCATTTTAGCAGATCCCACGAGGCTATGGGAACAGCGGGTTGTTCTCGCACCCCTGTTTGTGCTCCTTTCTCGTTTTTTTTTTTCTGGGGCGACATCCTCCGTTGTGGGGCTCAGGGAGGGCGAGGGGGAAGGTGTTTGCTAATGCTCTGTGGGAAATGCTTTGCCCGTGGGTGGACTCCCGCAATGGCAGAGGGCGTTTGCGCGCGCCCTTTAGAAGCGTTTGGCTCGGTCCGATGCGGCCTGGAGATATTTTGTTGCTGTCCAGGGGAAGGAGGACGCCGCTTTCCCTCCTTCTCTCTGCCTTACCCAGAGAAGACCCCTGAGTGTGGAAGAGCGCGTTCCCACTGTGCAAAAATGTGGCATGCTTAGAACAAACTGTCGGTGCGTGCAAAGGCCAGGGGTGAGGGTTAGGGTGGCTAGGTGGTACCTCAGTTGTGTCCTCCCTCCCGTGCCCCTATCTCTGAGATGACCTGGCTCCTCAAAATACCTTCTGGGTTCCACAGGCCTGAAATCACCCAAAAGTGGTGGTGCCGCGGTGGGTCTCCCTAGCCACCCTCTCCTGCTCCCTGATCCTGGTTTAAGACTGTGGGGGCTCAGTCCCTCGCCTGCTCTGGCGGGACACCTCGGCGCCCCGCTCCTCTGGGGAGCTCCCTAGCGCCCCGAGTCCCCCCCCACCCCGCCTCCGCGCCGCCCCACACTCTTCGCCTTTGTCTTGCAACCGGACCCCCGCCCCTCCGGCCGCTCCTGTGAACTGCCTGCCCCGTGCGAAGGCGGGGGTACTTTTCAATGCAGCGCCGCAGCTCCCTCCAGATTTGTAATCCGCCAAAAAGCCGCTGATTGCTGCAATCGTTACTTTTCATTAAAAAAACTTAGAAGCAATTTGGGAGAGCCCTTCTCAATGAATACATTTACCCCCGAACGGTCTTTATTCTCCGACTCCACTTGATGAGTTTCTCTGGCGAATCCGTTCTTACAGGCACAGAATGGGCAATCCCTTGATCCCCGTCAATTGTCATCCCGAGTCGGGGCCACTTTGACCGCCAATAGTGGGGAAGTCAGAGCTAATCCTCAGAAGGAATCACGGGAAAAGAAAAGCAACAATAACCAAGTCAAGCGTAAAAAATGAAAGAGAAATCTCTATTATCACTCAGTACATTTCCCAGCTATGTACTGAAAAAATCAGCTCGCTTGTCATTCGAGTCAGACACCCGCAGAAGAATATGGGGTCGTGGTGGGTTGGTAGACTCACACGACGTCAGGAGAGATGTTTGAGAGCGAAAGGCCTCTCCTCTGCTTCTGCCAAATCCCCCTCACATCCGCCATGACCATTAAATACAGACTGACTTTATTCTGTATGGGGAGGCCCAGGGGTGGCTGGCGAGGGAGCCCCCAACTGTGCACAGATACAAAAAAAAAAAAAGAAAAAAAAAAAAGAAAACCCTTGCAGAGCGGGGTGGGGGGAGTGTGGAAGCCAAGGATACACAACTCTCCCGCCCCTCCCGCTAGGGCCGGCTTGGCGACTGTCCCCCTCAAGGGCGCATGTGCTCTGTGCACGCGCTGCTGGTCCCCGGGTCCTGGCCGGTGTCAGGGCAGCTCAGGCCAGACCTGAGGGAGTAAGCCAACACGGCCATTTCCCACGCCGACACCTACAGTACTCAACACTGGCCTAGGCGCCCATTGCTGGGGCTGGGCTGGGGACAAAGTTCTCAAATGGCCGAGGTCAAGCGGGTTCCAGCCCAGGCGCGGCCAGAGCATCTCGGGAGGGATCGCTTTAACAGCTCCAAAGAGCTCCCAGATCAAGGTGCGAGGACCATGACCAGTATCACCTTGGGTAGCTGGCCTAGGAAGGAGGCGAAAAGCTCAAAGGGCCTGGGTCTGACCGCACCTTGTGGGTGCAGAGAAAAGTCTTTTGGTTTTTGGAGTGCCCAAACTTTACTTTCAGTTTCTCAGTAGGTGCAAGGAACCTCCTGCAGCCTAAAGGTTACTCTGCCTTTCCCAGAAGCTCCCGGGTGGAGGGCACTTCCTCTTCTCTTAGCTGGACCTGGAGGAGTCTGAGAGGTACGGCTGCAGCTGGAGTTGCCGCTCAGTGTTTGGGGTCACCCTAGTCAACCAAACCCGCCCTTGATGCCTGAAGCCTTATTCATCTGGGGAACCGCTCGGACCTGTCACTTCCCACACCCACCACATTACATGTGTTTAAGTTACATACATCACTCCCAAGCACAGCCTATTCATATCATATATTCAGAAAAACCTGTTCATGCGGTAACAAACTTCTAAACATACTACACAAGAGCTGGCCTCATCTGCACGAGTATACACACGCACGCGCGCGCGCGCGCACACACACACACACACACACACACACACACATACACGCTGAGCCTGTACACTACTGCAACACTAGCTGTGCATTATGGTCCCCAGGGTGTCCAGACTGAGTGTCTTTGGGCTTTGGCTGAGGGATCTAGACCTCCTCTGGGGTTCCCCACTGGGGCGAGTGCCTGGAACTTCTCTGAGGGCCTTCTGTGCTCAGTCTCTTCACCTGCTAGACTGGTAGAGTCGGGCCTGTTCAGGAGCTCCTCAGACCAGATCAGAGATCACACCAAGACCTATGTGGTAGGCCAGCTCACATAGGCACCAAATACTGGCCAAATGACCCTTTAAGGGAGGTGGACAGGATGCCCTCCAGTGGACGCAGGAATGAAGGTCTGAGATGCAGAGAGTAGAAGATAAACCCCCAAGGATCCCCATCCCTGCCGTGCTGAGTAAGGAGGAAGGTGGAGTGAGCCTGGCTGATACCTACAAAGGACATTCAATCCTACCCAGACTCTCACAAACGAACCTACACTTGGTCCGTGGTCTGGAAAGGGTGCTTGCGGAGAGGGCGACACTCTGCAGTCCTAATTAGTGATTTTTGTCCCCTTGTTACTGGGCTCAGCATCTCATGCAAATGAGCTTCTCATTTCAGCCACATTACCCCAGCTCCAGAATTAACTGACTCTTATCTTTAATGATATGCTGCTGAACTTCTCCCAGCCCGGCTAGCTTTTTATCTTGATTACTCTAATCAATAAGAAATGATAGAGTAGAATTATAAACTCTATTGGCTTTTAAATGTTGCCGACAAGCCCTCTAGATGCCATTCCTGTTCATTGTTATTTATTAAAATGATCCTTAGGATAAAGGCGGATGCAAATACAGAGTAGGACAAGGGGAAAGAGTCTGGGGACCAGTCCCAGCCAGTCCCTGACACCCCACCCCCCACCCTCCGCCCCAGCCCCAGGGAAGAGTCCATGCTGTTTGGGCTTGAAAGGATAAAAAAGATATTTTATTAAAGCTTTATAAAGAAAATTGCCCCTTTGAAGTATTCAGAGAAACAGAAAAACAAATTTAAAAGCACGAACCTCCCCCCCATCCCCACCCCCGCCCGGTCCCAAATGGTATTAGAGGTGAAAGCTTTGAGATACAGTCTCATTCTGGGAGGAGGTGGTATGCTGGTGGAAGCCCTACTCAAAGCTGTACACAGTGTCGGGGAGCGTGTATGTACAATTTCAAGCAGGCGGATCAACTTGACTATCCTACCACTTCTGGGAGGAGAGGGGGCGGAATCTCTTTTAAGTCTGCAGACGGTACTTTCTCCTCGAGTTGGTGGGTGGGCTGTTGGCTAGAACCTGAAGGTGACTGGACGATGTTTTGGGGTTTCTAGTTGTCTGGTACCAGGTGCTAGTGAGTTGAGTCTCGGAGCTCAACTCACTAGCGTTAGCAAGTCTCAAGATTCCGGACTCCATCAGGCCCAATTTGAGCGGCTTGGTCTGTGTTCCCCCCCCCCCTCCCCCAGCAACCTGGTTTTGGCTAAAACAGTCTTCCTTCTTTGCTCACTGAAAGACCTGTGAGGGCCCAAGGGGATAGGGAATGTCGCTCCACCCGCATACTACCCTCCACCACCCCCACCCCCACCCCCGTTCCCCCAGAGCGCAAACATACACTGGGAATTTGGTTTCGGGGCGTTTGCGAAGGGCCAGAGGTTGCGGAGAACACAGGCGGTCTCAACTCATCAGTCCTGGGCGGTTCTCACTAGCTTTCTTTTAGAGGCTATTCTGCACCAGGCACTAGGGACCATAGGCCACTCTTCGGAGATCAGGGACTTTTTTTTCCACTTTGGCTGAACCGGTCTGGACTTCCGATGGCGTCTCGAGATCCCTAGCACTCAGAACCCAAAAGGTCTAGCGGGGTGGGGGATGGAGGGCGGGGGGGGGGGGAGAGGCGTGCGCACAGCCCTGGACTCCGAGGGACTTGCTGCGGGGCGAGCAGTAGCCCAGGGGGCCCACCCTGCTGTCTACGCTCCTCCGCCGGGCCCGAGCTCCCCACTCTTGCCCTCAGCTTACCACCTACTCCGCCTCGGGTTTGCAGATTCCTCGCTGGGCGTCCCCCCCCCCTCCCCCGACCCCCGCCACCCCCAGCACATCTCCTGGAGCACGCTGGCGCTGCGACCCCGCGGGGCGGGGAAGTTGCGCGGGAACCCACGGCCAGCAACCTGCCGACGCGTGGTGAAGACTGGGCGCTCGGAGAGGACAGCCACGCAAACTCCAATCCTCGCCAAGGCCGTGGTCGAGGCGCCAAGGGAAGAGTTGGAAATCGCGAGCGAGCTAGGCCTTTTTTTTTTTTTTTTTAAATGACACATGGGGGAAGGGCTGAATGTTTCAAAAATCATGTAAAATTTCTGTTCTTAGCAACATCCTTGTTATTAGGAATGATGACTAAACCGGCAGGATTATTCTGGACTGTAAGTTATCAAGAGCCCACTAATTTCACATTAAAGCCCATTGACTGCAACGGCGTGATTGAAGGGTTTTTAACAATTAACATAATCAGAAAATGAGCTGAGATAATTTTTATTCAACTCATTACTTTTTAATCATGTATTTCTTTTAATTAATATCTTCTCCGTGAACATAACACAAAGCAGAGCACCAGTGCTGGCCCAAGCCAGCACTTCGGGACTGAATTTGACACAAGCAAATATTTCACCAGTAGCATTCATCGCATTTCCATTGTGGTGTGGGGGAAACAGAAAAAGCTTGTCCAAAAGTCACCGTGTTGTTTTGAAACACAATTTAAAGGGGTGGGGGGCGTTGGGAACGCACAAACCGGAACACGCTTTTAATTCGACTTGACTTTTACATTTGGGCGCCTCTCTTGGTTGGCGGCCAGAGGGATTCAAATGCGAAGAGACACACAGGAAGAAGAAAGACTTCTGAGGAGGGGTTACTGGTCCTGGGTCCTCAGTGAAGCAGGATGTAGTTGCACGCATCCAGGGCAGCCATCCGTTGGTGCGGTGACCCGAGGCCACGTCGGATGGAAATGGTCTAAACCCGAGGAGTTCCGGTTCCGCTAGACACCACCACTTTCTCACCCAATGGCCTTGGTTTGACCCATGAAAGGCCAGTTCCTCCCCTCCCCTAGTCTAGACTGAAGTGGGCTGAACTATTAGGCTTTCTATAAGAATCCTGTCCCCCTGCCCTCGTCCCCAGTCCAAGGTATTCGCTTTGCGTTGGATAATAAGGTTTCCTGATATGCCCAACCAGGTTGACTTAATTCAATACAAACGACTTGATCCAATCCAAACATCTTATATGTGTAGGGAACTGGCGTTGTCGGTGACACAGGCCGGGGCCAACTTCCCTTTTGTCGACCCTCCTTCTCCACTCACCAAACTCGGACTCTCACACCATCTCTGACACCTCCAGAAAGGGATATCGTGGGCTAAGATCGCTTCCAAAGTGGGATCTGTATTCGCCTCTGAAAAAGAAAGAACGCGACCCCTGGTGGAAGAAAATGGAAGTTCAAGAATTTAAGGACAAGAATTTCGTCGCCATCGTGGGTAGAGGAGAGGCTACTTAAGGAAAAGTACTATGTGAGACAGTGAAATGGAGGTGGCATCCCGGAGGTGGCTTTCAGGTGGAGAGCGCAGGGGCAAATGCTGACCAGGCACAGTCCTCTTAGGCCCCGGGGTCCTCCCTCAGCCCTGCGGTCTGGCTAATGTGGGGTCAGGCTGTCTTATCCCTCAACAGCTCAGTAGTTACAGAAAACTGATGAAGGTTTTTGTTGGTTGACCCCACCTTTTGCTTGACTGCTCCAGAGAGCATCCAAAGTCCAGAATCTTCCTTGGTTTTCTTCTAAACAGGCCTCTCCCTCTATCATTTTGATATCTCTGTCTTCAGTAGGTGATGGCACCCCTTCCCACCTTTGAAATGGGTCTCATGCATGAGGCTATCGGCAGACTCACGCTGTTGCCGAGGATGGCTTTTGTGCGTGCCAGGCAAACATTCTACCAAATGAGATACAAATCCAGCCCAGGGGATAGACTAAGGCAAAACCTCAATTTACTAAGGAGATTGCCGCTTTGAATGGAAGCCTCGCTCCTCTGGTATTGATTTGCTTAAGGAGGATCAGGGTACGGGTCTGAGTCTGAGTATAAGCATGAGGAAGACGTGGAGGAGAGGAGCCCTTCGTGCCTCTGTTCATGCCCAGGGCCGAACAATTAACCAGGAGATAAAGCTAGCTCCTCACTGATTACCTTGTCACTGTTGACCCAGAGAAGGCACTTCAGGCTAATCAAGGAAGGGCAAGGGGTGACATTTATTTCCTTGCTCTATTTTATTTTATTTATTTTTGTTTTGAGATCTGACTATGTAGACCTGGTTGACCTGTAACACACTATGTAGACCAGGCTGGTTTTGAACCCATAGAGTTCACCCTGCCTCTTCCTCCAGAGTGCTGGGACTAAAGTTGTGCACGGCTATGCCAGGCCTCATTTTATTTTTTGAGATAGGGTCTCACTATGTAGTCCTAGCTGGCCTAGTCTGTGTAGCCCAGGTTGGCCTTGAACAGGTCACTGGCGTGAGCTACCACAGCTAGCTCTTCCTTGACAACCCCCACCGTGTGTGTGTGTGTGTGTGTGTGTGTGTGTGTGTGTGTGTGTGTCTACTTTTGTCTGTCCATCCTCTGTCTGTAGTCCAGAGAACAAACTGGGTTCCCAAGAGCCAGTTGCTTTTCTATTGCTGTGTTAAGATCAGGGACGGTTATAGAAGAAAGAGGTTATTTGGGGCTTACAGTTTCAAGAGGTTGGTTAGAGTCTATGATCCTTGTGACAGGGAACATAGCCACAGGCAGGCATGACACTAGACCAGCAACTGAATTACATCTCAGTCCACAGACATGAAGCAGAGAGAATCAGCTGAGAATGGTGTGGACTTTGGAAACTTAAAAGCTTGCTCAGTGACACACCTCCTCCACCAAGACTACACCTTCCAAACCTTCCCAAACAGCTCCACCAACTGGGGACAGTCTACTCAAATGTGCGAGCCTGCGAGAAACACTCTCATCTGAGCCGCCACGGCCCTGGTTAAGTAGGTTAGGCCAGCTATCCAGTGAGCCCCAGTGATCACCTGCCTCTGTTTCCACAGCCACCTAACCTAAGAGGCTGCCCATGGCCCCTATGCTGGCCTTAAGCTAGCTATGTATCTAGGATAACCTTAAACGCCTGACTCTCCTACCTTCCAAGAGCTTGGATTACAGGTATGCGCAACTGCAGCTAGCTCCTCTCTGGCAAGTTTCAAAAGTGATTGGTTTCTTTTCCAGCTTAAAAAAATTTTATCTATCTATCTATCTATCTATCTATCTATCTATCTATCTATCTATCTATCTATCTATGTGAGTACACTGTAGCTGTACAGATGGTTGTGAGCCTTCATGTGGTTGTTGGGAATTGAATTTTTAGGACCTCTGCTCACTCTGGTCAATCCCGCGGCCCCGCTTGCTCTGGTCTGCTCCGCTCGTTCAGGCCCAAAGATTTATTTATTATTATACATAAGTACACTGTATCTGACTTCAGAATACAGGGCGTCATTACGGGTGGTTGTGAGTCACCATGTGGTTGCTGGGATTTGAACTCAGGACCTTCAGAAGAGCAGTCAGTGCTCTTACTCACTGAGCCATCTCACCAGCCCCCTCTTTTCCAATTTGAACTGAGTCTAAATAGTACAAAACAGAGTACACCATCAAAACATTTTAAAAGGTGCACAAGTCATGGGCCGCTGAGAGGACTCAGTGGGCAAAGGCACTGGCCACATTGACTTTATAACCTGAGTTCAGCAGGCCCTGGGAAGGGAAGTCATTCTCTGACCTCTACTTGTTCTGTGACTCACATTCCTTGTCTTAGTTAAGGTTTCCTTTGTTGTGGAGAGACACCAGGACCAAGGCAACTCTGACAAGGACAACATTTAGTTGGGAATGGCTTACAGGTTCAGAGGTTCAGTCCATCATCACCATGGCGGGAGCATGGCAGTGTGCAGGCAGGCATGGAGCTGGAGGAGTCAAAAGGCAAACAGGAGAACACTGACTCTTCTGCACTGGGTGGAGCTTAAGCCTAGGACCTCAAAGCCCACGCCCACAGTGACACACTTCCTCCAACAAGGCCACGCCTCCTGATAGTGTTACTTCCCATGATCCAAGCATATTCTAACCACCACACTCCTCCTCCATCACACACATTCACGCAAAGTGAATGAGTAAAATGCGCTGGCATAATTCTGGTCAGAATGTACACGTGAAGATGAGATTATCTGAATGGTGCCTCCCCAACTCTCTCTGTTCCTAGGGGACTCTTTCCCTGCCCTTTGAGCTTTGTAGCTACAAACCTTCTGTTCACTACAAGTTTCTTGGGCATCTTAGAGCATGTGAAGAAAAGCTTGATTTGCTGAAAGATTCCCAAGACCCCAGTAGTCCCTTTAGAGACAATCTAAAAATCTGCTTTACATAAAAAGAAAAGAAAATGGTCCAGGGCTGGTGGTGAGGGCATGCCTTTAATCTTAGCCCTTAGGAGGCTGAGACGGGAGAAGCCAGAGCTCTAGGCGAGCGTTGGCTATAGACCACATTCCTGGACCAAATTTATCATGACTCCATCTCAAGTAAAACAACTATAAACTATATTCATCAAAAAAAAAAATTAAGCCTTAAGGATGTGCCACATTGTATAGCATGTCACCTTTTTCACATCTAAACATTTACCACGACTTTTCTGTGTCTGAAAAGAATGTTCTGCCTGCTGCAGTGCCTGAGCACTGGAAACCCTGGAGCTGGAGTGAGGGTTAGTGCCAAGACACACATGGGTGCTGGGACTTGAACCTGAGTCCTCTGGGAGAGCAGCAAGTGCTCTTAGTGGCTGACCCGTGTCTCCTGGCCCTTGCTTTTACATATTTTAAGGTGAAAAGGCTCCACCACGCTTACAAGGCCAAGATGGACCCAAGACCCAGCGTTAGTAAACATCACAGCAAATCTCCCCTCCTCTTCTGTCTACAAAACAAAGCAAGCAAGCAAACAAAAAAAACCCAACAAAAAAGTTATTGTTTTTTGATTAATTAATTTTTTATATCCAAATTGCTGCACCCCTTCCAAAATGTTGACAAAAAAAAAAAAACCAGAAAAACAAAAACAATACAAAAGAACCTGAGACAGACCAAGTCTATGAATTGTTCTTCTCCTTCTTTATTGAAAACATAACACACAGTTGTCAGTTGTGGTCGCTCTCTGTCACTAAGGAACATTACCGTCACTCCTTTGTCCCCTCTACCTTCCTGATTCCTTCCTAGCCACTGGAATCACGCACACTCAAGAAGAAACAGTAGAACTGAAGAGAATCATAACTATTAAGATACCACCGAGATATTGGGATGGGATGGGGGAGAGTGCTTATAATCCCAGCCCTGAGGAGGCTAGACAGGATGATGGCTCTGTTTCAGAGCCAGGCCTCTGTGCATTGCAAACATTTAGGACCTGTCTACCAAACAAAGCAAGCAAGCAAACAAACTAACAAAAATGTTATTGTTTTAAATTAATTTATTTTTTATATCCCAATTGCTTCACCCCTCCCAAAATATTATTAAAATAAAATAAAACTCTGGTAGAACCAAGGTGATGTTTATCTGTTGTTATTAGTTACTATTATTAATTTGAAAGAACTCACAAGACTTATTTGAGGATATGCAAAAAGATGCTACTTTAAGCTCTGAAGTACTTGTGAATGACACCAGGTTGTTTTAAAATGCACCTGGGATGTGTTTTACATTTTTAAAAAGTGTGTGTTTGTGTGTGTGTGTGTGTGTATGTATGTATGTATGTATGTGTGTATATGTGTGTGTCTGTATGTATATATGTATGTATGTATGTGTGTTTGTGTGGTGTCTGTGTGTATATGTATGTATGTGTGTTTTTGTATCTGTGTGTGTATGTATGTATATGGGTGTGTGTCTGTGTGTGTATGTATGTGTGTTTGTGTATCTGCATGTGTGTGTGTGGGTCTGTGTCTGTGTGTTTATGTATGTATGTATGTATATGTGTGTGTGTCTGCATATGTGTGTGCTTGTGTGTGTGTGTGTGTATCTGTGTATCTGCATGTGTGTGTGGGTCTGTGTCTGTGTGTTTATGTATGTATGTATATGTGTGTGTGTCTGCATATGTGTGTGCTGGTGTGTGTGTATTGATAGAAGGACAACCCTCAGGAGTCAGTTCTTTCCTTCTACCGTGTGAGTTCCAGGGTCTGACTAGAGGAGCTCTTGGCCTTGGCAGCAAACACCTTTATCAGATGCGGCATCTCACTGGCTCAGAGAGCCAGGATATAGACATAGCATAGGTCATAGAAAGAGTTCAGATGTTGGTTACCAGATCAAATGACAAAAGGCCACTTAGAAAGAACAAGAAACTTGCCATTTGCAGATGGTATAATAATCAATACAGAAAATCTAAGCTAATGTGTAGGCAAATTGTGCAGCTAATAAAATTTATCTCAATTCAACACTACATAAAATGAGTGCCTGCTGGGCAGTGGTGGCCCACGCCTTTAATCCCAGCACTCGGGAGGCAGAGGCAGGTGGATTCCTGAGTTCGAGGCTAACCTGGTCTACAAAGGGAATTCCAGGACAGCCAGGGCTACAGAGAGAAACCCTGTCTCGAAAAAACAAAACAAAACAAAAAACCAATCAAACAAACAAAAAAAAAAAACCAAAAAAACCCCCACCCCCCCAAAAAAAACCAACCAACCAAACAAACAAAAAACAAACCAACCAAACAAAAAAATCATTAAATGAGTGTCATACTTGAACTCGTGTGTGTGTGTGTGTGTGTGTGTGTGTGTGTGTGTGTGTGTACTTGTGTGGAGTGTTAGACAACTCTTGTTTGGGGAGGTTCAGTTTTCTTCTTCATATCTGTACAAACTTAATACAAGTCCAGTGAAAATTTCATCTGGATTTTTGTTGTTGATATTTTAAATTTTTTACTGTTTGATAATTTCATATTGTTTATATAAATCAATAAAACAAATCACCCCCCTTCTCCAAATCCTTCCATGTGCCCCCCCCCCAATCTGGATTTCTTTAAGTCACTTAAGAAACTGATTAATATGTTAGTGTAAATACTTTAAATTATCCCTAAGGATTCTGAACAACAACAACAAAAGGTTTGTGTGTGTGTGTGGGGGGGGGATACAGAGGGGGTATGTGTGTGTGTGTGGTGGGTGGGATACAGAGGTGAGACTTGCCAGTGCCAGTAGCAAGCCATTATCAAGCTTTAGTGACTAACATGGGTACTGGTTAGGACTGGTCAAACAGACTAGCTGAATGGAACCTGACGCCGAGTCGTCAACACAGGCATTTTTGTGACAGAGGGGCACTGTATACCTGAGCTGATGGAATGGGTCACTTTCCACACAGACAAATACAATTAGGATCCCTTTGTACAAAAGGCAAAAGCGATTTCAGACAAAGACAATTAATTATAAAATACAGGACAGTTAAAAGTTGAAGATAGTATAGGGAGCATCTCCAGGATTTTAGGCTATGGACTCTTCTTAGTTATAAAAAAGTATAAGTCATGAAAATTGAGACTGATGTACGACTACATTAAAATTGTCTGAAGCCAGACACCGTGGCTCTTGTCTGTTATTCCAGCACTCAGGAGACTGAGGCAGGAGGATTGCCCCATGTTCCAGCTCGGGCTTCAGAGTGAACCCTCAGTCAAAAAAGCAACAAAACAAGGGGGCTGGAGATACGGCGGCTCAGTGGTTAAATGCCGCTCTTTATGAGTGTCCAAGTTTCGTTCCCAGCACCCAAGACAGGGTAGCTTACAACAAACTGTTCGAAACTCCTGCTCTAGCGAATCTGGCCCCCTCTTCTGGCCCTCATAGGCAACTGCACCCATATGTGTGCGTCAAACACATACACTTAAGTAAATACAAACAATTAAAAATTTGCTTGGCAGTGGTGGCAAACATCTTTAATCTCAGGAAGCAGAGGCAGTCGGATCTCTGAGTTCCAGGCCAGCCTGGTCTATACAGAGAGAGTTCAGGACAGCCAGAGCTACACAGAAAATCTGTCTCAAAAAAAAAATTATTTTCCCTTAGTACTGGAATTGCAAACAACTGTGAGCCGCCATGGTGATAGGGATTGAATCCGGGGCTGCTGCAAGAGCAACACGCACTCTTAACCACTGAGCCCACTCTCCAGCGCACATACACATCTTAAAAAACAAACAAACAAAAACGTTTCTTCCCTTAAAGAGCTCTGTGGGTTACTGTCGATGGTCGATTTTAGAGACTGCGACATACCTGTGAGCTCTGAGGGTGTTTCCAGAAAGGTTTAACTGCATGGGGAAGACCCAACCTGAATGGAATACAGGTGGTACCATCCCATGGCCTGGCAGCCTGGCGTGAATGAGGAGTGAATGGCGTGAATGAGCGAGGTGAGCACTGGCCCGGGCTCTGCCTCCTGACTGCAGATAGAAGCTGTCTTACATCCCTGCTGGCTGCGCGTCTTCCTTCCGGTGGGAATTGTATCTCTTGCACTGTGAGCCCTAAAACCTCCCTTAGGTCGCTTTCCTCTGGTACAGGATCACAGTAAAAAGAGGAGCGCTGATCATCCCGGAAATGCCAACATTTGTGGGTGCTCCTGCAATTCCTCGCATCCACACAAGTGCAACCTCTCTATCCACCCCGTGGCCAGACCCTCTGGACCTGGATGTGCAGGGCACAATGGATGAGTCATTCAATGACACAAGCTCTCTACTCAAAGTCCAAGCTCAGAAATTTCCACGCTCCGGGAAGTTACAGATTTAGCTGAAATCCACAACAGAGCAAGGTCACTTCTTTCTCCACGGCCAGGTAATGGCAGAAGGTCTCTGTCAGCAGCCCTGTCCTCTTCCCCCTGGCCTGAGGCTGGCGTCTGTACACTAAATTGCCAGTCCAATCTGCCTTTCAGAAATGTAATTACCCCAATTCAAATGAGATGACCCATAATTGCAAATCATCTGTAAATGTACTCTCTGCCTCAGTCCTGGAAATAATATATCTAAATTTGTCCAAGAGTTAACGGGGTTAGAGGCAATAATGGAGGCCCGTATTCTGATAAGTGTTAGTTTTTCAAAGCATTGTTGAAGTGTAAAATTACGTATTCAAAAATCAATCCATATGAGACAGACACATCACATCAGGTGTGTATGTGTGTGCGTGTGTGTGTGTGTCTGTGGAGGGCAGGAGGGGTCTTCAGAGAGGAGTGAGGCTTCATGAACCTCTCTCCTCTCCATGATAGAATGCTGGTGGCCCTGATTTTATGCAGGTATAGAAGTTATTTTTCTCTGATCCTGTTTCTCCCCCACCCACCCCCCCCTCTAATCCAGATGGTTCTTTTTTTTTTTTTTTTTTTTTTTTTGGTTTTACGAGACAGGGTTTCTCTGTTCAGCCCTGGCTGTCCTGGAACTCACTTTGTAGACCAGGCTGGCCTCGAACTCAGAAATCCTCCTGCCTCTGCCTCGGAGTGCTGGGATTAAAGGCGTGCGCCACCATGCCCGGCTCAGATGGTTACTTTTATAACTCAGTGTAAGTACCTGTTGCTGCATCACAAATTACTCCAAAGTCAGTGGCTTTGCTCTCTCGCCAGGGATCAGGAGTCTGTATGCCGTGGCTGGCTCTCCAGCTCATGGTCTTCCAAGGCCGCTGTCAAGGTGTGGACTGGAGCTTCAGTCAGGTGCACAGCTTCTGAGGTTACTCACAATTCCCTGCAGGATTCAGGTCCCCGGGAGCTGTTGTGCAAGGGCTTCAGGAGCTCATGAAGTCTCAGATAGGTCTGTTTCTCTACTACGTGAGGGGCTCCATGTTTATCTAATTTGGTCAGCACAGCAGCAAAGTCATAGTTCTTTCTACCCAATCTTGGTTGTGACACTCCATTGGTTCTATTCGTTAAAAGCAAGCCATAACTTAAGGCCACGCTCAAGGTGAGGGGATGAGACAAGAACATGAAGACTAGCAGGCTAGCACTAGGGTGCTGCAGGCCATCTGGGAAGGGGGATAGCAAAGTTCACATCTTTTTTAGAAACATTTTTTAAAAAGATTTACTTGTTTGTTTATTTATTTAATGGATGTGCAAACACTGTTGCTCTCTTCAGACACACCAGAAGAGGGCATGGGATCCTCTTACAGATAGATGGTTGTGAGCCACCATGTGGTTGCTGAGAATTGAACTGAGGACCACTGGAAAAGCAGTCAGTGCTCTTAACCACCGAGCCATTTCTCCAGCCACCAAAGTGGATATCTTTATAGCTGATTATTTTATGCTTATGTGGAAAATTGAATGTAACAAGTTATAAAGGAAGACTGCAAGTAACGTATTGAAATTCACAATGTTTCAAACCCTTTCAAGTTACAGTGATGTTTTAATACATTATTGTAATGGCAATTCAAAGTTGTCGCCCTTGACCAGATCTGGAATTAACTAAAACCCATGAGGCTGGGTACACCTGAGGTGGTTTGAATATGCTTGGCTCAGGGAGTGGCGCTGTGAGGAGGTGTGGCCTTGTTGGAGGAATGTGTCACTGTGGGTGGGCTTTGAGACCCTTCTCCTAGCTGCCTGGAGCCAGTCTTCTCCTGTTTGCCTTTGGAACAATGTGTAGAACTTTCAGCTCCTCCAGCACCACGTCTGCCTGCCTGCTGCCAAGTTTCCCACAATGATGATAAAGGACTGAACCTCTGAACGGTTAAGCCAGCCCCAGCCTGTCCTATAAAGAGTTGCCTTAGCCATAGTGTCTCTTCACAGCAATGGAAACCCTAGCTAAGACAACACCTGTAAAGGACTTTTTGTTTATTTGTTTGTTTGGTTGGTTTTGAGAAAGTGCTTCTTTGTGTAGCCCTGGCTGTGCTGGAACTTGCTATATAGACCAGGCTGGCCTCAAACTCAGAGATCTGACTGCCTCTGCCTCCCCAGTGCTAGGATTAAAGGCATGTGCCACCACAGACTAGCTGAATTCAACACTTTTTTCTGGCCTCAGTGAGCACCAGGTATGTTGTGAACATACATACCTACATGAAGGCAAAACATTCATACACATAAAATAATAAAATGAACATTAAAAACAAAAATCAAGAGAGAATATGTGATCGTGTGCTTGTGCGTGTTGGAAGTATATGTGTGCACATGTTTGACTATGCACACATGTGAAAATGTACGTGCCCACTTCAGCACATGCAAAGTGTATGGGAAAGTGTATGTGCCCAATTATGTATGTGCAAAGGCCAGAAGTTGGTGTTAGGTGTAGTCCTCAGATGCTCTCCACCTTATTTTTTGAGACAGGATCTCTCACTGAATCCTCTCTCACTGACTGGCAGCTTGGCTGGCCAGGACAGCCCCCAGGATTCCCTGTATCTGCTCTCCTACTGCTGGGATTATGGAATTATGATCAGATTTTAGTGTGGAGACTGGAGATCTCATTGGAGCATCTCCCAAATCTCTCTTTTGTTCAGAGTAGGGTATACATGTAGCTCAATGCAGTGTGTGTTGGCGGGGGGGGGGGGGGGGAGGTCCTAGGTTGGTAAGTGCATTGTTTGGAGGTGTGTGTGTGTGTGTGTGTGCATAGTACCTAAGGTGAGGGTCCTAGGCTGTCAAGCACATTATTAGAAGGAGGTGTGCAGAGCTAAAACCAAGAGGAATGTGTCCTAGGTCATTAAACTATTTCCTACGGTTGCTGCTTCACCTGAGTTTTTCAGAACTAATAGCCAAATAAAAATAGTATAAAATTCGAAGTTATAAAACTAGTTTTTTTTTTAATCTCTTTTTATAAACTACTATCAAGCATTTTGTTTCAGGGATTAAAAAAAAAAAAAAAAGACCAAGAACTGGGACAGGGGTATATACTTATAATCTCAGCACTTGGGAAACAGGCAGGAGTTACTGTATGACAAGATTTTCCGGGGGCCGGTGAGATGGCTCAGCGGTTAGGAGCGCCGACTGCTCTTTCAAAGGTCCTGAGTTCAAATCCCAGCAACCACATGGTGGCTCACAACCATCCGTAATGAGATCTGATGCCCTCTTCTGGAGTGTCTGAAGACAGCTACAGTGTACTTACATATAATAAATAAATAAATTAAAAAAAATATTTTCCCTGAGGAGATGCAACACATATATCTACTCAGTCCAGATAGGGATCCTGAAAGGACTGGAATCAGCACAACATATACCAAGACCAAGTTCTCATTGAAAAGGAGATTTATTTTGCCCCAGAGGGTCAGAATGCAGGGAATAAGAGACAAAGACAGGAGACAGAGGACAGGGGACCAGGGGAAGGGAACAAAGGAGAGGTGGAAAGGATATTTGTCCTAGAGGGACAAAGGACTAACTCTGGATAGAGAGGAGACAGGCATGGCCCATAGGCAAATGACAGTTTATAAAGGGAAAAGAGGAAACCACAAATACCACCAGTCTGGCTTAGTAGTGTCAAGACAGCAAACAAGAATCAGCAGCTTCAGCAAAACATTCCTTCACATGTCTACTTTAGCAAATTATCTTTCAGCTTTATGTCTTATAAAACGTCATTTGGCATAATTGACTTTCTAAAGAAACAGAAGTTACCACTTTAGGGCAGTTGTGCAAAGGCAGGTTGCAGAGAGAAAGCAAACTAGACACAAGAAGGACAGAATGAGCCAGAAAATGAGAAGGAACCAGAAGATTAGAACAGATTGCTAGAGTTAGTTTGAGGCCAGGCAGAGCGTGTCAGCAGAAGCTGAGAGAAGCCAGTTTGAATGAATCAGCTTGGAGAGGAGTTTGAGCCAGAACAGCTGAGTTAAACCAGCCAGCAGAGTTCAGAAAGAACTAGAAAAGTTGAACATATTCAGCAGAAAGTCTCAGAGGCTGAAAACATTCTAGGCCTAAATTAGATTGCATGAAGGCTAGAAGTTTCCAGGACTAAGTCTAGGTTGGAAGATGGAGGCATTATGCCTTGGAGATGTCAATTACTTCAGGCAAGTACTTTTACAATCCAGTGAGTTTTATTGGGGTTACTGTGATGGTTTGTATATGCTCAGCCCAGGGAGTGGCACTATTAGAAGGTGTGGCCCTGTTGGAGTAGGTGTGTTTCTTTGGGTGTGGGCTTTAAGACCCTCATCCTAAGCTGCTTGGAAGCCAGTATTCTGCTAGCAGCCTTCAGATGAAGATGTAGAATTCTCACCTCTGCCTGCACCATGCCTTCCTGGATGCTTCCATGCTCCCACCTTGATGATAATAGACTGAACCGCTGAACCTATAGGCCAGCCCTATAGGTTAAATTTTGTCCTTTATAAGCCTTGCATTGTTCATAGCAGTAAAACCCTACCTCAGACAGTTACAAGAATAGGGGGGAAGGGTTACTTACAGAAGCAGAAATTATTCGAAGACAGCTGTATCACAAAAGGCCACCCCAGCATGGTGAGCACGGGTGACAGCTCACAGAGGCTGGGAACCTGGGGCACACTGCACAGCTTGAGCTCAACAGGTGGAGAGCATCCTTTCCAAGTGACTCAGTTGGTCGAATGCTCTTCCAGCTGGCTTGAGTCTTCTCTTTGCATCTTGGCCTGTCTAAGAGGAACTCCCAGCTTTTATTGCTTACTATGATAGGGGGTGTGGGGGGGCTAGTGAATCTGGTTAGTTTCAGGGATTTCCTGAAGCTATTTAGAGTTGTTTACCTTCCTGTTTAAAGAGCTTCCCAGCAGGATTGAATGTTTCTATCTCAGAGGAAGCAGTTACACAACAGTAGGAGGCCAGCTTGATCTACATAGTAAATTCCAGGACAGTCAGGTTATATAGACCTCAGAACAAACAAACACCATTATCTTTAGCCAGGCATGTAATCCCAGGACTCAGGAGGTGGAGTCAAGAGAATCAGGAGTTCAAGGCCAGACTTAGCTATATGAGACCTTGTCTCAAAATACAAATCAAAACAGAACAACAACAACAACAGCAGCAACAACAACAAAAAAAACCAAACAATAAAAAGGAAAGAAAATGAACCAAAACACATAGCATTTATTTACTGGGAATTTATTTAGCCAAAGGTATAAGCACATATTTAGCCAGAGCATAAGATCAGCTGTGATAGGACTCACTGCCCTGAGTGACAGCTCTATTGAAATACACAGAAACATGTTGTTACAGGTTGCCCAGGACAACATTGCCCCAGATAAACTTAGTATCTTCTTTGGAGTTTATGAAATACAAGAACTATCTTACCTGTGTTCAGTTCCTGCCTTCTGAATCCCCTGGTTGACAGGAGGGAAATTGAGCCACTTCTCAAACAGTCTGACATTTTGGGCATGCTGGTAACTGAGCTGAGTCTCTGCAAAGTTGATCAGCTGGGCCAACATACATTTGCATTTGAAGTTAGGCAAAAAAACCCAAGAGTAAGTTTGCCACAATCAAGTTTCTTTGTGCATGAATGGCCCTAATAAGTACTTATATTTTTAAAAATACATGCATATTGTATGAATTGAAGGGATCCAAGAAGCTCCAATTGCCTCAAAAAGTCTCCCTTTACTAAATAGGCCTTAATAGCGCTCACCTTTTTTTTAACCCTGCATGATTGCCAGAAAGTCACCTGCTACACAGAAATTTCCCACAGCGGGAGAAGGTCCACAGTGGATCCACTTTCTCTGCAGACTTCTTCCTCCTAAGCTACATACGGTCGTCTCCAAGATGCTACGGTTATACACTGTGAATCTAACTGTCATATTGGATAGAGTTTGTGCCTTGTAGGAAAGAAAGGGATTTGGTCTTTGGGAAGAAATTCCTAATACTAGATCTATTTTTTTTTCTTTTTTCTTTTTTTCAAGACAGGGTTTCTCCGTATAGCCCTGGCTGTCCTGGAGCTCTCTTTGTAGACCAGGCTGGCCTCAATCTCAGAAATCCGCCTGCCTCTGCCTCCCAAGTGCTGGGATTAAAGGCATGCGCCACCACTCCCGGCCAAATAAACTTTTTTTTTTTAATTGTTTACTTAGCTTTTTTTTTTAATTGTTTACTTAGCTTTTTTTTTTAATTAGGTATTTTCCTCATTTACATTTCCAATGCTATCCCAAAAGTCCCCCATAGCCTCCCCCCCACTCCCTACCCACCCACTCCCCCTTTTTGGTCCTGGTGTTCCCCTGTACTGGGGCATATAAAGTTTGCAAGTCCAATGGGCCTCTCTTTCCAGTGATGGCCGACTAGGCCATCTTTTGATACATATGCAGCTAGAGACACGAGCTCCGGGGTACTGGTTAGTTCATAATGTTGTTCCATCCATAGGGTTGCAGATCCCTTTAGCTACTTGGATACTTTCTCTAGCTCCTCCATTGGGGGCCCTGTGATCCATCCAATAGCTGACTGTGAGCATCCACTTCTGTGTTTGCTAGGCCCCTTTTTTTGTCTTTTGAGACAGGGTTTTTCCGTGTAGTTCTGGCTGTCCTGGAACTCACTCTATACACCAGGCTGGCCTTGAACTCAGAAACTCACCTGCCTCTGCCTCCCAAGTGCTGGGATTAAAGGCGTGCGCCACCACTGCCCCTTAGATCTATTTTTAAAAATAAAGTTTATGCAGCATATTTTTTACCATGCAGACTGTGGAAAATCCGAAGTGTACATAAAGTCTGGGGGAGGGAGAGGGGAAGGGGGAGGGGGGAGAGAGAGAGAGAGAACCTCCAGCATTAGACAAGGCATGCCCGGGCTTTGGCCAGTATAAAAGAAAAAGAGATTTGGGGGTCAGGGAAGAAGAAGAATAATCTCAGAAAAGCAGGCCTTATGGTAGATGGTCTGAAAGCGGCTGCGCAGGGGCAGGGTTTCTGCAAGAAAATAAGTATGTTTATCTCTGAAAGAGGATAATTACTTCTCCCCTCTCTTTAGATGGATCAAATGTCCTTTGAGGCAGACCAGGAGTTGACAGACCCAGCTGGATCTCCCCCCATTCTCTTTCTCTCTCTCTCTCTCTCTCTCTCTCTCTCTCTCTCTCTCTCGTCCTGGCTGGCCTTGAACTCAGAGATCTCTCCTCTTCTGCCTCCCATGTGCTAGGATTAAAGGCATGTGCCACCACATCTGGCTTAAAATATGACTTATTTTGAATTATGTGTCTGTATGTAGGTGTGTGCATATAAGAGCGGGTACCCATGGAAGCCAGAAGAGGACCTCAGATCCCCTAGAGCTGCAGTGACCACAGTTATGAGCCATGTGACATGGGTGCTGGGAACAGAGCTTGTGTCCTATGGGAAAGCTGCAAGAGACTTCACTCCTGGGCCATTTCTCCAGCCCTGTGTTTCCATTTTTACTGTTGTCAGGGAGACAGGAAACGGGTGGGGGTGGGGCGGGGGGCACAGTAGTCTAAAGCTGATCCCGAGGGAGGGGCATCCACCCTCCATGGCCTCCAAGGCACTTGGGAGTCAGGGGCAGGTGGATCTCAGTGAGTTTGAAGTCTCCATAGCAAAATTTCAGGCCAACCATAATTATATGCTGAGATCTTATCGCAAAAACAAACAAAAGAAAACAAAATAATTCCTTGTTCTAGGCCAGGAGAACCTGGAATCTCTCTGGGGGTGCCCACTGAACCCTGATATCCAATACCTGTTAATACCAGATCAGTTTTATTTCCTCAAATGTCCAGAGGGTGGAGTCTCTGAAGACTGAGGACAAAGAAGGTACTTTCAGACAGTCAATAGACTCATCTTGACATTTGGCTCATTTCAGATTTAGTGCACACATAGCTGTATGCAAACTTATTCGCTGTAAAAGCAAATCATTAGTTGAAATAATTGTCACAGTCTTTAAAATATTATCTGACTTGTGCAAGGGAGCCATCTCCCTCTGGTAGTCTGAACAACAGAAAGTTAATTCTGAAGGCGGGCCATTTTTCTTTCTTTCTTTTTTCTTCTGAAACAGAAAAAAAAGAAAAAGCCTAATTCTCCATTTTTTCGACCAGGCCGGAATGGACAGAGCTGGAAAGATGAGGATAATTAAGATATCCACCAGAACAGGAATGATCCAACGATTTGACTTTAATAGAGCAATGGGGTAGGGTTTAAATCGGGAAAAGAGCAGAAAACAAGACACAAACACTGTAACCACTGGCTCTGTTGTTTACATTTCTGATGTTCTGCAAGTCCATCTGTAAGCGGAGGGGCAGTGAGTGGCACCTGCTCCACCTGCTGCCATAGATGTGAGTTGGGAACAGCTGTAACATCTGCCTGCTGCTGTGTCTGTCATTGTGTGATAACCTTTACCATATTTAGAATGTGTTTGTCAGTGAGATGGGGTCTTTCTACATAGACCAGGCTGGCCTGGAATTTGCAGAGATCTACACACATACACACACACACACACACACACACACACTTACACCTATTATAAGGACTTGGCTGACAAGACTGTAGACACGGAAGTCCTAAGATCTGAAGTCAGAAGGTGGAGGTCTGATGTGTAGTACCTGTCTGAGTCCAAAGGCCAGAGAATCAGGAATGCTGCGGGTGTAAGCTGTGCTCAGAAGATCCTGTGGCAGGCTCACCAGTTCAATGCCAGGTTCAGTTCCCAGCATCTATGTGGCAGCTTACAAGTGTCTGTCACTCTAGTTCCAGTGGCTCAGACACCCTTCTCTGGCCTTTGCAGGCACTAGAAACATACCCGGTACAGAGACATATATGCAGATTAAGAAGCCACTACATCAAACAGGCAAGCAAACAAATAAATAAATAGGTAGATAGATAAATAGAAAAGTAAATAAGTAAATGAATACATAAATAAATAAGAAGATAGATATATACCTTTAATTAAAACAAACAAACAAACAAACAAATCTTCAAAAGATGGAACCCTTCTTGACTGGCTACCTGGCTGGGAACTCAGGTTTTCTTGTCTTAGAGCTTTGGAGCATGGACTCTTTAGGGATTCAGCTTCGGTCTGGTGGATCTGAGTCATCCTTCTAGCCTCCTTGCTCGGGCACAAGGGATACATGTGCTGCAGCCATACAAGCAGGCAAAACGCCCAAACACATACAATAAAATGAAATAAAATAAAAAGAAAAATGGGGCTTACATTTTCCATGTCACCAGGCCATCATCTTCCTGAGGTTTGCCACATTCAGAGGTGTTAGGGAGTTAGTTACAGTGGCCTTTGTTTGTCATTGTTCGAGCTTTTGAATATTAAGGAATTAGGAAAATAAAATATGTCCCATTGATCAATATAAAAATCATTTACGCTGGGCTGGAGAGATGGCTCAGCAGTTACGAGAACTGACTAGTCTTCTAGAGGTCTTGAGTTCAATTCCCAGCACCCATGGTGGCCCACAATTGTCTATAAATGTAATTCCCACAGGATTCGATGCCCTCTTCTGGTGTGCATATATATATGTAGATAAAATAGTCATATGCATAAAATATCTTTTTGTTTGTTTTTCGAGCCATGGTTTTCTCTGTGTAACAGCTCTGCCTGTCCTGGAACTGGCTTTGTACACCAGGATGGCCTCAGATTCAGAGATCTGCTTGTCTCTGCCTCCTGAGTGCTGGGATTAAAGGTGTGTGTCACCATGCCTGGCTTAAATAAATCTTTGAAAACCTCATGTAATGCAAATAGTATTAAGCCACGAGTTTTGCAGAACATAAATTCAATGTCTTGCCACATAGCCAAGCTGGCCTGGAACTCTCATAGTCCAGGTTGGCCTCAAGTTCTTGATCTTTCTGCCTCAGTTTCCTGACTGATAAGATTATAGGTGTGAGCCACTATGCCCAGAGACAAATGTGTGCTTTGTCTGCATGCCTGTCTGCCTGTCTATCAGTCTGTCTGTCTATATGTATGTGTAGCACATATACATGCCTGTGCTTGTGTAGATCAGGAAAAGATGTCAGGTCCCATAGGACTGCAGCTACACATGGCTGTGAGCCACTGTGTGGGTGCTGGAAGCCAAACTTGGGTCCCTTGTAAGAGCAACAAGTCCTCTTAACCAGTGAGCAATCTCTCCAGGCCCCAGTAAAAGTTAAAAAATAAAGTAAAACAAACAAACAAACAAACAAACAAAAAAACAAAAAAACAAAAACAAAAAAAAAACGACCACCACCATACATAGAGAACAAGAAAGGGAAAAAAGTATCAGAAGGTAGAAAACAGATGGATTAGTAACAGAACCAACAACATTGAATTCTAAACCTGTAACAAGGGGAGAAAGCCACTGTATTACACTGCAGAATACTCAAATACCACCTCCACCCCCCAAACGATAGGATATCACACTGCTCGGAAAGTATAGGAAAGAGAGGAGCCTAAAGAAGAAAAATTCAAGCTAGGCAGTGGTGGCACACACCTTTAATCCCAGCACTCAGGAGACAGAGGTGGGCAGGTCTCTGTGAGTTTGAGGCCAGCCTGGTCTACAGAGCTACTTCCAGGATAGCCAGGGACATACACACACACCACCACCACCACCACCACTAACAACAACAACAACTACAACAGCAATAACGACAACAACAAAACCCAATCGTGTTTCAAACAAAGAAAAACTTAATTCCAACCCCCTCCTTTTAACTCTTCCCCTTCCCACCTGACTGCCAGAAAACTTCTGACAGTCTCTGAGAGAGTGAGGCAAGCAGAGACTGGATCAGCACACACAAGCACATTTGAGGGCATTTTACTAAACCAGGAGGCTTAGAAAAAAGTTTACTCCCGTAATGCTGAGCTGCCAGCCTTTCTCCACGGCCAGGATCTGAGATTAACGGCAACTGGATTGTATATTGGCAGATGATTCTCTGTCCTGTCCAAGAGAAAAACATTTAAAATATTTATGTTTTCAGAGCTGGGAATGTAGCTCAAGGGTAAAAGAGTATTTCTAGCGTGATTGATGCCCCAGTTTTAATTCAGACAATATAGTATAATATAATATTGATGATTTTAGTCCGCTGCTTTGAGCCATTCCTGTGTATCCATGGGCAGAGCATTTCCACTGAGCTTCAGTACCACTGAGGCTCAGCACTCCTCTACTACACAAGCAGACAGACACTACCCACCAGACGTCTAAGGAGAGGCTAAACTCCTCTACTACACAAGCAGACAGACACTACCCACCAGACGTCTAAGGAGAGGCTAAAATGAAAACAGACAAGGGCCCTGGGAAGATGGCTCACTGGCTAAGAGCACTGGCTGCTCTTCCAGAGGTCCCAGCAACCACATGATGGCTCACAACCATCTGTAATGAGATTTAATGTCCTCTTCTGTCATGCAGGTATGCATGCTAGTAGAACACTCATATACATAAAATAAATAGATATTAAAAAAAACAGAGTGGCTAGCTCTTGGGGAATGACATGCAAGGTTGACTCCACGTGCGTGTTCAAATACATGTATACCTATATAAACACATGCATAAGCACACATACACACCCATACACACATACACAACCATACACACATACACCCATACACACACACACACACACACACACACACAGAGACATGCCCATACACACCAGGAAAGATGTAACTTGGAGGAAACAGACTAAGGAAGCTTACAACTCTAAAAGATGCAGAATCTAAAAAGCAGGGAATTAAAATATAACAGCAGAAATAAGAAACTGAACAGAAGTACTGGGGAACCCAATTAATGAAATCTATAGAAAACAGACAAAAGAGACAAAGAAATGGGACCAATTCCACAAAGTTGTTCTCTGACCTCTCTACAGTAGCAGGCATGTACCCCCCATTATGTATATGCACACATGTGCACACATGCACACACAATAAAGAAATAAATCTTAATGGAAAATATGACTTAAAAACATAATTTTCATTCATAGCTAGCTAGCTGCAAGGGAAGCTGCTACATGCTGTCTCTCCTGTGTGGACACAAGTTAGAGCAATTTTAAAAGTGAGTCTTTTCTTCATCGTGGCTA
This sequence comes from Mus musculus, assembly GCF_000001635.26. NCBI lineage: Eukaryota > Metazoa > Chordata > Mammalia > Rodentia > Muridae > Mus > Mus musculus. The sequence goes on from NC_000076.6 coordinate 42,656,851, forward strand.
GCTCCCCAAAAATGAGACACTCTTAGATTTATTTAATAAACTTAATAACTTAATAACTGAGCAGCTATTAATCTATCCTAGTCCTCTAAACTAATCTGGCTACCTTCCAGCCCAAATCCCTGAGATACTTGCATTTTAGTATTGATCTGGCTCCCTCTGCTCAGCGGTGTTCTCATGGTGTCTCCTTGACCCTCTCCTCACGGCCACAACTCTTTTCTTCTCTCTCCTCCTCCCCTTGATGGGATCAGAAGTTCCAGCCCTATTCTCTTTCTTACTCAGTCATTGGCTGATCAGTTCTTTATTGACCAATCAGGGACTAATTGAGGAGCAATATTTATACAACATCAAGACAGATTTTTAGAATAATCATTACAATGCCATGTGTGGCTTGCAATCAGATACGGGCACAGAAATCAGAATTTGAATAATACCAGGATAATCTTCACACAGTGCATAATAACACCATGCCTACAGATGTACATTCAACTAAAACTATTAAAAAGGCAAAGAGATTGGATATCTGAGTAATCTTTACTCTAATATTTATATCCAAATAAAAGGATAGTTAAAAGAGAGAACCAGATAAAGGAAAGGGAGAAAATCAGCAAGCAAATTTGTATGTAGACAATTAGGCTTGAACTGTTTTTACAGACAAACCTTCTTTAGGATACACAACCCCAGTATCCCTTAAGGTCACAATATAAAACTTATAGCTGAGAATTTTCTGGCAGATATGTGGATAGACTCCACGGCAGATACCTGTACGCTAAAAGGCTAAGTTAATTTACCGCATACACATGATCGCAGGGGCAGAATAACCGCAAAAATGGAAGGCCTGGAGACCCACAGCAGACATGCTCTGTACCCACCGAGGCCAGAAGGGAGTTCCAAATCCTACAAAACTGAAGTTACAGATGTTTGTAAGCTGCTGCATGGGTGCCAGGCCTCAAACCCTGGTCCTGGAGACGAGTCGGTGCTCCTGATGACTGACCCATTTCATCAGACCCTTTACTGTGCTTTATGTTCAAGGCAGAGTAGCCCTGGATGGCCTGGACCTCTCTGTGTAAACAGTCCTCAAACTCAGTGGTCTGCCTCCTTTGCCTTCAGAGGGCTTGGATCTAAGGTGTATACTATCACTGTTGGTTTTCTGTCTAGACTCCACCCCCACAGTTACCTGGCAACAGACAGGTATGCCTGTCCCACTATAAAAGGGACTGCTTGCCCTCTCCTCTTCTCTTACTCTCTTGCGCCCTTGCTCCCCCCTCTCCCTCTTACCTTCTCTCCTCTCTCCATGTGGCCATGGCCAGCCTCTACTTCTCTACTCTCTCCTTCTCTCTGCCTTTTTCTGCCTCTACTACCCTCTTAACTCCTCTCCCCATGCCCTAAATAAACTTTATTCTATACAATACCATCATGTGGCTGGGCCCTCAGGGGGAAGGGATGCCTCGGCATGGGCTTGCTGAGGCACCCCCTCCCCCCATACTTCACTACATCCCAATAGAACATATCTCAATGGCCCTTTATCTTTTTATAATCACAACAGTAACCCTTGGCCCTAGTGGAACTTAAAAAGGAAAAAAATCTTCCAAGTCATTCTCATCGTCCTGGCAGATGGAGTGAGGTGAGGTTGGGTCTCCCACCATTTCCTAGAGGTGGCTGCTCCCGAGGCAGATCCATGGAGTCTTCAGAGACCACAAAGCACAGTGGAAGCAAGGCTGGCAGAGCACAAACTTTGTTCAGACACAGTGGTTAAAGGGATAATAAAGAAAGATGCTAAGGAAATAGGGATTGCAGGTGACACTCTAGAGTGATAGAGTTTGAATCGTTGAAGGCCTAAGGCCCTGGTACAGAAAGTGTTGACCTCTGTCTAAGCTGGAGATGCCTTTAGGGTGCGAGGACAGCCAGAAGGAGGTTAGTTATCAGGGCTGTGCTTCTGAAGAGAAAATGGGACATCAAGCTCTAGCCGCTCATGATGCACTGCCCAAGGCAATGAGGCCAAACAACTGGGAGCTGGAAGTCTCTGACACTGTCAGTCACCTTTCTATTGCTGTGAAGGGACACCACAACCAAGGCAGCATTTAACTGGAGGCTGGCTTACAGTTTCAGAGGCTTAGTCTGTTATAGCCATGGAAGGGAACATGGCAGCACCCATGGGGCTGGAGCAGTAGCTGAGCACTACATCCCAATCAGCAAGATGAGAGAGAGAGGGACAGGGAGGGAGAGGAAGTAAGAGGGAGGGAGAGGGGGAAGGGAGAGGGAGGGAGAGGGGGAAGGGAGAGGGAGGAGAGAGACTGGGCCTGGCATAGGCTTTTGAGCCTCAAAGCCCACCCCCAGTGTGGCTGCCCACAACAAATCCATGCCTTCTCCAACAAGACCACACCTCCTAATCCTTTCAAAGAGTTTCACTCCCTGATGATTAAACATTCAAACAAATGAGCCCCTGCGGAGCATTTTTTTTAAGTTTTCTATTTTATTTTTATTTATTTTATTTATTTCTTATTTATTTTATTTATATGAGCACACTGAAGCTATCTTCAGACACACCAGAAGAGAGCATCAGATCCCATCACAGATGGTTGTGAGCCACCATGTGGTTGTTGGGAATTGAACTCAGGACCTCTGAAAGAGCAGTCAGTGCTCCTAACCACTGAGCAATCTCTCCAGTCCCTATCCATATGTTACTGAAGTGGAAATTTCTCGTTTCTTTGTAGACTCAGTTAGGTCATAGTGATGTTTTGCTGGGGCAGACAGGTGAAAGAATGTTTTTGCTGAAGCAGACAAGTGAGAGGACACGTGCTGTCTGGAAAGAATATAAATATGACCACAAACGGTGGACAAGGCTTGTGCTTTGGTTCGCCTTCGCACCGTTTCACTACTCTCCGCGGATGATGCTCTGGCACTGGTTGGTCTTGCACCACATTGTTGATCTTTGCTTGTTGTAACTTCCTAGAAAGTAACTCACCAAAGAACTGTGATATTCCAGTGGCTTCTTGCTGCTTCCACAAACTCATGAGCTGGCAGAGCCTCGAGATTTATTCTGGATCAAGCTGCTGCTGATTCGTGTATGGTGTCTGCCAAGTGGTCTGAACTGCTGCTGCTGCTGCTGCTGCGTGTATGTGTGTGTGTGTGTGTGTGTGTGTGTGTGTGTGTGTGTGTGTTATCTGCTGATTGGACTGGATTGCAGCTTCTGATTCATGGTTGGTGATTTGCTATTAGACTGAACTGCTGATATCCTGACAATGAAGACTAGAATCACCCCCAAAGAACTATTTCTAAACAGGTCTACTTCTCCCATGTCCTAATAACCTTTCTTTTCCACTACCTCTGGGTGGTGGGGTAGAAGGGAGGTTAAAGCATTTAAGAACACCTGTTAAAGTAGGATTTTGGAAAATCTAAGCCTGCATGCTACTCCATGACCTCTATAGGCTTGGAGCCATATCATACTGCAAAAATGCATTCAGTACAACTTCGAAAGTCCCCATAGTCTATCACAGTCTCAGTACTATTTAAAAGTCCAAAGTCGAGCTGGTGAGATGGCTTAGTGGGTAAGAGCACCCAACTGCTCTTCCGAAGGTCAGGAGTTCAAATCCCAGCAACCACATGGTGGCTCACAACCATCTGTAACAAGATCTGACACTCCCTCTTCTGGAGTGTCTGAAGACAGCTACAGTGTACTTACATATAATAAATAAATCTTTAAAAAAAAAAAGTCCAAAGTCTCTTCAGAGGTTCATGGCAATTTTAACTGTAAATCTCTGTAACATCAAAATAAAAAAGCAGATCATTCACTTCTAACATACAATGAATGGTACATAATATATATTACCATTTGGTTGTGAGCAAGGAAGTAAGTATAACAAAAGTCTTGATATAACACAAGTTTGTACTTTATCATGCCGAGGGTCATCACACAAAGTTTACACTCTGAGTTTCTAACTACAGTCCTGAGTCTATCTCCCTAAGGTTGCTCACCTGTGTGGTGAGTCTTAGCCAAAGGTAGGGTTCAGTGTCTAACAGTAGTCTGTGATCAAGGGTCAGGATCTTGGGGGAAGACTCTCCAGCTGTAAGGCTGAGCGAGGTGGTGCACAAAGCATTGCTCTTGGTGTCTGCTTATGTCCCACACAGTGGGCATCGTGGGGTTCTAGGACTGTGTCTGGTTATCTTGGGTAAGTGATATCGCTGGCTTCTGATGATCAGATGGAGTCTTGGAGGTAGTGGGGTTCCTGATTAAGCTATTTTTACATGTCTAAAAGCCCTTTTTTTCTACTACATTCACCACACATTCCAAAAGGGAGGAAATGGGGTACAGTGAGGAAATACTGGACAAAAGCAAGTCCAAACCAGCGGGACAGACTCCACATTTTGTATCGCCAGGTCTGAGGTCAAAGTGCTCATCACATCTCTTCCTCTTTATTGACTGAAACACTCTTCTCTCTCTTGGGTTGGTTCCATGCCGGTCTGCAGTTCTCCTTGTTGGTATTCTAAGACCAAAATCTTGGGGGTTTCCACCACAACCCAGCCTTCACCTTCACAGCTGCCTGTAATGCCCCTTGAAGCCTCCATGCAGGGACACCCCTGATACATACCTGGCCTCAGTGGCTTCCCTTAGCTGAAGATTCCACAGCCCTTTTCTAGTATTCTTAACTCCAAAGCCAGAACCACGTGGCTGAAGCCACCAAGTTCTATTGTTTGGTGGGACTGAAATACGGTCTCCTTGTTCACTGACAGTTACATCAACTTCTGTTGCTAATGGTCTCCTCCACCCTTATGCTGTTCTGTGCTCCTTTTTATAAATTGGATGCTTCCCTGGGTAGGGTCTTGCCCTGAAGTCAGCACTACCTTTATTCCATTTTGCAGAAAACTTTTCTTTAAACTTTTTATCTTGTGAGCACTGTACTTAGCTCCATTATCTTTCCTGGTGTTCCTTTTCAATATTCATAAGTGATTACCAATAACTGAATGGCACAGTCAATGTTATGAAATCTCTGCCAGTGTCATTAATCCAAAACTCAGCTTAGCTTCACGCAGATCTTTAGGACAAAGGCAAAAGGCAGGTACACTCAGAGAAAATACCATAAGAGCTGTCTCTTACTAACATTACTAAGTAGGCCACTTACTAACATTCTTCCCTTCTGAGACTTCTTGAGCAGGGCTCCCATGGCTCAAGTCACCTCCAACACTGTCACGTGCTCCTACTGGGATGGGCCATTAAGCACTGCTTAAGGCATCCAATCACTTTTCTAGTCAAAGTCCCAAGTCCACATTCTGCCAAGTGTCAGGCCTGTCAGAGCCATACCCCAGGCCCTAGCACCAACTCTGTCTTAGTCACTGTTCTATTGCAGTGATGAGACACCGTGACCAAAGAAACATTTAATTAGAGGCTTGCTTACAGTTTCAGGGAATTTGTCCATTATCATCATGTGGGGAACATGGCAGCAGGCAGGCAGGCATGGGGCTGCAGTAGCTGAGTACTTACATCTTGATCCATAGGCACAAATTGAGAGCTAGCTTCTGACAGCAAGTTGAGAGAGACTGGGTCTGGCATAGGTGTTTGGAAAGGCAAAGCCAACCCCCAGTGACACACTTTCCAATAAGTCTGTACCTACTCCAACAAGGCCACACCCACCCCAACAAGGCCACACCTACTTCAAGAAGGCCACACCTCCTAATCTTTCTAATCCTTACAATAAGTTCTATAACCTGGTGACTAAGCCTTCAAATGGTCAAGCCTATGGGGTGCACTCTTACTCAAACCACAACAGAAACTAAGAGCCAAAAGAAATGTTCCCACCTTTCAAGTTGAATGTACTGGGCATCTTGTTGCATGTATGAAACGCTGACTAACATGCATGGTCAGGGAAAGTGGAAAGGGGCTGAGAACTGTGTCGCGTGAAGAGGCACACAAGCTTCATGATGTTCCTTCATCACGCTGCACAGTGATCGCAATAACAGTGATGTTGTCTGACTAGAGGCAGATCCGGCTGGATCATGGAGAAAGAAGCCGAGAATATTTACTTTTCAGAAATGAGTCTTATCAGGAGAGTCATGACCATAGGAGGGGAACATGGTCGGGCCTTGAGGTGGGAGAGCATTAGGAGAGACAAGCATCCCATCATAGGCAGCAGCAGGGCCTTAAAGGGAAGAGGGGCTTCCCTTTAAAACACAGAGGGCAGCTCCATCAACTGAGAGTGCTTAAAGTAGAAGAGCAGGAGAGATAGCTACCATGTTGGATATGGAGGGGACCCGAAGGAGAAGGAGCCTTCAGGAAAACACCGCTAACAAAGAGGATGTTCTGGCTTTTCTACGTGTCTGGAAGCTAGTGGGAAGTTCATACCATATGATTCAGTCTGGTTTAGTCTACATGACTCCACACATGGCTGGGTACTGGGCAGAACTATAAATCTCACTTGCAGTTTTGAGGGAGAAAGGGCTGTAAGGTCCCAACATGGCAGGACTTTATAACTCTGCCCCAGAGGGAGAAGGCAGCAGGAGTGTGGCCTGATATCTCCACATTGTCACATTTCAGAGGGACCGACATCTTAGAGTGGCAGCCATGTCTAATGACACTCTGTGCTTTTAACTACACAACTGAATGGGATAAAGAAGACACACAATTATTCCAGTGACTTAAGGCTGTGCTCACCAGTCTCAAGCAGGCACTCGGGATGCCTGCTAATCTTACTGTATTTGCCTAGTAACTTGACTTTTTAGTACCCACAAGTATTCCATGCCCTTTCCTTCTTTGTCTCCCTCTCTGCAGACTTTCTCTCTGTTGTAGCTCAGGCTGACCTGAAATTCACATTGTATTTCAGGATATCTTAAAAGTTGAGATCCTTCTGTCGCTGCTGACAGAGGTTGGGATTATAGATGTACACTGTCATGCCTGGGCATATGTATTACTTACTTTTATTGTTGCTCTAATAAAATACCATGAGCAAAGCAACTTAGAGAAGAAAAAGTTCACTTGGGATTTATGGCTCCAGCAGGAGAATCTGTAGTGAGAGGGAGGCAGGGCAGCAGGCAGTGGAAGCAGGAGGCTGAAAGATCACATGTTCAACAGCAAGCACAAAGCAGACAGAACAAGCCAGAATCGGGTGAGGTTATATACTTAGCGAGTTTCCCCCGGTGATATGCTTCCTCCAGCAAGAGTCTAATACCGTCAGATGGGGACTGAGTATTCAAATGCTTGAGCCTCAAGGGGAGGGGGGGCAGCATTTCTCATCAAACCAGCACACTCTATTTCCTTTTGAAACTTGGTTTAGATGAGATACACTTTCAATAGCTGCTGAGCATCATCCAGTGCCAAACACTGTCCTGCATACTGACAGGAAGTACGCATCACGGGCTTTGCTTCGAGGGGAAGAGACAAAGGTGTATGAGGCTTTATATGATTCAAAGTGCTATGGAGAAAAAGAAAATGGAAAGGAGGATGACAGAGATGGCGGGTACACAGAGTCACCTAAGGCGGTAAAGCCTTTGCCTTTAATATACAACGTCTCCTAAGATGTGGTAAATATAAGTATAGATGCCTTTAATATATACAGATTCTTCTAAGATGCAGTAAAGCCTTTGCCTTCAACTCTGAGTGAGTTTGTAGGCAGGGGTGGTCAGAAGCTGAAGAGCAGCATGATCAACTTGGGTTTGAACGAGCACAGGCATGAAGGCCACCACTCGGGAGACTAGACAGACTTGGTACTGAAAGACCCACAACATGAGGACTCCCCCACGTTCTGACTCAGGAGAGGCAACACCCCAAAATCACCCACAAGAAACGGTCTTGCTGCAAACTGCAAGAGGATTTTTATTCAAGAGCGCTCTCGGGCCCACGGTCATACACCACACAGGGTGTATTCTTGTCTTAATAAAGGTGACTTGTCTATTTAACACACATGGACCTATAATTAAAAGCAGAAGCAAAATCAAAAGGGGTCCCATAAAGGTAGAAAGTAGGGTGGTCAAGAGTACAAGATAAGGGCCTTTCCACCGGAGTCTCAAGGTTTTCTGCGTGGAGACGTCTAATGTAGCAGGTCTTCTTCTCTTGAGTAGGCCTTCTGGAGCTGCTTCTTTGCTCGCTGTCTCACCCACTCGAGCACCTTGAGTCTCGAGAACAAAGGCTGGGAAAGCAGCATGTCAGCACTATGTACAGAGGCTATTTTTACCAGTGGAGGGGGCCCCCTGTAGAGTAATTTATAGGGGGGGTTAGTCTAAACTGTCCAGGGGTGTTTCTATCCCTGAAGAGCATAAAGGGTAGGAGAGCTATCTAATCATTAGCGCCAGTCTCCGCTGTCAATTTGGTAAGGGTCTCTTAATGGTTCTATTTATTCTCTCTACCTGTCCTGAGCTTTGGGGCCTGCATGTACAATGTAACTTCTAACCGATCTCTAATATCTTGGTCAGTCCCTGATTTACCTGGGCAACAAAGGCAGGTCCATTACCTTGGGAAGATTTCTTTTTTTTTTTTTTTCTTTTTATTACGTATTTTCTTCAATTACATTTCCAATGCTATCCCAAAAGTCCCCCCCCCACCCCCCACCCCGGAAGATTTCTTTTAGAAATTCTACCTCATCATAGCACAGGCCTTGCAGCTTTTGACTATTTCTTCTGCCAAGTCAGAGAGTCCTGTAACATAGTAGTCAAAGGACCTAACCACACCTTTGAATTTCTTGGCCCCCAGGCCAAGTCAAATACTGTCCATAACTTGATAGTGCTCAGGGGTGTATCTAAAGCTGGTCTCTCTGATGTCATAATAATCTTTAGGTTCCCTGACTGCCAGGATCATTGCTCCTTGAGCCACCTGTTTGGCTGTTAGATCTGCCATCTGATTTTCTTTAGCATCTTAGGTCTTTCTCTGCAGATGTCAACAGCCCTCTTTGTCTGTATATTGCTCCGTACAGTGGCAAAAGCATACCTGATGTCAGTGTAGACTTTTCTTAAAGTCACAAGTCCCCGCCTTCTGCTTACCTTTAAGCATGAGGCTACTACTCTCAGGCCAAGGCTGATCTGATCCTTCAGATCATTTCTTCTGCCAGAATGTCAGCGCAGTGATGAGTAGGTGCAGTCTCACGCAGTGGGACAGCAGGTGGAATGAAGCGAAGGTCACTCGTTCAGTCAACAAAAAAGCTCTGATAATGTGTCGCAGGATCGTTGGTCGTCATCCATCAGTCAGGGGGCTTTTGGATGATGCTTTCAAGAGCATTGAGGTGCCACCACAGCTATTTGCTGTCCCAGAGTGAGCTTATCAGCATCCTTGACAAGCAGTGTTATGGCAGCAATAGTTTCCAGGCAAGAAAACTACCCACTGGCAACAGGGTGTAGCTTCTTGGATAGGTAAGCCACTGGCCTTTTTTAAAGTCCCAAAGTCTTCGTAAGGACTCCTCTGGTGACCCCTGCTCTCTCTTTTACATAAAGAGTGAAAGGCTTGGTTAGGTCAGGCAAAGGCTGGCCATCAGTTTTTTCTGGTGATATGGGGTCCACAAAACACCTCTCCTTCCTTGGTTAGGGGGTACAACAGGGCAGCTAAGGTCGCCAACCCAGGTATCTAGAGTCTGTAGAAGCCAGCAGTACCCAAGAATTCTCTTACTTGCCTTGGTGTAGTTACAGTCTTTTTCTGGCTTCTTTTAGCCACTGTTTTCCACCTCAAAGGGTGTATCTCAAATAGATAACTTGAGTCTGGCACAGCTGAGCCTCTTTAGCTGAGGCTTGGTCTTCAGTTACCCAGGTTTCCTGTCTAGATCCTGTCTTTTTCTTTTTCTCCTATCACTGCGGCCAAGATTTTAGTCAAATTTTTCTCTTGTCTATGATCTCTCCTGTTTTCTCTTTCTTTTGTCTCCCGCCTCTCTCTCTCTCACACACACACACACTTTCTCTGCCTCTTTCACTAGATCGAGTAACTGTCTCCCTCTTGTAATACACCTTCTAATCTCTGAAGTTTCTTTTTGATATTTGGAGCTGACTGCCTTATGAAAGGCCATGGCCACTGAGGCCTTCTGGGCTTCTGAGGTAAGATCAAAGGGAGTGAACCGCCTGAAGGCTTCCATAAGCCTTTCAAGGAACATTGAGGGAGGTTCGATTGGCCCCTGCATTACCTCTTACCTTAGCCAAATTAGTGGGCCCGTTTTGAGGCACCTTGGAGACCGGAGCCTGGCGGTAGATTTTTAAGCTCTCCCTACCTTCAGCCATGTTGCAGTCCCAACTGAGGCGAGTCAAAGGGAATCTCACGTCGATCTCATTTTGTAGCTGTGTAGACCACCCGTTGGCTCCTGGGCTATTTTTCTAGCTTCTAACAGAATTTTCTCTCGCTCTTTGGTTGTTAAGAGCATCTGCAACAGCTGTTGACAATCATCTCAAGTAGGCTGATGAGAGAACATAAGGAACTCTACCAACCCTGTGAGGCGTTGGGGATCTTGAGAAAGGGGGTGGTTAGTTTTCCAGTTATAAATACCAGCAGAGGAAAATGACCAGTAATGAAGGGTTAAAGTTTGGGCGGATCCACCAGAGTCTGCCCAGACTCTGTGCTCTGCGCTTCATGTACCCGAAGCGGTCCTCCTCCTGCCACCCTGAGGAGTTCAGGGTTTCCCATCGGCGGGGGTCGAGGCTGTGGATAAGGGGAAGGTTGTGGACTAGACCACTCAGGAGGCTTTATAGATTTTGGAGGAGCCGATTGGTTTAGCTGGTGGCTCCGATTCGAGAGAAGCCTTTAATTTCTCTTGTAACACGTGAGTACAACCACAATTTTGAGAAGCAAAACCCAATTTAACAGTGTAAACAATCTATTTTCTTTAAAAATGAACTCTAAAAACATTACTTGCTACAAATTTTGGCTGCCTGTTCCTGCACACAAACACAAGAAGGTGTAGCCACCAATATCTCAAAAAGACACAACCCTAAATCTTATCTTTTATAAATCGGGTTTCTAGGATAAGAATTACATAGAAAATTACCCAATTCAGGCGTATCTTTAGAGACCAACTGTTCCCATGGGTTGTCTCATGCTGCATGTTGTAGTTCTAAATTACTCTAACCCAGAGTTACCAGTTTTAAGTCAACTTTTTGTTACCAATGTTACAAATTTTTAATCATAACCAATAACTTATGAGCCACTAATTTATAACCAAGACATGTTATATGTTTTATAAAACATATTTATACTTTTGAAACTATTTAGAAACAAAAATGAAATGGCCGTATACATTTGCTCATTTAAACCAAACAAAATTCTTAATTTTTCTAGCTGTAATTTCAAGAGAGGAGCACTTTGTCACCTGATGAATCCAATAATCACAAGCACAGAGATTTTTGTAGGAAAAACAGCCATCTGTTCCCTTACCATAGAACTTGAGAAGCTGTTGGTCCCTATAAGAGCAGCGTTTATAATCAGCGCCTAGCAGGGCTTCTCCAGCCACACTAGATTCCTAACTACAGATGCAGGGCTCCAAAGACCAATTGATACTGTTTATCTTATTTTATTTTATTTTATTACCAAATTATCCCCAGATAGTCGGAGAGTACTGCTTTTCTCAAAACCCATTCTCTCACATCTCGGGTGTAAACTATCTCTAGTCAGGGTATAAAGCACCTATGAGAATTACCTTTGTTTCTCTAGATTTTCACATAGCTCTAAACACATACACAAAAACACACAAAACAGAAACCAACAGATCCAGACACACTCGACCCTTTCTTGTCCTCCACAAGCAGGCAAAAGAATTAGACGATGTTGGAGGGGGAAGCTTCCGTTTCAACAGAACTCAGTCCCTCTGACCGATCTCTGGAGACAGCCAGGAGTCCCTGGTTCTCCTTACTTCCCAGGGCGTCCCCCAGGGTGGCAGCCTATGGTCCTCCTAGCATGTCTGCCGACCAGTCCTTCAGTCCTTACGGCCCAAAAGGACAGCTGCAAATACAGACAGCGTGCATTTCAGAATACCCCATCACTCCATCGTCTAAAAACACTGTCGTACACTTCTACCTAGATGATTAAAACCAGAGAAGCACACTCGTTCCTCACTCTGCCAGATGTAAAATCAAGGCACGAGGTGGGACTCGAACCCACGATCTCATAACCCTGAAACCAAAGCACGAGGTGGGACTCGAACCCACGATCTTGAAACCTGAAAACCAAGGCACGAGGTGATTCTCGGGTGTGAGGGGTGGTGGCGTTTCCCGGCCAATGCACCAAATGAAAGACCCACAACGTGAGGACTCCCCCACGTTCTGACTCAGAAGAGGCGACACCCCAAAATCACCCACAAGAAACGGTCTTGCTGCAAACTGCAAGAGGATTTTTATTCAAGAGCGCTCTCGGGCCCACGGTCATACACCACGCAGGGGTAGAGGACCATGGCGCCCCGAGTAGCTGAGTAAGGGGGTATTTAAAGGAAGAAACCACAACTCAAGGAGGTGGGAAGGGCGTTGTTGGAAAATACCAAAAATACCAGTTAAGAGTTACAAGGAAGTGCAAAGTTACAAGAGTCATGAGGAATACCTGGTAATTGTGAGGGTTATTTCTCAAAACAGTTTCTAAGAGCCCCTAACAAAAGCACATTTGCATAGCGGGTTCCAGCAATGGTCAAGGTGACTTTCTTTGAATGAGCACTCTTTGAACCTAGGAAGCGGGTGGATAGAGGAATGTCGCTATCTGTTTTATGATTAGCATACCTTTACAAAGGCCACATTTCCAAGCCTGGGCCTAAAGGTCTAGAATTTTGTTTTTACTTTGTTATACTTTCAGTACCTGAGCCTGATCACCTCTGCCTCCTGCTCATCCTCTGTCGTTGCCTGGCCTCTCATTCAACATTTTAGTGGGAATTACATGATCTCATTTTCAAACAGGGCTCTCATATACAAATACAAATGTGCCAAATGTTTATTAACTCTTACCTTTCCCTAGGGAAACTAAACAAATGTCTATTCACTCCAGATAGGGCCCCAACATCAGAGCCAAGTAATGATTCCAACCAAGTCCAACTTGGTGGTTCAGTGAGTTTACTGGGTGTCTTAGCTACTGTTCTATTGCTGTGAGGTGACACCATGACCAAGGAAATCTTATCAAAGAAAGCCTTTAATTGGGGTTTGCTTTACATTTTCAGAGGGGAGTCCATGACCTTCGTGGTGGGGAGCATGGCGGCAGACAGGCATGGTGCTACAGTAGCTGAGAGCTTAAATGTGATCCACAGGCACAAGAGAGGACCCAAGGCAGAGAGGCAGGGCCTGGTGTGCGTTTTTCAAACCTCAATATCCACTCCCAGTGACACACCTAATTCTTCCACTAACTAGAGATGAGTCATTCAAATACATGAACCTGTGAGGGCTGTTCTCATTCAAACCACCACACTGGGCTTAGTTACAAAGCCTGGGTGAGGGATTAACTTCAGACATGTGGGTGACCACAAAGTTCCACACCATCACTGCTACGTCCACTCCAGTGAAGTATGCTTGACAGGCTGAGAGGCCTGGAAGCACTCATGAGGCAGAGTTTCAAGGAAACTCAACCTCCTGGAACCTTGGCATTCTCATAACCCGTATACTCATACCCTATCCCCATGTTAGTCTGGTTTATGGATGCACGTGCTCTCTTTCAGTATTGTTTTATTATAAGTGCCTTTAAAGATTGAATTCTGACATAGGTGAGCCTCCACCAGTGTTCCAATGTCCTAGAAAATCCTTGAAGCTGATGAGCTTGGAATTCAGTGAGAAGGTTATCTATTCAGTAACATTCAAATTTACTTCTAGTAGAGATGGTGAAACTAATTAGGCATTACAAAGAACAGAGCTGGAATAGCTCAGGGCTAGTCTGCAGAGTGATTACTTAGGACAGTAGCCAGTCTCACCCAAACAAGGGAATACACAATGGCCTAGCTAATAGGTGGGTTTACCATGAAAGAGTTAGGGAATCCCCCTGAATCTTCACTACAGCCAGGTATAGCAGGCTACATTGCATATTAGAAGCAAGTTGGTGAATTCTTCTGACAAATAGAGATTCCCCACAGATACTTTAAAGAACAGCCAAGTTATACTCATGCAAGAATTTATCAAGGCCTAGGAAATAGGGGGTTTGTGGTATTGCATTATTCATGAGAAGGTCTGCTAGAGCAGAACCCCCTAGTGCTAGCTTTCACAAGGCTCAAAGGAGTAGCACAAATTGTGACTAGGGTGTGAAATCCTTACCTGTCATTAGCTGACCCTAGGCAGGGCTGTTTTATCTTTACTGTAAATATTACCTGGTTCTTGTAAGTCCTTTTGAAGTCATTCCTCTGTTTTGTGTCAGATAACTTCAATGTATTTTGCCTGCCGTGACATTCTACCCCTTTGTTTTCTGTATTATATAAGACTGGTGTTCACTTTGTGAAAATACACTCAGATTCTACACACTCTCTCGTGTCTCTTCTGTTTGTCATTCGCTGACTCCTTCGCCCACTTGCCACCAGAGACCCGTTCCACACAGATAGGAGACCCAAAAAGGGAATAGTCTGCGGCAACATCACAGATGACAACCCAAGAGAAGTTGTGTCACAGAACCCCACTTTTACTTAAAGTTTGCTTCCTGGAAACTCTGACATCCCCCAATATCACTTGCAGTAGCGGGGTTTAGAGAAAGAGCAATTAGGAGTAATGCTGGACTCACAATATGGGGCCCTGTGACCCAACCCTCCGTCCTTCTATTAGAGAGCATCACTAGCTCCATTACCATCCCCACAGGCCTAGCTATCACTACACTGTTTAGCTGGACTAGTTGCCATGGCTACAGAGCCACTGTCTAATCCAAGATGGTAGTCATGTTATGCCCCAAGGAAAAATCGATACTATAGCATTAATACATTTATAACTCACAAATTCAGCATGGGCATGGAGAAAAAGAAACTTGGCTGTGCACACCATGTCGGGATGAGCTGCAGCTGCCACAATCTCCAAAGCAATGGGGTCTCTCGGTGGTCTGAAAGCTCCCTGGTGATAAGCCAGAACAAGCCTTCTCAATATGAGCTGGTGTGTCTTGCATATTTGTTACAGTAACAGATGTAGAACATTGCTACAGAGAAGCGGCCATTAGACTGAACCAGACTAAGTCACACAGTGTGAGACTTCCCACCAGCACCCCTGGATTTAGAAAAGCCAGGGTGCACTCATCTGTTTGGAGTGTTTTCTGAAGGCTCCTTCTCACTACGGTCCCTCCACATCCAACACAGTGGCCATCTCTCTCTTTTGGAAAGGAGCTCCTCTGTGTGTTTTAAAGGAACACCCCTCCTCCCTTTAAGGCCCTGCTGCCACCTCTGATGTGATGCATGTCTCTCCTAATGCTCACCTGCCTCAGGGCCCAACCATGTTCCCCTCCTGTGGTCATGAGATGCTCTCCTGATAAAGCTCATTTCTGCTCCTCCCTCCAACCCCACCTCCACCCCCTCCCTTCCCACAGCTCTGATTTCTAATACATTTAACACCATGGCAAAGAATTTGGACGTATTTCATCCATGCCCTGGTACTTTGTGGAAGATTGAGCCTAAAGTTGATGCATTAGTTTACCTGGGAAATTCAGGAGGAGGCAGCATTTAGGCAGCAGAATATTACCAGCTTCTCTCAGCCAAATATATACTGAGGACCAGGATTACAGAGGAGCAGGGTAGAAAAATGTAGAAGAAAATTTGCAGTTAGGCCTGCAATAGGGCAGGTTTACAGATGCTACCGAGGAGTGTGCGTTGCTAAAGAGATTCACATTGTCAAAAAGAAGCTAATTCTGTTTCACTGGGACAAAAGGAAAAAGATCTTCAGGCTATCCCAGCAATTGGCCAGACCTCATTCAGGCAGGCCCAGAGATGAAGAAATGAAAACTTGCTTCAGACTCTTTGGGGATGAGTCTTTTGACCCAGAGCCACAGAAAGCCCTGCTTATCAGACAGTCCTGGGTCTGTCTTTGGCTATGTGCATTTGGCAAGGCAACCAGGTGCTATTGTGGTACAGCCTGCACAGTGCTGAAGAGACTGGGGTGGCAGAATCAACTCCATTTTGCTTCTAAGACTCTACTCTGAGTTAACTTGCCCTTAGAGAGGCATGGCCCCCACCCTTGATGTCTGAGAAAAATCATAAAATGTCCCTGGCAGTAGCAAAATAGACACAGCAGTTGCAGCTGCCTGATAACCACAGAGTAGGCTACGAAAACATAAGTCTTTCTCAGGTCAAAGTGCTTCTTTTTATGTATGTGGTTTAACCAGGTGCTGTAAACCAATTAGCTTAAAGGCCTTTAGCCTCTCATGTAACGCCAAAGCTTGGAAACCCTTGCTTGTGTGTGTGTGTGTTTTCCCTTTATAAACACCTAGACCTGGGGGACACTCTCCTATCCTGTTGCATCACGAAGGTTTGTGCCCCAAGCTTGAGTTTGAATAGACTCTCATGTGCTTGAATTGGAGTTGTGGTTCCTGGTGGTCTCTTTGGGGTTTTTGCAATCTGGGCACAACAGTGCCAGATCTTGGTGTGGTCCACCCAGGGCTGTTGGACATATCCTGGCTGTAGACATCCAGTCACCTGGAGGAAGTTAGAGATGCCAGGAATGTGGAATGTCTGCCAAGGGAAGACAAGCCTAAGAGAGAGGCCATGTGGACTACAGCCTGTGAAGACCACCCAAACCCACTGGAGCCTGATTCCTGCCACCGCATTTTCCCAAATGTTGGACGTGGAGATCTAGGACTGCAGGTTTCCCCCTTTGACCTGCTCTCCACCCAGAAAGGAATATCTTGGGAGTATGTAACTTCTCTTTTTATTTCTATAGAGAAGTGTCCCGGCCCGCGGGACAGTCGACAGTCGAACAGGGTCTGAGGAACCACCTGTGGAGAGAATGATGGACAAGAAACACAAGGACGGACAGCAAGTCTGATTGATCAAGCTGTCACATTTTTATTGTTCCCTGGCAGGTTTTATGCTCACAGAAGCAGAGTATAGGGAGGGGGATGACACAGAATCGCTTTGTATCTGGAGGAACGCACCTGTTCCCAAAAGCAGGATATTGGCTAGGTAAAAAGTTCAGCAGGAGGAACAGAACAGAGTGGGTTGCTAGGTACCTGTCCACAAGATCTATAGCTATTTGTTCTTAACTGGGGGTAGTACTTTCCTACAGAGGCCTCAACTTTTCCCACAGAAATCTCAACTAAGCTAGTACTTTTCCATAAGGCCAAGACTTTGTAAGTAAGCACTTATGGCTGACAAGGCAGTTAACATTCAAACAGGGACGCTCCCAACAGAGAAGATTTTAGATTTGAACTTTTTGGTTTTGAAATGTATTTATTTTTTAAATTGTGTGTGTGTGTGTGTGTGTGTGTGTTGCTCACAGAGGCCTAAGGTGTTAGATTCCCTTGAGCTACAGTCACAGGCAGTTGTGCTGGAAACCAAACCTGGGTCCTCTGGAAGACTAATACTTGCTGTTAGCTGGCTATCTATCCAGACTTGTTCTTTCATTCACCATCCGAACAGTAGAGTCTCCTCTAAAGGTTCACGTGTTAAAAGCCTAATGTTCAACATTATTGGGAGGTGGGGGTACTTCTCAGTGTGTGGGGTCTTGGGGGTGTGTCCTAGGAGGTGTGACCCAGGACCCCCTTCTTTCCTATGAGGTAAATGGCTTTGCTCTGTTCCAGGCTCCTCAGCATGGTGTGCTGGCTCACACAAGCCCAACATGCGGGGCCAGTTAACCTGAAACTGACACCTCCAGTTATGAGTCCAAATGAAACTTTTCTCTGTGTAAGTTGACTTATTGCGGGCATTTGTTGTACTAAATGGAAGCCAGAGGACCACGTGGGCTTCTCGCCTTTCCCGTTTGCTAGCATTTGACAGTATATCAGTGCAGGCAAGAGGCTAGAGATGACCAGAAGTTAGGCAGTGGCTCTACTTTCTATTACTTGGTTTCCATTCACGACCTCTCTTGTGATCTTACTTATACATTCACTTATGGTATAAGCTCATTAGAAATAAAATAATTTCTGATAAGCACCAATTAATCTTAGTCTCTTGATGTACGTGTGGTGTGCATGCATATATGTGTGCATGTTTGCATTTGTATGGGTGCATGTGATGTTATGTGTGGTGCATGTGTACATATGGGTATATGTGTATGTGTGGGTGTGTTATGTGTGTGCATGTGTATGTGTGGGTGTGTGTTATGTGTGTGCATGTGTATGTGTGGGTGCGTGTTATGTGTGTGTGTGCATGTGTATGTATATGTGTACATGTGTGTGCATATGTGTGTGTATGTGCATGTATGTGTGCGGGTGCATGTGTGTGTGCATGTGTACATGTGGGTGCATGCTGATGTAAAGCCTGAGGTGATGTGAGGTGTTTTTCTGATGGCTCTCCTCTTCATATATTGAGACAGTGACCCTTGCTGAACAGAGAGTCTCAGCTGGTCTGGCTAGCTGCTGGCTTTCTCTGGGTATTTCCTGTTCCTTTCAGGTAGGCTGCCAGCCCACACAACTTTTACATGGCTTCCGAGAGTATGAACTCCGGTCCTCACATCTGTACAGTATATTGGCTAATTTTTGTCAACTTGATTCAAACTGAAGTCACCTAGGGAGAAAGAAACCTCCGTTGAGGAATTGCTTTCATTAGATTGGGCTGTGGGACATTTTCTTGGTTGGATGGCTGATGTGGGAGGGCCCAGTACACTGTGGGCAGGGCTAGTGGTCCTTTGTGTAAAAGGTCTGAGCAAGCCTGGGAAGGCGCCAGTAAGCATCCTCCTCCCATGGGCTCTACTTGAGTTCCTGCCTCCATGATCTATGTGGGAGTGTAAGGCAAACCAACCCTTCCCTCCCCAAAGCTGCTCTTGGTTACGGTGTTTCATCACAGCAACAGAAGCCAAACCACGACATACAACTAGGACACACAAGTGATTTCTGTCCCTGCTGACCCAGCTCCCAAGTCCCACAGAGGACTGGCCCTCCCACATCAATCATCAACCAAGAAAATGCCCCACAGGCTTGCCGAAGGGCTGATTTTACCAAGGCACTTTCTCAATTGAAGTTCACTTTTCTCAGGTGACTCTAGCTTGGGTCAAGTTGACAAGAACCAGCCTGCATGACTCCTAACTCTGAATCCTTGGCAGGCATTGCATCTGCGATTTAAATACTCTCTGGGCACCTCCACCACAACCATCCTGAGTGGCCAGTTTCAGCTGGATTCACAGCTTCTGTGTCCTTCCCAATGCTCTCCCTTCCCTGTGTCCCTGTCCCTAACCATGGCACTACCATCTGCCTGGTTATCTTAACCTATACAGGCCAAAATACCCACTGGTTCTCATTCTTCCTGGATCATAGTTCTTTAGTCAAACCTCTCTCTTTCCCACCAGACATACCTCAATGTCTTTTATACAGTTTCTGTCTTCTCCTTTAATGACACACTCTCAGTTTTATGATGTAGGGGGTGGGGAGTTACATATTGTTGCTAGAGTTCTCTACCTAAAACGCTCACTGTAACTCTGTTAACAGTTCTTGTTGCCCACAGGCTGAAGGGAAAGCATTTGAGAAAGTCCTAGGCAGGTGGTTCAGGTTTAGCTCCATCCCTGCGGTCCATCAGTGCAGCAACAGCAGTTTCAAGCAACAAGAGCGCACAGCTGCAGCCGTAAGACAAGAGTCCTTTCTTCTAGTAGCTGCTGCTACTTTCTCCTAGGATGCTGTAAGCTGCTAAGGAATCCTGCTCACCCTGTAAGACCTCAAAGATCTCTTCCTCCTGGAAGAAGTTTCTGACTCACCTCTAAGCCCAGCAGACAGCTTCTTTATAATGCCCCCTAAATACTACTGCAGCGGCTCCTGTAAGCTTGATTTAGTCCTGCTACACACATTTATTGTTCTTTCCAAACCATTTGCTTTAATTTTGTGTATGTGTCTAGGCATACCTGTGGAGGTCAGTGGACAACCTGGGAAGTCTCTTCTACTGTGTCCTTGGGGTTGATAGTAAGCATCTTTACCCGACTCAGGGGTATCTTACTCACTGTTCTATTGCTGTGAGGAGACACCACGACCAAGGCAACATATAGAAGAAAGCGTTTGACTGGGGGCTTGTTTGCAGTTTTAGAGAATTAGGCCACTGCATCATGGCAGGAAGCACACAGTAGCAGAGAGCTTTACAGCCTGATCCATAGGCAGGGAGACGGAGAGGGAGTGATAGACAATCAGACAAATATATACATACATACATACATACATACATACATACATACATACATACACACACACACACACAGACAAAGACACTGGGCCTGGCATGGGCTTTCAAAACCTCAAAGCCGACTCCCAATGACACCTCTTCCAACAAGGCCATGCCTCCTAAATCTTCTGTAAGCAGTATGTTACTAGGGAGTAGACATAGAAAGATATGAGCCTATGGTGGCATTCTCATTCAGACCAGGACATGATGATAATAACTCCAGAGTCTCAGACCTTTGAACACTTGGTCCCCCGTTGGGGCACTGTTTGCCAAGGTTTAGGAGGTACAGCCCTGATGCAGTGTCACTGGAGGTGGGCTCTGAGAATGTAAAGACTCCCACAATTCCCATTCATTCTCAGCTTGTGCTCAGTGTTTAAGATGTGAGTTCTCAGTATCCTGCTCCAGCCTGTTGCTGCCTCCCCTGCCGCTGTGGATGCTAGCCCCCTGGAACCATGAACACAACACCTGCTGAACCATCTTGCTGGATGGCCCTACAATGGTTTTTTTCCTATCCTATTCTTTTTTTTCTTTCTTTCTCTTTTTAATTAATTAATTAATTATTTTACACTCCATATTTTATTACCCCCCCCAACTCTCCGACTGATCCACATCCCGTACCTCCTCCCCATACCTCTGTCTCTACATGGATGTCCCCACCCCTCACATCCTACTCTTGAGCACATTATATCCTGGCCTCTTGCTTTATTCCAGTGTCTACTGCAATGACTTATTAATAGGCTTTCTTTTGATTTGTTATTATGGTTCTCTCTCTCTCTCTCTCTCTCTCTCTCTCTCTCTCATGTCTCTGGGTTGACAGAATGCTTGCTTGCTTAGCACACACCAGGCCCTGGGTTTGGTCTCCAGCACCACAAACACCTGGCAATGGGGGTACATGGTGGCACTTTCAGCAGGGAGGCAGGAAGATCAGAATTTCAAGGCCATTCTCTGGTATAGCGCAAACATGTTTCTTAGTGTGTTAGAGAACTAGCCTGAGTTACATGAGGCTTGTCTCCAAGAAGAAAAATACCTATATGTATTAATATTATATAATGTATACATATTTATTATCATAACATATATTATACATTACATAATATACAATATAACATATTACAACATATCATAAAATGCTACGTGTCACATATTACATGTTATATATTAATATTACATATTATGTTACAATATGTTATGTAATATATGGTATAATAATCGTATAATATAGAATATATAATAATAACATAGTGGGGTATGCTCAAGTGTATGTATTAGGTAGGATTTCTATTGCGCTAAAACACTACACCCAGATCCGAGCCGTACACAGGTGTCACTAGTCAGATAGTTATATTTAAATTAAGTGACATTGGACAATTAGTTCTATCATCGTAGTAGCTACAATTCAAGGGTTCAGCTGCTACATGTGGGTAGTGGCTTCCCTATTAACTAAGACGTGGACTATATTCATCACCCCAGGAAGTTCTGTTCGGGGTAGATAGTTGAGAATTAAAATCAATCAATCAAGCCTTTTGAAGCCACAAGTTCCAAAACCAGAACTGCCAACGGATGTTATCCACTCTCCAGAGGAGATGAAGAAATTTTACTAATCCAGAGCCAATGAAAATGAACACCTGCCCAAACCATCAGTCTACTGGGTTTTTCTGGGAGCTCACTCGGCAGTCATCTCCCTGGAGTTCCAGCAACCAGAACAAACTCCACAGGCTCATGGAAGGCGGGGAACTGCAGGGTGCAGAGCGTGCAAGACGGAGGCCTGGGATGCACTGGGGTTGCAGCAGCTCTACAGACCTCCAAGCGGGGCGCGCTCACACCCGCGCGCCTCCGGAGGCAGGTGGGCGGGGCCGTGACGCACTCACCTCGTGACTCCACTCAGGGCCTGCGCCGGCCGAAGCCGGAAGCGGCTGCTGTCGGAAGCACCGGGCGAGCTATCTGTTACAGTCCGGCCCGGGGATGGCTCGGGACGCGGAGCTGGCGCGCAGTAGCGGGTGGCCGTGGCGGTGGCTGCCGGCGCTGCTGCTGCTGCAGCTGCTGCGGTGGAGGTGCGCCCTGTGCGCGCTCCCCTTCACCAGCAGTCGGCACCCAGGCTTTGCGGACCTGCTGTCGGAGCAGCAGCTGTTGGAGGTGCAGGACTTGACCCTGTCTTTGCTGCAGGGCGGAGGTCTAGGGCCGCTGTCACTGCTACCTCCGGACCTGCCGGATCTGGAGCCTGAGTGCCGGGAGCTGCTGATGGACTTCGCCAATAGCAGCGCCGAGCTGACCGCCTGTATGGTGCGCAGCGCTCGGCCCGTGCGCCTCTGCCAGACCTGCTACCCGCTCTTCCAACAGGTCGCAATCAAGATGGACAACATCAGCCGAAACATCGGGGTGGGTAGAGGAGCAGCCTCGGCACCTGGGGGGGGGGGGGGTTGGGAAAGTAAGGAAACGGCATTGGACGGTCTGTGGAGTTAGGGTATCAGAAACAAGCGGGTGACTTTAGGGGCTTATGGCTTGGAATGCTGTCCCCCTGGATGCTGTAAGCCGGCATCTTCTTGGGACAGGTTTGCTGGAACATTGCAGCGAACATACCCAGAGCCACCAGTTTCTATCAGTGTGACCTTTATTATTTTTCAAAGTATTGAGTTCGGTTCCATCCTGTTTATCAGCTTGTTCTCTGGCAAGTTAGTGACATTCTCTGCTTGTTTTCTCATCCGGAAAGTGGGGACAAAGAGAGGCCACACAAAGCGACATACAGTAATAGTTCGTGGTCGGTGAGTTGCCATTTTAGGATAGTCTGCCTTCTCTGTAACTCGAGAGCTTTCCTGGTCACTTGGAAGGTAATGTGAAGGACTTAATGAAGGCAAACCAAAAGAGGAAGACACAGTCTTTGCCTCTAAGAACTGTATAAATTAGGAAAGGATTACGGTGTCGGCCACCGTGAGAGTCACAGGGTTGCCTGGTAAAGGAAAAATAAGGAGGACACAGGGATTGGGGGTGGAAATGGTTCTTGCGTCCTGAGGGGCCAAGTAGTCTCATGAAAAATGTGGCTTCAGTTGCTTTAGAGGTCGTAATTGACTAAACTAAATAGAAATGTCAATAGGTGTATCTTGTTTTTAATCTAGCCTAATGTTACTAAGCAGATTTTTTTTTTTTTTGTAAATGGGGACATTCATTTGCATTAAGTAAAGTCCAGAGTCACTCTTTGTGGAAAGATTTGGCTTTCAAGGCAGTTTAAATAGGAGTGCATGCAGTATTTTTCAGATTCGCTCCTTTCTCTATGACTTTAATATGCAGCGTTGTATTTGATTTTGAGCAGTTACATTAAATAAGCTGTTTTTAGGGAGTCTTTTCATTCTATTTTAATTTAATTAATGTATTTATTTGTGATGAAGTTTCTTGTCGCCCTGACTGGCCTTGAACTCACCGAGTAGCAGAGGATCACTTGACCCCTCCTGCTTTCCCCTCCCAGGTGCCTAGATTACGGACGTGTCACTATGGTCTGGTTTTATGCAGCTGTGAATAGAACCCATGACTTGTCCACGCTAGACAAGCTGTGTACTAACAGAGCCCCAACCCTGTCTTTAAAGTAGTCTACCAAGTAACAGGCTGGCATCTCCTCACAGTAACAGTTTGTCCACTCTACATCTCCTTTTCTCCAAGTTCCTGCTTCACATCTCCGTTGTACCCTCCCACCTTCTGTAACTCCTCCCCCTTCCTTGTACCCTCCCACCTCTGTAACCTCCCCTTCCCCTCCCTCTCCGTTGTACCCCCAACTATCCATAACTCCTCCCTCTCCGTTGTACCTTCCGCACTATGACCCCCCTCTCCGTTTTACCCTCCCACCATCTGTAGCTCCTCCCTTTCCCTTGTACTATCTGTAACCCTTCCCCCTCCCTTGTATCCTCCCACCATCTATAACCCATCCCCCTCCCTCTCCGTTGTGCCCTCCCACCATTTGTAAGCCCTCCTTTTCAGTGTGACCCTTCCACTTTCATATCTCATGTGGTCTGTTACCCTCCCCCCTCCCTTCAGCTTCTTTTTGTTCCCTGTCTTATGGTCTCCTTCCTGATTTCCTGGCCTCTACTCAACACTCACTCCATGTTAATACACATATATAAGCATGAAAGGCTAGGATATGCATAGGATAGAACATGTAGCATTTGTCTTCCTGTGCCTAGATCATTTCACTTAATACCTGATTTTTTCAGTTTCATCAATTTTCCTGCAAATTTTATAATTTCCAGCTGCCTTTTCTTTAAAAAAAAAGAAAAAAACTTAAGTAACAAGGCCTCTTGTGGGCACAATGCCCATGAATGATGATGTTAACCTTGGGTCTTTGAGGCTATAGATGTTTTCCTTGTGTATGTAGATGCTGTGGAATTATGAGGCTTTAAAAAACATGATCCCAGTGGGCTAGAGTGATGGTTCAGGGGTTAAGAGCACTTGCTGCTCCTGCAGAGGATGCTGGTTCGATTCCCCGGTGGTATAGGTGGATGTGATTCATGCACCTGTAACCTGGTGGCATGGGTGGGTGACTGCATGTACCTAATACCTGGTGGCATAGGTGGGTGACTGCATGCACCTATAACCTGGTGGCATAGGTGGGTGTGACTGCATGCACCTGTAACCTGGTGGCATAGAAAGTAAAGGCAGGAATCTTGCTGGGGCTGCTGGCTACCATTCCACCTGCCTAAGACAAGTTCCAGGCTTAGTGAGAGACCCTAACTCAGGGAATAAGGCATAATAAGAGTTCTGCAGTGACTTCTGTGCCAGGGTAGGGGAGTACCGGGGGGGGGGGGGCTCCCCTTTTTCAGAGAAGAAGGGGATGAGGGGGAATAGGCTGTGAGGGGGCAGGAGGAGGGGAAATTTGGTCAAGATGTAAAGTGAATAAATAAAAGGAACAAAAGGAACGAAAGAGAAAAGTACGTACTTGGGGCTTAGTAGGTAAGGGCAATGTCAGGGGCCCACACAGTGGCTGGAGAAAACCGACTCTGTGAGCTGTCCTCTGGCCTGCACGCGCGCGCGCGCGCACATACACACACACACACACACACACACACACACACACACACACACACAATGTTTAAGAACACAAACGTAGCAGACAAAAGCAAGAGCTCTCTTAGACGCATCTTGTTAGTGAGCTATACACAGATGATGAGTCTCTCCAGATGAATCGTGTGATATTCTCATTGCTCTACACAGCTGGTCAGTTCTCTTCCTGCTGTTCCCACCGGGTCTCTTTCAGCCCACGGTGTCACTCAGTGTCACTCTCAGCCTGTGTTTGCAGGCACATCCCTGCTGCAGTGTGGATGGCTTCTCTGACACGTCCCAATCCTCAGACGCCAGCATTCTGGTAACATGAGTTAAGCATGCTTGCAACAGGAGTTAAGTAGCTTTGAAATCAGGAAGGGCCCAGGCCCAGTGCTCTGCTTGAGGCAACAGGGATAAGAAACAGATGAAGTTCGGGAGGTTAGGATCGCAGGTTTATTATTTGCATAGCATGCGTTTCTTTCATGATTAAATGGTCTTTGGAAGACACGGTTTTCTATTTGAGTACGCACTCTTGGGTCTCTGTGGATGGATTACTGGGCTCTCTTGCAGAGTGCTAACCTTTGGACCAAACATTCCCCGCAAGATGAAGCCAAAGGCCTGGGAGCGTTTACACACAGATTAAAAGTACTAGCTAAAGAGTGCATCCGCTATACAAAAGCTTAGACAGAGGAAGAGAAGCAAGAGTGAAGATAAAATTTGTCATGGTCTGTCATCTAGAAATACCATTGCTACATTTTGTTGCCCACATTCTGGAACTTTCCCTGTGCATGCAAAGTGAGAGATTGCAACACATTCACAAGTCGGAATTAAGAAGCTGAATTTAACCAGAGAAACAAATATTCAAGAAGCAAAGATGGGGCTGGAGAGGAGGCTCAGCTGTTAAGCAGAGAGTTTCTTCCTTCGCCCATGAACCCTGCAACAATAAATGTTAAATGGAAATTGTTTTCCTGCTGTTTTTATTATTACTGTTGTTACCATCACATCATATCAGACAAAATCTCTAATAGTTTTTAATAAATAAGTCAACTGCTTTATGGCTTCTGTGGAAAGTCTAAACACTCAGATTATCTCTTCCTTTTGTTGCTGCTATTGCAGAATACCTCCGAGGGCCCGCGCTGTGGCGGAAGTCTCCTGACGGCAGACAGAATGCAGATAGTTCTCATGGTCTCTGAGTTTTTCAACAGCACGTGGCAGGAGGCGAACTGCGCAAGTGAGTCTCCATCTGTGCGTCGGCTCAGTTGATGCCGTGGTTGGTTCAGTAGCAGATGTCCAGATCTGATTTAGGTGAACTTTAAAATGGCTGAAACCAGGTAGTACATTTGAGCTGTCACTTCGTCATGGTGTATTAGTCATTGTCACCTGGGTGAGTCCTGCCAGCCAGAAATGTGTAGCAGGTTACAGAGCTCTGAGGTCAGACAGGCATTTGCTCAATGTTAGGTTTGGGAAAGTTAACTTTCTTGTATGGAACTTTAGTTCCTTCATCTCTATGTTGGAGAAAATAGCAGAACCTATATTAACTATTTAATATAATAATTATGATATTTTTAATAATCTGGAGGGAGAAGGAGGGAGAGGGAGAGATATCATCTGTTCTGCCAGCTTTGTAGAACACATGGTTTTGTGTAATAAACTGACACCTATTTGAAGTATTCTTTGGAAAAACTATTATTTCAACTTAAATTCTCCTTGAGTACCAACTGTGTCCTAATGCCTGTACCTTCCACTGTATACAACTTAGTGAGAAAGATAGAGTTACAAATATAACTTAGAGGGGAAGGTAGTAGCATCAGAGTCTTGGAAGGAGCGTTCTTTGAACTGAGGCTCCATGGCTGGGCACGGTTCCTCTGGGTGGAGCTGAGGTGAAAGGCAAGGCAGAAAGAGGCATCATGGGCAGAGGCAGAGTGTGAGGGAAACGTGGGGATTTTAGGGTCCTGGAAACCCTCAGGGAGATAAAGTCAGACAAGGAAGGTAGAACTTTGATGGATACAGTAGTTGCTCATATGAGCCAACATTACCATACTTCTTGGGATGCCAGCATGACACTAAGAGGGGGTTTATGATTCCTTGGGCTTTAAAAATACATGTGCAATGTTGATTGCAGCGAGGAGTAGCAAGGGTATTAGTCATTGCTCACTGCTGTGACAAAGTATGACAGAAACAAGTGGCAACCAAAAAGGTTTATTTTAGCTCATGGTTGCAGAGAGGTTGTGTCTTTGTCTGTGGAGCCAGAATGTGAGGTGGTAGTCATCATGTGATTACAGACATGTCATGTTAGTGTAAACATATAATGTCAGTGCAGACATGTTATCACATGACTGCAGGCATGTCCTCATGTGACTGCAGACATGTCATCTTGTGACTGCAGACATGTTATCATGTGACTACAGACATTTCATGGTGTGATTGCAGACATGTCATCATGTGACTACAGACATGTCATGTTAGTGTAGACATGTCATTATGTAGACATGCCATCATGTGGTTGCAGACAGGCAGGGACCCAGGTCCAGCTGTCACCTGTTCAAAGGCCAACACCTACTTCCATCAGCCAGGCCTCACCTTTTTTGTTTGTTTGTTTGTTTGTTTTCGAGACAGGGTTTCTCTGAGTAGCCCTGGCTGTCCTGGAGCTCACTCTGTAGACCAGGCTGGTCTCTTAACTGAGAAATCTGCCTGTCTCAGCCTCCCAAGTGCTAGTATTAAAGAAAGGCGTGCGCCACCATGCCCGTCTGCAGGCCCCACCTTTTAAAGGTGCCATGACCCCCGAACTTTCCTGTTTTAGAGTGAAAATTCCTTTTGTAAGTATGATTGAAGTGAGTTTTGAAAACACAAAAAAATATTTTTAAGCATTAGAACATATCCAGGGAACAGATGTTCACGTGAGCTAATATAAGAGGAATATTTTAGATTTGAACCTGTAGCAGCAGGTTTAAAGTTTTTAAAAATTTTTATTTTTTTGAGACAGATTCTCATTATTTAACCCTGGTGGGCTTCGGCTTGGAATTCACTATAGACCAAGCTGGCCTCTGTCTCCCAAGTTCTGGCATTAAAGGCGTGTGCCACCATGCCTGCCTAGAATTTTTGTTGTTTTCCTTGGCTTTTTTGAGACAGGATCTTGCTACATACCCTAGACTGGTCTTGAATTTGTTGTTGTAGCCCTGGCTGTCCTCAAAATCAGGACCTTCCTGTTTCAGCCTTCAGAGTACTAGAATTGACATAATGTGAATCACTGCACCTAACCTAAAGAAACCAAAAAAACAGCATACACACAAAACCCAACATACCATTTAACTTAACTCAGGTCTCCTTGCTATCAATACACTGTGCTGCACTGACGATTGTCTCTTCATTTTGTTTCTTTTTTTTTTTTTTTTTTTTTTTTTTGGGTTTTTGAGACAGGGTTTCTCTGTATATAGCCCTGGCTGTCCTGGAACTCACTCTGTAGACCAGGCTGGCCTCGAACTCAGAAACCCGCCTGCCTCTGCCTCCCGAGTGCTGGGATTAAAGGTGTGCACCACCATGCCCGGCGTTCATTTTGTTTCTTTTCATTGCTTCTGGAATTGTAAAAACGGCTTAGCTGACAGAACTGTTTTTTTTTTTGTTTGTTTGTTTGTTTTTTTTTTGATTTGTCATGTGGGTTTTGTTGTTGTTATTATTGTTGTTGTTGTTTTGTTTTGTATGTAAGATATTTTGTGTAGAGGCCAGGCTGGCCTCCAGCTTGGTGTGTATCTAAGGATGACCTGATCTCCATGCCTCCCACGCGCTATGCAACAGCTTCATGTAGCTGGGCTGGCCTGGAGCTCCTAGCCTCCCGTATGATTGGATTGTAGGCATTCGTCACCGCCGCAGCCAAGATTGAAAATTCCTAGCATAAATAGATTGAAGAGCCTTTTAGAGAGTCAGGTAGGGGCTAAGGATGTGGCTCCGTTGGCAGAGCGCTTGCCTAACATGCATGAAGACCTGGACTTTGTCTCCCGTACCATGTAAACTGAGCATGGGGACACGTGTGTGATCCCACACGTGGGAGTGGAGATAAGATCAGAAGGTCAAGGTCAAGGCTCAGCTACATAGTGAGTTTAAGGCTAGCCTGGGCTACATGAGAGGTCTCAAAACAGTGAGCAGACAAATAATCAAAACAATGTAGAGGGCCGGGGTGATGGCTCAGTTGGTGCTTGTGGTGCAAACTTAAGGACCAGAGCTCAGGCCACCAGGCTGTCTCTTATGGCTCTGTGCACTGGGAGGCAGAGACTTCAGGATCCTAGGGGTGCAAGAATCAGCCAGGCTAGCCACCCAGTGAGCTCCAGCGTTAGTGGGAGAGAATGTCTCAACAAAGAAGGTAGAGTGGTGGAAGACACCACATGTGCACACCTGAACACATGTACAGGGCACACAGAACACCAGAACTGCTTTTAAATGGGACTCCTCTTAAAAATTAGTTTTGTTTTATGTATATGAGTTTTTGCCTGCATGTGTACACACACTCCACATTTTGCCCTACACCTGATGCCTTAGGAGGCCGGAAGAAGGCATCAGCTCTCCTGGAACTAGAGTTACAGATGGTTGTAAGCTACCAGGTGAGCTGGCACTTGAAGCCAGGTCCTCTGGAAGGAAGAGCAGCCAGGTTTTTGTTTTTTGTTCTTTGATTTTTTTAAGATTTATTCATGTATTTTATGTATGTGAGTACACTGTAGCTGTCTTCAGACACACCAGAAGAGGGCGTCAGATCCCATTACGGATGGTTGTGAGCCACCATGTGGTTGCTGGGAATTGAACTCAGGACCTCTGGAAGAACAGTCCCCCCCCCACCCCCAGCCATCTCTTTGGCTCGAAGCCAGTGTTCTTAACTGCTGAATCCCCAGTTTCTAAATGGGATTTAAAACAATTTGAATTTTTTGTGACAGGGTTTCATGTAGTCCATGCTGGCCTTAAACTCACTGTGTATTCACAGCTGGCCTTGAACTTTTTTTTTCTTTTTGTTTTTCGAGACAGGGTTTCTCTGTGTTGCCCTGACTGTCCTGGAACTCACTCTGTAGACCAGGCTGGCCTTGAACTCAGAAACCCGCCTACCTCTGCCTCCCAAATGCTGGGACGAAAGGCGTGCGCCACCACGCCCGGCTTGGTCTTCCTCTTCTGGTCTTCCTGCTCCACCTCCCTGGTGCTAGGGTTGTACTGTGTGCACTTTTGTTCTCTGAGCCATTGTATCTTGAAAATACTGCTCTGACTCGGGAGATTATCATCTCCTGATTAGAATCAATTAACAAGCCAGGCAAAAGAACTAAAAGCTCAGGTGCGGTTTGGGATGGGGGTAGGTCAGCTGAAGGGTGGAGAAGGATGACTTCATTTTCATTCGGTTCTGACCTTCATCCAGAGGAGGTAAATTTACCTGCTTTGGACTTTATGCATTTAATTCCCACTCAAAACTCTAGAAAACGTAGAAGCTCCCAGAATGTTCCGATTAGGGGATGAAATCAGAAGGAACCAAATGCTTTCTTTTCCAGGATTTTGCATTAAAAACCCTGATCCAATTCATTGCTTTAATCTTATTTTAAAGTGTTCCACGATTTCTGTGTTGAATTTTAAATGGAATTGAAAGAGTTTTAAGAGCCTGAACTCATTAAATTTCATTCTTTTTTCTGGTTTATTCAATAACAGCATTCTTTTTCCCCCTCTTTTCTCTGTCTGTCTCTCTCTCCTTTTTCCCCCTTTTAGTCTCAGACTAATTCCTTAGATTTCTTCACTGCTATTTCCTTAGAGTTGGCACCCAATGTGATCATTTGAAAGATTCATTTATTATATGTACATGAGTGTTCTATCTGCATGTACGTCTACATGCATGTCTGCATGCCAGAAGAGGACCTCAGATCCCAGTATAGAAGCTTGTGAGCCATCTCTCCAGCACCTCTGTGATCATTTTAACCAGACTCTTTGCCAAGTGTGCAAGCATTTCTAATTGTGGTCTCTGCACACCTGGCTCATGAAGATAGCAGGAAACTTATCTTTAAAAAATTACAAAGTTTAACGAAATGTGTAGTGGTTGGGGTTTAGGTGAGAGGCAGAGCGCTTGCGTGAAGCCCTGGGCTCCGCCTCCAGCTCCAAAAACAAAACAAAAAGAAGCCCACATTTATCAGAATGTCACAAAGCATTCTTGCTTGTCTTAGACAGTCTAGTGAGACACTGGGAACATGAGAAAGAAATCTGGAGGAAGAGCAAAGGTGGGAGCGAGCAGGATGGTTAAGTGTCTCCAGTTAGGATCCTCACAGCCCCTATCCTGTGTGAGCATCAGGCAGGCAGCTCTCAGCGTGGATAAGGAGGTGGGCTTACATGAATGGCAGGCGAAGAGTCAGGAGCAGATCCACGGGGTGTGATCGTTCGTCTGCATTCTGCTGTGTAGGATGTGTGTATGGCGGAAGCTCATTGTTATTACTAAAGAATCCAAGAGCCAGTGTTAGCATGTATAAAGGAAGAGTTTCAATAGACTCCCAGCTTAACCTGGAGTTAGTCTTCTCCTTCTATCACGTGGGTCCCTGGGACTCCACCTCAGGTCAGTAGGCTTGGCACCAGCCATGTTGCCAGTCCCTGGAAATCTACTCTTTCTCCATAGACAACTTGAAATTCCAGTGCCCTGGGTATTGTATGGGCGTGAGGATTCATCAAAGGGAAATTAACTTTCAGTGGTGCAATAATTTAAGTATTCTTGATGAGAAAAATCACTAATAAAATCTTATTGGGCTGAGCCAGAAGGGCAGGCAGGCAGGGCCCGTCTTTTTCACATATTATCTATGTGGCAATGGACTTATTTGCATGATTTTAAACATATTTTTTGTATTTCTAAACTTAATTACAACACTCTCACCATCTAATCTTATTTTCTAAAGTTTGCTCAACTTTTCCAAAAGCGGCAATTATTGCTGTCCGTGAGATTAGTTCTCTCTTTATGTGGGTCCCTGGGAATCCACCTCAGGTCTTCAGGTCTGGAGGCAGGCACCCTTCCCCTCTAAGCCATGTTACCAGCCTTGAGGAATGCACTCTTTCTTCTCAGACAACCTGTAACTGCAGTGAATCAGGGCGTGTGTCGCTGTGTGTCTTGGGCTGGCCTCCCTGTGTGTCTCAGGCTGGCCTCCGCTTGGCTCACAGGCCTCCTGTCTCAGCCTCCCAGGCATAGCTTGTGTTCCTCCTACCTTAGATGGGCTCATAGGGACATTGTAAAATAAGTAAATTATTTCTGTCTTGGTGTAGCTTCAAATGAACGAGACTCAGACTGCGATTTATGTATTTGGCTTTGCACAACTACTGGGAGATGGTCCCCAGTCTATATTTCTAGTCTCTAGTCTGTTGCTTCCCAGCTCTGCTCCCCAGATACTTGCTGTTCGAGTCTTCCCAGGTCATTTCTACTCTACCAGCCTGTTTTCAGGGCCCACTTCACGTGGGCGTGGTTTCATCATGTCTAATGGAGACCTCCTGTTCCCTGTCCCTTCTGTCCCTCCCTCCCTCTCTCCCTCCCTCCCTCTCTTCCTCCCTGTCTCTGTCCCTGTCTCTCTCTTTCTTTATCTCCCTATCTATAGCCCCAATGACTCAAACTCCATCTCTCTCTTCACCCCAGTAATTGGCTGCAGCCATTTTTAATTATCCAATAGTTTTAAGTTGGGGAGCAAGGTTTGCAATGCATCACTTGGTAAAAATGAGGATCTCTTTGTTGGGGACAACCAGGTCTTAGGGGGAGAGGCAGTATTTAGC
Organism: Mus musculus; assembly: GCF_000001635.26. Taxonomy (NCBI): domain Eukaryota; kingdom Metazoa; phylum Chordata; class Mammalia; order Rodentia; family Muridae; genus Mus; species Mus musculus. Next base: position 42,689,796 of record NC_000076.6, read on the forward strand.
ATCTGAATACACAGCAGCATCAGGGCAATGCACAACAGGATGTTGTGGCTGGGCCTAAGCGGTGGCTCAGAGGTTAAGAGCACTTGTTGTCCTTGCAGAGGACCCAGGCCCAGTTCCCAGTGTCCACACAGCAGCTTAGAACTGTCTGTCACTCCAGTTCCAGGGCATCTGGCACCATCTTGTGGTCTCAGAGGGTGCCAGGTGTACATGCAGTGCACTCATACATACATGCAGGTAAAACATACACATAAAATAAAAGTTAAGTCTTTAAAAAAAAAAAAAAAAGAGCAGAGAGGGCTACAAAGACAGCGTGGCAGTTAAAGGCCCTGGGTTCAGTTCTCGGGACCTGGGTTCCCAGCTCACGGGTATCTGTGACTCCCATTCCATGAAATCTTACACCCTCTTCTATCCCCTTTGGGCACCAGGCATGTAGTATATGTAAATATATGTATATGTAAATAATACTCATACATGTAAATAAATCTTATAAGCTTTGTTTTAAACCACTAGAGAGCTTGAACAACAGACTCCTAATTGATGCCACATCTCTATGGCTGAGTGGTTCAGCTGGACTCGGTGGTACACAGCTGTAATCTGCCAGGCAGGAGGGTGAGGAGGCAGGACAGGGAAAAGTCTGAGTGCAGACCCTGTCGCTAGAGGACTCAGGACTCAGGGTATATAGCTCAGTGATAGGGTGCTTTTATGTAGGGGGACCAGGGTTCAGTCCTCAGCCCTGGGGGGTCGGGGAGGAAGACAGAAGCCACACAATTCTGCTGTAATAATTTAGCTGGTTTCTGTGTGAGGGCTTGACTGGAATCCTCAGCGCCCGGAGAACGCCTCTTGAGCTGATGCCGGAGTCCTCACGGAGACAGAAGCTGTGCTAATCTGCACAGCCTTGATGAGGCTCCATTGATTATCTGAGATGAGGCAGAAGCACAATGACCACTTCACTCAGCGCGGATGGAGAGCTTGTCCTTATACCTTCCCTAGCTTACTAATTTCTGCAGCATACAGCTCCTCTCTGTGTATAACCTTACCCTCCCGATTCCCGGCAGTAGATAAAGGGGATTTACTAGAGCCCCTTTGTGTTGTATCAGAAAGTCAGGGTTCTTCTAATAATCAAGACACGTTTAACCCCGCTGTATAAGTGAGCTCCTTTGTGCTTTGTAATACCACCGCCTAATAGTTACTGAAAAAACCACACTGTGCCGGGACAGCCACTTAATCAGCCGTCAGTTCGCGCAGGCTTTCCACTTAATTTTCCAATTATTTTAAGTGAAAAGGAAATAGCAGTAAAATAGAAGACATTAAGTCCTTTTATTCCTCAGAACGGCCTTCTTCATAAACCATTTTTTTATAGAGAAATTGTTTATTTGTGTATCTTGTAGAAGAAATTGCCAGAGCTCTCCAGAGCAGTGTGCTCTGAGTTTCTGCATGTACCAGGAGCCTGCCATCTTTGACTGTGTCTGCCAGGCATGGCAGGACTCACTGTGACACTGGGCTCTGCCTGCTATGGGGAAACTCCAGGACTCCACTGTAAGACAGTAACCCTCAAGCTAAAGACCTTTAGCCTAACTGAATGTTCTCTGACTATAATTGTGCTTGTTTTTATTTATGTCTGTTCTACCTGACCTAGAAGTCAAGGCTACATCGTGTTAATAAAATAGCACATTTTTACTATTATTATTTATTATTATTATATTACTTATTTTATATATTATTATTATTATTACTTTTATTATTACTTTAAAAAGATTTTAGTAAGCCGGGACATGGTAGCACATGCCTTTAATCCCAGCACTTGGGAGGCAGAGGCAGGTGGATCTCTATGAGTTCAAGGCCAGCCTGGTCTGCAGATTGAGTTCCAGGTCAGCCAGGGCTACACAGAGAAACCCTGTCTCAACAAACAAACAACAACAGCAAAGGATTTTAGTATTTGAACTTTGTGGATACTGACATATGGAACCATTTTTATTTAATTAAAAAAGAATTGCATGCTTAAGGAAATACAGGCATGTGGAGAACACCTTACTGACCTGTATGTGAGTCTTGGTGTGTGTGCCTTTCTTTCTCTGGCTGGTTTATAAAGGGAACCGTCAGTTTGTGAACAATTGATGAGCAGTTAGAGCTGCACTTGTGTTCTTGAGATGAGAAGGCTGCAGGGACTATAGATGCCCGGGCTCAGAGAGGCCAAGCATCTAGGAAAAGGTTCACCAAGAAGGCCTCCATCAGTGTTCACTGGTGCAGAGAGGGCCCTTCCCAAGCTCTGTGTGTGCGTGCGCGTGCATGTGCACACACACTCACGAAGTGGGCAGGGGTTGTCTGTCTGTCTGCCTGTGAATTCACTGAAGTCTAGCTGGCTTTTGGATTCAGGAGTGTGGTTTTATAATTCATCTGGTTGGGTGAGCAACTGCTTCTAGTGTCCCAAGTTTACACACAGAAGTTAAAGTGCTGGCTGCCCTGCCCAGTTAATCAGGATTAGGTTTCATCTGTCTGATCAGGTGGCAGTGACTTCCTGAATCCCTGGTGGTGTCAGGTTCTTATGGGTACCAGAGAGGAGCAGAAACATGCAGTCGTCCACTCTGAGTACTGAAATTGTTAGTTGTTTAACAGTCTGGGAATGTGTATGTATGTGTGTGTTTGCATATGTGTGTCTGTATATGTGTATTGTGTGTGTATGTCTGTATGTCTGTATTGTATATTGTGTGTGTATGTGTATATGTATGTATATATATATATGTTAGTATGTGTGTATATGTGTGTGGGTTTGTATGTATGTGTGTGTGCATGTGTGTGTGTTTGTATGTGTGTGTGTGTGTATGCGTGTGTATATGCGTGTGTATGTTACTCACTTTGCAGTGTCTAGAGTGCTGGCCCAACAGCCAGACTGATTACAAATTCCAGCCTTCTGTGTATCAGTTGTGTGACCTCGGACAGGTCCTTCATTTCTTTTTCCTGTTCCTTATTTCTAAATTTTATTTAAAATTTTGAACTATTTGCTAGGTGTGGTGACATATGCCTTTAATTACAGCACTTGGGAGGCAGAGGTGGGTAGATTTTTATAAATTTGTAGGCAAGGCTGGACTACATAATATTTGTTTCCTTGTTTTTACAGATTGCCTAACAAACAATGGTGAGGATTTGTCAAACAACACAGAGGACTTCCTCAGTCTGTTTAACAAGACTTTGGCCTGCTTTGAGCATAACCTGCAGGTCAGTTGTGTAGACTTACTGGGAGTGAGTAATGTGTAATTCTGACTTTTCACAGGGTTTTGGTTTGTTTGTTTTTTTCTCCTCATAAAGGAATTAGTGAACCTTTATTTCTACTCTTAGACTCTTAGATTTTTTTTTCCCCCCACTGGAAAATATTAGAACTTCAGCTCAGGACCAAGTATGGTGGCACATGCCCTGTACTTGGCCAGCAGAGGCAATGAATCTCTGAGAATGCAAGGCTGCTGGTCCACAAAGCCAAATCCTGGCCAGTGAGACTGTCCCAGGGGAGGGAGGGAGGGAGGGAGGGGAGGAGGGAGGGAGGGGAGGGGAGGGGAGGGGAGGGGGAGGGGAGGAGAGAGGGAGGGAGGAAGGGAAGAGAAGAAAGGAAGAGAGAGAGAGAGTTGGGATTGGAGGGATGGTTCTCAGTGGATCAAAATTTCAGATGTGGTGGCCACGCCTTTAATCCCAGCACTCACGAGGCAGAGGCAGGTGGATTTCTGTGATTTTAAGGTCAGCCTTCTCTACACCATGAGTTCCAGGGCAGCCATAGAGAGAACCTGTCTCAAAAAACCCCAAAGCAAAACAAGCAACAAACCAGGATGCTTACTGTAGAGTAGGCATCAGGTGGCTCACAGATAACGGTCACTCCAGCTCTGGGGAATCCAGTGCCCTCCTCTGGCCTCTGGGGCCAACTGCAGCCACATGTATAGTCTTCCATACTCTCCCAACACACACATACACATAGTTTAAAAATAATCATAAGTCCTACAAATTAGGGGCAGGAGAGATGGCTCAGAGGCTAAGAGCACTGGTTTCCTTTCTGTAGGTGGCAGGTTCATTACCCAGGACCCACATGGTGGCTCACAACCATCTGTGACAGCAGCTCCGTGGGAACTGAGTTCCTCCTGGCCTCTGTAGACACCAGGCACACACAGGGTGTTGAGGGTAGAAAAAAAAAAAAATAGAGGTGGCAGCCATAGATCTGTGACACCAGTGGCTTGATCATGGTTTTCCCTGTAGTGTTAGAGGAAAGCAGACAATTACATAGCTATTGGAAGTCTGTCCAACTGATGGGTTACATTCTCTTACAGAGAGTGTGTTTGGCTGACAGTTAAAGGAAAAGAACCCAGATGGGCTTAGACCCCGAGTAACTGAGCGAGGTGATTCCGGGGCGGGGGTGGGGGGTGCGGATAAGGAGGAAGATAACGCAGGACAATGAAGATTAGGAATCCTGTTTCGGGCTGGAGAGATGGCTCAGTGAATAAGCGCATGGGCTGCTCTTGCAGAGAACCTGGGTTCAGTTCCTGGAACCCACAGGGCAGCTCACAACCATCTGTAAGTCCAGCTCCACAGGAACTAAATACCTTCTGATCTCTGTAGACACCAAGCACACAAGCAGTGCACATACATACATGCAGAAAACACCCATGTACATAAAAGAAACAGTCCTTTTAACAATTGGGATAAGTTTTGGTTAGAAATGTCTTGGGTAAATAGTCATAACTAGCAAGTGTTAGGTGCGGGTCCCTTAGAGCAAAGGTTCCCCAGGAGCTCCCATATAGTTCCATACCATGTCCCCCCCCATTTTCAGAAGCCCTTACTGAAAGGGTCACTGAGGAATAAAGGTGAAGGGACTTGTGTGAGGTCAGACTGCAGGGAGATAGGTCAGGCGTTCCTTTAAGAATGCATTTACAGGACTCCTGGGAGGGGAACGCCATGCCAAAAGTATATGCATTTTTAATTTTCGTAAACAGAGCTGTATTACCACCAGGATTCTATGCTAGGTTTGTAGTTTTGGCTACATGCACAGTTGACCTATGGAAAGTGGCTCTTTCTTGTGGGAGTTTAAGGGGAGACTTGGTTTGTGGGTGTCTGTCAGTTGAGTTGGCCCAATTTCTTGCTTTCTTTTTTATCTCCATGTTCAGTAGATGGTTCTTTGCTGATGCTCATGGTAAAGAATAAAGAGAATAGAGAGCAAAGATATAAACGTGTGCTTCAGAATGCAGGTGTCTGCCTAGAAGCTAGAATCTGGGCTTTGCTGGCATGCTACCCCCCCCCCCCCGCCCCCCTTGCAGGCTATCTGTCCATTTTCATTCACTAGAAAGGTCTGGGTTAGGAGCTAAGAAAAGAGAGTTGAGTGGGGTTCGTATCCTTCCCATGAGAAAAGTCCAACTTCATTTTGATAAAGGATGGCGTTTGGGCTGTGAAACTCAGCAGGGATGGATTTTATTTGGAAAGAACAACATTAAACATCAACAGTGAGATAGCTCAGGAAGGTTAGTACTTAGCTGTCAGTCACTTTGCAGTGAACTACTGATGCCTCCCATCCTCCCCAGCGGTCATCAGAAGCCTGTGTAGCAGTTTCAAAAGTAAGAGGCACTTAGAAAGTGCAGAGACCATCGCCTTGTGCCCTTACACCAGGTCTCCTAGGTCTCCTAGAAAGTTCTAGAAGCCCTTGCCATGTGCAGGAACCTCTCGTCCTCACAGCCCACCACTGTCTTCTCCTGGGGGTTACCAGCGGCTTTTGTGAGCTCTCCTTTTTATTAATGTATAGTAATTGTATACAGCAGTGGATTTTATTGTGACATTCTTATTTCTTGCATGTATGTAGATTGTGCTTTGATTCTATTCATAGATTCCATGATCTTCTTCTGTTCGAGGCTTGTTCAGAACGCCATTGCCTTTTTATTTTAAAAAGAATTATTTTCTTATATTTATCTAGGGGGTACATGTGGATGTCAGAGGACAGCTTGCCTATGGGTTCCAAGGACAAAACTTGGGTCACTGCTTACTGGCAAGCAGCCTTACCCATTGAGCTGTCAACCGGATTCTTTGCCTATTCTCATGTCTTTGTGTTTTCTGCATGTTTATCCTCTAGTGATTTCAAAGTTTCAGGTCCTAAATTAAGGTCTTTGACTAATTTTTCAATTGTTTTTTTTTTTTTTTTTTTTTTTTTTGTCAGAGCGGGGGCGAGGGATCTAGTTTCAGTCTTGATATGCAGTTATCCAACTTCCCAGCGCCATCTGTTAAGGAGACTTGCCTTTCCCCCAAGGTGTGTCATTGGCGTCTACCTGGTGGCTATGCGATGTGGCTGTATCGCTGGGTTCACGCCAGTCCTGTCACACAGCAAATTGTCTTCAATCTGGGCTTTGTGGCAGGGTAGGGTGTCAAATGGTTGACACGCAGAGATACTGTGTCCAGTAGGTACTGTGTGTCTTACATCTACCTTCTGTCATTTTAGGGGCACACATACAGTCTCCTCCCACCAAAAAATTACTCCGAAGTGTGCAGAAACTGTAAAGAGGCATATAAAAACCTGAGCCTCCTGTACAGTCAAATGCAGAAACTGAACGGGCTTGAGAACAAGGCTGAGCCTGAGACGCACTTGTGCATCGATGTGGAGGATGCAGTGAGTATCTATCGGCTTCTGGCGTGGTCCGCGTGTGCAGCTGATGAATGCTTGCGGTGCTAGCATTTCTCGGGTGCACTGGAGCATGCGCGTGGCATTCCAGCCAGAGAGAACTGCAGTGGTTATAAAGTAATAAGGCTCTACGGTGTCTCTGTCGGAGCGAAATGGACATTAACCAGGCACCTCATGGACAAGTTAATAATTTGGCATATTTTGATTTTAAAGTAGAAAATGCAGCCAGGACTACAGAGTGAAACCCTGTCTTGAAAAACCAGTGGGGTGGGGGTAGGTAAGAAAGTAGGTGTGGCTTTCAGGGGCATGGTGTTTCTTGTGCTTAAGTTTCAGCTCTCTATCCAGTGGGTGCTGATTAAGGAGGTTTTTGCATCTAACTACCATGTGTTCGAAAGATCTTACGCACTTATTGCATTAATTGATTTATCTACGTGATAATTTGAGAACATTACTTATAGTCTATCTCCTCACTGAAATGTGAGCCACCTGAGGACAAAGACCTGGTGTTTTCTAATTCATCATTTAATAGGTAGGACAGTGCAAGAGAGAGAGAGAGAGAGACCGCAAAAATGAACGAGGTCTCATTATTAAGCGCAGGCCAGCCTTGAACTTGAAGTGATCCTCCTGCTTCGTCTCCACCATGCCCAGGATGTCATTCAGTACTGCTTTTGTAAGTATGTGTAACTGTAGTAAATGTTGGAGAATCCGGAAGCCTTTTCTCCACTGTATAGCTTGTCTTTCCAGTGAGCACCAGTAGGTGGCAGCCGTGCCCTCCTAGGCTTGAGACTTAGTTATCTGAGAAGACAGATCATTGGCTCAAAAGTAGAGAACTCAAGGTCAAAATGGCTAAGCTTGCTGGTTAAGAATACTTCGTCTGGCCGGGCGTGGTAGTGCACGACTTTAATCCCAGCACTTGGAAGGCAGAAGCAGGTGGATTTCTGAGTCTACAAAGTGAGTTCCAGGATAGCCAGGGCTATACAGAGAAACCCTGTATCGAAAAAAAAAACAAAAACCAAAAACCAACCAACCAACCAACCAAAAAAACCCCCAAAAAACAAAACAACCTCCCCCCCCCCCCAAAAAAAAGAATGCTTCGTCTGCATTATCAAACCAGCTTAGAGGACACTGCTCTGGACCATCGAGTGGTGCTTAGGATAGGCAAAGGCACCGAGCATGGCTGCTCATAGGGCTTGGGGTTTTTACCTCTCAGCCCCATGACTGTACTTGTTTAACAGCTCTTAGTACTAAATCACCTTTAACCAGGAGACAGAGTCTTTACTCTGGTTTTATAACTACACATTCTCTGGGAGATAAAATTACTGACATTCTGGTATATCTCAGTGATAATTATGTATTTAGAATATACCTTATTTTGTGTGTGTGTGTTTTGTTTTGTTTTTTTTTTCTGAGTTCGAGGCCAGCCTGATCTACAGAGTGAGCTCCAAAATAGCCAGGGTTGCACAGAGAGTCTCCAAAATAAAATAATACCAAATATTATACAGTTACTAATTGTAAACCAGCTTTTTTTCTCCTAGCAGAAGAAATTGTTCTCAACTATCAGTAGATTTTTAACGCTGTTTTAAATGATGTTTGGATTGCAAAAATATACTAAGACATTAAAGAGAACTTTAATTAAACTTTAAGTAAAGAGACTATAATATGATATTTGTTTCTCTAGATGAACATTACTCGGAAGCTTTGGAGTCGAACCTTCAACTGTTCGGTCACCTGCAGCGACACGGTGTCCGTGGTTGCTGTGTCTGTGTTCATTCTCTTCCTGCCTGTCGTCTTCTACCTCAGTAGCTTCCTTCACTCAGAGCAAAAGAAACGCAAACTCATTCTACGTAAGTTCCCTTCTGTAGTCATCCATCCATTTAGCCGAGCACCTACGTAAAAGATTACGGGGTCAAAAAAGATTACGGGGTCAAGGGGCTGGGGGTACAGCGTCAAAGCTCTTACCTGTATGCACAAGGCCGTGGATTCAACCTTCATCATCATAATGTAGGGGAAAGGTACAGATCTATTTAAGAAAGATGTGGCTAGTGCCTTTACCTGCCGAGCCATCACCAGACTTTGTGCTCTTTCTTTATGGCACGCAGGCAGTAAGCCGGCGGCTTTGCTGCTGCTGACAGCTGAGGTCACTTAACTCTCTCATTTGTTTGTTCTACTTGATTCGTCTCCCTTGATTGGATCATAAAGATCATCAGAAGAAGAAGTTGTTTCCTTGTATACCGTCTGTCATATTGCCAGTACCTAGAAAGTGCCCGGGCATAGTGAGTGCTCGCAGACATTTGTTGTACAAAAGAATACTATAGTCTGTTTTAATGTTAGCATCAAAATACTATCCCTGTGAAATTCTTTATGGAAAAAAAATCTTGGATCAAATAATGTCAGGCAATATGGCTTTCAGGAGGCAGAAGCAGATGGATCCTTGAGTTAAAGCCAGCCTGGTCTACATGACGAGTTCTAAGCCAGCCATGGCTTCACAGGTCAAACCTGACTCAAAAACAAACAAATTAACACAGCAAAAGACCAAAGCAAATAAACAATAAAACCATACAGAGAGAAAGACAGACAGACAGACAGACACATACAATAACCCCAAATACTCGTGTGAGTGAAGAGTTCATGTGCCGATGCTCATGGCCGATTGCTCTCCCTCCCCCCACCTCCTGCCTTCCTCCCTGCATGAACTGATGACATGTGACTGCTCTGTGGCATGGTTATGTCTTTGAGAGTTGTGCAGAGCTTAAAACAAGGCAAGGAAATAGAGGCGCCTGAGCCCTGCTGCAGCTCCTCCTATGAGGCCAGCAGTTCTCAGATCTCAGCCTGTGCCACTCCCACCACGGGTGCCACTCCCACTGCAGGTGACACTGTGGGTTTTCAGTTCTAGAGCATGAGAAACATTTGCACTCAACTGTTCAACGCACGACCTCGCCAGGTGGCTATGGGCCATGATTCTATTTAAACCTAGTGGCTCAATGCCATGGCCATCATAATCATAGCTGAATATTACATATTTTGCTAATAGTGCTATATGTGATATATAACTCAACTTTAAAAGAACCATTCTTTTTAAAACTAGAGTCTTTTTTTCTTATTTATTTATTTATTTATTTATTTATTTTTGACTCATGGTTTCTCTGTGTAGCTCTGGCTATCCTGGAACTTGTGCAGTAGACCAGGCTGGCTTCAAACTCATAGAGATCCACTTCTGTCCGCTGGGATTAAAGGTTCCTGCCACTGCTGCCAACTCAGAATAATGTATTTCATTGTGACATTTACACACACACACACACACACACACACACACACACACAATATGTGTGTTTTGTTGTTCTTGCTTGGTGTTAGGTATTGAAGCTAGAACTTTATAAGTGTTAGCAATACCCTTTACCACTGAACTGGCGCCCAGCATGAATGTGTTGAGATAGGGTCTCGCCGTGTAGCACAGGCTAGCCTGGAATTTGCTATGTAGGCCAGGCTGGCTTCAAACTCACAATCCTCCATTCTTAATCTCCTAAGTTCCAGGATCACAGGCACACACCGCGTGCCCTACTTGAAAAAAAAATGCTTTTGTCTGAAAATAGAGGCAATGTTCTGTCCTTCGGTACGTATTCTTTCCTTTCCCTGATTGTATTAGCTATGGTGGTGTCTTGGTCCAGCTCTTAGGAGGAATTCTTCAGACTTCGTAATTAACAATGACTGGGGTAGAAGCTTTGTAAACACTCTTGTCTTTTAAGAGATGTTTAGAGCTTGATTTCTAGCTTGGACTTTCCTTGTTATTCTTTATGTACACGTTAACATTGCAGTGCTCAAGAAAGCGTGGATGCCTGTTTTATTAGGTACTGCTCTTAACAAAGTCATGGGTAGTAGCTTCTACTTAATTTAATTTTATGCTCTTCATTAAAAAAAAAACCTTAGGTTTTACGTCTAGGAAAATTGGATCAAGCCATGTTAAGCCAATCAATAGACAATATAGTGGTTTGCATGTAAGCACTGGGTAAGCCCTCGAGAGCAGGAATTTAAACTCAGCCCTGTGTCTCTCCCCAGCCAAACGTCTCAAGTCGAGCACCAGTTTTGCCAACATTCAAGAAAATGCCACCTGAAGCCTGCAAAACGGGGACTCGACCTCACGTTGTGCCAGTAAGTGTTAGACCACAGCACAGTCGAGAAGAAGATGAGCCAAGGTCGGACAAGTTGCATTCTCACGAAATGTTGGGACTGCAGACCTATAATTTATTCTGAATAAGGGTTCTCAAATTCCCTTTTCCTGAGCACCCCTTTTTTTTTTTTTGAAGATTTCTGTATTTTTAGTTTTCAAACATAGCAATGTTACATATTTTAAGGTATATCTGTTACAATAACAAGTGAGGGCTTTTTTCTCAGGCATATGAATGACTACTGGACACTTCTGATTTATCCTCGTTAGCAGAAGTACACAAAGCAGAAAAGGCTGAGGTCTGCTATTTACACATTAGTCACTGGGAGCCCACTCTGAAAAAGAAACATACTTGCCAAATGGTAGCAGGCTCAGTGATTAACTTAAGTGAATTCCCATTGTAGTATTGTTGTATGTATATACATACATGCACACACACACACATATATATATACACGTATACATAGATGTATATATGTAATGTATACTTAATATATCATACATTAAAATAATGTTCTCTAGTTCCCTGAAGTCCCTTTTGAAACCACTAGTTGATTATAAACCTCCTTAACAGTTTTCAGAGAGTGATTCCACATTATGCATTTATCCTTGTTAAAGGTTTACAGTAACTGAGGTTCTAATATGACTTTTATAAATACTATTTTACATCTTATTTTTGTCTTTATTTAGTAAGTAATTTATAATCACTGGACTGCTTAATTACCTTTGAGGACAAGATGGATTCATCTTATGCCAGGGATTTGCATCATGAATTTCATTAAGTTATTTGGCAACCTGTAACTTGTTAGTAGTTCAAGTCGAATGTCACCCAAGTGTGTCATACTGTGTTTAAATTTGTGATTTTTTTTAATGAAAATTTTATCTTGGAATATTTGGAGATTTGGGGAGAAACAAGGACAAACACAAGAGCTTAAATTTCAGAAAATAGACAGGGACCTGAGGGATGCTCACGGTGAGACAGCTGCGTGGTTTACACTGGAGATGACTCGGTTGACAGGCTCGCACAGGAAGCCTCCCAGTTACGGGAAAGATGAAAGTCACATGACTGAAACGAAATTACCCATCTCACTGTCAGGAAACTAGTTCTTCTTTGGCATATTTCTAGCAACCTTTAAAACCATGCTTGTTTCAGTGTCACTCAGTTGTATTTCTCAAGATGTAGAAGTTGATGGTTTTGTTGGTTAATCCGGTGGAAACGGGCTTTGTTGTAAAGGTAATGAATAGGAAACTCCTCAGATTCAATGGTTAAGAAAATGTGACTCCCTTCACAACCTGTAATTGCCCTACAGGAAGGCAGGAGTGTTTGGGTATTTTTTGTATGTTTCCCACATATGCAGAGTGTGAGAGCAGGCTAGTCTTAGTCCCAGAGTGTGTCACACCGGGTATGTGACAATCAGACGACGCTGTGATCCACTAGATGTGCCGGGGTTCATTGTGCTGTCATTGTTCCTGTCTTGATTTGAAGCACATGGTTGAGGGTCATTGGAAGCCATCTTCATCAGTACATGTAAAGCTTATTTACATGTGCAAAGTGAGTGAAGTGACATATTTAAACTGTGAGTAGCGACTCCTCGGGTACCTTTCAGTACTGTGTGTACAAACCACTGCTTTTGGCTAAGAAGCTGGAGAGCACTTTAACAAGCCAGCCATCTCTGTTCCTGATCAGGGTCTGGCTCTCTAGAGGTTGCATTAGAAATATATTTGAAAATGTGCCAAAGAATTTCATCTTGTGGTCATATTAAAAAAATGTACATAGTTCTGAATCCTGAGGCACATAGGGTTATGTGTGTGCACAAGAAAACCTGTTTTTTCCTTATGCTTTACAATAAAGGAAATAACAAGGAAAATTGTAATGTTGTAATTGAATTTTTATTCTCTTAATTTATTATTATTATTATTGAGACACTGTCTCAATATATAGCCCTGCCTGTCCTGGAACTCACTATGAAGCCTTGAACTCACAGAGATCCACTTCCCTCTGCCTCCTGAGTGCTGGGACTAAAGGCCTGCTCCACTACACCTTACTGTAACTGAATTTTTAATTCACTTAAACACCTTGAGATCAGAAACTTAACATCACACCTCAGTTTTTAAAATTTTGTCTTATTACTTATCTAATGAACCCACGCCCACAGTGACACACTTCCTCCAACAAGGCCATACCTACTCCAACAAGGCCATACCTCCTAATAGTGCAATTCCTTGGGCTAAGCATATTCAAACCACCACATTCCACTCCCTGGCCCCCAATGGATTGTTCAAACACATAAGTCTATGGGAGCCATACCCAGCCAAAGCATAATGCAAAATACACAGTCCAGCTTCAAAAGTCCCATAGTCTATAGCAGTCTCAACAATGTTAAAAGTTCAAAGTCTGAGATTCATGCAATCTCTTAACTGTAATCCCCTAAAAAATCAAAATTAAAAAGCAGATCAAATTATACCTCCAACATCATAGAATATACCTTAAATTCCAAATCATCATGATGAGGAAATACTAAACCAAAGTAAGACAGAAAACCAGCTGGGAAAACTCCAAACTCAGTATCTCCATGTTTGATGTCCAACTCCTTTCATCTTTATTGACTACAACATAATTCTTTCTTTTTGGCTGATTCCAATCCCTGTTAGCAGATTTCCTTTGGAGGTTTCCCACAGCTCTGGTATCTTGAACATTTTGGGGTCACCAAGGCAATTTCAATGTTAGAGATTCTTGTTCAAATGTCTGGGATCCACATAAGATCTTCTGGGCTCTTCCAAAGGACTTGCGTCACTTCTCCAGCTCTGCCCTCTGTAGCACTCTAAGCTCTGGTTGACTCTACTCCACTGCTGCTGCTGTTGGTGGTGATCCTCCCATGGTACTGACATCTCCAGGATGCTGGGATCTTCCACTGAAACTAGGCTTCACCAATAGCCTCTCATAGGCTCCCTTCATGGTGCCAAACCTCAACTTCTTTGCATGACCCCTTCAGTCTTGGGCCATCAACTGCAACTGAAGCTACACCTTCACCAATGGCCTTTCCTGGCCTCTCACTGTGCCAAGCCTCAGCTGCTCTCCATGACCCCTTCATGCCTCTGTCTCCTGGGACTAAAGGCATGTACTACCATGCCTAGGCCTAAGCTTTTCAGGGCCACTATACATCAAGATCTGGACCAAAAGCCTATGTTTTCCAGCCTCAAAATCATGTGTCCTCCATTTCTGTACTATATTTCATTCTAGATTAAAATAACCAGGTAATAATGCCTACATATAACTATTCCTTGTTCAACTGCAAAAGCATAAACAATAAGCTTAGCTGGGTGGGATCTTGTTCCAAAGTCACCACTTCTTAATTCCATTTAATATCCTTGAAGATGGGATTTAATTCTATTCCACTTCCTGATGCCCTTTGATTACTTGAACCATACATTTTGTATTTTTTCTTTTTAAGGTTGCTATGCTCGATCACATGCTCTTCGTGAGAGTAAACCAGAGGACCAAGCCTATACTGGGCATTTTTGAGACTTCTTTTGTCAATGCAATTAACCTGAATCTCTTCACCTTAGCCTCAGACAGACTCTTCAGACAAGGACAAAAAGCAGCCATATTCTTCACCAAAACATCCTAAGAACCATCTCTAGGCAACAGACTAGAATTCCTCTTCTCTGAAACCCCTTGAACAAGGGCTGCACAGTTCAAATCATCTTCAGTACCAACATCTTCTATATTCCTATCAGGATGGTACACTAAGCCCCACTTAGAGCTTTCTACTGCTTTCCAAATCTAAAGTCCCCCAAATCCACATCTTTCCAAATAAAAACATGGTCAGGCCTATCTGTCTTAGTTAGGGTTTCCATTGGTATGAAGAGACTCCATGACCAAGGCAACTTTTATAAGGGACAGCATTTAATTGAGACTGGCTTACAGTTCAGAGGTTCAGTCCATTATCATTATGGCGGGAAGCTTGGCAGTCTGCAGGCATGCATACTGGAGGAGCTGAGTGTTCTACATCTTGTTCCAAAGGCAAACAGGAGAAGACTATCCCATGGGTACCTAGAAGGAGGGTCTCAAAGCCCACCCCCACAGTGACACACTTCCTCCAACAAGGCCACGCCTCCTAATAGTACCAGTTCCTGGGCCAAGCATATTCAAACCACCACATACAATCTGCATCGATCAAATCTACTCCCATTACTGCTCCAACATCCTCCCTAACCTTTTCCTCTTAACATCATTTGCTCTTCCCCCTCCCCCGGCCCGAGCCCCAGGCAGTCCCTGTGGAGCTGCCAGGATGTGCATGTGTATAGGACTGTATACCAGAGCATGGTTAGCCATGGCCCTTACGTGGGTGCTGAGCATTTGAACTCAGGGCCTCTTAGTTCAGAGCCAGGTCTCTCTCTCTCTCTCTCTCTCTCTCTCTCTCTCTCTCTCTCTCTCTCTCTCCTCTCTCTCTTTTCGAGACAGGATTTCTCTGTGGAGTCTTGGCTGTCCTCGAACTCACTTTGTAGACCAGGCTGTCCTCGAACTCAGAAATCCGCCTGCCTCTGCCTGAACCGTCTTCCCATATCCCCTTTGTGTTTCCTTTTCCTTCCTTCCTTCCTTTATTTCCTTTTTTTTTGGGATGGGGAGGGGGGTTGGTTTTTTTTTTTTTTTTTGGTTTTTTTGTTTTTTGAGACAGGCCCTCTCTGTGAGGCCCTGGCTGTCCTGGAACTTACTCTGTAGAACAGACTGGCCCCGAACTCACAGAGATCCACCCGCCTTTGCCTCCCAAGTTCAGGGACAAAAGGTGTGCCCTACCACTACCCCCCTTTGTACTTCTTTCTTTCTTTAGAATTTCTTTTTTACAATTTATGTATTTATTTTATGTATATATGAGTACACTGTAGCTGTCTTCAGACACACCAGAAGAAGGCATCAGGTCCCATTACAGATGGTTGTAAGCCACCATGTGGTTGCTGGGAATTGAACTCAGGACCTCTGGAAGAGCACTCAGGGCTCTTAACCTCTGAGCCATCTCTCCAGCCCCCTCCTTTGTAGTTCTTAAAAGTTTAAAAAAAAATTAAGGCTAGAGACATGGTTCTGTGGTTAAGAGCAATTGTTGCTCTTGCTGATGGTTGGGGTTCAGTTCCCAGCACCCACATGGTGGCTTACACTCATCTGTAACTCTAGTTTTAAGGGATCTGGTGCCCTGTCTGACCTCAGCTGGCACGAATCACACACAAGGTGCACATAAACACATGCAGACAAACGCACATAAAATAATCCACTTAGAAATATCAAAGAATGTTCTTGTATTATTTTTAATTACATATATATGTGTGTATCTGCATGTGGGTATATGCATGTGAGGGGAGGCCCCTAAGGAAGCCAAAATCATTGTATCCTTGGAACTGGAGTTATCTGCCTCTGCCTCCTGAGTGCTGGGATTTGGCTCCTGACATGTACCCCTCTCATTGCTATCCAGAATCTTTCTCATTGTGATTATTCTGTTATCTCCTGACTACACAGTAATGTCTTCCAGCTTAGCGGCTTCATCTTTGTCTTTTGTGCCATTTCTTTGATCAGTGAGTTTGGGGTCAGAGTAACGGTTATTTGAGGGAAGATGACAAGATGTCATGGCTCAAGTGTATGCACTGTGCTGCGAGATGTCTCCGTAAAAGGACGTTTCGGTTGTCGAGTGAGTCCTTCCGCCGCCATGTGAAGCACAGCTGCACAGGGAAAAGAGGGACGCGCCTCCCCGCACGAAGGAACCTTCCCCTGCAGCACGGAGAATCCCAGGCTTCAGGGAGGGCCACGGATCATGAGGTGTTGCACTTAAAACCAGCATCCTGTGTCAGACGTAATACTCCTGAGTCCCATCACTGAACCTCTGCTAAATGAGCATTGATTAGTTCCAGCTGTTGAAAAATGCCAGGTTAAAGCAGCCGGTTAGAAAACCATCAACGTGATGCCCAGGACTGGCTTAATTCACCTTTCTTCTTCAGTAATCCCATACATTACCTCCTTACTTGCTGTAAGTGGACACACCACTAAAACCTCAGCGTTCCAGGCAGAGCACACTAATGCATTCCGTTGGAAGGTCCAGCAGTTAAATGACATGGGGTTGTCGTTTCTTCCTTTGTAATCAGCATGGCTTCACTTAGGATTTGAGCTCCCCAGCTGATTCTCCTGAAGGAACCCCTGAAGCAGCAAATTCGTGTCTCAGATGTGGCCTGGCAGCTCTAACCATCTCAGAATAGAGCCCATGGACCCCATCAACGCTCAAATGATGGTGCTCTTTGTGGGCCCTTCTCTCCTCTAAAGCTGGTGGAAAATTTGTCGGCTGTGCCGCTGAGGGGAGGGATTGGAAAGAGGACTGCGTATGCATCTGGGCAACAGCACTGTGGTGAAGCTGGAAAGCTAACGCAAGCCACACACACACACACACACACACACACACACACACACACGCATACACTCACACACATACACATTCACACAAGACCCACACTCACATACACACACACAGGAACACACACTCACACGTGCACACTCACATATGTGCTCACACACACTCTCATATGCATGCACACACTCACACACAGACATGCACAAGCACAGGCACACACACAGGTATGCACACAATCACACATTCTTGTTCTTCGCCAAGGTCAAACTCTGTTTCCTCAGTGCAGCTTTCTGGACAATTTCAGCCCCACTCCGCTCCTTTCTTTGAACTCTAATTATAATCAGACTTCTCCCTCCATTAACTTAAGATTGGTTATTTAGCGATTTTTGTGGTTTTTTAATATTCTGCTCGAGCAGACTCCAAGCTCTCAGAAATCATGGACAAATAATGCCCCATCCTGTGTGCCTTGTCTGAGGAAATCCCCGTGTGATCCATTCCGACTCTTCCTGGGAGCCTCTGGAGTGGGAAAACTGTGCCAGCCGAGAGGATGGCAGTCCTGTCCCTGAGATGCTGTCTCTTGTAAGGAGCATGTTCCATCCCTGTGACCTGTAGCATCCTGGACCATACATCGATGGAAGTGTTCATGGACTTGTTGATTTATTCGTTTTATATAAATTTATTAAATACCTACTCTCTCTCTCTCTCTCTCTCTCTCTCTCTCTCTCTCTCTCTGTGTGTGTGTGTGTGTGTGTGTGTGTGTGTGTGTTGGGGGAGAGGGGCGTCCTGGATTGTTGAAACTCAGAACTGGCAAGCTCCCTGCTGATCATTTTGGCAGAAATGAAGCAAGGTAGGTCTGGGGGGGCGGGGTGGCTCAGAGACTGAAAGCCTCTCTGCCTATCTGTTCTTGCAGAGGAGCTGGGTTCAGTTCCCAACACCCACATAGTGGCTTATAACCGTTTGTAACTCCAGTTCCATGGAATCTGATACCCCTTTCTGGCCTTTGTGGGCTCCTGAGCACACATGATGAACATACATATATGCACATGAAATAAAAGTAATAAAACTTTGGGTTGGAGATAAGTCTTGGAAATCCACTGATTTCAGAGAACTTGGGCTTGATTCCCAGTGTCTGCCTCCTGCAGGAAGACTTGAGGCTGGATAGACTTCCCTCTGAGGCAGACCTCTCCGGACAGTTGTGAACTCAACTGTGATCAGCTCATGTTCTTGTTGCCTTTTCCTCTCTGCTAGACTTAGAGAATGTACCAGAGCAATGTTCATATCGTGTCATGAAGAGAGACAGTGCACACACATTGCCCACGCTACGTTATTTCTCGAGTGTGGAAACGGTGGCAGTGAGGATGGCTTGCCTAAGCATCAGGACATCGGTGGTAGAGCCACACGGGGACTCAAAAGCCAGGCCTCTGACATCCATGGCTTTATGGCTCACCCTCTCCTCTCATCACTCTCTGCCCACTACACTCTCTAGCCATCTATGCTACCCCATGGATTTTTTTTTTCCTCTTACAATTTCAGAAACAAAACTCCCCACCACTGAAGGAAACCAGAGAACAAAATTAAAAAGTACAACTTGTTTTTTTCAACATTCACCCAAACATTTGGGTTTTGGGTTTGTGGATTTGTGTGTGTGTTTCTTTCTTTTTTCTTGGAGATAGGGTCTCACTATGTTGCCTTGGTGGGCCTGGAACTCAGAATACAGACAAGTCTGGTCTTGAATTCATAGGAATCCACCTGCCTCCTCCTCCAGAGTACTGGGATTAAAGGTGTGCAACAACATGTTCAAGCCTTCTCCTAAACACTCAATTTGTTTACTAATAAATATGTATGTACTAATATATATACATATACATATATATACACGTGTATCTATATGCATGTATGTATATGTATATGTATATGTATATGTATATGTATATGTATATGTATGTGTATATCTTCTATTCCAGGTTGCTTCAGCTATCATTCCATTGAACTGACTGAACTTGCAGCTGCTCCTTAGCCTTTTCCGATAGGAAGAGCGTTGCCCGACTTCCTGCTTGTAGCCACTTGCTAGCCTTTTCTGATAGGAACAGTGGTACCCAACTTCCTGTGTGTGTTCCTTCTTTTTCACTCTGTCTTTTCTTCTTCTTTTCATTCAGACGTGTTTTGGTTACAGGTGGCAGAAACCCAACTCAGACTAGCGTGAGCACAACGGGATTTAGTAGGAAGTCTGGGAATATCTGGATTTTGTAGTTTCTATTCCAGCCACGTGTAGCTCGTGGAATTTATTGATTTTTTTTTTTTAAAGAGAGAAAAGAAATCCAAGGAATTCATGGGGAAAACATTTGGCATGAAGTGAAGGCTAACACAGTGACTGTCTACTGCAGTGGCTCGCTGCCTTCCTAAGGCCACACCCCTTTATGTTCCTCATGCTGTGGTGACCCCAACCATAAAATTATTTTGTTGCTAATCCATAATTCTAATTTTGTTACTGTTAGAAATGACAATGTAAATATATGATATACAGGATATCTGAAGTGTACCCCTAAATGAGTGGCAACCCACAAGGTTGAAAACTGCTGATCTACTTACTGTCTTTTGACTTAAGGAAAAAAATCAAAGCTTTATAGTTTTTGTTTGTTTGTTTGTTTTTTAAGAGCATATGCTCATTATGAAAAAACCTTATTGGAAGGAAAAGGTAGATTCTGATCATAGGAAGGAATTCTGTCCTGGGAGGTGTGAGTAATATTTCTAACCTACAACACATTATTTTTTAATAAGAAAAAGTCCACATAAAGGCTTTTTTTTCTTCTAAGAAGATATTGCCATGTGTGGGGCCTCTAGCAAAGCAACTCAAACTGTCAAGCAAATTATTAAGGGATACCTTTAGGAAGTACAAAAATAAGTAGTCATTCTTTTAAAAAGTGTGTTCAGGGCTGGAGAGATGTCTCAGAGGTTAACACCATTTGCTGTGGTGTCTGAGGACCTTGTTTAATTCCCAGCACCCACAGTCACCCGCAACTCCAGTTCCAGAAGATCTGATGCCCTCTTCTGGCCTCAAGAGGCACTGCATGCATGGGTCCTCATACACTTTATACATCGCTTCATTGAGAAACCAGCTGACTCCATTTTGTAACTAGAGGCCATTCATTTAGGTCTCTGTTTAAAAACCACCTTGTGGTTTTGCCCTATAAAAGAGGTTTAAAAATTGGTTTGGGTCTGAGTTCTCGAATCCAACCTTAGGGAAAATCAGCTATCAGATTGTGCTGTGCACAGAATAAACTTTGCTTTGATTTGGCAGTAATTCATGGTTGGTGGTATTTCTCCTTGCTTGGTAGAATTAACATTTGGAGGTCCCAGTGAGACCAGGCTGGCCTTGAACTCAGAAATCTGCCTGCCTCTGCCTCCCAAGTGCTGGGATTAAAGGTGTGCGCCACCACGCCCAGCATGGCCTCAGCTCTTTATTAAGCCAGTCAGAGGGTGAAGGAGGTATCTGTTAAATATTGATACCAAAGTCAGGCCAGTACTCAACTCTCTGCCATTACAGAAATCAATAGTTGAAGAATACAAAGACAGCCTTTACACAGTGCATAAAAATATTATCCCAATAGAAAAGAAAAGAAATGAGCCTATGTCACCTTCGGGCTTAGGGCCATCCATCTTTGCTTAGGTTTTGATGCTGACTGACAGTCAATATAACTGAGACATTCCTATCTTATGATGTAGCAAGACAATAGACTGAGCCATCCGGCAGAGTCTATAGAATGTCCCTCCTTACCGAAGGTCTATTCAGGCTAACAGAGACTGACTGAATAATGCACGTCTGGCCTCCTTGTCTTTACTAACTTTGTTGAACTTTAGCTATTTTGATAAACTGAGTCACACAGCAATCCTTGATGCTCTGCGGTGATGCACTATGAAAGGCCCAGGGACACAAAGCTGCCTGTCTCCAGAGGGACTGTATTTATGATTTAAAGGTTTAGTTAGATACTGAAAGAGCCTCAGCTCAAAAATTGTGATTTTTTTTTAAAGGCTAAACTTCACAGGGATAAAAATACAAATCCTAATCTTATAAAAGTTACTAACTTATTATAAACCGTTGAAGATGACTAAGACATGTAAGTTAAAAGCCAGTCACCTTATAAATGATCAGATTCTTTAATATGCTCCAACCTATACTTGTAGTCATGCTAAATACAAGGTCAAACCTGATGCAAGTAACTCCAAAAACAATTATTTAAAATCAGGTATGCTTAATAGATAATGATCCTCAAACACCTCAGATATCTTCTGAACATGGCACGTGAAATATTTATGGCATGTGAAATGTTAAATGGGAAGGCTTCCCGTGATAGATAGAAATGCCAGCTCGTAGAAGCAACCCTAAGGTCTCCAAAGAAGACAGTGGAACACAACTCGTTCCACTGGATTATGATGACGCTAACCACCGAGCCAAGAACAATGTCATGGCTTCCCCTCCCTGGCCACCAGCACCCTGCCCGAACTGAATAGTGTGGAGTTGACTGCTCCATTCTGCCTCATCAAGGTCAGTTTTCCCAAGTTCCTCCACGGGAAAATATCTCAGACCTTCTGGGTCTGAAAGCCAAAAGCTAATGCTACCCTGTGCAGTAACTAAAGGTGTAATACTGTCCTGTATGACAGCTAAAGACCTACATACAGCCACTGCGCACCCCTCCCCCAACAAAGTCACAGAGACCACCACTGGAGCCTAGGGTATTTGTCTAGGTAGCTGGCAAGTCACAGTCAGTTGGTCATTTGGATTATATTTCCTGCTATGTTTTCGTCTTCTCAGATCTCTGATGATGTTAAAGCTAACTGTACTCTTACCAGTTTGCTGCATGGTCACTACATTTTATATATGAAAACCAGACCTTGATTTTTCTAGAGCTATTAGGTGTCCTGGTGAGAAAGATAAGCTCACAAAGCCAGATTTCAATGTAGCTTTTTGCTATTCCTTTATTCAAAGGAACTTGCTTGGCAATAACTGCTCTCAGCAATCAACCATTTGTGCTTCTTGATAACTGATTAGATTAAAGAATAGAACTTAAAAATAATACATGATGTCAAAAATTAAAAGTTTTGGCATAATAATGGAGTTCTGATATTTAAAAATGCTTCTCATTATGCTGAAAACATCTGTCACACACACACACACACACACACACACACACACACACACACATCGCCCTCTGAACAAATTAAAAAAAAGTGCTTCTTACCTCAAAATCATTTTGGGGTCCCTAAGCTTACACTGTGACTCCAAGGTGTGAGCCTACTTCATCAGTTTACTAATCTCTTTTGTAAGCTTCAGGTTCTTAGAGTTCATAAAGTTTAACTCCTGTCCCTAGTCTGTATATGTCTCAGCAGATTTCCATTTGGCTGACAGACTCCATCCAGGAATCAGCTGCAGACTGCAAACTGCTCCAAAAGTGATCTGCACCATGCCAGTGTGCCCTGGACTTGCTGGAAGCTGACGTGAACCAGTCCAGCTGATGTGACTGCTCCCAGTCTCTGTAGCTGGGTCAGCTAACCTGATGCTTCCGATGATGAAGGCCCTCCAGGCCTTTGGCTAACATTCCAGCTGTCCTAGGTGCTGATAAGATCATTCTAACTTCAGCTGAGAAGCAGTAACAGAAGAGGGTACATTGCCCCTTATCCTCAACCAAGACTGCAGCGTTAGGTCCAAAGAAGCTCCCAGGCAAAGGGGACAAAATGGCTATGTACCATTCTATTGGCATACCAGGACATATCCTGGCCTCCTGGCTCCTTCACTATCAAAAAGGTACCTGTCAAAACTAAATACTTGGACCAACAAGAGGGAAGCAACCGGTACCAGTCCCTGGTCAACTGATCCCTCCACCTTTGACTCAGCCTCTGCAGGTCCCCTGATGTTCCTACTGATAGGCCATGGATCTTCTTATGTATTACAAATTTTGTTTCTATCAGATAGAAAAATGTTAACTCTTCGTTGGCATTATCAGCCCCTTCAGCCACTAGACATGTAAATTGCCTATCGAGGATTTGACAGGGACACATAAGACAAGAGGGGATTGAGAAACCAGCCAGATTTCATTTTGTGGTCAAGAGCCATTTTGATATGCTAGTTCAGCTAGGTTTCTGTTTACTATAAAACTTAAGTTTCTATTTCTAGGAATTTGG
Organism: Mus musculus; assembly: GCF_000001635.26. Lineage (NCBI taxonomy): Eukaryota > Metazoa > Chordata > Mammalia > Rodentia > Muridae > Mus > Mus musculus. Next base: position 42,713,158 of record NC_000076.6, read on the forward strand.
GCTGCATCACAGCCCTGTAACCATAGAATGTACTGTAACCAATGCTCCAGGGAGAATTGTCTGGTCTTGCTTCTGTAACCATGCTTGGTTGCAAAATCCCCACCCTGTGGTTTTGCCCTATAGAAAGGCTTGAGAAGTTGGCTGAGGGTTAATCTCTTGAAGTCCACTTTCGGGAGAGACAGCACTCCACCAGCTTTGCTGTGCACAGAGTAAAGTTTGCTTTGATTTGGCTATAATTTGTGGCTGGTGATCTCCTCTGTTGGTGAACTTAACATATGCATACATAAAAGTCAAAATAAATCTTTAAAACGATGGTGGTGAAGTTAAATTGTAGCTCTGTTTTGTGGTTAAGTCATTTAAATATCCGTTTCTTTATGTGTCTCTGTGTGTGCCTGGGTGTATATAGGTGCAGCACATGTATACGGGTGCAGTGAAGGCCATGCAAAGAACTGGACCCCTTAGAGCTGGACAGGCTGTTGGGAACCATCTGACGTGGGTGCTAGGAACCGAGCCCAGGTCCTCTGCAAGAGCATCAAGTGTCCTTAACCCCAGCCACCTCCCAAGCTCATGTGGTTAAGTCTTATTTAAAAACGACCTGTTTTTTTTCTTTTAGGTTCTAGTTTGGTTAGAAAGCAGTTTGGTATATTTTCTGATGGTCAGTAATGTGTGTGTGTGTGTACCTATACACACACATATACACAGAGAGAGAGAGAGGCACCCATGCACCCATACACATACACACAGTAATAAATAAATGTAATTTGAAAAATGTAAAGACTTCTAGGAGGTGGAGCCTGATGGTGAACTCCTTCAGTCCAGGCACTTTGGAGGCAGAAACAGGTGGATCTCTGCTGAGTTCCAGGTCAGCTCAGGCTAGAGTGAGACTTTGCCTCAAACAAACAAACAAACAAACAAACAAACACAAAACAAAACCCTCCAGAGTTTGAGAAATGACTCCATGGTGGAGAGCAAAGTGCACCCACTTCCAGCTCCAGAGGATCTGATGCCCTCTTCTACACACACACACACACACACACACACACACACACACACACACACACACACACAAATACAGCCCTTGAGAAAGAAAACGCGGTGCTTAACTTTTTTTTTTCCCTTTAACAAAATCCCATTAATTTCCTATGTAAATCAATACAGAAAAAAAAAAGTACAATTCAAGGACTGTGGTCTCAAACTGAATTTTCTGAACGCCAGTGGATCTTGTTTTAAACACCTGTAGTGTTGTGTTGCTTTGACATTTTTAGCGGCTCCAGAAGGAAATCTGATTTCAGAGAGGAGGAGAACCACTGTACATCACGTGACTAACGTGGTCCCAAGACCCTCACGTCCTACTCTTAGCTTTTGAGCCCTTTCCTACCCGCTCTTACACACACTGAGAAGTTGGTGACCTCTCCCTCAGGGGCTTTCTCCTTTCCTCAGATTTGGCTTAAGAGAAATCCCTGCAGGGGGGCGAGTTAAAACAACACATTTGATACCCCTGTGGTGGTCACTCCCTCTCGCTCTTTGATTCGAACTTATCCCTTAAATTCCATCTCTTTCAGCCACTCTAGAAATAATCCTACCCAATTCAGTTTATGTCAAAGCCCTGGTGCTGGATAAAGTCCTCTCATTTGCTTAGTGAAGAAATATCATTTGTCCCCTAAGACAGGCAGGCAGTATGCCAGGTCTTGAGGCTGCAGCGGTGACCCCGACAGAAGCGGGGTCACCTGATCTCGCAAACCTTTGATCTAGTGATTATGACACTGCGGGTGTGCTGGAGCCCAGATAAACACCAAGTAGGATCCAGGCTGAAAATCAAGGATTACAAAATATAACCAATCGGCATGGAACTTGGTCACATGTAGGCAATAGCATTTTATTTTTTAAAAAATCGAATTGCATATTCCTTTAAATGGGATGATTATTATTTCTTTGTCTGTTTTAATAAAGGATTCTACTAGTCCATGAAAAGCCAGGTTGGTTACAAAAGTGCACAGATTTCAAACCTCTAGCTCAGCCAATCTTGCAGAGAGCGTGCCCTAGTTCTCTCGGTAGTGTAATCGCTATTAAAAAGGTGGCCTCTAAGAGAAGAAGACTCCTTAGGCTGGTAGCAATCATCACTTTCCAGTGGCTAAGAAAATGGAAGCATTCCTCCGGAGAGGAACGAGAGTTTCTTATGAAGAGTTGGGCACAGCCTCTCTTGAATTGAGGGCCGGTAGCTTTTTACACTGTTCTTCTGCGTGGCTTTGAGGGTCACGCCTCAGAAGTAAGACTCAGCTCAGAAGAGGATCGGAGTGACAGTCTCTCTCCCTCTGTCCTGTAACTATCCATTCCCTCTCATTCCAGTTTCCTCCTCCCCGTCTCTCTAAGTCTCTCTCACCCGTACTGCCACGACCTGACAGCTTATTGGAGACTTTAACCACGCCCACTGTTCAGGGCTTGGGCGGCAGGCTGCGCAGTGGGAGGGTTGAGGTTTCTTTGGGTCAAGGTGTAGTTAAAAGCCGCTGAGGGGAAATCTTGCACCAAACCTCAGGTCCTCAACTCCAAAACAGCAATCACAGTCAACCACCACCACAAGGCAAGAAGGAAAAGGAGGCGGGAGGGAAAGAGAAGGTGCTAGTAGCCGCAGAGATTTTCTCCCAAGTATGTGCCAATCTCCTTAGAAATGTTGTAATTAAGCCCCAATTAGCCTCGTCTGGAGGCAACGCAAAGCCCCCAGTTCTGTAAGGTTAGCCAAAGGCCTGTGCATATTCCCCAGGAGGAGATAAAACGTGACAGCATGCACCGAACAAAATTCCCAGTTTTCACCTCATTAAACAGATAGCAATAACCCATGAGGCTGCTAACGCTGCCGTGACTGTGTGTCTTATGTAGGCTCGCTCCCTCTCCTGACGGGGTTTAACCTCTAATGTATAGACTTCTGTGCTTATCAATCTAGCATACATCCACTAGTTTATCTGTTTCTCTTTCTGCCACCACCATCCTTCAGAGCTCCTCCATGGCTCATTTGCAGGCCTGCCCCTTTGGTGCCCCTATTGCCGCTTGCAGGAGTTACTGCTTATGTGCCTGCTAGCCTAGGGCCTGATTTCTTTAAAAGATGAATACATTTGGTAAGAGTTTTCTAGGTCTCTGTTAGGAAGTTAGGAACTCTTTCCCTTAGGTCTGGCCTCTACACATTGAGACAAACTCCATATAAATGTTTAAGGATAGCTTGGCCTGTAATGAATCCTAACCTGTTTGGACAGTAAGACTTTGTTCAGCGGCAAGAAATTTTTCTAAGTTCTGTTTCTCAAAGTGTTATAGAGTAACCATCTGTTGTTAACATTTATTTCTTTTTCTTTTCTTTTTTTTTTTAAAAAAAGATTTATTATTTATCCATTTAATGTATATGAGTACACTGTAGCTGTCTTCAGACACACCAGAAGAGGGCATCAGATCCCGTTACAGATGGTTGTGAGTCACCATGTGGTTGTTGGGAATTGAACTCAGGACCTTAACTGTTGAGCCATCTCTCCAGCCCAATCCAATTTATTTCTTTTTTTTAAAAGACAGATTATTTTTAGTACCATCATCATCATCATCATCATCATCATCATCATCATCATCATCATCATGGAGCCCTGGCTATCCTGGTACTTGCTATGTAGACCAGGCTGGGCTTGAACTCACAGCCTGCTTCATCTTCTTGAGTGTTGTTGGCTTTAAAGGCATGAGTCACCACAACTGACTTAGTTATTGAAATTTTTAATGGGAAAGGCTTCAGAGAAGTTTCAGGATAAATTGTATTGAATACTTTTGAATAAAGATTACTGAAAGCATCCACACATGGAAACAATTCTGTACGCATGGTTGTGTGTGTGTGTGTGTGTGTGTGTGTGTGTGTGTGTGTGTGTATACATGCCACCACCCACATGTGGAGTTCAAGGACATCTTTTGGAGTTGGCTCTATCCTTCCACTCAGCCGGGCATGGTGGCGCATGCCTTTAATCTCAGCATTTGGGAGGCAGAGGCAGGTGGATTTCTGAGTTTGAGGCCAACCTGGTCTACAAAGTGAGTTCCAGGACAGCCAGGACCACACAGAGAAACCCTGTCTAGGAAAGAGAGAGAGAGAGAGAGAGAGAGAGAGAGAGAGGGAGGGAGAGAGAGAGAGAGAAAGAGAGAGAGAGAGAGAGAGAGAGATAGATCTTGGCTTTGAACTCAGGTTATCAACGTTGCTCAGCAAGTACTTTACCCTGCTGAGCTGTCTCTCGGGGCCATGCACTCCTCTTGTCCTCTTGTCCTTCAAGGCTGCTATGTCAGAGGAGGCGGGGCAGTCAAGGCCGCTATGTCAGAGGAGGCAGTCACCTTTGTATTTGGATGGGTCAGGGGTAACCCTGCGACATCTGGATGACCCCACATCTTGCTTCTTGCTCTTATTGCTCTGCTTCTCTGTTTTTCTCCAGTTCTGCATTCAGCAACGTGTCTGCCAGCAGCTACACACAGAAACAGAGAAGTGCTCAGGAAAGCTAGCTTGGCTACGAGAGAGCTTCAACCAAGGGCAGGCTGGCTTCATCAAGCAGTGCTGAGAGCTTGCTGGATCCTCACTCGCCTCCACTGCTCTGTCTTCTTGCTCGGCTTTTATGGTCTCTCCTTTACCCTTTCTTAGAAACAGTTCCCCATTTCCTAGATTCACTTTAGAATGAGAAGGGCTCCAAAAAATTCGGGTTCCCAAACTACCACTTCCCAAAAGGGAAACTGAGTCTCCAAGGTGTGAAACGACTTGTCCCTATCAATGGGGACCTAGTCTTTGGGCTCCTACCTGAAGACATTTTGGGTATGCAATGCTGCCCTGCTTCTCTCTCTAAGATATTAGGAAAGAGAGAGGGGGCTGGGAATATACAGAGCTGTCCAGCACTTGCCCAGCGGGCATGCACTCTGGGTTCAGTCCCAAGGAGGAGGGGGTAAAAAAGTTAAAAAGAAGGAAAGTTCTAGTCACCGTGGTTTCTGTCATTGTTTTGAATTTACTCTTTATCATGTGCATGTGTTGTTGTGTAGAAGTCTTAGGACGGTTCTCTGGGGCCAGTTCTTTCTCCTTTAGCCCTGTCAGTTCTGGGTATGGAACTTGGATTATCAGTTGGTCTTGGTGGCAAGTGCCCTTACCACCTGAGCTCTCTCCATAGTCCTGTTTCAATTTCGGAGATAAAATAAAACACCAAGCTTGTAAACTTACTTGCTTCTCAAGCTTAACAATTGGCGTTTAGGCCCCAGAGCTGACTGTGGAAGGTGGGAACAACACACACACACACACACACACACACACACACACACACAAAATAAATAAACCAAACATTTCACTTTTTGCAGCCTGACTCAGGGCCCTTTCCAGTCCTCACCTATGCTATTAAGCTGGAACACTCTCCCATTATTGGACTGGCTTCTTCTCCTCCTCCCAAGGGAACTCTTTTTGGGGCTCCCCTGAGTCAGGCATCACCTCTATTCAACACCTGCATGAAATAATTAACAGCTCATTTCCTTAACTGTTTGTGTCTCTGCCTGATTCTTCCTGTGAGAATTTATTTGTCCCTGGAGTATCACAGAAACCAGGAAAGTAAAAGGGGATCATGGTGTGGGTGTAGAGTAGCAGGATAGAGGTAATATAAAGGGAAAACGGGATAATTGATGCTGGGGGTAATTAAATGGGGAAGCATTGGGGAAGCCAATACAGAAGTAGTGAGAGGTGGGTCTGAGTATCCTGTGTCAGGCTGTAGCTGACAACCAGAAGCAGCCATTTGGGGCCTGGTGCACAGATGAGAGATGCCACTGCCAAGCCGATGCCCCCTCCTGCCCTCGCCCTCGGCCCCACAGCCAACGTGGAGAAGCAGAACCCAAGCCTGAGCCAGAGCATCTCCCTACTTTGAGAAGGAATTTACAGATCTCACAGTTTCTCAGGAACAAAAAGATAGGTCTGATGGGAAGATGCTTTTTAAAAGTGGTTTCATAAAGTTGGAAGGAAAAGATGGCGGAGTAGAACCTTCAGAGCGCCCACTCGCTCACACGTGTGTGTGTGTGTGTGTGTGTGTGTGTGTGTGTGTGTGGAGGGATGCCATAGGGAAGGGTATGAGAGCATAATGGGAGAGCACAAAGAACATGGCATTACTGAATGAGAACCTACAGTATGGGACCGCCATTGCTGCTTGCCCTGCTGGAAGAAGAGTCATTGCAGCATTGCTGCCCAAGACTAAAAGCACAATGGTCACGCCTGGTGAGCCACAGGACAGTTGGCACCGAAGACAGGGAGATGTCTGGAGGCTTAGGGCTCTAGCCAGCCTGCAGCGTGGAGCTGCCTCAGCTGCTGCTTTCCCTGCTGGGACAGGGGAGCGGTGGTGCAGGGTAAACTCCAGGGTGGCTGGCACCATGGCAGGGAGATGTGCTGAGCCTGGAGCTTACATGGATCCTGCACCCAGCGGCTTTGCTAGAGTCACCTAGACTCTGGGCTACAGCAGGATATCCGAGATCAGTCTTTGTTGATGGTCCGGTTTTTTTGGCGCTTTAGAAACCTTGAACCACACCAATGTCTCATTGCAATGAGTATTTGCATGTAAAGCCGTTCGGGCAAAAAAATAATATGCCGTGTGACACACTGCAGTTTGTTATGCAACTTAGACAAACAAATACACAATGGCGAGGTGGGAAAGATGGAGGACTGGAGACGTGTGCTGCGCGGTGGAGAAAGGCAGAGCTAGAGATGTGACAGCGGCTTCCAGAAAGGCAGAGCTAGAGATGTGACAGCGGCTTCCGGTATGGGAAAAGGCTGCGGTGGACCAGAGAGCATGCCCTTGCTGAGTAGGGTTGGTATGCCCACCCATCCCCCAATGCTCTACTCAGCTCTGTGATTGCTCTGACAGCATATCCAAGATGGAGAATGGCGCGTTTTCTGGATTGGGTCTCTTCAAAAGACCTCAAAGGTCTATTCGCGACTAGAGGCCATGTTGGTATATGTGATCTGTGGTTCATACTGCCTCCGCAGACCATGTACACGTCTGAGGACCATATTGATGCCGATGCTCTGAACTACCACAGGAGGCCATGTTATTGTGCATGGCCTGTGCTTCTGCCAAGGACCACGATGATGTCAGCAGGCCCGTGTTACCACTGAAGGCCATGAGGACGTATGTGGGCCATACTGCTGCCAAGGGCCGTGTTTGTGTCCGTGGTCCTGCTGAGACGGGTGGTCGTGTGGATGGGGTCTGTGTTACCACTGAAGGCTATATTGAGGTCCACGGTCTGTGCTGCCTGAAACCCTGGTCAGGTTGCTGCCAGAGGCCTGTGCTGACTCTGACAGCCACGATGGTGTCCATGGTCCTTGCTGCAGCCAAGGACTGTGTTGATGTCCATGGTCTGTACTGCCACATGTGCAAGTCCATGACCCATGCTCTGCTCACAGGAAAAGAGGAGGTGGCTTCTTTTGCAACGGTGTGACTGCAGACTCACAGTTGAGAATGAGAAACATAGAAGACTTCTGTGACCCCCCTCAACTCCCTACTCCCCACCTCCAAAATAAAAGAAACAGCCTAGACAGAAAGCTGTTAAAGAAAACTCTTTAAAATTGTGAAAGGGTTCCTGAAGTGTAGCTCACAGTGGATGGCTTCTGGCAGAGGTTGGAGTATATGGGCAACACAAACTGGACTTCATGTGTTTTTTTTTTTCTTTTATCTTTTTCTTCTATTTTTTGGGGATGGCCACAAGGGAGGAGGAGTGGACCTGGGAAAACTGGGAAGTGAACGTGATCTGGGTGCAGTGTGTGAAACTCCCAAATACGCAATGAAAAGACTATGTTGCGGTGGCTGGGGGGAAGTAGCAGAAGGAGGGAAAATAATACTAACGATGTTTGGAAAAGCCATAGGAATCATTATTTTGTATTTACCTAAAATGACATATCTGTATACAGTTTAAATGCAGTCCCATTGCTTGGGGAAGACAAGCGCATGCTCACCTCCAGAGCCATGGCCCTTCTGATAAGAACTCTACCAGCAAGCGTGAGACACCCGGCTTCTGTGTTGTTAGTCAGGGGAGTCTTGAGAGACTCCCCAAAGAATTTAGGCTATTGCCTTCACCCCTGGTTGCCTCCCAGAGGCTGGGAGAAGAAGAGAACATATTGCTCCCACTTTACTAAACTGGCATGATCCCTAACTCCGTTCTAAATATTTACCTTAGACCCATACAAAGGAAAACTTCACTCCTTAAGAAACCTCTCTTTGGAATAGAAGAAGAACAGTACAGAGCCCCACAATTGGTCGGAATTCCTCCTGGAATTTCAAGGGTACACCCCAACACCTGGCCTGGAGTGTGGGTGCTGGCAATCAGTTCGGGTCCTCACGCTTGTGAGGCAAGCATTTCAGCGTTTTCTCTCCCTTTCTGTGAATGGCTTTGGTTTTTCCACTCCAATTTATGTTACTCAGTTTTGCACTGAGGAAACCAAGACTCAGGAAAGTTCAGTATCTTATCAGATACCACACTGCTAGTTGGTATTAAGGAATTAAGTCTAAGTATGGGTGGTGACATTTGTCATGCCACCAAATGCTCAAGACCCAGCACATTCGTTTTCTGCCTACAAGTGATCTTTTTTCCTTCTCTGCTTACATCAGAAACCACCATATAAACACCAGGCAGAACTGCAGGAGTGCTAATACCTCTTTATAAAAAAAAAAAGAGTGGAGTTCAAAGGCAATCTGTTTTGAAAGATCCATTAAAAGGCTTCAAGAGCTGTGAAAATACAAAGAAGATGTAGGAAAAAATACAATGTCAGTCATCAAAGAGGTGACTCCGGAGAGACACCCAATGGGATCAGGGGCTTGTTCCTTATCTTATGGATACAGAGCCTTCTGGGTAACACTGTATAGCTCCAAGTCTTCCCAGGCTCCTTTCATTTCTTGCCTTATCATAGGTATTTGAGGTTCCTAATGGGTCCTTGCAAAATCATTGATGGGAAATGGGTTGTTTTTCAAGCAGAGTAACTTTGTAATACTCTGGCGTCTTCCTGGGCACAGCCTCTTCCTCCACCATAAGAAAGCAACTTGGCCTCTCCGAGTTCCCGTAGATATGGGTGTTTGGGTCCACAAATCACATATGCATTGATCTCAGCCAGACAGGAATAGTTTATTGAGCATTTGCCCCAGGACTGATCGATCAGGGCCACAGACTAGACTTGGAAGCTAACTGTGACCATGAATGTTTCCCAGGACCAGTTTATAAAGGCAAAACCCACAATGAGCCTATATACACATGTAAGAAGTGCTGCCCAGTGGTCGGCTCCAACTCAAGCTATTTTGGCTAGCTAGATAGGATAGTTCTAATTGACCTTTATTCTGATTGGTCCTAAGTGGAGCTTATGGTTGTGGAATTTCTTAGGATTAACAAACCTCAGAACATAACAGGGTATGTGGTCAGCTTGGCCCTGCTCTGAGTCAAGCTATTTTTCTGTGTCAGTAACAAAATGGCCTGACTGGCAGGCATGGAACAAAATGGCTGCGGCTTTGCAAGGGGAACAGAGTTCAACAACGAGTTTCTCACCTTGCCCTCTAGATAGTACCACAGTGCCTGGAAAATGTGGTTTCGCTCTTGCTCAGTACATTTTATGAACATGATTTTACTTGACCCATTCTCAATGGATTTCTTCTTCATAAACTCATGGCTGTTTGGGGGCGGTTAAAGAGACGAAGCAGAGAAGCCAGAGGCAGCAGGCCAGTGGCACGTCACTCCCTCCCTTCCCGCACGGAGTGTCCACCTGTGGCAGGTAGTTGTTGTTGAGAGGAGGTCTTCAAAGAGCGTTGAGGAAATAAAGTTGGCTTTTCTTGAAATCATCTCTTTGGCAGTTCAGCCACCCAGCTTCCCACCTCTCCAGTCTGAAATGAGGACCATTAACGTCAACGTGAAGGTTTTGGTGGAGGTGGGCCGCTTCTGTCATCCTAAATGTGTTTCATAAGGCATCTGTCACCCAGTTGGAAAGAGATGGATGAGAACCCAAGAGAGATTTAAAAAAAAAAAAAAGTCAGGAAGAGGAGGCAAGTCACAGGGGGGACAGTAGTATTTTATTTCTTTTCTATGATGGACTACAAAGATTTCAGATTCATTTATACTTTTCTTTTCCTTTTCCTTTTTCTTTCTTTCTTTCTTTCTTTCTTTCTTTTTTTTTTTTTTACAGGTTCTTGCCGTGTAGCCCAGGATGCAGCAATCTTCCTGTTTCTGCCTCTCAAATGCTGGGATTTCATGAGTGGCCACTGCTCCCACTTTATTTGTGGTCCTCCCCAGAGCTGGTTGTGGCCTGAGGCGTGAGCCTCTCTGAGGAGAGTTCACTCCCAAGAGATACAGAAGCCAGACAGAAAAGATCTGCCTGACGTGGCCCAGTGACGCCAACGGCAGTTGACCTGCCGGTAGGACTCCTATTTCAGAGTGCTTATTGCCCAGCAAGCTCTCTGCTAGGTGCTTGGAAACAGATTGACTAACATAATGCAGGGATTTTGTAATCTGTCATAAAACCATAAACCACTGATCCACAGACTTTGACCCTCCACAGGTATAATAAGCTCTTTCATTTGGCCGCGCATGTTCTGCCGCTGAGGAGGGAGGAAGGGGGCCGTCTTCTAATTATATAACCTAAGCATATGTTTTGCCAGAGCACAAAGCATTATATTCATTAGCAACAATCTTTTAAGCCGGGTTCTTTTTACTCGTCTGTTAACTAATTGACAGGAAAGAATTTGTATTAATAACATAGCACAGGCAAGCATGGCTAAGTATGACAGGTTTCTTAAAATTGTAGGCAGGCTGTACAAGCCAACATGACTGTCAGCCCTTATGTTGAAATCCTGCTTATCAAAGCTCTCAGTGTGCCTGTTAAACAATAGTGCTCTGGCAGAAAATTGTTCCCCCAGGTCCAAGGCCAGGAGTCAGCGTGGCTTAGCTTGGAGGACTTCAGCTGATCTCCTGAGTGAGGATGTGATTTCTACTTGTGTTTTCTTGAAACCTTGGTGTGGCAGACCCACCAATTGCATTAACTTCCATTTAGTTAGCTTCACTGTTTCTTCCCTGTTGGAGTCCATGTTTGGACACATGGACTCCGTACTGGCTGGTTTTGTGTCAACTTGACACAAGCTAGTGTCATCAGAGAGGAAGGAGTCTCGGTTGAGGAAATGCCTTCGTGAGATGAAGCTGTAAGGCATTTTTTCAATTAGTCATCGATTCAGGAGGGCTCAGCCCATTGTGGGTGGAGCCACCCCTGTGCTGGTGGTCCTGGGTTTTATAACAAAGCAGGCTGAGCAAGCCATGGGGAGCAAGCCAGTAAGCAGCACCCTCCATGGCCTCTGCATCATCTCCTGCTCCCAGGTTCCTGCCCTGTGTGAGTTCCTGTCCTGACTTCCTTTGGTGATGAACAGCAAGCAATGTGGACGTGTAAGCTGGATAACCCCCTCCCCGCCACGCTTCCTGTCCCCCCTTAAAAAAATCTTGGTATGGTTCATTTGCTCTGGACCAAAGTATTAAGTTGGTGGACGGATGGTATTGCTCTCTCTCTCTCCCTCATATTTAATTTTTATTTTATTTCATGGGGTATAAGAAGAATTGTTTCTGCCTAGTGTGGTGACACATACCTATAATCCCAGCACTTGGGAAGTAAGTGGAAGCAGGAAGATCGGGAGTTCAAGGCCACATAACATAACATCTGGTTACATGTTATGTAACATCTGGTTACATAACAAGTTCAAAGCCAGACTGCTGTTCAAAAGGTTTTGCCTCAAGAATAAATAAATAAATAAATGAATAGATAAATAGATAGATAAATAAATCTTAACCTATTTTTCAAATTATTAGCAACTCCACCAGCTCTTGGGTAAGGAAATGGTTTGACAACTAGGAGCATGCATTGCCTTTGCTGGGTTTGGCTCCCAGCACCTATACTGGAAATCTTGACCCACAAATGCCTGTAACTCTAGTTCCAGGATTATACATTCTTCTTTGCATGTAATTTAAATACACCCACTCAGGTCCACACATGTACACATAAAATAAATAATAAAATAAAAGGCTTTAAATGTATAAAGTGGTTGGGAGCAATGGTTCAGTAAGAGCATCCACCACCCCTGGAGGACCTGAGTTTGGGTCCCAGCATCTATTCTGGGAGCCTCATAGCTACTTGTAACTCCAGCTTGAAGTCTTTAATTCCTCTGGCCTCCAAAGACAGCTACATCCACATGCACATACCCACACACAGATGCACACGTAATTAAAATGTAATAAACATGTACTGTTTTTAAATATATGAAGTGACTGAAGAGGAAGCAAAATTAAAAATCTATCATGGCAGGAGTAGTAAGCAGTGCAAGTCTTAAATACCAGCATTCCTGAGGCAGAGACAGGCTGACCTCAAAAGAGTTCAGGGGCAGCCAAGGCTTCACTGTCTCAAAAACCAAAACTAGAGAAACAAAAAAACAAGCAAGCAACTGAAAGCCATCATGCCACATTCTTTATTACAAACTCTAATCTCAGTTGATCAGGTAATACTCTTGCTTTGATCATAAGTGTTGCTGGAATCTAGCTCCTTTTTGGGTTACCTGGAGAGGTAGTTTGAATATATTTGACCCATGGAAAGTGGCCTTGTTGGAATCGATATGGCCTTGTTGGAGGAAGTGTGTCACTGTGAAGGTGGGCTTTGAGGACTCTTATGCTCAAGCTGCACACAGTGTAGAAAGGGACCCTGGTCCTGGCTTTTGTTAGATCCAGATGCAGAACTCTCAACTCCTTCTTCAGCATAATGTCTGCCTGCATGCTGCCATGCTTCCTACCATGATGATAATGGACTAAACCTCTGAAACTGTAAGCCAGCCCCAATTTAATGTTTGGCTTCTTAAGAATTGCCCTGGTCATGGTGTCTCTTCACAGCAATGAAACCCTAACTAAGACACCTGGTGTCTGTCTGCTATCTTTAATCTCATGTTCCTTCCCAGAGACCATACCAAATGCAAGATGATTATAAATATCCCATGACTAAAATCTTTCCATAGTTATCCATTTGTTTATCTGTCTATCCTTCCTTCTCTTAGTGTTTTGTGTACTATGTGGGGGTGGGAGCTGGTACTTGAACGGTTTCACCTTCTCATGCCTGTCCAGTTGGGAAGCTAGCGGGGCAAACAAGCCATGCATAGGTAAATAAGTAAACTGGAGAGTTGCCCCCTTCCTATCCTGTGTCCAAGGGTGCTGCATCCTTGGATTCAAACAGTGTGGAGTGAGAAAAACAATTTAATAAAATTCCAGAAAGTTAGTAGGCTATAGTGAGGCATGCCTGTAATAGCACTTGGAAAGCTCCGGCATGAGTCATGCATTTGAAGCTAGCCTGGGCTGCATAGCAAGGCTGAGCCCAGCCAGCCTTGGCTACATAGTATTTTACAAGAGTGAAACACTTGCGAAACAAACAAAATCCAAAACCACAAGCAACCTCACAAACCCAAAACTGGAAAAGCATTTTCCAGAAAGTTCCAAAAGCAACACACCAAGTGCTGTTCTGCAAATGTGAGAACAGAGTAGTACTCTACACATCCTGCTGCAACCCCCGGCCGTCTCCCAGAAGCCCAGCCTCTCTCAGCATGTGTGGTTTGAGCTGTTCTCTGTGCCTCTTCATCTGCAACTACACAGGATGTCCAGGATGGTTATGTCTGCATCATACGTGTACAGAATTTTTAAGGGATTATCATTTTGGCTGGGCATGGTGGTGCATGCCTTTAATCCCAGAACTCGAGAGACAGAGGTAGGCAGACCTCTGAGTTTGAGGCCAGCTAGTCTACAGAGCTAGTTCCAGGACAGTCAGAGCCACACAGAGAAACTGTGTCTCAAAACATATACATTTATATGTTAATAAGTAAAATACTAATGTATATAACATACATTATTATAATATTTGGGCCATAGAACTTACAGGATGAGAAGGATGGGATGGCCCAAATAATATATATAATGTAATATATATTATAATATATTATATATATTATATATATTACATTGTATATTACATTATATATTATACAATATAGTTATTATATATATAAATATTTTATATAACACACAAGCATTATATAAAATATAAAAATATGTTATATAAATATATAACATGTTTTACATATAAATACAATATTTATATAGTATTACTTCCTGTTTTTCTGGCATGAGTGAGTGTAGATGTGTACATACCCACAGTGCCAGTGTGGCAGTCAGGTGACAACTTTGACCTTGGTATATGCCTTTCACTAAGTTTGAGACAGAAGCTATTTGTTGCTTGCTGCTGTATTTGCAGGCTAGCGGACCCGTTAGTTTTGGGGGATACTCCTATCTCTGTAATCTCTGCACAAGGAGCAGTGGGATTACACATGTACCACGCACGGCACCTGGATATATATGGGTCCTGGGGATTCAAACTCTGATCCTCACACTTGCATGGCAAGAGCTTTACCCACTGAGTCATCTGTGCAGCCCAAGATACACATACATACATACATACATACATACATACATACATACACACATACATACATACATTCATACTCCTAGAAACTTGACTATACCATGATGCTTCTATGGGTTTGGCTGTAACACCTCTCCCCTCTAGGCTGGTGATAATCTTTCACCCCCTGTCTTGCCTCCTCTTTTCTGTCTCCTCTTCTCCATCTCCATCTCATCCCATAAGTTCTGTGGCCTGAGTAAGTCTTGATCCATCTGCATGTTTCCATCTCTCTTTTTGAAAAATTGTATTATACTGGGTTACTAAGACAACTTTTACGCGAGTATATCATGTACTCTGAATATATTTCCCCTACTCCCCCTCTTCTCTCTCCTTTTTCATCCCCCTACTAGTATTCCTTGTTCCCCTACCCTCTACATTTTTTTTTTTTGAGATAGGGTCTTTCAGCACATCCTGGCTGGCTGGGAGCTCTCTAAACAAAGCAAGGTGGTCTTGAACTTACAGAAATGCTACAGGTATGTGCCATCTTGCTTGGCTTCTATCTTTACTCCCCAGTCCTTTCTCCCTTAGACTGTCACAAAGTGACCCAGATTTCCAACCTGAGCTCTATCACCACCTCTAATCCATTTCTTTCCAATGTACAAGATTATTCTAAACTGAATTGTCCCTTCTTCTATTTTTTTTAAAAGAATTAATCCTTTGAGAATTTCATTCATGTATACTGATCATATTCCCTCCCCTTCCCAAATCCACCTCCCCACTCTCATATCTACCCAGCTTATGTTCTCATTTCCTTCTCAAGTCCACGGAGTCTCATTCCTGCTGCACATACACCATCTACTGGAGCGTGGTACCTACCTGCCAGGGACCTACTACACCCTCTCAAAAACTCGTTTCCTGGCAGCCATCAGTTAGCTCCTCAGCCAGGGGTTGGAGCTTCCTGCCCACCTTCCCACCCATGCTGAGACTTTAGTCTGGCTTGAGCTTGTGTGGGTCTTGTGCTGGATACTGTTTGAATCACTCCTCTCTTTCAGCCTTTCATAGTCTAATACCAAGCCAATTCCCCATATTCCCATACTGGAGACTAGGGGCCCTTGAGACTCTCCTGGAACCTTCCTGTCCTTTCGTTTTGAAGATCCCTGGTGGAACATTTCTCTCAATGGCTTCTCTCTCTCTCTCTCTCTCTCTACATATATATATATGTCTCCACACCCCTGTATTGTTGTTTTCTCTTCAAACCACAAGCATGCCTGATTGCTATGGAGGCCGTCTGAGTGTCTTTCTGGGTTTCAGCTTCCCTGGAACTGGAGTTACAGATGTTTGAGAATTAGACTCATGTCCTCAGCAAGAGCAGCCAGTGCAACTAATGAGCCACCTCTCCAGCCTCATTCTTGGTTCTTAATGTCTGTCCCTTCATTAGTTCCCAGCCTAGAAAACAGCTCAACTGTATCACACCTCTGTGGTCCCAGCACTGATGAGGCAGTGTAGGAAGATTATTATAATTACTGTAATGTGAGTCTAGTGAGGGTACGTAGTGAGACCTTCACTCAAAAATAGATAGATAGATGCCAAGGATCAGCCTCAGCTTGGAGAGGGGTTCCTGAGAAAAAGGATATCTGGAATCAAAAACAAATGACTAAAAGTCAAATTCTGGGTTCGAGCTGGTGGCCTATGATCTGCTCAAGATGACTCCCTTGAGAACTCTCTGTAGATGGCTCTTGGCTCTGTAGTCTGCTCAAGACAGCTTTTTTAATTGCTGTGTGTGTGTGTGTTCTGCTTGAGACAGCTTTTTCTTGACATTCTAAAAAACTCTCTGGTTAAGACAACTAACTAGCTTTTTGCTCAGCTCTGGTTAAGACAACTAGCTTTTTGCTCAGCTCTCTGGTTGAGACAGCTCTCTCTGCTAATAAAAATTCTAAAAGCTCTCTGGATAGCTTGTGAGTTTTCTGAGCAAAGTCAGAAAACCTGCTATAAAAGATTCTTGGATCTTCCAACCAAATTAGAAACCCCGTTAGAAAAATTCTAAAAGTAAATTTTAGGTTTTCCAATTAAAACCAGAAAGCCAGAAAACAGTCTGACAGAGCTGTGTTCGTTCTCAGACAGCCATCTCTGGAGAGCTGCTAGAACACATTCTAAAAGAGCTGAGTCAGATCTCTAAGTAACTCTTGGGATAGCTGACCAAGGTCAATACCTCATTAGAAAAACATTCTAAAGGAGCCCTGTTCACTCTCCATGCATTTTCTAACTAAAACCAGAAATCCTGCTACAAAAATTGTTGAAGAGCTGTTTGCTCTCCAGAGATCTCCAGATAGCTCAGCTCTCTCAAGGAAAAAAAAAAAAGTTCTAAAAAAAGAACTGCTATTGCTCTCTGTGATGGTTTGTATATTCTTGGACCAGGGAGTGGCACCATTTGGAGGTATGGCCTTGTTGGAATAGGTGTGTCACTGTTGGTGTGCGCATAAGATCCTCACCCTAGTTGCCTGGAAGTCAGTCTTCTACTAGCAGACTTTGGATGAAGAGGTAGAACTCTCAGCCCTGCCTGCGCCATTCTTGCCTGGATACTGCCATGCTCCCACCTTGATGATAAGGGACTGAACCTCTGAACCTGTAAGCCAGCCCCAATTAAATGTTGTTTTTAATAAGGCTTGCCTTGGTCATGGTGTCTATTCACAGCAGTAAAACCCTAACTAAGACACTCTCTGTTAGCTCATCTCAAGCAGACCAAAGGCCGAGTTTTTTTTATTACATATCAATTTATTTATTGACTCAGGTTCCCTCTTGACTATCCCACGAATCAGCATTCCACAGCCTTAGTCCCTTGACTCTTAGGAAGAGACAGCAAGCACAAGCACAGACAGTAAGATGCTGGGTGGGATCCTGCCCTGAAATCACCATTCCGACTTTGCCTGTACCTAAATTCACTCTGTCCCAGGCTGACCTTGAACATGGGAATCTGAATGCACCTGTATCTGCCTGTCTTTATATCTGACAAGTTGGCTCATAGTGCAGCTGCCTCTCTATTCCCTTAGATCTGTGAAGCTCCTTATACAATTCATACATTGCATCCTTATATTTTTACATAATTGAAAAATTCTCTATTTTCAAACTCATGTTTTTAGAGTTCTTTCCCACAGCCTTCAGGGCTATCCTTGAGGTCCCAGTGTTTACCATTTTGGTAGTGACATAGACACATCTTCGATTCCTGGACTTGTGCTGTTCTTAATTTTCATGGAGTCATTAACATTAACAGGGAGGACCTTGAAGATATGTACATTACTATACAAACAGGTCTTATGCCCACCGTAGCCATTGACTCCTGAGGGCCCATGCCTGCTGGCCCTGTCCCAGGGACAGGAACCATGGATTTGTTCCTTACACATGGGCAAGCAGAACTCAGCAGATAAATCTCAACACACCATGCTCAAGCTTGTCTACTCCAAGTCATAGCACCAGTCTGAAATGGTATAATTGCCCAATTCCCTCCATCTCAACTTCTGCCGGTTACATATGGCATCCTGGTGCCTGACCCAGTGCCTGATTAAAAAAAAAAAAAAATGAATGTTTACTTTCTGTTCCGTTTTCCAGCTCTCCTCGACCTAGCCCACCCTAGAGCCCGGTCCTGGTCCATCCTTGCTCACACCAGATTCAGGAAACAGGCTCAGTCCACTCAGCTCTCCTGCTCAAGGGTCTCCATCTTAACTCTGCAGCCCACAGCTGCAGGAACCACTGCCCTCAAGCAAGGGTAGCGTCCCTTCTAGACATCTCCAAGAACTCCGATTGCCTCTTGAATTAAATTAAAAGTCCTAATCCTGGCTTCAAGAGTCTCTACCAATTAACCACTTCTCCACCCCCACACCTAACCGAGGATGTCGTTTTCACCAGCCTGCTAGGGTGCCTTCCCTGCCCCTGCAGATCTTTCTCCTCAGACTGCTTCACCCCACTCTCCTTTGTCTCCCTCTTCAACTTCTCTTTCTCCTAAATTATATACCTCTCCTCTTCAAAAGTATTGATCAGTGATCATCTCCTCTTATGAATACTTGTCCTTCCTGTTAGAACCCGTTCATCATGAATGTGAGATATTTATGCTTGCTTGTGCATACTATCCCTGGTGTCTTCTGCTAACTTATTTTCATAGTCTGCCCAGTGTGGGTCCAGTCACTAAGGACAAAAAAGATGTCTTTCCCTCACTTGTGACTCCTTGTGTTCGGTTCTTGGCTAGCTCTGGACTTCAGCCCCTTGCTTAACTTTTACAATAGACATGGAAGTGGACCCAGAAAATGGGTGTCCTAGAGAAAATTGGTTTTATAACTTAGATTCTGGGTCGGTCTAACCAAGTGCAGTCCCAGGCTGGGCCATAGTTTCTTTCAGCCTCCTCACTGTGGAGAAATCCTTGGGTGGTTATTAGAAAGAAATACAAAACCAAATCTCCCTTGGCTAGGGTAGAACATGTTCTCAGTCTGCACGAGACCCTGGGGTCTGTCCATAGCGCCAAGATAAAAAGAATCATATGCTGCAGCAGCTGTATGCCACACACAGGAGTGTCACACAGGTGACTACCCTGGCACCTCCCAACCACCTGATAAATTGGGACTTAGTTTACAATTACATTAAGCATTCAGAGGAATTTATATAACCTTCCCATTGTCACTGAGGCCTAGACTCTAATCCCAAACCAGGACTCAGCATGTCCTGGTGTGCTGTGGCTGCTACTAATGCCCATGTTCACCTTGTCCCTGCCTCCTGTGGCTCTGCCCGCTGGGTTTACTTGTCTGGGTTTGACAGACAAGACTCTTACTGTAAAAGGTTATTTCTACATTTGAAGAAATGTGAAAAAAAAGCTGGACTTTATATGTATGTGTAGTGGTGTGTGTATGTGTATGGATGTATGTTATGTGTATGTGTGGCATGGTGTGTTATGTGTATGTGTGGTATATGTATATATGTGTGTGTGGTGTGTGTATGCTATGTGTGTGTGTATGTGTGTTATGGTATGTGTGTGTGCTGTCTGTGGTATATGGTGTGTGTGTGTGTGTGTGTGTGTGTGTGTGTGTGACACAAAACTAGCAAGGGTATTATGAGAGGGGATGAAGGAATCATAAGGCAGGGGATCAACAGAGTAATGGAGCACATACATGTGACAGGAAAGCTGAAAGGGGACTATCTGGGAGAAGGAAAGGAACCAGTCAGAGCGAACTATTGGGGGGGGGGGAAGA
Source organism: Mus musculus (assembly GCF_000001635.26). Classification (NCBI taxonomy): domain Eukaryota; kingdom Metazoa; phylum Chordata; class Mammalia; order Rodentia; family Muridae; genus Mus; species Mus musculus. The sequence goes on from NC_000076.6 coordinate 42,732,853, forward strand.
GAGGGGCTGACACACGTGTATGACGATTCCACAGTGAAATCCATTCCTTTGTACGAGAACTTAAAAATTAAAAGAACTTAAAAATCCTGTTGAAGATTTCCTTAACATTGGAATCTCTCCCAGCACAATCCACAAACATGTCATTTGCATACAATGTCCAGGAGTGTGCAGACACAGGGACCTCACTTGTACACAGGTTTTGAGTGGAGAAACCTAGTTTTGGTTTCCAGAGATCAACCTGCTCCCCTGAGCCTTTCTTGCTTTTCCAGCCTCTAGAACATCTTACAAACAAGTTTGGGAGGACTCTGCTGTCAGCTCTGTTTGTATGTCTTCCAATGGGATGGGCTGAGATGGCGCTAGATGAAGAGACCTCGGGACTGGGAGGCTGGGGAAGGGGCTCCTGAGGTAAGCCATGTGGGCCTGTTCTCTCTGGCTGGTTCCTATTGTCCTTTGGCCCGCCCGCTACTGCTTTTCACTCAACCCCAAATTGCTTTCATGGTGACCACAGACAGCACGGTTGTTTCTGCCCAGCTTAGTTTCCTGAGGCACTGGGCCAGTCTGCGCTGTTTCTCACCCTATAGCTCATTTTCTAGGGAGCACTTCCCTTCCCTTTGCAGGTGGGAGAATGGAAGAGGGAACCCCTTGGACTCTGGGGGAGAGCTTTTGAAGCTGAAGTGTGACCTCTTTAGGTAGAGAGACTGAAGGGGTTTATTTTAACTGAGACAGAGAAACCTAGTACCCATGACTTCAGAGGGTCTGTGAACTTCTACAACTGCAGACAAAATGGGAGTTGTTGGGCTGGTGAGATGGCTCAGTGGGTAAAGGTTCTTGCTGCTGAGCCTGATGGCCTGGCCCGAGTTTAACACCCAGGACTATACATGGTAGAAGGAGAAATTCAACTCTTACATATCCTCTGGTACAAACACACACACACACACACACACACACACACACACTAACAAATATAATTTTTTTAAGTGGGTATGCAGGTTACAGGCAAAGCTTGCCACGAGAGCCAGCAGGTATATAAATATTTTTAACTGTAATTTACTCCCAAATTTGTTAAGCTTTCTTTATAAGATCCTCATGAAAGATGATAGTCTACTGAGTTGGGTCTGGATTTCTCAAAGTATTTTCTGTCAGAAGTTACCTGCTGCAGAGTCACTAGGAGAGCCCTGCTGCAGAGTCACTAGGAGAGTTTCAACCAACTCTCCAACCTCCAAAATCCAACCTCCTGGGCTCCACACAAGGTCTTTAAAGTAAGAATCTCCAGGGTGTAGCAGGAGTCATCATTCTACATTTTATTTACTTACGTATGTCTATCTATCCATCCATCCATCCATCCATGTATGTATGTATGTATGTATGTATTTATGTATGATCTATCTATCTATCTATCTATCTATCTATCTATCTATCTATCTATCTATCTATCTTAGAGTCTCACTATGTATCCTAGGATAGCCTTGGTTCTTACTGTGTAGCTTAGGCTAGCCTGAGTTCTCACTGTGTAGCCTAGGATAGCCTTGCACTTACCATGTAGCTGATTTCAGATTTGTAATGTCTTCCTGCTTCAGCCTCACAAGTGCTGCGTATAGGTATGAGCCACCATGCCCAGAATGCTAATTGTTTTTATAGCCTAAGCAAAGTGTCTACTTGACCATCTAAAGACTAAGAATTTGTCTCTGGCAGTGTCCTCTTCTCTCCTCTCACCCACCAGTCTCTCCAGTGGAAGAAGCCATGTGTGTTTGGAGCACATGAAATCAAGAGTTTTTAAAGAAATGGTATTAAAGAGTCAGGAGTTAGTAGTCCACTTGCCATGAAAGCTATCGACTTCACTTATGAACAGTCTTGTCAAATGGGGCAAGGTCCAGTTTTGTATTCCTTGATTGCCATCTGCTGGTGGGTCTCCATATTAGAAAACAGAGATTCCCTGGAAGATTGGTGCATCCTGGAGAGATCTTCTTGCTTCCCAAGGGGGTGTTCCTACAGATGTGTGGCACCAAACCCGACTCAGAACAAGACTTTGAACACCCACAATGGGGAAAGAGAGTCAAAGGCAATGTGGTTGTGGTGGTGTGAATTGGGAGGGGAAGACAGCCATTATAGCAAATTCCTTCACCAACTCAACAGGTATTTGCTGGGCCTCCACTACAGTCTAGATGCGGGGGAGACGGAAAACCGAAGCTCAAGAAGCTGTCTTCATAGAGATTTTACTCTTGGGCATGAGAGATGAAGCAAATGCTAATGTCCGGTGTCTAATTAAGATGGTGCTAAGTGTTCCCGGCCAAATAACTCAGGGCAGAAGACAGACTGCTGGTGGACGGACGGATGGAGGGTGCTGTTTATAGGAAGGTCTGGGCAGGCCTTTAGAAGGCACTTTACATATAAGCCTGAACAAAGTGAATTTTGTTGGATATTTCTCTGTGTAGACCCAGAGCCGAGTTTCCTGTGCAGCACATGGTATAACCCCTCTCCATGGCCAAGAGCTCGATCCTGCGACTGCCCATGTTGCTGAAGAAGCACTGAAGCAAAAAGCGAAGGAGCCAGTGGCTAAACCCTGGTACTGTCCTTTCCCTCTGCTTTATAACTTCTCAGAGCTCTTTCATGCAAATGGAATAATATATGCAGAAATGCTTTGCAGGCGACAAAGTACTATGCAAATGCAAGTAATTAAAGTTGTAACTATTTTAATGCAGTCTGATTTGACCTTCATGGCATCCTTTAAAGGAAATAAGGTGTGTGGTATTATATCCTTTAATAGACAAAAAAAAAAAAAAAAAAAAAAAAAAAACCAAAAACAAAAACAAACCAAAACCCACCCATATACACCTCACTCTAAGTGCCTATGAAGTGACTTAGCCAAGGTCACCATCAAGGCCATACTCAGGACCAGTTTTTTTTAGGAGTAGTATTTTAAAGTTTAGGACTTTCATTCTGGAGACAATAAATTATACTTGATGCTTTTCTTGCCAGGCTTATTTATAACTACATTAATCATCAGAGTTAAAAAGCTTTAGTGCTCAGCAACAGCCTTCAAGGGCTTAATTTCAGACAGTCTAGGTCAGGGGGATTAGCAACAGTCCCAAATGCAAGACACATTACAAAGAAATGTCAGCGTTTCTTTTCCTTCCATTCCTAGGACCAGAGCCCCCACTGGAGGCTCCGCGCTTCAGAGGCCGAGAAGATTTTAGAAAGCCCCACTTTAGGGTGAAAGGCACTCTGGTGGCAAAGTGGCTGGCTAGTAACTTAGGAAACTTACCTTAACACTCCTATTCCTGCCCCCCCCCCGCCACACCCCTCCCCCAACACTCCTCCTATTCCTGCCCCCCCCAGCCACACCCCTCCCCACACCCAAAACTCTTCCTATTCCTGCCCCATACCCCCCCATACCCCTCCCTACCCCCTAACACTCTTCCTATTCCTGCCAACAACTCCTACTACCACTAAAGCTTGGTTCTAGAATTCTTCCCTAAACCTTTCTATAAACTGCTTCTTATATTTTCTTTAAGGACTGGAATTCAGACTTAACTGAAAGTAAAAGAGACCCCAGGTCTTTAGTAGAAGGGTCACAGAAACCTCAAGACTGACCAGAAGAGACCCAGACCTTGAAGGTAGCTTTTTGTAATGTTCTGTCCAGAAGAGAAGCCAGAAGTACCCTATAAGGAACAGAAGTGTAGGCCAAGAGCAAGCTACAGGAACATGGCCAAGCCATCCTCAATTACAACAAAAGCATTGTGAGCCATTTGTGATGGTGAGTGCTAATCCTGGCACATGGGAAGCTGAATGCTAAGATCAGTGCTGTCCTCCTCTAACTAGAGAACTCTGCCCTCGACACTCATGCCACGACATCCAAGCCAGCCACACAAACAAATACATTTCAGGCTTTAAAATTTTGTGGGCTGTGTGCATCTCTGTTTCAAAAAGCCAAAATTGACTGACCAACCAAACGACAAGGACAAAAAACAAAATAAAATAAAGGAAAGAGAGTTTGAGCTAATTATGGGACTGGGTCAGAGTGGGAGCTGATGGCTCGCTTGTTTTACCCCTTGGATGTTTGTTTCTTGTGAGACAGAGTCTCATTCTGCAGCCCCTGCTGTCCAGGAATTTGCTATGAAACCAAGGCCATCTTAACACTCATGGAGAAATTTCTGCTTCAGAGTCATACATGCTCTATGCTAGAAACAGACATGTTTGTGTATATCCATGATGTCAGAATTTATTGAATGATGATACGTTTACAAGTTTTAGCAGATTTAATGACAGCAATTTATCATATAATCTCACCAACTTTGGTGATCCGGCTGATAAAAGTGCATGCTAGGGCACACAACTAGAAATAGGTTTTCCCAGTAAATAACACAATCCCAGGGCTTACAGAGTGATCAGATATCCTGCAACAAGGGTCATAAGGGTTACACGTGCTGTGACATTCAGGCCCAGAGTGAGGAGGAAGCAGTCCTGCTCCTACTGATCTCAGGATGATTTCAGTTTTAATTATTAACTCTCATTTCATACAGTTAATATATCTCTATAACTCTTTCTCTCTGTCTCTGTCTCTCTCTCTCTCTCTCAGGGTGTGTGTGTATGTGTGTGTTTTATATAATGATATTGAGGTGGGAATCTCTGGTTTCATTGGATACTCAGTTGTGTCGTATGATGTTTTTCTGGAAGCTGTCTTATGAGAGGGTGTTTTGCTGAGAACAGACGTGTGTTTTTCTGGAAGCTGTCTGGTGAAAAGGTGTGTGATGTCTTGCTGGAGCAGACACTTGAGAGGACTTGTGATGCTTGGGAAGAGTGTAAGGAAAAGCCAGCTGACAGTGGACAGTGCTCTGCCATGGGTTCGCCTTGCTGCTCCTCGATGGTCTTTGCTTGTCCTGACTTCATAGAGAACATTCTGGCTGCTTCTTGCTGCCTAGGCAGACTTGTGCCAATTGGGGGAGCCTCTCAGGTTCTTCTAGATCGAGCGGCTGCTGCTGATGCATGTTTGGTGTTTTGCTAGTGGACTGGACTGCAGACAATGAAGATTGGAATGGCCCCAAGGAACTTCTCAACAGGTCCACGTCTATCAGCCATCTTCCTACCCTCCTTCAGTAATAAGGGGGACTGAAGCATTTAAGAGTAGGTTTTGAAAAATATAAGCCTACAGAATATGATTTAGAGGCTGAGAGAGTCTGTGTGGGGCCAGAAAGCCATGTGACTGGGAGAGCCAGTCAGGAGCAAGAGGTCGAGAGGAGTCCAAACCCTGAAAAGCTCATCCTGAGATCAGTAGGAGTAGGACTGCTTCCTCCTCGCTCTGGGCCTGAATGTCACAGCACGTGTAACCCTTATGACCCTTGTTGCAGGATATCTGATCACACTGTGAGCCCTAGGATTGTGTTATTTACTGGGAAAACCTATTTCTAGTTGTGTGCCCTAGCATGCACTTTTATCCAAGAGTTTTCTGTTTATTGTAAACAGGATTAAATAAAGTCAACCTTAAGTCAAGAGGCAGAACAAGCAACCAGTTGACAGGGAACGAACCATAGAGACTAAGAAGAAGTCAGGAGGATGTATAGAGAGACACAGGAAGTAGAAGGGAGGGACATTCAATTTGAAGGGTTTTTGAGACTAACACATGACTAGCTAGTACCTGGAATTCCTCTTTATGCAAATGAAGCATTTCTCGCACCTTGGCCCCAGCCTTTGATGTAAACTCACCTGAAAATCCCTACCCACTCCCCACGGTTTATATACCTTTATTCTCCCTCAATAAAAAGAGCTGTTTTACTGAAAACTGTCTCTGGAGAAGGCTGTTTCTCCTGCACTCATGCTGACTAAGATCCTGTCCAATCCACTTGCCCCTGCCAGTGCTGAGCACATTTCTACCAGTCTAGCCTAGTGAGCAATGGTACCTAAATACCCTGAAGGAAAAGCAGATCTGGGGCAGCAAGGCTGTATTGATAGGGTAATAAATTAATAAAATAAGACCAGGAAGGAGCTGCTGGATTCAGGGTTTAAGAGAAGGCTGCAGAGGTCAGCTATGAGATGAAGGCCAAACTGGGGTCTGAGAGCAGGAAACTATGGGTGCAGATCTAGACTACAGGTGAGCAGGCTTTATAAAGAGCAAGGAGTGGAGAGGGGATGGACCCACAGCTACAAGGCCAGATGGGGCATCCTCGGCTTGTTGGCTATTAATGCACACAAGGTATTAGGCGATATGTTGGTATGAGACCATTCCATGGAAGTAAAATATGTCGATCACTCTATAGGGGTCCAGGAGAGAGAGAGAGAGTTATCAACTTTCTTTGGTCTGTGTCCAATAAGTTCTTGAGCCTGGTTTTCCAGTACACTCCTGTGCTCTACAGTTTCAATTCACTGTCACCCATTGGGTGACACCGATTATACTCCAGATTTTGTTAAGCTATTATCAGTCCCAACAGGATGAGAGAGGTTCCTGAGAGATGGCATAGTTTCTGAGTCAACTAGACACCTTCTCCCTTGTAAAATGGACTTTCCTGTGGGCATGGTGGCACACACCTTTAAGTCTAGCACTCAGGAAACAGAGGCAAGTCTCTCTCTCTCTCTCTCTCTCTCTCTCTCTCTCTCTCTGTTTGAGGCCTAACTAGCCAGCACTACATAGTGACTCATAGTTGTCTCAAAAAACAAAAAACAAAAATTAACAACAATGTTCAGCATCCTTAATCATCAGGGAAATGCAAATCAAAACAACCCTGAGATTCCACCTCACACCAGTCAGAATGGCTAAGATCAAAAATTCAGGTGACAGCAGATGCTGGCGAGGATGTGGAGAAAGAGGAACACTTCTCCATTGTTGGTGGGATTGCAAGCTTGTACAACCACTCTGGAAATCAGTCTGGCGGTTCCTCAGAAAATTGGACTTACTACTACCTCTCCTGGGCATATATCCAGAAGATGTTCCAACTGGTAAGAAGGATACATGCTCTACTATGTTCATAGCAGCCTTATTTATAATAGCCAGAAGCTGGAAAGAACCCAGATGTCCCTCAACAGAGGAATGGATACAGAAAATGTGGTACATTTACACAACAGAGTACTACTCAGCTATTAAAAAGAATGAATTTATGAAATTCCTAGGCAAATGGATGGACCTGGAGGGTGTTGCGCTCACCTTGTCCGGCAAGGAAAAATGCAACACGGTCGGATTCTTCTCAACAGCTTTATTGCAGGAACGGAACCCCGGGAACCCAGGGAGGACTGCTTATATACACCCCAGCACTGGGAAGGGCTATATGTCCTCCTGGGGTTGGTCTGTCTGCTGGCACTTTAATTTACATGCACCCGCTCAGGAGGGGTTGGCGCCAGATTCGGGCTAGCGCCTGCGCAGTGGCATTGTTGTTGTTTACAGCGACGGTGTACCAGAGACCGGCACCATCTTTTAGGTGTTGGCTGCCTACATCTCCCCCTTTTTTGTTTAATAATATGATGCTAGACTAGGTCTGGGCAAGTCTGTCCATCGGCCACGGCTCCTGTCTTAGGTCGATCCTTTCATGTCACAGCCTTACCTGTTCTAGGGTTACCCTATCGCCTCCAGGCCCCGTGTCTTAGGTTGGTCTGTGCATAAGGAAAGTTGCCTGTCACTAGATACCATGGATCTGTGTGACTACAACTGCCAGACGACCTAGGGCGAACTCTTAATTTTTTAAAGAGGCCAGCCAAACATTCGGAGATGCACCATCTTTAATCACCATCAATGCTTGGTACACCACTGCCTTATACTGAGCGTGCTCTCGTTTGAATCGACATAATAGCCAGATACAAAAGACACAACCCAGGAGGACCACTGCCCCCCAGGCCAACATTCCCGCCCATTCCTTAAAAAATGAGAAGGCATTGGTGATCCAGGAGGTAAAGTCCTCCAAGGTGACGGGGTCCAGTCGAGTGCTGTTGCATCTGGCAATCTGGAGGAGCAGCTTTCTGGACAACTGCTCCGCTTTAGTCGACCAATTTCCAACTCAGATAATAGGCAAATCTGTTCAAGAGACAGAGAAATTAGCTTGTACAACTTTATACAAGGGGCACCAATGGGCATAGGTGGCAAACATTTCAAAATCTACTATAGGCACAAAGGTGGGAAGTTTCACAACCACAGCAGTATACCCTGCCAACATACTGCTAAAAAAAAATGTCCTCCCGGAACTATTACAATCTATATCTCTGTCAGGGGGAGCAATTTTCGCGTCAGCCTCTCTGGTACCCAAATCGGGTGTTCTTGACCCTGTGGAAAAACACAAACAGCTCGCCTGGATCTCAAAATAATGGGATCTGGGCCATACCATTTTCCAGTTAGGACATCTTTCCATTTGACATCCTGTTTAAGGATAGGCGAGGTCATGGCATGCCTATCTGCAGCTGAACGACCATGTTTGTCCAGAATTTAAAAATTTAAAGTAAAGAGGGCTAAAGATAATTGTTCTTTGGGTGGCCGGCCATCGGCAATTCCCCCTTTCTGTTTTTGTTAAGAGTTCTTTTAAGGTTCGATGTGCTCTTTCCACAATGCCCTGGCCCTGTGGCCCTACTGGTGTAGGGAAGGCTAGTAGAGTGATTAACTTGCATTATTTTGCAAAAGGTTTGGAATGATTTTGATGTATATGCGGGGCCATTATCAGTTTTTAAACTATCTGGCCTTCCCCAAGCTGCCCAGGCTTCTAGGCAATGGCCAACCACGTTGTAGGATTTCTCACCAGACATGGGGGAGGCAAAAATGACACCTGAACAGGTGTCAATTGAAACATGAACATATTTTAATCTTCCAAATGCTAAGACATGAGTAACATCCATTTGCCACAGTTTTAGAGGAAGCAATCCACGAGGGTTAATACCAACATGAGGAGGGTGGTGAAATTGTACACACTGTGGGCATTATAACACCACATCTCGTGCTGAGGCTCGAGAGATATCAAATTTCTGCTGAAGTGTGGCAGCAGGAACATGATACAATCGATGAAAATCTTTTGCAAGCTCCAGTGGGGTGGCGTGAAAAATAAATTCCATGCGAGTGCTAGCGTCCACTAAGGCATTTCTTTCAGCCATAGGGCCTGGCAAGGTAGAGTGAGCTTGAATAGGTTGAATAAAGAATTTATGTGTTCTTTTCCAAATCAATTTTTTTAACTCTAATAAGATGGTGCACACAGGGCTGGTGGGTCTAATGGGTCCTGCAATTTCTAATGCACGCACTGCATTTACTACATAAGCCAAATCAGAGACTAGATTAAAAGATTCCTTAAAAGCTTTGAATACTTCCAACACAATTTTACATTCAGTAAGTTGTGGGGTGCCAGGATTGTATTGAAAAAGAACGGGTTTTTGAGAATTAACTACATAGGCACCAACACCTGTTTTAGAACCATCTGTATAAATATCCAATGCACCCGATATGGGTTTAGATGCTGTGACTTTGGGGAAAATCACTGGATGTTCACTAAAAAATTGTAGCAAAGGATCTTTGGGATAATGATTATCTAATTCCCCATCAAAACTACAGCACAATAGGGCCCAATCATCTATCAAAGAACTTAGGATCTGTATTTGATTAGCATTATAAGGTGTAATGATTTTCTGAGGGGGTGCTCCAAAATGTTGAATACACGATTTAATGCCCCAAATCGCTAGTTGAGCTACAGCAATGGGATAATATTCAAGGGTTTTATTGGGAGACACATGAGGATAAATCCACAATAGAGGACCTGACTGCCACAACACTCCTGTTGGTTGACGGAATGTCTCCAAAACGTATAGGAGGATGTCCTCTCCTTCTTTCCATCTATACAGCTTGGCCTTTTCTAAACACCTTTCTACCTTTTCTAATGCTACTCGGGCCTTAGGGGTGAGAGCACGAGGTGACAAAAGCTGTGGATCACCCTTCAATATATCAAAAAGAGGGATTAATTCAAAATTTGATAGCCTCATATATGGACGAATCCAATTTATATCTCCCAACAACTTCTGGAAATCATTCAATGTTTTCAAATGATCTTTACATAATTCTATCTTTTGAGGTGTAATAAAATGTGGAGTAATTCGAGCACCCAAGAACTCTCCTAAATTTCCCATTTGAACTTTATCAGGAGCTATAAATAATTGTTTCATTTCTAATTCTTTTACTAGCTTAATATAGGTTTCATCTAAACTTTCTTTATTCTTTGAGGCAAGAAGGACATCATCTATATAATGTACTATCCTTAATTTTGGGAATGCATTATGGACAGGTTGTAGGGCTTCTCCTACAAAAAGTTGACACATAGTAGGACTGTTTGCCATCCCTTGAGGTAAAACTATCCACTGATACCGTTTATCAGGCTCTTCATTATTTACAGAAGGAAGAGTAAAGGCAAAGCGCTCACTATCACACATTGCAAGGGGAATAGAGAAAAAACAATCCTTAATATCAATGATTATAATAGGCCACTCTTTGGGCAAACTAGAAAGTAGGGGCAGACCCCTCTGTATAGGGCCCATAATCTGCATTTGATTATTAATGGCTCGAAGATCATGCAGGAGCCTCCATTTGCCTGATTTTTTTCTTAATCACAAATATGGGTGTATTCCAAGGTGACTGGGAAGGTTTAATATGTCCTAATTTCAATTGTTCCTCTACTAATTCTCTGGCAGCTACTAATTTTTCAGAGGAAAGAGGCCATTGAGGAACCCATACAGGCTCCTCTGTTTTCCAAGTAATGGGTATACCACCCTCAACGGCCCCTAGAAAAAACCCAATCCCTTTTTATCTTGTTTGAACTTTGCAGGCACTGGCCTAGTCATGCCTTGTAATGACTTTCCTAACCCTTTTCCTGGAGTGTAGCCCATACTAGACATAATTTCTCGGGCTTGTGGGGAATACTCATTAGTTAGTCTAAGATCCATTTTGGTTAAGACATCCCTACCCCATAGGGTCACAGGAATATCCACAATATAAGGAAAAAATTTCCCTGACTTACTTTCCTCATTTTTCCAAGTCAATTCCTTAGCACTTATAAGGGGAGCAGTCTCATAACCTAGACCACGGAGGCTTTGAGATGATGTTTGCAAAGGCCATTTTGGTGGCCAATCATGAGTGGAGATGATGCTGCGATCTGCACCTGTGTCTAACAACCCCAGAAAGGATTGTCCTTCAACCTCCAAAGTTAACATGGGGTGATCTCCTAATTCCATTGATAAGAAAGTGAACCTAGAACCTGTAGAACCTAGTCCACTCTCTCCTCTTATTTTATTATTTGCTGGAAAATATTTATGCAAACTTGGCAACAGTAATAATTGAGCAATTCTATCTCCTGGGGAGATAGCTGAAATGCTACTTGGGGAGGCCACTAAGATTTTCACAACCCCCATATAATCTGGATCAACCACTCCAGGGGTGATTTGTAATCCTTTTAAAGCAGAAGATGAGTGGCCAAGCAATAGTCCTACAGTATCTTTGGGAAGGGGGCCTTTAAAATCTGTATCTATGGACTGTACCCCCATCTGTGGGGTTAATACGAGTCTGGTGGTGGAGTGGAGGTCCAATCCTGCTGAGCCAGTAGTGGCTCTCCGTGGTCTCTCGGATGATGGAGAGACGGCCAAGGTTTCTTCTGGTCTTTCTGAAGAGCCCCATATATTTGAGGGCCCTGGGGACTTGGGCTCTGCTGTCCAATTTTTGGCCTAGTGCCACCATATCCTGCTTGTAATGGTCGGCCTTCTATGCCCTTTGTTGATCTGCACTCATTAGCCCAATGTTTTCCTTTTCTACATTTATGGCATATTCTTGGCTGTCTAGGTTTATCTAATGGAGTCCTTTTCTCATTTTCAGGGTATTGTCTTCTAAAATGTCCTCTCTGGCCACACTTATAACAAGTATCATTATTAGATCTACCTAATTGCACTACAGCTGCCACCAGGCCTGCATTGGTTAACGGGCCCCCTAGTTCTCTGCAAACCTTCATCCAAACTTCTAAACCTTTATGTTTATAGGGTGTAATAGCTGCTCTACACTCCTTAGTGCATTGCTCATACACTAGCTGTTTTACCAAGGGCATAGCTGTATCAGGGTCTCCAAAAATTCTAGTGGCTGCTTTAACGAGGCATGCTACAAAATCTGAAAATGGTTCTGTGGGACCCTGCAAGATTTTCGTAAGATTGCCTGAGACTGCATCTTTGTTCGGCAATGCCTTCCAGGCTTTGGTAGCTACCTCATTTAGGACTGTTTCAGGATAATTTGTTTGATCTAAAGCAAAACATCCTAAACCCGAAGCATGTCTGCGTCCCAATGTCTCTGAGGATCTTGTCCTGTGGCTAAATTTGCTGCTGCCTGACTGTTTGCATATTCATAGGACAAGGACTTCCAGTCTAAATACTGTCCAGATGACAAACAAGCCCAAGTAATATTATTCCAGTCCTCCGGGGTGAGGCAATATCTAGCAAGCACCTCGACCTGTGCAACTACAAAAGCTGCACTCACCCCATAGGTACGGACTGACTCAGCCAGTTGCTTAATAGTTTTAAAATCTATTGGCTCATGATACCATTGTCCCTGGCCATCTAAGAAGACAGGGAAAGTCAGTCCAACTTCCTTCCAAACCTCTGGGCAAAATGAGGTACCTTGTTTATCAGCTTTTGTGGATTCCTTTTTTCCTGTATATTCAGGGTTAAGAGGTGGAGCAGTTAGCACTTTCAATTTTACACTTTTGCCAGCCCCCCCCCCTTTAAAGGATTGGTTTTGTATGACCAATCTGGGTCATACCTATCCCTCTCATACCGAGCTGCCTCTTCTTCTAGGTCAGCTTCCTCATCTTTATCAAGCTCTGAGTCACTGGAGTCAGAACTTGCTGAACTTATTGTTAAGTCTTTTAATGAGGGATATATTTTTGCTATTTCCTTTTCTTTCTCATTATTTCCTTTTCTTTCTCATTATTTCCTTTTCCTTTTGAATTAGCCTTTTCTCCCTTTTCCTTTTCTCTCTCTTTTTCGCCCCTTTTCTTTCTTTTGCTTATGTGTTTCCTATCTTCCTCTGACATACTTTCTTGTTGTTCCGTGAGAATTTTCTGACCTGCTTTAACTGCTTCTATCAAACAAAAGCAGAGGCCAGAAATTACAAAAAAACGAAACAAAAACGCTAAGAGCTACCCACACTGGGTTTATGGGCGAGAAAAACATATCCCCCTTTTTAACCGGGGATCAATTTGGGAGACTTACTGGTACCGTTGTTCCTCAGCTGAAGAGTTCTGAATCCATGAGATCCTCGGGTCCCCGTATGGGCCACCAATTTGTTGCGCTCACCTCGTCTGGCAAGGAAAAACCCAACATGGTTGGATTCTTCTCAACAGCTTTATTGCAGGAACGCCTCAGTGCTACGGGAACCCCGGGAACCCAGGGAGGACTGCTTATATACACCCCAGCACTGGGGAGGGCTATGTGTCCTCCTGGGATTGGTCAGTCTGCCAGAACTTTAATTTACATGCACCCGCTCGGGAGGCGTTGGCGCCAGATTTGGGCTAGCGCCTGCACAGTGGCATTGTTTACGGCGACAGTGTACCAGAGACCGGTGCCATCTTTTAGGCGCCGGCTGCCTACAGGAGGGTATCATCCTGAGTGAGGTAACCCAATCACAAAAGAACTCACATGATATGTACTCACTGATAAATGGAAACTTTAGCCCAGAAACTTAGAATACTCAAGATACAAGATACAATTTGCAAAACACATGAAACTCAAGAATAACGAAGACCAAAGTGTGGACACTTTGCCCCTTCTTAGAAGTGGGAACAAAACACCCGTGGAAGGAGTTACAGAGACAAAGTTTGGAGCTGAGATGAAAGGATGGACCATCTAGAGACTGCCACACCCAGGGATCCATCCCATAATCAGCCTCTAAACACTGACACCATTGCTTACTCCAGCAAGATTTTGCTGAAAGGACACTGATATAGCTATCTCTTGTGAGGCTATGCTGGGGCCTGGCAAACATAGAAGTGGATGGGGCCCCCAATGGAAGAGCTAGAGAAAGTACCCAAGGAGCTAAAGGGGTCTGCAACCCTGTAGGTGCTCATGTCTCTAGCTGCATATGTAGCAGAAGATGGCCTAGTTGGCCATCATTGGGAAGAGAGTCCCCTTGGTCTTGCAAACTTTATATGCCTCAGTACAGGGTAATGCCAGGGCCAAGAAGTGGGAGTGGGAGTGGGTAGGTAGGGGGTGGGGGGTATGGGGAACTTTTGGGATAGCATTTGAAATGTAAATGAAGAAAATACTTAATTTAAAAAAAAAGAAAATCTGAAAAAAAATTAACAACAACAAAACCACTTCCTACAATGATGCACAGCCTGAAGATCCATATAGCCTTTAACTTGCTGTGTAGCTGACAATAACCTTGAACTTGTAGCCCTTTTGCCACTACCTATAGTCCTGGGATTATAGGTATGAGCCACCATGCCCAACATTGTATCTCATCTTAAAGGTTTTTATGCTTTTTAACAATTAAGAAAATGGGTATGTATATGTATATATATATATATATATATATATATATATATATATATATATGTATGTATATGTATTTCTATATAAATATTCTTTCGTCTTTCTTAGATTTATTTATTTATTTTATGAGTGTGAATGTTTTGCCAGCATTTATGTCTGTACACCACGTGCATGACTGTTGTCTGCAGAGGTCAGAAGACAGTGTTGGATCCCCTGGGATTGGAGTTGTGGATGGTTGTGAGCCACCATGTGGGTGCTGAGAATTAACCTGGGTATCCTGCAAGAGCAACAGATGCTCTTAATCACTAACCCTCTTTCTAGTTCCATAAGGGTACATTTTGGATTTGTGTCTTTTCTTGTTCTCTCTCCCTATCTGATTCCAACTTAAGACACCTTCGTACCACATTTACAGGGGAGACTGGGTCACAATGTCTACAGCACTGTGGTGGTTTGAATAGGAATGGCTCCCATAGAATCATGTGTTTGAATTCTTGGCCCACAGGGAGTGGCACTATTAGGAAGTGTGGCCTTTTGGAGTAGGTGTGGAGAAGTGTGTCACTGTGAGGGTGGGCTTTGAGGTCTCTGAAGCTCAATTTAGTTCTCTCTCTGTTACTTGTGGATCAAGATGTAGAACTCTCAGCTCCTTCTCCAGTGCCATATCTGCCTGCAGGATGTCATATTTCTCACCACGAAGATAATGGACTTTATCTCTGAACTGTAAGCCAGTCCCAATTAAATTGTTTTCTTGGGCTGGAGAGATGGCTCAGCAGTTAAGAGCACTGACTGCTCTTCCAGAGGACCTGAGTTTAATTCCCAGCAACCACATGGGGGCTCACAGCCATCTGTAATAGGGTCTGATGCCCTCTTCTGGTGTGTCTAAAGACAGCGATGTAATCACGTAAAATAAACAAACAAACAAACAAACAAATAAATCTTTAAAAAAATGGTTTTCTTTATGAGAGTTGTCATGGCCATGATGTCTCCTCACAGCAATACAATCCTAATACAAGCACTGAATATACAGTAGTGTCACAGGCTACCTTCCTGGAGGTGAATCCTTAGAGCTGACACACCAGGACTATCTTCATTGCTAGGGCTGGAACTCATGTTCTGCAAGCAGCAGGCAGCCTGAGTGAATGGATTTGCAATCAAAATCTTGTCCTTTTTTCTTTCTCTTTATTCCTGCTGATTATATTAATGCTATAATCATAAAATTTGCCTATAAAGCTTAGGTTAAGTTAATCTGACCTTCAAAGCCCTTTCCAAACTGGCTCCTCCTTACCCTCCTAATTCTATAAAGGGCTAACACGGTCTGTTTGGAGCTGAGCCTTGGGGGCTCCCAGAGCAGCTTCTTCTTTGTAGCTGATTGCATTCATTGGTCTGCAAAGTTCTAAGGAGCCCTTTAAGTAGAATCCTTGAGCCCTGTCCGCAGTGGGCAGATGTATGTACACAGGTCTGATTGAGAAGGAAACTAGGTGGTGATGTGGAACCTAAGGGTTCTTTGGAGAGTCAGTTGTGTTGGATGGTGTGTTCCTGGGGCAAACATGTGAAGGAGTCTTTTCCTGAAGTGGACATGGGTGAAAGGCTAAGGCAGACTTGTGAAGAAACGTTTCATTGAAACAGACACGGGTAAATGGATGTTCTGCTAAAGCAAGCACGTGAAAGGACACATGATAAAAGATTTTCCATTAACATCATACAAGTATTGGTCCGCCTTACATTGGGGGATGAGCTCCATAGAGAGAAGCACACCAAGAAACTTCTGGTGGTGTGCTGCACCTTCTTGCTGCTTTGGAGGACTCAAAGTGATGTCAGCTGAGACAGACTCACATGTTGAGGTAAGACCTGTGGAGGACACGTGATGTTTGGAGGGTATAAATAGGACTTGACTGACAGTGATGGAGCCTGGGAGCTTGGCGTGCTGATAGAGCTAGCTATGCAAGAGTTGTTGGTCTCGTGTCTTCGCTGATCTTCACTTCCCTGAGAGGCACAGTTGAGAACTTCTCCTGGTGCCCCTCTTGGTCCCTCCTGCTGACTTGTGCCAATGCTGAGACTTGGTTTTCTCTGCTGCTGATTCCTGTTTGCTCTCCCGACTCTACTAAACAGGACTGCTGCTAGATCTGTGAAGTGTTTGTAAGTGTTTGCTGCAGCTGCTGACCTGTGAACTGAACTGCTGATTTCCAGACAACACAGATGGGAGTTGCTCCAAAGAACCATTTCTAAACAGGTCCATTTCCTCTGTATCCTTTCTATCCCACACCTCTGGTGGGTGGTTGACTAAAAAGGGAGGTTAAAGCATTTAAGAACTATCCTTAATAATAGACTTAAAAAAATTAAAGTTACAAGGAGGAAGCCAGACGTCTAGAAGAACACATTGCTAAGAGGAATAAGTCTGGTGAGGGAATGGACTGGTAGGTGGACCCAGCGCTACACACCTCTATCCTGGAGTTAGACTGTCTGTCTTTAAGACCTGCCTCTAAGCCAGGAGGAGTGGTACATGGCTGTAGTCCAAGCACATGGGAGGCGAGGCAAGAGGATTTTTTTTTTTTTTTTTTTTTTTTTTTTTTTTTTGGTTTTTCGAGACAGGGTTTCTCTGTGTAGCCCTGGCTGTCCTGGAACTCACTCTGTAGACCAGGCTGGCCTCGAACTCAGAAATCCACCTGCCTCTGCCTCCCAAGTGCTGGGTTTAAAGGCGTGCGCCACCACCACCCGGCTGGCAAGAGGATGTTAAGTTGGAGGCCAGCTTGGAACATACAGTAAAAAACCTATCTCAAAACAAATAAAACCCAAAGCCCCCAAACAAACAGCACATGTATAAAACAGAACAAACAAACAAACACCACAAAATAAAATAATGAAACAAAATAGAAATACCCACTTCCTACTTGTGTGTGCTCCCAGGTCTGGTTCTTCATCCTAACCCCTCTTTCTTTTCTGAGGAAATTGGATGTAGTCGTAGCCCCTGCTTCATGGGTCCCTGTGACATGACATCAACTGGGCCATGACTGTGTCACCACTTCTTGCCTTTAGCATAGCAGTGAGGGGTGACTATGTCACTAGCTGTGAGGGGTGCCTCTGTGTACTAGCTGATGCTCAGGATTTTAGTTTAAAGTGCAGGGACTCTAACCCAGGTCTTTATTCACAATAGCCAGCATTCTCTTAGGGCTACGTACACAGACCAGAACTCTTTGAATTTCTTTACTGGCTTCTCTTGTCACAACCAAAATTCTGAAAACACTCCATTAGCAATAACCAAATCCCTCTAATTCCAGGTACTTAGGAAGCTGAAGCAGGAAGATTACAAGCTCAAGGGCTGCCTAGGTGGCAGAATATTTTCCTCCTGTGGGGCAGACCCTGGGTTCAGTTCCCAGCAGGAGAAAGGCTACAGACCTAATCAAAACCTTCATTTCTTTTTATTGTTTTTAAAATACTTACTTTATTTATATGTGTGTTTTCATACTCATGTGCACACAGAGGCAAGAAGGAGGCATCAGATGGTTTGAAGTCAGAGGTATTTGCAAATCATTTGATGTTGATGCTGGGATCTAAACCCTGGCCTTCCGGTAGAGCTGCAAGCACTCTTGGCCATTGAGCTGTCTATCCAGCCCCACTTTAATACACTACCAGAGCTGGCAAAGTGGCTGAGGAGTGAGTGAGTTTGTCCCCTGAACACACTACAAAGTAAAAGGAGAGAAATGAGATCTGTCTCTGTCTCTGTCTCTGTCTCTGTCTCTGTCTCTCTCTCTCACCACCATGCCCCATGACTTGAGACTGATGTTTGCAATCTACACGGTGGAAGGAGAAAACCTGCTCCTGTAAGTTGTGAACTCCACCCTCACAAAAAAAAACAAATGCCATTTTAGAAATCACTTAAAATTATATATGGGTATGAAATTATCAAAGAACAAAACTAGTCAAAAAAAAAGAGCCATTTTTTTAAAGTCACAAGGCAAAAAAGTAGTTTTTAAAACAGAAGCTGCATTTTAAAAAGTTAAAAAGTCCCCTAAGGGATTCATGTTTATGTTAATATTGAGGAGTTACTAATCTCCACATATGAACAGAAGCCCTGAAGCCATTAAGCTTTTTGGTAGTCCCCAACCCCTTTTTTCCCAGAGCTTTCCAGGACCACTGGCCCAAGTGGATTAGGGGACCTAGAGATCACCTGATAGCATCTCTTTGCCTTCCCATGTACTTACACACTTAAGCAGGATATTGGTTGTCATGGTAATTGGAGGCAGCTATGGGATGGAGTCCGCGAAATATGCTTCAAAACTTTGCTTGCCAACTGGAACCACCTGAGAGAGATTCTCATACAATCGCTATAGAGGGCCACCTCAGCACTGGGATGTTTTTAGGTTAGGTTTCCTCAAGACATTCCTACACAGCTCTTGAGCGCTGCTGTAAGAACTTTTTAATTTTGGTTAACACGATTTGGAGAACTGTGTGCTCAAAGACATTTTAAAACGTGTTTCCCGTGGTCCATGGAGTTTAGGGCTCTCCAGGGATACTTGCACAGCGTTCTTATCAGAATCAGAGGAGTGGGTGGGAAACCGTCATGGTAATGAGCACCCAGCAGCTCTGCTGTGTTCCAGACAGTGGCTTTCAGAGAGCTGCAGGGCTATAAAACCTGCTGCAGTGGCCTGCTTTGTCACCCTTCCATTGACAGAAGTGCACCTGTCCTTATCTACAGGGAACTAAACTGTCAAAAGACCCAATAAACGCCGGTCTCCGAGCTGCTCTAAACCACCCGGAAGGGAAATCTTCCCTTACCAGACTACAGAATGCCTGTAGTCTGGAGCCTAGAATGGGCCCTCAGCACACGGCGTCACTATTAACTAAAGAAATAAACGCTTAAATAACTCGGAGATGGTGGAACCTGGAAGCTGGTTGTCTCCCTCAAGTCCTTACTTTTTAATTTCCTCCTTGTGTGTGTGCACATGTGTGTGTGTGTGTGTCTGTGTGTGTGTGTGTGTGTGTGTGTGTGTGTGTGTGTGTGTGTGTGTGTGTGTGCATGTGTCACGGTGGGCACGTGGAGTTGGTTCCAGGATCCAACTCAGCTTGTCAGGTTTGGTGTCATGTGCCTTCACCCAGTGAGCATCTCACAGACCCCTGCAAATCCTTATTTTTGACTCAGACTTACAAATATTCAGCTAATGCAATATTCTTTGCTTCAAGGAACTTAACATGGCAATCAGATAATTTTGGAAGTGGTTATTCACTCTATAAAAAGAGACATTGATTTATGAAAATGACTGATTAGAGCAGTGTGGTTTTTGGACCAGGAGCAGCACCTAGAATCTGTTCAAAATTTGACCTGTGGAGTTGTATCCGAAACTCTGGGAGTGAGACCCAGAAATACTGTGTGTGTGTGTGTTGCTATATAGCCCAGGCTGGCCTCAGAGTTTAGATCTGCCTCAGCTTTCCAAGAGTTAAGATCACTGGTGTGAGTCACCGAGCCCAGTGGCAATCTCACATGTGATTTCATGCTAAGATTGAAAACTGCAGCGGAGTTGTTTAAGTCAAAGTTCCCATCTGATAATAAGATCAATGTTTAAGAATACACATAGAGGGTATCATCTACCACTTATGGTAGTGTATCCCCGTACATCTTTAGAAAGCTACTAGATTATACTGAAAGGTATATTTTACATGTTAATATGCATAATTTGTTTATATTGGTGTAAGCAACTATATAAAGCCAGATGTTATAGTGCACACTGGAAATCCCAGCACTCAGGAGGCCAAGGAGGATCACTGTGAGAAGAACCTGGTATACACAGCTTAAGGCCATGCTGGGGTTACATAGTGAGACCTTGGCTCAAAAAAGTCCATAATTTAAAAACAGATTGAAAATATCACATTGCATTGCACATGGTGAAGGCGTTTCATTTCGTGACATTTCTTTAGTAATATACAGGGCCACAATCTAAAATACATCTCATTTGAAAGCAAAAAACTACAGTTCTTGGGAGGCAGAAGCAGGCAAATCTCAGTGAGTTTGAGACCAGCTTGATCTAAATAGTGAGTTCCAGGGCTATGCAGAGAGACTGTCTCAAAACACAAAGTATTTCGTGTGTATGGGTGCTCTCCCTACATGTATATCTGTGTACCACATGCATGTCTGATACCCTTGGAGGCCAGAAGAGGGTATCAGGTTTCCTGGGACTAGAGTTATAGATGCTTGTGAGCCCCCACAGATTTTGGAAATCAAACTAGGGTCCTCTGCATGAGCAGCCAGCTCTTACCTTCTGAGCCATCTCTCCTGCCTAAGATTTTAATACTTTTATTTAATGTGGATGCTGCCTGCGTGTATGCTGCATTGTAGAGAGAATGGAGATGAGGGAGGTGAAGAGAAGACTCAGATCATAAGAGCATTGGCTACCCTTTCGAGAACCCCAGAAGAGCAGCCTGTGCTCTTAACCACTGAGCTATCATCGCTCTGGCCCCAAGTATGTTCTTGATGTGAATCGTAGTCAACAAAATGTTTGAAAAGTGCATCTGTCCAGGGCTTGGTAATTGTTTCTCATTCATGTGAACAGGGAATGTCCCACAAGCTGATAGGCAGAAGGTTATATTCTGAAACAGCTTTTTATTTCTGTAGTCCTGTACAGACAAGTGATTGTCTTGTTTGCTCGGAGTTTAATGAGAGATGTAGATACTTGTACCATTTAGGCTAGACTCCAAATCTTCGCTAGATTGTAAATATGTGTGTATATGAGAGTTCGAGAGAGTTACCTAATGGAAGTAAATAATTTAGCATCTACCTCCCATCAATAAATGATCACTACCCAGACTGAAACAAACCAATGCTATGAATTCGAGGTCTACTGTGGCAGGAGAGTCGCTTGTGTTTGACCGAGACTCATAGTCAGGCTGGAAGGTAAGAGACACTTAGCATAAAGAGAGGCCTTCAGAGACTTAGCAGAAAGGGAGGCCTTGGGTATCCTCTGAATGTTGTTTAGGGTATGGAGAAGCTAGAGACAGGCAGACTAGAAGCTGGGCATTCTGTTTGCTTTGGGGAGTGTGTTTGCCTAATTGATCCCGATTTGGAAGTGAAGCAAAAACCATGTGAAGCTAATAGCCACTCACCAAGTCTTGAAGTTCAAGGCCAACTGTAGCAGAGGGTGAAGCTTGCCTTCTTGGACTGGTTGCTGGAAGAGTTGTTCGTTGCAGTTCTGTTCTTATGGAGTCTGGCCATTGTCTCACTGTTTGGCAAAGCAATGACCTAACCTGCAGGGCAAGTTTACTCATTCAAGACTTCTGAGCTCTTGCCAGCTTGTCCAGTGAATCAGATATTAAAGTGAGGGCTGGGTTTAGTCAGTCTGTAGGTCATAGTTCCTTCCCACTGCTGAATTAGGGATGGCAGTGATGGCTCAGAATAATATGTTTTGGTGGGCAAGGAAGTTTTGCCTATGCTGCCTGGAGTCAACCATGACTCTACAGTTGCTATAGCCTCCTTTTTAAAGAAAAAATATTTATTTATTTTATGTATATGAGTACTCTGTTTTCATGCACACCAGAAGAGGGAATCAGGTTCCACTACAGATGGTTGTGAGCAACCATGTAGTTGCTGGGAATTGAACTCACAACCTCTGGTAGAACAGCCAATCTCTTAACTACTGAGCCACCTATCCCCCTATCATCTCTTCTTGAATGAGGGATATTCTAACTTGCTGTATAGTTGTCCCTATATGTGGTTACTTCTAAGAATATTCATTCTACCCCAGGGTCAGACTCACATATCATCCAGCCTGGCTTTCAGTCTGTGTCAAACACAAGTGACTCTTTCTGATCTGTTCCTGTCTGGATGGTGAACATTTATTGATGGGAGATAGATGCTAAAGTAAATTACTTTTAGTAGTTAACTCGCATATACAGATATTTATAATCTATAGATGCCTAAGTGGCACTAGGTCCTACATCTCTCCTCACCAAAGGACCATGAAGGGATAATGATTCACACTGTGGACAGATCATAGGAGGAACTGTATTGGCAATGGAAAAGCATTGTTTGGAATCTATGGAGCCGGAAACTACTGTCAGATTCAGAAATTGTAAGCAGAAAGTGTGATACCCTTTGTTTGGCCTTGAAAAAAAGTACTCAACATGTTGGTTATATACAATAATAAATGTCTGGAATTTTCTTTTCTAGGCTGAGGTGTATTTCAGTGGTAGAACACTTATTTGTCTGGTATACACAAAGCTCTAGGTTCAACTCCTTAGCTCCAACTTGGATGGAAATCTTGCAAAATAGAACTGACCAGAACTAAGGCTAGGAATCCAGTTCAGTGGCAGAATACTTTCTTAGTGTGTGCGACACCCCAGATTTTGGGATTGGCATTGAAAATGAAAAGTTTACCAAAACCTGTCTGTTTATACAAAAAATTTTTTGTATAAGTTTTTTTCTTTTATTGACTATTTTCTTTGTTTATATTTAAAATGTTATCCCCTTTCCAGGTCTTCCCTCTGGAAACCCTCTATCCCCTCTCCCTGCCTCTATGAGGGTGCTTCCTTGCCCACCCACCTACTCCTGCCTTCCTGCCCTGGCATTCCCCTACAGTGGGACATTGAGCCTTCACAGGATCAAGGGCCACTCTTCACAGTGATGTTCCACAAGGCCAGCTTCTGCCACATATGCAGCTGGAGCCCTGGGTTCCTCCATGTATATTCTTTGGTTGGTGGTCCAGTTTCCTGGAGCTCCACAGGGTTAGGCCAGCTGACACTGTTGCTCCCCCCATGAGACTACAACCCCCCTCAGTTCCTTCAGTCCCTTCTTCAACTCCTCCATCAGGGACCCCATGCTCAATCCAATGGTTGGCTGCAAGCATCCACCTCTGTACTTGTCAGGCTCTGGCAGAGCCTCTCAGAAAACAGCTATATCAGGCTTCTATCAGCAAGCACTTCCTGGCATCCACAATAACATCTGGGTTTGGTGACTGTATATGGGATGGATCTCCAGGTGGGACAGTCTCTGGATGGCCTTTCCTTCAGCTTCCACACTTTGTCTCTATATTTCCTCCTGTAAGTATTTTGTTCCCCCTTCTAAGAAGTACTGAAGCATCCACACTTTGGTCTTCCTTCTTCTTGAGCTTCATATGGTCCTTCCTTATCTTTTTTTGATAACTTTTGGTTGAAAGTTGATTCTATTTGATATTAGAATGGCTACTCCAGCTTGTTTCTTGGGACCATTTGCTTGAAAAATTGTTTTCCAGCCCTTTACTTTGAAGTAGTTTCTGTCTTTGATTTGACACTGAGGTGGGTTTCCTGTATGCAGCAAAATGCTGGGTCCTATTTAAGTATTATTGCTGTTATTTTTGTTATTAAAAGTGGAATTATGTTTGTGTGGATATCTTCTTTTGGGTTTCTTAAAAGATTACTTTCTTGCCTTTTTTAGGGTGTAGTTTCCCTCCTTGTGTTATCCTCTGTAGAGCTGGATTTGTGGAAAGATATTGCATAAATTTAGTTTTGTCATGGAATATCTTGGTTTCTCCATCTACGGTAATTGAGAGTTTTGCTGGGTATAATAGCCTGGGCTGGCATTTGTGTTTTCTTAGGGTCTGTATGACGTCTTCCCAGGATCTTGTAGCTTTCATAGTCTCTGGTGAGAAGTCTAGTGTAATTCTAATAGGTCTGCCTTTGTATGTTACTTGACCTTTTCCCCTTACTGCTTTTAATTTCTTTCTTTTGTGCATTTGGTGTTTTGACTTTTATACGATGGAAGGGATTTCTTTTCTGGTCCAATCTATTTTGAGTTCTGTAGGCTTCTTGTATGTTCATGGGCATCTCTTTCTTTAGGTTTGGGAAGTTTTCTTCTATAATTTTGTTGAAGATGTTTACTGGCCCTTTAAGTCGGGAATCTTCACTTTCTTCTATACTTACTATCTTTAGGTTTGGTCTTCTCATTGTGTCCTGGATTTTCTGGATGTTTTGGGTTTGGAGCTTTTTGCATTTTGCATTTTCTTTGACTGTCATGTCAATGTTTTCTATGATATCTTCTGCCCCTGAGATTTTCTCTTCTATCTCTTGTATTCTGTTGTTGATGCTTGCATCTATGACTCCTAATCTCTTTCCTAGATTTTCTATCTCCAGGGTTGTCTCCCTTCATGATTTCTTTATTGTTTCTATTTCCATTTTTAGATCCTGGATGGTTTTGTTCAATTCTGTCACCTGCTTGATTTTATTTTCCTGTAATTCTTTAAGGGATTTTTATGTTTCCTCTTTAAGGGCTTTTAGCTGTTTACCTGGGTTCTCCTGTATTTTTAAAAGGGAGTTATTTATGTCCTTCTTAAAGTCCTCTATCATCATCATTAGATGTGATTTTAAATCAGTGTCTTGCTTTTGAAGAAAGAAAAAGAAAATTGTTCTAGGTTTGCTCTTATATTTCTAACTTCAACATTCCTGGCCACCATGTATAAGCACAAGATATAACTGAGATGGAGAAACCGCAGCATTTGTGCATGTGTAGGAAAAACCCAGAGAGTATCTATAGGGTTTCCAAGCATCAGCTGGAAGGTTTGGAGCACATCATGATGAAGGGACTACTCTATTGGGATGTGGGTGTGGGTGTGGATGTGTGTGTGTGTGTGTGTGTGTGTGTGTGTGTGTGTGTGTGTGTGATAGAACTAACTGTACATACCTACTTAATAATTTGGTTTCTTCTAGTCTCTGCAGTTAACTTCACCACACAGAAATCTGAATAATGTCATTACAGCCACACAAACACTTTGGCATGCATAAATGAAAGTCAATTCCAGTAATACAACATCGACTTACCAATAAATGAAAGAGTCACTCTAAGGAAAAAGCAAATTATTAACAGAAGCCCAAAAATAAGCTTTCTGTACCTCTGTACCTGAGAGAAAATAAACTACCAAGAGGTTAAAATGAAAGTGATTCAATTTTGCTCTTGCAGACATATTCACAAATGATATTAAAATACATTTTAACATATGCTGAAATTAAGGACAATAAGTGTTTGTGGCTCATTTTCTTTCATATTCATTTACTATTATTAACAATTTCACTAAAATGATCTCTTAAAAGAAATAGTTTTGTAAGTTAATATCATCAGTAGAAGGACCTGCAGTCCCAGTGCTTATGAGGTAGAAAAAGGAGAGGCAGGAATTCATGGTCAGTCTCTCTCTCTCTCTCTCTCTCTCTCTCTCTCTCTCTCTCTCTGAGACAGGGTCTTACCATGTAGCTCTGGCTGTCCTGGAACTTGCTTTTAGATCAGACTGTCCTGAAACTCAGAGATCTACTAGCCTCCACCTCTGGAGTGTTGGGCTTAAAGGAGTGTGCTGGAGTTAAAGGCACATGCCACCATAACTGGCAGGAGTTATAATCGCTAATTTATTTTGCCATAAGTTTATGAAACAGATCTATTATCTTTGCAGAAATGCTGAGTTAAACATAAATGGAGTTATAAAAAAATCCAGTTCAATATCCTGAAAACATGCAAGGACTTGACAAGAGAGCCTACCCAAGGCAAAGGCTACCTGCTGCAGAGGAGCCAAGTCTGTGAGTGGTGCATGTTTTCAGTAAGGCTGTGTGTCAGCAAATAATGGGAGCAGAGCTCTCCAGTGGCAGCCCTCTTCCCCAGCAGCGTCAGGAGGTCCCCTAGAGTTTAGGGACCACCACTCAGGCTCAATTAGGACTCATGGGTTTGTTTTTCAAAAAGAATTCTGGAACTAAACTAAAGAAAGTGGAGGGTTGGTGTTTTTTTTCTTCTCTTTTCTTTTCTGTCAATTCTACTGGAACTGAGACTTAAGCGTGAGGTCAGGAGAAAGAGTGTTTGGAACTGCAGCTGGACAGAGAGCAAGGGCTTGGGGCCACTCAAAGACAGCCATGGCTGACTGTTTGATACAATAGTCATACGAGATTTTGATGGAGTTTGAAGTTACTATGTTTCCACAGGATGGTTCCTGGGCACATTTTGTGGCATTACAGTCAGTAGGAAAAGTCTGGTCCCCAGAGATGTTGGATAGATTTACTGTAAATAGTATTGTTTGTGATTTTTCTGGCAATGTCTGGGCAAAGGAATGAGAGCCTGCCTGGGTCATATATGTTCAGGCCGTAAGTTTGGGTTGTTGCTACTTTAACATGAAATATCTATGTCTGAAATGAATGTCAACTCTAGGTCAGCATCCTAGACAAAAATGTTGAGTTCTTGATTCTCACCTGCTGACAGGCTTTTTTTTTTTTTTTTTTTTTTTTTGATAGTTTCATTGTATAGCCCTGGCTGGCCTCAAATGCACAGAGATCTGCCTGCCTCTGCTACCTGAGTGCTGGCATTAAGTACTCTGGGATGAGGTCCCCTTTTCTGTCTTCAATCTCCCAAATTCCCTGTCTATCCTGCCTCAGGATGGCCCTAGTTCTGTTCTGATTTCATAGTCCAAGTTTCTTTTCCACTTCTAAGTTTCCCTCTTACAATAAAGTCCTTGGAAACTTTACGGGGGAGTGGGGGGGGGGGAACAAGGCAGAAAAATGTAGCAAAAGTGGCTTTCAGAAATGTGCTGTTAAATTGGAATTTGAAAGGGGAGACAGAATACTTGTGAACATAATCTAGTATAAGGGGAAGCATGACTCATTATGATAAATACTGGTTTTGAGACATTCAATGAAAGAGCTTGTGTAACCAGATTTCCTCTCAGACAATGGAAGGCATATTGAAAAGCCATGTAGTTAACTGACTAGTCTTGAAACAATCCTTAAACGCTGGTGCTGGTGTACAGCTTTATTCCCAGCACTCAGGAGGTAGAGGCAGGCTGATCTCTGTGAGTTCGAGGCCAACCCTGGCTAAAGAGTGAGTTCCGGGACAGCCAGGGCTACACAAAGAAACCCTGGCTCAAAAAGAAAAAAAAAAAAACACCCCCCCCAACAAAAAGCAAAGTAAACAAAACAACAACAAAACGGGCAGTTAAGAGCACTGAATGCTCTTCTGAAGGTCCTGAGTTCAAATCCCAGCAACCACATGATGGCTACAGTGTACTCATATACATAAAAATAAAAAATGAATCTTAAAAAAAAATACAGCAGAATGTTTGTACTTGCGCGGTAGCTTCTCTTTTTAAAGATATTGCACAGTTTCCTTTACTATTCACAGCGGTCCTGTGTAAAGTGCCCTGTGTCCTCTTGATCCACAGAGGGCAGTGCAGACACTGGGACCCACCCTGCTAAGGCCACCACTGGACTCTGGTGGGATCTTTGCAAGGTTAGAGGACTATCCTGCAGTTCAGCTGACTCCAGCTTGAGATTCGGTGGCCAGGAGCAGAGAGTGACTGCCTCTTCAGATTGCCCACAGGTTGCAGGGGAGTGCCAGCGGCTCTTTGGGGCGTCAGAGCGATCTGGGTTTGGATCCTCAAGCCCTGAGCAAACCCAAACCATTGAGCGTTACCTCTGGAAAATGTTTTGAGTCTGAATTTTCTCATCAATAGAGCATATATGACATTGGTTCTCAATATGTGGGTCCTGACCCTGTTAAGGGGGAGTTATCAAAAGACCGTTTTAGAGGGAGTATATATATCATGCACATCATATATTTACATTACAATTCGTAACAGTAGTAAAATTACAGTTATGAACTAGAAATGAAAATAATTTTACGGTTCGGGGTCACGACAACATGAGGGACTGTATTAAAGTGTGGCAGCATTAGGAAGGTTGAGAGCCACCGATCTATATTTTGCTTTATTTCATGTTTTACTGACAAATTGAAGACATGATCGCTTGGGTCACAGAAAGCATTAGTGAACTGGCAGCTCCAAATACCAAGGCTTTGGAACTCTGAGGAGTTCCTTGCTCCCTATTCTTTTCATTTATTTATTTTTCCTTGCTCCCTATTTTAATGGCACTTGTTTCCATGAGGTTCACGTGGAGGAAAAGTGAGAGGGATAGGAGAGAGTGGAGAGGTTTGGCAACCTCGCTTAGGTTGCAAAAGCTCAGGTCCCAATCGCACCTAGGACGCTCGCCTCTGCTCACTGCTTGGGGGACCCTGGCAAGAAAGCTCCTGGAATCCGGGAAGGGTGCTGGGAAGGAAAGCCTGGTAAGCAGGGGGCGGGACCCGGGGGCGGGCTTATGGAAAACAGAGGGCGTGGTCCGTGGCTCAGGGGCGGGGCCGCGGGCGGGGTCCAACAGAGTTTCTTTGCTGCGCGCGCCACGTCTCCCTCAGTGAGCGTGTGGAGGAGACGGCCGGGGAGGGAACAGCCGCGTGGGGCGGGAACTAGCTCCTCTCGCGAGAGTTGGCGACGGCCGCGGCGGCGGCGGCGGCGTGTCCGTGAGAGCGGCGTGGGGGCGGGGAGGAGAGCGGCGGCGGCGGCGGCGGCGGCGGCGGTAGCGGCGTCCGAGCTACGCCACACGGGGCCGGGGCGCTGGGAGCCGGGAGCCGGAGCGCAGCGCGGGGTCGTGGCGACGGCGGTGAGGGGAGCGCGGCGGAGGAGGCGGAGCCATGGCGGGCCAGCAGTTCCAGTACGATGACAGCGGGAACACCTTCTTCTACTTCCTCACCTCCTTCGTGGGGCTCATCGTGATCCCCGCCACCTACTACCTCTGGCCGCGAGACCAGAACGCGGGTGAGTCCCGTCGGCGGCCCGCTCTGGCGCGCTCGGGCGGACGCTCCGCTCCGCTCTTCTCCGCTCCGCTCCGGGCCGCGCCGTCCTGCCCGCCGGTGCTGCTCCGCGTCCCAGGGACGCCGCCTGGGCGGCGGGGCCTGAGGGCCGCTGTCCACGGGGCCGGAGCTCGGCGGCGATTTCCGGGGCTGTCCGCCCGCCTGCGTGGTCCGCGGGAGTTTGGCGGGGATCCGATCCGCATTGTTCTGGACGCCCCTCGCCTGCCGCCTCTTTGTCTCCCCAGCCTCGGCTTTGTTGGGTGTTCTTTCTGGAGGGAGCGGGCTGGGCTGGGACGGGGGGCGAGAGAAGAGTTGGCCGAGGGGGAATAAGAGCGTGTGGGCACAACTCCGCATCCTTCGCTCCCGTCACCCTTTCTCCCTCTTGTCCCGGTGTCCCCGCTGCAGCTGTTGGTACAGATGTTTGGGGGCACCCCTAAGCTGGGTGTCATGTTTGGGACTTCCAAGTGAGCTCACCAGCAGCCCACCCCGTCACTTCCTCCGGTTGCTTTTTTCATTTGTTCAATCACATCGTGGGGGTTGGAGAGCGCTGCCGTTATTCCTTTTATAAAAGCACAAATAGGATTTTCTCCGTTTCCTTTCCTCTGGAGTTTCCTGTTTACAACGGAAAAGTGCAGGCATGAAGGATTAAGCGGGATTCGTTGATGGAAGGAGGTAGTTGGTGGGGTCGCAAGCTCCTTTGCTTTTAGTTCTCGAGTCTTTCCACATTAAAGGTCGCGTCAGAACGCAACCCAGTGCAGTTTCCGGGGATGTTAGGTTTAAGATTGTAATGTTGGATTCTGTGTTGCACTTTACTAAGACATATGGCACCGGTTATTCTTAAAGCTGATGGCACTTACAGCAAGCGCCTAATGGGTTATTTCTGGTGGTGGTAACCATAATTAGTAGGTTTCGAGTATAACAGCGGCTCTGGGGGAGAGCGTTCTGTGTCTGCTAAGTTGCTTTTAGGTTGGGTGTGGTGATGATCTAAGTTGTCTAGGTTGTGCACTGCAGCTTGGGAAGAATTGTTAGCAGTGAAGCTCAGGACTTGTTACACTTTGAAGAGAGAGTTCAATGTCCTATAAAATTATCTAGTTTCATAATAGAACTCAAGTAAATTTAAGATAAAGAGCAAGCAACACTTGCATCTCTTTTGTACATTTCACAATAAGCGGAGTAGCAACAATTTACCCAAAGTTACTAGCCTCCGTCGTTTCTCATTCTGGGTTGCTTTATGAAATTTTCACTTCGGACTCTTGAGTTCTGTGTTTCCAAGTTTGTTTAGATATATATATATATATTTTTAAATCAGTGGCTGTATGTACTTTTGGTGTCATAATACAGAAAATGTTTTTTTTTTTTCCTTGACTGCTCGCCCACTTAAGCCAATTTTTTCAGTATTTTAAGTTAAATGCCCAGTGTGATGGCTCACAAATATTATTCCAGGCCTTTGAGAGGTGGAGGCAGGATGATTAATAAGAGTTCAAGGCCACTGACATAGGCTGCATAGTGAGTTCAAAGTCAGTCTGGCAACCTGAGAGATGTCCTCTCAGAAATAGGCCGGCAAGATGGCCCAGCAGGTAAAGGGCCCTGGCGCTTACCTGGCAACTTGATTCAGCTCCTTGGAACTACAGGTTGAAAGGAAAAACTGACTCTTAAGTAGTCCTCTGACGACCTCAGAGGACTACATCCACTCCCATACTTAGTGATTAAATAAAAAGAAAAAAAGAAACAAAAGCAACAAGGAGGGAGGGCCCACTTTTCAGTAGTCATTTGTTCACTGCTTTTAGAAGATAAAGGGGTGTTGGGATGGTGGGTTGAATATAAGGTCTTCTTTAAAAGGTGGTGAGGAACTTGGTATGGGACGGCACATTTCTTTAATCTCAGTACTTGGGAGACACAGGCAGGCAAAACTGAGTTTAGAGTCTTTGCCATATTTGATATGGCAACTGAACTTATTTTGTGAACATTATTAGTGGAATCTTTTTGTCTTGGTTTTAATGTTTTGAGTGGGGCTAAGTATACTTAATTCATACTCCTTTTAATAGCAAAAGGTCCTCTGGGCTCTTTGCATATTGGCTGATAAACTGGATCTATAGAATGACATGAAGGGTATAGATTTCCTTATAAGAGTGATTCTCAGGAGAGGCTACACGGTAAAGGAACTCAGGAACTCAGGGAGCTCGTATGTATATACGGTACTTTCCGTACTTTGTAACAAAAGGTCTAAATTGTAACTAAACTTGAGAGGGCTGCCCTGAGAACTTTCTTGGAATTGGCTTTTGCTGGAGTTAGTTGGGTAGTACATTTGTTTTGGTGTGAGCTTTTTGCTAAAAAACAAAACAAACAACCCCCCCCAACCAAACTACCCCTCCCAAACCAAAACCAACAGAAAACCAGAAATTAGGACCAGAGAGTTGGCTTAGTGGGTTAAAAGCATTTCCCCTATAAACCTGACCATCTGAGTTTGATCCTGGACCCTTTTGGGAGAACCAAAACTAGAAACTTGTCCTCTAACCTCACACATAGATACTGGTCTACATGGATATTACCATCATAGAATAAAAACAAGAATTAATGCCCTAACCTTTTTGATTTCCATAGCTTAAAGAATCACTTATAGAGCAGTGCTTAAAGCTCTGGTAGTTGAAAGTAATACTTTGTGTCAAGACAACTCAGATTTTGATTTTGATTTATGTGTATGAGTGTTTTGCCTACTTGTCTGTAGGTGTACCATGTGAGTGCCTGGTGCCTGAGGAGACAGAAGATGGTATCAGATCCTCAGGAAGTCAAGATAGAGTTATGTATGGTTGTGAGCCACTCTGTGGGTGCTGGAAACAGAGTCCCAGGTCCTCTGTGGGAGCAGAAAGTGCTCCCTAATTTATAAACCATCTCTCCATTCCCAAAGACAAGTTTAAATGCAGTTTATAAGCAGTATATTGTAGTTATCCATTCATAGATTCCAAAGTAGTTACTGTGATCTGAGTCTTTAGTATTTTAGACATTCTTAAAATTCTGAAATAGTTGCAGTTCCCTCAGCCACTTCCTACACATATACAGTTCCCACCAATACTGTACTGTGACTTTGTATGTGCATTGCCATTTTATTCTTTCTGTAAGCCTACATTTCTGGTTTGATTTAGTTTGGCCTCCCAAATGCTGTGATCAAAGGCATGTGCCACCACCTATGCACAGCCTATTTATTTATACCTTAAAAAATAACGTTTGAATGGTGTGTGTGTGTGGGGGAGTGTGTGTGGTGGGGGAAGGGTAGTACGAATATGTGAGGGTGCGTTCCTGTGGAGTCCAGTACAAGGTTTCAGATTCCCCTACAGCAGGAATTATCTACCAGGTAGTGGTGACCTGTCTGGTATGGGTGATAGGAACCAAACAGAGATTTTCTGGAAAAGTGAGCACAAATGCTCTTTTTTGTTTTGTTTTTGTTTGTTTGTTTGTTTGTTTTGAGGTAGGATTTCTTTGTGTAGTCCTTGCTGTCCTAGAACTTAATTTATAGGCCAGGCTACAAACTTTGCAGAAATCTGCCTACTAGTCTAATGAGCACTGGGGTTAAAGGTGTGTGCCACCACCACCCAGCCTGGGTGCAAATACTCTTAATCTGTGTGTGCCATCTTTCAGATGTCTGTTTAGTTTCAGATTCCCTGACCTTTTTCAAAACTGCCTGATTTTGAAACCTGGCCTGGCAGGTTACTGTGTGGATTTTGTATTTCAGCATGGTCCTCTGTAAATTAGGGATAGAGAAGTCTCTTTTTATAGAGTTAGAATGGAGATTAAACTGGGCTTTATGGTAAGTGTTGAGAACAGTGTTTGACGTGCAGTGATACTGTTATCACACAGTTTTGATTTATTACTTAGGTACTCAAGTTTTTTTATTGTTTGAAAGGTTAGTGAAATGTTTTAAAATGTTACTTGTTTTCTCAACTAGCATATAAGTCAATCACCTTTTATTTGAGGATGTGAGTAGTTCCATTTATATCCTTTAGTACTATAATAGGAAAATCCCAGTTTAAAAAGGTTTCAGATCTAGCCTAGTCTCTATTTTAGTTAACTCTGAACTTCAAGCTTCCTCTCCTAGGGGTTAAAATAATAGCTTGCCATAAGGAATCAAGAACTGGGTGCTGGGGACATGGGTAAGAGCACTGACTGCTCTTCCGAAGTTCCTGAGTTCAAATCCCAGCAACCACATGGTGGCTCACAGCCATCCGTAATGAGATCATCCTCTTCTGGTGAGTCTGAAGACAGCTACGGTGTACTTATGTATAATAATAAATAAATCTTTGGGCTGGATCGAGCAGGGACTGAGCGAGCAGAGTTGACCAGAGCAAGTAGAGGTCCTAAAAATTCAATTCCCAACAGCCACATGAAGACTCACAACCATCTGTACAGCTACAGTGTACTCATATACATAAAATAAAATAAATAAATCTTAAAAAAAAAAAGACCCTCTTAAAAAAGGAATCAGGAACTGGTTATGAGGCTGGCTTGTGGTGCACACCTGTAAAGCCAGCATTTGGGATGGAGGCTGAGGTAAAAGGATTGTGAGATTGCAGGTCATTCTGGGCTATTAAATGAGACGTTATCTCAAAAACAGAAAACCTCGAACCAACCAGGTCTCCCAAGGTGTTTAGAGGAGGGGGAAAAAAAGGGTATGTGTAAATATGCCTGCAAAACTACAATAGAAGTTCTTCCATTTGGCAAATAATGTTTTCAGTTTTTTTTTTTGTTTTGTTTTTTTTGTTTTTTTTTTTTCTTCGAGACAGGGTTTCTCTGTGTAGCCCTGGCTGTCTTGGAACTCACTCACCTTGTAGACCAGGCTGGCCTCGAACTCAGAAATCCACCTGCCTCTGCCTCTCAAGTGCTGTGATTAAAGGCGTGTGCCACCACGCCCAACATGTTTTCAGTTTTTGTAGATGCTGCTGCTAGGTGATAGATAGATTGTTTCCAGTCTTAGTGTTTTTTTCTTAAGCTGTAAATACCCAGTGCAGAAAAACACAAAGGGGCTAGAGACATCTCTACTAGTACAAGCTGCTAAGCTTGATAGCTTAGATTCCATATTTGGAGCCCACGTGGTAGAAAGAGAGAACTGACTCCTGCAGGTTATCCACAAAAGCTGCATATTCACCATGGTTCCTACACACACACACACCATTTTTTTTTTTTTTTTTTTTAGGGATGGATGTTCAGCAGTTCTTGCAGAGGACCACAGTTCAGTTCCCAGAGAGGGTCCAACACATTCTTCTGGCCTCACTGTGTACCTGTATGAGTGAACAAATAAATGAATGAAGACATGATGCTAGAGAGTTTAGGATAGGGAGCAGGGTATGCTAGCCAGGGTGGTTCTGAAACAGGTACTGGTGATACTGAGAGAGGCTGGTGGACAGCATCAGCTTGGCTGTATTCACCTCAGCAATTTGTCCTCTGAGTTTGAGGTATGATGCCACATATGTGCCCCTTCAAAAAATGAAATACACCTTTAAAAACTAAAAAGCATGAAGGAATGAACAGAACAAAAGCTGATCTTTTTTCTCTTATAGCCATGATCTTATTGTATTTAAACTATGAATCCTTCCACTGAATATTCCTGCTGTGCCCCCAAAATTTTTGGTATGTGCTGTTTTCTTTTTTTCTTTTTTCTTTTCTTTTTTTTTTTTTTGGTTTTTCGAGACAGGGTTTCTCTGTGTAGCCCTGGCTGTCCTCGAACTCACTCTGTAGACCAGGCTGGCCTCGAACTCAGAAATCTGCCTGCCTCTGCCTCCCAAGTGCTGGGATTAAAGGCGTGCGCCACCACGCCGCCCGGCTGTTTTATTTTCATTCATCTTTAAAGCTTTCCAAGTTCTCTGATGTGTTAGATTCTTGATTATAGTTCTATTAAATTTTACTTTTGTTGTCATTTTACTTGTCACTTTTTAAAAATGTCATCACATGTAGTCACATGAAAGATAATTTGTGGCCTAACATACAGGCCAGTCCCAGAAAATACTATGTATGGGGTAACTGAATGTTTCTGCTGTTGGTTTGTGCATGACTGGAGAGAACTTGTTTTGTTTTGTTGTTTTTTAAATATTGGGTCTCTATTTGTTGTTAGCAGCAAGCTACTCCAGAAACACCTGAAGAGTGACTTGCTCCATGGACTTGGAGTAGTGTCCAAGGCCAAAATTGGCAAGTTTATCACAGTTTAATTTGAAGTCCTCCTTCAAAAGATGTAAGCCTTCAAAACAGTTCATGAGATAGATCCTGCCAGTGTAGTCGTATAGCTGAGGGAGACAGATCCTACCAGTGTAGTCGTATTGCGAGGGAGACAGCTTCTGCCAGTGTAGTTGTACAGCTGAGGGAGACAGATTCTTCTGTTGCGTCTCCATCTTCCTGAATTCTCTGTGAGGATCATTTTAGAAATAGTCTTACTTGGGCTGTCCCCACTTGCCCCTCCAAGGAAGAGTTATAGAACTACAGCCCTTTTCACCTCATCTGTTTATTAGTCTTAAGGTGAGGTGTGCTTAATGCTCTTTGAATAGCACTTGAGGAAATGTGCTACCTATATTAGAAAACTGAGACCTCAGGGAGGTGAGAGGTATTCAACTTGCCTCAAGCCATTAGCTGTAAGATTGGATGTTGGACCCAAATTAGTCTTATTCCAAAGCTTCTCTTTTAGTTGCTACTTTGTACTCCTTTCTGTAATTAAGTAAACATTGCATGTTATAATAATATCAATACAGCAAGTGGAAAGTGCTGAAGGAGAACGGAATTTCTGTTTTGGGGCTTGGGCAAATGCTTCATGCAAAGGTGATTTAAGATGGATCTTGAAAAGAAGGACATTCTTAACTAGGGGAAACACTGCAAAAGCATGGGTGCTCTGTACATAAGTGATGAGGACTTGAAATGTAACGGGCACTTTGGATCAAGTGAGCAGTTTGGAGTTGATTCTTTGTCCTATTATTGACTTGAACAGTAGAGCAATGACACCTGGCTGGTGTGGGTTTTGTGAATCTAGTGGAGAATGGTTTGGAAGTTGGGGGACCCTAAGTATAACTGAGAGTCCATCTCAGCTTATTTCATTGAGATGTTAGGATTTAGAAGTATAACTAGATTTAAAAAATTCTGAGATAGTTTGGACTGTTTATTTCTTATATATTTATTTCCCCTTAACTGATTTCTGTTCCCTTTAAAGTTATTTGGTGATTGCAGTTATAGTTTGGGAACTGAGTGTAGTGAAAAAGATTGGGATGAACATTAAAAAAAAGAAAAGAAAAGAAGTCAGGGGCTGGAGAGAGATGGCTCAGCGAGTAAGAGCACTGACTGCTCTTCTGAAGGTCCTGAGTTCAATTCCCAGCAACCACATGGTGGCTCACAACCATCTATAAAGAGATCTGACTCCCTCTTCTGGAGTGTCTGAAGACAGCTACACTGTACTCACATATAATAAATAAATAAATCTTTAAAAAAAAAAGAAAGTTTTACACACACACACACACATACACGGTGTGGGGAGGGCGGACAAGGACGCTCTGCCTCCTCCTCCTTCCGTGCTCAGCCTTTAGATGCCACTTTAAAAATTTCCTGGATTTAGCTAGGCTGTGGTGGCAGAGATCTCATTGGTTCAAAACTGAAACACATGGCTTAAAGTCACAAAGAGCATGGTGGTGGTAGTGTGTGCCTTTAATCCCTGCACTTGGGAGGCAGAAGTAGGTGGGTCTCCGAGTTCAAGATCAGCCCAGTTTACTGAGGGAGTTACAGGACAGGGTTGCATAGAGAAACTCTTGAAAACAATATTTTCTGGGTCTAGTGAGATGGCTCAACAAGTTTTATGATTGGAATTTGAATTCTGGAACCCATATGCTAGAAGGTGAGAGCTGAGTTCTGCAGGTTTATCCCAACTTCACATGCATATTCCTGTGCCACCCCCTTCCGTAAATACAAATGTAAAAACCAAACCGAAACAGACCAAAAAACCAAAAACCAAACCAAAACAAAACAAGAAGCAAAACACCATTTCCCATCATTACCCAGACCCTTTCTTTTGGCTTTTTTGAGACAGGGTTTCTCTGTATAGCCCCGACTGTCCTGGGGTTCACTCTGTAGACCAGGCTGGCCTCGAACTCAGAAATCACCTGCCTCTGCCTCCCAAGTGCTGAAATTAAAGGCATGTGCCACCACTGCTGGGTCAGACTCTATCAATGAGAAGTGTTATACCATGCCTGCCAAGGCCACACTGTTTCCTTGAAAGTTCATGTTCATACTCTTGAAAAAAAATACTCCTTACTGTTTGTAATTGTGTTTTGTCATGGATGAAGGAATTTTGTC
This sequence comes from Mus musculus, assembly GCF_000001635.26. NCBI lineage: Eukaryota > Metazoa > Chordata > Mammalia > Rodentia > Muridae > Mus > Mus musculus. The sequence continues at coordinate 42,770,237 of NC_000076.6, forward strand.
ATATAGATTCCAAAATTTTTTCAGCTTTGGACTTTTGATCATGTAGTTCAATCTAATAGTTGTTGATTAGTAGTATTCACTGGTTGACATTCGCAGGTACAGAAAACAATAAAATGTTGAATACAGTAAACATGGTCTTGTTTGGGTAACTTGCATGAGGTATAGTTTTAGATGCCTGAATTAACTCTATCCAGAGTACTCTAAAGAGAGGGTAAGAGGAATGAAAACAAATGCTGTGGAGGTTAGCTGGATAGAGTATTAGCATCTAGTTGAGGTAATAGTGGCAAACTAAAGGTTAGAAAAGTTTTGTCTTGTTTTGTTTTGTTTGTTTGTTTGGTTTTGGTTTTCTTTCTCTGTGTAGCCCTGGCTGTCCTGGAACTCACTTTGTAGACCAGGCTGGCCTTGAACTCAGAAATCTGCCTTCCTCTGCCTCCCAAGTGCTGTGATTAAAGGTGTGCGCGACCACCGCCTGGTGGTTAGGAAAGTTTAAAATATTTGTATTTGTTTTTCTGATCTATTTTTGTGTATATGTATATTGCCTGCATGTATGTATATACACTGTGTATGTGCATGCAGTTAGAAGAGAGCATTGTATTTATAGGCAAGTGTGTGCCATGTGGGTCTTGGTAATCAAACCTGGGTCAACTGGGAGAGCAGTCAGTATGCTAACTGCTGCCCCCAGAGAAGGTTTTATGAAGTTGGTGGATTTTGTGGGGCAGGATTTGATACAGGTTTTCACTATGTATCCCAGGCTGGTCTTGAACTTGGCAGTCCTTCTGCCTTAGAATTAAGACTGGAGAGATAATCCAGTGATAAAGAACACTGTTTGTTCTTCCAGAGGACCCATGTTTGATCTCAGCACCCACAAGGCAACTTATAACCAACCATAACTCCAGTTCCAGAGGATCTGATATTCACTTCTAGCCTCTGCAGGTATCAGGATGCAAGTGGTATACAGACAGACATGCAGGCTTGAATAATAGTGATAAAAAAATAGTATGAACAAATGTGGGATGTGTTCAAAAGGTACATCAGATCCATTGGGACCTGGCTTCATGAAGTGAAAAAAATGTGAAAAACACAACTGAAGTCATAAAGCCCCTTGTATCAAGCCCAGCTGAAGAGTTTATGTCACTTTTGCACCGTGTGCCAGTCAGTAGACTCTTCCATAATGAGAGCAAACAGAATCTAAGAAGCTGATCTAAACAGCTGTGCCAGACATGCTGCTTTGAAGTACAACCTCTCCTGGCATATATGTCTCTTACAATCCTAGGTGATTTCCTCCCCCCCCCCCCCCCCCCCTCCGGGGTCAGGGTTTCTCTGTGTAGCCCTGGCTGTCCTGGAACTCACTCTGTAGACCAGGCTGGCCTGGAACTCAGAAATCTGCCTGTCTCTGCCTCCTGAGTGCTGGGATTAAAGGCATGCGCTACCAACGCCCGGCCCTAGGTGATTTTTATATCTGACTTGTTTCACTTGAGCTTTAAGCTTTTACATTCCTGTTATTAAAACTAAGTTGTTTTTATGACAGAATAATATTTTACCAGAATATTCTATATGTTGTACATCTGTTGAAGAGTACATGAAACTGTCCACTCTTAGGTTACTGCAAATAGTGCAGTGAGCAGTGGTATGTATCAGGGTGTTTGGACGTGTTTTTTTTTCCCCTAACATAATATTTTTATTGATTATTTGGGAATTTCACATCCTACACTCTGATCACACTCACTTTGCAGTCCTCCCAGGTGTCCCTGTATGTCTCCACTCTACAAAAAGTCCAATTTGTGTTGCTTATATACTTACTCAGTGGAGCTGCCCCTTACAGCAAAATGAGTCCTTCCCTCTCTCCACTCCCCACCTCTCCCAAGCCATCATTTGGATTCTTATGAGCACTTTCGAGAAGGTTTTTAGGAGTGGAATTGCTGGTCAAACCCCGTGTTTACCTTTTGGAGGAACTGTCAGACTTGTCCACAATGGCTGCATCGCTTTAGATTCTTGCCAGCAGTTTTTACATAGCTGCACTAATGAATGCCTCTTCCCTCCTCCCTTTTGTAATCGTGGCTATCTTCATGGATTTGAAGTGATATAGTTTTCCCTAATTCTTAATAATACTGAGAGGGTTTGTTTGTTTGTTTGTTTGTTTTGTTTGCTTTTGTTTTGAGTTTTTGTTGTTGTTGCTTTTTTGTACACTCTAGCCATTTGTATGTCTATTCAGATCCTATGCCCATTTTTTGTTTGTTTTTTATTTTTGTGTTAATTTGTAAGAATTATTTATGTATTCTTGTTAGATAAATAATTGCAAGTATTTTGTCTCATTTTCTTTGTACTTTCTTTCTTGGTAATGACCTTTAATGAACCTTAAACCCAAAAGCTTTAATTTTGTTAAGTCCAATTTATTTTATTTGTTTATATTATTGGAATAACACTGCCAATTTCAAGGTTATACAAATTTAATCATTTTTTTCTAAGAAATGTAATGGCTTTAATTCTTGAAACTTTTGAATATTTGGAATTAATTTTTGGTTCAAAATCAGATGAAAAATGAGTTCAAGGTTTTCTGTTACAACTGACCTGCATTGTGCCCCTGAGCTTCCCTGGAGCCCTGGTTCTGAACACAGTTTTGGTATATACTGCCTGAAACACTGCAGCTCATTCAAAACTCCTGTAAATGCTGTGTTGTTATAGTACATATTTTCTGTTTTTAGAGGCCCATAATGATTTAGTTTTGGAAAAAAGAGTTAATATTTCTGTTATTCCTTGGCATGTTAAGTACAAGATTAGCATATGTTTGTATTGTATTGTTAGAATATTTTTAAAGAATTTACTATTTTTATGTGGTATATATAAGTGCTTATATGCATGTGTGTTTGTGCCTGTGGAGTTCAGAAGAGCATTGGATCTGGAGTTCTGGATAGTTGTGAGCCACCATGTGGTTGTTGGAAACTGAATTTGTGTTCTCTGGAAGAGTGCTCTTCCCTGCTAAACCATTTATCTAGCCCAGAATGTTTGATTTAAAATTTATTTATTTATTTATTTATTTTTTAAAAGATTTATTTATTTATCATATGTAAGTACACTGTAGCTGTCTTCAGACACTCCAGAAGAGGGCATCAGATTTCGTTACGGATGGTTGTGAGCCACCATGTGGTTGCTGGGATTTGAACTCCGGACCTTCGGAAGAGCAGTCGGCGCTCTTAACCACTGAGCCATCTCGCCAGCCCCCTAAAATTTATTCTATTTTATTTAGATGTATGTGTGTGTATATGTTTCTACAGAGGCCAGAAGAGAGTGTCTGAACCTCTGGAGCTAGAGTTAGGTGTAATTGTGAGCAGTTTGAAATGAGTGGTAGGAATTGAACTCAGGTCTGCTAGAAGAGCAGGCAGTGCTCTTAACTCCTGAGCCATCTCTCCTGATCCTGGAATGTTTGGCTTTTACAGTTGCTGTGTGGTGAGTTGACTTGAGTTTCAATCGAAAAAATAAAACCATTAAATGAATTTTGGTTTGGGATTAGGACAAATTTCCAATAATTTCTGAAATGGCCTTAAGTACTTAGTAAATGTGTAGTATGTATGCAAAGTATAGTTATCAGCCTTGAGGGTTATAAAACTCAAGGTTTCAAGTAACATTGAAAATGCTCTATATTCTGTAGTATTAAATATTCAACCAAGACTAAAAATAAACAAGCAAATCTATCTTATTAGTATGCAAATGTTAAAAACAATATGTATGCCAAGAAGTATTTTTAATTTTATAATTTATCAATAAATACTTGACCAGTGTATGTACTTATTTTATACACATATGTCCAGGGTTGTGTAAAAATTTATCTGGAAAGGGGTCATGAGCCTTCCCTGTGTTTATGAATCCTTCCTTTCTCAGTAGAATCTTCACTAACTTCTCTGTGAAGACCACTCTTCCCTCACGTCCCTTGCATGTTACTGTTTGCTTTGCCTGCAGTGCTTTTCCTCTGGTACCACCTCCTCTATCCCTATTTTCTTTGCTCAAATGTCATCTTCACAGCAGTATCTTCTTTGAGCTCCCTTTGTCAAATTTAGATGCTCTGCCTACCCTCAATTTCCTCTGCTGTGTTTACTTGTTTGTTGTTATTTCTTTAATCCTCTAGACTATATAGTGTGTAGAGTTTTGAGTCTCATCCCAGGAGAACCCCCAGCTCTTCTAACTAATGGAGGATGACCATAAACTTGTCATTCTAACTCGATCTCCCATTGATCTTCCTGTATATGTCTCAGAAATGCTGTTACAGACAAGTGCCATCATGCCTGGTTTATTATACTGTACTAAGTTTGGAACTTATGGCCTCACATGCTGGGCAAACATCCTACCAGCTGAACTATATGTCTGGACCAAGAATGTTTTTGTTGTATCTTTTGTGTCCTAAAGGGTCCTGGTACATAGTAGATGTTCTCTCTAAGCACTATTTTAAAAGAGTTTATCATTTTTTACATATTTATATAGTACTTAATATACTCCAGGCAGACAGAAGAGACATTTATAATTAATGGGTAAGATAAATTTTCAGCCTTCAACAGCCTTGAGTATAGAAGAGTTAAAATTGGCTTTAATATTGGCTGCTTAAGAGTGGTGGTTCCGGGCTGGTGAGATGGCTCAGTGGGTAAGAGCACCTGACTGCTCTTCCGAAGGTCCGGAGTTCAAATCCCAGCAACCACATGGTGGCTCACAACCATCTGTAACGAGATCTGACTCCTTCTTTTGGAGTGTCTGAAGACAGCTACAGTGTACTTACATATAATAAATAAATAAATCTTAAAAAAAAAGAAAAAAGAGTGGTGGTTCCTGCCAGTCTGTGGTGGTACACGCTTTTAATCCTAGCACTTGGGAAGCAGAGACAGGTGGATCTTAGGGAGGCCAGCTTGGACAACATACAGTTTCAGGGCATCTAGGGTGCTGGTGAAACCCTATCTGCAAATAAACAGATCAGCTAATTATATAAAATGAAAATAGTTGTGGAGTGGTGGTTCTGGGAGTTGGAGATGATTTTACAGCTAAGTATGCTTACTGCTTTTGTTCAAGTTTGGTTCCTAGCACCACATCCAGCAAGTAGCTCACAGCCACCTATATCCAGCTGATGCCCTTTCCTGGCTTCTTTGGGTTCATGTACATACCTACACATAAACACAAAAATAAAGTCCTTTAAAAAAATAGTGGTTCATGCATGTTTTGTTGTTATTCCTTTATTATTTGTCATACAGTATAACACAATTTTCCTTTGTGTGTTTGTTTGTCTTTTTATGTCAGGGTCTCATATAACCCGGGCTAAGTGTTTTGGAGGCTGAAAACCAAACAGCATAGTGCTGACTGATAAGAGCTCTATGGTAGTTCTCTGAGTGTTCGTAGAGGAAGGATCACATCTTGGAACTAGAAGCCAGAGTGATACAGGTGCCACCATCTCTTCCTAAGCCATGCCCCTAGTGGTTTAAGGATCTCTCAGCAGGCTCTCCTCTTAGATCTCATATCACTTCCCAGTATTGATGCTCAGAAGATCAAGTTTTGATACTCTTGCCAAACTTAATTTAGTATTTTGCCTTTTCACTCTTCAGCACAAAATCGGTTTACTATTTTATTCTAGTACTTTTTTTTTTTTTTGTAAACTTTGTTTCACCTGACTTTTTTTTAGAGATAGCATATAATCAGCTGTTTTAAATTCCTTTTTGTTCCTGGATTTTATTTATGAATTCATACAAAATACTATAGACTAATGCATCTTAATTCTCTTCCTCCCCTTAGTCTTGGTTAATCGGAAAGTCACATATCTAATAGCTCTTTTTGTTATTGGCAACAATATGAAACTAGTCTTAATTCTTTTTCAAGTTTTTTTTTTTTTGGTGCATACTTTTTGGACAAAGTTATCTCAGAAGTGACAGTAATCTTGCTCTGTTTGATGGTCACAAACCCTCCATCGAGATTTCTAGCTTTTCTGTCCATCTTGATGCTTTCCTGGAGGAATGAACTAACTGTTCAAAATTGGCAACATCCACAGCATTTACAACAGAATGTACTTACATGCTTAATGCTATAGACTTCATTGAAAGTCTAAATGAAAATTATATACTTAACAAATACTAAATACCAAACTGTTAGTAGAATAGAGGAGTGAACAATACAGACATCCTTGTACTGATGGTTACTTCCTGGGAGTTTTGAGGGAGTAATTGGCATTTTACATATAAACCATTAAATTGCCCTATAACAAGTGTTGTGTATTAGTGTTCTCTGAAGGCCATCCTGAAGCATTCTCAATGGTTGAGAAATTGAATGTCAAAGAGGAGCCTAATCATTTACTGTTCTATGTTGGCTTGAGAAAATCCTATTTTAGGCTGAGGGAACAATTGTGTATGAAAGCTTTTGAGACAGAAAAGTGTTTGACATGTTCTAAGAAAAAAGATTAAAGTGGCAGAGCTGTGGCAGATGAGGAAAATAGTCTGGGATTAAGAGTCAGAGAGCTGCTCTCGTTCACAGATGTGTCTATAAGAAGCTTGGATTTCATCTTAAGAGCAATAGGGAGCTATTGAAGAGTTTTAGGAAGTGAAGCCATAGGAGGTCAGATTTGCAATTTCTTTTTATTAAACACAAGGATTTTTTAAAAAGTTATTTACTCAACTTTTATGTGTCTGTGTTAGTGTATATCACATATGTGTGGGTGCCTTTGGAGGTCAGAGGTTGGCTTTGGTTCCCCTCCAGATGGAGTTATAGGTGGTTATGAGCTGCTTACCTTCAAGGGCTAGAAACAAACTTGGGTCCTCTTGGAAGAGCAGTAAGTACACTGCTTTGTCTAGCCCTGATTTTCTGTTTCTTAATAAGATGGGAAAAAAAGTTCTGATAAGCTTGATTGCCCTTTTATGGATAAAGTCGTATTTTCATAAAATGTTTAATTTATAAACTTGTCTATTTAAAACCATACACTATAAAGTATATTACATTAAAATACATTTTTGTTCCTTTACATTTTAAGAAACAGTTACCAGTTTTAGATTTATTTCGTGAGTGTTTTTGCTTTATGCATGCATGTCTGGTGCTAATGGAGACCCAAAAGAGGGTGTTGGATCCTCTGGAGTTAGAGTTGGGTATTGAGAACTGAACCCAGGTCCTCTGCAGGAGCAGTAAGAGCTCTTTAACTACTGAGCCATCTTTTTGGCCTCTCAAGAAGTAATTATTTCCAAGTTCCCTGTATATTCAATGTTACTGTCAGCAAAGGTATTTTTTGTTTGTATATGGGTGTTTTGCCTGCATGTATGCACTGCGTGTGCACTACATGCATGTGTAGTACTGGAAGAGACCAGAAAAGAAGATCCGATATTTTGGAACTGGTATTACATACAGATGGTTGCTTGCTGCCATATTGATGTTAGACATTGAACCTGGGTCTTCTAGAAGAGCAGGCAGTGCTCTCAATTGAGCCATCTCTCTGACCCTAGTCTTTTTTTTTTTTTAATCCAAGTCTAGGTTGGCCTCAAACTCCTAGGTTTAAGTGATCATTGTGTCTGAGTCTCCTGCTTAGTTGGGGTTCTAGGCAAATAGCCCAGTGCCTGTCTCATTAAAGCTATTTTGAGTCACCTAACAGTTTTTTTTTAGAAAACTCTTTTATTCAGACATGTTGGCACATAACTATAGCTCACTTTATAGACCAGACTGACCTGGAACTCACAGAGATCTGCCTGCCTCTGCCTCCAGAGTACTGAGATTAAAGGCATGTGCTACCATGCCTGGCTCAAATGATTTCATTTGTATTAGGGATGTAGTGCTTTTGGGTTTGAATGTGATCTTAGAAATTTTCCTATAAGTGCTAAATACAACATATTACATTAAGTATATGTACTAAAACCACACACTGCATTTTTTAAAGATTTTTATTTTATGTGTAGCTTATGTGTTATGTGTGTGCACATGTATGTGCACATGTGTTTGGGGGCCTCCAGGAAAAGGTATTAGGTCTCCTGGAGCTGGAATGACAGGTCCTTGTGAACACTCTGTTGTAGGTACTGGGAACTGATCTCAGGTCTGCGGTAAGAGCAGCAGATGCTCTTAACTGATGAGTCGTCTCTCCTGCTCCAGCCATGGTATTTTTAAAGTGGTTTTTAAACAAAATTTGCTTACAGTGGCAACCAATACTTCCAGTTGAGAATATACCCCTAGGGATAATTATGTCTTTTATTGATTTGCCTTTAGATGACATGCAAAAAATGGCAGACAAACATTAACTAAGATCATTCTGAGTTTTTTCACAGGTCTTTTGTTGTTGATGTTTGGCTTTTTAAATGTTTTAAAATAAAATTCTCATTGTATCTAAAGGATACTTTTAGATGATTGTTGTAGAAAAACTTGCTTGTTTGTTATATTGATCACTTCTATTGCTGAAATGAAACACTGTGCTCAAGATAATTTATAGAAGGAAGGGTTTATTTGGCGTATGGTTCCAGAGGAATAAGAGTCTGTTTGTTGGGGAAGCATGGGAACAAGCAGCAGGCTAGAGCAAAAGGCTGAGCCTTTACCTCTTCAACTCCAAGTTCAAGAAGCGAGAGTAAACTCCACAATGGTGTGAGAGTCTTTAGATTTTCATAGCCTACTTCCAGTGACATACCTCCTCCAACAAGGCCACACCTTCTAAACCTCTCCAAATAGTGCCATCACTTGGGGACCAAGTATCAAGACATCACCCATTTTACTTTTTAATCGATTTAAAAAACTGTAGACAATGAACAGGTATTGTCCAAGTGAGTTGAAACACTGTCAGCGAGATGCCGAGAGGCGTCAGGTAACTAGAAAACTAACATTCTCGAACTTCTCAGAATGTTGAATATAATCTTTAATTCTTATTACTGTTTTCTGGACACTAGAAGATTTAGGGAATGCTTAAGGACTTACTACTTTAGAAAAAAGTGGCACATTTTTGATCTTTTAATTGTAATTAAATAAATTGCATCTATCATTATCTTATTAAGGTTAGTAACTTGAGTACAGGTATGTTCTAAGAATTATTTCTCTGTTTTTATGGTCTTTAAACTATCAAATTATGTACTGATATACCTGTTTAACTGAAAACTTAAATCAGATCTCTTTGAGAGTCTTATTTATTAGGTGATGGCTTTTGCTAGTTAGGTTATAACCTATATGATTCCTTATATTTAATTTTAGAAACTATATTATAAAAAACCCTTGTAAATGAATAAAAAATATATATCAAAATTAACCAGACCAAAAGTTTATACAATGTAGTGAATTTCTATAGTAGGCATTTGAAATGTAACCTGTGGAGTTTTACATTAAGTTTTACACTTTAAGTATCAAATATATTTTATATACTTATCCACCACCAAACCTAGCAAATCCAGGCAGAATTAGAACTAGAAAAACAATTAGTTTTGTATCCTCTTTCATAACATGTATCTGTAAAGGGAAAACTTGCTTCCTTTTCTGTAAATGTATAATTTCTTTAAAAAGCATGTCTTAGGGTCTGGAGAGATGGCTCAGAGATTAAGAGCACTTATGTTCTTGCAGAGGACTCAGGGCTCAGTTCCCAGCATCCACATGATTGCTCATAACCACATGTGACCTAATATGTAACAGTCTTCTATAATATTCATTGATTGATGTAAACATTCTTTCAAAAGTGTAAGTTACTATTTTTAGGGTCCAAGGGCATGGCTTGTAAGGTATGTATTTTGCACAGCTGAAGACCATGTGCATGTTCTTTTGACCAGGGACATTAGGAGAAACTTCCTTTGATTAGATTAAGCTGTCTGGTTCATATCATAGACTTTAGCATTATTATTATTATTATTATTATTATTATTATTATTATTATTATTATTATACAGTCTTATAAGGGGATTTTTAGGTTTATACTAGAAAATGGGAGTCCATTGAAACTTAGTGAAAAGCAGATTAAAACTTTACAATGGCATTACTTTTTAAAGTTCATTATTTAACCATGAAAGCCAGAAAATTTAACATTACTGTATCTTACTGTCAGACCTCATTGAGGTTTTATCATTGGTCTCAGTGATGTCTTTTGTAGCAAAAATTCAAGTTCTGAACTATACATGACATTTAGTTGACATGTTTCTTTAGTCTTCCTTTTAGTCTGGAATAGTTCTTTATCTTTCCCTGACTTTAAATATTATAGGCCAATTATTTAATAGAATGAACTTAAATTTGGGTTGTCTGGTGCTTTTCCATGATTGGATTCAGATTTTATGTGATGAGCCTGTCTTTTCATTGCATTTTTGTCAGATGGCATATGATTTCAGTTTGCTCTTTTACTGGCATTATTCATTGGTCACTTAATATGTTGTCTGTCAGATTTTTCTGTATTAAATTTTTGTTGCTGTTGTAACAGTTCATCACATACAGTGGCTTAAAACAGCACAGATTTAATCTTGCATAGTTTTGGATGCTACAAGTACAATGGGTCTTACTAGAAAGTAATGATGTTCCTGGGGGCGAGGGGACCTTGAAGTAGAATTTGCTGACTGTTTCCTGCTTCTAGAGACAGTCTATATTCCTTGACTTGTGGCCCCTTGCTCATCTTCAAAAGAGCATCAGTCAAACCTTTGGTTTCTTTTTTTCTATCATTTTCTGTCTTTAGCTGCCATGTCTCTCTGAGAAGCACTATTTGATTATAGTTGAGCCTACTCCAATAACTTCCCCATTTTAAGATCCTTAATTCGCTTATCTGAAAATCCATTTGTCATTTTAAGATTACTTGCTAGTTCCTTGCGTGAGGATGTTGCCATCTTGGACTGCTTGCTTCCACTTTGGATAGTTACCCTTTTCCTCTGTGGTAATTAATATTTGGTGGGAAGGTAGAGAGATGTTTGGTTTCTGGGTATTGAGATTTCTGGTTCCAGTTGTTTAGAGGCCAAACTCTGTATACCATGTTCACTGCTACTGGGATTTTGCTGCTTAGTTCTACTTAGTTTACAGAGGTAGAGAATACATAGGAATTTATAGAGAGAGCAGTACCTGTACAAATATAGTACTTCATATAGGTACTTTCAATTCCAGACTAATAGTCCAGGCTTAGTATCCTATCTTTTCATATTTGTCATTATCTTCTCTGACATGGAAAAGTAGACTTTAGCTTTTGATATATTAACTTTTTTGGTCAGTCTACCTGCGTATATAAAACTCCTTCTCTGTTACCACCTCTTCTTCTATTTGGATCCTTCTTCATTACATTGATACTCCTGCTAGGTAACATGTGGATACTTCTATTACACTATTTAGTTAGTAATAGGGCAATGAACTTCCTACCTGGTGGCTTTTGTTTTTGTTTTTGTTTTTGTTTGTGTAAGGGTGTTTGTTGTTGTTTTTGTTTGTTTTGTTTTTTGAGACAGAGCTTCTCTATTTAGCCCTGACTGTTTAGGAGCTAGCTCTGTAGTCCAGGTTGCTGGCCTCAGATTCACAGAGATCTGCCTGTCTATGTCTGCCTTCCCCTCCCAAGTGCTGGTATTAAAGGTGTATGCTACCACTTCTGTCTTATAAAAGTATTTGCCTGAGTATGTTTTACAAGCCACGTGTGGGCAGTTCCCACAGAGGACTGAAGAAGGTGTCAGCTGGAGTTACAGACAGTTGTGAACTGCCATGTGGGTGCTGGGAATTGGAAGAACAGCCAGTACTCTTAACCCTGAGTCATCACTCTAACCCCCTCCCCCCCATTGGTATTTTAAGAATTCAAAAATATGCGAGAGATATATGTGATTCATATCCATGCCTTGGTATACACGTGGACATTAGGAGAACCTGCCAGAGATACTTCTCTACTTCTACCATATGGATACCAGGGATGGAACAGGTTGGCATTGTTGGTGGTCAGTGCCTTTACCCAGTGAATGCCTCACTGGCCCTGTGTGCCAAATTGCTTTACTTACTTGGTATCTCATGTAAAGAGTTCAGTTTTGTATATATTTTAAAAATATGGTAAACAGCAACAACACCACCCCTAGAAAACAAAACAAAAAACAGAATTAGCCCAGCTACACGATCCTACCTTTGTTGGGAACATTCCAGGCATCATAGCTAGGAGCTGTGGAATTTTTAAGCATGTACTTTTTTTCCCCCTAAAGATGGTTTGGCTTGCTGACCTTAGCTGCACTTCATTCATAGAGCTTCTTCCCAGCCCGTTCGAATGCTGCAGCTATGCCCACAGCTATGTCCACAGCTATGTCCACAGCTATGCCCACAGCTATGCCCACAGCTATGCTCTGCACTGCTGAGCCATCTTTCCAGCCCTGTGGACTTTTTTTTTTTTTTTTTTTTTAAATCTAGGGAGGAATTATTTAATACAAGATTAGTAAAACAGAGCATGACATTTTTAGGATTGGTTAAAATTTTTAATTGAATTGCAGTTTTTCTTTTTTTTTTTTAATTAGGTATTTTCCTCGTTTACATTTTCAATGCTATCCCAAAGATCCCCCATACCCACCCCCCCAATCCCCTACCCACCCACTCCCCCTTTTTGGCCCTGGCGTTCCCCTGTACTGGGGCATATAAAGTTTGCAAGTCCAATGGGCCTCTCTTTGAATTGCAGTTTTTCATAGTGATGAAAATAACTTTTGTCACAACTCTTACACAAATCTGTCTTAAGTTCTTACAGATTGGGCCTACTTCCCCAATAAAACAAAATAATTAAAACTTGTGATACTGAATTTTACTGTCCAATAGGACTTTGGCTGTCAGTTGATTTTCACATTAAAACTATAAGTTCTGTTAGTTTTATATTTTCAGTAGATACAATTCTGAACCTTCTTGGTTAAAATATATCTTACCAGGTAATTATTTCTATACTTGAAGAATGTTGTTTTATCCTTGGTTCCTAAATAACCATATTTTAACTACTTTATACTTTTTGTTCAGTACAAGGAGAGAATAGGAGTGAAATGCTCAGACAACTGATTATATGACCAAGACATTCTATGTTTAAATTAGTTTCTAAAGTTTCAGAGAAGTTTCACGTGAAAAAATACTTGTTTTTTAGTTAAAAATTTCTAGGTATTACTTGTTTTACAGACAACTTAGCATAGTTTATGAATTTTTATAGGGATTATATAAATAGGCAGGGCATATGTTTCGACAAGAAGTTAGGGTAATAATGAAGGTTAGTATGATATTAACTCTGGTTCAGCTTTCATTGTAAAAAATAATTTAACTCGTCTTTTCTCTCTTGACAGAGCAAATTCGATTAAAGAATATCAGAAAAGTATATGGAAGATGTATGTGGTATCGTTTACGGTTATTAAAACCCCAGCCAAATATTATTCCTACAGTAAAGTAAGTAATGGATTTCAATAACAACACATACTGAGTACTTATTCTTTTCTAGGTTTCATAGGGAATTGGAGGATGGCTTACATGTGTGGCTGTAAAGAAATTGTGGCCTGTGAGAGAGGTGAGGTTTGAATAGTAAGCTTGAGAGCTGTGAATAGATTAGAAGTCAAATGAAAAGGTATGTAGTCAGCTCTTATCTGAAGACTGTATGCCATGTGTTAGAATTGGAGTTTTATGTTGAGGTCTATATGGAAATAAAGATTTTAGCATGATCAGATGTGCATTTCAAGGGATAACTGAAGTTTATTAGCACATGTGTTTCCAGGTGCTTACGATGTTTATTTGATTCTGTATTTACCTTCAGGGTGTGATGGTTTTCCTTAGGCTGAGGCTAAGAAGTGAACTGATGTGGCCAAGATCATGCAGTAAACAGTGGTGGAGCAGAGCCTCCTCCCCTTTATTTTGGCAGGTTATTTGCTTAGAGCAGTCACTGGGATGTGTTTAACTCTGTGAGGCTTTACATCAAGTCTGGAATTCAGAGTCACCAGATTATCTAGGACAGAAACTGGAAGTTGCTACTGCTGAAGAGTGTCTGGTAAATTACTGGTCTACCTGCTCAAAAGAGAGACATGTAGTAGTTTCAAGTATGATTTTAAATGATGAGGATTATTTTAAATACAGTTGTGTTACTTCAGGGGTTTGAAATAAGATGATTTTTTTTGAGGGTTTTTGCATAGAGAGAGAATCTTAGCTTTGGTGGTCTTACTCAGTGATGTAAAGCTAAAGGCAAAGTTAGCTTTGAGACCAATAGCACTTTTTGCTCACTTTTAATTGCTGTTCATTTTCATTTTAAGTTAAGATTTTACACACACACACACACACACACACACACACACACACTTTTTGAGATAGGTCCTCACCATGTAGCCCTGACTGGCCTGAAACTAATAGATCAGACAGGCCTCAAACTCTTAGGAGTCCATCTGCTGCTGTCTTCCCAGCTCCTGAGTGGAAGTTTGGACCACTACTCCTAGCTTTAGGCCAATCTTTTTATTTCTAAGCCCCCACCTTGCTTTTGCTCAATACTTGAGGCACTTAAACCTCCACTCAATTTTTATTTTTGTTTTATTTACTGTGTGTATATGATGTGTATGTGGGCATACGTGTGCCACTCACTACCTTATTGTGGAGGACAAAGGACAGCTTTGTGGGTTATTTCTTTTCTTCTACACCTGTCTGAGGGTTCTGGGAATTGAGCTCAGGTTGTCAGGCTTGTGAAGCAGGTGCCATCCTGTCAGCCTTGAACCTCAGCTTTCAAGGAAAAAATGTTGAAGGCATTTTCAGTAATAAATAATCTTTAATTCCAAATGAAGATTAGGGCATGACATTTAAATAAAGTTAGAAGTTATGAAACCTTTTGCTATTTTATGCTATATATTGCTTCTTTTCTGACAGTATCTTTGAAACAAAGCCATGTAATTTCTGGAAGTTACTTCCAAATTACATTTAAAATATGGCTAAAAAACAGACAATTTTCTAAGTTAATTTACCGAATCTAAATGTAGGGAAATATTTGTCTTTTTGGAGAAACCATATAGTCTTTTAGAAAATTGGACACATAGCATAAATATGGTTTTCTTCTTTGCTTTGGCGCTCTGAAAATTAGAATGTGGTTTTATGGACTGGGATAGTTTTTGTCAGCTCGGGATCCCGCCATGAGCCTTCTCTTCTCTTCTTGGCTTTGATAATAGATGCCAAATGTGAAGAGTTTAATAGAGTTTAGCATATCTGGCATATTTTGTTCTTTTCCTTATGTGTGCTTTGCCTTTTGTGGTTTTTCATTATTATCTTTGCTTTATGATGTTTGTTTTGATGACGAGTCATTGTGTGTGAAAAAACATTTTCAAGTGTTCTTTAAAGATTATTGGGAGCACTAGTAAACTTCAGCTTTATGTTTAGATTTTTCTAATTTAAATTATCTTTATTAATTTTATATGTAATTGTTGTGTGCCTTCATGCATCAGGTATAGAAGGTGTTGATGCACTGTGATTAACAACATAGATATGGTTCAGAGACGTGACTCTTAGGAGGGATTGCAAAAAAACAATTTTAACTTTAGTAAATATGTTAGTTCATTCTTTTCTTTGTTACTATAAAGAAACAAGACTTATTTGGCCTATTTCAGTTTTAGAGGCTGAAAGCCCCATTCATTTGTGTCCTTGGAGTAGCACTACAACTTGGTAGATGTCAGAAGGGCCTGTCTGTCTGTCTGTCTGTCCATCCATCCATCTATACATTCACACATATATTCATACACATGCATACATACATATTTGATATTTAGAAGAGGGTGTCATCCCCTGTAACTGGAGTTACAGGCAGTTGTGAGCCACCTGATGTAGGTGCTGGAAACTCAACTTGGTCCTTTGTAAGAGCAATATGTGCTCTTAACCACTAAGCCATTTCTCTGGTCCCCTAGACCTTATCTCTTAAAGATCCACTACATCTTTTTGTGTATGGTGTGCAGGTGCATGTGTGTTCAAATGTGAGTAGGTTCATAACTACAGTTAAACATGGATATGTCTTTGTATGGAAGCCAGAGGTTGACATCTGGTATTGATTACTCTCTAATTTATTTACTGAGGTGTAGGGAGTTTTAGGGGTTTTTTGTTTTGTTTTGTTTTGTTTTCCTGTTGCCAGTTACAGTCATCAAGGGCAGAGAGAAATATACCTGTTTTTTCTTCTTCTAACTAGCTTTCATCTAGATTTCTTCTGTTTTTATGTAGCTCAGGACTTTCTGCCTAGGGAATGGTACTTGCCTACAGTAAAGCTGTGTCTTCCTTTGTCAGTTAATAATCAAGATGATTCCCAGACATGTTCATAGGCCAATCTGATCTAGGCATTTCCTCAATCGAAGCTCTCCTTTTAGGTGATCTAGATTGTGATAAGGTAACATTTCAACCTATTATACATAGTTGTCCCTAAACATGGAGTTTGCCTAGATAGTCTAGCCATTTTGTCCCAGGGATCTCATCTCTGCCTCCCAAGCACTGGGCGTTTGGTGGGCCGTCATACCTGCTTGGTTTTTATGAGGGTGTATAGAGATATGAATTCTGATTCTCAGCCTTGTCCACTGAACTGACACCCCAACCCTGGTTCTACCACCTTTTTCCACTCTTTTTCTAAACCATAGCAGTAAAGACTGGGAGAAGACTTGCTAAGAGCAGAAGGGCTCCTTTCTTGGCCCAAGACAGAGAAGTCCTTTTAAGTGGGCTATAAGTATGGGTAAGGGTTTTTTTGTTGTTGTTCTAGTGGGGTTGAACCTTGTTAATGCTAGGTAAGTGTTCTGTTGTTGATCTATATCCCTAGCCTTTGAGATTTGGGGAAGAGTTACTAATAATAGCCTATAGCTACCATGAATTGATTATTGTTTACTGTCTATGAGTCACTTTCAAAGTCCTTAACATTCTAAACCTCATTTAATTGTCAGACCTATCATAGAAGATGAATTTGAGATGTATAAGGCTTAGGCAGCTTGCCAAACTTTCTTTATTTGATGTGTAATAGTGGTGGGAGTTAAGCTAGTGAGTTTTGCTTTGTGGCTTATTCCTTGCCTGTACATGGCCAGGAAAGAGATGGGGAACATAGGGTTCTCTCTCCTCTTTGGGCATATATGTAGGCATTTAGATAGGCTAGAAAACAGCTTGAAGTTATATATTCTTTTTCTTTTTTCTTTTTCTTTTTTTTTTTTTTTTGGTTTTTCGAGACAGGGTTTCTCTGTGTAGCCCTGGCTGTCCTGGAACTCACTTTGTAGACCAGGCTGTCCTGGAACTCAGAGATCCACCTGCCTCTGCCTCCCAAGTGCTGGGATTAAAGGCATGCGCCACCACGCCCAGCGAAGTTATATACTCTTATAAGGTTTAAAATATGTCTGGGGATGGTACTTATTATTGTAGAGTGTTGGCCAACTATGCTGGAAGCCTTTGGTTGGTCCCTAGCATTCTATAAAACAGGTACAATGGCCATGTCTTCATGATTAGTACTTGCATGGCTTGTCAAGTCGGGAGAAGCCAGAAGTTCAAGATCATCTTCCTTTATATAGCAGCTGGGGCTACATGTGTGTGAGAGAGAGAGAGAGAGAGAGAGAGAGAGAGAGAGAGTGAGAGAGAGAGAGAGAGAGTGAGTGAGAGAGAGAGCAAGAGCGTGCATTTGGTTTAGAAGTTGTTGTTCAGGTACACAAGGAATTTGCAGCAAGTTAAAGGTTGTTTGTGCTGCTTTGTGGCTGTAACTGTGTTCTCTTCATCTTTGGTGAAGGATTGCTTTTGAAGGATAGATCATTTTAGCTGAGTTGAAGGACAAATATAGAGTTTGTGTAGGTAGACACACATACATGGGGACTGAGAATTTGACAAAGATCCAAGAGTGCAAATTCATGATTGTGGGGAAAGCTTATGAAACACTGAAGTATAAAAAGTGTTTTTGTTGAAAATCAGGTAAGTAGAAAAATTTAAGAAGTGCCTAGATGATTCCAGATGTAAAGGCCTATTTCCAAATGAATGATAAGTGCATTCATGCTAGGTTCCTGCCAAAGAGCAGAAGCACAGGCTGAAAGTGTAACTAAGAGTTCTTGCCTAGCATGGATGGGAACACCCTAGATGTGCACTCTCAGTGCAGTGATAGAAACCAAGAGCACAGAGGATTTTTTCCTTTGTTCTTAAAACTAGTCATTCTAATATTTATCTTATATTTATATCTAACAAATCCTATTAATTATAACAAATTGTGATACAAAGGGTCTAAAATAACATCTCTAAAGGTAATGACTACTTCATACTCTTATTTCTAATGTTTCTTATAGATATTGGATTATGTTTTACCTAGCTTGAAGCTGTTTTTCCTTTCAAATTTAATGTTAAAAAAATCTTTCTCTTTCATGCCAAATTTTACTGTCAGTAAATTCACTGTGGTTGAATGATCAAAATTAATTTTTTTTGTCTAGTAATTCATTGATAGACATTTTAAGATGTTTGTATTTGGTTTATATGTATTATATTACATATATAATATATGTGTACACACACACACACATAACATTAAGCCGGGTGGTGGTGAGCACCTTTAATCCCAGCACTCAGGGCAGGCAGATCTCTGTGTTTGAGGCCCTCTGATCTACATAGTGAGTTCCAGGATAACCAAGGCAGTACAGAGAGAAAATGTGCTAGCTATAAAGTGTTCTTTTGTGTGGCTACATCACGGTTTGACTAGTCCCTCTAAAGTAGTTATTGCTGATGGACATTAGAATATTTTTAAGCTTGCAGTTTAAAGAAGGCTATTTAATTCCTTTGTATGCCTGACCAATTTTTTAAAATCCATCTTACTAAATGTAGTTTGTAGGTCAGGAGTAATCTTTTTACACTAAGTGGTTTCTTGACTGCTTACCTTTTACATAGTTTATCTAATTTAATGAGTCTACTATTAATTTCAGTATTTAATTCTGCAAATAGCAACTAATAGTATAGTTTTAATGTAATAAATGGTAGTATTTATTACATGGGAGACATTCTAGATTCTAGAGAATTCAAGTGAAAAAGATACTTCTCACTCCTTGCTGTAACAGGAGTTTACAGAGCTGAGTAGTCAGTAGTGTAGCATAGTGATGTGGAATCACTTTAAACTGTTCTAGTCCTTAGCTTGCAGAGAGCCATACAGATGGATTTGTTTATGTCATTTGTCTTTTCGTTTTTGTTTTTTTCTAAACAGGAAAATAGTTCTGCTTGCAGGATGGGCACTGTTCTTATTTCTTGCATACAAAGTTTCCAAAACAGACCGAGAATATCAAGAGTACAATCCTTATGAAGTACTAAATTTGGATCCTGTAAGTAGTATTCTTGTGTAATAATCATTAATTCAACAGTTCCTTAAACACCAAAGGTCTATGCTCTAAAACAAATTAGATATTTCCAAAAGAAGTCAGACTTCGTCTGTTACCCCACCCCCCTTTTTCATTTATTTGTGTCTGTGTTGTGTGTGTTCTTGGGTGTCATGAGTCCAGAAGAGGGGGTTGGGTCCCTTGGAGTTTACAGGTGGTTAGAAGCTGCCTAATGTGGGTGCTGGGAATGGAACTCAGGACCTCAAGGAGAGTAGTACATACAGTTTTTATGTACCAAGCCATTTCTTCAGCCCTGTCAGTAAATTAATTCTTTTATTAAAATAAGATCTCATTCATTATCATTTGAATATATTTGTTCTATTGTTGGTTGCTACTAGTAAGTATTAGTTTATAACTGGTAAAATGTAAAGACCTTGATGAGAAGTTACTATAGTTTTAAAACATTTTTGTTGATTGATGCATGAAATATCTTAAGTCTGTGTTGGGGGTTCCTGTAAGAAACTGTTATCATTATCATTGAAATTATATAATTCTTGATATGTTCTTTGGTGAGATTTTGGTTGATAAACCTCTACAGAATGAAGTGAGAACTGAAGTTAATGAAGAGAGAGAAGGAGGTCTGGAGAACAGCTTAGTAGCCAGATTGAATCTGATAATTCACTGTGGTCTTTTGGGGTGGGGGGGTAGGGGTAGGGTAGGGTGGGGGCTAGGGGTGGGGTGGGGTGGGTTTCGAGGCAGGGCTTCTCTGTATAGTCCTGACTGTCCTGGAACTCACTTTGTAGACCAGGCTGGCCTCGAACTCAGAAATCCGCCTGCCTCTGCCTCCCAAGTGCTGGGATTAAAGGCGTGCGCCACCACTGCCCGGCTCATTGTGGTTTTAAACATCTTATTTCTTCAATGGATTGCTTGATTTTATCTTGATATAATTCAGATTAAGGAGCATGCTCATTTTTGTAGGTTTCTGCTTTGTAGAAAAGTTTGCATATAGTCGGATTTCTGTTTATTACAAACACCTTTTTTTTTTTTAGATTTTATTTTATTTTTAATTGTGAATGTGTATGTGTTCAAGTGGGAATACAGAAGCCAGCAGAGGACATTGGATTCCTTGAAGCTGCCCACCCTTGGTGTTGGGAACTAGACTTGTGCATCCTTTTTAAGAGCAGTGTGAGCTTTTAACCACTGAGCTATATCTTCTTCCCAGTATCTCTCTTTTTTTTTTATAACTGTGATCATCATGGTTATTAAGAGTATAAAATAAAAAGATGTGGGGAAATAAAATGATCTAAAAATTATTGATAAAAAGTGAGATTGAGAAGCAAGGTCAGTTCATTTTTAAAAATATTTACTTAATTTTAAAATACTGGCAAGCAGATGAAATGAGATATTGCTTAGATTGTAAAGGAGGCTAATCTTTGGTTTGTTGGTTTTTGAACTGCACTTAGTTTGTTTATTCTTGATTATCTTTGTATACGTAAAACCAGTGTACTTCTACTTAAATGTGGAGTTCTCCGGCTTCACCGCCATTATCATCAGTGACTAGTATATTCCATGCCATATAGTTAAGTGCTTGATAAAAATAAATATAATGAACAAAAGAAGTATATACGAGATGAAATTTGAGAGACAAAATGTATAGGAAAGCTGTTAGCTTCTTTTGTCAGAATATTAAATGGTTCATGGTTTAAGATAAAATTTGTATCCTTCCTTATTGCATTGTGCTCTTATGTATTAACAAAGCTTTTCTTTTAGGGAGCAACAGTGGCAGAAATTAAGAAACAGTATCGCTTGTTGTCACTTAAATATCATCCAGATAAAGGAGGTGATGAAGTCATGTTCATGAGGATAGCAAAAGCATATGCAGCGTGAGTACCACAGGCCTGCTGCACTCTAGAAAGGAAATGTAAAGACACATTTCTGTTTTAAGAAAGTAGTAAGTAAAATGAGTGACATACTTTTATTACATGTTAACCAGGTATATTTGAACCTGACATTGATGGTCCTACTCAGCAGCCTCAAAGTGGTAGTTAATTAACCCTGAAGTAACTCGAACTGGCACTGAAGAGACACCATGACCAAACATGGTTCACATAATCAATTCTAGGCAGGGACATGTAGTAATTCCCTTCCTCAAAGGAAAAAGAAAACTAACACCACAGTAGTTAGATGACTCTCATTTCCCACATACAGTTATCTATCTCTTTAACTAGTAGGTAACACAGTAAACGTCCTTTTGAACATTTTATACAGTGGTTTCCAAATTTTTGGCATTCACATCACTTACACAGCTTGCTGTTACATCTTTATTTACTTTGTAAAAAAATTAGTTCACAAACTATACAACACTTAAGTCCTCCCTCCCTCATATATTATCTTCAACATGTATTACTATGAAGTATCCAGGTAACTCTTCTCTTAGAATCAATACCCAAGGAACAGTTTTAATTTTCCTATTTCCTAGAAGGTATGCATGGCTATGTTACTCATGCTGGGTCTTAGCGTTGAATCCAACTACAGCACTCAGGAGGCTTAAATTCATGGCCAGCCTGATCTACAAAGTGGAACCTATCATATTAATTGTTTTTAAGGGGAAGGGCTCATGTTTGGAGAGAGAGCTCAGAAATTAAGGGCAGTTGCAGGTCTTCCAGAGGACTCAAGTTCAGTTCCTAGCACTTCTCAGGGAGATCACAGCTGCCTATAACTCCAGCTCCTGGGGATCTAATACCCCTTTCTGGTTTCTGTAGATATGCACATAGCGCACACATGCACATACAGAAATACCATAAACAAACAAAAACTTCTAAGTCAGACATGGTTGTGTCTATCTTTAATCTTAGAAGGCAGAGGCAGGAAGATATTTGAGTTTGAGGACATACTGATATACATGTTGAGTTCCTGGGCAGCCAGGGCTACATAGTGAGATCCTGTGTTTGAGAAAAGAAAGAAAAAAGCTTATAAATGTGCAAATATCTGTGCATATTTTTGTGAATAATATAGCTGTCCCCCATCCCCAGCTTTGTGTACACTTGGCAGGCACTCTGTTGAGCTATACTCTTAGCCCATGAGCTTTCTTAACAATAACAATGTATCTTATCTATGTCTACATCTAGGTCAACAAGAAAATAATAATAATAATGTACCACATTTTTATTATCCATTCTTCTTTTGATGGCAGTCTAAGCTCATTCTATATCCTTGTTATTGTGAAGAAAAAAATTCTTATAACTGGTAAACATGACTACAAGTATCTGTGTGGTATTAGAATGTAGAGCCTTCCAGGAGTGCTAGTTTCTAGTTTTAGATTTTTGAGAAGCCTCCATCCTGATTTCGATAGTGGCTGCATTAGTTTATATCCTAGTGGTGGTTGGATTTCCTCTCTGCTTCTGTTCTTTGTTTTTCTGATATGCATTCTGAAAAGGGTAAGATGAAATCCCAAATGTTTTATTCATTTTTTATTTTTGGAGACAAAGTCTTACTAAGAAGCCCTAGAGCCTGGAACTTTCAGATTGTCTGCCTTTGCCTCTGAGTTCTGGGATTAAAGGTATGCACCATTGTGTCTGACTAGAGATGTTGAACACTTTAAAAGAAAAAAAATCTTAATTGGCTATTGCATTTTTTCCTTTTTTTCTTTCTTAGTCTGGTGGGCAGAGAAGGAGCAACAAAAACCCCAAGTGTTAGGGTATAGGATTGGTAGAAGGTGAAATATAAACTCTTTCTATTGCAGTGTGTGTGTGTGTGGGAACCTATCTTTTTTCTTTCCTCCCAGTTAGCTTTCATCCTGCTCTCTTCCTCTCTTCAAATCTGATATAGTTGTAGTGGGAAAGACCAAATGGTATGGAGGACAAAGGGGACATATCTTACCCTGTTCTCTATATAGTCTAGAAGTTAACTTCTTGTGTGGAGTGTAGTTGGTAAAGATTTTTCTCTCATTCTGTAAACTCTGTCCATCAGTCAGTAGTTTCTTTCGCTGTACAGAAGCCCTTCTGGTTTCATTTGATCGCATTTGAGATTACATTTGTTAGTTCCGTGGCCTGTTTCCTATTCGTGGAAGTTCTGTTCAGAAGTCTGTTGCCTGCACCTGCTGTACTGAAGTGTTGTCCTTGTCCTTTCAGCATAGTCAGCATTTCTGATTTTTAAATAAGATCTTTGATTCAGGGGTTTGTTTGCTTGTTTGTTTATTTTGGTGCAGACTGTGAGACGTGGATCTAATCTCATTCTTCAGGAAGAGATCCTCTTTTGCTAGCACCATTTGTTGAAAAGAATTCTCCCCCCTAGTGTATGTCTTTGACATTTTTATTAAAACTGAGGTGTTCAGAACTCTGGGTTCAAATCTATTTTCTGTTCTGTACATGTCAGTTTTTGTACCATACTATCTTTATCACCATGATTAACAATATTATTAGTGTGCTCATTGGAGAAATTTTACAAATAGGCTGTAGAGAAATAAATAAAAGCCACTTAAAAACATTTCTTACATTCTTAGAAAATGTAGTAAGTAGCCTTTGAAATTCATCTGACTTCACTGGTTAAATTGAGGTAATCAAGAATTTGTATCAAAGTCTATGAATTAGTAGCATATTCTGACAGTAGGGCACGCACACACACACACACACACACACACACACACACACACACACACATACACACACCTTCTTTGACTTCAAAGCGATTTTGTTTTTGATTCTTTGATTTATTGATCCCTTTTGGGGAGGGTATATATCATATCTATGTGGTGTGGTGTGTGTGTTACACAGGTGGGAGTGAATGCATGTTGAGGCAGGTTGGTGTGGGGTGTTTCCCTAGATCACACTCCATCTTATTGATTGAGAAAGCCTCACTCACTTAAATCACACAGCAGCTAGCCAGTTTGCTCCAGGCATATCCTGTTTTTGCCACTTTAGTGATGGGTTAGTGGGCTACCATACCTTTGTCAGATTTATATGGGTACTGTGGAGTCTAAACTCCAGGCTTCATTCCTACATAGCAAGCCCTTCGTGAGTGAGCCAAAACCTCAGCCTTGCTGCAGATGGGGAGAGTTTGGACACTGAACAGTTAAGTGCTTAGCACTCTTCCAAAGAACCTAAGAGCTCAGTTCCTAGCACCCAGTTTGGGTAGCTCACAACCTCCTGTAACAGTAACTCCACTTCCAGGGTCTTTCAGAGTCTTTGTGGGTACTTGTGTGTGGGTGTACATATGCACACACACACACACACACACACACACACACACACTCACAATGAAATAAAATAAATCTAAAACAATCAATTGGTTAATACAATTATTGCATTTGAATATTTATTTTTGGGGGTATGGCTTTCTAATTTTTATACTTTTTTTCTTCATGCTAGTTTAACAGATGAAGAGTCTCGGAAAAATTGGGAAGAATTTGGAAATCCAGATGGGCCTCAAGGTGTGGTGAATATAAAAGTGTTATATATTATGAAAATATTAACTATAGAGTCAGAGGAATATTGATTTTTCTCAGTTTGTGGGTATGAAAATTACAACCATGGATTAGATGAATAAATCAAACCTTTCCTGTTTAAAGAGATTTTAAAAATATTTTGTATTTGTATAAGTATTCTGCTTGTATTTATGTTTGTGCACCACATGTGTTACTGGTGCCCATAGAGATCAGAAAGGGTGGGGGTGGGTTTCAGATTTCCTATAACTGGAGTTGTGGACTTTTGTGAGCCATCTTGTAGGACTAGAAACTGAATATGGGTCCTAAAAGAGCAACAAGCCCTCCTTTTTCTTTTTATCAAATTTATTTTATTTATGTGTTTTGCTTATGTGTATATAATAAGGTTAGAAAAGGATATTGGATCCCATGGATAGTTGTGAGCCCTAGAAACTGACTCAGGTTCTCTACAAGAGCAACAAGTACTCTGACCCAGTGAGCTAGCTGAGACTGGAGAGATGGCTCTTATGTTAAAGTGGAGGCTCACAACCAAAAAGGCAGCAAACCTATTCACAGATACAAACACAAGCATGTAGTTTAAAAATAATTTTAAAAAAAATCTAAGAAAAATCTGTTTTCCTTTTGTTTGAGTGCTGGGGAGCTGGCTCAGTGAGAAAAAAAGGCTGGATTTCAGATCCCTGGCACCTACCTAAAATTTTTGTACCTACTCATAATCCCAGCATTCAGCAGACACAGGTGATCCCTTGGGCGAGCTGGCTACTTAGATTCTGCAAATTATTTAGACCTAGGTATCTAAGAGCTTTTGAGGAAGACAACAGATGTTGACCTTTTTCTCCATAGACATAGCATTTGCATGTAAGCATATTCCTTCACACATGAACATGCATATACACATATGTGTACATACCATGAGACATGTAAGAAGTTTTTTCTTTACTAAGTTCTTGCATCTTCATGTTTATATGTATTCAAGCTATGAAAGAATTTGTGTTTTCTAGGAAAAAGAAACTGAGAAAAGTTTTCCATTGAGAACTATGAATTTTCATATGCACACTATTTTGTAACATACATGCATGCATGCATACATACATACATACATTACATACACACATAGATAAATTTATTTATTTTGAGACATGCCTACAGTGATCTTGAACTTGCAGTGATCCTCATGCCTCAGTCTCTCAAAAGTTTGAGACGCCTGGGTGCATTTTATTAAGTTTGTATAATAGAGATACATGTAACGGAGTCTTAAAGGTTTTGGGGGGAAATGGGAGGGAACATAAGTTTGAGATACAGGTAAATAAAGTTAGTTTATTTCAAAGTCTTTTGAAATAATGGTTTATTTTTATTTCAGCTACAAGCTTTGGAATTGCTTTGCCAGCTTGGATAGTTGACCAGAAAAATTCAATTCTGGTAAGTGCATTTAAATCAAGCCTATTCTAATGTGTTTGTATACTTGTGCTATATGCTGTTTATAGGGTGTAATATAATGAAAGCTCGCACAAACAAAATCTGGCATGCAGTTCACATTTTTACTGTGTTTTGAAAGGTAATTTTTAGCAAAAGAAAAAGAATTGGTTCCATTATTATACTGCTGGCTTAGAACAATGTATTCTAAGGATAAGCTTGAAACCTTCAAGGTTTACTAACTTATTTTGAAAGTATTTTTGGATAGTGTCTTACTTTTGGCTTGAGAACTACTAGATTTATATAATTATGCATTTATCTAAAGTGAATTCATAATTTCACTTACTTTTTTCACCTTTACTCATGCCAAGATATTTTATGCTAAATTAAAGATCTGTTCCATACTAGGAGGAGCATTGGGACATTGGGCAGATTTGCTACATCAGTGATAGTTACTATAAATCAGGATTTGTCTTAATATATTGTTTAAAAATTGACGATTTTCTACTTGTGGTTTCATGAAAGTAGTTATTTAGGAGTTGTTTTATTTTAATATAATTTTCCTTATTACTCTTAAATGTATTTTCCCCCTATGTTTATGTCTGTGTGTGGGTGTTCCCATGCTACAACCTAAGTGTGGAGGTCGGAGAATAACTTGCTGGAGTTGGTTATTTCCTATCATATGGGTCTGGGGATGGAACTCAGGTTGTTAGGTTTGGTGACAGGTGCCTTTAGCTACTAAGCTATTTTGCTGATCTGAGGAGTGTTTTTTTTTTTAAATCTTCAAAGTAGACTATATACAGTTTAGCTCTAATACGTTTTGAAAATTGCTATTTTGTGACATTAAAATTGATAATCTTCAGAGCTCTGTGCTTGCTGCTTTAACTGCATCTGCCATGCTTAGGGTTACTGTGGGAATAATAGAAAAGAGAAAGATAGTTGACAGATTTCAGATGAAGCTGTAGATGGAAATTCAATAGTTCAATAGTTACTATCAAATACAAATAATAAAATGGCACATTTGTAGTTAGGCACAGGAGGTAGTTTGTAAGGGCTTACAGTTTATTTCCTAGCACTATTTTTGCAAGATTTGAATAGAGAAGAAAGTGCTTGACTGGAAGGGAAACAAAATTTATAAAAGTTCTGCAGTTATCTATATTATATCTGTAAATAGTAAATTAAACTATGATTTGTTATAGCAGATAAAAACGAGTTTGAATGTAGTAACTCTGTTGTTTGTGTGACATAGGACAAGCTCTGTTTATACTTCAGCTATGCTGTCTGCAGAATTAAAGGAAAAAAATGGCACCTCCATTATATAGAACCAAATAACAGAGTGCTTTTAATAGTGGGTCTTCTTTGTAAGTCTGAACATTGTTATAATTTACCTGACCAAGGCATAGCTGTTTTCTCTTGAATTCTAGGTTTTACTTGTGTATGGATTGGCTTTTATGGTTATTCTTCCTGTTGTGGTGGTAAGTTTTACCTCTTTTTACTATTTTTTTTGGTAGTTGCTTGATAAGATTTTGATTATTAGAATTTAGTCCATTCAACTTCATGTTTTAAAAGGTACAATTATTGCTTGAGACAGGGTCTTTCCACTTAACTCTGGCTGCACTGGGACTTGATAGGTAGTCCAGGTTGGCCTCCAGATCTGCCTACCTCTGCTTCCTGATTGCTGATATTAAAGGTACTACCACACCCAGCCTA
The DNA here is from genome assembly GCF_000001635.26 of Mus musculus. NCBI lineage: Eukaryota > Metazoa > Chordata > Mammalia > Rodentia > Muridae > Mus > Mus musculus. The sequence goes on from NC_000076.6 coordinate 42,797,969, forward strand.
TTTTTATTTTTTTATTTTTATGTATGTATCTATGTTTGTGTATAGAGTATCTGCAAATGAGAGTAGGTGTCTGAGGAGTTGAGAAGAGAGTGTTTGAGTACCCGGAGCTAGAGTGATTGTGGGTTAGTTGCTATGGTTGCTGGGAACAGACTGTGGCTTCTCTAGAAGAGTAGAACATGGTCTTAACCACTAAGGCATATCCCCAGACCCTAGTAACCTCTAACTGTGTAGTAATTTAGTTGCAGAGCTACTAAAAAGTTTATGACTACATAGTTTATTTCTTTTGTGCCTTGTGTTCTTTTTGATCCTGGAGTTTGTGTGGGTCCATGAGTCCTGTTATGCATCTGTCTTGACCTCTTTCTTCATAGGATTGTTGTGTAAGATCCAATCTCATAAGAAAATAATCGTGTCAGCTATAAAATGGCTCCTAAATGTATTAAATATTTATTAGAAAATTCTGTGTTAGAAGCTACTTTGTTTGCTTATAGCAATGGGTGGTTTTATTACTGTTTTATATTGTAAACAATTTCTAAATTGTTTCTGCCTAAAACCTAAAGTATTTTAATCATGCCTGATGATTTGTGTTGGTGTTTGGGTTTCTGACAATTTAAGTATTTGTTAACTAAATTATTTGAAATATAGACCAAGCTCAAACACTTTGCTCTTGATAAATTTTTGGAAAATTCACACACACACACACACACACACTGCACTGCATCAGGCTTGACGTTTATCATTTTTCATGCTTTATATCTTGTCTGATTCTATTTGTGTTTAGGGCTCTTGGTGGTATCGGTCAATACGATATAGTGGAGACCAGATTCTAATACGTACAACACAGATTTATACATACTTTGTTTATAAAACTCGAAATATGGATATGAAACGTAAGTAAACTTAAGTAACTGCTGTTCGTTGCATTGCTTTCCGAGTCATTTATATGTTGCTATATATTTTTTAAACTCTATAGTAGATTCAGTTTTATAGTTTATCAGATTGAACCAGAAACCAGGAGGACCATTGCTGACTGGCTCCCTCTCAAGCCTCACATTCAGTGACTTAGGCCCCCTGCCTAGGAATGGTACCTCTTCCACCAGCAGTTAAGAAAATGCCCTCACAGTCATGCCCACAGGCGAAGCTGATGTAGATATTTCCTCAGTTAAGGTTCCCTCTTGTCAGGTGACTAGTTTATGTGACTGATGAGAGTGTATAAAATTACCAAGTTTCTGCATAGCAAAGGCAACAATTAAATGAGTAAAAAAGTGGAGAAAGTGTTTGGTAACTATAGAGCTGAGAGAGGATCCATGTCTAGAACACATAAAGAGTTAGAGAGTCTTGTGTAATTGTATACACCTGTAATCCTAGTACTCGAAGAGGCAGGGGTATTAGGATTGTCACAAGTTTGATGCCAGCCTGGTCTACATAGTGAGTTACAGCCTGGCCTAGGAGTCAGTGTCTCAAAAGGAAGAAGTCTATCTAATTCTAGTAAGACTTGCTGTTTTACAAATGCTGGCAAGGATGCAGTTGTTGGTGAGAATGTACGTTAGTCCAACAGCTATAGAAGTCAGCATACGATAAGCTATACTACTTCTGGGAATGTACCTAAAGGTCTCAGGTACCTCCACATACATGCTTACTGTGGTGTTGTTTACAATGGCCAAGTTACAGAACAAGTGTAGGTGTCTGTCAACTGATAAATGGACAAGGAAGATGTGGTGTATAAGAATGAACTTAGGACAGTTGCAAGAAAGTTGATGAAACAGGAGATAACTATATTGTGTAAAATAAATGAGATTCAAAACAGTATTGTAGGAAATCAGCATCTCAGAAACCCAAAGAGCAAGGTCTCAGCACAAAGACAGAGAACAGGGGATAGAGACAAAGACAAGAGATGGGGATGAAGATGAGGAGGTAGGGGAGGGGCTTTTGTTCCTGAGGGGCAGAGGACTGCCTTGGGATAGAGAGGAGACTGATGTGCTCCATAGGCAGATGGCAGTTTCTGAAGGTACAAGGGGAAACCCCGTGTAAGGATGAGCTGTTGAGTTTTAGTTGGGCATGTTAATTAATCAAAAGGGGGCTTTTGATTGCTGGACTTTAAATCTTTGATAGCCGGACCTTTGTAATCAGCCTCAGGAGGAATAAGTGGCCAAATAAGGGAATAGGCCTTGGTGGTTAGCTTTAGGAATGTAATCTAAATGTTTTTTAGAAAGGCAGAGGGACTTAGGGAGAAGGGCAAGGCCTACCAGAGCTATGTTTACAAGCTGGCTAGTGTCCCTTCAAATATTACATGATTTCTTTCAAGTATATACTAGATTTTTATGTGTACACATAAAATCCTAAATATGCATATATAAATCTACCCATACATACACACACACACACACACACACACACACACACACACACACAAATTCACAGACACATACATATGGCATGAAAGTTAAAGCAAGACTATCTGGGAAAAGAAAGAATACTAGCTGAAAAGGGAGGGACAGATACGGTCCAAATCTAGGATATAATTGAGTACGAATGTGAAATCCTTCACTGTGTATAGTAAATAGACTGTAGAAAAGAATGAATATCACTTTCTGTTATGTTGGACTAGTATAGGAACTAGTACTACTATAGAAACTTAGTTCCTTACAAGAACATTTCATGGTCTTTGTTTTCCCCTGGGATACTACTGACTTAAGAGAATGGTAACTAGTCTCATGTCATTCTGTCACAAAGCACTTTTCAGCTGGTGGATTTATTTATACATCCTTCATCTGTCTTTGGAACAGTTCTTTTCTTTTCTTCTTTTTTTTTGACCCACATGAAAATATTTGAGCCCTGTGTAGTGGTATACACCTTTAACCCCAGTACTTGGGAGACTGGGGCGGGCAGATCTTGGTGAGTTTCAGGCCAGCCTGGACTACATACCAAGTTCCAGGCCAAAGTTACGTGGTGAGACTATCTCCCCCTCCAAAAAAAAAAAAATTTCCAGTAGTACATACATTTGCTATGCCTGCTAGTTTTGGGGCACAGCTGAAGAAACTAAAAGTACAAGGAGAAATGTGAAGACTATTGCCTAGGTCATTTAGCCAGGAAGTGACAGACCTATAGTCTTCGCTTTTCAGCACTGCTGCAGTCCCACTTTCCTTTTGTTATGTAGATATGTTCTGCTGTGTTAAAGGTAAGACTGGTGCTTAAAATGAGATTGGCGATCACAGTGCTGGCCCTTAAAGAGCTTTTTAGGATAATACTGTGGCAATGAAATCATGTGTGCCAAGGTTCCAGAATTTTCATTTACTCGACAGTCTGAAAAGTCATGGAATAAGGAGAATCTCTCACTCTTGGTAATACTTAAACTGGAGGTCACTCTCTGACATGCAACACTCTAACATCACATGACACACTAGTGCTCTCCAGCAGGCTTTTCTGGAACACATGCTTAGTTTAGAAGCATGCCATTTTAATGACCGGTTGCTTTTGTGTCCTTAGTTTGATGAACACTTGTGTGTATTTTTAAAAGTAAAGGTTTTTTTGTTGGGTTTTTGTTGTTGTTGTTGTTTTTAGTGGGACATGTTAATTTACTTAGATGATTTTCAGCATTTTGCATGATTAGGAAGAAAAATCAATAAACAAATCACTATTTACCATTATATTGGTTTTGTTCCCATAGGTCTCATCATGGTTTTAGCTGGAGCTTCTGAATTTGACCCTCAGTATAATAAAGATTCCACAAGCAGGCCAACAGATAATATTTTAATACCACAGGTTAGGCTCATCTTACAAATTCCTCAATGAGCAATAAAGTTCAAAAGTGAATGATTCATGTTATGTTTCTGAATAATTCTTTTATTTGTCTTAGCTAATCAGGGAAATTGGCAGCATAAATTTAAAGAAGAATGAACCTCCACTCACCTGTCCATACAGCCTGAAGGCCAGAGTTCTTTTACTGTCTCATCTTGCTAGAATGAAAATTCCTGAGACACTGGAAGAAGGTATTTGTGACTAACATTTGAAGGGTTTTAAGGGACCGAAGCAACAGATATAAGTGGTCCTGGTGACCCAACATTTAGATGCTGGTCTTTTTTTTTTTTTTCAATCAAATAGTTGTTTATATTTCTTTTTAAAAAAAACTATATGGTATATAATTACTTTGCAAATAGTTGAAATTCTGCATTAGATGCTTTGGCAAATACAAAATACGTTATTTGAAGATGAGAGTATTTTGTATGAAATGTTTAATAGTTGCAGGTTAGCAGAAGCGTTTGCAGTGGCTTTGCTTTCTGAGACAGGGTCCGCAATAGTCTGTCTGCTATCCTTGGTCTTTCTCAGCTCCTCTGGACTAAGAATGTAGATGTGGAGCATCATGTTTGACTCCTACTGTTTCTTAAAAAAAGAACCTGAAAGCCTTCTAGAGGGACAAAAGTATATTTTACAGCAAATATCTGACCCTCTTAATCCAACATGATTCCCCCCATTTCTCAGTAGTAGCTACAGAGATATGGGTTTGTGATTGAAGTTATCTACTTTTACTCTTTAAAACAAAGGCCTTGGCTTGAGATGGAAGTATTTCCAGAGAGACCATCGATGAATGTCATCTCCTTTTCAGTTGGAACTTAGAAACTTGTCATCCTAAAAACAAATGTTCTTTTTGAATGAAATCTTCCTACTGCATCACTGTTGAACTAGTGACGTAATCTAGGACTTGTGAAAATAAGGCCATCCAGTGCTTAGTGCTTGGTGCTAGAAAGGGTGCTTAGGGTGGGAGGAAGGGACAGTTTTAGGCATCATCATTGGAATTACTTTGAAATACATTAGTAGTTTTGTTACTGATATTCTGTGTACATATATAGGCATTTTTACTAGTCATTTCTTACACATAGGTGGCTTGCTTTTTAGGTAGAATACAAAATTTAATGGATTTCATTTTGAAAGATAGTTTTATCTATCTGGGTATTCTTTTCTGCATGTATATACTGGTACCAGAAAAGCCTGAAGAGGGCATTGTGTCCCCTTGGAACTGCAGTTACAAGTTGTGAACCACTGTGTGGGTGTTGGAAGTTGAACTCAAGTCATCTAGAAGAGTAGCCAGTGCTCATAACTCTTGAGACATCTCTCCAGCCCCCTCAAATGGAAAATTAAAACACATTTATTTTTCTGTATTGCTGATACTTGGACTCAGGACCTAATATGCTATGCAAATCTCTACTGCCTAGCTATGTTTCCAGGCTGTTAGATTTTTTTAAATATATTTTTTATTTTAATGTGTATGAGCATTTTGCTTACAATATGTGTTTAGTGCCTGAGGAGGCCACCTGGTACTATAGTACTGTTGTCAGCCACCATGTTGGTGCTAGGACTTGAATCTAGGTCCTCTGGAAGAGCAGTCAGTGCTCTTACCCACTGAGTTATCTTTGCCAGCCCATTGTTTTTGTTTATATTTGTTTCTGGAAATTGGACTCAGGTTGTCAGACTTGCATCACAAGCTGAGCACAAGCTAAGCACAAGAAGTGCTTAGCTATCCCCCTTAATTAACTTCTTTCCTTCCCTTTCTGTATTTATTGATTTTTATTCTCATCACAGTTATAGGAATGTAGCGGAGCAGCACAGATAGAACATTCTCAAAGACAGCAAGATTGGAATTGAATTTATGATTAGGACTGTTATAAAGAAAAAACAGGATGTATAATAAATAGTACCCCATTATGTTAGAATTTTGGCTTTGCCAAATCTTATGCTAGTGATGGCTTTCTGTCTTTTGTTTGCAGTAATGTTGAGAAATATTCTCTTAAACATTAAGATTCTGAGACTGGGTAAAATATATAAGGGCCTGCACATTTTGTGTTAGCCTTGGGCTTCAAGTGGGAAAGATATTTTGACTATAAGATTAGAATAGTTTATTTCAGTTTCTTTTGTTTTGTTTTTTTCAGATCAACAGTTCATGCTGAAAAAATGTCCTGCTCTGCTTCAAGAAATGGTTAATGTAATCTGCCAGCTAATAATAATGGCCCGGAGCCGTGAAGGTGAGGAGGAAATGTAACTATACTTTGTCCTGAAATCATTTGCTTACAATACTTCACAGTGTAAAGATTTATGAGTGTTTAATTACAACTTTGTATCCCAGATCAGTCAGGCTCTCAGATTTGCTTATGGTCTCATTCTTTTCATTGCTTTATTTTTAGTGCATCTTCCTCCTCTGAATACTTTTGAGTTATTTTTGTATTTTCACAGTGAGTTTAAAATAATTCTTTAATTGGCATATTTTTTGTTTGTTTTGTTTTTTTGTGTGAAAAGAAAAGGAATTTTTGGTCATTAATGGAAAGGGAGGGGCTAAAAAATGGAGACTTTAAAATTTGTTGTTGTGGGTGATTTTAATTCTTGGCAGTGTTACAGTACCTTTGGAATGTTGCAACATCTACTTGTTGGTGTTAACGCTAGAGGTTTTAGCAAGGCGTGACTTAAACCTGTAACTTCAGCACTGCTTAGGCCGAGGTAGGAGTCCTGGTTGAAGCCAGTCTGGACTTCACACAACAATTTCATTGTTTTAAAAAGTAAACGTAAAAATACATCTAAAACTACAAAATCTTTCTTACTCTTCTATTTTTTGAGGTAGGCTCTTGCAGTGTAGCCAAATCTGGCTCTGCACTCCATCTTTCTGCCTCAGCTTCTTAAGCAATAGGTTTCCGCTGTGGCTCCACCATGCCTGGCTCAGAACATTTTGGTGATTTGTGTGTTTGTGGCTGCATCTTACTACATCATCCAGGCTGGTCTTAAAAGCACTGTCCTCTTGCCTCAGCAACCTGAGTGCTAGGATTGCTATCCAAGGGCTGAGATTATAGGTGCCCTCCAAATTAAGTCATGTTATATTGTTAGTGCCTGATACTTTATGATTATTGGAGTTGATATAGAGGTCTTTGTTAAATTAGTAGTTGTTGCTGGGTAATACACATTTGACCAATTTTATGTATTTTTAGCATTTTTTTCAGTAGCTTTTAAAGGAAAATCAATATCTGGATCTTGAATTTTAGGTGTTAAATGTTAGTGTGATTTTATTCCTTGCAATGAAAGTATAAAAAATACAGCTCTTTTGTTTCTTTTTTCCCTATTCTTTCTAAGAAAGGGAGTTTCGTGCTCCAACTTTGGCATCCTTAGAAAACTGTATGAAGCTTTCCCAGATGGCTGTTCAGGGGCTCCAGCAGTTTAAGTCTCCCCTTCTGCAGCTCCCTCATATTGAAGAGGACAATCTTAGGAGAGTTTCGAATCATAAAAAGGTTTGTGGACTGCTTTCTACTCAGAGTTTAGCAACTTGTATCACAAGGGAATGTGAGGAAAAAAGTTTTCTAGACTTTGTTGTGTGGGTTTCTTAGACTTAGAATATCTTTTTTGTTCGTATTTCTTGATTAGGTGGTTTTATAGTATTTTACTACTATAGGATTACTGTTTTGCGTTGAGTAAATTTTAGTACTTTGTTATTTTTGCATTGCAAAGATTTATATATCAAGTAATAATACACCATATACTTTTCATTTCATTTTTGACTTAAAGTTGGGCAGTTGTTATAGTTGAGTATGAACCAAAACAAACAAACAAAAAAATGAAGCATTCACAAAAATACAGTTGGACTAACGCTGAAGCTCTGCAGTAGAGTGCTTGCGTGCGTGGTCTGCGTGGGTTCAGCATGCCCTGGGTTCAGTACCACCTAGTTACAGGGTGTGGGAGGATACATTGATGAAGAAAACTGCTTTTTTAGAAACTTTAATAAACACTTGAATATCTCGGAAGTATGTAGAAATGAAAAAGTTTGGGAAATAAAAGAAACCAAAGTTATAGTTGTGGTAGGTAATTTTAATCATTACTTTTGGGCGTGGTCATATGAGCTTGTATGCTCAGCATTTTGGGAGGCAGGTTGAAGCATGAGGGTTGTAGAAAATTTGAGGCCTAGGCTAAGTAGTGAACAGGAGGCCAACCGGGGCCATAGGGTGAGCCCCTGTTTTAAGAGAAAAAGAGAAAAAGATAAAAGTAAAAGAAGAAAGCAGAAGATAGCTTTGGATTTGGTCGTATTAAAGGAAATAAATGTATAAGAAATCAGTATCCAAGTTCTGCTCATTAATCATATTGCCATTATATTAAGCAACAGTTTACAACAGAATCCTAGAGTTGAAATTCACCTACCTCATGATTTAATCTCTGTGAAAATAAAAATTAAGTACTTAGTACTTAAGTAGAGGCCACCTGTACTTAGAAGGTTTCTTTCTGAGGCTGAAAGTAAACTTAAGACAATAGTTACTGATTGGATCAGGATTCTGTATGAACATGTTTTTATTTTTATGCTCTTTGTTTTTTTGTTTTTTTTTGTTTTGATTAAAAACAAACCCTGTAATGAATTTATTAAAAACAAAAAACAAAAACCTAGTTTTAATGGTCTTGCTTTGAAATACCCATAATGATAACTTTTTATGAAGTTGCTGGATTTTATTTGGTCAGCATGCCAGTAGTTTTCATTTGACGAAACTATTTATTCATTCCATCATTCATTCATTCATATATTTATTTTTCTTTTTTAGTACAAAATTAAAACTATCCAGGATTTGGTTAGTTTAAAAGAATCAGATCGTCATAGTCTGCTACACTTCCTTGAAGATGAAAAGTATGAAGAGGTCATGGCGGTCCTTGGGAGTTTCCCGTATGTGACCATGGACATAAAATCACAGGGTGAGTGGAGCTTCCCTTTGCACATTGATGACTTGCTCTCTTTTATTTGACTCAACTCGTCCTTTGTCCCTTCATCTCACTACATTGTCCTATCTAGCCTGCATTTACTTTTAGGTCAGGCTCCTTCAAACGTGGAGAAATCTCCCTCTGCCCTCTTAGTGCTGATATAGTCAGGCATGCTCCAATGTGTCCTTCTTTACAGCACCTTAATAATGTGATTTGCAACTGGACTTTGCAGAGCTGTAGTTTTCTTGTCAAAACCCTGTTTTTATTTTTGTCACAGTTGTGCTGAGTACGAGGATACTGCTTTATAGTTGGACATTGGATTTTTATTTTGTGTGTGTATTAATCACCTATAGAGTGAGGATATGGGAATTTTAACCTTAGTTGAATTCTTCACACATGGAGCTGGACAGGAGGTTATGCCCAGAGTGTAGAATGTAGAACCCCTTTCCTGTGGTTCCTGCTTTATTTCATGTCATGTCATAGGCTGCCATTTTTGTCTTAATCCTGCCTATGCTGTGGAGTCTTTCTTCAAGCTGATGGACTTAAAATACCAGTTACAATCTCTAAAGTGCCTTTGGGTGCATTGGCAGCTTCTTCAGTGCTTTTTCAGTGGAGTCGTGGTAGCTGTCCTCTTGTGCTAGCTCAACTTCCCAAAGAATCCAAGAGATGTCCACGTGTGATGAAAGGAGGAGATGTCTCACGTACATTATTAAACGAAATAGTTATCTAGTGCTGAGAATAACATCTATAGTAAGCTTTGAAAATTACTGTGCCTGTGCTTCGTGTGTTTTTCTAAACTTTGTATCTGTTTAATTGAAACGACTTATTTCCTACCAATATAATTGCCCTGTCACAATTTTCATAGCTGAATAATATCTTTGAACACAGAAATACAGATTATTAGTTTAGTCTGTCTTATGGTATAGTTCCGAGTTATAGCATTCATCAACTCACTGTTGAGAGGACAAAGATGCAGGGACATATTAGGAATAATTTCTGTCCATAAAGAGTTCACCATCTAGCTGATTATAGAATTAACAGCAGAGCATAATGGATGCTTAGTGTTAGGTGATGACAGACATTGCACCTTATATTCATGTTAAAAATAGTGAGTGCTCTGTACTTTTACTAGCTGGAGAGCTATGCTTACAGCACGTTGCCTTACTGAATTTGTAACCTAACATAAATGAGAAGTAAATGATTTTCTAAAATTGCTTGGAACAGGGAAGCAAATAGTGTCATCTGGTTTTGGTTTATGTAGTATATAGGACATTTGCAGAGTATTTACATATAGTAAATACTTTAGACAACTTTTTCTGGGATTTGGGAGTTTTCTTCTAGATTAGTGAGTTTTTAGACTTTAAAGTCACTAATCTAAATGCTGCATTTAGGGGCTGGAGAGATACCTCAGATGTTAAGTGTGTCAGGTGGTGGCTCACACCTTTAATCCCAGGTGTTGGGAGGCAGAGGTAGGTGGATCCTGTGAGTTTCAAACCAGCCTGGTTTACAAAGCAAATTCCAGGACAGCCAGGACTACACATGGAAACCCTGTCTTGAAAAAACCAAACCAAACCAAAACAAGAAAACACCTCCCTCCCAAAAAAACCCCACCTACTGCTTTAGCAAGGGACACAGGTTCAATTCACAGCCTCTACCTAGTGGCTCACACCCACATATAACTCACGTTGTGTTCATGCATACCTGTGGGCACCCACACATACGTATACAAATAAATCTTAAAAACTGCATTTACAATTTTACCTTTGAACCAAATCTAGTTGGGGGTTTAAGAATAATCTTTGTTATGGTCAATTATTGTAAAACTCATGATTAGAAAAAAATGTTAGAAGAGGCTGTCTTCAAGGAAGTAAGAGTTTATTTCACTATGTTATTTGTATATGTCATGGGAGTCACAGAGTTTGAAGGACGAGTAGCAAATATAGGACCAAGTCTTAATATGGTGCTGGAGATAATTGTTCTCCCTTTATCACTCGAGGCTACATAGCATCTCATGGCAAGCTGTTTCCCCACCAGATACATGAACACATTGATACAGCAGATGTCACAGGTACTGCCAAGTGAAAGTCTAGATGATATGTGGGCCAGGTTTGAGTTCTGACAATGGAGGCTTGTAGGGTGAGCCACACATTCAAACTTAACAACCATGGTGGAGGTAGGTAGCAGTTACAAGTTGTTGGAGACTGCTGTTTTGCACGTGTTGGTGTGTCAGAAAGGTCAGAACGATGTGCTGAACTAAATTTGTAAGGCAGTATAAACAGTAAAAACAAAAATTCTCAGTGTAGAAATTTCTTACAGATAAAATCTTGTAGAAAATGAATATCATTTGAGTAGACGGTATAAAAAGTAATCTTTCTCATTGCTTTGATAAAAAAATAATGCCTGCCGGGCAGTGATGGTGCACGCCTTTAATCCCAGCACTTGGGAGGCAGAGGCAGGTGGATTTCCGAGTTTGAGGCCAGCCTGGTCTACAGAGTGAGTTCCAGGACAGCCAGGGCTACACAGAGAAACCCTGTTTCGAAAAACCAAGAAGAAGAAAAAAGAAATGTCTTACAAGCAATTTTAAGAGGAAAATGGGAGAAACGTTTATTTTGACACATGTTTTGAAAAGTATAGTCCATCATGTGAGGAAGTCTTGGTGTACAGGAGGGGTGTATGTGTGAGTGTGTGTGTGTGTGTGAGAGTATGTGTATGTGTGTTGCGTGCATGAGAATATACATGTGGATAAACAAGCATGCAGAGACTAGAGCAAGATGTTTGGTCATTTTCCCTATCCTTTTCCTGCTACATTGCAGTAAAAGGTCTCTCAGTGAGCCAGAAGCTAGCTCTTTTGACTAGTTTGGACAGCCAACTAGCTCTCAGATTCCACCAGTCTCCACCGCCAATGCTGGTACTACACATACATTACATGCCTGGCTTTTCATGTAGGCACTGACAAGTAACACTGTGGACCCGAAGCTTGTAGAACAAGCCCTTTTACTCCTGAGCCATCTTCTCTGCTCTTTTAGTTAATTTCCTATTGCTGGGATGACACTATGATCAAGGCAACTTACAATAGAAATCATTTAATTGGGACTTACAGTTTCAGAGGGTGAGTCCATGACCATCATGATGGGGAGCCTGACATCAGGCAGGCAGGTGTGGCACTGGAGGAGTAATTGAGAGCTTGCATCCTGATCTGGGAGTTGGAGGCAGAGAGAGTGAGCATGCAAGACTGGGCCTGGTATGGGCTTTGAAACTTCGAAGATCATTGCCTAAGTTGGGGTTTTACTGCTGTAAAAAGACACCATGACCAAGGCAACTCTTATAAAGGACAATATTTAATTGGGGCTGGCTTACTGGTTAAGACGTTCAGTTTTTATCAAGGCAGGAAGCATGGCAGCGTTTAGGCAGACATGGTGCTGAAGAAGAGCTGAGAGTTCTATATCTTGATCCAGCTGCAGCCAGGAGAGGACTGACTCACTCTGGCAGCTAGAAGGGTCTCATTGCCCAGCCCCTCAGTGACACACCTCTTCCAACAAGGCTCCTAATTCTTACCAAAATAGTGCTACAGCTGGGGACCAAACATTCAGACATGAGCCTATGGGCGCCACCCTCATTTAAACCACCACATCTGCTGGACAGTGTTCTTTTATAGAAATATGGAATTCTACACAAACGTGCATGTATGTCATTCTTGTACACAGGCAGTGCTAATCGTCCTGCCTGCCTGTTCTAGTTGTAACATGTTTTTCCAAAGCTAGCCGCTCTTTTACTATAAAGACAATATATTGAAGTTACTGCTTTAAATGTTGCTTTTTAAATGTTTAAGGTCATTGGAATGTTGGATTTTACTATTTTATTCTTTTACTCAGGCATTGGTCAGAGAAGTAAAATTATACTGTATCTACAAAGTTGGTTTTGAAGGCAGTGCTAGTGCAGCTGTGAACCTTGGTTTCTTAAAGTGGAAATGGTAATAAATCATAATAGTTCTTTAAGAATTAAATGAAACAATTGTTGAAGATGACCTGGAGAATTATTTTAATACTCTTTTAAAAATATGTTCAAAATACTGAAGTACCAAGTTGTTTTGGGCAAGGTAAATATTTCTGTTTGCATTGACTGAGAACTTCTTTTTCTCTTTTGTTCTGTTCCTCCTGTCTCACAGTCTTGGATGATGAAGATAGCAACAACATCACAGTAGGATCCCTAGTTACAGTGTTGGTTAAGTTGACGAGGCAGACCATGGCTGTGAGTAGTTATTTGTATTACTCATGTAGCTATACTTACTTACGTAGAGTTATTACTATGGAGACTTGTTTGTGTATCTGTTGGTTTGTGTGAGAATGCACATGTATTTGCACATGGTACACATGGATGTGTGTGGAGACTGCAGGTCAGTATCTGATGTTGCAGTGGTGTTGTTTAGATGGTGTCTCTCACTTACCTTGTGTTTGCCAATTTAGTGAGGCTGCCTGTCCAGCTCATTCCAGAGGCCCACTTTCCTAGAACTGGGATTGTAAGCATGTGCTATCCATCATGTATGGCTTTAATTTATTTTTAAGATTTAGTCATTTTGTGTGTATGAATGTTTTGCCTGTTTGTATGCATTTACACCACATGAGTACCTGGTAAACAGAGGTGAGAAGAGGGCATAGGATGCCCTGGAACTATACCTATGGAGGTTATGAGCCACCATATGGGTTCTTAGAATTGAACCCAGGACCTATTTCTGTTACATATTTCTGTTACCTTTCAAATTAATTAATAAAGTTATCACTCAGGCTTTTTATTTTGTCTATGTGTGTTTGTGGAAAATCCCTTGGGCTGTTTGGCCAGCCAGTCCAGCCAAGTCTATAAGTCAGTGAGCGAACTTGCCTCAAAAACTAATGTGAATGAAAATAAGCCTTTTGACACCAACCTCTGGCTCCACATGTGCACCCTTGCACACACAGTGTTGGTAGTGTTGTGCTAGGCTTTTTACCCATCACTGCAGACAAACTGAGAAAGCAATACTTTACAGTTCTAGTGTAGTGGCACATGCCTATAATCCCAGCAACTTGGGCTCAGGAGGCTGAGAGGGGGCGATTGTGAATTTAGGGCAGCTGGGTTACATGATCCCTGTCAAAACTATAAAAACAAACAAAATAGTAGTGCCATCTTGACTTCTTAATAAGACTAGCCTGTCTCTTAGAGCTTAATAATTATGTTTGCTTTAATTTATTTGCTTTAATAATTCTAAAGATATTTATTACACATAATCTCTACCACTTGTCATATTTCAGTATGCATTTTTACTAGGTTCTAATTGAGCTTTAAATTGTATGATAAGTGGTTATACTTTTAGGATATGTGGATTTTCTTGGCAATCTGATAATAATAAATTTACAGTACTCCCTTGATGGTGAAAATTAGAATAGTGTTATATATTCAAATTTCCACTATAATATTCTTGCTTGATTAGTATTAGAATAAGTGATATTTTAAATTGAAGTATTTTTGACTTTAAAACGAGTAAGCATATATTAAGTCATCGAGTTTGTTAACTTAAGTAGATTCTGCTTTTGAAGTCTATTTACAATAGCTGTGAGATACTTCTGAAGGTTACTACCTGGGTATGTACAGACTTATAACTGCCAAGCCTACTCACCCTCCCAATTGCAACTGATTAACAAAAGCTTTATGGACAAACATTTTGAAAGATTTTATTTTCCATCTGAAAGACAACTATGGGCTAATAGTATTGTTCTTGTTGCCCTAGGAAGTGTTTGAAAAGGAGCAGTCCATCTGCGCCGCTGAGGAGCAGCCCACAGAAGACGGGGTAACTAACAACCTGAACTCTCTTACCTTCTTGATGAAGAAATGTTCTCTTTACTTCTGTGGTTGACTTACATTACTGCGGGGCATAATGCAGATTATGAAAACACTTATTTTCATCAGTCTCCTCTAAAGATGACTGTTCAGCCTTAATTGTCATATGTGGTTTGCAGCAGAGTGATGCCAACAAGATCAAGGCAAAAGGAGGATGGCAGCAGAAGAACAAAGGACCCAAGAAAATGCCCAAATCCAAAAAAAAGAAGCCTTTAAAAAAGAAACCCACAACTGTACCCTTACCTCAGGCAAAGCAGCAGAAGCAAAAGCAAGCAAATGGAGTTGTTGGGAGTGTGAGTCTGCAGTCTCTGTTACTGTTGTTACTAAGATGTACTCTGTGTATGTGTGTGTGTGTGTGTTAAACTGTTCAAATGTACATACCGTTCCTACATTTCACACACGAACATCTACATTAAGTCCAAGCCAAGATTTGCCATCCTTTCTTTATTTTCTCCCTTCCAAATGCTGGAATTGAATCCAGTACCTCATGTGTAGTAGGATAGTACCCTATTGTTGAGCTGTACCCAAGTAAAGATTTCAAAGCTCTGGGCTTGGGAGTAGTTCAGAGGATCTATGTTCCTGCATAGAACCTGAATTCTATTCCTAGCACCTGGATCAGGTGGCTCACAACTCCCTGGAACTCTATCTCCAGGGCATCTGTCATCCCCAATGTCTATAGGCACTCACATGTGCACATACCACATAGAGATACAGGCATGTACACACAAAAATAAATACCTAAAAGGTATGTTGAACATTGTTAGCATTCAGGAGAGCTCCTGTGAGTCCCTTCATAGTCAGTGGCTCTTCCATTCAGTATTCATCTCTCACTACTGGGACTTAGTCACTGTGATTTTACTTACTAATAAATCCATATAAGTGAAATCATTCTTTAAGGTTTATTTTTATGTGGAAGATTGTTTTTAATCTGTCTATATAAATGGCTGTGTACCATATATATACAGTGCCCTAGTTAGCCAGATACCTAACCTATTAGGTTCTCTAGAGGGCACTTGGTACTCTGGAACTGGAATTACACATGGATGTTAGCTGCCACACGGGTGCTAGGAGTCAAATTTGGGTTCTCTAGAAAAAAAGCCAGTGCCCCTTAACCTCTATGCCATCTCTCCAGTCCTGCCCCTTCCTCTCTTCTTTCATTTTTTGAGACAGAATCCTACTATGCAGCCCTGGCTGGCCTGGAATTTAGTATGTAGACCAAGATGGCCAGAGATAAACCTGCGTCTGCCTCTGCCTCCTCAGTGCTGAGATTAAACATGTGTATTCTCTTTTCTCTTCTTTTTCTTTCCTTTTCTTTTCTTTCCATTCATCCTTCCTTCGTTCCCGCCTTCCTTTCTGTTTTTGTTTGTGTGTTTGTTTGTTTGTGCTAAGCATGTTGATGCACATCTTTAAGAAGGCAGGGGCAATTGGAGGCTACCCTGGTCTACAGAGCAAGTTCTAGAGCAGCCAGGGTTATACAGAGAAAAACTTTCTCAAAAAACAAGCAAAAAAACCCCCCAAAAACTTATTATTTATGTGTTTGTGAATGTATGTTGTGTGTAGGTGTGCATGCATGTGAGTGGGTGTGTGTAAGTGTGTGTGTGTGTGTGTGTGTATTTGTTCATGAGTGCAACCTGTGAATTCATTTAAATATTATCTTCAGCTCTGTGATCTACCTTAAATGAATTTTCCCTGACAATGTAAATTCTGAGATATTTATTCCAGTCTTTATTGAAAATACAACCCTTTTCTTGCTGAATTACATTGGCATTTTGTTTAGAACAAGTGGCCATAGTGCTTGTAATGTGTCCCTCCATCACCATAACCCACTGCATGTGCTTCTCCTTAAGCCAGTGTCACGCTAGCTCTACTGCGGCTCTCGGCCTTTCCACATGATAGTGTAAATTCCCTAGATGGTAATTTTACTGATTTTCTTAACTATTTTGCATCCAGCTAAACATTTAGAGTGAGTAATTTTCTCTAAAAAATAATTACTAAATTTAGACATAATTGGGTCTCTGGTTTGAACGGGGAATTAACATAGTACTGTTACCGAGTCTTTGTTCACCCTCTTTGGCTGTCTTCGTTAACTTAGAGCTTCTTTATATTTTCTCAGCAGTAAATGACAGGTGTGGACATTTGTATTGCTGTGCACTTGATAACATTTATTGGTTATTTTAAATGAAAGAAATAAAATTTGTTTCAGTGGCTTTTACTGCTTTGCAGGCATGTAATAGCTTTTTCTTAAAACATTGACCTTGTATCAAGCATCTTAATGACTTGACATTGATTTTAACCATTTATAGATGTTCTAATTACTCCACATATGCAGTTGCAGCTGTTGTGAGGGAAGACAATTTTTCTTTTAACCTTTATGCCCTCCATTTCTGCCTTTTGCCTTTCTAATCCCGAGCTAGTTTAGTTTTGTGGACAGTGAATTAGCTTCAGAGACTCAAAACGATAAATACTGACTGGGATGCTCAGAACTTTTGTTTTTGATTTTGCCTTGTAGGAAGCTGCAATAAAGGAGGAAGAAGACGACATTTCTGACAAGGGCAGTGATTCTGAAGAGGAAGAAACCAATAGAGATTCTCAGAGTGAGAAAGAAGATGGTAGTGACAGGGAGTCTGATAGAGAGCAAGATGAGAAACAAAGCAAAGATGATGAAGCAGTAAGACCTGGTGTCCTTATCCATGTCCCCCTTACCCTCTTATGCTGAGAGCAGAGCCAGTGCACACCCCAGGTCCAGATGTGTTAGTTACATCACTTGAATCCTGTTTCTGATGACTGCTGGAGCTGGGGGTTCATTTGTTTAATTGTTTGCTTGCCTTAACTCATCCATTTTAGAATCTCATTACTTTACAAATGTGTTTGTTTTGAGGTATTCTCAAGGAAAATTGTTTCAGACAAGGATTAGAAATCCCAGTTTTCTTAAGTTTGTTGAAATTACAAAGCAGAAGCAGGTCCTGTGTCTGAGTGACACTAGTCTGGTCTCTTAAGGAAAAGTGCAGTGATGGAAAGTGTCTCTGGAGATAGCAGTAAGGGAAGGCAGGAGCAGCCCTTAGAGGACCTTCCATGCCTTCCAGAGCATATTTAGAAGTAACCCTGGTACTAGATAATCAGGAAAGGGGAAAGCTTTGATTAGTTGCTAGATCTTGAGTGCTTTTAGACTCGGAGAATTTCAGAAATTATTTTCCCAGCTCCACTCTAAGAAAGGTTTGTCGTGTTGTTTTCTGTATCTAGTATTCTCAGATGCAAATCAAGGTTTTACAGATGAGTTTCTTTCTTGCTCTCTTTTTCTTTTTACTTTGTATTATTTCTTTTTCTTTTCTTTGTCTTTGAACATGCTAGATATCAGGGCCAGCAGATTTAAAGTAAATTAATATATGTTATGAAAGCTGAAGTAATGGCATAAAGATGTGATCAGCTAAGTTCTGAGGCAGAGGGATATTTCTTGTAGGCTTCTCTCAGAAGTTTATACATTAGGGTTTTACTGTCCTGAAGGAGTTAGAAGTTTAAAAGACTGGGAACATGCATTTAAGAGTTTAGGGTGAGTGAAATAGTTTGGTAACTTGAGAGGAGTGTAGGTAGAGATGAAGACAAGAAGGAGAGGGAAGGAAGCTGTGTTGCAGGCTCATTAAGGTCAGATCTGGAGCAGTCTTGTCGTGTGCTGTAGGGCTTAGAGGCATAGTTACATGAGGTTTGTGGAAATGAACTTCAAATCCTTTGTAGCTAGTTGGCATTGTGAAGAGTAAAAGCTAAAAACGCAT
The DNA here is from genome assembly GCF_000001635.26 of Mus musculus. Classification (NCBI taxonomy): domain Eukaryota; kingdom Metazoa; phylum Chordata; class Mammalia; order Rodentia; family Muridae; genus Mus; species Mus musculus. The sequence goes on from NC_000076.6 coordinate 42,816,313, forward strand.
CTAAATGATCTCTGAGAGATATCAAATGTCACATATTGATGTTTTCTTCTCCCAGGAGTGGCAAGAGTTACAACAGAGTATACAGAGGAAAGAGAGAGCTCTTCTGGAGACCAAGTCAAAGATAACACACCCTGTCTATAGTCTCTACTTTCCTGAGGTGAGTTTCGCTCAGCCCAGTGTTGCTGTTATTCCATTTCTGCTTTCTGTAGATTTCTCACTAGCTGTGCACTGCTTTGTGGGATGCTTACTGCTCCAAGGTGTGATAACTAGTTTATTTTTGATAGGTCACCCTCATAACAAAGAATATATTGTAGCATGAATTATTTTCCATGAATATGTTGCTGACAGGGGATTAGTTTTTAAGTCTGTATGGTTTCCTATTCTTCTGTCATCTCTGGTCCTGTTACTGAGTATTGTGCTTAATGGCTGTTTCATTTAGAAGTGAGAGGAGGCTTATAAGATAGATGAATGCATTAGTTTTACTTTGGTTACTTGGCTGTTCTGAGTCTTCCACCCACATGGAGTTTTAAGTAGGATGAAAAAATTCTTCCGAGGGTTCTTTACATAGTTACTTGGTACTCTTGTGCCAGGAAGTGTTCGTGGACCCCAAAAGACCACCAAGGAGCTGACTGATGTAATCACGTAAGGATCTCTTTAGTACAAATTCGAGGTTGGGTTTACTCACCGCAGACACCGCAGACCTTCAGGAAGGTCTGGTGAAACAGCCTCAACCTCTCATCGGGACAAGGTTTTACAAAAAAGTAGGAGAAGGTGAGGGGGTGGGGTCCAACCGGCAAGCATCTAATTGAATGTCTATCATAAGCTGTCTGGTGGGTGTTCTGAAGCAAGACCGTATACAATTATAGTCTGAAAGTACATCTGAAACAATCAGACTAATCTTTGAATAACTGATGCTAGGGAGTAGCTAGGGAGTAACTCTGGCCAAGGACAAGCTGAGGGGTCCTTCCTGGTGCTTGAATTTATAGCTGCAGGTCAGATTCTCAGCCTTTTTTCTTTTTCTTTTTCTTTTCTTTTTCTTTTACCTTTTTTTAAGATGGGAGTCTGGTCCCAAGATGGAGTAGGCCTAGCCTCTTATTCCCCCCTTTCTCTGGTAACTAGAAGGTTAATGAGACTTCCTGAAGCTTATAGGCTGTGTTATGGAGAGGCTGACAGTGAATTATTGTCTCAGTCTATCATCATGTTTGTTTGTGACATCAGGGCAGTCATCTCAGTGCCAGTGTCAGCTATGTCTAATCTCATGAAAACAGCTAGTAACAGGGCTATGTCTTTATGACTCAGCTAATTCAGGCCAAGTTGTGTTGGTGACCTGAAAAGACTGGACCATCATATTTTAGAGGGGGTCAGGTTTGTCATTGTCCAGTTCTCATGGTGTCCCTATAGCTTGGATAGGGGCCCCAACAGTGGGAGACAGAAGGGAGTCTTGAGGCTGAGTTTCTTCCTGTTGGTCAGGGTCATCTTCAACTGTAAACGTGTATGTGTTGGATCCATGCTGTAATCCTGTCGACCTTCCCAGTGATGGATGTGGTCAAGATGACATCATAGGGACCTTTTAACGAGGCTCTTAATAACCCCTGGCTGGAGGGGGACCTGTTTCATAGATAACATGAAGTTTAGGCCAAACCTGTTTGTGAATTCATTGGACACCTTTGAGATAGTCTAGCAATTGGCACTCCTCGAACTCAGTGATGACCTCTGCCTGGTATGTTAAGAACCATGTGGAGTGGTATCCCGAACATTATTTTAAAAGGGGTGAGTTCCATCTGGTAAGGGGAGTTTCATGCCCTATAGAGAGTAAAGGGAAGGAGAGTTATTCAGTCATCACTAGTCTCTTAGGTCAGTTTAGTTAAGGTCTCTTAGGATTTTGTTTATTTTTTCTACCTGTCCTGAACTCTGGGGTCTATATATACAAGTTTTTAATCAATCTCCAGAATATTGACTAGTCTCTGACTTACCTGGGGCACAAGAGCTGGTCCATTGTCTGACTATCATCTGAGGAAGCCCATACCTTGGCAGTATGTCCTCTAAGAGCTTCTTTGTCACTATGAATGTGGTGTCATGTTTGGTGGGGAAAGCCTCAGTCCAACCTGAAAAGGTATCTGTAAACATCAGTAAATATTTATATCTAAATTTTTCTGGTTTTACCTCTATGAATTATGTTTCTTAAACTCTGGGCTTTGTGCCTCTAAACCTATTACTGGGTCTAATTTCTTTAACAGGTAGGCCACTGGCCAGATCTTTCGTCCATGAAGAGATGGAAGGGCTTAGTCACATCTGGCAACCCCAAAGCTGTGTAGAAATTTCTGTCTGGTCTCAGTGAGCCACCTCTGACCTTTCTTAATATGTATCTCCCAGATCTGGGAAAATCACCTGTAGTTGGCAGAATGGGGCCTTTTTAGCAGAGGCTTGATAATCTGAACTTTCCAGGGCCTCCAAGAGGTCTTAGTCTCCTTTAAACATTTTTGTTTGATTTCTGGTGCCACCAGGAAGTCATTCACAAACTGTAGGAGAGTCAGCTTAGGATGCTGGGTTCTCAGGTCTTCGCTCTTGGGTGCCAAGGGTAAGCCAAAGAAAGCTTCTTTTAAATCTAGCACCATATACCATTGGCGCTTAGGAGGAACAGCATTCAAAGGGGGGGGGGGAGGTGTAGGGATTAGGGGCTGTTGGGTGGATAATGAATGGGTTACCCTGTTCACTCCCAAGTCCACTGTTCTTTGGGTAGGTAGGCCATGAGTGTTATTTAATTCCTGTTGCTCCTTGGACCTAGGATTTTTTTTTTTTTTTGAAGAGACTTCATTTTCAGGTTTTAGTAAGACAGAGTAGAATGTTAAGCTCTATTAGCAACAAGGAAGCTGGTGCTTTGCTTTGCTTTGCTTTGCTTTTTTCTTTTTTTTTTTCTTTCTTTTTTTTTAATTTTTAGGGTTACCATGGGCATCTTTTAAGGCCATGGTTTGAATAGGCTTTTTTTTCCTTGGTGTATTTTCTGGCCCAGTGGCCCTCTTTTTTTATAATAAGTACATTGGTTCTTTCCCATGTTGCACTTTAGGGCCCCCCAGCTCCCCTTAGCTCTTTCTTAGAAGTCATTTGTTTCAGGCATCTCCTATAGTCCTCTGGGATTGGCCGTGGCTGCCAACAGGATCTCTGTCAGATCACCAGTCTTTTGTTTTCATTCTTAGACCTTTTTCTAGTCCCTAAACCCCTTGTCATTTTTTTTCTTAATATTTGGTGCTGCCTGATAAAGGGTAGAGCTACCACTACTTTCATCTTTGGCCAAATTAGTCGTTTTGATACCTGCCAGTAGAGACTGGTGACTTAAGAATCCTTTCTTACAGGCTGGAGAGATGGCTCAGTGCATAAGAGCACTGACTGCTCTTCCAGAGGTCCTGAGTTCAACTCCCAGCAACCACACAATGGCTCACAACCATCTGTAATGGGATCTGATGTCTTTTTCTGGTGTGTCTGAAGATAGCAACACAGTGTATTAAATGCATAAAATAAATAAATAAATCTTTAATTATTAAAGAACAAAAAAGAAACCCTCCTTACTTTATCAGGACTGGAGTCCCAATCTGGGTGGGTTCAGGGAAAGCCAGCACAGATAGCTGCTTGGTGAAGTTTCCTGGCCTCTGTCTGAGGTGAAGACAACCTGCCAGAGCTGTTGGTAATTATCTCAAGTGGGCTTGTGGGTGAAGAGGACTGTCTCTAGGAAATTAATTAAATCTTGAGGGTTTAATTAATCTCTGAAAAGCGGGAGTTCTGAATTCTCCAGTAAAAGTCACTAGTGGCAAGGGGCCAATAGGATGAAGTTGTTTTCCTTGATCACCGACTAGCCCAGCTGCACACAAGGGCAGGACAGACAATAGACTTGGGCTCAGAAGACCAATCTCAACTTTTAATCTTTGGGCAGAGGGCGTTGGGGGCAGAGCCTCTAAGAATTCAGTCTGAAGCCGTCCTGGGTTGCCACCTTAACATAGCAGCATATTGTCTTGTTTATTCTAGCTCTGAGTAGGTAGGTGACTGCACAGAGTACCCTAAGGCACGTGGAAGGGAGTGGTTGTTGTTTCTAGGTGGGCTAAGTGTGGCAGGATGGTGTCAATGGAGACCCTCTCATTACAACTCAGAGGCTACATCTACAGCCTACATCTGCATCTTGTTCAGACAGGGAGTGAGCACTTCTCCTGGCAGGAAGGGTAGCAGCCACTCACTGAACAAAATGAGTGACCAGGAGTCTATTCTACGTTCCGGTGTGGAAGGAGACATCTGCCAAATTGGGGTCTCTCCGGTCCAGGCTGTCCTTGCTTGGAGCCCTGTTCTCTGGGAACTCATCTTCCATTTGGGGAGATCTTCATTAGGGCCACAGGAGGCCCTAGTCTCAGACCTTTCTAGGGGCCCAAGGACGCTTCCCCACCCCTGCCTGTGCTCAGCTGAGTTGCCTGCTTGCAGCTTGCCACCCCACCAGGCCAAGGGAAGCCCTTGACACCCCTGTGCGAATTGTCAGGGAGCTGGCCAGGTTCTATGTGTCCCACAGCCAGTGGGAAGCAGGTGGGAAGCAGCAGGGAGGGCCCCGCAAGCAGCACTGAGAAGGGGCACAGAGCCCTCCACACACCGCTGGGGTGCAACACAGTGCCACTATGGTGGGCCCTGTCTCCCCAAAGATTTGTCTGCCTCTGCCTCCCTATTCCTGAGATTAAAGACATGTGCCACCACGCCTGCTTTCATAATTAAGCTATATTGTAAACATGAGCACAGCTTCACTCATTCTTTTCATGCTGCAACAGCAAATCTGAACACCTGCCGAGGTCTCCATTGACACTGCATGTTGAGAGTGTTTGGTTTGTATAAACTTTGTATACTTTGTATACGAAACAAACGTTGCAGGATATGTGATCACACACTTTACAGTGTGATATTTACTGATAAAACCTGTTTCTAGTTGTGGTGTGGCTTGCCACTTAGCACACACCTTTAATCTCTTTGGCTGGAATACAGACATGCCCTTAGTACACACTTTTAATCCTAAACAATGAAGGTAAAGTTAGTTTATAGAAGAAAGCCATGTTTGAAAGTGATGTCTAATTGAGTGGCAAATTAATTGAGTACAAGATTTGACAGGATAGGTTATGTCCAACTCTCACGAGAAAATGTTACTTAAAGCAGTGCAGAGAAAAAGATTTTACCAGGACGGTTGTACAGAGACAGGTTGCAGAGAGAACAAGCCAGGGAATGAGGCGCCAGAAGATTTGAACAGATAGAGTTAGTTTGAGGCCAAGCAGGGAGGCCAAGAAAAGAGGGATTTGTAAGGGTGGGGCTGGGAAGAGAGGAGAGAGGGGCTGCTGTGGTCAAGATAGAAAAGCAATTTAAGAGAGGAAAAAAGAAGCCAGATTGAATCAGTCAGCTTGGAGAGGAGTTTTGGACCAGAACAGTTGAGTTGACCAGCCAGCAAGAAAACTAGAAATGGTGAGCTTATTTAGCAGTAAGTCTCAGAGGCTGAAAACATTCTAGGCCTGGATTAGATTGTACAGAGGCTAGGTTAGTGGAGACAGTAAGCCTCTGAGGCAACAATTAATTCTGGCAAATAAAAGATATTTCTCTCTCTCCCTCCCTCCCTCTCCCTTCCTCTCCCTTCCTCCCTCCCTCCCTCCCTCCCTCCCTCTCCCTTCCTCTCCCTCCCTCCCTCCCTCTCCCTTCCTCTCCCTCCCTCCCTCCCTCCCTCTCCCTTCCTCTCCCTCCCTCCCTCCCTCTCCCTTCCTCTCCCTCCCTCCCTCCCTCCCTCTCCCTTCCTCTCCCTCCCTCCCTCTCCCTTCCTCTCCCTCCGTCTCTTTCTTTCTCCCTCTCTCCACACATACAGAGAGAGACAATCATTCTCCTGCTCTAATCAGTGCACATGTGTGATTTACTTATTAGCCTTGCTCATTCTAAGAGTGCTGTAACCTATTGCACTTAACAAAAGAGCTCTTTGTTGAGTTAAAGTAGCATTGTTAAAAAGATACACAAAAGTAATAATGAAAAAGCCAGTGAGGTGGGTCGTAGATAAGGAACCTCCTGCTGACCTGAGTTTCAACATGATGGAAGGAGAGGACTGCTTCCACTGGTTGTCCTGACCTCTGCACATGTGTCATAGCATACTTGCACCAGCATGCATATAAACACACACAAATAAATACACACAAAACCACAAACATTTAAAAATGAAAAAGATCGTCAAGCAAAAATGTTTCTAAGCGACCTTTTAAGGGTAAAATAAATGGAAAAGGTATTGATACTGGTTTAAATATTTTCCAAAGAAATTATTTCAATAGAATTTTTCTCTCTCTCTTTTTTTTTCTTTTTTTAAAAACAGGACCTCTTCTAAGTGTTGGAAAATTGAGAGTTTCGGATAGTGCTCTTTTGACTAATATATATTTAGCACATCCTGGAGTTTACTTTTAGCTTCTAACATTTTCCTTTAAACCACTTAAGAAGGTATCTTTCCTGCTCAGTCCCTACTTAAAAGAAGTGATGTAAGCAGACACCTAGCATTAGTTCACTATTGCAGCACAGTGATGGTTTCGGGCACATGGAGGCTTGTGTTTATTAATAAAAGCATTTTCTGCCCTTTGTTCTATCATTTCTAATTCCCAGCTCTCTCTCATTGTGCATTCTAGTGGCAGTTTCCTAATGAGCTTTTTGTTGTTCTGATCTTCTGAAGTTCAGCTAGAAATGCTGAACTTTCTAAAATAGTAGTGTGCAATTAAAGATGGATAGAAGCCCTTCGAATCTGAGGTGCTCTCTTTTAAGATGTTGCCAGGTAGTGGTGGCGGATGCTTTTAATCCAACAATCAGGAGGCAGAGGCAGGTGGATCTCTGAGGTTGAGCCAGCCTGGTCTACAAGGGAGTTCCAGGGCAGGCAGCTACACAGAGAAACCTGTCAAAAATAAATTAGATAGATAGATAGATAGATAGATAGATAGATAGATAGATAGATATAGATGACAGATACAATGTTTAATGTATTACGCTGCCCAAGTCCCTTCTACTTATACGTTATGATGTTGTTTAATATAAAGTGTTTCCCTTTTTTAGAATACCTTTTGTCATTTTAAAATAAACTGTGGGGCTGGTGAGATGGCTCAGCTGGTAAGAGTGCCGACTGCTCTTCCAAAGGTCCTGAGTTCAAATCCCAGCAACCACATGGTGGCTCACAACCATTCATAACAAGATCTGATGCCCTTTTCTGGAGTGTCTGAAGACAGCTGCAGTGTACTTACATATAATAAATAAATAAATAAATAAATAAATCTTTTTTAAAAAAACTGTGGATTTTTAAGATTGAGATCTATTAGTAGCCTTTATGGGGTTGTTGAAACTCCAAAAATTATTTGGGGAGTAATGAATGAATGAATGAATGAATGTATCTTGCAGTCGTTGTTGATACAGTGCCTGGATCAGTATTAAGATTGTAACAAGGATAGCATTTTCAAAATCAAGACAAATTTAAACTGTTTCTCCAGTTCTTTCTGATAACTCATACTCTTTTTTTTTTTTTTTCTTTCTTTCTTTCCCCTTTGCAGGAAAAACAAGAGTGGTGGTGGCTTTATATTGCAGATAGGAAAGAACAAACATTAATATCCATGCCATATCATGTGTGCACACTGAAGGATACAGAAGAGGTAATTAGCCAACAATATTTGTTTTAATATCTTACCTTTATGATGTTTCATTAAAATTTTAATAATGTGGCTTACTGTATTTTGCTCATTGCATTTTCTTTGTTTTTGTTGGGGCCAGCCCGTAACATTAGTTCTGGGGTACATGATGGTCTCTCCAGATACCTGCACTTATGTGTATGTACACACACACATCTAATTTAGAATGAAAATAGTTTTGTTTTGTTTTGTTTTAAGGAAGGGAGGATTAATCTCAGAAGGGTCATCCATGTTTGACAAATAGTCCTTTACTTTTACTTTCATGACAAGGTTAAGACACAGAAGTAAACTTGTTCTTATAGCAGTCGGGAAGCAGAGAGAATAGGGAAAGGATAGGAGACAAGATAGACCCTTCATAGGCACACCCCTTCTGTGGCCCACTTCCTCTAGCCAGGGTCTGCCTCCTATTGCCCATCACCTTTCAATATGTCATCAAATTATGTTGCCATCAAAGGGTTAATCATAGATTGTATTGTAGCTCTCAAGTTTGTGATGAAGGGTCATTTACTCAATAAGTTGTTTACTCATGGAAGCTGTATTCTGTTCTACTGTATCTTGGGGTATATGGATGTGTGTGTGGATGTGTGTATGAGTGGTTTGCAGGCTGTGGTCCAGCTAGTACAACAATGGCTGTCTCTCAACAGTCCACAAAACTGGATGTCTCAGATGGTCTTCAGTGTATGTTGGAATCCCAAAGCAGTAGGATATATGAACTTGCCAATAAGAGTGAGGGCAAGCAGATAAAGAGCAAAAGCTGCTGTCTTCCATGTCTTTTATATAAGCTACCACTAGAAGGTGTGGCCCAGGTTTAGGGTGGGTCTTCTGACCTTAAATGATCCAGATTTAAAGTTGATCTTTCTTAATTACTGTTCTTTTTCTGTGAAGAGACATCATAACCAAGGCAGCTTTTACATAGGAAGGAATTCAGTGGGGGGGTCTTACTTACAGTTTCAGGAGCTTAGACCATTAGCATAATGGCAGGGAGCATGACAGCAGACAGGTATGGTGCTGGAGAAGTATTTGAAAGCTGTATCTTGATTTGTTGGCAGAGAAAGGGAGACTAGGCCTAGCATGAGCTTTTGAAATTTCAAAGCCCACCCCCAGTAACACAGTTCCTCCCCCAAAGCCACACCTCCTTATCCTTCTCAAATAGAGCCACTCCCTGATGCCTAAACATTCAATAAATATATGAGCATATGAGGCCATTCTTATTCAAACCACCACACTTCACTCTCTACCCCCATATATAGCCATATCATAATATAAAAATGGGTTCAGCACAACTTCAAAATTCCCCATAATCTGACACAGTCTCAACATTGTTTTAAAGTTCAAATTCTCTTCTGAAATTCATGGCAGTTTCCTTAACTGTATCCCCCTATAAGGTCAAAATCAAAAAGCAGATCATATACTTCCAACATACAATGGCACAGGATAAACATTGTCATTTCAAAAGGAAGGAAGAGAACATAGTGAAGAAATAATGGGCCAGGGCAAGTCTTAAAACCAGAAGGGCAAACTTTAAATTCTGTATCTCCATGCCAAAACACTCTTTAGATCTTCAATTCCTTTCAACTTTGTTGACTGCAACACACTTCTCTCAGTCTGTTTCCACTCCCAGTCTGCAATTCTCCTTGTCAGGCAAGTGCTCGGCTCGCCTACACAGTTCATGTCATCTATTTTGTTGTTACTGGGGCTCCCTCACCAACAGGATTTCTCTATGTGGTCCTGGGTGCTCTGGATCTAGCTCTGTAGATCAGGCTGGCCTCGAACTCACAGAGATCCACCTGCCCCTGCTTCCTGGGAGCTGGGATTAAAGGCGTGTGCCACTACTGCCCAGCACTCCATTTTTAATGTATTTTCCTTGTGGTATTTATGTAGATAATATACAGATTATTTGCCCTCCCCAAATTTTTACACAAAAGTTGGCAAATACTGTGCTTCACAACCGACCTTTTTTCTTCTAACAATAAAACTTGGGCCTGGATCTCCTGAGTTACAGTCTCTTGCCACAAGTGTAATGCAGTTGTTAAGAGTGAGCACTGATGTGATGCAGCGTCACAGTTCAGTTCATGGCCCTGCATATCTGCCACAGGCTCTGCTTCCTCTTCAAGTTCACAAGCAAAAGGAAGGTCACTTGGTTTTTGTTCTCAGTCCTTTTTTCTCTGGGTACATACACGCCAGCCAAGCGTGGCGATCACTGGAGTCAGAACTTGCAGCTCCTTTTTTGTTTCTTCATACAATCCTTTGCAAGACTCCGCCAGGCTGTTTTGTTAGAGTATCAGTGTAACTTGTCTCACTGCTTACTCACTACATTTCTTACTGGTCACATATTTCATGTGTCACACGTTGTGTGTGTTTGTCCCCATTTGTAGTGATAAGGTTTCCTTACTTCCAGAGTGTTTGGTGAACCTCATCTGTGGTATGTTATTTGGGCATCGTACTGTTCTCTGGATATTTTTACCAAATGTTTAGCATGCAGTGATGGTTTGGCTGTAAATCACTTTTTATTCTATAGTCTGAATTTGTTTTAACAGTGAAAGTAGACACTCAGTGAGGTCGGGCATATTTTTGTGTGTACGTTTGTTCCCTTGTTTTTATTTATCTCTTAACTTGGATGTCTTTCTTTTATTGTGAGGAAGTGAGTCTTTAAACATGAACATGAGTATTCCCCCTATTTGTTTCGGGCCCCAATTTTCCAAGGTCTGGGGTTACAGATTCTCACCACAATGACCTATATTAATTTATAATATTGGCTACAAAAATCTGGAATTTGGAGACTGGAGGCAGATAACTAGAGTATAGAAATGTTATTTTAAATATGCATTTTTACTCTCATATGGAATTGAAATCTCTAAAGCTATGTTACTGTTTGTATTTGTTTATGACTTGATTGGAAATTTAATATCCTTTTGGGCTTGTTTTTATATAGTTTTATGTAATTTATACTTTATTTTTCTGCTATGGATAGATGTTAGGGTAGTAAAGGGCCTTATTAAAACTAACAAATCATTTATTGAAATATAATGGAGTAAAAATATGTAATTCTTTTTAAATTTGTTTTCATAATTTTGAGTTTCATATATGAATATAGTGATTTTTAGTTGTTTTGTATCTATTCTTCCCTCTGATTTCTTCTTCCCTTGCCCTTTGAAGCCCTTTTTCCCAACAAGTAAGTGTGTGTGTGTGTGTGTGTGTGTGTGTGTGTGTGTATTTGTATGTTTCCTACTGAGTTTCATTTGGATGCTCGCATGAACGTGGGTGAAAAGCTGTTTACTGGAAAGTGGGCACCTTCGTCCCCAGCAACTGTTAACTGCCAGCAGCAGTCCCTTGGGAGTCTTGGGTCTTGCTGGCTTATGTGGTATAACCACCGCTGCAGTGAGTTGGGAGTTCAGCGGCCCTGTCATGTCCTCAAGACTCTTTTCTGCAGCAGATCCCTGCTCCAGCTCTTACATTCTTTCTGCACCTTCCTCCCTGAGTCTTGAAGTGTTCTTTTTGGATTTTTAAGGCATAAATAATTTATTATGGAAATAGAATTTGGCAAAAATTACTTTTTATCTAGCCAAGTCTATTTAACCTTTCATTTATTCATACTTTCATTCTTTATTGCATTTCTTTTGAGTGTTAAGGTGGCAGCATAGAATTTAATATGCTTTCTTGAGCTGTGTACATAGAAATGAACCCCAGTAGTTCTGCTTAATTTGATTTCCTTTTTGTTTAGAGTTTATAATAGATGAGATGGAACTCACACGTGCTGTTTGTTATTATGACAGTGTGTGCAAATCATCTGCTCCACCCTCTGAGGCAGGAAGTTTAAAGGCATTCTCTTGGTCTTTAAAGTGTTGATTTTTATCTTCTTAGGTAGAACTGAAGTTTCCCGCACCCGGCAAGCCTGGAAATTATCAGTATACAGTGTTCCTGAGATCAGACTCCTATATGGGCTTGGATCAGATTAAACCACTGAAGGTAGGACAAGTGAGCAGTCACTGAGGGCACATGGAGTGGGCCCTGAGCAAATGCCTGAGGCAGGCTGGAGACAGAGAAAGACCACCTCATACGCCTTCAGTAATAGCTAGATTTTTAGGGAGCCCTGAACTTAGATTGTACGTTGCTTTAGTGGTCGTTTTAATGCACTGTAACATGTGATACATCTCAGGGCTTTAAAAAGGCTGGTGGGGGTCAGATGGAGACAGGACTCATTTTTCCTTAGACTTTACTGGAGTGTTTGTTGATTTCTGAAATGAAGATTTTTTTTGTACTTTTGGGTTTTTTTGTTTTGTTTTGTTTTTGTTTTTTTTTAAATCATCTTAGAACATAAACTTTGTGTATGGTTTGAAACACACTTTACTCATTTCCCTTGAGCTTTTCATACACGTCATCTCTTAGATTAGTGAGATTGTGCTAAATGATTGTGACACTGTTGAGAGTAAAGGAGACAGGAAAGGTGAGTCTGTCTTTCCTCCTGAAAGCTCTGTATTTCTTGTGTTGGCCATAGAATTTTACTTCCTAGAAGTCTTTGGAAGGCATACTTGAATTTTTCTTTCTTCAGCCAAAGACTTCTAATTAGAGACCACTCAGTGTTATTGCTTAGGAATCATGGTTGCTAGTAGTTTGTGCCATAGAAATACTTTCTTAAATGCTTGAACTTCCACAGAGTCAAAATGTTGAACTATATTAGAAATTGAATTACATTACTAAGTATATTTAGCGTTTTTATTTGCAGAATGAAGAATCTTTGTAATGAATGTGCTGAATGTAGAGTTGCAGCTACAAAGTTCACTCTCTGTGATTGCCACAGTCAGAGAAAACCTTCACTAGATAGTGTTTTCATTATTCTTCTCCAAATTTCTGACATACGTATTTAATTGTTTATAGTTGGAAGTTCATGAGGCCAAGCCTGTGCCAGAAAACCACCCACAGTGGGACACAGCGATAGAAGGTGACGAAGACCAGGAAGACAGTGAAGGATTTGAAGACAGCTTTGAGGAAGAGGAGGAGGAAGAGGAAGGTGGAGACTAACCCGAGTGAGTGGACTACAGCGTTTGCACATCCTTGCAAACATTGCTGCTCTGTGAGAGGTCATAAAGCAGCAGCAGTGAGGGCTGATATGGAGGGAAGGGTTGCCGACTTTACTAGAAACGGATGCAAAAAAGAGGCCGCTGGTGCCAGGGTACAATCTGAAAAGGGTTTTTAAAGCCTTTCAGGTATGGGGTGGTGCGTTTATCTCATCTGCAAATGATAATAAATCCTTTGATGTTCCAACTGTCCAGAAGTGTGGGCTGTGCATTACCTGATAGATTATGCTCTCAGTAAAAGTCAAGGCACATGAAAACAATCTATAAATGAGGAGCTCTTCTTTGTTCAGCTTTAGTTTTAGTAAACATTAAAATATGATAAGCATCACACATGTTTTAAGTAATGTCTGCTCAAGTTTTTAATCTGTTAGTAAGCTCTATTATTCATTTATCAATATTTTACAAATGGTAAGATTGTAACAGTTCCATATGTAAGTTGAAACCATAATTTTCATCTATCTTGGCCATAACTTAGCATTCTCACACATTCCACATAATACAGAGGGCTACATTTTAGAATTTTCCATTCTTAATTGCCCAGAGTTAGCAGACGTTATAAAAGTGGCTTTTATTGGCTTACAGCCTCTTAAAGCCTCTGGTGGTGTCAGTGCAGGATCGAATTAATCCGATAAGCTTCAGGGCCAAAAGTTACTCCGGGACCACACGTTCTCTGACGCTCGGTTGATGTCATTCAGCCTTTTGGAAAAGGTTCACTAGAAAAGCTGCACTACATTCGTAGTTTAACCTACCTGACTCTGTCCGAAGCCTTCTGAAGACAGTAACTACAGCATACAAAGGAGGCACTTTTGTATTCATTTGGACTCCTGTTAATAAAATAGAAGTTTGACTCATTTTATGTTTGTAATCGTGTGTGTCTTTTTACTCCTAGAGAAAGGGCATAAATAGGGTAATGTTTTATTTTTCAACTCTAAAGTTTAATATTGTACCTCACTGTGGAAGTGACTGCTATCTCTGTCTACTCTTGGAAAGCCCAGGAGGAAGAACTCTTCTCTCTCATTTAGTACAACCTAAAAGATAGTGCTCAACACAGAGTAGAAATGTGTGTGTGATGAGTCACTGAGGTCAGAGGAATATTTTTATTACTAGACATAGAGGACACACACGTCTACAGTACTATAAGACTGACTGCAATAATCCTATCAAACTCTCCATAGGCCAAAGTACTGTTGCAATACTAACTTATCACCTGTTTATTTAAAAGGTTGCTACTCTTCCTGCAGAATTATCGCTGGTATTTTGTTACTACAGTAGTTGGAAATAAAATTTAAAAATTACCAAAAATGAATTTTTTGTTATTGTTCTAAATTTAAGATGTAACATGTAATAGTTGTTCTCACTGGAACCCTGCTTCCTTCCTCTGCAGGCCCGGGGGTGTGGCTTTGCCTTCAGATCGAGACTGGCTGGGAAGCTCCAGGGTTGGCTGGCGCTGTTAGACGCAGGCGGGAGGGAGGGAGGGAGGGAGTCAGCTGTGTCAGGTGAGCAGAGATGAACAGCCAGAGCTGTGCTGGTCACATTTCCTAGTTTTCCTGAGGGAGCCAGGCTCAAGGACCGCTTCTCTAGTGGCTCTTTGCCCTCTGAAAGGTATACAGACTGTTCAAACAACTGGCTTCTCTGGCTTGAGAGTCTCTGGTGAGGATTTTACACCCTGATAACAGCACCATGCTTACAAAACAGCATGTCTTCCATGATTGGAAATTCCAACAACTTGATTCTGTTTGCCTATGTTGTGATGTGTAGCAACATCTCAACCTAAAGGACCAGTTTTCCTCTTAACAAGTGCTTTGGGGAAAGACTCCAGCTAGGGTGCTCGTCTCTCTACTCAGTCACTTAACTCCACATCCCTATTTTTCTCTGGATTAATAATTTGTCTGAGTTTGCATTTAGTTGAAGGGAGATACAGAGTGAAATTGATTATGAAATTAAGTAGTTTACATTGTGTAAAAGTTTTAATCTCTAGATCTGCAGAATGTCTGTCAAAATAGAGCTTTCCACAAGGGGTCTTCCTGCTAGTGGAAAGTGTGGCAGGTGCGAAGGCTGACATCGGGCCACCTGACTGAGGTCTCAGACCCAAAAGCAGATGTTCGCAGTCTCTAAACTGTTGGGATTTTTGAGAAGACTCGAGACATTGAATTAAGATTCTGTGTGTGGAGCAATCTCGTTCTTTGCTCTGCCTTTCCCAGCATGCCCTAGGGGTGGAGAAGAACAGGCTGTTGAGTGGTACTGTCCTGCTGTGCTGGGACGTTCGGGCCTGTCCGACACCAGTTCCTGCCATGTGGAATGAGGCAGTGTACTGAGGCTTTCTTTGTGTGACTTGATTTGTGTTTTGTTTTTGAGACTCACTATATAGCCTTGGCTGGCCTTGACCCACAGTGTAGCCTAGGATGTGGACCTTGTAATCCTCCTCTGGCCTCCGTCTCCGGAGTAATAGGATTACAAGCAAGAGCCACCACGCCTGGTGTTAACGTATCTGCTACATGTATTCAGGTATCCGCTCCAGCTGCCTCCTACCATACACTGGAGTGTTGTTTAGTAATAATGTGTATTTCAAATGCACTACATGTTTTTGAGGGATTGTTTATCATGTATTTACTGAATTTCCATGTCCGGGCTCTGTCATTAGGCACTGTAGCTATATGGACACTCTCTGTGTTAAGGACTTAACTTGGACTTTTAGTCAGCACATGGTGGGAATTTCTCCTTTCTCCACTGGCACAGTGGCCAATACCTCCCCTTTCCTTTCCTTTCCTTTCCTTTCCTTTCCTTTCCTTTCCTTTCCTTTCCTTTCCTTTCCTGTTGTTGTTTGTTTGTTTGTTTGCTTGAGCTTGTCACTAGGCAGAGGAATTCTGTTTGAAGGAACTAGCTATTAAGTTAGGTGGCCTTTGCCTAGCCCCTTATCCCTTTTGAATAAAGCAACATGCATCTTTTGTTGTTAAATGCTTCTTTTTTGAAGCATTTTCTCGACTCTATGAATCCCCTATTTAGTCTGCCTTAAAGTGAAACAACGACCAGTGAACCGAAGCATGACATTTTACCAGCTGTGCAGTGGTTAGCTAAGTGTGTCTTGAGATGTTAGCATCATCATGCACTTAAACTTGACACTAGGGCTATTTTACAAACCTTAACAAACAAAACAGATGCCACCTTGTACATTATCCTGTTACTGAGCTAAAAATCCAAATAGCAATCATGGGCATGCTTTAGAACTGTGGTTTCAGGCAGGGGTATACATCCTGGGGGTATGCAGATACTAAGTCCATTGAGAAAATGTTAAAATAATGATTCTTTGTATTTAATCTCATCCTTTTAAATTTCTATTTTTATGTGTTTTATAATGTACATAATATATTGTACAGTTGTACACTTATATAATTTATAAATAAATAATACATTTATTGGTGCATTATTTTTTCCCTGATTTCGGTGTGTGATGAAAAGATTCGTATACTACTGTTTTGTCGTATAGATAGGATGACGTTTCAATGAGCTGAAGGTTGGGGCTTTTGGCACTCTGCTATCTGAGTTGACAGTGACATACTTTGACACCAGGAGGCAAGGCTTCATTTGTTGTATCTAGATCTCCTGCTGCCCAGAAGAACAAAGAGGATGGATGCCCTTGGAGTGGGGCCATGAAAGAGGAAGGACTGTACCTTCCATGAGCTGGGTAGTCATTAGCCGCTGCAAATTAAAGGCTGGTGTGGGAAGGACCATCCCTCCAGTGCAGAAGGAGCCACGTGCCTGCATGATGGTAGCAGTGACCACCACTTAGGTATGAGCCGATTGTAAACATCACAGTTACCCTGTATTTTCCAGCCTGGTTCCAGTAGAGGGCGATAGGGCCATAGTTCATTTTCTTTATAAGAATGTTTGGGGAGACTAAACCAATACTTCAAAAATGATTTTTATTTATTTATTTTTGAGATGAGTGATTGCATGTTTCCCAGTCTTGCCTCAAATTCTTGAACTCACAGTCTTCCTTGAGTCTCTTGAACAGCTGGGACTGTAGGACAGCACCACTGTGCCCAGCTTTATATTGTGAGAGAAGGGCCAGTCAGGTAAAACGTTGATGTGCTCCTTATAAAATTCAGTTTTTTGTATGGTGTCAGCTACAAGGGTCTGGCATTTTTCTCTTTGTGCAAGCTAATCTGCCACATTTTCTGGATGCTAGCTCCAACTCCCAGGTAAGGTACACCGTGAGCTCTATGTCACCCAAACCTCTCCTGTCCTCCAAGTTACATGGGGGCGATGCCAAGTGCCTCAGGTTGACATTGTTCATATCAACAGAGGAACTTGGAAATCTAGTCATTTAAAATAGTGTGTGTACAGAGCTGTTCACTCTTTACTGCTGTAACAGCATGTCCTCTGTTACGGGGGAGATGATGCCTGTCTACCATGGCTGTTTAGACACACGTGTGAGAAGGGCAGCATGCAACCAAAGTGTGTGTGTGTGAGAGAGAGAGAGAGAGAGAGAAACAGAGAGACAGATGGCACGCACTAAAGTGTACCTAAAGGTAAGAGATGGGCAGTGGCCTTTTAGCATGTGGGATACTGTATGCATAAATAATATTATACCAGGAGGTGCAGGGCACTTACTTTAAATGGAATACGGTCTTAGTTTAAAAAGAAAAAAAAGACCATCTCATTTGGTAATGTACATTTAAGCCTCTTGCAAATGTTTGTCTTACTATTAAGGGTAGCTTTGTTTCATTTGAAGATAGTTCACTTACATGCAGCTACTAATCTAGAACTTTGTACATGGAATTCAGTCTGTTACAGTGAGAAAGGGGCTGTCTGAAAAGTGACCACTACACCTGTTGTACATTGTAACCTTAGAAGGTTTTGATTATTGCCATCTGCACCCTTCCCTAGCACCCTGCCAGGCTGCTGTGGGCCTCCCTCTGCTGGGAGTAATCAGGGGGCCCCTGAGAGCCTGTTCTGAATGTGACCAGTGATCCTCACTGCCCTCTGAGGGCAGATTGCTTACTGCTCTGTCTCTGACATCTCACTTGGAGAGAGTACAGAGAACAGAGAGGCTGGTCACATTTACCAGTGAGAATGTTGGTTTAAAAAATTCAGTGAAGGACTAGAATTGCTGGACTTTGAAACAGGTTGGAGGATTTCTCAGGGGAATATGGCATCCAGTAAGAGGCCTGGGGTGACCGTACCTCCTCATTGCCATGCACTGCCAACCTTCATCCCCATCCTGTTAACTTGTCTGTCTTCACAATCACATGCAAAGGTTCTCCAGCTTCTTAATTCCTTGATTCTCTGCCACATTCTTGGGACTCTAGTCACTTCCCTTCAAAAGCTTACTGTTCCTCTTGACAACACATTAAACACACAGGGCAGTGGCAAGGAGAATGGAGAGGGCAGGAGAAATGCCCATGTGACAGGCTTCAAGGCACCCTCTTTGGCTCAAAGCTCCGGCTTCAGAACTTGTGGGTAAGTTTTCCCACGATCCCTAGGAGCGCCTGCCCCACCTCCCCACCCCTATTCACAGGTCTGCATCTATTATGATGGAAATTATCAGGATTAATGTGATTATCTGAGAAGTGCCTTTGAGAGTGGGGGTGAGACTGGTGTTATGATCTACTGCAGTATTTCTTTGCACAAGACAAGCCCCTGTGTCTTTCAAGTGTTCTGACTTAATGACAGGGTATCCCACCAAATGTCAGGAGTGACAGACACCTCAGGAGCGCATTTTTCACATGGAGTTTTAAGTTTAGCAGTACTAAGGGTGGAGTAGAATTCTTATATTTGGTGTGTTACACGGTGGAACAGTTTCTGAGAGTATGAAATCTTTAAAAAGCCTTTACCTCCTGATTTCTGGAATTTTCTTTGGTGCTTAGCATCCAATTAATCTAAGTCCCTCCAAAGAAAAGCACATGCAAACAGAATCTTTGAGGCTTGGGCCCGACGCGCCTTCCTTGCAGTGGTACCACGGCAGGAGTGGTGAGAGTGCTGAGAGACACTTGGCTCCTGGCTTTCCCCTCTGAGAGTCAGACATGATATGAAGAAGGAACATAAAGAACAAAGAGCCAGAGAAGAGGGGGTTTGTTACATCTGGAGAGCTGCAGTGGGGACCCAGGCATCCCTGTGCACACTCCAAAGCCCCCGTTCCTTTGTCTTTCCAATGCATGTGTGGATATGGAAATCCCATCCTAGTGTGTTCAGCAACCCTACCTCACCAGCTCACCTCAGCCATGAGTGTTCCCATCAGTCGGCCTGGGGTTACACATGACTCAGCCCCTAGCTCAGGGCTCGCAGGCTGCAACAACACTGGATCCAGCTGTGTCCAGCTTTGTGAGATTCCAAGTTGGGTAACCCATGTTAGCTAAAAGCATGAAAGTGCTTTTTTAAATCCCTCTCAGGTCAGAGATTGAAGTGTTCGTTGTAGGTCTGTCTTGAGTGATATACTCTCCCCCAGTCTTGAATGTGGTGGCCTTAGGAGCCCAAGAGAACCCCAGACGCTCAAAACACCGTCCCCACTCACTCACTGTTTTCTACAGTGTGGGCCCAAGAGCCTTCACTTTTACCACCTTAACCCAAAGCATTAGAAAGATCTGTTCAAGACACCTTTCTTAACCAAATCAGATAGTTTGTTGTTTCTTAGAGACTTGCCTTCCTGCCCAGAGGTAGAATCCAGGGCCCTGGGCATGCTGAGAAGCACAGGTAGACTGAGCTATGTTCCCAGCACACCTCCCGTGCTCACACCTTAAACTTTTGTATGGATTTATTCTTTAACCTTTTTTTAGTAAATTGTCTAAGGCTGCACTTTCAGTCCTCCTGCTGGAATTACAGGCCTGGCCTGGAGAATTTTTTTGATGTTAACAAAGATGAAGGGTAAAAGTGAAGGAGCTGCTCCGGGCATGAACACTAGGTCAAGTTCAAAGGCTCATAAAAGCTCTTCTCAGTTCGATTTGCTGGTACCCAGCAATATGCTCATAATAAGAAAAGACATACTTAAACTTGCCTCATGCAGTGCACAGTCTGCATGATTTCCTTACCACTGAGCTACTGTTTGCCCTGGTAGGAGGCTTTCAGAGTAACTGAAGTCTAGCTCATTGAGCATACTGTTGAACTGAAATGGGAGTGGTGTCCTGCTCAGATATTTGAGGGTGAGACTCCCTGTGTTACTTCTCATGACCCTGAGAAGGTTAGGGTTCGGGTTGGATGCAGTAAAAAGTATGTTAAAATCCCAGCACAGGGCTTGTGAGGTTGGGGCAAGGAGCAAGCCAGGAGACCATGATGTCCACATGTCCTGAGATCATGGGGTCAAGACTAGAGTTGCCGATGTTCACAGCTGCTAGAAGTTGAGCAAATGAGGGGTGGGAACTGACTTTTCCCCAGAGGAGACAGTGTTGATGTTCATATGAGCAGTTCTAGCAAATGGCAAGGGAGAGTAAAATACGGTAGAAATTAACAAAGCCACGCGAAGAACTCACAGTGTATGTAAGGCAGGAAAAGACCCCATGTATTCCCTGTAAGATCAGAGCAAGGCAGGGTGCCCATTTTCAGGTCTATTCAACCTGAAGCTGAGATTTCAAGCCTGAGCAATTAGGGAAGAGAGAGAAACAAAAGGCAACAAAATCGGAAAGAAAAAAAAAGCGAGCTCATTCCTGTTCACACACGCTCTGGTTCTGTATGCAACCTGTTAGATCTCACAGATGAGTTCCTCCAAAGTTGCAGAATGCAAAGGCAACATATAAAAGTTAATTGTATATTCTGTACATTACAGTCTGAGAAGGGAGTCAGAAAAAAAACGATTCTGTTTACAGTGTCATCAGAAGGAGTAAAAAGCGTTAGGACTAAACTACGGTGATGAGGACTATGAAGTATTGCTGAAGGAGATTAAAGAAGACACAGATTCCACACTCCTGATAGAAAGGCTGAAAATTAGTGAGGCGTCAGTACTCCCGAGTTATCCACAGTCAGTGGGATCCTCAGAGTTTTTGTTGCATTTTTCATTTTGTTTTTACAGGAACGGAAAAACAGCCTTAAACTTTATATGGAATTTCAAGGGAGCCCTTGGAGTGGGGGGTTGGGGGAGAACAAGGCTAAAGGAGCCACTCGTGTTTATTTTAAAACTTACTACACTGCCATAATCAAAACAGCATGCTACTGACATGGCGACAGACAGACAGACTGACTAATGAAAGGGAATAGAGAGTCTAGAAATAAGTCTTTGCATATACGGTCAATTTTTTGTCATTTGTCCATTTTTATTTTGTTTGAGCCAGGGTCTCTCTATGTAGTCCTGGCTGTTCTGGAACTCACAGTGAAGATCACGTACACAGGAAATCACAGAGATCTGCCTGCCTCTGCCTAAAGGGCTGCCAGGACTAAAGGGATATACCACCACACCCATATTGGTCAAATAATTTTTAACAGAGGTATCCAGACCAGTCAATTGAGAAAAGGTGGCATTTTCAACAAACGGTACTGGAAAGACCAGACATGCATAGGAAAGGAATAAACTTGGAGCCTTACTTACTAACATCATACACAAAAATCAACTCACAAAGCACTAAAGAGCTAACTGTATTAAGACCTAAGGCTATAAAAAACTCTTAGGAAAAAAAAATACAGGGAAACCCTTCATGCTCTTAGTCTAGCAGTGATCACTTGGATAAGACACCTAAGGTATGCACAACAAAATTTTAAAAAATAGACAAATTTGATTTCGTGGAAAATGTCTATAAGCCTAGTTCTTGGGAGGACCAAAATTTCAGGGGCAGCCTGGGCTATACAGGAAAACATCTTTTTAAAAATGGGGAGGGTAACATAGAGAAAAGCTACAAAGTGGAAAAATAGTTATATAAAATTAAATATTAAATAAAATTCTATGTAAATATATATCCTGAATATATAGAGAAGTTAAAAAAACTCACCAAAAAAAACAAAAAAACAAAAAAAAAAAAAAACAAGCTACCTGCTTCAAAATTGGACAAAGGCTTGGATAAATACTTTTATGAAGATTATAAAAATATTCAAGTAAATTCACCAGGAGTTGCTCAACTACAGAAGTGCAGTGTCAGTAACCTGGCTACTGTAAAGGAAACAAAGTAACAAGTGTTGGCAAGAAGCCGAGGAAGCTGGGACTCTTGTGCATTGTTCCACTGATCCCCAGATGCTCCACTGACCCCCAGATGCTCCCACCACAGTGGCTCCTCAGTTGGCCTGGGGGAGCGGTCTCTGCTGTGTACCTGACAGATATGACAGTAGATGTTGGTACAGTGTGATCCTTGCTGTAAATAGCTAAAACGTGGAAACAGGTGTAGTGAGAAATGTTGGTTTCTTTAAAAAACCCAGTTATGTTATGTGATTATGTTTTAACCCTGGGTACGGATATGGGGCTGCTTCAGATTGTCTGCAGCAGCTGACTATGATTTGTCTCATGCTCTGGCAGGGGCGTGATTCTGCCAGCTGCGGAATAGTTTACGTTTGGAATTCTGGGGACTCTTGAAAGGGTATAAAACGTGCCAGAGTTCAGAGAGGTAGGGGAGGCTACTGCTCTTCCTGCTGCTGGTGGTTTCTATTGCTGTGGTTTGTCAAGTGGTTGTGAGCAAAGAGACAAGAAGAAATAGGATATTTTGATGAAGAAGATCAACACTGCCCCAAGGAATTTGACACTCCTAGTCAGCAGGAAATAGTCTAAAGAGATGGACACCTCTTTCTCCTCTAAACACCTCTTTCTCTCCTACCTAGTGTTAGGGGGTTGAATGGGATTGGGGTGGAGAAGGGTGGTAGGTAAAAGAATGGTTACAGGAAATGACGCAAGCAACTACTGTTGAACAAACAGACAAAATGAACTGGCTACTCAGCCTTAAGAAGGAAATAGATTCTGCCACATGCTAAAGCACACACAAACCTTGGCGTCATACACAATATTGTGCTATGGAAAATATAAGTCACAAAAGGTAGCTGCTCTGTGATTCTCAGTATTTGAGGCACTTTACTGTTGTCCAAAGCTGAGAGTAAAGCAGTTGTTTCTGACACTGGAGGAAGGAAAGGTGGGGAGTTTCCTACCGTGCAATCGGCACAGCACTTGTGTTACAAGACAGAAAGTTCTCTGGAGGTGGATGGTGGCGATGGCTGCCTATGATGAGTGTACTAAGTAGCACTGGAGGATGCGTACCAAATGTCTAACTAATGTGGTAACTTTCATTTTGTGTAATTTGCCACAATAAAACTAAAATGGAGAGGGGGAGAGGAGATCTAGTTTGGCATTGGAATAAGCCACATTTGTGGATGGTACCCACTTGATGTATGCACCAGGCTGGTGCCAGAGGACACGCTGGGGTGGTGTATGGCGAGAGGCATTTTAGGATACAGAATTTCGACGCTAGCACGTCCATTTGGGGGGAGGAATGATACATGGTCCTGTCTCTTGCCGTATACAACAATTAAACCCAGGTGGCATCTAATTCTAACTTTGAAAGGCAAAACAATGGGGTCTTTTAGAAAATAATGTAGAATATGTTTATCACCCAAGGGTAGGAAAATACATTTTAAGCAGGATGCAATAAACATTCCCCAATGGAAAAAACAAATTGAAAAGTTGAATGGTATTTGAATGACGAGTCTCTTGTTTTTCAAAGACAGTGAGGGAGCATAAAAGCGAGGCCACAGAGTGGGGAAGGTGTCTGCCATCCACGTAACTGGCAGAAAACTGGCCTCTCCACTAAGCAAAATCACAACAAACTTAAAAAAAAATGGCAGGGGTTGGGAAGAAAATGGGCTAGTGACTTGAAAACAGCCCTTCCTTCCTAAACAGTTTTTAGGGGCAGATCCTGAGGGGTGGGAAGTACAAAAGATTTCTTTTTTCCCCCTAAAATGTTTCTTAGGAATCAGGACTTTCAAACAAATGCAAGAGGAAGCATCTTTGACTGGGAAAGGAGTTGGCCCCAGTGCAGACCTGGGCCAGCTGGCGGGAAGCTCAGGTGTGAAGCCCACTGCCCTGTACTGACAGACGGGTGGGCCTGGAGCCCTCCCACCAAGTCAGAGCTGAGCCACCAGGAGGTGACCCCGAGTAAAATGTTCTATATGGGTCTAGAGAGATGGCTGGGCAGCTACGGAGGACTGGGGTTCAGCTCCCAGCACCTGTATCCGGTAGTCTACAACTCCAGTTTCAGGGGACCTGATGCCCTCTTCTGGTCTCTGTGGACACTGCGCTCATGTGTACATATCCTCCCTACACGTGTACACATAATTAAAAGTGAACCGCTTTGAAGTGGTTCTGTGTGGTGAAGGCAGCTTCCAGAGAGCTGTTTGCTGTCTGTAGCTGACCCCATGCGCCGCCGCAGATGGGTAGGTCTTCCTTGCTCTGGTCTTCTTTGCATGTCTACCACACTTCATAAAACCCAGCATCTTCATGGCCAACGAATCCCCGAAAAGCGATTGAGGCTCATTTTCTATTAAGGAAAGGAAAACGGAAACACAGTTCATGTGTCTGTTGCATTACTTCTCACAGTGACCTGAACAGGATGCCTGTTTGTCCCCATGGGGCAACAGCAGACCAAAGAAATTATTCCATCTAAGTCTGGCTTTGCGAACCACTGAGTTTTTTGTTTGTTTGTTTGTTTTGTTTTGTTTTGGGAGGGGGCACTTATAGGAACATGCATGAAGGGTGACATACAGAAGCGAGGACGACTTGGGTGGTTGCATTTCCCTCAAAGCCCACCTGGTACAGGTGAGGACGGATGAAAGTTGTGTCCTTGGAGGGTCCTGCACAACTTGTAGGCAGCTGTCTCCCCAAGAGCCCCCCACTATCTACTGCTTATGTAGCCTCAGCCCTGTGAGCCCCATACATTCCTTGAGTGTCCTGAACGTCCCCCTCTCTCCAGGGGCGGAGGAATGTATCATTTCACACAACAATCCCTCTCTTCCCCCCTCATACACGTCCGTGGGCAGAGGCTGGTTAAAGCACAGGCTCGCAGCACTCCACATGTTCACCACAGCACATGTAAACTGCTTCAAGTCCAAGGCCTGCCTGGGTTACAGTGTGAGACCATTTCTGAAAATAAAAACGGCAGGAATAGTGACACATGCCTTTGATCCCAACACTTGGGCAGATCTCTGAGTTCAAAGCCAGACAGGACTACACAGAGAAACCCTGTCTCCAAAACCCCCCAAAAGATCACAGATCCTATCATATACAAAACACATGAAATACAGCTAGTCTGGAATATCCTTGATAGCCTGGCAGTCTGGAGCCCCAGGAGAGTGGCTCTTCAGTCTGGAGTCAAAAGGCATCTAATGGCAGGATTCCTTCCTCAGGAAAGAATGAGCCACTTCCTTAAGGCGTTCACCTGATTGGATGAGGCCAGGAAGGTGGGTAATCTGCTTGACTTGATCTAGTGGTTTAAACATCATTGCCCTTAAAAACCAAAACAAACAAACAAACAAAAACAAAAACAAACAAAAAGCCCCACCTCATAGCAACATCTCAGAAGCATTTGGGTAAAATCCAGACAGATAATCATAGCAAAACTGACGAAGAAAATCAGTCCCGTGAACACAGTGCTGGCTGCCTCCGCCCTTTAACAGCCTGGGGCACAGGAGGAGCTGAGGCAACTCTGGCTTCGCACTCAGGACACCTCCTACTGGAGGGCTGCTTGGTCTAGAGACTTATGGAAGGGCCATGAGGCTGAAGCTGCTGACGTCAACTGAGAGCGCAGGTTTCCGTCCTTTTGTTTGAGTCAGCAAGCCGAGCTGGGAAGTGCTGCGCTCGGGGGATGAGGAAGACATTCTCGGTGTACAGTCTTTTACTTGCACCTTAATTTTTTTTCACCTGATGTATATATTTTGCCTGTGAGATAGTGAGCCACGTGGTGTAATGCCCACGGAGGCCAGAAGAGGGTGCTGTGGCCCGGCTCCACCTGGAATTGGAGTTACAGACAGTTGTGGGCTGGGAACGGAACCAGATCCTCTGAAAGAGCAGTGAGTGCTCTTAACTGCTGGGCTGTCACTCTCGTCCTGTTTACACCTTTCAAACAAGCTCTATATTTGAGATGTCAATGACAGAAACCTCATGTGAGCTGAATATGCTTTACCACTGGCTACCTCCCCACCACTTAAGCCTATTTGAAGAGACAGAACCATCCTGTTCCGCCCAGGGGGTCATGTGGTGGGGTCTGAAGACACTAACTAGGCTGCCTTGACCTCACTAGAGCAGACTTCATTTGGCAAAGATGTCCTTAGACAAGGTTGTAATCTCTCCTGGGACATCCAGCCAGAGGCTTCATTTGCAGCAGGAACTGAGGACAGGGCAGATGCCGTGAGCAACTTGCGGTGGTAGTCACTGCAAAGTGACACTGAAAGTGATACTTTCAGATCAGTGGCCACTGAGGAAGCACTGTTCCCTGGGGACCCCCCTCTCCCTTGCTGGATTTTGGGATCAGGAACGCGTACATGCTTGACTAGCTATGGCCGCCAGGGGGCGCGAGGTAGCTGAGGAGGGTTGCTGGATGCTCAGGGTACCTGGCCCATGCCCTGAGTCCCACAGTGCTGTCCTCTATTTCCAGGACTCCTCCCAGCTATGTTCCTGCGGCAGCCCCTCTGGAGTTCAGGGTGGCTTGACCCATCTAGTTTTACAGGGCTGGTTCCGACTATCTCCCACCCTAGAGCCAGCTGCTTCTTCAAGGCTCTCTGGGAGCTGATGACAGTCGCTGTTCCTTCTCTTTTCGGCTGAGGTGGATAGCGCCAACCTCGTCCTCCTAAGGTGGGAGTGGACAGCTACCTTCACAGCTTCTGAAGAGCAGGGCCTTGGGGCCCTGGAGAAGGACTCAAAGGTCACCTGGCCATGCTGCAAATTCTATCCTTACAGGCACCCCATCACACTTATCTACAGCTCTGTCTAGAACTTACTGTGCGACGAAGATTAAGGTTTTACAAAAGGATACTCAATTAAATGTGAATTTCAGATAAACAACAAATTAATTTTTGTCATGTATATCCCATGAAGTATCTGAGACATATAATAACACAAAAAGAAATTCCTTATTTTTCTGATAAGCAAATTCAACTTTGAATCCACTGTTTTTTTGTTGGTTTTTTGTTTGTTTGTTTGTTTGTTTTTGTTTTTCCTGGATAGGAATGAGTTTTGGTGGAGGCAGGCAGGGAAGGGTTGGGGCTGAGGCAAAGTAGGCATGAAGGCTTGTAAGTTTTCTTAAAAGCCTTCTCTCTGTTACAGGAAGCTGTGGTACAGCTCTGCCCTGTGGCATTGGCTCCTCTCACATCGCCAACTCTTTCACTGATTAAAAGGAAGAGAAAAGAAACGAACCATCTTAATTATTTTAATCAGCAAAAATTGTGGCTCTTGATGCCTATGGCCTGTTTCCTTCTTGGGGACCTTAATAATTTGTATAATAACGTTTTAATTGTGCAAATCTGTGTTTTGCTATTTCAGGGCATTTGCTTCTGCACTGGGCTCTGAGCCACACAGGAACTGTCCCACTGGGCAGGAATATGACTGTCCTCATTTCACCTCTACCAGCCCTGAGCCAAGAGCCTTCTGGGAACTTCACATCTGGACACTGAGTTCACACCCAGTGAGTGGTGCACAGAACTCTGTGTCCATTACATGGCATTTGGGACAGACTCAGCCCAGTGTAATGGGGCAGATCTCTTCAAGGATCCCAGTAACACTGGTTGCCCTGTGCATAGCTCCTCTCTCACCCCTCTGTAGGGTCCCATCTGAGATGAGACTGGCTCTGCCATAGATACTTGCTTCTGTGGTCACGACCTTCATGCAAGTTCGTTTCATGTCAAATTTATATAAGATACACTGGAATTTGGGGAGAGAAAAACCTCAGGTGAGAAAGTACACCTAACAGATGGGCCTGTGGGGAAGGCTGCGACTCCTTTTTGTGTTTTTCTTTTGATAAATGACTGTTGTGAGAGAGCCCAGCCCATTGTGGGTGGTACCACCCTTGGGCTGGTGGTCCTGGGTTCTATAAGAAAGCAGGTTGAGCAAGCCACAGGGAGCAAGCCAGTAAGCAGCATCCTGCCATGTCCTCTGTATCAGCTCCTGCCTCCAGGTTCCTGCCCTGATTTCCCTCAGAGATGGTCTGTGAGGTAGACCTATAAGCTGAAATAAACCCCTTCCTCTTCAAGTTGTTTGGAGTCATGGTGTTTCCCCCTGAACAATCTGGCCTTGGCAATCCGGAAGCTAGATATGCTAGTATGTGAGGCTGCTGTAACAGGGTCTCTCAAATGGTGTGTCCTTAAACAGCAGAGATTTAGAGTCCTGCAAGCTGTGTATCTTAAGGTAAAGCAGTGGGAAGCCTGGCTCTTTCTAGGGAAGATCTATGTGAGGTGACCCTCCTTGGACAGCCATCTTCTGCCTCTTCATGTCATCGGTGTGTGTGCCTGTCCCTGTGTCCAAATTTCTTTCTTTCACGGGATGCCTGTCCCATGGGACTAGGGCCCACACCCAAGACATCATTTCAACTCACCTAGGTCTCCATAGGGTACATTCTGAGATTTTAGGGACTAGGATCCTAACACAGCTTGTTTGAGGCTGTACACAAGTCAGTCCATAGCACCAAGGGAACCCTCGTGTGTGACCAGCTATTCAGTGGTGCAGAGATGACTCTGGAGTCCCCTCTGTGCCATAGTAGACAGAGCCTTGGGTGTCAGGAGGCTTGGTCAGGAAATGCTCACAACTGTAGCAGCACTGGCACTATAGAGAAGTAGTGTAGAGAGAATATCTTGTGTATTGTGTGGATGCATCACTTGTCAATTAAAAACCCTATGGCCTATAGGAGAGGTTAGAATAGAAGGTGGGATATCCAGGAGGCAGAAAGGATTCTGGGATAGAGTGAGGCACAGGAGACTTTGGTCCTGGGGAACCCTACGGTGGAGCAGATGCATGGAACCTTGAGCAGAGGCAACCTGCCACATGGCAGAACTTAGGTTAAATGGGATATTAATTTATGAGCTAGCCAGAGAACAAGCCAAAACTTATGACCACAGTGTTTGTAAATATGCTTGAGTCTCAGAGTCGATATTCCAGGAGCAGGGGCTGGGAGGAAAAGCAAGGACATACAGACAACACACAGCCACAAAGTAGCACCACTACTGGGTGCCTCTGATGGTTCACTTTTGTTGCCAACTCGACTACCTGCAAAATCAACCAAAACCCAAGCTGATGGCATGCCTGTATATAAGGGTCCATTTTTCACTGAAGAATGATACCCAGGACTCAAATAGTATGCAAAAGCAAAGAGTGTTTTATCCTGCAGAAGTTCAGCATGCTGGGGTCTACCATCTACCAAGATGGAGGCGCCCAAGTGAGCTTGCAGGCCTGATTTAAAGCAAATTAGGGGAATTCTGGGAGGAGGTAGGTGACTGTTTTCTTAATCTGTTGGCTCTATCTCTAGGGACATTCCAGAACCACGGCTGGGACAATGGGGGGCTGAAAACTGTTGCTGGGGAAGTCTGGAAACTGTTGCTGACCCATGGCACTTGCCTCTGGCCAGGTGGTGGGGCAGCTTCTAATGGCAGGGCAGTTTCTGATTGGCTGCTTGAGGCCTGGGGGGTTTTTTTTAGTAACTGACTTGCCTGGACTTGCCTGGTTCTTGGAGACAGATGTAGGCCTAGTCTCCTGAACTGTCCATTTGAAGCCTGTCATGGAGTCAGCCTGTCTCATGTAGGGAATTTTCTTGATCAGATTATTTGAGACAGGGAGCCTCACCCCAAGCCTCATCTTCTAGAACATGGGAAAAGGAAGCCTTTGTGTTTTGTCTGCTGGCTCTCATTTCAAGTTCATCTGCACTGTGCAGAGGCATTCCTTTACTTTATAAAGCTAACTTCTTTGGGATTCCAGCACAGACAGAAGACCAGCAGCGTTCCAGGTGTCCTTTAAGACGTTAGCGCCACACTGGGACTTTTAAAAGTTGGAATGCTTTATATCGTCAAAGTAATAGTAACATGAAATCTTGGGGACAAGAAGGAAAGGTTATGGTTTAATAGTAACGTGTCTGGGAGTCAGGTTGACAAGGGGTCAATTGTTCTAGTTAGTTGGTCAACTTGACACAAGCTAGAGTTATCTGGGAAGAGAAACCTCGCTTGAGAAAATGGCTCTCTCAGATTGCCTGTAGGATCAATAACTGATGTGGGTGGGCCTGGCCAACATGGGGTGGTGCCACCTCAAACCCATGAGTCTGTGGGGATCATTCTTATTCAAACTTCCAAAGTGCATGAATTGGATCTGTAGCCAGAATTTATCCTCTTTATTTCTTTCTTTCTCTCTCATCCTTATAGTTCTCCTCCAACCCTAAGTGCAGAAACTCCAAGCCCTGCCTATGTCTCTTCTGCCTAGATATTGGCTGTTGGCATCTTTATTGAACCATAGTTCTAAATTAAGGAGCAAGGTCACACTGTACATGTGGATTCTCTCATTCCTGAGAGCAACCAGGCCTCGGGGGCCAGCATTTAGTGTTACAATACATAGCAAACAGACCAAACCTCAACAGGAAAGACAACTTGGAGCAGAACTTTCTCCTCAGACTGCCCAACACATGGCACCCTGGAGTGCAATGGTGGAGCAAGGAGCTGGGTCAGCGAAGACAATCAAGGGCCGGTCATTTGGAGGATCCAAGGAAAAGCTTAGCAAATTAGTAAAGCAAATGTTGATAATAATTTGGGTCTGTAAGCCGCCCTCACCATGCTGTACCTCTTCCTCAGACAATGAGCTCTAATGCAGTTGTATGTTTGGTCAGTGGAAAGCCCAGGGCTTGGAAGAATCCACTTGCTTACTCAAATTCCTCTTGCAGTCTCCGTATGACTTGAATATTCTAAATCGGTACCAGTAATCAGACTGGTGCAGAGAAGTGAGAAAATTCTCTTTTCCCTTGCTTCACACAGACTGACTGAGGAATCCTACCAGCTATTCCACAGTCCCTGAGAACCACCACATTTCCAGCAGTTGTGACAGCCAGTCTGGGAAACTGCTAGTGCCCCACCTCTATCTACCCCCAACCCTACACAGGCAAGCCCTAAGGATGCAACTTCTCTGCATTAGGACAGACATTTCTTTGACCCCGGGTTTTATTTCCGAGAGCCTCCAAGTCACTATGTTGGTATGGAGTTCTCAGTCTCCATACAGTATACAGCTAGTGGTGGAGTCATGACATTGGGCATGGAGACAAATGAGACAACACTGACTGCGGTGAGGGAGAGACGTTCTGTGGTTGCAATCTGATGCTCCATAAGGAGATATTTGGTGGGGGGAGGGGCACTGAACCGAATCCTTCAAGATAGAGGATTAACAAAAGCAGGCACCTTGATGCAGCTGGGAGCCACAGGAGTGGCAGGGGGTTTAATCTCCACACCCACACCTCTCATTCAGCCAGAGGCTTCAGGAGACAATCTCCACAAACTAAGTTCTCGTCACCTTCCTCCACTGTGAGCATGTTGGGTTTTGTTGTCGTTTGATTTGGGATTTTCAGACAGGGTTGCTCTGTGTAGCCCTGGCTGTCCTGGAACTCACTTTGTAGACCAGGCTGGTCTTAAACTCAGAGATCTGGCTGCCTCTGCCTCCAGGGTGCTGGGATTAAAGGTGTGTTCCACCTTGACCAACACATCGGTTTTTGTTTTCTTTTGGCCTTCCTTTTTTTTTTTTTAAATTTTTATTGATTCGTTGTGAATTTCACGTCATGCACCCCAGTCCCGCTCATCTTCCTGTCCCTTTGTATCTGCCCCCCTCCCTTGTAACTGTCCCCAAAATTAAAATAAACTGGACAGTGGTGGTGCACACCTTTAATCCCAGCACTTGGGAAGCAGAGGCAGATGGATTTCTGAGTTCCAGGACAGCCAGGACTGTACAGAGCAACCTTGTCTTGAAAAACAAAAACAAAACCAAAAACAAACAAACAAACAAAATCTCATCGTGGAATCTGTAGTATGTCCCATAGTGCACTCTTTTGTCTACACATCTTCCTTGCAAATGTTCATTGCCATGAGTTATTGGTCTGGCTCGAGGCCTCTGGCTTCTGCTGTGCTTTCAATACTGGAATCTCACTGGGACTCCTTAGCTTTTCTGTTGTTTCCCTGTGTCATGGAGACCCTGCAGTTTTGGATCTGTAGGAACAGCCCTTTTCATATGCTCCAGCAGTGTATAGATGAGGTAGATGTTGGGGTGAGCCCTGGATCTGAGCCTGGGTCAGCCCACCAGCTCTCCTGAACCCACACACCACGGTGAGCTCTCCAGCACAGGCCCTGGCTACTCCCTCAATGCTGCAGCCAGCAAGGGGCAGAGCCAGCTCTCCCATGTTCACACCCTCTGAGCGGCTCACCCTTACCCCCGCACCAGGGCCAGATCTACTGCACTACTCAGTCGAGGTGCAGGGCCTTCGGGTCATAACCCCCTTCACACTTCAGGAGCCTTTCTTGTGTGTTTTCATTTTAATCAAGACACATGATTTTGGCATTCTTGCAACCATTTCCCTACCTGCTCTCCTCCTTGGCAGTCACCACTTCTGTCTATGAGAGATGCAGGCCAGCTGTGGGTGTACCCAGCTCAGGTGGTTGCGGTTATACCTGTGACTCCCACCCCTGGAGCCTGGAGCTTGGCTTGCTCCCCTCATGCTGGCCCGCTTTCCCTGCCCTACCTCCGAGGAAGGTCCCACAGTAGTCTGAGCTAGGCTCTGCTACTCCCTAGCCATCCTTCATTTAATCCAAGTCCATCAAAGATGCCAAAGTGAGTTCTCGTCTCCGTTTGAACAAGAAAGCCAACCACATAAAACATTCTATAATTTTCTTTCAAGGTTGAGGTATTCGTTGCTTTTCAACGGCCGTGCAACTTATAGAAGGGAGCTTTTATTCTGTGTTTACAGTTTCTGAGGGTTAAAGTCCATAACAGTGGAGTGCAGGTGTGGCCACAGACAGAGATAATAGGGAACTGAGGGGCTGGGGGGGTGGGGCTACAATGGGGCACTCACATCTCTAACCACAAACAGGAAGCAGAGAGAACTGGGCATGGGGGTACCTGTTTGAGACCTCAGACAACTGATTTTGGCATTTAGTCATCGTGCCCCAATCTTCTGATCCCCTTTGCCTCCTCCTCCCCAGCGGCAGGTGGGAGAGTTCAAGCCAATCCGCACAAGCTGGTGGCAAGCATTGGTTGCGGGAGGAGGCGTGGCTTAATACCAGCCAATGAGATGATGGGGGTGTGGCTTAGGCTAGCTGCTGCCTTGCTCCTCTACAAAAGCTACTCCTAGGGGGGCGGGCGGGGGGGGGGGGTTCTAGGAGTTTTATGTGCACATTCCTTTAGCTGCTTGGGAATGAGGAAGCAGCTGGCAGCCATGTTGTGGACACGAGGGTAGATAGGCACAGGATTATTCAGACCAGATATCTGGTAAGAACAATGAATTGTTGAGCAGCCTTAGCTGAAACTCTGAGATCCCACTGCCAAGGAATGCTTTGGCTTCCTTCCTTCCTTCCTTCCTTCCTTCCTTCCTTCCTTCCTTCCTTCCTTCCTTCTGTCTTTTCTTCCTTCTTTCCTTCCCTCCTCCTTCCTTCCTTCCGTCTTTTCTTCCTTCTTTCCTTCCCTCCTCCTTCCTTCCTTCCGTCTTTTCTTCCTTCTTTCCTTCCCTCCTTCCTCCTCCCCTTCCCTCCTTCCCTTTCTTCCTCCCTCCGTTCCTTCCCGTCCTCCCTCCTTCCTTCCCTTCTTTTCTTTCTTCCTCCCCTCTCATCCCTCCTCCTCTCCTTCCCTCCTCTTCCCCTCTTCTTCCCAAGACCCGGTCTCTAGGTTCAGCTTCTACTGCATATCAGCTCACTGAAGACACTTAAGTTGTTTGCCTGTAAGAGGAATTTATCAACCATTTGGCATTTATTCTCCAAACAGCTGCTTTTTATTAAAGAGTATAAAAATTGCCAGATTAAATCATTCAAGTTCAGATTTAAGATGTTCCAAAGGTAAGAGTGCTTGCTCACCTTTGGTATCGAAGGGACCCGTTCTTGAAGATGGCTCCTTAAATAAATAGGGATGGAATGTCAGCTCCTGTCAGTGACTTTATTGGCTTTCTGGTTCTCTTGCCTCTGTTTTCTGAGTGCTAGATTGTAAGTGAGCACCGCTGTGTCCAGTTTTATATGAGGATGGAGATGAAGCCCAGGGCCTCATGCATGCTAGGCAAGCACTGTACCAACGGAGTAACACCCCAGCCTCTAAGCACTATTGTGTTTGAGACAGAGTCTCATGCACTGCAGACAGTCTTTGAACTACTTGTTGGAAGATGACCTTGTACTCCTGCTTCATCTACCTCCATCCCCCAAGAGCTGGGTTCATAGGCATTTGCCATTACACCAGGAACCAAAAGACCATCTTCCATTTTCTAAATTAAATAAAAATAAATAAATAAATAATGTCTTTGGTGTTGTAACAGGCCCCCAGGCTTTAACACAACTGACTCCATGACGGAAGGACCATTCAGGCTGTAAAACTCAGGTCATAGACAGTACAACCAACCAAAATGAAAACAAGAACTAATCCATTAAAGCCCATAGTTGTGGAAAAGTCTCTGAATGTACGAATGTCAACCCAGGACATGATTTTTGTGCTTAAAAGCTCACCCCAAGAAAGGCTCAGAACTACACCGGGATCGCAAACACCCAGTGTAGTTAGTTGCTGACCAGCTAATAGAAAAGACTTTCTATTGGCTTAAACCTATGTCTGAGCAGTCTTTGATGGATACCCCACAATAGTGTGTCCTGCTCTCTTTTCTTTACTGATCTCTCCCCAACACCACACAAACACACACGCATACTCACATACACATACTCACATATACCACATACCCCCACACCCACTACCACACTCACACAATCACACGCAGCACTCACACACACACCACACTCACACATACATACATCATACTCGTACACAGAGACATACACTGTCAGCCCACATCTGCCCTGCCACAGGGCACGGTCACTGGGGTGCGCTTACCCGACACCACGGCTGGCTGGAGCTGGTGCTAGACTGTAGGAAAGCGCTGAGATGTGGGGAACCCAGAGCTGATTTGAGGCCCCTGGCCTGCGACAAGACCTGGGCCACGGGGTTCTGCTCTTGGACATCCAGTTACCGCTGGGAGTCTCAGAAGAGCGGAGAATGGAGTTGGGGTGTGTGTGTGGGTGGAGGGGGCGTGGCTGAGGGCTGCATCTAGCCCAGGGCGGGTGTGTGTTTGGGGAGAGGCAGGTAGAGGGGAGCTCCCATTTGTCCCATCGGGTGATTGTCCTTAGCTTGATGGCCACAGGCTTGGTGGAGGTTGTGGCTGGGAGTGCAGGAAGGCTATTAGGGGAGGTTAGGCTGTGGCTCTGTAGGTGAAGGCCTTCATGGCTCCCCACAGCGAGACAGTCCATGGTTCTAAACAGTTTATTGTCATGGCAGAAGATGAACGCGTAACCAATGGACGCGTAGCCATACCCCACTTCTCAGGGTGGACCTGAGATTAAATGCCTTTTGCAGGGAGGAATATCTGGGAAGGAAAGCTTATTGGCGAAGCCCTCTGGGCCTCTAGGTATCTCATTAGCATGGAGAACTCTATTTTGAGTCCACGTTACCATAGGACACTGTTTTTAATGTGAGAAGCATGGCAGCTGTTCCAAGTCAGGAGTCTTGTCAGGGAGCTGGAAGTCGCCTAAGCATCAGGTTTGTGCTCACCAAGTGTCCGGGTCTTGACCTGTTCTACCTTACCAAACTTCCTGGCATGGTTTTACATCCCACAGTATACCATGTGCGTGTGTGTGTGCGCGCGCGCGCGCGTGTGCGCACACCCCAACACACACAGACACCCCCCAACACTCCTCAAAAACAAAATCTCAAACTTTTGATAGGATCAGAATCCACAGCAGCTGTCCGCAGCTACTGACTGCACACCTGCCTCCTTTATTTCAAGTCTCTTTTGGCAGCATAGACAGACATTAAGCTGACTCTCCACTTCGGCCGTTGTCTCAGCAATCCAGTGTTTCTTACACTGAACGTGTGCAAAGGGGAAACCTAGGTAACTGTCAAAAATGCTTAGAGATCACCTGTAGAAATTATATATATATACACATACACACACACACACACACACATGTGTGTGTGTGTGTGTATAATGCGTAAAAAAATATATATATCCTGTAACCCAAAGCAGTAGGACTTGCAAGGTCATAGCATTTTACAGATAAGGAGGTCTTTCAATTTCTACAAGAATAGTTTATATTTTCTGAAGGCAGATAGAATCCAGAGAGGAGGGAGCCTCAATTGAGAAAATGTCTTGTAGGCAAGCCTGTAGGACTAATTTCTTAAAATTAGTGATAAATGTGGGAGGGCCCAGTCTATGGTGGTGCTGTCCCTGGGCTGGTGGCCCTGTGTTCTGTAAGAAAGCAGGCAGAGCAAGCCATGGGAGCAAGCTCGTAAGCAGCACCCTCAATGGCCTCTGCATCAGCTCCTGCCTCCGGGTTCCTGTTCTGTACGGGTTCCTGCTCTGCACGGGTTCCTGCTCTGCACGGGTTCCTGCTCTGCACGGGTTCCTGCTCTGCACGGGTTCCTGCTCTGCACGGGTTCCTGCTCTGCACGGGTTCCTGTTCTGCACGGGTTCCTGCTCTGCACGGGTTCCTGTTCTGCACGGGGTCCTGTTCTGCACGGGGTCCTGCTCTGCACGGGTTCCTGTTCTGCACGGGTTCCTGCTCTGCTCTGCACGGGTTCCTGCTCTGCACGGGGTCCTGCCCTGCACGGGGTCCTGCCCTGCACGGGGTCCTGCCCTGCACGGGGTCCTGCTCTGCACGGGGTCCTGCTCTGCACGGGTTCCTGCTCTGCACGGGTTCCTGCTCTGCTCTGCACGGGTTCCTGCTCTGCACGGGGTCCTGCTCTGCACGGGGTCCTGCTCTGCACGGGTTCCTGCCCTCACTGCTTTTGATGATGGAACTGTTAGCAAAATGAACTCTTTTCTCCCCCAAGTTGCTTTCGGTTATGGAGTTTTATCACGGCAGTAGTAACCCTGACTAAGCTAGCAGATATCTAAAATAAGTGATTTTGAGGGCTGAGGAGGACCCGTGTCTGAAAGCCTGACATTTGCCAAGATTCACTTAGGCAGACCTCTTGGTGGTGTTCACTCATTCAGCAATAATGACTTTTTTTTTTTTTTTTTTTTTTTTTTTTGGTTCTTCGAGACAGGGTTTCTCTGTGTAGCCCTGGCTGTCCTGGAACTCACTCTGTAGACCAGGCTGGCCTCGAACTCAGAAATCTGACTGCCTCTGCCTACTGAGTGCTGGGATTAAAGGCGTGCACCACCACGCCCGGCTAATAATGACTTTTTGATTTCCACCTACACACCAGGAGCCGAATTACATGCTGGGGAACAGCTGTGTCTTAGCTAGGTTTGTTGTTGGTTTGTTGTTTTGTTTTGTTTTGCTGTGAAGAGAAACGGAGACCCTAGCAACTCCCATAAAGGCAAACATTTAATTGGGGCTGGCTTACAATTTAGAGGCTCAGTCCATTATCATCATGGTGAGAAGCATGGCAGCATGCAGGCAGACGTGCTGGAGAAAGAGCTAAGAGTTCTATATCAGGATTTGCAGGCAGCAGGAAGAGAGAGTGACACTGGGCCTGGCTTGAATTTCTGGAATGTCAAATCCCAGTGACATACTTCCTCCAAAAAAGCCACACCTTCAATAATGCCACTCTTGTGAGTCTATGGGGGCCATTTTCATCCAAACTAACATAAGCTTGGAGTAGGACCTGTCCTTTAACACTTTGGAATTTATAGACTCATGTCCAAAGTACAATCCTGAAGTTGGTGTCTCTTACTTCACAACCCTTTACAGGCCAGATTGTGCCTCAAAAGGAGAGAGTCTGGGCTGTGAGTCCACTCAACTATCAAACTTCAAGGTCAATGTTTCTGCTAAAATGATCCCTAATATCAGTCGGGTCTCAAGCTCAGAGCCACAGAGAGGAGGCCTGTCTGAAGGGACCATATTCTGGGTCCAGCAGCATCTGAATGAACAATCCTTTCCTTGGATGGGACTTGTTTTCTCTTCACTCGATCATCAACTTTCTTTAGTACTTAACACCGGGTTTACCATCTTAGAGTGATGATTCTCTCTGTATATTGCCTGTGCTGTGCCCCAGTCCTTCCAGGCCTCCAGGGTCTGCCTAAAGGGAATCCCAGAGCAGACAGCAACAGAATAGTCATCCGGTTAGCTTAGGCTGTTGTCCTATGTGCTCCACCTGGCAGGAAAAAAAAATTGTTTTTATTTTAAGAGTGATTTATGAGTTCTTGGGGGGTGTGGTGGTGCAAACCTTTAATGCAAACACTTGGGAGGAAGAGGCAGACAGATCTCTAGGAGTTCCAAGCCATCCTGGCCTAAATCAATAGTTCCAGGCCAGCCAGGGATCCACAGTGAGACCCTGTCTCAGACAAAGCAAAACAAGATTTATCAGAAGTGTAAGTGCATTTCCTAACGTGACAAGGAACGATCCGGTTTCTGAAAATGGATGACTCCACTCATGTCCCTGGTAGCACAAAACAAGTGGGGCAGCTTTGCAGAAAATACAAAAGAATAAAAGCATGAAAATTACTAACAATTTTACCACCAATAAATCATCACTACTAACATTTCTTCCACATTTTATAAATCATTCTTCTTTTTTTTTCAAAATAAAATTCAATTCTGTATCTTACTTTCTCACGTGCAATTTTCTCAGCAAATGTGTATTATGAATCTCTTTTCCTATTGTTTTACGCTCTATGACATACATTTATAAAAAATAGGATAATATCTTTTATTTATTCTTTGGCCTGCAAACAGTGCATCTTGAGCACCGGGATTCCCCCTCCTAACTCTCCCAGAACCCCTCACACCATTCCCAGGGATTTCCCCAACGTGGCCACACTCTTTTATGT
Organism: Mus musculus; assembly: GCF_000001635.26. NCBI lineage: Eukaryota > Metazoa > Chordata > Mammalia > Rodentia > Muridae > Mus > Mus musculus. The sequence continues at coordinate 42,855,001 of NC_000076.6, forward strand.
CTTCTTTGTTTCTGTTAATAGCCCACTGGGCCCACCACCTGCTGCCTGTTGGGACTCTGCCTGGCCTTGTGCAGGTAACCACACTGGCAGTGCCCGTGACAAGTCCCAATTCCAGCATGTCACAGCACTCTTTGACTGGTGTCTCTTAGCTTTCTTTCAGCCCCTCTTCTGGAGCTGGTCATTGTTACTTTGTGGGTTCTTCTTTTCCCTACCCCAGTTTCAAGCCCTTACACTAGATAGGAGAAAAACAAGGGGAGAGAGGAATTAGGAAAACCCTTGAATCTAATTTCTTTTGTTTTTTCTTTGACAAGGCTACTGACAAAACACAACTAACCTCCCTAAAGGAACACTTTCACTCCCTGCCCCCATCCCCCACTGCCTCTCTTGGGGCCCTAGCATTTGTAAACCCTCTGAAAAGCTTCCGGAATTCCAAACATAACACAATCGCAGGAATCAATCTGCATCCGGCCCAAGCATGCTTCTGCTAGAGCATGAGGCAAATCGTGTCAGCTGCGTGGGCTGTCCAAAGCTGCCCCACATCCCTGCACACTCCTCACCCTCTCCTTCTTCTTTGTAAGTTGTTTTCTTTAAACCTTCCTCCATGGGCATGGTGGTGCACACCTTTAATCTCAACACCTAGGAGGCAGAAGCAAGTAGCTTTCTGAGTTCAAGGTTAACCTGGGTTACATAGGAAGATCCTGTCTCAAAAAGACAAAACAAAACTTCCTCCAGCTGTCAGATGGATTTCTTCATTCATTAGGCTTATTCTATTAGGATGCTTTTCCTTTTGCAGTACTGGGCATCAGTCTCCAGGCCTGGCACGTACTCAGTGCCTATGCTACCACCGAGCCACACCTCCTGCCTGAAAGAGAACCTTTTGCCTCTTGTTAATCACAACCACAGCCACAGTAAGCCACAAGTCCTTCAACCGAGAGCGCTGATCTACCAAGCCTGGTGGAGAGAGTAATTGATTTTTTAGGGTTGTAGAATGTTAGACCCATGTGAGCTCACAAAGGCAGCATAGTGCCCAGCCTCATCTCCAGTGTAAAGCAAGGCAGTGACCTGACCAAGGTCACTGGGTTCCTAAAGGGCTGGAAGGACAGGCAGTGCCAGAAAGCTGTGTGATAGACCAATTAACTACTGTGTCAGAAGCAAATGCCTGGGCAAACTTCTGAGCTCTTGGGCAATTTGCCTAACATCCTCAAGGCTCATTTTTTTCTGGTCTGTGGAGTGGGACCAATACCTATTGTCTAAGATTTCTGAGTGTCTTAGTTAGGGTGTTATGCTGTGAACAGACACCATGACCAAGGCAACTCTTATAAAGGACAACATTTAATTGGGACTGGCTTACAGGTTCAGAGGTTCAGTCCATTATCATCAAGGGAACATGGCAGTGTCCAGGCAGCAGGGTACTAGAGGAGCTGAGAGCTCCACCTCTTGTTCCAAAGGCATTTGATCAATAGATGGCAGCGAGGGAGCTGCTTTGCTACATATGAAACCCTGACCCAGAAGCATGTCCTCTATGAATGGTTTAGTGCCAGGTTCTACCTGAACCTGCTGCATTCAGCGTGAGAGGTGAGAGGGAGGCCCCCTTTGCAGCAGCACCCTGTTTCTCAGGACGAATGGCTCTCCACACTGGACCCTGGTCCTGACACCCGGTAGGGAGACCCACCAGGTGGGGATGGACGGGAACCCGTCTATCCATGACCAACCGAGGCTCCTTCAGCGCTGTGGTATTGTTCCACCTGGGTGGGATTCTGACTTAGAGGCGTTCAGTCATAATCCCACAGGTGGTAGCTTCCTCCCATTGGCTCCTCAGCCAAGCACATACACCAAATGCCCACGCCCACGGTGACACACTTCCTCCAACAAGGCCACACCTCCAAACAGTGCCACTCCCTGGGCCAAGTGTATTCAAACCACCACACTGGGGTTGTACTCTATGGAGAAATGGTCCTTCAGTAAGTGTCACATATGTTCTCAGAACTGCTGTGTATGTAGGCCATAATGTAGACGCCTTGCCTGCAGCACAATCCTCTCCGCCTGAAGCTTGTGTTGGGAAACCCCATCTCTCCAGGCAAAGGTTGCTCTTGATATGGGTGATGTTCTCATGGCTACTAACAGAATGAAAGGGGTGACTCCCCCCCCAAAGGAAACTCTGCTCCCTTCATTACCTTTTGCCACTCACCAACCAAGTGGCATTTGTTTGGAATGTGCTGTCAGTGCTCTGAGAGAGGAATGTGACCACAGTTCAGAAAAGAGCAAGGTGGGCGGGGCCTGGAGAGATGGCTCAGTGGTTAAGGGTATATGCACTGCTCTTCCAGAGGTCTAGAGTTCAATTCCCAGCAACCATTGGCCCCTTACAACTGTTTGATGCTGTCTTCTGGTATGCAGATGTACATGCAGACAAAGTACCCATACATATAAATAAACAAATCTTTTTTGAAAACAGCAAGGTGGAACACCCTAAGCAGTGTGTGTGTGTGTGTCTCTCTCTCTCTGTGTCTCTGTGTGTGTGTGTGTGTCTGTGTGTGTATGTGTGTGTGTGTCTGTGTGTGTGTGTGTATGTCTGTGTGTGTATGTCTGTGTGTGTTGGCACATATGTGTGCACGTATGTGTGAAGACCAGAGCAGAGGTTGGTGCCAGGTATCTTCTTTGATCCCTCTACTTCATTTACAAGGGCAGAGTCTCAACGGTGAGCCTGGAACTCTCTGACTCACCTAATCCAGTGAGCCAGTTTGTGCTAGGATCCTGTCTCTGCTTCTTGGTCATGATGGGATTGTGGACAGACCACACGACACTTGCCTGGCATTTTTGTGAGGGTTTGGGATCTGAACTCTGATACTTATGCATCGTGCACACATTTTATCCACAGAGCTATCTTCCCAGCCCAGCCTGAGCATTTTGGTGGTCATCCAGAGATACACAAGGTGAGAGCTATGATGGAAGAGGAGGAGGAGAAAAAGGAAGAGGAGGAAGAGGAAGTGGACACTTTGCCTTTTAAAAATCCTTTGGCTGATACTTTCCACCCCACGATTTTTTTTTTATTATTCTTACATGCTTAACTTAAATTTTTTTTTTGGAATAAAAAAACCCATTCAATATTTTTGTAAAACATTGGTAACTTAAGGCCTGTGGTGATGGCTAAGAAGAAAGGAATTTGAGTAACATTCTTACATGCACATACCATTAATCTCAGTAATATATATTTAAATATTTCAGGTTGGCTTTAGTTAATTTTAAGGTCATGTGTGATTGCCAAGTTGACCCATTGAGAGTCGAAGCAGCAACCCAGGCACACCTGGCTCAAGGACAAGCCACACAGACACAGTCTGTATGAAGATGGAGCATGCAGATCAGAGTGAGAGCCCCTCAGGATCTTCCTGGGAAAGAGAAACCAAAGGCCGTTGGAGTAAGAGTCTACCAAAGCCTTTTCTCTTTATAGGGTTTGATTCCTTAAGAAATGTTGATTTTATTTGTTGAAAGAGCCATATTCAATTGAACACTAGTTACCCGAGCTCATCTAAAATGCCCTTCAGTGGAACACTGTGTGAGACTGTATGACCATAGCTGTGGCTGGAACTTGGCGCAGGCCACATTTAAACCATCCATCAGGCCCTAGTGTCCTCCCTCTTCCCCAGGGCCTTACTCTATAGCTGAAGTTGCCCTGAGACTCCCCACATAGCCCAGGCTGGCCCATTTCTTTCTGCCTCTGGCTCCTGAATGATGACATCACAGTTTGTCGCCCACACCTGGCTGGCTTCTAATTTCTTTTCTCCTTCTCATCTTCTTCCTTAGGCTTCTTCTTTAAATGAACTAAGTTATAAGAAAGTACAGACACACCCCCTCCAAAACAAAACTTCCAAGACTGTATTTTCCTGAATGAACATCAAAACTCAACAGGTAAATAAAGGATGTGGATTCCTTCTTTTCCTTGTCTTCATTTTTACTTTTCCCCTTCAGTTTTATAACATATTTATTTCCAAAGGAAAAAACCCTCAATAGTTTAAATACGAGTCCAAAAGGGTTGCTGTAGGTCAGTGGCGAGCCATGATGCTGTCTTCGGCAGCTCACCGCCTCCCCTAAGGCCTCTTCCCATGAGGAGAGAGCTCTATGTCTCTTCCCATCTACGTTCCTTAACAGCGTGAGTCTGCACTTTGTTGTGAACGTGTTACTTTTCCATTTCTACATCATGAATTTCAGTCCAAAGCCAGTCCCATAACCCTAATAATTTCTACTTGGGCCAAACTGTCTGTATCTTTCATAAAATAGAAATTTATTGAGAGCTTCTATGGGCCAATCTTGTTTCACTAATCAGCCTTTGATTCCCTTGGATGTCAAAGGGGACACATACTACACTGTTGGTACAAATTTTTGACTCTTTATGGCACTTGGTAGGAATGGAGACTGCCATCCAAGCTGGGCCAGGCCCCGGCCAGCCTGGGAACCACCTTGGGGCAGAGGAGTCAGGGCTGTGGCAGGCAGCGGACCTAGGCAGAAAGGACACATGCCACCCAGGGAATTCCTTCTTTCTTAGTAAGGATAATGCTTTGACTTAAAAAAAACATCAATTTCCTGTATCTATTTAATTTGAGGGGACAAATTTACTTCACACTACATATGCATTCAAATTGTAGGTCCTTTTTAATTTTTCATACTCAGTAACTGGCTAAGCTGTGACCCAGACCTTCCAAATTAGTTTAATGTCAGTCCTGGCTACAAGCATGCTCCCTGTCCCTAAAAGCAAACCCGGTAGACAGCCTGTATTTGTAAACCAGGTATCTTATAAGACACACTTGAGACACATCCCATTTCCCCAGATGAGTCAAGTCAGCAGCAGAAAACCTCGACTCACTTTATAAAAAGAAGGGAGGAGAAAAGGCACCTTCTCTGGTGTAAACTGGTTTAGTGGACAGGCAGTGGGTATGGAGGAGAGACAGCAGCCCTTTCCCAGGCAGGTCCCAAGAGTGTTTGGGCATGGAGAAACACTTCCAGATGTGCACACACAGATGTGGATTAAACGTAGGATAGGCAGCTTTAGAGCTAACAGGTACAGCCACAGTGTGTCATCAGTACAGGTCCACACCTCTGACAACACACAGGCTTTCTGTTGGTATACCATTGTTCTTTCTTTCTTCTTCTTTTCCCCCCAAAGCCAAACATTAGCCTTGTCAGATCGTAACAGTCTTATAAGCCTGGTGTGGCCCTCACTGCTGCAAGACTGGGACAAAGAGATGATGTTACAGTCTGGTTTCTATGGCAACGGAGGAGGGGTAATGAAAACTGAAATGCAGGAAACACCCATTCTGACTATTGTGACATAATTCAGTTTCTTACAAGGAAGTAACTATCTAAGAAGCAGAAGTATCATTACCTGGCGGCTGCTGTTCACAAAAAGCTGTGCTGTGTATTTCTCTTAGCTGGTCTGTCTGTACAGAGGAAAGAAATAACACACACACACACACACACACACACACACACACACACACACACACACACACACAGAGTCCTCGCTTTCTGCATGTAAAATGTGTGTGTGTTCTTTAGAAGCCAGCGGTTGGCTGGTTTTCCGGACATGATGTGGTTGAAGCTGTCATCGTAATGGAAATTCACTGCTGTAGCTATGGTAAATCGAGTGTTCTGCCTGTACTGAATGCATTAGTCTAATGAGATGTTTGCAGCGGCGGCGAGCTGGGCTGCTGGCGACTAGCTGTGAGGCAGGCGTAGCACACGGGTGGAAGATAGCTTGTGCCATACTCGCAGTGTGTGTGCAGGAAGTCACCTGTCTTCTAAGCCACCACTCCAGACCTCAGCAAGCAACACCCTGGTCAGGGCTCTGTGACCAAGCTGTAGGTAAGGGAGACGCATGCTGGCGGGTGTGCTGTGGTACATTGTATGGCTCCTTCTCTTTGGGCTGGCGGCACAACAGGTTACCTGCTTTAGTTTATTTGGGAGGGTTTGCATGCCTGCCTCTCTGGCAATGCACGAGTGTCTGGTGCTAAAACTACTGAGCCCGGTGGGTAAACTTCGGATCCTAACATGCAAAATATAATGTTTGATTTTTTTTAACTATATATCAAAGGGAGATTTAAAGTAAAAACACAGTTTATAACCATTTTTGACATGTATACACTTAACCTCTCTTTAAGTCTATATGTAAATATGTGCAAATTTTTTATTATTTCAAACATGAATATGGTTTTTTTCCTAATAATAATTTTGTCTTATTTTGTATTATTAATTTAAAATTTGTAGTATGGATTAGGTTACAAATATTTACCTAAAATTGATTATTAAAATTGGCTGTGATATAAGCACTCATCAAAGCATTTGTTTTCAAATTGAATTTTATTTACTTGTGTTGAATGCTGCAGATGGGATATTTCATGTGTTTTTGTTGGTTGCTGATGTACCAGTCATAGATAAGGAGAGTATTAATTGTTTGCAAGTTCCTGCTATTAGTTTTTTTAGGAGGAAATAACTAACAGGTTAGTATGGAATGTTTGGAGTTTCCCCAAGTTCAAAGACAAAGTCACCTCCTCCCCTCACACAGTCCTATGTGACCCCAAATAGCTTCCACTCATTCTGCCTGCAGCCCCGGGTGTCGTCTACAGGTTGCTCTGCGGATGGACAGGACCAGTGGGTATGGCTGCTGAGTTAGCAGTTTTCACTCATCATTGATGCGCTTGAGTCTAAGTTCTTGCCGTTATTTTCGACAATAAGCCAGAGGTGGCGGCTTGCTGTGTTGTCTTTCTAGGGTCATGACATTTCTCAAGAGGGCTAGGACCATCAGCAGCTCTCTGAGAAATGGGGCTTTGTAGCTGGGATGCTTGAAAAGTGATCCAGATGTGGTTGTTGTGTGTTCCATGTTTTTAATTCCTTTCTCAACTAAGGAACATTTTTTTTTGAAGGGTAAGAGACATAGATGTCTTTCCCTCCTCAAGACTTTTTTCTCATTAAGAACAAAACAAAACGGAATGTCTGGAGAACATGTAGAAGTATGGAGATGGCTGTAGAGGAGAAGGTGCCTGATTTAGACAGTATTTTATGGAACATTTTGTGTGCTTGTTGCTTGGTAGAAGTGGCTCAGTCGATCTGAGTAACAGCTACTGGGTGGCAATTACCTAGAAAACTAGCACTGCGTAGCATCAAAATGCAGCTAAAATGTAAACATTGATGCCCCGTGCAGAGAAGCCGCTTGGTAGCTTTACAGTCTACCTTTAAAATATAGCTGTCAACTACTATTAAAACATGAATGTGTTTCTCTCACTCTTAACATTGTGACTGTGTGTGTGTGTAGAAACCTTCTCCAAATCTGCCTGTCTGATTTGTGTCATAAGAGGAAACACAGATCCAACAAAATCCCAAATCTTAGTTGTTTTACCACATTTAAATGTCTTACCCGTGTCACCAAAATTACTTTTATTTCCTTAAAAGCTATATATGAGCAATAACGAGACAGGAAGAACGAGCGGGCAAGCTCGGCTTTCATCTGCACAGTTCTTCTGCGGCTGCTGTTCTCTGCTAGAGCAACAGTAGTTTCACTTTCTGCTTCTCTTCTCGTTGTGGGGCTGAAGGTTGGAGGTCATAGGCGATCTAGGAAACAAGCCAAACTCAAAGGTTGTCACCTCAGCTCCTCCGCTTTGATCTTGCCAACTGAAAAAAACCCAAGGACTTTTAATATATTCAATACTGCTTGCGTGTGATAAAAATTTGAACAATACCCTGAAGGACAAAGACAGAAGTTTTAATATTTTTTTGACTAGATGGTTGGAAAATCATGACCAGATTGCCTTAAACCTTTCATAACATAGTAGTTTTTATTTGTTTCTTTTAATCTTAATGTTACATCTCGAATGCTTAACTGCAATAAATTTAAGGAAACATAACAAGGAATGCTCACTGAAGAATAGCTTTTCTGTTGGAAAGCGGGGTGTGGAACACAAAATTCAGAGTGTTTCTTAGGTCTTATCTGCAGTTTTTCTGGAGCCAAGGGCATACCACACACACATGTACACACCCCTTGTGCCGCACACTTTAGAACAAGCAGCTACCTCTGAAAGTTTCAGCACCTCATGACCTCTGGGTAGCTGGCTCGGTGCTCCTTAGAGATCAGAATTCTAGCTTCCTCCTGTTTCATATTCTTAGATTTGATTTGAGAATGGATTTGGGATGAGGAGGAAGACAGATCCCTTTCCCACCAGGGAAGAGTAAAATCGTTTTCCTGTTTCAGGAGTGATGTTCATGAGAACAGGTGCCTGTCAGGTGTGAGCACACAGACTTCCTTCTATTGATGGGCAAATTCAGTGTTTCTGAGAAAACTTTAAAAAAAAAAAAAGTTTGGATATTTTATGTCTTAATCCCGAAGTCTCCCAAGAGACTTTGAGATTCACGCGTTTCTCCTTTTAAAATGTTTTTGTTGCTTTCAGAGACAGGTGAGGAGAGTCGGGGGGATCTAAATGGTCCCTAGGATGAGGAAAAATCAGGTGGTTTGGTACAAATATAAAGTTATAGAAGCCGCCAGGGTGTCTAGTAAATTACTCTAAATTTTAATTAATGAGACACAAAAGCCATACTACAAGCTTTAAAAATTACCCTTTCATCAATAAGGTGATAATTAACTTTCTCTAGAATTAGCCATTCTCCGAGCCCCGGGCAGTATGCCGCCTGCTAAGTTCGTTGGCATACTGCCAATTTTTAACAATTGGTCTCTTGGCAAAGCTAGTGATTTTTAATTCAAATATCTATTGTGGCATTTTCAGTTGTGGCTCAAAGACCAGTAAGATCACTCAAATCCTGGCGAAATCTCTGAGACCCAGAGTAGCTCGGAATATTTGGGTCGCATTAGAATTAGTTACTTTCTCTTTCTTCGTTTTCCCGTTTCTTCCTTTCCCTCGGCAAACCCCAGTCTTCTGGCTGGACGCCATGGTGATGAATTATGGTTTGCGAGCCTGTGCACAGCCCCCGGGCTTCATTCATGTTGCGCTTACCTCGGTTTCAGTTCTAGAGAGCCGGTGTGTCCCCTATATTCCTGCAAGCTTGCGGGTGGATCAGCAGATGCAAAGACCTAGGTGGAGACTTGGGGAGGGGGTGGGGGGTAGGCAGGAGGGACGCAGGTCGGAAACCTTTTCCGTTGCGCCCAGAGGGTTGCAATTTGGCTGATTTACCCATAGTGATGGCTACTGGGTGTAGGAGTCAGCCCTCCACATCTCAGGGGAGCCGCCAGCAATACCGCACGCACCCACGCACGCATGCACGCACATGCATGCGCACGCATATGCACACTTTTTTGGTCAGGCTGGGATGTTAGTGTGTAGGTCTAGACAGTCAGTTCCCACGGCGACAAAAGTACCTTCAGTCAGGTGAACCTTTTGGAATAGATCAGCTCCCTGCATCCACGAGGAGCTCTTCAGCCACAGCTAAGGAGACAGCACTCTTCACGTTGTGGGGTGGTTACAGCTTGGGTTAATCTGAGAAGAAAGGTATTTTTCACCCAGGGGCAGTCCTGAGTTTGTACTAAACTAAAAAAAAGTCATTCCACAGAGTCCTGGTGTCACCCTGAAGCCAGGGGAGGCAGGGCTCTCTGTTGTTTCTTCTCTTCTCCCTGGCTGCTGCAGTGTCGCAGGAATCTGGTGCTGCAGACCTACGGCTACCTCTCAACTCTGCAGTTCCTCAGCCGCCATCTTTCAGAAAGTTTCCCTTATGAAGTACATGAGTGAGAGTGATGTTTTGGCCGCTACATTTATAGATGAGGTAACTGGACTCTGCTGCGCTGTTGTGAGGTTTTGGGAATCTGTGCATTCCTACTGCCAGAGGCAGAGAACAAGGACCAGCCTCGCTTTCTGCAGAAGTCACAACAGGGAGGCATGCAGCTGGCTGTAAGTGAGAACACCAACATGCCAGGACAAGAGGCCTCAGTGTGCTCTGAGAGGTGGCAGTGCTGGCTGCCCAGACCCCTGACGGTGACTCAGCTTTTGAGAACTGAGTATTTGGTGACAAAGCCTTTTCCCTTTCTCTCTCCCCGTGCTGATTGTTTTATGGTAGAGAGCTCATTGGTTCAAAACAGATGCACATGGCTTGAAAGTTGTAAAGAAATTTTGTGAAGGGACTGATGCAAGTGAGGCAGAGCAAATAATTATCCAAACAGGGTCCAAGGGAAGTGAAGAGAGGGGCACTATGGGTAAGTGGCAAAGGGTGCTGGGAAAGATCCCCAGGGAAGGGGTCTAGAAAATGTTCGGCTGGAGAGAAATGGCCTATGGCTCTCAGCCGACAGAGTATAGGTAGGAGGGAGGCTTCTCTTTCTCCTTCCTCTTTTACTTACATGCCATCCCAGGACATGATGTCTATAATGAGAAAACCAGGATTAAACGCACGATGTGTGTTTCCCTACTATCCAGAGCCACACCCTCGGTCCACCCCCCAGCCATGTGTGTTCTCAGAATGGCTGTATCTGACGCTCTGCCATGGCACTGCCCCTAAGCCAGCCTGGGGTGGCCTCAGGATTTGAATCCTGTTTTGCCTGGCAGCCAATGCCTCTGTGGGCAAGACAAGGAAGAAATAGAGAGGAGACGCATGGTGGAAGTCAGCGGCAGGGATTCATGCTTTTGATTTTTGGAAACGAGATTAGAAGTTTGTGCAACGGAAGTATCCCTTCGGACCTAGCTATCTCTGGGCTACTACCATATTGGATGCGAGACTTGTTCTTTGTGTGTTTAGGTATGTGCAAGTGCATACATGCATGTATGTGTTTGTGTTTCAGGCGTCTTTCTCAATAGCTGTCTTGCTGTGTGAGACAGGGTCTCTCATGAACCTGGGTCTTGCTGATTGTCCAGACTGGCTGGCCAGTGGCTCCCAGAAGTCTCTCTTCCCTAGTGCTGGAATTCAGGGCTTATGTCACCATGCCTGGCTTACTATGTGTGTGCAGGGTATCCAAACTTGGTTCTCAGGCTTGCTCAGTCAGTTCATCGACTTGGCTTTCCTGGAAAGAGGCTGCCTTCTTAACCCCACTGCTCCTTGGACCCCTCTCTTCCTGGTTGGGAACTTGTGTGTGTTGGTTTAATGGAAGCAAATGAAGATAAATTCCCTTGAGAAAGGAGAGTGAGGAGTTAAGGGTGGGTTGTGATGCGTAGAGAGCGTGGCTGCTGGTGACAGTGATGGTGCACACGGAAGGTCCTTCCCTTCCTTGCCTTCCATCTGAGGTGGAAGTCATTTGCCACAAGTCCAGTAAAGGGTAAAACAACTGGACATGCTGTGAGAGCCAAGTGAGGAAAAGGTACATTCAGGAATGTCTGCTTCAAGTGTGTGTGTGTGTGTGTGTGTGTGTGTGTGTGTGTGTGTGTGTGTGTGTATGTGTGTTTATATGTGTGTGTGCATCTGTGTTTATGTGTGTGTGTTTGCATGTATGTACCTGTGTGTATGTGCATGTGTACCTGTGTGTGTATGTGTGTGTGCACCTGTGCATGAGTGTATTGTGAATGTGTATGCATGTGTGTGAATATGTGTGCATGTATATATATGTGTGCTCACATGTATGTGAGTATGTGTATACCTGTGTGTGAGTGTGTGTATACCTGTGTGTATGTATGTGAGTGCATGTATGTGCATGTGAGAGTGTGTGTGTGTGTGTGTGTGTGTGTGTGTGTGTGTGTGTGGTATATATTGTATTGTATGCCCTGCATGTTATGGCTAGTGTGGGTGTTGCCAAGTGTTCATGAAGGTACACATACTCTTATGTGTGTGTGCATGTGTGTATGTGCATGTAAGAGTGTTTGTGGGTAAGTATGTATACCTGTGTGTGGTATATATTGTGTTGTGTGTCTTACATGTTATTGTTAGTGTGGGTGTGTCCTCAGCAGGGCTCCGAATCTCTTTTCAGGTCAAATGTTAGGAATTTGAATCCTTACTAACTTATTTGAGACCAGGATAGTGAGAAATAAATTAGAACTATGATCATTTGAAATAAATATAACTATTTCTGGACACAGGTCAGATCATTTTTATAACCATATATGGCATTTTCAAGGCCAAAGAGAAAAGTGTTTCCATGGGATCAGAGCCCTGGCTCATCCTGGTTGATGTTAGCAGGGCCATTGTGCGTTTGTTATGTGGCTCCCTGAACCCAGGGAAGCAAATCCAGGGCCAATTTAGGCTGAAGTTTCCTACCATCTGATACCTGCTTTATGCAGCCAATCCCAGGGTAGAGTTCCCTCATTTGCCCTGAACACAGACAATGGATGGGTTAAGAAGCATTTGCGTGGGGACCACAGGCCCAAGTAACCCCCCTTTAAGGAAAGGCAGCGTGAGGCCCAGAGACCTTGTTGTTGAAGCTGTGAGCCCTCCCTCTTCCTTTTAATTACAAATGCTTTTAAGACCCTGGTTACAAGCCTGAAGTGAGGGTCCTTAGATAGTACAACCCACTCGCACCACACCCGCAAGCTTAGGAAAGACAGCATGTGGGCCTCAGCTGAAGCATAGAGAGGGATGAAGGCAGAGAGATTTGTAAAGCGTCCGAGGTGCACAGGTACTGACTCCAGCTCCCAGTGCAGACGATAACAGCTCACACTAGCAGCCATTGCTGCTGGCCACGTGACTTTCTGAAATGGTAAAACACTCTTACAACTTTGGACAAAATTAAGAGCAGCCTGCCTTCAGGCTGGGCACCAATGACATTCCTAGAAAGTAAATGCTCTGGCAAGGTCTGGGTATGGCTTGAGTGTGCCCCCACCCCCCAGAGGTTCCTGGGCTGGGAGCTGGGTCCCCAGGGTACTGCATTAAGTAGTGAGGTCCAGGGCTGGGGAAATGGCTTAGAGGTTAAGAGTACTTCAAGAGGACCTGAGTTCAAGTCCCAGAACTCACATGGCAGCTAACAACTGTCCGTAGCTCCAGTTCCAGGGTGTTCCAAAACCCCAGACAGACACATATGCAGGCAATACACTAATACATATAAATAAAAAAAAAAATAAAAGATGTCCCATAAAAACAACAACAACAACAACAACAACAAAACAAACAAACAAACAAACCACCGAGGCCTAGGTCCAGTGATTAGGCCACTGGAAGGACTGCCCTTAGAAGGGACTAGTGTGGTTCTTGCAGGGTCACGGGTAGTTCCCGAGAGAGAAAATTGTAAAGATAGGAATCTTGGCCCTCTGAATAGCTCTGGCTTCCTGTGTTTGCATGCCATCTCTTCCTCTTGCACACAGTCCTATTGGGATGTCAGTTGCCACAGGCGGTGCCGCCAAGGCAGTCTTCACCAGAGGGCCTGTCTGATCAGCCTAACCATTCTCATGTCTTCAGGTTTCAAACCTGAAAGCCAAATAAACACCTCTTTTCTTTACAAAGTACTAGCTTCAAATACTTTGCTGAGGAACAGAAAACAGGCTAGATGTATATTGTGTTCATATGTAAGTTGAAGTTATTCATAGGTTCAGAAAAATGAGTTTTTTTTTCTATACAGCTGGACAGTGTCTTGTCATGTGGCGGCGCTGCCCCACCTAGCATAGGAGATCCACTTGTCACTGCTGTCCTAGTGACAGACATGCTTGCTATGCCTCCCCCCTTGTGCCAAGTCAAACCACGACCAGCCCATTGCTCTCTCAGTACTGCTGAGCCCTGTGGGCCTCGACACTCTTCACTGTTGTTACTTCCTCCTTAAACATCTGACTGAGAGCACTTGCTGCTCTTGCTGAGGACTTGGGTTCGCTTCTCAGTGACCACATGGGCGCTCACATCTGCGCACCATTCCAGTTCCACCTGATCTGGTGCCCTCCTCCAACCTCCTCAGAAGCCAGGCGTGCCCATGATATACGTAGACACACAGTCAGGCAAAACACTAAACATAGAAAAGAAAACATTTTAACTCTTTAAAAAAATAAAGATCTCAGTTGATTCAAATGGTGATGTCTGCCAGCATCCAAGAACAGCTCGGGGGAGCCGGCTTTGAGGGGAGGGCTGCAGAGAAAATGAGAAGGAACCTATAGAGCCCGCAGTATCCCTGGAATAACGTTAAAAAGGCAGCTCTTATGGGATGCTTTCTAAAAGTGGTTTCACGGAACTGGAAAAAAAAAGAGAAGGAGAGTGTGGGACCTCAGTGTGCAGGGGACGTCAATGGTCAAGCCCAGGGAGTCAACAGGGCAGCAACAGGACATCCAAAACGAGTCTCGACTCTATTTGTGGTACTTTACCCAACGCTTCTACCCTGCAGAATGTCACATAGCCTTAGTTAGATTGCAGGTTCAACTTCCTTTCTCCTGATAAGAACCTGTTCCGATACCACCTGAGACTCCTGAACCCTTCCCCATGCTAATGAGGCATTTCGTTACCTTAAGCCTTCAGCCAATGAATGACCTCTGCCCACCCGGGATGTTCCTATCCCCAGCGCCCCCCCCCCCAATTATATAAGTCTTGAATCACCCCAAGTAAAGTTGATCTGCCTCCCTGCAGCTGGTCCTGGTGTGTCTTCTTCACAGGGTTTCCCAACCCCCATCATGGTTAACAATCACAGAGGGTGGGGATAACCACAGTGAGAGATAACACCGTGTGGGTGCCTGGAACTGAACCTGGATCTTCTGCAAGAGCAAAACGTGCTGACTGCTGAGCCATCTCTCCAGGCCACCTTCTTTTCTTTTAAAGGCACCAGTTCTATTGGTTTAGGGCCCCACCCTTACGACCTCATTAACCCATACTTGATTCGGTAAGAGACCGGCCTCCAAATATGGTCCCACTGCCAGTTAGGGCTTCAGCACAGGAAAGGAACACACATCAGCCATGGCAGTGCTTACCTGAGTCTGGCTTGTTTTTATCCACATCCCTGTGAATGCCATGGTAACCGTGCCTCCTAGTGGCCTCTCCACTGAGCAGATGCCTACATATCCTGGACATTTAAGCTTGTCTTGTTCCCGCTGTACTTGCTCCAGACATGCTCGGGGTCCACAGAGGTTCCAGCTCTCCCCTGCAGCAGAAAAGGTGGCCTTCAAGTCCCCAAATCTCACTCCAGAGCTCACACTTGCCAAGTCAGGTTCAATGTCCTACCTGTTAGTGGAACATGAGATCCCTTCCCAGAGGTCAGGATCCATCCTAAGATGCTTAAAATTCCAATTGGAGGGGAGTCTTGATGGTAAGAGGTCCAGGTAAGTGGAAATTATGAGTCACACTTTCAGACCAGGTTTTCTCCTCTCCATTTCTGTTCTGCTGGCTAGCCTCCCAGTGAGATTGCCTGGGTCCGAGATCCTTTGAATTAAACATCTCTATGTGGCATCACTGCTGGTGCCAGGGTCAGAACTGAAGTCCTGCATTCCCGAATCCTATGCCAAAACAGCTGTCAGTGGTGGTCAGTTAATTTGAGGACATCTTAATTTGATGGTGAACAAGGTGGTGTCACTTGTGTAGCAGGCAATGTACGGAGAGCTATAGGAAGAAGACTGAGTGTAAGTAACGTTGGTTTTGGGTTCTTACTGATGGTGACAATCCCCAAGCCCCTGACTGAGCCTCCAGGACAGAGTCAAGTGCCAGGCAGATATCTGCCTCCGACCTGAGGAGACACCCTGGCTAACCACCCCTTCCACACCTTCCCTGGGAGCATTAGAGAGAGGCCACTATATTTTCTGGATGCATCAGGAGATCTGCAGACATGGGGAGGGAGGGGTCACTGGAAGCAGTTATGAGCCTGAAGACCCCCGTGGCTGGCCCCTCCCTGAGCTGGAGTATCAACTGTGCTAAAGGACATTCTTGCTTACTTGTTGCATGGAAAACCTAACCCTAAAGCCATTCCAACCCCCTTGCTCCCCACCTCTTCCTCCCCTGCTCTGTCCTCAGGAAAACTATCATGGCCTCCCTCCTCAACTACCTAAGATAACAGTTGTGGATTCCCAACTTTCCTCACCCCTTGACTTCAAGTCTGAAAACAAGTCCTTACGGATGCTACGTGTAAGAGAGTTTCCTGCTTCCTCTGTCCCCACCTATTCCCTATTGCCCTTGTGCAGGCTCCATGGCACCCTCAGGAGACCACAGCTTGGCACCTTTACATCTGTCTCCTTCTTTAGCCAGTTTTGCACACTGCACTAATGATACCATCATAAGACACAAGATCTGATTATCTTAGTCTGTTGGCGAATGGTAACAAAAGACCTTAAATTGGATAACATAGATAACAAGAAGTTTGTTTCTCACAGATCTGGAGTTGGGCAGTCTAAGGTCAGAGTGGGAGTGATGTCAGTGGAGGACACCCTCTATTTCCAAGGTGGTGCCATGTTTCTGGGTCCTTCAGACAAGACATAGCATCATCTTGTAAGAAGGGAAAGAAGAGGCAGGGAGTGAGTGGTTCTTAAATCTTGAGTCTTTATGGGGTGGCTAATTCCATTCATGGGAAGAGAGCCTTCGTGGTTTAATTACTCCCCAAGGGATACACATTTCAATATGGTGGCAATGGAGATCTAATTTCAACATGAATTTTTATAAATCATACTGTCTTGGTCACTCAACATGTTTCCCCTCCACATTTATGTGTGTGTGTGTGTGTGTGTGTGTGTGTGTGTGTGTGTGTGTGGTTATGTATATGGAATGGTTGTGTGTGTATGTGTGTGTTTAGATATGTATAACGAATGGTTGTGTGTGTGTGTGTGTGTGTGTGTGTGTGTTCATGTGTGTAAGTCTGAGGACAGCCTTCTGGAGTCAGTTTGCTCTTCTCATCATGTGGGTCTCAGGAATTGAATTCAGGTCATCGGGTTTAGCGCAAGCTTCTCTACTCGCTAAGCCACGTCACCGGCCAACTCACCTGCTCACAACCCCAGATCCCATTACTTACACTTGGTTGCCAAATACTTTTCTGCGTCTTCAACTATATCATCACAGTATCTAAGTCTACTGCTTATAATTACCTAATTATAGATGATTCTTGGGTACATGCATGTGTAGTGATGGGTTGCTGTCTACCACTGTGTTAATGCAGTCACTCATTGTGGATGTTATAAAGCACATGGGACAGAACAAATGAAGAAGAGCCGCTGAACCTTTGCCCACCCTCCTCCCTCTCCCACCCTCCCTCTTCCTCCCTCCCACAAGACTGTCACCTTCCACATTGTCTTTCTGTGCCCTGACATTCTCTTGTGTCACACCTTCATGCGATGACATTCTGTGTAAGACACAGACAGACAGACAGACAGACGGACAGACAGGAGGAGGATGGGGAGTAATGGAGACTTAATTCTGACTACCATGCACTTATTAAGCTGATGCAGTTTGGGACATGATGGGTGAATAACGTTGTTGCTTATTTCCCCCTCGGACTGTAACTAGTTCTCAGAAGTGCTATAAGTAACAGAAAATAGCGCTGCTCTCTGAATTTAAGCAGGAGCAAGAACCTAGTCATTTTACGGGAGCAGGAATGGAGGATAGCCGTAGCTGGAGGGGGCCTGTCCCCATCTCGGGCAGCATTGCCAAGGCCTGTGCCCAGGAGAGCTGTGAGCCCAGACTGCACACCAAGTTTGGGAGCCACAAAGGCACGGCCAAGCCTCTCTCCTTGCCCAGCCCGCAGGGAGAGTGCTTAACTTGCTTTTTAGATAGTCTCGCCAGTGTCTGAATTGGGCTAATAAATATGACAACAAGAACGAAATGGGACAGGAAAGGCTGAGGCAGCGTTTCGCTAATCTGTGCGGAGTATTAGCCAAGGCATCATGAGCCCTCAGCAATGAAATGGTGCTTTGGCTTCAGGCATTTTAATTAGAAGCCCTGGGAATATCCAAGCTGTGGTCCTGAAGGAAGGCCTAGGCCTTGTAAGTGGACCCAAGGCAAGCCTTCGTCCAGACCCTGTGTGGCAGTTAAGGAGTCTTGTTAGGGGTAGGGTTTGGGGAGGAGAGCCAAGAGTGTCTGAGAGGAGGGGGTGGGGCTCTGTGGGCTTGTGTCCAACAGCAATTAGCCATTCAGCTGTCAGCACCCCGGCCCTTGTTTTAACAAATGGTAGCAAAGATTGACAGAAAAGCTTCAATCCATGATGGACACGAGGGCATTTTTAAAAAGGTTCTTTTCTCTCTTTCATCTTTTACCCTGTGATTTAAATACCACAGAAAGGATAAAGACATCATGAAGGAAAGCGGCTAGCATACCTAGTCCCTGAAATTTATGGGGATTACGCAGAGAACGCTTAGGCACATTTCACCAAAGAATTCCCCAGCTCTCAAAGACTCGCTTCAGATTCCTCCTCCTTGTCTTCAGCCACTTCAGCACAGGAGGATCTGAGCCCATGGCAAGGGGGACAGCACCTCTGTCCCACAGGCTCAAGGGGAGGGCCCTGAGCTCTGCCACCTACAGACACCACTTGCACAAAGAGCCAAGAACCAAGGGAAACAGATGGCAGCCTCCTAGAGTCATGGGGTCTTCACCAGCATTGGGTCTCCTAGCTTGGAGCTGGGACACAGTGCTTGACATGGTGGGATTAAAGGGGGATGAAAGGTCTGTGCCAAGCCTCGATGAGAGTTTGGTACTCAAAGCCAACACTTCTGTGACAGCTCAGGGACACAAGTGCTAACACCGGACACTGAGTCCTGAAAGGCTCAATAACAGTGGGTCTCATAGACTCGCTTACTCTGGACATTTAGAGAACAGCTGTCTACTAGATCAAGAGCTACAAAGTGCTGCCTTCTGCCAGTCATATGGTGTCTCATAGGCATGCTCAGACCCACAGCCAGTACCCTGTTTCTGTAGGTTGGGGTTTAACTATCTCATGTGTGAGATTTTCCCAATGATGGTACACTCTGAGGACAGCTACTTCCTTCCCTCCTATTGTACATAAAGTCCTAGGGTAGGCTGTTGGTGTTGTTTTTTAAAGATATATCATATCTATCATATCGTATCATCATATCATATCATCATCATATCATATCATCTATATCTATCTGTATATATGGTATGTATGTATGTATGTATGTATGTATGTATGTATGTGTGTGCCTATATAAGTTTATGTGCATCATGTGTGTGCAGTGCCCAGGGAGGCCAAAACAAAGCATTGGATCTACTGGGGCTGGAGTTAGAGGTGGTAGTGAGCCACTATGTGGGTTCTGGGAACTGAATCTAAGTGTGAGCACCTTTAACCACTGAACCATCTTTCTAGCCCCAGCTATTGGTTTCTGGACAGCCCAGGATGGGAATTATAGCCCTGCCAATGTCCAGGTAGACAAGTCGCCTCTCCTTGTGTCTCTGAGTCTTGGTATTGTCATGATTAGAGGAGAGATGATAACACCCAGATTAGCCAGTAGTCATACTGTGGCACATGAAGTGGGCAGTTTGGGATGCATTGGCAGGCTGAGCCCATGCTCAGTATTTCTTAGAGGCTGAGTTCCCTGTTTGACTGCCCTGAGTTGAAAAGAGAATCTATAACATCAGAGAGAGAGAGAGAGAGAGAGAGAGAGAGAGAGAGAGAGAGAGAGAGAGAGAGAAAGAGAGAGAGAGAGAAGAAGAAGAAGAAGAAGAAGAAGAAGAAGGAGAAGGAGAAGGAGAAGGAGAAGGAGAAGGAGAAGGAGAAGGAGGAGAAGGAGAAGAAGGAGAAGAAGGAGAAGAAGGAGAAGAAGAAGAAGGAGAAAGAGAAAGAGAGAAAGAAAGAGAAAGAGAAAAAGAAAAAGAAAAAGAGAAAAAGAAAAACCACAGGGAAGACTGTAGGTTCAGGACACTCTCTGGTATCACCTCCATGATAGGCCCTGTTTTATTTAATGAGACAAGAAGGGGCCTATCCTTAGGCAGTCCTCAGATGCTTACATTCAAACCCAGTTGGAGAACTCATAGCCAGTCTTCTCAGTGTCACCTTGGACCTTGGGTTCTCTGACTCCTCTCGTCCCAGTTTCCCCCCAGAGAGAAGTCAGACTTCAATGCTGTTGTCCCTATGGTCACAGGGAAGACACTGCTTCAGGGCCAAGCTGGTTTCTCATCAGCTCAGGTTGCCAGGGTTGTAGCTGCCCTGTGCTACTCAATCCGAGGGCCTATAAAACAGTTCCTCACATATGTGAAACTTGACATCACCCTCTGCTGAGCTGAGCTGAGCTGGAAAACTTAGAGCTTAGGATACAGTTGATAGTGCAGCTTTGGATGGGTCTGAGCACAGCCCGTTTTCAGATGTACTTGATGCCTTTCATCTAACAGAAACATTAGGGCTCACACGATCCACTAGGATTCGAGTTCCAGAGAGCTGCACTGAGGGATCCTGAGGTGATGCTCTGCTTCTGTCAGAAGGGCAACAGCATGCTTTCGTCATCTTCATCTTTCTCAGAGTTCATGAGAACAAGCATGTGGCCCTTATACCACACACTCCATGGTCTTGCTAGTTGTCACCCTACAGATTATCCAAATGGTCACTACTGCCTCTGGCCCAGTTCCCGCTCTCTGTCTATTCCCGTTGTTCTTCTCAGGGACATGCTACAGCGTGGAAAAGGGAGAGACCTCAGGGTGCAGGCCAAGTGCCCAGGTTATCATTTACAGTGGTGTGGGTCCTGGGAAACTCACACAGGGCCAAGTCTCTCCTGAGGGTGTTACAAAAACCTAACGAGGTGATCAATGACTGTGCCAGGGCCTGGCATGAGGCAAGCCCATTCAACAGGCTGTTGACTTTCTCTTCTGCATGCTGTTTAGTGTTGGGACTCTGTCTTTGAGACTCAGGTGGTGGGAGACAAGGGCTGGTTATTGTTTGTTTGGTTTTTGTTTGTTTTGTTTTTTAAATACTCGATTTAGTTACTCCCTTCCTCCTTGTCTCTTCTTTGTTAATCTGGTAGAAATCAAGGTGGCATACTGGTCATGTAGAATTGACAAGCTCACTTACTCATCCACCCACTCAATATAAGCCCCTTCCGCTTTAGCTCTGTGCTTATCCTTATGGATACAAAGGTGGGAAGGACATGACTTTATCTACGAGACACTTCTAGTCTAATTATGGTGCTGAGCAGGAAGGCTGGCAAGTCACGGGTGAGTCCCGTGCATGGCAAGGCAGGCTATGCAGGGCACCATGCAAGAGGGAGACTGAGATCATGCCTAGGATATGCCCCTGAACCTTTGGAAGGACCCCTTTGCATATGCCAGGGCAGAGAAGTGGAGAGAGATATGAGGCTGCAGCAGCCTATGCAGGGGAGTCCTGCAGGGAGGGAAGCTGTGGAGCTGCCTTCAGCTGGGCCTCACCGGGATCCTTTTCTAAAGGCAGAATTCTGCTCTACCGAAGGGGAAATGGGCTCTCTGCAAATCTACAATACAGAGCTAGGTCAGGGAGAGGAGTGGGAAGCGAGGCTCAGCAGAGGATTGGGAAGAATTCAGTCACTTGTGCCCAGCAATGGAGAAGGTCCTGCCTTCTAAGAGGAACCCTTGAGGGTGTGGGTCTTGAACAAAAGGAAACCAGAAAGGAGGAACTTAACTCCCGAGTCTCCTGCCACCCCCAACTCCCACACTCAGATGGCTCCGCTTGGCTGTGTTGTCCAGCTCCATGGTCAGCTTTTACTCTAAGCTAGTGTGAACCAGAGAGGTGCATGCAGGCCTTCAACGCAGATAGGGATCATATTCTGTTGGCTCTAATCTGTCTTGGGGGCCCTAGTTTTAAAATGCTTTTCTTAAGAGATTAAAAAAAAAAAAAAAAAGGATTGTCCAGGTAATATCTTGTGTTAGAAGAAACTGCAAGAGCTAAGTCAATTTAGGAAATTCACAGAGGTATGCATGGGTGCTCATGTATGCACATATATAATTTTAGATAACTTAGAATAAACAATAAACAGCCTTTCTGTAACTTGCAATACTGTGGTTTTTATCTAGCACTTTCTCTCTATACTCCCCTTTGGACACTGCATTGGACAAGGCAGAATTCAAACTGAAAAGCAGAGTTCTGGAGCCTGTCTTGACCTGGGGTCTAGCCTCAGGCAACTGTGGCCATTCTGTCTCCACTTAACTCAAGGATTGTATCACCATGCCTCCTCTGAATTGGTTAACATTATATTTCTTAGTTATCCAAGCTGAACACCATAGCTTTGTTTATATTTAAATGAAAATGAGTGTATCAGTATAGGCTCTAGTTAATCCCAAAGATGAGAAAGAGAGGAGAAAGACCATTGGCTAAATTAATTGAAACAAACAATTAATTAAAGCAAGCTTTTAAATTCATGGATATGAACTGACCCCCCTAAGGTGGGTTTCAAGAGGTCAGCATTGGGTGTGAGGAAGACAAGGTTTTTATAGCCCAGGGGTAGGGCGTTTCCAAACGGGAGGAAAGAGGTGAGGCTACAGAAACAAACATAATCATAACAAGTCCGTCATAGTGACCTCCTGGGAGAAAAACACTGTTGCAAAGTGGGCACAACAAAGTGATCATAACAACAAGTAGTCATAGTAACCTTTCAAACGAAGATAGTGTTGTAAGATGATTATAAACAACTTCTTTTCAACAAAAGCATGGCTGCTGTTTTCTGGACAGTACAGGTGGGACACAGCCCAATCCTTGAGAAACAGCGGCTTAAAGAAAACAGACAGACAAACCAACCTGGTTAGTCTTTACAGGACTGGTCAGATGAGCGTAGATGGTTTTTGAGCCTAAGATGGAGGCAGGCTGGTTCTTTACTATGTAGCTGTACAGTCAGAGCGAACCTTTTAAAACATGGCAAGGGCTGTAGTGTGGCTGTCGTAACACTTAGAAAACACACACAGGGAGAGAGAGAGAGAGAGAGAGAGAGAGAGAGAGAGAGAGAGAGAGAGAGAGAGAGAGAGAGAGAGCGCTCCAGTTGTATCTCTGCTCTACTCAGAAATGCCCAGTGGCTCTTCATCCAGCTCAAAAAGAAAAGTGTTTTCAGTGACCCAAGAATAGCAATACGAGGTCCCCATTGTCTCCTCTACCTCACTCCCAACCGTGTTCCTTCATTTTGTATCTGGCTTGTTAGTTTTGACACACCAAGTCCACAGCTGCCCCAGGGATTTTACCTGTTGTTCTGTTTCTCTAGGATGTCTTCACCACAGTCCTTAGGACTTTAAGTGTCTTGGAGTTTGCTTGCGCATCCTTTAGAGAGACCCTCCCTCCCAGCCCTCCCTGCATCAGGCTTTACTGCCACTTTTAAGCTGACCTTTATGGCATCTCTCATCATGGCTGGATCTATGTCTGTTTTAATGGTTTGCGTCTTTCCACTGAGAGATAAGTTCCATGAGACCAGTAACACTGGTTATCATTTATACTATATCCTTGGTACCCAGAACACTGCCAGGGAGTGAGCACTTGTTTTTTTTTTTTAGACTAGCATTTGCTGAAGAAATGGGTGGATAGCTGAGTGAATCTATGTGGCAGGAAGACTCTCTTGCCCAGCACTCTCACGTGCTAATCCCTACTGTCTTAGGGTTTTACTGCTGTGAACAGACACCATGACCAAGGCAACTCAGATAAGGATCAGAGTGCTGCCCATAGCCCTGGACTACCTATTGCCTGACCCTACTTGCCTTTGTGGGTTGGAGGTGCAGTGGCTCAGAACCAACAGCACAGACTCCCAGAGCAGGTGAGAAACACTGCAGCAAGCTCATCTGACCAGTCCTGTAAGCTCCTTTAACATCCTCCCCATTGGTCCCAAGAAAGCATCTCTTCTAAATAGCAGTTCCTGATTGGCTGGCATTGTCTGTGGCAGCAATCCTTGGTCTCTCAGGCAGTCCTCAATTAGATCCTCCTGCAGGAGATGCCTTTGTGGCTCAGAGGTGGCCATGCCATTTCTCCTACATCAGAGTTCAGTCCATTATCATTAAGGCAGGAGCATGGCAGTGTCCAGGCAGGCATGGTGCAGGAGGAGCTGAGAGTTCTACATCTTGTTCTGAAGGCAAATAGGAGAAGACTGGCTTCCAAGCAGCTAGGATGAGGGTCCTAAAGGCCATACCCACAGTGATGCATTTCTTCCAACAAGGCCACACCTCTAAATAATGCCACTCCTTGGGCCAAGCATATTCAAACCACAGCTCTACAGACAGTGTGCTGTTTTAGAAATGTTCGCCTGTGAGCAAGTGTAGCAACAGGTACCCTGCCTCCAGGTAGATGTAGAATCACAGGCGTGACCTCTGTCCCTGGGAAGCAACAGGAAACATCTGGGAAATTGAACATCATATTTATCAATGGGAAAAGTGGTAGAAACCTTATCGACTGCATTCCAGAAAAAAACAAAAAACAGCTCTTCTACCATGTAAGGAAGAGCTATGTAGGAGTCAGTTTTCACCCTGGGACTCAGATAAATATGGTGGGGATGGGGTGGGAGGTGGGGGGTGGGATAGAGGAGGTTTCAGCTGGTTAGAGAAATGCATGCTGAGCTCCCTGGAAAGACAGCTTGAGTGTGCTTAGCCGTTTGAGGAGATGAGAAATGGACCATACGAGTTGGGACTAGGGTGTCTAGAGACCACACAAGGAATGACAGATGGTCCTTCTCCAGATAGAAGATTCTAAAAGGAGATTAATCTGGTTCTCATGAGAGGTTGCAGGGAGGGGCCAGAGTCTGTAAGACCCTGGCAGGCTTCCTGTGCAGCCTCCAGCCAGTCTGGATGGAGAGAGGGGAGCTGGATAGGAGAGTAGGGGGGCAGGGACAGGATGGCGATCAGATGGTGCGGGGAGAGGGCTGGGAGTGAGAATGGAAGTCAGTGGGGACATCTGCAGCACTAGCTAGAGGTCTGAGCTGGAGGCTACAAGGACTCTACGGGGTAACCTCAGCTGAGATTCCTACCGGAGGGAGATTGAGAGACTGAAGTGCCCACTTCCTGCAGCCCGGCAGGATTTCCAGAGGGACGGACGGGGACATCAATCCACTCACAAAACCTTCAATCCAAACTTTGCTTTGCCTACAGGATGTGCTGGGACAAAGATGGAGCAGAGACTGAGGGAATGGCCAACCAATGGACTGCCCCCATTTGAGACCCAGCCCATGTGAAAGAGCCAACCCCTGACACTGTTAATGATACTCTGCTATGCTTGCAGCCAGGAGCCTAGCATGACTGTCTCCTGAGGGCTTCATCCAGCAGTGGATGGAGACAGATGCAGAGAGACCCACTGCCAAACAGCAGAGCCCGGGAGACTTGTGGAAGAGTGGGGGGTGGAAGTGAGCAACTCAGAGGGGTCGGCACACCACGAGAAGACTTAAACAGTCAACTAACCTGGGACTGTGGGGGCTCACAGAGCCTGGGCCACCAACCAGGGAGCTTGTAGGAGCTGGACCTAGATCCCCTAGACATTTGTAGCAAATGTGCGGCTTGGTCTTCATGTGACTTCCCTAATAAGTGGAGCGAACCATGTCTCGTTCTCTGTTGCCTGCCATTGGATCCTTTCCCCTACCTGGACTGCCTGTTTGGGCCTCAGTGGGAGAGGGTGTGCCTAGTCCTGCTGGGACTGGACGCCCCAGGGTGGGGTGTACCCAAGGGGGCTCCTCTGAGGAGAAGGGGAGGGAGCAATGGAGATTTGTACTGTTGGGACTGGAAGGAGAGAAGGGAGGCTGTGATCGGGTGTAAAGTGAATACAAAAATTTAAAAATTAAATAAATTTTTAAAAGGGCGTCTGTATGGGTGCTCTGTAGGACTCCCCTCATAACACAGCCCTCATTCTGGTGCACAGACTTCCTCGTTATCTTATTGAAGTACGCTGGAGATACCCCTCCCCCATTGCTCTATAGACGATTTTCATTGCTCTGCTTGATCAATTTGGAGAGTATAATTTTATTCATCTATTCAAACAACTTCAGCTTTATTGATATGTGTCTCTTGCTGGGATTTTACTCCATAGATTTTTTTTTGTTCTTAATTTGATGGATCGCTCTTTTCCAATCAGTATGAATCTCATTTGAACTAATTTTTCTGGTTTTGTACAGTGGAAACCTAAATAAGTGTTTTAGGTCTTTTTTCTTCCAGGTTTTTTAAAGAGGGTCTTGCTCTAGAGTCCAGCCTGGCCTTGAGTTTATGTGCGGCTCCTTTGTCTCAGACCTCCAGGTTCAGACCCACCAACCTTTCCTCCCTTCTTTTCTTCTTCCATGTGTCCTTTATTTTTGTTTTTTTGTTTTTGTTTTTTAAGACAGAGTCTCACATAGCCAAGGCTGATCTCAAACTTACTAAGTAGCTTAAACTCTGGATCCTCTTGCTTCCACCTGTGAAAGGCTGGGAATAAGGTATGTGCCACTGCATACAATAATTTATTTTCTGATACAAGTGTTTACGAGCAGAAGCTTATCTATACGCACTGTGCTGAACACATAAAATGCCATATGTTTGGGGGCTTGTTCTCATGGTCCATAAACACAGAATATTCTCTAATTGTGCTGGTGATTTCTTCTTTAAACCAAAGGATGGATGGATGGATGGATGGATGGATGGATAGATAGATAGATAGATAGATAGATAGATAGATAGATAGATAGATATAGATATATTTCCAGATATGTGAATTTTTAAATTATGTGTAATTTTATGTTATAATTTATATGTTGTTATTTATATATTTTTATTTTATTTATTATATTTATATTTTAAGTAGATTTTCGTATTTTATATTTTATATTTATATTTAATTTATATTTTAAGCAGATATTTAAAATTCAAATATCTGAAAATTTTCTAATCTGCTAGTTATTGACTTTTACATATTCTATAGGAGTCAGACCTTTGAAATGTGTTGGGATTTATTGAAATTTATTGAGATTTGTTTTGGGGCTGGTCTTGATGAGTACTCCATGTATTTAAAAAGACTATATTGGACATGGGAGACATGCCTATAAGTCCAAGTCTCAGGAGGCTGGGCAGGGGAATCATGAGTTTGAGGCCTGAGAGGCTGCACGGGGAGGATTTGTCTAAAATAGCAATGAATCAATGCATCAGATAAATAAATAAGCAGGATGTCTGCTCTGTGGGTCCAGAGCAAATGCTCATTTACACAGGCCCATGGGCTGCTCAGACCATCAATCTCCTTGCCTATTTTTTCAGACCTGGTCCAGCAGCTACGGAAAGCACAGTGTCAAAATCTGCAGCTAAAACTGCAGACTTGCTCCTTGTCCCTTGGTTCTGCTACCTTTAGATGCATGTGTTTTGTACCTAATTCAGCGATGCATAAGATCTTTGTGTCCCCTTGAAAGTTCAACTCATCATTGTAAGTGTCTTTATTTCTAGTAAGTCTCTGTCACCTTAAGTCCACTCTGTGAGACACTGAATAATTATCCCATCTTTCTTAGGGTTAATGTATGCACAGGCACCTTAAAAGTTTTAATTATTGGTATGTGTGTGTGTGTGTGTGTGTGTGTGGTGTGTGGTGTGTATGTGTGGTGTGTGTGTGTGTGATATGTGCATGTGTGTGCAGTGTGTGTGTGTGGTGCATGTATGTGGTGTGTGTGTGGTATATGTATGTGGTGTGTGTGTGATGTGTGTATGTGATGTATATGTGTTGTGTGTGGGTGTTGTAAGTGTGTATGAGGTGTGTGTGTGTGTTATATGTGTGTGTGTGGTGTGTGGGTGTGTGTGTGTGGTGTGTGGATGTATGTGGTATGTGTGTGTGGTGTATGTGATGTGTATGTGGTGTGTGTGTGTGTGTGTGTGTGTGTGTGTGTGTGTGTGTGGTATATGTGTGGTGTGTGTGTGTGGTGGTGGGTGGGTGTATGTGGTATGTGTATGTGGTGTATGTGTGTGTGGTGTATGTGATGTGTATGTGGTGTGTGGTGTGTGTGTATATGTGTGTGTGTGTGGTGTGTATGTGTATATGGTGTGTGGTTGTGTGTGTGTGAGGTGTGTATGTGTGCGTGTGCCTGCATGCCCTGGCACACAAACAAAGGTCAGAGGAGAACCTGTGTGACAGTCCTCTTCTCTCATGGTTTAGACGCTCTCTCTGTTGTTCTTCCCCTGCGGACACCAGCCTAGCTGGCCTGCCAGTGACAGGGGGTTCTGCCTGCACCTCCCCTTCTTCAATATGAGCGCTGAGGTTACAGATGGTGCCCCACACAAACTGAGCTGAGCCAGGCTGGACCGCAGCGCTATTTAAATCCCATGTACCTGTCACTTGCTTATCTCTCAACCAGCTTAATCGATTTTTTTAGATTTATCTTTGAATTCAACTCACACAGAACTCGAGAGTCCAACAACTGGGAAGCTGTCAGTACTGTATAATTTGTCTTAACTACTTGGTCCCTTTTCAGTGGTGCTTTATCACAAAATTTTTTTTAAAAAGACTTATCTATTTTATTAATATGAGTACCTGTCACTGTCTTCAGACACACCAAAAGAAGGCTTTGGACCCCATTAGAGATAGTTGTGAGCCACCTTGTGGTTGCTGGGAATTGAACTCAGGACCCTTGGAAGAACAGTCAGTGCTCCTAACCATTGAGCCATCTCTCCAGTCCAACCCCAGGGTTGTTGAGAGTGTTAGACCAGTGCTCCACAACTGAGCTACAAGCTCTACCCTGGAACTTGAGGCCTTTTCAATACACAATTGTTTCGTGCATTCTTAATATTTACAAATTGATTGCTTCTCAAAGGAAAAAATCTATTTCGCTCTCCTGATTAGTTTTATTGTTTTATTCTTATTAGTGCATTGTGCATGTGTGTTGGGAGAGTACATGTATGCATATGCACATACATGTGTGTGAAGGTCAGAGGACAACCCTAGGGTGTCGCTCTTTCATTGGTCTGAACTTCATCAAATAATTTAGGCGCCTGGCCAGGGGTGTCAGATGCCTGCTCAGCTCTGCCTTCCTCATGCAGGAGCAGGGTTTGAATTTTGGTCCTCAAGTTTGTAATGGAAACATCTGGCTGAAATGTCTCTCTAGACCTTTTTAATTTTAATTAAGTGTTTTAGTCTCAGACCCTCCTGAGTTCTGGAATTACGAGTATCTGCCACTACTCACCCCTCTGCCCCATTTTGATGTCTGTCCTGTGACAGAGACTGCTGGAGAGGAGGAAGGGACCTTCTTCACTGGACTGTTTTCCCACAAGGCGGCAAGTGGGTCCTGGAGAGGGGGTGGTTCACCATCAGATCTCTAGTGCTCTCCCCAGACAAAGGGCTCTGTTATTTCTGGTTTCTCTGAGTTTCTGAGTTTATCGCTGCTTACTTTCTTTCTACTCTCAGGAAAACCACCTTGCTCTGCAGCCACTACCTTATAGTGTTTTATATTAAATATTTCTTATCCAAAATCCTGCTGTGGTTGGGTCTCCTGGCAGCACCCCGCCTCACCCAGCCCCCGGCTTCACAGTTCTTTATCTTTTGGGGACAAAACCCATGCCCTGTGTTGGCATACTTCCGACGGCAGGAAGAGTTAGCAAGAAGTAGAACTACAGAAGCCAAAAATCAAGGTTAGTTCATTTAGGACATTTTCCTGGAGCCTGGGACTATGGACCAAGTTTGTTGTTGTTGTTTGTTTGCTTATTCATTTGTCTTTTTTTTTTTAATTGATTCTTTGTGAGTTTTACATCACACACCCAGTCTCACTCATCTTCCCATCCCTTGTATCTGCCTTCTGTCCTTGCAACCTCTCTCCACAAAAATATACTAAAAAACAAAATTAAAACAAATAAACAAACCAAAACAAAGCACAGCAAACATTCTCTT
Source organism: Mus musculus (assembly GCF_000001635.26). NCBI lineage: Eukaryota > Metazoa > Chordata > Mammalia > Rodentia > Muridae > Mus > Mus musculus. The sequence goes on from NC_000076.6 coordinate 42,884,540, forward strand.
GTGGAAGCTCAAGCTTTGGATCTGCAGGCCCAGCCCTTTCACGAACTCCAGTAATTTATAGATGAGGTAGATGTTGGATGGGACCTGGGAGGTAGCTAGATCGATCAGTCGGCCTGCCAGCTCTCCCGCACCTGCACCACGAGGCAAGCTCTCGGGCACTGCTTAGTGAGCTCACCCAATGCTGCGTCCAGCAAAGAGCAGAGCCTGTTCTCCTGCTCTGCAGCTCACCGGAGCCTCTGACACCAGGATCGACTGCACTGTGCTGTCCAGGGGAAGCGTGGGGCCCACTCTCCCAAGTGTTGCACCCAGCGAGCGACTGGGCCAGTTCTGAACAGCCCTTGGACATTTACAAGGTCCCAGGGACGTCTGTACGAACTTCAGTGATAGTACGAGCTACAGACATCAATACAGATCCCCGATCCTGCATAGCCACGGACCCAGACATGGCCCTCAGTGGCGACATGGACTGGGACTTCACCATGGCCACAGATGGCAGACATGCCACTCACAACAGGCCACTGCTCTCCTTCCTCGAGTCTCCAGTTCCGTCACTCTTCATAACGCTCAAACTTCTCTTTCCCTGTCTACTACATAATTTTTCACTGTAGTGGTTCACTCTGTGGGTAGGCCACAGGCTGGCCGACCTCTGGGTATCTTCTGACACCCATGTAGCATGGCGTGACAATGGGTGTGGGACCAAGTGTTTGTTGGATTAGGAATTTGTTTCTGTTTTGGCAGGTGTTGGGGCCTTTATGCTGGTTTTAAGGTCAGAACGGTGCCTGTAACATGCAATCAGTTGTGCCAAGGTCTGGGGTCCTATTCCAGTAGAAGAGTGGCAAGTTCCAGGACTGTCTGGGCTACATAGTGAGGCTGTCTCAAACGACCAAGAACTGGGCTCAGCGGCAGAGCATTGCCTGGCATGCACAAGACCTGGGTTCCATCTGAGCACAAAACAGAAGAGATAAAATACTAAAGTTTCCCCTAGGAGCAGGAGCAAGCACAAATGTCCTCTCTCAGTTACCTCAGCAATGTCCTGGAATTTTCAGTCACTCTAGCAAGACAAGATAGGTGTGGAGAGAAGAAAAGGAAAAAATAAAAAAATAAGAAAAGACAAAAGATCAGAAAGAAATGCAAGTTTGTCATGGATCTGTGTGTGGTGTATGTTTGTGTATATGTATGTCTCTGTATATGTTGGAAGGGGGTATAAGAGCGTGTGCACATGCATGAGTGTGTGTGCACATGTGCGTGTGCATGTGCGTGTGAATGTGTATGTGTGTTGTGCATGTATGTATACTCTGTATACATTGGGGGGTATATAAATTGTGTGTGTGTGTGTGTGTGTGTGTGTGTGTGTGTGTGTGTGTGTGTGCGTGCGTGCGTGCACATGTGCCTGTAGCGGCCAGAGGCTGCTAACAGGCATCTTTCCCTGTTACTGCCCACAAGGGTTTTTGAAGCAGGGTCTCTTTCTGACCCTGGAGCTCAGTGATTTAACCTGTACACAAAGAGAAGCCACCGGAGTCTCCTCTCTGCCTCCTGAAAGCTGGAGTTTCAGCTATGCCTTGTTGTACCCCATTTTGAAAGGTAGTATTTGTTTTATTTTACATGTATGAGAGTGCCCCCTGCATATATGTATTTATAGTACATATGTGCCTGGTGTCCCCAAAAGTCAAACAGTGACGTCAATCCCCAGTAACTGGAGTTAGGCATGGTTGTGAGCCAGCAGGTAGATGCTGGGGAACTGAGCCCAGGTCCCCTGTGGAAGCCAAAAGCGCTCTTGTAATGTTTGAGCTCTCTTTCCATCCCCTGCATTTAAGTTTTTAAAACATGGGTGCAGAGGACACAAACTCAGGTCCTCTGCTTGTGTGGTGAACAATAAATGGATTGAGCCATCACCCCAGCTCTAGAAATATACTTTTAAAAAAGAAATACCACCTTGGGGCCTAGGAGCGGCTCAGTGTCTGCTTTTCTTACACTGAATCTGGTTCCCAGCACCCCATGGTTACTCACAACCCTCTGCCACATCAGTTCCAGGAGTGCTGACACCCTCTTCTGGTCTCCACAGGCATCAGGCATGCATACAGTACACATAAATACACAAAGCAAAACACATGAAATAAATATAAATATTTTAAAAATTAAAGAAAAAGAAATACAATTTTAAATCCACAGATGACATGATTGTGCATATAGAAAAATCCAAAGGAATGTTTAAAACATGGCCCCAAACATGGTCAAACGATTAGTTTGCTAGTGGAATTGAGTGGCTGTATCAAGAATCAGTTATGGAGGAAGAATCTCTATTGGGCCTTGAGGGACGACGAGCTCATGTTAGGCAGATGCCTCTCCTTCAGCGTGGGCAGTGGAGACCCCAGCAAGCTGCAGGACACAGTGTCCTCCCCTGCCTTCATGCAGACCTGCTGGGAGAAGCACAGGAAGAAATCCACAATTAATTTCTTTAGTTTCTCAAAGAAATGCCCCAGTGTGACACGTAGTGACAAAGCTGACATGTCAGGGAGGTGAAGGGTTAAGTTCCTCACAAAGGTGAAAAGAAAGGAAAGAAAAAAAAAGACTTTAATGTTCCTAAATGACTTCTTCCTGCTTTGCTCTGAGCAGCAAGCACCCAAAGATCAAAAGTGAACGCCCAGGCCTGTGTGGGGGAAAGAACGCATAGACGCTGGGTGAAATGGGGTCTGAGCAGTCGTCAGCCAAGGGTAAACAACTGAATAAGCCACTAAACTACAGGAGAATAGAAGGGCGTGGCTGCCGACTGTGTCAGGGTGGGAAGCAGCAAAGAAGGGGCCTGCTAGGTCAGCCAGCTAGAAGAAGAATGAACCAGAAAAGATGAGGAGGAGGAAGAAGGGGAGAAAAAGAGGAGGAGGAAGAAGAAGAGGAGAGGGAGGGGGAGGAGGAGGAGGAGGAGGAAGAAATGGCTGTCCTATAATGTGTGTGTTGCTAAAAACTCAAGTGCAGCTCAACATTAGCTTCAGCATAAAAAGTATACAGTTTTGCATAGCTGATGAGACTCTTTGTAGAGAAAAAAAAATTTTTTTAAAATGCAGTTTGGAGTTTTTGAGGGGCTACAACGTACAGTTAGATTTAAAGCTTTTGATGTTGAGTGTTCTTAAATATCTGATGATCAGTTTCTTACATACAGTAATTCGGCAAACTTCCTAAGAATTCATATTACCAGTAAAATTTATGTATTTATTTATATATTGTTTATTAAAATTACAATAAAATAATGTATATTGAAAAAATTCAATTGCATGTCTGTGTAAAAGACAGTTTCTGGGAGTTAGCATTTACTTACTCCCATCCACAGAAGTATCAAAACCAGAATATACTTGATGAGGCATGCCACTGAAAACGGTAGCACTAGCTCATGGACAAACCACAGAGCCCCAAGGAAGCCGAAACCAGCAATACATGTAAGAACTGTAAATCACATATTGTGAAATTTTCAGTCCATTTTAAATTACTCATAGATTTGAAGCATCCCCAATAAAAATTCGGTAGGTTTTTTTTTTTAATTTGGGTGAAATTTTCAAAATAATTTTGTGATGCTGATGGAACACAGGGCCGTGGGCATGCCAACACTGTCAGAAACTAGTTCTGAAAAGGGAACACAGAGCTGAGAGTGCAGCCTGTCTCGTTTCAAGACTTACTACGAGTCGTGGTAACCTAGAGACTTGGGTGTCAGTACAAGGATACAGAGCTATGTCGACAGAATAAAATCAAGAGTCTGAAAACAGCTGGCATGGTGTCTCATACCTGTAACCCCAGCGCTACTCTGGAATACCCAGTGAGTATCGCGTCATCCATGGCCCAACACATCTCAATAAAACCAAACAAATAACAACCAAAACAAATCAACAAACCAGAGTCCAGAAATAGACTCCAGTTCATGGGCCTGGCAGACTTTGAGAGAGGAGCCGCAGAACATCAACAGGAAGGGGAAGGTAGCCTTTTGAACTGCTCTGGGTGACTCACAGCCACACAGTCATTAACTGAAGATGGGGTAAGCAGCAGCCTGCAAGAGGTGAGACAAGGCAGCAGGTGGAAGAAAGCAGACTGGTCATGCTTGGAGTATGATAGGTTTCTTAGATGCAGAAGCCAATGACCAGAAAAAAACATCTAACACATCTGTTTGATAAAAGACACTATTTAGAGGCTGGTGTGGTGTGGGGCACAGTGAGAGCGTGCTTGTCTAGCATGTACAGACCTTAGGTCCAGTCCTCAGCACTGAATAAAAAGGCACATAAATAAGACAGACAAGATACTATTTGGAAAGTGAATAGTAAGCCAAAGAGGGTAGTGAAGTTTTAATATATATATATTAAACATACATATACATATATATATATGTGTGTGTATGTATATATATGTATGTATGTGTGTATATATATGTATATATATATGTATGTGTATATATATATATGTATGTATGTGTATATATATATGTGTGTGTTTGAACAAAAGACATGTTTAAGACTATATAAAGAATTCTTATAGCTTAACAGTAACAATAGAAGCAATGGAAATATGTGCAAAAATCTAGAACAGGCACTTTAAACAGAAGGTATATGAATGACAACCTATACATAAAAAGACACCCAACGTCTCCATGCATGAAGGAAAAGAGGATCGCTTTGCACCCGCTGGAATGGCTACCTTGAGAGCCCAGCAGCTCCCCAGCAGAGGCTGCAGAACCATTGCTCTGTTACTCTAACATTGCTGGGAAGGATCAAGGCTGTTCACACACAAAGTTCAATGGAAACCTAAGCCATGGCCCAGCAATTCAGTCCCATCGTCAGCCCAAAGAAGAGCAAACGGACATCAGATACAAGATCCACACATGCGTGTTGCTGGCAGAATTTTAAAAGCAGCTTAAAATTGCAAACAGCTCTAATAAACAGCCAGGTGGATGATGGGCAGGTTGTCCTTCCATCCTGCTGTGGGGTGCAGTGCAAAGGACCATGGGATTGAAATGCCTGCTCTCCCAGCTGAGAAGCCAGATGCAAGGGTGTGAATCATTAAATCCCTATAAGTGTAGGTCGAATAGTCTAGTAGGTAGATAATCATTGCCACCGAAGCAATAGTGATCACTGGGGGAAGGCACAATAAACCTAATGAGATGATATAGATAATGTTTTGAGGTTCAGGAGGTTAAACTCGAGGTCCTGGTCCATGCCAGGGAAATGCTCTACCACTGGGCTCTATGTTCTCAGTCCCACAGCCAGTTATTTTGCTTGGTGAATGGGTTACACTGGTATATGCTTTTGCTAAAAACTCAAATGTGTCTTTAAAATCTGTGAGCTTGAGTGTATGAAAAATTATCCCTCAATAATCCAATTATCTGTTTGAGAAAAAAATCTTAAAAAGGGATAAAAGTAGTTCCCTAAATTTGTGAAAAATTAGGTGGCCTTACATGGTAGCATTAATCTATAGAACTTTGTGTTGGATTAGCACCTGGTGTGGTGGCCTTATCTTTGTAATCTGCATAGGGATGAAGAGCAGTTAGAAGGGTCAGGGGTTCACGGGCAGCCTCGGTGACAGAAGATCTGTCTGGAAAAGAAGATGAAATAAGAAAGCACTGCACATTGAGTTAATTAGTGGAGACCATACCTGCTAAACTATAGTTAGTAGTCTTGCATGGAATGATTAATATAAACTATTTGTGTGAGGTTGAGCAGTGCCCCTCTCAAAAGTTATAGCCACACAGACCTCCAGGCTTCAAACATATTAGAAATACAGTTTTTCAAATGTAATTAGCTAGCTAAGATGAGATGACATTGAGATTGGTGGCCATAAGTTCAATGGCTAGTATCCTACTATGACTGTGGAGATGGAGAAAGAGAAGAAGTCTTGGAGCAATGGAGGAAGAAACTGGACTGATGCAGCTACTCATCAAATCATGCCAGGACTGGTGGCAATCATGAGAGCCAGGAAAAGGGCAGAGTGGATGTCAGGCCCTCGGCCAGGTCCCAAGACTAAATCAGCAGAGTGGATTTCAGCCCCTCTGCCAAGACTAAAACCAGTGCAGCTGCTGCCTTGACCTCAGACTTTGGCCTCTGGTGTGAGGACCCACTTTAGCTGTTGCAAGCTATCGAGTGTGGGGTAATTAATGAGGTCTGTGTTAGGACACTAGTTCACGGGTCAATCTGCTATCAGAGGATACTTAAGAATTCCAGCATCTGTCTGATACTCGCAACTAGACTTGAATCAATACATTAATGGGCTACTCTAAAATTAGACATTATATTTAGGTGTACCATATAAATCAATGCATCTCCAAATATATATCCCTCTTTTATGCGGTTTGAATAGTATGAAAATGAGTTAACAGCACATAGCCATTGGCTACCTGTACTGTCATTTTCTAATGGATTTATAAATCCTAGAGACCCTGCCCTGTCAGCAACTGGGGAAGCCTGAATGGTCCCGGTGGACTGCTTTGGGACAGGGAGATTGTTGTCTCAGGAAATCACCATGTCCCAGGATATGGATTGATGGTCATTTATTTTGCCAGTCTGGTTCGATTCGACTAAGGTTTATTAAATACCTCATCCTGAGACTCCCCACTGAAATCTACTCGGTTCAATCCAATCAAACCCGTGCCATCAGCGTCCCTTCTTTGAAAGTCACTCTGCAGTGAGCCCCTCGCTTAGTCAGGTCTTCAAGCACTGCCTCTGGCCCTTGGGCCTCACCACAAAGATACTTTTTGAAAATCTATTATGAGATGTAACGAGAGACCAGTAACAAGACCTCAGTAAGAGAGATTGATGGCTGGGATGGGACAGTAATTCTGTTTTCCTACACTGCCCTTCTCATTTTAATAGGCGTCAATATCCTTAGGAAATTGAGCTCCTTGGAGTTAGGGATTCGCCTCCAGGTGTCCTTCCTCCTTCCTCTCCTGCCAAGAAGTAACAGACATTTACTTCTGCTTGCTGTTGAAATACAGGACATTGATTCCCCCTCAGCTGCTTTTGAATGACTGGGCCATGGATAATGAGAATCCAGAGTTGTTATTTGTTTAATTAGTGCTTTTTATTTTAAATATGTTTTGAAAGATTTTATTGTATAGCCTAGATCAGCTTGGAACTCTTGATCATCCTGCTTCAGTGCCTGGAATGTAGGTGGCACAATGCGCAACTTTGATTTAAATGTGTGTGTGTGTGTGTGTGTGTGTGTGTGTGTGTGTGTGTGTGTGTGTGTGTGTGTTGTGTGTGTGTTGAAATGTCATTGTATTTCTCAGGCCAGAGATATAGCAGAGTTGCTAGTGGTTGTCTCTCAGGCCTGACGTCCCAGGTTCCATTTCTAGCACCACATAACCAAGAACGGTGGTGCCTGCCTCTTGGGTTGTGGGAGGCAGGTGGATCAGAAGTTCCAGGACATTTTCTTCTACATAGCAAGTCTGAGACCAGCCTGGGTTACATGAGACCTGTCTCAGATAATTTCTCTTTGTTGTTTTGATTCAAGAGTGAAATTTTGTTTGTGTAAAGAAATATCTAGTTTTTGGACTGCTTGTTTAAATAACTTTAAAATTTAAGATCATCAATATAAATACTCTGTCTTTGTGTCTCTGTCTATCTCTGTCTTTGTGTCTCTGTCTCTCTATCTCTGTCTTTGTGTCTCTGCCTCTGTGTCTCTGTGTCTCTGCATCTCTGTCTCTATCTCTGTCTGTCTCTCTCCCCTTGCCCTTCAGCAGACTGGATTGCTTCTATTTTTTGCTTCCTTCTCTTTCTCTAAATTCTTAATGCGGTGTGATGAGGTTGGCTCTCGGGACTGTTGTGATACATTGTTGGTAGTATTATGGATCCACCCCATGTTGCCACACAGAATAATTTCCCTCCTGGCTAGACGTCCTTACTTTTGACCATTACACAATGGAAAGCTCTATATGCCTTGCCCTTCACTCCCATTAGAGTCAATATTTATTTTTAATGCTGCCTGGGACACCAGCTGTTCTGCGGACAATGGCAGTATTGTTTCTTTTAGCTGGACTCTGGTCTTAGTTCCAGAGGCTCCTCCATCAAATGGCCTAGGTCATAGTCAGAACTAGTTTTTGTTTTTTGTTTTTCAACTAAAACTCTTAAATCTTTTTAGAAAAGATTTATTTATTTGTATTTATGTCTCTGGGTGTATTGGCTGTATGTATGTCGGTATACCCCATGCATGCCTGTTATCTACAGAGGCCAGAAGAGGGTGTCAGGTGGGCTGGGACTGAAGTTATGGTTGGTTGTGAACCCCCATGGGGGGACTGGGGATTGACCAAACCTAGGTACTCTTGAAGAGCAACAAATGATCAAGAAGACCCCTGAGCCATCTCTCCGGCCCCACTACATCTTCTTCACACTGGAAGTCTCTCCTGTCTTGGCTCTGTTGGACATCTTGGGACGGTAGGGTATCTTTGAGTTTCCCTCAGTTAATTTTGTCTCCACATATAAAACATTTTTGAATCCCAGCTCTGTGATCTGTAGCACTGGACACCTCTCCCAAGCTCATTATTTGGCACGTCTGCCTTCCAAACCTTCATCCCTGTTCCCAGAAGCTGACAACTAAACCAGAAACCAGAAGCTTGTGGCTAGAGGCAACCTGTAGAGCTGTGATGTCACCCAAATTGGGTGTGGCTCATTAGTCGTGAACTCTACCCTACTGCATCTTCCTCCTGCTCATATGCTACTTAATATCTGTCTCGGAAACTTCTGAGACAGCTTGTCAAATGCTGGGCAGCTGTCAACAGTCTGGGGTTAATTCATGCTTCCGACCTCCATGTAACTACCCTGTTCTTTCTCTCAAGTAAATCTTAATTGGTTAACCCTTAAACTAGAAGGGGGTTAGTCCTTCTGGAGCCAGTGACACATTATAAACAAAGGCATCATCTTCTAGCAGTGTTTGTCATGGATCTGTTGGTAGTTCTGAAACGATTAATTGTCACACACAGAGTCCAGTTTGCTTTGAAGTTGGGAGAAAATGTGCTTTCCTTTTTCTTCTCCTGATTTCCCAGAAAACTCCCCAGACCTATTCACAGACTCTTGCTGTACCCCAGAGCTCATTTTGTCTGAGGCTAGCAAAATCTGACTTCACAAGTCCCTGAGCTGTGATGACTGTCTCCACCTGGACCTAGGACCCTTCATACTGTCTCACCTCTTGTCCCCTCATGTCTGGTCCCCACTCTTGTCTCCTCATGTCCAGTCCCCATTCTTGTCCCCTCATGTCCAGTCCCCACTATTGTCTCCTTGTGTCCGGTCTCCACTCTTGTCCCATCATGTCCGGTCCCCACTATTGTCCCCTAGTGTCCGGTCCCCACTATTGTCCCCTCATGTCTGGTCCCAACTCTTGTCCCCTCGTGTCCAGTCCCCACTCTTGTCCCCTCGTGTCTGGTTTCCACTCTTGTCCCCTCGTGTCCGGTCCCTACCTCTTGCTTCCCATCCCGTCCTGTGTCCTGCTGCTTCTCGTCTGTTTCTTACTAGACAGAAACAAGACAGCTCCTGAGTAGTTCCAGTGCCGTCTGGTTGGCTAATTTCCCAGGCTCCTGAAGGAGCAGGCTAAGTCCATCTTTGTTTCTGGCTTCTGGCACCTTTTGCTCTTCCAGGCTGTCTTTCCAGCTCTTACTGGAAGGACAGAGTCTCTTCCTTAAACAACCATGTGGGTGTATCTTTCTGTCTGCAGGAAGGCTTGCCCAGTTGCCTCACACAACCTCAGAGTGCCCCACGAATGCCTAAGTGTCCAGTGAATATTCATATAGATATGGGCTTTCAGAAAGCAAACTCATGAAGAACAGACTCAGTTGAGGCTACCCTGAGACCTTTGAGAGAGGAGACCTGCACTACTCCCAAGCCCTGCTTGTCGACTCCACCACCCTGGGAAGCACACTGGACAAAGGAGTCATTGTCTTGTCCTCTATTGACCTTTCCTTTGGCAACTAAGAATGGAAGCCTGCAGCTGTGTCATGCTCTGCCACCCCCTCACCCCCACCGCTGTCAGTGTTGGTTAAGGACCTGCTCACAGCCTGACCTGGAGAAGTCACATCATTTTCATCCAGCTCAGACATGGCACGTGAGGTGGTGGCAGTTATATCCTCCAGTTGTCTTAAGCTGAGTTTGATGGTCCCAGAACAGGAGCCTTCTTAGCTCTGCTGTAAACGTTTGACAGGCTTGCTCCGTATGCTAGGGGCTTCTCATAGTGCTGGCCTCAGAGTCTCACCGTGAGAACTGAATGGAGAAAGATTAGCATGTGTGTGTTCATCCTCTCTCTGTTGCCTTGTTGGTGCTGTGGACTCAGTCCTGTATGTGACTGTTCACCAAGGACAGTCCCCACGCCATGAAGGTCATGGTCAAGGGCCGGGGGAGTAGATAGCCTATCAACAGCAGGGCGCTCTGAGGGAAGGAGCCACTCCCACAGAGTCTGTGGCAGGCGTAGTCCTCACTCATACTGTCATTTTGGCTACTGGCCACTATCCAGTGTGTCCTGAGGTCACGCAGGGTCTGTTTCTCTTCAGGTGACCTGTGGGTGTGATCCAGACTCACCATCACAGAGAGAAGCTGTGCTAGTGATGGGGTGGTCAAGCAGTGGGCTGTGCTGGGTTTGCACACCCAAATATGTCAGTAGGACTCACTGGACATGTAGGGGTGCTCTGCCTTCCTCAGGGGACCCCTGAGGGTCTCCGTGTTGTAATTATAAAAAGATAAATAAATATAAGAATTTGTTCTGTGGGGGTGTAGTGAGGTGTGGAGGAAGGGGATGCCTCAGCGGGCCCATGCCAAGGCATCCCTTCCCCCTGAGGGACCAGCCACACGACAGTATAGTATAGAATAGAGTTTATTCAGGGCATGGGGAGGGGAGTTAAGAGAGTAGTAGAGGCAGAGAAAGGCAGAGAGGAGAGTAGAGGCTGGCCATGGCCACATGGAGAGAGAGGGGGGAGGGGAATGGGGAGAGGGGGAACAAGGGGGAAAGGAGCAAGGGAGAGAAGCAGGAATAAGACAGAGAGGAGGGGGGCAAGCAGCCCCTTTTATAGTGGGCCAGGCCTACCTGTCTGTTGCCAGGTAACTGTGGGGATGGAGTCCAGACAGAATACCAACACTCTGGGTACATCTTCATCTCTTTAGTGCTCTGCACAGTGGGTGACACATAGGTGGTCAGGAGTGTGGTAGGATGGTTCAAAGGATACACAGACAAAGGCAATAGTGTTTCTGGCCAGCACATCCCCTTTGAAGGCTAAGAGTTTGCCTTTGACCTTGCGTGATCTTGTAATACCTGTCAGGGTGGTTTTGGGGGACAGTAGGTTGTGACCAAGGAGAGAGTGACCCTCCCGACCTGTGCCCCTACTCGGGATGAGGGCAATTGTCCCCTGATCCTGACAGCCCAGAAGCCTTTGTGACCGTTGGTGGTCAGAAGTGAATTCAGCACACTTTGCTCTCCTTCCTGTGAGATGGGGGATTCTGTGGCATGTGTCACTCCGGCCCCCTCACTTTATGTATTCCCTTCTCAGCCCCCACATGCCTGATGTTTGAAGAGTCTGGGTTCCTGGAGAAGTACCAGGGGACAGTGAACCAGTGAGTGCTGGCTTCACATGCCCAGACAAGGCTTATGCCTTGCTGGCCACTCAGCACCCGCCTTTCTTCCCAGCCTCATGGCTTTCTAGACTGCCGAGCCCCTCTCTTCCCATGCAAGGGTTTCAGTAGCTTTACTTCTATGGCGCTGGTGCTATATGGACAGGCAGAGCTGAGTATCACACCACTGTCTGGGTGTATTCTTCTTGGAGAATAAATGAAATATACTCTTGCCCGCTAGCCATCTTTTGGGGGTGCTACAAAGTGATCAGGAAATATACTTCCTTCTACTCTGTTCTTTACAAAAAGAAAAGAACGTTGTGTTGGGGGGTGGGGGAAGAGCAGTAATTCATATCTCATGGGACCTACTTATCATGCCGGGCTCCCTTGGGATCCTAGTGGTATACTGGTAGCACAGACCTGACAAATCCTGATGTATTTGATTGCCAGCTCAGGACAATGCTCACTAGCCTCTTTGTCACTCTACTTACCACCTATCAAAGGCAGCGCCTGTGATTGTTGCATGTTTCTAACTACTGGGGAAGATAAATCCAACTACCAAGCACAGAGAATCAAAGTCAACTTCAAAATAACTGTGCACTTGCTGTTGCCTTTGCTGCTAATGTTGCTGTTGCCTTTGCTGCTAATGTTGCTGTTGTCTACACAATGTTGGCTACGAATGTTGGCTTTCCTGATTGCTGGGGAGGCAGCAGTACTGGTTGAGATCCCACACTGTTCTTGCTGTTTACCCCTGACTGCTATATGCAGCTCATGCTGGCTGGAGGTGGTAGGTCTTCCAGAGCAAACACTGAGTTGCTACATCTCATTCTATAGTTCTAAAGAAGTGCCTGAGATACCTCGGTATTCTTCAAAGACTGTCTTGTGAAGACATCCGAGTTACACATCTGGACTTTAGAGTAAACAGTAGTGTGCCCAAAATTCTGTGAAATGTGGGCATTGTGAAGGTGGTTATTTCAGAGAGATTTGTCCTTATCCTAGCTGGCTCTCCTATTGCTGTGATAAACACCAGGACCAGATGCAACTTAGAGAGGAAAGTGGTTATTTGGTTACACTTCTATATCGTACTCCATCACTGAGAGGAGTCAGGGCAGGAACTCAGGTAGGAACCTAGAGGCAGGAACTGAACCAGAGGCCATGGAGGGAATGTTGCTTACTGGCTTGCTTCTCCTAGCTTGCTAAGCCTGTTCTCTGATACAACCCAGGGCCATCTGCCCAGGGATGGAATCAAGAAAATGGTCCAGAGACATGGCCACAGGCCAATCTGTTGGAAGCAATTCCATCGTAATGAATGAGGTTATGAGGTTCCCTCTTCCCGGGTGTGTCAAGTTGGCAACCAACGTTAGCTAGCACTGTCCTTGAGATAGCCACATACTCTGGAGACTGTTGAATATATCCCAGATTTGGAGAGTTATGACTGGTACTATTTGAATTTTGTCATTTTATCAGGGAAATCTTTACTATTCTTCCTAGGAAAGTATTTGAAAAGAAACTTGCTCTGTTCTCTCTCTCTCTCTCTCTCTCTCTCTCTCTCTCTCTCTCTCTCTCTCTCTCTCCCCTCTCTCACCTTGAAAAGAAAGCTTTCTTTGTAGATCTTGAACGGGAAACAACCCAAAGCAACCAAACCACAAGCACTTTCTCTAAATTAAACATAAAGTATAAACAGAGAACAAAACAGGAAGTGGTGGCTGGCTGAAAACAAGAACTCCCACAGCTGTCCTGGAAAGTGCGGTTCCCTGCCCTGCCCTACAGAACACAGGTTCAGAGATGCAGTGAGCCTAGAGTCCCCTGGCAGACAAGTGTCTTCTACTGGCACTTGCTGCAATTGCTCTTCAGCAACCCCTCACAGTATCTGCATCAGCTCCAGCTACCGCAGGCGTTAAGTCACAGGGGCGTCCTGTGAATCATTGGGTTTTCTTCCACCCTTTCAGCTTTCAGAGATGGAAGAAGTGGCCAGAGGAGTCAGGATCCCTTCTTGTGCCCCACCTGCAATGTTGCCACTCTGACAGGTTCCCTCCAAGGCTGACCGGGTGTGTGTACCAAGCTCTGGGGTTAATCTGAACTCTCTCATCAGTAAGCACTGATGGTGGTGGACTCATGGTATCTATCTAGGCATCGGAGCCTCTCTTCTAAGTCCGAGGGCAATGATGCTTGCCTCAGAACCATGTAGAAACTAACAGAGATGAAGCAGGTAAACTGTGGCAGGCCTACTTTGGAAACTTGTAGTGACATGTCTTGCTGGGGTAGTTTTCTTGTTTGGAAATGGCTTTTTTAAAAAATTGTGCATGAATGTATATGTACATGAGTGTGTGTGCACGCCATGGGTATGTGTGCATGCAATGAGGATGTGTTTGGAGGTCAGAGAACAACTTTGTGAAGTTGGTTCTCTCCTTCCATCTTTTTATAGGTTCTGGGGGTATAGGTAACTCAGGCTGTCGGGATTGTGTTGTGAGTGTTTTTACACATTAAGTCAAACGTAGCTGGCCCAAGACCATGATTATTGAAGACCCCTCAGGTGGAGTCCTGAGCACAGGGTCACTACTAACACTAATAAACGAATGGCCAGTCTGGAGCCAGAGTCCTCAGTGCTGGTCAGTGGAAGAGTCCTGGATGAGGGGCAGCCCAGCAGACCACTCATTCAATTACTTGGTGAACGTTTGTTAGATCTCTGAGATGTTCAAATCTCTGGAGTTGGAGCCAGATGAGCACACCTGTAATACCAGCACCCAGAAGACAGTGGCAGAAAGATCATAGCAAATTCAAAGCCATCCTGGTCTAGATAGCAAATGCTAGGTTAGTCAGGGATACATGGCAAGACCCTGTCTCAAAAGTCCAAATCAATTAAACCCGGACACAGAGCTGCAACCATGGGCTTTCCCACCTGCACCCCAGTTCCTGTAATAACAACTCTGAAACTTAATTCTATGTGAATAAAAGCCTAGGCCATAAGCTCGGGCTTGTAACTCAGTTATCACGTTAAATCTAGTCTGAGGCTGTCGTAAGGCTAGCTACTCTCCTAAGTTTCATGCATCTGTCTCCTCAGAGTTCAGGGCGAATCTCTTCCTGCGCCTGACTCTATCCTAGAATTCCGCTCTCCCTCCCAGAACTCTCACCTCCTGTTTCTTGTCTCAGCTCATCGGCCAATCAGCTTTTTATCAACAGGTGATGCTTCCATACAGCACACAAGAGATGGTCTTTACCCAGGCCTCAACTGTATCAAGAGAGATAGACATGATTGCGCATTTCGTTATGAGAAAGAGCATTTAGTTACAGCCCAGAGAAGGAATTGGAAATAAAAAATTTCAGCTGGACTAGCAACTTGCAGTCAGAGCTATGGGAAAAGAGGTAAACCCCCTACCACCATCACCCCACCCTCCTAAAACACCTCCCTGAAGTGGCTCCTTTTCATCCAGCCAAGGGTAAAATGAAGACTCTTGTGTCAGGAGGACACTTGTTGTGGTAATAATTAATTAGGAGTTCTGCCAGGTAGAAGACACAACACTTTTATATTTATATGTAGCATTAGAGCCGGGCAGATAACCCTCTATGCTATTTTGCCCATTTCCCTGTCAATAACTCCAAGATAGGACTTGCCATGCTCTGCCTGGGCCACTCTTACTCTGACTGGCCAGCCCTGTTGGCTAATTCTTATGATCCCCTAATCCATGGCATCTTCTCTCTTCACTGTCGCCTCTCTCTCCCCTCATGGTCTCTGCTTCAGACCACAAGCCCGGGAACTTAAGCCCCGCCGACTTCTCTTCTACCCACCTACAGGTTAGAGGCATCTTTATTGACCAATCAGGAGTAACTTGGGGCAGGGGACAAGGTTACATATCATCACTTGGCATACATGAGAATCTCCTTTTCCCCGGGGGCAAGCAGATCTCGGGAGGTCAGTCTTTGGCAAGACAATATGTGGCAACAGACCAAACCTCAACAGACATGATTCCTGTTGGAGAGTAGGGGACTGATATCTGTTGTGTAAAGTTGAGCAAAGGTTAATTAATATTCTTTGACAAAACTGTGAGGGAGCCTCAGGGGACAGGCTCAGAGGCCCACTGTGGCTCAGTTCTAACCTTGGGCCCTTTCTGCCTTTGGTTCAGTGGTGAGCAGGTCATGGAAGCCTCTGATTGAGGTAAAAGTAGGGGGATGTGGGAGTCCAGGGATGCAGACTCGGGCTTCCAGCTTTCATATGCTACAGGGTTAGGGGTGTAAGGAGACAAAACTGTGGACATCCAGGAAGGGCAATCAGGAGAGGAGCAGGCTGTGAGCCAGGAGTGCTGCAGGCTGTGACTGTCCTGGACTCTTCAGTCTCATCTTTGAGGTCCAGTAGTCTCAGAGATGTTCTGCTATGTAGTACAAGAGTGTATCTTCTCCCTTCTGAGTGTTCACCCTCTGAAGGCAGGGCACAGGCTCCAGCAAGGTACTCCAGTGACCTCGAATGTCTCCACTAGACCACGTAGATGAGGCTTGGCTGTGGCTAACCCACTGTAAGAAAACTTTGTGATACTCTCCCAACCTCCCTCCTCTCAGCTTAAGGCTGCAGGCTTGTGAGGAATTGCTCCAATATCGTAAGTTTCCCCCGGGACTGTTACTACACACCTGCTGCATGTAGAGGTCTTCTGCCTTGTCCTGTTTTAGGTCATAGCTAAGGCTGCAGAGTAGTTCAGCTGTATCATACATACTAAGTCATTGTGGCCCCTTTGTTTTATTAATCCCAAGAATTGCCTGATAAACCAACTCCACTATTTTGAGCCAAATAAGGAGAGGGAAGTCTCTCTCCATCCCTTGGACCCTGGTTTCCCTCCTTATCCCAGCAAGAGACAGTAGCTACCGTTGTGAGAGCACTTCCAGAGACATTTCATGCATCTGTTAGTCTACACAGTAACCCCTCCCCTCTACCCCATCCACAAGGGACATCCAGGACCCCCAGCAAATGCCTGAACCTTCAGATGGTACTATTTTTACAATGTTTTTTTTTCTTATATACATACCTATGACAAAGCTGAATTTATAGATTCATCATGGTAAGAGAGCAACAAAGCTGGGCAGTGGTGGCGCACACCTTTAATCCCAGCACTCGGGAGGCAGAGGCAGGCGGATTTCTGAGTTTGAGGCCATCCCTGTCTACAGAGTGAGTTCCAGGACAGCCAGGGCTACACAGAGAAACCCTGTCTCAAAAAACAAAACAAAAACAAAACAAAACAAAACAAAAAGAGCAACAAAAATAACTAACAATAAAAGATGACATAGTATATACTGTAAGAAAGGTGACTGTGATCTTTCTCTGAAAGTACCTTAGTCTCTCATTGTCTTATAGTGATATTTTCAGACTATGGGTAACTAATTTCCCTCAAAGCAAAAGCATAGGCAAGCAGGAAGTGAGTGTGCAGGGATGTGTGCACATTTATTCATACACCTTTCCTGCCCACCGTCTGGGAGCACACTACCGTGCAACTATGCAAATTTCAACATTTATCCCTCCCTTTTCTTACCCACAAGTCTGAGGAGCACAGATCAGATCGCCTCCCTGTCAGGTCCCCTATCAAGACCCATAAGCTTGCTCATGGGCACATCTCCAGCTAAGGCAAGAGAGAGGCACACTCGAGCCTTTGAGACAGCAGAGCCTTTGAAAGAGCATCCCAAAGGAGCCTTCCTTCCAAGGTTCCACTGGCCCTCGTTGTCAAGGGCCTGCTGTCACTCCACAGACATCTTCAGGGAAATCTCTTTTGTATTTAAGACAATGATCATTTAATGGGGTGGTATGGCCTTTTGATGGAAAAGTCAAAATAGAAGCTGGGTCTTCAGCTACAGTCCATGCTGCAAGCACTTCTTGGTGCAAGAGAGAGGATCTGTCACTCGGACCCTGAAGCCAGACAGGAGGAAGTTTCAGGTATGGAGCTAGCAAAGCAGAGAGGGGCCTTCTTCGTCTCCTGGCTCCCTCATCCCATGCCCACCTTCCAAGCTTAGGCAGTTCCCTCCCAGATAGCACACTTGGACAGCATCCCAGTGCCTCAGGGACCAGGAGGGTGGCTTAGGAAGGCAGCTCCCTTCAGTAAGGAATGTGATAGAGAGCATCAGGTTCAGGCTATTACGCAAGATCTGCAATGTGTTGTCTTTTGTGCGGATGTCGCTTGAAGTGTAAGACACTGTGGTATTGCTATTAAAAGAAGTGAGCACCTGTGATGGTTTGTATATCCTTGGACCAGGGAGTGGCACCATCTGAAGGTGTGGCCTTGTTGGAATAGGTGTGACCTGGTTGGAATGGGTGTGTCACTGTGGGTGTGGGTATAAGATCCTCACCTTAGTTGGCTGGAAGTCAGTCTTCCACTAGCAGCCTTTGGATGAAGACATAGAACTCTCAGCTCCTCCTGCGCCATGCCTGCCTGGATACTGCCATGTTCACACCTTGATGAAATGGACTGAACCTCTGAACCTGTAAGCCAGCCCTAGTTAAATGTTGTTTTTATAAGACTTGCCTTGGTCATGGTGTCTGTTCAGAGCAGTAAAACCCTAACTAAGACAGCACCCAACACCAGGAGGAGGCAAGGCTAGCCACTCATGGCCTTACACACCCAGCTTCTCTTACCTCAGACTCATCTTCTGAGAAGCAAGTCTAGACCAATGGACTCTGAGGGCAAAGCTAGCTATCAGGATGTTCCTGGGCTGGCCAAGGTGACTGAAGAAGAGTTAGGATACAGCTGAGCACTGCCCACCCAGTAAATTCTTAGTACCTGTGTGGCAATCTGTCTCCCATGTTTCTAACTACTCTGGTGTTTCAAAATCCTGCAGGGTGTAAGGTCCTACTGCAAACATTTGCCCTTCTTGTGTTATGAAGGCTTCCCTCCTTCCTCTGATGCCAATGACCTTTGGCTCTCTATCCCTCTGGCGGCGCTACCATTCATTGCTGGGGTAGGAGAGGTCATCAGGAAGGAGAGTAGGTGCAGTCAAAGGTAGCTGAGTTTGCTTGCTTCTGCAGTTCTCCCTCCCCAGCACATGGCTCAGCATAAGGACCCGGAGGATCTGCCACCCAGCCTCCCTGACATCATTGTGAGGATGCTATTTCTGTGGGCAAGGAGGCACCAAGGTCCCTGGTCATCTAGAAGTTTCATGTCCCATGGACTCAAGCACAAGTCTGCACTCCCCAGTTCCTCTAAAGCTGTTGAAAGTTGCATCATGTTCAACTGTTGAGCCCTTTCTCCCTGGTTATGTTGTGGGGACCAGCACTGACCAGGTTCCTTCTGCTCTGGGTTCAATTCCTGTTTTTCCAGAATGCACTGGCATCTTCACAACATATTACATTGATCTTCTCTATGTAGATTCTAGAGACAAGGACATAGCAGAACTTAAGGGAACGAAAAGCTATAAACAAGTTCTCTCACATTAATGAGGCCAACTAAAACAAATTTTTTTTTCCTGTTTACTTTTCAATTATATTTAAAAAATTACAATTAGAGCTGGGCTTAACTTCTCTAAGACTTCCATGTGTTGAAAAGAATATGGCTGCACACATAACACATCCTGGTTGCTATGTTACTACTGTCACTGGGAGACACACGTCATTACATCGTTCTCCTTACCCTTTAGAAACCCTCTTCACACCTTTAACTCCACTCTTGCCCTACACTCACCAGAGAGTCAAGCTAATCCTGACCCTTCTTTGTCCTGCAAAATATGAAATCAGCTGTCTCAAAGAGCTCTTGGTTTTATTTATGGGATAAATATTTTATTTATCCCATAAATAAAATATGGAGAACAATATCACAGAGTAAAATTTTAATGCTAGGAATGAATATATGTATTGATTTTGGCTTCAGTTAGCTAAATGTTGTCAGAACTGGGAAAAGCATGTATTAAAAAGAACTCATTTTCTCAATTTAACAGATTCTGTTATTGTCTTTAGTCCTTATTTTTAATAAAGCATTTATTCTATTTTTAACTCTGTGCATGTGTGTGACTGTGTGCACATGAAAGGAGTATGTGTTCTGAACTGCTGAGCTATCTTTCCAGTCCTTATTGGGCCCATTCTTGTCATATTTAGTTTTGTTTTTGCAAAATATCAAATCCAGGGTGTTATATAGTCTATACAAACATTCTTTCACTGAGCTACATCTTCAGCCCAGTGTGTATAGTGTGTATATCTTCAAGGTGCTCTTTTACACGGAACACACATCTATCCAAATTGATATGCTTTTGCCCACACTCTAAACACATGGATACAATGTTGCCACCTCACAGGTGTCAGGTGCACTCTGCAGGTGCAAAACTGAGCCAGAAGCTGAAGGTCAGAGTAAGTGGTACAACATGGGCTCTGGCCTCCAGGAATGTACATTACTTACTTATGTGCATGAAGCAATAAGGAACTGTGAGAGCCATCATTAATCAGTACTTGAGAATATTACTAGCCAGACAATGTGGGAGGATGTAGTTGAGAGTCCAGTATAGAGAAGAAAATCTCTCTGAAGCTTGAGCTCGTTGGCGATCATTGAGCGTGGCTGAATTCAGACAGGTGCCAAAGGAAACCTTTATCATTAGAAATCACCTCATGTATAGTCCCAAAGCCCGAGAGCTATTAGGGCCTTAGGTGCCTGAAGGTTGCACATAAATGACTCTGGGTCACAGTGAATTCAGCATGGAGCCGCAGAGCAAGATGAAATAGAATTACTGTAGACCATTACACTGGGGGCAGGAGCCCATTCCCTGTATTAACAGAAGAGTCCAGGAGAGACTTGAGAGCCTGCACCTGCTGCCTTTGGTACTTTGATAAACAATAGAAAGCTATGGATAGTTCTCCTTGTCTAATTTATCCACCTTTCCTTCATATACCCCTCTAATATCCCTGCCCAACCTAGCAGCCTGGGTACTTCTGCCTGGAAAGTCCTAAATCTGATGTCATGTTCTGATTCTCCTGTTTCTACCCCTCCCAGTTATCCCAGATGGAAGAACTGATTTCTTCCATCTCTGATACTCTAGCATTTCATTTTATTATTTTGTTACATTATATGTGTGTGTGTGTTTACAGATACATATATATAATCTTATATTGTCTTAATATTATTACATTGCTTTTATTGCCTGCTTTTCTATAGATGGTGATTATCATAGAATCTTTCTGTCCCCTCTTCTAGAATGTTCACCCAGGTCTTGAAGGGGCTGAGATAAACACCTCATTTAGGACTGAATACTCAATCGTCTCTAATTCTCAGCAGTTGACCAATTACAAGACTCTGCACTAGCCATTACCCACTGCACAAGGAGGCTTCTTTGACCAAAGCTAAGGGTGAAAAGCCATTTACAGTCTTGTGAGTCCCAGCTGTGGATCCTGCTTGCTACACTATAGCCTTCTAGTTAAGATATGCCCAAAGCAATAGTGGTGTGACTGTTAAATGGCAACCAATTATTTTCTGATTGGCTCCAAGGCCTGTTCCACAGGGGCAATATGTGTCTGCTACTGTAAAACTGGCTGAAAGCCTATGGCTTAGTGGATCACAAGCCCTACTGGGAAACCCACTACTAGTGTTTGCTAAATGAATACATATCGTCAAATTGTCTTCTGAGTAATGTTTACATCAAATGGACTAGTGCTGATCTCAGCCTTGTCAAAGCAACTTCTTTTTACTGCTTTTTTTCTGGAATATTAAAGCAGTGATCGGTGCTGTTCAGTCTCTCGGGTTGTAACATCATCAGCAATCAAAGAAAATGGAAGACTATTTAAAAAAGAGTAAAGATATCTAAAACAGCTCCCAGAGAATGAGACTCATTCATAAATTGTTTATTTTTCTCTCTGTATATTTGTCTCTGATTTAGAATCTCAAACCATGCAAAATGGCACACAAAACAGAGTAAAAACCACATTTCAGTTTCTTTTGCCCAAGGATGACCACCCATAATCTTTTGAGGTTTTCCTTTCTCAGACCCACACTAGTTTATAAAGCACTGTAGATTCTTACATGAAGCCATTCAAACACTGTAAGAAGTACCCCACATATGCTCTCTTACACACACACACGTACTCATGCATGCTTAAAATCAGTAAGTATTCCACTTTATGAGTTTGAAATAATACATTAAATCAAGGCTGTTTTGAGGGGTGTTTAATAGTTCACCATTATAAATATTTTTGTAAAGAATGACCTTGACCACATATTTTTGGGTTTTCTTTAGATTTTTTTCTTAATAATTTTTAAGTAAATTATTTTCATTAGAATTTGTTCATTCTACTTTTTTCTTCCTTCCTTTTTCTTTTTCTTTTTTTTTTTATGTTTTTGGTTTGTTTCTTTGAGATAGGGCTTCACTATGGCTCTCTGGCTGTCCTGGAACTTACTATGTAGACCAGGTTAGCCCTGAACTCATAGAGATTTGCCTGCCTTTGCTCCCAAATGCTGGGATTAGAGGCATGCATCACTACATCTGGCTATACTTATTTTTTCTGAAGACACAGAGGGACTCTTCCTTCTGTATGACAGTCTTTAATTACTTATTTCAATATTTGCCTTTTCTATTACCACTGAACCGTATTTAAGCATGATAGAATTTTATGGTATCGAAGGACACATGCTCCACTATGTTCATAGCAGCCTTATTTATAATAGCCAGAAGCTGGAAAGAACCTAGATGCCCCTCAACAGAGGAATGGATACAGAAAATGTGGTACATCTACACAATGGAGTACTACTCAGCTATTAAAAAGAATGAATTTATGAAATTCCTAGCCAAATGGATGGACCTGGAGGGCATCATCCTGAGTGAGGTAACACATTCACAAGGAACTCACACAATATGTACTCACTGATAAGTGGATATTAGCCCAAAACCTAGGATACCCAAGATATAAGATACAATTTCCTAAACACATGAAACTCAAGAAAAATGAAGACTGAAGTGTGGACACTATGCCCCTCCTTAGAAGTGGGAACAAAACAACCATGGAAGGAGTTACAGAGACAAAGTTTGGAGCTGAGATGAAAGGATGGACCATGTAGAGACTGCCATATCCAGGGATCCACCCCATAATCAGCATCCAAACGCTGACACCATTGCAAGATTTTATCGAAAGGACCCAGATGTAGCTGTCTCTTGTGAGACTATGCCGGGGCCTAGCAAACACAGAAGTGGATGCTCACAGTCAGCTAATGGATGGATCATAGGGCTCCCAATGGAGGAGCTAGAGAAAGTACCTAAGGAGCTAAAGGGATCTGCAACCCTATAGGTGGAACAACATTATGAACTAACCAGTACCCCGGAGCTCTTGACTCTAGCTGCATATGTATCAAAAGATGGCCTAGTCGGCCATCACTGGAAAGAGAGGCCCATTGGACACGCAAACTTTATATGCCCCAGTACAGGGGAACGCCAGGGCCAAAAAGGGGGAGTGGGTGGGTAGGGGAGTGGGGGTGGGTGGGTATGGGGGACTTTTGGTATAACATTGGAAATGTAAATGAGCTAAATACCTAATAAAAAATGGAAAAAAAAAGAATTTTATGGTATCTTACATAGTTCAATGTGTCTTGAGCTCAGTGATCCCCAAAGCTGAGACACTTCCTTACTTCCTTATCATCATCATCATCATCATTACTATTATTAATTCTTTTTGTTTTCTATCCATAGCATAGTTTTGGGAAGGAAGATTTTGGAAACCTGCATTCCCCCTCCCCCATTTCCAAAGTATCTGGACCTGTTATTGAAGGTAAATTGCTTTACTTGTGATTCTCCAAACTCTAAAATTATCCTACAGACATTTAGAGGATCCCTTATGGTTCTGATAAATTCATTTATTATCCAACTAAGTATCCTTGTTACTTAGCATTAAATTTGCCCACTGAAGTGAAGATTTCCGGTTTCTTTGGAGACTCAGTTGTATCATGTAAAGTGTTTTCTGGAAACTGTCTCATGGGAGGATGTTTTGCTGAGAACAGACACGTGGTGGTTTTCTGGAAGCTGCCTGGGAGAAGGGCATGTGATGCTCTGCTAGAGTGAGTGCTTGGAAAGATATAAATATAACCCAATAGACAGTGGACAATGATGACAACGACGCTGTGTGGTATTGGTTCACCCTGCCACTCTTTCCTGGTCATCATTTGTCATGATGTCAGAGAGAGAAAATGCCACCAAAGAACTTCTGATATGTTCTGGCAACTTCTTGCCACTTCCTCAGATGCAGGCCGATTGGCAGAGTCTCATGGTTTCTTCTGGATTGAACTGTTGTTGCTGATTCATGAGTGGCTTTTGTGAGTGGATCAGGCTGCCACTGCTGTTGGATTGGTGTGAGCTGATCTGCTGATATCCTGACATCGCAGATTGGATTTGCTCCAAAGAGTAATTTCTAAACAGGCCCACATCCTTCTCTGCTCTACTAACCTTTCCTTTCCACTACCTCTGCTGGGAGGTGGGCTAGAAGGGAGGTTAGGAACCGTTATTAAAAGTCCGTTTCGAAAAATATAAGTATTGATATATATAATATAAATATAAATATAAATATAAATATTGATTAGTAGGTAAAATGAGCAATTGCTAGGGCGTGGTAGGCTGGGAAAGCTTGGGTATTTCCTGCCTCTGGCTTTATCTCCATCCCAGTAGTTCCTACCACTCCACTGACAATGGCTCCCTACTGGTCAATTAGCATAAATTATATAACAGACAGGCTCTCACACTGTCTAAGACTGGTGCTTCTGTGGAAGGCAGGAAGTAGGAGGCAGCATGAGGCATGGGGATTTCCTCATTAAGAAAAAGGAGGTAAAAAGTCAGGGGAAAGGAAATGGGTTAAACAGATAGTTCTTCTTCTTCTTCTTCTTCTTCTTCTTCTTCTTCTTCTTCTTCTTCTTCTTCTTCTTCTTCTTCTTCTTCTTCCTCCTCCTCCTCCTCCTTCTCCTCCTCCTTCTCCCCCTTCTTCTTCTTCTTCCTCCTCCTCCTCTTCCTCCCCTTCTTCTTCTTGGAAGGACTTTATTATATGGAACAACTTAAGGAAAGTTAATTTTACTTGTTGGATATCAAAGTAAACCTCTTTTTAGGTTTACTTATATTTGAAACTTCATTGCTAACTCATATTGTTCTAAACTTGATTTTCTTAGAAATTGTTGCATTTTATTTATTATGTGTGTGCACACACAGGGACAGAATACATGCATATAGGTGAGTGTAAAGGGTAGCAATTATCTCCTATGTTGGTGTCCACCTTAGTTTTGAGACAAGGTCTATCAGTGGGACCTGGGGCTCACTGATTAGGCTGGCAGGCCAGTACACCAACCCAATAGATGTACCTGTTCCTGCCTCCCCGGTGCTAGCATCACAAGCACAGCTACTATGCCTGCCTTTTTTATATTGTGCTGAGTTTGGCACCAGAGCCTCACCTTGCAAGATGAGCAGTGTATCAGCTGGGCTTTCTGCTCAGCCCCTAACCCTAAGCTTTCTCTTGCTTCCGTTTTGACACTGATGCGATTAGATACATTGTTAATCTCCACACTAAAGGCAAAGTAAGACAGGCATGAGCAAACCTTGTATTCCCAGCTTTCTGGAGACTGGAGCAGAAGGAACATAATAAGCTAGAGGGTGTCTTGGACTGCGTAGCAGGATCTTGTGTCTTGAAACCAAAAATAAACAAAGCAAAATAAAATTTAAAGATAAAGGCAAAGTAGAAAGATGCAGAAATACACCCTACAATAAGAAAACCTTCTGTTTCTAAAATCTTAAGCTCATAACAAAGAAGCAGAAATTCGATCACGATAGATCAAAATGAGACTGACTTTCACCCAACAAGACCTTTGTGATTTTTATTGATCTGTTTGTGCTTTTGACTTCTTTTGCACCAGTGAATGTTTGGGGTATTTGTTGGTGTTGAGACCCAGAAATAGATTTTTGTGTTATGAATTCCTACACAGTAATCATAATTTATTGACTCTAAGATGTATTTGATTACAGAATGTGTCGTTATCTTATGCTCTACTAAGCAGTCTCATCTGCTGGAAGTGATAAGGGGCATCTATATTCCAATAAGGTTAATAAGTTTTTTTTAAAAAATGCATCTTAGATTCAGTGAGATGGGATTTTTTTTCAACACTTAGAAAAACAGAAAATTGATATTTTTAGCAGGCTTCTTTTCATGTAAATTATCTTATTTTTATTTTATTTGTAACTATGTGTAATATATGTGCCTGTCTGAGGATTTAAGTTTGTGAGTACAGTGCCTGCAGAAGCCAGAAGAGGCCTAGGGAGTTACAGACATTTGTGAACTGCCTAAGGTAGGCATTGGGTCCTCTGAAAGAGCACCCACTACTCTTAACCATAGAGCCAACTCTCTATGCCTAGCTTTTCTCTTTATCTGAAATTAAAACTCTACTTATAGAGTTGTGAAATAAAAAATATTCCTCCTTTAAAATTGTATTTATGGAGTTGGAAGTGTGGCTCACTGGTGAGGTGCTTGCTTAGCACACACAAGGCCATAGGTTCAATCCTCCACGTTATTAACAAAAAAGAAAAAGAAAGAAACCTATCCACCAAATATGGTTTATCCAAAAATAAATCTTCCTCTACTGTGTTTTAAAAGAATTTCTAGTGTTTTGCTTTTTCTTCCCTGAGTAAAGCTATGTAGTCTCTGCTTCCCTGCCCCCAACCCTGGGATTCCCTTCTATCTAATACCTGCTGCTGTCTGCTTCCGGCCCCCTCTGGGCCTCTGGCCAAGGAAACGGGGAGTGTCCCTAATAACACTAACACCTGCTGCAGGCTTCTCAGAAGCCTCTTATTTCAATGGGAAGGTTCTTGCAGGTTTCTCTACTCTGCAGAAGTGGATTGCATCGCCTAACACCGTCCCTGAGTTAAAGCTCTGCCCCACTTGACACATTCCTGCTGGATATCTGACCTCTGAGCGTCCACTTCCCCTGTTCTCTGGGTCATGGCTTTGTTAGTGGCCTCTTGCTTCCAGATTTATGGAATTCTACCTGAGCAGCTTATGATTAACATTGTCGGAGCTATGCTTAGGTCACAGTCGCGTGCAGGGGGGCTGTGTACAAAGGACTGTGTGTTGTGAACGTTGCCCACAGCCTGGCCATCTTTAGTGACCTTTTAGCAAGCTTTCCTCCATTTATTTTAGCATATAACATATTGCATAGTTGGGATCATTTTCATGTGTCATTTGAGTGCATGATACTTCTTTTGTCTAGCATCGTGTTATGCAAAATGTGTTGCTAAAGGCTTTAACTTATTTGCCAGTTTTAGTTTGTTGATGTATTAGCTGTTCCCTTATGCATTGTTATTTGGGCTGTATCTATTTTATTTCTGCAATTCTAAATAATGGCAAAGTGAACAATTTCTGTGTGCAAACTCCTGTCCATGTTCGGATTGAAGGATGTCATGGTTTTAATGAAATTGACTTGTGTTACTAAAAAGGGTGATGACAGTTCATAATTCAATCAAAGAAACAAGAGTAAATATGGAGGAACGGATGAATTTGTGTAATATATTATTAATATATGAATGTTACTTAGTAACATAATTATAATTGCTATTTAAATATATGATTACACATTAATATAGTATGATAATATATTGTTTACTATGAGATTATATTTCTATATTGTTAATATAATATAGTTTATTTAGCATTAAACATTATAAATATAGAAAATCGTGCATAGTATTTAGATACGATTGTGATACTATTTTATTAGTCCAAAACTGAATTGAGACATGAAAGCATCCAGTCACTGGTGATGACCTCAGGTGTGTCTAGATCCAGGAATCTATTGTCTTCTCCACCTAGCAGTACTGCAGTCTAGTTGTACCTGACTCACTTACATAGACCCCGTCTTCCTCCTGTAAGTGGTAGGTGTGCACAAATCACTATCAGATCTATGTGCTCTGAAACCAGGCGTACATTTCCAATTTTGTTTTTCTTTCTATCTGAACTAATTCCCAGGACCTCTCTTGCCTGCGTGTGGTTTGCCTTCTCACGCAGTAAGACTGGCACCAGCAGAGATGCAGACACAGAGGGTGCCAGGGAGGAAACGTGGCCGGCCTCCACTTCACTCCACACGGGTGCAGATGGCCGTCCATAACCTCTATTCTGCTTCTGCTGCCTCTGTGCCAGCAGTGACAATCCCAAAGAAGAGAGGACGGAAGCCCAGGTACAAGGTACGCCTCACCATCCCCTTATCCCGCATCATGTTGGGCTGGGGCGCTGGGGCTCGGGCACAGCTCTGCTGCAGAATGCCATGGAAGACAGGGGCCTGGGAAAACAGGCTGAGAAACACATCTCTCAATAGAGAATGTGATGGCAAGGTCTCATAGGGGCAACGAGGCAACAAGGCACACACAGCACACTGTTGTGTGCTTTTTTTTTTTTAAACAAATGGAGAAAACAAATCACAGCAGATGGGGAAGCTGTACGTTGAGCAGATTTTAGGGCTGTTGCTAAACACATATTATTAAGCTTGCATCTAAATGAGAGTGTCGAGGGCTGAGCTGTCCCCTGACTATGATCAGCAGGGTGGCTCTTGAAGCTACTAGAATTTATCTGTGGTGATTTTTTGTTTTTGATTTTGTTTTGTGGAAACAGTTGATATTCCTGACACATTTAAAGTAATGTCATAAGTAGGCCAGGGTCAAAAGATGCAATGAAGCTTCCTGGACAGAGATTTAGCACAGGACTCCTGGGGTTTGGATTATAGTTTTCTGCTTATAAAAGATGCTGATGTCCAATTTGGCTGCCAAGAGGCAGATGCATAGCCACCAGAGTCCTGAGAGCATCATAAGGACTAACAATATGGAGGGAGAGGCTATGGTGGGAAACAGATCTGAT
The DNA here is from genome assembly GCF_000001635.26 of Mus musculus. Classification (NCBI taxonomy): domain Eukaryota; kingdom Metazoa; phylum Chordata; class Mammalia; order Rodentia; family Muridae; genus Mus; species Mus musculus. Next base: position 42,912,899 of record NC_000076.6, read on the forward strand.
GATGTAACTCCAATCCTACAACCCCACCCAAGCCCAGGGGCCAGCCGCCGTCTGTGACACTTTATGAAGGGCTGGCTAAGTGAGGGAAAGCTAGAAGCTTGTTCTCCGCCAGCCTCTGGGCTCTAGAAGAAGAGCATCAGTAGTTGTCTCCCACGTAGTTTTCATGAAATGAAACTGGTGTCTCCATCTTGAGACCTGAATTCTGCAACCAAAATGCAAATTGGCAATTAACTCTCAAGTATTAGGAAAATGTATGGAAATTATTTCAGGTCAGCAGAAAGAGCTTGTGAAGATCAGATAATGAATTCAACCTTTATCCTTCTCCTTCTTTGCAATCCTTTCAAATGCAAAAACACAGTCGTGGGGAAAAGGTTGTTGGTTATTCAAATTTACTTTAGTTTTCTTAACTTTTTTTTGGAGACGTCATTTATTTTTATTTTATTGTATGAATGTTTGCTAGAATGTGTGTAGATATGTGTGCAATGCCTGAGGAGACCAGAAGAGGGCGTGGGATCCCCTAGGAGAGAAGTTACAGATGGTTGTGAACCACCACGATTGATCTTGGATCCTCTGCAAAAGCAACCAGTGCTCTTAATGGCTCAACCATCTTCCCAGCCCCTTATTTAATTTCTCAAAAAGTGTGTGTGTGTGTGTGTGTGTGTGTGTGTGTGTGTGTGTGTGTGTGTGTGTGTGTGGTTGTGAGCCACCTCATGTGAGAGCTGGAAAGAGAATTTGGGTCCTTTGGGAAAGCAGTATGTGCTATGAACTGCTGAACCTGTCTTTAGCACACAGTATTTTTCTTTTTTTTTAAAAAAAAAGCTCTTCTTCATCAACTCTTCTATCAGGTCATTTTTCTGACAGGGAAACCTCTGTCAGGAAAGCTCACGGCAATATGTCTTTAGGATTGTGCGTCTGGTCTCAGAAAGCTAGCCTGGGTACTTGTGCCTGCTCAGCCGCCTACCTGTGCCATTGCTGGGGTCTGGGGATTGTGTTTGGGGGTGGGGGGGTGGGGCAGAACAGGCTTTGTGTTTCATAGACCCAAGGAGCAAGTTCAAGTTCCAAGAAAACATAGTAAAACTTCTCTGGCCTTCTTCCTGGTCCCCTGGGGTCTGTGACCCAAGAATGAAAATTACCAACAGACACAGTATTTCTTGAGCCAAGACAAATAAATGGCAGCTCACCCACACGGAACAAACCTGACTTACTTTGCAAGTTTCCTACCTCCTTAAAGGGTTTTTTTTTTTCAGTGTCCCTAACACTCAGGGACACCTCTCAGTGTCCCTGATATCCAGGACACCTCAGAGCAGAGCACAGCTAAGGTTCGCTGGCTAACACACAGACCCTGCACAAAGCTAGCAATTCTGTTTCCACCTCTCGGTGAATTTCTTTCGTGGGAACAAGAGGCCACCTCTGGTTTTGAGCCTACTTCCTGAATAGCTAGGAAGATGCATGGACATTATCTCAGACCACGCCCCCGCAGACAACTCGGTAGGTCTTAAGCCTTGTGTCCTAGAAGAACAGTTCCTGTCTGTGTGACCCTGTCACCCATCAATGATGACAAAGGAAAAATAAGGACCATGTGAAAGTCTTTGTAAAGCTAAAATGATTTCCTCAAAAGATTACCCTTTATTCTAAAATACATGCTGGTGAAAGGAAGTTTTTGAAGCTCTGGTAATTTAAAATGCTCTCAGTTGGCAAAAACAAAGTTGCTAACAGAACCTCCTCGGTTTTACTTTGGCGACACCCCATTTTACCATTAATGACAGGACTCTAATTGTAGAAATGCGAGCAAGTAAATTGTACAGTCTCACTCCATTTACCAAGTGGCCACTAATTTGGCAATTTTGATTATCTGGGACACAGTCAGGGAGGCAGGAGTTGGTTTGGTTTTGCTTTGTTTTAAACTGACTCAGCACAGTAAGATCTTGCTTGGTCTGGCCTTAATGATCGTGCATTTTATTACTAAGAAAATGCTTCTTGGGCGTGGATACAGAGGGGCGGGCTTATATTCCTAGCTGTCTGGAGGCAGAAGGATTCTTGGAGTCTGAGAGTTTGAGATAAGTTTGGAATCAACAGTAGGACCCTGTCTCAGATAGATAGATAGATAGATAGATAGATAGATAGATAGATAGATAGATAGATAAAATTGGAGTAGGGAGTGGATGGGGAAGGGCTCCATGAGGAGGGGAGGGGGAGAAGAGAAAGCAATCTGGGGCAAGCAGGATCCAAATGCATTAGACATGTATGAAATTGCTTAAGAATAAATAAAAATTATTTGTCAAAGAAAGGAAGCTCTTCTGTGCCCTTTACATTCACTGTAACCAGTCTTTGCAAGCTCAGTTCTGGTAGTGTCTACCCTTAGAGACAAAAAGGAAGGGATTTGCAGGCGGAAACACGGAAAAGGTAGCAATAACTTGATACAATCTGATAATATATTAACACAACGAACACAATGTAACAATATTACAATATCTCCCCAAGTGCCTCTGTTGGTCCCCTCTGTTCCTGCATAGGTAGCCGCTCTCTGAGAACCTCACTTGCTCCTGGCCTTGAGCCTAGTTGACAGTTGGATGTCTGAGTGTTTCTGAGACTGATGTTAACACGGGTCGACTGTAGAAAAGGAAGGATCAAGCTGGAGGACAGATGTCAGTCCCTTGGAGTTCACAGCCCCTGACCCATCCTGGACCATCTGGCTGAGTCTCTTATGGTATAGAGCCTGCTGCCATATTACTGGGGTCTACTCACCACTGAGCCTTGCTGTCCATTGTCACCTTGGGAAAGGACACAGATAATCTCTGAACCCATAGTTTCTAGAAAGAGCTGTACTCTGTCATGTGACAGCATTTTTCGTTTCAAACGGAATATTTACCTCTTAGCATCTCAGTTGGGTCCTCAGCTCAGAAACCCTAGCAAGGGCAGCAGGCAAAGTCCCTTATATTCCATGACTAGGAAACACCTTGATCTTTGTAAGCAAACCCTTCTGTCCTGTAGATGCACTGACTTTACTATCTTCAAGTAGTGGGACCACCATCCTGTTTGTCAGGGCTATGAACTAAAAGCCAATTTGAAAACAAACAAACAACAACAGCATTATATTTCTTTGTGTGTCATCCACCACATAACGGCCATATTGTGACACGCTTGGAAGTTGAATCAGCATTTTGAAGTCTTTTCTCTTCATGTCCTTAAGTCTGTAAACCAATACAAGAAACCCGGTCAGAACTTGTAACATTTGCAAAGGTGCAGGTGACACTCTCTCCATCCTGTCCCCTCTGACTGAGCCACCAACAAATGAACCGGAACATGGGGCAGACAAAGTGAACCCATTTGAGAGTGATGGATTTTAAGGACTTGTTACTTTTTAAATATACTTAATTCAACCGTAAATCTATGTACTTCAAGCTTTAAACAGCAGCTATGCTTAATTTCTATCTTAGTTTTCACCGCTATGACAAGACACAGTGACCACAGCAACTCTTATGAGGGAAAACATTTAACTGGGGCTGGCTTACAGTTTCAAAGGTTTAGACCATTATCATCATGGTGGCTGGAATGCAGGCAGACGTGGTACTGCAGAGGTAGCTCAGAGTTCTACATCCAGAACCACAGGCAGAGCAAGAGAGGGAGAGACTGGGCCTGTACCACAGCTATCAACTTACAGGCATTTCCGAAGACTGTATAGTCTCTTCCTGTGGACTAATATGAGCCAGTTCTTATGCTCTTCTTTCTGTGGAAGTGGCTAATTTTTGCTGTGAGTTTCATAGGATGCCATACAGCTGTAATCTGTCTAGTGCTTGCTCCACATAGTAGACTGGATGTGGGAGGGGTCACAGAGGTAAGGTAGCAACCCCACTGAGCCGCATCAGAAGCACCCACCTACCTACTGTCAGTCCCGCTGCTGCTGTTGATTTTGATCCTGTGACTGAGGTGGCTTTTGTCGAGTGTCCCACTGTAAATGGCACTGCCCCATTTCTACACTGCAGTATTTAGAAGGAATTCATTATGCACATCCTTAAAGACCAGGGCTCTGAGCTCACCTTCTAGGGAAGATGTGGATGCTCTGCTCATGCAAGATTTATTTGTTTCCCTTGCTTATTTACACTGCCAGACATTTACTTACAGCGGCAGGACTTGTGGACATTTATTATGTACACACTTAGTGCTATGATAAGTTACTACACTACCTCTCTGTTGCTCAGAGTGGTCCAGATCTGTGAGCTGGAAGTTCTTTCAGCCAGCACCTTGCTCCTTAAGATATGCCAATTGTTGGTTGATTTTGTTATTGTATTTCCAGCTTATTCTGTAACACCCCCCCCCCATCTTAGTCTTGGGACCATCTGTTTTGGATAGAAGTCCCTACTCCTTTTCTTGAAGAATGACATGAGAAACCAACCTAGGAGCATTTTGTTTTATTTATTCGCGAAAACAACCAATATAACAAATTAATGTTAAAAATGCAAATCAAGAGTATCGAAAACAAACGGCCTGCAAGAGAAGAGCATGTGCTGGTTGGAATGGATGCCCACATCCATCAGACCACGGACAAGGTGCTCATATCTGTGTCCCACTGTTTCTAGGCTTTTCTAAACTCACGGTGACTCCCTCTTAAATGTTAGTTGTGCATGCAGACTGGCTGTTGCACTCAGCCCTCATCCCTGCAAAGCAAGCACGTTGCTGCCTGAGCTCTCTCCAGCAGGCTATTTTTAGTTCTTTATATTAGACAGTGAAACTTACATTTCTAGACACTAAGTAAATTTTGATCATATTTCATTCTCCTAGAAAAGAAATCCCAAATTTTAAAGGGCATAGACTCCTTATGTGAGTCTAGTTTTGATTGCTGTAATAAAAGGTGGCAGCTGCATATAATTCATAAAGGAATGAGCTTTTGGTCTCGGGATATAGCTCAGTGGTAGAACATTTGTCTAGTGGGCATGATGCCCTGATTTCCATTCCTAATGTGTATATGAGCAGAGAGAGAGAGAGAGAGAGAGAGAGAGAGACCTGGAAGTACAGGAACATGGTGGCTATGGCTTCCTGTGAGGCCTCCTGGTAGAAGATATCCCAGGAGTCTGTGCAGATGTGGTAAGGAGCCATGAGTAAAACAGAGGCTGGGGTGGAGGCAGTCATACTTTCTTTGTTTTTGTTTGTTGTTGTTTTGAAACAGGGTCTCTCTATGTAGCCCTACCTGGTACTGGATTAAAAATGCACGCTTCCCTAACTGGCCAGTCATGCTACCTTTTAAAATAGCCTGCCCTCTTAGAGATGAACTTACTTCATCAGCTAAAATCAATTCTTCCTCAAGGTGATATTCCCAAAGGCTTAACAACCGTTTGAAGGTTCTTATATCTCTTAATGTATTGAGGACTAGGATCGTAGCACATATGCCTTCGGGAACAGACCCAGGCCACAGCACTGCCCAGTTTGTTTAAAAGTCCCAGCAGCTGTAGAGGTTGGTGTCTTAGACATGTGCTATTGCTATGAAGAGACACCACGATCACAACACTCCTATAGAAGAAAGCATTTAAAAACTGTTTACAGTTTCAGAGGGTTAGTCCGTTATCAGCATGGTGGGATGCATGGCAGCACACAGGCAGACATGGTGCTGGAGAAGAAGCTGGGACTTCTATATTCAAACCCACAGGCTGCAGGAAGAGAGAGATTTTGGACTTGGAATTGGCCTTTTAAAACCTCAAAGCCCACCCCCAATGACACACTTCCTCCAACAAGGCCTGTCTTAGTTAGGGGTTTACTGCTGTGAGCAAACACCATGACCAAGGCAACTCTTATAAGGGCAACGCTTAATTGAGGCTGGTTTACAGGTTCAGAGGTTCAGTCCATTATCATCAAGGTGGGAACATGGCAGTGTCCAGGCAGGCATGGTGCAGGAGGAGCTGAGAGTTCTACATCTTCATCTGAAGGCTGCTAGCAAAATACTGATTTCCAGGCAGCTAGGATGAGGGTCTTAAGCCCGTGCCCAACAGTGATGCACCTACTCCAACAAGGCCACACCTCCTAATGCTTTCAAATAGCACCACTCACTAGTGACCAAGCATTCAAATCTATGAGCCTGTGGGGGCCATTCTTGTACAAACTACCACACAGGGTAAATAAGGAAGCTTTTCTTCCTCCCTCCCTCCCTCCCTCCCTCCCTCCCTCCCTCCCTCCCTCCCTCCCTCCCTCCCTCTCTCCCTTCCTTCCTTCTGTTCTTTCTTCCTTTCTTCTTTTGGTTTTGGCTTTTTGAGACAGTGTTTCTCTGTGTAGCCCTCCCTGGCTGTCTTGGACTCACTTGTATTCATAGATCTGCCTGCCTCTGGCTCCCGAGTGCTGGGATTAGCATCGTGTACCACCACCGCCTGGCATAGGAAGCTTTTTCTTGTAACCAACTGCCAACCGGCTCATCTGACCTCTGTGTTTGCTCCACTTAGGCAGAAGTGGTGGGTGGAAATGGCAGCTATTATAATACTACTGCTTCTTTTGAAATGGGTTCAGTTGACAAATCTAACATTAATAAATATATAAAAGCGAGCAAGCATGAGATGTTGGGGTTGTTATGTGGTTCACGGGTCTGAGATTTTCGTAATTATCATTATGGTCACCATCACCACCACCACCACCACCACCACCACCACCACCACCACCACCATCATCATCACCTGTAGCAGAATTTTCCCCAAATTAGTTTAAACAAGAAGCCTGTTATTGGACAGGGAAAAGGAAGATAGAGCTAAGAGTTTCAGAGACAGAGACAGGGACAGGGAGGGAGAAGAAGGGAAGGAGAAGAAGAGATAAGATCGAACCTATAGGAGAGGAAGAGGAGCCAGGACCACACAGTCTTGGGGGTCATAAATATTAGGAATTTCTTAGATAGATGATTAAATAATAAGTAGGGTGCTTTTACCCCATCTAGGTGTGTAGCTTGTGTTTATATTAATTGAGTTTTGAGTTCATTGTGTGGGCGTTTTGTGGGTTGAGAATTTGCTAATATAAATCTGACTGATAAATTACAAGCCTCTAGAGTTTTGATTTTACCGGGGCTGGGAATGTGAGCAGAATCCGCAGCAAGAGAACCGTGAGATGGGCGGTGGCTGCATGGGGCTAACCATGGAGGCAACTAGGTTTCCGGGGCCAGAGAGTAGCCGGCCATAGCGCGGAATGGGGCACTTTTAATATTTCCCTGCAACAATCATCATCACCGTCATCGTTATCATCACCATCATCATCAGTCATTCTAGGGAAGGAGCAGGGGACCTTCATGTAGATTTATTTGAAGACCACAAAGTAAATCGATTACAATTTGCCAATTCTGTTTTCCTGATGGGTAGAATTGGATGTAGGTTGGGGGTTGGTGATGGAGAATTAGGTAAGAAGAACTGACTGGGTTTCTCCCAGAGCTTACTGCCCAAAGCCTTTGGTCCCTCTCCCTCTGCCTCCCTCAAGCCAAGGAGAGTAGGAAAGCAATCTTAGAAAGGTCACTGGGGACTCTGAGGAATAAATAGGGCTGCTGCCTCATGAGAAGACAGTCGAGGAAGCCAGAGTCACAGCGGTTTCCAGGGCTCTCATTTCCACCACCGAGGAGTCTTTGAAATTACTTTTCCGTCGTCATTCATTAGTGTGCTACTACATTCCGGGTCCTTTAATTGTCTTCTCAAATGCTACACTCAGAATGTGATACCATCTCACCTGCCGAAAGTACGAGGCCCAGGCTTGGCTCCCACACAGCACCACTGGGCACCCACCGTGCTTGCTGTGGTTGTGTTGGTCCTTTCAAATTTGTATCCACACCTTCCTCTGTCACCTCAGTGCCACATGCTGGACATGCTCCATCCCCCGATATCCCACTCCGGCTCATGAACATACCATCCCCTCCATCCTCCATGGTCCAGTGAGGAATTAGAAGTCTCAAGCTAGTAAAGAAGGGTATGCAAGCGCCCACTCTCCCACGTCTGCACAGAGCCGTTAGGTGATGGCGGCTATCACCCAAGCGAGCACTGAGCACAACCTTGCCTCTCCAGTGCCTGCGCAGACCCCCAGAGGTTGCCGGCTATCATCTAGTTGATGTTTCTCTCTCCTGGCGCCTCAACATCAGCATTAAAACTTATTTTTCCCATCCCAAGCCAAAAAAGAACAAAAGGAGTCTTTTAAACTGTTTTTAAGAATGCTTTAAATTGCTGGGTGGTGTTGTTAATCCCAGCATTTGAGAGGCAGAGGCAGGAGATCTCTGAGTTGGAGACCAGCCAGGTCTACAGAACAAGTTCTAAGACAGCCAGGGTGACACTGAGAAACCATATCTTGAAAAAAAAAAAAGATATTTTAAACGGTGGTGAAAACTTTCGTATAACATGAAATTAAGTTGCAAATATCTTCAAGCTCAAGTTAGAATCATATTGTGCAACTGAGCTCTAGAGCTGTCAAAAGTGAAGCTCTGGCCTCTTTTCTCCCTCCAGCCACAGCCACTGCGACCCCTGTCCCCTTCTCTCTATGCATTTGACTTCTGACTACTGTAAATGGTGATCCTGTAAAGCTGGGTGCCCAGAAGTTCCTTTCAGAGCACCTTCAGTTCCTTCCTTTGAGTAGGTGATGTGTGGCTGGGCTGTATGGTGGTTCTAGTTTGGATTTTCAAAGGAACTAGCTTCCTGGTTTCCATGGTGACTATACAATCCTACCACCCATATACAAGCTTTCTGGTTTTCCCACAAGCTTGCCAACATTCTATCTTTTGTTTTTTTCTTTTGACAGTGTCTGCCCCAAGCCTGTGAGGTGGCACCTAATTGTAGGGTAAATCTTTTCACTTTACAATTCCCCATTGCTGTGGATAGTTCCCTGTCCCCTCCAAGACAAAACACCAATAAATAGCTGGTTTTGTTTTCTGATTCACATACCTTCCCCACTCCCTCATCAATTCCTAAGTCTTTCCAATAGGAAAATTAAAGTTTTCAGTGCATCTGGGGATGGTGGAGCACACCTGTAACCCCAGCCTTCCTGAACTGACCCTCGGAGCCAGTTGGAACTTCTATCTACCTGGATACATTTCCACCTTCTAAACCTCCAGAAACCTCCATCAGTGCTCCCCCACCCCAACCCCCACATCCTGTGTCCCCGCCCCCTCCCCCACCGCCCCATCTGCTCTAGGTTGGCATTCCTTCACCTCCTGCCTGGAAGCCCCTTTTCAGCATGGGGAACCAGAAAGAGTAAGTGTTACCTGCCTGTTTAAGGAGCTCAGGGTGATAGATAGCTGAGGCCTGTATGTCCTCCAAAGCTAAGCCCAATCTCACTTCTTCACCCTTCCAGCCTCTCTCTGGTCTCCTTTCTCCTGCCTCAGGACCTTGGCGCTTGATGCCCTCACTGCCAGGAATATTCTTCCCCTAGATAACTGAATTGCTTGTTCAATCCAATCTGTATGAAAGTGACCCACACCATTCTGTTTTAAAGTTTCACAAAGCACACCTCCTCGGCTATTTCTCAGACTCCTCTCCTCATTGCCAGTACTGGCTTGTCTCACTTCTAACATTCTATAGCATATATTTTATGCTCTTTGCCTCTCCTGGCCTGTTACAGCACTACCTTCATGAGGGTAATTTTTGTTTGTTCCTGGTTGTATCACAAACAGGTCTGGCTTGGAACAGGATAATACATATCTGTAGAATGACTAAGTGAGTAGATAGAGTATAAGGCTTATAATGATTTGAATAAGAATGGCCCCCCCACAGGCCCATATGTTCCAGTGCTTAGTCACCAGGGAGTGGAACTGTTTGGGAAGGATTAGGAGGTATGGCCTTGTTGGAGTGGGTGTGGCTTATTGGATGTCTCTGAGAATGGACTTTAAGGTTTCAAAAGCCCAGGCTAGGCCCAGTGTCTCTGTCTGCTGCCTGCAGATCATACTGTAAAGCTCTCAACTACTGTTCCAGCAGCATGCCAGCCTGCATCCTGCCATGATGACAATGGACCCTCTAAAACTGTAAGCAGTCCTCAGTGAAATGCTTTCCTTTATAGGAGTTGCCTTGGTCATGGTATCTTCTCACAGAATGAACAGTAACTAACTCAATTGATCCATGGCCCTGGGGCACTCTTTCTCCCTAACTGTTAGTTGTTTGTTCTAAAAGTCTAGAGGAAAGTGGTGTGTGTGTGTGTGTGTGTGTGTGTAAGTCAACAATGGAACATAATACTTGGCCCACCAAAGTGTGCTCATGGATCTGCAGAGATGTCCTACCTGGGGCTCATTAGAATACAGGATGCGACCCCACACCCAGAATCAAAATTGGCCTTTTTTATGACACCCACAAGAGATTGCTTGGAAAAGTTGACAAGCTTGGGGATTGAGCAATGGCTCTTGAACTGTGTCTACCACTGAAAGTCTTCTGAAACACCTGCTGCCTGGGGCCCCATTCTTATAAAGTGGCTGAATTCTTCTGGGGTAGGCTCCCTGCATAAATCACTGGTGAAAAGGAGAAGCTAATGACTTATTATGGTATCCAGCATCTGTCCCCACTTACCCTCCACTGCTGTCCATTACTCTGATCTAACCTAGTGCCAGGTGCAGAGTGACTTATTGGCCCCATGTCTCTGGCTTGTCTTCACCAGTTCCATTAGTGTAAACACCATCTTCTCACGGTGACGTTTCAGGAAGACCCTCACAGTGGTGGCTACTCCTTCCGATCCCCATCTGCATTGTCTGATGGTTTGCTACAGGAAGTCACTGCTGAACAGCTAGTCTGAAACCTGGAGAGAGCTCATGCTGTGAGCTCATCAGAGAATGGGAACAGCACCATGGCCTATCTCCTGGTGGATACAGGGAGAGCCTACAGCTGGGATTCTACCTAGCACAGAGCTGTGGGCAGAGCACTGCCCTGCAGTCTGTGTTCTAATCTTGGGAGCTTGTGTGTCTTAACTGTTCATGCCTCTCTGTGTTCCTACACACGTTGCCTGGTGCTGTCATTTCCCGGGCAGTGTCAATGTAAGGGTACAGAGCTCTCCTCTGAGGATAATCCAAATACAAATTTTGAACATGAACTTGAATCTGAAGCTCTGTTCCCAAAGCTGAGGAGTAGGAAGGTGCAGGAGTGTGAAGGTGTAGAGAGAGTTAGCAGGCAGCCAGGATGGTCAGGGTGGTATAGAGAGCATTTTTAGCCATTTGCTGATTGAACTGACTCTCCTGCAGATCAAGTCTCCAGTGCTCATGACTCCCTTGGCCCTGTCACCTCCACGGAGTACCCCGGAACCCGATCTCAGCTCCATCCCTCAGGATGCAGCCACCATTCCCAGCCTGGTGGTCCCAGAGGCTCTCACAGGTACGTCTGCCAAAGGACTTCTAGGTGGCAGTGATCCTAGAGTAACCCGGCGTCCTTTCATCTAATGGTTACTTTATGAATCTAAGAGTTTCTCTGAGGTACTTATTTCACTGGGTGTGATGACACATGCCTTTAAACCCAGGAGGCAAAGGCAGGCTGACATCTGAGTTTAGGGCCAGCCTGGTCTACAGAATGAGTTCCAGGATAGTCAGGGCTACAGAGAGAAACCCTGTTTCTGAAAAGAAAATATAAAGAGAGAAAGGAAGAAAAGAAAAGAAAAGAAAAGAAAAGAGAAGAAAAGGAAAGGAAAGGAAAGGAAAGGAAAGGAAAGGAAAGGAAAGAAAGGAAAAGGAAAGAAAGGAAAAGGAAAAGGGAAAAGAAAAAGAAAAAGAAGAACAAAAATTTCCTGAGATAGCTCAAAGAAAGATTTGACACAGTAGCAGACAGGCCAGCCCCCATTCTCTGAAAGCACACATTTCTTTGTCATGCAGTTCCGGTATTAAAACCTTTGTTTTCTGGCTGGTAAGGTGGCTCAGAGTTAAGAACACTGGCTGCTCCTCTAGAGGTCCTGAGTGCAATTCCCAGCACCCTCATGGTGTCTCATGACCATCTCTAAAGAGATCTGATGTCCTCTTCTGGCATGCAGGTGGACATGCAGACAGAGCACTCCTACATTAAAAAACAAAACAAAACAAAAGCAAAACAAACAAACTCTTTGTTTTCTGTGGATGTTGTGAATGACGGGTTCAGCTGGTTACTGTGGTGTGTACACGTGAGAGCAGTGGCTAGGTCCGAGTGTGCTCACTTGAGTGTGCACCAGAATGTGTCCATTCTGCACTTGTAATTCCAGTGGCTACCATATCCTCTAACCCAGTCGGTGTAACACATATCCCACTTCTCCCTCCTCTTCTCTCTCATGATGATGTATCAGCCAACCAACAACTTCATCTTGTAACAATAGTTAGATGACTATAAAGGCGTGAGCATGCGCGCGCACCACCCCTCATCATAACTTCAGTCCTTGCTCCCACCCACTACATCCTCTAGCCTTTTAGCCCCTCCCACTATAGTATAAAGACTAAACCCATTAGCAAGGCTGAGGAAGCACTTCCGGGTTCTGAGCCCCACCCCCAGCCCGTGATTCCACTCTCCAGGTGCTGACCATGGCATCTTGGCTTGTTCTCTTCCTCTGTTTGGACCGACCTTCCTGTCTAGTCACCCCACTGCTGCCTCACACTCAGCTCAGACGTACTCTCCAGAAATCTCAGCGACGCCTGCATGAGCAATCCTGCCTCTTGGATCTTTACCGCACGGGGGTCTCACCTCGGCATCTGAGAACTGAACATTGGAGATGAGGGGAAGGGCGGGCAGCCTTGGAGAAACACGCAGGGACTCTTGCGTTCAGGGGGCATTGTGTCCAGGTTCCACAGTGCAGCCCTGAGCCATTCTCCTAGCACTTCAGCTGCGTTGCTTCTGAGCAAAGCCATAACCACGCCCAGCTCAGGCTTGCTTGAGCGCATGGGAGGTGCCTGCTGTCACTGTCTAACTGTCCCAAAGCCTTGCTGGTCACCCCTAAAGTTCTTAGCACACACTCCCCCCCCCCCCCGACAGTGACCTCTGAGGAGACACTCTTAACGTGGAAGGACGGAGAAGCCACTGAAATATGGAAGATAATATGATTCCTGTTATTAACATTCCGTTTTACTTTACTCTCATAGAACTTCTACTTCTCAAATCTATTTTACACTATCAACAATACTCACGAGGCAGAGCCTTACTATGCCACTGGAAGGGGAGAAAATAGCATTTCCACCTTACTTTGCAGATAGTTTTTCTCAGGAGACAAGCTAGGAAAATCTACATTTGCTAAGGATCTGGCATTGGGAACAGAGAAGAAATCGGGCTTTTTAAGTAGGTCAGGATAACATTATTGTTACTTTTAAATCTTCAAGCAGCTGATCTGGCAGTAGAGGACAAGGCGCATTATGTCAGACCAGTCTGGAGTCAGGCTGACCTGTTGGGCAATTACTGTCAAATTACAGGTGAATAGTTGTGAGTGGGCACATACGCTGCGTTCTTGGAACACAAGTAAGTTGAACTTGTATCTGCTGACGTCTTGTATCAGAGCCCCTCGACCAACAGACTGTTATACTAATATTATTTATTATTATATACATAAATATATATACAATAAATATAATTATTATTTACATAATAACAATTAGTATTCCATTGGGCAATCTTCTCAGTAGAAATATTTTCTCTAAAAAGAACTTATGGTGATCCCTGAGATGGCTTAGTGGGCAAAGGTGCTTGCTGACAAACTAGTTTGGTGATCTAAGTTCAATACCTGGGACCCACAGAGAGCATATCCCCTTAAGCTGTTTTCTGATGTCCACATGTGTGCACCATAGCGTGCCTGATATAAACACACACACACACACACCCCAATATAAGAAATGATGTGTGAGGTTTCCTCTTTTCATTGTAAAATTCATTACACTCCCCCCCTGTGGTCTCCTGAAAATTTATTGAACCCAGATAATCAGTTTAGGAGACAGGATCACAGGATCACAGAGACAGCTTGACTCTGAGGAGCTCTGACACAACCAGGATCACAAGAAGGACAGGCTCCAGTCAGACATAGCCAGGGCAGGTAGCACTAGTGATAATCAGAGGACGGGAGGCAAACATAAGAACATAAGCAACAGAAACTAAGGTTACTTGGCATCATCAGAACCCAATTCTCCCACTGTAGCAAGTCCTGGATACACTATCACACCGGAAAAGCAAGATTCAGATCTAAAATCACGTCTCATGATGATGACAGAGGACTTTAAGAAGGACATAAATAACTCACTTAAAGAAATACAGGAGAACACAGGTAAACAGCTAGAAACCCTTAAAGAGGAAACACAAAAATCCCTTAAAGATTTACAGGAAAACACAATAAAACACGTGAAGGAAACGAACAAAACCATCCAGGATCTAAAAATGGAACTAGAAGCAATAAAGAAATCATGAGAGGGCTGGGGAGATGGCTCAGCGGGTAAGAGCACTGACTGTTCTTCCAAAGGTCCTGAGTTCAAATCCCAGCAACCACATGGTGGCTCACAACCATCCATAATGAGATCTGATAACCTTTTCTGGTGTGTCTGAAGACAGCTACAGTGTACTTACATATAATAAATAAATCTTTAAAATAAAAAGAATATTTGATAGTTTTATCAAATATATTTATTAAAAAAAAAAAGAAATCATGAAGGGAGACAACCCTGGAGTTAGAAAACCTAGGAAAGAGATCATGAGTCATAGATGCAAGCATCACCAACAGAATACAAGAGATAGAAGAGAGAATCTCAGTCAGGTGCAGAAGATACCATAGAAAACACTGACACAACAGTCAAAGAAAATGCAAAAAGCTCCTAACCTAAAACATCCAGGAAATCCAGGACACAATGAGAAGCCCAAACCTAAGGATAATAGGTATAGAAGAGAGTGAAGATTCCCAACTTAATGGGCCAGAAAATATCTTCAACACAATTATAGAAGAAAACTTCCCTAACCTAAAGAAAGAGATGCCCATGAACATATAAGAAGCCTACAGAACTCCAAGTAGACTGGATCAGAAAAGAAATTCCTTCTATCACATAATAATCAAAACACCAAATGCACAAAACAAAGAAAGAATTTTAAAAGCAGTAAGGGAAAAAGGTCAAGTAACATATAAAGGCAGGCCTATCAGAATTACACCAGATTTCTCACCAGAGACTATGAAAGCCAGAAGATCCTTCCTAGACAGACGTCATATAGACCCCAAGAGAACACAAATGCCATCCCAGGCTACTATACCCAGCAAAACTTTCAATTACCACAGATGGAGAAAACAAGATATTCCATGACAAAGCCAAACTTACACGATATCTTTCCACAAATCCAGCCCTACAAAGGATAATAGCTGGAAAACACCAATACAAGGAGCGAAACTACATCCTAGAAAAAGCAAGAAAGTAAACTTTCAACAAACCCACACAAATGTAATTCCACCTCTAACAACAAAAATAACAGGAAGTAATAATCACTTTTCCTTAATATTTCTTAATATGAAAATGAATATTACCAACATCTCCTAATCGATTGAAATTCAAAAATATGAGGAATTAGAAATTTGTTGGCTGTCATCCAGTGGTCTCTCTAATTTGGTAATTGGAGAAATAGGTCCAATATTGTACAATTCATATACACTTTCTGCTTGTTTGTACATGACAGGGTCTTGCTGTATACCACATAATGGTCTTGAAATCATGCTTCTCCTATCTCAGCCTCTCTATTAGTAGGATTGTTTATTTGATGTTTTTACACTGTATTATGGTATTCAGAACAGCTTACATATTTCAAAATTATTTATACAGCCAAAAGAAACATAGACAATTAATTTGGGAGGTGGCTTGTAAGAGAACAGCAAAGAGCGAGACTGAAGGTTTTACTTGATATTTATAATTATTGTATCAATTTTGAAGAAGAGGACCTTATAAGTTATTCTTTTTCTGAGATGAATGCTTTTCAAAGTCATCACAGCCAATGAACTAGAATCTTACCCTCACCTAACATCAGTGCCACCCTTCAAGCAGAACCATTGTTCATTGAAACAGTTGACGAATGACTTCATGGAAAGACCATCTCAGCACACACACCATTTCTTAAATGAATGTAACCTCTTCCCTGTGGGCTGAGAATGATGACAATCACTCAATTCAAATAGCTTTGACCATAGCAGGAAAGCTGTATTCAAATAATCGTGTCTACTATTCACTTCTTGGCGCAGCAGAACTGTCAGCTCTTAGCTTAGTTACAATGGAGGTAGAATCTTTTCGTGATGTGAGGGACATTGAAGTACAGCCTTATTACAATGAACTCCAATGTCTAAAAATTGTTCTTACTTTGGGTTTGTACCACAGTAAAAACCACGATTTTAAAGCTCTATTAAAAACAAAACAAACAAATGAAAAGACTATCTACTTATGTTCATTTAATAACATGTCCATCATTTTATGATTAGTATAAAAATATATATTGTGTTGAATATAATAAAAAAATCAGTTCTAAAAAAAAGAATTACAGTTCTAGTAACACTGTAGTTTTCTTCAGTATGTTTTGCAAGCTGCATGGTTTATTATTAATTTTTGAACTGTCATTCTTTAATCTGAGTTGTCTTCAAATTAATTTTATGCATTTCTTGTCAGTCTCCTGAACCCTGCTTGATGTTTAAGGATCTCTCTGTTGAACCAATTGTCAGAGTAATATATTGTTTATGAATTTTGATGTTTGGCATCAATAAACTTTCAAAATATAAAAAAAGAAAATCAGTTTAGAGGCATTCTGACACTTTTCTATAGATTTATGTTATATAAATATACTTACCTATAAAATATACACAATACATTAACAGTTAAAATGTCAATGAACACAATTTATGTTCAAAATTTCACAATGAGATATATTATTTTATTAAATAGTTACAAGTGTGAGGAATTTGGGGCTCGAGAGGTGGCTCGGTGGTTAAGAGTTTGATGTTTTTTGCACAGGAGCTGGGTTCAGTTCCCCGCACCCACATGGTGGCTTACAACAGTCTGTAATTCCAGTTCCAGAGGATCTGACACCAGATCCCAGGACACTGAATGCACATGGGACACAGACCTACACAGAGGCAAACACACACATACTCATACAGTGACAATAGGTCTGGAATTACTGATGGTTTTCGACCATTATTTTCTGGAATTATAAATAGTAGTCCCCCTGGAACCTCATACTGCTTCTAGAGGTAGCAGTGTCACAGCAGGCTTCTTATTGGTGCAAGTTCACAGAGAAATAGCCAGCTTTTCTTGGAGGAGGAGAGAGATGTTGTCCTGTGCCTACTCAGATGTATATAAAGGTATTTTCTTTATATACATTGCCCATATGGGCCATAGTAGTCATCTTCTGTTTAGTTTTACAGTTACGGGAGACTCAGCTCTCCCTCTGCCCACTGCCCGAGGTCGCCTCTAGAGCAAGCTCAGGCAGTTGGACCATGCAGCTTCATAGCCTTTTTCCAGTCTTACACGGTGAGGATCAGTCACGTGTCTGCCCTTGGCGGCTTTCCCAAGGCCTGGGCCTACGTCGCCAGCAGACCTGATGTACGTGCAATGCATCTCACATCTGGTATCCTCTGTGCCCACAGTATGCCTCTACATAAACAAACAGGCCGATGTGGGGCCGTACCTGGAGAGGAGGAAGCTACAGCAGCTTCCGGAGCGCCTGGGACCTGAGCGGCCCGCCACCGTCCTGCAGCAGGCGGTGCAAGCATGCATCGATTGTGCGCACCAGCCTCGGCTGGTCTTCTCCCTCGTCAAGCAGGGATACCGAGGCGAGCTGGTGTCAGGTAAGGTCTGGGATTGTGGGAAGGATGCCAGGGGTCTCTCTGCAGCCATCCCCGAGTGGGGGCAGTGGGTGTGTCCAGGGTTTGTTTATTTACCTGCTGGGCTCCAGGTACTCTGTGAACTTGTAACCCTTAGGACCACTTGAGGGACAGCTACCAGACCTAGGCAGCAGGACTGACCTCCTGGGTCCTTACCCTTGACTCGTTTTCCCTCTCCTGTTTTCCAACACTGTTCCTCTGTCTTCAGACATATTCACAACTCACCCCGACCATAGTAGATGGTGGAATTAAATCATACGTGTCCTTTGCCCCTATGTCAAAGTGAAAGCCCACATGATTACAGGGCCCGTAGGCCTATGTGGGATGTTTCCAGTTCCCCCTCCAACTCTGGGTCGTTCCTCTCTCATCCTGTGTTTAGCTCAGGTTAGATGGCTCCTCTGTTGGTCTTCCTCATCTTTCAACTATTCTCACACCCAGGACCTTTGCGCTTGCTGTTCTCATCTTCTGGAATACCTTACCCTGGTGGTCCATGCTGCATGCTCCTGGACACTCTTTAGGGTTCCTCCTCAAAGGTGGCTTTATCACAGTCCTTTCTTCTCCTGACCTTGGTCTGAATATCAGATTTCCTTTATCACTTTTTTTCAGCCCTCCCTCACTACCATGGAGTGAAATAGCAAAAGAAATCTTACAATTTCAACCTATGGGGGAGCAGGGACACACCTCTTGAAACAGGGTTTCGGCCCTGACCTGCCAGCTTCCAGAGGAACAGCTTTGCCTGTGCAGTGGGAGGCGCAGGGTGCAGAGTCCTAACTCTTGAATCGTTTGCCTCTCTACCCCACACTATATAACTGCTGTCACTGCCCAGGTCACCAGGTTCTGCATTACTGAGGATATATTGGAGAGTTAGGCTCGTGTTTTCTCTGGTTCAGCATTGTGGCTAAGCCCTTCCTTAACACCAGGAAAAAGGCAGATTTCCTGGCAATGGGCTGTAGGCTCTGCAAGGGGAAGCAGCCATGGAAATGCTTGCCTGGGATTCCAGAACTACAGAGGCAGAGACAGGAGTATCTTGAGTGTGAGGCCAGTGTGTGCTACACAGAGAGTTCTAAGACATCTGTGCTACATTGTCACAAAAACAGAAGGAAAAAGATAAAAGGAGGAGGGGATGGGGGGAAGGGAGGCAAATGAAGTGGGAGAGGAGCCTTGGCTAAGTCCAAGTGCATGTGTCTGGCTCAGGGGATAGCTAAGGGCTTCAGCAGATAGGAGGACAGGAGGACATGTGATCAAGGGAGCGGGAAGAAGCAAGTCTAGGAGTTGCTCCTGAAATTCCTCCCGGAGTTCTTCTGCTGCTCCACCTTTACCTTCCACGCAAGCCACCTTCTTACTCCATCTCCTTTCCTTGCTGCACAGCACATCTCAAGACAGATCTGGGGCTAAGGGAGGTCCCTTGTCTCTGCTCATTCTCCACATTGCCACCTGTCTATCGTCCCGGACCCTGAGCTGGAAGACTGGTCCTGAGCTTGGCTTTTCTGCTTTTCCCTCTCTGTGGTCTCAGAGCCTTGGCACTGAGAGAAGTGAGACCAGAATGGATGCCATTTGGCGTTCTGATTGGCTGAGGGTATTCCCAGGAAGCCAGAGTGGACAAGTTTTCCCTGACATCTTGGAGATGTTATAGCATTGATCCAACACCTCTTGCCTCCGCCCTGAGCCCACGGAGTATAGGGCAGCTTCTCATGTAATAGTTGTAAATGGAGGTTCAACAAGGCCATAGGACAGCATCAACGTGGCCCAGAGAGAGGGGACTCGGGAGAAACAGTCAGGTGCCCACTCTGCGCTTGGAAGCTGATCATCAGGGCATCGCTCCCCGAACACCCCACAACACAGCACCCAGAATTTGTTCATATGGCTACTGGCAGAATCGAGAGGAACCTAAAGTCTAGAAGAAGGTGCCTGGATCCTGATGCTCTTTTTTTTTTTTTTTAAAGATGTATTTATTTTTATTATATATAAGTACGCTGTAGCTGTCTTCAGACACTCCAGAAGAGGGAGTCAGATCTCATTACGGGTGGTTGTGAGCCACCATGTGGTTGCTGGGATTTGAACTTCGGACCTTCGGAAGAGCAGTCGGGTGCTCTTACCCACTGAGCCATTTCACCAGCCCCTGATGCTCTTAAGAGATGAAGGCACCAGCATCACAGAGCCCCATCATCCCTCTCGGCACACCTGGGATGCTCTGCCTTAGCCCAACTCCCAAGAGGGAGAATTTATGAACTCAGTAGTTCTACAACCTCTCCAAAGAGGTGGGATTCCCACCACGCCTGCAGTCCCATGAATATTCAGAGAACACATGCACGGTTTAATGGGTAGGCCCGAGGTCCCGAGACTCTCAGAGCAAGTTTCTGTATCACTAAGCCTTTTAAGGACAGAGAGGACTTGCAGAGTTCTGGGCTAGCATGATGACAGCCCTGCGGCTGGCCCCTGGATCGGAGCCATGTGGAGTTTTAAATAAAAGGCACGTGGAAGCCACATGAACTGAGAAACCCAGCCCAGGTCTTTCCCCAGCCTTCCTTCCTGTCCTCACGGCTGGTCAGGAGGTCTAAGAGAAAATGAGTGCTGAAGAAGGCCTTTCAGAACTGAAAAGCGCTACACGCAAGAATGGTCTCTTCTGATGTCTGGTTTTAATAAAAACTAGCTATGGTAGCCCTGCCATCTGCCAGCCTGCGGGGATATAATGCAAACCAGGAGGCTGCCAGCCTGCAGTTGCTCTGAGTGGGGGAAGTCCAGGTCAAAGCAGGATGTCCTCTCTGAGGTGTCTTTGTCTGTCCCTCGCCCTGGAGCTGGTGTGCAGTTCTGAGAGGGCTGTGAGCGAGAGCCGGGATGAAGTCTTCTCAGTGCCTCAGGAAAGTGATGCTGCTTTCTGTCCAGAGCTGGGACCCAGCATTGCTGTAGAGAGGTTGTTTTAAAGACCTGGGTTGCTGCTCTGTGCTACTTTGTGAGTTTTACTCCCTAACAGTAGAGAGGAGAGAGACAAGGATGGGGGGGAGGGGGGGAGGAATTAGGAAAATCCCTGAATCTCACTTCTTTCCTTTTGTTTCATCTTTGACCATGGGTACTAACAAACTACAACCAACCTCCCTAAATGACCACCACCCACTAACCCTGCCTCTCATGGTCCTCTAATTTATGTACCCTCTGAAAATTTCCCAGAATTCCAAATGTCACATACCTGCAGAAACTATCTGTGGCTGGCAAAGACACGCTTCTGCTAGAGCACGAGGCAAATCATAGTCAGCTGCTGCAGACAGTGTGAAGCAGCCCCAGATCCCTTACACCTGCATTAAAATTTAAGCACATTCTTATATTTTCTCACTTTAAAAAGAAAACAGAATCTCATAATTCTCAAAATGTCACTTTAGACCCTTTTAAAGACTCTTCTCTCAGGGTTTCCCGTACAGCCCCTTGGGGTCCTCTGGTAACAAGTGGGGTGTAGAACTGGAGTTTTGAGGGTGAACTCAGGTGTCTGTATCTGTCTCCTTCCTCAGACATGGCTAAAGAGAGACCCTGGAATAATCACAAAGTGTTGAACTGAAGGGACACTGGAGTCAACCCCAGCAGAGCTCTCAAAAACTGAAAGCCAGGACAGTCTGAGGAACAAAATAAATGCATAGTATCTGACAACCCAGGACAAAAAGCATGTGTCCAGGAATCACACTGAGTGTAATAAATGACAGAATAAAGAATAAATGTGGTGAGATGGGACAAAGATGGGGGAAAAGATGACTTTTTCTAGCAGAAGAATTGTATGTGATTTGTGGAATTTGCCCCTATTCCAGTCAGAAAGTATTGTTAAAAACTCCCTCCACCCTTGGGTACAGGCAGACTCAGAATATGGGGACCAGGGTAGAAGGGTGTGGAGCTCATTGGTTCCACCAAGCATGGAAGGGTCACACCCCAGAAGAGCCTGTGGGTTCACCATGGCTCCTGTCTGCTGTGCAGCGAAGTCTCTGTAGTTTAATGTCTTTCCTGTCCCCAGTCCTGTGTCTCCAGCCGTGAGAAAGAATATCAGACTAAAGCAAACGGAGGTGCAACAGGTCTCGAGGTATCTGAGCAGACCTAGTCAGAGCTGTCATGGCCGTGAGAAGGGAGGAGAGGCTGACAGGTTGTCACAGACCAAAGAGACAGGGGGATGTGACAGCTGAGGCAGCTTGCTGTCCTGGGTGGGGCCTTAGACAGGAAATGGCGTGGGCGAGACTTCCAGTGTGATTCAGTACAGCCCACTTACAAATAAAAGAGAATGGACTGTCCTGGCTCCCTCCCAGTGTCCAGCTGTCAGCTGCTATCTCTACTTTTCCAGTCTCTGCTTCCTTCGATGGAAAGCAGCACTTGAGGAGTCTGCCTGTGGTGAACAGTGTGGGCTATGTCCTCCGTTTCCTGACCAAACTGTGCCGCAGCCTCCTGTGTGACAACCTCTTCAGCCACCTGCCTTTTCCCGGGAGCATCGGCGCCTCTGACAAGGCGCAGGAGAGAGAGGATGGGAGGACTGAGTCAGGTAAGGCAGAGGTGTTTTGTCTGCTGCAGATGCTGTCTCCCAAGGTGGGCAGGTGAGATAGTTGCTGGGCTGCCATCCTAGAGAGGCCCAGGCCTGTCTCTCTGGGCTGTTTGGAACGTTGTGGTCCAGACTATTCCCGTCCTATGCTGCCGAGAAATGTGGTTTCTCCAGCTCCTGAGAGCCGACAGTCTATCTCTGTGGCATGATTGCATAGAATTTAGACTGTAAGAACACATCACATCTTCTCTATCCTTGAGTGGGAGTGATTTTCTTCCGCCTACTGTAAGGAAACGCTGGGTAATTAATTGTTCATTGTTGCAGAGTTGTTGAAGGTCTCTGAAACCATCTGCAGGTCTGTGCTCACAGACTTAGAGCAGAATAAAAATGACTACGGGTCAGAGCTGGTGTACTGGCACGTTCCTGTAATGTATCACTCAGGGAGCGGAGGCAGGAGGATGGTGAATTGGAAACAAACCTGGGCTACACAGTGATGTTGTCTTTAAAACGAATGAATGAATGAATGAATGAATGAATGAATGAATGAATGAATGAATGGCTATATCTCAATTGCAAGAGGAGAATAAGAAGGACTCTTTTAGACCCTTTGAGTAGGGTTTCTTGGATCCTATCAGGAAGGAGCCTTGCCTACAGCTTTGTTTTGATCCCATTTAGACCTTGGAAGATGGAAGAAATTTGGTCTTTCCTATAAAAACGTAGCTGACTATGCTTACAGTAGGCAGACGCCAAATACCTCTGTGCATTTCTTCATGTCTCTATGTGAGCTACAAAAGACCCTCTCAATTCTCTAGACCTGTACTTCCTACATAAAACAAAAAATCAGAGCTGTGGCTAGAGTATCCTTTCTGTTACCTCCAAGCCATAATGTACTCAGAAATGCATAGTTCATTTTCTACAAGATCTTGGCCTGAGACTAGCAGAGATACATGGTTTCATTTCTCAAACCCTTGACTTGTTGCACTGATCAAACAGAGACTCAGAGGACATGGCTAGGAAGACACAATTCATGCTTCCTACTGCTCGGGAAGTCTGTTCTCTGGAACCAGCTCTTCCCCAACTATGGATGAAATTTAGGACAAATCTTGGCACTTTTCCTAGTTCCTTTCATGTTACAAAATATTCTTATTTAACAACTAATGTGTTTGGATTGGTGAGATAGCTAACTCAGTTTCCTATGATGTTGCCAGTTTCCAAGTCACTGGCCTGCAGTGGTGAAGGTGGGTGTGGCTGGCTTCTTTCATCAACCCTTGGCCCCTCCCATTGATTTCAGAACACTTCATAGCAGCTTGGGGGATGAGGAAAGAAAAGAGGCCATCACTGGTCTTAACTTGACAGACCCTGCTATATACAGGGTGACATTGTGTTCTCTGTTTCTGGCAAGTGTTTGAAGCTGATTGTCATCTGTGGGCTCTTGAATGGTCACCTAATCTGTCACCCATGAGCTCCTTGATATGGACAAATATTTGCTGCTTTTTTTCTAGGTAGTTATGTATATTGCCTTTAGGGATCAACTCTAGTTCTCTCTCTCTCTCTCTCTCTCTCTCTC
Source organism: Mus musculus (assembly GCF_000001635.26). Classification (NCBI taxonomy): domain Eukaryota; kingdom Metazoa; phylum Chordata; class Mammalia; order Rodentia; family Muridae; genus Mus; species Mus musculus. The sequence goes on from NC_000076.6 coordinate 42,936,712, forward strand.
TCTCTCTCTCTCTCTCTCTCTCTCTCTCTCTCTCTTCGATTCTGGGGCATCATGGCCATGACTTGAACATGTGGGTAAGTATTAAGTGCCCCCAGCTCAGCCCATGGTTTTTTTGAGATAAGGTCTAGAACTGATGGTCCTCCTGACTCTTGTGTGGTGAGGTTTCAGGAGAGTGCCAGGCTCACACCTGTCCTCTGTCACGGACCTGTTTCTTGAGAAACACACATTCTTTGTTTGCCTCACCATCTCACCATGCAGGCTGAGCTCTGCAGGGTGGCCCTCTTTTCCTCTGCCAGCTGTCTGTAGTCTTTCAGACTTTCCCAGGGACCCAGATAGTAATTGAATATATAACTCAAGCTCCAGGGGACAGATCCCAAACATTCCCATGGCCATGTTAAAGCCATTGGGAACTTCTCTATTATTTTGTTTCCAGTCAGCCTTTTGGTCAGCCTCATCCTTCTTGCCCACACATTAGAGGGCTGGTAGTCATCTACTGGAGTAAAACTGGGCTCGCTCCCTGCCTCCCTCCCTGTGAGAGTAGGATGCAATATTTACTGATGAACATGATTGACAGGAGGATCAGTGAGAACCCTCCAGAGAACAGTGCCTGCCACTTACCTAAAGGATCCATGATTAGGGATGTATTTGTCCCCTCAACCTCCGTGAGCAAGTTGCTGGTGAAGCCACATCTTTGAGAACTGGCTCTTGGGCATCCAGGAAACCTGAGGTTGGTCTTCCCCAGGACCACAGTGACATGTTCTTTTTCTGCAACATGGTGCAGATGGACATGAGGATTTGGCCATTGTGAACCATGCCTACTGGCCCTGGGGCTGCCCAAAGGCTGTCTGAAGCCTGTCAGCTCCAAAGCTGGACAGAAGTGACGCTAAAAGGTGAAAGCTTTCTACATGAAAGCTATCCGTAAGATTGGCTGTAGGCAAGCCAGTTTCTTAATAGTGATTGTTGGGAGAGGGCCCATCCCTGGGCTGGTGGTCCTGGGTTCTATAAGAAAGCAGGCTGAGCAAGCCATGAGGAGCGAGCCTTTAAGTAACATCCCTCCATGGCTTCTGCATCAGCTCCTGGCTTCAGGTTCCTGTCTTGATCTGGCTTTCTTCAATGATGGGCCACAATTTGGAGGTGTAAGACAAATAAACTCCTTCTTTCCCAACTTGCTTTTTTGATTGTTGTTTGTTTTTCGAGACAGGGTGTCTCTGTATAGCCCTGGCTGTCCTGGAACTTGCTTTGTAGACCAGGCTGACCTCGAATTCAGAAATCCACCTGCCTCTGCCTCCCAAATTCCTTTTGCTCATGATATTTCATTGCAGCAATAGAAACTGTAACTAAGCCAGGAGGTATATGTGTGCACACGTGTGTGCACGTGTGTGCACGTGTGTAAAGGACAAAGCTCCATACAGGGAGTCTTTATCAGTTCCTCGACACCAGTTTTAAACTTTCTATGGATTCCCTGTGAACTCCACAGCATGCACTCCAAGTCTGTTCATCTCCTGGTCCCTCCACCTCTGCTCTCCACCCCAGCAACCTCTCCCATCCCAAAAGATAACAACAACAAAAATAAACAAAACAAAAACTTGTCTGGGAAGCTGTAGTGTGTCCCACAGTGCACCCTTTGTCCACACATCTTCACTTGCAAATGTTCATTGCCGTGAGTCATTGGTCTGGCTTGAGGTCTCTGGCTTCTAATACACTATCAATCCTGGGGCTTCAGGAGGACTCCTCTCAGATATCCTGTTGTTGCTCTGTGTCTTGGGGATCCTGCAGCTTTGGATCTTTAGGACTCAGCCCCTTACACGCTCCAGCAGTGCATAGATGGGGTGGTTGTTGGGGTGAGCCGACTCAAAGCCCTGGATCTGGGCCTGGGTTGTAGTTGAGTTGGTCAGCCTGCCAGCTCTCCTGTGTCCACACCACTAGGGTGAGCTCTCCAGCACTGCCTGGCTAAGCTCACCCAGTGCCACAGCTGGCAGGGGGCAGAACCAGCTCTTCCATTCTCATGCCCTCGAGGCCAACTCACCCAAGTGCCATCCAGATGAAGTGCAGGCACTCTCCTACCTGCCACAGGCAGCCAGGGTCAAGTGAGAAAGAGCATCTCTCCCTCAACCACACTACCATAGGCAGATAAGGGGTGGGGTCAGCTCTCCCACCCCTGTCAACCAGGAGGGTCTCTGTGTGTCTTCTGCTCTCCCTCACCTCCATGGGAGGGCCTCTTCTCTCCACCTTTTTATTACGAGAAAAGATTTCTTTTCTTTTTAATTATGTTTATGTGTATGGGTGCAGGGCCCCTAGGAGTCCAGTCAGGGCATCAGACTTCCTGGAGTTGGTCACAGGAGGTTGTGCACTGCCTGATATGGGTGCCGAGGACATAACTGTGGCTCTTCAGAAGATCTGAGCTGCTCTTAGCCACCGAGGCTCTTCTCTAGCCAAGATACCCTGTTTTCTCAGACTCTTCTTGAACTTAGAGCTCAAGTTGTTTGCTTACTGACAAATGTGAGAGAGAGCATGTGCATGTGTGTGTGTTTGTATGTCAGTGTATGTGTGTTTGTGTGTAAGTGTATGTGTGTGAGTGTATGTTTGTAATTTGTGTGAGAGTGTGTGTGTTGGTATGAGTGTGTGTATAAGTGTGTGTTTGTATGAGAGTGTGAGAGTGTTGTGCACGCATGTGTGTTTAGGTGTGTGTGAGTGTGTTGTGTTTGTATGAATGTGTGTTAGTGTGTATATATTTGTGTGTGAGTGTGCATGTATGTGTGTGTTTGTGTGTGAGTGTGTAATAGTGTTTGTATGTGATAGCATGTGTGTTTTGTGTATGTGTGTTATATATGTGTGTGTGTGTATACATATACATATACATAATACATATACATATACATATACATATACATATACATATACATATACATATACATATATATATATATATGATGTGTGTGCCTTTGTATGTGGAGAGAGTTGTGAGTGTAAATATAGGAGCTCTAGGATTCTGACTCACTTCCTCACACTTGTTGAGCAAAGCACTTTGCTGACTGAATCCAACTCTCCAGCCCCCAAATTTATAAAAGGACAAAGCACATGTGACTGTTGCGGAGGCAGAAGAGCCTGGGGACAGCCCCTCACCTCCTCTGCTCACTCGCATTTCCCACACGCTTTGGGATAGAGGCTTGGCAGAACTGCCAGATCCCGGGGAAGGTGGTCACAGAGCCTGCGGTCCTCTGGAGACCCAACGGGGAGTCATTACTCTAAACAGCTGACTTCAGTCAAAACTGTCTTTGGTCCAAGTTTCCAAGGGAGGAAAATCAACCCACAGCTTAGAACAAAGTCTCGGGCAAACCAGAAACATGCTGGAGAGAGAAAGAAATGCAGGTGTCAGGCATTAAAATGATGGCTGATTGTGAGCCTCTCATGAGGGACAGGGAGATGTAAATGCACTGAAATGGACCAGAGAGGAGCCAGAGTTGGTCCTCGGGCTGAGGGATTGAGCTGGGGGCAAGCTAAAAGGAAGAAAAATCTATACTGGCCAGAGACTAAGTTAATGGAAAATGTAATTGAAGCGAAGGAAATGCTCCACCCATAGGTGGTGTGGCCCTGTGCCCTTTGAACCAAGAAGGCAAGGCCTGGGCCACCGAGGCCCTAAGGGAAAACGAGGATTGCTTATCTGTAAGAACAAGGGCGGGACTGAGCCTGGGAACAGAAAAGCTGCACCAGAGCCTCCTCGAAAGCTGCAGAGAAAGGTGACTATTTGCGACCTTAGAGTCCCGTAGAGGACACGGAGACCCACAGCAACTGGCACGTGTTGGGAGCTGCAGCCCCTGGGAGTGTGGGCTAAACTGTCAGGAGCACGGACTCTGCACCCAGGTAGGATGACAGGCACCTGAGTCTGGGCTGAGAGGCGAAGTGGGAGCCCCCAGCGCTTCCCTTCCTGCCTCCAGCTTCTCCGCTGGGGTCTCTGAGATTCCAGACTCTTCTCTCCAGGCGCTGCTACCTGGCCAGACCTCCCTGGTAAGAACACCACAGCTCTTGGAAGCTGTGCCTAGCAGGCTTCGCTCCAGCCTTTTCTTCCCTGGGCTTTGAGACTGAAGTGCTGCCAGGTCTTTAGTGTAGCCAGACCAAGCTGTTCTTGCGGAACCCTTTGAACCCTGCCGAAGAACTAGGCAGACCTGCAAAGGGCCAGACCATCCCTGAGAAAGGCCGTGGCCTTCAGCCTGGGGGAAGGTAGTATTAATAACTCTTCCAAGGGCTTATTCTGTACAGGAGAGAGATAGAGAGAGAGAGAGAGAGAGAGAGAGAGAGAGAGAGAGAGAGAGAGCGAGCTTGCACACGTGATATGGCGTGCATGTGTGGTGTGGTAGATTGGGGAGTGGAAATGGTGGAAGGCATGTTAGTTTCTCTGGACATCACCGGGTAGAGGTATCGTGTGAGAAGGGTTTTGCCGGTGGTTTTCTTGCTGCATCTCAAGCCTTCATTAGAGATTACTAGTAAAGTATTGCTTTGATCCACGGAGTAAAACTCATGGTCCAAGCTCCCTTGCCTGTTTGCAGTGAGGCCCGTGCCTTCCTTCTGCACAGAGGGCTAAGGCTTGCTCTGTGTGTCTGTGTTTTGCACACAGGTCTCCCTTGCTTAGGGACTCTCTTCCTTTGTCTCTTGGCTCTCTCCTTGTCCCTCTTTCTTCTGCTGCTAACCCCCTTTGGAGTTCTCCAGGACGGTGAGGTGAGTGGCTTGCCCAAAGGGGTCCTGGAAGCCCCCCTCACTCCCATTGTAACCCCAGACCAGGGTCAGGCAGAGGAAGGGAGGAACTTTTTTCCTCAAACGGAGAAACTTAGACAGGAGGCGCCTCCTGTTCTAGAGATGTCTTTGGTTTCAGGCTTTTATACATAGCAACGGAGGAAACCTCAGTCCCCAAACAGATCCACAATGGGGAAAAAGAAACACAAAGCTATCCAGAAAGTTCCCCAGACACCCAAACCCCAAAGACCTGCCCCTTCCCGGTTCTCCCCCCACTCCCCGCCTCCCCGCCCCCATTTGTATGCATGTGCTGCGCACGCATGCGCTTGCTGCTAAGCTGGAGCGAGCTCTTGTGTATACACAGAAAGCAGTTTATTGTTTTCTCTGAAGGAGGCACGGAATGATTTACGAGTAGTTTCTCTGGGGTCTATGGACACAAGGGACTCGCAAGGGGTCTGAGGCCTGCCTTTGCCCAGCTGGCCTTTCCACAGCCCCAGGCTGGATTCTCTCTCTGGGGGCAGACAGCTTATTTCCGATGAGCAGGGGTCTTGTGAGGGCCCAGGAGAGAATAGACACCAGTCCTGTTTCCTGCCAGGCCTGTAGCTTTCCAGGTCTGTGTGGAAGGAAGGTGAAATCTCTGAGGAGATTGGTTCTGGCTGATTCCAGGTCTGCTGGCCCCATCTGCTGTTCACACTATGGTCTGCCGCAAAACTGAAAGTAGTTCTCCCTGCCAGCAAAACGGTCTTCCTTTGTATTTCACAGTGCAGTCAAGTTCGTAGGGGCCTAGGAGTTCCGCATACCTGTAACCCATCTATCTGTCTGTTTAATGACGTCATGGTTTTTAATAGAATAAAGAACATCCACTACCATGCTTTATATTAAAGCAAGCACAATTAAACTTAGGTATAAGAGAGAAATTTCAATCAGTAGATTTGCAGCACAGTGGCCTAGCTTTGGGGGAGACTGTAAGATTCCTTGGTGAAGTTTTTACTTTATTTCCTTTTTATTTTTGTATGTTTGTGACTTCGCACATGTGGGTGCAGTACCAACATCAGCCAGAAGTGGGCATAAGATTTCCCCTGGCGCTAACATTGCAGACAGTTGGGTAAGGCTCCATTCTAAACCCATTCAGGGTGGGTGCTGAGAACTGAACTCAGGACTTCTGCAAGAGCCATACAAATTCTTAAAGCACTGAGCCATCTCTCCAGGCTCCCGAGAACACTTTTCAATAAGAGGCTCAGTTACTATAGAAGATAAAGATTGACTGGTTCTAGCTTAGCACGTTCCCAGCGCTAGCGTACTGTAACCTTGTCAATTTTTACTATCTCTGAATAATACCTATAGACCTGTAGACTTGAGATGTCCCTTTCAACCGACTCACTCCTTCCTAGCAAGACTTACATCAAGGATATAATTGTTTAGTTTGCCAATTGTATTTTGTAGATGTATATTAGAATAAATGACTATTAAAAATTAACAGTCACGTGTGGTCACTTATACCTGTAATCTCAGCACTTATCAGAATTGATGTAAGTTCAATGCCAACCTGGGCTACATTGTGAGTTCCAGGCTAGCCTGGGCTACTGAGTGAGATTCTGAGTACAGCACCAACCAAATCTGTTTACTTATCCTCAACCAAACCCTGTCCTCCTAAACGCTGCATGTTTAAGTCCTAGCCCTAGGTCCTGTGAATGGGTCCTTATCTAGAAATGCGGTCTTTGCTGAAAGGATCTATTAATAGCTGACGAGATCCCATTGGATTGGGGACTGCTTCAAAGTAGAAGGAAACAGGGATACATTGACACTCAGGCACAAGTTTTGTGTAGATAAAATGTTTCCTTTGTGCCCACTCCTAGGAGTACAATTCTGAGTCATGTGACAGTTCTGCCTTATGCGCCTGTTTTCCTGAAGTGTCCGAGCCATCAGCAGAACATGAGGGCTCTGATTTCTCTGCAGCACCAGTGAGCGTCTGTCAAGGAATAGCGTCTGTCTATTCACGGCTGAGTTGTTAGATGCAGTCTGGATTCAGGTCCCTTGTTAATCTCTCCTGGCTTGTGGCTTTGGTTTTTGTTTGTTTGTTTGTTTGTTTGTTTTGTTTTGTTTTTGACAACGTTTTTGAAGAATACAAGGCTTCAATTTTGATGAAGTCCGGAATTTGGTTGTTGTGGCTTTTGTGGCTCACGCATCAAATTTACTCATTTATTTAGACTGTGTGGCACTGGCTGGCCCAGAACCTATAGTAATTCACCTGCCTGTCTCCCGAGGTCCAGGATTAGAGGGGCACGTGCCACCTGGATCATGCCAGATCTTAAGATCACATTTCCAATATTTTTGTCCTCACCTCTTACATTTCCTCTTAAAGGGATTTTAAATTTCATTTTAACTTTTCCTATAAGGTAAAGACAGGTCAAATTGCATTGTTTCTTGTGTGGTTGGTTTTCTAAGCCCTGTCTGTTGAAAGACTTCTTTCCTTCCTCACTAAAGGGCCTTAGCAGACAAACCATCGCATGTAGATAAATGGGCTTATTTCCAGGCTCTGAGTTCTGCCTCCCTCATTCATCCAAGTGTCCATCCTCCGCAGAACTGTGCTGCTATGGTTGGTCACTCTTTCTTAGCTGTTATGTTTGATGCTGTGACCTGTAGACTCTCTACGTTTTGTTTTTTACTGTTTATTTCTATTTCTCTGATCTTTTATAATTCCATGAGTTTTAGAACCATCTTGTTAATTACAATAAAGACACGAGCCGAGATTCTAGCAGAGATTGTGCTGATTTTGTTGAACATTTTTAGTGTGTTGCCACCTTAGCGATTACACACACACACAAAAAAAAATCTATTAAAAGATGGTGGTTTTACTATTCATTTATATCTTCTTTCAACAGTGCTGCATATTTTCTAGGATATAAATTGAGATTTCTTCTGGTCAACTTATTTCTAAGTGTTTCACTGTTTTTAGTCTCACTGTATGGTGTTGCCTTCTTGATTTCATTTTAGATTTTTGGTGTTCCTGTGTTGATTTTGTGCCTTGCAGTCTTGCTGGTAATTTATTGGTTCCGGTAATTCTAAAACTGAGTTCTCTAGGACTTCCTATGCACAGGGGTGATTTTACTTCCCTTTCCAATCTGGAAACCTGCCCTGGCTTTTCCTTATCAAATCACCATGGCTGGAACCTCTAATACAAAGCCAATGTGGCCACAGCAGTGCTGGCCACAGAGAGCAGCATCCAGTCTTTCCCCGTAGATCCTTAGTTGAGGAAGTCCCCTTCTGTCCAGGCTGATTAACTGACCTATGTCATGGAATGGTGTAGGGTTTCGTCACATGCTCTTCTGCGCCTAGTGAGATGATCATGTAGTCTTTGGGTTTTTGTATTACACCAATATGGCATATTAACTTATTTTTGGATGCTAAATTACCTCTCAATTTCTCCTTGGTTGTGGTAACTCTTCCTGAAGCGCATCTCGTTCAATCTCCTCGGTATTGGGCGAAGGACTTCTGCTTCTGTGTGACAGGAGACTATTACCTCTAGTCCTCTTTTATCCGATGGGATCTGTCTGGATCTGGCATCACAGTGACACCAGCTTCACAGAATGAGTTGAAAAGCATTCTCTCCTCTTTTATTATTTTTTTGGGGAAGCATTTGTGAAGAATCTGTATTTTTTTTTCTTGAAATTTTTGGTAGAGTTTGCCTACAAATCATTTATATCTTGTCTTTCTTTGTGGATATTTTTTAAGTGGCTAACTCGATCTCTTGCTGCAGGTCTGTACTTCTCAGATTATCATTGAGTCAGCTCCTGCAATTTTCCCATTTCATTCAAAGTACGTAATTATTTACAGTCATTTGTAACAAACTGTAAAAAGAATTATTCTAGCTAGCCCATATAAAAGACACACAATCCAGGTATTTTATCTACAAGCTGTAAACCTAGATTGGGCAGGCTTGAAGCTCCTCTAACTCACATCCCAGCCACAGGTCCCTTGTTCCTTGCTGTTTCTCCTGGCTTTGTGCTCCTGGTCCACCTTCACTCAAACCTCAAGTCCGGCCTTTCTCTCCCTACTGCCCAATCACGAGCTCTGGCCTTTTATTAGCCAATTAACTTTACAAAGGGAAGCACCCCTTGGTGTACTTGGAAGAACTCTTTGCTGGCATCCAGACCAGTAGTTAGCATTTGAGTGCACAGACCAACGCCCAGCCGCATACTTAAATTTTTCTTGTTCCTGTAAGGTTGAGAGAAATATCTTATTATTTGTGAATCTAGTGATCTGAGTTGCCTATACTTTTGTCAAGACATTCAAAGATTTGCCAACTTTGTTAGTGTTGCCAAAGAACCAGCTCTTGTTACATATTTTTCCCCCTAGTGTTTTTCTATCAGATTAACGTCTGCTCAAACCTCTATCCATTTGCTGTAAATTTAATTTAAATTTACTCAGTTTTTAATGTCTTAAGGTGAATGGTTATATGAAATTTTTTATCCTTCACAATATAAAAGTTTTAAAATTTTATTTTATGTATGTGTGTTATTTGCCTGCATGCATGTCTATACACCACATGTGTGTCCAATGCCTGCAGAGGCCAGAAGAGGATGTTAGATCCCTTAGAACTGTAGCTGCAGACAGTTGTGAGCTGCATATGGGAGCTGGGAATTGAACAGAGATCCCTTGGAAGAGCAGCCAGTGCTCTTAACTGCTGGGCCACCTCTCCAGCCCTAAAATAGAAAATATATGCACTACAAAATTTACCTCTAAGTTTCTGCCTTACTCTTACATCTTGGTAGCTCTTATTTCCAGGAAGTCTCCATGAAGTCCCCAGGAGTGGGACCTGCCACTTACCCTAATAATATCAAATCTTAGTTTTTCAGTACCTTCCTGCAGGAGGAACCGAGACAAGGGGAAAGTGTCAGAGTCTAGCAACCCTAAATATGCTTCTTCATTGCCAATCCTGGAATACTTAAAAAAAAAAAAAAAACAACTGATTGTAGGTGTTTTGGGATATCAGGATCTGTTTTGATGATATTTCATATTTGATGAAATTATTGGTGGTTTTGACTGGGTTGGGAGTGAGGAAGAATAATAATATCCTCTTTATTTTTATCTCTATGTCATATCTAGACCTTTTTACACACACACACACACAAACACACACACACACACACACCATTTGGCCACATATAATTTATTTTCAGGTGAATTGGGGCCGAGATCGCCACTGGGCTGTCTATACACGGGAGAACCTAGCTCTTGGTTCCTCCCTGGCGAGGCAAGGTCCCCATCTGCTACCACTGCTGCTCAGAGCTATTCTGTGTGTTCATGCCCCCTCTCTGCCCATGCTTACTGGTAATAGTGACCATGTCAGAGCCAGCTTTGTCAAGACGGAGGCTCGGGAGCTCCCTGCGCTTCTCTCATGCCTGCTCTCTGTGTCCCTTACATTTTAGCCAAGGTAGCCACGGCTGAAGAGTGTCTGGCAAACGCAGTGGGCATGAACCGCTACGCCATGGACTTTAGCCACAGGGGCTCCGTAACCCACTCTTCCTCACTGTACAAGAGGCTGACCTGCGGAGACAGCCACCTTGCCGGAGGCCCCGCCACCACCACCAGTGGTTCCCGCACCAACCCTGTTCCCTCTGGAGGTTCGTCGTCACCTGGACTGAGGCTGCCAGCCTCCAGCCCCAAGAGGAATGGAACAGCCATCGAAGGAAACAGATGTGGTAATGCAATGCACACCCTAGAAACACTGCATAGGGGAGAAGTTAGAGTGATTTTGAACATGACACCTCTGGGAAACTAGAATGTTCCACAACCCCCTTGAGTTTTTATTATTCGTTTAGGCAGCCAATCTAACTTCTGATCATAAGTGAACCAAAGGGCACATTAGCTTAGGAATAACCAGTAGACTCCAAAATGCCCACGGGCTCAAAGATCAAAGACAGATTAGTTCAAGAGTCCAAAGTGGATGTCCCACCTCCATTCAGGGACCCTTGTTCTGTTCCTCTTGTGTCTCTACCATGCCTGTCTGTCTTTACACCCCTGCATCTAGTGGACAGGACGGGGATGGCACTATGATGCCCAGGAAGAGATGGGCATCAGTCACAATCCATCGGCAAATTCATTCATCCATGACTCAAGTTCCCTGGAGAAAGCAGAGAAGACACAAAGTGTTTCCATGCTGGTCGGTCATTAGGTCCTCTTGTCTCCCTCACAAGGGAAACATACTTCACGAAAGTGTTCAGAGGGACATAGGGAATTAAGTAGAGGCCATTCTGATAGATGCTTTACAACAAGTGTCCCCAATCTGCAACCTGGACCATCTGTAACCCAGAGTGGCGTGAATTTAGTACAACACGTGGCATACACCATCATATCGCATGTCGAAAGATCAGACACCCCTGCTTCACGACGTCACTGACAAGCTATGCATTAGTGGATTAGCAGCTGTAGCGTGGGTACCTTGGTGGATGCCGCAGCCTGGAATTCTGACCCTTTTCAAGTCCTGGTTTCTCTGTGCTTCTGTTTCCTTCCCCGAGAAATTGAAATCGTTACCTCATAGAATCATACAGGGAAGGTTCAATGGGTTTATATGTGTATTTACCAAGGGTGGAAAGATCAGCAGAGACCCCTTAAAGGAGACATAGCTCTGAAAGGCAGAAAAATGAAATTATTCATTCTTTATAGTTGCAGGAACTCTTCAGTATAAGTATTCCATTGACAGTGTCTCTGCAGGGTGCTAAAAGGAGAAAAATGCAAATTACATATACCTGAGCAAGCCACTCAGAGGGTTGGGTCTCTCTCTGGTCTCTGCTTCCCATTTCTGCTACACCTCCTTTTCTAGAATCTAGTCACACGGCCACTAGCTGCAAGGGAAACTAGGAAAGGTGGTTTTAGTTCCAAGTGGAAATCCTGTTATAAAGAAACGGGGGAAGAGATGTTCTGCAAGCAACTGATGGTCTGCGAAACCCTTCCTTGTTAAGAATGTTTGCATTCTTCATTCCTCCACCCCCAGCCTCACCCCCAGCCCCACCCCCAGCCCCACCCTCAGCCCCAGCCCCTCTCCCAGCCCCACCTGGCACTTCATTCCTATCTAAGTATGACTCTATCCTGCCACAGTACCATGACTCCAATTTTGTGAGTGCATCATTTACATTTGAATCCCTCACAGTCAAGCAAAGGGGAGCTTGTGTCATTTAGCGAGAGCACCAACTATGGACCTCTTTCTTTCCTTCCTTCCTTGCTTGCTTCCTTCCTTCCTTCCTTTCTTTCTCCAGACAGGGTTTCTCTGTGTAGTCCTGGCTGTCCTGGAACTCGCTCTGTAGACCAGGCTGGCCTCGAACTCAGAAATCCTCCTGCCTCTGCCTCCCAAGTGCTGGGATTAAAGGCGTGTGCCACCAAGGCCCCGCTTACGGACCACTTTCTACTGTTACTATTTATCATAAATTATAACATATTGCTCATAAGACATGTTATATTGCTTATATACGTATTTCTAGCTAGTGGTGGGTCAAGAGGCCTGTCAGTTGTCGAACCAAATTGACTTGGCTGACTCCAAAGTCTGGTCTGTCCAAACCGCTTCAGGATCTCTGGTCTGTGCTTGCAGGGTTTCTTGGGGTTCTTTGTGATATGGAAGGGGATGGAGAAGAGTGTGAGGTGGACAGGACTCCAGCCCTGCTGTAACTCTTTATCAAGCATATTTGCATTCCTTGAAACAATCTGCCTAGCTACCAGTCCTTAGAAAGCATGGTGGCTCAGCATGCTGAACTGAGTGGTATAATAGGAGCCTACCTGCCAGCCCGCAGCTCCCTGCTGTTGGGTCCTTCTCGCTCCCCCACCCCCACCCCACCCAGGTCTCTATTCAAACCTTCCCTTTCTCAGAGGACTGCTTGGTGTGCCTCTGAAGTTACATCCCAGGTGAGAACCACTGGCACCCAGAAACTTCTGGCACCCAGAAACTTTCTCTTTAGTGTGTTTGACCCAATTCATAAATTCTGGAAGAAACCTAGAACTGGATTTTCTCCCCATGTACTAACCACAATGGTTTAAAACCACAGAGTCTGGAAAGCTACCCCAGGCTGCAGGCAGGAGGGCGGGGGGGGGGGGGGAGGGGGGGGCGTGCAGAGTTCTCAGCTGCCTTTCCCTCCACTGTGAATCCTTCCCTTCCCGCTGCCCCAGCAGGAGCTGGTGCCTGGGCTGCAGCAGGGCAAGAGATTCCCTGAGGTTTGCTGATGTTCAGGTGAACTTTTGGGAGCGTCTGTTTCTCATCTGAGATACACTCAGCCAGAGCTATGAAAGGTTTCCGACAACAAAGCTTCCTGCGCGTGCTATAGAATTCCCAACCACAGGCATTTTCAAGAGGTAGACGCAAAAGCAAAATACATTGTTGTTACAGCTCAAAAGTTTCCTGTGGGCTGCAGTCGGTTTCGTGGGCTATGGTGTCAGTACCGGAGACAATTCTGCTAGAGAAAGCGTGGGGATGGGGGCCTCATATGAGGGCTGGGATCTGCAGAGGGGAGAAAGGGCTTCTTCATTGTGGGGAGACAGGAGAGGGGGCCGGGATGATGCAGGCGACCAGTGAATGGTTTGGGGGTGTCCATGTCAGGCTGGTGGGGCTTTGGTTATAGTGATTGTAAACCACACATTTCTGAGCCCTTAGGGGATGAGCCGCCCGCTGGTGGTGGGATTTAGGGAACTAAAACTACTGGATATTTATTGAACACCATAGAAGTACACTGCCTAGCTTTGGAGCTAACTCTGACCTTTACAACCTTGTCCTGTTTGATCCTTGCTGCTTTTACTTGTAGACAACTAGAGACTGGGGTGTTCTGGTCTGCAGATGTCCACTGAGTACTTCAGCAGGGCTTTTTCCTCAGCAGGGCTCTTCTCAGGGCTGAGGGTGGAGCTGTGAACAAGGCAGAAGGATCCCATTCCAGAGAGACCTCAGGACGTTACTGTGATTACTGTTGGAGGTGGAAAAGTGTGGCCTGTGTGACGGGGCTGGAAGGGGAGGGGCTGGAAGGGGAGGGGCTGCAGGACAGTGCTGGAAGGGGAGGGGCTGCGGGACAGTGCTGGAAGGGGAGGGGCTGCGGGACAGTGCTGGAAGGGAGGGGCTGGAAGGGGAGGGGCTGCGGGACAGTGCTGGAAGGGGAGGGGCTGCAGGACAGTGTTGGAGGGGAGGGGCTGCGGGACAGTGCTGGAAGGGGAGGGGCTGAGCGACCTCCTCATCCTGGGAGTCAGGAAAGGCTCCAGTGTCCTGAAATGGGATCTACTGAAATGAGATTTGACATTTGAGCGTTTTGAAGGACAGGTGTTTAGAGGCTCCTGGTGGAGATCACATTGCTTCATGGGAAGCAGGTCGGGGCTAACAGTGTCAGTTTCTGGCTGAGAAGGAATGCAGCCCAACCTGGCTTGCTGGCCCCTAGGGACATCTTCTGTCCTGTTGGCAGGTCAGCTTGTCTTGAAGGATTAATAAAAAACAAAACAAATAGACAAAAAAAATCTGATTAGAATCTAAGGAAGGATCAGGGTTTTTCCTCTCTGGTCTCTGTCGCCTCGTAGTATCTTAAAAGCTGGAACTGAAAGAATGTAAAACAACTCGGTTTCAAAACAGATTAGACTGCTTAGACTGTGATGTGGGCTAGCCTGGGCACCTCACACTCTGCATAGCCTTGGACACACACCTGAGGCCTTCAGAAGTGTTACTTATTGTCAGCAGTCTGCACAGCAGTCTGTGCACTGGGTCATGTGGTGCCTGAGGTTGGAGGGAACACACACACACATACACACCACACTCTGGAGAAGTGCACAGCTGTAGGAGGTAGGAATTTCTGACTCCTGACTCATCCTGGCTTACCACTCCCTTGTTCTACTCTCCCACTCTGTTAGCTAAAGTTTCTCCTGAATTATGAATGAGCGAAAGGCAATTATGTGTGTGCTCGTGGGGATGCGTGAGAGGGAAAGAGATTTGCAGATGTGGTCTGAGCACCATGCTTCAGAAGGCGCCAGCGGGATTGCTTTTCAGCACGGAGTCAGTCGGTGGTCTCTTTTTCTGCTAACTGTGAATTCACCTTCAGGAGCAACAAGATTTAATTATGTACCCATTCACCACCGGGTCTCACTTTTCACGGTTTAACAGCCCACGGGGAGCAACATGACCAAGCACAGCTTCCCTAGTGCTGTGGACGGCGAGTGCTTTGCACGCTCCGTCCGCACAGGAGCAAGACTTGTTCAATACATCCAATCTCGTTCATCTGTCATGTCTGCCTGCAGCCCCTTCCTGTATTGGACTGGACCCATCTGTCTTCCTGACACCTTCCTCAGCAGCTGGCTGGAGCGGGGAGCCAGTGGTGTGTTGACTTTTCTCTGTGAGCACACACCTGCACCAGCTTTGCAAACCCACCGCTGGAACGTTCCATTGCCCTTCTCTGGAGCAAATGTACATGCTTTGGACCAGGAGCAACTGCCGAGGTGTGACTTAGCTTACCAGCTGCCCTGCCTAGTGTGACTGAAAGGCCCCTCAGAAACACCCATGAGCCAGTCTGGCTGTTCTTCCACCATCCTGTAAAAGGGGAAATGCCCACAGCTGGTACCAAGTCCCAAGCACAGATAGTACTTGCCTCAGTGCTCCAAGAGTCTTTACAGCCATCACTGAGAACACTCTCCTCAAAGATGACCAGGAGCCCTCTCTTGTGCTGTAGTCAGCGTCTGCTGTTCCTGACCTCGCTCAAAGGGCGGCCTGACCCTGGGCAGGATCTTATCAGTGGGCCGGACTTCCCCTCCTTCCTGCCAAGTATAGGAAATTAGATTTGACCTCCACTCTCATCCCTGCAGAATCATTCTTGGACTAAAGACTTCCCGCCTTTGTAGTCCGGACATCTATTACCACCCTGATTAACAGCCATGCTCCTGTGGGCGGGCCTCGAAGACAGATGTGATTTCTGTGCTTCTTCAGCCCCACGTTGAGTGCAGATGTCTTTAAATGGACTAAAAATCATCTTTCACTAGTGGGCATCCATGTTCCAAAAGCTCCAGTTCCTCAGTGAGATGCCTGGTGCCACACCACCTCATAGGACCCTTCCATGTCCAACAAGGAAAAAAATCAGGGAAAAACAAAGCAAAACTCAAATGAAATCTAGTTCTCAACTAGGACAAGTGCAGACATGAATCTTCCCAGGTCTATCAAGAGCAGGAAGGGGAGCACAGACGAAAACTGTTGTCTTAAGACTTAGGGAAGGTTGACAGGCACCGGCTTCTTAGCTCCTAGAATTTTCCTGTAGGGCAGTTGCTTTTTGTTCAGAATCCTGGCTTTTTTTTTTTTTTTCTAGCCTGGAAGTGGTGGCAAGGATCTCTCACACAAAGCTAGCCTCTTTTACAAAGCATATCGATCCATCTCACAGTCATCAATATCAAGAATATTTATTCTCTGCTCAGCTGTGGAGGGGGTCAATATAATATATGACCCTGGTAATGAGAGGACTTGGGTTGTATTGTTCACCAAACACCTTACACAAGACTAAGACGTGGAAAGAGCTTGATACATGATTGTAAAATAGACATCGGCGGATTCTTAAGGAGTTATATTAAAATATAAATATAAAATATAATATAATATAAAAGGTAGGCAGGTGATTGTACTACAAAGGATGTGGGACACATTCAAGAAGGATAGATAAAGGTCAGGTGGAGAGGTAGGTGATAGCAAGAAGGATGGCCCTGGTGGTCATGAAGGGGTCTGATGGCCCCGGGCTTGCATGCACGTGTGTTCATGTTCTCTCAAGATCTGGATCAAAGGCAAATTGTCTTCTTGCCTCAGGATCCGGATCACAGGTGTGCCCTCCATTCCTGGATTGTACTTCATTCCACATACAGTCAAGTTGACAACTGAGAATAGCCATCGCAAACAGTTTGCCCTGAGGGATGTGCAGGGAGCCTCTTTCACTCTGTAGAGCACCTGTGGTAGGTTGACCAGAAGGCCCAGTGCTTGCCCACTTCAGTACCTATAGCAGCTTCTCCGGCTGGAGAATGTTACCACGATCCAAGACACATTGCAGTCAAAAGACAAGCAGGGGAAGCTCCCAAACTCCTTTCCTTCCATCTAAGAAGGAAAGGTATGGAACCACAGTACAGCTGTTGACTTGGAGGCACAGTGCATAGGCAAGGGGGACTCAGAGGGACCTTGAGTGCTAGAAACGTACAGTCAGAGCTTGGTCTCCGGGACAACTGAGGCAGTGACAGTCCCATGCTAGATAGAAAAGAGCTGAAGCAAGGAGACCCACGGAAAAATCATTGCAGGGTACATTGCAGGCACATTTCTGACTTCCCCCATTCTTAGTAGCAAGTACTTGACAACAAGCAACTGAAGGGGGAGGGGACACAGTTTCAGCTCACGGTTTGGGGTGACCACCCCTCATGACAAGGTGGTTGTGGAAGCAGAAGTTGCCTGAACTGGGGCAGTGAAGCTTGATCAGTGCCAGCTGTGCCAGAAAGCAGAGAGAGGAGACCATGTGCTTACCTGGTTGTCTTGGTTACAGAGTCTTTGTGTGATAAAACACCATGACCACACGCAGCATAGGGAGGAAAGGGCTTCATTCATCTCACAGCTTGTATCCCACCATCCAGAAAAATCATAGCAGGAGCTCAAGGCATGACTGGCTTGTTCCCGATGGCTTGCTCTACTTGCTTGCTGGATTTCTTTCTTCCATTCTTCTTGCCTTTCTTTTTCCTTCTTTCCTTCTTTCCTTCTTTCCTTCTTTTCTTCTTTCCTTCTTTCCTTCTTTCCTTCTTTCCTTCTTTCCTTCTTTCCTTCTTTCCTTCCTTCCTTCCTTCCTTCCTTCCTTCCTTCCTCCCTCCCTCCCTGTTTTCTTTCCTTCCTTCCCCTTTCTTTCTCTCTCTTTCATTTTCTTTTTTCCTCTCACATAATACATCCTGACTGCTATTTCCCTCCCTCCTCTCCTCCCAGTCCCTCTTCTACACCTCCCCTCTCCCCCAAATCCACTGCCCCTCTGTTTCTCTTCAGAAGAGAGCAGCCTCCCAGTGATATCAGCCGAACAGGGCATAACAAGTTACAATAAGAATAGGCACAAGTCCTTATATCAAGGCTAGATGGAGCAACTCAGTAGGAAGAAAAGGGTCCCAAAAGCAGGCAAGAGAGTCAGAGAAACCCTGACTCCCACAAGAACACCAAGCAACCATAACACATATCATAACTAGCCCAGATCCATGCAAGCTCCCTGATTATTGCTTCAGTCTCTGTGAGTCCCCATGAGCCCTGCCTGCTTAGTTGATTGGGTGAGTTGTGTTCTTGTTCCTTGACCTCTCTGGTTCCTACAATCCTTCCTTCCCTTCTTCTGAGGGATTCCCTGAGGTCAGCCTAATGTTTCAGCCTAATGCTTTCTTTTAGCACCCACAACTATCAGCCCGGGGGTTGCAGTGCCCACAGTGAGCTGGATGGGCCCTCCCACACCAACCATCAGTCAAGACAATGTAGCACAGGCTTGCCCACAGGCCAGTTGGGTGGGCTCATTATCTCAGTTGAGGTTCCTTCTTTCAGAATGATTCTAGCATTGACTGAATTCACATAACACTAGCCAGCACACTAACCTTCTCCCCCAGTACCTCATCCAGTCTGAGACCCCATCCTCTGCGGTGGCACTGCCCACATTCAGGCTGGGTCATCCCTGAGGTGTGTCTCCTGGGTGATTCTAAGTCTAGTCACACTGACAGTACAAATTAGCTATACCATTAGTGGTATGCCTTTACCAAAGAGTCGGCAAGCATGGCGGGGGTGGGGGGGGGTGGAGGGAGGGCAAACAGGAAAGACAACCCCCTAAGGACTCCTATGAACCAAGGGCTGAGGACAAGGGACAGGTAGTGAAGTAACACCTTCTTCTTCTAATAGCAGGTACAGACAGACCAGACATGAACAAACCCCACCCCACCCCACCCCACCCCACCCTGGTGCTGCTGGAGGTATAAATGAAAGATTAGCCATTGTGCAAAGTCCAAAAGTGAAGACCCACCTCTGTTCTGCCACATTGCCATCTCCAGAGGACATAGGGAGGGCCCAGTATTGCTTGGCCCCACAGGCTACAGAGGCCCATTTTGCTTACCACTCAGCTCACCAGCCCCAGGCACCAATAGCTGTCTATAGCAGACCCTGGTCCACAAACACGAAACGGAACCGAACGTTAGCTAGAATTTTGAACCAGAATTTCAGTTTGTCAAGGATGAGAGCTCTCCCAAGCCTTCTTCCATGGGCAGCAGAGCACAGAGAGGCTGTTGCCCTTTGCGCCTCACTGACCAGCCACTCAAAGCATCTACCTGTCTCAGGGACACATGCGGTGGACTTCAGAGCACTAAGGACTCCATCTGGGAAAGCTAAGGGCTTGGGGGTGACCCAGTAGGCAGCACCAGACGGGCACTGAGTTTCACTGGCTCATGGTCCCCCTCCTCTGCTCACTCCCTCCAGCCCCGAGCCCCTCTCCGGAGGTGCAGGATACCAGGCGACCAAGCAGCAGAAACCCTTCTACCTGGACCGTGGAGGACGTGGTCCGGTTTGTGAAAGATGCTGATCCCGAGGCTCTGGGACCTCATGTGGAGCTCTTCAGAAAGCACGTATGAAAGTAATGGGTCTGAAGGGCGGGCCAGGGAAAGAGAGGCATGGACCGAGGGAGGAGATCGGGATCCTCCAGACGCTGTCACTCTAGACTAAGCTCTAGCAGTGCCCTTAAGTGAGTCAGAGATGGGAGAGACAGAGGCAACCATAGGCCTGGCAGAGGAGAGCCACTGACAGATTTGTGTTTTTAAGGAATATGTTTCTCTTCTGTTCTCTCTCTTGGGCTTTGCCTGATTTTTTGCTAATCCATTCATCCATCATCCATCTATCTGTCCATTCACCCACCCATGCATCATCTATCCACCCATTCACCTACCAGTCTGTCCATCCATCCATCTCTCCATCCATCCATCCATTATCCACTCATTAACTCATCCATCTGTCCAATCCATGCATCCATGCATGCATGCATCCATCTATCCATCCATCCAACCATCCATTTACCCACCAATCCACCCATCTCTCATCTGTCCTTATCCATGTATCTGTCCACCTGTTCATCAATCATCCATCTGTCCATCCATCTACTCACCCACCCATCTACCCATCCATCCATCCACCCACCCACCCACCTGTGCATTCAACAGTCATCTATAGAACCCTGCAATATGCCAGGCAAACTGTGATCCTGTGCTCTTACTGCTTAGACCAGTGGCTTTCAATCTTCCTAATGCTACAACCGCTTAATACAGTCCCTCATGTTGTGGTAACCCCCAATTATAAAATTATTTTTGTTGCTACTTTATAACTAATATTGCTACTGTTATGAATCATGATGTAAATATCTGTGTTTTCCGATGGTGACCCCTGAGAAAGGATCAATCGACCACAAAGGGGTCGAGACCCACAAGTTCGAAACCACTGGCTTAGAGGGTTAAATGAGAAAATGCACATTAATACGTTACATGAGGCCTCACTCATATACAGAGCCTTCACATCAATGTTATAATCACGTAGGCGCTTTTGAAATATACAAAGATAGTAAGTGGGGCAAACGGTAAGAATTACTGTTACCTGCCCAGCTTACGATATTAATTCTGGATTGGTAGTATAACGAATTGCTACAAATCCAGGGTCTTTAGACAAGAGACATCTCTTATCTCTATTTCTGTGGGTCTGGAGCCTGCCTGGATCTCAGGCGTTGGCAGGGATAAATTCGTGTCTAGGTGTTCTAGGGACAATCTGCTTGCCTGCCTTTCTCAGCTTCACGACCCTCTTTAAAGCCAGGATCATCGACCCTGGTCCTCCTCAGGCTGACCTGTCTGTGGCTCTCTCTGTCTTTACCTGGATAGATGACATATACATGAGATAGTAGGAATGCAGGCGAAACTGTCTGCTTCAATCAAACAAGGGCAGGAATCTGAAAGGTGCAAGGTAGCAACTGAGTTTCCGGAGGGGCTGGGAAGACGAGGGCCTCGTAGTTGCTTGCTTTGTTTCCAAGAGCTTTCCCAGAACAAGTAGTATGCGCGCTCTAATCTACTCACCTGTCCTTAAAGTGCCCCTGGAGCACCCGCGGGGCACCCACGGGGCCATAACTACCGTTTGGCTGCTCTGACTGTCCTTTGGCTTTCCCTTCTCTCCAGGAGATTGATGGCAATGCCTTGTTGTTGCTGAGGAGCGACATGATCATGAAGTACCTGGGACTGAAGCTGGGACCCGCACTGAAACTCTGCTATCACATTGACAAGCTAAAGCAAGCTAAATTCTAAAGAGTTGGAAACAAAGCCCCACATCTCCAGGTTACTTCTGCCAGACCAGCATCCGGCCAACATCATGAGTAGACTGTCCTCTTAAACGTCGCAGCCACAACGACTGTGTCTTCTTATAGAACGTGTGCATCCTTGCCTTTTCTAATATTCCTAGTGGCCCCTTTCAGACACTCAACCGTGTGCTAGACTTGTCAGAAAAATCACAAAAAGGCTATTACAGTGTTCCTGACGTGCTGGTCACTCTTTACGGGTGCTATTTGTGCCGCGACAGAGTGGATAACTGAATGCTGTCACACAAGGAGAGCCCTGGAGGGGGCTCACAAAGTCCCTGCAGGGGCTGTGGGGACGCCCCCAGTGGCGGTGGCAACTGCTCCCTGTTCTTGGGACCGATCAGCATGAGTTTCCCTGGACTCAGCCCTGGAAGTTGTCTTCTGATGACCACCTCGCCTTGCACTATCTGGAAAACTTGAATTTTTGTTGCTGTTTTTTTGTCCGTTTGTTTGTTTTTGTTTTTGTTTTCCGCTCTCGAAGAGAAAAGGGAAAGGATGTTTTGGAGCCCTAGCTACTGAAGTCCTTCCTTGCTCCACTAGAGGGCAGACTGCTAACGAGGTTTCGGGATGCACAGACTGCGTGGCCGGGGTAGGGTTTTTATAAGCAAGACCTCGCTTGCACAGGGACAGGGAATGAAGTCCACATTGAGCACCCCAGATTGCCACTTGGGAAGAAATCAGGCTCTGTCAGGCGGGGTCCAGCTCATATCCATTACTTACTGACTTACTCGGTACAAATTCCGAAGCAGCCATCTGCCTAAACAAAGACTGGTGTCCCTTCTCTCCCAGAGTCTCACTGAGGCTCTGATATGACGGCATGCTGAAGAATCTTGGTGACATTTAGCTATGGGTATTTCTTGAAAAAAAGGCGGGGGGCGGGAACTGTCTCGACAAAGTTTGAAATAGGACATACTGATTTCTAGTTTCATGGCTGCGTTCTTAGCTGTGTGTCTGTGGCTAATTTTTCTAGTCTTCAACAAATACGCAGACGTGTTTTTATTGGGTTTAATTCAATTTACAAATAGGTTTTTACTCTTCACTGTGAAGTAATGGGAAAAAATTGATTTTCTACCCTTTGCAGCTGTGTCCAGAGAGGGGGGTGGAGCCAGGGTTTCCTAGGCAGAAGGGTGACCTCTTTACTGCCTATTCTTTATGGAATCCCTCCCCCTTTGTTTATTCTCGATGAATAGAGAACTCATGGGCACAGCCTTTTCCTTAAAGGCACATCTGGGGAAGGTGAGGGTCAAGGATAACCTAGGGTCTCCCTTGACAATAGTATGAATTTTAGAAAGGCACCTTCCCTCAGGCTGCAGTCTGAGCAAGATCTCAGCTGGCAAGTGTAGCCAGACGTCCTGGACTGTAACAAGATAAATGCGGTCTCTCAGATGGATCTACCTATTGTACCAATCAGGTAGAATTTAGGTAAAGAGCACAGGACATACTCCATGCTGTGCTATAAGGGCCCACTTTGATGTTCCCTGTTTGTGGGAGTGTGACATGACCCTGCAAGATCTTTGTTACATATACACGGGTGGTTGGACTTAAGTAAGACAGAGAAGGAGAAAATTGTCCCAGAGCTTCCCACTGAATGGAACTTGATCAGGCTGTGGATGAGCCGGATGTCTGTTATTGCTAGCATGAGGCAGAAATGACCTTGAATTAGACCTTGGAGAGACTCTTTAAGATGATAAAGCAATGAGCGGACTCTGCCTAGAAGAAGATTTTTAACTCTGGGTGCTCGCTGCTGCTCTGAAGTTAGATCCTTGTCTCAGAAAGCATCAGGCAGTTCCCACATACAGAACTGCTTGTGTGAAAGCTTTGAGATTAGACCGGTCACTTCACACAAACGTTTGCCCTTCCCTGGAGGTTCACGGTGCCTCTTCCAGGGACACGGGCTCCTTAGTGAGTGGTGGTATTAAGCTTGCCAAATGTCCTGCCTAAACTTACCCATGTCTCACTGGTGCCCCAAGTTAAAACAAGGCCAAACAAGTCAGGGGAGGCCTCTAATAATTTTTGAAGGAGAGCTAGAACCCAGTTCAAGTCTGTGGAGGAACGGAGCTGTGTCCCCAGACATGATGTCTTATTTCACACGAAGCCTTAAATTAGCTCAATTGTAGAATTCCAGATATTTAAGGTTTGGCCAAACAAAACAAAATAAAACAAAACACCAAGAAGCAATCTCATTAGTCTTGGAATGAGGGGCTGCCACATCACAGAAGGCCCAGCGGAACCAATTCTTCTTGCCTGTTTTTTCATAGAATCTAATTAGTTGACCAAATCAGCATTGCAATACTGCAAGTATAATTAATTTTCATCCCTCTCAAAAATCTTGTCAAACAGCGCAGCTAAATAGCTTCTCAAATGTAAAACATGCAAGGCCACTTCCTCTAAACAGACCTTCCAGGGTCAGACCGTAAGGGTTACCCTGGCCCAGATGAGCAGGACTTGAACTCACACCTGATAGTTCACAGGCTTGCTCTTCCAGCTGCACAGCATTGCTTCAGCTTGGAGTGGATAATGATCACATTTTGCATAATTCCAAATTAAAGAGTGTGGGTGCTCATGTTCCAAACATTTCCAATTACATTTGTCTGTTAAACACTTGGGGGAGGGAGGTTTCAAGAGAGTTCTGTTGCCTAAAGCATTTTAAATGTTTTATGAAACACATTATTCCCTTTGTGAAGATTTTAGATAAAAGATGTGGCCTGTGTGTATGAGTCTGTGTGTGTATTTGTGTATCTCTCTCTGTGTGTCTGTCTGTGCCTCTGTGTGTGTATGTGTCTGTTTATGGGGCTGGAGAGATGACTCAGCAGTTAAGAGCACTGACTGCCCTTCCGAAGGTCCTGAGTTCAAATCCCAGCAACCACACCGTGACTCACAACCCTCTGTAATGGGATCCTATGCCCTCTTCTGGTGTGTTTGAAAACAGCCTACAGTGTGTTTGAAAACAGCTACAGTGTACCCAAATATAATAAATAAATCTTAAGGAAAAAAAAAAAGAGTCGCCACTTTCTGAAACCAGATCACTATGTTTATAAAAAAAAAAAAAAAGGATGTCTCTGTGTGTGTCTGTATGTCTTTCTGTGCCTGTCTATAAACCTGTGTGTGTATATTTGTGTCTGTCTGTGTGTGTGTGTCTATGCATCTCCAGATACTGGAGTTGAAAAATCTAAGAAGTGGTTGTGAGGATAGCAGCTATTGCATGTTCTCAAATATCTTTCCAGCTTTGTAGTGCAGAGGCGCGGCATGGTCTGGTGCGGCATGGTCTGTTACGTGTAGGCATTTCCTCTTATTGTAGCAGGGCCTGTTCTGTGCACAGCTAGATGACCAGAACAGTCCTGGTGCCTAGACTTGTTCCTCTGAATCAGCTGAGTGGAAATGTCAGGACCTGAGGACCTGGATGCCGCAGGAAAGGCCTTACTGGAGAGGCCTCGGCCAGGAACAACTGCCTAAGCGTTTCACTTATGTCTGCCAGGGAGGACATGGGCCTGTTATTTCTCTTCCACAGGATTGCCAATTTTTTCCCCTTTCAGAAATAAAAGAGCAGAGAGAACGCCTCAGCAAAACCTGTGCTCAGAATTGATAACTTGGGAAGAGATGCTGGGCTGAGGGTTTGAGAATCAAACCAGATGAACAAAATTATACACTTCTTAGGAAAACCGTACAATACCGTTTGTGCCCACCGCCCCTGCCCATGACAGCCAGAACCTGATGATGCCACAGAATAATTCTTTAAATTAAAATGGGTTTAAAATTAAATGTATATTCTTTTAGAAGGGTTTGTTGAATCTCTGAAGAAAACTAGAAACACCCAATGTTCTGTTGAACACAGTCATCATTAGAAAGTCTTGAAGGACCTTCTGATCTCTCCCTGAGAACTATTCTAGAGAGAGGATACCTGGAGAGCTATCCCAGTGCATAAGTAACGGGATATGCACTCAAAAGATAACCTACCCCACTTTCCCCAGTGGAGGCAGGCTCGAACTGTTTAGATCATGGATAAAGACATGTTTTGGTTTTTTGCTTTTGTTTTTTACATAAACACACTCAGAGCTGAGTCCCTGCTCTGCTTGTGTGTTGCCACATGATTTTGCTCTGTTCCATGAGAGGTCCAGACTGGGAGCCCCTGGGGGAATCCAGCAGATGTCCAGATGTCCAGAGGCACCAACGGTCCTGCGTCCTTCCATATTGCCAAGTTAGCACCAGCTGCCCGGGAGCCCACTCTGGGCTCTGCAGAGCTAGGGATGCTGGAGCCGCAGCCCCTTTGTGTCTCTCCCTCCAAGGCTTAGTTAGCCTCATCCCACAGGATTCCTTCACGGACAATTGGAAGCTGGGTTTTTGGAAATCTAGTATTTACTTGAAAGAGGATCACTCTTATTTACTGCCACCAGTTAAAGATTAGGGCAACATGTCTGCTAACAATTTGCTTTGTGTAATTTTGTTTTAATGCTAATAAGCAACAGCTGGGACACTTCCTGTGGTAACTTCCTCTGTGGCTACAGTACAGTCAGCACACAAGACTGCACCAAGTGCTGCACTTACGAGCACACACTGGTCTGGAGACGCTGTGCTACGCAGCCAGCTGTACATTTCCCTAAGCTGTGCCCCTGGCCAACCTGCTAGACTTCCTACCTGAGACCTTGGGCTTCTTGGCACACTTACCAAGACACCGTTTCCCAGGCCAGCTGCCATTGGGACCAGGAGTTGATACTGTGACACAGGATGGCAGAACAGGAAGATGACAAAGAAGAAGAGGGCGGAGAACTGGCTTGGCAGTGACAGAATGGCGATTCTTGATAGTGTGGGGACAGCAGCATCTTTCTCTCTAAACATATCCATGAACCACTCAGGCTTGCTCTGTCACCTACTTGACCACATGGCCCGCGCCACGGCGCTGAGGCAGAAAAGTAGTCTACCAGTGGGTCCGGCACGGGAACGAACCAACAACATGCTTCTTCAAACCATGAAATGAGACATGGCGTCATTTTCCTGCAGCCGTGAACTATCAAAGGCTACTTTCACCACAAAAGGAAGCAGCCTAAAATCGTGTGATGTCTCTGCCTCCCCACCCAGGGTTGGACCGCCTTCCCTACAGTCTAGCGAAGCTCTCTGCTTGGCTTCTTCCCATCATAGGGAGTTCCCTCCCTGAGCAGCTGGCTTATCTCTCTGTTGCACAACTCTGGTTGTGAAAAAGTTTACTTCTCAGGGAGTCACAGATGTCCGTGAATCAGATACAAATATTCAAGGTGAAGTAAATTCTGAAATTTTTGTCTGTTTAATAGAGTTTATCCATGCAGTAGCCAAATCTACACCACAAACAGACATTGGCTAGTTGATCTCAACACTCGGCTCCCTGTCTTTGTGGTAGAAGAGTAGACACATATAAGAGTTGTGCCCAGAGGCTGCAGTTAGGTTTCCATTGCTACAATAAACACCATGGAAGAGCAATGTTATGGGTTGAATATGCTTGGCCTATTGGACGTGACACCATTAGGAGGTGTGGCCTTGTTTGAGTGGGTGTGGCTTTGTTGGAGGAAGAGTAGGGGTGGGTTTTGTGGTCCTATGCCCAAGTTCTACCCAGTTAGGAAAAGACAGACCCCCCCCCCTCCTAGCCTATAAAAGATAGTCCTCTCCTGGCTGCCTTCAGATCTAGACATAGAACTCTCGGCTCCTCCAGCACCATGTCTGCCTGCACACTGCCATGTTTCCTGCCATGATGATAATGGATTGAACTTCTTAAACTGTAAGCCAAACCCCAATTAAATGTTTTCTTTTATAAGAGTAGCCTTGGTCACGGTGTCTTTTCACAGCAGTGAAACCCTAACAAAGGCAAGCAACTTGGGGAAGATAAGCATTTGGATTGGTTTTGCTTTTCATCTGCCACATCACAGTTCATCACCAAGGGAAGTCAGGGTGGGAACTCAAACTGGGCAGGAATGTGGAGGCGGGAGCCAATAAAGAGGAAATGCTGTTTACTGGCTTGCTTTTGCTGGCTTACTCAGCCTGCTTTCTCATATAGCCATAGGACCACCTGCCCAGGGATGGCACCACCTACAATGGGATGGGCAATCACTGAATTTACAGCAATCACTGAAAAGATGCACTACACACTTGCCTTCAGGCCAAATTGTTGTTGAGACAGAGTCTCACTATGTAGCCCTAGCTATCCTGAAACTCACTATGTAGACCAGGCTGGTCTGGAATTCACAGAGATCCTGCCTCTGACTACTGAGTGCTGGGATTAAAGGCATTCGCTACCATGCCCAGCTATTAATTGATTGATTGATTAATTAATTAATTAAGTTCATGTGTATAGATGTTTTGTCTGTCCACAAGAAGAAGGCTTCAAATCCCATAGGACTATAGTTATAGATGGTTGTGAGCCACCATATGGGTGCTGGGGTTGAGCTCAGGAGCTCTGCAAGAGCACCCTGAACTCTCAACTGCTGAGCGTCTCTCTGACCCCTCTCCAGGCCAATCTTATGGAAGCATTTTCTCAGCTGAGGGTCCTCCTTCCTAAATGACTCTAGCTCGAGTCAAATTGACATAAAACTCGTGGTTTTGTTTGAATAAGATTGCCCCCCTCCTCCCGCCCTGTAGGCTTATATATTTGAATGCTTGGTCATCAGAGAGTGGCACTGTTTGAAAGGACTAGGAGGTATGGCCTTGTTAAAGTAGATGTGACCTTGCTGAACACCCAAACTAAAGCTGGGCATGATAGCACGCCTTTAACCCAGCACTCAGGAGGCAGAAGCAGGAGGGTCTGTATGAGTTCAAGCCCAGGCTGGTCTACAGAGTGTGTTCTAGGACAGCCAAGGCTACACAGAGAAACCCTGTCTCAAAACAACAACAACAAACAACAACAACAACAACCCAAAGCTAGGCATCCTGTCTCAGCCTCTTCCTGCTGCTTGCCAACCTGGGTGTAGAACTATTAGCTCTTTCTCCAGCACCATGTCTGCCTGGATGCTACCATGCTTCTTGCCATGAAGATAATGGACTGAACCTCTGAAACTGTAAGCCAGCCCCAATTAAATGTTGTCCTTTATAAAAATTGCCATGGTCATCATGTCTCTTCACAACAATAGAATGGTGACTAAGACAACTCACCAGCAAGGACACCAAACATGTCATAGTCTTCAAACACCATGAGAAGATTAATGAAAAAAAAATCTGTCATCTCATCAAAATGCTCTGTTCATGTAAGCAGAGAAGTTGTTCATGCTTAGGTGGTCACGTGCTACATTAACTATGAAAAAGACACTCAGAGATGGTGAGGCCCTGTATCTGTGATGCAGGAACTGAAGATGCTTTATTTTGATTAAAAACAAACAAATAAATAAGTCTATAATTTATAATAGGAAAGGAAACAGTCTACTGGAGCTTTTTGAAGGAGCAATGCATCCTACCAGCAAGGCACCTTGTTGAGTTGTAAAGTTCCATGTCTTCACTCATGTTAGTCTGACTCTTGTGTGTTTCCTTACTTGGTAAGAGAGTTTGAGCAGTAACGGTTGTTGATTCGCTTGTTGATACAACATCCTTTTCCTCATGATGCCTCTTCAAAAAGAATGCCAGATTCCTTCGGGGCCGAGTTCTCCATCCTCGCACTGATGGGGAATACCCGACACACTGGAAGTAGGTAGAAGATAACTCCACCTATCCCTTTCTGATCTTCACTCACCTCCTCCCTGGAGAACAGTTCCAGAATAATAAGGGCTCCCCTACTTCTCTAACTCCTGGCCCATCCACACGCATGTAAGTAGTTACTGGGGAACCTTAAGAGTAAAATCATGTGACTGGATTTTTTGCAAAATCAAAAAACTCGAGTGTTTCGCCTTCAAAGAAATCACTTGAAAAGCCTAGGCACATGTTCCAAGGATGCTGCATTGCTCAGAATATTTTTTAGTACATTCCTTTGGAGCTGGTCCTTAAAAAAGACAGGCCACATTCTTTCCAAGCATTGCTGAAGCCTGTTATTGTCCCTCACAGCAATGCAAAGCCACTGGGGCAGTGTCTGATGGTGCAGGAGGGACCAAAGCGAGGTCTGAAGTTCCGTGACTTCTCTCACGTTAGCCTGACTCTTTCTCGTGTGTTTCCTTACTTGGTAAGAGAGTTTGAACAACAACAGTTGTTGATTTGCTTGTTGAAATGACATCCTTTTCTTTATGTTTTTATTTTCCAATTGTTGGACTCGGGTAGAAGCGGAGAAAACTCACCTCAGAGACCCAAGCTAAAAAATGAAAGCTTTTCTGTGAGCGCAGAGAGTAACCAGTTTGGGGTCTGAATAAACTTCATCTCTGAAGGAAGATTATACAACATGTTTATAGGATGGGGACATAAAGTGGGGAGGAGCAGGGCGGGCTACTGCATCGACCAATCATACTTTGACACAAGGGGTTAAGCAAAAAAGTTAACATTGGTGACTGGGTTTTATCCGGATCACCTGGTTTCAGGAACCATGAGTCAGCTTTTGCAGACAGGTCCCCTCCTGGACGCTAGAGTTTAGGATGATAAGGGGACAAAGGAATGGGCAAGCTGCACGAAGTCCATTAAGCCAAGACAGGCAGCACATTCATGACTTGTGTGCCTCGGTTGAGATAATGGGAGAGAGGCATCTTCCCTCTTTCCCTCTGGTTAGCAGACAAACGTGAGACATCTGAAGATGCAGGACAGGAGTTGGGTCCCTGAACTAAGTTTTGTTCCTACCAGCAAGATAGAACTTG
Organism: Mus musculus; assembly: GCF_000001635.26. NCBI lineage: Eukaryota > Metazoa > Chordata > Mammalia > Rodentia > Muridae > Mus > Mus musculus. The sequence goes on from NC_000076.6 coordinate 42,966,518, forward strand.
TTCCTGAGATGGCTGGACTCAAGAAACCGTCTGCTAACACAATTTGTAGTAGGAATTCTGAAATTTTTGTGTCTTAAAAACAAAACAAAACAGAAATATTATAAGAATATGTTTTGGGGGCTGAAGAGATGGCTCAGTGGTTTAAGAGCACTGACTGCTCTTCTGAAGGTCTGGAGTTCAAATCCCAGCAACCACATGGTGGCTCACAACCATGTGTAACGAGATCTGACACCCTCTTCTGGAGTGTCTGAAGACAGCTACAGTGTACTTATATATAATAAATAAATCTTTAAAAGAAAAAAATGAATATGTTTTTGTTTTAATCCCAGATGTGGGATTAAAGCTTCAAAGCAGGTGAGCGTGACTTGCCTCGTGCTCTAGCAGAGGCATGGTTTTGTCAGCTGCAGATAGTTCCTGCAATTGTGTGGCATTTGGAATTCTGTGAAACTTTCAGAGGGTGTATAAATGCTAGAGAGCGGGGATAGGTGGGACTGTGGTTGTTGGTTTTTGGGGGTGGGGGTGGAGTGTCTTAGTTAGAATTTTTCAGCTGTGAGCAGATACTATGACCGAGACAACTCTTATAAGGACAACATTTTATTGGGGCTGGCTTACAGGTTCAGAGGGTCAGTCCATTATCATCATGGGGGTGTGGGGGAGGGGTCATGGCAGCCTCCCGACAGGCATGGTGCAGGAGGAGCTGAGAGTTCTACATCTTCATCTGAAGAACTGCTAGCAGAATACTGGCTTCCAGGCAGCTAGGATGAGGGTCTTAAAGCTCACACCCACAGTGACACACCTACTCCAATAGTGTCACTCCCTGGGCTAAGCATATATAAACCATCACTGGAGGTGTTGGTGGTAGTTGCAGTTTGTTAGTAGTCTTGCCCAAAAAGAGTCAGGGATCTCTCTCTGTCTCTCTGTCTCTCTGTCTCTCTGTCTCTCTGTCTCTGTCTCTGTCTCTCTCTCTCCTATCTAGTGATAGAGGGTGAAACAGTGGTAAGAGTGGGGGATAAAGGGTGGAGGAGGAAAGCACCACACAGTGGCTCTGAGGTACGATGTTGAGACGTGCGCAGTGCTAAATAGAGGGCTATGGTGATACATTTCCTGGCCTTTCCCAGCACAATCCCTATCCCAGAAATCCTTCTGACATAGGTGACTGTCCTGTCTTCAATGCTGACTGGACAAGAGATCTCCCAGAATGCTCTTGGACATTAGTGTACTTCCAGAAGATGGTAGGAAGTGGTCTGCTCGAGAGAAGCAAGTCATCGAGGTCATTGGCACTCGACCTTTCAGACTGAATGGGAAGGGGAGAGGCTGCTAAGTCCTTCCGATGAAGTTGTAGAACTCTCAGCTAGTCCGATGAGCACTGCCCTTCTGAGGCCCGGAGCAGCCAATGAGTCGTGAGGTCTTTCCAGGAGCCAAATTTCTTTCTTTCCAGGAACTAAATATCATTCTGTTAAAGTATGAGAGAGTTTGGTGGACTTAGATTTCTTTATTGTCCATTCTTTCTCAGCCACAATATTTAATTTTCTGTTATTGTTTAATCTTATTTTTGATTTCTTAGGAATTAAGAGAAAAAAAAGACAGCTCCTCTTCAAGAAAATGTAAAATATCAGTTACATTATAAAGTAAATATTTTTCCTGTATAGATATCGGTTAGTTAGATTATTGCTCTCCATTCCGAACAGAGAAATAATTATTAATATAAAGGTTTCATACTTTAACTGCATTTGTGAATAAATTTACTTTTAAATTCTCTATATGTGCAAGAAAATTAAATAAATTGATTCAATACAATCTTTTCATCATAATTATCTTCTATTTTTTCCTTTTCACCAGCAGGGACAATCTTTTGTTAATTAAGTGCTATTGTAACATCACAAAGCTTCAGAAGGCCATAAGGTGTGTTTTACTACAGCACCAGGATGAGGCTGTCATTGTGTGACAAGCCTCTTAAAGAACAATGGGGGAGCTAGGCACTGGGAAACCAGACTGCCTGAGCCTGCGGTGGGGTTGATGCTGATTGAAACATTATGGCTTTTGTTTTGTAAACTGACAGGTTCATTTGCAGATTCTTCAAACTCAGCCTTTGTTAATCTCCTCTTTATTCTGCTTCATTCCCGCAGCCTACTTGGGAAACTGTGATCTCACCCTACCTGGGAGATGGCTGCTGCTCCCTTCCCTTGCTGCCTCTTCCTTCCTTTGCTGAACTGCAGGAAGCAGACATAAACCAAGGACACACTAAGTCCACCTCCCATCTCAGTGAGGAGCTAGCTGGTGTTCCCAGCCCTCTCTGTTATGAAACATAATGAGGCGAGGGGTTACCTGAGGGGACCTTACCAAGGTGTCCCTCTGAGAAGTTATGCCAAGCAACAGATCTGGTATCAAGGGGTCTAATTAGGGGGAAGGGAGGAAGCGAGTTGAATGGACAGACATGTAGACGTGCTCCCTATATGGTCTTCCATCCTGATTAAGGACTTAAGAAGAGAGAGAGAGAGAGAGAGAGGGAGAGAGAGAGAGAGAGAGAGAGTTAGAGAGAGTTGAGGGGTTGGGGACTTGAGAAAACATTGAGCCAGTGCATCATTTGTTTGTGTGGGGCATGGGTGTGAGCAAGACCTGGAGAACGTACTGCAGAATTAATCTAAAGCAATAGTGTTTTCTCTTCTTTTGGACCCAGTGGGATCCTGGGACATTGCTGTAACCCCAAGTATTCTTTGAAAACGCTTGTGAGGAAGAGTGGAGCTTCGTGCTTGGAAGTGGGGTCGCTTGGGTGCTAATTTACAAAAACAAAACAACAACAAAACCAAAAAAACCTTATGGATGTAATTTTGCAGGATAAGCAGCCGTGAGTACCTTTCCTTAGAATACTGAACAGTGTTTGCATCAGAGAGAGAGCCCTAAAGCCTGTCTCTCACCTAGGGCAAGGGCTTCACCTTAATTTCTGCTCGGTGCAAGCATGATGAAATCAGTGCATCCCAGTACTGGTGCAATCCTCCCACCTCACCGTGCTCCTATGTAATTGTGTCACATAATAGGAAATTGTAATAGGCAATTTGGTTGTGTAATTCAGTTTGCAAAGCATGCAAACATGAGATAACTGGGTTATATGCAAATGGGCATTACACTAAGGTGCAGGAAACAAAGGGGAAAGATGCTGTGTCCAAACTTAGAGACAGCTTGGGCTCTCCCCTCCTGGGCCTCAAGGTGGGGAGTTTATTAAAGTTATTTATCCCTGACTTTCCTGTCATCACATGGGATTCGTGCAGACACACTATCTCAGTGTGAGCACTCTTGTGTCCTTACTGCATGCGCCTGCCAGTTTCTCGTTAGTGGAAAGCAGGCTGCAGGCGTGGTACGCTCTTTGCTTCTTAAGGATATATTATTCATCTTCGTGGTGGACAGTGTTTTAATGTAAAGGCCATGGTCTATAAGATTTGATTTTCCAAAGCTTTTTTTATATACTGTTTGTAACCCTTTCTTCTGGGCCTACGAGTTCATTATTTAGAAATCTAATTTTATGTTTTAATGCACTTTTAAACAGTACATTATATTTAGATGTATACAGTGTGATAGAATACTACTGGCCCTGATTATTTTAATAGTATGAGGGTATGTTTTGTTTGTTTGTTTGTTTGTTTTAGGTGTGTGATTTTTATTTTTAACGAGTTACAGTTCTTAGTGCCGCGTGCCACCAAGTTGGGAGGAGGAACCAGGTATAAGGTTTAAATTTGGCTATGATTAAAGTTTCTAAATTTAAGATTTCAAGCTGATGCAGCTTTATTTCTGTTCGTGCTACAATAACTAACAGCTCATGGACGCTGGGGCTGGGTAGCCTTTATGTAATCCACTCTCTAGTCCCTGCTGATGGGGGTGGGGGGTGGTGGTGGTGGTGTGAGCATCTCATCAGCTGGGCTCCAGGCAGCCACTACACAGGCTCACATGCGCTTACCAAAGGATTCCAGGCCCTCTGGGGAATGTCTTTGCCTCCCTGGAGCCCAAAACCACTTCTAAACTCACATTGACCCCTCCCCCAAGCCGAGGTGCATATTGGGTGGGTAGCCTTTTCTCCTGTATCCATAATGTCCCACTTCCAGGTGGCCTCCTTCACCGGCCTGCAGATCTCTTCTGCAAGCTTGCTCCCTCCATCAGATAGCCAGGCTCTGAAAAGCAGCTCACGTTCTTACTACAGACGTAGAAATGGGATTATTTTTCCTACCAACGGGCAATGGGCAGAAGATTCCCAGCACGAATACTGTAGTTTATACGTCAAGTTTGAACCTGAATTTGACCATCCAAACACCTAAAATCATTCAGGCCTAAAACGGAATGAGCCAGCTCCACGGCCTGAACCAGAGCAGTAATATATAGAGTGGATGATTTGACCTCGGGGGGGGGGGGGGTGACGACGACTAGGCATGGTTTGCGCATGCCTTGATCCGCGCATGTGGGTTCAGTGCCCAATTTCTCCCTCCCACTCTTCTTCTGGTCATCTCTCCTTTACACTCTCCGTCCTTCTTTCCCTTCCTCATCTTTCTTTTTCCTTAAAGACTCCCACTGTATAGCACGGGCTGTTCCCAGGCTTGTGAACAGACAATGTCCCTTTTTGCTAAGATCGCAGGAATGCTGATTTAAGCCCTTGGCCCCTGCTTCAAAAAGACGAATGGAGCCATTGAACCAAAAGCCACAAAACCAGATTTAGTTGCAGTTTCTAGCGGCCCAGCTAACGGCCCTGAACAAGTCACTTCATCTTTATTAGTATTATTTTAAACAAAATTTATTTTTTTATTGGAAACATTCATCAGCATCAACCAGTTTGAGTATTTAAAGTGCTTTGGTACATTTATATATATTTCACTATTTGAGCAATATATTTTTCCATTAATGTACTTAAAGAGATATTCCCCTTAACCTTGGGAGCTGGGGGGAGGGGTAAAAACAAAAACCTTTAACTTTTCCAGGATGCTCATCTCAAGATACTGAAAATGATGAAGTCACGTGATCTTCCCAGCTATTAGGGGGGCAGACCAGACAAGGCCCACGTGTTTGCACCTTTACACTGTCCCAATATGCCACAGGTCTGTGACTTAGCAGTAAAGCAGGCTTCCTGTGACTAGACTTCCATAGTCCAGAGTGGGAGAGCCCACCCCAGCTTTGTGGGGTGGAGGCGCTTATGACAAAGTTGAGGGCACAATGAGGACCTGCTTTAGGGGCTCTCTCAGATGTCAATCTAAGCAGCAAAATATTGAGAGTCAATTGGGGTGGGTTTTCGTGGGCAGGTCAGCAGAAAGAATCTCCGTGAAAGGGTTGTTGCTTGGTTCTGGGAATTGAGTGCACTGTCACATACACAACGAGCGACGCGAGACATCAAACCTTCTGATCACTAAGAGCGCTTAGTACTTCCATTTATTTGAGTACTCAGCAAACTCACACATTTCCCCACTCCACCTTCCAGTTAGGAAAACAAACAAACAAACAAAAACCATGTTTTAAATGGAATTGCTTTTCTCCTTGAACTCCTCGTTGAGGTTGATTGGATATCTATCTCCGAACCGCTCCTAACTTATGGCTAACCTATTAGCAGATGCAATAAAATACATGGGAAGATGAAGGCTATTTAAGTGAGAAATATTTCTCTGAGCTCTCTGGGGACTGGAGGAAGGGAAATGTGGATCTAACAGCCGTCCTATTGCTAGTTTTAGATTAACAGGTTTGGCAACAATGTTTTGTTAGCAGCAGTTAATCAGTGAAACCCATTACTTACGAAGGTTATCACTCCCAGCACAAACTGCAAATTGCAGTTTCCTTCTCTCCAGGCTGAAGCTAACATTCTTAAAAATTTGCATCTCCAAGTAGTATCTCATTAGCAGAAGCAGGGTAAACAGAAGCGCACTAGAAACCAGGTTGAGGTTTGTAGTTCAGTCTTGTTAGCCACTGTTTTTTGGTGTTGGTGAGAATTGTGTGTCAGAGAGAGCTAGGAAATGGTGTCTTCTTCTATCACCAGTTGCAGAAGGCACTGTCGAGTCCAAGTATTAATCCATAGACTTATTTAAAAAAAAAAAAAAAAAAGGCCCGGTCAGTTCAAACTCTAAGTGGACGTGCTCATAGATTTGAGAGGAGGCTTTTTAGTGACCCTGGAGAGCCACTCTCTTCTCAAAGCCACCTCCATTAAGCCCCATACCTCTCCCTTGTCCATGACTTCCTCGCCCTCCTACCCGCCCCCGCCCCACATCTGTTGACTCAGCTGATTGGGAAAATCCATGGCTTCATATTTCCAACGGCCCCTGCCTGTGTTTCTAACATATTTATCCAATCCCTCTCCCGATGGGGCCTGGGGGGTGTCCGGAGAATCCAGAGAACCTCAGAGCAGAATCCGGCAGCACTAACCGCCTACCTAGGGGGCTCCATTGCTCCAAGTGGAGGCTGTAGCATACAGTCCACAAGAAACGCTCTGGCGCCCCTGGAGGTGAGCACTGGGGAAGCCGTTTCCTTGATGGGAAGAGCTAGGGAGAGAGATCTGCGAGGCCTGAGCCTTGGAGATGTTCCGTCCCAGCCTCACCTCTGGAAGGGTTGTGGCTCAACACACACCTGCATTCACTGCCCAGAGCCCCAGCTCAGCAATGACAGCTCAGCCGCAGTTCAGCGTTTTTTTGTTTTTGTTTTTTTGGGTTTTGTTTTTTGTTTTCCTTTTTGGCTCAAACAGCTCCAGAGGGAATAAATTTGAGTTTTTTTTTCTTCCATTGTGTGTGCGTTGTGTATATATTTAGGGCCTTTGACTCTCATTCCTGTTGCGGGTTCTGTTCCCCAGCCCATCCCCTGTGGCCCTCCCAAGTATCCCCCACCCTCTATCCCCTCGCTTAAACTCCCCAGCATCCTCCCACCCCACCCCAGGAGGATTCTGTTCTCAGGTACAACTACCCTTTCTACACTTCCAGTGAAACACTCTTCCCCTTTTGCTTGTACCTCCGTATCCTTCCTCCACTTGGCTCTCGAAACACTTGGGGGCGGGGGGGGGGGGGGAGGTGTTTTATTTCCTTCTTTTGGCCCCTCCGCTCTCACCCAGAGTGAGAACATCTTGTGTCTTACAGCCTTACATTTCCCACCAGGAAACATTTCCAAGGGCCTCGGTGACTTGTGAAAATTCCTTCCAAACCTGTCTCTTGGAAACAGGATGGCAGATGAAAGATTTCTTCATTAAAATTAGACACTTTAAAGAGGCATCGGGTAAAAAGCTCTGGAAACCCAGTCTGCCTCTAGCTAAGGAGAAGGCTGCTAGGAGGCCTGAGCTTCAAAAGGAGGTGGGGATTCAGGACAAGACGGTTTGTGCCTACTGGGCTGGGCTGTTGACTTACAGTCAACTCTTCTCTCCACAGTTGCTGCTTAGAGCCCCTCTGGTAAGGTGTCTGGGAGTCCTACTGACCTGCTGTTATAATAGAACAGGATATGATTTATGGCTGAGAGGCTGGTCAAGCTCCAGATGAGGTTTCAAGCAATGATTTCTCATCTGGGCATCTAATGTTTGATTATACAGCTGGGCGGTGTCCCTTGTAAGGCTGCTTTACTGCCGAGAGCCAGTCCCAAGCTGGGGGGCAAAAAGGACCAGCAGAGTTCACCTGGAGCCTGGAGGAAACGCCTGGGCAAAGCCTTAGGAAACGTGGGACCTGGAAAGCAGCAGCTGTCTGATTCTGGCTGAGTGTGGAAGGAGGAGGCAGCAGAGCAGGGTTTCCTGGGGAGCAGATTGGCCTTGGGGGGCTTCAGGCACAGCAGACTCCACAAAAAACCCCCCTTTGAGCAGCTGAAGGACAGCAGGCAGGTGATTAAAATGAAGTCGGGGTGGTGCCAGCCTGTGGATAGAAAGATTCGGCTCTCTTCAGCTGAAGATCTGTCCCTTGACCAGAGGCCTCAGTTCTTAGATCCTGAGAACTTCAGGCTCTGCTCCCCTTGACTACCAGGTGACACTGTTCCTGGATGGCAAACCAGGCTGCACTCTTAGCCACCTCTGCCCTGTCACACACGGCTTGAGTTCCTTCAAGAATGGGTCTAAGAGAGGGAGTGACCATTCTGTTACAGGAGACCCCTAATGTTAGCAATCAGACACCTCCATGGCATGTAAGACTCTGACAAGCCTTAGCTTACTCAGGATCCCCGAGTGGACAACGCAGAGCTGGAGATTGTTGCAAAAGCAAGAGGTATTTATTGTTCCAACGCACTGGGGTTGTCCTGCACCGGAAGGAGAGGTGGCAACCTCGGGCAGCCCGTTCAGCCAGTTTTTATACAGTTTTCAGGGGTAGAATAGAATGTGATAGGCAGAGCAGCGTGACTTTTAAACTGATTGGTCCTCAGGGAATGAGGTAGCAAGGGGTTTCCTTATCTGCGGCGGATAGCTAACTGTAGGTCTGCCCTGAGGAGTGTGTCTGTGTGCTCTGGGCTTCCCTCATCTGCAGGTTGGTGCCCCCTTTGGTCTGAGGAATGTAGTTATCCTTTCCCTTCTCGGGGGAGGGATACCTATGTGCTCTATGACCGTTCTCTTCCAGGAGGGGAGAGGTCTGGTGGAATTTTCCATAGTTCCTGAACTGACCTCTTCAGAGACGTGACACATTCCCACTGTCACCTCTTGTTGTATGTCCTCCTGCGCATGTGTGTCATCCTCTGATAAAGGGCCCACTCCCCACCCCCACCCCACCCCCACGGGCCTTTTTCCCTCTACCTCCATCAGAGGCAGCTTCTGTATCCCCTCCCCACCTCCCTGAATAAACCTCCCACTTGTTGTATGGTATGACGTTATGGATCCTTCACCATACACCCAACACCTAAGTCCTCTGCCTTCTGCTCTAGCTCCCTTGTGCTGGGGATTGAACCGAGAAACTCACACAGGGTAGGCAATTGCTCAATTACTAGGCTACCTCCCTGGTCCTTTTTGGAGTCACTTCATGTCTCTGAGTCTGTTTTTCTTTCTGTGGTAGAAGAGATCTGGTTCACACGCTTCATCCTGTGTCTGAGGCAGAGGACAGGAGTCTTGCAAGCCTGGTCTTGCTCCTACTCCCGCCCCCTACCCACCCCCACCCCCAACCCCAAGCTGGACCATCTTTACCTGTTTTCTTTGGAGGTTCAGTTGCCAAGGCTGTTGAAATAAACACATGCCAGACAGATTAACAGGAGGAAAGACATCCAAATACACTGTCAAAAAAAAAAAAAAAAAAAAAAAAAAAAAAAAAAAAAAAAAAAGAAACCCTATGGCTCTCATCTTAAGGGAATAAAAGATAGTTTATTCTGGAGCCATTCTGAGTGACCATGGCCTAGAAATACAGATTTAGAAGTAGACTTACCCCCAAATTCCATGTTCTAATGTGGAAGCAGTTTTATAATGTTGTAAAGTTTTACAGAACAAAGAAAGCCCTAAACCAAGACAAGTTTAAAACACATCGGTGGGTACATCAAGGGACAGTTACAGTGAGTTGGGAGAGGCTTTCCATAGACCCAAGATGCTATCTGGTGACAGACATCCTCCTTAGCGTTGGGGTTGGTGGAAGCTAGTAGTCTGCTAAGTTAATAGATGCCAAAAGGGTTTTACCTGCTAGTCACATAATGTTCCTATACAGAGGTGCACAAGGAATGGCTGTTCCTGAGGACCAGAGCTAGCCCAAGATAGGGAACTAGACTTCCGAACCTGCAATATTCCAATCTCCACAGAACTGAAATTCTAACCAGTCCACTCAGTCTCTGCAGACACGACTTCTTCTACAGTACCATGCACAAACTCATGGACATTGCACAAGAATGGCCAGATGGCTGAGGCTTAAATACATTCTTCACAAGAGAGAAAGAAGTTTAATGGGGAGCAAGGGCTTTCCTCAGGGGAAATGAATGAGCCCAAAAAACCAGACAGAGTTCACCTGGGTCTGCCAGATTTAGTTTTCTCTCCTATGGTATGCCCTGGTCTCTTAGGTTGGCAGTCTCTGTGGTTATAGGACTCACAGTTGAGTGTGAACTAGGAAACCAGTCTTCAGGTAGACATAAGAGCTCTGGAGCTGGCTTCTCCCATCACTTCTAGACAGAGGTGAGCAAGAAGCATGGGAAGTCAGAGATCATGGGGTACTTCTTTAGTTTACCATGTCAAAGTGTCAACCGTGGGTATTGTTTGCTGAGTCCCACGAACCTCGCATGTCAAGGGGTATGTTCACAGAAAAGGACTCATTGCTGGAGAGGGCGCCTTTTCAAATATGTCTTTAGCTTCTGCCTTCTGGGCAGCCACATACGACCTTCTATGAATGTCATAATTGCCATGGGTCAGTGCCAAGTTTACTAAATTTTACTTTTATCCAAAGAATGCAGGCAATGTGAGTGCTTAGTCAGCTAAAACCTCCTGCCCCTGCTTGGAGCTATGGGAAAGGGTCCCCAGGATGCAGGAAAGGAGGAGTCCCCAGGATGTGGGTTTTGTTGTTGTTGTTGTTGTTTCGTTTCATTTTGGTTTGTTTCATGTCTCCTTCATCCCTCAGCACCAGGAAAGATCTTCAGGTAGACTCAGACTCCAAGTTCCATGAAAAACCTTTGTATTCACCACCTCTACGAAGGTCACGTGACTGAGGTCGATGGGCAAGCCACAACTCAGATCTGAGGCTATGTTATTTTAATTTTCTTTACAGAAGGTAAACTGGTTTGGCAGGCCACAGTCAGGTTCCTCAGTTGATTGAAAAATTAAAGTATATGAAGGAGGCCATTCATGGTGGCAAATGCCTTTAGGTCCAGCAACCAGAAGGAAATCTATATTTCTGGAAGTTTGTGGCCAACCTATTCTACATAGTAAGTTACAGCCCAGCCAGGAATACATAGTGAGATCCTGTCTAAGAAAAGAAAGCAGAAAGGAAGAAAGGGAAAAAGGTGATCAGTGACTATAAAAATAATGATGAGTGATGCAATCCATATTCCAGAAACGTAAATGTATTGGCAAGATCGAAGAGAAAGCTGACTTGTAGCTAGCTCGCAGGTCGGTTTCTGATCTTCTCCCCCGCTTCTCAGGGCTCTGGGCTTGATAGTCAGCAATAGGTTAGTAGTGAGTCCGGGAGACAATGGGCCCAAATCACTGCCCATTTCTTCCTTTCCCATCTCCTGAGTTCACAGAAGAGTCCCCAGATCCAGGGGTCTGGCCTGGTGGGACAAACACAACCCCATCTCTTCTGGTGGGGCTGGGGAAAGTCCCTAGGAAAGATGGAGAAGCCATCAGGGAGAGCCTTTGTTTCTAGGTTGGTTTCTCACTCAGAATTGCTGCTCTCTTGGTTACCCAGGTAAGCTGCTGTCTTAGTCAGTGTTCAATGGCTGTGAAGAGACACCATGACCACAGAAACTCTTATAAAAAGGGAAACATTTAGTAGGGTCTGGCTTTCAGTTTCAGAGATTTAGTTTATTACTGTCATGGTGGGAAACATGCTGGCAGACGTGGTGCTGGAGAAGGAGCTGAGAGTTCTACATCTGGCAAACACTAAGGCAGAGATTTGATTTTGGACACCTGACCCAGGCAAAGGAAGCCCGGGTATCGAAGCAGGCAGGGGTATCGAAGCAAGCAGGCCTACCTGCTTCAGTTATGATGGGGAGCAGCAGGTGTGCCCATCCTTCCCTGTGTGGGACGTCTTCCAGCTTAACTGTCAATATCCTTGCCAGAACAATGAATCCCGAAGCATGAGTAAGGGTCTCTATTGCGGGACTTCTGGGGGCTCCTGCTGGTGATTTAACAATAGAGTCACAGAGGCACCTGTATTGTTTAAGGCTCTTGGCCCGTTTGCTGGGGCCGTCTCTCAGCTAGCCTCTAACTTAACCCAGCTTTCCCACCACTGTGTCTCTCCACGTGGCTCTCTGCTCTACCTTCTTGCTCAGCTCCCATCCCTCTGTCTAGGTCTCCTTTTCCTCTCTTCTGCCCCAGCTTCAGCTGCCAACACTTTATTGCTCAAATGCCACATTTCTTTCTCCTACAAAAAAAGCTATTACTATAGTGGGAGAGACTCCTCCCCCGTGGCAGGCTGCTGTCCTTTTTGGGAAAGTGAGGAAGCATCACATATATACATATCCTGAGCTGGAGGGGGTGGGGTGCGCAGCAATCAACAACTGAGAACACAGGACACACTTTCCTAGCCAGGTGATACAATGCATGTGGGTTACCCCAACAGACACACTGTAACAATGTCTTCCATATCTAGCCTCACAGTCCACCTTCCCCACCCTCCCCAGGTCCATCCCAACTGTTGGTCTCCTGTTCCTCCCCATAGCCACCTAGCCAGGTTCTATGTTGTCCCGGCTGCACTGTATTGCTCCTGAAGCAGATCGCTAGAGCTGTCTATTGGCTTCAAGAGGAGTCTTAGTTTTGCTTAGTTTTGTTAGCAAGCAAAAGGAGGCTGTTTCCTTGTTTCTAGTAAGGGATATCTGCACATAGCTGTGGAGGCAGCACAAAGCTGCAAAGCACCTGCTGCACAAAGTGTGAGGACCCATATGTGAGCCCCAGAACCCATGTTAAAAGGTAAGCCAAGTGTGGTAGCATATCTGTAACCTCAGATCTGGGGAGTTGGAGACAAGTGGGATATCTGGGGCTTACTGGCCAGCCAGTAGAGCCTGATCTGCAAGTCCCAGGCCATTAAGAGACTCTTTGGTAGACCCTAAGGTGGCACCTCGTGTTGTCCAATGTGCACACATATGAGGTAGATAGAAAGATTAGATATAGATATGATAGATTGATAGATGATAGACAGACAGAAAGACAGTTCTGCTATGAGAAACTAGTGGCCAAAGATACTATTGTTTTGTTGCTGTTTTTAGAGACTGGGTCTCACTATGTAGTTCTGGCTCGCCTGGAACCTGCCATGTAGACCAGGCTGACCTCACATTTATAGAGATCTGCCTACTTCTACCACCGGAGTGCTGGGATTAAAGGTGTGTACCCACATACCCAGCTGGACAAGAATTTGTAAGCATTTTCGGAAGTATATAGTTTCTACTACCCCACTTTAAGCTCCAGGTGGACTGTGCTACCAGCCACTTCTCTGGTTCCTGTGGATGAATAGATGAAACACACACACACACACACACACACACACACACACACACACACACACACACTTGCTCATTTTTAACCTGCCTTATGACTCAATAGCTGGCTTTTCTAAGCCTCCCATGGCTAGTGTGTCCTTCCCTTTACTCCTAGCTCAGCCCCCTAAATCTGCCCTCACCTTAGCTTTGTTCCTAATCTCCCACCTGCTACCTCAGGCCCAACCGGGGAAGCGGCCAATGGCCACTCCACTCGAGATCTCACATGGTTCACGGCTCTCTCTCCCTCCGTAGCATGGCGAATTCCCTTTCCTCCTCTTGTGTCTCCTAGCCTGCCTGTGAGAACCTGGATGTCCCGCCTCTTCTGCCCAGCCATTAGCCACTGGCATCTTTATTGATCGATCAAGAGCAAACTGGGGAACAGGACCTTCAGAGTTTCCTCGCAGATTCCCGGTCAAAGCATCAGAAACACCCCTACAACTCCCAATCTAATAAGTGTCCCCAATTCCAGTCACAGTTGCCTCTCTTGAAGCTTTAGGACCACGACTTTGGCATACTGACCTAAGGTTGCATCTTCAGTATTCCTCATAGCTCTGCTACTCTCGTTGTAAAGACTTATGCCTGATTTTCAGCACAGTTTGTACAGTGGGTGCAGGGGTCAGAATGAAGGGCTGATAGTGGCCATAGAGGCTCCTAGCTTTCCCAGGTTCCTACATCTGTAGTAAGTGGGGCCTGAGTGGTTCTTAGTCTGGTATCCCAAAGCCACGAGAAGCAGCCCAGCACCTACATAATGAGAATTATAATGACTGCATTCTACCAGCCAAGAGCCATGATTGACACATACCCCAAAGTTATATATGTATAAGAATCACCAGAGGGTCTTTTTAAAAAGTGTTGTCAGCTGGGTTCTCCATGTCAGTATTTTGATTTAATTGGTATGAAATGAAACCTAAAAAGGACAACTTCCTAAGCTGCCCCATTGATATTGCTTTTCTTTGTTAATTTATTTGTTTTGAGCTATGTAATGCTGACAAGCCTTGAACTCACTATGTCATCTACTCTGACCTGGAGTCCTTGTCTCTTCCTGCCTCTGCCTCCCTGTTTCTGGGATTACAATGCATGGCACCACGGGTCTCAACCCACGATTTTACTGTGTCATAGTCTGGAAACCGTAAGGTGTCTCAGCTTCTATCTGTGCTGCATCAAAGCTGAGAATGGACTAAGGCTTTGTTGATGCCACAGTACTTGAGGATTATTAGTAGTTCATTTATCATCAGCAACGAGACGCTGTGCCTTCTGGCACATTGGCAATTCAACTTCAAATCCCCTTCCAAGGCTCTGGTTTCTAGGACAACTCTTGTGCTTGTTGTTTGAAGTGCGCTGGTTGGTTTTTGTCAACTTGACACAAAACCTAGACATCTCTGGGAAGAGGGATCTTAACTGAGAAAAATACTTCCATCAGCCTGGTTTGTAGGCAAGTCTGTGAGGTGTGGTCTTGGTCAATGGTTGATGTGAGAGGGCCTGGAGTACTATAGTCCTGGGTGCTGTAAGAAGGCAGGCTGAGCAAGTCCTGAGGTGCAAGCTCCTGAGTGGCACTGCTCCTGGCTTGTGCATCCAGTCCTGCCTTCTTGGCTTCTCTCAGTGATGGATGGGCTGTGAGGGGGGCAGTGAGGGAAAGAAAGCCTTTCTTTGCCTAGATGCTTTGGTCATGGTGCTTTATCACAGCAGTAGAAAACAAACGGCTGAGCAAACCCTTACATTGTAAGGCGGGGGACCGGGTGCTGTGGAATTCCAGGCAATCAAGAGCAAAGAAAGGAGATGAAGAATTAGAGAGGGGTGGGGGAGGGGGGAGAGAGAAGGGGAGGGGGAGGGGGAGAGGGAGAGTCCAAATATAAGAAAGTTCTGATAAGCTGCCAACAGTTTTATGAGCTATTAATTCAGCCTTACATGATGTCCTCGGAGACAGCATATGATATTACCAGTCCCTCTAGTGGATGAAGGTAGATTTTATCTTCTCCCTCCCATATCCCTGTAGCTGTCTTTACAAATAATCTACCACAAGCATCATCACGTTATGCTTACAGGCAGGTCTCTTGGTCCACAGTTATGATGAAGGTGGGAGCAGCCATCTGGCTCCAAGATGGCTGGGATATCACAAGCGGATGCTAGAACCACCAAAAAACCAAGGGCAAGCCTTGGGTCTCGGGGGCCAACCTGCCTTCAGAGGACACATGTTTACAGTTGTTCCAAATACTTGCATGATAGAGGATACAGCTATCTCAGAGAACACTGTGACAATATTGAATAAAACTGAAGATGTGGGGCTGGAGAGATGGCTCAGCGGTTAAGAGCACTGGCTGCTTGCTCTTCCAGAGGTCCTGAGTTCAAATCCCAGTAACCACATGGTGGGATGTAATGGGATCCAATGCCCTCTTCTGGTGTGTCTGAAGACAGCTACAGTGTACTCATATAAATGAAATTAACAATTAAAAAAAAAAAGCACTGAAAATGTGTCTATTTCTCCCAGGTTTACCCTCCTACCCATGTGCCCCCACCCCATCCCCCGGGGCGGGGGCACTAAATCCAATTTGTGTCATTCATATACTCATTGGAGCATGGTCAAACTCTCAGCCGCCAGCCCCTTAAAGAAAATGAGTGAGTCCCCCACTCTGCACCCCAGAAACCATTAGCTGGGAAGATCTACACGTTAGCATCTCTATCACAATTTTTAAGGACTCTCTTCAATAGTTTCATGTCCAGACTGTTTCTTTTTCCTTTTCCTTTTTCTTTCTTTTCTTTTCTTTTCTTTTCTTTTCTTTTCTTTCCTTTCCTTTCCTTTCCTTTCCTTTCCTTTTCTTTTCTTTTCTTTTCTTTTCCTTTCTTTTCTTCTTTCTTTCTTTCTTTTTTTTTAAATTATGTGGGAGTTGGCATAGAAGCTTTCAACATCTCTCTTTCTAAGGCATGAGTCTGCAGTTATCTGGACATCGCAAAACAAGCTTCCTTGTCCACAGCAGCAGGGTCGGCTCAGATCATGGGCACCAACATGATTTACGTGGACAGCATAGATTCTGGAAGTCTTTTGAGAAGACTTAACCTAGAAAATGAAACATTCTTCTTCTTGGAGGAGAACCTGCATGAACTCCGCGCTGCTGCGTACCACCTTGCCCTTGGTGCTGTCCACTCTACCCGAAAGGCCGGCTCCATCGTGTCTGTAGCCCTTGGGCAGAGTTGTGCCCGCCTCCTGCTCTTCTTTCCTGAGGCATGGCAGCAGTAGCTGCAGCAGCAGCAGAGCTCCACACACACCATGGGCTGAGCCTGCAATCTGAGCAGTGGCATCGTCTTAACTGTGGACGATGGGTGAGGTGGGCCTGGTCGTGGCCCCAACCCCTCAGTGGCCGGAGGGCCTGCTCTACTCGATAACGTGTGCGTTTGTCCAGCTGCCCTGATCTTAGAGATGAGAAAGGGAAAATTTACCACTCCATCAGCACATCCACTGCCTTGGGAAGGACTCTTCTTGGACCCACTCGAATCTCCTATTCATATTTGGAACTACTAAGGCTAAAGAAGAGGGTGTTATTATGGCCAAGGGCTCGTGCCGTGTGGTATCATCAGCTCGTAAAGAAAGACAGTGTGCTGTTAACCTGAGGGAAGAAACGGGGCAGGCTGGGAACAACTTCGAAGAGTCTACCCAATGAATGAATGCTGGAAAACCCGGATTCTCCCAAGTCTCCTGGGCAGCACAGAGGCATCTCCAGTGAAGCTTGTCCTGTCTGCTGCCAGCCACACCATTCCCAGGATGTGTGTGGATGGCATGCGAGGTAGGGACAGCCTCAGGCAGCAGAATGATAGAGGCCTTTGCAGCTGTGGAGGTCTGGGGTGAGGAGTGTCTGGGGGCTTTAGCTTAGACTGTTCCTTGGCTTCCCAGTGGCACTCTCTTTCGTTGTCTGACTGCTTTCCCTCCTCTGCCTTCTTTCTAAAGGTCGCGGCCTTCATGCTTTAACCTTTCCCAGTGGTGGCTAAATAGATTCCTGGTTTCAGAGCGCTTGAGTCTCGGGATGGAAGAGCAAGGAATGGCAAAACTTAGGTATTAATCCTCGCTGAGAAGCCAGGGCCAAAAAGGGGGAGTGGGTGGGTAGGGGAGTGGGGTTGGGTGGGTATGGGGGACTTTTGGTATAGCATTGGAAGTGTAAATGAGCTAAATACCTAATAAAAAATGGAAAAAAAAAGTTCTACTACCCATTTAGATTTTAACACATTTGGGGAGCTTAGGACTTCATAAAGTCATTTTAAAATGTCATGTTACTCTTGTAGTTGATGGTGAATTGGAAATATGTAACTTCACAATTCACGATTAAATGTTTTTAGCAGATTGGAAGTAGAAAGAAGATATTCTTAGCCTGATAAGTAATATTTCAGCAAACGTAATGATAGAATACCAAGACTACTTTCTTTGTGAGCCAATCAAATGGTGGATGGTAGAGGCTGGGTTTCTTCTCAGGAGAGAAGGAAATTACACAGAGAAGCTCAAAATGCACTAGACAGCGGTATAAACCAAGGTTGTGCTTATAGCCAGAGACAGGCAGCAGAATGATAGAGGCCTTTGCAGCTGTGGAGGTCTGGGGTGAGGAGTGTCTGGGGGCTTTAGCTTAGACTGTTCCTTGGCTTCCCAGTGGCACTCTCTTTCGTTGTCTGACTGCTTTCCCTCCTCTGCCTTCTTTCTAAAGGTCGCGGCCTTCATGCTTTAACCTTTCCCAGTGGTGGCTAAATAGATTCCTGGTTTCAGAGCGCTTGAGTCTCGGGATGGAAGAGCAAGGAATGGCAAAACTTAGGTATTAATCCTCGCTGAGAAGCCAGGGCCAAAAAGGGCCTGGTTGCGCTTAGTAATATTCAGATGAATAGAGACAGACACAACTGTAGGTTCTCATACTTGCATGACTAAGCATCACATGTCTTCTCCTTCTCCATCTCCATCTCCTTCTCCTTCTCCTTCTCCTTCTCCTTCTCCTTCTCCTTCTCCTTCTCCTTCTCCTTCTCCTTCTCCTTCTCCTTCTCCTTCTTTGGGTTTCTCTGTGTAGCCTTTGGCTGTCCTAGAATTCACTCTGGCTGGCCTCAAACTCAGAAATCCGCCTGCCCCTGCCTCTCAAGTGCTGGGATTAAAGGCGTGTGCCACCACTGCCCAAATTGCATTATGTGTATTCTTAGTTCTTCTGCTGAAAGGCCAGGGACAATGATATTCTGGTCCCAGTGTGCACGCCTCACACAGTCCTTGGCTTCCAAATTGAGAAGTGGGCAGTTTGGGCTCTAGGACAGGGGAAGCACGGATGGACCTAGAACATGTTCTATTGTAAAACAAAGAAATAGAAGACAGCATGCCAGAGGGGCAGCCAACCCAGAGAGCTCCATGCTGGGACAACTGGAGCAAAATAATGAATAGCATGGTATAGTAACACACATACACACACACACACACACACACACACACACACACACACACAGGGGGCGGGGTTGGAACAGAATAGAGAGGGTATTGAAGAGATAGCGTTCCTTTAGAGAGCTGTGGCAAGGACAGCCTTGGATCAGTGGTCAAGGTTAACGTCACTAGGGAAAGCCAGAGCAGTGTAAGCCTTCTGACAAGGCTCGAGAGAAGGGCACTGACCTCTCTGGTATTCATCTTAAAAACCACAACCTCAGCTTATTCATGGGGAAAAGAGTGAAGTTTTGTGACAGTCTAGAGAAGAGCTGACAAGACTCCAGTTCATGAAAAGCAAAGGAAGAGCAACAGATTGCCACCGACCACTAAGGATTCGTGATGACAAAGTGGCTACCCCGATTGGACCCCTAAGGAGATCTGAATGAAGGCGAGTGTTTAGCTGGTGCTGATATCCCAGTACTGTGTCTTGTAATATGATAGCCACGGGGAGACTGGGTGGGGTGTAAATGAGAACTTTTATTAGTCTATAAATGCTCCAAAATAAAAAATGCTTATGTCAAAATGTCCTTAAGCAAAGCAAGTAAAGAAACTCCGAGTGCTCGGGAAGCTGGGGCAAAAGGAACCTAAGTTCCAGGCTAGCCTGAGCTACAAAGGGAGTTCCAGGTTAGCCTGAGCTACAAATAGAGTTCCAGGTTAGCCTGGGTTACATAATGAAACCTACCCCCAAAAAGAGAGGGTTTTTTTCCCCTCTAAAATTAAGATGGGGGAAGGATAACGTGAGGGTGCTGTAAGAAAACTAAAGCAAACGAGGGAGCCATAGCTCAGAGGCAGAAGAGTTGCCCCGCACGAGTGCAAGCCCTGAGGTCAATCCCTGGCAATGCAAAAAGTGAGAAGGAAAGAAGAGAAAAAGAAACAAGTTTACTGGGATCAAAAAGAGAAAGCCCAAAGCGGTTGTCACTTATGTTATCTCTAGAAATAATAGTTTGAGAAATTGGCATTATTAAGAGGGGCATAGTGGCATAAACCGTTAGCCCTAGCACTCTGGAGGCAGAGGCAGGCTGATCTGTAAGTTTGAGGCCAGCCTGATCTACAAAGCAGGTTCCAGGACAGCCAGGGTTACACAGAAAAACCCTGACTTGAAAAAAAAAAAAAAAAAAAAAAGAGAGAAGAAAAAAGAATTTAGCATTATTTAATATGATAGTAGAAAAACTATTAAAATTAATTTTTAGTTAATACTTATCAAAACACTCATAAGACACACATGAATATTTGCTTGCATGCCTGTAATAACAATAAAAGGGCAGGAACCACAACCTCGATTGCACTTTCCATTTTAAAACTATATTTTATTTCTAAGTCAACTGAAGTTTTCCTCGTTCTTAATAGAAAAACTCAAAATTTGGTACAGAAAATTCTAAAGAAAATTTGGATAAATAGGAAAGTACACACTGTTCATGGCTGGGAAAGCCACGCCCTGAATGTATCAGTTTTCCAGGAGTTACTATGTAACTTGGTGGCTGTTCCTTCACAATCCCATTCAACTTTATTGTGGGCCTTTCCTTCTCCCGCCATGGGAAACAGCACACAGTTGAAACAGCCTGGCCTGGGATCTGGGTCCCAGCACGGCAGGGGATGAGCAGGTTAAGTCTACAGTTTGGGCTTTGACAGGGCTGGGCTTTGATATCAGCAGGGCTCAATGGTTTTAACTGAGCTGCAAAGGAGAAATTAGGCCTTGCTGATTCTCTTGCTCCAGAACCAAAGCCTCTTCCTGCCTGGCTGCGCTCTGGCCAGCGCGGACATCATAAATAACGCCCGCACCAGTGGAAAAAAATGCCTCCATTCAGTTCCGTGAGTCTTTAACTCAGTTTTCTCCATCACCCCAGCACTGGGGATAGAGTCCCGAGGAAAATGTAACTCTCTGAAATGAATGTGCATCTCATGCTCTTACAATATGGAAAAGCGGGCTCACTGAAACTCACGGGCGAGCAAGCACTCGCGGCCGGCTTCCCCCTGGACACGAGGTATGGAAAGACATCCAGGGAGAGGCTAGCTGGAAGATGATGCTGTCAGGGCTGGAGTAGCTGCTTATGGCTGGCCACTCACACCTAGAGAAGCCACATTTCCTGAGCAAGGTCAGCCAGCTTCTCCATGATTTGAAGTCTACAGGAAGCTCCATGCGTGACACAGCTCAGTTAAGGAGACAATTCCCTCATACTGCATCCGTGGCCCACAATGCCTCCTTAATATGCAAACTGTTTTATGTTTTTTGAACCATAGTACCCTGTGATTACTACAGCTTAAAAAGGTGGGGATTATGTTATTTGGTAGGCAGGAAGCAGAGCCACATAACTAGTAAGCACAGAAGCCCAAATTCAATGACATTAAAAATGAAATCTGTCCTGACCTATCCAGTCTTTGAGCAAACCCCATGTCCATACTTTCCTGGCAGTTCTGCCCTAAGCCCCTGCCTGCTCTGACCCCTTCAAGCTGAAGTCCAGACATCGTCAGGATGTCAGGCAGAGGCAATTATCTTAACGAAGACACAGGCAGGATCTTCCTATAACTTAATTAAATCACCACACCCCCAATAATGAGAAGAGGAGTCTCCCCAAACCAGGAATTTCAAGGTCAGACAGTGACCCCTCTCCATACACCCGAAGGTCCATGCATTGTGCTACCTTCTGGTCAGCCCACTGCTGACATCTTGTGGTGGAGAAACAGAGCCCTGTTCATTTCCTAGTTCATATCAAGCCAAGGGGCCAAACTGTTGGGAAACTGCCAGATACACCCTACCCCCAGCCCCTTCCAAGATCCCCTTGCAAAACCTGCAGCTGAATCCACAGTGCTAAGATTGTTGACAGCTGGTGACCCCACCCCAAATTCCTGTGGGCTTTGCTGAATTTCCTCTGGACTGGAGTTACCCAGCTCCTGCCAAGCCAGGGCAGCAGTCACACGCCCTCTAGGTGGCACCTGTTGTCCGAAGGAGGCGCTCACACATACAGCCCTCTCCAAAGAATGGACATCGGAAATAAGGATTTACCCTATACAAGTCGGCCTGAGCTAGACACTTCAGTGGTCGGTCTACTTGGGGACACTGTTTCTGCAGCCATGGGAAGTGAGTGGGCTAGAGAAGGAGGTCATAGGTCATGTGGCAAGTGGCCTTCGGTAAATGCTATTAAGGTAAATGACACTTTAAAGGCAGAAGTCACCAAGGGACTTGTTTGGTGGCAGCAAAGTAGCACTTGCAATTCTGAGGAGGCCCCCTAGTCAGAGGAAAGGGGCACCTGCTGTCTGAATAGAGGGTTCTGCTCAGCTCAGGCATCTGACGGCGGTGCCTTGCGGTTTTAAAATCTGGCGGGCAAGAATTTCAGCTCAAGGTACCTTTAATATTATTCTGAGTGGGGATCCCCAGCATGGCTGTGACTAATTAATTAACCTTGTAAGAATTCGGGGTGGGTCTATTGGAAAGCATCATTAGAGCCAGGGGTTCAGAAGCACGTTCCCACCCAGCAAATAAAATGTTCTAGATTTCTTACAGTGTGGACTGCAAACATTCTTATATCGTGAGCACATGGTCTTATTAAAGGGTGCAGAGTATTGTTGGTGGTCTGAGGCAAGGAGATGTGTACTTCCACCCGTTTGAACAATCACAAAACAAAGTGGCAAAGGGTCTAACTGGAACCTGTTGTGTAGTTCTCTCCGATCACGGACAGAGATCTTTGCTCCGAAGGAGCCTGAAGCTCTGCTTACAATGGATACAAAATAAACGGAAACGAGGGTAACGAGGATGGTGGAACCTTGCGCACCTCGTGAGCAGCACGTGACCAAGCCTTGGTCCCAGGGAAGGCGGAGCCCCGCCCTTACAGCCCAGCCAGCTCTGTAAGAGGAGAAGGCTACTCTGAGGACTAGCCTGCGGTTTTCATTTGATCCAAAAATGGATCCAAAGCTCTGGTAATCTCATCCTGTCCTTCCAAAGAAGTAAGAGGTCAGGTCCTCAGACAGGGAACGCCCAAGGGGTTCCTGGGCACGCACCACAGCAGGCCCGCAGGGAGGGCTCTGGAAGCCACAGGGCAGGGAGTACCCACAAAAGCTGACCCAGAGTTTGTGTCAGAAAATTACTTTCTTAATAACAGACTTTTAAAAACAAACATAATTTTCCTTCTTATTTCTGTCTCTTTTTCCTTTCCATTTTCTTGAAGCTGTTTCTTTGTTTCGCCTTTTGTTGGTTAGAGCTTACTGAGATAAGTCCCGCTTTGTATATAGCTCAGACTGGCATCATCGTGAGTTCCAGAACAGCGAGGTCTATGTAGAGAGAGATCTTGTCAGAAATAAATAAATTGAATAAGTAGCTAGGTGGGGTGGTGTTCTGTGAGTTAAAGGCCAGCCTGGCTTACATACTGAATTCCAGGACAGTCAGAGCTATGTAATAGAGAGACCCCTTCTTAGAAACAAAAGAAAACAACAACAACTGAGTTGATACACAAAGCCAGGTGCCCTGGTCTGTGATCCCAGCCCTAGAGAGGCTAGAACGGGGGCCTCTAAGCATGTCTCAGCCTGGGCTATACAAGAAGACTCTGTCTCAAAACAAGAGCAATAGAATTTAAATAATTATATGAAAAAAGAAAAGTAGGGGCCAGCGAGATTGGCTGAGCAGGTAAAGGCACTTGTCGCATAAGCCTGGTGACCAGAGTTCAATTCCTACAATCCACATAAAGGTGGAAGGAGCTGACTCATCAAAGGTGACCTCTGGCTTTTACACATACACTCTGACTTGTGTGCATGTGTTCACGCACTCCTAAATAAAAGAAAAAAAATAAAGTCATACACACATATTATATTTCAATTATTTTCCTACATTGCATTAGCATCTATGGTCTTTTATTATATCTGAATATGACATAATGGCATGTCACTGCACAATGTCCTCAGACAGCCTGAAATCCAACATGGTAGATACTCATCATGGCTAAAGTGCCGGGAATTTTAATATGATTAAACTTAGAAGTGTATCGCGTCTGGACTAGATGGTACAGCTATTCAGAGCATGAGGAGGATCCAGGTTTGAATTCTTAGAACCCTGTGGTGCCTCTCAACCCTCTGTAACCCAAGTCCAGGGTATCTGGTGCCCTCTTCTGGCTGCTGTAGGTACTGCATGTATGCAGTACAAAGACACATATGTAAGGAAACTGCCTCTTACATAAACTGAAAAGTGCATCCTATCTGTGTTGGTGTATTGTGACTAGCCCAGATGTTTCAGGAACTACTCTGCTAGCATTTGGAAATCATCGCCTGATTTAGAAGTCACTCGTGCCGTTGATGAATGTGCCAAGTTTCAACCTGCGCATTCAAGGTTTCCTTTTAACCCATACATTAACGTTTAAGGAGGCATTACTCAACATTTATGTCTGAGCCATACTCCATCACCGTTTGCAGCCAGGCACAGTTCCAAGAGCTCAGCAAAAATCAACAAGTTGCTTCAGGGAGAGCTGAATGGGCTCTGTGAAATTTAGAACAAAGAATGTTGGTATTTTATTATTATTTCTAAAAGCAAGCGCTATACATCCTGTATTATGGCAGTGTTTATAATACACACATGTGCACATGTCTATGTGTTTTGCCCCACAGAGGCCACAGTTGAGCATTTCCTTTTATCTGACTATAAACATTTAACATTATATTATTCGACATTATGTCAGAACCACATTCTTTCTCCCGCATTGTTTGCCAGGCACCCCTACATCCATGGAACACAGCTCATACCCACCAAAGCAGCAAATACTATGGTTGTTTAAATTGCCAAGAGGGGTGGGTGAAAGGAGCAAAGAATTGAGGGCCCGTGACACTGCCAGTCACATTTTATCTGCTACTGCTAAATGGTGAGTTTACCTGGTGTCAGCAGCGAGGGCACTGGGCGGTGTGAACAGTCCAGGAGGGCTTTCTGACTCTCAGATGTCATCGCATGTACACATAAGTAAGGAACCATCTTGAATGAAGGACGGCACCACAAGAGGATTTGACAATGGGAATGCACCCACCTAGGGACGTTTGCAATGTCATCTATGAGACGGAAGGTGGATCTGAAATGCTGGTATATTTTTTGATGGAGGTTGCTCGGCATGTAGGCAGCCAGGCAGAAAGGAGAAGACTCACCCAGAAAGGATGTCTTCCTAGCCAGGCCTCTTTGAGATGGCGCGACACCGTTCTGCCTGTTGCCATGGCAGTGAATACGATGCTGTAATGATGCTCCTTACTACTGCTGCCCTGAGGTCCCCAGCTCATGCCCCGCTCCTCTGCATCCAGCTTCTGCTACTCCATGAAGCAGCTCCAGCCCTGAATTCTCCCAGGAGGCAGGACACAGCTCTCCCACTGGCTTCATCACCCAAGTGGAGGCTGCAGCGTGCTGACCCACACATAATAGGAACCACTTCAGCGCTGAGAGCTCCTTGGTAGCCTCCTCGGTGTTGGGTAGAAAATGGTTAATCAGGGAGGGTCCTGAGCTCCCACATCTGATTAATTACACGGCACAGGAAGCATAGGGCTCGACTCTGCTCCATGGGGAAATCCATTTTCAATTCTGACCTCAATATGGAAGTTAGTCTTCTGGCCAAAAGCAGGGTACAACCTCCCAACCCTTGAAGCACAGCAAAATCCAGAGCCATGGGCAGAGCATCGCCTGGGACAGCGCAGGTATCCTGAGGGAGGATGTGTGTCTAAGAGGTGCCGGGAGGTGGCCCTATGCAGATCCCCACTGGGAAGCAGAGGACGAGCAGGAATGAGAGCCTGATGCCTGGTGGGGAGCAGGACTAGTGGACCCAGAGAAGGACAGCAGACACTGGGAGAGTCCAAGCCAGGCACGGCGGCGCAGCCTGCTAGTCGAAACTATCTAGGAAGCTGAGGGAGGGTGGCAGGTTCAAAGCTTGCCTGGACCACGTAGTAAAACTGTATCACAAAAATAAAATAAAATAACTCAAATTAAAAGAAGAAAGGGGTTACAAATCTGTGGTAGAGCATTTGTCTGCTGTGCATGATCTCCAGGCTCAGGGGGATAACAACCTTGGGGGGTTCAGGCATACCAGCCCACACCACCAGCAGTGTCACCAGCAAGGAGCATGGGGACAGAAGGTGCCTGGGAATAGTCCAGTGGGCTTTTGTTTTTCATTATAGTCTGTATTTTTATTTTGAGATGCTATTCTTTTAAGCCACACACATGGGGATTTTTTATTCAATTTTTCTTTTTTCTTTCTCCTTTTCTTTTCTTGAGTTCCAATTTGAAAAGCCCTACTGGAAATAGTTGTAGATTGATAACTGGACCAGAAAGACCCTGAAATCATTATGGTTAGACTTGGAATTCCATACTTACGGTGAGCAGCCCCTTCCCTTCCTATGCTATAGGGTGAGATCTTCGAAATATGTTTCCACCTAAGTGTGAGACACACGTTCACGTGTTCTTTTCTGACCCAACTAGGAAGCCCCAAGGCATTCACATCTAAGAGTACCCATGTAGGTTACAATGGTGATGGCGAGCTGAAGATGCAATGGTGACCTGAGGACGGGAGGCCATCGGCAGAGCAGCCACTCTTAAGGGGTTACCATGGAGACATGGAGACAAGATGCTGTTACTGGGAGGATGTCTGAAGCAGAAACAAAGAGATAGAGAGATACCTCCCCCCAAGCCTCTCATTGACTGAGCTCAAGTCACCTGGCCACACAGTGGGGGGAAAGATGAGCGACAGAGCCAAGGACGCACAGTTCCAGAGCCATCACGCTCTTGACTGATCCCAGAAGTAACCTCAGTGATAGTTATTAGAATCTGCCTATCCCTGATGGAGAATTAGAGCCTTGAAGACGTGACAGACCTCCAGAGCCAACGACACAGCGGTAATTGGTGGAGCTAAGACACGAGAACTAGCCTTTCCATCGGTCCACCTTGCTCTGTCTGTTCTCCTGCCTTGGCCTCGCCATGCTATAGAGTTCAGGGACTTCTAAGGAGACAACATGGCACTTCAAAGCTGGTTCGATGGTAGGGCTTTCTCAACCCACTGTTCCTTCCCATGCCAGGAACCAGTCAGGGTGCCACATGGTGTTCTGGCACCAGGGGCTGTCATTATAGGCCTGGACCATCAGTCAGGGAGGTGGGCTTGTGGAAGGCCTACCCCAACCTCCCTGAGCCTACATTAGAGGCCTCTGCATGCTCTTCAGAAGGACAGAGCAATGGGCCAGAATGTGGGCTATGCCAGCTCATTATCTGGGTTTCCTTCTGCTCTCTGGTAGGCCCAGCCTTGCTGGACAGCCTGCATTCTGTGTTCTGGTATCAAATGGCCCAATTCCTCCTCTCAGTGGGACTGGCATTCAGTTGATTCTCAGGCTTCCATTTGGCTCATAAAACACAAACATCTGCTGGGGTTCTGGTTGGCCTGCAGAAGGCTTCAGAGCCGAGAGGGATGGAGAAGAGGTTAGGAGAGGCAGAGAGGCAGGAGAGTTAATTAGACACTGAGGGGTGGGGGAGCCTTAGTGGAGCCAGGGCGCTGGGTAGCTCAACCCCTGCCACCCAGTTCCTAGGCAGAAGAAGAGGAACTTTCATGGGTTACACTGGAACCTGCCTGCGTCGCTCAGCTGCCTCCCAACTGTTCTTTTTCTCACCAGTTGGCTATTATTTTCTAACGAGTTTTGATAATTACTTTATCAATCAAGAAAGATTAAACAAAAGCCTAAAAATACAGCTGAGTGAGTTGCTGGAGCCAACCCATCTCCAATACTCCGGTTTGGGGGATCTTTATTATAGATGATTGTAAGCAAAACGGTCCACTCCTCTCTCACAGCCAGTTCAGTAGTGTACAGCAGTCCAGCAATCCATTCTATCCACCTTGCCCTTGGTAAGAGTCAAGGGACTCCTGGAAGGTTAGGCTGGGTCAGCTATGCAAAAATACCTCCCTGTCCAGCCTCCTTATTAGAAGGACTCTCCATCTTTGCTTTGCTTACGTAATCAACAAATTACTGGGTCAAGAGTTGAGAGAACACAGCATCACGTGCTTCCCTCAGAACACAGGAATACAGGGAGAATTTGTTCTATTGGAACGGTTTAGGAAGAAAAAGTGCCCATTACTGAATGATAGCTCGCAGTTCAGAAGCCAAATGTTGTCTAGTTATGGCCTCTGAGTGACTGGACAGAAACCGGCTCGTTAACCTCTTCGAATGTGTCACAGAGGGGTCCCAGACCACCCATGCTTGGCCGATGGGAGATGGGGAGAAGGCGAGCCCCAGGGAAAAGCCCAGGTACTGCGTCAGGGAAGGCACTGCCTGTCTTGGTTTGAGCCTAAGTCCTAAATCTGTGACTCGGGACTGAGAAGTCATTAACGGAAATCAGTCCAGTGATGTGTGGACTTCTGCCTTGCCCCTTCCCGAGTTTGCACCTCCCTGCCAAGAGGGGCGTGGAGCTTTGCACCAATGAAGAGCAGCACGGGGCTGACTGCAATGACTGTTCCCCACACCCCATAACAGATACCGTAGGGACCTCAGACCTGAAGGAAACCATCCAAATTATGGCTGCTCATGTAAAAGCCATCAGGAGACTGAGGAAACGATTCTCCATATGGCACCCCGAAGCGTCCAAAAGCTATAGAGAAAGGCACTTGGAAGGAGCGCTTCCCTCTCGGGAGACAAGGAAGGTGGAAGGAAGACAAGCATCTGTGGCAACCTGGAAAAGACACTCCTCTCGGTACCCTCCCCCTCGCATCCCCAGGGGTGGCCTGGAGGATCAGTCTGTGACAGCCTGGGGCCGCAGGGTCACTGCCGCTGGCTGCACAGGCTTTTCCATCAACCGGGCTTATGTTTTCTAGCAGAAATGAACTCTACAGTTACATTGTGTGGAGGCTTCAGGACACACTTTGCCAAATGGAAAAACATTTGGAGGTTGGGGAAAATATCTTGCACATAAATTACTGAAGGCGCAGAGAATCTAAACGAGGGTTGAAATCAGAAGCCAAGGAAAAGCCAGAAGGATGCCAAAGTTAAAAAAAAAAAGGGGGAGCGGGGTGGGGGGAGGGCAGGGATCGGGCAATGGGGAGTCGGTGTAATGACTTCTCTTAATGACTCGCCCTTCTCTCCAAGGGCGAGTTTGTAACCAGCACTGGAGCCTGAGTATCGGGAAAGAGTCTCTAAATGGTGAGGTCAAATCCATTTTTCATCGTTCTGAATGGATTCTGCATTGGTTATTATGCCTTGCCCACCAGAAAGAACGAAGTACAGAAAGCTGAGTGTCTTTTACTGTGGCAAAGGCCAGCTACACACTTGTTAATATCCTGATTCATGACATTGAAGAGATGGAAGAAGGGCTCTCTCTCCTCTCTCTCTCTCTCTCTCTCTCTCTCTCTCTCTCTCTCTCTCTCTCTCTCCCCTCTCTCTCTTTCTCTCTCTCTCTCTGGTGGAAACTATTAAAACAGAGGCAGACCAGGAAGTTTGTGATAAAGAAAAGCCAGGCTCTAGTCTGACATACAATCCCTTTCTTGGCTTAAGTAAACTTGCGCCTTCAAGGCCTGCCATCGGCAGAGCCGGGCTCACATTTCACCACTAAATCTGAGTCAACAATCTCTAATCTGGACACTGGGTTCGGAATCCAGGCTCAGGTTGCACTTGGAAGCTGACAGCAGGGACGAGAGTAGAGAAAAATATGGCCTTTGTTTCTGGTTTGATCGTCCCCACCGAGTGAGCTGAGGTCATGTGTCGTTTGCTGTCATCAACAAGATAAAAGTTTGCACCTCTTTGGCCCGACAACGTCTCTGCTGCCATTTATGTGAAGGCCAAGGCGTTCTGCCTGCCCATTGGAGGGCCAAGTTTGTGGAGAGCTTGGATTTGAAGCCCTTTTCATCTTTCTGACATGTGATACCGTGACAGAGGCAGCCCTCTCGGGGTTGCTATGCAGATATACAATTTCTGAAAAGTGACACCCGGAAAACGAAAACCCGGGGCTGGGTTAGCATTTCACAAAGAACAGAGCTAAAAATGTGCGGTAGTTAGGTTAAAAAGCTAAAAATGGAGGGGAGGCAGGAAAAGGGGGGGGGGGAATTAAAGTTTCATAAAAACAAACTTTAAAAAGATCAATATGTATGAAAGTATCTTATTGTGTGTCTGGCCTTCGGACCTGCGCTCTAATCCAACCTCAACCTGTGAAGGGTACACGAGGCTTAAACAGGGACGGCTGAGGGCCTGGTTCTGGGGTACTTCTGAACAGGTTGATAAAAGGGCTTCCATTGGGTCCTGCGGTTTCCTAAAACTCTTTCCCCCTACTGTATCTGTTTCAATGTGTCTACTTTGTAACAATCCATCCCTTTTGTTTAAGCCTGGAAAGAATGCAACCCCGGCTACC
The DNA here is from genome assembly GCF_000001635.26 of Mus musculus. NCBI lineage: Eukaryota > Metazoa > Chordata > Mammalia > Rodentia > Muridae > Mus > Mus musculus. The sequence goes on from NC_000076.6 coordinate 42,996,337, forward strand.
ATTCTGAGGTTGGCCTGCTTTGCCCACGGTTGACTTTCCCCCCTTGCCTTAGGAAGGCCAGAGGCCTACTTCCAGAGCTCACTCACCCACAACCTGCCCTTTCCTAAAAAGCCTTTCCCCCAAGCATTTGCAACAGCCTAAGGAAGAATGGTGTCATATGGAACATTCAAAGGAAGTATGTATGTTTACATGAGACTTGGGAGAAATTTAAGATTTTTTTGTTTGTTTTTGTTTTGTTTTTCCTTTTTTATCCTCAAAATCCAATGCTCTCTGCCCTTAGAAACTCATACATGCTGTTCCTGTGTCCTCTGTGAGCTGGCTTTGTGGCTGGGATCACCAGCACTCCCCACCCCCCTCCCCCACCACCTGTCCTGCCAGTCCCCCACCCCCTCCAACTCAAATTACCTGGACTTCTCAAGAGCTCCATCCTCAAGAAGTCACAAGGAAGCTGAGACCAGGGGCATTAGAAAGGAGAAGAGAACAGAGGGTCTACAGAGGTCAGTCCATGGCCCAGACTGAGGCTGGTGGCCGTCAGAGGGGACAGGAACCTACTGATCAAGCCAGTCAGTCCACACACATCAGACACTTGCTTCACGAGTCAAGGCTAGCTGCAGGCAAGCAGTGATCGGAAGTCAATACAGCAGAGAGCTGTGGGGGAGTCTCCCGGAGCATTCCGATGTATTGGCTTAGGAAACTGGTCATGTCTGCAAAGCAGAGTCCTCATTTGAAAAAAGAATTTTCCGTGTGTGTCTCAGGTAAGAAGATGGAGGTATTTGCCTTTTCTGTCACTCAGGATGAGGGATTACTTTTCCATCCTCTGCATCAGCCCCCAGGGGTGATACTTCAGTTATTCTGGAAAAAGAGGCGGTGTCCATGAAAGTAATTGTTGTAAAAGGCTTGGTCACACGAATGCTCATGTGTGCAGAAACTCTCCCTTCCCCAAAAGAATGACCCAGTGTGAGCATGCTGGAAAGGTCCAGGTGCTCTACTGCCTCAGTGTGGTTCTGTGTTCAGCACCACGTCTCTCTTGTGTGCTCAGCCTGAGAAGTGAGGGTGATGGTACCTACCTCAGGTCTAACAACACTCAGGCAATTAGCAAGCCTTAGATGTACCTTCACTAAAAGTTGAGGGGAGTGGCCCCTGATTCTTGGAGACTTCCTGCTAGAAATGAGAGGTTTACTCACTGTCACAAGACTAGCTGCAGGCTGAAGTTTAATCACCAGAGATGGATCCCATTGGCTGGTTTTGAGTAAACTGGGTGATGAACTGAGCTGTGGCCACTACACTTGGGACACAGGGCTCAGACCTGGGCTGTCTCACCCTGCTCGGGCTATAGTTTCCTCGCCCAGAAACAAGGCTCACACTGAGAATGGACCAAGCTGGTCTCAGTGACTGTGGTAGTGTCAGGCACACAGAAGTCTTACCATTTGTCCATCTGTTCAGTTTCTTGGTTGCCTGGTTGACATAGCCTCATTGTGATCCTGCCCTACTGGCTGCTGGCCTTGACCCAGTCGTGACGTGCCATGGAAGAAACCCTAGTTTGAAAAAAACAGACAGGAGTCTGTTCCGGGTAAACCACTCTTCCTGTTCCAGGAAATATGACATGAATAACCAAGTGACAGTGAATGCCTGTCACTTCTCACTCATTTTCTGAGTTGTTAGTAGAGCCATAATGCCTGTACCTCAGACAGTACCAGGACAGCCACATATTTGGTCTTGTTGAGCCAGGTATCAGGAAAAGAAGCTCTGATTTTTTTTCCCCTCCCCAAACACAATGTAAGGTCCTTTGATGTCTTTCTATCCTATGCTCACTGTGTAGGCACCGTGGAGGTGGTCTGAACTCTTTGATTATAATTGCCAAACTCCTCAGGCTGACTAAAGCCTGCTTAGCCTGGAGCCTCTGCTGAGTTGTGTCTTGGTCAGAAAAATCCCTTCATCGACATGCCTGCTTCTTTAGTATGGAGTAGGGATGGTGATGATAATGATGGTGGTGATGGTGATGATGGTGGTGGTGGTGGTGGTGATGGTGGTGATGGTGATGATGGTGGTGGTGGTGGTGATGGTGGTGGTGGTGATGGTGGTGATGGTGATGATCATGGTGGTGGTGATGATGGTGGTGGTGGTGGTGATGGTGGTGATGGTGGTGGTGATGATGGTGGTAGTGGTGATGGTGGTGGTGGTGATGATGGTGGTGGTGGTGGTGATGATGGTAGTAGTGGTGATGATGGTGGTGGTGGTGGTGGTGGTGGTGGTGGTGGTGGTGATGGTGGTGGTGATGGTGGTGGTGGTGGTGGTGGTGATGGTGGTGGTGGTGGTGATGATGGTGGTGGTGACGATGGTGGTGGTGGTGGTGATGATGGTAGTGGTGGTGGTGATGATGGTAGTGGTGGTGATGATGGTGGTGGTGGTGGTGGGTGATGGTGGTGGTGGTGGTGGTGGTGGTGGTGGTGGTGATGGTGGTGGTGGTGGTGGTGATGGTGGTGGTGGTGATGATGATGATGGTGGTGGTGATGGTGATGGTGGTGGTGGTGGTGGTGATGGTGGTGGTGGTGGTGGTGGTGGTGGTGGTGATGGTGATGGTGATGATCATGGTGGTGGTGATGATGGTGGTGATGGTGGTGGTGATGATGGTGGTGGCAGTGATGGTGATGGTGGTGGTGGTGGTGATGGTGGTGATAATGGTGATGGTGAGAGGTAAAGTAAGTGTGAATGAGGTCCTTAGCACACTGCTCTCATGGGTAAGCCCCTAATGGGTGAGCTATTGCTCAGCAAGGTTCTTCCTTTACTATGGCTGCAGCTGCTCGTTGGGAGGCAGAATAAAAGCCCCTCTCTGGGTTTGTAGTCTAACTTGCCATCTACAGATGTGGGTAAGGATCAATGTATGATCTTATTGCCAAGGCAATGAATGAAGCATGTAACCATTCTATTCCCTCGACTCAAGTGTTTGGCACAGGAACACGGGTGGCAGCCATGGCCTTGTCTGCACTGGAACTAGAAGATGAAATACACTGGCTCCTCCAGCGCTCATGTCTCATGCCTCTGCCTGCAGGGCTCTACCGTCTGTCCTCTTCCACCAACAGGCTGGAGGACCAAAGCGCGTCAACTTAGCCATTGTGTTCAGCTCCCAGGGTCCGAAACAGAGTGAGGTGGGCCACAGAGCCTGCCTCTGAGGAACACAGAGGACATGGGACACTGCTCAGTACAGGTCACCGGAGCTGGATGTACAGGACCCTGGAGGAAAGGCACCTACTGTGCCTCAGTGAGTCAGCGGTGTGGGGCTGGCATGGGAAGCGAGGCTCGAGAGCAATGGATCATAAATATTGATGATATTGATGATCTCCTCTGTACTGAGACTGGCAAGTGAGACCAATAAGATACGATCCCCATTCTCAAAGACTGAGAATTAGAAAGGATGTGGAGTGGTGTGCGGCTGACAAGGCATGGGCGAAGGTCACTATGCGGGAAGGGAGGACAGCTGCTCTAAGCAGGGGCTGTGGGAATCAGGATAGCCACTGGGGGCCGAGGCTTAGGACATGGGGAGAGAGCAGGGTTCCCAATTCAGATACAGGCAGTGGGTAAGGCTGGCGAGGAAGTGGGTGGGACTGGTAGACCGTCTCAGCTGGGCCTGTGGCTCTGACATCTAGGTCCTACTTGCAGTTCCTGAGCTTCTATAACTGTGGCACACCTGTAAGGGAAGGTGGCTTTCAAATCTGTCACTCCAGGGTCGAGAAGTCCTATGATACAAGCCCTAGAAAGCATCCAGGCAGAGTCTGGGTGAGACCAAGAAGTGATTGGTCCTGTGCACAGCCCTTGTCCTCCTGTTATGCCCGAGGAGACACCAGGACAGAGGCTGTGAGCTTCATTTTTCTCTAGTCTGCCCTGGGCAGCAGGCAGATAGGGTGTGCTTCACTGGATTTGACAACTTATTAAAAAATATATGGCCTGGTACACTTCTTCTCAGAATAGAATATCCCCAGTGCCGCCCCTCCCTCCCCCCAGTAAGAAGCCACAGACAATACCTTCCAACACTCACTCCATGGTCTCTAAAAGAGAGGGTCTCAACCTTTCTAATGCTGCAACCCTTTAATACAGTTCCTCATACTGTGGTGGCCCCTGACCATACAATTTTCATTGCTACTGCATAACTGTAATTCTGCATAACTCTTGTAAATTGTATATCTGATATTTCTGATGGTCTTCAGTGACCCCTGTGAAAAGGTTGCTCTAGCCACAAAGGGGTCACGACCCACAGGTTGAACCACCTCTCTAAAACAAAGGCAATGTCCAGACACAACTCAATCACTGCTGCAGTTTTTGTTTTCTATGACAGTGTCTCTCTACACTGCCTTGACTGTCCTGAAAGTCATTATGTAGACCAGGATGGCCTCTTGAATCCTCTGCTGGGACTAAAGGTATGTTCCAGGACAGATAGCTCACTGCTGCCAATTTAAAGGGAGCCAAAGTGACCCCTCTGAGGAAGAGACCCCTCTGAGGAAGTGACCCTCTAGGGAAGTGACCCTCTGGGGAAGTGACCCCCTCTGAGGAAGTGACCCTCTGAGGAAGAGACCCCTCTGAGGAAGTGACCCCTCTGAGGAAGAGACCCCTCTGAGGAAGTGACCCCTCTGAGGAAGAGACCCCTCTGAGGAAGTGACCCCTCTGAGGAAGAGACCCCTCTGAGGAAGTGACCCCTCTGAGGAAGAGACCCCTCTGAGGAAGTGACCCCTCAGAGGAAGAGACCCCTCCTAGGAAGTGACCCCCCCTGAGGAAGTGACCCCTCTGAGGAAGAGACCCCTCTGAGGAAGTGACCCCTCTGAGGATGTCAGCCACTTCTCCCAGTCCAGACACAAGCCTATCAAGCTTGCACTTTTGCCAGTTGTGTGACTTGGATAGTAACTAAACCCACCAAGCTTCTTCTTATGTGTTAAAGGGGAAGAGGCTTTTCCTCGAATACTTGCTATGAAGAGGAAGTGAGGCTGCTGTGCGTGTGTTTAATCCAGGCTGGTTCTTACGTCCTTAATTGTTCTGTTTCTCTTTGTGTGTGGTTTTGATGGTTCAAGAGAGGGATACATTCAGAGAACACCAGGATCAGGAGGGAGGGAGGAGAAGGAGACAGTGGTTGGTGAGATGGCTCAAACCCTTTTCCTGAGGGCACAAAGGTACCTTTTGTTTCCAGGAGGGTCCAACTGTTTGCTGGATGACATACAAAAATCTTGGATGACAGACAAAAGCCAGATCAATATCCTGGATGCCTGTCTGTATAGCCAAGTCTAGATGAATACCGCTATCAGGGACTTTGACCCAGACAGCCACGGAAGGTGCCCTGGGTCTGGCATGTTTATGTCCTCACTAGGCCTGCCACTAGGAACTTTACACAGAGCCACTTCCATAAATGTAATCTTCACCTGGAAGCCTGCAAGAGTTCCCCATGTTCCAGAAGAGAAAGAAACCAGGCTTCTGGACTCCACAAGCCGACTGCTTGGAGGATCCATTCATGGTTCTATTATTTTAATGATCATTTGTCTTTTTTTGACATGCCAAATCAGCTAGTCGTGGGATCGTGGACAGCGCTGTTTGCTTTGCTAAGTTGGAGGTTTTGCTTTGTTTTCACACATAGAACCTGAGGATTCGACTTGATTTACCTTGGTTAGAACCACAGTTGATGCACGTTTTTACCTTTGGAGTCTTCTAGTGTTTTCAGATGAACCGGGTCCATCTGAGCAAAGCTGCAGCCAAAGTCCCAGTGGGCCCTGGGGCAAGAGGGGCGAGGTGGGGTCAAGTGGGCGGGGGGGGGGGGAGCGGAGTGTGTGTGGAGAGAGATGGTGATTGGAGCGAGTGGGACTCAAGGCAAGTACTTACTTACAAGGCAGCTACTTGACTCTCAGAATTGAGATCTAAAGTCTCCGCTGACAAGGTCAGCAGTGTCTGCAGGCCCCAGAACTCCCTTTGTGCACAATGTCTCGGGTCACAGTTGGGGTAGCTGGCCCAGAAATCTCAGTGTGGGACATGTGAACCCAGTACCTCATCACCTTTGAAAGCTTACATCATCTTAAAAAGTGTCTCCAGGGACTGAGGGGAAAGGAATCAGCACTTTCTATAACAAGGCAAATAACAACAAAGATCTTAAGAATGAGAAAAGCCAAATAAGCACGTGTAAGTGCGCAGCTGATGTTTCTCAGAGATTTATTTGTCTGACAATTCCGACGCAGCAGGAAAAGGAGTTCCCAGAGGGGCGGCTGCTTCCTGCAGGGCGTGGCTTGGTGGTGGGTTGTAGGCTGGTTTAGTTTGTTGTTGGAAGTTTTTTTTTTTGTTTTGTTTTTTGTTTTTTTGTTTTTTTTCGTTCCCTTTTATAAATCTCTCCCTGGGCGTATGAGCAACCCCTCCCTCCCGCCTCCCTTCCCCCTGCCCCCCAATTTCATGTTTAAAAAGCGAGCTTGCTCGCCAGGTGTGTCCCCCCAAGCTCCCACGGCTCTAATAAATAAGAAGCGCCTGTAAAACAGTAGCTTGACTCGACTGTACAAAGGCGTAGATAGAAATACAGTCTGTACACGCGGACCGCGGCCCCAGTGCAGCCGTAAAGCCCCTCCTGCCCTCCCGCCGCGTCTGTCACCCTCCTGCTGAGGCTCTGTGGCCTGGAGGGGCGGGGCACCTGGACCCCTCCAGAGGGAACAATTGCTTTTATTTGAGTTAGTAAACAGATACACTGAATCACAAGGTGATTTGACTTGGTTTTTTTTTTTTTAAGTTTTCTTCTTTTTTTGGATTTTTTTGTTTGTTTGTTTGTTTTCTTTTCTTTTTTCCGTACTCATCAGACTGGGGCACTGTACGACTGTCTCAGCGACTCAGTGCCAGTACACATGTTCTAGAGGACTTCTGGACTCGCAGCTACAACTGTACAAGTGCACACAAGTAAATCTACCCTGTTATCCTCCACCCACTGATTGAGGATCGAATTGCACATTTCTCTTAACCATGACAGGAGAAAGCAAACAGTGAAACAGAATCCGGGGTGATCTTTCTCACTTTCTCTCTTGTTTGCATCGGCTTGTCCATACCATTCTAATTATCATGAAAGGACTCTGCGCAGAGAGAGATTGTCTCGCTGACTTCCTGGACCACAGAAAACCATCAGGGTTGAAATTTCATCCAGTCTTTCCTGACGCCCAGCAAATATTCCCCCTCAGATTATATTACACCTTGAGGGCATTTTGGTCTTCAGTTCAACACTCTTGCTCTGTTCCCAAATGGGGCGCTGTTTAGGGGCATGTCAAGAGAAAGCTGAGAAGAATAAACATTTACCGAGTTCTCTTGGCATTCGGTCTCCGTAAAACCACAGTATAAACTATCCATGCTGCTTCCTGCATCTGGCAGATTGAAAATTAAAAGCCATAAAAGTGTAACACTGAAAATATGGCATCAAAAAGGATAAAGGTGGCCTTTGTAAAAAATAACATGAAAAGTATATTAGCCGATAAAATATTCTACCTCTTCATTTAAAAGTGCATCGTGGGCTGGGCAGAGATGAATCGGAAGCATTGAGAACTCCAGCACCATCCCGTCTCTCCCCACCAAAACGTGAACAGTTCCGTTCCTAACCCATAAAAGCAAATCACAATTCTTATCGTAGCAGCAAACCACAGCAGTTCTTAAAAAGATTTATATATATATATAAAAGGTTCTTATTTTCCAGTCCCTGTCATCCTCCGGCCTCATCCATAGAGCCTTGAAGATGGGGCGAGGATACCTACATTGGTCCTTGTGGCGGGTTGGTGTTTTGTTTTGCTATTTGTTGTTGTTTTTAAACCAGCGAAATCCCTAAGTTCTTCTGGGGAGACTCTAGATGAAGTGGGCAGGAATGGTGGGCCCGGGCTTGATGGGTCCAAGACCTGCTGGCTTCTCCGGCCTTGAGGCCACCAGGGAGAGCCACTTCCTCCAAGATGTTTAATGACCGGAAGCTGTGTTATTTGCTTGAGTTTTAGCCAGAGGGAGGTGGTGAGCTGACCAGCTGGTGTCACTGGATGGCATGACATGGTTTGCTCCACGCCCTCTCTCCATGCAATGTACCCTGGGAGCGAGTGTTCCTGGGAAAAGATGAGAAGGATCCATGAGAATGCGCTGGACCAAATCTCTACCCAATCCGCCCACCTCCTCCCACCCTGTCTAGCTGCAGAGAACCGGTCAGAAGTGAGAGAGCTGCAGCTCTGGTGCCAGCTCACTCTAAGATGAATCCCAGAGCTGTGGACTCCGCGGCATGATTTCAGAGCGCTTCATTCAGTCTGCTCCGGATCAGGTCTGCCAGCTTTGTGTGAGGAACAGAAGCTCCAGCCCTCTCTGGAAAACCATAATGAGCGAGCGCGATGGGCCACGCCCTCCCCAAAGACCACAGCATCCTTTGCAACCAGCAACACAGTCTCCATATGACTACATGATTAACCAGGAGGAGGTCTTTTGAGTCACCCAGGGTCGCTCAAAAGCCAGACAAGGTCCTAGAGAGGTACGGGTCTCTAACCTCCACAGCAGCCCTTCCCGTATGAACGCTGGTGTTTGAGGTCTGAGAGACTCACTATTATCTGTCAAAGGCAAGCCACAGGCAGCTCTTCACATTGAAACAACGCAAGACCACAAGGTGGTCAGATAACAAATCACCCATGCATGGTGGACCTGAGCTGAGGGTCCAAACCGAACTTTCAAATTATTTCCGGCGGATGCTATCCCCACATGGCCTACACACTTGAGGCCCCACCTCTTTTTCCTTATGGGTTTCTGTTGTTTGCTACCAGGCCCCTCAGCAGAAGCACAGGCTCTTGAAGCGTCAGGCATTCCTGAGAGGCAACCAATTAGAAGTGCCCCCTGCAAACTGTGACATCCCCAGGGGTGGGGGTGGGGATGGGGGCTCTGGCCTGGGCCATCTAACTCTCTTCTCTACACTAGCTGTCTTGTTGGTCAGCAGTGTTCAACTCAATTTTGTCCAATGAACTAGTTAAGCAGCTGTCTTCCACTATGTCCCCAAGGAGTCCCTCTGCCGATAAATGTGGTTGTGAGAAACAGGAAAGGGTATGCTCTGCACTGGAGAGATGCTAAAACACAAGACTCAAAAACATCTTTACATCCCGTGAGATTATTCTTGGAATACGGAGCAAATAATTTTCGAGAGATGATACAATTTAGGAGTCACAGGGAACCCTAGAGATAAAATGTGACAATTTTACTTCATAGAAGGAGAAATGGAGGCCACGGAGCCCTGGAAACCATCTCAGAGTTTTTAGCAGAACAAGGTCAGCCAGCTACCGGGCGGACTCCACTGAAGCTCATGCCGTCCAAATCCTGGTGTTAATGGCAACGATAATAATCATCAGCCCAAACCAAGGCTTGAAATTCTCAGTGTGCAGGGGAGGAAATGCCTGAGTTCCCCAAATCACATCAAACCGCCAGGTCCGTGTGCAGTTAATATGTATATTAAGTAACCAAAGTGTAAATGCAAAAGGCCACAAATATGCAACAGGGCGGGGCTTGTGACATGGGCGGGGCTACCAGGCCATGGAAATCTCTTCTTCTGGCACAGGCAAGTTTGGATATGCGGAAGTTAATCTCTGAGTACAGCGTTTGCATCTCCTAGCCCCCTTTCTGTCTGGAGGATGAGAATCCCAAACAAACCCATCAAGAAATGGAGACACATTGGAGACCTCAAGAGATTGCAAAAGAGTTGAGCAATGAAACGTGGGTTAGAACACATGGGGTCACTTCTGGGGACACTGCATGGAGGCTAGGAAATATCCCCACCTCTGGGCCTGGGACCAAGAGTGACCACACGCTAGAGTTAGGAGGTGCGTTCGTGTGCGTGTGTCCACAGTCTTTCTTTTGAAAGGAAAAGAAAGAAGAGTGGTTTTTAACATTTCCTTCCAGTAACTGGGAGGCACTACCATTCTTGTTTCGACTATTGGTTCTGTGATGCATATAGCCTTTTCCTTTAATGCAATCACAACCCAAAAAGTGAAAGGAAAAAAAAGAGAGAGAAAAGAAGGAATCTCTCTCAAATAAGTGTCTTTGTATTCAAATCACCTTTGGACAAAGACCAAGTCTGCCCAGCGACAGCCTATGGAGGGAAAATGTCTAGGTTTTCATAAGAGACTGGGAAATCGGGCTTATAATGAGAGCCATTCTGGAACCTTAAGTACAGCATTTGCCATCCCAAACACTATAATAATCATTATTATTCTCTGGTATCTATTATTGTCTGGTAAATAATATGTGTTTTCCCCCCAAGTTCCAAAGGGTGCAGCTGCATGCGTTCTATTTTTTGCAGCCCTGGGCCTGCTGCTCTGCAAGCCTGCTTACATAGAGCTTATTTTAAGAGCGTGCAAAGGAGACTGTGCATGCCCTTCCTCTCCTCTCTTGGCACACTTGTGCACCTGGGACATCCCCAAAGGCCAGAGGGTGGCAGTCTCTTTCTGCTGGCAACTTTTGAAGCAGGGGTGGTATTACGAGATAGAATCCCTTGTTGGTGGCACAGGCTACAAGCCTGGTGTTAGGGCAAGAGAGCAAACATGGGCTCCACTCTCCCAGTTTCCAATGGTAAGTAACATACGGAAACTTCTAAAGTAGGGGAGAGATAGCCTTGGAGATTCAGAAAATGGTCGTGTCAGAAGCTAAGGAGCTTTGTCACACAGCAAAAATTCTGGTGGAAAACCTGTCCCCACTGTCTAACTGTGTACATAGAGGAGAAACTAAAAGAAACGGCAGAGGTATCCATATGCCCATCCCAGCTATCTCCACGTTCTCTGGGCCATGTTTCTCACTAGCTCTTCCCCAAGGCTTGATGAGGGAAGCCTGGGTGGTACTCTTTGCCATCTCTTATTCCCCTCAGGCTCCTTAGGGACTGTTGATGAAGGTCAGTATGGATAGTCTTGCAACTAGAGAGTAATCTGTTGTCACTCCATAAGGAAGGTGCCCTTTCTGGATCTTCAAGTCCAGAGCTTTAGAGTCACTTTTGCTCTGGACATGGGTACACACATACAAATGTGTGCACATACACTCCTGTGGCAGAGATTGCTGGAGTGCCTCTGAATGCAAAGGATTCTGGGAAAGTGCCCATACTTGTACCTCACACTTTAGGTTTTCTTTGAATGATGGCTTTTGTCTGAAAGCAGGATAACTCATCCGCGTCCCACACTGTGTGCTATTTCCCATATACAAAGCCTAGTAGTGCCATGATGCATGGTCTCTATGGCCAGCTGTCTTCAAATACCAGACATGCCTTCCCCTCTACCCAGCACTCTCACAGAATGACAGTTGCCCACTACAAAAGCTGAGACATACTCTGTCTACCTGGCAAGTTCACAGGGGAAGCAGTACTGAAAAGGTGATTTAATTGCCCATAGAACTTTCCAAAGGGTTAAGAGCAAAGTGGAGCCTCGACGCTGTTAAGTTCTTTTAATGCTAGTACCCTCAAAACACGACCATTCTCACATTTCCCTCTTCGATTTAAAGCCCAAGATGCATGCTACTGCATTTTAGAAAGTTCCCAGACAACCATTCCCAAAAGTGTGGACCAGGAAAAATAAAAGCTCTCATTTTAAACCCAACCATGCCCAGCTAGCCTTTCTGTGATGTGAGACACCATCTTTGACCAGAAGCATGCTAATTTAGTCTGTTATCCAAATTTTTACTTTTATTCCTTTTCTTAAATACCTCATAATTTTCGTAATCAAAACCTAGTAGGTGTGTCTTGCTCATTCATAAGGCAAGCTTCCTGTTGGCCGCCATATTTCTTCCCAGGTGTTTAAAACCCCATAGCATTGACTGTGATAGGCAAGAAATGTCCACTGCCAAGGCACCTTGCCTTTGCCCAATTATTCTGGCCCTAACCGAGATCCGCTCACTTGAATCCCGCTGCCCATCACTTATCAGAGTTAAATACAGCCATTACGTGCTGGCGGAGGCTTCGGTGTTTATCTGGGACAATAACGAGTCCCCGAGGACAGACTGCTCTCAGGTAGCAGCGGCTATTCTGGGACACTCACAAGGGTAAAGCCCTGCGGTCAATGAACAGAGCCGCCTGCAGCTGCTGATAAACTGTGAGCTTGATGCCAGATAGGGGTCCTTTACCCAGCTCATGCCAGGCAGGGCTACAGAGCCTGGGCAGGCTTTGTCACCTCCCATGTCAACTGTTGCTGTCTGAAGAATTTTGAAATGGCTTTTTACCAGGTTGGACATTTTTAATCTTTGAAATGGATGCCATCTCTTTTCTTCTATCTCACTGAGAGGGAATAACTGAAAGACAGCCCTTCTCCTGGAGGGCGTGTGATTGGAAGAGGAGGCTGTGCAGGGAAATACAAGGGTATATAGCACCTCTGGGTTATAACTCCATCACTCACCCTGTGCTTCTAATAAGCTACTGCTCACGTACTTTTAAAACCAAGTACACTGCATCTGTCTGTCTGTCTGTCTGTCTGCCTGTCTGACTATCTATCTATCTATCTATCTATCTATCTATCTATCTATCTATCTATCTATCTATCTATCTTCCTACCTACCTACCTACCTACCTACCTACCTAAGTTCCATTTTTCAGAAAGTCTCATATAACCCAAGCAGCCTCAGACTTGCTTTGTAGCCTCCTGCTTCCACCTCCCAGATTACAGGTGTTAATACCACAGCAAGTATTTTGGGTTTATTTTATTTAGGCACCCACTTCAATCAGAAACAAAGCTAACAACACATCCCGGATTTGATGATGTCACAGAGAAAACGATTTGCCAGGACGGTTAAGAAAATGAGCCACTTGGGATCTCCACCTTCCAGAACCGTAAGTCTGCAAGCCTCACCCCCTCACAGCGAGAGCTGGCCTCGTTCCTTCCTGTTCATTTCCTTGCTTTCTCTGCTTGACCAGTGATCAGGTACGTTATAACGTCTGAGCTGGAAGGAGCCCTAGAGATGGATACCATTTAACTCCTTCAATTTAGCAAATAAGAAATCAGAAATATTCTCTGATAAGAAAGAAAAAAGTGTGTCTTCAGGGCTAGAGAAATGGTTCGGGGTTAAGAGCACTGGCTGCTCTTCCAGAGGACCCAGGTTCAATTCCCAGCACCTACATGGCAGCTCACAACTACTTTTAACTCCAGTTTCAGCGAGTCTCACGCCTATACACATAAAATTAAATAGATTTTTTAGGGCTGGAGAGATGGCTCAGAGGTTAAGAACACTGACTGTTCTTCCAGAGGTCCTGAGTTCAATTCCCAACAACTACATGGTGGCTCACAACCATCTGTAATGGGGTCCAATGCCCTCTTCTGGTGTCTGAAGACAGTGACAGTGTGTGTACTCACATATACAAAATAAATAAATATAAAAATACTTTTAAAAGTGTATTTTTATTCAAATCCTGTCTAGTACTCACAACCAGCTGATAAGCCTTTCTACAGCTCTTCTCTCCACACCCTCTGTGACTATCTGAGCAGGTGTCACTGTGTCCCTGCTACAGGTGCTCAATCCAAATGAGCTGAGTGACAACTCTGATCTCTACCTCAGGGTTTTGAAAAGCCTTTGCCAAAATTGTGCCTTGGATGAAAAAAGCCAGATGTCATTGTGTCAGAATTGAGTTTGCTCTCTCTCTCTCTCTCTCTCTCTCTCTCTCTCTCTCTCTCTCTCTCTCTCTCTCTCTCTCTCTCTCTCTCTCTCTCTGAACATATGCATTCTAGGTGACAAAGAAGGAACCCTGAAGGAAAAACTTTGCCATGTGCAGCCAGAGGACTTGTGGTAGATGTTTGTTTGTTTGTTTGTTTGTTTGTTTCAAGACAGGGTTTCTCTGTATAGCCCTGGCTGTCCCAGAATTCACTCTGTTCCAGGCTGGCTTCGAACTCAGAAATTCACCTGCCTCTGCCTCCCAAGTAGGTAAGGTTTAGAAGAGCAGCTTTTCTCACACATTATGTATTCTTTACGAACAGTAGCAGAGAGAGAGAGAGAAAGAGAGAGAGAGAGAGAGAGAGAGAGAGAGAGAGAGAGAGTGAGAGAGAGAACACATCCCATTAGTGAAAACAGCACTATGAAAAAGGAAAAAAAAAAAAAGAAAGAAAGAAACCTGATTCCTCTCAAACCAGCAAGGTCGGAGCCTGTGGTCAATGCTACTTCTCAGCAGCCTTGCGACCCTTGGGTCCAGATGTGCATTTGTGCCTAATTCCTCTCTGAAATAAGCTGCTTAGAGTGAGACTGCCACGCTGGGGGTAGCAAAATGTGACCCTGGTCCTTGCACAGGGTATGTAACTTAAGCAGCTTTGATCAGATCTGGTGTCCTGGATGGAAAGAGATGAAGTCAGGTTCTTAAGCAACCTTCAGTGGCCACTTCCTGCCTCAGCGTACTCCAGTTGGGTGGAGAAATCGGATGGGACTTTTGCCGAGGCCTCTCTAACCTCTGAGTGCAAGGAACAACATGGTTGCTTTCCAGAGCACACACAGTGGTAGGAGCTCTGGGCTGCAGAGCCATGAGGGCAGTCTTTATAATAAACACATGCCCGGAGCCAGGGAGCTCACTGGCACTGATAACTCTCTGAATTGGGATCACTGTTTCTCTTAAATACATGCCAAGGAAGACAAACCCCAGTCCTATCTTCTATTTACAAGCCTCTATTTACCTCTCTGTGTCTAGTCTCTTTACCTAGCAAATAGGTTTTAAAAGGGCATACATACAATATTGTTGCCGGTATGAAGCACACAGAACATGGTTCTAGAAACTACTTGGTGAGTATATGATTATTAATTGTTACATCTATTTACTGACAAAATTGCAGTGAGATATGCTGTAAAACTTGCCCAAATCATCACTCATAAGTTGGACAGTCGGTTCTCAAATCCAGCCCTGGGATGATGATCTGGCAAGTCCACATTTTTACTAGCGAGGCACCTACACTATACATGTCCTCTTAAAAGCTCCCTCTCGCTGAAATCTTGTCATGACACACTGAGGGACTTTACAGAGCTGACATCACTTCCATCTAGCAAAAAGACCACCGAGGCTTGAACCAGAATTAGCTATGCTATCAGGAGTCTACTTATTACCACATGTAAAGAGGCTTCAGGTCTACAGCCACTGAGGAGTAAATAGATCGGAGTATCTTCTGAGCCACTTGACCTGAGAGCATTTGATTGAATTTCTGAGAAAATGCCTTCAGGTGTCTGAGAGCTAACTGCTCCACTTGCCTTGTTCCCGAGAGCCTTGCTACCACTCTTCAGACCTACAATGGAAGTCTAGGCATCACTTCGTGTCCCTGAAGGCTTCCCGGCCCTCATAAAGGATATTTGTGTCTAGAATAGACCTGACTTCTGCATAGCCCCTTCATATTCTTAAGTCCCTTGCGCAAGTGAAGACTGCTAGACAATATCCCTCATCTTGCCTTACCCAGGTGGTCTTAGGTCATTGTTGCTAGCTGGGGTGGGGTGGGAAGTAGAACTCCTGTTTCCATGGCAACCTAGGGCCCATGAGCATCCCCTTTCTTGACCAAGGAATGCTGATGGCTATGAGATTACCTTCTACCCTAAGCCATGAGGTCACCTTAGGGACCAAGAAGGCTCTCCACTGCCCTGCTCTGATGGCTTCACATACTTAAGACACTGATATGGCAGCCAACGCCTCTCACCCACTGCTGGTAATTAGCTTGTCATCACAATTCCAAGACCAAGCCAGCCAATTCTCTCACTTCCTTTCAGTCTATGAACAGTCGCTGAAGTAATTTTCCTCAAAGGCAGATCTCATTGTCACTCCTCTGCCCCAGGTCACAGTGATTAGAATCACTATGACATACAGAACCAATCCCTCCACCTCCTGTCCCCCAACTCCATCTCCTCCTCACTCTCCAGCACCCTCTGTGGTCCATCCCTTTAGTCTGTCCAAGGGCAGCACAGCTTGCTTAGATGCACCTATATCTTGCTATCTGGCTGTCTCCCTCTAGCCTCTAACCCTGCCCACTAGCCTCTGTCCCTTCTTGGGTCGAAAAGCTAACTGAACCATATGCTTTAAACAGCACCATCAAGAGACCCTTCTCATTGAGTTCTTCAATAACACCTACTCTGTTTATCCCCAACCAACCAGGCAGTTAGTACAATGGCAGGAACTTGGGCCCAGTCTATTCTTCCTTGAAGCCCACGTTTCTGTGACGTAGCTGCTTGCATGTTCACATGGCACCTCTAATAAAAGGGCCTTTGGCTATTTCTTGCCTCTTAACTCTCCTCAAATAAAGATCCCTAACCCAAAAATTTCCAACTCCCCCCATTTCTCTTTATTTCTCTATCTACCCCCACTATGTTTTATAAATAGAATAACCACAATAAGAATTAGATATTGCCAGTGGGAAGTGGGTATTTTATTCTACGGAGAAATGAAGATTATCTCTTAACAATCAATTAGCAAAAAGAACTGTCTCTGTCCCTCTGTTTTTGGATCTAACTAAATGTTTATTAGGCTTTATGGATTGTAACACATAAGTTAAGTACAAATTAAGGATTTATAAATACCAAATAAAGGATTTTAAAAGGTTTTTACTCCTGGGGGCTGGAGATGGGGCTCAGCTGGTAAATGCTTGCCTAGCATGCTTGACGGCCTAAATTTGATCCTTAACACCATGTAAACTGGACATGAGGCTATAGTTGTATAATCCCAGCACTTGGGGGTGGGTAAGCAGGAGGATCCGAAGTTTAAAGTCACCCTCAGCTACAAAGAGAGTTTGAGACCAGCCTGGAATCCATAAGATTCTATCTCAAAAAAAATGTATTTCTGTACAAAAGAGAGCACACACATATATACAAACACACAGAGCAGAGACAAACAGCAAAGTGTGTGCTCATGGGTAAGGAAGACTCTCAGAACCAGGACAAGACTGTGAACCAGTAGCCCTTGTCTTCATCTTTCAGGGCCATAAAGCTTTTCTATTCAAAATTTTCATAGTTTTTCAATCATCTTTCGAGATTCACATTTCTCAAACCTTGGAGGATGTGAAAATAGCCATTAAGTCCCATGTTTATGATGTCATCATATCAAATGGGAGGCATGGAGGGACCTGGGTATATTTTTGGTTTGGCAGACTCTAGGACAATTTTTTTCTCTCGAACATTTGGGGTTTGGCTAAAACCAAACCTTATTTTGCCAAGCACTTTGGCTTTAATTTTTAAACCCATGTGTACTTTAAAAGAAATTCTATCTATATGTTTCTGACTCATTTACACTTAGCTCATGAAAACCCTGTTTGGTAAGCGCTAATAGATGTCCGGGCAGGTTTATGAGCCTTCTTAAGCCTTCTTTTCCCTCCATCCTTACCAGAAGGTTGTATTTTGCTGGCCATAAAAGAGTGTGAGCCCCGGAGGCATGTGAGCAGTCTGAGATTCACGACCTCTGAAGCTTAAGTGGACCGTGAGTTTGGAAGGTGCTCTCTCCCCTTCCTCTTTTTATGAAAGTGCCCAAACAGGCTCCCGCTGACAAAGACCACTAAGCCTCACCTTCCAGCGACTGTGAGACTGTGACCGGAGGCAAAAGTAACAAATCCACTCTATCCACACAATAGGTTGCCCCTGGAAGGTTTTGGAGAAAGATTCTGACGCTTCAGGCTCCGATGCACACTGACTTTCTAATGGAAGCCTCTTGATCACTCTCAGGAGAAGAAGCAAACTTAACTCAACTTGGTTCAAATGAGACCATTTTACCTTTGGAGTACTGGGAGATTATCTTTTTAATAGTAGAGACAACCAATCATGTTTAGGAGTTTTGACACATTAAAAAAAAAAAGCTGAATCCACTAAAAATGGCATTTGAATTAAAACCAGAAAAGCAGGAAAAATGTGCCCGCATGCTATGACTTTCCCCAAATCTTCCATAATAGTGCTTGGATGGCGCAATTACAGTATTCTATGGGAGATGGCTTTTGGATCAAGTACTTAAAAATGGCTTATAAATATTTAAAGTATAAGCATCTAACAAATCGTAATGACGAAGTTTTTACATTTAACCACATGCGCTCCAAATATCTTGAAATTACTCTAAATATGGGTTTAAAATATCAAAAGAGCTTGTTGACGGCATGCAGAACTTTGTAGGGAAACTTAAAGCTGATCACTCTTCCTCACACAACACCCAGTCTGCACAAGTTTTAAAGCATGAATGTACAGATTCCTTTAGAAAGGGATCCTGTTACAGTCTGAATTTTAAAGCAGGAAAAGAAGGATAAAATACAGGGTTGCTCTTCTCTCACTGAAAGCGGCTTAGGCAGTGTGCTTCTAGATACTTTGTTATTGTGGGTTACCTCAAGCCTGAGGTGGTAACATTTTAGAAATACTCGAGACCCAGGCAGCTGCGAGGAGGCTATAGTTACAAACTGACACACACAAATGGGACCCTACTCATTTTCAAGACAAAATCTTTGGCTGGGGAAGGGAGCTATGCAAAGGAGAGAACCACAGTCTTTTAAACTGTAACTTTTGCACATTAGGCCTGACTCTTACCAAATGAGTTCTTAAGCCCACCCTCACCTGTGATTCTTTAAACATTAGCATCTAACTCTGCTTTGTGCTTGACCCAAAGCAGAACACAGCCAGCGTGCCATCGGAGGTTTGAAGGGACACTGATGAGACAACAGTGGGCACAGCCAAGTTTGGATCCATCAGAGCCCTGACCATTTTTTTCTGCTCCCAGGCTCACCTCCCCATGAAGGACAGCACACGTGGTCGATCTAAGAATAGTGAAGTGCTCTCTTAGGAACTATTTGAAAGCACTAGCTATTAATCCCAAGGTTCGTCTTGTGGTCTGTTTTTGCTCCAATCATTTTAAGTGTAGCATTTTCTAGACAAACTTTAAAATAATCTGGTTTGGGGCCAGAGAGATGATTCCATGGTTAAGAGCACTGTTTGCTCTTCCAGAGGTCTAGTGCTCAATTCCCAGCACCCACACGCAGCTCACGGCCCCCTGTAATTCCACTCCCAGGGAATCCAATGCCTTCTGGCACCCATGAGCACTTGCACACATATGGTGCACATACATGCAGGCAAAACATCTTCACATGTACAAATAATTTTTAAAATATTTAAACATATTGTTCCCACCCTGTTGTTGACCGTGCAATCACCATTCTGGGTTCACACTTCTTCTTCTCCCCTCCCCCCATCAGTGCTATGGAGATCCAGAAATCTGAAGAAAAGCGCTACTTGCTTGGTACTTAGAGCTGCCATCTGATTGGCCCATTAAACACAGCCCATGCCCAACTATAAAAACCATCTCTTAAAGCTGGTTTATCTCTTTGTCTGAATGAATTGCCTTTAAGCCTTTTGAAGCACTTAACATAATTTACATGCACATAAATGTATCTCCTTAGCATCCATCCACATAGAAAGTGCGCTAACACGACATCCGAAGGAGGCAAAGAACTCTGTACAGGATGGGGAAGGAGAAGAGAGTAGCCTCCCCACGCCTTTAGCAGGATCTTTAAACAGGGGAGGCTGGAAAGAGGAGAGTGCTGGTGTGGAGGTGAACACCCTGCACACCAGCTAAGTATTCCACACTGGCCTGTGTGTGGGTCCCTTAGACACCTCTACCTCTTCACGAGGCTACTGTTTGGAAGGAGGCGTGAGTAACTGAGTCATGATGCACAGGTAGCTACTTTCAGTGTGACAAGGGACCCAGTTATCACACCTGGCCATCCATCTATTTCCAGGGCCCTTCTGGGCAATGGCTTGCTTGTTAATAGTGGGTCAAATGTGTCCTGCTTTCCATTCCTTCACCCCCCTCTCATTTTCTCTTCATGCTGGGGAACTGGGCTGCTCTCCCCAGACCTTTTAGCCTGCCCCTCCCCCCATACCAATTTCACTCAGCTGTCCACTTCTGTGACTCCAGCCAAGCCTCTTCCCTTGGTCTCAGTGACATTTTCCCATAAGATGGCGTCTTCCATATTATATAAGCTTTGGGAGTTCAGATGCCCGGATAGTATCTAGCTTGTATCTTCTCTTGTTTTACATTCTGTCACCACTGGCTATGGTAGCTTTTTGTATTATGCTGGTGTGTGGAGGTGAACACCCTGCACACCAGCTAAGTCTTCCACACTGGCCTGTGTGCGGGCCAGTATTTTGTATTGTGTCACTAAAGTAATCATTTAAAGGTATTTGGTAACTGTGGCTTTGTGACATTAGGTCCATGGCAAAAACTGCCAAAAAACCCCCCAAATTCTCATTTTTAACTGGTAATTAGCTCAGTCCCCCTGGAGCAACGAGAAAACCATATCCAGTTTCAGATACTGCTTACTAACTATGCAGGATAATCCTTCAGAGGTAAATGGATTCTAAATCTACGGACTCACCATCCCTAAGCAATGAGTGAGCCCATAAAACTTTCTATATACTCTCACAGGACTGAGTGCCACCACACTTATAGGACTGAGTGGGTCCCTCTTGCAAGGTTGTGCACCAAATATTTCTCTTGTCTCAATTCAGTTCTGGTACCTCTTCAATGACAAGGTTATGACTTTGTTCCAAAACACTAACCACCTGGTCACACACTATTCCATCTTCCATCTGAACCACTGACATCGTATCTAAAAGTTGCACATTAAGGTCCCTCCCTCTACAAACCCCTGGTTCTAAGGATACAGGCAGCTGGGAGTTAGTTCACTGGATAAGCATTTCTGTGTTTTATCTAGGCACTGTTCTTTCAGAGAGCTGGTGATCACACCAACTCTGTCCTATATATACTCACTAGTTCTAGGTGTAGATGTGTCAGCCTGGTGGCTCTCAGTGGCTCTTTGTAGCCCTTCCACCCAGAACTATTCCAAGTGCAAACTGAGGGCTAGTACCTTTAATTCAGGTACTGTCACCCAGTGGGTATTTCTAATCATTAAATACTTCAGCAAGCACAGCTCAGGTCCAGCCTAGGGATGGAGAATTCCCACTTGTACCAACTCCTTTCCATTCTGTTATAGTTTTTCTTTTCTTTAGAAGTGGGAATCCATGGGTTTAGGTCGACTTTCCCACGCCCTCCAAGAGAGGCTGTTGTCTTGGATTTTTCAGTGTAGAAACAAACTCACCAATGAGTACATTAACACCTCCCTTTTGGCTTCCCCGTGAAGCTAACCCTATGCTTTGAAACAGTGTTTTGGGGCTTGTGGCTCTACAACCAGACTAAGCTCCAAGAAGCCCAAATTACGTGAAACTCCTCCAGCTTTCTTCAAATGCAAAGTGTATCCTCCGCTGCTGAGCAAGGAACGAACATTGTGGAATTTGGACCAGGAACAAAGAGTCACGTGTTCTCTCTACCCATTTCCACAGCTCTAGAAACATGTAAGAGACTGGAGAACCACAGAGCAGAGGGCACTGTGTGGGTCTACTGCCCCAGGAGAGCATAAAGAATGGGGTGAAAGGGTTATTCCTGGTTTTCATTTTTTCCCATTGATTATTTTGTTTAAAATATGTTGTTTCCCTGGAAAACCAAGGAATGAGGATATTTTCTTTGAATACTTTCAAAAATTTACACATGGTTGCTCTGAACTCCCCGATGTACCATAAATAAGCATAAACTATAGAGATTCTAGTACAAACATCTCTCTGAGTTCATACAGCTACCCACCAAGCTTCCAGGCATCGGCAAAGGAGGGACTAGTCCATCTACCAGTGGAATTCTGTGTGGGGAGAATAGTTTAGACATACTCATACATTGTTTTCATTATTATTTGTGGGATTTTTTTTTCTAGCTACTGAGGCAGTGGGACTGGGATTCCTAACTTTAAACATTGGCGATTAAAAAGAGTTTACAACCATCTAAAAGTCTTCAACTAAACTTAATCAGTTCTGCATATGGGAGAAACATCTGCCGGTTGGAATCATTTGTAACCATACGCACAAACAAGAATGAATAAAGTCGGGAAAGCGGGGACAGAATAATTTCAAAATGGGAGAGGGGGCCTGCAGTCTACAGAGGTTGAACAAATGTGTCGAGTTCTTTGAAGGCAGATCTAGTGGCTTTCGGATTTTGAAATGTATTCTAAAAAGTATGGTATGGTACGGTGAAGGTGAAGCAGCTGATTTAGCTGATTTAGGCAGCAAGACCTCCCTGGGGATCATGGCTTTGACCTCCAGTACTGAGATCTGCAGGTCCGCACCATGGCATGTCACCTTTTACGTGGGGCTGGTGATCCTTGTGCTTGTGTGACAAGCGCTTTGCCCACCAAGGCATCTCCACAGCCCTTGCTTTTATTTATTTTTTTATTCTTTTAATGCTTTCAATTTGACTTGTTACCAAGGAGCGCTCACTATTAGGGCGCAAAGGGTACTCAGCCCTTAGTTAATAGAGTATTTCCAACTCTCCAACCACGAGAGTTCCTGAGAGTTAGAGCAAAAGCAACACTGTCTGAGCAGGGAACCAGAAGGGCCAGAGAGTGGAGCACAGCAGGTGGAGGCTGGGCCCTGAGGTGATGTGGGGCCAGCGATTTACTTGGGTGCTCTGCTGACTTACTGGAGACATGGTCTCCCCTCCTTAAATTCCTTGCCTTGCCTCCTCTCGGCAGCCCTCAAAACCCTTGCCTGATTTTCAAAAAGAACTATAATTTCTTGAGAAACTCACAATAAAAAGGACTCTCCAATCACAAGAATTAGGCTATTTGGTACCAGCATCTTCTAGACTTGGCTATTGCCAAGTTAACATTTTTAGTAGTGACGCTGACCCACGGAAACTACCCTTGTCCGATGGATGACTTTTTCAGAAGCACAGGTCACCCAAACAGCCATCCATACACCTTATGCTTTTAATAGATACTTTAGACACTTATAGGGACTGTCACTGTTCCTGTCCTGGTCTCTTAGCACAGTAATGGCAATGAGATCTTTTACCCTCCCATTCTTCCTTGAGTGTGTGTGTGTGTGTGTGTGTGTGTGTGTGTGTGTGAGTGACAAGTCCCAGTGCTTTCTAAAGGTTCTCACTTTTGGGGGGGTCACTCAAAGCATTGTCAAGCAGATTAAATTATCTGGGGTGTTTTCAGTTGGCATGCTTTCCAGAAGGCCAAGACCACTGCCTTCAGACTGAAGGCATCGTAGGCTAAAGGAGGAAAGAAGAGTGGCCTCATCTCTGGTGTTCTGGCCCCACTGGCAAAGCCACCAGCAGGAAAGGAGACCTCAAACCATGGTGGCCAAGAAACGATTCTCACACTAGCCATTAGCTCTGGTTCAGGGCTTCCACTCTGGCTGTAAGCCAAGTGCTCACGTTCCCACCATGAAAGCAAGAGGTTGGTGGGCTCGGATCGTGTACACCGGGCGAGTTGGTAAGTGGAGGCTCATTGCTGTGCTTTATAAACTTTGCCTCAAGGTGATAAGAGACCTTTTGTAAATGTGGTGACAGAGGGACTAGTGAGACGATTCTCCTACGGTGCTCAAAAGGAAATTAAGCTTTGGACTTCCACAACTTGGATTTGAATCGAAACTCTGCCCACAAGTTAGATAATCTTGGACAAATTCCCCAATCCTATTTCTCCACTAGGAGGATGAAGATAGCTAGCTGTTTCTTTGGAGATAGCTCCAAAGAAATATTATGGGGAAACACCCAGAAGAGCCTGCATACCCTGTGAAGATACTCGTCCTCCTCCCCTCCCCCAGGCCTCGTCCCCCCCCCCCACCATAGGACGTAGTCAACCTACTTTGCACATTCTTCTGTGTGTCCCCAGCCCAGGGAAGGAGCAGTGTCTAAGTTAAATGCTGGAGGAACACCCATTTCTCTTCTTTCTGTAATCGGTTAATAAACAATGTTTATTATAACAAACCAATGTTTTGGCTTGTTGCCTGCTTGGATAGATGGGAGAGCTCACCCTCTGCGATTGAATGGACAGGCCTGAAGTCAACACCGGGTCCGCCACCGACAAGCTCTGACTGAGCAAATATTTCCAAGTCACAGCTTCCTTCTTGGTAGTATGCTACCGGACGCCTACTCCACTAGGATTGGCAAGAGTCGCTACAGTGGTTCATGTGTGGTCCCCGCCATCTCACAGAACTGTTGGCTCACTGGATATTAAGTAGGGTACAGCAGTCATAGGGTACAGAGACATGCCTGCCACTTCATTAAGGTCTACACGTAGAAGTGAGACTCACCAGCTCAGCCACTGAGTACCCGAAAGGGGGGCGTGGTAGGTTGGCCGTAAGGCTAGTTTTTCATTTTAGCCCACAGATATGGTTATCTTGAGAAGCTAGAGTAAGAGTCATCTGCCAAATGGACTACCAGCTCTAGGTGCTCGCCCACTGATGGGTTACCCAGACATTTCAATACTGCTCTGCAACCTCCTAACTGAACAGTAAGATTCCTCAAGTAATCGTCCCTCCCATGCCTCCTTTTCCAGTTGGATAAATTAGGTATGAACCCGAAAAGAAGAAAATAGTGTGTCACAAAACAGAGTGTGCTTTCAACTCAGGTTCAAGGGCTTGAGTGATCTTGGCTCTTAACTGTCTCTCGGCTGTAAACTGCTAATGGTGTACTAAATAGCATTGCCAGCTGTCATAGGTATTGGATCAAAACGTTGATGGTACCTGGCCACCCAGAGTGCTCAGAGAAAGCGGTAAGTGACACGATGGCTGCATCTCACCTCCGCCTCTAACAAGCAAGGTGAGGGGCGCTGTCTCTTGGAGGAACGCCCAGGTGGACATACAAACCTTTTATTTTTTTACTTATTCTGGTTTCTAATTCGGAGGCACCTCCTTTTGAGCGGAGGCTCCAGGTCCTCAGGGCCAGCGCTGAGCATGGGCGAGGAGATGACGCACGGCGTCATGGCAGCCTTCTCCGCGGGTTTTGGCACAGGCTGGATCACGCAGCCGGTCTTGGGCAGCATCCGCAGAGCATAGGCGTGGTCCTCGTCCGCGGGGTTATTGAGGTTCGGGTCCGACTTGTCGCCCCCCGCCAGGGCTTCCTCCCCCATCAGTTTTTTGGTCGCTTCCCCGTCCAGGTGGCAGTTGGAAGCGCAGTTGTTCTCCTTGACCGACTCCAGCTCGTTCACCACAGGCTCCTCGGACGACAGTAGCTTTTTGGGAGGGGCTGGGGGCGGCGGCTGCTCCGGCGGGGGCTCCGCGCCCTTGGCCTCGGCCGGGGCGCTGCGGGTGCCGTTCACGATGACGTTGCAGGCGGCAGCGGCCTCGGGGCCCGCGGGGGCGCCCGGGCCGGGGTCGCCGGCGGCGGGCGGGCTGCAGTGGCCGTCCCTGCAGCCGCCGCAGGTCCTGCGCTCCGCGGCTCCCGGCTCGCGCTCCGCCTTGACGTGAGCGTGCAGCGCACGGTGTATCACGTTGTGCAGCCGGGCTCGGTGGCCCACGGTCAGGTCGATGACGCCGTCCTGCGGGCCGTGCAACACGCCCGCGAAGCCCGGCTGGCCTCCCGCACCCGCGGGGCTGCCTGCGCGCCGGGTCAGGTCCACCACCTCCCCACGACCGCGCTCCGCGGGCGCCAGGCTCAGAGCCTGGCCGGAGCTTCCGGGTGGCGAGTCGGCTGACTTGGAAGAGCCCTGCTTGGAGTCCCGCGGGGACAGGGAGCGTCCACCAGCCTTGCCTCCCGCCGCCGATGAGTCGCCCGGAGCGCTCGGAACGAAGCTCTCCCCGTTGCTGGAAAATCCGTTGGGGGGCTTGGAATCGTTCACATGGGGAATGGGGATAGGGATAGGGATGGGCACCGGCAGGGGCACTATCACTGGGTACGGCACGAGCAGCGTGGGGGGCGGCACCAGCGGGGCCAGCGAAGGCAGCCCGAAGTTCATCATCTGGGGAACCGGCATCGGGCCGTTTGGCATCATGCTAACCGGAGGGAAGGGAAGGCTGGGCAAGGGCGCGCCCGGGGGCGGCGGGGGCAGCAGCCCTGGGGGGTTCCCAGGCATGGTAGGGGTACTTGGGGGGTGGATGTGGGGCGATAGCATGGGCCGGTGCATGGGGCTGGAAGTGGGGCCTAGGTTCCTGGGGCCTCCGGGCGGGGCCCCAATGCCCGGGAGCATGGGGTTGGACAAGGGACTATTGGGGTTGGAGGCGTGGTGCGGTGGTCCGCGGATGAAGGGCGGGCGGATCTGCTGGATAATTTGCTGCTCCATGAAGATGGGCAGGGGCACTGGGCCGCGGTTGGTCATCACCATGGGAGGGCTGCGAGGCGGGACACCCAGTGGAGGTCCGATGCTAGCAGGTGGCTGGACCGAGACGGGAGGGATGCTCGGAGTCTCGCTGATGGGGAGGGACTTGGGCACTGGCGTGGGGATTTTAGTGACAGAGCAGTTGGCAGTGTCAGATGGAGAAACGGTGGTGGACGAGGATGGGCCGGGGCCCTGGCTTTGGCCAGCTGCAGTCACGGGGGAAGGGGCTTTCCTCCGAGCATCTGTTAGCGGGATATTCCAAGAGTCTGGCGTGAGCAGCTGCACCCCGGTGCCTTCTGCTTTACTTTCCATGTGAGGGTGGAGTGTGCTGCACAGCCCGGCTGGAAGATTGGCCTGTGTCTCTTTGTAGAAAATGTCCATTTTGTATTGATTGAGACATTTTGCACTGCAGAACTGAAGCCTTCTCTCCCCGTCCCCAAAATCCAGGTATTCTTTTGTGTGCCTTATGTGTTTACACCAGTCACACACCTACAACACAGCAATAGAAACCACAACAGGTAAGATAAGCAACTTTCTTGGGTACATGGCGTTTCATGTTTCACATAAAGGCTCTATTAAACTCTATCATCATTTCCCAAATAAGTTGAAGGGTACCCTTTACAGGGTACATTTCTGAAAGATTTATGAAATAAAGAATTTGCTTTATAAATAGGATCCTCAAAATTAGCAACAACCATTCTCCCCCCCCCCCCCGCCGCCCCTTTTCAAAGATGGCTCTGACAAAATGGAGTACACCTGTCCAGGACACTTACCCAGTGCTCCTATGAAGTACGCCTGCCCTGCACACCTGCCCTGCACACCTGCCCTGCACACCTGCCCTGCACACCTGCCCTGCACACCTGCCCTGTACGTATACCTAGGACACCTACTCAGTACACTTGTCTTCATATTTTCACTTGCCTAACAGGCTCATGTAAATACATATCTATATAACGTTGGAGGGAAGGAATCTCCAGGGAGTTCAACAATCAGGCAACATAACCTCTTAAAATTCTCCTTATGTAAAGCCACTGTGCACTGTATCCAATAAAGTGGTTGGAAAGGGTGTGCTGTGCTAACCAATCGCATAAAGCGCCGAACACCGCTATGTCTGGCTTCCAAGGAGAAACTTGGACTTAGTCATGAAGTCTGTGTGAGGTTCAGCTCTCCCAACCCGTGATGTTGCAGCAAGCTAGAATTATTTTTTGAGCTGTTTGCCCACTCTTTCTCGGCAGTCAGAATTTTGGTGACATTTCTTGGCAGACAGTCTTATTTAACAACTTTTCAAACACCAGAGAACACTTTCCAAAAGTTGTTATGGCTTCCACCCCACCCCCTTCGGATCTACTCCTGGCAAAAGAAAGATATCACCAAATTTATTTTAAAGCTGGGCTGCAGAGCTAATTAAAGGCTCAGATGCCTTCCCAATTGGAAATCACTAGACACCAAAGTTCAAAAAATAGTCCTTCTCGGCTTCAGAACCCATTACTTTGGAGAAATTATTGTGATTTCATTAACACATTAATTTTGCAACACCATCAGCTCTCACAGATGGCACAGACATGATCTACAATTCAAATATGACTCTTGTTTGCACAAGTGTCTTCCCTTCGTATGGCATTTTAAACAAGAATTAATATGAGTGATCTTGCCATCGCTATAAACAGATAAACAGATGTCAAAATTTTCAGTAGTTCCTCTAGTCCCTCACTTCTCCTGACAGGATTCTACACACACAATCTTTTTTTTTTCTTTCTCTCTTCCTTCTTTCTTTATCTTTCCCATAGCATTTGAGCTGCACAGCTTCAGAGAAGGGATTGCAAAACTCAGCACCATTGTTAGTGTACTGAAACCTTCTCCCCGCAGTTTAGCAATGGCGTCAGTCAGTGCTGGTCTAAGGGAAACCTTGATTTCAGAGTGTTCTACTGCTGTGTTCATGCAGTGTTTGTGTTTAACCATTGTAAACTGATATGATTAAAAGATACATTTTAATAATGACTGGTCACATAAGCAATGCACAAACAACATATGTTGGGCATTTGATGATGCCTCTCATCTAACTGGCAGCCTCCCTTTCTGTAAACAAGTGGCGACACACTAGCGTGTGATCGTGGGTGCATAGGAGTCAGATGTGGGTCTGCATGTGGAAATCCACTCTTTTCTTCTCAGTGGTTTTTTTTTTTTTCATTGATATTTTTGACAGTGTAAGATTGAATAAGATACCCACTTAGGCATGGACTGGTTCTTGTTTGTTCTTTCAAGATACTTTCTAAAAATCTGACATAAGAACTCTTGAGTGGATTTTGATGAGATTGGAATTCCTGCAACTTGACTATCAAAATTATTGCCACCAGGAGCCATTAAAGTGGTTAAAACATAATTATTCCAATGCTCATGTCTGCCTTCTCTTCTCTCACCAACAGCATTTTAGGATCCTCCTGGACTCACTGGATATTTGGTTATAAATACATGAAAACTGCTCCACAGAACACGTCGGACCATCACATGTCTTTGTTTTGTTTTTCAAGACAGGGTTTCTCTGTGGGATAGTCTCAGCAGTCCTGGGATTTGTAGACCAGGCTAGGTTTGAACTCACAGAGATCTGCCTGCTTCTGCCTGCTTCTGCCTGCCTAGCACTGAGATGAAAGGAGTGCACCATCACGCCCAGAGACCATTACATTTCTTATCTAGATTAAGCTTAAGTAAACTGTTAGTGAAAACATGATATTTAAATAACGTTAAAGTGACCACCAGGGACAGTAGTGATGACTTAATTTCATCCTTGGGCATCAGAGAGGCAGGAGAATTTCTGTGAGTTTAAATCCAGTCTGGTGTACATGGTGAGTTCAAGGACAGCTAGCGCTACAAGTGAGCCCCTGTCTCAAAAAAAAAAAAGTTAATATTTAATCATATAGCATTTACAGTCCACTATGGAATAAAACCCTCTGCTTCTGTTTTAATAGCATGCATACATAGCAAGCCTAAAATAAAAGCTGTACATTTGCACTGAGGGACCAAACATACCTTCTCTCTTCATGAACTGAAAAAGAAACATCATCAATGACTTAAACTAATTAAAATAGCGCATGGCTTTTCTGGCGTGTGCCCCTAGGATCTTACTCTCTAACAGGACGGGGGAGGGGAAAGTTTTGTGACATCATTAATTTGTTTTTAAATTGCCAGAATTTCTTTTTTTCTTTTCTTTTCTTTCACTTTTTCTGGCCTCTAGAGGATTCCTGTTTCCTCACACAAGACAAATATTTTTTGAGTAGGGTAAAAAGAAAAATCTAAATATAACTTAACAATTCTCCCTTCACGTTTAATAATTGCTAGTAAACAACGCTCACGAGCCATCCTAATGATCAAATAAGAGTTCTCCACTAGATTTCATCCTTTCCCACATAAAAATAATTACAGACATCAAAAGCAAAATCCAATTTTCTCGAACTCTTCCATAAAAGCAAAGGCCTAACCCGCTGGGTTTTCCTGACGTCGTTGAAAGTGCCTCCATTTGAGCGTGGCCTGACTGTCTTATTTTTGGGGTGCTGTGGATCTGACTGTACTAAGGCTTTATTTACATTTCAGTTCAGAACACTGACATCAAAATATGGAAAAGCAATTTTTCCAATGAAGCAGAAGATTATTGGAAGGAAAGAAAAAAAAAACCTGTCACTTAAGAAATAATGAATCAAGTCTGTCTCGCAGGCCACATCACTGAAGATGAGGTCAATGGATTTACGGAGTAAATGGCTACGTCATGTGTGGCAGCAAAACCTAACGCCATTACTCACTCCACATCCAGCTAACAACACTTCTGTAATTAAAGGTTTCATCATAGGAGCCAAGCTGATTATTTAGGCCATGGTAGTTATGTGAAAATACGTACTTCACCTCTCTTTAATAAAATAACATTTGCAT
Source organism: Mus musculus (assembly GCF_000001635.26). Classification (NCBI taxonomy): domain Eukaryota; kingdom Metazoa; phylum Chordata; class Mammalia; order Rodentia; family Muridae; genus Mus; species Mus musculus. The sequence goes on from NC_000076.6 coordinate 43,026,348, forward strand.
ATGCCAAAGCACACAAGCTAAAGGTTTCGTATTGTGCTGTGCCCTTCTTTGGAGACAGATACACATTCTATTAGATTAATATTTTAATTTTTTGAGATCCCCTCAACACTATGTAAAGAAATACCAAAATTCCTCAGACAATTTAAGATGAGTCCAAGGAAGTGCCAGAGCTTTGCAGTGATTTGTACTATCCCATCCCTGCTTGCTTCTGTTGGAATCTGGCCTGTCTGGTTGCCCTTCTCTCCCCAACAGGTCCCAGATTGGTCCTAGGATGCTGCTGTTTTACAGCGCCAATCTGGGGACCAAACAGTCAGCAGAAGCCATTGAGAGGGCCTGTAGAGATGCTGGAGATCACAAGTGCATTGTGGGTCACCAGCTAGACAGTAAGCTCACAGAGGAGACAAACACACGTGTTCCTTACAACCCCAGCCTGACAGCCCTCCAGAAGATGGTTCACTTCTGAGACTGGTCCAATTCTAACACAAAAGAAGGAACATTTCCTTGGGTCCACTTCGGTGGCAGACTGCCAGGGCAGCACTTAGAGGTTCCCGTGGCCTGCTGGCTTCACTCCTTTCCTGTGAAATACATGTGTGGTGACCTGCTCTGCTCCACTGCTCAAAAGACAGGGCTTTAGCAAAACTCTCCCTTGCTCATGATACCGGCGCCCTGGTATCAAGGCACGACTTGGGGTTCCTATGACTTCTTCAAAGCTCTGGGAAGAAAGCAAGCTATTCATGTTGGCAACCGAGACTTCTTTTTCACTTTAGTGTCCAAGGTCAGAACCACAGTATATAAGCCACTAGGTTATGCACATGGTACAGTAGACACGCTCTTCTGGGCTTAGGCGGTTTGGGCGACTGGGGGGAGGGGCAGGGCTTCTAATTAACACATTAATCAGCTGTCAGCTGTGGGAGTAAAGGTCATCCTTTAATGGAACCCACCGCTGCTTTCTGAGTGAGAATCTGGCATCAGGCACTATTTAATGAAATTCTTTTGCTGAAATCTGTCTTCTCTGGGTAACGATGGTTTGCAGCAACAGAACAGCAAAAAACATATTAGCTTCTCCTTGAACGCCATCAACAACTTGAAAAGTACCCCCCCCCCCCAACCTTCCTACGCTTCTGACTTTCCACTAACATGACACCAGGTCTGTACTTTAGCTCAGCGAGTCAGACTGCATTTTGTCACGGGAAGGTGGGGCTCCAGGCCTTGGCAGGTTAAATGTGACATTGCTCTTAAGAGTCCAGGCCATCTCACAGACCGGTGAGCTCATTCCAGGGTCAAGTGCGGAAGAACAGAGATGCAGCTTAGGTCCTCAAGGTTTTAAAGGCTTTGAAGTCTCATCCTACCTGAAGGCTATCACCTCATAACACGAGTGGAGGGTCTTAGGTTGGACACCTGTTTACCCCTCTGATGGAGTGCCCACACCTTCTTCGTGGTCTTGACACTGCCTCCAGGAGGGCCCGGACTCCCGGATCAACAAGGATGCTACAAACATCACATAAAATGTGGGAAGGAGTTGGTACTGACTTCTCAGCCTCAGTTTCTCCATCTGGGAAATGGAACTAACAATAGTAAAACTGTGTGCCAAGTCGGCTTGTTATGGTCTAGCTTTTAAATCTCCAGTCTGCCAGGATGAAACAGCAGTGATTGTTTTCCTACAACCTGTACGTCTTTGGAAGAAGGCAAGGCATGTTTCTGGCTCGACAAGCCAGTGTTTCTCACAGACACCTGCCCTCACCCTGCTGCCCAGGAGTTTCTGTCCTAGGGGTGACAGAGGGGCCCTCTGCAGTGACAAGAAAGGCAGCTGATGGATCTGTGCGCCAGCTGCTCACCATCCTGAGGAGCCTCCATTCTGCACCACCTGAACCCTCCGCTCTAGAGCCAGAATCTAATTCAGGAAAAGCTTGACGAAGCTGCCTGGCTGCCTGTCAATGAGTGGCAGAACCATTGCAATGAGTGATTCCTCCTGTTTGAGGAGTGGAAGCCATAAACCAAGCTATTCATGTTTTATTAAAAAGCCGAGCCGATGGACTATTACTGGACTCGTTACATGGCACAACTGTCTCCCAGAAGAAGGGCCAGAGACACAGTACAGATAGATGCCTGAGCCAGATGGACCCCACCCTGCTGTGTCTGAAGGAGGGAGAGGCCACCACAGGTGGAGCTGGTGGCAAAGTTTCCCCACAAACTGGAAGTGGGAATGAGGAAGGAGAAAGATGCGTTGAGGACGGGCAGACCTTGGAGGAGCCTGGAGAGGAATTTAGGAAGAAGGGGAGGGGCCTTTATGGAAGAGCAATTCAGGAAGAAGTTCATTGTCAAACTAAGAAGGTTCTGCAGGGTGGCTTGATAGTCCTGTCTGCCTTTTTCCCACTCTCCCACCTCCCTCAGGGATCTGCCCCAGGGACCAGGCCAGGCCTTTGGCAACCACCGAAAACACACGCGGTAGGTAAGTTTCCCACTGAGGTTTTTCTATTGCAACAGGGATGCTTTTTGGCCCCTCTGAGGTTCTGTGGGGCTGTAAGGTCCACAGAGCAGATCGCAAACATCCCTGGTCTGCAGGATCGTGGTGAGCTCTGGCCAGTGGCTCATGACCCAGCCAAACCTCTGCTTCTATAGCCAGTGCAGAAGACGGAGTCCTGCCCTGTGCTCAGGGGCCAAAGGGCCATCCTGACCGCCACAGGTGTGATCCAGAAGAAGGCAGCTTCCCGTGGGTCTGAGAGCTGATGGGTCACAAGGACTCTGCTCGTCTTCACAGAAGGAATTGTGCCGATGGTAACAAATTCAGGCGAACATGGAAAGACCTGAAGAATCGTGGTCTTCCGGGCACCAGATCCCTGCCTCTCTGCGTCCCAGTAATGCAGCCATGAGAGGACCCAGAAGGGAGCTGAGATCTGTGACAGCCAACTTGAACCTAAGGGACTATCTCCAGCCTTCAGCCCCAGTGCACCAAGGACGATGGATCCTCATCTGTGTACAGAAGCTATCTTGTACACTGTAATGCATGCATAACTTGTCAATAAAAATCAACAAACAAACAGACACTATGTCCTATAGGAAAGGGTACAATAGGATGTGGGACATCTGCAGGAAGAAAGGATTCTGGGAGAGAGCTGGGCACTGGAGGATTTGCCCCAAGACAGAAAAAAAGACAGTTGTATGAAACAGGGGGTTGGGGATGGGGTACCAGGCAACCAACCACGTGGCAGGACATAGAATAAAATAAATGAATACTAAAGCTATGAGCAGATAGTAGAATGAGCCTAGCTATAAAGCCTATGTATTTGTAAGGATATTTGAGTCACAGGGTTGTTATTTCTGGAAACGGGGTGAAGCTTACAGTACACACCCCATCGCATATCTGTAAAACAAGGCCATTAGTATGGGCAGTACTGTCAGGGGACAGGTGCACAAGGAAAACAGAGGCCAGCAAGTGACTGCAAGCAGAAAACACTCTGTAGAGTATCAGAGGGCAGAATCCCACTCATTTCCCTTGTCACACCGCGGCTCTGCCACCTTCTCCGCTGTTAACTCCAGGTGGAACAGCCACCACCTGCCCTGAGATATTTTGTGTATCATATAACCCACTTGACACATTCACTAGTGAACCTTGACTGACAGCCGCTCTGCCTTGGGCACTGTGGGAGGGAGAAGGAAGGGCCTCATCAACTGGTCTCCTGCGGGAATGGGAAGGGCGGGATATTAGTTTTACTGGGCCATCATTGCTGCCGACTGAACCTTTAGAAAATGCTTGTGTTTATTCAAACAGAAAAACCAAGGTATGCTCAAGAAGGCCCTGGGCTGTGGAACTGTGCAAGAATCAGAGTTAGCAATGGCTTCCAGAACTTCAGTTGCTAATTCTTCACCACTAGGGAAAAAAAACTCAGCTTCTCCCCTGCAGTGTCTGCCCACCCAGCCACACAAGGTCACAAGGTCAATGCTGAACTAATGGCTTGAAACTAAAAACTATCCTTTATGTTTTATTCCCTTAGCACCAAACTTGCGCCTGCTTTGACAAAACACCATGAGCAAGTTGGGTTTATTCAGCTTACACTTCTACGTGGCTGTTCATCACTAAAGGAAGTCAGGGCAGAACTCAGACAGGGCAGGAACCTCGGATCTGCTTTTAAACCCATGTCTTCTGATACATATCTAGCTATTGTCAGAGGTCTGTTTAGGTGACTGCTTCGTGTGTTCCAAATAGATTCTTGGATTTCTCTTCAAATGTTACCCCCAGGCCTGATTCTTTCTCACTCCCTGTCTTCTACATGTCTGCTTGGATACTTGAAAGTTCATGGCTTATGATTGTAGGAGTGTTCTCTCCCTGCCTGGGCCATCCTTGTATACCGGGGAGCCCATCCATATGATGTAATAAAGGAGAAGCACAGAGAGCCTGGAGTTGTAGCTCAGGGCGAGAGCTCTTATCCAGTATCCTCGGAGCTCTGAGTCCCTGGACTGCATGCATGGCATACACAAGGCCCTGGAGTTTATCATCAGCATAGCAGGGGGGGGGCGGGGAGAGGATGAGAATATAGAAGGATGGGAGGGAGGGAGGGAGGGAGGAAGGGAGGGAGGGAGGGAGGGAGGGAGGGAGGGAGGGAGGGAGGGAAAGAAAGAAAGAAAGAACTGGTCTCTGGGCTGTATGCTGACTGCTTTTGTGTTAACTTGACACAAACTAGAGTCATCAGAGAGGAAGGAGCCTCAGCAGAGAAAAATACCTCCATGAGATCCAGCTATAAAGTATTTTCCCAATTAATGACCAATGGGGGAGGGCCCAGCCCACTATGGGTGGTGCCATACCTGGGCTGCTGTTCCAGAGTCTATGAGAAAGTAGGCTGAGCAAGCCATGATGAGCAAGCCAGTAAGCAGCACTCCTCCATGGCCTCTGCATCAGTTCCTGCCTCCAGGTTCCTTCCCTGTTTGAGTTCCTGTCCTGACTTTCTTTAGTGATAAACAGCAATGTGGAAGTAAGCCAAATAAACCCTACTTGATTTTGGTCATAGTGTTCTGCCAAAGCAATAGAAACCCTATGACAGGCTATAATCACTTCATTTCTTCCTGCATGTAGACTCTATTAGAAAATGGCAGAAGTCATATCTCAGAATAAGTGGGTTTTAGCTCCACAACAGAGCACACTGTTTGAGAAAAGCTGTTGTTATCAGCAATATCTGAAGCAATTTTCCCCCTCTAGAGACATGAATTTGCCACCTGGCCTCTGCCTTAGCAATGAAAGTATTTCCTAAATGCATGGAAAACAATGTATGTGCTTTATGACAGCCGTATCTCACGGTTGGTTCTGATGTTTGTTTTTAATGACGAGAATTTATAGAATATTTCTAACCTATTGACCTTGAGGCTTTCAGTTAAGTTATTGTCCTCAGTTCTAACGACAAACTTCTTTCCCTTTCCCCGTTTTCACTTGAGAAATCAAAGGCTCAGAGAGAGGATGTGCTTTCCGAAGCTCTCTGTCCTGAAGAGTGGGTCCAGGACTCACATCTGGACCTCCCCCGGTCCTTCCACCAGCCTGCTGGATTCTCCCAGAACCCCGGCTCAGCTAATCTCTTTTTCTTTCAAGTACACACTGTGGATCATTCAGTGATACACTGTAGCGATTCTGAAGCGGAGCACTGGGCCCTCTGCTCCAGAGTCAGAAATCCTCTCCCAGCGTTGAAAAGTGGGATGCACTATCTCTCCCATTCATCACGGTGGAGCAAAGATTATGCAAAGGTAAATATATACCGATCTCACAGATGCACTCTGCCCATGTCTCTGCCCAGCAAAGGGTTCATGGCCGCCTTTGTGGCGTTACTCCCACCCTTTCAGCAGAGAGAACAGTCTTTTAATGGTTGTAGGGCCAAATTCACCTTTCTTTGGGGGCGAGGAGAGGGTGCAGGGGGAAGCTTTTCCAAGCTCTAGAGAAAGTGCCTGATTTGTCCTGCATCCGTTTATCCCCAAGATGGCTGACACTTCCTTTTTCATCTGCATACCGGAAATCCCACCCTCCATCTAGAAGAACGGTGGTCCAGGAAAGGGCTCCCTCGATGTTGCTCTGCCATCTCAGCGCCACGCACAAGGCGTAGGAAGAAATCTCAAGTGTGTTTCAGAGAGAACCATATTTTCATCAGGGTGGAACATCCCATCCCCTCTCTCTCCTTTGTTCCCACTTTACTTCTAGTGCCTGCTAGAGAGTTTGCACCAAGCATTCCACAACCACTTCCACATCAAGCTACTCTATGAATGCCCCCTTTTATTTCCCTAATCCTGTCTTTGCTTCTACTTAAGGGTGGAGCCTGCCAGGCCATGTGCTTCCTGATTTTTACCCACCTGTGAGCTGGGAATGCCATCATAAGTGTCTTAGCTTTAACCTTTGTCTCAGCGGGGTCTCTGTGGGTTTCGCTTTCAGGCTCCTAAGCCAAGAAACTTGGCCCTTCCTTACTCTGGGTTGATAAAGACACTGGACACCATTTGTTTGTTCATGTTTTGGCTCTGATTGGTGAAGAACTGGCCTTTACCGGACCCTTTCCAACTCTCCATTCTTCCTAACTCACTGCCTTTATCACACACAATTCTTAAGATTTATTGAGATAGTTTTTTGTCTCTCTCTTTCCCATCTTGTTTTGATTTTACGTGTATGAGTGCTTGCCTGTATGCCATGTCTCTGGAGGTCAGAAGCAGATGTCAGATCCCTTGGAAACAGAGTTTAAAGTTGCCCTGTGGGTGCTGGGCACCGAATCTGTGTCTTCTACAAGAGCAGCAAGTGCCCCAGACCACTGAGCCAACTTTTCAGTCCCTTGTCTGATGTTTCCTTGATGAGAAAATTTGACTCTCTCAGGGTGATCTTCCCAGGTTTTACCCATCACATTGGGTATCTCATGGTGCACTTGGGAAGCAGCAGGGTCAGATCGCCCCTGTCCTACCCAACATTGCGGGGCTTCTTCTGTACCCAGGAGCTCCATTCCTATGTTCAAGATAGGCTATGAGGACCAAAACAAATGGCGCACATAAAAGCACCCTAAAAGCAATAAATAAGTGAATAAATAAATAAAGTGCCATATAGAGGATTTTATTATAAATGTAAGTACCCTTACATTCTATTCCTATCTTCTCACTATTCTTCTATTGAATCCATCCCATAAAATCAAAGAGACAACTCCAGTAGTATAGATTTTCCTGTAATGTGTACTTCAAAGCAAAAAAAAACATGCCACAAAACACAACCAAGAAACCCAAATCGGCAGAACCCCTGACCCTCATTCTCCGCTGTTCCCAGTGGCTGTGCGGAGTTTGACAGAGATGTAATTGCCGTAATGAGGAGGTTTTTGGGCCAGGCTGTGGTCTTGAGTTCACTCTGGATGTTTTAGCCTAAGGCTCAGCTGCAGGCCAGCACCAGTCACCCAGGCCAGATCTACCAAGAGAGGTCCTTATGCTCAGTCACACACAAACGTGACATTTATGTTGTCTGGTACACTCTGCTAAAAATTCAGAACACCCAGGATGCTGTGCTTACACACCTGGGAAGAAGGAATAATTTGAGTTCCCTATTGTCTTATCTTTTTTTGCTAATTAACCCCCGTGCGATAGCAACTGAGTAGTGAGTGGAGCTGGGCGGGCAGGCGGGACTGCTGTGGATTTTTCAGCTCCACGCGTTGGTCCCTTTGTCTACCCTGCTTGGGGACTTTGGTTTGCTTCCACTTTTGTTCTGTGAATTTAGCCATTCTGCAGTGCAGCTGCCAGGTTGAAAACACCCACAGGCTCTTGCTCCTGCACTGGGTATCCTGCACATTCTCATTAGCACATCCGAGGTAACCTCAACCTAATCTGCTCATCTGGGCAAAGTCCTTGGTGGCAGGGGTGATGCGAAGCAAGCCAGACGCATACGATTTGTGTACATTAAAACACAACTGTTATTTTTACAGCCCCTCCTAATAACTTCAAATAGCTCAGAGACACTATGACAATCTACTCACCAGAAGTCTGTGAAGAGACAAGTAGCCAGATAGCATCTCTTGTTTTAGCAATAAGCAAAGGAGGGCTGGCAACAGTGATGTGTTGTCGGCTGTTGGGTGAGAGCCCTTTTACAACTCCTGTAAGATTAACCACATCATCTGTTGACCTCCTCTGAAAGGAGACGCTCTAATGCAGACTGGACTCCCCAAAGGAGAAATGAGCATGACAGAGATGCCTAGTCTAAACAGCCTATGCAACCAGTAAGATACACACACACACACACACACAAAATCATCAGAGAGATAATCTGAAAACGTGAGGCTGGGTTTCTCCTTCAGAGCTTAGTATCTAGGGAAGTGAAAGAATCCAATAGAGCCTTTGTAAGTAAGCCTTTGGAACAGGTCAGCGTGTACAAAAGAGGAGAGGCATAGGAAGAAGAAAGGAAACACGTTGCATGCCAACTACCTGTAAGTCAGCTCAGGGCCGTTGCAGGCTGACTGCCCACTAGGGCTCTGGTCCCCTGGTTACAATGGACCGGATGTCTAAGAGAGCGCAGTTTAATGAACCAGTAAGATTTTCTTTTGGGGAAGTTTGAAGTGATAACACCATGAGACTAAGAAGGGTGGGGACAGAGGTCACTGTCACTGGGCCAGGAGCCATAGAGAGCAAGGCAGGAAGTACAGGACAGAAGAGGTCATGAGTCACAGTGGGCAGACGGTTGCTGAAGTGGCTGGAGCTGAGCCTCCTCTTAAATCAGGAAGCACTCCCTAGAGATGACAAGAGCTCCCAGTTGCCAGCTGACAAGCACTGTGGTACCTGCCATCTCTGAAGCCAGAATCACAGCCCAGACTCCAGGAAGGTGAGTGGCATAGCTATTACAGCTGAGCAGTGTGTGGCGCCTCTTACTAGAAAACCTCTATGCCTTTGCATGACCGAGATCCAATACAACTTGACTTCCTGACTTAATCCCGAGCTCCTGGCGTCTTTTTGACCACTCACGCCTTAACTCCATTTCCTGAAGAGCTCCATGAGAATCAACACCTGACCCTGTTCTACTCAACAAAGGACTGTGTGGTCATGCAAGTGGGGAAACGGTGCCCAGCCCACGTCCCTCTTTGGAGACTCTTAGTGCACAGTCCCAAGCTTAAGCTCTGAAGATGGGAAATGTGTTGAACTTCATTCAGCCTGAGTAGCTCTTTCTTTTTTTTTTTTTTTTTTCTTTTTCTAGTAGGACCAGACAGGGGGTAAAAAATAAACAAAGTTGGGAAAACGCCACTTCAGTGATCTGAGTGCCTATAAGATGTGGCCTATTTTCCTTCGAATAAAGCTTCATTTTGCAGCTCTGGGGCGCTAGACTCTAGCAGATCAGGCTGTGTGCACGGAGAGGGCTCAGTACACACCTGTCAGCTGTGTGTGAACGGCAGGAGAAAGGGAAGGTGATTTTCATGCTTGGCTCCTCTACAAGTAAGTCAGCAAGCTCTCTGTCCTGCCAGGAGTCAAGGTTACTCATGTCCTCCTGGCACTTTTCTCTCTGGCCCCAGGGCCCCGCCCCTTCTGGGACCGGCTTCCTGTGCTCACAGAGACCAAGGCCATATTGCATTTCACCCTGTGGTCTCAGCTTCTGCAGTCACGACAAACTCGATTTCTGTCTCCTCAGTTCTAGTTGCCCTACATGGCCCACACCCTCCACAGGATGTCACAAATACTGTCACCTACCATATGACCTTCTGCATCCTGAGGTGCCACCCCGGAGCATTTTAGGTGCCACCAGTGAGCTTTCCACACGGCAGAGGCAGTCAGGAGCATTTCACAAGCCAGGAGTCCTGCACACACTGCTCCGGCTCACTGGCAACCTCAAAGGCATATATCAATATTTCCCTATTTCTACACAAAGAGACTGCCATGTCTGTCTGGGTGAATAAAACCATAGAATTAAAGAACTCCCTGGCTCAAGCAGACTCGCTGGCACACTGATTTTAAACTGAGTTCGGCCTATCTCCTTGCCCTATTTATCTGACTCACTGAACATTTTTTTTTTCTGTTGCTTTGGCCTGCCTCTGACCCAGGTCTCTGGGCAAGTTCACCCATCAGGGAGCCAGAAGATCTATCCTCTGAAGAGAGGACACGGTGACCAGGTACCCCAAAACAAAGTAAAATTTTGCATAAGGTGCTTGACTCAAACCCTGAGCCCCGTGTATGGTAGGCAAGTGTCCCGCCACTGAGTGCCATCCCCAGACAGGTATGAAAATTTGTCCTAATGCTAGTATCATGTAACACATATCTCATGGTCTGATGCACCCAAAAGATGCATAGTAACCAGACTCCCAAGCCTTACCAGTTGGAATAACTTCAATTCTCTTCTGTTCCCTCTTAACATTGTACAGTTATTTGCTGACCGGTTAAAAAGCGTTACGATGATTCTCTAATGAGAAAGCATAAAACTTCCTAGGCTGGCCGTATCTGTGCCACTGGACGCTTTCCGAGGGAGGCCCTGGCTTTGGCCCTTGGGTAGTCACAGTGAGCTGTGGAGTAAGCAAGCATCGCAGCTAATTGAGCTCTGCGCTGAGCACCAGTGAGAGATGAGTTTGCATCGGAATTCCATTATGGGTTTTTAATAATTAAACATTACATGTTTGGAACCTCATCCTTCTGTATTACTTTTTAAAATATTAATCTATTTACATCAGCTGGACTTCCCGCAGCTTGACACGCAGTAAATGGGAGTCACACTGAGATAGACAACTGTGTTCTTAGTTTAAGACATCTTTGGTGCTTGCTCACAGTAAATGTGACACTAACCCTCTCAACCGGATTCCGTGTGATAATTACTCCGCCTTTGAGAGGGGGGCTTGCTCCATTTCCCTAACGTTCTCCCGAATCCCCCAGCACTGCACTGGAATTTTAAATTGGCCAGAATCCAAATTAATCTTATTGTGAGAGTTCTATAATGTCCTTTAAGGTCACAGGGTCACCCGCCCTCTTCGGAATCCGGGCTAGGATATGAATGCACAGGGTGTGTAAGAGTTCCCTTGGATGCCACCCCACACTGTGATGAGACCGAAGTATAAAACTTCAGAGCCTGGGAGCACACAGGAAAAGCTCATTAACAATGACCCTGCTTCCTCACAGTGCCCCGAGCCTCCAGAAATTCTCCTTGATACTCACAAGCAACTTCCTTCTGGGTGAACAATGTGGTGTCCCCCACCCCCACCCCCCACCCGGCCTTCCTCCCTCTGTTTTATCACCACTGTCAGGACTCTAGCACTAGCAATGATCTCAGCGCTCCTGGAGTAACCCTCGCTGTGGCTCAGAGCTTCTCCGGCCTGCTCCACTCTCTCCTAGCTCAAAGCCAGATGCAAATTGGGTCCAGAAAATGGCCCTAGGGGTCTGAGCAAGGCTTAATAATCAAGGGCTGGCTCAACCAAAGGGCAGGGAGAGTTGGTTACTCGGAGACGATAGAACCCAGTGTTTGCATCCGAGCTCATGCCCTGGTGGACAGCTCCAGAAATCAATCTGACTTATTTCCATATAAGAACTGTACTCTCTCTTTGGGGGTGGGGTGGGGGGGAAACAAAGCTAGCAGCGGCCAGCCATGATACCCGGCCTTTTAAAAAAGCAAAACACCATTTTTATTAATGGAAAAGGATTCAATGTAGGAAATTATATGGGAGATATACCCACTATAGAAAGAGCCTCCTCAGCTGCCCACCCCTGTGACCATAGAGGAAAGCTGGTGTACTGAAAATCTTCTCCCAGTGTCCGAGTAACTTTCTATTGTTCCATCTCTCGGTGTTGGCATGGTGTGTGCTAAATACTTCATAGGTCAACGCTATTGTCCCTATAAAGGAAGCCTGGGTCTCTGCGCCCCATCCAGGCAATGCATAGTACCCAAGGCTAGCCCAGGGAGCCATAGGTCCTGAGATATGGCAGACGGTCTCAGGACCTGGGTATCTCCTACTCCATGAAAGAGCTCGCCATACAGACTTGACTTCAGAAAAGACAAGGCAGTTTCTGGAGTAGAAAGAAAAGCCCTGTCTTTATGGCGGGTTCCACAAGTCTGAGCACTACCTGAGCCTCTCCTCTATGGCTAACAAGTAGGCAGCCTCAAGCTAGCTTGATTCAGGCACCTTTGTTCTCAAACTCCATGCCCTTCTTCTCTCAGAGGCCAGTCCTGGGGTGATTTGCCCCTCTGCGGGTCCTCTGAGGGGCAGACTAACAAAGACTCAAGCTTTTCTCATCCCAGCACAGGCAGAAACTCCCCTCCCACAGTGGGTTTTTCCCCTTGGAGAACAGACTATGATTCCCAGTTTGGAGAAAAGAACAAAAATATGGCTCCAGGTGGGAGGGGGTCATTCAGAGGAGGGTTGCCCACGGAGCTCCCCCACCCCCGGCAGTAAGACAGACTGGAGGCAAGTGGGGAGAGCTAAGCTGCCCCTTTTCCTGTTCCCCAAATGGCCCTGGTTGCCTTAAGGAGGTTACCTCAGGCTTTGTCCTTCTGATTAGCTAGTGGCTTGGAAAATGCAGAATAACAAACCCTAGAAAATGCCCAAAAGCTTAAGAAGTCTATCGGAAGTACCCACCGCCTCTTCTTTAGCTTTAGTCCATTACTCCCACCCTAATTATATCCTTTGGTTTTGAGTTAAATAAATTCCTTCCTTCCTTAGTATTTACATTTTCGGATGTCTGATGACCACCAATCGGCCACCTAACCCCTCTGGCCTCACTGGTGTAGACTGTATAGTACATAAAGACAACACAGGGTCGCCCTGTGTGCCTCAGACACCCCATATTCAAGCTGGGACTTTCCTCTTTTGTTGGCATCTAAGACCTTGTGTGTAGAGGATTCCCTTTTGACCGGTCTTCCTCCTTTCCCTTCCTCCCTCTTTCTCTCCCCCTGCCTCCCTTTCTCCTTCCATCTTTCTCTCCCTCCCTCCCTCCTTCCCTCCTCCCTCCCTCCTTCCTTCCTTTCTCTCTCTCTCTCTCTCTCTCTCTCTCTCTCTCTCTCTCTCTCTCTCTCTCTCTCTCCCTCCCTCCCTCCCTCCCTCCCTCCCTCCCTTCCTTCCTCCCTTCTATTTCTCAGACAGGGTTTCATGGATCTCAGTCTGGCCTCAAATGTACTATGTAGCCTAGAATGACTCACCCCACCTCCCTGTACTGAGTACTGGGCTTACAGGCATGTGCTACCAAGCCAGGTTTATGTGGTACTAGGGGTCAAAAGCAGGGCTTGCTGCCTAAAAACAAATCTACTGGCTGGGTCACATCCCCAGCCCAGAGCAGGCTGTGAGGAGTTTTTGTTTTTGTGTTTTGAGACATGGTTTTTCTGTGTGTGGTACTTGAACTCTGTAGACCAGGCTGGCCTCAAACTCAGAGATCTGCCTGCCTCTGCCTCCCAAGTGCTGGAATTAAAGGAGTGTGCCACCATACCTGCTGGATGTGAGGTTTTAAAAAAAATTCTTGGCATAGCAACGGAAATGTTAATAGGTCGGAAACAACCATGTTTATTATCAGGAATCACCTGAAATGTTGTCCCCCTTGAGAAATACACCAGTAGATATATCTCCAAGGAGTCATTAACTAAGTATTTCTGATTCCATCATTAATGCTTCATGTTTCGTTTTGTTTTTAAGGCAGGGCATACTTTAAAAGCTAGACAGACCACTATCCAATGCCCTTTGACACTGGCTTTTCGTTCATCAAATAACACCTCAGCAATTTTTGGAGGCCCCAGCGTCCTAACGCCTTGAAGCTCATCTGGCGCTAGGGAGTCCTCCAACTTCCAGTCGGTACAGGAGCTGTTGTCAAATACTTGGCTCATCACCCAACTGAGCTACTTCTACTAATGGGAAGCTCACTACACGTGACCTATGTGTATTGTGATCTTGTCTGCAAACAGCTGACATGAGTACTGCCTTCCTGAAACCCCAACTCACAGCCTGTTCTCCACCCCAACCTCCAGGGGCATCTCCTCCTCCATAGACCTAAAATAGGTGTATGCTTCCTTGTGATTTTTATCCTGGGGTAGGAGCATCTGCAGAGGCTTCTACATCTTAAGGCATCACAACATAAGACCAAGTATGGTCTGGGACACTCATGCCTCTCTTCCACACTTAACATGAGGTGAGACAATGCAACACAACAACCTCTGACCCTGCATCTCAGGGCTCACAGAAGCTGAGTCTGCAGGAGAGTCTGCGGGCTGATTGTGGTCACTGAGAGCCTTCGCTTTCCTCCTTCTCAGTGTGAGTCTGCCTTTAAACAGGTCTTTAGCTTGGGATGACGCTCAGTAGCATTCACAAAGCTCTGGGTTTGATCCTCTGCACTAGAAAATTATTAAACTATTAAATTATTACATTTTCAGGAGTCCCAGATTAAACCTTCAGATACCCCAAAGAAGCAATATTTTAAGCCCCCAGCACGCCCCCCTATGAACTGACTTACTCAGCAACTTATATTTGAATTTAGATTCTAATCTTTGTCATTTCCTCCAGAAAAGTTATTTAATCTGCCCAAACAGAGGGAGTTACTTAAAACAGTGAGTGGTTCTCAACCTGTGGGTTACAACCTCTTTGGGGGTTTGAATGACCTTCTCACAGGGCTGTCTAAGTCCATTGGAAAACACAGATGTTTACATTACAGTTCATAACAATAACAAAAATATAGTCATAAAGTAGTAACAAAAATAATTTTATGGTTGGGGGTCACAACACTTTAATACAGGATCTGTATTAAAGGGTCGCAGCATTAGGAAGGTTGAGAACCACTGACTTAAAAGAAGCTAATTCATCTTAGACATTTAAAAGCATCAGTCATCTATTTTAGCCATATGTTCAAAACTTCTAGAAAATATGTTTTTTAATCCCCAGGACCTCTACAGTTCTGAGGAATTAGTCCTGGCTCTCTAGATAAGAGTCCTGTGGGAGTCAGAGCTTGGGTCCGGCAAGCCTGGTCAAAACAATCAGATTAGGACTTTTTTTTGTTTTGTTTTTGTTTTGAGGCAGGGACTCACTATGTAGCCCTGGCTAGCCGCGAACTCACTATGTAAGGTAGACCAGGCTGGCCTCAAACTCACTGAGATCCACCTGCCTCCCTCCTAGGATTATGTATTCTCTAATCAGTATCTTTATGCTATCACCATGGGATATTTTGAGGCACCACTCTTGAAATAAAGTCTAAATAAGACCTCGAAGTTAGGTCTCTCCTATTCTGAGAGGCTTTTTCCCCCTGCAGATTCTCTGAGAACCTCCTAGAAATTGCAACGGTTGCTTCCAGTAACCACATTGTATACAAGTGGCCCTAACCCTGACCCTAGCTGGGACAGAGGAGCCACAGCAGCATAGAGTACAGCTCTGGGCCAAGGCCCTCCATGACAGAGTATGCCCCAGTCCCCTAGAGAGCATGTTACACTGCAGAATGCTGCTCTCTGCCTGCAGTGTGTGATTAACCCCTGCTTGGAATAGCCAAAAGGTGGAAACAACCCAAGTGTCCATCAGTAGCTAACAGGGAAGATGTGGTATGTCCATTCAGTGAATATTATTCAGTCATAAAAAGGGCCAGAATGCTCGTTTGTGCCATAATATAGTTGAATGTTGAAAATATACCAGTGTGAACTAAGTACAGAGGAGTACACATGATCTCACTTGTATGAAATATCTTGAAGACTCAGGCAACTTCCTAGAGTAAACAGAAGTTATCAGGGGCTGAAGGCTTGGGGAGAAATGTGGTTTTGCTTACTGATTGTTTAGGGTGATGACAGAATTTTGGCAACAGAGACTGACGATGGTCCCACTATACTGAGATGCCATCAGACTGCATGCTTAAAATGGCAAATACTACGCCACATACATTTAGCATACTTAACCCCAAATCCCCTAGCCCTACCTCCAAGTCTCCTAGCCCTGTCTCCTAAATATGGATGGGCCCACAACGCTGGTGACTCTGGAGCTGACATTTTAATTTCTTGCTCTTTACTCAAAAAAAGAGGGAGGCTAGACAAACCCTCTCTGCGCTCTCTCTCTCTCTCTCTCTCTCTCTCTCTCTCTCCTTCCCTCCCTCCCTCCCTCCCTCCCTCCCTCTCTCTCTCTCTCTCTGTCTCTCCCTCTCTCTCTGTTTTGCTGGCTGTCTGGAAAAGTCCAAGCTTTTGTGCCTGTGGACCAATGTTAACACAGGCTGGAAATTAAAAAAAAAAAAAAAAAAAACCAGCCCTATCTGTCATTTTGCATCTGTGCCAACCAGAGGCTGCTGGCCCGACCCTGTGTGTCTCCCTTTTGTGGCTCGCTCAGTTCTAAGCCACTCTGCTAGATATCAGGAGCACTAGTAACTGACCACTAAACTACCAGAGCAGGACAGAAGCAGATTCCACTCAGAACGGGCAATGGGGGAGTGGAGAGGCTTGTCACTCAGGCCTTGTCCTCAGTGTCCCCAGCCCACTCCAAACCCACATTACCAGTGTTAATTTTTACCAGGACTTGAAGTCATGCTCGATACATAAAGTTTCAAGAGGATGTGTGTGCCAAGCCTCTAGACAGTGGCTTGTGAGACACCTGTGCACAGCCCAGAGGACATAAGGCAGATGTTTCATCCAGGGTCTGCCAAACTGCTCCAGATCTCATGTTTCGGGGATCCTCTTTTTTGATGTAACTTGGGTTCACCTCAAGTTCACTGGCTTTCCCAATGGTATTACTTAACTTCTTCAAATTTAATATATTTTTATTCATGCTTACTTGAGTGTTGTATTTCTATGCGTGCACGCTTAATTGAGCAGAGTGGGCTGAACAAGCTGAGTTTCCTGCAGAGGGAACACGGCACAGCTTTTCCACTCACCACCGCAGCTCAGCATCCTGACCTCAGCGGCTGACGTATAAATATTCATGATGATACAGGTGAACACAGTGCTGGCTGGCTGACCATCTCATGGAGCTGCTGCTCCTTCCCCTGGGCCTAGAGAAGGCCATCATTTTTATTCAGCCAGCAGACAGCACTGTGGTTTTTTTGTTTTTTTTCCTTCCTCCACGACTTGCTGGGCTGTCATGTTTAAATATGAAAATGTTGCTTATAGCCAAATGTTAGTGACAGCAGCCTGTGGCGTCTATCATGGTTTGCACTCTTACTCTTACTAAAAATAGCCTTGCTCTCTGGATTTCTTCAAGCTCCACATCTGCAGGAAGTTTCTGTTGCCATTGCTGGCCTTTTCCTTTCTTCCCTGAAGATTGCTGTTCTTTGGCTCTGCCAGGATCCTCTCCCTCTCCCCTTCCCTGGGAAATGAATGGCCAATAAACATCCCAGGCTCAGATGTTTTAACAAAGGCCTCACGGGTGTTCCCCATTATTCCCCCTGCCTTGCTTCAGAAGTCTTTAGAACAGAGGGAGGTGGGCAGCAGCAGGAGGCAGAGCCGTTTGACCTTCAGAAGTAAAGCCAGAAGGCTGACAGCACAGCCTGGGCAGGCCGAGAAGCAAACAGGGAGGGCAGGCTTCTGGGACCCTCCATGTAGTGATTCCAAGCACACAGCTGCTCCCACCAGCGGTCTGGAATCACAGTCTACCAATGGGAACCTAAGTAATAATGAATTCATTTAAAAGCTTCCAGGGGGACAAATGGTTAATTCCTTTCAAGGCAAGTATTCAAAATTGCTTTTTATTAATTCTCTCTCCAGCCTAGTGTGTGTGTGTTTGTGTGTGTGTGTGTGTGTGTGTGTGTGTGTGTGTGTGTGTGTACATGCACATGCATGTATGGGGGTGGGGGGAACACTATGGCGGAACCAGTCAGAAGATGGTGTTTGGAACAAGATTTGGGCCTTTAGCAGAGTGAGTTCCAGGACAGCCAGGGCTACACAGAAAAACCCTGTCTCGAAAAATAAAATAAAATAAAATAAATAAATAAACATGTGGGCCTTTAGATATTCTCAGCCCTCTGTAACATTGTCAGAAAGCACTCAGTGAGCCCTTCTGCCCTCCACTTCAGGTCTCTGACTCAGCTACTCAGTGGCAGGTGAGAGACCCTGGGATGTTACATTGTAACCCTATGAAATCTGCTAAAGCCTTCTGAGAAGCCATGCACAAGCTCACAGATTTAAGACTGCATTTTTTTAGTCCTGCCTCCCCTCCACACACTCCCTGATATCTCTGGGGGCCAGTTCCCTCCCAAGTATCCTCCACTGCAGGATCCAGCAAAGATTCCTCTTACAGAAGACACTCCAGAGGGGGTTCCAGAAAAGAACAAGAGTCCAGCTCTGCAGACCCGTGTGGACTGTCCCAGTCAGAGAGCCCCGGGATAGCTCCACTCCTCTGCCGTGAGGAGTGACCATCTTGCCCCTAATACCTGACAGCTGGACAAGAGTCTGATGGAGTAGCTTTGCTCAAGTGTTATCATTGGTTCCCATGGAGCTCAAAAGCTTTGTGACTGTAACAGCCATCTCCATTTGGGAGAGGGGATGTGACTGAAAAGAGGTGACTATGAATATGGTGAGCCGTTTGGATCCCAGCTTGGCTTTATGGTAACTGGACATTTTGTACTTAGAGTGAGGCTTGGGGTTCCATGCAGAACTAAGATGGGGCTGGAAATGAGTTAAAAGTGCAACATGACAGCTGAGACCCATCATGTGTCAGCTATGGCTTGTAGGAGCGTCTCCCAAATGTCCATCATTCAGGGAAATTGCCAGGGTGCTGCTACTGGGAGATGGTGAAACCTTAGGAGCTAGGACCCTATGAGAGACTCTGAGGTCACTGGGAAGCCTTTAAAGGGGACAGTGTGACCCTGTCTCTCCCTCTTCTAGTCCTTTCTGGTTCCTGGAGAAATGTGAACCATTATTGCTCCAGCATAGCCCAGAGCATGGAGCCATTTGACTGTGGACTAGAACCTCCTACACTTTAAGGCAAAACAAACCCTCTTTCTCTTTAAAGCGACTATGTCAGGTGTTTGGTTCTAGTAATGGAAAGCTGATATAGTAACTCTTCAAGGTCTTGACCCACTGCCCAGTCGTCCTTAATGCTTCTGATCTGGTTTAGTCCTTCCCTGCGGCCAGTGATGATGTGAGGTCATGCTCAGCTTCCTCTAGCTATAGGTCTCCTGAGAACCTCTGTTTCCTTCCTTCCTTCCGAGGACACCTATGCCAAGACCATCAGACTTCCCTGATTTATAAGGGCTGGCAATATAAAAGGTAACCTTGTTTAACAGCTAGTACAGACCTTAATGGAGGGAGTTTTGAAGATGGACTATGGTACACAAAGTAGCAAAGATGGCTACTTTAAGATAAGAGTATTGGAATGCCAATTTGCAGTTCTTATCAATCATGTGTTTGGGGGAATTCATAATGCACATATGAACATATCAGTACAGTTGTACATGTTTAAGCTTATAAATAAAAACATATGAGGGTATGCTTGATTTTTAACTTGAGATTATATAATCAAAAACCTACTGAAATTGCAGTTCTGTGAGAGACACATCGGACCTTACTAGAGAATCTTAGGAAACATAATCAAGAAAAATGTCCACTATTAGAGTGAGTCACTGAGCACCACATAGTGTTTACAAGGCTTTAGATTCCAGAGAAAGCACAAAATCAAAAGACAGCTATTACATTTACAGTCCTATATCCCAGCAGAAGACTGAAGAGTCGTGGCTCAAATGTAAAACGTCCCTCACAGGTTACCCAGCTGATGGTTTTGGAAGCTTATGGAATCTTGAGGAGATGGGACCTTCCTAGAGAAAATGGAGCCAACCCTGGGGTCTGGCCTTGACATTCACAGCCTGATGCACTTCCTGTCTACTACTTGCTTCCTATTTCACCAAGATGTGGGAGGGTAAATCTTCCTAGGTACATTCCTGTTACTATGGAGCCTCCTTCCACCATTACATGCCCCCCTCCTGCCCCTGACCATAGATTGAACCTTTAAATTGTGAGCCTGGAATAAACCCTGCCTTTCTTAAGGTGACTTTGACAGGTATTTGTCAGAGCATCTAGAAGCAGTTCCTATGTGACTTTTGGGGAGAAGGGACTGCTGGGTAATGTATACTCCCAAGGGTTTGTTTTCAGTAGTGGTGAATGGGCTAATGGGCATCCTGACAGCAAGTCTAACAGACTCACTCACTGCTCCTCTCCAAGCCCACATGGTTTTCTTCTTCCTTGGAAACTCTCTTTGACACCACTGCGACTTCTGCTGTGACATAGGGTTTGTCCTATCTGTACTCCCAAAGATGGTACGCAAAGAAAATCCTGGAGAACAAACTCCAGAAAGATGCCCATTGCTAAAGCAAGTCACCGGATTACCACATACTGTGTATGGTCCTGGCTCTAGATTCCAGAGTCAGAAGTGGGCTCCTGAGATAGCTCAATGGGCAAAGATGGGGATCTGATGTCATTTCCTGAACCAACATGGTAAAAAGAGAGAACCAATGCCTACAATTGGTCCTCTGACGCCTTCATGCCATGGCATGTACATGCGTGCACGCGCGCGCGCGCACACACACACACACACACACACAATGCACAAATACATACACATGCACACACACATGCACTCACACATGCACACACACAATGCACAAATACTTACACATGCACACAAGTAAAGAATATATAGCTTAAAAACTTTAACTTAACTTCAAAAAATGTCTGTTGTGGATACTCTCCTTTGTTAGTCCCCTGAAGTATTTCTTCCTAAAGATGTTTCTTAAACATTTTTCAGAGGAAAAAATGACATTTTAATACACAGCTAGGGCAGATGTGATATCAGGTGTCATATCAAGAGATATGACATCTTCCCAAGAAAGGACCAAAACTCCACTTCCACATGAACTATACAACTAACACCTTCATTTTCCTCTGCATGGGACTCTGGTCCATTGTCACCACAAGAGAAGAATGGACACTAATTCCTACCAAGCCACGATTAGTATTTTGTTCCCCTGGGCGTCAAGGACGTGATGACCCCACTGCTGAATGTTGTCTTGATGAAGACGACATAAGATGCCAGCCTCACCCTTGCCTTAACTGCCTGCCCTGTCTTCCTTTTGGTTATTCATCTTTCCTCTAGGGCCCTACTGGTCCAGGGCCAATAAAAAGCAAACTATCAATCCTTAGCAATGAAAAACAGGAAATAACCTCTCGGGATGAAATTTCAGGAGTGGGAGACCCATCCCTTCCACTCTGGCACCTCACAAATCACAGCGTACTTATGACTGCAAACCAGTGCACCCCTCTCCATAGCCATCCCTATAAAGAGGTCCATTGCTTCAGAGGCTGTAGGAGTCTCATATTCAATCAAGAGACGCTCCCTAGAGAACCTCGGAGTGCTGATATGGGGAATTCTATCATCAAACTAAAAACGTCAAGAGGTATTGATGGCCTCAGACACACAGCACCCAGAAGACCCCAGGCCTTGCACCGACTTCCTTTACACAGAGATCTGATGAACCACAAATCGGGCAGCACTGTGTTTAGCAGCGCTTGTTTTCCTCTATTGCTTGTTTGGTTTTATAAGCACATGCTTTCTACAATAGGTGCCAGATGCCAACTGTGTAAGAAAAAGTGGGAGAGGGGACTCTTAAATGGAAAAAATTATATTCATTAACTTAATTTTTTTTTCTGCAGCAGTGCCAAGGTTTGACATCAGCAGCAAAGCATGAAGGGCCAGCTGGAGGAGCACCCGTGTTCCCAGGAACGAATGATAACAGAGCAGAGTGTGTGGTGTTGGGCCTGTCCCAGGAATTCCAGGTGGCCATACACATGATCCTTTAAGTTATTGACCATTTCCTGTTGTGCAACCAATTGTCCCTGATTGCCTGAAAAGAATCAGGACACATCTCTGACAATGTTTGTTCCACAGTGGGAGGGAGGCGAGGCGGGCAGGGAAGAGTTGCTGGTGATTTCCAGTGACATCAGAAAGAACCTTTAAACCAGGTGCCATATCAATAATAGCCTTCAGTACACGACCTGGGACTGAACCAAAGGTCAGGTGCTTCTTCGCATACTTTCTCTCTGGTCCCCCTTCTTTGTGGACAATTGGACATTCTCTCCAGAATATAAAAACCCAAGTCTTGCCTCCCCTGGATCTGTAGGTAGAAAGCCAGACTGTGGGGCAGGGGAGGTGGGGCCTGTGCAGGGGCTTCCTCCCTGTCTCATAAGCTCTGAGAGATAAAAGACTCTGAAGTTCTTAGCATTAGAGGGCAGGACCCATACACGCAGCATACAGTTTAGGATTTAGCTTCCCACTGGCTGCCTCACCTTATGGGTTGAAATTAAAGACTTAAAATCCATACACGAGACACACAGACACCGTGACAAAGGGGGCTGAAGCTGAGACAAGTCCCCTGCATAGCCTGTCATTGCTCCAGCCTGCTTTTTTTTCTGGACTTTCTGTAAGACAACCTCTTGACTGTGATAATTATACTGTCATATGTACATGTATGTGTCTGAAGGGCTGGGAAAGAATCGTGGGTGTCTGAGGAAAGATGGCTCTGCTTCCTAGTAGCTGACAGAGGCAGTGTGAGAGCTAAACTTCCTACTTCCCGGGGGTGGGGGTGGGGGCTTTTCAGAGATGGGGGTGGGGCTCTCAAACTTGGCTGCTGCAGACACTCTGTAGGGTGGACTAGCAGGCCTTTTGACTGCAATCAAGCCACTTCGCTTTCTGTAAGACTGTTGGGAAAAGGCCAATGCAGCAATCGTGCAGGTAACTTTGCTCCATGTATTTATTTCTCTCACCTCTGGTCAGAAGCCCTCAAGACTGAGCTGTGACAGGAACTCCCGTGCTAGTGGCTGGGATAGAGATGCAAGATGGAGATTGAGGAAGGGATCGCCTGAATCTGGAGTCTGACTGAAGCATCTCACCACATGAGAACCAAGAAGGCCAACGCAGTGACATTTGCTTAAGGCTTTTCTCCTTTGCTGGCTGCAACCTACAGTGTCCAGGAGACTGTCACAGGAAGCCCCATGAACATCAAAAGGACATGTCTCAACCTTCCTATGCAACCTTAGTAACTCCTAGTTTCATCTTATCAGATTGTAAACCCATCTAGGCACCCTATAATCTCAATTAGCTAAAAGGGGAGCAGAGGGAGAGGGGGAGGAGAGGGTCCTCTAGCAATAATTTAAACAGTGAAATCCTAAAAGCTTCTAGAATTCTACAGTCACCACCAGACATGTAAATGCTACTCTTATCAGAGATGCCTGAATCCCGCTCTCATGAAAGCCTCCTCTTTCCCTGAGCACTTTCTATTTTTAATAGACTCCAACTCTACCTCATACTACTTTGTCCAAAACTTCTTCCCTGTAGTGTGGCCAAGGACCTGGTTTTACCTGAATCAGGTCCCTAAAATGCTAAGGAGACTACTCAAGCTACTGTGGGCAACAGGGTGGTGCTGTGCCTCTGTCCCTGTCACCACTCACAGTAGAAAGCAGCAGGAGGAGCAAGAGACTGTGCACCCTATGTTCCAACCCCTTAGGCATCTCCTGTCAGCTCTGTGGCCCTACCATGGGGCGGCAGACAGGACCCCTGGTCTTTAATATCCTTGTGGAAATGTCAATCCTCCTTTGATTTTTTTTCTATTCCTATGGGCACATTTACAAAAAAAAGCTGTTATAATAACATATTAAAACAAAGGGAGGTCAGTCTTCCACTAGAAGCCTTTGGATGAAGACATAGAACTCTCAACTCTGCCTGTGCCATGACAGCCTGGATGCTGCCATGCTCCCACCTTGATGATAATGGACTGAACCTCTGAACCTGTAAGCCAGCCCCAATTAAATGTTGGTTTTTATAAGACTTTCCTTGGTCATGGTTTCTGTTCACAGCAGTAAAACCCTAACTAAGACAGAAGTTGGTACCAGGAGTGGGGTATTGCTGTGATAGGCCTGACCATGCTTTTACTTGAAAGAATGTGGATTTTTGGACTTTGGATTTGGAACTCAGTGGAATGCTTTAAATGGGGCTTAATGGGTCATTCTAGTGGGAATATGGAAGACTTTGTTGCTGGGAGTAATTTGAACTGTGTTGACCTGGCCCAAGAGATTTCAAAGGAGAAGAATTTCAGTATGTGGCATAAAGACTGTTTTTGTGGTATTTTGGTGAAGAATGTGGCTACTTTTTGCTCTTGTCTGAAAAGTCTGCCTGAGGCTAAGGTGAAGAGACTTGGATTAATTGCATTAATTGCATTGACAAAGGAAGTTTCAAAAAAGCCTAGCAAAGACTTTGTTCTCTGGTTAAGTCTCACAAAGAGAAGTTTGAACAAGCATAGCAAGCTTAAAAAGGCAAAATATAAAATATATGGTTCGAGTATTAAAGGCATACGAGGAAGTGAAATGGAGCAAAATCCTGTGTTCTAGGAGATAACAGATTAAGGGAGTGGGACCTTGGGGCAAGATCCTACCCACCTGAATTTAGAACCAGGCATGGTGGTACATACCTTTAATCCCATGAGACAGGCATGCTGATCTCTGCATTCAAGGTCAATCTACAGAGCAAGAACCAGGATAGCCAAGCTTAGGCAGTGAAGGATTTAGAAAACAAGCTAGTGATAATGTAATAGTACAAAGGGATCATGTTCTAGTTCCTGTAAGCAGCAGAACTCGGCAGCTTCAGCCATGTAGCTCTGGCTCTAGAGTTAAGAATGGAAGGAACTACTGGGACAATTGATGCTGGTTAGCTGAAGCTAAGACATTAGCAATGATTAAGAAGAGACCAGCATCACTGAGTTGAAATCTGGGAGTTGTTTTCTGGGAGCACAAAGAAGCTGTGTTCCAGAGATAGCCAAGGTTGTACCTCATGCTGCAGCTGGACTTGGTAATGTGTAAGAGTCACCCAGGTGGTACTGGTTTTGAAGGCATGAAGGTGTCATGAACAGCTGAGGCTTGGCACTGTGAGAAGTCATGGAAGGCCATTGGAGAAGGTGTAGCCTCAGCTGTAGTTGATGGCCCAGAACTGAAGGGGTCAGGGAAAGGATTTGATGCTTGGCACCATGAAGAGAGCCTATGAGAGGCTATTGGTGAAGCCCGGTTGGAGTGGAACACCCCAGTGTATTGGAGATGTCAGTACCATGGGATGAACACCAAGAACAGCAGCAATAGTGGAATGGATCAAACTGAGCTTAGAGTGCTACAGAGGGCAGAGATGGAGAAGTGATGCCAGCCCTTAGGAGGAATCAAGTGGAATCCCAGACACTGAAACAAGAAGCTGTAACATTGAAATTGCCTTTGGAGACTCAAAGATGATAAAGATGCCAGAGCCATGGGATACATGCTGAGGAAAGCTGCTAACAGGGAGTGGAACCAGCCCAGGAGAAAGCAGTTTGTTGCAGTCAACAAAGATGAAAAAGCAGTGGAGATCTGAAGAGTGCTTTGACATCATCCATGGAGATGCAGAGTTTGGAGTTTGCACAGCTGGTTTCCTGCCTTGCTTTGGGGATTACAGTTAATTAAGTTGAATGAATCTCAGAAGAGACCTTGAACTTTGGACTTTTAACATTGTTGCAACTACTATAGACTATGATGACTTTGAAAGTTGGACTAGATGCATTTTGCATTATGCTATGTTTAAGTATGGCCCCTAAAGACTCATGTTTTTGAACAAGTCTATGGGGACCAGGGAGTGGAATGTGATGGTTTGTATATCCTTGGACCAGGGAGTGGCACCATCTGAAGGTGTGGCCTTGTTGGAATAGGTGTGACCTGGTTGGAGGGTGTGTCACTGTGGGTGTGGGTATAAGATCCTCACCCTAGTTGCCTGGAAGTCAGTCTTCCACTAGAAGCCTTTGGATGAAGACGTAGAACTCTCAACTCTGCCTGTGCCATGACAGCCGGGATGCTGCCATGCTCCCACCTTGATGATAATGGACTGAACCTCTGAACCTGTAAGCCAGCCCCAATTAAATGTTGTTTTTTATAAGAAAACAACAACAACAACAAAAAAACCAAAGGGACACTTACAAAGACTTTCTTGGAAACATGAGGCTAGCTCTAATCTGCTCTGCTAAGAAGTTGAGGCAAATTCAAGGGTAAAGGCTATGCATTTAACGAGAAGAGGGGTTGTGAAGACGAGGAGAGGGCCAGAACAGGCTGGCAGGAGGCAGAGACCTGCAGAGAAATGTGACCAGGGAGAAATTCCTGGGTGGCCGAAGAATCTTTTAGGACCTGGAATATCATTTAATTTTTCAAGTTTTTCACAACACCTCGCTTAAAAAGCTCCTTGGTAGCTTAAACCCTCAATAAAAGTTGCCGTAAGCACATGTTCATGCACGTGAGTTCTCATACACATGCCAGAGTTTGGCTTAAAGAATCTAAAATATCAAACTCACAGGCTCCAAAGTACTGGCACAGTTCGCAGGCCTGGGTCCAGACATCTTTTTAGGGCCAAGTTGGAGGGTGCTATTTTATCATGTGTCTCCAGGGGGCGCTCTCATGGGCATCCAGAACCTATCCGTTCCCCTTTCCTTACCAAAGGGAATATGATGCAGAGAAGAGACCCAGAGTGGAGTAAAGGAAAAAGATGGATAGAGGTATGAGTTGAGTAGGGGCAGAGTTGAGCTTTGAAATATGAACCCCCCCCCCCCACACACACACACCACACACTGCTTTCAGGGGAGTTTCACTCTTTATAAAGGCAATGGGTATTTATAGGGCAGAATGAGCAGTGAAACAAAATTACATCACAGAACAATTGCCATAGCACATACAAAGAGAACTGGCCACATTTTACCACCAAGGGCTGCCTGTCTCAGAGACGGAGGAGCTGCAGCTGCCAGCAGGCATCCGGAGACACCGCCAACAGGCAAAGTTGCATAGGAATTCTAATAGAGGATCCAGAACCCGTCAGCCGGATTCAGATAGCTTGATTATATATTTGTGAACCTGTTGGCTCTTGTTGATGACTTTCTATTTCATGTATGTATTATAGATGGCAGAAATTACTTCCAGTTCACACAATGGGGAAGAACCATGTCAATAAACTGATGGGGTTCTCAAAAGACGTTCAGTGTTTCAAATGCTGGGCCCCTCGAGCCCACTGGAGGATGACTGATTTATGTAGACAGACAATATACTGTATCAGGAAAGGTTGAGCAAGTCTCGGGTCACGTGGTCACCACACCATAGCCGACACTCTGCTGGGGGTATAATTCCCCAACAAGGGAGAATGTTGCTCCCCAACACAGCCCGAATCACAGCCCAGTAAATAAAGAAACTCTCCCAAGGCAAGGTAATTTGCTTAACCCAGCAGTACCTCATTGTTCTCCAGCCCCTGGACTGATTACAGGGTTAGAGAGACTGCACAGGCGACTGGGCCAGGCTCTCCTAGAACCTTGGAAGGAGACATCCCATATTCTCTTATCATCAGAAAGCGTCTAGTGGCTACACCAGCTTGTTGCCTCTCTCCAAGCACAGAGCCTTCCTTGTGTCTCTACAGCTCCCTTTCGGGCTTCTATTACTTGGTACTTACATTGCTTTTGAGACAGTTTTCCGCTGTTTTAAAAGCCAGTCCTGGCATGGCTATAAACATCAGTTCATGTTTCTGGAATAAATCTTTTTTTGTGTTCCATCATACTACCCACAGGGGTACAGATGACATGTTTTATGTGGTGGCCACTATTTACAATTCAACCCCCACGGAGGCCCATGAGATGCCACAAATGCAGCCCACACAGGAAGACTGCCCCTTGGGCAGAGACATTTGTCCCAGGAGACCAGGAGTACCAGGAAAGGCCACACCCTGAAAGTACACGGGTTGCATAGGCCACTGACACACATCTTCCATTCAGGGGCAGGAGGGTCTTGGGCACTCTCAGAAAAGCACACTGGGAGGCAGGCTCAGACGGACTGAACACTGGGGTGTGTGTGACCAGTGGCTGTGGGCAGGGAGAACAGGACACAAAAATACCCAGAATTGGTATTGAATTAAAAACATCAACCAAGTGACTTCATCCCCACCCAGAGGGCTCTCCGCACATCTGCATGTTCGGGAACATCTGCTCACAAGTCCAACTGTCTCCTTTGTGTTCAGATGGGCAGCCACTAGGCACAAGAGATCTAACCTTGCCGGTTCCTCCCTTAGCAGAGGACAGCAGGAGTCAGGGGGTTCTGTTGCTGGGGGAGCCGGGAGGGTGCAGGAGGAATCCCTGTTGCAGTGAAGAGTACTCACAGGAAGCGCCTCTGCCTCTGTCTCACACTAAGATAGCATTTGCTGAAAATGTCAACAGATTGCTTCTTGGGTTTGAGCTGTGCAGACATCAAAAGCTTATTTTAACAGGGCATTTCGCTTAAAGTCGCATGGTTGGCTTAGGCATTTTGAATGCCTCTGACTATGTTATTTGGATTAGCGGTTCTCCTTGGGTTTTACTGGGTTCGCATAAGTCAGAACATAACCGGAATAGGACCAGAACCAGAGCGCACCATTCATGTAGTAAAATTTGCCCTTTGTGTATGCTGAATTTTTAGCAGGCCCTTTTTCCTCCCCTCTTTCTTTCCTCCCAGCGTGGCTCAGTTGCTATGCAGGGGCATAGTGCTCCCGAGTGAGGATCAGTTCCAGACTTCGGCTTGATTTGAAACAAGCCAAGCAAATTTGACTGCATGCGATTCTAGAAGGTTCTTCCGTTTTCCTATTTCTCACACCAGGCTACTGAAGGAAGCAAGTCACTATCTGAGTCCTCGTTATGCTGGCCTG
Organism: Mus musculus; assembly: GCF_000001635.26. Taxonomy (NCBI): domain Eukaryota; kingdom Metazoa; phylum Chordata; class Mammalia; order Rodentia; family Muridae; genus Mus; species Mus musculus. Next base: position 43,054,940 of record NC_000076.6, read on the forward strand.
ACTGTCTCAGGTACGTGGTATGATTCAGTAGACACAGTTCAGATGGGGGCCCCTGCACCCCTGCTCTCCACACACGCATGGGTCTCAGGAAGCTCAGCAGAGTCCTTCCCCTCCCTTTACACTATGGGCTTTTTTCAATCCTTTTTCCTCTCCCCGCTCCATATCACATTGACTAGGTGCAACTCAAAAGTTAATGGTAATTGCTCTTATCTTAATTTATAGCAGAGGAGGGGAGAGGAGGGGAGAGGAGAGGAGAAGAGGGGAGAGGAGAGGAGAGGAGAGGAGAGGGGAGGGGAGGGGAGGGGAGGGGAGGGGAGGGGAGGGGAGGGGAGAGGAGAGGAGAGGAGAGGAGAGGAGAGGAGAGGAGAGGAGAGGAGAGGAGAGGAGAGGAGAGGAGAGGAGAGGAGAGGAGAGGAGAGGAGAGGAGAGGAGAGGAGAGGAGAGGAGAGGAGAGGAGAGGAGAGGAGAGGAGAGGAGAAGAGAGGAGAGGAGAGGAGAGAGGAGAGAGAGGAGAGGAGAGGAGAGGAGAGGAGAGGAGAGGAGAGGAGAGGAGAGGAGAGGAGAGGAGAGAGGACAGAGATGTGTAATTTTCAGATCTGAGCGCAGGTCATTACAGGTGTGTTATATTATGTATTCATGAGCCTCCTGGGACAGGCATGCTGAGATATCCAATAACTTTCTTAATGTGTAATTACACACCATCGAACTATAATTGATTAATTGAAAAGAGAATGTAGGCAGATGTGAGGGCAAGACTTGTGCTGCTCATTAAATGAATATGTCCTTGCTTCTCTTTAATAAGCTAAGTGGAACTACTCAAAAGCAATTAAGCCAGTAGTGAAATTCATTAAATTTTAAGTAATTATTGGTATAAAATCCTGTAATAAAATCCAAGACTTTGCATAGCTCTGTTTCCAAGGGAAGTATGAGGATTCTCTCATGGTAATTCTGTGAGGCAGAAGGAGCAGCCCAGAGGAAGCTGTATCTTTGGTTCCCTGACATTCTGAATGAAGATCACGAGAGTAGGGCATCTCTGCGTGATCATACTGCCTGCCGTCCTGGGCCAGCCAGAGGAAGATTGTCACTTCGTCCTAGGAATGTAGTAACATTTCCGAAGTAAGGTTTTTTCATTGAATAGTTGTGCTAAAATGAAAGAATACTTCCCCCCTTCAGCTCTCTGTGTAGCCAAGGATGACACTTCTACAGGAGTAGAGGCAGTGTGTGCCAACACGCCTGGTTTATGCAGTGTTGCAGACTGAATCCAAAACTTTGTGCATCCCAGGCAAGAGATCTACGAACCGAGCCACCTTCTCAACCCGAAATGTCCATTTTAAAACAGTTCTTTGAACATTACATTCGGAACACCCTTCCTGTGTAGAAATGAATGCAGGAAGCTGTATACAACATGAGACAATTCTTTACAGGTCCCACTCTCGTTAGGGAAACAAACCTGGATTGTTGGGGTAAGGAAAGGGATAACATATCTTAGTTTTAGGAAGGGGACCTTTTCTCTTGATCCCAGGAATCTGCTAACTCAAAAATGTGCCAAAAAGAAAGTCAAATCAGTCAAGGCTGACTTACTGCAGACACACTTTGTAACGCCCTAAACTTGGGAGAGACATGGGAGTCTCAGCACTCTGTGGAGACATATTATATATGTGTATATAATACACATCTGCATATTATATTATGTGTGTGTGTATATAATATACATACATACTATTATATATGTAGATAGTATGTAGGTATTATATACATATATACGATTATATATACAATAGTATATATATGTATGTATGTATATAATACATATACATACTCTACCAATTACAATACATCCCAGTACTTCTTCCCCTGAATGTTAAATGATAATTTACCTTGCATGATTAAACTATGCACATATATATTTTATATATATATACATATATTAGTATACAATATAACAACATGTATAATAGTATATATATATAATGCATATATAATTTTTTTTGTATCTTGTAACAGTCAGGGGAAGAAGTAAAGTAATTGGTAGAGTGCTTGCCTAGCCCACACCCTGGGCCCGATGCCTATACCACGTAAACAAGGACAAAGGCATGGTGTTACACATGTGGATCCTATCACTCGCCATGTTTCAGAATCATAAGTTCAAGGCCATCCTTGGTTAGTTACATAGTGAGTTTGAGACTAGCTGGAGATACAGGAGACCTTGCCTGAAAACAAACATCCAGTAGATTTTGTAGCGATTTAAGATGATCTTGTGCCTTGCACAGAGCAGGCCCCTGGTTAGAGCTCACTGACAGAACTGTGGAAAGAGTCTGCGACAGGATTCTGGCAACCGTGTGCTGGTAGGGGGCACTGGCGTAGAGTCTAATGTAAGAAAACCGAGAAAGTAGCGATGTGAACGTTTTGGCCAGAACATGCTAAAGATATGTTGATGATGACAGCTGAGAGTGAAAGAGAAGACATCCTGAAACCTAGGCTCAGCGCCAACCAGTGGCAGCCATATTGGTCCCATGACCGATTTTTGCAAAAGAAACTTAAATATAAACCCATGAATTTGAGTAATTTTTGTTTGAATGGTAGATTCCAACCAGTGGCAGCCATATTGGTCCCATGACCGATTTTTGCAAAAGAAACTTAAATATAAACCCATGAATTTGAGTAATTTTTGTTTGAATGGTAGATTCAAACACACACATACACACACACACACGCACACTCACAAACTACACACACACTATCTGAATTTCAGTTCTTGTCATTTGTCATACTTCCATGAGGTGTGAACTGGCCTACTAGACACAGAGCAATAGGACCTGCTGGTCCCTGGAGAAGCCAGGCACATCTTGGGACTTATGAGACGCACTCACAAGGCTGCCCTGACTAGACAGACTAAGACTCGCCATTCCTCCTCCACTTTACATATTCATCTGATTCCTGCTGGGATTAAAAAAAATTCCTCAAAACCCCTATGATTTTAGAAAGCATAATATCAAATTAGAGTAAATAATATACTACTAGGCTCAGAAAGAAAAGAGTCGGGTCAGAGGAAAGACATTATTAGGCTTTGCTTCCTGGGTGTTGTGTTCTCCTAGTGTAACAGGCAACCTATTGTGTGCAGCTCATGATAACCTTAAACATGACCTTGACCATCTAAATACAAGCAGCTCAACTATTTTAAAGAGGCATCCTGGCAAGTATGATGGCCCACGCCTGTAACCTCAGCATTCAAGAGGCAGGGGAGGTGAGAGAGGGGGTAGGGGTAGTGGGGGAAAGATCTGAACTTCAAGACCAGTCTGGGCTACCGGAGACCCTGTATCAAAAAGTAAAATAAAAACTGCAGAGGAGGAGCCCTAGCCGAGGGAGTCATTTGTCACTTCTGAGCGTAAACAAGCTCACTCTGTGACATCTCTCTTACATCACTTTGGACTTTTTGATTCACTGTCAATTGTGAAATGTCTAACTCATGTATTTGGAAGTTATCAGCAGAAAGAGGGAGGAGTAGGAAGATACCAAAAACTCAGTGACTTTGTTCACTTTCAAAAGGAAAGTAAAATTTGAAATAGGGAATTAGAATAAAGAATTAGTAACCTTAGAAATTCAATTTGGAGGATTAGCTGAAAAATTCTTATTTTTTTCCCTCAAAAATCATCTTATGTCAATGCAATGTCCCACTACAGTAACCCAGTAAATCCAATAGGACGTGTTTCTTGTATAAAGACTTTGAAGTTTTTAAGGAATCCTATTGGCTGGGTATAATTTCTTCATTCTCAGTCTGGTACACAGTACAAGATATGAAGAGCACATGAAACTCACAGAAGCAGAGCTCCAGCTCACGAGTCTTTTGCCTTCTTTCTTTCTTTTTAAATTTTACTTGCAGAGGGATGTGTAACATGCCACAGCTCATGTGGAGCTCGGAAGACAATGTGTGGGGAGCTGTTCCTCTCCTGTGTGTATGTGTGTGTGTGTGTGTGTGTGTGTGTGTGTGTCCCTGAGATCTAATGCAGGGTATCAGTTTTGGCACCAAGTACCTTTGCCAGCCAAGCCATCTTGACGCCCATTCCCTGCCAGGTTGGGCTTTTTTTTTTTTTCCACCTTTAAATTAAATGCTGAAGGGCTTGTGGATTTTATTCATTGTTTCATTCTTTCTCTCAAAAAAGTTGGATATCAAAGAGCGATTTCCTTTTTTGCTGAAGGCTCATCAGAAGCAAACGCTGGTATTTATTACCTCACCTAACGTTTACAATGATGCGCAATGGCACGTACAGTCAGCATCCCTTTGACCAGTGTAGAAATGGATCATGCCAGTGCTCCCAAGCCAACTATCCCCACAGCTGGAGTGAAGTCTGAGACACTAGGGCAGGCATGCTTGAAGCCTGTAAGCAGTTTTCAGAAAGAACGGATGGTTGCGCGCCCTTGGGAATAAAGAATACATCTTTAAGCCATTCAAGATTGGAAACCTTCTCTTTCTAGCTTGGATTTGTACAGGTTAAATCACAAAGACTCCAGAATTACTCTCCGCCACAAATAGTTTTAAACTTCAGTTTTCTTCTTTTACTTTGATCATATTTTCCCTGCTAGACACAGCTAGTAACTTATTTAAGACTGTCACTTATCAGACAATTGAACTTCAAAAGATCTCTGCAGTTCTGTACGTTAAGACGGCCGGAAGAATCTGACAGTTGAGACTTTTGGACAGTGTTTTGCAGGGTCTCTCTTTCTTGCTCGCTTTCCATCTGAGAAAAGTCTTCTGGATTGCTTTGCCTGACGTCTAGAAGTTTCCCTATTCTTCTTTCAATCTGGGGAGCATCTCATAAGAATAATTCCTGGCTCAGACGTCTAATACAGATTCCTACTGCATAAAACACAAAATGTAAAACTGGCTGCTCTGCTCTCAATCTGCTGAAAGTGCCCTATAGAGGTAATTCTGTTCTCACTCACAGAATGAGACCAGCCCAGACGGTCCCCCACCTGCTCCTCCTCTCCCAGGCACACCATCCGTTCACATCTTCCCAGGGATGCTCTTCCGTGGCCACCCACCCTCCAAGGAGCAGCTTGGGATCCATCTCTTCTGAGGACCCACCTTTTCTCAATAAGTCTATCATTTCTTCCTCACTAAGTGACCCTTTATCTTAATGTGTGTGTGTGTGTGTGCGTGTGCGTGTGTGTGTGTGTGTGTGTGTGTGTGTGTGTGTGTATGGGGGGGTTTCTAGTGTCTAATCTCCAAAGCACCCTGGAAACTTATAATACCCTGAAATACATAGTTCATATGGATATAGTTTAAACTTTAAAATCTCTCTTAAACATGCATGCGCGTTCACAAACACACACACACACACACACACACACACACACACACACACACACACACACTCTTCTTTTTTTTTTTTTTTTTTTTTTTTTTTTGGTTTTTTGAGACAGGGTTTCTCTGTGTAGCCCTGGCTGTCCTGGAACTCACTCTGTAGACCAGGCTGGCCTCGAACTCAGAAATCTGCCTGCCTCTGCCTCCCGAGTGCTGGGATTAAAGGTGTGTGGCCACCATGCCCAGTTACACACACACATTCTTATATTACTTCTACTTCTGAGATGTGCCCATAACATTAAATATACAGATTTTAAAGGGCTGAAAAATCTTTATAGACACTGAATAGCATAATAGACCCTATTTCCATGCAGTATGTACAAAAGAATAAATTAGAGACATAGAAACTATTCAGACAACATACACCAGGGAGACCAAGTCCCTGGAGAGAAGATGGTTTGGTTTGCATTATCAAATCTGGCTTTACTGATGCAGCTCAATTTTCAACTTGACTGATTTGATGACAGTCAGACACTGTTCAAAACTCAAAATGCATGAAGGCTAAGAAGAAAACGATGGTAAAAATTTCATTACCACCTGATTTCTCCATGTTATTTATTTTTATGTATTGTAAACATTAAATTAGTTGAGGAAAGAGCTGGGTAAATGTTTGAAACGAGTTAAACGTCATCGACTCGGAAACACTTGAATAATGACCTCATTTGCTTTCATTTCTCTTTATGTAGAGATCCACATTCCTGCATGGGATTCATAAATTTACTTTCACATTTTATGTTTTATCTATTTATGTACCAGTGTTGCTTATTTTTTTTACATTTTAAGCTATCCAGTAAATATATAAAGATTTCTCTAACCCCAAAGTGGTATTGATATCACTGGTATACCTTATACACTTATCAAACCATGTTAGAATCAAATTCAGATTTGAATTTTCCATTCAAAGGAACCCAAGCCACGAGATGTGGATGCCAACAGCGTCGAGGAACTTTGGAGCCAAGGTCCTCATATAACTTTATCTATGATATAACACGTCCCAGAGTGTAAGTCATACATTCTGAGATGCAGCACACACTCACATGCGCGTGGTTTCTTCTGCTGGCTGGGAACATCTCTAAAGAATGCAGGTCATGCTGGGAGATGGGGCATCGTAATTTACAAAATAGCGTGTTATTTATGTTATTCTGGTGCAATCTACAGCCTTTCCTATTGAAAGAGATGGGGGAAGAGAACACTGCTCCTTTTCCAGGACGTCTTCATGATTGGTTGATAAGCAATTTTCTAGATAATGGAGACAAAAAGACTGTTTTCTTATTTTAAAGTCAGCTTGACTGGGGTCTGTCTTAACTAGTTCAATATTTCGTTTGCAAGGATGAGCGAAGCTGTCTGTGGCTGCTCTGTGGTAAAGGGTATAGCCGTGACATGCTCTGTGGTAAAGGGTATAGCCGTGACATGCTCTGTGGTAAAGGGTATAGCCGTGGCGTGCGGGCCAGGGTAGTCAGAGGCCCTGGTCCCTCAACTCCACCTCAGCACATACAATCCACAACTAACTTTTGGGGCATTTTCTTTTCTTTGGGACCAGACCCAGAAATGTGGGCTAGCACAGGCACTCACTGGACCAATAATCCCTGAGCCGCTTCACAGTCCACCGAGTCTCTATTACCACGGGCTGTTAAGATGCCATTATCGTAATATCTCAAGGGAGAAAGCACTGCCAATTAAACAGTGACAGGTCATCAATTGTAATGTGTGACTCCCATTTCTGAGTTGTTATAATCTTAATGTGTGTGTGTGTGTGTGTGTGTGTGTGTGTGTGTGTGTGTGAGAGAGAGAGAGAGAGAGGGGGGGGGGGTGGATCTTAGAATCCAGGAAAACCAAACCAAACCAAACCAAAAGCAGGAGGCAAGCCTAGTTCTGGAGTTCGGGAGACGAACAAGACAGACAACAGACAACACGGCCACCTCAGAGTTTCCAGCCAGGGGGAAGGGAGAAAAATGTCCTCTGTAAGTGGCTCCGTTCCCGCACACACTTAGCCATGCTAGGGAAGATGAAGCTGGGGGTGGTGTGGGGTCTGCCTGGAGGGCACGGAAGAGGACTCTCCATGAAATCATGATGCTTAAGTCCAGACAGCAGGGTGTGAACTTAACAAACCCACAGGCAAGAAAGATACTGGAAGCCAAATGCAATGACCCAACACTGTGTTAGCAGCCCTTGCTTTCCTGGGCCAGCTGTCTGATGTTTCACTATCTCTCTCCCTTCTTCTAGGCTACAGTGGCTCTCACCACCCCATCCCTGCCCCTGCCCCTGCCCTTCTTCTGGGCTACAGTGGCTCTCACCACCCCACATCCCTGTCTTCAATCTCTTGTCTCCTTTATTATTCACAAGCCATTTTTTTCCAACTCTCCTATTTATAATTTTTTCTTCTTTCCTACAACAGGCTCTTGCTAGCTTTTTCTTCTCAGTAGGAAACCAAGCGCATGACAAAAAAACTCGAGTCCCTCCTGGTTACTTGTACAGTTTTATATTGATAAATAAACATCCTGTTTGATCTCCTTACTTTACTTGATATACCTTCTATATTTTCCTAGAAAATGTCAGAGGCAAATTTTCTGTTATTTTAGGTAATTCTTGAGTTCTAGCAATTAAAATTATGTTAATTAGTTGGGCAAGGGTGCTGCACACCTTTAATCCCAGCACTCAGGAGGCAGAGGCAGAGGATCTCTGAGTTTAGGCCAGCCTGGTCTACAGAGTGAGTTCTAGGATAGCCAAGGCTACAGAGGGTTTTGTTGAAACCCTGTCTCAACAAAAACAACCAACAACAAAAACTGAGGGCAGTTAAAGCCTAAAATGGCCTCAGTGGCCTGGAGAAAAGGCTCCAGGGTGAAGGGCACACACTGCTCTTGAGAGGACCCAAGGTTTGGTTCCCAGAGCCCATATCATGTGTCACAAATGCCTGTAACTCTAGCTCCAGGGGACCCAAACCCTCTTTTAGCCTCTAAGGGCACCTGCATTCACGTGCACATACAGACACATAAAATTAAAAACTCATAAAAACACTGACCTTAGTGATAAAAAAGGTACAAAAAATCTTCAAAGGGAAACTTAGAACTTGCTTATATCCTATGATTCTCAGATTTTCAAAATTCAAGTCAAATTAAGATATATATATATGTATATGTATATATGTATATATATGACTTTTTCTATAGTTTACAGCTGTTCTGTTAATGTACCAAATCTCTCTCTCTCTCTCTCTCTCTCTATATATATATATATATATATATGTATGTATATGTATATATATATATATATATATATATATATACACACACACATATGTATATATATATGTGTGTGTGTGTGTGTGTGTGTGTGTGTGTGTGTGTATACACATATATATGTATATATGAATGATTTGGTTCTTTTCCTCACTCTCTGATAGATTGGGAATTCTCAGACCTTGACCTCGGTTTCTGAATAAAATGCTGTTGTCACACAGCTCTCTCTCCTTCTTAGCTTTAGGGGCTACCTAAGAGCTGTTACTACAGAGATGCTACGAAGAGTCGACTCCTTCACCCCACAACCACATGCTGAACTCCTCTGACACTGAGCTAGAAAACTATTTAAGACCCCGTGGAGGCTGAAGTACAGACTGGCCTGAGCACTGGATGGGGTATATGTCAGAGAGATGAGGGTGAGACCCAGCTCTGTCCACTGGAAACTCTCCTCTTGCCCATCAGCAAGAGTGTAACATCGCTGTACATGCGCTATAGATAATTTCCTTGTCTATAAATTGAAACAGCATCTACTTAGCAAAGTTATGGTCAGAATGGAAATCTAGAGGAGAGTTCTCTAAAGATCCAGTACCACACAGGTTCTCTGGAGCTATCCCACACAGTGTGGTTTCTTACATCATTTCCTTAGTGCTGCCAGAGACAGTCATTTGGTAATACAGATACATATTTGCATAAATCACATTTTCCCCTTTACCTTTATTTTCTTGATATATATATATATATATGTTTTAAGGCAAGATTTCACCACATAGTCCAGGCTGCTTTTGAACTTTCAGCATTTCCTGCCTAAACCTCCTGTGTGCTGGGATTACTAGTCTACCAGACTCAATTTAGTTGCAATCTCAGATGAAAACTTCACTGTTAAATGGTTGGGCAGCTTCAAGAGGTCTTGCATGGTGTAGCCCATATTCATTGAGAGTAATATGTATGTTTAAGTGTAGTCTAAGAATCAGTTACTCAGTGCACGTTGCCCCCTTCATCCTGTGGCTTCTCTGTGTATTTGTAAAAAATCAGATTTGCCTGAAAATTTGGCTAAGGAGGAATGTAAGATGTGCTTCAAAGCAAACAACCTTAGATTAGCCCCAGTAATAACAACAGTGAGTAAGTGCCAAGTGTTTGCAACAGTGAGTAAGTGCCAAGTGTTTGCCAGAAACTTTTCTGAGCAACTTCCAGAAGTTTATTCCTTCACCCCTAACACCAGCCTTCGTGGGGAGTTGTTACTGTTCTCATTGTATTGGAGGACACAGAATGGGAGATTCCATAGTTTGTCCAAAGTCTCACAGCTTGTAGATACAGTGGAGAAGAGTCTTAAACTTGGCAACAGTCCATTCATCAGAGTAATTTTGGGGTTCTTCCTAGGCAGGACTCAAACAACGCAGTACTTTCTCAATCAGCAGCGCTGACTGGCAGTCCATGGGCATTTTCTAGTTCCGCGGACACTAGCAGGCAACTGAATGGATGTGTGCACTGCGCCAAAGCTCGTTTGATTTCATTAAAATACTGCCCTTGGGAGCTGGATATGAGGGTGCAGACCTGCAATTCCAGTGCCTACAAGGCTGAGGCAGGAGGATGGCAAGTTGGAGGCTTTCCACAGCTCTAACTGAGACCCTGTCTCAAAACCAAACTCACAACAAAATGCCCTGTTTGCTTTTTTTCTCTTAAAAAAAAAAACATATACTCTGTCTAGAACAGGAGCTAAGAGGCTTGAGTGGAGAGTAGAGCACCGGCTAGCATTTGCCCCAAGCCTTCTAGCTCTGTTTAATTAGAAGCAAAGCTCCTACTTATGTGCAGGTACTAAGGCTCCTGCTAAGCAGGCACTAAGGCTCCTGCTAAGTGCTTCCTATAGGAGATGCTATTTGGTTTCCAAGTTGACGCTATGATGTATGAGTGCTTTCTTTACTCTGATGGCTCTGGGTCGGGAACTTGCCAGTGCCATAGAGCTGGCAGAGCAGAGCTCTCACCTGCCAAACCACAGTGTCGCCTTTGGAGAACACATGGTCTCGCTTCTGTCTCTCTGGCTCAAAGAACGTCTGCATGTGTGCTGTGAGAAACCAGCACGGAAAGCAAACCACCCCGCCCAGACCTTTCCCTGCAGCTGCCCTGAAACTAGAAAGACAAAGGTTTCCCAAGCTTTGGAAGAGAAGAACCTGCAGGCAACCAGGGCCTCAGATCAAATCGAGGTTCCTATATCCCCCAAAGCCTCTGGGTGCAAGCAAGAGCTGGCCACTCTAGACCATCCCTAGGTGGCTTCTTCTCCAAACACAAAGAACTAAAAAAAGAGTCATGATATGGTTTGTACTTGTGAGAGGGGATGCTCCAGTGTAGTCTGGAGGGTCTCTGTAGAGGAGAAAAGAAAGGTCCTATACCACAAGGCCAAGTCAGGAAGAAGAGTCCAAAAGCCAGAGAATAAGTGAGGCCACCATTCCGATGGCAGGAGAGGAATGGACAGATGAGACAGGGAAGCTTGTATGGCTGCCACCCCTTCAGCCTGTGTAGAATCAAGATGGTCTTGCCAAGAGCGTAAATTGACCATTCTTATCAGAGCGGTGCCTTGCTTAGTTTAAGACCATTGCTTTCATTTCCAGAAGGTCTTTTATTGATCTGAAAGACAGCTCAGAATCCCATGAGAACATAGGAGTAGTTCAAGACTAGAGAGATTTGGAAGTTTGATAGAGAGACAGGGCAGTTCTCTCTAGACAGTAATCAATCTGTCCCTGCATTTCCTGGGCCACTCTACCCTCTAGGTCTATGGCAGCCCCTTGTGGAAAGTCGATACATGGTATACCGTGCGTGTATATGTCCCATATGTTTTATTTGCTGCAGTAAGAGTTCTGGTGTATCACACAAATCAACCTTTGGTCTTTGTATAGCTCAGCCATAACAGCTAAGCAACAATTTGAAGTCAGTGGGGTCACACGTGTGGCTTTGGTTAGAACAACAGAACCAGGAAGAAGGATTTTGGTCACTTGGAACTACTTTGAAAGGCTGATGAAGTTCCAAATGAAACGTGGCAGTTGCTATCACATTTTAAGGGTTGGCAGGTATTGGTGCATTGGGTTGCAAGGAAAGTTGATCTTATTTTAAAATAAATACACATAAAGCTAGAGGCTAGAAAGCAAAGATTGAAGGCATTCCTGGCACTGGGGTATACACACCTCATTGCCTAAGATGTTCAAGGCTGTACTGGGCCTGGAGGAAATGGTGCAATGCACAAGCAAGAGTCTTCTGCCTTATGTGTGAATAGCTCCCAAACTTCAGCTCCTGTCTAAATCAGCACCAATGCAGCATTCCTGAGCAGGGAAGACAGGCACTGAAACCTTTATCAAAAACTAACAAACAGATAAACAAACAAGCAAACAAACCCTCCACACCAAGCAAAAGGAAGCACACATGATTTATTATACTACAGGGGAATTACCCAATTAAAAACGGGCTAGGTGGTCCCCTAACTGAACAACCTCGCCTGGCCTCAAAGGGAGAAGATGTGCCTAGTCCTTCAGGAATTTGATGTGCCAGGGGGAATGGGAGTGGAGAAGTTAGTAGAGGGAGTGATATGGGGGGTGTAAGCAGGAGTGATACCCAGAGTGGTGCTTCCTTTTCTCAAAGGAGAAGGGGGGAGAAATGGGGGGGGGAAGACCTGTGTGAAGGGGTACTGGAGGAGGGGCTGATATTGAGATATAAAGTAAATAAATTAAAAAATAAGCTTGGGATCTAAACAGAGAATTCTGAATAGAAGAAATAAAAATGGCTAAGAAATACCTCAGAAAGTGCCCATCGATCGTCCCTAGCAATTAGGAAACACAAAGCGATTTTGAGATTCCATTGGACCCCAGGCAGAATGGTTAAGCTCAACGAAACAACTGACAACGTATGCTGGCAAGGTTGTGAAGAAAGAGAAAATACTCATGCTGTTTATGAAAATGCAAATTGATGCAGTCACTCTGGAACTCAGCATGGAGAATCCACAGGGGAAAAAGTCTACCGTATGACCCCGTGTGAGTAGGTTTGGCGGCCATAGACTTGTGTGCGTGAATGCTTAGCCCACAGGGGAGTGACACTATTAGGAGGTGTGACCTTTTGGAGAAGTGCGTCACTGTGGGGCTGGGCTTTGAGGTCCTATGCTCAAGCTATGCCTAGTGCTAAAGAGATCCTCCTGCTGGCTGGCTGCGAAAGCCAGACTCTTCCTGGGTGCCTGAGAATCAAGATGTAAAACTCTAGGCTCCTCTAGCATCATGCCTGCCTGGATGCTGCCATGCTTCCCGCCATGATGATAATGGACAACTTCTGAAGCTCTAAGCCAGTTCCAATTACATTTTCCTTTATAAGAGTTGCCTTGGTCAATGAGTCTCTTCACAGCAATGGAAACCCTAAGACATCCATCTATCCCATTCCTCTGAACATACCCAAAGAACTCACACATCCTACTCCACAGATACTTGACCAGCCATGTTCATTGCCACCTGATTCACAACAGCCAGAAAAATGAAAACAATCTCAATGCCAGATGAATGGATAATAAAAAGATAATACATGTATCCAACAGCTGGAGTACATTTCAGCTGTGAAGAAAAATGAACTAATGAAACCTTCAGGTAAATGGATAAACCTAGGAAAGATTGAGTGAGGTAACCCAGACCCAAAGATAGATATGGTATGTTCTCCCTCATCTGTGGTTCCTAGCTTCAAATCCTCAGATGGAAGGATGCATCATGGGGTTAACCACAGAAATCAGAAAAGTATTAAGGACCACAGACATGGTGGTGGGTATGTGAGAGGGGACTAGGGGATACAGGGACTACAGAGTGGAAAGTGAAGAGGGGGACAACTGAGGAGGATGGAGGGAAGCCACCACAGAAAGAAGAGAGATGAGGGACACATAGTATCAATGTTGTTTGTGAGCCTCGTGCAATCATACCAGCTTATACTTACTTAAATCTATACACGGTGCATATAGATGTATATGCACACTTGTGTGTGTGTGCACACACACATACATGCACACACACATGCACACAAACACACATGCACACACACATACATGCATGCATATAAACACACATGCACACACACGTCTTGAAGGAAGTTAAGCCATTTGGGCTGACAATAGTCTCTACAGAAACTAACTTGTTAGTTAGTCTTACTAACTACAAGACTAACAAAACCCCTTTCCAGGCACAAGAAACTTCCCTGTAAATGGTTGTTCAGGGTAGTCCAGGTGACTCTCAAAACAATATAAATGATCAACGTAGCTCTTGGCTGCCTCTCTGGGGTTAAGAGTAGGTGCTCTGGCTGAAAACACGGCATACTTCATACATAGGACTTGAGTGATTCAAGCTAGATCTGACCTGAAAGTCCCTTTCCTGTAGCATAGCATTCATGGTTCTGGAAAATACAGTGCAAGGGGTGAAGGGAGGAGTGACTGACAGTCTTATCCAGCTGCAACACCTATGACTCACGACAGTGACCAGCATGACGAGATATGAATAAAGGAGCAATAAGTGGCGTTCACACATTGGTGGTAACCAAAAGCTGTCTGATTGGATGTAAGCCCCACTCAATGGGAGGGAAGCCATCCCTGGTACTGGAGGCCTAGCCAGGTTCTTTGGGCTAGTGAGGTCATGAACCTTAGATAAGATTCTACCTCCACCTTGCTAGCTCTGCAGGATTCCTTACTAAAGTCTTACTGCATTCTAAATCTTATCCTTACCCCACAGACAAGTGCAGCTACCTGCCTTCGTCAGAGAAGCTCTTCTCTGCAGCAAATGGAGACCATTCTAGGAAACCACAACTAGACACAGGGCAAAGACCAGTGGGTAGTGAGGAGTCCAGATGCAATGGAGGCATCCCCATCAGAGTTCCTGCATCCATGGCTCGGGGATCATTGAGGAAGAAGAGGCAGAGAGGTTGGAAGAGTCAGAACACCAAAGTTCACAGTGTAAGGGTCTCTCCGAGAAACGGCCACATCAACAGGATTGGAACAATGGTTACAGCAATGGACATTTTAATGTGGAAGGGAGAAATTTTTAGTGTCCCACCCCTAGACAAAGAACCATAGGACACTAATGACTACTGGAAGGAGGAGAACTAGCTTTTCTAGGTGATAAGCCCCCTTATTGGTTGTCCAGTGCAGAGTAATGTGGTCATCCCTGAAACCATAGATGTATAAACAACAAAAATAGATATAGCAGGTTATGTGTGCATGCATGTGTGTATGTTTGTAACAATAATAAAATAAAAAGAGGCTATCAACTTGAGGGGAACATGGGAGAAGTTGGAAAGGGTACCTGGGATGGGTTAGAGAGAGAAATGGGAGGGGAAAAGCAATGTAATTCTATCTCAAATAAAATACCACCACCACTGCTGCCACCATGGGATATCAAGAGAAAAGGGACAAATGTGCAAGATTGCACACTCTCGCTGATGAGTGTTCAAGTTGGGGGCAGGGGAAAGCACATGGGATACATCATGACTTTTATATAATCTTGAACATTAGAAAATTTCCATAGTAATTTTTAATCTATAGAAACACTAGGAATTTGCATAAAGTAAAACTATCGAAGCCCAGACTCCACAGGATGAGCCAGGTCTGAGGACTCCTCCACTGACCTGCCTATCTGCCCTCTAACAGGCTCTACCATCTCCATGCTCGTATGCTCGTCTGAGATGCTGCACAGGATACAGGGCACATGGTGTGTGCTTTCCTACCTACCTTCCTTCTGCTCGATATACCCCCTTCTCTTACACTCTAACTCCTATAATCAGTATCTATCTGTAGAAATGCCCAGATCAAAAGCATCTTCCATTCAGCGCACTGGTTGCATGAGGCAAGAGTCTCATCCCTTTCCACACCCTGGGACTTTCCTAGCACTCTCCCAGGACGTGGCTTACCATGGACCAATACCATCCA
This sequence comes from Mus musculus, assembly GCF_000001635.26. Taxonomy (NCBI): domain Eukaryota; kingdom Metazoa; phylum Chordata; class Mammalia; order Rodentia; family Muridae; genus Mus; species Mus musculus. Next base: position 43,070,463 of record NC_000076.6, read on the forward strand.
TGACAAGAAGGAGAATCACAGTTGCATAGCGCATCTGTATCAACAACAGGAAGCCTAAGTACACCTCTGTGTCCAGTTACAATCTCCTCTGAGGCTTTGCATATGAAGACCAGAAACTCAGAGAAGGCCAAGAGATAGAGCTGCATCCACTGTGCTGTCGTATGTCTCTCATGCCTTTGGATCTATGGGGCAAGCAAGACTTAACGTGTTACTCAAGAGCCCACATGCTTAATGGTGACTATGTTGGGTATGAACCATGTACTCATTCATTCTAGGCAGAGACAGAATCTTTTCCCTATTCCATGACCCAATCTGCTTATTTATTATGATGCACAGATCCTTGTGAGCCAAACACTGCCTGACAGTGTTTGGGGTGGGGGTGGGGGTGAGGTGTACATCTTCTAACCCACCTGCCAGTCTCCGCAAAGGACTGAGATAGAAGAGTCAGCTAAACTCTCCCCACCCCATCGTCTCTGTTCGCAAGGCCACAACACTAAAATAGTCTTCATCTTCTCCCTCTGCTGGCATTGTAAGTGACCAGAAAGAATTCTTTCCCATGCTATTTTTATTTTGCCTCCCAGCTGTGGGCTCCCTCCCTCCTCCTTCTTCACAACCCTCACACTACCAGCCAGAAGAAGCCATAGAGACTCAGACTCTGGGTGATGATTCCGGAAGCTGAAGCCTCGTTGGACAAGCTTACTCTCCCCCGCACTTCCCTCTCTTTCCTACACTTGCTAGCTTTCTAACTAGTAATGCTCCGCTGTGGGGGTGGGAGGCAGAGAAAACCCCCCAGCCCCCAACAGCCTGGTCTAATCCATGAGTCTCAGGTTCCAGGGAGAGACCCTGTCTCGAAACAAACAAGCAACAGGCACGCATGCGCACACATCAAACACCCACGCACATACACGTGCACAAACACGCGCACACACACCCACAAGTTGGGATTTCAACTCAGTTATCTTCATACCCTCCTCCAAATCTTTCAGTTTCAAATCTAGCAATTTCTTCTAGTTGTAGGTCTTTTTCTTCCCAGGCTCAAATACAAGATTTTTGCCCAACCAGTTCCTGAGAACTAACAAGAAACTGGCTAACGAGAAAATATGAACTCAAAAGATCCTTAAGGATTCCCTCTCGCTGCAGCTCCTTCAGTCCCACCCACTGAATGAGCATTTTATTAGGGAAGACAAGAACCTTTGCAGTCCCAAGCTTGCTTCTCCAGGGAGAACCTGAGTGATCATATGGAGACTGGCGATGGGACTGGAATCTGGTGCAAGCACTGGTCGCCATGGCTGGCTCCAACTGTTCTCCATTCTTAGTCTTGAATGTTAATAGTGCTGTTAGTGTCAAGACCGACAGAAATCTCTCATACTTGCTTTTACTGAAAGTTGTTTCCTTTGGTCATAGTTTGATTATAAAGCAAATTTCCCTCTTACACACACACACACACACACACACACACAGACACACAGACACACAGACACACACACACCTGCCTATGAAGAGCTAGGTGACCACACTGAACTCTGACCCATCCCATAGGAATTGTTTATGTAATCACTAGCCTTTATAGCCTTGTGCTTCCAAAATTAATTTAGAAACCACTATGTTACCACCAAAGAGAGAATCTTGGTCAGCAAGCTAAATATCTCCAGTCATGTGTATAGTGCATTAGTGTGAAGGCACACATCACAGTTTGGGATTTAATGGAAAAATCAATACCGTACAGGAACTCTACAGTTGCACGCACAGTCACTGCTATAGCCAATGCTTTCTTTGTTGGTGCCTTCTGATTACATACGCTTGTGTATTCCAGGCATACTCTGATTTTACTCTGCTTGCTTGCTTTCTCTCTCTCTCTCTCTCTCTCTCTCTCTCTCTCTCTCTTTCTTTCATAAGTTACTCAATAGTTCTGCCTCTTCCAAGAAGTGTGGGCTAGGGGAGGGACGCAGAGACATTCAACCATCAATATCATAGAGTCAATGTCCTGTCTACCTGGTCCAGGCCCCTTTCTGTCTGAAATCCCTATAGCCCAGGGGGACAAGCTTTCAGCTGTGTGCTTCTGGTCACCTGGGAACACCAAAGACCTCTGCAATCCCAGCTTTTCTCATGCTTTCCCAACAGGCTGCTGCTGGGGCTGCAGCTAGCCAAGGAAGACGCCAGAACCACCCTTAAGCTAAAAAGGCACTTTGGAGTAGAGTTTGCAGTCCTCCCTGTCAGATTCCTTAAATATCTCCTCCAAGCTGTAGTAAGAAAACTCCAAAGTTGTATTTCTCTCTTAAGAATGAACAATTCTTTTGCAAAGGAATAGTCCTGCTCAGGCCTTAGCAACAGCCAATCACCGCTATTCTTAACAGCTGGCCGCTGTTTGTAATTTCTTCTTAAAGAGATACGCTTACTTGTGCTTTCTGTCTTCTTTTTCATCATAGGGAAAGTAAGCTGAACAAGGGCAAGCATTTCTAACAGAAACTGCAGTGAAGCTCGCACCAAACCTCTCGAAACTCCCGCCAACTCAGCAGGGCTGTCAGTCAGGCAACGCAAGCGTGTGCACCTTCTCTAAACGGATCTGGAAATGATGTTCACATTTTTTTTTAAAAATTTTCTTTTCCTCCAGTATACTCTAAAGCACATTTACTTTTCCAACACATAGGGGAAACCTAAGAATGGTATATTAGTCTTCACAATCTTTCTACAAAGAAGGGAGCCAGTCCTAAAAGCATTCTGATCCTAAAACAGCACAAATGCTCCCCTCTAACCCCCAGGCATGGATGACCACAGTTACCAAGACGGCATTAAAAGCATTGTGAAAATACCCTGAGGAATATAAAATGTTACAGCAGACCTGGATGTTTAAGAGCCCTCAAATAAAATATCAGGCGAGTTAAATTTTCATGCCAACAACTGCATTTATAAGCAGTGAGTCTGCCTGCAGCATAGTTGGTCAAGGGCGCTGCACACACGGGCTGAGTGGCACCATTGTGACCGTGTCTGCTGTGCTGCCTGAAGGAGGTTCTCACTCTGCAGCTGCTGCAGCTGGAATGGACAAGGCCTGTACCATTCACTCTCCTGCTCTCCGGTCGCTTTGTGTTTAACGGACAGTTACTGTCAGAGCCAAACCCAAAGGCTGTCACTCGTGGGAATTCCTAATGCAGTGACCTGGCAAACCTCTAAACTGGGCCAAACATCCAAACAGAAATGAAGCCACCTCAAATGTTAACAGCTGAGCATCTTCATCTTCTTTCCCTGTTTTCGTTTAGTTGGAGCAAATGTTTTGCTTTAATGCAATTGAAAAGAAAAGAACATTTAGGGACAGCACGCTAGATCCTTCCGAAAGCTTCATTTTCAAAAGCAGCGTTTGACTGGCCAAATAAATGACAATTCATTCTCTGTTTACTTTAGGTAGACAGAAAATGCATTGCTGAGCACTCGTTTTCAAAAAGCTAATCAAGGATGTAAGGCCCCAACAGATTCATTTAATAGAAATATAATAGACATTCCTGCTTGCTTCTCATCGTGTCTCCCTGTAAATGCTAAAATGAACAGCAAATTAACCTTGCGTTGGAACCTAGCTTTGTCACAGCTGATGCTCCCCCCACAACAGTAAACATCCCCCCACCCTGTCACTACTTCTAAGCCTTCTGCAGGGGAGAGACGATGGAGTTTGGCAAGAGAGTGGAGGAATACTTGAATCCTAAAGGGAGTGCTGTGTGTCTAATGGGCTCTCTTTCCTATCTGAAGCAAACTCAGCCACCTTTGTCTGCTACAATAGCACACATCTCGGGCGTAGGAGGAAGGGTGGGGTGGGGTGGGGCATTCTTCAAGCTCCATGTATCGAAGTTATATTTTTATCTTTACTAGCCATTCTCCAAGTGGCTGCTTAGAAACTACAATCCAAAACAAGCTAATAAAGAAAGGGCCATTCAAGCTTTAAAATCAGATATAAAAGATTTGCAAACAACTCGAGATCTTATAATTAATATGCAGTGATATCAGAATTAGCACTTAGAACTCTATACAGAAAAATATAATATTTCATAAATTATGTAATCATGAACAAACCCTTGCAAAAAAAAAAACTGTTTTCACTGTGCTAAAGTAACATTCTAGACTTGTCGTAAGTATATCATTCTTACAAGTAGTTCGCAGTTATTCTTGAAGGCAAGCCTTGGAGTTTCCTTAGCATAGTGCTGCTGGGGAAACGTTTCAGCACGTCCATCTTCATCTCTAGCCTGAAGGGAAATATAATGGCCTATTTAGGGACTTACAAATAATGGTAGGAAAAAAAAAGCTCAGATCATTAAACAAACGGGAATCCAGAAATAACAACATTATTAAGAAGTTTGTTTAAATACGCAGTATGCCCTTTAGGTATCAAAATTTGAGATTTGTTTTTCTTTAGACTGTTTGGTTTCAACATGCAAATTCATCATGGTGGAATAGTTCAAAGAACACAGAGCAGACCCAAATCAACTGATTTTGTTGGGTGTCACCAACACTCGAGTGTTGTAGTGACACAGTTCCTCACACGGTCAGGAGACTGTGACATACATACGTGTTTAAACGTTTTTGACATGCTTAAGCAATCTCTAGATAAAGCATTTTTAAGAAATTCTAATAGCAAGGCCATAAGAAAAGCAAATTGCATAGTTATATTTTGAACTGTAATATTATTAGAGATAAATTGATGCCCTCAATTTTTAAATAAAGATCCAAAGGATCAATGATCTCATAAGAACAATGATTCTTCTATTAAATGCAGTTAAAAAAAAGATTTAATTAAGAAGCTGCATTAGAAGTTCCTGGTTATTTTGATCTAGGCTGTCAATTGAGAAAGCTGATGTTTCAACAGAGGCATCCGCATTATTCACCAGCAACACCCACTGAAGTCTTCTCTTCCTAACCTCCATTGGTTTCTGACTTGGAGGGGTGTGAGGGAGAGGTGGGTGAAAGGGGCATGTCCAAAGTACACTCGTTAATCCATTCATCAGGGGGACATTTGCATCCTGCAGCTCTCATGTTCTCTTAGCCCTAACTGCTTATGCTCTCCCTCCCTCTCTCTTTCTCTCTCTCTCCTCTCCTATCTCTATCTCTCTATCTCTCCCTCTGTCTCTCTCTATCTCTATCTCTCCTGGCCCTCCTGAAATCCACAGCTGAGCTTGCCTCCCTCACATATGGCTTGCATATAATTATGCATATTCCATTTTGCACTGCATTAAAATGATGAGCTCCTGGCTCCCTGCCAGCTGATTTTTAAGAGCCCCAGTGAAGTAGGAAAAAGGAGAGAAACACAGGGAGAGCCGCACAGGAAGCAGCAGGTAGCTCTGTCTGCTGTCTCTTTAGATAAAATGTATGTCTGGCACGGAGGGAACAGCTGAGAACTACCTGTTGTGATATACGGGCCGGAGGGGGAGGGGCAGCGAGCAGAGTCAGTGACACAGCAATGACAGTGCTTACGTATCATTTCCCTGACAGAGTGAAATCTACCCCGACAAGTGTCACTCAGAGCTCCCCCGCTACGCTGTAGGCTGTTGTTTCTAAAGGAATCCATATGTACTCTGCATGTTTGAAAATTGCACCACTTGTATCTAGTGAAGGTTTCTGTTACTCGTCATGAGGCCTCTAGGTGGAATCGGGGAACGAAATGACATGGTCAGGAGTTGTTGGGGCTATGGCGAGTCTGTGTGGAAGGGATAGCTCTGCTTGGGGCTCATTTTTATGTGTTTTTTTTAATGAATATCTTGGTGAGGTAGTACCGTTTCCTTATACTCTTATCCCCATAAAGCCAGAGAAAAATTAAAATGTGTTCTAGGATAGGCCCTATGTGACAGGGAAAGAAGCAAGCATCGTGGCCTCTGGCTGGACGGTCACCTGAAGCCTATAATGCCCCTTGCCAGTGCAGCAGGACTGCTCTGCAGTGACATCGCCGTGTGGGATGATGGAACTCAAAGGGGACCCATTTTAAACCCCAACAGACTGAGGCAGCAGTGAGTACAGAGACGGAGGGAGCTGGAAGCAGGCTTTGAGATGCCAGTGGGCGGCACCCATATTAACTTCTTCACAGCAAAATCCTAAGTCACTGTGTGATGGACAGACCCCTTAAAGGAAGGAACCACATTCAAGTAACCTGGCCATGTCCGGTGAGTTGTACCTATCTGGATGGTAACTAGACCCTATCGTAAACAACTTTTGAAAATACCACCTCAAGATATGTCTTGCTTGGTGGTGGGTTTATTATATTCCTGATGCACTGCAATACATATGCTCAGAAGCACAATTTGCATATCGTTTACAAGGGCTACTATTTACATATGTATGTCTATATTCAATATATATGTATCTTGAGTATAAATATTCATAAGGTGGAATATGTTTATTATGCATGTACTATGTATACACATTCATACACACCAGATGCCTATGGATATTTTCAACATAAGAGGCAAAAATACATTCATTTCACTTACATGCAAGGTGCTCACTATGCTTTCTATGTGTTTAAAGGACAAAAATGTCCCATTATCTAAGATTCGGGTGCTGTGTAGGTTTCATACTAAGCCTTTATCCCTAGGAGGCTTCGTTAGGCAGCAACAAAAGAGAATGGGGAGCATTGGGGATGTTGGGAAATAAAAAGAAGCCAGAAACGTGTCTCTTCATTGAGCCATTGGGTTCATCTCCCTCAGCTCGTTCAGACACTCAGGCTGACTCCAGAGTCCAAGAAATCCTGTCCTCCAGGGTCACTGAGATGACTCAGTGGACAAGGCATTTATGGCTAAGCTTAGAGACCTGAGTTTAATCCCTGGGACCCAGATGGTGGAAGGAGAGAATTGACTCCCAGGTTGTTTTTACAAATGCACAATGATCAGGCTCCAGTGCATGTGTATGCACACAGATAGGTAGATAGGTAGGTAGGTAGGTAGGTAGATAGATAGATAAATAGATAAAACGCAAATGAAAGAAAATGTCTAGCTGGATATGTGCTCTGCACAGGATGGAGAATACACAAAGTCCAAGGAATGTTGAGCCCTGATCCTAATATCTGTGTGCACATGTGCACTGACACATGCCTCTCACCACAGCAAACCCACTTGCATTATGAAGCTTTAAAATGAAATTTCAAGTTATTACTAAGTGGAATGAAGTGCATTCGACTAGGCAGCCTAGCGTCTTGGGTAGGCTGTTTTCTGTTGCTAACAACATGGGTTTCTGACTCCTACTTTCTACCCTTCCGCAGATTTAATTTAATAGGTCCAGCATAGGGTTCAGAATGTAGCTTTTTTATAAACTCATAAAAACAAAACTGAATAATAAAAAGCTCTCAGATGACAGCAGAGTGTACAAACAGGTCAAGAGCAACTGGTCTAAGGAGGGTATCCACAGGCACGGAGAGGACACTGAACCACTGGGCAGTGCTCAGCAGATGTGGCCCTAAGGTGGGTCTTACTCTAAAGGGTTGAGAGATCCAGGGACCAGCTGCCTGTCAGAAAAATGTCTGGTTTGTCCATGGTTGCCTCTTGGTTCCTGATGAGCAAGCTGACTTGGAGAGCTTCTGCTTCGCTTCCTAGCAAATGCCTTCCTTCATCTCTCCAACCCAGACCAAGACTTCCATTTTTTTTTCTTTCTTTCTTAACTTCTATCTCCCCAACAAGGGTACAATTATGTAGAGGGCAGGACAGAGTTGGGTCAACCATCACTATCTTCAATCACTGACTGGTAAACACGCTCCAAGAATGTGCTTGCTCACCAGTGCCCAGCATCTTGGGGCAAGGTCAGGTACATTCCATTGCAGTGCCACTAATCTTGTACATAGATTGATTTCAGAACATCTTAAGATGTCATGTATTGGGCCTGTGCCTTAATCTATATATGCTCTATTTGGGGTGCCAGATAATGACTTAGTAGTGGGGTACAGAGAGAGGAACCCAACTACCCCTGCAGATGACAGCGTAGACACTGAAATTATTCCAGAGCAGGTCATTGTAATAACACAGAGCAGACAGACCTGCCGACAGTTTTATTATTGTTCTTAAATTCCCTACCAACAATACACAGCTAATTGACTTCCAGGAGTAGACCATCCCACTGGTGGCTCTTGGCCCCCACTGGGGCCCAGAAGACAGTGTTATTGACTGCCTTTGTTCTGGAGTGACAAGTTCTGAAATGAAGGAGTGTGGAGACACTGGCTGATGGACTAATTCACTTCATGTGCTTTAACCCCAGCAGCTGTACTCTGGCTAATGTGCTGCTAAAAGGGAACATAGATGGGAAACCATTTTGTTGCATTTTACTATGAATGTGTCATGAAAGATGTGACTGGCAGGACAAAGGGACATTTTTGACTTACTGTTCTGAGAAAGCTTCACATTTTTGCTATTAAAAAAAATAGAAGAAGAAAGTAAAAAAATTTCACTAAAATTGTAAGATTTCCACAAAGGCTTGTGTTTTTTGTGGGGGAGGGATTAAAGATTTATTTTGGTTTTTAATTGTGTATGTGTGTGTGTGTGTGTGTGTGTGTGTGTGTGTGCGCGTGCGCCCATGTCACATTCTCACAGTGAGTACAGGTGACTATAGAGGCCAGAGGCCTCAGATTCCCCTAAAGCTCGAGTTGGAAGAGGCTGTGAAAGGCCAACACCTAGGATTAGAAGCAGCTGTGACCCACTCCGATACACACACACATACATACATACATACACACACACACACACACACACACACACACACACTCCCTGGAGTTAGAAGTAGCTATAACTCCACCCCACCCCACCTGCAGTTAGAAGCAGCTGTGACCCCCATGTCCCCACATATACTTGAAGTTAGAAGCCACTGTGATGCCCCCCCCCACATACATACATACACACACACACCTGAAGTTAGAAATGCCTGTGCCTCCCTCTACTCACACACACCTGGAGTTAAATGCAGTTGTGACACACCCTCACACACATACACACATACTCCCTGGAGTTAGGAGTAGCTGTGAGACCTCCACTCTCCCTCCCTGGCACCTGGAGCTAGAAGCAGCTGTGACCCCCCCAACACACACCTGGAGCTAGAAGCATCTGTGACACCCCCCCCCCAACACACACACCTGGAGCTAGAAGCAGCTGTGACACCCCCCCCCCCAACACACACACCTGGAGCTAGAAGCAGCTCTCTCTAGCTGTCTCTCTGTCTTTCTGTCTCTCTGTCTCTGTCTCTGTCTCTGTCTCTGTCTCTCTCTCTCTCTCTCTCTCACACACACACACACACACACACACATACACACATCTGGATGCTGAAAATGGAACCCTGGTCCTCTGCAAGAGCAGTGTGTCCCTCTTAACTGCTCAGCCATCTTCCCGGCCCTCTTCTTGTTTTCTGAAATAAGGTTTTGTTATGTAGCTCATGCTGGCTTCAAACTCAAGATCCTCCTGCCTCAGCCTTTCACCATGCTTGGCCTCATACATCTGTTTTCCTGTTGCACCTAGTATTTAAGTAAACACTAGAAGCCGACACTCTGGCTAATGACTTGACTCTGTACTCCAGAGCCCTCTGCCTAAACCTGTGCAGTCACTTCTCTGGGAAATCACTGGCTGTATCCTGAATCTTCTATGTAATAAATTGTAATTCTTCCAAGGACTCATTTCTTTCTCTGGGAAAAAGTCGTGGTGCAATGTTCACACTGAAGCAAAATCTTTCTTCTGGACAATACCTTTAGAAAACATGGAACATTCTAGGAACAGCTCCATTTGCCTACCTCACACAACAGGAAAGGTTAATGTTATTGTGGAAGTAGAAAGACAACGAAGCTTTGGAATTAAGCCTCCCCTGGTGGATGGGAGTGTAGATATTTCTGTGTCAGTGTGATGCCGTTTATTTTGAAAACAAGAAAAGGTTTTCCTGCCGGGCGTGGTGGCGCACGCCTTTAATCCCAGCACTCGGGAGGCAGAGGCAGGCGGATTTCTGAGTTCGAGGCCAACCTGGTGTATAGAGTGAGTTCCAGGACAACCAGGGCTACACAGAGAAACCCTGTCTTGAAAAACCAAAAGAAAAGAAAAGGAAAGAAAAGAAAGGAAAGGGAAAGGTTTCCCCTGGAGTCAGAACCATGAGGCAGGGAATGTGGCGAAGGTTCCAGTTCTTCCAGAGCTCAGCAGATACAGCTGACATCACACATGTGATCACACATGTGGTGTCGGTACCAGACTTGGAAACTTCAAAAATAGTCCATCTCGACGTTGTGGGGATTGATGTAGAGATGAAGCTTTACAGAGACATAAGGGGGGGCATTCACTTTCTATTTTATAACCTATGTTTTGAACAAGAAGTAATAAAACTTCTTTTTTCAAGTTTATAGTAAGCATTCGAGAACTCCGTTTGGTTTCCTTTTCTTGTGCTTAGATGCCAAGGACATACAGAGGAATTGACAGCCATACAGAGCCATTCTAGAGGACCATGGATGTCTTTATGAACAAAAAGGTCAGCCAGTGCCTCTGTCCTGCAGGAGTGCACACCCTAGGAGCTCTGCCCAGCTGCTCCTGCCCTTGCTCGATATGGTAGGTAGGGAGGTTTCTGGAGTGGCCCCCTGCCCTCCCCGGAGCTATAGCCCAGATGCTTTCACCTCAGAGAGCCAGTTCCTCCTGACTGAACGCCCAGATCCCCTCAACTGGTTTCTTGCCCTTTACCCTAATTTTCATAGGTAAAAATAGAAACCTTTCCCCCTTCTGGAAAATTCTTACACACCATTGACCCTCGCCTTTAGGAAGTCATCTGGGAACCCATCTTCCAAGTCCTAACCTGAGTCCTGGGAATACAGGATTCATCGGGATCCCTGCATGTACAAACCGTGTTCTGTTCAGCTGCAAATCTCCAGAGTGTGGTCTAGCACCTCGGAGATCAAGGGAATGAATAGATTCCTGTCCTTCAGCCATATAGTACTGGACACTGCTTTGCACTCCAGTCCTGATCCCTGGGTACTGTCTCCGGACTTGCCTCCACTGCCCACTGCCTGTTCATTCTGCCTTTTTTTCCCCCAGAACCCCTACCCCTCACTTAGACAGCATGACTCAGCCCCACCGCAGGCATTGAGCCTGACTTGGATGGTGGCCAGCAATCCTTTTGCACTACTTTCCTCTCTTCAACTCCTCAATAGACTGAACCCTGCTCTATTCTCATAAATCCTCACCTATTTATAGGTTAGACTTGCCTGCTAGGTACCCTCTTCTTTGCCCCTAATGTCTCACCTTTTCCTGCTGTCCCAGGCCAGTCTGGGATGCCTCATTTGAATTCATCTTGCTTATGAATCATGTCTTTTCTTCCTCATAGACCAATCCTTCCTAATCTGTGGAGAGCCGTGCAGCGAGCAATTGCGTGCGTGCCGTGAGCAATCGCCATTATAAGATGGCGCTGGCTTCCACTGCGCCTAACTAGTAAACAAGCCTTATGCGCAAGTGCAAGAGTGAACTCATGCCTAGTCACTGCCCATCTCGCGGCATAGTAACGGGTTGATGGGCGAGCAACGAATCAGGAGCTGTCACGCCACATCAGGTGCTGAAACGTCACGCTGCAGGCTATATAAGCAGCGCCATTTTCCCGGTTCGGGGTCTTCCTTCATGATAAGTAAGCAATAAAAGCTTTGCCGCAGAAGATTCCGGTTGTCCTGAGTGTGTTCTTGCCGGCGGGGACAAAAGCTCAGGATACTAATCCTTTGAGGGCAGAGATCACACATTATATATGAAGCCTTGCTTGTATGATATATGATATGTATGATATGTGACAGATATAATATTGTATGATTTCATATATATATATATATATATATATGAATATGAAACTATGCTTGTATGATACACACCCTGTGTGATGGCTAGATGCATGTCAGCTTGACACAAAGTAAAGTCATTTGAGAGGAGGGGACCTCCATTGAGAAAATTCCTCCATAAGATCAGGCTGTAGGCAAGCCTGTAGACATTCTCTTAATTAGTGATTGGTGGGGGAGGACTCAGCCCACTGTGGGTGGTGTCATCCCTCGGCTCAGGGTCTTGGGTTCTAGAAAAAAGCTGGCTGAGCAAGCCATAGGTAGCAAGCCAGTAAGCAGCAGTCCTCTATGGCCACTGCATCAGCTCCTGCTTCCTGGTTCCTGCCCTGTTTGAGTTCCTGTCCTGACTTCCTTCAGTGAGGGATCATGATGTGGAAGTGTAAGCCAAATAAACCCTTTCCTCCCCAAGTTGCTTCGATCATGGTGGTTCACGGCAGCAGTAGGAACCCTAAGGCATCTGTAAATGTAGTTCAGATGGATTCATTAACCCCTGCTTGTGCTTTAAGCCAATATTTTGTTTTCCCGTACTCTGAATGGCCTTCCTTTGAACAGAGATCTGTGCAGTTTGAGCTGTGTGTCTGCAAGCAGCTCTAACTGAGCACTCCCATCTGGCACCAGACTCTCCTCTGGACAGACTCCGAGCATCCCTGGATGCAAGTCCCAGACCTGGGAACGTTCTCAGTTCACATTACCACTAATTTTTGCACTGGGGACCCCCCCCCCTTCACCCCTTCATTCACTTGGTGAAGACATTTGATTGGATTCCTGTGGTGGAAGCTGTTTTACTTTGCTCTTTCGACAAAATGTATTTAACCTCCCATTTAGTGTGTCTAGGAGGAGAGGCTGTTCCCCAGTACAGCTTCTCCTGGCTTCCCATGCTCCTCATGGGCATCACACGACACAGGCTCCCCATATCCCTGTGGCTCTCTAGGCTCCTCTGACAGTCCACATAGCCTGATGGATCAGAGGAGAAGGACTTATTTGCAGCAGTGATTAAAAAAAAAAAAAAAAACACCGTGCAAACCTTTATATATATCATAAATTTTTAATATCCAATTTGGAGTCTTCAAAGAATAATGGTAACAGATATGCAACATGAAGATAATGGGAATTGAATCATGTTTATGGTTTCCATAAGCATCTTAAAGATGTCAGTTCAGAACTGCTCTGAGCCGCACAAGCACCCAGCTACCTTGTGCCTGATTAATGGCTGCCCTCCTAGGGGGGCTGAAAGGGTTACACAACAGCAGTCCGAATCACAGCTACTCAATAAACTGAAATACATCTCCATCACCCCAGCACATCACACCAGCGTGCTGCGGGATCACCAGAGTGGCCTCTAAGTGGTTCAGAAAGCCTCTGTTTTTACTTCTTATTTTCAAATCCATTTTTCCTTTATTGGACAGGTGAGCCTTTTGCACCTGACTTCACTGCTCCTTGTCAAATCACATAAATGTCTTTGTTCCCGGAGTGTCCACAGGTGAGGCGGGGCACACGGTCTGTTCTGTGATTCTCTATGGCAGGGGTACCACCATCACACCCTGGCAGCTTCTGATTATTCCAGAACCTTAATCCACATTGGATTATCACAGCTCCCTGATTGCTTCCCTCCCCTTCCTCTCTCCTCCCCCCCCCCCCCCCCCCCCGCCCACTGCCTGCCTTTGGCTTTTTCTGCTATTCATTTGCATCTATTACCCAGGGACCTGTGAGGGGGGAACAAAAGGCAGGCAAGCAGAAATGCTTCTACTTTGCTACCGGTTGGCACCCATAAAATGCTTAAATAATTGGCCCACTGAGACATTGTGGTTAGTCCTTTTATTCCTGTTCCCTGAAATCTCTGGGCAGAAGGGGGCTGGGCACGTATCTCTATGTGCAGACCTCACGATGGACCAGAGAAATCAGAGGAAATATGAAACAGGCAAGGGCTGCTGGGAGACTCCAGGATCCCCTCGGCAAAGCTCAAAAAGGAGGCAGGCATTATAGAAGGGTGTCGTTATCTGCAAGGCGTCTCCCCCAGAAACAGCCTGGCCCCAAATGGGATTCAGAAGTACACTGCTAGACAGACTAAGATACCGTCTTGGGTATTAGCACAGGTTTCTATAGCTCTTCTGTATTATATATCAGGCTCCATATCAGCATTCTCTATATATTAACGGATTTAATACAGGTGATTAGTGCCGCACAAAAGAAAAGTCTAGAGCTAGCTAATATTATCTCTAGTTTACCTATGAGGGAACTGAGGCAGAGAGAGAGAGATGATGTAATGCATGGATTCACACAGATAACAAACAGTAGAACTAGAATTCACACCCAAGCAGTCTGGCTCTCGAATCTGATGTCATAGATCCTGACTGTTTATTTCTCCTGTGTTGTCAGCTAAAGAAGTCCCTGTGTTATAAATTGTGAACACTGGTGTCACTAAATTGTGTGCATGCATGCATAAATGCATGTGTGTGTGTGTGTGTGTGTGTGTATGAAACGGAGGTGTTTGATATAATATAAGATAAGAGTGGGAGTCTGCAAAGGATTCAGGAAGAGAGAGGTGAGGCAGTGTGTCAGCAGGTCTCTGAGCAGCCTCAGAGAGAAGGGACTTCACATTTTATAAAATTAATCTTTAAAGCAACTTTTCCATGCTCCTTTGAAGCAGGTTTAATCATTAATTATAGCACCAAGGTCCCTCAATTCCAGAAGAGACACATCTGTGGAACTCTCTCCACTCTTAAGACTCTTTCAGAATTTCCTTTGTGGGTTTTTTAAAAGCATCACCAGCATTAGGCTATCACTGATTTTTAATCCTGCAGGTCTTGCTGAGCCGGCCACGAAGGGTACACGTTTGTCCCTCACTCCTTCCTGGCACACTGGTCGACACACACAATTGTGACTGTGATTTGGGTTAGTATGAGTCAGTCTATCAAGACACTGGTTCTGCGTGGATAAAGTAGAGACAATGAGTACCAGCTCCTGCCTTGCTGAGAAATATGCTTGCTTTATTGTGATCATTCATGGAGGTACGGCTGTGATTCAGAGAACCAAAGGCCAAGCCAGCCTCCACTCAATCCACACTACCCTCCCAGCTTGGAGACAAATATGTCTATGCAGGCCAGAGCAAGCCAACAGCTAATTAGCTCAGTTGGTGGGTGAGCCATGCAAGAGGCTGGGGTTGTGATTCTGGGTGAGTTGCTTGCTCTGGGTCATGTTTACAGAACACAGGCCTCAGGGTTCATATCATGCCATACATTTAGAGTTCCTGACAAAAGGGGCAATGGATACTGGAAACCATGTGTGAGGATTGGTAAGCCAGTGCCCATGTCTCCTTACAGCTCAGGGGCCTGCCTGGTAAGGGTTGGTTACAGGAGAGTCATGAAATGAAATGAAATGAAATGAAATGAAATGAAATGAAATGAAATGAAATGAAATGAAATGAAATGAAATGACATGAAGGTCTCCTCAAGTTCATCTCTAATTCTGAGGTCCGTTCTGGACTTGTAGAAATACTTGTCAACAGCATGACGTTACAACTATGACTAATGATAATGTCTCAGCTCTGTCACCTAGAACCAAAGGGACTCCACCAGCGGGGCCCAGCTATGATAAAGCTTCAGTCCACAGTCCCCCCATGTAACTACCAACCAACAAAAGAGGTTTGCAGATCGTGTTGGCCATCAGAATCTTCACTGGAGGTTGTTCTTCTGCCAGCCCCCACCGTGAAGCCATTTTCCCATGGTAGCGGGCTGGCCTAATGCTGCTTGTGCTCTAATGCTAATTGTGGGGCCCCCAAGACTGGTTTCCCCAGAGATGAGAGAGTCCCCAGGTAGAAGCTGAGTGACCCTGCCCCTGTTATTTCTGATTGGTAAATAAAGATGCCAACAGTCAGTAGCTGGATAGGAAAGACATCGGCGTGGGGTTTAGGTTTCACAGATTTGGAGGAAGGAGAAGGCTCCATGGGTTAGGAGTAAAAGAAACGTGACCCTGTGGGCTGGCCAATTGGAGTTAAGAGCAGCCCAGATGAAGTATAGTAAGTAGTAAGTAATAAGTAATAATTCAGGGTTATCAATAGGAAAGTAGATTCCAATAGCATAGATCTAGGCATCTGCCCATCTCTTGTACTGCTTAAGGCTTATTTTAAATATAAAAGCTGTGTGTGTGTGTGTGTTTTATCCAGGAGCTCAATAACCCAAGGTGGGGTAGGAACTCCAGGTCAGGATTAAAATAATTTATACAACTCTCCACCACCTCAGCTCTTGTCTGTTCTCTGCCTATGGCCCTACATTGGAACTATAGTTCTGTATACTTGTCCCAGCCAGAGTGTGCCACCCCCTGTAGATGTGGCCTTGATCCTGACACTTGGGGGCCTTACTCTGATCCGAACTGTCTTACCCTGATCACTGCTCTGGCTTGGGACATCCTACTAATTATGCCCCCAAACATGATTTCTATTAGAAATACAATTTCCTTAGGAAGAAATATACTGAGTGTCGCAGAGTGCTTGTAAAAACTTACAATCAGCTTGACAACAGAGAATAAAGCCCAGCTCTAGAGTAAATCTCTGCTTTTGCCGTGCATTATGCACATAAATGCTCTGTGTGCCATGGAGGGATACTGTGATTTACACCAGTGGATGCAGCAAAATGAGAAAGATGGGGTGGCCCATCCATTGGCTCTGCCCCCTGGGTCTTTCAAGAGTGCAAAGTCCGGATGTCATTCTGAACATGTAGGTCTTCCTGACAGCTTCAATGATGATCCATGTGCCACTTGACCTGTTAACGGAGATGTCGTCACACTTGAAGAAGAAAAACTGCCTACATTACCACTTCCACACTCAGGAACAGTCAGCCTGTCTGAGGGGTGGCTGTAAAGATGGCGGCAGAGGGCATCATAAATAACAGCCTCTGTTCAATTGATAGTCTCTGGAGTCTTCATCTTAAGTCCCAGCCACTCTGCAGATGATGAATGGCAGTAATAAAAGTTGGGATTGTGGCACGTTTAAATAGGAGAGAATCATTTAGGCAGAATTTGACTGGGGCTTACAGACATCGCCACTGAAGTCCACAGCTGATTATCAAGCCAGGGCCTATTTTCAGATGGCAGCATAAGTATTTCTTGCTTCTCTTTTGTTGTTGTTATTGTTGTTAATTTTATTTCAAGGAGATGCATTTTGTGATTAAGGCCTACATGAAGGAAGGTTAATATTGCTTGGGTTGCCACATCCCTTCTTGGCATTAACTGGGAATAACAAAGTGTGCTTCCATCTTGCAAATAGCCAGCCCCTTCTGTTTGCTCTATTGCCTCGAAACTTTGCACTGGAAAGAGGCTCTGAAGACCAGAGTCCATTGGGAAGCCAGCACTTCCACCTCAGTGACCAGATACAAAGGATGAAAACTCGACACAGTAGCTGCTTTGACAGTAGTGATACTTTGCTGTTGCTGTGTTGGGCAGTATGTTGAGCACTATGGACTTCAGCTCATTACAATTATAGTGCCACCACTTCCATATTGCCTGTGAAGAAACTGAAGGGACTCCTCCAAGGCTCAAGTGCTTCAGGTGGTAAAGCTGGGTCTAAGCTGTGTTGGGTTACCAGACACAGGCTGGTGACTCCAGACAGGAACAGTCAGCTGCAGATGCCTGGTGACAGTGAGCAACAGAAGCTGCATACGGGACTAGAAAGAAGGCAGAGAAGTCGTGGACCCTTGCCCAAGTCCCCGTGGGTCCTTGTGGGCGGGGGACATCTTGCCGCTGGTCTTTTCTGTTCATGGTGAAGATCTGAAGATGTTCAGCGCAGCTCAGACGGAGAGTGGTAGGGAAATCAGCACCTACCCAGAGTCTGAGGACCGATGTGCAAAGCTAGAGGAGTGAGATACAAATAGGCAGGCTAGGCAGCCCCAGGCTTGGCCTCTCCGGGTGCTCTGCACTTAAGATGGGAGGAGAGAGAGCAGGGACTACAGGTGTGGTGCCAGGGGCAAGCCACCCTTTATAGATTTGGGACAGAAGATGACCTGAAGTTGACAGCTGAAGTTGGGGACAGAGACCTGTAATACAATCTCTTTCTGATTCGTTTGCACATCCCACAAATGAATTGTTACAGGATTCAAAGGTAAGTGTACAAACATGTTCTCTCTAGAGAGAGTAAGACATGCTTGCAAGGGCACTAAACTCCAGAGTGTAAGCCTCTTGCTGTGATTCTTAGCTAATTGTGAAACAGAAAAACTGCTATGGTTTGATTTGGAAATTAGTAAAAGAGGGCTAAGGATTACTACTTGATAAAAATCATTACCAATATGAGTCTTCCCTTGCTAACAAAATCAAGTAGAATTTACATGTAACCAAGTGTCCTAGCACAATTCTTTTCCATGCCTTATGTGATGTCTTTGAATCATAAGAATGTTTTGGGTGGCCTTATAAACTGTAATATCTACTACACTATATTTATGTAGAGCCATTGAATCATAAGTGCTTGGATGGCCTTATAAACTATAATGTGCACCATACTATATTTATACAGAACCACTAGCTGCGACTAAGCAGAAGCCAGGCAGCATTGGCAAGGGTGCTGTGGTGATTTGTATACGCTTGGCCCAGGTAGTGGCACTATTAGAAGGTGTGGCCTTTTTGGAGTAGGTGTGTCACTGTGCGTGTGGGCTTTAAGACCCCCATTCTAGCTACCTGGAAGTCAATATCCTGCTAGCAGCCTTCAGATGAAGATATAGAATTCTCAGCTCCTCCTCCACCATGTCTGCCTGGATGCTGCCATGCTCCAACCTTGATGACAATGGAATGAACCTGTGAACCTGTAAGCCTGCCCCAATTAAATGTTGCCCTTATAAGAGTTGCCTTGGTCATGGTGTCTGTTCACAGCAATAAAACCCTAGGACAGGTGCTTGCACAATGGCTTTCTCTCCCTTCTACCCATTCCTTCATTTTGCTCATCATTATTTAGCACTGACTGTGAGAGGCATCAGTAGCAGGTAACTGGGGAAGTTACCTAAGTAAATTAAGTCAATACCTAAAATGAACTGCATCTGACTCACACATTCAACCCAGTTTCACTTTTTTGAGTCCAATGATAACAATAAACCAAAGATCCCTTGCCAAGGCCGATCCATATACAGTTAAAGAGCATGTCTATCGCATTTAAAAATTGGATTTTAAAAATTAGTATGATTTTCTAAAGGCATATTAAGGCAAACTACCAAAGGCTGAGGAAAGAAGACGTTCTCGTGGGCAGCATTACGATCGACTTGGAAGCAAGAAAAGTTGAGAGCTAATTCCTTAGAGGCAAGCACTCTGTGCATGACAATGACAGCCAGTCTTGACTGTCAGTTTGACTGGACCAAGAACTATCTCTAGCTGAGTGAGGCCTCAATGAGTGTGTCTGTGAGGGTGTTGAGGATTATCTGAGGTGGAGAAACCCATCCTGAATGTGTGTGTGACCATTGTAAGGGCTGCTCCCCCCACCCCCGTAAATACAAAAGGGATAAGGAGAAGCCAGCTTGGTGCCTACATCTCCTGTCCTATCACCTTTGAGCGGACTCCTGTCATGCCTTCTCCTTGACGGACTTCACCTCCTCATACAGGAGTCAAACCGAGTGCTTCCTCCCAGAAGCTGCTCCAAGTATTCTACAGAGTATCAAGAAGTAACTTGATTGGGACATCAGCATAGAGTGTGCGGACGCTTACTCCATGTCAACCACATCAGTATAATGGGAGAATAACATCTGTTCCAGAGATCCATTAAATGGTTAAGTGAGACAGTTCTTCATCCTTTGCATGCCCTAGAGTAAGTACCCAATAGATGACAGTGACTTAAATGTCCCAAACCGATCTTTTTTTCCTAGAGAGGAAAAGATACATTGGCAGGAAGTAATGAAGATTCACTATCTTCTCTTACATTGAAATTTTGATTAAAATTTAAGCTGTGTGCAGCTGAAAGAGCATGATTAGCAACCGCAGGCGGATGCCCATGAGGAGCCACTGGCAAAGAGCCAAGAAGGTCTGCAAATGTGTACACAGGCACTAATCAGGATTCTAACCATCCACACAGTGTGGCTGCAGTTGATATGGAGAGGCCTCTGCTAGCCCTTTTGCCCATTTTGTTCCTACACAGGTGTCCTTCTGTCTTCTCTTCCCTTCCCTCCCTTCTGATAATTTTGTTTAAATTGACCTTTACAAAAATTATTTTTTTTTTACTTATTTATAGTGTGTCTGTATATTTGTGTGTGTGTGTGTGTGTGTGTGTGTGTGTGCATGTGTAGACCAATATGTACACATGGGAGCACGTGTGCCACATCTTGTATAAGGAAGTCAGAGGACAACTCATGGGGTCTCTTCTCCCACCATGTGGGCTCTAGGGACCAAGCTTGATGATAAGCTCCTGTGTTCACTGAGCCATCTCAATGACAGCTCTTTCCTTTCATCTCTCTTAGGTGTTTCTTGTACATCATCTCCATCCACACACAACATCACCACCATCAGACAGCTCCCACACGAGCAGCCCAGGATTCACGGGTATTGCTTGCCATCAGTCAGATTCCATATCTTTCACATTTTTGCCAAAGAACTCATCAAGATCTGGATATTATTCATCTTTGTGATTATCCTTCCTATCACTTCTCTCTATTCCGTATTTCCTACGTATTAATATCACCCTGTGCAAACACTGTTCCTAACTCAACTGCACAGTATGTCCTTATCATTGCTGTGCATGGCAGGTATGCATTGTATATGGAAGTGGGGCACACATACTATGATTCACATGCCTTTTCTAATCCCAATAGTCTCATCAATGACACCAGGGAGCAGAGGAAACAAAGGTTGTTCAATCAACCTGACATTTGATTCACCATTTTGGAGAATGTGTGCAAATTAGCAGAATTTCTGTTTAAACTGAAGCACAAGGACCAATCCCAGTGGCCTTTATTGGGTCTTTATTTAGCGTAGAACTGGACTCAAACTTTGTCTTTGAAGATGGGGAGTAGAACACGTCATAAATCAGAGGACAGCGTGTGGGAGTCAGCTCTCTCCTTCTACCATGGGATCGAAACCAGCTTGTTGGGTTTGGCAGCAAGCTCCTTTTCCCACTAAGCCATCTTAACAGCCTCTGAGTTATTTATTTACTTATTTATTTATCCACCCACTTGTTCATTCGTTCATTCATTCGTTTATTCATCCATGTACTTATTTTTAACATGCTCACCTTTCCAACACATCCTTTTTTTCTTTATAATCTCATTCATTTGTAGCTGAACCCTAAGAAACAGATGACAGGTTTCAGTGTAACCCACCATGGTAATTTCTCCTTCATTAAGTGTAAAACCTCTCTCCTAGTCCTCTCAGCAACCTAAAAAGCTTCCTTTTATTTTGCTGATTGATTTCATCTTAAAGTAAAATTTCTTCCTGTACCAAACATCCTGATTTCTGGCTCTCCCCACCATTTCACCCTGCCACAGGAAGCTGCCATAAAGGTACCACTCAGAGTCTGCACATTTGCTTCTTAATATCACACCCCACCCTCCCGGGTGTTAGGATCTGATGTCTACAAAGATATAATCAAAATGAAACTGTATTAGTTTAGATTACCATCTGTGGCAGCACTTCCGCTAGATGATACAGCCGAGGCCACAGCTATCACGTCTGTCTTATTTCAGTAGAAATGAAAAATGACATCTTTGATGGAGAAGCCTCCACAGAGACCAGGGTAGAGATGTGGCTGGTCCCTCTGTTCACGGAACACTCTCTTTCCCATCAGAGGGCTGACAGGTGTGTAATCACACTCCTCAGTCACAGTCTGTGTTCAAATAACCAATTATCAAATGAAAGAGAATTGAACGCCAGTGTGACTGTCACCACCCTTGCAAAGGGATGCAGTGTCATCCATAATGCAGGGACACGCTGATTGGGCTTTCCCTTGGCCAGAGATACAACTCGAGATTTCAAGGAGCCCCTCCTATACTATTATTAACTCTATTAATTTCGTGGCATTTTCTTCCCTTTGACCCATAGCTTAAATTGGAGATGGCAACCAGGTACCATACATGCTCAATTCTGTTTCCGGGACAATCCAACAGCGTCCTCAACATGTCCTGTGGTTATAACAGCTCATTCAAACAGGTGTGGGTAGCAAGTGCCATCTAGCCCTGACTGACAGGTAGGAAAACAAAGCCAGAAGATGGCCACCCTGCTACAACTCAGCCTGAGCATGTCGTCTTCATGTCTCACTCAGTACCCACCACCACAGCTATATCTCTGCCCAGCTAGATTTCCACATGCACAGGGCAGGGTCTGCACCAGTCTCTTGGCTTCCACTTCCTCTAATGTGATTACGACCTTCCACTAGACAATATTAAGTGATAATATACAAGGCTAAAACCCCAAAGCCTTGTCACTCCAAGTAGATGCTCACCAAGCAGGCTGGAAATGACTCGGGAAGATTCTAGATCGTGCATAAATCAATACAAGCCAGCCCTTTGGAATTCCTGGAAAACACAAACGTGAACATCCCTTTCTGTTGGCCAAAAGGGTGGAAGGAAGCTGCAAGAAACGTGAAGTCGGTGCATCAAGTGGAGACACCGACCTATTCATGAATCCACTATAACAGAACCATTGTTATACTGACATGGATATTCAGCACATGTAGACACACCCTGTTGCCTGGCCTGTGGGTGGGGAGCCCTCCATCCTACGCTGGTGGTTGAGTTAAAGGAAATTAAAAAAGAAATTGACTTCCCAATAAAGTCAAAGCGGTTGTGATTCCTTAGAAAGACTACCTTCAAGTGAAGCTCTCTGCATGGATCTATTTAGGATACAAGGTAGAAGGCTATGCAGCATGACCATCCAAGTACAATCCAAAACTCCTCAGTCCCCTCATCCTGAAATCATACTTAGCGCAAAGGATGCTCGGCTGGGAGACTCTCCCACGAAGATCAGAGCGGTATTACTTTCCTATAAAAATGCTTGCTGTGCTCTGCGCCTTATGGGAAATAAAACAATAACTGTGTGGGAGAGAGAAAAGACACGTAACTGGCTTCCCCCTCCTGTCAGGTCCCCTCCCAAACAGATGAGCTTTTAAGCACAATCTTGCTAGCCTCATTAGCATAAGTACTAATTACTTCCTCTGCTCTTCCTGGAAGTTCAACTGGGATTCCACATTTGCCTTAACAATGGCTGGCACAGTGGGCCAAGGCTGAGGGAGAAGGCCGTTAACAGGACTGTGTAGGATGGAAAGCGGAGACAGGGTCAAAAGAGGAAGCTGCTGAACAACGCCAGGTTCTCTCTCCAGGTGTGGCGAGCCTGGGGCTGTATTCTCTCTCTTCTCCACTTACTCCGGGCTCCTGGCAACTCTGGCAGTGGCATCTCAAGTGCAAAGCACACTGCACAGCCCATATGGTGGAAAGAACCTGGTGGATTGAATACATACTGCACTCCATACGCATTGTGTTTTAGCTCCGGGCCCAGGCGTGCTGCAAACACTTGCAAATTGGGAAACCTTCTGTGCAGTAAAAGGAAAAAAATATGGACAGGAGAAGCTAGAATCTGACTTACAAGACGCAACGTCAGCCAAAAAAAAAAAAAAAAAAAAAAAACTAAGGAAAAGTTAAAGCACTTGCTTATACTTTGCAATAAAGAGGCAGCCTGGCAAGGTGGGCATGCACACACAGCTCACCTCCGTTTCAGCACCTCCTACTGCATTTCAAGCCCACTGATGGTCCTCATTCCACATTTGCTGTATCCATCCATCCATCCATCCATCCATCCATCCATCCATCCATGCAAAGCTGCTCTGGGTTTTTTTTTTTTTTCATTGAAATGCTTAAAATTTATGTGGAAATTCTCTGATGTACTTGGTGGGAGATAGCAATGAAATTGTCATCTTGTCCCGAGGTCTTTGGCTCACTGCAGTGGGCTGCCTCTGTGCAGTGGGCTGCCTCTGGGTAGCCACGGATGCCTCTCTCCTCGTTTTCACTTCCCAAGTGTTTCCAGAAGCCAAATCTGATCCTGCCCCTCGATTTTGGACACAAGAAGGGCAAGGATGAGTTGTCTGGCTGTTCTCCCTTTTATATCCTTTTTTTTCCCCTGCCTTCTTCTCTGTGATTTTTGAAAACAACTCTTTTAAAATACCAGTCTCTACATAAGCTGGGTTGATTTTTTTTTTTTTTAAATCCTGTGTCACTTAAAATCGTAGACCTTCCTTTATTTTCTCTTAGCGTTAAATCCGTTAGGGGGAGAGAGTGAGGTCTAAAGACTTTTAATAAATGGAGACCTAGGGGTCAGCACATGAAGGTTTCTAGCCTGCTGGGAATGGCTCTCCTGTTTCACAAATGAAGACACTAAGCCATAGCCAGGGGGTCCCACCGAAGGCTCAGATATGAATTATAACACAGGATTCTTTACAGGATCCTGGCAGGTTAAAGTACAAAAGGAAAGGGGCAGAGGTACTTGAGAACTGCCCAGCAGTATCCCCACAAACTGCAGGCAGCTCCTTATCATCCCAGGCCGGCGAGGGCTCTTTGGTCTGCTGCAGCAGCCAGTGTGAGGAGGGGCGGACTCACTGAGGCTGAAGCCTGCCTGCGCTGCTCCCAGCCTAATTTATTCTGTGTGTAGAACTTGTGATTTCATTTCTGTGTTGTTTAGAACCATATCCTCTCACAAATGTTAGGAGCAATGCAAGTTCACCCCAACTGGTGGGAAGTTTGGAGTCGCCTGAGGCAAGTTTCGGCTTATGCGAGTCAGTTGTTCAATTTCAATATGGTTTTAGTTTGTGGAATTGCTAGAAACATTAAAATACATATTTACTAGATTGTGTTTTATACGGGCTCACAGGCGGGTTTTACCACATTTCCATTGTTCAGGAAAATCATTGTCCAGACTTAGTTTCTTTGTTGTGTTTGTGTCTGTGGTTTTTCTTTTTTCTTTTCTTTTTTTCTTTTTTCTCTTCTTTTCTTTTCTTTTTTTTTTTTTTGGCGGCTGCTTTTTTAAAAATGAGTTGAAATACACAGGCAATATAATAAAGGCCAATAACTGGAAATGTCTCTTGACATTTAATTCTGTCTATTAATGATAGTGTATGATTAACGTTACCAGTACATTTGAGATTAGGAGTGATCAAATCCTGAGTATTTTCTCACTCAGACGGGCTCCGTTTCTCTTATGTTTCCTGCTATGTAGTACGGGAGGAAGGGAGTCCCTCAGAGCCAGGAGACTCAGCTCTTGATCATCCTTGATGCCTGCTACAGTGCAAACCTCATGTACAATAAATACCAGGCTGTGGACTTGGACGATCAATCAATGTGTCTGCCTACCACACCTCCTTCCAAGGGACAGGGTAGCCATCTGATTGCACATAACCCAGCTTGAGCATACGAGAGCAATGTTAGGCATGTGATCCAAGGACAGCCACTGGGTGATGTGTCCAATAATCCATGATGCATCCTGTTATAAAGTGATAACCCCCCTCTGTCAGACGCCCTCCATCAGGAGCACGAGTGAGCCGAGAGAATGTGACAGATACGAATGAGAGACCAGTGTTGACTGAGGACCGAGTGGCCATGACAGAAGCTGAGGAGACACAGGCAGGAATGATGGGGAAGCAGACATGTGCTCTGCCCACACTGGGAAAAACATGGAGCCAAGAGCCAGAGAAAACCAGAGACATCAGGGAGGAGGTGAGGCGGTGTCGAGGAGTCCACGATCACAGCCTCTTTCCTGTCTCACAGTCAGTGAGATTGTGCACTTTCCTCGGTCCCTCGGAATCACCATCGAGGGCACGGATTAGACAATGCTGTACTTCTGTTAATAACGGAGCCCTGGACTCTATTTTTGATGGAAACCAGCCGATTAGTTCCCAGCTCTTCACCATCCCGAGTGTCTGTCATTTCCAGTTTATGAAAGTGGCAGATGTCAGCTTCCTGAGCAGGGGACACTTTTTCCCACGAAGGGGAAAGCACAAGATTGTGCTTGCAGCAATGGGGAAATCTCTGCTTCAATTGTCCACCTCACCCTGCCCTACAACGTCACCCCCAACCTCACTCCAGCACCTCCCCCCACCATTCCCTCACCCTGCCCCACGATATCACCCCCCAACCTCTCCCCAGCACCTACTCCAAGTCCCTCACCAGTACAAGTGGGAGGAGTCCTTCCCACTTCAACTCTGTCTGCCAATGCTTTGGAATTGCCTGGAAGGTTCTGAATTTAGTCAATACATCTGAACACTGGGTGATTTGGGTTCACTTTCCTTTTTTTTATTTTCTTCTTCTTTCTTTTTTTCCAGGCTCTCTGGCTGAGCACTACTATCTAAGAGTTTAGGCGCACATTCTATAATTTAATAGAACCTCACTGTTTAGTGCAAGGGTTTTAGTGACCATGACCTGTTCATCCTAGAATGATACCCAATGTCCAGGAAGGTTATGGGATAAAGAAGCTCAGGGCCTACAATTCTGCCTGCTCCCCTTGCCCTCTACCAGCTCACATCTATCAGCTCAGGAGCCCTGGGAACCTAATTCATCTGAACCTCCTACCCAGATTACCATCTGGGAAGCAGGCCTATTTGTTTTACACCCCCACCCTCGTGTGTGAGTGTGTATGTGTGTGTGTGTGTGTGACATACACGTTCACACACCAATTGGAGTCAGATATTTTTAGCCTTGTATTGAATTGGGAGAAGCCAGCATGAAGAGAGATGAGGAACACAGACCATCATGAGGATCCTGGCTTTCGCCAGAGTGACCCTGCGAGGATGCCCCTGCATCCCTGTGCAGACAGGTCCTAAAGCAGATCAAGATAGAGAGACACTCAGTGGGACCCTGTAGAGAACGAGGCCCTGTTTCCGGTTACCCACGGCAGCCCGTTTGCTTCACTAAATATCACTATATCCCCAGACATCGTCCTGGGGTTCCTTTGCCCTTCAGATGACAAGGACATTCTACTCCTTCATGGCAGCATCAGGTGAAAGGCCATAGATTGATCTCATCACAATCCAAGCCAAAGGAAAAACACTGACCATCTCAAAACTGATGTTGCCTGCATCTAAACGCCCGCTTTCAAACACCCTCTCTTCCCTCTGCTTTGCCCTCTCTGTTTTGATCCACTGCCCTTTCAGGCCGGTGCTGTTTTCTTTAGCAAACCAAAGGCAGTTTGTTTCTGAGTTAAATGTCACTTCAGTATTTCCCCAAGTGAGATGTTTGAGCCAGTTTACAGGTTTCCTAAGCAACAGAGAAATGCTGGAAAAAAAATATTTGGTATCTCAGGTCTGCAAAGTTGCCCTAACTTTGGCTCCCCAAAGCAAATGAAAGAGACAGACTGAAAACTGCCCTCCCTTCTATGGTAGCTTCAGATGAGAAACAAAGAAATGACTTACAAGTAAGAGCTCTGAGCACTACTCTCCTGAAGGCGTGCCACTTGGGTTAAGTGCCCTCCATTTTTGATACTGGAATATTTTGTGACAGGGAGAAACCGAGTAGCCACACAAACCTGGACTCGTGGGGCAAGAGACAACAATTCATGTACGAAGGAGGGGAAGTGAGCCTCCCCAGCCGAGCACAGAATCCGCGAGGAAATTCCTGTGAGGACCCAGATTATGCCCTGAAGGCTGAGGTTTGATTAACCAGCTTGTAGCATGTGTAACGACAAACGTTATTGGTCATAAAATTATCCAGCCCTTATTAAAACACAGCTGCAGCCCTGGGTTCCATGACCTCCTGGGAGAGATTTCCATAAGATAGTGGTAGACTTCATGGAATAAAGGCCCCTTCCAAGCAAGCGTCAAGACTACGAGAGAGTGTTTTACAGTTTAATGAGGAGTTCTTGAGCGAGACCAGGCTCCTTAGTATTAAAAGATTTAAGAAATGGAAGAGCCAGATTACATTCAGTTTGCTACTTGGTGGGCAGCCAGCCTACAGCTCACAAAATGGATACAACTTCTTCTACAGAGAGGTGCACATCCATCCATTTATGTGCACAGAGCCACACGTATGTGCACAGACATACCTGTTTTGCACCCCAGTGTTTGTCTTTTTGTCATATTTAAGCACAGAGGCTCAGAATTTGAAGGATAGAGACTCTCTGGTCTGATTAGCCACCTCACACTGCCACTCCATGGAACTACACAAAAACTGGAAATCATTCTCCCTACCCCAGGGGCTCTGCTACTGTGACAAACTGCCAAGGTTCACCAGGGCCAAGAGAACTGAGTCCTCCCATCAACTAAGGCTGGTCAACTCAGCGTATAGAGTTGTAGGGGACTCCCTGGGCTTGCCTGAACCTTCCTACTCCAGAGCCTCTGGTCCTTACAAGCCAATATCCACGGAGGGGAGGGAGACTGTTTTATGAGCATCTCAGAGAACCACTGAGGGATGCCCTATTGTCTAGTTCGGGTTTTTTATTTTAGTAATAAGGTAACGATGAAATGCTTCCTCTCCTCTGTGGTTACGTCTGCACTATTTGTCTAATTTCTCTTTCTCTCACGCGGGCCACTAAGCCAGTTGTCATTCATACTTCCTCTCTGTGAATGTTAGATGCACCTCTAAACACTCTCCCCTAATGAGTGCTTCCTCAGTTTGGTACTACCAAATTCACACACTGATCTGAGAAGAGCCAGCGCTAAGGCTGACCACCAGGTTGCACCTTATTTATTTACGTATTTGTTTATTTATTTTTGGTTTTTGGGGACAGGGTTTCTCTGTGTAATAGCTCTGGCTGTCCTAGAACTCTCTTTGTAGACCAGGCTAGCCTTGAACTCACAGAAATCTGCCTGCCTCTGCCTTCTGGGGGCTGGGATTAAAGGCCTGTGCCACCATACCAAGCTCCATTAAGTTTTTTTTTTTTTAAGGAATATGAATTTCCTAACCACAAAAAAATATTTTTAAGCAATGATATAAGTTTGCCAATTACATTTTTTTTTCTCAAATACTGTAAAGATTCCTGGGTGACATGATGGAACATCAAGTCCTCATGATCTATTATTCTTATTCTTTCCTCTCACGTGCATACAGATCTTCTATTGTCATATTATCATCTTAAATGTTTTAGGATGGGGCTGAGGAGAGGGCTCAGTAGGTAAGAGCACTCCCTGTGCAAGTGGGAGGACCTGAGCTCAAATCCTTAGGACCCGGGTAAAAGGCTGAGCATAACTGAGTAGTCTCTAATCTCAACGTTGGCAGGGCAGAGACAGTCAAATTCCAGTAGCTTGCTGGGCAGCCAGCCGAGACGGAACAGCAAGTGTCTGGTTCAGCTAG
This sequence comes from Mus musculus, assembly GCF_000001635.26. NCBI lineage: Eukaryota > Metazoa > Chordata > Mammalia > Rodentia > Muridae > Mus > Mus musculus. Next base: position 43,099,473 of record NC_000076.6, read on the forward strand.
AAACACAGTCTTAAAGGAATAAGGCACAGAGCTAGAGAAGACACCCAGTGTCTTCCTGTAGCCTCAGCACGTGTATGCACATTTGCTATGCACATGCTACACACACACACACACACACACACACACACACACACACGCCCTCACATACATGAACACACACATTCTGAGAACCATTTTTTTTAAATCATCCTTCTCATGGTCCAGGTGAGCAGTTATCAAGATGCACACTGTGAACTGAAGGGCACGTCACAAATATGCAGTGACATTCGCTGTATTTGGTCACTTCTGATAGGATTTTATGATTTTAATCTTTTCTGTTTTTTAAAGATCTTTCAGGTGTGTCTCCTAGGTAAGCCATCTCCCTCTTCAGTTCCATAAAGGGACCACGGCAATGTTACAATCACACACACACACACACACACACACACCCTCTCACCTGTGCGTAAACAGTAAGGAAGACAGTCTGCCTCTAAATAAGAGCACATCTCTCTAACAGGAAACATGAAAATCTAACCCTAATTTAAATTCTTTCTTTTATTATGGCAAACATAAAAATAATTTGAAGAAAGCAAGTGACCATGCTAACACAATCCTCAGGCATAACATAAAATATACAGCTGCCCACAGTCTCATGGTCTCGTGTGCCAAAACAGCTTGCTAGTGTCTGAAGATATATATGTATATACTATTAACCTCTAAAAAGCTTCCTTCCTTTTAAAACACAATCATTAGCTGAAATTCAATATTTAAGAATCGGCGAGCCATTAAGAAGCAAGCATACGGTGATTTTGTAATATTGTAGATCAAAGAATACATAGCTTTAATGCTCTCTTTTGAATACCACCGAACCGCAGACACAGGAAGAAACAGAAATGCGTGACACACCATTCAAGGAATTTATTTCCCTCTGTTGTTCTTACTTCTTTTCAAGCTATCAAGCTGTAATAATTATTCAGTCTTAGCAACCCCCAGTAAATAAAACAGCCCTTAGACAGCTGTCAAGGCTCAGTCTTCCGGAAGCTTTGATTTTAATGAAACTCATTAAGGAAAGAAATTAACAGAAAATATCATAATTTGTCTTGTTTCAGAAAACTAAACAGAAACAGAGGGCTTCTTAACCTGACAATGAACATGGCCAGCCACACTCCTTTATTATATCCAGAGCCCCCACCAGGGAAGAACTCCAGCAATACAGGGGCAGTCAAAAGGACGCGCCTCCCTCCTCCCAGTGAAGTGCCCAGCCCAGCCCACAGTGACTTGACCTCAGCCTCCTGGAGAGAGCTTACTAGGTCAGAAGAGGAGTTTCCAGAACCATGTGACTTGCATAGAATAGTCAAAGAAATAAAGGCTGTGGAAAATAGCTCCAATTAAGGAGGGTAGGCTGCAGAAATAATTCACACACCTGAAGGAAAACCTCGTCTCTCCGAACGGCTCTCCAAACAATGATAAAATATTTAGCTTGGATTTTTCTTTTTTGAGGGAGAGGGTCTCAGGCTGGCCTTGACTTCACTACATTGCACAGACTTGGCCTCAAACCTGCAATCTGCTTCCATAGTTACTACAATTATGGACGTGTCATCCTGTGTGTCTTTTTTTTTTTTTTTAATGAGCCCATTAAGTGTTTGTTCCTTGCTTCCCTTGCTATAGTGTCCTCCAGCACACATTTAGCTGAAACATTTCAAGGCAGGAGGACACATTCCTCCAAACTTCCTTTTACCAATGTGGTACTCTCAAAACATCTCAAAGACCCATTACCCTGATAGGTTCTACGTGTGGATTAGATTCCACACAGGTTTACTGACATTTCGCCTTGTTAGGTCAGATAGGCACGGAGACAGACCTTTCCAGAAAAGGGCCTCTGAAGTGTTCAGGAAGCTGCAAGTGTGTTATTGATAGTGGCCTTGCGGCTGCTTCCCAACCGAAAGCGCACTCTGGAGTCTCTCAGAAATCAGTCGTGATGCACGTATCACTCAATGGTGGAATGATTACCTACTGTGCATAAGCCATGAGTCTAATCCCAAATGTGAAGGAAGAATGGAAGGAAGGAAGAGAAGTATAGAGGGGAGGAGGAAGAAAGGGAGGGAGCAGGGAGAGAGGGCAGGGAAAAAGGAAGGGAAGAGAAAATGAGCTGGCTGGGTCTGGTGGCACAGGGCTGTGATCCTAAGTACACAAGAGGCAGATACAAGAGATTTAGGGTGTGCTAGCTGAAAACAAGATGAAGAGCAGAACAGAGCAGTGGTCAGGACACTGCTATCCCCCCTGGAAGCACAGCCCAGGAAAAAAAGGAGACCTGGGTCTACTCCTAACATGGTCATTTATGTGCCATCTCACATGGGTAAATTTTAAGACTTCACTGGACCCCAACTGCCTCCAATAAAAAATGGAGACAACAATATCATTTTCATCGGGATACTATGAGGATTAAATGTCATTGAAGAATTAGCCTTGTGTCTAAGCCACTGTCAACTTTAACTTGCAGTGCCCACAGGTGAGGGGGGTGGGCACTGCTGTGCTAGCTATTGGGGACCAGATAGGCTTTGGGAACAATATTGGAGAAAGAGTGGATGGGTGTGGAGAGCCCAGGACAGCAAAGAGAAAGACCACAGAAGGGGAAGTCCTTGTGGTGTGGTCAGAGGTGGGAACCAGGAGGGGAGCAGACAGCCCTTCTGAGCCTCTCAGGCCTCCACACTCTGGCTTGGTGTTGTCCTATAGGGTGTATACCCTGGAATTCTCACATCTTTTCTGGACCTCTGGGAGGTTATGTGGGATGGGAATGGTTTGCTAAGGCCCTGGAAACCCTACTCCTAGACACAGATTGGTAAGGTGGATGCAAAGAATGAGAGAGAGGGGGGCGGAGGGAGAGAGAGAGAGAGAGAGAGAGAGAGAGAGAGATTGTAGATATAAAGCATACAACAAAGCCCCAAATGGTTCATATATGGTATTCATATATGGTATTCATATATGGTGCACAGTATTATTTTATAGTTGAAAAAGTGTTTTTGAGCTACTTTCTACTTTTTTTCTGGATAACACCTGATAGACACTGGGGCATCCGACGCCTCCTTCCTTATTGCTGCTTCTCCCCAAAGGGTCATAAACCAATTCTTTGCAGTGTATCAAATACAGTGCTTTCAAAGAGAGAAAGAAATGAACATATCTACCAGAGTGTTGAGTGACTATGGACAAAGATTCTACTTCAGATTCCACGAGTCTGGGTTTCCTAGGGATGGGAGAATACAGACTCTCTGTGGGTGATACTAGGAGCGAATAGCCAGGCCAGTGTGTTATCCGAACGCCATACAAAGCCCCTCACTCACACGATATAAGCCAGTTTTCCTATGACAGCGTCGCTGAATGACTTGAGACTGAGGTGGCTGCTCTGCTCACCCAGGCCTGGAGGGCCAGTGAGTTCATCTGCAAAGGCTTTGTGTAAGGCCCTGAGGATCGTTAGAGGAAGACAGACCCGTGGCCGTGGCTGTTTGCCTCCATATAAGAGAAAGCACACAGCTGAGTTCTCGGCCTTTCTGTAATATCTCCTCTTGTTCTGTATTTCATGCACGTTTCTATGGCTTTCCTAAAGGAAATTAAACCTTAATTTTTTTTTTCCATCTCTAGTCCACTTAGGTTCTCTACACTGAAGGATTTGTGTAAGGAACAAACGAGAAAGCAACATGAAGATCTCCCAGTACATGCTTCACTTCTGGGGCCTCCTCAGTGTGATCAGGCCAGAGAACATTCCAGAGATCCTATGGTGTTCACAGGGAAGAAACACCTAAGGTTTTCGTTTTCCTTTCTTTAAGCCTTCAACTAATCTAATTTGGTAAGCAAATTAACATTCCCTTTAATGCCTCTTATTTCAAACCGCCAGACCCAGTTTATTCAGCTCCTCATTTACTTTGAGCGGAGTTTAATCATTCATTCAATGACTATTTATCCTTAAATGAATTCAATTCATTCGTTCAGTGAATACTTATCAAAAATCTCTTGTGTGGTTGATACAGCCTTAAACACTGGGGATGAAGCAGTGCGCAAGACAGACAAAACTGCTGTGCTCTGGGAGTTTATGATAATAAGAAACACAGACAATGGAAAGTACGTATCCATAAAAATACATGCTATTCCGTAAAAGCCATGTGCTACAAAAACAAAAGCAGCTGAGCGTATGGGGCAATGGAGGCTGCTGAGGAGCTATTGATTGAAGACAATCAGATGATGCTCCGTTTTTTTTTTTTCTTCTTCTTCCTTTTTTCCCCCCTTTGGTCCCTTTGCTCATTTTTACGATTGCCAAGGGAACTTTTGATTTTTCTCTTTATCTCCCCAGAGTGTCGTGAATTGGCATGCTAGGGCTAACCCTGGCCTTCTGCAGTTTTACTTATTAATTCCATTTCATTTATTAATGTATTGTACCTGCCTCCTTCGCAGGATTTAAGAGAAGGCTATGAGGCAGCAGCTGCAAGCCGCCCTGCCCCCTGGCTACCAAGGAACTCCATCTTTATGAAAACACAGACACAAAGTCATTTCCAAAGTAGTTCATTGTCACTCATCTCGAGCTGATTTCTCTGACAATCTGAGCGTGTCGGTAAGTCCTCGGGACCAAGGTTTGCCAGGAAGATCAAATGAAAGGGATAAAACTCAGTATCAGCAGCTACTGTTTCCTAGAACCACAGGCTTTGGAGAAGTCAACTGTGTGACTGTCTTTTACAGTGTTCCAGCCATGGAAGGATGTCAGAATTGATCTTGTAAATCAACATCCCAAGGCTAAAATGCTTACATTTCTGCATTTCTGTGTCCATACAATACATCAATAGAACATGGAGGATAGAGGCAGAAATAAAGGAGAAATAATCCATAAATTATGCAGTCACTTTTGCATCCCTCCTTGGTGAGACGATAAAGGGAGGATGTGGGAGTGGCTGCCCTCATCATCATCAGCCCCACCCCTCCGAGCATCTCCATTGCCAGAGCCGAGAGAGCTGGCAGCTCTGGGCAATGCATGGTATGAAAGACATGACTAAGCAAGTGTGTAAGAACAGTCAAACCTCCTTCTAACCTCCCACTTGGTACTCAGCATCCACTCACTACAGTACTTTGTGATAATTTTCTTAATGCTTGGCTTATTTTGACCAAGCCTGGTATGCTTCATTTTGCCACTCTCAAAACAATATGTTAACTATTTTTATATGGCTACATCTTCCATAATTTTAATAGAGAAAAATTATACTCCTAGGTAACGGAATAAATTTCTGTTTGTATAAACTAACTCTACAGTTTATAGAATCACTAATACTTCGTATTAGCTATTTACTTCAAGCACATAGATGAGATACATTTTTGTCTCCCAGAAGTGTTCAATAATTTTACTTATGCACGTAAAGTTCTATGTGTTCATTCTTCTGTTGACTTCAAAAGAAAAAGATGCTAATATAGGAAAAATGTTTTCCATAACTCAGTTTTAGCTTTTCATTGATATCTATTTCATTCACAAACGAGACATGTGAGCCAACAAAGTCATGTACACAAGATGCACACACCAAATGCAATGTTTCATGAATGATAAAATGTGATTCAAGTGGATAGATATTCTTATTATTAGTGCTATGATGACATGATATCGATTAATTTCCTCTGAGAATTATTATATAATACACTGGGCCACAGCTTTCTAAATGACCACATGGCTCTCTCTTATCAGCCAGCTGATTTTCACAATTGCCAGAAGCACACATCTGTTTCAAGACCTGACCAGGTTCTTTCACCCAGGAAGAGGGAAAGTTCAAACCAACTCAGTGTCTAGAGCTGTTGAAACATCTGTACAAGCTGGCTGCTTCTTCCATGCGGCCTCTCTTCATGAATGTCTCTCCTGTCTTGGAGTCAAGGCTTACAGACAAGGTTGTACCACATTTCTCAGGCACAAACTAAAGCATTGGAGATATATAATCAATTCAGGCCATCTTGCCAGTCAGGTTCACACATGTGTGGAAACCATACTACTAACCCATTGGATACCTACAAATTGTGTTTGGGCACGTGGCTCTCAGGTATGATTGAGAGCGTCTCTAGCAAGTGTCAGAGATTAATAGAAATTGCAACCACTGTGCATATCGCATGTTCCCAGGTAAGTTTGTTGAGGGGTGGGGTGGCAGAGGTGTACAGAAGGATGGCCCTTTGATAAACAGATAACCTTTGACTGTGTGGAGAGTTTGTAGAGGCCATGGTTAGGTCACTCAACACATCAAGGACACACAGGCTGAATTACTGGGTTAGCTTATTGCTGCTTTTTACAAATGCTAAGCCACCGAGTGGGATGACGAGACACCATGCCTGACTTAAGGCCAACTTCCAGCACAGGCTGCACTAGATGTACCTGATGTAACTATAACAAGGAGAGCAATGGTTTTAAGTGCACGTTACAGAGCAACAGCCCCCTTCTACACACACACACACACACACACACACACACACACACACATGTATTGTGAATGACTTTATTGAACACTTCCAAAGGTCTTCAACTATGCGACCAAACAACGTTTGCAAGTCCTCTTCCCCAGCACAAACCCTACTGTCTAATAAATCCGATGTTTTTTAGTTTTGATACTGCCTGGTGTGTGGAGGAAAAATATCCTGCAAAACAAACTAACAGACTTCTGAAGGCAAGAACACAGAATCAGGAGCCTCTGTCCACTGTGAGATGGCAATTCTAGGATTTGGTGGCACAATAATACTGCTAACCAATTGCAGTTTGGTCTGGGTCATGCGCTATCTGTAGCAGAAAGAGGCAAGATGGCAGATGCCCTGGGTTATTTTAATTAATTTAATCATGTGACTAATTGGTCTCTGCTGGGTTTCTGTGGTAACTGCTTCCTAAGTGCTGATGGGCAATTGTGTTAAATGTAGCTTGGAATCCGCACGTAGGGCACAGTGCCTCAGAGAGCTCCTGAGGAGATGCTTGCAGCTGCACTAGGAAGGTGCCCTGCTGGGCCTCTGATTGTTTGAGTGCGAGCACGCACAGCTGCGTAGAGCTGGGGACCCAGGAACTGCCTGCCCTTCTGAGGGAGCACTGACCTACTGTGGTCACCACAATGAGCAAGAACTCACTGTGGACACACGACAGTGATCTGTGGTCAAATACTACCCGGGTTCTGCAAGAATTTGGGAATATGATTAGAGAAAAAAAAATCTATTCTAAAAAGGCATTGGATGGGAAGAGAGAAGGGAGATTCGGGGCTCTCGTCTGTGAACCTAGCATGTGTTGTTCATAGCTGCCCGAGTGGTACTAATGAACCATCCTTTGAAACGCCTTCTGGGTCTATCTTATTCCCCATTCTCTTACAGTGCCATCTCCTTCTTGCCACCGAGAAGGTGCGTGGGAGAATGGGTGGGCGGGTGGCCGGTTTTAGAGCACAATCCACTTCAGACAGATGGAAGGAAAATGACTTCCAAATTCTCTCATGAAGTGGGATATGTTTGTGTTTGTGCAATGCATTCTAGCACCTGTGCAGAGAAAAAAAAATGTAATCACAGATTTCCCTCAGAAGGAGATTTAAAAGAGAGAGAGGAAAAAAAAAAGAAAAGAAAAGAAAACCAAACCACTAACTGTGACATAAAGACGATGCCATACTTGAGAAATCTCTTCCATCTGCAGCCCAGACAGGCTCGCCTACAAGAGCCTCTCCCCTGCCCACCCCAGCCCACCCCAGAGCACATTCCCCAAACTCAGAAGAAACTGTTCCCTGGGATGGTCTCTGTGTTTGCTGGAATGGCAGCCTGTAGTGCTCTTTCCAGAATAGCAGCAGGACAGTGTGGCATTTTCCCTGACAGATGCCACAGAGTACCCCACAATAGCCATTCTGTGCCCTGTGTGTTCCAGACTCCTACCAAGAAGCAGCTCCGGTGGACTCCACCGCCACTCCCCTCAGCAGCTCTCCCAGAAAAGAAGTCATATATTGGTAAATTAAGCCAAATTGGTTCCAACTAAAAATTTCACTGTAGAGATGAACACTTAATGGGCTGACCAATTAAATTCCTTTGAGCGGTGGCAGAGGCCTGTTAAATGGTACGATGTGTCAGACAGGACATGGGGGGGGGGAGCAAGATTTACCCAACCCAACATCTCGCTTCTCACTGTGTGTCTATCCTTCCAGGGTGGGTCGGTCTACTACAAAACTTTCTGCAGATCATCAAAGATCATGATGCAAACAAAACGATGAGAACACCCACTTCAGACGGTTGTCTATGCGGGTTGATGCACCACTCAGCTCAACTCACTTGTAATGTGTCTCTTTGATAGTCACATTATTTAAGTGGGGACGCCTTAGCTACCATGCATTTATCAACCAGGTTCTTTGGAGAGGAAAAGTTTAAAGTCTGGATATGTAGTTCAGGTTATCCTTGAATTCGGACTCTTTCAGCTTGACTTGTCTGAGGGTTGATGACAAGCATACACTATCATACTGGGATCTTTACTGGCATACTTTAAAATAGAGCCTTCCACTCTTCCCCCTTGGTAGTCAAGGGGTCCTCTCAAAAAAGTCCCCCAGTGTTGGTCAGTCCTTATGAAAAATGAGCCTCAATCCATGACTAACAACACAGCTGGATGGCGTAGACTGGGGCTCCATCTTGTTTGGAGAATGGAGAAACAGGCCAACACAGTGTCGGTGTGTCTCTCCCTAGCACAGTGACACCCATGGCCAGGGGCTCAGTGCTATGGGGAGAAGCTGCTCACAAGCTGCCCACCTCACTGTCTGTTGTCTCCCTTAATGCTTCCCCGACAGGCCATTTCTGGCTTCTTTTACTTCATTATCACCTGATTAAGAACTCATAGCTCATTCCAAAATCTGTACATTCCTTTTTACTATCTGATCAATATACCCATTGTTTCCAATTCTCCAACAAGACAAATGTATACTTCAAAAAAAAAAAAAAGATCAGCCATTGGCCAGTTTAAAGGATAAATATGATCCCATTAAGACAGCCTCCAGGGTAAGCTTAGACAGCACCTTCACATAACCTGGTGAGATTTCCAGTAAAGTCAAGAAGGATCCGATGGTGAGAACCCGAAGGCTCCTAAATTTCTGCAGTTGTGATATTTCATACAGACAACGCTCTTAGTATTCCCAATAGGTTCTCAGCCCCATTGTGAGTCACACTCACGATGGAAACAAAACAGAAATTATCATAGCACCTCCCTTAGAAATTAAGTACAGTCTCACTGAACTCTTTGGAATTTTTGTAGCTATGCCCTGGGTTTTGTGTGTAATTCTAAAACCCAAGCATTTCTCACACTTTAGCACTTTTGAAACGATGATGTATTTTATGATTCTTGTTAGCCACGACACGTTTTTATGAGTCTCATTTTAGCCGGATTGCAGCCTAACAGCGTCGTAAAAAAAAAAAAAAAAAAAAAAAAAAAAAAAAAAAAACCTTCTCTTGGCCCTTCCTGATAAACCAAGGACAGAGGATTGTGCCAGCAACTCTGTCTACGAAATAAGGTATGATCATGTGCGTGCACATGCAGAAGTGAGCACAAAATAGAGTTCTTACGACTAGCTCACTCTCAGCACACCTGTGAAACACAACACACCGCTCTACTTCTGAAAGCTCACGTGTCCAGTTCTAACCACTGAAGGAGACAAAGTCGCTATCACCCTGGGCAGGAGCTATTGCACCTCCCGTCCCTGCCTCTGTCACCCTCTTCTGAGCTGATGTGTCTGTGTCTATGTGCACCTCACTGAGTGACACCTGTAAGTCACCCACCTCTCAGGACCCCGGCACTCTCACCTGTCACTAAAAGGGGCCGAGAAGTACTCTGACATCACTTTCCATTGGGACTGCTCAGGGTGAGTGCAGGCAAGGAACTGTTCAGGAACATGACCCATGGATAGCAACTAAGCAGGGCTCATAGGTGCTCCCAGAGACTGAAGCGACAATCCTGGAGCCTGCCCGGTCCTGTGCTAGGTCCTCAGCATATATGGTACGGTTGCTAGCTTGGTGTTTCCGTGGGACTATGAGGAGTGGGAGCAGGGCTGTCTCTGACTCCTTTGCCTGCTGGTAGAACCCTTCCCCTCTACTGGGTACCTCATCCAGCCCTTATATGAGGGTTTGTGCATAGGCTTCTTGCATCCTGTTAGGCTGTGTGGAGTGCATATCCCTAGGAGGCCTGCTCTTTTCTGAAGGGAAATGGAGAAGGAGTGGATCTGTGTGAGAGGGAAGGGAAGGAAAAGGGGAAGCAAGGAAACTTCAGTTGAGATGTATTGAAAACAAAAAGTGGAAGGAAGGAAGGAAGGGAGGAAGGGAGGGAGGGAGGGAGGGAGGGAGGGAGGGAGGGAGGGAGGAAGGGAGGAAGGAAGGAAGGAAGGAAGGAAGGAAGGAAGGAAGGAAGGAAGGGAAGGGAAGGAAGGGAAGGAAGGAAGAGTAAAAAGAAACTGTTCTAAGGTATGTTAGTTAGCCTTTCTGTTGCTATAGCCACGAGTTCTGTCCACTAACGTCCGTGTTTCTCTTTTTCATTTATCTCCTGAATGAAATAGTGGTTCTCACCAAGCCACCATAATCGTTTAAAGTCATATTGTATTGTTTCAAGTATTCCTATAGAGCCTGCACATTGCAGAAGTACAATATATATTCGCTGTATGATGTGGGGCACGTGGAGCCTTCTTCCATGACATCCTTAGCCTTGTTCCTCTCACTTCATTTTGTGAATTTACATTTTGAGCTTAGCGCTAATATTGTTCATCCATGCGGGGGGACTGGCCCCGGTCTAGGCAAGTCACACTACAGCCCCTGATTCTAACACCACATCTGTTCTAGCATGGCTCACATCCTAGCACCGTTTGCTTGTCGGTCTTTTCTATTTAACCGTGGGGTCCTCAGAGGTGAAGTTCTCCCGTTATTTATCGTTGCATCCTTAGCCACAGAACACCACCTGGCATGCTGTGGGTCTTCAAGGCTGCTTGCTGACTAGACGAGTCAGGAATACATGTGGGGTCTATACACAGAGACTCACATACTCAGACACTCTTTAAACTGAAGCCATCATGCAGGTTCCTAGGCTCCCAATCCCAGCCCTGGGACACATCCCGGACTCTGGGGCCCTCACTAAGTGGCTGATTTGTGCATTCATTCAGAACACAAGTGTGTGCACAAAGATGCATCCTTGCTCTCTCCAGCCTTCCCTCCCAAACTATCCCAATGTGTAAGTCAAACTGCCCAGCCCTGACATCAGCTCCCTCTATCCTCTCTGGGTGGACATCTCAGGGTGGGGGCCATCCTTCCATGAATCCTCTGCACAGCTGGCTTTGAGGAACACAGCCGTGGTGATCACTTTCCAGGCCCCTCTTGTCCCCAGAGAACTTAGGCTATAGCAGCTATCCATCATACTAGCTTCCACAGAGGTTTCATTCGATACATTGTCTCATCTCCCTATGTATACAAGGAGAAAGAAACGGAGGTCTGCATCACTTTTATTATCCCCAGGTCAAACATTTAATCACGTATGTAGCCATGGGAATGCCAGACGTCTCCTTGTCTCAAGTTGAATCATATGGACATAAAGAATTACATTTCACCGATAGTAACTATGAGCTAGATCACTTTGAGAGAAACTCGAGGAAAGTGAGCCAAGGTGAGGGGCTGTGCTTGTGGCAACTTGGGCTCCATCCTCATTTATGTTGGGAGCTTTTCTCTTTAGACCCTCACCATCATTAGTGTCCACGCCCTAAATGAAACACTTAAGGCATCTAAACATTTTGTCCAGCTTTCTAAATTCCTAATGAATTCTGGTTGTCTGAATTCAGCCGTCAATACATTGAAATGGGTTCTAGGAGCTCCACCTGCCATCTGCCTCCTACTTATCTCTCTGGGTTTTAATTCATTCTTGTGCATGCATGCATGCATATATGAGTGGATGCATGAGCGAGCACATGTGTGCCCGTGCATGTGGAGGTCAGAGAGTGACACCAGGGGTCCCTCAATCACCTTCCCACCCTATTTTTTTTTTTGAGGCAGGGTCTCTCAGTGAACCTGGAGGTCGCTGAGTTGGCTAGATTGGCTGGCCAGCGGATCCCAGGGATCCTTCTGTTCTGGCTCCCCAGAACTGGGGACTCGGGTGGTTAATATTCTTTTCTATTTATTAAATAATCCAGGATTGTTTTTTTAAAGCCCTAAAGTTTATATCACCAATATAAGGTTTCTTCTGGTGCCAAGGATTCTTTCTTATTGTAGTCTTTTAATCATGTTCCCTTGACACTGGGCTTGAAGCCGTGTTGGGTTTACAGACCTGGTGTCTGCTGCCTTTCCATTTGATTCATCTGCTCTCTTACAATGGCACCAAATAAAGCGAAAGTATGAAGCCGTAAAAGTAAATCCTGCACATGGGATGTGGGTCACCTTCTCTCTATCCTGTTCACCTGGAAGTGATACTGCCTCTTCCTGAAGCACAGCCCTTCCTTCGTTGCACAGAACAACACTGCTGTAGTTGGACCATAAGTGGCACCCCAAGACGAGAGTGGTAAAGGCTTGAGCCCCGGGGTGGGACTATTGAGAAGCGGTATATCCTATAGGAGGCAGAACCCAGATGACGTCAGTGGATGACATCATCCCCTGCAGGGTGCTGTGGGACCCCTGTCCTTTCCTTTCTTTTTTGTTTCCTGGCCAGGAGATGAGCAGTTTCACCCTACTGTGCCCTCCTTCTATAATGTTCTTTACTGCAACAATCTCAAAATGAAGAGGGCCTCCTGAACCGAGCCAAGATAAGCATCATCATAAAGTGGTCATCTCTGGTATTTGTTACAGGGATAGAACGCTGACCAACACAAGGAAGGAAACATTTTCCCAACCCAGAAGCTCATCCGATTGAACCCTGAAGCATGCCACCAGAGTACCGGAGGGCGAGAGCAGAAAGAGCTCACAAGCACTATCCATGGTCATTAGCAACCTGCTTGCATTTCCAGGCCTGCCTCTATGGATTAATATGTGCGATGTGTAGCAAACCATCTGCCACGGAGTTTGACCCAGACTCTTGTTGACACAAAGGTTGCCCGAGTGTCAAGAGGCAGGGTACACTTAGAGCAGAGTAGCTGTATTGTTAGTTTCTTTGTCCCCAGCACAGCAAGTGTGCAGTCTTTTGTTTCTCAAGTGTGTGTAACCTGGGATTCGGATTTAATCACACACACACACACACACACACACACACACACACACACACACACACACACAAGTTTCCTCTGGAAGTGGGTCACAGCTCAGCCACCACTGTGAGCTTTAGCATACTCTTATCCGTTGTTTGAAAACTGATCCTTAGTATAGCCAAACATATAAAAGATTTCTTTCCTTCTAAGATGATACCACAGTGAGCCCCCAGTGGCCTGGACCAGGGATTCCTCTCAGGATGCTGAGCAGATTCAACGGTGAAAGCTGTTTATTGCCTTGGAAGGGTGGCCAGTGGCGTCCTAATCAGTGAGTTCTCAAGTGAAAGCCATGCAAGGAAATTAGCAAAGTCCTCTTCTTGGTTTCTAGTTCCAAATGAGCAGTCCCTTTGTTAAGGAACACGGCTCCTAATACATGCCCTTGGCATGGGAAAGCCTCCAATTTGTCCTCACTCTGAGGAATATCATCCAGGTTCTTAATCCAAGACAAGCCTCTATTTCTTGTCTCTTGCTCTGCTTCCCTCAAGGGCCCCATGAATGCAGTCAGCAGATTCTATGTGAATTAAGTGAAATGGCTGAGAAGACAGGCAACCTTCCCTTTGGTAGGATTATATCTGGCCACTTTTTATTTAGATTTACATTGAAAGCTAACTATTGTCTGTTTGTCTGTCTACGTATTTCCTCAGGGGAGGCTCCTTGAAAGGTGATCCTGAGGCCTCTGTACTGCCCCATCATCTAACTTTTCTAAAAATTTGGAGGGTTCCCGGTCATCAATCGCAAAGCCCAGGCTTTCTGTGTGTGCCGTGTGCGTGCTCACACATGTGTAAGCGAATGCCCCTGAGAACTGCATCCCTAGAGCATCCTTCTGAAGCGCCCTGGTTCTTGTCAGCAACACCTATTTTCACCACAGGCTTGCTCCCTCTGCCTCCTGGCACTTCAGTTTCTGGAATCCACTGATACTGACTGGAGAGTCAAATTTACCACTTAGGTTGTACCCAACCTTTCTAAAATCTGTTCTCTGTCAAAATTGGACACAGGACTGGATCCACACCTGACTTCGTACAATGTCTCTTCTGCTGCTCAGTGCCGTGGAGCCCAGCTTCTGATATCCAATGCCCACAACGATGCTGAGTGCCCCCATCTTCACTTCCTATCTGAAAGGGCATCCATCCGTTTACCCTCCGTTTCCGGTTGGGCTTTAGCTTGTCTTCTGAGCACCCGAGACAGATTTTCACTTTTCTAAAGGATGCCTTTTTGGCACTAATAAAACTTTCATACTTGCCTGCTTAATCACGCCAGCTTCACTGTCCCCTTTTTTACTTTTTGTTTTTGGCTCAGAGGTATATGAACCATCTGTGCCTCTAAAACAGTTTGCTTAAATAGCCTCCAGGCAGATTTTATGGTTTTTAAGTTTTTTACTTTAACCTTCAGCCTGCTGTTAGCCATTTTCATCACAGTGTTAAAATCAGCCTCTTTTGGAAATGACTGTCACTGTGTGATTTTTTTTTCCAGGCACTCCTGGAACCGGAGAGAGGGCTGCCATCCCCGGCTGAACTGCAGGGCCCCCCTCGCAGATCACAGCCACCTGAGGCAGCTGCAGGTGTGGGTAGCCTTGGCGAGGGCCAGCTCCTCCATCTGGCATCCTGAGCAGCAAGGCAGACACCTCTCGTTTGGAATATTCATGTGCACATCACCCAGTTAGGAACCCAGGAAGGCGGCATCTGAACCACTTACCTGCCTGTTTATCATGACATCTCTACAGAGTTATCATCGTGATCCTAGGCTGAAACAAAGACTACAAAGAAAGGAGGGAATCTGTGTCTTCCCACCATACTATAAACACTGTCCTCGGTCACTGCAGCAGATGTGCTATGTCCTTTCCACTTGATTATTGTGGTCCAGTCTGGGGACCTGGGTATCAGTCAGCATTTCTCTGTCCTGGGACTCATTGTCAAACTTCCTGTCTGCTTTAGTAGTAACATAGCTATAGAATCACCACTAGCTATAGATACAACAGAACTACATCTCCTCTCTGAACCCAGTGTGGTGGCACGGGGTACAGACATGTGCCCTTTTGTGGGTTTTTCCATCAAACCCCACAGGTGTCAGGCAGTCATTACCACAGTCTCAAACCACCGAAGTCCCTCATCCTCACCAGTGCATTTTTCAATGCACTCTTGTCGTCTGTTTTCGTTGTTGCTTTCTGATATGTCTGATAGTTTAAACCACTTCTCTTGCGGTTATCACTCTTATCATTTCTTTCCAAATTCCCTTAGTTTTAGGGGTTACAAGCTGTCTATCCTCTACAAAATGAATTAGCTATCAAGAATTTGGCTAACACTATAGACCATGAATCTAAGTGAAAACTCGGGGGAGGCGAAGCCAGCAGGTCAGCCACAGTCTCCAAGATCTTGGGGTAGACTGGGAGGATGAATAAATTCACAAACAAGTGGATACATGAGTTACGGTTCGAGGGACATTTCATTTGCTTGATTTTTTTTTCCCTGTGAGTCTGTATACATACATGTACATGCAATTTGTACATGTACGTTCATGTTCATATGTACATGGAACATATATGTGGGTACATATGCTGCACACAGAAGCCCAAGGACAACATCCTGTGTTCTGCTCCAGGTGCCACTCACATTTTTGTTGTTGTTGAGACAGGGTCTCTCACTGGCCTGGAACTCACCAAATAGGCGAGGCTGATGGGAAGAACTCAATGGCAGAGGAGGGAGACACGCTGCTGTGTCCTCAGCCCAGAGTCTCTTCCTCGCTCTGTCTCTCTCTGTGTGTCTCTGCCTGTCTCTGTGTCTTTCTGTCTCTGTCTTTCCGTCTCTGTCTTCCTGTCTTTGTCTCTGTCTCTGTCTCTGTCTCTGTCTCTCTGTCTCTCTATCTCTGTCTCTGTCTCTGTCTGACAGTTTTTCATCCTTCATGTTCCAAGTCTAGCATCACTCTCTGCCTTCCAGATTTGACTAGTCAAACCCCCCATGCTCTCACAGCACTCTGCTCCACTCCCCATACAGTGAACTTTGCCATCTGTGTCCTCCTTTAACGGAATGTCTGTAATCCTCATGAGGGCAGGAGCCAGGTTGTTGTTGGCCACGATGAGCACAACAAACCACCCCAGTGCCAACTCACAGAAGCTGCTTGACAAATACTTGTTGGATGATTTGTAGATCGATCTGTGAATGGTGCAGCTTTCAAAGCCTCTCTCTTCTAGCCACCCGAATGTGATGTGTCCATGCATCCCAAGTTTTTTGAACACTTCACTTTCCCTTCCCTGTCGCAGACATGGTTAAGCATTACAGAGAAAGTGGCTTTAATGTGTGAAGTGGTGAGCCCTTGAAAGCACAGCCTCATCTCATCACACATCCAGGCCAAAGCATCTGCCTTTCCATTTGCAGGATGGTACCGGGCCAGCCTAACCCAAGCCATTTACACTAATGAAAATACACTATGCACCAGGCTCTCTGATTGAAACCTACCTTTATTACTGTCCGTGAATAGAGAGCAGTAACAACTAACCACATAGTTGTAATCTCATATCCTAGCGTCTGAAAACAGCAAAGAATGTCAACCCTTTAGCCCTGGTACCACACACAGCATTCTAAAACCTGGATTTCACAAACAGCTGGTCTGGAGTAGAGGAGGTTGTTCACTGAAGCAATCCAAGTGCTGACCACAATTTAAACTTTTAATCCACATTTAGATTCCACATTACATCAACCTAACAAGACTAGATAGACACAACACATTCCATGCATGAGGAATTCAACCTCATGACATAACTTGAGATCATGGCTGCCTCTCTACCAGACATGTGCCAGCTCCTGCCATCAGCTGTCACTTGGGTGACCTCTCTCTTCTCAGACTTTCATTGTCATGGTTGCCCTTCCTCATAGCCTGAGGAGCTTAGGGGCAGACAAACACATCAGAGGAAAGCTCAAATCAGTTCCAACTAACCAGAGAATTCTATTATGCTCACCATAGCCCCTCATTCTGGGATAAGCCTCTGGTGTGGGTGTGGGCAGTAAATGTTAGGACACAGCCACTCATGGGAGAACAAAGGAGCTTGGAGTCCACATGTTGCTAGCAGCTCCATGACACGTGGGCACTTGCCTTGGAATACAGCCAATACTCTGCAGTAGCTGGTCTTTGCTACTTGTGGGTTCTTTTTCATACCCTTTATCCCCCTGGTTTCATCCCCTAATACTAGATAGAACAGAAACAAGGATAGGGGGAGAGGAATGGGGAAAATCCCTGAATCTAATTCTTACAGCTGACCTTTGCCACTTTGTGGGTTCTTTTTCTCGCCATTTATCCTCCCCCCCCCCACACCTGTTTCAATCCCTATCACTAGGTAGGAGAGAAAGAAGGATAGTGGAGGGAGATAGAAGGAGAGAGAGCGAGAGAGATCCCTGGATCTAACTTCTTTCCTTTGGTTTTTTCATTGAGCATGCCTCTTTTGAGCATAGATGTCAAACAACATCCCACACCAAACGCCCCTGAATGACCAACAATCACCAACCCCACCTCTCAGGGCCCTCCCATTTCTATACCCTCCGAAAAGTTCCCAGAATTCCAAAAGTCACACAATCACAGCCACTATCTGCAGCTGGCAAAACCACCCCTCTGCTAGAGCATGAGGCAAATCATAGTCCGTTGCAGTAGACAGCCAAAGCAGCTCACACCCCAAAACCTGGGATTCAAGTGAAAATATATTCTTAAACTATTTCTCTGATTTTTAAAGAAACCAAAATCCCAGGATTGCCACTATGGTGTCTACACAATACAAAGACGGCAAAGGTAAACAGTGGTGCCATGATAAGACCACTGCACCGCCATGTCAGCCTACCCCAAAGTATGAACAGAAGTACAGATGTCTCTTATTATTTAAACCAGTACCAGTTAGGACATATTATAGTAGTTACCAGACTACATCTATTTTTGGATAACATAAACTTCAAAATAATCCTTATACCCAACGATGGTCCTTCAACATCACTGCTTCCTCCCATTGCTTCTGGAGGCAGCATTAGAGAAGCCTAGGGGTGTCACAGGCTTTCCACCCGAGTGGCTCTCTGTGAAGTGACCTCCCCCACAGGCTGGGATGGGCCCATCTACACTACAGTCAGCACTGTCCCTCCTCTTTCCCTCCTCCCCATCAGCTCCTCCCCTAACACCACTGGACTGGTTTGACTTTAGCTACTGGGAAATGTTTCATAATTACTAATGAATAATTCAGCAAATAAGCTATTTTTAGTTTTCTATTACCAGGCACACCCAACTTTGATGGGAATTCTGTTGCCTTTCTAACTTTCCAAATCCCGTTTGCACGCAGGTTCTTAAATGAATCATTGCCTTAATGGAAGTTCAATCAGCAACCAATATTGGATCACTTCACTACCCTGCACAGCAACTTCTTGGGGTTGTACTGCACTTATAGAATCAACCCCAAAGGCTTCCTCTCCAGCTCCACAGCTTGGCTCCTAGCCACCTGCATCCTTCATCCCCAGACACCCCGCCCTTCCTGAGCTGTTTAAAACTGCCACGCTCGTTTCTGCCTTCCAACCTCTACTTTCCTACCCCTCTTTCCTGCTGGCACCTCCTGCTACAAGCCGGTCACACAACTAGCTTTGTCATTTCCTTCTGTCCCTACCTATGTGCCACCTCCTCCAAGATGGCATCTGTAGTCACAAGATGTATAGAGCCCATCACAGACAGTCACATTTCCCCACCTGCTCTCACAGCATTTATCACTACAGGAAATTATCTATCTACCCACTGGGATATAGCTTCCTGTAAGAGTTCCTTTAGGGCACAGGCTTTTTCTTTTACTCTGAATGTGTGTGTGTGTGTGTGTGTGTGTGTGTGTGTGTGTGTGTGTGCGCGCGCGCTTTATTTTTATCTTTTGATTTTTTTTTTCTGAGGCAGGATCTCACGTAGCCTAGGCTGTCCTGAAACTCCTGCATTGCCAGAGGTAGCTTGGACCCCCTATTCCTCCTGTCTCTACCTCCCAAATGCTAAGGCTACAGGCATGAGCCATCACTTCTGGATTTTATTTTATTTTATACTAATTAGATGACTAAGTAACAAACCTTGAGAGTGCTTATTTTTCTAGAGTCAAAACAAATGAGAGCAAGAAGGAGGCATTTCTTTTCCACCAGGCAGATTCCCCTTGTCTTTCACATCAATGATGCACACTACATTATAGCAGTTTAAGGAACATACATCCTTACAGATGCTGAACTGGGCCTCCAGAAATCCTTAAAACAGAATGTTGCATGTATAATCATAAAACTTTTCCCCATATGTCAATTATAAATCATTCAATCAAGACCTATTACAAGATAATGTCTTTCATTGGATCTATACAGAAATCAGCACTTTATCATGGATGTTTGGTGATATTTTAGACATCGCACATATCTCTAAATGCCTCGTACACCTCTGAGCTTCCAAAATACACTTAGTGGGGAGGGTGTAGCTTTTAATGCTAATGAGCTAGTCAAAAAATTTATGCGTTAAAAGAGATAATTTAAAAATAAATTTAAGAGAAAATTCAAATGTGTATGATTAAAACCTGTATGTAAAATGTTTCATTCGTATCATAAATTCTATTGCTGTAGAAAAATAATCATTTCAAAATCAAGGCAGTTTCCCCCCCCACAATCAAAGGTGGTTAAATACATTTCACCATATTTATGAATGATTTCTCCTTCTCATCGCTAATGCTCGCTCATAAATCACTATAATGTTTCCAAAGTACATTTGGAAGTAAAAAATTCACATCTACTAACTATATTTCCTCTATCTGGAGATGAATTAAGTAGAAAATACATTAATATCTGAATTTATAATAGAACAGTTAACCCTTAGCCACAGCCAACTGATGAGGAGTATTTTACCATGCGAGGACTAATCAGGGCTCCTAACACTATGCAAGTCGACAGTTGAGGGTCTTAATCATGAGTGGATTTTAGTCCCCTATTTACTTTTCCTCTGGAGGATGACCTACAAAGACACCGCATGATTGAATAAATTTAACTCTCCGGCTTAATCTCATCACTTAAAATGTTACTTTAATAACATTACATAGCTTAACGACATCCCTCACCACCAAAGATCATGTCGTCTCTCGGCTGAATTCAGCAATCAAACATTGAGCAAGTCTGAGGCAGCTACAGCGGCACATTCCTGTAACAGCAGTTACGGAGGATCCCAAGTTCAAGGCCTACATAGTCTACTTGGTTAGTTCAAGGCCAGCCTGGACAACTTAAAGAGACCCTTTTGCAAAATAAAATATTTTAAAAACTGGGGCTATCTCTCTCAGTGGCATGTTCTTGCCTAGCATGTGCAGCATTCTAGGTTTGATTCCTGTACTAGAGACAAAGACAGAAAGATAACACACCAAGGACACCCCACATGAGCAAGTCTCGCACTGACTTAGTGAGTCTTGGCCTGACTCTGAGCAGTGAGACACAAATTCTGGGCTTACTGGATACTGACTCCCATCCCCAGCCTCTGATCATCTCCATCTCTGTTAAGGACTATAGGAGTATTGCTTACCCAAGATGCTCAGTAAACTACAGCAGGGTGCAAGCAACTTCTATGGCTTCTTATGGTTACTAGTTAGCCTTCTCAGGCTTCTAGTGGTCTATAGCCCTGCACACATCTATTGACATACATTAGACTCCACTGTGTAGACAGCTCCTCTAAGGGTAGATTGTAGCATAGGGATTTCCATGCAATCTGATATGCAGTGACAGGAACTAAGTGGCTTTTTAAAGCAATTTTTTCCTTTATTCTATCCCAAGCCATGATATGAGCTGAAAGCTAGGAACCCAAGGAACAAAGAGTTATGCACATCTTGCCCAGTCCATACTTTTACTCATGGTTCAAGAGCTACACAGAGGCATCGAAATGGAGGGAAACTAATAATAACCTGTGCACACCCAAAACTTGGGATCTTGTGGATATGACCTTCCTGGGTGTACTAGATTTTAGAATCAGACCCTGCAAATGTCTATGAAAAAAAAATAAAACAAACTCTGGGCTCATTCAACTATCTTAAAATATCTCAGTGTGAGCCCCCAGGCCTCTTTGGCATGCATTTATTCAGATATTCCACATTTTTAGCAAAGCATGAATTAACAAGAGTGCGACTTCAATCCTAGAAAGACACATGATCATTTCCCCTTGGTTTCTCTGGCAAGCTCACACAAAACTTCCCAACTCTGCCCCTGCACTGTTCACCAATGGGTTTCACAAAGCTTTTTTTTTTTTTTTTTTTTTTTTTTTTTTTTGAGCAGGCAAACTCAGGGAGTGCAGCCATGCTGAGTGCAGGTTAGGAGGAGAGAAACCCCTCAAAAGGACTCCTCAGATCATTTGTTCAGTTCTCGTTCTTCAAATAAACCAAGCACTATTAGTACCAAGGCAGGAATCCCGGCATGTGACTGGATCAATTAGGCGAATATACAGCACAAATAAATAGATCCCTTCCTGATCGTTCGTTTCCTGAACTGCCCACTGCCCAAACAGACAGACTACGAATTCCAAATGTGCACATTTATCTCCATGCAGCAGAAGTCACTGGGACACAATGTGGCTGATGAAATCTGACACTGTGGTTAATGTTAAAAGGGAGTGTGCCTCCTGGACGGATTGGATAATTACTGGCAGCTCAGATGAGAAAGACTTGATTCAAGTGACTAGCATTAGCTAGCACCAGAAGGAGAGCCAGAGATCTACTGTGTCTGGAATTAGCATTCCCATGTATGTGGCAACAATCCTGTATGCTGATCAGCAGGAAACTAGTGTCAGATTTATCAAAAATCCCCACTCTGCTCACACTCGCTGAGAACACGGAGTCTTGAAGCTCTGTAGAGTCTTGATCAGCTCCTCACACTTAACTGAAATACTCGGTGGTATTTAGAAGTTGGAATTCATTCTGGGTAACAGGTTAGGATTCTTTGTTTCCCCTCACAAGCTCCAAAGCCCATTAGAAAACGGAAGTGTTTGCTAAGTCCTTCTTTTCAGGATATACTCACCTGTCCATTCTGATTGCACGCACGTCTCCCTTACACATACAATTCTCACACAGTTTTCAAGGATTCAGATCAATATAAGGATCTGTGCGTGTCCCCGAGGCCTGTGGTGGCATTCCTAGGGCACTGTGTCCCACCTGCTTGCAGAACTTCTGTCCTGGATCTCCCTCTGGCTTTCCACAGAAACCTGTGCTTTAAGTTTTCCCCGCAACTTCACTTCATTCCACCTGCCAGAGCTTCCGGCTTTCTTCCCACTCACAGAGTGTTTCAGGGACTAGCACACTCCTCTCCCCCATTATTGCTCTCAGAGACTCCCAGTTATGGCAGCTCACTACAATTCCATTCCATATTTTAAAATGTGAGAGTACAGGAAAACTGTTGGCTTAGTTGTTTTTCTCCCAGAGCTTCCTGAGGACGTCCCTGTTTGCTGTGTCCAAAGGGAACTTAGACCTCAGCCTACAAAGTGAAGGCCTGGAGAGAGGACTACCCTATATGCTAAGCAGTTGGAAGGTTTTTCTAAGACTGAGCAGCCAAGGCCAAGTGCAGGCCAAATGCAGACAATCAGATCTTGCAAGCTTCCCTATGCCCAATAAAAGCCAGGGAAATCCAGTAGAACAACCCTGGCTCCTGGCCTCATTTACTTGCAAGCCAGTGTGCAAACATCAAGCAGAATCAAGTCTTTGGCCAGAGACTGAGGCAGTTAGAGGACATTAACTGCAAGTAATTTCTTAATGCCCTTCTCAAAGCTTTGTGAATGACAGCCATTTTGCAATAAAACATTGCACGTGTCTAAAGAGTAAAAACTGGACACGTTAACCAGTATATTAGCAGAGATTTTGCTACACATTTCTTCTACACTACTGGGTTTCATAATTAAGTCTAAAACCAGGAAATCTTTTCAGGCTATGCTTAGGTTTAATTTGAAAAACCAAAACAGCAACAACAACAACAAAATTACACTCTATGTATAAATAAAATATAACGACAAAAACTGTGATGATGTATGCTAATTAGTGATGGGTTCCCTCTAAAAGACACCTCTAATAAAACACTGGGATGCATCCAGGCTATAGTTTGACAGTCAAATCAATGCTTATTGAACAATAGTCCCCACGCAGAGTGTCTGTTACGACGGCAGCTATTGGGAAACCTCAATGACATCGCTCACAAGCATCTCCATCTCTAGCATCTATGATCTTCACTGTGCGTCATGATGGTGCACTGGGAGCTACAACATCTGCTGAAGAAGAATCTATTCCTGCCTCAATCCATGGGAAGTAGAAGGAGGAGGCAAAGTTGGATGCTCTTAGGAACCTGTATTTATTACTTTTCAATGTCATTCGGAACACCACAAACTTGAGGTTTGAACAAGGAAAGGAAGCAGTCATCCTTGCCTTACATTGGCCATTTTCCTTCGGTTTTGATTTCCTGGCTCCTTTTGGAATACTAGTTTAGACAACAGGATATTTATTTCTCACACACACACACAAAAAGACAAAATAAATGCCATTCAAGAGTACTATTTGTAGTCTTGTTAAGATCTTTTTTTAAGAGGGATAATAAAAAGAACATTTTAAGCACTCTGCCATTTTACAAAGTAGAATTGATATTAAAAGGTTGAACTCGGGCTAGAGAGTTGGCTCAGTGGCTGTTTTTCCAAAGGACCTGGTTCAATTCTGAGCACCCACATGGCAACTCAGAACTATCTGTAACTTCAGGCCTGAAAGTCATACAGGCAGGCCAAACAGGCATTCACATACAACAAACATAAAATAAAAATAAAGCACGTTAAACTCTGTTTCTGCATCTACTGCAAAAGCAGCCAGGCGGCTTTATAACCTCTGACTCCTTCCTTATGACTCTCTAGGGTAAAGGCACTCTCACGTCCTATTCTCTGTGGCCTCAGGAGCACTTTGAGAAGTTGTCCCTGTCTGGAACCCCACAGAAGAGGAAGTGTGTGAGCCAGAGGGGGGAGGACACCAGGAGAACAAGGCCCTCTAGATCAACTGAGCAAAGCTCGTGTGAGCTCACAGAGACTGAAGCTGCACGCACAAGGCCTGCCCGGGTCTGCACCAGGTCCTCTGTGTATGTACTGTGGTTTCAGTTTAGTGTCTATGGGACTCCTGAGTGTGTGCACAGCAGGTCTCTGATGCTTGTGCCTGCTCTCTTCCTTCGGTTGGCTTGCCTCGTCCAACTTCGATGTGATGGTTTTTGTTTTATCTTACTATATTTTATCATGTTGTGCTTGCTGTTATCTCTTAGAAGCCTGTTCTGGTCTAATGAGAGACAGAGACGGAGTGGATCTGGTTGGGAAGGAGGGGAGAAGAGAAGGAACTGGTAGGTGTAGAGGGTGGGAAAACTGGAGTCAGAATATATTATATGAAAAAAAAGGAAGCTACTTTTAATAAAAGGGGAAAAAGAAGAAAAGTTGTCTCTGTCTCAAATAATGAGATTGACATGCCATCAGTAGCCAATGTCCATGCCCCTAGATTACATAAGTCCCTCCCATTGGTACCCAATGTCCTACGCCAATGCCCAATGCCTGTAGACTATATAAGCTCCTCCTACACTGGCTTAAAAATCTTTGAGTCGGCAGTTAAACCTTGTAGAAATCAGGCTGGTATAAGATACATTATGAATTAACACTGCCCACGTCTCAGAGCCAACATCCTGCCATGTGTAAACTCATAGCTGCATGGATTCCGTAAGTGAATACAGCTGTGACTCATGGGCTTCTCACAGAATGTTAGCAGGAACAGTCTGCAAAAATGCCTACATGCTTGCAGCCATCCAGATAACTTCTAGATAAAATCTGAATTCAGTTTAAAACATACCATAACTGGTTAACTCAGCCACCTGCTCACCTGACTCTAAATGGCAGAGCTTTATGAGAGACAAATGTGACATTTTTTTTTTCAGCCTCCCAGGTCCCAAAGAAAAAGAAAGGCTTGAGAAGCAAATGAAATTTTCAAAGCTCATTTTCATAGGCCTTCATTTTGAGTGTTGGGCTATTTTTATCTTTGTTTTTAGCAGCAACGCCATGCTGCCTGTAGTCGCGCAAGCATTTCTGGGGAGGCGTGCACAGGGGCCCAAGCACAGCTGTCCAATTTACATTCACAAATGCAGGTGTTGCTCAGACACAAAACAGAGGTCGGCTGAATACGGCTCCTAATTATCTACCTTGTCTGAGGGTTTTCCTTTGTAAAGTTATGCGTGCAATTTGGGTTCAACTTGGAGGCCATTTTTAGATCCCAGCATGCTATCCAGCAAGAAATGGGCTGTCATTATAAAGCATAATTTACAGCATAGTTAATTTCACATTTAAAAAAAATCTACTCTATACCTAAGACAAAACTCTCTTCTGTGCATGCATTATTCGCTGTTTTCCATCTACTTCTTGGTATTTAAAAACATGGGAAGAGGGAAGCTTGTTATGTAGAAATGGGAAGGATTTCTAAGATGAAGTCTACTAATGAAAACTAAGAACTTTGTTAAATGATACACGAAGAGATGTAGCTATCTGCCACGGTCTGCAGTTGGGAACACTCTGGGGCATGTAACAGCAGTTCTTAGAAATGGCCGGATGCAGCTCTGGGATCTAATACAAGCCATTAGGAAACCTAATCCCTAAATGAAATGACCACAAAATCCTATCGGTTAACAGAAATGCAGCAGCTGTACATGTTTGTAGTAATACAATAGGATATTGTTTCAGAGATAACACTCGGGGAAAAAGCAGAGCCTAGCGGGTAATGTAAGACGTTGATCTCTCGATTTGGAGAAACTGACCAGGCAGAGCTTTGGAATACATAAACAGGAGAGAAGGTGAAAGAAGACAGGTCATATGTGTGCTAAGGGGCCGCCGAGACCAGCAGGCAAAGTCACTGGCTAGGTCAAACCATAGCAACTCCCCAGGTTTGCAAGATGCTAGAGACTCATCCCAGGAGCTCCTCACGGGAAGTGAGGCTGAGTGGGCCTTGCCTCACTTCTGACTGTCCCTCCTCTGCGTTCCAAATACTAACTCTTACCCTGCTTCTTGTTAAGCTGTTAAGTTTCAAACCCAGGACACGCTGCTGAAGTGTCTATTTAATATATCAAAGCGGACCTGGCTTCCAGGATCTCCCAGCATCCCTCAGTCCCTACCTATTTCAGGGCATGGCTGGCATACCCCGCCCTCTACCCTGAACTTGGCTCTTCCCTATATAAACCAGACCTTTTGGTTTTCTGCCCCTTTTCTTTTTGTTCTCTTTGTACCTCTGGCCTCCTGGCTTCTGCACTTGGCGGCCCTCTCTTCCTTCCCCTCCCCCTCTTCCCTCATGGTCCAGGGTCATGACCACTCTGGACTCTCCCAGATGTGTCTGCCTCTGGCTACACTCTCCCACATACCTGTAATAAACTTTCTTCTCCATCATACCTAGGATCAGTCATGTGCTTTCATCCCTTTTTATTTCTTTTTCTTCATTCAATTTCCATTAGCCATCTTTCAAAAATGCATGCCATAGAAGCTTATAATTCAGTTTTATCTTAAACTTTATCACTATATTTTAAAAGCGCATATATATATACACACACACACATATATATATACACACAATATGCTTTTAAAATATGTGGGTATATATACATACACATGTACATATACATATACACACACACATACTGTCTAACAGTGTACTCTGGACTGCTCTTCCAGTGGCATCAGATGCCTTTCCTCAAAGACTGACTGCAGAGTGTAAGTGGTATCATTAGTGTTGTGATACTGCGCCTTATTTCTTGGCCTTATTCTCTGCCAGCAGTCCATCGATATCGTAGAATGACAAAAGGCCCTGCTCTACAGCCATCTTCTGTGGAGGAATGCAAAGTATTTTGTTGTTGTAAGTAGAGCTTTAAAAAAGAAATTGCTAGGCCCACTCCTAGGACTGTTATTCTCAGTGTTCTGCATTCAGAATGGGCGCCCCAGGCTCTTGGAGATCATTCTAATCTCCTCCCGAGGGAAAGTGAACCCTACTCTTGACTGTCCCCAAAGATGTCCAGACAATTTCCTTACTTGTCTCCTAGTTCCAGTGAAGATTGTGAGCCTAATTCTTAGAGACTGCTACTAAAATTCCAACTCATTGAATTCTGCAGCCTAATTTTTCAGGCATTCTGGTTTCTGGCAAAATGAATGTGACCCAAATTTGCAGGAGATTATTTGCTGCAATGGTGCTTGCAATGCAGTGAGCCCTGATTAGCATTCAGGATTGCAAACTTTAGAAAGGCAAGTTCTTGCTTCAAGAATGGACAGGTTTTTATCTTGTATTACAGAAAGGGAAAGGCTAAATGCTTAGCAAAATGTGGACGGTTTCATGAAGTAAGGACATTTTGCAGATCAATGAGAAATAATCAAAGGCTAGAAATGGACTTCAGACCTTGGTGACAAATGTTAGCATGTCCTTAAGAACTGGGAAGTTCGTGTGCCAGTGTGTGTATGTGCTTGTTAAAACATCATGCATCCCATTTCTAATGTTTATTACAGAGTGGCTAATACTATTCTAAAAGCCCATCTTCAGACTTAGACTGCCTTTAAAAAAAAAAGTCAAAACTTTACTATGTCTCTTCCTGTGCTAATCCGTTACTCTCACGAGTGAGCAGTGTTAGTGTATGTATTCATTATTGCCCCTCTTGTCATGATCAATCAACTCTAACATCCCGTGTCAAGGGAGGTTTGACAATTTTGTCTTGACTAGACTCTGTGCGTCAGGTTTTGGAAACAGCAGCCATATCCCCCGCTGTGTGTGTGAACTAGAGCCTCTCTCTGCTGCTAATGCCTGGCTCTCCCCTGCTACTTCTCCCTGGTGGGCTCTAGACTATGCCCTCCGGATAGGGTACCAGCTGGGACTTCAGTTCTTCCGCAGATTCACTCACCTCTCAGAACTCAAACACCAAGCCAAGAGAAATTGATGGTCAAGGTATGTTAGGGTGGGGTTTCTTATTCCAAAAAGTTAAGCATGACAGGAAGAAACGGACAAAACAGAATAAAGACTACACAGGGGTAGGGCCACAGTGTCCAGCTAGGGCTAGGAGGCGCATGCGCACGCGAGGGTGGCCCGCGGCCTCTCTAAGGTGGCTTACCTTGTTTCTTTTGAAGTAGGCTCTCCGGCAGGCCGCAAAGCATTTCTCGCTGCAGAAGCTTTTCACCTCGCTTCCCATACTCAGGGAATAGCGCTTGATCCCCACTTTCTGGCACCAGGCACACATTATTTGTACATTTGACACATCATCTTCTATAATAAAAGTATAAGAAAAACGTTCATATCAGAAGCAAACATCCCTTCATATTTAGACACACCCTGACCCTGACCGAGTTCCCCGGGGTCGACTTGCAATTTCCAGACCTCACCATTTTCTAATGGAGTTAGGGCTGCCAATCTTAGGGGCAGAGGTGGGGATGGGGGCAGGGTCGGTGTGAAGCTGGAGCGGCAGGGTATATTTGTTTGTTTTTCTCCTTAGGGGCTTGTGGGTGTTCCTGTTTCCAAAAAACATTTTACTTAGAAACCAGAGCACCGTTACAAAGCTACAGGAATTCCAGGGGTACTTTGCCTCCTCTCAATCTGTCTAGTCAAACCACCCTGAGAGATAAAGGAAGAGTTTATAAAATAAACAGCCCATTTCCTCAAGGGTCCTGTGGAAAGTCTTCAAAATGGGCAGTAGGTGAGGCAACTTGGGCCATGCAAACCTGTGTGTGCAACTCAGTACCCTCGTGTGAACTTTTGACAGTCAGGGGCCAGCAACACCACACATGCTCCCATCATAGGTAAAAGAACACTACTGTATTTTACTGCCACAACATGATTCCCAAGCCACCTGCTTAATCAAAAAGGCATTGTGAATGGCCAAATTCTGGCAGTGGACAGCAGGCAGGCCTGGCTTACTGGGCATTCTCCTGCAGTGAGCCTTCCAGCCCCGATGACCTCAAGGAAGCACAAGCTCATTTAACTCGGCTCTGTCTGACGTGGCTTCTGGAAGAGGGAATTCCCAGTATGAGGTTGTGAGAGTATTCTCAGGCAGACTGGGGAAGGGGGGCGGGGAGGGATGGCTGGGGGGAAGAGCGTCCCTCAGCTCCTGGAAGACCCCTCAACCATGTCAACAAGGGTGCTCAGATGGGTTCTAGATGGTTTGCAAGTATTTCTAATATTCACAATGCTACATGCCATCCCCTTCTATGGGAAGAAAAACGTAACTAGCATAAGCTACCACGACTGTCACATCCATTTCTGCTTAAGACAGATGGGCTGTTAAAGAGAGCAAAGAGAATGAATTAAATTAAGCATACCAAGTGAAGCACAATGCAGAGTAAGGAACCACAGGAAGGCTGGTGGCACTCAAATGCCTGAGGCTTGGGAATATTGGTCTCTTTTAGGGAAGTAAACAATGTTGGAAATTCTTAAAAATATTTTCTGGCTGACTCCTGGGAGCTTTCAGTGTATCTTGAGTAGTGTTCTCTGTCCTCTCATTTGACTCTGTGTGTGTGTGTGAACATGTGCATAATATGTCTGCATGTGTGTATACATGTGTGTGTCCAAGTGTATGTGTGTGTGTGCATGTCTGAGTGTGTTTGTGTGAATGTCTAAGTATATATGTGCATGTATGAGTCTGTGTGCATTTATATGTCATGTATGTGCATTTATGTGTACATGTGTCTGAGTGTATATGTGCATCATGTGTGCACATGTGTGTATGTTTATATATGTGTCTTTATCTAAGCTTGTATGCACATGTAAATGTGTTGTGTCAGTGTCTTTGTGTATAAACATGTATGTGTCTGTGTACATGTATGTGTATGCACATACCTGTATGTATGTATCTGAGTGCATATGTGAATTGTGTGTGTATGTGGTACATATATGTATGTGTGTGATGTGTTATCTGAGTTTGTACATGCATGTTATGTGTGTACATGTGTGTATCTAAGTGTGTATGTACAGTATGTGTGTGTATGTTTCTGTGTGAGTATGTATATGTATATGTATCTGAGTGTATATGTGCATTATGTGTGAACATGTATATGTGTATATGCATGTACATGTGTGTATATGTATGTATATGCATGTATGTCCATATGTGTGTGCATGTGTGGGTATCTGAGTGTGTATGTGTATTATGTGTGTATGCATGAGCATGTGTATGAGTCTGTATATGCACATATGTGTGTATGTATATGTGTGCATGTGTATGTCTGAGTGTATATATATTGTGTGTGTGTATGTGTATGTGCATGAGTATGTCTGTCCATGGGTGTGTATGTGTGCACATGTGTAGCTCTAGTTGCCATATTAGTTGCAATCCTTCTTTATAGACTCTGTTTTGTACTAACCCAGACTCATAATTCAGACATGAATGAGAATCACAAAATCCCCAACAAACTCCGGCATAGTGTGTCTGACTTCTGAGTGAACCCCCAGAGACTAATTGTTAAGCGGGGCCCTCCCCCTGGGTTGTTGACACATCCATGGCTCATAGAGCCTGTCATGCACTCATCCCACTTCCAGGGAAAAGATCTGCTTTGAGGCACTGTGGTCATCAGCCTGCAAAACTAGAAACAAATGAATGTGTGATGCAGTGATAGGGCGTTTCTCCCCAAGTATTTGCTCAGAGCCACGTGCGGCACTTTGTCTACTGGCAGGATAAACACGGTCATTTTAATAACGCATACTAGTTCACAAATCACACACTGGAATCTATGGCTCACTATCAAACACGACAGTATAAGAGGACCTTTGCTGTTAGTAAACATTTTTGATAACATAACATTCTTTAATAAAGCCAATGATATGAATTCACATGTAACATAATTACTGCATTGGATGGATATGTTCTATTCAGAGAGCTGTTACTTCTATTTCATAGGATTTATATATGACGCCTACCTATGAATGGATACTTCTCATGGCATGAAAAGTTAGCAAAAAACTAAGAGACCTCAGGTAAAGCACTTTCTTAGATTACTAGTAGTTTAAAATGATTATCCATCACCACTACGCCAACTAGCACTAATAGTTCCTATTGTTCCAGTTGACACGCTGCCTTAAAGTCTAAGTTCCTGAAAAAGAAGATGACACCGCAGAGCTCTCACAAATGACCTGGTGGTAATGTAATGATCTCTGCTCTGGTGAAACCTGTAAGGAAAAGTGTCATGACGGATGTCATTTGGCCTCACAGTTCAACAAGAACCCCACTTCCCAAGGAGTCACTCGAGAACACACATTCATTTTGCCTTGGCGTTCCTTCCTTTAAATAGTCTGGTTTGAGAAAGAAAACATGAAATTTTAAAGTCCTGGCTCTTTTAGCTGTAATACACTAAAGCAGAGACTGGACAGTGCAAAGGGTGGGGCTGTAGGAGGCAGGGGGTTAGCCCACCACAGGGGTCTGGCCCTGAGGAAGACAGGTATGTGCAGGGTCAAGGGTAACCTGAACCCTTCTCCAGCTCCACTCCAGAGTCACTGGGAAGTAAAGAGTGACGAGGACAGCTAACAAATAAAAGTGTACAACTTTGAAACACGTTAGTCTCGTGAAATGTTCTTAAAGGGAGAAGAAAAGACACTTTTGTTATCTTATAAAAGTTGTGGAATGACAACTAGCAACTGTCTTGCTAACTAAATCAGTATTCCTATCTGTTCTGCGTCTCACTGGCAAGAGCCCTGGGAAGGCGCTGCGGGATGTTGATGTCTCCTTTTCTGACACAAAGTTCTCAACTGTGAATGACCCAAACATGAGTCTGATAAGTGGGTGATTCCAAAAGTTCACGAAAATATTTTCACATATGACAGGTATTCCAGTCTCATAACAGCTCCACATTTAAGGGACTCTGATGATTAAATGATCTTGTCAGTCAAAACACAGCTTAAATTCTGCCACAATGGCTACCCCTAATTAGTGAACTTTCCTTAAGAAATTACAGCCAAATTTTATTTTTGACTAATACGGGTTTTTGTTGTTTGTTGTTCATTTGTTTTTTAACTTAAAGTCTAGTGTGCTAGTTTTTATTGTCAATTTGGCACAATCTAGACCCACATGGAAGAGGGAACCTTAGTTGAGGAATTACCTATGTCAGAGTATCCTGTGGGCATATCTGGACAGACTTCTTACGATCGCTGGGTGGGCGGGCGTAGGCCACTGTGGGTCTTACCATAAGTGAACCAGCAGCTAGCAGCTTTCTCCCTTAGTCTCTGCTTCAAGCTCTTCCTCTCTGAGCTCCTGCCCTGAGTTCCCTTAATGACTGACTTGGAGCAAAGCCTCTT
Source organism: Mus musculus (assembly GCF_000001635.26). Lineage (NCBI taxonomy): Eukaryota > Metazoa > Chordata > Mammalia > Rodentia > Muridae > Mus > Mus musculus. Next base: position 43,131,945 of record NC_000076.6, read on the forward strand.
CTTCCCAATCTGCTTTGGTCAGAGTATTTTAACCCCGTAGCAGCCAAGAGACTACAATAGCTGGTAACAGCACCCACGCTTTACCCTGGCAACAGAGAGGGCTGGGCAATTGAGCTTGTTTTCCTAAGCAGGTGGTTATTAGTATTTTAATATTTATGCTTTTTTTTCCTTTTTTCTTTGTTTTTGTTTGCTTGTTTTGTTTCGTTTTGCTTGAGACAGGGTTTTTCTGTGTAGCTCTAGCTGACCTGGAACTTGCTCTGTAGACCAGATTGGAATCAAACTCCCGAGTGCTGGAATTAAAGGCAGGCACAACCACTTCCCAGCTTTATTTTTTAAAATATCTTCAAACTAAATAAAATCTTATTTTCTATCTTCAATGGAGGCTAAAAGTCTGTGCCATTAGAGAACTGGGATTACATCACTGAAGACCCATGTGACAGGCTTATATTCCAGGATCTTACAGCAATTAGCCTGTATATTTTTCATAATGAGCACTGTAGCAACAAAGGCAAAATGTTCAGAGCACGAAACGGCATTCCCAAAGCGAACAATTTGTATACCGTGATAAAACTTTCATGTGCTGTCGTATAAATATACATCAGTCAAATATGCATGCGTCAATTAATCATGAAAATTGGTACCACCTCGTTAGCATTTAATTAAACAAAAGGTTTGCAACATTTTCTTTCTAATCTAACGCTCAGAGAGCTATAAGACACTTTCCTACTGTATATTCCAGAAGTAAAAGTCCACTCTAAGGTGGAATAAAAAAACATACTTATTTTTTATAGTATAGAGAATTATGAAATGGAGCATTTCTTGAGGGCCTTGAGCAATTGCCCTGTCTGGTGACTTTTAAAGGATAAAGGTGGCCATTGGTCATTGATCCTAGGCCATTTCAATTGAAACAGTGAACACATATACTTACCCTCTTGATGCGCGAGAAAGGAAAATCAAGAGGGTCTTAGTGGACCCCAAACAACTATGCTCTAATATTAACTGCAACTTTCACTAGAGTTCAAAATTGAGAAAAAAAAATGGAGAGCCTTTCCTGGTGGTGTTTATCTCCTGCAACAGTTCCTAGAATGTATACATTCAAATAATCATCTTAGGGCTTCAAGTATATTTGAGACACATTGCAAAGTATCCTGAAGATACCACTGTGTGCTCCCCATACTGTGAAATGAGAGACGAGGGAGAACCCTTGTCAGTCTGGTTGTAGGAACAGCTAATGTAAGAACAGAATAAAGCGAGGTGGCATGGCTAGTATAGGTGCTGGCCACCAAGCCTGAGAGTCTAAGTTCCATGCCCAAGTCGCATTGGGAAGACAAATTTTCAAAAGTTGTCTTCTGACCCGTCTCTATGACTTCCTATAACACACACACTAAAGGCAGGCAAAATTAGACTTTACTTGGTCTTCATTTCAGTTTATTTGCAAAGAAAGAAACTTCATCTTGCAATGATTCTGTTCTAAGGATCTTAAGTCAGTCAGAGTTAACAGTCTCTAGAGCAGTGGTTCCCAGCCTTTCCAGTGGTGCGACCCTTTAATACAGTTCCTTATGTTGTGGTGACCTCCAACCTTGTCTTAGTCAGGGTTTCTATTCCTGCACAAACATCATGACCAAGAAGCAAGTTGGAGAGGAAAGGGTTTATTCAGCTTACACTTTCCAAATTGCTATTCATCACCAAAGGAGGTCAGGACTGAAACTCAAGCAGGTCAGGATACAGGAACTGATGCAGAGGCCATGGAAGGATGTTACTTACTGGCTTGCTTCCCCTGGCTTGCTCAGCTTGCTCCCTTATACCAGCCCAGGGATTGCTCCATCCACAATGGGCCCTCTCCCCTTGATCACTAATTGACAGCTGGATCTCATGGAGGCATTTCCTCAACTGAAGTTCCTTTCTCTGTGATAGCTCCAGCTTGTGTCAAGTTGACACAAAACCAGCCAGTACAAACCTTAAAATTATTCTCATTGCTACTGCTTAACTATAATTTTGCTACTGTATTGAATCGTGATGTAAATTCTGTGTTTTCAGGTGGTCTTAGGTGACCCTTGTGAAAGGTCATGCGACCCACAGGTTGAGAACTACCACTCTACCGGCTACGGGAGTTTTTCTGTACAGCTCCCCGTGCTCTGGAAGCGAGCCCATAACGAGGGCTGTGGAAACTTGAAGACTGAACCAAAAGGACATCGCGGCTACCCACCCACCACTCAGTACTGACTCCCAGCTACAGTATATCTTACCCTCCTCCTCTCCATCATCTAATCTCAATCTCAACCTCCCACCACACCACCTACTAATCTTATCCCGACGGTGTAGGTGGGAAAGTAAGTTTAAAGGCGAAGTGATTTGCTCCTGCTTGTCCAGAAAGTGCATACAGGAGCATTCACCTGATTCCAGAGGCCAAGCTCTTGACCACTGTACTTAGAGACCAGGGCTTTTCAACGCATGTAAGATGACACTGCATCCACACATACACCCGCTCCCCCCCCCACACACACACACAAAGGAACGAAAGCTACCACCTATTAGGCTACTAACAAACACACTGTTCGGAGGCCTGCAGGTAGAGTTAGCATGAAATCAGAAAGGTCAAATGTCTTTGAGGAGACAGATGAAATGTTCCTCAATCAATACATGTTGATTGATTTTTTTCAAACAAACAAACAAACAATCAAACAAACAAGTAAAAGGCCCACGGTGCAGGGGTTACTTTTCTATAACTTGAGACACAGATGTCCTGCAGATATTCCATCTGAACTTGTAGCAGCAAGCACCTTGTAGGCGCTGAGGAGTAAGAAATCTGTGTGCTGGGAGCAGCTGTTCTAACCTCAGGCCAACAACATTCTTGCCAATCTTCTCAGGAGAAGGAAACACAGTGGAGCATGGGTCAGACTGGCTTTCCATGTGGGCAAGGGAGACCACCCATACACCTAAGTTCAAGGTTGCCACTATGAATGTCCTAGCTTCAAAAACTAGCCCTCCATTGCCACTGATATTAACTTCAACCTCTGGAGGATCATGTTAGGCTTGATTATATCTTACTATGAAGTATGAATTTCCTCAAAGCAAAGAGCTTCTATATATCTGTAAATCATATTTATATTTTAGACTCAGTGATTTGTTCTGAAAAACAAAAGGTAAGGGGAGAGGGCTGAAGGTAGGGTCCAGTGAGGAAAGCAGAGGAGCAGAAGTGGGGGAAGCAAGAACATAAGAGGCCTCTGGTTACTGCTGACCATATGTTTTAGTGTGTACATACATGTGCGTGTATATGTGAGTTTGTGTGTGTGCATGTATGTATGCATGTGCAAGTATATATGTGTTCGTGCATGTGTGTATGTGCATGCATATGTGTTCATGTGTGTGCATGTATGTATGCATGTGCATGTATATATGTGTGTGCATACATGTGCATGTATATGTGTGTCTCTGTGTGTGCATGCATGTGTTTATACATGTGCTTGCATATGTGCTTGTGTGTGTGTATGTATGCATGTGCAAGTATATGTGTTCATGCATGTGTGTATGTGCATGCATATGTGCTCATGTGTGTGTACATGTATGTGTGCATGTGCATGTATATATGTGTGTGCATGCATGTGTACACATGTGCTTGCATTTGTGTTTGTGTGTGTGCATGCATGTGTTTATACATGTGCTTTCATGTGTGTTTGTGTGTGTGTGCATGCATGTGTGTATGCATGTGCAAGTATATGTGTGTTTGTGTATGTGCATGTGTGCATGTGCATGCATATGTGTTCATGTGTGTGTGTGCATGTGCATGTATATATGTTTGTGCATGCATGTGCATGTATATGTGTGTTCCTGTGTGTATGCATGTATGTATGCATGTGTATGTATGTGTGTGTTTGTGTGCATGCATGTATGTATGTATGTGCATGTCTGTGGAGGCCAGAAGACAACTTTAGAAGTTATCCTCAAGAACATAACACATTTTCTTTGAAGCAGGATCTCTCATTGGCCTGAGCTCAGCACTAGGCTGGACTGGCTGGCTACCAGGTATTTCCAGGAATCTGCCAGTCTTTATCCCCCAAATCCCCAGAGAGGTACAGAAACCCTACCACATTTTTAAAAAATGGATTCTGGGGATTTAACTCAGGTCCTTGAGCAATGGACAGACTGGGCTATCTCCCCAGGCCTCAGAGTCTTTTCAGGTGCTAACTAACATTCAGCATAGCAGATATGAAAGTTCTAGGGAAGAACGGCATATAGCTAGGATCTGCTAGAAGCGAAAAGCAAGAGGCAGATCCACTTACGACAGCTGCATTCTTTATGCAAATAAGGTATAATGAGCATTACTTTGCAAACTTGAGTGGCTACTGTACGAAACACAGCGTTCTTCATTACATCTCATCAAAGAGCCTGAGACAGAGACACTGGTGAGGTGCAAACGCCACCATTTAATGCCCCAATTTCTCTTCCTATGATGTAATGCTTCCACCCTCTACTGATATTGCCAATCTTTCTGGGGAGAAGTGGGAAGGCTCTTGAGGTAGTGATGCTCACTGCACTACTGCTGTGCTACATGGAAAGGAAACATCCCAAGAATTACTGCAAATGAGAGGCACGAGATGAGAGTGTTAGCTGGAGAGGCAACTGTCTCCTTAACCACACCCCTCCCACAGGTGGCATCTGTAGAACAATTTACTGTCTTTGAACACAAGGAACAATCCAGGAACTAGTTAGATCTCACTATCTCAGATTAAGAGCAAAGCCATTGAAATTAATAAAAGCCTCACTTACACTTATTCTTTAAAAAAAAAAAGTTTGAATTAATAGTTGACAAGATGTTGCCAAATATATCACCACACTGCCAGATATTCTGTAATTAATAGATGCAATTTTTTTGTAATTATTACATTAACCATCCACACATGGGTGGATCTTTCTAAGTGCCTGAGAAGTTTGCTTTTTTAAAAAGCATCAGAGTTAACAACTAAATGTCTACCACCTTGGTAACTGAACAATCATAACTTTCCGAAGAGAGGAGCCTAAATTACTAAAATTTCATGTGTGTAGTTCCAATTAAAGGAATAGATGCAATTAAATGATAAAGTCTATTGGCTTGAATCCAAGCACCCCATTCAAGCTCACAGTTTGAAGCTTGCTCCCCAACTGGTGGTGAAATTTTGGGGAGGTTGTGAAACCCTTGAGAAGGAAGCCTGACTGATTGAAAGAGGTCACTGAAGGCTAGCCATGAGCAGTTAGACCTGCCCCTAGCTCCTAGCATGCTTCTGCCTGCTGATTCACCACAATGAGAACAGCCTCTGCCACACATTTCTGCCACTCTGTCATCCCCACCATGCATGGTGGACCCAAACTATGAGCCAAAATAAAATGTTTAAATTGTTTCTGTCAGGTTGTATGGTCACAGGTTGAAAAAGCAATTACTAGAAAGTCAACATACGAACGAGTCTTTGAGGTACCTAAAATATCACAAACTTTCTTTTGAAAGTAGATTTGAACTAATTTCAAGAATATGAGTTTTCCACATTAGTCTAAATTGAGTAGCACTTAAGTCCCAAATAAAATGTTATCGCTAGGGTGGAAGATAAATCCCTCGTACCTAAGATACAATGCACTTCAAGACTAGTTTGTGTGGTACCAGAAGGCACCATGCAAGCTTCCAAACAAAGGGAGCCACTAACAGTCCTACTCAGCTGTGAATCAAAACATAGCTGAACCATGACCATGGTCGTGAACCATAGCGGTGATCATCCTTGCACAATAACCCTTAGGTGCAGTGGTGGCACACATACTATGGCAGTAACCAATGGCTCTCTAATTAAATTTATGATTCACTTAACAGGGGAAACTATTCTAGTACTGGAAACTTAGCCAGCTACCCATAGGTCTTGGAGGAGAACCTACAACTACCATTTTACTAAGCCAGCACAATCTGTTACTATATTCTAAATATTGATCTTTATACCCACAGATAAGTGTAGTCTTCACCCTCCATCAAGGAAACGTGTCTTTGCAACAGAGAGAGACCATTATAGAAAGCTACAACTAACCAAGATACAGCATTGTGGAGTCCAATTCCACTCGATATATCTACAAAACACTCCTGAGCCTAAGGCTCATGCAACTTTGCAGGAGAGAGGGCAGAAAGATTGTAAGAGCCACAGAATCAGGAAGTTTGCAGTGAGACTATATAATGTCAGAATCTACACCCATAAAGGCTCACCAACATGACAGCCTAAACATGAGACAAACAAGAACAACAGACATGCTAGCAGTAGTGGACGAAAGTTCATGGGGACTCAACCCTACACACGGAACTACAGGCCACTAAGGAATATTGGGAGTGGGAGACGTAATCTTTCCCAAGGAAGAGTGGACCAACTGGTTATCCAATACCAAATGGTCAGCCTGGAATCATATACATACAAGTAACATTATACGGACGGCACAGGTTGTATTTATATACACATACGTATATGTATGTATATATATATATATACATACATACATGTAACAATTAATGAAAGAAAGAGGCAATGAATTTGAAGAGAGAAAGCAGGGATATATGGGAGGGTTTGGAAGGAGGAAGGGAGAAATTATGTAAATATAGAACTAACAGAAGAAACTAAAATAAGAAAGATCTCTTTACATGTAGACTAAAACTTGGTTCCAATAAGTCAAAGAAATAAATTCATATTAGCCCAAATTACAAAAGAGAGAGAATTTTAAATTAATTTTTCAATTTTCTAATGAAACTCTTATAGCTAGTATCTAATTATGTAGCAATTATCCTATGTCATTATAGATAGAGGAACCAAGGGTGTGTTTTCTGGAATAATTAGGGGTTCACCTGGAGGTACTCATGCTAGGCAGCTAATAGGTAAAGGACACGGAACTAGATGTGGCCTTGCTTGCAAGAGGAAAGACAGGAAGTCTGTGGCTCACGGCAGCAAGCAGAGTGATGCATTCTGCACTAGGTGAGGAGTCAAGATCTCCCGGATCCCGGAAGGGGCAGGCAGGGTTTCCTGAAGACATCAGCTAACTGAGGCAGTGTGAAGGTCAGATAATACTAGTGCAAATGGGGGCTAAACAAGGTGTCTCCTGAATGTCGGAGGCTTGCCATTCATTACTCCAAAGGACAAGAAGCTCCTTTGTGTCTTTCATGAGGACATGGCAGGGTCAAAGATGTGTTTAGAAATGCCACTCCAACAAGATGGATCAGAGTTTGGGAAGATCCAGTTCTGCACTGACAGGCCTCATTAAAGTAGCATGAGAACGTCATGTGTCTCCTTTACTGGGGATGCTTGATAGCTAGGAGGCAGCAACCTACAGGCCATGGTATAGGAATGGATCGGTGGATGGATGGATGGATGGATGGATGGATGGATGGATGGATGGATGGACAGACGGATGGCCAGATACAGGAGAAAGGCAATGAGGTCTGATCTTGTAGAGTAACAATGAAAACAGGTTGGAACTCCACAGTGAAACTTAAACAGGACCCAAATGTAAGAACATTAATGGCTGAGAAATAATTCTAACCACAGACAGCTCACGTTCCCGTTTCTTGTCAAGTCAGAGCCATCTAGCGAGTCCTTGCTGGAGACTAACTCTGGAATCAAGTGCACACAGACAGAAGCTGCTGTATATGCAGTGCCCCTCCCTTGCTTATTTTTCCAACACCTGACAGAGAAGAAAAATAAAACGGGAACCCACAAAGTCCCAAAGCTGGACACAGAGAAACCCTAACCTGGAATTCCAAAACCCAAAGCACTCCAAGATTTGAGACTTCCTCAAGGCCAGCGTCTCACAAGTGGAAAATTCCCTGAGGAGTAATGGCCAAAATGTAGAGGCACTAAAATTACTGTAGACGGTTACATCCAGGTTTTGAATACAAGTTATATATTAAATGCAAATGGATTTGGCATTTAGACGTGTGTGCCACCTTTAAGTGACATTTTATTAAGCACATGCAAATATCCCAGAATCTGGGGTGGGAAACCCAAAACACTGAGTTCTATGTGTTTCTAAAAGGGAATACAAGACTTCTAATTCCCTCTTGAATAGCACATTGAACTTGGAGTCTCCAGCACAGCACTACTTATCACGTGTGGCCCTGGCTTTCCTGTGCGGATTTTACTGTCTTCCCATAAAGGCACTGGGTTGCTAATGAAGAGGCTTCAACCTATAGGCGTCTTTGACAAACTTTATCTGCATCTCTGTATTTACTGTAGAATCTGTCTTCCCTACACAATCACCCCAAGAACCCTGAATCGGAAGTAGGGAAAAGCCAACTTCAGAATATGCAAAAACCAGAGTCCTATATGAGCCATTTTCCAAAGCCTAGCCCCCAGAACAGTAATCTCATGGGGCACTTGACTGTTAACTTTTCAAAAGACTTCCATGGTTAAATTTGTATGGAAAACACCAGTCTAGATGAAGCCAAACAACAGGCTTTAGTTTTTTGAAAGACATTTTGTTCCAACATCTTTAAGTCTACCATACATCACAAATTTGATCACACATATGTCTTTTTATTAAAATTCTCAAGACTGAATTTGTGAGGAAGACTTTCCCTGGGACAGCTGCTCCAACTGTCCTATGTTAGCGCCAAGGCATAAGCTCTTTTCTGTGGGCCATTAGTTACCAGGAAGATTCCCCTTCTTTTGTGTAGAATTAGATCCTCAGTTGCTAAGAACCGCTTCCTTTTTTATTGTCACTGGGCACAAAGACAGTCATGTAATCAAGGCTGGGTATCTTTGGTTACAGATTCCCTTGGTATATCAAATACAAATACAGGGCAGGCAACCCTTTCACTGTAAAATCCTGGGGGAAATGGCAAAAATCAACAGTAGAGCAAATGTGTGTGTGTGTGTGTCTGTTTGTGTGTGCGTGTGTGTATAATATATAACATCATATATATTACACAAGTATATAATATAATCCCTGTACTTGGTTAAAGCTCACTGAGTAACTAATCCACAAATTCACTTTATTAGGAACAAGGGAATCCACTGGAAAAGTGTGTCCTTGTATCTTCAGTGATACTAGAAAAGTAATTCTAAGCCTGTCCTTCCTCAAAAGACACTGTGTTTAAAAATCTAAGCTGGCAGTATGTAAGGCCCACAGGTTAAGCTGCTCACTCAGTACAGGAGCTGGAGCGAGAACATAGTTAAAGGAACCAAGGTAAACTGGCTAGGACATTGTTAACAAGGACAGCCAGCTCCCTTCACTTCTAGACATCTTAGCAAGTCCTAACCAAGGCTGCACACAAACCCTTCCCCATAACCAGCCCACTTCCCCACACTTGCTACCTCAGTGCCTGGACCCACCATCCACCCATAATCCAGTGACAGAAGTCTGGCCTCCTTCATGCCTTTCACCTTCCCACACTTTTTTAAAAATGTATCTATGCATCCCGTTCATTAAATCTCAGCCTGGTCTACTTATATGAAAGCCACCACTCTGTCCTGCCTACACGGAGCTTACTGCTTTCTATCCAAATCCGGCCAACATCATCTCTTGCTTAACATACAGGTGACTTGCTAACTCCCTCCCATCCAGTTCATTCCACTTTATGTGCAAGAAATTCTAAACAAAAACACGATCATTGCTCTCACCTGCACAAAACTCTTTAGGGCTTTCATCTGCTTCCCCAAGAAGGTGGACGTCCTTGGCCTGATCTCTTTGGTTTCCCATGACTCGGCCAGCTCTAGGCCTGTCTACTCTCTAGGATCTGGCTCCTTGGCTCCCTTGAAGCTCTGAGACGTCACACATGTTCCTTCCTTGCCTACCAAAGCCCTGACTAGTGTGAGCTTTTCTAGCAAAGATTTTCTCGTCTTGTCCTTTGTTAGCACAGGCTTCTTTGTCTTTAAACCTGGAAGGATCCCACAGTGGTCTGAACCTTATAGCCCTCAGACATAACTGGATTTGATTTTGTTTGCTATGTTCTAATACCTGTCTCTTCTACTAGACTATACATTAGGTAAGATAGGAAACATGTCTGCTTTGTTCATTAGAATCAAAGGTCTGTTGTGGGGCCTCATCTTAAGAAGAAAAAGCAATACCTTGCTGGGCACACCTTGGAGTCAGTAACACTGAGAGTGGTATGCAAGAAGCCAAGGATTCCATTTTTGGTAATTGCACCGAACAAGGTTGCCTTATAGGGAAACGGCAAGGAAAAACTCCAGAATAGAATGGGGTCATTATTTCCATTCCTCTTGGCCAAGCCCACAAAGTAAGTCTTCTCAACTGCACAGGAACTTAGAGAAGCCAGCACTGGGAATGCCCTAGGAGAATAAGAAAGTCCAGAAACACACCCATCTCTAGCAAGCAAGGAAGGGTTTCCTTTGATTTCCTGTTAGAGTCTTAACTCCCTGGTAATCTGGAGCAGGGTAGTCTCCAAGTATTATCGCAGCCAGGTCATAAACACAAACAGCAGCCCAAGGCTGCCTTAGGAATCACAGAGGAGCCTATCAGTCTGATGGCATGTCCCCTTCAGAAGGGAGCCCTGAGCCATCAGTGCAGCCAGTGACCTGGAGAGGTCCTCCTGTCTATTTAAGAAGTATAGGTAAAGGTTATTCTTCCTTCCTCTCTTCTTTCTAAGAAATCCCCAACTTAATTTCTTTGCTGTTGTTCTATCTCTTAGCCATAAAAGGATTAAGAAACTCTATGGGTGACGAGACAATTTTGTAAATGAATCTGAGTACAATATTTGAACTACCAACATTGATTTTTTTTATTTCTTTACTATATATTAAACATTAATAGGGAAAGATAACTATTCTTCAGATTACAACTATTTGAATTTTCTTCCATTATCTTCTGGTCCCTCTCTATGGACTTAAGTATATGTGTCTGGATGTGTGTGTGTGTCTGGAAGTATGTGTATATCTGTGTATATGTGAGCACATGTATGTATGTGTGTGTATCTGTATGTTCTCTGTGTGTGTGTGTGTGTGTTTTACTGGACATGTGATTCCAGCAAGTGAGTATCAAGGACAAACATGGTGGTGGTGAGGGGAGGCAACAGAAGTTTATGATATTGAATTGGCCATGCCAAGGGAGACAGGTGTGCAACCACACTGGTTATTCTTTGGGGGGTTATTAAATACACTTCATAGCTATCCACCCAGAGACAAAAGGAGGAAGCTACATCCATCAATTTTTACCCCCACCCCTTAATCTAGTGCATTAAGCCTCCTATACAAACTCCTTCAGTGTTTGTGTGTGTGAGTGGCAGTCTACAGCCCACATGGGACCTCACAATAGGGAACCAGAGACACATACCACATACATACGGCAAGAGCTTCTTGACCACACATACCCACGTCACCCACACTCTGATTGTTTAGACTTGACCATGATTCATCTAGAATCACGTAACTAGACGGTAATGCCTCGATAATAAAGAATGATGAAGGCTGGGCTGCAGCTTCGTTGGTAGAGTGCTTGCCTAATATGGATGAAGTTTGATCACGGGCACCACATAAAGCTCAGTGTGACGGTACACAGCTGTTAATCCCAGCACAGGGGAGGCAGAAGCAGGAGGATCCGAGGGTAAGTTATGAGGCCAGTTTGAACTAGAAACTTTCTCCATTCCCACCCAAAAAAAACTACTTGTTTTAGGGCAGCTATCAACCAATCAGACACAGGATAAAAATCTGAAAATTATAGTCTAAGGGCCAGTATCTTAAACTAACTTCCAAGTCATACATTCTTTTCAAAACATATCTATCCCTCCAATTCATTTAATCTTAGCCTAGTCTACTAACATGAAAGGTACCACTCTAAGTGTCTTGCCCACATGGCACGTATTGCTATGTGGTTCTTTGTGTAAAAAAAAAAAAGCCCTGGCTGTCCTGGAACTCACTCTGTAGACCAGGCTGGCCTTGAACTCACAAAGATCCGCCTGCCTCTGCCTCCTGCGTTCTGTGATTAAAGGCGAGTGCCAATAGGACCACCCTATGAATAAATGTTATACACACAAGAAATCCAAGCTAAGCATTGTCAGTGAACATGTTTCTTGTTTTCCATTATGATGTTAATGTTTCAGTGAAAATTATTCATAAATATCCACATTTGTTTTGAGTACCTGTCTAACATGCAATTATCAGATAATGAGATGTATATGCATTTTCAGCATTACCAGGTATTTCCAATCATCTTTCAAGAGAAGCTGTATTAATTTACACCCTCTTTGATTGTGCACAGGAATCCAAGCTGCTCTGTATCCTTTCTGTCACTTGGGACAACATCAATCATTTCCATTAGCAGTTCTAACGTGTATGAACTTTGTCCCATTATCATTATTTAAGAGTTATTTATCTTATGCGTATCAGTGCTTTTTTTACATATGTGTCTGTGCACAACATGTGTGACAGCTGCCTGCAGAGGTCAGAAGAGGCATTGCAGTCCCTGGAACTGGAGTTATGGATGGTTGTGGGTGCTGGGAATTGAACCTGGGTCCTCTGCAAGAACAAGTGCTCTTGACCACCAAGCATGCATCCCACCCAACCTCATTATAATTTCAAATTTTACATCCCTAATGAATAGTGAGAGGGAACCATTTTAAATATTATAGGTTCTTTGGAAATTTCCTTGGTAAACTATTTGCTTATAATTTTTCCTCATTTTTCTATTGAGTATTTTTATATTTTATGTATGCCTTCTCTACATTTTAAAAAAAGACCCTTTGTTGGGACATGAATGAAAACATTATCTCCTACTCATTGATTAGGTTTTCCATTCCTTTAAAGATAACTTTAAGAATATATATTAGTACATGCCTTTAATCCCAGCATGTGGTGGGGGGCAGAGGTAGGAAGGTCTTGATGAATTTGAGGCTAGTTTGCTTATCAGGCTATCCAAGGTTCAACATTAAGACCGTATTTTTTTAAAGTTATATATTTTCTTTTAATACATAGTATATTTAATATTAAAGTATTTAATATATATTTAAATATATAAATAAAAGTTTTAATATGGTATCTATTTATTTATTTATAGCATTAAAAAACACAGAGGTAAGGTCATTACATAGCCCAGGCTAAATTGGATTCACAATTCTTACAAGACTGGGCGTGGTAACATATCGCTCTAATCCCAGCATTTGGAATGCTTAGACAATGGTTGTAAGTTTGAGGCCAATATGGAGTATATAAGCAAGCTTCTGGCTAGCCAAAGCTATATAGTGAGTCCTGGTTAGTCTCAAAGGACAAAAACATAATTTGTGTCTTTTGTAAATTACATTTATTTAGCATGTGCTCCCGCACAATGTGTGTTTGTGTGTGTGCACCAGGCCTTACATGTGAAGGTCAGAGGACAATGTGAATCATTTCTCTTCTACCACACACATAGACTCTCATCATTAAACTCAGATCATCAGCCTTAGTGGCAGGAGCCTTCACCAGGTAAGCCACCTTGTCAGGCAAAGGGTATCTTTTTTTCTTTTTTCTTTTTTTTTTTTTCTTTTTTTTGCTAAGGGTATCTTTTAATCAACAGAAAAATTCATTTATTTGGTTTGGTTTGGTTTTGGTTTTTTGAGACAGGGTTTCTCTGTGTAGCCCTGGCTATCCTGGAACTCACTCTGTAGACCAGGCTGGCCTCGAATTCAGAAATCTGCCTGCCTCTGCCTCCCAAGTGCTGGGATTAAAGGCATGTGCCACCACACCCAACAGAAAATTTTATTTTAAACATCTGTCAAAGCAATCTCTTTTTATTATAAGTGTTCTAAGTGCACAACTTAAGAACCTTTGCATTATCTTGAGACAGACACAGTTTTCAGTTTCTACTGAGGGATCCTAATCCCACAATAAGAACTTCACCTCCAGGACCTCAACCCACCACCCTGCTTCTCTCTTAAAAGACTCATTTCCAAATGCTACTATGGCTTTCGTAGTTCCACAGAATTTTGTGCTGGAATTTCATTATAACTAAATTAATAATAAGGATCAATTTAGGAAGAATATGTCTCTTTATAATATTAGTCTCTAATCTATAAACAGAATATAATTCTCAATTATTTATGTCTTCTTTAATTTTCTTAACAATACAATTTCTGAAGTAGTCTTAGATATATTTTGCTAGTTTTTTTTTCTTTAAGTGTTTGATGCTGGATTACATGGTATTTACGTGAGTTTTAAAAACCTGTTTTGTGGTTAATATATACAGATCTTGATAAAGCTTCTCACTGATTATAATTCTTACTTGTTGATTAAAGTTGTGGCTCCATACAAAATAACATTTCAAAGTTTTTATTTCTTCTCACAAGATTTTGGTGAATTTTTATGTTTTGATGCATATGATGGTAGTGGCCACAGACAGAGGTCAGCTTCCTCTTGGTCTCTAGGGGAAAGCTTTCAGGATCCCTCCTGAGTAGTTGTAGCAGATGCTTTGTGTATTCTCATCATTCTTACAGAAGCTCCGGTCTGTCTGTTCTCTGCCACGGAATTTTATTGTAATATGTTTTATCTAATTCTTTCTCTGTATCTATTAAGATTTATAAGGTTTTGAATTATTTTCTTAATGTATCCATATTGACTAAGTTTTACAAACTATATCAGTTTTATCAGCTTTGTGTTCCGGAGGTGTACTGGCTAGTTTTGTGTCAACTTGACACAGCTGGAGTTATCACAGAGAAAGGAGCTTCAGTTGAGGAAATGCCTCCATGAGATCCAGCTGTAAGGCATTTTCTCAATCAGTGATCAAGGGGGAAAGGCCCCTTGTGGGTGGGACCATCTCAGGGCTGGTAGTCTTGGTTCTATAAGAGAGCAGGCTGAACAAGCCAGAGCAAGCAAGCCAATAAGGAACATCCCTCCATGGCCTCTGCATGAGCTCCTGCTCCCTGACCTCCTTGAGTTCCAGCCCTGACTTCCTTGGTGATAAACAGCAGTATGGAAGTGTAAGCCGAATAAACCCTTTCCTCCCCAACTTGCTTCTTGGTCATGATATTTGTGCAGGAATAGAAACCCTCACTAAGACAAGAGGGGTGGGGGTGGGGTGGAAATAAGTCACAATTAATTATTCTTTCATTTATATCCCTGGCTTTGGTTTACTATAATTTTGTTTAGTATTTTTACATTGTAAAACAGAAGTTGTTCATTTCAATGTCACCTAATTACTTTAAAGTACCTCTTTCTTCTTTAACACCCTTGCTATGTAGTGTGATCAAAGTAAGCAACAGCTGCCTTCTTTTCCTAGTCTCTAGAGGGTGTCTTCCTTTCTTAAATATTTCATGGAATTCACCATTGGTGCCATCTGTGTCTAGTCTAATCTTTGGAGAAAAGATTTGTTTGATTGCTAGTAGACATAGGACTATTTAGTTTTTCTATCTTCTTGCACGTGGCTGTTAAGTTACATTAGATGCACTGAGATTTCTCTTCTGAAGTCCTAGGAATTACTTCCAGTGGCCACTCGTCATGTGTAACATCAAAACACTGATGTCTCCTAACAGAATGGAAATCTTTTAACACACATGTTTCATATTTTACTAGAAGACCTATTATTCCAACTCACTGTTGTTCAGAGTAAACATTAACAATGAAAGACTGCTCCAAACAGAAAAGAATAAAGTTGTTACCATACAACTGAAATACATTATGAACGTGTGTACAAAGGTCATAATGATACTCATTATTATATATAATTAATTTAGTATTTTGTAAAGTTGTTCTAAATGTAATTAATGGAATGAAGAGACAGCCTACTGAATGAGGGACAAACAGTTCCTAGCTATTATATCTGACAGAGGAATAATATCTAAATGATACAAAGAACTCAAACTAAGCAAGAAATCAAACAATCCAATCAATGAATAGGCTAATGAAATGAACGGACAGTTCTCAAAAGACCAATTACAAATAGCCTATAAACATATGAGAACCTCACTAACACCAGAGAAATACAGACCAGAACTATATCAAACCTTTAGATCACTTCAGACATAATGGCAGTCACTAAGGATATAGGGTGGGGCTGGGCATGCAGCACAGTTGGGAGAGTACTTAATAATAAGGACAAAGCCCTGAGGTCAATCCCTAGCTCTGCACAAACCCAGGCGTGATGGTGCACACCTATATTCCCAGCACTCAGGCGGCGTTAACAAGGGGCAGCGAAAGTTCGAGGTCAGCAGCCACTACACAGCAAGTTTGAGACCATCCTGGAATTCATGGAACCCTACAGGTGGAGGGGGAATGGAGGGGGGGAGAAACCATGTGATCAGGCAAGTGCTGACCAGGATGTAGACAGAATGCAATCCTTATACTGCTGGGAGAACGGAAATCAGCTCAGGCACTATGAAAACTAATATGTAATTTTTGCAAAAGCTAAACATAGATCTGCTGTATGGCACAGATATCCTACCTCTGGGTATTGATCCAATGGATTCCGATTCAGCATGTCACAGAGATACTGGCATGTCAATATTTATTCCAGCACTACATTATAGAACCAACCCAGGTGCCCAACAGCAGAGGAATGAATAAAGAAAATATAACATATATACACATAGAATTTTTTTCAGCCATAAAGAAAAAAGTGTGGTTAACTGAGAACAAATGTTGGCAAAGATATGGGGAAAAGGAAACACTTATCCACTGTTAGCGAGACTGCAAACTGGTCCAGCCACTCTGGAACTCGGTGAGAAGAAGTCTCATAACGATAAAAATAAATCTATCACATTACCCAGCTATACCGCTCCTTGGCATCTGCCCAGAGGACCTGCCATCCTACACCGCAGACTCTTGCTCAGCCATGTCCACTGCTGCTCTACTCACAACGGCTAGGAAACAGAATCAACCTAAACGTCCTTCAACTGATGAATGGATGATGAAAGCGTGGCGCATTTACTCTACGGAATTCTATTCAGCTGCGAAGGAAAATGAGATCATGTAATTTGTAGGAAAATGGGCAGAACTAAATAAGATCATATTGAGAGAGGTAACCTAGACCCAGAAAGACAAATGCCACACGTATTCCCTCTCATCCTAGCTCCAATCCTTCAGATGGGAGTATATAACCTGGAGTAACCACAGAAACAAGAAGAGTAATGGGGGAGCCGGGGGAGGGGGATAAGCAACTCCAAAGAGGTGAAGAGCAACATACAGGTGATATGAATGGGAAAGGAGAAAATGGGAGGGACTTTAATTGGGGAGCAGGAGTGGGGAAAGAAAGATAAATAACATTAAAGATGTTTGAAGAAGGCATAGAGACTATTTGATATTTACAAAAAATTACATGGTGTTTGTGAGCGTGTGCGCACACACACACACACACACACACACAGAGAGAGAGAGAGAGAGAGAGAGAGAAAGAGGAGGCGGGAGACAGAGACAGGGTGCTTAACCACTTGTGGGCATAATGCTCCTACCAAGAGTCATCGACTGTGAAACCGAAACCCTGCTACCAGACATGAGAAACCTCCCTTTGAATTGTTGGTGAAGGGAGTCCCTGAACAATAAAGACTATTGTTGTTGCCTTTGGTTGCTTCCCAGATGTTGATGCTAAGACCATATTGCTGAAGACACCATGCACTTCAGACACAGGACAGTGAAGCTGTGTCTCCCAAAAGCCTCCTCCCTGAGGGCTAGCTCCCATCATACTGGGAAGTGCTGTGCAGGATGCCAAAACAAGGAAGGCAATCAATAGACCTACCCAGCCATGATGCCTACGACCCACCCACGGCAATGACCAGCATGGTATGTAGATATCCTAAAGGTGCAAGAGTGTCACTTCTGGTTTGGGCAGTGGCTAACAGCTGTCTATTTGGACTTAAGGCCCATTTAACAGGAGGAAAATTGAGCCCAGTCCTATATACCTGGCCAAATACCCATGGCTAGTGAGGTCGTGGACCCTCGAAGATAACCTACTCTTGACATTTACCAAAACTAGTATCAATCCTAACCACATCCTACCTGTTTATCCTTATACCCACAGGTAAGCCTAGCTCTCACCCCCATCGTGAAGCAGATGGACATGATTGCAGAAATCCACAACTGGGCACAATGCAGAGAACAGCCGACTGGGTTACCCCGACCCCAGCTGACCCACCTACAACACAACCCCTGCACTAAGGCTTCAGGAACATGGAAGGAGATGGGGCAAAAAGATCATAAAAGCCAGAAGGTAGGGAAGTCTGCTGCAAGGTTGTTTTCCAGATGTGATATGGAAGCAGTACCTTTGATACTGCGACAATATGGCTGTCTAAACAAGACCTGAACAAATCCAACCCCAGTTGCCATCAAAACACGGATGGGGGTGACCTCTTAGGGCCTGACCCCCTAGACAAAGAGCTTCAGTTAATGACCACTGAGAGAGGAGGAATTAGTCCCCCCCAAGAATGAACTCCCTAGCTGGCTATCCAATTGGTTGACCCTTAAAATAGATACATACAAGCCACAATAGATAGATTCAACGGGTTGCATTTAGATCTATTTATTTGTGTGTGTGTATTTGTGTGTATGTGTGTGCATGTGTGTGTGTATTTGTGTCTGTGTATTTATGTAACAATAATAAAGGAAAAGAAACTGAACTTCAGAGGAAGGGGGGCCATAGGAGGAAAGGAGAAAATAATGCAACAATTTAATTAAAGTAAAATTATTATAAAGTAAAATTGTAAAAAACAAAAATGTAGATAATGTTGGTTGTAAGAAAATGGATACAACTGGAGATCATCGTACAGATTATTGAACTAGTCTCAGAACAATAGATATCGTCTATTTCTCTCATTTTTGGTCCCTAGGTTTTATACTGATACATAGATGACAGGAATATAGAATAAAACTAAGGAACAAAGGGGGACTGATTTGGGGGAGGGGGAGGGGAAACGAGAGGGGGAGGACTGTCTAAAGTGCAATATATTCTTGTATGGAAATGTTCTTATGTAACAGTTCCACATCCAGTGAACAAACAGAATAAAACATAATTAAAGGGAGGAGAGTGAGAAGGCTCAGAGGGAAAGGCACTTGCCACCAAACCAGACAACCCAAGCTAAATCCCCAGGACCCACATGGTGTGATGGAATGAGAGAACCAGCCACTACACACTCACTGTGGTGGCCACGGATGTGACGCTCAGATACACAAGAATACAAAATGCATTTTAAAAAAATCACATTCTTCCAAGAGGTACAAATTCCCACAGGCTTTAGGCTGCTGTCACTCCATCCATAGATAAGTTTAATTTAACCTTGCTCAGTCAATTAACAAGTACGTGTGATGGCATATTTAAATATTCTCCCTCCAGGAATAAAACCAGGTTAGCAGCTATATAAACCACAAAATTGGGACTTTATAGTTGTGTGTGTGTGTGTGTGTGTGAGAGAGAGAGAGAGAGAGAGAGAGAGAGAGAGAGAGAGAGAGAAGAGCTCATACGTGCATGTGCTTGTGTGTATGGGTGTGTGTGTGAGTGTGTACACAAGTGTAGGTAACACAAGGAGAGTGTAGAGGTCACAGGACAACTTTTTGAAGATAGTTTTCTCTTTCCGCCTTTCTGAGGTTCTGGAGTCTGACTGAGATGGTGAGATTTTATGAATATAGGGAATTTTAGTCATTAGGTGACTGATCACGTGACTGTGTGACAAGAGAATTTGATCAGGGAGACTGAGTGACCTATTTAGTATTATGTAGGCAATTAACAGCAGAGCTGGTGTCAACAATTCATGTCCCCTGACAGTCTGCCTATTGAATGATGCTGCCCAGCAGATTAGCGATCCCTTCCGGAAGTTAGGAGAGTCACACTAGAATCTACCTCACACCTCTTTCCAAGAACTCTGGGTTGCACAAAAAGCTGGGCGTGGCAACTCACACTTGTATTCCCAAGGCTGTGAGACTGAAGCAGGAGAATTACTCTGAGTGTAGTTCAGGGAGAACTACACACATTGAGCTGGGCTAGGCTGGGCTACAAAGTGAACAATATAAAAGATACAGGGGATAAATCAGGACCGGCATCATAGAAGCTAAGACTTTCAGGGTTCACGTGGTGCTGGTTGTCTTTCCAGCCATTGTTGAAACACAAACAACTCTGCCTTAGCCTCATTTTGGTACGACTGTACAACGGTCCAGGCCTTGACAATCTGCTACGACGCCTTCTCCTCTTCCGTACTAAGGACTTTCAGAGCATTTTCACTCCTACCATGTACACTACAACCTCAGGAAAATGACACCATGCATTCAATAGTCAAGCTGGAATAATATTGGGTTTGTTTGTTTTATTTTTGGTTTTGTTTGTTTTTGTTTTTTTGTTGATGTTGTTTTTGGCTCATCTCCCATGGTTTCTATGGTTTTTTCTTTTTAAAGACAGGATCTTATGTAGCCTAGGCTGGCCTTAAACTTACTATGTAGCTGAGGCTGGACTTGAACTCCTGATTCTTACCTCCCCCTCCCAGGTGCTGGGATTAGAGGCATGCACTGCAACACTTGGCCTTGGTGGCATGGTTTCATTATATGCCAGGGTAATCTAAGTTCCTGGTTACTGTAGTGTAATATCCATATTGTCTGCTACAACGTAAGCAGCATTCTGGATATAGTAATGGATAGTGACTGACTGTCACCTTGACAGAATCTAAAATCACCTAGGAATTGGGGCTTGGGGGAATACCTCTGAGGAGTTATTAGACTAAGTCAACTGAAGTGGAAGGTGCGCTCTAACTGAGCAGCAACGTTTCGTGGGCTAAGGCTACACAAGAAAGCCGTGTAAAAGCATTGGCCACTCTCTGTTTCCTGACTGGCTGGGACGTCCCCACCATGCTGGGCTGTACGATGGGCTAAAATAACTCTCTTAAGCTTACTTGTCTGATATTTGGTCCCAGCAACAAGATAAGTAGCTAACACCAACTGGCAGATTGACATAGTGTTTGGATACGTCTGTGGGTGTGAGCATAAGAAACGTAATACGTAGGTTCAAATATCAACTGCACCAGCATTACCCACGTGACCTCCGCCAAGCTGCTGTGTCTCCTTTTCCTTATTTGTAAAGCAATTTTCATAGCAGTGCCTTTATAGTCACTGGAGAAAAGTAAGTGACATCATGTATTATCGCAGCCCATAATAACTGTTCAAAAATATTAACTGTGACAAGATGATGTTGTGTGATTGGCTGCTGCTCTTCAGTTCCTGCCACTCAAGGGGATTCCTCCTGGCCCATCCTAAGTTACTTGAACATCCAAGATTTCAGCTAACTCTCTCTCTCTCTCTCCCTCTCTCTCTCTCTCTCTCTCTCTCTCTCTTTCTCTCTCTCTCTCTCTCTCTCTCGCTCTCTCTCGCTCTTGCTCTCTCGCTCTCTCTCACTCTCTCTCCCCCTCCCTCCCTCCCTCTCTCTTTCGATAAATATATCTAGTATATAAATAGTAACTCATCTAAATCCCATTAAGTCTAGGTAATTTTATTTAATAATCATATTTCGAGTTGGACAAATAAATAAATGCCAATGCAATTTTTACTAAATCCTGTTTTCTTAATGGTTATTTGGAATACACCACTCACATGCAGGCCCCAAGACTATTGAATAACAGATAAAATAAATAATGACCATAATGCAAACCACATTCTGATTCCCACTTTTCTGGATAAAATAAGTCCATGTAAGAATTGTAAGAGCCAGAAAGTAGCATGCTTATTAACTGTGGGTTCCTCCGCTATATACATAAAGCTTAGAGCTCACATGGCCGGGTTTCACATTCTCAGCTAAGCTAACCTCTCCTTGGAGCCCAGTTCTTAAAACCACTTAGGAATTTCAAGATTTGCTCTAAAGAAAAATATCTCACATTTCCATGACTTTGCCTGAGCACAAACTGAGAAAGCTCACTGAGTGGGAACCACCCTGGGGGACAGGAAATGGTCACTGTTTTCAGAGAAAGGCAAGATGTGCCTGAGTACAGGAAATCACACTGGGTTTGGGAGTTTGGTCCCAAACTCCTCCACACAACCCTGTGTGTGCTGTGTAGACAGATCCACACTTTACCTCCCCCTGGGGAGTGTGGTGGGAAATAAGAATCAGGGCACTTGTCATCTGAGGGAAAAGGCACTCACTCTATTCAAAAGGGCCACATAAATGCATCAAAGACGCGTATCTCTTTTTCACATTTCATTCCATTTTAAAGCATTCAGGGATTTACAGCAATTCTAGATTCAAACTAGGGAACTTGGGAGCCTCTGGGGAGGCCTGTCAAGACTCCCTCATGCTTGGAGTTTCCTAACGCAGTGAGACTTTCGATACCAGAATCTGCTGGTGAACAAAGTACTCACACTACTGGTTGCATTGATTTTTTTGTTTTTTTAATTCTTGTGAGTAAAATATTATCATGAAGCAAGGTCCAGACAAAAAGGGGCCCAGATGTGGTCCCAACTGAACCACCTACCTCTGAATAAGGCCAACCGACAGACCTAAGCCTGCTCAGCAATTCCAAAAGACTAATGTCTAGCCAGCGGCTTGGACGTGTATGTGTGTGTGTGTGTGTGTGTGTGTGTGTGTAATTGAGGGGGGTTATAAGGTCTTACTTAGCAAGCAGTTTTTATTAAAAAATCCATCCCCAGTGCCTTGCTTCCATTCTCAAATGGGGTGAGGGTGGGGGAGGGAGATGCAGTGGGGAAATGCTGTATAGTCTTCCTGCTTGATTACCAGAGCCTTTCCGGAACGTAATTCTCTCTGAATGAAATCTCAAAGGATTGAGCCTGTGCTAAAGTTTCTAGTATGAGAGCTGCACCAAGGTGATAATGCAATTAACCTGAGTAATACTTCAAACGTCTTGCTAATATATACATCATGTATATGTATATGTATATGTATATGTATATGTATATGTATATGTATATGCATATGTATATGTGTGTGTGTGTATATGTATGTGATGTATATGTATATGATGTATATGTATGTGTATATGTATTGACAGTTTAGACTGTGTTCATAGTGTGATTTCAAAAATTAGCCTCAGAGGTTTGTGAATTTGCTCAAATTAAAAGGATAAAGATGTGTCAGTATAAGAAGAACCGGCTGGCTCTTCTTAATATTTTCTAATATCGCTTAACAGCATTCTGAACGGCTGCACTGCAGCCTTTCTCGGTTCACTTCCTAGACTCTGCAGCAAAAGTCTGTGATTATTATTTAAGGATCACGGTGATTCCCTTCACGGCATGGGGGAATAAAGAAAAGCAAGAGCAGGGCTATTATCCTGTGTTTATAACAAGTCTGTTGCCATAGTAACGCCTGTGATGTCACAAATGCTACACCCAGGGCCAGAAGCTGTCTCCGAGGGGGAGGGGCAGCTTGGCCTTGGAAAATGGACACAAGCATTCCAGGCCAAAGCAGGGTCAACAGCGAGGTAATCATGGAAACACAGGGAGCTCCCTTCACCAGAGAAAGGAAGGGGGTGGAGCAGGGCCAGAAAAGCAACTCCCTGGGCCCAGAAGTGAGCTCACGCATGCTTCTTATACGCAGCTGTGCAAAGGGAGTGGAAATCCAAGCGAATGTGGTACCTCTGTGTTCCCAGTCAGGATCACTCCACTGGGCTCACTGGCTGCCAAGACGTGAATGGGATCCAGGGTCTGCCCTAGCTCACGAAACTGCCGGGAACCAGTGCCTGCCCAGACAGAGCCTCTAAGGCCCGCAAGAGATGCAAGTGCCTCACATGGCAGCCCCTGAGAGCCTAGCTAGGACATTCCCACCAAAAGTCATCAAACTCAGAGAGCCACAGATTCTCAAGGATAGGGAAGTAATCAAGTCTTCCCCAACAGCAGGGGCTTTTAGAATGAACTTGCAGGGAAAGGCTGTATCTCCTGGCACTGGGGAATCTGGAAGTAACGGCAAGTTAATAAGCACTACTATTCTGATACAGCTTAGAATGAAATGGCCATGTATTTGCACTTGGGTGCACAACTTTCTATGCACGAAGATGATGTGCATGAAGACTCTAGTGCAGAATTAGGAAAAGGACGGGGAGATAAGGTGCGGGGTAGGGGTGTGGGGGTAAAGGTAAGGTGTATGTTAACTTTCATGTCATAGCTGTCCAGGCGCTAAGTGTACATTTTCTCAGCTCTGCAGCTACCCCATGAAGTAGGACTGTAAGCCCATTCTTTAAATGAGAAGATGGGAGCACCCAAGGGTCCAGGTTAGCTTACTCTCTTGGTGTCTTCTGGAGTCCCTATCCACTTTAGGTTCCTCAGTTCTTGGGGTCTCCCAGAAACTGAACCACCAACCAAAGAACATATACAGACTGGACCTAGGGTCCCCCCACCTCTACTCCCACCCCCACCCCCACCCTACACATACATATCAGAATGCAGCTTGGTCTTCATGTGGATCCCCCAACAATTGGAGTGGGGGATTACCCTGACTCTGTTGCCTGCCTATGAATACTGTTCCCCTAACTGGGATGCTTTGTCTGGCCTCATTGGGAAAGGATGTGCCAAATCCTACAGTGACTTGAGGTGCCAGGGTGGGTTGGTACCTAGGGGGCACCTCCCCCTTGTCAGGAGAAGGGGAGGGGGCAAGAGAAGGGGCTGTGTGATGGGGGACCAGGAGGAATGGGGGCTGTGACTGAGTTGTAAAGTGAATAAACAAATAAATTAATGGAAAAAAATGAGGAACCTGAAAGAAATAGAGCTGGCAGAACTTGCCCCCTTTCAGAGAGCTGGTGAGTGAACAGGCCAGAGTTAAACAGGTCTTCTCGGTCTGAAGTCTGTTCGGTCCTCCTACTTAATCAAACTCACTCAATACACCCAGCAGGCACCCTCAGCTAAGCCGCAGAACATGCGACCAGTCGGGAACTCTACAGGTTAAGAAATTACCTACCCTTTTCTCACCAAGTGGTTTGCACAAAATATGTATTTGGGAGATAAACAGCGGTTCCCTCTGTTTCATTAAACCATCAGCCAAAGAAAAATCGGATCACTAATAAGGGAAATATTATATGATACACTAATTATATTAGTAATTAGGACTAACAATGATTTTAATGACAATAAGTTTTAATTAAATAATATCTCAAATGACCTCTATATGATAGGTCAGTTTTATTTGTTAAACTATAATAGGCCAATAAGAGAATGTGGCCAAATGTAACACAAACTTGAGACATTTGTACCTGAAAATGCTCTCACTGTTACAGAAACACGAATGTCTATCCTTTCAAATATAAACACAGCGTTAGTGTTAGTATAAATATTGCTGTTATAACACAGTACCTGTCAATGTTCAATTCCATACACATAAAAGTAATAATAAAAAACAGAGCGTTCTAGCATAATCCCCACATTTTGCAGCAAGCCTGACAAAGTTTTATTGACAGGCTCTTGTCGCCTGAACTACATCTGTAAGATACAATGAACACCCTCCTGCTCAGCTCCCTGCCACTGAGGTCTAATGCACGCTCATCTCATTTTCTGGAAATATAAAGCAACTGATTACATTTTCATGCAAGTGAAACTCAGATGTCTCTCCTTTTAGGTGCTCAGAGACAGCTTTGCAGGAATTAGGAAGAATTCTGTAGAGACGATACATAATATAACTTGTTTCTTGAATGGATTTAGGGCAGGCATGTTCAGGAACATGACTGCCATATGTCTTTTGCAAAATTATCCCTTTCCTCAGAAAACGCCCCAAAGACCTGGTCTTCATCCTGCACCACCCTGTCTGGTCATATGTACTTTTTTGTTAACCATTCATTGTATTTATTTGATTTTTAAAACAAAAGATACAAAGTAGGTGACTTTCAGAAAAGGAAACTCTCTTTTTCTGAGTCTAGTGGTAGAACAGGTGTGGAGTCAGTGGGATGCTTCAACCCAAGCAGAAGTGGATAAAGAAATGCTTCCGATAACACCAGCAATGCTCTAAGCAATATGTGTCGGGCACTAACACTTATCTATAGCATCCCTCAAACATCTCTATTTCAGTTGAGCCTTTACCGTTTTATCTTAAAACAGTGACAACCAGATTACGGTACCAGATCACTATGGATGGCAATCCCAGGCATGCTTACCTGCTGGCGGCTTTATGAAAGGTGGTGGGATTAAAGGGACAATAATAGGCACATTGCCATGGTCCTTTGACCCAGCAGGTGAGTCACTGAGTCCATTCCCAGTGGCAAGGCCTGAGTAGCCTGTGCTTATATTGTAAGATGAAATAACACTGTCCTCCGGTAATTTTGGTTTTGGCAAAGAATTTTCTGTAAGAGAAAAAAAAAATCACCCAATATAACCAAGAACGTATTCATTACACGTAAATCCTCCCTTATTTCTTCAGGTACGTTGGTTCTGCAACAGAACAAAGTCTTTTTTCCAAGCCTTTCAGCAGTTTCCCAGAACTCCATAGTCCTTCCTGAAGCTTTAGAGTTTGACTATCAACCATTTCCAGCGGGCTTTTCTTTAAAATATGCTCTACTGCGATAGCTGATATCCCAGGTGAATCATGGGCACCATATTCTAGCACCATAAAACCCCATAGCAAATTGAGAGGTACTTAACGTTTTCCACGTACAAAGTGATAGAAAGCAAGCATACACTCTGGCTATGGGAGGAAGCTGAAAATGCCCAGAGTGGCAACTATGCCCACTGTTTTCTAAATCTAAGCCATGGGATAATCAATGATTAAAAAAACTATTGTTGCACTGGGTATTGGTAATTTAATATTAATAATATTTATTAATGATTGGTAACAATATTAATATTGTTAAAAATGAAAAAAGTGGAAATCCTTTTATCATACATGCACACACACACACACACACAATCTCAACCATGAGAGAAGCACGGGACTCTTTGCATGTTCCCCAGAGGCAAGGCATATCACCCAGGAGAAGTATTACTAAGGCTATTAGTTCATACACTATAAGCTCAGGACTTGCATTTTTCATTTACAGTGAAATTGATGATACTATCTTCATAGTGTGATGTGTACAATTTCATAGCAAGCTTAACATAAAATTTGTCATGTACATTTAACTCCACGAGCCTGCAGGACGGCTCATTTACATTTCATTGCCTGGCACATAAGAAGAAAAAGCTCTCTCTTAAAGACTGGAAATGAAATGTTTGAACAGGTATTGTGCCGAGAGGTCTGGACACAACACAAACACAGAGCCAGCAGGCAGTGATAAGGAACAGTCAGTTGTACCCACATTTTACTGAAACTCCTTCACACATCCCTCCTCTTGTATCTATAAGCAGACTCTCATTCCAAATTTAGGTTTACTAATTCTGGAGTCACGTGGGCTCCCCACTCAGGTACTGGGCACTGCTGTTCACTAAGCGTCACCAGGGCTCTGCTCTGCCCTTCCTCTACAATCTCCGCTCTCTAGCTGGACTTTGACCTGATCATCTACCATTTATTCTGCTCTTCTTCCCCTCTGCGAGAGCATGGAGTAGAGAGAGATGGAAAACCTGACACACAGAGTGAAAACAAGACTTCCTTTTAGGACCCATCCAAACATAAGGAAGGAGGGTTCCCAAGAGAACCACGAACCCCTCATGCTATCCGACCGTAGAGACCCAGCATTGCACTGCAACAGGAGGCCCAGGCCTGACAGGGCATCAAATGGACAAAGAGCTCAGAGCCAGCAAACACTGTTTCCCTGAACTTGCAGCAGGAGCACAGAGTTAAGCTCCTCTGCCCTGGCGTGGTTTTCCCATTGCTGGAAGGAGACAGAGCGGTGTCTATTTTTGTTTTCTGTTGAGCTCTGGTGTTCTGTGGAACTCTGCTTACAGGAAAGCACAACTGGGATACATTTAAAGAAGTCCTGAAACCCTTCCACTCCCAGCCCCTCTCACCCAAGCAATGTCTACACAACACTAGGGGTCCAGGTATATAAAGTACATGCACACATCAGATACTTGCTGATGACACGTCACAAACAAATTACCTACAAAGCCAATTCCACTATAATTATACAAGCATATTTGCCCCTTATTAAATAGGAAGGCAAGTTTGTTTGTGTGTTATCGAGATGGGTGCACTTATAAAATTACACAGAGGGAAGCAGATCTCCGCTGAATATCGGACAGTGTGTGATGTAGAATAGCATCAATATTTCTCAATGCTGATCTATATTTTGACTTACAGTCAGTCCTGAGAATGCCACTACGCAGAATATACACTACAAAACAGCAGGAGTATGTTTAAAGTTATTTCATAAGTTATTGGAAATTCTGTCCTAATCCTAATCCAAAAATCCATTTACTGATTTTTTTTTCAAAACATGCAGTTCAAGTCAGCTTCTCAAATGACATTTTTAAAAAGCCAGATAGTCTACTTGCACACTGAGGAATGACATTAGAAAATATTAAGTCTTCGCTGTCCACAATTAAGCAATTACACTTCTGTAAGAGCAGAGAAGTTTGTGTGTATAATAAGAACACTGTTACTTATAACAGTCTTGAATGAAAGCTAAGGTGTTTCAGAAGGACTTTGTGGGCACTGTTCAGAACAACAACCCACACAGGGCAAAGCACTCATGTTACATGCTCAGATCTAAGACTACAGTGAAGTTGTATGATCCATCACACACACACACTGCCAGAAATGCCTTCCACGCATTACACGTTGATCTGCAACTAATCTGGGGTGGCACTGTATCTTCCCAAACTGTTTACTGTTGCCAAAGTTTGCACAACTCACACATTCGTTATTCAATATCATATGGGGTCACCGCCCACTGCATGAGGAGCTGGGGCTTAAACTAGTTGTGTTCATAACACAAGGAGACCCACAACAATTCAGTTCTGGCAGGTGGAGAAGGTCCCTTGCTCTTTGCACGAGCAAAGAGCCGTCAAACATCTTTACCTTTGAGAACAGAAATGTGTTGCCGGCTTTCTCCATCCGTAGTGTAGCTTCTGAATTCAATATCTTCACCGTCTTTTAATTCAACTTTATCATAGCCATACCAGCCAAGGAGTTCATTCATGGTGTTTTCTGCAAAGTTCTGAAAGAGAAGCATCAGCCACTACTTAGTCCTGTGATCAATAACTATTTGAAAAGAATGTACACGTTAGATTCTGTTAGCCGTATCCCATTTCATGCCGGCCCCACGTCCCCCAGAGGATTGCTCGCTTTTCAATCATGTTCAAGAGTTGTGATGCATTTAAATCACAGACTGACTCTTCCAATCGTGACAGGCCTTCAGACAGTCGAAATTTAAGGACAATAAAAAAGCACTTGTCAGTTTCATCTATGGATAGAAAGTCTTGCTTTAGTATATATTCTGCAAAGTGTAAGTTCTGCACTAGTATAAAAATATTGAAAGGAAGCATGCAAAAAAAAAAAAACCTAAGAAAGGATTTTAAAAATACAAGACCTTTTTGTAGTTCTAACTAATTTAAGTTAGAATTACTTTCTGATTCGGTGTTGTTACTTAACATGATTCTTACTGCCAATAAAACAGAATCTTAAAAAAACAAAACAAAACAAAACAAAACAAAAGAAACAAACATCAACTGTCAACCAGGATCATACCGGAAAAAAAAATGAATAGACTTTAAGGGTTCCTCTTAACTATTTTCTAAGGTATTTGTTAGCTTGATGGATACTTTGTTCTATACATTTTATTAGTGACAGATTCATTCTGTCATAAAAGTGCCAACAAAGTTGAAGGTTACTACTCAGCTGGATTTAAGATGAAAACTACTTTATGAACTATAAACTAATATGTGAATGTAAGGTGGTTGTCACTGTTGCTGAAGATATCAAAGTTTGAAAATAGTAGGTGTGGTTGACAGATTAAATACATATGCCAAGTAACTGCGTCTAGCAATTTATCCATTTTAGGTCCAGAAACAAAAATGTAAAGCCTATTTGTGCTACTGACCTTCGTGCTTTAGACACTATCAGGCAGGGTACCACAAATCTTTCAAACTAGGAATACCATATGTCCTTACTTCTTTGTAGCTCAGAGGGTCTCATATTCTCCTTTGAAGATGTCATTTCTGAATCCCACTGGGGTATATACTTTATACACCTAAATGAAAATCCAAAGCTAAGCCCAAGTGGCGAGACCCTCAACATGTGTCCCATGTTTCCTTAAATTCTATGACTTCAGATCTCAGAGGGGTTCCATAGAAGATAGTATAGGACCACAGAAAGAAACCTGGCCTTTCGAGCCACCCACAGGATGCTACTTTTTGTTTGTTTGCTTGTTTAGTATCCACTTAAGTTCTAAGATCCAACTGGGTCAATCTGTGATGGTTTAATATACTGGTAATTTAAAAAAAAAAATTAGCCAGATTGATTTAGTGCCACCATCCATGTGGCTAACAGCCAGCCATATCAAACTTTAGTGAGGCATTTATTCTTTCTGATGGCTGCCCGTGTCCACATTAAATAGACATTCTTCCATGAATGCGTGATGATGATATGCTTGCTATGAATAATAAGCAAAGGGACTTCAGGGACAGACACCACGGAGGACTGGGCTAAATGCTATTCCAATTCACCAAAGGAGATTACTTTAATGAGCTGTCACTGTCCCCTAACACCCAGTCCTTTCACTAACCCAGCAGTGACAGTGTCTCAGCACACAAGGCGATTCTTACCTTGCGTCAAAATCAATTCCCAACAGTGTTAAAAGCCGGGCTCGAGACATAGCACCAGTCGGCTTGCCGCTTGCCCCAGTCTCTAAGAGAACCGTGCCAACGAGACAGATGATCTGCTGCATAGCGACTCCCGGCTACTACATCTGGTTTTGTGCATCCTTCCTAGTCTAGGCTAGGAGGCTCGCAGTACCCTGCTTGATAAATGCAACTTCCCCCACTGTGTCTAAGCTCTGCAGCCACACAAAGGCCACCAGTGCATAATTCATGTGTCAACTTCCCAGCGGAGGACATAAATTTGTTTGTCTTAGTCCAGCTGCAAATCCATTCATCCCCTTCAGAACCAACCTGAGAGATAGACGCAGAATTTCTAGACACCAGATAAAAAGTGAAAACCTCAACTGGATTATTAACAATAAAAGCACATTATTTGGGCATTTTAACAAAAACAAAAAAAAATTGTTTTGTTCACATTCTCTTATAGAAACTCATCACAGAAGAGTCAATATGAATCTGATCTATTCCATGATTTTCAAGTTACTATAAATGTCAGGGAAGTGACTATAAAATGTTTCTTTTCTTGTCACTGCAAATGAAAATAAATGTGCCATGTTGTTCTGATATATTGAGCGCAGGGACAGAAACAACAGGCATATAGAAGATCAAGTGATAAGTCTCAAACTGTTTAAGGAAGGGGGAATACATTGAAAAGGAGAAACTGAACATATACAGGCATAAGAAATAGACTGTAGGGGCTAGAAAGATGGCTCAGCAGTTAGCCCTGACTGCTTTTCCAGAGGACCTTGGTTCAATTGCCAGCACCCGCAAGGTGGCTCACAACTGTCTGTAACTCCAGATCTAGGAGATCTGATGCCCTCTTCTGGCCCCTATAGGTACTGCACACATAATGAGACACACACACACACACACACACACACACACACACACACACAAATAAATACATAATAAAACTAAACCCAAAAAGAGATAGACTACAACCTCAGTCATACCCACAGTTTGTTAAGAAAGTCAAATATCCTCAAGGAGTAAACCATTTAATAGCCTAAGTTTCTATACAGAGTTTAATATGCTAGACAGCGTTATGTTGCTACATGGAAGTAAATGAAATAGACTTTTACCACTGTTGTCTAACATTCCAGATGAGGTAAACTGTGAAATGTTTATGGCCTAGGCATGATTCCAAGTTTTTCATGGAGAGAATTCCAATAACTATTGTTTCAGCTTTAAACAAACAAACAAACAAAAACAAAAACAAAACAGTGTCTCACCATGTTGCTCTGGCTGGCCTGGACCTCACTATGTAGGACAGACTAACCTCCAAGTCACAGAGATCTGCCTGCCTTTGTCACTGAGTGCTGGGATTAAAGGCACACCTTGCTTTGCATTTCAAAGTTCTTATAATATTGTTCTTTTAAAACCAATTTTCAATTTAAAAGTCCTTTCTTATGAATGTTTCTTATGTCCTTTCTTATGTTCCTTCTTGTTTATTGTTTGTTTGTTTGTTTGTTTAAAAGTAGGGATGGACAAAGGTGATAAGAGTTAAAATTCTGAATAACTGTAAATAGCAATGCTCAGTATTAAGTGGAGATAGATGTACTAAGGGGAGGGGGCGTGGAATCTGCTTCTGCCTCATACCTTCAAACAGTGTTTCTTTTGATTTCCTGAAGACCTAAGGCATGAAACCTTTAAAAGTTCCTCGAGGGCTGGAGAAATGGCTCTGGGGTTAAAAGTTCTGGTTGCTCCTCCAAAGGACCCAAGTTCAAATCCAGCATCTACATAGCAACTAGCAACCATCTGTAAGTTCAATCCCTGGGAATCAAATGCCGTCTCCTGGCTTCCAAAAGCACCAGGCACACATGTGGTACATAGTCATACATGTATGCAAAGCACCCACATACATAATATGAAAGCTCTGCAGAAGTTTCTCCTAGCTTTACAATTATATGAAATAACAGAGCTTCTACTTATGTGTAAAAACCATCAAGTTTTTGCAAAAAAAATTTTTAAAAACTCAAAATTATGGTGCTCACACAACATAAATTTTACTGAGCAATCATTATTTCAAATACTTTATCATTGTTCTCACAAGCCATCAAAATGTGCCAAAAATTGCAATATTTTGGCATCTGAATTATATTTTGCAGACTGCTTCTTGCCTTTGGAAGTGACACAAAAATCCTCTCTCATACCATGTGGTCCAATTTGGGTTTGGAAAATAGGTCACTAAAATTATAATGATAATTTCTGAGTCTTAGAGCAGTTAGCAGTGTTACCACATCCTTTAAATCTAGTGTTCCTTTCAATAGCCCTGTGTGATGCGTGTTTCGTTTCCACAATAAACTTCTGGTGAACTGAAGTGAAGTCCTCAATTGACAACAGAAGATCAGAGCATGGCAGATCATGAAACATCAGAACCAAAACAGAGGTTTTTTTTCATTCTTTTTTTCCTCTAGTCGTTTTTGAAATTTTCATACATTAGTACACCATTCCCACCCTTCATCCATCCTTGTCCAATTCTTCCAGTGTCCCCCACTCCCTCTCAAAGTTTTTGCCTCTCCTTTATTATCGTTGCATATTGAAACGTGTAAACACACATTACTGGGTTCCTTTTGCTATTGTGCATGTGTTATGTGTTCTTGGGCATGGCCTCCTGAGATGGGATACTATCAGAGGGCTTTTCCATGGAGAAGATCGCTTCCCTCCTCTCAGCAGACACTAACTGCCCGAGCATAGTGAAGACTCATGGGCGGGGCCTTGTGAGAGTTCCCCCATCCTTGCTGGCGGTCAACTGGTAGTGTCATTATGTGAGTCTTGTTTGGGTAATCACGTTGTTAACAATTAATTTTCTGATTCTTATGCCAGGCTTAATTCTACTATAGATTCAGTGGCAAGGGGCCAGCAATTCCAAAGAATTTACCTCCTGGATCAACCAAGAACTTACAACGAAATCATACCGCAGGGAGTGGGTGTTGTCAAGTGATTTCCAGCCAGGACACATCTACATCTGTCTCTGTGGACATTTTGCTTACCTTTGCAAATCATTGGCCTGGACTCCCCTAATTAGTTTGCATTATTGGAGATGGGATGTGCAAAATTGACGCTTAAAACTGAATCTTCTCGCTCTAGCACTTTCTGACATCACACATGGCTGAGTGGTTTGCACTTCTAATGGCCACCCCCATCTCTTTCTCAAGGCCTCTTGTGTCTGTGTGTGCACATGTGTATGTGGATGCACGTGCACGTGTGTATGGAGAACAGGAGGAAGTGGGAGTGCCCTCAGTGGCTTCTCCACAATATTTGTTTCAGATTTTCTCACTGGCCCTGGAGAGTACTGATTCAGTTAGATTTGGCATGCATAAAGCCTCAAGAGTCTCCCAATTATCTGTCCCTGGAGCTCTCTAGAGCTGAGGTTACAGGCATGCAGCTGCGCCTGCGTTTTCATATGGGTTCTGGGGATCTGAATTCAGGTCTTAAGACTTGTACAACAAGCACTTTACCCACTAAGACATCATTCAGCACATCTCTTTTATATATATATATGTATATATATGTATATATGTGTGTGTACATATATACATAATTATATATTACATTATATAATTATTATACATAAAACTAATATATATATATATATATATATGAACTATGTATATTCTTGTTGAATCTAAATTCCCATAATGTTCCTTTGACAGTCTTCTCATTCAACTAGAGGTCTTATACAAATGTCAAAGCTCAGGGCTAGAGATATAGTTGGTTGATCACTCACCTACCATGCACAGAGTCCCAAGTCAGG
This sequence comes from Mus musculus, assembly GCF_000001635.26. Taxonomy (NCBI): domain Eukaryota; kingdom Metazoa; phylum Chordata; class Mammalia; order Rodentia; family Muridae; genus Mus; species Mus musculus. Next base: position 43,166,262 of record NC_000076.6, read on the forward strand.
CCCCTTGCACTGCATAAGCTGGGCATTGTGGCACATGCCTGCAATCACAGCTCTGCAGAGGTAGAAGCAGGAGGATCGGGAACTCAAGGCCTAAGTCTGCTACATGAGGATTTCAAGGTCAGCCTGGGCTATGTGAGTGAGGCCTATCTCTGTTTTCTTCAAAGAAAATGATAATACTTGTGAGAACACTCATATTTCTGAGAACTCTAATTGCTACAACTTTCAGAAAAGATAATTTAACTGTGAATTAAAATCTTTAAACATTTAAATACCATTTGACTTGGCAATTTTATTTGTATCCATTAGCAACTAACCTAAGAAAAAAGGTACAAAAAGATATATGTTCAGAAATTCTTATCTCAATGCTGTTCTCTTAGGGAAAAAAAAAAAAAACCTAAGTGTCAAACAATTGGAACTTTGTTAAATAAATTTCAGTCTAATCATACAATAAAATACTATTTTGCCACTAAAATATGTGTGGTAAATACATTTTAGTAACTTAAAAAGCTATAATAAGTTTTAAAGGAAAATCCATTGCTTTTTTAAAATTGTACATCACACATGGAAAACAGCAAAAGTATATAAGATGCTGACAATTTTGTTTAGTGGGGAAATTAGAGCTTTATTTTTTTCCTATTGTTTGCCTGAGATTTATTTGATTACTTTTATTATTTGTGCTGTAGTGCATGTGTGTGTTTATACTGTGTGGGAGTATGTGTACTTATGTGTGCAGTGCCTTTAGAGGCCAGATGAGGGCATCAGATCCTCTGGAGCAAGAGTTACGGGCAGTTGTGAGCCGCCTGACATGAGTGGTTCCAACTCAAGTCGGGCCTCTGTAAGAGCAGTGTGTGCCCCTAAGAGCTAAACATCTCACCAACCCCACTCTTTGCCCATTTCTATTCCTCCTTCTGCTATCTCTGCCATGACTGTGTGCTGTTTTTATAAAAAATAAAAAGGTAATTTCAATTAAAATTAATTAACCTATAGTTTCACTCATAGGCAACCATATCAGTCATACCCACAATTTAAATGGTAATAAAAAGAAACTGTCAGTTACATTACCGAACTTCACAACATTCTGACATGTATTATCAAAAAGCAGAGCACATGAGAAGCACTTTCAAAGGAAGAGGAAACTCCCAATGCAGAACAATTCACAAGCTGGGGGAGAGGGTTCCGGGAAGAGGAGATTCTGATAGTCTCTGCTAGGCATGGTTATCAATATAACCATAGCATTATAGAATGATAATTAGTTCTGGAAAATATTTTCTCTCTCTTGCTGTGTCCGTATGTTCTGCCTGACTTGTGGGGTCAACTCTTAAAGTCCCATGGACTTGCTAAGAGAGATAGATGAGGAAAGGGAGAGAGGCAGAGCCTTACTCTATTCCAGATGGAGTAAGAATGTACTCGCTTAGATGAGGCTCAGCTCTGTGCTGAGGAGGGGCCAGCGGCTGAGTCTAAGATGTCTCTCGTAACACAGACCCAGTGGACTAGTTTTATTTTATGGTTATGCTAAGAGAAAGGTCAGGAAGTGGAATTTAGATAGTGCAGAAGAGATGTGTAAAAAAGCCCCTCGCAGATTACAAAGTGCTTCCACATTTATAGTCCCACTGGGTCAGATGGCGGAAGATTGACTCCCCACGGATGGCTCATTAGGTGGCCATAACCATGCGCAACTAAGACAAGTGGCCTGAGTAGCCTGAGTCGTATAAACTGTATACAGGGAACTCTGTTTTTATTTGTCTGGCTATAGTTTCCTAGCTTCAAGTCCTTTACAGACAATCACAGTGCTTTATTTTGGGTCACTTTGCAACATTGTTACCAGCCATCTCCACAATGATCTTAATAGTTAGTGCAGGGGATACATTATAACACCAATACATACCTAGAACAACTGAGAAGAGTCCTTCTTCTCTACTGATAGTTTCCAAACTCCACAGTTATACAATTGTCATATAAAACCAAAATCATGTACTGATGCATATAAAATCTGCCTTGCTTCCATGACATGTACAATAAACAATCACGTGCCTCATTGTACTTTACTGCCAAGACATCAACTGCCCTAAAAGGGTCAAAGGAATGCTGGAAACGTATAGCTACTGGCTGGGCTGGCACAGTGGCAGGCACGGCAGGTGTACAGCTGCATGCAGCTGTGTCGGATCACAGCTGCAAAAGTAGCCTTAAAACAACTTAAGTCACCAAAACCTGTTGCATTTTTTTTCCTGTCTGTATCAGAGACATTGGCTTTCCTGAAGTTTGGTGTTCTCAAGGCTTTTGTGAGAGGAGAGATACTAACAACCATCTATCAGTCTACAGTCCCTAAAATGTACATTCAGCAGACCTTGCTTACAGGAGCATCCACGTCTGTTTCTATGTTTCAACTGGCACTGTTTTTAAAAAGTGGTCTATTTTTGCCTCCTTCTACACTGTAATATCCCTTCTCTTTCAGGAAAACATTCAATAATTTCATTAGTTAGAGAAAGCAAGTGTGGCCAATATCTCAGTCCTGAAGAGGAAGTTTTAGACCTCAGGAATATAGTTTATGTCCCACCTTCTCATTTTTCTAATCTAACACCTTATTCTTTTAAAAAAAAAAAAAAGAAGTGTAAAGCCTTCTTAAGTCAAACAGACATTTCCTCGGACATCAAGATGCAAAGAGTCTGGCCTTTCTCTGAAAGTCCCTGTTTAGAGAACCACTGTGCTCACTAATATTTAATCTTCACTGAGGCCCTGTTTTGGACTTTCCTTAGAACTCCGTTCCCTCTTCGTTCCTATAAGTCTGTCTGTCTTTCACAGAAGAAAAGCAGGGCTTGGCTCCTTGGAGCGGTGCTTGGCAGGCCGCGAGGCAGGAAACACAGAAGGGAATGAGTCTGTCAGACTCATTTTCTTCTATTGCAAATGCTTATTTCAGATTCGGGAGGAAGTGGAGGGCTCCTTTTCCATTTCCTAGTATCTGGAGCCTACAAGCTGTATAAGGCTTAGAGAGCGGTATTATACCACGCACCATACCCATCCAGTCACCAATGGAGACTCATAAAAATCCCATCCTACCAGAGCAGAAGGCTTAACTCTCAGAGCCCTCGTACCATCTCTTAAGGTCGGTCCAGTCGTAATGAGTAACTGGGAGAAATGCTCAGCAGTATTCCAACCCTGCTCCCAAGGGGCTAGGGTTATGCCCCACTTACCTTAGTCCTTAGCCCTGCCAGAGGCTCCAGCTCAGCCTGATATAATGTGTTAAAGGTCTCCAGTAGAGGTTGGTCCCAAATCCACTTACTAAGATCCTGAGGCATACTGCAACTGGCCCCAGAATGGTGTTTCCCAAGCTAAGCCTTAAGATATACCTATTTTGGACATAAGTTCATTTCAGCCTTAAGCACAGGGGCTTTTCCAGGCCATCCCCTGATTTCTATCCCTTTCTTTTATAACATCAAGTCATTCAACTCCGCAGCTTCCTTTCCTGTCCCAGCAATTAACATTTCTAAAGCCCAACAGAGACCATCAGAGAACCAACCAGAAATTTTCCTACTAATCCTAACAGATGTGAACCCCTCAAACTGTGGGAGACAAGACCGAAGTATAATTTTAGCCACAGATTAGTTATTGATGATATTTGTAGAGAGAAACCTTCAGCAAAAGTGAGATCTTGTGGCATTTCACACAAATAGCCCTATAGTTGAGTACTTGATAAAGAAGCCAAACATTGTAAGTAAATTAAGGATAATGGGAGGTCTCCAGGTCAGAGTGCCCACCCAACCTGAGCACATTAGATTGGTCAAAGTTTTAAAAGATAAAAATTTGACTCATTATCTCTATTTATAGTTTAGAAATTTTTGAATTGTGTTATTGTTTGGGACCTGCTGAGCACAGTTTACTGAGGTTTATATGCACAAATACATATCTTGACTATATATATATATGTGTGCGTGTGTGTGTGTGTGTGTGTACACACACATATACCTATGTGTATATATATTATATATGTATATATATTATATATATATATAATTTGTACATTCATTAATACATAGCTTTTATATGGTATCTACCACGTTCTGGGAAAATTCCTGAGCTAATTAACTCTTCCATATGTTGGAATTTCTCTGTGTTGACTTCCATGAACTATGACACATGTAAGGAACAGCCTATCAGAGTTACATTGACTTAGATAGAATCCCCATAGTCATTTTAGAAGCCCAAAGTAAGCAAGCTATACAACTTTTTGATTGCTAGCTCAGTTTTTAACATCTTCTTTACTTCTTTACTATGCCTATTAAGTAAGGCGTCGTAATTATAATTATAAGTATAACGAAGTCCCTAGCAGAAGAATTTGCTCAGTTCTTCTTTAAGCCAGGAAAAATCAGCATCCAGAGAAGAAAAGATAAAGAAAAACCACAAAGCTCACAGTAAGACAAACATTCCAGCTGGGAGGATATTTCCCCTGAAGGACACCAGAGCCAAGCTATGCCAAGTCGTGTACTTTTCACACACAAAATTATATTGTATCACATTTTAAATTTGTTACAACTGCCATGTCCATTAAACCAGTGATAAGGAAAACGTAACTCTATCTGATCTAGTGAAACAGCAGCCAGCATTAGCCCACAGCCTCGTGAAGACCACCCCCACTGCCATCACTGGTGTCAGCGAAACCTCATCGAGGTTGGCTTCTCCAGCCATTTTTAGCTAACTATGTGATTGTCACGATTAGAAAAATCTTGAAGTGTCTGAGTGAGGCAGTTCTGCCGGCCGCTCCCGACACTCTGCATTTGCTGCACTTAAAATAGACACTTGTACCAGTGTCCTTTCTATTACCCAAAGGAGAAAAAAAAATCACATACACACCAGTCCCTTTTCTTTCAGCTCACAGAGAAGCAACTCAATCCAAGGAGTGTTGAAACCTGAGTAGGTCACTGTACACCGCGATAAAATTCCCTAATCCCTGGGCCAAATCTCCCCGAGGGGGGCCTCCTCCTGATCTCCACTTCCCAGGCTGACTTTTCCATTCCTCTCTCCTTTCCCCTTTCATTTCCCCTACCTTCAAGCCTTGATATGTGATCCGAAGTGGGGGCTCAGGTTTCCGTTTTTACAGCTTAGGCCCCGCTAGCTGTATACATTCCTTTCTTTCTGCTGGGCAGTGATTACTTACCAGGGCTTAGTTTACACTGGTCCAGATGAAGGCAAATACAGCCCGGCAGCCCCAGCGGCACTGATATGAAGTTGTACAAGGCTACATTGTGTTCTGGATGACATTTTGTTGCACACATTTTATACAGGGCAACCAACTTATTATGTTACCCTACACTTCAGTTCAGGAAGCTGAAGGGATAATAATACCAGGAGGGGTGGGGTGGAAGTTGTTGATGTGGCTATTAATATTAAAATCAGGAAAAATATTCATGAGTTCAAAGTAAGTCTGTGATTTTGAGAAGCTACTTTAAACAAAGATTTTTTTATGATGTTTTATTAGAAGAATGCCTAGAGATTCATCAGACACCCTGGCATGGTATACATGGATATGACTGAAAAAATTTTGCCAGACCCTTTCATTTTGTTCCAAACCAGAGAGAAAAATGCCACAATTCAATTATGTGCTAGAAAAAAAAAGAAAGAAAAAAGAAAAAGAAAAAAAAATCTTTTAATGCCACAGAATGAAAGAAGGATTGAGGCTTCAAATAGTAGAAGGCAATTTAGAGAAAGAAAAATAACATTTTTAAAAAGAGGAAGTTCTGTGCATCCAGGTTAATCCCATACTCAGTCCTGCAGCATGGGCTAAAAACTGTAATTTTTCCCCTTCACACAATGTTGTTTTTGTTTCTTCCTCGCTAGTTCAGACAAACATCTGTTATACTGTAGAAGGACAACTATCTCCCAAACCACGGAGTGCCTGCAGCCAAAGCCAACAGCACCAGCCCCAAGCATTGAGCACAGTCAGCCTTTATATCCAGCCGGGATAACATTTCACATGTTTTGATTAAAATTAGCTAATTTGTAATTCTAGAACCTATGAAACTTAAAAGCTGCCATCCATATAGAGGGCATTAGGCAGCATCTTAAAGGGCCAGAGCTAGCTGTGGTTGCCTGGTGGCCTTCTCTGGTCGTCCCCCACTCTCCATTTAAAAACGACACGGAAAAGTAATGTAGAAACGCAAGACAGGAGGGAGGGGCCAGAACTGCAGAACACACTCTGCCTCTTGAAGAGAAAACAACTTTTACAGATCTCTTTCTTTTCTTTTTCTTTTATAAACTGTCTATCATTAGAATCAATAGTGGTTTCTGTTACAGGGAATGGTATTAATTTCCAAGGCAAAGCTTCCTAACTTTCCCAGACGGATAACTCCTGCTTCCAGACACTAAATTCTTCACCACCACCACCTCCTCCCAAAATAAAAGCCCTACTTCCAAAGCGTGGAATACAAGTAAAACTCCCGGGAGAGAGGCAAAGCTAGGAACATACACCTAGTTTCACAAACACCTAAGATGTGTGTCTGTTTGCCCCTTCTAAACGTGGGCTTTCTCGCAGCACCCTCACCAAATACGCTTGCTATAACCAAGAAGATGCCCAAGCCGCAATAACAGTGAATTAGTCCCATACCATTTTAACCAGTTTGCCTTTCAAATACAAACTTAACCAAAGCTGACCAAGTCACCTGACTGTATTGAAGATTCCATGCAGACAGAAGTGGAGAACGCCAAGAAACGCGAAAAACAAGCCTTACATATTTTAATATCATAGAAACAAATCTATGTACGTAAAGTGATTTCTTTTTCAAATCAAGAAACTCATAATGCACACACAAGATAAAATCCTCGCCAGGCAAAACACACAACTTTGAGGAAAATAAAGAAGTGGGGGTGACAGAAGAGTCCAGGCTGAGCCGTGTTCTTGGGTTTCTACGCGAACAGCTGGAGCGCCAGGAGGCTGCGCTCGCCACCTCTGGAGCACCGCTGGCCTGGCAGGGCGCCCGGCCTCGCAGAGAGGACTCGGGGCTGGCCTTCGCGAACAATGGGCAGGCGGCAGCGGAGGCCGCCCCTCAGACAGCTGGCTTTCAGCCGGGCTTGCCGGGTCTGCTAACTGGAAAGTGAGGCGTGCAGAGGCGAGCGGGAGACCCGGGGCAGAAGCAGAGAGGAGCGGCCGGGGACGGCGAGGCGAGCCCGCTGGCTGCAGCGTCCCTGACCCGCGCCGCTCCGGCCCAAGCCTCCGCCACTGACAGCTACACCGCCGCAGCCGGCGAGTTGGAGCAAAGCGGGATCACCGAGCCTGGGGATGGACCGGGAAGAGGGGTGGAATCCAGGTATCCCGGGTGCCCCGGTCCGGCAGCTCTTAACTTTGGAGGGGTCCGGAGATTCATTTCCGAAAAAGGGAGAAATACTACACCGACCATCAGGAAAGCCACTGCACCATGCTCACTCGCCACTGGGGTTCAGTGCCCTCGCCCGGCAACATCTGTACCAGTCTAGGGTTTGTGAGGTTAAATAGTATCCCCCCCCCCTCGCCCCCATCAAATCTGAGGTTGGCAGACTTCGGAGATGCAGCCCATGAGTTGGCCTCGGTTTTGCACCTGGAGGGGGAGCTGAGGCGTCCCAGGGACCCAGCAGAAACTGACAAGCGCGCCCCTGTCCCCCCCCCCCCCCCCCGCAGCCTACACAACAGCCCGAAGGGAGCGGACGGAATAAAGAGCTCGGTCTCCCCGGCCTCCGAGTCCGAAAATACCTTCATCTCCTCGTTGATCTCCCTCTTCACAGGGTGAGCGGGTTTCCGGCTTCTTTTATTTTCCGGAGGTCTCCCTTCTTTCTCCATTTCTGCCATGTTTTTGTGTCTGGTTTCTGTGGAGATGAAATGGCTGCTGCCGCCGCCGGCGGTGGTGGTGGTGGCGGTGGCGGTGGCGGAGGTGGAGGTGGTGCTGATGGTGGCAACGCTGGCGGAGGTAGCGGTGCTAGCGGGTCCGGGGCTGGGGGTGGGGGTGGAACAGGCGAGGGAGGAGCGGGGTCTCTTCTAGCGGCGGAGACCGTCAGTGGCCGTCACGGGGAAGGGTAGCCCGGGGAGTCTCGGGGATGCCGCCGCCGCCGCTCCTACCGTCGCCGCCGCCGCTCCTGCTGCCGCCGCTGCCGGTGCCGCCGCCGCCGCTCCCGCTCCCGCCGCCGCCGGGCTGCATCCTCGGGGCCCGAAGGAGTCGTCAGCCATCTTCCTGAGCTCTGTCTGTCCGCATGGGCGAGAGGAGCGCCGGCCACGGCGGAGACAGCTGCTCTGGGCGTGCGTGCGTGGATCTGTGTGTGCGCCCGGGAGAGCGCGCCAGCCCCGGCGCCCAGCGCCTCCCGCGAGCCGAGCCGCGGGCGGAGGGAGGGACTGAGCGGGGAGGGGTCCGAGGGAGGGGAGGCTGGGGGTGGGGGGGACAAGGCCAGCCCCCCGCTCGCGAGCGGGCGTGGCTTCCCGGTCGTTGTAGACGCGGATGCTGCGCGGCTCCGGGGGCTGCTGGCGGCCGCCTGCTCCTGGGCGGCGGGCACCGGCCCTACTCGGAGCCGCCACCTCCCCGCGACGACCCCTCCTGCTCCCGAGCTCCGTGACGTGGGCTCCGGTGGGCTCAGAGTTGGCTTCTGAGGATGACCTAGAGGCCGCTGAGGCAAAACATAGCGGGGTGAAGGGTGGAGGTGGAGCGCTGAAAGGGCGCAGGGACCTGAAGGCAGAGCGAGAACTCGGCTCCGGGGTTGCAGCGCCCGGGAGCGGAGGGAAACACAGACCGGACCCACCGCTCAGGCACCAGTGTCCTGCTCCGAAGACTACGGCAGGCTGTGTGGAGGCTGAATGTCGCTTAGAGGGGTCTCCAGCACAGCGCGCCGTCAGACTGTTTGCCAGGAAGCTTTTGCCTTCCTGAGAAGGACTTCGAAGTAGGACAACTCAGCCTCCAGCTCCCTGATTTTCTTTCTCTTTCTGTCTCCCTTCCCCCTCTGCCCCAAACGCAAGCTTATGCTCTGTTACAAAGTAGCATCTTTACCCGGTGACCCGGCTTGCACCCTCACCGTGCCCTGTGCTTAATGGGAAGGGTTGGGCTTAGTGGGTACTGTTGTGCGCTCAGGATCCCTCCCCCCAGAAGCCCCACGCCCTCGCCACGCACGACAGGACCCTCTCCTCTCCATCAGGTTCCACACTCTTCCACCAGACTCGCATCTGCTGGTTCCAAAGCCCAGCTCATCCTCCATGCGCTCACGTGTTTCCTCTTGGGCCGCCTCTGTCCACGCCCTGGACCAAGGTCGGCTGCGCCTGTCCCTGTCTTTTGGGTTGAGGTATCAGCGTGAACCGTTTGATGAGGCTCCAGAGACAACACACAGCTCTGAAAATCTCCTACACACACTGCAAAGGAACGACACCTAGACGTTCCCAGTTCAGCTTTCCCGCGCCGCTCCACTTTGTAATTACCTGACACAATGTGATATGGGGGTGTCCATTGTTCCCCGGCTTGTTATTACGGAGTGTTCATTATGACAGTGGTGGAATTTAAAATTACACATTTTTAAGTCCTTAAGAGATAGAATGAATTCGGTGTGGGGGTATGAGTAAGCTTTTCATTAAAATCTCAGTTCGGCCTATCAAGTGGGGTTCATTCTGAGTGTTGCCTTGCCTAATTTGCATTTTAGCATGGTTTTGTCTCTTTAAGCATAGAATTACAGATATCTGGGAGCGTACTCTGCAGGGCTGAACAACCCTATGAGGCCTGTTTTTGCATTTTAGCATAATGTGTTTCGTACAAATATTTGGGAGGGTACCCTGGAAAGCATCTTCTCTTTCGTGTGCTGGGGGTGCGAGGGAAAGTACCTGTGTACCCGAAGCCATGCAGAAGGCCTGTGGGAACTTCTAAAAGCCAGCTTTTGCCTTTTAGGGGTCATAGTGAAAAGCCAGGGGGTCGTGTCAAGGATTTAAGAAAAGGGGTAGATGAAAACCAAGGAGATGTGCATCCAGCTTCAGAGCCCCAAGTCCTCTGGCTGGGTCATATGTATTTGCAGAAGACGTTGGTAAACCTCCAGCGACCCAGTAGTTAAGGAGGCTGAGAGAAGCCCGGACTCCTCCCCATCACTAAGGAATGTGATCCTTATATATGGTTACACCATTCATAGTATGTATGGTTACACTATATATAGAGGGTGTCTCCATCATCCTATTGTTGGTAGGCTTGTTTTTTTCTGTTCTGTCCTCTTGGTGTTTAGCTAAAAAAAAAAAAAAAAAAAAAAAAAAAAAGTGGTAGGAAAACTTTTTCCCCCTTACTTTGTAAAACTACAGACTCATGTTGTAAAATAAACTATGCAATAAGAAGCCTTTGTCTCTTGGAAACATTTACATCTTCTCTGTTTCCTTTGGGGCCAGAGCTGTCACAATTGACTCACTGTTGTTCAGCTGATATCAAGTAACAAGTTGTATACCCCCCTGTCTTAGATACAGTTTCACAAGTTAAGAAACAAATAAACAGAAAAGGTAAACTATAGCACAGATTTATATTTAGAAACAGCTGCACTTCTTTCAAAGGGAGTAACTTTAAAGAAACAGCCCAGGAGTCTAATGAAAATAGTGACATTGATCAGCCACCTGTGCCTTCCTGCCCTCTACAAGACTGAGGTAAAACGATTGGACCAGAACCCATGAAGTAGATCTTTACTGACATTGGAAACTCAGAAAGTATATCTGAGAAAAAAACGTTAACCTGACCTGAACTTTGGAATTGCAATTGCTACATGTTCTTGAATCTGTGCTTTCCCAAATGTACCATAGAAGGCAGCTAGTTACACCAAGAGTTGATGCTTTATGCACTTAGAATCTTGAGTCAGATCATGGTCCCTGGATACTTTGTAAACGTGTAACTCTGGGTAGAAACAATAACATAAATATGTTTTTGAAGACTCCTTCCTTCCTCCACCCGACACACAATGCCCAACCTCCTGGTATACAATTAGTCTTCATTTCTCTCCCTCATTAGCCCTGCCAATCACCAAGATAGGCACAGGGCCAAGCTTTTGTATATTCCTCAGTTACCTTTTTGAGTTCTCCCTTCTTTAGAGTTCTTCTTGATCTTAATCTGGGCCTGCTTCACCTGGAAAAAAACATCAGAGAGCAATGGGAAGACCCCAGAGTGGTCTTCTATGGATGTATTGGCTATCACCCAGAATTGATTAATGTAGCCTAAAACCATCTTGAAAGGTTTTTCTGTGTAGTATTTGAAATGAGTGTTCATCTTGAACAAGTTCTGTGCTCTAGCTAAAGGTGAGGATTAAAATATAATTATAATGTTGAACACATGATAGGAATTGTCTCACTTAATATTCATAACATCCCGTGAAGCTTCTTTAGTTATCTCCAGATCACATAAGAAAGCTGAATCTTATGCAAGTTGCTAAGAATTACTGAAATGTGGACTTATAACTTCTTTCCAATTCCATCTCTGGAGTTTTTAAGTTTATGCTAATCTGATTTGGTAAATTCCTGTAACAATCTACATTTTACCTTATCTAAGGCTCATATTTTCACAGATTAAAATAACATCTTTACCTTGAATTCTTACTTCTTTAAGTGGTATCCATTTCTTGCCAATGGTACATAATCTAACTAACATATTCACCAATCAACAGGGCATTAGATTTCCTTGAGTTAGGCAGAAGCAACCATTCTTAGGAAAATCCCAGAGGCTTAAAACAACAAAAATGTCCAACAAAGTCAGCTAAGGATCATTATGGATCTCTTTAGCACTTATCCTCTATGTGATGGCTTGGGATGTACTTCACATATGCACAGTCACTGTAGGGAAGATGGAGGTTTGGGGACATATATATTGCCTAGAGTCAGTCCTAGAGATCTGACCAACCCATAGGGAAGCTAGGCAGTATAAACCTTCCAAGTCCTGCACAGGATAGGAGAAATGGAGACGAACATTTAGTCTTGGCATCACAAACACGTCTTCAGTTCATTGAAACGTGGTTGTTAGGGTCTGCCAGAATAAACATCAAGACCAAATGTCTGATGACTGGTCTTTTTAATATAAATATATTTCAGAATTCAAGATTGTGTTTAACTGAAAAGATCAAAATTCTAGAGTGAAATTCAAGAATAGATTCTAGAAACGGCACAGTTCTAGTTGGTGTGTGGCTTTACCCATGCAAGAGGCACTCTTGGGTATCTGTGACCCCCTGAAATCACGCAGAAACTCTGCCCTGGGCCTCCTTTGCATCTGTTTCTTCATGGGTTTTGTTGAAGTGGTTGTTTGCCTTTTTGCTTTTGTTTCGTTTTTCTTGAGAGTGGGTTCCTGTCTAGGTTTATTATTTTACTCATTAACTCAATAAACAAATGTTATTTCCTGCACTGTTCTGAGTTCCTGGCACCAGCACACGCCTCACAATGTTTGGTTCTTCGTTTTGTTGTTCATTTCTTTTGTGACAATCTTGCTTTGTAGCCTAGGCAAGCCTTAGACTTAAGATTCTCCTTCCTCAGCATCACTGGGGCTAGGTTTATAGTGTGTGACATCATGCCCCATCCTCACAAACTTTAGAGTCTGAAAGAAAACCAGCAACCAAATAACAAAGCGAATGATGTTATTTTATTGGCTGGTTGGTGAATTAGTTACTTTTAATAATTTATTTAATTTTATTTTTATATGCATTGCCATGAGGGTATCAGATCCCCTGGAACTGGAGTTACAGATACTTGTGAGCTGCCATGTGGGTGCTGGGAATTGAACGTGGATCCTGTGGAAAAAGCAGCCAGTGCTCTTAATCAATGAGCCATCTCTCCAGCCCAGTTTTTTGTTTGTTTGGTTGGTTTGTTTTGGTTTTTTGGTTTTGTTTTGGTTTGTTTTTCAGATCAGTTATTTTTGAGACAGGATTTTTTACCCTCATTTTGGTAGCTCATCTAAATTTTCCTCTAATCTGTAGCAATCCTCCTACATCTGCCTCTTAGGTGCAAAGTGTAGTGGTTGTAAGTCAACTTTAAAACACAAAAGCCTCTGTGTGGAAAGTCTGGACTTGTATCAGGAAAAAATGAGAAGGACCTGTCCATGCACAGAGCCTGGACTCCAAAGGAAAGTGCTGGAGTAAGGATTTTAGAGGAGCTGAAGGACAGGTGCTCAGCAGGGGTGGAGCCAGGTGGAGGAGAGTGCTTCAGAGGTGGGAGAGAGCAACCCATACAAGATTGTAGTGAGGCTGCAGAGCATGGTAAAAGAAGGAGATTTGAAAGGCAGGGTGGCTGGACAGATGTCCAGTGCAAAGGCATTCCGCCGTGCCTGGGAAGACCAGATTCCTTCCACTTCTGTTTTGTGTCTGTAGCACAACTGGCCATAAGCTTAGCCACCAAACACCAAGAGAGCCCAAATGGTCACAGCCTTGAGTGGGGACCCTCCTCCTGCTGCTGCAGGAGCACTGCATATCCTTGGCCACTCCAAGTGAAGGCCACCCTCTAGCCAGAAGAGACAGGATGGGCTTCCCTTCTTCACTGGTGTGTAAGAAGTTACCTGTCTCAGATCAGCTTTGTGCAAACGTGATGTACTTTACAGTAGAACAAGGGGCCTCATCTCTCTGGCAGGGGAGGGGCCTCAAATACATCATTCTAGTTTACTGATCAGTTCTTCATTTGTGAAACGCACATTGTAATTGATATTTCAAAATAGTGCTGTGATGACCACAAACTGTGCATTTCAGTAACTTGGAAGTAACCCACAGCTTTCTGTATACAAAACTGTGTAATTTGCTCTTCTAAAGGCTATTACTATTTCCCTAAGGCCTCTGGTTTATCTGTACATACTAATACTGTTATATGACAACCAAAAGAAACTGACACATGGGGAACAATTGTCTATGTAATAAAAGACATCCTTCATTTCCAAATTAATGCATAATAGTGTCCCTCTGGATACTAACTTGTTAAAGCATATTAATTTTAATTTGCAAAGATGAGAATTTCAGATATACCTTTGAGAATATTATAGTTGTACCCATCTGAGACAAGCATGACAGAACCTATAAACTCAAGGACAAAGTGATTTGGAGTTATAATTTTTAATTCTTATTCATCAAAGCGGGAATCAAAGTACTTATTTACTCCAAATGTCTCTGTGCAAAAAAAATTAAAAAAATAAAAATAAAAAATAAAGATAGTTAATCTCAGCCATCGAAGCACACAGCTGAATGTGTGGCTTTCTGTGTAGTAGGCACAGGGATACAAGTGAAGACCACCCAAACGAGAACAAAGGCTATTTATTTAGAGCAAGGGAGTCAGCCACCATCACTTGGACTTGGCAGAGAGTCAAAGGCAGGCATGGGAGTGGGAAGGCTTCATAGTGGGAAGAGGAAAAAAAAGAGAAAGAAAGGCTCCAGGTGTGCTCTGATTGAAGGCTGCTCCCAGGGGAAGGCTGCAGGCAAGCTAACTGAAGAACTGGCTGAGTGGAAGCAAGGGATAGTATAGGATCACTTTAGAGAGCATATTTGGCCTGTCCTGGTTTGCTATGAGCTAGAAGGGGATTGGTTAGGAACTGGAAAGCTGCCAGGCATTGACCAAGTCTGAACCATTCTGCTAGCAGCCAGAGATAGTGGCTTGGCTGCGCTGGCTTTTGCTGCAGCCTGTCAGTATGAGTCCTATCGCCATATGTGGGCTGGCCATTGTCCATTTGTCAATCTCTCGCATCATTAAGTAGAAAATAAAGTAAGTTTGGAAATCAACGAGAAACTAGATCAAAGGCTAGGTGGGAGGCAGCTCCCATCTGTGGTGAACCAACGTTTTGCTATGTCGGGAAGTGTTTTGTTTGTCTCTGCTATGTTTTTCTATCCCATGTATCCTTTCATTCAAATCAGGCTTTGGCATCTATGGCTTTGGGAGAAGGCTATTATTCAGGAAAGCCACAGATAAAATGATTTGCATATGACTTTCGAGGTTTTTGATTGGTTGGTTAGGGGCTTTTGTGGGAGAGGGGAGTTAGGGGGAGATGAGACAGGGTTTCTCTGATTAGCCTTGGCAGTCTTGGGACATCCCCTGTAGATCAGGCTGGCCTCGAACTCACTGAGATCTGCCTATCTTTGCCTCACAAGTGTTGGGATTAAAAGTGTGTGCCACCACTGCTAAGCGACTTTAAAATTTTAAAATGGGCTTGTGAAATCTAAAGTAATAGCAGTAGTTAGGAGAAAAAAACCTATTTTTGTTTAAGTCTGAAACCCTGGATTTTGAGTATCAGGACTCAGTGGTATAAAGAATTTTGACTATAAAGTCTGTGTGAAATTGACATTTACAAAAAAGAGAAACCAAGGCATGGTTAGGGCATATAGTGGTTTGAGTGTGCTTGGCCTAGGGAGTGGCACTATTAGGAGGTGTGGCCTTGTTGGAGGAAGAATGTTACCTTTTTTTGTTTTGTTTTGTTTTTTTGTTTTTTGTTTTTTCGAGACAGGGTTTCTCTGTATAGCCCTGGCTGTCCTGGAACTCACTTTGTAGACCAGGCTGGCCTCGAACTCAGAAATCCGCTTGACTCTGCCTCCCAAGTGCTGGGATTAAAGGCGTGCGCCACCACGCCCAGCTAGTATGTCACTTTTAACATAGAGTTTGAGACCCTCCTTCTAGCTGCCTGGAAGCCAGTCTTCTCCTGGATGTCTTCAGATCAAGATGTAGAACTCTCAGCTCCTTCCCCAGCACCATGTCTGCCTGCACACTGCTGAGCTTCCTACTATAGTGATAATGGACTAAACTTCTGAACCTGTAAGCCAGTCCCCATTAAATGTTTGTCTTTACAAGAGTTGTGTTGTTCATGTTGTCTCTTCACAGCAATGGTAACCCTAAGACACAAGGGGACTTTTTCCAATTCAGAAAGAGATCACAGCTCCCTGTGTTTGAGAAAAAGCAGTAGTAAATGAGAAATGGAGCACAGATACTGGAGAGATTGTCACTGGGCATTCCTAGCTGGGTCCCAGCGCATGAGCAAGAGGGAGAGAGCACATGAAACAGTTGCCAAGTCTAAAGGACTCTGAAGGTAGGAGAAAAGGAACAGATGTGGCTCACACCTTCCTTTCAAGATGGAGCCCACAACAGAAGCTAGCCATAGAGAATGCACCAGCCCAACATGGTCCAGGCAGGCACATGGTGATATAAGGAGCCTGGCCAGAAGGTCCTGGGTGACTATAAGTCCTCGCCATCCACCGTGTTTTATGTGTGACTGAGAATGGGACAAGCATGATTCTGAGACAAGATAGAATTGCTGTAATCTGTACCCACAGCATCTAGAGATTCAGAGAATTCTCGCATCTCAGTGTATGACATGTCACGGCTAAGGAGCAAATACACCTCCTCTCCAGACCAGGTCCAGACCAGCCTGGGGAGGAAAGCGCGAAGGTGCGAGCAAGGCCCACGTCCCTGAGGCTGCCTGGAGACTTCACTTCCACCTCCTCATGTCAGCAATAGAAAATAGATTGACTCTGATTATAAAAAACAAAAAGATGCTATTTAGCAAATGCTTTGTGGGTTTTACATCAATGTGGCTTGTGTGTTTGTTTACGACTCAAATTTGCTTTTTTCAGTTTGAAAAATAGAGTTTTCCATCTCCTTAAGTAAATTTGCAGGGCATTATTTGCCTCATTGTTTTCTATATAAATAGAAATGAAAATAGCTTATGGCTCCAAAAAATATCATAAGACCCATTGAAACACAAAATATTGTTAATCAAAAGTTAATTGAGATTTTATGGATCTGTTACAAGTCTAAGAAAAGCATATTCCTTAACACATAATATTTGTGCTATCTCAAAGGACAATCCTGTCCATTAAAAGGTGACTGAAAATGCCAACATACGTGGTACTATATGCCCAGTCAGTGGCAGATGGATGAGTGTTTGAAGCCAGCCTGGTCTAAAGAGATCCGTTCTAAGAAAAGAAAAGAAGAGAAGAGAAGAGAAGAGAAGAGAAGAGAAGAGAAGAGAAGAGAAGAGAAGAGAAGAGAAGACAAGAGAGAGGGAGGGAGGGAGGGAGGGAGGAAGGAAGGAAGGAAGGAAGGAAGGAAGGAAGGAAGAGGGAAGGAGGGGGAGAGAGAGACAGAGAGAGAAGAGAAGAGAAGAAAAGAGAAGAGAAGAGAAGAGAAGAGAAGAGAAGAGAAGAGAAGAGAAGAGAAGAGAAGAGAAGAGAAGAGAAAAGGAAAGAAAAAAGCTAAGGCAAAGCTTGGCATTAGGGGCGTGGCTCGGTGGTTAAGAGAGCGGAGCTAAAGGGGTCTGCAACCCTATAGGTGAAACAACAATATGAAGTACCCAGTACCCCGGAGCTCGTGTTTCTAGCTGCACATGTATCAGAAGATGGCCTAGTCGGCCATCATTGGGAAGAGAGGCCCCTTGGTCTTGCAAACTTTATATGCCTCAGTACGGGGGAATGCCAGGGCCAAGAAGTGGAGTGGGTGGGTAGGGAAGTGGGGGTGGGGGGCTGGGGGACTTTTGGGATAGCATTTGAAATGTAAATGAAGAAAATACCTAATTTAAAAAAATAAATTAAAAAACTAAAAAGAGAGAGAGAGAGAGAGAGAGAGAGAGAGAGAGAGAGAGAGAATGTTGCACCAGGCGGTGGTGGCACATGCCTTTAATCCCAGCACTTGGGAGGCAGAGGCAGGCAGATTTCTGAGTTCAAGGCCAGCCTGGTCTACAGAGTGAGTTCCAAGACAGCCAGGGCTACACAGTGAAACCCTGTCTCAAAACAAACAAACAAAAACAACAACAACAAAAACAAAAAAAGAGAGCATGTTGCTTTTCAGAGGACCCAAGCTTCGTTCTCAGCACCCGCATCTAGAAGCTCACCACTGGCTCCAAGAAGATCCAATTCATACACACATACACATAATGAAAAATAATAAAGTTAAACCTTTTAACAATAAATATCATAAGACTAATTTATGCACAAAACATTGTTAACTAATCAAAAGGTTTAAAGTTCTGGTAAATATAAATATCACCTTAGTATCTCAATTCTCTTTAAGTTCCTTTGCTTCCCTGATGCCATTCATTGATAAAATAAAACCTCCTCACTCTTGCTCCTTCCCTGCCTTCCTGTTTGATTTTGAGATAGAGTCTTGCTATGTCGCAGCTCCCCAAGCCTAGATCTGTTACTATGTAGCCTGTCTTAGTTAGGGTTTCCATTACTATGAAGAGACACCATGACCAAGACATCTCTTAAAAGGACAACATTTAATTGGGGCTGGCTTACAGTTTCTGAGGTTCAGTCCATTATCATCATGTTGGGAAACATGGCAGCAGGCAGGCAGACATGGTACTGGAGAAGTTGAATTCTACATCTTGATTCAAAGGCAGCCAGGCTGTCTTCTGCAGGCAGCCAGGAAGAGGGTCTCTATTCTGCACTGGGTAGACCTTGGACATAGGACCTCAAAGCCTACTTCCATGGTGACTCACTTCCTTCAACAAGGCCACACTTCCTCCAACAAGGCCACACCTCCTAATGGTGCCACTTCCCATTGGCCAAGCATATTTAAACCAACATATCCCCTAAGTTACTCTTGAATTCTGGAGTTCTCCCACCTCAGCCTTCTGAGTTCTGAGGTAAAGATATGAACCAATTTTTAAAAGCCTTAAAAATGTTTACTTATAGGCTGGAGGGATGGCTCAGCAGTTAAAAACACTGGCTACTCTTCCAGAGGTCCTGAGTTGATTCCCAGCAACCACACGGTGCCTCACAACCATCTATAATGAGATCTGATGCCCTCTACCAGCGTGCAGGTGTACATGCAGATAGAGTACTCATATGCATAAAATAAATCTTTTTTTAAAAAAGGTTTACTTACTTCACACCATCGGGGGAAAAAAAGGAGATCTGAACAAATTCTGTCTTGCTGACTCCTCAAGAGATGAAGCAGTTTGACCCATACCACACTGCTGCTCTTCCATGCGCAGACATTTTAACACTTTTGGGGTGGAAATCAAGCTCATGGATGTGTTAAATAATTATAATTTCATCTTCATTCTAATTTTTGCATGGTTGTTATGGAAACTAAATTATCCACAACAAAATACTCAACACTTCAGAAGTAACATACTTTATTTTAATATTTTCCAATCAAACATGGTGTTCAGTAAACAGTTACAAAGAACAGAGATCTGATTTGACCTACCTCCTCTGAGAAATATTCTGTGTAGCAAGAAACACTTTTCTACCACATAAGATTTGTCTTCAGTGTGCTCTTGGGCCATATGTTGCCTTTTATTATACCCTAGAGGGAAAATGTTGAACGGAAATGACTTCCAAGTTTTAAGTATAAGACTATGTTATACATTTCTGTAGAAAAAAAAAGCCTAAATAGATAAGTTAAAGATTCAATAGCTATCTTGGGATAGCAACTGTATGATTGTTGTTGTTTAATTACATAAGAGCTACTAAATTCATATATCAGATGTTAAGGAAGAATTCTTGCCTCAATTTTTTTTTTAAGTCAGAGTCTCACTTTATAGTTCTGGATGGCCTGGAACTCACAGAGATCTTACCTGTCAAGCCTTTTCACAGGCCTAAGAAGTCTAATGGCTAATGATTTATAGTACTCTGGAATAACTATGGTTGGCAGCAATTATCTATTTGAACAGTTCAAATACCTATTGGAGAGAATATTGATTATCCCCAATGCAAAAATTGATAAATATGAAATGATGAGCATATGAGTTAATAGATATGCCATTTTGTAGTCTGCCTATTAAACACTGTATACATATATTGAAATGTCAGACTGAACCCCATAAATATGTGTTAATTAAAATGTAACATTTTAAGCTGGGTGTGGTGGAACATGCCTTTAATCTCAGTATGCAGAAGGCAAGGATAGGCAGAGGCCAACCTGGTCTACAGAGCAAGTTCCAAGCAAGCCAGGGCTACAGACACAGTGAGAAGCTCTAGCTCTCTCTCTCTCTCTCTCTCTCTCTCTCTCTCTCTCTCTCTCTCTCTCTCTCTCTGTGTGTGTGTGTGTGTGTGTGTGTGTGTGTGTGTGTGTGTGTGTGTGTTTCTGTTTTCCTGTCTGGCTGACTGTCTCTGTCTTTGTGGCTGTCTCTGTGGCTGTCTCTCTCTCTCTTTCTCTCTCTCTCTCTGTATGTCTGTGTCTTTTTCTGTCTTTCTCTGTCTCAATATATGTGTGTGTTATATAATTTTAATTTAAAAAGGAATATATGTGTACATATATGTACACAGACAGGTACATATATTTATTTTAATGGGAAGGGAGTGGGAACTCAGGAGATTGGAGAGCAGGTCGAGGGGCTCAGGAGGCCAGGCCACAGGAAGACTTCATCTAAGCCTTAATTCTGCAGCTCCCTAGGAACCTGCACAACACACTCCTCCATCTCACAAGCTGCCTTAAATGTTCTCTTTCCATCTTAAGGGGCAAGACTCAGGAGAAGTCAAACCATGAAAGAATCCATTCCATGTGCCACAATGTGAGGAGAGTGAGACTGAAATCAGTTGGCTTCTAGAATGGAAAGGAGGGTTTCAAGATTCAAACTAGACCAGACCCAATGAGAAGTGGCCCCCAAAGATCATGACAATGTCATCCCTGTGGCCACTTTGTAGCAAATCATTCCATTAAAGAAGGAGATGTGGGTCTGTGGAATAATTCTTCAAAGTCAGGCAAAGGTTAAATTATGCAAACATTAAATATTGCAAATCAAAACCTTACTGACCTAGAAATTCATACTAATAGATATATTTGCAACCTCTAAATGCAAACTTTAAAAGGCAAATTGGGTAACCCATATGCTAAGCATCAATTAATTAGGATGCTTAAGAAGTGAAATGCTCTTATTAGCCTAAGTTTCTGACTGGCGGTGATTAAGCGCTTAAAAAGACACACAGACTCATATATTTCAGTTCTTACCACTGAAATTCCTAATCACATATTTGAATTGTGGGAATGTTTTGCAGTGCTTCAGAATTGTTAATGCCACTGTGTGGAACTGTAAAGTGCAGCAGGTGTGGGCTGGTCTAAATGTGCCCAGGTCCCAGGGTGTATGCTCACTTATGTGCTCATTTATAAATTTTAACTACACTTCTGGTAGAAGCTTCTCTTTGGTCTTTCACTGTGTAAACAGCAGATAAAGTGGTGGATTTATTTCATTTAAACATGCATTTGATGGACATTCATTGAGATGTATAGACTTTGGGACTGATTAATTTGGGTATGTGATTTTTTTATTTGAAAGTTTTTTTTAATAATAGAGCTTTAATTAAAACAAAACAAAATAAAGCCAGACATGGTGGTACAGGCTTTAAATCCCAGCCCTTGGGAGGCAGAGGCAAGCATGTTTGTGTGACTTTGAAGCCAACCTGGTCTACATAGTGAGTTCTGGTACACACAGGGCTATGTAGAGAGACCTGTATAGAAATAAAATAAAACAAACTAAAGAAAAATAAAAACAAGCATTGTTCTGAGAGCCTACTAAACACAAGCACATTAGTAAGCACTATGGAAATAAAAATAATAAATGTGTTTTAATAATACTTTAAAATGTATTCTTTGAAATTCACACACACATGTATATGTATATATAAATATATTTTGAGCATGTCAACCCTTATTCTTTCCTTCAACACACCCTAGGTCTTCCCATTAAATCTTCTTCCTATTTGTGTGTGTGTGTGCTCAATTTTAAAATTTTTTTCCTTAATTTATTTACTCACTGTCTTAGGGTTTCTCTGCTGTGAACAGACCCCATGACCAAGGCAAGTCTTATAAGGACAGCATTTAATTGGGGGAGCTTACAAGTTCAAAGGTTCAGTCCAAGACATGGCAGCATCCAGGCAGGCATTGTACAGGAGGAGCTGAGAGTTCTACATCTTGTTCCGAAAGCAAACAGAATATTGACGGCCAGGCTACTAAGAAGATGGTGTTAAACCCCACGCCCACAGTGACACACCTAATCCCATAAGGCCACACCTCCTAATGGTGCCACTCCCTGAACCAAACCAATGCAAACCATCACACTCACTTTATATCCAGATTGCAGATCGTCATAGTTCCCCTCCCTCCTCTCCTCCCAATCCCACCCTTACATTCCTTCCACCACATTCCCCCTTCCTCTTCTCCTTTGAGAAGGGAAGTCCTCCCCCAACTCCCCATGGGTACCAACCTGCCTGAGCACATCAAGTTACAGCAGGACTAAATGCAACCTCTCCCACTGAGACCAGACAAAGCAGCCCAGCTAGGGGAAAGGGATTCAAAAGGAGGCAACAGAGTGAGACTCAGCCCCCTTCATCCCCTCCACTTGTTAGGGGACCCACATAGGGATCATGTTGCACACCTGCTACATATGTGGGGGGCAGGGGAGGCAAGGTTCAGTCATGCATGTTCTTTGGTTTGTGGTTCAGTTTCTGTGAGCCCCCATGGGCCCAGACCATCTTGTGGTGTCCTTGACCCCTCCAGCTCCCTCCTTCTCCCAAGTCTTCCTCAGAAGTCCCTGAGCTCTGCCTAATGTTTGGCTGTGGACCTCCGCCTCTGCTTCCATCAGATGCTGAATAAAACCTCTCAGAGAACAGTTATACTAGACTCCTGTCTGCAAGCATAGCAGATAATCATTAATAGTGTCAGGGTTGGGCTCTCTCCCATGCTGTAGGTTTCAAGTTGGGCCAATCATTGGTTGGCCATCCCCTAATCTCTATCCCTGCACATCTTTTAGGCAGGACAAATTTTGGGTTGAAGTTTTTGTGGATGAGTTGGGGTTCCCCTCCCTCCACTGGAAGTGCCTCATTTATACAAGAGGTGGCCATCAGCCTCTATATTCCCTGCTGCTAGGAGTCTCAACTAGGGACACCCCTACAGACTCCCAGGAGCCTCCTACATCTCAGGTCTCCAGCTCATCCCAGAGATGCCCTCCCCCCATCGATCTCTCTTCTCTCTCCCAGCCCTCTCAACCACCCCCTCTCCACACACCCGGAATTCTCCCTGTTCCCCTTTCTACCCCTTCTGCTGCCCATTTCCCTCCCTCTACCTCCAATGTCTATTTTATTCCCCCTTCTGTGTGAAATTCAAGCATTCTCCCTTGGGCCCTCCTTGTTACTTAGGATTTTTGGGTCTGTGGATTATAGCATGGTTATCCTGTATTTTATGGTTAATATCCACTTACAAATGAGCACATACTATGAGCATCTTTCTGGGTCTGTGTTACCTCACTCAGGATGTTATTTTCTAGCTTCATCCATTTGCCTGAAAATTTCATAATGTCTTTGTTTTTAATGGCTAAATAGTATTTCATCATGTAAAATGTACCACATTTTCTGATTCCATTCTTCAGTTCAGGGACATCTAGGTTGCTTCCAGTCTGATTAGATTCTGAAAAAGCAGTTGAAAAAATCCAGCATTTCTTCATGATAAAAATCTTGGAGAGATTGGGGATAAAAGGTGCATACCTAAACCCTAAAAGGGTTTATACACAAGCAAGCCAGTTGCCAACATCAAATTACATGGAGAGAAACTTAAAACAATTCCACTAATATCAGGAACAAGACAAGGCTGCCCACTCTCTCCGTATCTATTCGATATGGTACTTGAAGTTCTAGCCAGAGCAGTAAGTCAACTAAAGGAGGTCAAGGGGATACAAATTGGAAAGGAAGAAGTCAAGGTATTACTATTTTCAGATGATACTATAGTATATATAAGTGACCCCAAAAATTCTACCAGGGAACCCCTACAGCTGATAAACACCTTCAGAAAAGTGTCTGGTTACAAAATTAACTCAAAAAACTTAGTAGTCCTCTTTTTAACAAATGATAAACGGGCTGAGAAAGAAATTAGGGAAACGACACCCTTCACAATAGCCATAAATAATATAAAATATCCTGGTGTAACTCTAACCAAGTGAAAGACCTATATGACAAGAACTTCAAATCTCTGAAGAAGGAAATAGAAAATATCAGAAGATGGAAAAATTTTGCACGTTTGTGAATCTGTAGAATTAACATAGTAAAATGGCCATCTTACCAAAAGCAATCTACATGTTCATGCAATTTCCATCAAAACTGCAACACAATTCTTTACAAATCTTGAAAGAACAATTCTCAACTTCATATGGAAAAAAAAACTAGGATAACTAAAACAATGTTGTACAATAAAAGACCTTCTGAAGGTATCACCATCCCTGATTTCAAGCTGACTACAGAGAAATAATAATAAAAACTGCATGGTATTGGCATAAAAAAATAGACAGGTTGGTGAATGGAATAGAATTGAAGATGCAGAAATAAACCCACACACTTACAGACACTTGATTCTTGACAAAGAAGCCAAAAACACACAATGGAAAAGAAAGCTTCTTTAGAAAATTGTGCTGGTCTAACTCGATGTCTGCATGTAGAAGAATGCAAATAGATCCATATTATTACCCTGCAGAAAACTCAAGTCCAAGTAGGAAAAAAAAAAACAACATAAAATCAGATACATTAAATCTAATAGAAGAGAAGATAGGAATAGGAATAGCCTTGAATGCATTGTTACAGGAGACAACTTCCTGAACAGAACACCAACAGTTCAGGCACTAAGATCAACAATCAATAAATGGGGCTTCAAAAACCAAAAAGCTTCTATAAGGCAAAGGACAACATCAATAGGACAAATCAGCAGCCTACAAGATGGGAAAAGATCTTTGCCAACCTTCCATCTGACAGAGAGCTAATATCCAAAATATATTTTTAAAAAACTCAAGAAATTCGACACCAACAAAGCAAATAACCCAGTGGGAAAATGGGGTGCAGAGCTAGACAGAGAATTTTCAACAGAGAAGTCTCTAATGACCAAGAAGCACTTGAAGAAATGTTCAACATCCTTACTCATCAGGGAAATGCAAGTCAAAATGACTCTGAGATTCCATTTTACACTGGTCAGAATGGCTAAGATCAAAAAATTCATGTGACAGAACATTCTGGTGAGGATGTGGAGCAAGGGGAACATTCCTCCATTGTTGGTGGGAGTGCAAACTTACATAACCACTTTGGAAATCAACTGGGTGGTTTCTCAGAAAACTGGGAATAGTTCTACCTCAAGATCCAGATAGACCATTCCTGGGCATACATCCAAATGATGCTCCACAGGGACACTTTCTTCCTCTTATTTGTAACCTATTGAGTCCAGTTAGTGTTGTCTATATGCACACAGGCATAGGTTCATACACTACATTTGTATAAGTAACTTTTACTCACCAGATACTGAGATGAGGTGAGAGGCATACCCAAGTTTTACAAATACATGGCTTAGGCTGAGCCCAGTGTTTCCATTTCTGTTCTGATTATTCATAGGCCTAACTCTAGAAGCTTCTAGCCTCTGTATCTGCTTACCTGGGCCTAAAATGTTTTCAACCTCTGAGACTTACTGTTGAATAAGCTTACCCTTTCTGGTTGTTTCTGAACTCTGGCTGGATGGTTCTGGCTCAAACTCTTCTCCAAACTGACTGATTCAATCTGACTTCTCTCAGCTTCTCACTGAAATGCTCTGCTTGGCCTCAAACTAAGTCTAGCCATTTGTTCTAATCTTCTGGCTCCTTCTTATTCTTTCCCTCCAACTGCCTTTGCTGACCTGCACTGCTTGAACTGCACAAACTAAACGGAACTCACAGCAAACTAAACTGAACTCAACTGCACTGCATGAACTGCTCTGAACTGAACTCCACTGAATTGTCTAAACTCAACTGCACTGCACTCATTGAACTATCGCCCCCTCCTGACTCACTCTGCGCTGCTCTTAAGTAGCCTGTGTCTCCTGGCTGTTCTCATGAGAATGGAGCAGAGCCTATCTCTGACTCATTCTGTCAAATCTTTTGTCATTTTGTCTGTCCTTCAATTAGATGTCACTTGCAAACATGGGTGTCCGCTTCTACAAACTAATTTTACCTTCATTATTTTGGATGAAAGGCATGTACTGAGTGTGTGTCTGTATTCCAGCCAAAGGTATTGAAGTGTCCATTCCAGCTGGATCACACAGACCTAGGTCCTTGGATATGACACCTTGTCAGAGCAACCATGCTACTGGATTAAAATTCCTTTATACATAATGGCCACCCTTGTAAACAAAAGTGGCTGTCCATCTCAGCAGCCCTCACCTGCCAGCAGTTTCTCAGTAAGGCATAGGTCCTTGAGCTTCTCCCCACTCCACTCTGTAATGTTTAGTCGGCCTGCTAAAGTATGATGCACATTTTAAAAAGCAGAAGGCTGATTCTGAGTCACAGATAGAAGTGATGACCATCTGAGTGGAACCTAGACACAAAATGAGTAGGGCATTGTCAGATGAGGAAGAATAAAAGGAGGATTTTAGACAGAAGGAACAGATATACAAAGGTGTCAGATTTGACTATGCACAGAGTTAAGGGAAACAAAATCATTCAGTGTGCCAGTGGTGAATGTGTCAAAGGGAGTCCATGGGTAAGATAAGAGCAGATTGGTAGTGTAGTGACTTCATGTTAACAGGCTGTGGACATGTTAGTCCTGGAACTTCTTGAAGCCAGTGAATATTAAAATAGCATAGTGAGAAGTAGGTGTAATTCAGTGGTAGAGCAATTACCTAGCATCAAGGGAGTCCTGGTTTGATCCCAAGCACTACAAAAGTAAACAAACAAAGTAAAATAAAATACAGAATTAATACGATCACATATACAGGCTTAATCCAATAAGATCAACCAGGCAACAAGGAGGAGAAATCAAAAACAAGAAGCTGCATACATGGATGTGCAGCAGTCCCGAAGGCAACAGATGACGTTAGGAGGTAGTGATCAGGAGAGGTTCCCCCTGATAAGTACCTTATTGATAGGATATATAGGAATTATTATCTGTTATTATACTATGGGAACAGCAATGAAATTAATATTTTGGATAATAGAGTTCATTGTGTAACTCATTTTGCAAAGGCAACAACGATTATTACATCTGTATGGCTCATTAACTAAAGGAAATAGTAGAGCCCTGGAAGACCCTCCTCCAGTGGGACAGCCACATACACAGATTGCCTGACTTTACAGGGACCCAGAAAGCAGCTCCATCACCCCAGACTCAATTTCACCCAGTCTAGTCTCCCCTCAAGTCACCTAATCTGCCACCCATCTCCAATCTCTGGCCCAGTGAGCGAAAGACACAACTAACTGCCTAAGTCCAGATACCCAAGTCCATTGGGAAAATATAAGCAATATGGAAAGCCAAGACAGTATGTCTTCCTCCAAAAACATCACTGACCTCTAGTAGTGGTCCCCTAGAAGAAAAAAAAAATAGATGAAATTCAAAATACAAAATTCAAAAGAACAACTCTGCAAATGTTCAAAGAGTTCAAAGAATTTATAGAGAACATAAACAAATACCCAAATGACTTGAGAGAGGTTGGGAATGAACTAATTGAAACAGAAAAAACAAATGAACAAATAAATACATGAAACAGGGGAAACAATGATATGAAAATTTACTTAAATAAGAAGATACAAACACGGGCGTGGTGGCGCATGCCTTTAATCCCAGCACTTGGGAGGCAGAGGCAGGTGGATTTCTGAGTTCGAGGTCAGCCTGGTCTACAGAGTGAGTTCCAGGACAGCCAGGGCTGCACAGAGAAACCATGTCTCAAAAAACCAAAAAGAAGAAGAAGAAGGAGGAGGAGGAGGAGGAGGAGGAGGAGGAGGAGGAGGAGGAGGAGGAGGAGGAGGAGGAGGAGGAGGAGAAGAAGAAGAAGAAGAAGAAGAAGAAGAAGAAGAAGAAGAAGAAGAAGAAGAAGAAGAAGAAGAAGAAGAAGAAGAAGAAGATACAAACACTAAAGAAAAGCCTAACCTAAATTGAAACTGGAAACAAAAATTTCAACAAAGCTCGGTGGAAAGCCACACCAACAGAATGGATCTTCTGGAAGACAGATAAGGTAGAAGAATTAAATTATTCAAATAAAATGATACCTTTTTTTTTAAACTCATGAACATAGCATGCAAGATCTTTAGAGCACCATAAAAGACCATACCTATGAATTATGATTAGGAAAAGTAGAGAGTAATTCCAGGTCAAGACATAGAAAATGCTTTCAATTAAAAAAAAAAAACTTAAAAAAAAAACCTTGAAATTTGAAAAACAGATACCCATACACATACAAGAGGCTTAAAGAATACTAAGTAGATAGAACCATAAAAGAAAACTCCATATGGTATATTATAGTTAAAACTAAAAACACAGAATAGAGAAAGGATACTAAAATCTGCTAGAGAAAAGAGCCAACTCACAAATCACATAACAGCTGTGTATGTGATGGAAAAGGTTAAAGCCAGAACGGCTTGGAAGGATGTACTCCAAGCTCTAGAACACCATAATTTCCAATCTAAAATACTATACCTAGCTAATGCATTCCTTTATACATTAATACTTTATTTCTTTATATATTCCTAAGCCAGCTCTAAAGAGGAAATGAGGAGGAATATTTTGAGCTGAAGAGAAAAATAATCTCCCCCTAGAGGCCACAGGGAAAAATTAAAAACATCGGGGTAGTTAATTTTTAAGACACTGTGTAGTGGTATATGCCTTTAATCCCTGCACATGGGAGGCAGACGCAGGCATCTGTCTATGAGTTCAAAGCCAGCCAGAAGTGAGCCTATGTCTTGAAGAAAAGTCTGAGAAAATGCTAAAAACATTTAAAACTAGAAATCAGTACACATCTTTCAATAATAACTCTGACTATGGGTAGTTCCGACACCCTAATAAAAGGGCACAAAGTGGAAGATTGGATTAGAAAACAAGATCTATCTTTGTGCTGCTTTCCAGAAACACACGTCACCATCAAGGATAGACCACTACCTGTGAGTACAATGATAGAAAAAGATATTCCAAGCAAATGGAACTAGTGCAGAAACAGGCCTTGCTGTTTTAATAATGACAAAGTAGACACAAACCAAAAGTGGTTTGGAGAGATAAAGAAGGCTACTTCATTCTCGTTAAGTAAACAATCCATCAAGATAACATTACAATTTTAAACATACACACATCAAACACAGATATGTCCAGTTTCATAAAACAAAACTAGTAGATGTAAAGCCACAGACTAACCACCACATAGTCATTGAGGGGGACTTCAATACCCCATTCTCGCTAATAAGTAAATTATCCAGACAAAAATATAGTATAGAAGCAATGGTGTAAAATGATACCATAAACCAAACGGACTTAATAAACACTGCAGAACACCCCACCCAGACACTAAAGAAGTCACATTCTTCTCACCAACATGTGGGACAAAAAGAAGGCCTTAACAAGTATCAGAAAGGTGAAATGACATCCTGCATTCTGTCCAAACACAATGGAATAAAGATGGTATCAACAGCAAGAGACAAAAGATACACATTACTGGAGACCAAACAGCACACTATTGAAAGGTAAGTGGGTTGCTGAAAACAAGAAGGGGAAAGTATTTGTAGAATGTGAATGAAAATCCAACATACCAAAATCTATGGAACATAGTGAAGGCTGCCTTAAGAGAAAAGTTTTTAGCACAAAAAAAGCAAATGATTTCTGGAGCTGGAGAGATGACTCAGTAATTAAGTGCACTTTATGATCTTGCAGAGAACCCAGATTTAGTTCCCACGCCCACATGTTGGCTCACAACCATCTGAAAGTCCAGTTCTAGGGGATCCAACGTATCTTCTGACCCCTGAAGCATGGTGCACATATGCACATGTATGCACACATAAACAATAAATATTTTTAAATTTTTGAGAATTTTCAAATTAATAACTCAATAGTGCAACTTAAAACTTTATAAAAATAAGATCAATCCAAAGCTAAAAGCAGTATATGGGAAGTAATAATGAAGGCCAGAGAAGAAATTAATAAAATGCAAACAAATGTTACAAAAAATAAAATTCCTTGTCTTCCTTGTAAAGATAAAGAATATTGACAAATTCCTTATCCGAATTAACCAAAA
Source organism: Mus musculus (assembly GCF_000001635.26). Classification (NCBI taxonomy): domain Eukaryota; kingdom Metazoa; phylum Chordata; class Mammalia; order Rodentia; family Muridae; genus Mus; species Mus musculus. The sequence goes on from NC_000076.6 coordinate 43,196,152, forward strand.
GAAAGAGAGAATACACAAATAAATAAATTTTGAGATAAAAGAGATAATAATAGATACTAATAAAATTCAGAAAACTGTAAGATGTTAACTTTAAGTGTATATTCCAATAATTGGAGAATCTAAACAAAAAGGATGAATTTCTGGATGCATATGACTTATCAAAATTAAATCAAGATAAATTAATAATTTTAAAAAATCTTATTAACCATGTGCTTGAAGCAGTAACAACAATAACATCAACAACAATAATAATAAATTCCCCCAACCAGAAAATATCCTATGACCAGATGTAGATTCACTGTAGAATTCTATCAGTTCTTCAAAGAAGAACAAATACCAATATCACTGAAATTATTTCACAGAAGAGGAAGTGAAGGAATGCTTCCAAATTTTTTATAAAGCCGTTATTAACCTGGTACCCAAACCAGACAAAGACAGAACAAAAAGAGAAAACTACAGAACTTCCTGATGAATAGAGGCACAAAAACCCTGAATAAAATGCTTGCAAACCAAACTCAAGATTATACCAAAAAGGTCATTTACCGCGTGATCAAGTTGACTTCATTTGAGGAATACGGGGATGATTTGGCACATGGGAATCAATAAATACATCTCATCACATAATTAAAAATCACATGGTCATCTCAATAGATGCAGAAAAGGCTTCCAACAAGATCTAACATCCCTTCATAAGTAAAAAGTCACAGAGAAGCTGGGGATGATAAGAGCACATACCAACATAACAAAGGCTGTGTGTCCCAGAAGTACCGCCAGCCTTATACCGTCTCACTATAGTCAGAACGGGCATCATCAGAAATTCAAGTGACAACAAAGACTGGTGGCAGTATAGACTAGTGAAGCAACTTTGGAAATCAATCTAGGGCTTCCACGAAGAACCACACAGTCTGACCCAGGTATGCTGCCCCTGTGTGCATACACAAAAGAATCTATATCTCGCTACAAAGATGGTTGCATGTTCATGCTCTTTCCAGCTCTACCTTCAGTAGCTAGAAAATGGAATCAGTCTATCTGTCCATCAAGTGATGAGTAGATATTGAAAATGTGGTACACATGTACAACACAATTTTATTCAACTATAGAGAAAAATAAAACTGAGGAATTTGCAGGGAAATGGATGAAATTGGAAAACATACTGAGTGAGGTAATCCAGGCCGTGATAAACAAACAGCTCATGTTCTTGTCCATATGTGGATCTGCCTCTCTGATTTGTGTGTTTAAGTTGGAGTACACCCAGAAGTCAGGAAACTGGAATGGGGGAAGGGAGGGAGAAGGGGGAAAAGTTGCCTTGAGGGAATGGGCTCAGTAGCACCTAGGTAAAATGAGGATGGAGATGCAGAATACTGAGGGTAGACAGGCTCAAACAGGGAGAGGGCTTAGGATGTGGGGAAAAGGGCATGGTAAGGAGTCACAGAGCCCACTATCTGATGACCCTAGTTATAGACATAAAGGAGAGTATGAGGGCAGACCCCCTAGATAATGTTGGTCTGAGAACCAATGTGTCCCTAAACAAAAACCCCAGTGACAAGTGGGGCATTCTTCTACTCTGTTAGTCAGAGAGGCCCCAGGACCCTTCCCATATTGCCGCAGTCTCCGACCCACAGAGACAAGAACGTCACGGACACCAAGGCGGGGTCACGCGGCAGCTTCTTTACTTGCAGCTTTTTCACTTCCAGCTCTTTCCCTAGCAGCTTCTTCTTCCTCCATCCTTCTTGCAGCAAGTGCTATATTCCTATACTCACGGCAACTGACCTCATCTCGCTCCACACCACCTCATCCAATCAGAAATCACACACGCTCCAGGCACGAGCTCAGGGCGGTCACAGATAGACTGACAGATCCAATCCGGATCACGAGGAATACACATGCAGTTTCACTGCGCATGTTCTGGCAAGGCAGTAAGCATGTGGGGTTCACTGGGCCTGGCAATGGACCAGCGTGCCATCTTGGCCCATGCGGCTGCACCTACTTCCAGCACCATATAATACAGACTGTGTATTCCTCTTGGTTGCCCACCAAAGTTAATCAATAAGACTATATTGTTGAAAACACCACGTATCCTGTAGACAAAATAAAGAGAAATCTAACTGGAACTGAGAAGGAAACTTCTTCCCCTCTGGCCAGCTTCTATTGGGTAGGGTGGGGCTATTCAGGCTACTCAGGTAGTGTCTTGGTTTGGGCTACTAGTGCTATGATGAAACACCACGACCAAAGGCCCATTGAGGAGGAAAGGGTTTATTTGGCTTATGCTTCCTTATCTATAGTCCATCACTGAAGGAAGTCGGGTAGGAACTCAAACAGGGCAGGAACCTGGAGACAGGAGCTGCTGCAGAGGGCATGGAGGGGTGCTGATAACTGGCTTGCTCATTTTCATTATAGATCTGCATGAGTGTAGTCACTAATGGCCAAGCAGCACTGCCAATACTAAGCTATCTGGAAATCTCCTCTGCCAAAGCTGTTAATCCATAATACTTCCACTTAGCCTCAGACAGGTTTCTTGAACAAGGGTAGAAAACAGCCACCTTCTCCACCAAAATATCACAAGATTGGTCTCTAGATCACATACAAATATTCTCCTCTGAAACCTCTTGAGTCAGGCCCTGCAGTTCAAATCACCCTCGGCACCACTGTCTTCTATGCTTCTACCAGGCCGGCCCAGTCCAAAGTCCCAAAGCATTCCACATTCCTCCAAACAGAGCCTATCCCAGCAATACCCCAGACCCTGGTACCAACGTCTGTCTTAGTTAGGGTTTCTGTTCCTGTGAAGAGATACCATGACCATGACCACTCTTATAAAGGAACACATTTCTTTGGGGCTGGCTAACAGTTCAGAGGTTCAGGCCATTATCATCATGACGGGAAGCATGGTGGCCCTGAAGGAGCTGAGAGGTCTTCATCAGGATCAGCAGGCAGCAGGAAGAGAAAGCAACACTGGTCCTGGCTTGAGTTCCTGAAACAGCAAAAGTGAGCCACACCATCTCCAACAAAGCCAGGCCTCCTCCAATAAGGCCATACCTCCTACTGTGCCACTCCCTGTGGGCCTATGGGGGCCATTTTCATTCAAACAGGGAGTAAAGGCATGTAATGGTTTTACCAAGCTGTGAACTTTTATGAACTTCAAAACCAGTCAGTCAGCCAGGATGAGCCCACCCTCATAATAGTGACATGACCATGGGGTAAACAATGGCTCCCTGGTTGGATTTGAGGTTTTCTCCTTAAGAAGAAAACTTAATCAAAAAACAAACAAAAAACAGAAAAAAAAAATGACTGTAGTGGTGGTTCAAATAAGAATGGCCCCCACAGGCTCATACTTTGAATCATCATGAGGAAGTAGAATTGTTTAATGGAATTTGAAGGATTAGGAGGTGTGGCCTTGCTGAAGGATGTGTGTCACTTGGGGTGGGCTTTGAGGTCCCAAAAGCCCATACCAGACCCAGTCTTGCTTTCTCCACCTGTGAATCAGGAAGTAGCTCTCAACTCTGTCTGCAGCACCATGCATGCCAGGCCCGCCACCAAGCTCCCAAACGTGATGATAATGGACTAACCTCGAAACTGTAAGCCAGCCCCAATTAAATGCTTCCCATTATAATAGCTGTCGTGGTCTTGGTGTTCCTTCACAGCAATAGAACACTGACAAGCGCACTGACTTCTAAATATCTAAGTTTAAATCTATAAAAAAGCTACTCTCATTTTTTGAGAGGAAGCCTCATTTTGTAGTGAATAAAGGCAAACAGGTCTGCCATTGCCCAGTATGCTATAAAAAAAGGATGGTCGAGTGCTCGTCCCTAAATAAGGCATTTACCACACCTCCCTTCAGGATCAGGACACATTTCAGAAGACAGGGCTTGAAGAATGTGAGACCTTGAGACAGGAAGGAGGGCTGGAATGCTACTCTCCAATCGTGACTTAGCATGGTGATCATGGGCTCACAGCAACTGGGTGGATTAGCACTCAACCCGTACAAACAGGGCTGCCCGACAGTTGGCAAAGAACAAGAAAAGAGCTCATAGGGCCTCACCTCTTATGGGTGAAGCATTGGCAACTAACAGATTGTGGGGGCAGGGGGGGCGTAGTGTGGTGGTTTGAGTAGGAATGGCCCCCAATCATCCATGTATTTGAATGCTTGGCCATAGGGATTGGTACTATTTGGAGGAGGTGTGGCCTTGTTAGAGGAGGTGTGGCCTTGTTAGAGGAGGTGTGGCCTTGTTAGAGGAACTGTGTCATTGTGGGGGCGGAGCTTTGGGGTCATATGCTCAAGGTGTGCCAGTGGGCACACAGACTCCTGCTGCCTGTGGAGCAAGAGGTAGAAGTCTTGACTCTTCTGGCACCATGTCTGCCTGGATGCTGCTGTGCTCCCTGCCATGATGGTAATAGACTAAACCTCTGAAACTGTAAGCCAGCCCCCATTAAATGTTTTCCTTGATGATGGTTCTCACAGTCACCGTGTCCCTTCACAACAATAAAACCCTAACTAAGACACATGGTATTCAGTCCTGTCTCTATAGGTGACCCTTCTAGGCTCTAAGTAAGAGTCCTAAACTCAGCCTTGGGGGGTGGCCCTGCTTAAATGTTGTAGAATATAAAATAAGGCAAAAATGCATAAATACAGGAAAATAATTTGTGGGAGTGAGAGGGTAATTTGAAGGATTTGAGGAAGGAAGAGCAACCAGAATGTAGTGTGTGTGTGTGTGTGTGTGTGTGTGTGTGAGCGCGCGCACATGCGCGTACATGTTATGTGTCTGTGCATGTGTGTACTTATCAAATTGTCACTGAACAAAAATTGTTAATTAAAAAAGGGAGGTGTGGTTTCCACTTTCTGTTGTTTTAATTTTTATAGTATTTATTTGTTTGCTTGTTTGTTTATTATGATGGTTCTGCGTTGCAAGCATCTTAGACCTACTAAAGCAGACTGTCAGGAAATGAAGCTAAGTAATTCATAGTTTTTCAGTTTATCAGGGCTTCTGATAGTCAGCTGGTTTGAGAAGTCACTGTCATTGAGGATGTGAAAAGGTAATGACACCTTAGTAACAGGAGATCAGAAGATAATATGTGTTTTCTGCTCTATAGCTGAGACATTGCTTGCACCTCCCTGTCTAATTCTACTTGCCCATAGGCTTAGGCACATTTACTAGTTGCTAAAACTAAGTAATAGCCACCTTTTAGCTCTCTTCTTCCACCCATCTACCTTTGCAAAATGCATTATATATGTGCACAAAATAGACAAAACAATTCTTTCAAATATAAAACAGATTGTATAGCCTCCTGCTTAGAATGATCCCCAAACAATACTGTGGAGGTTTTTAAATAAGCCCATAAGTTCGCATTCTCCTCTTGAAAAGGCGGAATATGATCCCTTCTCCTTGACAGTGGGCTCTGCTTAGAGACTAGCATGTAAGAAACAAAATGTGGCCAAGTATCAATGGATGGAGTCTGGGATCAAGGCATGAAGCACAGGGTATGGCTTCCTTACTTAGGGAAAGCCAGCTGCTTGTCCTGACAGTACTCAAGGAAATCTCTAGAAAGATTCATGTAGCAAGCAACTGAAGCCTGCAACCAGCAACCTATAAAGAACTGAGTTTTTGATCAATAAGTACACAATAAGCCATCTTAGGAGAGCATCCCTCTGCTCCAGTCAGGTGGCTACAGGCCTAGCCAATGACCTCATTTCAGCGGCCCTAGAGACCCAAAGGGGAACCTGCCCCATACAAGTATTTCAAAGTTCTGATCCACAGGAAAAAACATTAGGTGATACACTCTGATTTGAAGCTTCCACACTGGAGTGTGGGTTGAAAAGCGACAGAAGATAGTTAATACATTTCCTGTATCATCCAAACTCCTTGCTATGGCCTGTACAGCCTTGCATACTTGAGGTTCTGCCTGTGTTACCAACTTTACCACTCATATTGCAGATGGAACTATGTATCCTCTAACAACTACCTACATCTTTCTTGATTGGAAATGGTTAGCACAGTTTATTCATTTGTATGTGTCCAAGTAAGAGCATTTCCTCACTGCCCTCCTAGTTATGCACTGTCAGATGACAACACTGTGATCAGCAGGGCGTAGGCAGGGTGGTGTGAGAACTTCTGGATTGAGTCTTTAAGGAGAAATAACCTGTCTTCTACTTCACTTTCCCTCACTCCTCTTGACTACAATACCAGGGCAGACGGGAAGAGAGAGGAAGCGTGAAGGAACTGGAAGTGGCCCTACTGATTGTCATGGGATAGACGTCCCATAGTGAGAACAGCAGAGGACTGAAGTAGCCAGCTTTGTCTATTTGAGCCTTTTCATTGTCGTGAGGAAAACACAAGGCTTTATCATGTACGCATGTCTCTGTGTTTGAGGACTTTTCAGTGTAATCTTCATTTTATACCCTGATGCTTGCTTACTGTAGTCTATCTACTAACTCTGAACTCTGTATACCTGTTAGTTTGTTTGGGATGCTTCCCCAGGTCCTTGTAAGGCTGACTCCTTGCAATTCGATTTCAATATTTTATATAGACTTAGGTTACTTATCTCACTATAGACGGTTATGAGCCACCATGTGGTTGCTGGGAATTGAACTCAGAACCTATGAAAGAACAGCCAGTGCTCTTAACCTCTGAGCCATCTCTCCAGCTCTAGACTTAGGTTTAAAAACCTACTTTTAATAATGGTTCTCAAATGCTTCGACCCCTCTCCTAGCCCACCATCCAAAGGTAGAGGAGAAAAGATGGTAAATAGGACAAGGGGATGTGGACCTGTTCAGAAGTAGTTCTTTGGGGGCAATTCCCATCTCTGTCAGGATGCTGACAGTCTAGTTCAGTAGTGTCAGTATACCAAACACAAATCAGCAGTGGTGGCAAAATCCAGCAGAAACTGCCAGGCCTCTGTGAGTCAGTGGAAGTGACCAGGACCAGTCAGGATACCAGATGTTCTCTGCCATGCCTCTCTCAACAAAGCGAAGATCAGTGAAGGCGAAGACAGAGACTGAGGAAGCCTTGCAAGGCTAGCTATGCAAGCACAGTGCCACTGTCCATTGAGTCCTATGTATACTTCCTCCAAGCATTAGGTGTCCTCCCACAGGTCTTACCTTAGGAAAACACCATGTGAGTCAGCCCCACCATGTGAGTCTGTCACGTGACTTATCCAGAAAGGTTCACTTCAATTGTATCTAAAGTACCATGGTTCTCTAGCCCAACATTAGGAGTACTATTCTTCATGGCTGCCATCTGCACCTGAAATGCTCTTATCCAGCTGCCTACTGCCTATCACTGGCCAATCCGTATGATCAAGAACCCCTGACGCTACGTTTCCTGCTGATTTCTAATGACAAGAAAGGACACTGATAGAGTAGATGCTGTATAAGTCTCCGCTGTGTGAAAAGAAAATGATTAATGATTAGTTAATAGTTAAGAATGTTGTGACTACAGCCCTCCAATCACGTGCCCATGATTCAACCTCCTTTATCTACAAAATTAGGTGACAATAATAAGTTACCAGAATAAGGGTTAACAGAAGTGTGCCAACAGGTCTTCTCCACCTCCCCCATCAGGGGGTTTGATTTAAGGGGAAGAAAGTCCCAAAAGAAACAATGGACAAGTCTCCTTTTTTTTTTTTTTTTTGTAAAGTTCAACCAGGAAAAAGAAAGAGCTTATAAAATACCATGCCCGGAGGACAGGTTCTTTCAGCCCTGATATAGTCTATTACGTTGACTCTAAGATGCCAGCCATTGTGAAATACACTATTGTTTAATGTACCACGAGAAAAGGAAAAAAAAATGTTGCCATGGTACATTTTGTTGCTGTTCCCAATTTCTGTCCCCACATGCCTTCTCAGCTTAACAGTGGGTAGAGCACACATCTGTACTCCATTGTCAGGCCTGGCCACGTGACTTGTTTTGACCAATTGAATGTAGGTGGATATGACAAAGACCATATGTGCTGGTTGGTTTTTGTCAGCTTGACACAAAGTAGAGTCACCTGGGAATAGGGAGCCTCACTTGAGGAAATGCCCCCATCAGATGGGCTTGTGGACATGTCTGTGAGCCATTTTCTTGATTGATGGTTGATGTGAGAGAGTCTATCCAAGCGTGGCAGGTGGTTCTGGGTTGTATGAGAAGCAGGCTGAGTAAGCCGTGGGAAGTGTCTCAGGGTTTCCATCGCTGTGAAGGGACACCATGATCAAGGCAACTCTTATAAAGGATGACATTTAATTGGGGCTGGATTACTGGTTCTGAGGTTCGGTCCATTATCATCATGGCAGGAAGCATGGCAGCATCCAAGCAGGCATGGTGCTGAAGGAGCAGAGAGTTCTACATCTTGTTCAGAAGGCAAACAGGAGAAGACTGTCTCCCATGTGGCTAGGAGGAAGGTCTCAAAGCCCACTCCCACAATGGCACATTTCCTCCAGCAAGGCCACAACTCCTACTAGTGGGCCAAGTATAGTCAAACCACCACAGGAAGCAAGCCAGTAAGCTGTACTCTTCCATGGTCGCTGCTACTTCAGTTCCTGGCTCCAGGTTCCTGCTTGAGCTCTTGCCCTCAATTCCCTCAGTGATGGAATGTGACATGGAAGTGTAAGGGATGCATTCCTCCTCAAGTTGCTTTTGGTCATTGTGTTTTGTCACAGAAACAGAAAACTAGGGTACCTTCCCCAAGCAGCTTTATATATGTTTATAAAGTTTGAATCAGCATTTGTTTCTTTATCCAAAGAGTCCAAGATTGTGGTTAGTCCTGTCTGGGTCCTAAAATACCATGCTTAGCAATATAGAGTTCTGCCCAGCTCAGTCCATCCCAGCAAAAGCCAGTGGAGCCAAAGCCTTCTTGTGTAAGCACACACACACACACACACACACACACACACACACACACACACACACATACTGAAAGCTACTGAGATTTTGCTAATAGCAGTCTAACTACTACTTGCCATCAATGATAAGTTACACTTTGATTTCACAGATGTAAAAATGTGGTCAAATTCATGTCTTAAAATCCAGAATATGAATAAGTATCATACTTACTATATATCCACACAAGATATATTCCCAGTTGCTCAGGCATTACAGTCAAGATGATGCAGCATTCATACGTTTCCTTGATAAATATATTTCCATTTTAGAATATCATATGGAACCCTGCAGCCTCAGGTCCTAACTGAAATGGGAAACACAATGAAATGGATGTCAAGTTCAAGTCCAAGAAAAAGGTTAGCGGTGGCTTGCCGACAGTGTTCCTCGTTCCTCCCTCCTACGACTTCGTATGGCTCTTGGGTTATATCCCAAAGACATCTTCCTCTTTCTTTCATGCCCCATAGTCCAGAGAACCAGATGCAAACGTTCTGTATTTGGTGAATCCAGAGAAATAAGGTAGCACAAACGGAGTACAAAGGCTGGTGGCATAGGCACGGGCCGAGTGTTTGAATACACGCTTGTGAAGTGAGGCTTTTCCTTCTTGCCAACTCAATGGGTGGCAATTAAAATGATAATAACAGAATAGCAATATTCATCATTAATCCTAACCGAGAAGAGCACCAACTCTATGCCTAGCACCATGCTGAAGGATGTATGTAAATAATGTCATTTCGTCAAGGCAGTAGTTTTACCTGTTAGTGAGCTTTGAGTGCTGTCAAGGAAATTGTTGTAACAAACCACTTGAAACCCTCGTAACTCAGAGTGACGGCTGCCTCACCTATCAGTCTACAGGCCAACTAGGCTTTCATGCTCTAGCTGGGCTCTGGTGCCCAGGTCTTGCTAAGGCCCTGCATGCTGAGTCAGGTTGTATTCATGAGCACATGGTTTGCATCCTTTACAGCCACCTGAGGCATGCTCTTCTCACATGTTGGGAGAAGTGTTAGAGCAAGTTGAGCTACAAGATGCCAGGCTTGGGATCAGCCCACTGGGACCTCTACCCACATTCTGTTAATGAAGACTAGCATTGCTACGGAAGAGATAATGTTCTCCCTCAGGGGGAATAGGGATAAATATTTGTCAAACGGAAAAAAAACGCTAAAAAATAAAAATCTCTTTTTCTTGCCCCCCACCTCCCCCTCATCCCCTACCCCTTCCCATACCTTCCCCTTCTCCCCCTCCTTTTCATTTCTCTATTTTACACAGAAAGTAGCCAAGGCTCAGAAGGCTAAATGACTTGCTCATAGACACAGTCAGGAACTAATGAAACCACAGTTTGAATCCATTGCATTTGATTCTAGAACCTTGTATCTTAGTCACCCTGTTGGCTTTCACAAACCAAACTCCAAAAGGCATTACAAAAGGAAGAGGAGGAGGAGGGGCAGAGGAGGAAGAGGGGGTAAAGGAGGAGCTAGAGGAGGAGGAGGAAGAGCAGTGCTGATTTTGAGACAATAAGCCAGACTTAAGGAAAATAAGTAGGCAAGATAAAACATTAACTATTTTGAGAGTCTAATCAATGAAGTTGTTTCCCTTACTTCTTTCCTGGCTGCAGTGGGGTATGTAGTAGGAACCCACCAAAAGATGCAGCTTCAGTTATTTTTAGAATTCCTCCATACAAACATATTAACATTTTATCTGCTTAAATACCACCTTTGCTACTTATTTCCTGTCCACCTACTCTGAGAGGGAAACCTTATTTATTCTGATAATTATAAGTAACCTATAACGTAATTACAAAGTGTCGCCTCATCCAAACCCTCGCGGGCTGCTTTGGCAGTCATTAAATCAACATTAAAAACACTAAAAATGAAGACCAATAAAAACTCAGATTTAAATCCTCAAAGGTACACAAATGGTTCGGTAGAGAGAAAAAAAATTACAAAATAAGACCCTCAAGGCATGGTTATAAAATATGAGAACCCAAGTATAAATGTCACAAATAAGTCCTGTGGAGATATTTTTAAGGAAGGGAGTAGGGAATCAATGAACAGCTGGAGCCACACCCAAAGGATTACTGAAGACAAATGCTGGCCAGACCGTGCATCATAGGGGTCTGGATACCCACAGAGGCTGCTGCTGCTTTTTAGGCCACACCCACTTTAACGTTTTAAGTAGTTGTTAGGTACTCATGCCCCGTTCTGATGTGTGAGCTTCTTCACAAGTGTGTGTGTGTGTGTGTGTGTGTGATCTGGGGACGGCTTTGGGAGTTGTTCTCTTTCCTTCCTGTCAACTCTGGGGATAGACTGCAGCGCCTGATGCTTTATGGCACAGGGCCTTAGCCACTGAGCCATGACACTGGTCCACAATGACTTTCTGAGCATTGTTTCCTTCTTCCTCCAGTAACAAAGTAATCTAATGTCATGTGACAGACTCCTAGTCAGTGTTACAGAAAATAAGCAGACCTACTGTGAGACTATGCAAATTTTGGGGCCAAGTAGTTATAAACTGAACTATGTAAATTATATAAAATTATTTCCAAAGCCATTTGAATATAAGAATTGTGGTGGTTTTGTTGGGCACAATTGTTCTGGAATTACTTTTTTTTTTTAATTTCCAAAATACTTACATTTTAGTATCTGAAATTTGATCAGCAATACTCCAGCATAGTTGGAAGGGGCGCACAAAGCACTGCTAATTTCCCATACTAAGAGCTTACTCTATTTGTCTTAGTTTCTGGTAAAGTTTGGATTTTTCTACAATAGAGCTGGAAAGATGGCTCAGAGGTTAAGAGCAACCACATATGGCTCTCCCAGAGGACTGAGTTCTATTCTAAGCACCCGTGTCCTATGGCTCAACACTCCCCGTACTCCAGCTGCAGATAGCCCAAGCCTCTAGCCTTCTTAGACACCATGACTAAAGATAAAATAAATATTTTCAAGTAGAGCTTCTGTTTTATTTTTCCAAGGTCTTTTTTTTTTTCACCTGTCTTTATGAAGCCACCTCTTTTACATGGGCTTTGGTAGAGGTAGTGATGCAGCTTGGTGGCAGTGTGTGTGCACATGCATGTGTGTATGCATGTGCATGTGCGTGCGTGCGTGTGTGTGTGTGTGTGTGTGTGTGTGTGTGTGTGTGTGCAGGGGCTGGGGGAGTGTCTTTCATGAATGGCCCAGCTCATGCAGAAATGCAGCTTGACATAGAGTTTGGGAAGAACATTAGCAACCGAGACACTTGCTTTAGACATTCAGACTTGTCCCTCACAGCAGGAAGCCCACTGTTCCAAATGACAAACTTCTTAATGGCCTTGGTTTTGAACATGCATTGGACACAGTTGGCTGTACATGGCTTTGGCCTTTCTTGGCACAACTGTTGTTACTGTTGTTCCTCCTCCTCCTTCTTGTTTTGTTTGTTTGTTTGTTTGTTTTGTCATCATGGAGCCAAGATCCAAAAGAGCGAAAATAAGTCTTAAAAAAAAACAAAGCAAAGCAAAACAAAACAAAATCCAAACCTTAAACTAGGACAAATATATATATATATACACACATATATACATATATACATATATATACATATATACATATACATATATAGTTTATGTAAGACATATATATATATGTTTAAATAACATATAATATACATGTTGTATATTTGCTGGTCTAGCACGGCCTTGGTGGGGACAGAATGACACAATTCCTACCCCTGAGACAGTGGACATAGCCCAGCAAGAGTGTCCATGGATGCCATGACATAAGTTTTGTTTGTATAATGTATATATTTTCACATTCCTCTGAGGAATGTCCTCTCTGTTAATGGTAATGGCTCCATTATAATCTGAGACAGCAAGAGTCCAGGAGGCAAAGGTGTGGCTAATGTTTTAGCAAAAAGGTAAAGTCTGAGACCTTCAGGACAGCCCTTAAGGCTGTGGGAAAGAGCTCTAAATACATGAGTTCAAAAATATATAATTTCTCAACTATGCAAAAAATAAGGGTGTAAATGAATTATATGAGGGGCTTCACGAATCTAAAGGAACAAAAGTAGCTATGCTATGAGCCAAAGTGTTAGAAAATTACTAAGGAAGGAGATAAAGAGATTTATGGAGTGTTGATAGCAGGAGATCCCACTCAGCTAAGATTTTTTTTGTTTATGCTTACAAATGCAGACAGATTCCTGAGTTCAAGGCAACTGGACTCTAGGTCTGCTTAGGGCAGACCAAGGTTAGGCTCAGGCTTGGTGAAATGGTAATTTCAGGACAGGGCTCCACCCAACTAGTTTGTAATCTGTTCTTTTTATTAGTAGTATTGGATATTTTCTTTATTTACATTTCAAATGTTATCTCTTGTCCCAGTTTCCCCTCCAGAAACCACCTATCCCACCCCCACCCCCACTTCTATGAGGGTGCTCACCCATCTGCCCACCCACTCCTGCCTCCCCACACTGGCATTCCCCTACACTGTAACACAGAGCCTTCCCAGGACCAAGAGCCCCTCCTCCCGTTGATGTCCTACACATGCGACTGTAGCTGTGGGACCCTCCATATGTACTCTTCGGTTGGTGGTTTAGTTCATGGGAGCTCTGGGGGATCTGGTTGATTGATACTGTTTTTCCTATGAGGTTACAAACTCCTTCAGCTCCTTCAATTCTTTCTCTAACTCCTTCATTGGAGACCCCATGCTCAGTCCAATGGTTGGCTGAGAGCATCCACCTCTGTATTTGCCAGGCTCTGAAAGAGCCTCTCAGGAGACAGTTATATCAGGCTCCTGTCAGCAAGCACTTCTTGTCATCCACAATAGTGTCTGGGTTTGATGTCTGTATATGGGACGGAGCCCCAGGTGAGGGCAGTCTTTGGATGACCTTTCCTTCAGTCTCTGCTCTACACTTTGTCTCTGTATTTCCTCCTGTAAATATTTTGTTCTCCCTTCTTAGAAAAATTGAAACATCTACACTTTGGTCTTCCTTCTTGAGCTTCATGTGGTCTGTGAATTGTATATTGGGTATTCTGAGCTTTTAGGCTAATATCCACTTATCTATGAGTGTGTACTGTGTGTTCTTTTGTGACTGGGTTACCTCACTCAGGATGATATTTTCTAGTTCCATCCATTTGCCTACGAATTTCATGAAGTCGTTGTTTTTAATAGCTGAGTAGTAGTACTCCGTTGTGTAAATGTACCATACCACATTTTCTGTATCCATTCCTCTGTTGTAATCTGGACAGAGATATCTCCAGAGAGAAAGCAGAACAGGGAGAGAAGCAGACTGAAAAAGCTGTATCAAGCAGAACACAGATCAGCAGCTCAGAACACAGATCCATGATTAGGCTGGTCTATATCTATATCTATAAATATATATATCACCATGAGAAGTCTAATTCAAAAGATCTCTTCCAAGCTGGAGAGAGGGCTCAGCGGTTAGGACTATTATTGCTCTTGCAGAAGACCAAGGTTTGGTTCCTGGCACTCACATGGCAGCTCATATAGTAACCTGTAACTCCAGTTCTAGAGGATCCAGTGTCCTTTTCTGACATCCACAGGGCTCCTGCATAAATGTGGTACACACCACACACCCACACATACAAAATAAATAAACAAAAATGTAAAAAAGATGTCTTTAATAATGAATAATGCCTTAGTTAGGGTTTCACTGCTGTGAACAGACACCATGACCAAGGCAACTCTTATAAGGATGACATTTAATTAGGGTTGGCCTACAGGTTCAGAAGTCTAGTCCATTATCATCAAGGTGGGAGCATGGTGGAATCCAGGAAGGCCTGGTGCAGGAGAAGCAGCAAAATACTCACACACTCACATAGGCAGCTAGGATGAGGGTCTTAAACCCACACCCACTCCAAAGGGGCCACACCTCCTAACAGTGCCACTCCTTGGGCCAAGCATCAAACCATCACAAATAACAATCTCTAAAAATAAGATTATAAAAGACTAGCAAGGTAGATCATGCTTGCAATTCTAGTAATTCGGAAGACAAGACAGGATTACGGTGAGCTTGAGCTTGATGCTAGCCTGGGCTACATAGTGAGCTCCAGGTAAGCCTGGGCTAGAGTTAGATCATGTGTCAATTTTTTTAAAATTTAAATTACAAATTGTAAGCCCTATAAGTGGGAACGGCCTTAAAACAAAATTACTATGATATTCCAAGGCATCATAGTATTTCAACTGTCTTCTGTTTGTATCTATGTGCTTATGCTATGTGGGTAAACTGTAATTATTTGTTCTGGAATTAGAAACAGCTGTCTTCCTAAAAGTATAAGAAATAAAGGAGCTTCATATTTCTTTTTGGTTTGAAGGTAAAAGCCCTTCCCTTGAATAATGGAGGCCAAGGGGAGTTTGTATTATACGCTTACTCCACCCCAGCCGCTGAGCTAGCTTCCTTGTGTTTATGAGCTCATGCTAATCTTAATAATTGCTCATTGATAGTGCTTATTATTCCTCTTCCCATTTTACAAATGAGAAAACTACAGTACTGGTAGTTTAGAAGATTTTTTTCAACGCGTCGCACTACTAGTTAATTGTGAAGCTGGAATTCAAGCAGAGAGCATCTGGCTTCCATGTCTGACCTCTTAATCACCAAGCTCCGTCACTGTCCGTGGAAAGAACAGCTTTTGTAGTCATTCTTTGTTTAGACTTTAGAGACCTAGTCTCTTTTATTCTGGGAAAAATAAAGCGACGGTTAGTGCTTTGGGCAACCAGCATACTCCTTTTATTTTGTTATGCACTTCAAACCGATTACTCCCAACACAGTCCTACGAGCCCTGTAATGTTCAAACATATTTACTACAGATGTTTATTTATGGCATGATTTCAAAGAACAGAACACAGCGGAGTTCCTCTGGGTGATCTAAACAAGGACAATCGTAAGAAACAGCTCTGATACCACAGTACTTGACAGGGACGGCTCTCTCACGTGGGTTTCTGGGAGCCATCAGCCTTACATGCTTTGCCCTCATCATCTGACCTCCTTAAAGATCTTCTTAGCCCATCAAACTGACGTCTCTGCTCCCATATTCACAACAGTGCCCTGCCCTGAGTCTTTCTTCTGTTTGAGTATACAGAGGCCACAAGGGGGCGCCAGATCCGCTGGAGGTGGAGTTGTAAGCCACCAAGAGGGTGCTGGGAAGTGTTTTGGAATTTTCTGCAAGAATAGCAAGTACTTTCAAATAAGCACTGAGCCATAGTTATTTCTAAAATTAGAATGAATCTACATTGCATTTCGCACTGACTTATTTAACTGGTCACTGAATTTATCAACAAAAAGCTTGGCTGGCTTTTTCATAAATGCGTGAAAAGGGATTTCTTAACATTAACTGATAGCATTGATTTGTTTGTCTGTATAGCAATGATTGAAAGATTATTCAATGTTAGAGGGAAAAAATAAGACATAAGAAATCGGTTCATGGCCTTTAAGGGTATTCTAGGTCATCCATTGCTGAAATGATGTCAGGATACTATAATTTGAATATATATATACATTATATTATATGTGATATAGATGGTGCATATATATAATATTATATACATATACACATATATATTAATATGTCCTAGCAACCCTTTACCTCATGTTATATTCTATACAACAAACGTATATTAGAATGTACCAGAATTCTAGGAAATGGAGTTTTACGTACCTTTCTAAAAGAAAAAAGAAAAGAAAAAAAAATGGAGAAGAATAAAGGGAAGGGACTAGAAGGGAGGGGGATGGAAGGGAAGGGGGGAAGGGCAGGAAAGAGAAGAACAGTTAAAAGTTAGATCATTATTTAGAATGGTGGTACCAGTCTGCCTGAATATCAGAAATTCCTGGAGAGTATTTGAAAAATACAGATATCTGCTCCTCAAGTCATGAGGCTTTGATTAAGATGGTGTAGTGACACATAAGACTCCTAGATACAAAAAAAAAAAAAAAAAAAAAAAAAAAAAAAAAAATCCAAGGTAGACTGTGAAGATGGGAATGGAGACTCAGGACCCAGCTCGTGTCTTTATTATTCGTTCTGTTGACCGCAGATACTGTGTGGTACCAGCAGAAGCAGCACTGAACACTGGCGAGGCGGAGGCAAACACAAGGCCTAAATAATCATGCTGGGCTCATTTGATGGTGTGTGCCTATAACGCCTATAATGGGAGGTAGAGGCAGGAGAGTCAGACGTTCAAGGTCATCCTTGACTGTATAGCCCTATCGAGGACAGCTACGAGAATCTGTCTCAAGTAAACAGAAGAAATGCAGCCCAATGGGCCACTCTCTGAAATCCTCCGTGTGGTTTCAGGTCTGAACCAAGGCTAACACTAAGACCAATCAGGTTGAGGAGAGGAAAGTGAAGTCGGAGAGAGAGGAAAATGACCCAAGAATCTGCTGGACTACTAATTTTGTTTAAAATCATTTTGGCACTTAAAAGGACCCAAGGGACCACCTGCTTTTGTTTTCACAGTTGAGTAACTTTAAACTCAGAGGAGTTAAACGATGAGCCTTCTGAGCGTGTAGCTATTCAGGACAGGGCCGTAAAACCCAGTGGCTGGCCTTTTATAACACTGTCTATGTTCATGTGAAAACCTCAGCAGACATCTTCCCAATCCAAGTTCTAAAAGAAAATAGTCCCCTGGCAAGAGTCCTTGTAAAAGAAAAGGACCAACTTCTCCCAGGGAGCTAATCCTACTGTGAACTTAACCAGCTTCCCTGCTTAGTCAGTTCCTGAACTCTGCAGCCCTGTAGGGAGAGAAAGCAGAAAAGACAGAGTGGGTCCTGGTCCATTTCCTCCCTAAATACAGTAGTTCTAAGGTCAAACACTTCCATCACGAGGAGGTAATGGCAATGAGCATGTGTGAAAGAAAGTCGTAAAGGAAGAGCAGTGGACTTAAACACTCTTCCCTGATCTGCAAGGAGAAAGTGCAGCCAGCAGTCTAGGGGAAGACAAAAGCCAAGCCTTACTGGAATGAGATTCTGGGTGATGCTTGATCCTGGAATTCTTCAAAAGTCTGACAATAACAAGTTTTGAGAAGATCTGATCAACAGGATCCCTTATAAGTGGCTGATAAAGTAGAAACCGGAAAAGCTATTTTGGAAGTCTGTTTGGAATAATTTTCTAAAGTTGAATATTCACATACCCAGGGCAGATTCCATTGCTAAGCTCAATCTTTTACCATATGCACTGGACACATACATGAACCTGCCCAGCGTGGCACTCTTCTAACAGAAAGAGTCTGGAAGCGCGTTGGGGGGGATGAAGTCTGTGCTGGCCAAGTGCCAGGTGGGAGTTTGGCTTCTCAGACCTCAGGTAAAGTGTCAGGAAGGTGTGATGGTGACTTGCACAGCCAGAGCTCAGGAAGTGGAGGCAAGATTCCAGGGGCAAGCTGCCTAGCCTTTGAAGCCAAACTGTCAGGCTGTGGGTCCCAACAGATTCCCTGCCCACATCAATGAACTCTACAGTGACCAAGGAAGACACTCAACTTCAACCTTTGACTTCCACACGCATGTATACATGTGTGCATGTGTGATCACACAAGCATGTTTCCCACATGAGAACATGGATATATACAAATGTATGTACATCACACATACTACACAATACATACATATATATGTATATACATATAAACACACACATACATTTACTTGTCAAAGAATATTTGGGTTATATGTAGAATATATAGTCATATATATAATTCAAATTACATATATTATTATATAATTATATATATATATTCCAAATATTCTCTAACAAGTGACTAGAGAAAGTGTGGTATTGTCACACAATGGTGCTATAAGGCTGAGACATAAAATGAAATGTCAGTGTACACATTTCCTACAAGTGATTCTGAGCAAACTAATGTTGAGTAAATAAAAAAAAAAAGATTAAAAAAATTGCCACTAGCACAGAACTTCCTTTTTAAGTTAAAAAAAAATAAGCCAAATGAAATATTTTTGGGATACACACAGTATTACATAGCATTTTTAAGCAATGATAGATAAAATGAAAACCACCCCAGGGTGGAGAGGCAAAAGGACTAGAATTGAGAATGATCTTGTGGGCGCCAGGTGTGGTGGCACATGCCTTTGATCCCAGCACTTGGGAGGCAGAGGCAGGCAGATCTCTGAGTTCGAGGCCAGCCTGGTCTACAGAGTGAGTTCCAGGACAGCCAGGGATACACAGAGAAACCCTGTCTCAAAAAAACAACAACAAAAAAAAAACCAAAAAAAAAAAAAAAAAAAAAAAAAAAGAGAATGATCTTGTGTTGGTAGCAGGTTCACTTTATTAAATGCTATGAAGTTTAATAGATAATTGCATTAGCTTAATGCAGCGTAACAAATTATTTCATTATTTATCAACTTAATTGTTACTTTTCATAATTAGGACTTTCAGGAATCCAGTGTATCCTTTCTGGTTGTGTTTGGTTTCGGGTAACTTGTCTGCCATGGCTTCAGGCCCCGGAGGAGCTGGAAGATCTACTTCAGAGATGGTTCATTTACATTATTGTTGCATGGGGGTTTATTCCTTACCATCAGGCCCTCTCCCTAGAATTGTTTGTGGTGTGGTTTCCCCAAGCAAAGGGTCTGGCTGTGTGTGCACAGGGAAGGGGTAGAGGGAGGGAAGAGGGAAGGGGAGGGAGGAGAGAGATAGAGAAAGAGAGAGAAGGAGATGGGGAGAGCAGGAGAGGGGGGTAGGGGGAGCCTAAGGTGGGAAGGTGGAAGCTGCAATGTCTTCTTGTTGTTGCTTGAGACAGTGTCTCTCTACATACTCTGGCTGCTGGAACTCAGTATGTAGACCAGACTAGCCTCAAACTCACAGAGATCTTTTTGCCTCTGCTTCCCAAGTGCTGAGATTAAAGACATGGGTCATCACACCTGGCGAAAAGGTGACATTGGGAGTAAAATGCCATCTTTGTGGGATGTTACTGATCAGAAATCCTGGCCCTTGGTCAATTGGAAGGGTTGTGTCTGTGACTACCAGGAGGCAGAGACCACTGGCACCACGCATGGACCAGTGTCAAGAAAACTTATGTGTAGCTGAAATTGGAAAATAAATGAATAAATATATAAAATACAATATATTTTGAAAGTGACACAACACAAAGAGAGAGAGAGAGATGGGATAATTTTAGTTCTGACTCCTTCACTTTCAATTTAAAAAAAAAAAAATGTGGCCAAGTCATTTGTAAAATAAGAGTTGAAAGCACTTATCTCCTTCTTCAAAAAAATAGTTTAAGCATGCTGGGCATGGGACATATACCTATAATCCTGGCACTTGTAAGGCTGAGGCAGGGGTATCAGAAGCCTGACACCAGCCTGGGCTATACAGTGACATCTGTCTCAAAAACAATGACTTTTCTCAAAAAAATATTTGCACATAAAACAGAATAGTAACATGAATACTTTTGTCTAAAGCACAAAGCCAGAACTGTCCTAGATTTCAGTGTACCTGTTTCATTTATTTATTAAACACCTGGAGTGTTTCTGTTGCTGTTGTTGTGTAAGCAAGAGCTTGGGGCTCAGACCAGTTCTACGTTCACTCTGAATCCCACAGGCCTTGGTCTTCCGACCCTCCTGCTAGGGTCACTGGCCAGGCTTCTTTTGTGCCCTAGGGTAAATTCCTGACATCAGTATCTTACTGCTATAGGCTTTAGACTGCACCAATTTAAAACGTTGACATTTTTCTTACAGATCTGCACCTATTAATAACTGCTTTGCAGTATTTGATATATCAAAAGCATATTCAAATTTCTTTGAGTTTTTAGAGTCAGCTTGTCAGAGGGAAGGCCTGTAACAAGTCCAAACAGGTGTAGCAGTGGTTAGCTGTCTTTAAAATCTCATTCAGAGGGACCCCTTTACTCTCTCTCTCCTCTCCTTGTCTCTTTGTTGGGTAAAACTCGTGCAGTTTGCTTATAGTTATCCCATGGGCTGGCTTTGCTGGTCTTCTTTCATGCAGTGGCTTTTTAATCGATCTACTGCTCTTGAAATTGTTAAAGATTGGAAACTAGAGAGCTGTTGAGATCTAGAGTCAATGATTTTTGATAAAATATTGCTCAGGCAGCGGTGTGTCCTTCACGATGTCCCTCACCGGGACGTAGGTCTGCACGGACCTCCCCTGTTGACATCAAGATGGGTCTGCTAGTTACAGAGGGTGCCCGCCACGTTCTCCCTGGCCAAGTACTCTACCAGCCTCTCTCTCGATGATGAATTGTTTGATGCTTGAATCAACGAATCTACAAAGAATTACAAAACATTGGCTCCTTAATTCTATCCTTTCAGCTTTGTTCAATGGGATTATTTTTACCATCGAGGCAATTTGGTTACCCCGCTAGTAGAGGCCCGTTTCCTGTCTTACGTCTTCCCAAACCATCTTTTGCTGTGGCCGTTTCTGTGGCTACCTACTTCTTAGAACCATGACTCAACAGCACCTCTCTTCATCGTATACATTTGCAGCTATTTGGGACATGCAGATGCCTCATTTTCTGTCCCCCCACCACAACCCCCTGATCCCTGAGGTGGGGGATACTCCTCCGCCTAGCGCATTTTTATACGCTGGAGGTGTGAGGAGCCAAAGCCCCGAGATGGAAACCTGGAGCAGCCAGAGCTACAAGCTGCTTATTAATATGTGCTCTCTTCTCACCTCGGGTGGCAATCCTGAAGTCTATTCTACGTGGCCCGAGGCCTCACCGCCTGTGGTGGTGACTAATTCAAGAACACTCTCATACTGCCTTTCCTTGTCTCACTTTCCCTAGTCATCCTGAGATCACCGTCCAAAATCAACGGCCCAAAGAGTAGGCCCTTGTCTCAGGTTCAGTTTTCAAGGGACTGAGCCAGGATAAAAGACCACTGAGCAGAATTTACACAGGGAAGCAGGATAAACACTCAATTCTTTTACTCATTGCCGAAGTTGCATCTAGTTATAAAGGCGTGAGCTCATGTGTAGTCAATGAATTTCAATCAGTTATAGGTCTTACTACTTTTTGATGGTCACATTGTTCCCTCATCAACCCTTATGTTGGTGTCTTTGGATCTTTGTCCTGTCTCACTAGTCTTTTAGACTTAAATGGCTTCCTTGATTTCTGAGACAAGACATCCATTACATACATTGGTATGTGTGTGTGTGTGTGTGTGTGTGTGTGTGTGTGTGTGTGTGTGTGCGCGTGCGCGCGACTATTCTCCAAAGCACCTTCCTAGTTTTTATAGAAAGCAGTGTATCAAAAGTACAACACAATGCTAAAGATTATTATACTATACAACTGGTACACAAAGCAAAATCTTTTGTTTTTTTTTTCAATAAATACATTTTTTTTGTTTTTTTTTTTTGTTTTGTTTTGTTTTTTGAGACAGGGTTTCTCTGTGTAGCCCTGGGTGTCCTGGAACTCACTCTGTAGACCAGGCTGGCCTTGAACTCAGAAATCCACCTGCCTCTGCCTCCAGAGAGCTGGGATTAAAGGCGTGCGCCACCACGCCCGGTTAATAAATACATTTTATTACTACATAAGAAACATTTTTGAAAAAAGTCATGAACTTATTATTTCTAACTCAACTTGAGTATTATATGGATTTTACTTACTCTGAAAGATCCACATACCTAACAACTCTCTGCATATAACATGTAGGATTAGAAAGTAATAGCATCTACATTTCTATGAGCCATAAGAATGAAGTTAAAGATCTTTTTGTAGCTCTGTTCTTCCAGGGAACATATTCTACGGACGGCGTATGATGAAAATATCATTTTTTAAAAGTCATTAGTTATTTGCTTGGTATGGTTATGACATGGCAACTTAATATGTAGTTACATCATTTGCTTCTGTGAATTTTCAAATTCTAGGAATTAGATTTTTCTTCTGTATTTAAAATTATTTAGAATACATAACATGTATACATGATTTGAAAACCAAATCTACATAGCCAAGGATTATAGAATAGTTACCAGTCTCCTTGCTGATCTCTGTTCCTTCCTGTTCAGAATACATGCCAAAATACATTCACAGTCTTATCTATTTCACAAAAAAATGTGTTATACTACTCTGTACTTTGCATTTTTAATTTGATGTATATCCTGAAAGATACAGGGGTGATCCTCTTTCGTCCAGTTGTGCTCGAGTGCCCACTTTGAGGTCTGGATTATTTTCTATTAAAATCAATACAGCAATGAACAACCTTTTGCTTTAGTTACTTTGCCTTTTGGAATAGGTTCCTAGAGTTGATATTTCTGGGTCATAATGCAAATGTGTATACAATACTGTGATTATCTAACTGCTGTGTGCTACTTTGCATTCTTAGTGGTATTAGATGTCCTTACTCCTCACAGCCTGTCACTTGAAATTCAGACATCTCTTTAGCTATAAAGATTGAAGGATATATATATATATATATATATATATATATATATATATAAATCAGGAGGACTAAAGAACAAATATCATTTTAATTTTCCAAAACTGATTACCACTAGATACAATGCAACCTTTTAACTGTTAAGTATAAAGGAAAGTGCTGGTTATTTAAAGTAAATGGGAGCAGAAGTCCCATGAATAATCAAAAACGTGGCTAACAGACCAAGACCAGAGAATAATGCACTTGGCTTTTGTGAAGAAATTAAAGTACATACTGTGAATTTTCATTAAAGCAAATGTGTGAAAAGTTACTCTTAAGGTACCATGATCTTGAAGAAGCAGCCTCAGATGCTCGATATATTACACTCAGTCTCTCTCTTTCTCTGGATTTTTCTGACTTCCTTCTCCTTGGACAACCCAGCTTAGGTCTTAGAACTCTTTAGAATGATAAAATATTTCACCTTTTACATTTATTTTTACATAGTAGTATACTTGGATTTTATTGCTAGGAATCTTACATAGGAACTCCCTTATGGGGAGACTGTTTTTAAATATAATTCACCTTTAATTAATATGCTGTTTTATCTATGGAGCCCTCACTCTGGAGCCCTGGCTAGCCTAGAACTGGCTATGTAGACCAGGCTGCTCTTGAACCTAGAGATCCTTCTGCCTCTGCCTCCTGAGTGCTTGTAAGCACCACCATTCCTGGCTCAAAAACAGAATCTTTAAATCACAGGAGACTTGGCACTCAAAGGGAGTTTGCCGCTAAACCTTCTGTGGCTAAAAGCATCTTGTGTGAACAATTTCTCTTTGTTTTTCTAGTTCATTTACATAATGTGAGCTTAAAAAATACCAACTATGAATTTTGAAAGCTCACATGAATTTTAAAAACCATTCCTGAGTGTAAAATGTAGGTAACAAGTCGTTTATTATTTTTATATTACTGATCTTAATGTTACTTTTTTCTTCCCAAGGGATTGAATTTAAGGTTTTGTAATTTTTAATTTTTTTATGATTAACAAGGACTTCAACACTTGTTTTGTCTAATTAGAAAGGGCAAGATGCTAGACGTGCTTGAATAGGTGGCACCCGAAGAGCAGAGTGGCCCTCTGGCCCTCGTCTGTAATCCCAGGACTTGAGAGGTGGATGGGGTCAAGAAGTTACAGGTCAGTTTGCTACACAGTAAGAAGTCTCAGGCCACTGTGGCCTAGGGGAAAAAAAAAACGTTCCATCCAACACTGAAAGCGTCGTCACACTGACAATTTTACTTTAGCAATGAGAAAGAATTTTTGGTAACATATTACTTAATGTTGTGGTTAAGAGTATGTATTCAAATAACCAAATTGTTAGGTCGGGTATGTGGTTCCGAAGTAGAGCACTAGCCTAGCATTACTGCATGAGGCCTGGCCTCTATCCCTAGTACCCAAAGGAGAGGAGAAAAAAAGATACCAGATCCTCTAGGTTCACATTTTGCTTAATGTGACCATAACAACTTACAATTTGGCTGTGCCTCATTCCGTTCCCCCCCATCCCCCCTAAAATCCGGGGAATAGTATTATCTTTAAAACTCAACAAAAGATTAAGTGAGCTAATATGTGAAATGCACTCATGCCAGTGAATTTTCAGTCCCGGAGCAAGCGACGTTTCATTCCATTCTCACAGCATCCTTATTTTCTGGATTTTTCACAGAAATCCTGGCACTTCGGCCAGGAAGCTGAGGGAAGCAGGGCTCAGCCTCACCGATCCACTTGCGTTCCAGCTCTGGGGGGGCCGCGGAGGAGACGTCGTCGCCCAGCTAGCGGGGCCGCCCTCCCGGGTCCGCGGCCCCCACCAAGGGCCTAAGGCGCCCAGGAGCAAAAGGCTTCCGGACGAGCCTGCGCCACGGGCCTACGATCTCGCCGCGGACCCACGATACAGACATTTATTTACATAAGCTTCACTCTGCGTTGGGCCGGGAGAAACGCTGCAGAGACCCCGAGAGCGCCTAGATCCAGGGCTAGCGGGGTGCCAAAGGGCGGACACCGACGTCCTGGGGCACAGGCTCCCTTCCATCTCTCGCCTTCCGGTCATCACTGAGGGTCCGCCCCTTAGTGGGGAGGTCCCAGCTGTGCCGTAAAGTAAAGAGCACTCTTTGCCGCTCATCAGCCCGCCCCTATCTTTACGGCAGGCCGCATTTCATGCCTCCAACATGGCGCCCCCCATGTAGGCACTGGCTGTGGTTACCAGCGCAGGTATCCAGTGCAGTTCTGAGCAGCCGCTGGGGTTACGCCAGTCTGCGCTGCAGAAGCAGCAAACGTTATTCCTGGTTACGGCTCCAGAAAGCCATACTTCTCTGAGGGTTTGGAATCGCCGTCTCCTGTTAGATTCTGAAAGTTTCTCCTCAGCCCTTGTTTGCTTCCCGTGTCATTTCTGGCCACCTTCCTCAGGTCCCCGACCCTCTCAGACTCAAAACTATGAGCCTCCGGCAGCTGCTGTTGCGCTTGTCCGGTTACCTCGGGGCTTCAGGTCCCCCCAGTCGCCACTGGTGGTACTTCAGATCCCTCGACAGCATCTCCTCGGCGGGCTCCTGGCGCGGGCGCTCCTCCAGGTCACCGGCCCATTGGAACCAGGTGGTGTCCGAGGCGGAGAAGATCGTGGGCTACCCCGCATCCTTCATGAGCCTGCGCTGCCTGCTGAGCGACGAGCTCAGCAATATCGCCATGCAGGTGCGGAAGCTGGTGGGGACGGGACACCCTCTGCTTACCACTGCCAGGTGAGCGACCCATGGTAACTCTGGGTCTGGCCAGTTCCTTGATTCTAACTTTCTTTTGAACTTTTAAGGTATTCTTTGGTGTCCCTTTAACATTCTTCTACTTGGCCCAGGATAAATGGTTTTCGTAAAAGAAAAACTTGAACGTGTTTTACAGTTTCTCTTCACTTTTAGAGATGCAGATGCTTCATGGCTTGTCAAGGTATCAGAGATGTATACTTATTTAGTCACAGTCAAGAAGTGGTATTTTAAAAATGGAATAGAGCCGGGCAATGGTGGTGCATGCCTTTAATCCCAGAGCTTGGGAGGCAAAGGCAGTGCGATCTCTGAGTTCAAGGCCAGCCTGGTCTACAGAGCAAGTTAAGCTGTTTACCTACAGAAAGATTAAGACAAGAGAGACAGGCAGAATAGACAGCTCCGGGCAGTGGTGGCGCACGCCTTTAATCCCAGCACTTGGGAGGCAGAGGCAGGCGGATTTCTGAGTTCGAGGACAGCCAGGGCTACACAGAGAAACCCTGTTTCAAAAAACAAACAAACAAAAAAACCCCCAAATATCCAGGTATTGGACTATCTAGATTGAAGTCAGTTTCCTCTGACGCTTTTACCACTTAATGCCAGACTAGTGTTAAACTTGTCACTAGGGTTTAAAAAAAAATTTATCACTTAAAAAACAACTCATACCTCATGTTTCGTAGTTTATTTCAAGCACACAGAAAAGTTATGAGAATAAAACTAGTACAAAGAGGATTAGGGGAGATGTCTTTGCCAAAGTACTTGTTGAACAAGTCCTACAACCTGGTTTGGATCGCCAGCAACAAAAGTGGAGGTTTTTCATACCAGTACTGAGGATGTGAAAACTGGAGATCTCTGCAGTGTGATGGACATTTCGTCTAGCTAAACCAGCAAATTCAGTGCTAAACAAGAAACTCCTTCTCAAACTCAAAAGTGAAAAAGCAAACAAGAGCTGGACAAAAAGATGGCAGGTGGGCTTATGAATGTTCAAAACCACTAGCCATAGGAGAATTGCAGATTTACATTACTATGAGATCTGTCACAAAGTTAAGAGGAATGAAATACAGATTTACAGAAGGACATCCTGGTGAAGAAACAGAAAAACTAAATTTGGCATGTATGTAAATCAGTATGGCCAATCTGGAAAATGGAAATTTCTTATAAGATTAAATTAAATAAGATTAAATTATACATCTTACCATCATACTCATAAACATTTATCCTAAAGAAATAATTAAAAAAAAAACACCTTGTCTATATCAGAATCTATACAGGGGTGTTTATAGTGTTGAAAGTTGGCTGTAAATTTGCCAAAGTCTTGACAGCAAAATGTTGATAATTAAGAGAATGATACTCAGCGTGGGTATTTGGGATAGCCCCAACCTGACCAACTCAAACGTCATTTATTGGTCAATGGTTGATCAAACTGTGATATATCCATAACCATAAAGCTCTATTTGGTGGAGCTGAAGAGATGTCTCAGTCATTAAATTGCCTACTGTGCAAGCTTGAGGGCCTGAGTTTAGATTCCAAGTACTGACAAAAAAGCTGGTTGCCAAGAAAGTGTGTGCAAGTGGGTTTTGTAGCCCAAGTATTAGGGTGCAATGTGGAAACAGGCTGTGCCTTTGAGCCCATTGGCCAGCCAGCCTACATAATTAATGAGTTCAATGAGAGACCTTGTCTCAAAATATAAGATGGAGCAAGATAAAGAAAATACTCTTGCCTCACATGTATACACACTTGTTAAAACCTGCATGTGTTCTCTCAAATACAAATGCAATTTGATTTTTTTTTTAAAAAAATTGATATCACTGTGTACACCTGAATGAGTCCTAAAGGGGTTATGCAAAGTGAAGAGTTTTTATCCTCCCCAAAATTAGGAGTTAACATGTGACTCGGCCATTCTTCCTCTAAGTATATTTCTAAAAGACTTGAAAACAGAGTCTCAGATAGTTATATATTTATGTTTCTAGTATTGTTTCCAATAGGCAGAAGGTAGAAGCTGATCATGTGTTCATTGGTGGGTAAATCTATTAATGAAATGTAGTATATGCATACATTGGAATGTATGTATTCAAATAACCAAATTGTTAGGTTGGGTATGTGGTTCCGAAGTAGAGCAAGGTGCATAGATCAGTTAAGGATGAATTTCTGCTCCTTGTTTGAGCAGGTGAAAGGCACCTGTCTTTTTTATGAGTCAGCTTGATTAATAACCAAATTGTAATAAATCTTCATTCATGCCATATGAAAGGATGGCGTGATGAATTTTAAGAACTCTGTTGCCAACAAGACTCATTGGCTATGTATAGTTGAAGTTCTAGCTAGAGACATTTTTATGTTTCAGCCAGTTTCAGGTTTGTTCCCATATAGAGGGATCAGCAAATTATGTTACCTGTCCTATTTGGTCTTCTTGACTTTTTTCCTTCCTGACTGCAGCCAAGGTCTTCAGGGGGGTCTCCCTCTATCAAGTCTGATCCTTATTACTTTGGAAGGAGTCTAAAACCTTTTTTTTTTTTTCTTGTTAACACAAATACAGAGCCCTTCTCCCAAAATACCTTTTCTTTGTTCCAGCAACCTGAAGTATAAAATCTAAAGTATAGACTGATTCAATTTTGCAGGCTCTTTTTTATTTAGATCTGCTCTACTTTGACCTCTGTCATAGAGTATTTAATACAATTATAATCACTGAAATTATAACTACCTTCATGTTGACAATTAAAACAATTTAAAATAATTAAGATAATTATTTTTATTTATTAAGATACCTCCATATACAGTTGTTTCAATTGTGGTAAGCTAGCCTCTGGGCAAGAAATGTACTATCTATAGACAAAATGCTGTTTGCAGGATAATTTACTGCTAAGCATTGCCAAGATAGGGTAAGCTAGTCCTTCATAATTCCTGATTCATCTGGGGTCTGTCAGATGTTCTGGGCCAGAAGGCTGAAGATAGATACTCCAGTGTTATAAGGAACATTAGGGACTGTCCAGACAGTAAGCTATCTCTGTCATTTCTATGATTTTTAGAAGCTTCATCCCTATGCTTCCTGCATACCTAAATAATATTTATTCCTTTTCAAAGCTCAGATGGTGTTGAAGACTAGATAGTTATAGTCTCACAACTAAACTTATGTTGTTTAGCATCAAGGAAGGTATTCTAGATTTTAAAAAGTTGGGTTTCAGATATAATACAAGTAAAAATCAAAGATAAGTGAGGTGCAGAATTGTAAACTCATTAATTAGTATAGATGATAAAATACTTTATCTAAATGGCCAAATAAAATGGACTGGACATTATAAATGTATATCATACCTTACAATTTTCATAATTGTTGTAATTGTATTTAATTTATATCTGAGAGAAAAGGAGCTAAAAAGGGGAATTTTTGAGGTTTGGTCTTTTGCAGTGTCTTGTAATGCTAAAGTGCAGGCCCCCAAGACCTGGTTGTCCCAGAGATCAAGAGAGTCGGCATGTAGACACAGTGATTTGTGTGACCTTGCCCTCAAGTTATTTCTGATTGGTGAATAAAGATTCTGACAGTAAATAGCTGGACAGAAGAGACATAGGCAGGTTTTAGGGTTCCTGGGCCTGGGGGGCTGGGAGGCTGGGGGAAAACCATGAGGGAGACAAGAAGGTGAGAAGGCAGAGAAAGTTTCCATGGGATAGGAGTCAAGAAAACATGGCCCTGAAGGCTGGCCAATTGTAGTTAAGAGCAGCCCAGATGAAAGAAACATGTAAGTAATAAGTTGGGGTTATCAATAGGAAATAGATTTTAATAGCATAGAATGTAAATATCTGCCCAGCTCTAGTGCTGATCAAGGCTTATTGTAAATATGAAGTTGTGTGTGCCTTTTATCTGGAACTAAATGGTCAAAGGCCGGGTAGAAACCCTGATTGGGATTAAAAATTTCTACAACAATACATCACTTCAAATCAAGGCATAGTGGGGATAAGAGAAGACTAGGAGGGAAAGGAAGAGAAGGGGGAGAGGAAAGGCTTGGGAGATAACTGACTGTCTCTAACTTCAGTTCTGAAAGCACACAGCATGTGACTTCAGGCAGCTCATTTCATCAGTGAAGTAAGGAGTTTCTCAAGGTGATTTCCAAAGGTATGGCCAGTTCTAAACTGTCTGGAAAGTACTGCTGGACCTGGATTTGGCTTGTGAGAAAGCCCTTCTCAGTGAAAAAACATTGAATACAGTGATGCAGTGAAAATACGGTTCTTTCTCCACAATTCAGACTCATAACTTCATCTTAGTGGCTGGAGCTTTTCAGCTTTTATTCATCCCTGTGAATGTGAATATTCACCAAGTCGCAAAACTATTAGTGTTTCAGTACTGAATCTGTTTAGCTCTTGCCCAAATGTAGAGTTAAAAGCAGTTTTCTAAAATCCTAAAAGAGTTATATTCTGAAAGATACTTGTTTTAGGGGTGTGGTGGTTTGAATAAAAATGGCCCCTGTAGGCTCAGATAATTTGAATACTTAGTCATCAGGGAGCGGCACTATTTGATTAGAAGGATGGGAGGTGTGGCCTTGTGGGAGGAAGTGGGCTTGGAAGGTTCAAAGCCCATGCCAGGCCCAGTCTCTCTGTCTCTGTCTCTGTCTCTCTCCCTCTCTTCCTGCAGATTAGGATGTAGCTCTGAGCTTCTGCTCCAGTGTCATGAGTGCTGCCATGCTCCCCACAGTGGTGAAAGTAGACTAAACCTCTGAAACTGTAGCAAGCCGCCAATTAGATGTTTTCTTTTATAAGAATTGCCTTGGTCATGGTGTCTCTTTACGGTGGTAAATCAGTGACTAGGACAAGGGGCTTTGGATGAGGGCCTGGCCTGTGGCCCTGTCCAAGCTGGACAGTGGTCTGTGGGAGTGCCCAGGTGAATTGTTAGTGTGGGAGACATTAAATGTAGTCACAGTGAATTGGTCTCTCTCTTTCTGCCAGCACAGCTGTGCCCTGTGGTTTCGTTGCTGCCTGTCTAATTCAATTCAGTACCCACTTGTGCATAATACATATTTTATTCATTTATATTTCTATGTCAATCATTCACATTTATTTTTAGCTTTTTAAGTTTACTTAGTATACTATTGTGCTAGTTAGTTTTTATTGTCAAGTTGGCACAAGCTGGAATCCCTGGGACAGAGGGAACTGCAATTGAAGAATTGCCTCGATCACATTGGCCTGTGGTCATACACTGATGGATGATTCATGTGGAGGGGCCAGCATCCTGGACAACTCAGCACCATCCAGGCACCTGACCTGGGCTGTACAAACACGTTAGCAGAGCCTGGTATGCCTTTAATCCCAACACGCAGGAGGCAGAGGTAGGCAGATCTCTGTGGATCAAAACCATTCTGGTCTACATAGTGAGTTCCAGGGCAGCCAGGGCTACATAGTGAGACTCTGACTCAAAAAATAAGCAAACAAGAAGAAAAGCAAGCAAGCAGGTAAGCTAGCTAGAAGAGAACCAGCCTGTAAGCAAGCCAGTAAATAGCATTCCTTCGTCTCTGTTTCAACTTCCCTTTAGCAATTAACCTGGAAGTATAAAAGGAAGTAAACCTGATTATTCCTAAGTTATTTTTGGTCATGGTCTTTATCATAGTGAAAGAAAATCACACTAGAGCAACTGTCTGCTCTAGACAGATACGAGAGCTTGAATGCTTCTGAGACCTCACAGACGGTACTCGGTCATCTAAAAGATGGCACAGATGCCTCTTGCTGTGGGACTGTTCAGAGTGTCAGTGCAGCTGACTTCTTTGAGTGTGGCCTTATTTTCTTTCATTTTTCTCGACAGATTGGGTTTTTAGGATTAAACATTTATTTTTAGGATTAAAATTTGTTTAAATACTTTGTGGTTTTGCTTTTGCCTCCAAATGCTCTCTAATTTAGATTCAGATAGATGGGGTTCATTAGTAGTCAATTATAGGAGATAAAGTATGGCTTTAGTCTCTTCTCTTAGGGACCATTGATTGCTTAGAAGAGACCATGCATTCCACTCTAGTTATTTGGCTATCTAGAGAAACTGTTAGGTTTTGTTGTTTGTTTGCTTTTAATATGGTGGAATTCATTAGAGTTCTTTCAATTTGTTATTAGAAATTTAACTTTAGTCGTCCATGTTTATGAAAGACCCTTTCTAGTTTCAGTTCTGTAATTACTGACTACAAACCTGTATTTCTTACAAAGAACTTTTTCTTGGATGACTAGGAGAAAATTATAAATTTTAATTCATTCCACAAATATTTGAGGTATTCTGGGCATGGGGTGTAAAGCATGAATAAGACACAGTTGTTGCCGTCCAGGAATCCATGAGAGACAGTGCAGTAAGCAAGCACTCTGGACTCAGACTGGCTTCACATTCTGCTCTTACAGACCACTGTGGTCTTAGGCAGCTTACTTCTGCCCCCAGTGCCCTAGCCTCCTCCTCCATAAGTAAGGATGAGCGGTAAGTAAGTCAGTGTTTGATGAGGTTGAAGGAGTTACTATAGATCACACACAGATCTCCAAACGGTAGCTTGCCATTACTAAGAGAAATCTGTTCTATCAAGAACATAAGCCCAGCTTCAGAGTGCCCACAGGGAAAAGTCGCACAGGTGACCTAGCATGCCGGACAGACAGACAAAGAGAAAACAGTGTCTTTCTAGGGACATTCTAAGGTAAAGTGGCCTCTAGGTTGACCTGTGTTGGATGAGAAGGAAACGGCTGGAGCAGGTTAATAGAGACACGAGAACTGTCTGGCAACGTCTAGGAAAATCTGCAGTGGGACAGAGCAAAAATGGAATGGGGTGAACAGAAAAGGCGAGAGTGTGTGCTGCGGCCATGATGGAGAAAGTGATGACAAACGTGCTCCTCTACTGTCACTAACCAGAAACTAGGCAGAGCGTAGACAACAGCTGCATTGTTTTTAATGAAATCTCAAATGTTCAATTTTACCAAAAAAAAAAAAAGACCCGGGAGCCAGAGGCTGGAGTGAAAGCCTGCTGTCTCAGAGAGGCAGGGAAAGCACCCAGCTGACCTGCCTTCTCAGCTGGTGGTCTCCAGAGGAAGCACTCTTTCTCCACGACCATTTGAAAACCCCTCCAACGGAATGTCCCTTCCTACTTCCTGTGCATCTCTAACCTTCTGCCTTCCTCTTACTCTGTTTTTTTCCTACGTTCACTCCCTGTCAACGGTTGCTTGCTCTACCTCTTCACCTATGGTTGACTGTTTTTAATCCTGTTTCAAATAAACAGAAGGTTCTTGGATTAAAGGTGTATACTAGAGCCAAGCCACACCACAACTAGAAACAGGTTTTTCCAGTAAACAAGACAAGCTTGGGGTTCATAGTATGATCAAATATCCGGCAACACTGTGTTTCATTCCTTATTGCTAAAGACTCCTGTTTGTAGCTTCTCCGAGGTTTCTATTGCTGTTATAAACACCATGGCCAAAAGCAACATGGGGAGGGAAGGGTTTATTTTATCTTATAGGTTACAGTTTTCTCAACAAAGGGAAGTCAGGGCAGGACCTCAAGGCAGGACCTAAATCACAAGTCATGAGGAGTCCTTCTTACTGGCTTGCTCCTTACAGCTTGCTCAGCCAGATTGCTTGCTTATATTTTTCTTTTTTTAAGTTTTTAGAGATAAGGCATCACTGTGTGGCCAGTTTTGAAATCATAGAAATCTGCCTGAAAGGTGTGTGCAACCACACCTGGCTCAGCATGCTTGCTTATACTATTTAGGACCACCTGCCCAGGTGTCATACTGTCCACAGTCACCTGGGCTCTTCAACTTATTATTGATCAAGGAAGTGCTCCACAGACTTGCCACAGGAATGTGATGGAAGACTTTTCTCAGTTGAGGCACTTCTCAGATTGACAGAAAACCATTCTTGTTTTGTGCTTGTGCTCTGAGATGTAAAGCAGTTTGTTTGCCATAGATGAAGATCGACACTGTCTCTAGTTTTTGGCTACTTTTCGTGAAGCATCTGTGAACCAAATAAAGTTGATTTAAGAGATAAAGGAAAAGTTGGGGCAGATTTTGAGGTGATATTTTAATATTGCCTAAGAAGATCTAATCTTGTCCCACTGCCAGTAAGAGATGTATGACCAGATGAGCCTTTTAAAAGCTGGCTTTGGCAGATGTGGAGATCATGAATTGTAGGAAAGATAAGCTGGGTGCAGGGAGACCTGGAGGAAGACTGCTATAGTTCATTAATTTCTTCCTTAGCTGCTAGCTAAATCTGTCCCCTAATGGCCAGGTTCTGTGCTTATCACAGAGAACATAAAACCACCAGGCATTGTTAGTTACTTTGGCCTACTCCTCAACAAGATTTCTAGTTAAATAAGGGACATATAAAGCTATCAGCACAACATGATACTACATGTTTGTTATGATTTTAATTTAAAAAAGAAGAGTGGTTCTGGGGTCGGGGTATGGAATTGAGAAGTCACAGTTACTCCTGAGTATTGACACTGAGATGCTCATGGGGACATAAGGATGGGGGTGGGGTATGAATGTAGACAGCAGTTGTGAAGTGGGCTGAGAGAACTGGGCTGTAGAGAACCAGTCTGAAGGAAGCTGAGCACCTGGATCTTGCTGCAGCAGGCTGTTTGCATGGGGAATGTTTGGAGAGCACAGAAACAAGGCCGTATAGCTAGGCAAGGGTCTGAGGCATGAAGAGATGTCTACAATGCAACTAGAAGTGGATCATGCACTGCTAAGGACAGAGCTAGAGTTGGAAGTACTCAGCCCAAGTAAGATTGAAAGCCAGAGGGTTTCTGGTCCCTCGAGGATAGTATTTAGAGTTTTATCAGCATAGTTTACAAGCAGTGAAACAGATTTGGGATTACTTGAGCATGGAGGAGCCAATCAGGCCTTATAGCCTCTCACAGGGATGGAGATGTGGCAGAGAGGCCAGGCAGTGGTAATACAGTCTCTACTGGACTGCACTGTGTCAAGCTTTGACTCTGTCTGGATTTAATCTTTGGATGAGTCCGTTAGCTTTGGAGTCCCATGGTAGGCAGTCTGGCCTTTCTTGTATCATAAACTTAAACCTTGTGTGCCAGCAGTGTGTACCACGATGAGCCCTGCATAAATCTTAGCCACCCTTTGGTCAGTTGGGTGATAAGTAGATATATAGATAAATAGATATATTTCATAGAGTAGCTTACATAGTAGATTGCTTGTCTGTCTAGCATGAACAAAGCCCTGGTGTTCATTCCAGTTCATACCAGTACCACATGCAACTGGATGTGATGGTGGCACTTCGTGGTAATCCCAGCACTCAGGAGGTGGAGGCGGGAGGATCACAAGTTCAAGATTATCCTCAGCTGTATAGGAAATCCCAGACTAGCGTGTGCCATGTTAGACCTGTATCAAAGCGAGCAGGCCAGCGGACAAACAAAAAGCATCTTAACAGCTCATCAGTTGCCGAAAACACTTATCTGTGCATATGGTTCAAAGAAAAGTTCAAACCGTGTTCTTCTAAAGGTAACCTGAAGAGAGGTTTCAAAATGGGCCCTGTGTGTTAACCCTCAGAGCCTGCATACTTAATGCAGGGTCTAGAAGTAAAACTGTCCTTTCTGCTGTGTGACTAGATTTGCTGCGACTCACCTGTTGTTTGTTAGTTTGTTTTGTTTTGCTTTGTTTATAGATGTTCTATTTCTTTTTTTATTTTTATATACTGAAACTTCATTTTAACAAATAGTTAAAAACAGTTTTGAAAATTACTACTCTTCCAGATTCTCCTTGGAATGTTATTTCATTGGGTTCAATGTTTTTGTTTTTGTTTTTTAAAGCAAAATGAATTGGTTTTATTTCCAGCATTGTGAGCAGAGAGATAGAGCTAATGAATGTTATGTTTTACTCTAGTGGTTTGAATTTGCCAAACATCGATAATTTTTATGAACATAGTCTTGATAATGTTTATAATATTCTAACGGATTTGTGACGTGTTTTTTGTCAGTTTGTTAAAGATTACAAAGTCAAATTTATTCTTGGAATGAAAGTATCTGTCTTGGGGTTTGCATTTGCTGTAAAGAGACACCAGGACCAAAGCAACTATTATTACAAAGGCAAAATTTAATTGGGGCTGGCTTATGGGTTCAGAGGCAGGATCATGGCAGCATCCAACCAGGCAGGGTGCTGGAGGAGCTGAGAGTTCGACATCTTCATCTGAAGGAAACCAGGAGAAGACTGAGCATCCTCAGACAGCCAGGAGGAGGGCCTCAAAGTGCACCTCCATAGTGACACACTTTCTTCAACAAGGCCACACCTCCTAATAGTGTCACTCTCTGGGCCAAGCATGATCAATCCACCACAGTGCCTCTTTGGATCATTGTTGACTTTTCTAACTTCAGGCCATCTTGCATTCTTCTCTATCCTCATCTGTCTTTAGGCTCTCTCCCCATTATTAGCTAAATCATGATTCAAAATGTCATGATAAGGACTACTGGGTGCCTAGGTTCCCCATCACTATTGGAGGACAGAGGAGAGGACAGTGTCCCTATTTGAAACCCAGGAAATGTGACAGAAAGGTTTACATATAAACTGTGCCCTTGGCACCTGGAGCTATTTATTACCCAGTAATATGGCAGTATTTCTGGGGAGATGTAAACCAAAATCTGCTTACTCCAGAGAAGGAACTGAAGACAAGCCTAAGTAAGGATACTGCCAAAGCCCAATTACTGAACCAGTGAGTTTATTGGGGCTATTGATAGGAATATGGGTGAGGGGTTACTCATAGGAGCAGACATGACTCAGACAGCTACATCCACCAAAGCCCAACACAACGTGGACGATGGCTCACAAATGCTAAACACATGAGGACTCTGTACAGCCAAAGACAGCTTAACAATTGGAGAGTGTCCTTCCCTGGTGCTCTGAGAGTGTCCTTACCACTTACATATGCTCGGGGGCTAGGGGGCCTAGTGAATCTGTCAGTTTCAGCAACGTGTGGAGGGAGCGCTTATTGAGTTGTTTCCTTCTGAGTTTGAAGGAGCCCCTACAGGGTGGATTAGCCCGTGTCCTAATGAGCGCTCCTCTAAGGTGAACTGGGAGGAAACTGGTGGGGAACAGTGACTGTCCAGGTCCTTCTGCAGAGGTTGCCAGTTTGGTCTGTCTGTCTGCTGCATTTTATCTGTTCTTTTGAGTTGTTTTCTCACATTTTTTTAAAGGGATGACAACAGAGTATTCATGACATGATTTCATGAGTCCAAAGTGAGTTATAGAAATTGGCAGTACTAGACCTGGCATTTTACTCTGACATCACAGATTCTCACAGTATTCCCTCGTCAGCCTGGGGAACTGGGACGAAGCCTTTCATTTTTCATGACTTTACTTGTTCATTGGATGAACTTTTCTATATACTTGCTTGTGAGTGTTTCTTAGAATAACAGCATCTTTAAATGATTAATTTGTTGAGGTAACATTTTTTGTCCTAAAGAAGATGGTTTAATTTCTTCCAAAATTATGTTTCTGGCCATCTGTGTCTTTGACCAGTGAATTCCTGGTAGATGTTATCTTGCTGCCTGTCCGACGCTTCTGCCCTGTTTATGTAGCATTGAGTTGGGAATGCAGACTGATTTTAATTTGTACTTGAAATTTTAACTAATTTAAGTTTAACTTAATTATGGCAAATGTATACTATCTAAAAGGGCACTGCACTTTCGGGGGCAGGCCTGTATAATGTTATGGATAAGATCATGGCCTCATGCACCTACCAGTCCTTAAACTGCCATTTCCTAGTTGTATAATCTGCAGAATCTTTAGGCCTGTTTCCTTGATTGTGGAAGGGGTGATATTTATTCTGGCCCCACAGGATTGTAATGAGGATCACATTATAACATAATTATAAAAGTTTGGCTTTATGTGTTCAACAAGTATAGCTAGCTGCCGTTATTAGCTATTATTTGTGTCTAATAGTTTCCTTGAGGTCTCAGGCTAGTAAACACCCTGCAACACTTTTCCTTGAAGGATAGTTAAAAACTGAAAGAAATAGTATAGACTAAAATTTTCTGGAAGGTGTGTTGTGTTGTATAAATCTGAGATGGAGATGAGACCCCGACAGTAAGTACCAGAAATGGCGGCAGGTAAAGTTGCACGGTGTGCTGGAAAGAACGGAGTTTGGGAGGCAGCAGATCTGACTTCAGGCTTGGGAAACTTCGGATCTACTGAGGTTACCTGCTTCCTCTGTAGACAAGCTAGCCTCTCAGAACTCAGCTTTCTCCACAAAGATGGGACAGTGTTTCATATATTGAGGACTACTGAAACTTACCCTGTAAGGTTCATTGGATGAAAGGCTCAGGTAATCGGCCACACAGTTTCCCTTTTCTCATTCCTAACTAGAGACTTGACAAAATAGCCATCCTTTCTGAAACAAAATAATATTCTATCAATACACTTAGAATTGAATGGAATTTACTAACAAAGCAGGAAGCTGAAGAGAGTAAGGATACCAACTAGAATATGGTTTGCAATTAGAACTTTTTTAGTTTGAGTGGTTTAATTTAAAGAAGTAAGTGTAAGATATGGGTATAATTAGCTACTGTGAGTGTTAGAAGCCCCTGCACAGTAAACATAATAATCGCTAGGCTCTGCAAACTCTAGGTTGGTTAGTAATGAGGAAGGTTCTGCTGGAGGGGAGGAGTGCATCACTGCAGCTGTCTGTCAGAATCTGGCCTGCTCTCTGCAGCTGCTGTTCGCTAGGGAGCCACTGCTGCTGCTGGAGCCACGTGGGCACTTAGATATCTCAGGAGTTAGGGGAAGAAGTATTTGTAGTCGGATTAAAAACAAGATGCTTGCCTCTTTATGTGGGCATCAAATCAATTTTAGAGGAATGTCAGTTTAGTGAAGCTTCCTGGAGACAGATGGGTTTTTTCTTCTCTGCATGAAACTCCATTAAATGCATCAGGAGCACCCCGTGTTCTGGAGGATACAGGTAAGCTTTTGCAGAGCTTTCTTTCTGTCCAGCTGTTTCTGCCTCTGCACTTTCTACCTTAAGCTTGGGGTCACAGGAAATAAGCCTACATTCACATTGAGGTAGCT
The DNA here is from genome assembly GCF_000001635.26 of Mus musculus. Classification (NCBI taxonomy): domain Eukaryota; kingdom Metazoa; phylum Chordata; class Mammalia; order Rodentia; family Muridae; genus Mus; species Mus musculus. The sequence continues at coordinate 43,235,083 of NC_000076.6, forward strand.
CTGCTTAGCCACAGGGTCGAAGGCAAATGTTACCACTTTCCTCAAGCAGTTTCTAATTGTTCTAGGTCAAATTGCTTATCCCTTTGTCCTCTCAAAAGTTAGAAGCTATGACATCATTGACTTGCACTCCCATGTGGCCTCCATCTGTCGTCTCAAGAGGTGGCTGTTTCCGCTAGTCTAGAAATGTCCTTGAGATGATCACTTGGGCTGCTGCTTTTCAGTTTTGTTTTGGTTTGGTTTAGTTTGTTGAGATAGTGTCTCTATATAGTCCTAGCTGGCCTGGAACTCACAATATAGACCAAGTTGGCCTGAAACTCAAAGAGCACCACCCGCCTCTGTCACCTGAATGATGGGACTGAAGGGCTGTGCCACTCTGCCCAAGCTTTTGAGCTGTTGCTTCACATGTAACCACAGGTATAACTGGTTAACCTGCTCCCATGGTTTGGACTATGAGTTCAAGAGTTTCTGTCTTTCTGATTGTTCAAGGTATTGCAGCTAGGACGTGGTAGAACCTCCACAGTGAAATTCTGGATGTCCCTGTGTCTTTTGGTAGAAGCTATGATCAACTATGCTGACAACATAGGAGCAAAATTTTATATGTCATTTCTGTGAAGGGAACCAAGGGATGGCTGGACAGACTTCTTGCTGCTGGTGTGAGTGACTTGGTGATGGCCGCAGTTAAGAAAAGTCCATCTAGCAGTGGTAATTCAACAAAGAAGGACATATGGAAGAAAAGATGGATGCGTCTTTATTTTGAGTTAACGCAGGGGTCACAGCAAACAATAAAGGGGAGGTGAAAGGTTCTGCCACCAAAGGTCCAGTGCAAAGGTTCATACAGATTGTGTGTGGCCCAGGGTTGCAACTGATTTTGCAATGTAGTTGTAAAATATAATACCCATTGCTCAAGAAGAAAAAGAGAGAAAAAAAATGTTCCCTGGGCTAGAGAGGTGGTTCTGTGTGAAGCTATGGCATCACTGACATACTGCTTCTGGAGAAGTCCAGGGTTCATGGCCCAGCACTCACATGGCGGCTCACAACCATCTGGAACTTCAGTTCAGGCATGCACACATGCACATAAACAGTATTGAGAAGTGTTTCCAAGACTATGAGCTCAAAATAGGTGACTTCCTCTTTGTATTCCCATTGCCTCACCTAGAATCACTGCAGAAAGCCTTCAGTAAGCAACTTAAGTGGGTAGAATAAAACTTCCTAACCAGAAGTTCATACCCTTTTCCTGACCTTTGCCTTAGTCATTACTTTAATTAGATTGCAGTGTTCCATCTTACATACACTTTATGGATTAAAGATAGGGATCAACACTTCCTGGAAACAAACCAAGAGAAAATGCAATTAAAATTAGGTGGGGAAACTTTTCCTGGCTGCAATACTTGTCAAGAATGGATTGCTACAAGGTGCGGTTGCATCCTTTGGTTTTGAAATCTTCCAGGCAGTTGGCTTGTACCTTGAAGACAGAAGCAAGGGCAAACACAGAATTCTGTATGAGACTGTACAGTGTACCAGCGAACACTCTGTATGTTCCAGAAAAATATGACTATATTCAATGTATAGCATGAATATAAATGTTTTAGGGTATTGGAGATTTAGTTATTATTGGAGCACAAGTTCTGATCAACAGGTGTACAGCCTCCAGAGAATACGTAAGATTTATTACTGCAACATGTATTCCTTTCTTATACTGCTTCATACTGTCGCTCAGCTCATCAGAACTGTTTCATGTGATTGGGAGGTGTATGCTAACCACAAATCATATTTTAAAGTAGCAGTGCTATTGGAAATCTTTACATTTTGGCATATTAGGTAAGTTGTCAGAAGTTTTTGTTCAGAAACCTCCCAATACTACTACAAGAATAGGCATTTGGGGCAGAACACAAGCAATTCTAATAGGGAGGGGTCTTTGGGGTTTTGCCCTCCTGCTCCTATCTATTAACTAAAACTCTATAGATACAACATCTGGAGTTACTTAGACACTATTTTTAAAAGGCCAGGTCCCTAACTAGAAACCTCTTTCTGGCATTGAAAAAAAGTTTTTGGATAGATTGGATTTGTATAATTGATTTTTAGAAGTGTCTGTATTCATATAAGCTTTCTCACCGTGCACACACAGGTGGAGACTACTAGGGACCAAGGGTAGTGGGGTTGTTTATGTGCTTCGAGAGCAAACAACACAACATGCTAGCCTACAGATGGCCCTCGTATTTCCTAGTCATACTCTGGTTTTCTTTTCTTTTTCTTTTTTTGTTTTTGTTTTTGTTTTTTGTTTTTTGTTTGTTTGGTTTTTTTTTTTGGTTTTTCTTTTCTTGTTTTTGTTTTTTTGTTTTTTGTTTTTGTTTTTTTGTTTTTTGTTTTTTCGAGACAGGGTTTCTCTGTATAGCCCTGGCTATCCTGGAACTCACTTGGTAGACCAGGCTAGCCTCGAATTCAGAAATTCGCCTGCCTCTGCCTCTGCCTCTCTGCCTCTCTGCCTCTCTGCCTCTCTGCCTCTCTGCCTCTCTGCCTCTCTGCCTCTCTGCCTCTCTGCCTCTCTGCCTCTCTGCCTCTCTGCCTCTCTGCCTCTCTGCCTCTGCCTCTCTGCCTCTGCCTCTTTCTTTTGTAGTTTTCTTTTTGTAAGACAGGATAAATAGGAAGATAATAGCTAAGTGTTGGAAACAATATTGCTATCAAGGAATGAAACTGAATGGTATACTTCATAAGAAGTCAGCAAAAGTTTAGTGCCATCTGTTGTTATTTAAATCTAACCAGGGAATGTTGGAGTAGAAACAGTTTCTCTAAGACAACCTAGCATTTTCTTGAGGACACTAGATACATGTGAAAACTTTCACTGGATTAGAAAGAATCAGATTTATATATACTGGATCACAAAAAGTCATAACTTAGTCATTGCTAAAGGAGTTTAAGCGTGTATTTCAGGATAAACCACAGTGGGCTAGTTAAACCAATGGCTTCAGGAAGAAAAGCATCTTACCCTGCCTAGACTGGTAGGGCTTAGACAGAGGGACGGCAGGGAGCAGTGGCCTCTGTCTTCTACCTAACTATGAAGCCAAGGGTGGAAGTTAAGAAGAGCAGAGCTAGTAGTATACTAATTCTGAGTTAAAATTAGAGAGCCCCAGAAACCTTGTGATGATTTCAGCATATTGTAAATTATCTTCACTCAGGACCAGAGAAGAAAAACAATTTTTTAAGATGCTATAAACACAGGGTAAAGTGATACAGTTTCAAACACTCACCCTGAAAGCAGCAACATTTTATTATTAAACAGACACTCCAAGCAGTTTACCCGAGGAAGAAATACACATGAAGAAACAATGTGTCTTTCCTGGAGAAACTTGAACTTTGAACTGAACAAGCTTTGGTAACTACATATGATCAAATAAGCTTTTGAGGATTCCGATCTTGATAAATGTTACAAGTCTACCAAGAGAAAGATTCCTCATGCTCTTTGATTCTTTCTTACCCTCAGAAGTGGCATGATTGTCTCCTCAAGATTACACGAGGGAAGATATATCACACCTCTTACCTTTTGTTTGTTTGCTTAAGACAGAATTTCTCTGTGTAGCCCTGCCTGTCCTGAAACTTTCTTTGTAGACCAGGCTGGCCTCGAACTCACAGAATTCCACCTGTCTCTGCTTCCTGAGGGCTGGGATCAAAGCCTCCATTCCTGGTTTTCTTTTTTTTTTTTTTTTAATTAATTAATTTATTTATTTATTTATTTATTTATTTATTATATGTAAGCACACTGTCACTGTCTTCAGACACTCCAGAAGAGGGAGTCAGATTTCGTTACAGATGGTTGTGAGCCACCATGTGGTTGCTGGGATTTGAACTCTGGACCTTCAGAAGAGCAGTCGGGTGCTCTTACCCACTGAGCCATCTCACCAGCCCCCATTCCTGGTTTTCTTATAGTTGTTTTCTTTTGACTGTTTTCCCTGTTCAACATTTCAATGGTACACTTACTAGTATGTTATTAACAGATTAACCATTAATTTATCTATACAAAGCTACAATAATTAAAATAACATGGTAATTATATATAAACGGACAGATATACAGAGCAGTGGAGTGGAGTGGAGTGGAGAGTCTGAGCATGAACCAGGACTCTTCTCCAGTTTGTTCCCTGGAGGAAGGGCAAGCTTGGTAGTAAGTAAGTGGTGCGTTGGAAAACTGGAGCTCTGTAAGCACCAAAAGTGAAACCAGACCCCATCTCATCTGACACAGAGCAATCAAATAGGAATGGATTACCGATCTACATGTAAGCGATTGTAAAAGTAACTTTTATTCACCTGGTGTAATTGTTGTCTCAGAGGCTACTGCTTCCATCTGCTAACCTAGGCCTAGTCCAGGAAGCTTCTAGCCTCTGTACAATCTAGTCTACACCTAGAACGTTTTCAGCCTCTGAGACTTGCTGATGAATAAATTCACCCTTTCTGCTTCTTTCTGATCTCTGGCTGGTCGATTCAACTCAGCTGTTCTGGCTCAAACTTCTTTCCAAGGTGACGGATTCAGTCTGGCTTCTTCAGCTTTGGGTGAATTGCTCTGCTTGGCCTCATACTAACTCTGGCAATCTGTTCTAATCTTCTGGCTCCTTCTCAGTCTCTGGCTTGTTCTGTCTGCACATGTGTCTGTCTAGCTTGTTCTCTTTCTGCAACTTGTCTCTGTACATCTGTCCCAATAAAACTGCCCTCTCTTTCTCAGCACTAAGTAACTTCCTTTTCCTCTCTCCTGAGAGTTGGGCATATCCTATTTTGTCAAATTGTTCTCTGATTCATCATTTTGCCTGCCATTCAATTAGAAATCACTTTCAAACATGGGTGCTTCCTTTTACAAACTAATTTTGCCTTCATTATTTGGGATTAAAGGTGTGTACTAAGGCTGAGCCACACCACAACTAGAAACAGGTTTTTCCAGTAAACAACACAGTCCTGGAGTTCACAGTGTGATCAAATATACTGAACAAGAAATTATAAAACTTCGAGAAGAAAATATAGGGGGATGCTTTAGGACACTGAAATGAGCAAGTGTTTGTGGGGATAAAGTCCTCAAAGGAGAGGAAACAAAAGCAAAGAGATGGATCTCATCCGATTAAAAATCTTTACATTAGGGCTGCAGAGATGACTCAGTGGTTAAGAGCACTGGCTGTTCTTCTAGAGGACCTGAGTTCAATTCCCAGCACCCACACAGTAGTTAACAGTCATCTAGAAAAGGATCGGATGCCCTCTTCTGGCCTGCAAGTGTAATGCACTCACACATAAGATAAATAAAAGTAAATAAAAATAAATCTAAAAAAGTTTAGGAAAAACTGTACATTAAAGGAGATATTGGGATGAATGGACAATATACAGAGTGGAGGAAAATACACACCTGAAATGATCTAATAACCAGGGTATGTGAGAACCTCAAAAACCTCAATTGGAGCACCCCCTCATAAGCCAATAAAAATTGAAACTGAATAGATCATTATAAATATATGTAGAAATTTCTCAAGGAAGACATGCAAAGGGCCATGACAGAATACTCAATATTACCAGTTACTTTGAGAAATACAATTAAGATCACAGTGAGATCTCACCTAACTTTAGTAAGAACAGCTGTTATCAAAAAAGACAAAACACACAGTGGTGGTTTGAATAAGAATGGTCTCTATAGGCTCATATATTTGAATGCTTTGTCACCAGGGCATGGCACTCTTTGAGAAGGATTAGGAGGTGTGACCCTGTTAGAGTAGAAGTTGCCTTGTTTGAGGAAGTGTGTCACCGAGTGTCTTTTTTTCTCTTTGCTTGTACATTAGGATATAGCTCTCAGCTTCTTTTCTGGCACCATGCTCCCTGCCATGATGATGATGGACTAACCCGCTGAAACTGTTAAGCAAGCCCCAGTAAAATGCTTTCTTTTGCATAGCGCTGTGATCATGGTGTCTTTTCAGCAGTAGCACACTGACTAAGACACATAGCCAGTGAAGGTGTAGAGAAAAGGGAGCCCTTACACGTTGTTTGTGGGAATGTAAATTAGTAGAGCCATCACAGGAAATGCTGTGGAGGTGTCTCAAAAACTTAAAAATAGGTCTGTGATGTAGTGCATCAGCCCCACCACAGGAAAAACAAACAAACCTGTATCAAGAAATGAAGCGAGTCTGGTAAGACATCAGTACATTTGTGTTTATTGCTGAAGTATTTACAGTTAACAAGAAATGGGATATTTTACTTGTCTATAAGCCAATGAATAGATACAGATGTGTTGTATATAAGACAACAGAATATTATTCAATCGTAAAAAGGATGAAATTCTGTTGACAGTATGTGTGGAACTGGAAGCCATTATGTTAAACAAAATAAGTCTAGTGGTGTAAAAGACAAATTTTCCTTGACTTCTGGGGTCTAAAACAAGGTGATCTAGTAGAAGTTGAGAATAGGGTGGTAGGTGGTTACTCATAGCTGACAGTTGGAGCAGTGACTGAGGAATGAGGAAGGTTGTCCAGTAGGAGATGAGTTGTGAGGGGCAAAACTGTTTTGGAGCTTGGAGAGATGCCTCAACAGATAAAGGCCCTTCCCATCCATGAGAGCCTTACAATCTGTGTTCAATGCCTAGAACCTAAGCAAAGGTAGATATAAAGAACCAGCTCACAAAGTTGTCTGCCCTCCACACACCAGCTGTGGCCTGTGTGTGCATGCACGGACACTCGCTAATAAAAAATTAAATAGAACTTTTGATGACCGGCATAGAAGTTTGACTATGAATGATGTTAGCATGCGCTCAAAAGCTAGGAGAGAGGATTTGGGATGTTTTCAGTCTAAGTAAATGGTAAACCTTTGAGGAGATACATATGTTCACTCCCTTTTGAACATTATGCAATATATAAATTATTGAAATGTCACATGGCACCCCATAAATATCTACTTTTTAATGTATCAGCTCCAACTGGCACCTCTCTAGCTTGTCTGTGTGGGCCTTGTTCTGGCTGAGGTCAGGAGCAGGAGGTGGTACTTCATTGAAATGAGCCTCTAGACATCTGATTTATCAATGACTAGGAGGAGGGACTTTGAAAATAGGAAATGGTTCTTCAACTTAAAGATCTGACATCATTTAAAATCTTTCTGTGGAAAAAAGAAATGTCCTTTAGTGCTGTCAAGGCAAGGCTTTAACAGAGTGCTCGGACGATGCCGCCATTCTTGAGGGCAGAGGAGTCGATGGGTTGGTTCTCAGGAACCCTTTGTTCTTGTGTTCTTTCCCTCCTCTGCTGCCAGAGACCAGAGTTTAGGTTTCTACAGCAACCATAGTTGGGACTACATAATACCAATGCTCTGCATGCATGTGGTGTTAACTCTGAGACCTTATACACTATGTGTAGCAGGGTTACGGTTGCTATGGAGATCAATCTTTGGACACACTCCGTTGATAACGATGTCTTTCATGTGTGGCTTTTGCTGCTGAGAAAATATGAGATGCTGCTGCAGGTTGACTGACGGGTGACCATCAGTAATTATTCTAAAGCCTTACTCTCACAATTGAAAACATGTGCTTATTAATACACTACAGCTTATACAACTTCTTTAAATACTGGGGTATGATAACCCAAAAGGAGGGAAAATAATGGCTCTTAAAACCACACCTGACCAGGTGGGTGTCTCATATCTCTAACCCAAGCACTTGGGAAGCTGAAGCCAGATTGCCATGAGTTTGGAGCTGGCCTAGGCTATGTACTGAGAGTCTGACTCAAAAACCAAAACAAAATATACATAGAAAAAACATATGGTCAGATTGGTATGGTAATGCAAACCTGCACTCCAAGCACTTAGGAAGCAGAGGTGAGAAGATCCACTGGGTTTGAGACCAGTCTGGGCCATGTGTCAAGTTCAAGGCCAGTCTGAGCTACACTGAGATCCCTTTCTCAAAGGTTAAGGATATAGCCTTGGATTTGGCCCAAATCCACAAGCAAGACAACCACACCTCAGAAGCGTACACACACGCACACACACGCACACACACGCACACACACGCACATGTGCACACATGTACATACCATGGGGGGGAGGGAGGGAGTATATGTTATCAGGTAGGACCCTGATCAGTAGGTGACCAGATTTCTATCCAGCCCTCTGGAAGCTGCCTTAGGAAGATAGTGAATTTGAGGCTGGCCTAAGCTACCAGAGCAAGCTCCTGTTTTTATAAAAGCAAAGGAGCTCGTTGTTGGACTTTTTACAGACTCAGGTTAGAGCCCACCTTTGAGCATACTGTAAAAGATCAGCCTACTGTATGTAGTTCTAGACATTTATCGTAAGGTCGGTCGTTACTTAGGGCTGAGGAAAGCACAGCTATTCCTGAGCTGCTGTATCTGGATGCAGTTCCTTGGGCTAACAGTTAATGAACCTTTGTCTCGGAGAACTTCTCTCTGACTAGTGTTTTGATATCCACAAAGAGAAACAACTAGGAAACACAGTGACTTTATTTTCTTACCTTTCCTTTGACAAAGTATTTAAGCCAGAACACAATTCCCAGTCCAAAATTTTAAGCTAATATCGACTTAAAATTAATATAGTGGTTTTATTTGTAGAATGTTTGTTGTTTTTAAAGAATGTGGTGTTTGGTTGATTTTCCGTGTGTGCGTTGGGTTGAGGGCACCCTGAGCAGGAGTAACTGATCTTTTGTGAACTACTGTATTAGAGAAGCAGTTTACAGCCCTGGCTGCACTCTAACCTGATTAAAAACACCAGCATTTGAGCATAAAGTGAAGTCAGCACTTTGGGATGGGAAAAGGCATGCCATTGCTGGTCTCTGTCTCTCTTCACTCTGGCCTCTTGCTATTCACGCTTGCTCAGGCTTGAACACTGTGAAGTAAAGGGGGTTTTATAGGCTCAGTGGTCTAGGCTTTGGATTTACTGATAGATGTAATAAGAGCTACATCTGGGTGTAGTGGTGCCTTTAATCCCAGCCCTCAGAGCAGGGCAGAGGGGCAGGAACATCTCTGAGTAGAGGCCAGCGTGGTCTGCATTATGATGTCTAAGACAGCCAGGGCTACACAGAAAAACAACAAAACAAAAGGAAACAGAACAAAAGTAATACGAAATATAAAAAAAAGTTAGAAAATGTTAGTCTTACCAGAGTTTCCCACCGTTATTATATTTAGTAGCTACAAATTTAGTTGCTCAAAATCCCATTTTATTAGATGTTCACTAACTTAAGTTCTGGAGACTAGAAGCCTGAAATGAATCTGAATACTAATGTCAAGATGTAGACAGAACTGTGTTCTCCTGGAGCAATCTATTCCTTGCTTCTCCATCTCCAAGAGGCCCCTGCATGCCCTCACTGCTGCCTCCATCACCGGACAGCAGGATCTGACCATCCTGCCTCCTGCTTGCAGCCTTTGTGGTTACACAGGTGTCTTTCAGGAGCAATCTCCCCAGGGGGATCCACACTCACCTTTGCAGTCTTTGCTATTGGGACTGTGGGTGTAGCTCATTAGTTAAGCTAGCTTCCTGTGCTTGAGGCACCGTTCTCTGCATCGCAAAAAAAAAAAAAAGAAAAAAAAAAAGTTCTTCTTGCCACACAAAGAACTATTCATAGGCTGAAGGTTAGGAAGTAGACATCTGGGAGATAATTATTCAGCTTACCACACTGCCTTAACCAGACTGTTACCACTTTGATATTTTCCTTGCTACTCTTTTCTAATATGCACATCTTATTTGCATATAACTGTTGGATACATGCATAACTTTGCTCAGCTGGGCTTTTGTGTTTCAGACTCTTAGGATTGAGAGATCAAGCTGGAATAAGTATTTCTGGGTTTTTTAGAGTCCCTGGTGTGGTAGTACTGACCTAAAATGATAAGCATTTGGTCTGTTTACCTCAGAAAGCCTGATTGCAGTTTTAAAAAGTCCTAACCAGGTCAGCCAAGGGCCCGTGTGACTTGTTTGCCAATCAGTATTGATCTCTATTGTTAAAACAAAACAAAACAAAAACCTTTCATTAATTATTTAAAAAACTGTTGCCTTGATCTAAGCACTTTTTTAATAGGTTCCTATTTTCTGTTTTTTTTTTTTTCTGATGTTTTAAATTCATCATTAATTTCAGGTTCTCAGTTGTCTTACTACTAATCTTATCAAAAGAGTGAAACTGTCTTATCCATTACAAGCACTCTTTTAAACCACCAGGTTTAATCTTGAAATGCTACTGTGTTAGTTTCTTCATGATTGTTTCATTCCTTCTACACTCAGGTATGTGCTGGATATCCAGCTTTTTTCTGTCCTTTGTGATTTAGTCATGCCCATAGCAGATTGCTAATAGGCTACAAAGTGTGAAAACTTGTGGTCTAATTATTTAGTGCTGGAAAAAGTTGTCTTGAAGAACTGGAGAAGAAATCTAGCGGTTTCTGCCCAGGCCTGAGCCGTCTCTTATGCTCTCCCAGGACAATTATTTCTCATTCTGTAGTGTTGTGTATTCATGCAGATAATTGAGAATTATAGGAAGCATCTCAGCCCTCAGTAAACAGACAGAATGCACTTTAATTACACTCTAATTTATTACCCCATGAAAGTACCTTGCTAACAAATCAGCCCGGATATGACTTACTGGATAGCCTTTGCACTTAGAGGAGCAGTCAGACTGTAATCATAAACAACACGGACCGTTCCTCTTCTAGGTCGTTATCTATTTATTACACTCAAATGCTTCTGCTGAGTCTCGCTTCTTTCCTGTTTGTTTCCCATGCCATGGCCTGGGCTTCTGTCCTCCCTGCTGTAAGTTGGAAAACGGTGTTATGTCTTGTTTTTCCCTGAAGTAAGGGTTAGGTCCAATCCTAGGAACAGTTCCGTAGTTTTGCCATAGGAATGAGATGCGTCCCCCTCAGTACTAGCAGATAGTATCATGTGTCACGAGAGTGAACTGATAGTGTGATTCGTTCCTAGCAGAGTTCTGCCACGTAAGGAAATAAAAACATGCGTACAGTCCTCACATGCTGAGTATTCCGTTCCTTCCTTCTCTAGCCAACAAAACAGGGCATGTGCATTTGACCGTGCGGTAGCCTGCCTACTCCTTTAATCTCAGTCAGCTGCCCACAGAGAATCCAGACCTGTGATTAGATGTTACTGAGTCCCGGTCTTTGGTGGTCTTTTTTATAATTCTATCACTCAAACCTGATAAACAGCCTTTGGTGTGCCACAGAGAGATTTAGAAGCTTGAATACTGTATTTTTGCAGGTCAATTTGTAGTTTGTTAGGTGGGCATTAGAGCCAATATGAAGGATGTGTACAGAACAGGTCACAGAACAACTTAGATAAACCAGTCTTCAGACGGAGCTACAGCAAAGGGTTGCTCATTGCCTTTCCTATTTCAGACACCCTTTTCTCCTTCTCTCCAGACTCTCTCTCTCTCTCTCTCTCTCTCTCTATATATATATATATATATATATGTGTGTGTGTGTGTGTGTGTGTGTGTTAAAGTGTGTATATATGTGTGTGTGTATATATATGTGTGTGTGTGTGTGTGTGTGTGCCTGGTGTCCACTACTGAGGTCAGAAGAGGGCATTAGATCCTATGAAACTAACATAAAAGAGGATTATGACTTTCCGGGGTAGCTGCTGGGAGCCAAACTCAGATCCCCTGCAAGAACAGCAAGTGTTCTTTACAACTGAACCATCTCTTCAGCCTCCAGACTCTCCTTCAGTGGTCAGGTCTGCTGATCCTGCTTAGTGTATTTAGCAAGCAAAGAGAATATTGATCCTAACATGAGAGTATCTCCTTAGAAGCTTTAAGGTCTTACAACCTGAATACACCTCACCAGTGTTTTGGGTACTGTTCTGTCACACCAAAATTACCTGTAGTTGTGGGTACCTGGTAAGAACCAGAGGGGTCTGCAGCTTAAACATTTCAGTGCTATGATGTACTTGGTTTTCAGTTCTGGTCAAAGTTGCATTAAATAGAAGAGAAACTATAGGTCTGGTTTTCTGAAGGACTATATGGTTTTTAGCATGTGTGGTAGTTTGAATGAGAATGGCCCCCAAAGGCCATTTGAATGTTTGGTCACCGGAGAGTGGCAGTATTTGAAAGCATTAGGAGGTCAGGCCTTGATGGAGGAAGTGTGTTCCTGGAAGTGGACTTTGAGGTTTCAAAAGCCCAAGCCAGGCCCAGTGTGTCTCTCTTCCTGCTGCCTACAGATCCAGATGTAGAACTCTCAGCTACCTCTCCAACATCTTGTGTGCCTGCATGCCACCATGTTTCCCACCATAATGATAATGGACTAAACCTGAAACTGTAAGCAAGCCCCAGCTAAATGCTTTCTTTTATAAGAGTTTCTGTGGTCATGGTGTCTCTTCACAGCAATAGAATACTTGATTAAGAGAACATGCAAATTAGTTTAGGTGAGCTTGGAGATTTTCTGCAGAATTAGACAGGAAATATTAAGTCATGGTGTAAAATCACCTTTTCAGAATCAAATACCATCTAAGACCTTACTCCCTGCATTAGGATTCTTTGATTATAGCTGATTGTGGTGGCTCATGCTTTAATCCCAGTACTGGAGAGGCTGAGACGGGAAAAGGTTGCCATTATTTTGAGGCCAGCCTGGTCTACATATTAAGTTCCAGGCCAACCTGAACTACAGCACAGCATAAGACCCTGTTTCAAATAGCAAAAAAGAAAGTAAAGATTCTTGTTATTATGATTGGCAATGGTGGCTGATACAAGAAGAATCATGAGTTCAAGGCTTTAGTGGTCTACACAGTGAGACCCTGTCTTAAACTGCATTTTATGGTTAGGTCTATTCGAAGCCAGCCCCATTCTTCGTGTATTTTCCACATTCCAACAGTCCAAGGTTTCTGGAGTCTGCGATTCTTAGGTCCTATTCAGTCCGAGTTTGGTTCTGATTACACTGTCACTGTTTGTCTGATCCCTCTGTTCCCTGCGCTCTCACTACCTCTTCACGGCTAAATCAGCCTGTTATCCCATCTTCAAAAATCAGCAAGGGTTGGGAAATACCCTGAATCCCTTTACTTCTTTACGGTGGGGCAGAAGGCCGGCTTTCTAAGCATCAGGTGTTGAACTGCATGCAGTTTGGCAGCTGTGTTCTCTCAGAGCTCCCTGCTGTGCTCGGGAATGTATGTGTACTTGCTGGGGCTAAGGCCAAGATGAGTCCCTTTCCCAAGCTCAGGCCTCATTTGCTTAGAGAACATTGACTGTGTTGTTCCTTTGGCTCCACAGTTTTCGAGTTTACTTTGGGTCCTTAGTTCCTTTTATTGGAAGTATGTTCTGGATCTCTCTCTCTCTCTCTCTCTCTCTCTCTCTCTCTCTCTCTCTGAGTGTGTGTGAATTATTCAAGAGCCCTCTCTGAGCATATGTTTGAGCTTTGTTTTAGAAAAAATTTACTGTTGTGTATGTTCTGAAATTAGAAGCATTTTGACCTTTAGGAAGTCAGTCTTAAGAATAAAATTAAGGCCAGATACCATATTTGGCTGTACTGGAATGTAAGCCCTACTTTGGCTGCTAGCCTTTTAATTTTCCTAAAATACATCCTACTAAGATTACTACTTTATCACTCACTGTTGACAGTGTCTTTTTCTTAAACAGTCCTCACACCTCTTTTCAAACTTGTAGGTGTTAAAGTATAACGCTCCAGGGCATAGACTAATAGGGCAGAGTAGAAATTTTACAGATAGAGTAGAAAATATGACAACGGTCTGGGGCAATACCTTGGTTGGTGAAGTGCTTGCTGGGCAAGCAGGAAGGCCTGAGCTCAGATACTTAGCCCACCCCAATCCTTATCTAAACACATGCACAAAGGCTAAGTACCATGATGTGTGCCTGCAATCCCTGTGTTGGGTATGCACATAGGATGGTTGTAGAAAGAATCTCTTCTTAATAAACATCACCTGTCAATAAAAAAGCCGATGACCAATGAGCTGAGGCAGGAAATAGGAGGTGGGACACTAGCAGGAAGAGAGAGGATTCTGGGAAATAATAAAAGATAAAAGAGAGAGACATTAGGGAAGCCACAAGAAATGAGAGAGGAGACAGACCAGAAAGGTGGAGACAAGCAGGTAGATAAGCTCAGGAATGCTGAGGGAGACACTGAGGAGACAGGGAGGAAGAAGTGGGCCAGGACTGAAGGAGAGAGAGGTAACTAACCATATGGTAGATATAGAAGAGTTTAAATAAGTTATGAGCTAGTCAGGGAATGAGCCAAAGCTAACGGCCTAGGCATCTCATAATATAACTAGTGTCAGAGTTGCCATTCCAGGAGCAGGGCTTGGAAAGGAATATGAATTTAAAAATTATTTTTTATGATGACACCCTACATTGGGCTCTACCAGTGGCTAGATTTTTCTCTAAACCTACTTTATTTAAGCTTTTAACAGCTTCAACCTCCATTCTAGTCCACTGACCATAGATAGGGGAGAAAGAAGGTTAATAGGGGAAGCTGGTTGTCGACTTATTTAGTAGCAGTTCTTTGGGGTGAGTCCACTCTTCTGTTGTCAGGATATCAGCAGACCAGTTCAATAGTAAACACCAAATACAAAGCACCACCCACACCATGCGGCAGAAACCACAAGGCTCCAGCAGAAGTGGCCAGAATTCCACTAGAAGTTCTTTTGTTATGTTGCTCTTTATGAACTGAAGGCCAGCCAAGACCAGTAAAGTGCTGCATGGCCAGTGAAGACTAATGAAGAACAGGGAAGTGTTGTATGACTTCACAATGCAGGAGTGACCTCTCACTGTTCGTGGGGTTCCAAACATCATGCACTCTCCCAAGTGTCCAATCCAGCAATACATGCCCTCTCACATTTCTGTTTCAGCAAAATATCTATCCTCTTACAAAACAGTTTCTAGTTGTGTCATGCAACACACCTGAGAGTTTCCAAGGAATCCAGAAGTTTCCACATCAGATGGTCCTAGCCTGCTGGACAGCCACTGTTGCCAATTAGTGAGCTCTAGGTTCAGAAAGAGACTCCATCTTAAAAACTAAGGTTAAAAAATGATTGCAAAGACTCCTAATAACAACCTGTAACCCTTACCGGCATCCACACCTAACCTACTCACATGTGCCTCCCCAGACATGTACTCTATATGTATATGTGTACAAAACCATTAGGACTAGAACTGGCCCTAAGCAAAGTCCAAGGAAAGCACTCTGGTAGCTAGTTTTAATTAAGCTTGAAACAAATTGGAATCACCTGCAAAGAAAGTGTTGGTTGAGAAATTATGAACTTGGTCTCTAGGTGTGTCTGTGGGGGGTTGACAGTAGGTGGTGTAGGGAGACCTAGCCTGTTGTAGACAGCACTGTTCCCTAGACTGAGGGGTCCTCTGCTGGATAAGGCAGGAAAAGATGGAAAGAGGAGCAAACTAGCGGCTCCATGGGAACATTTATTCCTCTTTGCTCTTTTAATTGTTTTTTTTTTTTAAACTTTTTTTATAAAATTCTTTTTGAGATTGGGTCTTACTGATTTACTCTATAGATCAGTTGACCCTGAACTCACAAAGATTCATTTGCCTCTGGCTCCCAAGTGCTGGGATTAAAAGTATGTGCTACCCTGCCCAGCTTCTCTCTGCTTTAGATTGGGGGTGTTTTCTGATGGGCCAATTGATCCTGCCTTGATTTCTCCTAAGTGATGGGCTATAGCCTGCAATTGTAAGCCAGCAAAACTCTCTCTTCCCTTCAATTGCTTTTGTTCAGAATGTTTTAACAGAGCAACAGAAATAAAGCTACAACAAATGTAGGTTAACTGCATTGCACTGGTATTATAAAGGTGCACACAGTGGAGGCATAATAGGACTAGATCTCCTGCAGTCTCATGCTGCTCAGGAGACAGTACTCAGCTTTGTAGCTGTGGGTCTCAGGCCCTCGTTCCAGTTCTACAGAAGAATGAAGAGCCCTGCGAAGCTCTGCTCCTATAGCAAATGGCTGTTGATATCATGGCTGGAATTCAGAAACTGAAAGGAAGAAGTTTAAATATGTATTAACTGTGAACCCATAGCAT
Organism: Mus musculus; assembly: GCF_000001635.26. Lineage (NCBI taxonomy): Eukaryota > Metazoa > Chordata > Mammalia > Rodentia > Muridae > Mus > Mus musculus. Next base: position 43,251,060 of record NC_000076.6, read on the forward strand.
GCTATTATTAATAAACTTTTTTAGAAAAAGTAATTATAAATTTCCCCAAGAAATGTTACTGAGAATTGTTAGGTAGCTGGGGAGAACAGGAGTAATTCAATAGCTTTTCCAGGTAATTGTGAATCTTCTTTGCTCCTGTGTAGTGTGAAATCTGAAACAAATATCAATGACCTTTTTGTACTTTATCACATAAAAGCACATTGATCTATCATGTGTTTTAAGTGAGTCTTTAACCAATTTGTAATTTTGTTTCATAAATTGGTCATCAGGAAATACTCGCTCACTAAAGTATTTGGACTCTTTGAACATTGGCATATTTTAATATACTATCCCTAAGAACACCATACTGACCTCATTAGAAATAAGTAAGTGTTGGAGAAATGTTTCACAGTTAAGAGCACTGGATGCCACCCTAGAGGACCTGGGTTTGATTCCCAGCACCCACATAGCAGTTCACACCTGTTTGTACCACCAGATCTAGGGGACCTGATTCCTCTTCTGACCACTGGGCCTGCACACATGTGGTGCACATATACTTCCGCACATACCATACACATAAATTAAAAAAAAAAAACCTAGAGAAACGATGGGAAACTGTCAAGGTTATAGTGTCGGACACAGGTTTTCCACAATTCTAATTCTCACTCACCAGAGAACTCAGTTTTTATCATTTGCAACAAATATTATTACTTTTAGGAAGACCATTGTATTCAATGTATTAACCATTGAAGTTGAAAGGTCATAATTTGACCATTGGCTGTTCTTTCAAGTAAAAGCAATCTTTATGGAGAAAAAGGAGATAATATTAATCCAGCTTGCAAATCAAAGAGCCAGATGAGTGCTTTTCCTTGAGATAGCGACCACATTTTGGTTTTTAGCAAGAATCTTTGCACACATAGTACTCATTTTACAACTAAGCTCATAAAAAAAGACATGTGCTTCTTTACTGTAACTAACCACTTTTCTGTTTATCAAAGATAATAAATAACAATGGTCATTTTATTTTCTGTGCTATGAACACATGGCATTGCAGTGGTGAGGGTAAAAAAACTCAGTATTATTATGGTTTTTATTGCATAGATCCTCAGAAAAAAATTAGGGACACTGAGGGGGTCCACAGACCATGATTTGAAAACAGCTGAACTAGAGGAATGATTGACAGCTTCACCCTTGAGACGCTGGGACACACAGCTAGAGTAGAATCTAACTATATCTGATATCCTGCCCCATCTCAGTGCAGGTCTTGTCTTTTATCAGAGGGAAGAGCAAGTCTGCTGTGGGAAATGACATCGACTGCAGCCCTGCAGTTACATGTAGTACTCGACATGTAATCAAACATTATGAGAAAGGACTTTGCTTCCAGCCACAAGGGAGTAGCAGGATCCGGAATTGCCTTTTCTTAATAAGCAGCTAGGAAACTGGACAGTGTTCATGAAACAACTGTCTTCCTGTATTGGACAAAAAGCAACACAGCACTGTCATCCCACAGGGAAGGAAAACAGAAGACATAGCTCTATGCTTATTTTGGCTTTCTGCCTAGAAGTAACCATCAGATTATGATGCAGGGAAGAGAAACCTTAACAGTACCCTGTTAGTGCAGTGTCCGTGGACATTGCTGAGAGCTCTGGGAGGCCCTGATGGGAAGAACATACAGGGCAGATAGAGGTCTAGATATCTGGGTAGTTACTTTAAGTCCTTCATATGGGTAGAGAGACGTTCTGCAGACTTTGGAAATCCACACCTTTAGGTTATAGCTAAATTAGTTGTAAACAACAGCATTATAAAACTGAGTATGTAATTACAACGCTTGGGGGACCGGGCTGGAGGAATGCAGTGAGTTTCAAGGCAACTAGGCTGGGACCTTATCTTAAAAACAATTAAAAAAAAAACCCCAAAGACTTTTTAAATATCTGTTCTAATTGAAATAGCACACTAAACAAATTAGTTCATGTGTAATTTAGCTGTCAAATAAAATAAAGTTCAACCCTCTTTACAAGAAGATAATAAAATGAAACATTCAGTGGTATCCTAAGCAGGTCTAGAAGGAGGAGCATACAGGGTGTAACTGAACATTTAGAAAGCAGAAATGAAAGGATTAGACAGTGCTGAAGCATCTGTAGTAAGCACTGAAGTACGCTCTAGTACTCACAGGAAAACACACACTCTGTGTAGACAGAGGAGGCCTTTACCAAGTTAAAGACCCAAGCAGAACTTAATGAGGTGAAATGTGAAGTCTGTTAGTGAATTTTGTTCAGTGGGATCCCAGAAAGTTAGATACTGCAGAAGAAAAGATCAATGAACAAAAATATTTAAAGAAAGAAAACCCTAAAATTAGACACCCCTGCCTCTGCCTCCCGAGTGCTGGGCTTAAAGGTGTGTGCCACCACTGCCTGCCTACATTTTCACATTTGATGGGGAACATCAACTAACAAGTCCAGAGTCTCAACAAGCCCCGAGGAAAATAGAGCAAACCAATAGGATGCTTCACAATCAAATTGCTGAAAATAAGTGACAAAGAAAACACTCATATTCAAGGTGGACAGAACAAAAAGGCACGCAAGCACAAAGGAACATGGAGTCTTTACCAGGACGCACCTGACACTATTAAAACAAAAACTTACAAAGGCAGCATTTTCAAAGTTGATAGAAAAACATTCTACATGATGGTACTCATTAAAAATGTCCTTCATTGGGGCTGGAGAGATGGCTCAGTGGTTAAGAGTAGTGGCTGCTATTCTAGAGGACCTGGGTTCAACTCCCAGCACCCATGAGGCAGCTCAGAATTGTCTGTAACTCCTGTTCCAGGTGATCTGAAACCCTCATTCAGAAACATGACTCCAATACACACAAAATAAAAATAATTAAAAAATAACTATTAAAAATGTCCATCTTGAATGGAGTTGAATACTTTCTTAGGCAAGGCTGAGAGAAGTCTATGCTCTATGTTCTTTGTGGCTATCTTGATTATCAGGTTGACTACTGAAGTACACATATAAAAAAGAATCCAATAATATTAGAAAGTGGGTTGGTTGTAATACAGTAAAAGGTGAGCACTGCAAACTGAAAATGAAAATGCATGCTGAGAGGTACCCGATCCAGGTGCGAAGGAACGGCGGAACGGCACAAGGGAGGATTGCAGAAATGTAAGGCAGAGGCAGGGCATCTCTGAGGTTGAGGCCAGCCTAGCCCTCAGACAGAGTTATAGGCCAGCTGGGGTTACATGGTGAGACCCTGCAGGAAGGAAGGAAGGAAGGAAGGAAGGGAGGGAGGGAAGGAGGAAGGAAGGAGAAAAGAAAGGAAGGAAGGAAGGAAGGAAGGAAGGAAGGAAAGGAAAGAAAGGAAGGAAGGAAGGAAGGAAGGAAGGAAGGAAGGAAGGAAGGAAGAAAAAGGAAGAAAGAAAGAAAGAAAGAAAGAAAGAAAGAAAGAAAGAAAGAGAGATAGATAGATCTAATCCCAGTCTTGTCGATGATTATATGAGCTGTAAGCAGCCAAAACAGTCCAGTTCAAAAGCTACTATGTTCAGGTTATGTTTTTGTAAAAAGAAAAATCATTTTGTCATCTACAAGAATGTCATTTCAATGTAGAATGTACATTTTAGTATGCATATGCTCCCATACACACATGCATGCATACACAATACAGTCATGCATATGTATGCATAAACATGCATGTGCACATAAACATGGACATAGGGCATGCAAGCAGAAGGAAACCTGCTTAGACTGAGGAGGGGCGGTAGGGATGCTGATACATGAGAACACGAACAGTACAGTTATGTATGTGTTCAGGCTTCATAATGAAACTGCTTACTTCATTAATTAAAAACAATTTTTAAATGAGACCCAAAGGGTGGAAAAATGTGTAACATATAGGAAGCTGACTATATTAGTCTAAAACTACTTCAGAATAAAGAATATTACAAAGAGAAGTATTTTAAAATGTAAAAGAGTCATTTCGTGAAGATATAATTATTCTTAATGTACATATGTGATACCAGGACTTTAGATTACATGGTTCAACTAGGAAACTGAAATAGACAATTTTTAAGATCATTTCTGCATCAAAAATATATATGTTAGTGATTTTTCACTCCAATTTAAGCTAATGAGCCACGTTTAAGTTACTTTCATTATATATCAACATTTTGGCTACAATCAGTTATGTTACTTTAGAATTTTCTGTATAAAGGACATAGCAATAAAGTGTGGTGGTTCACTCCTTTAAAAGTCCAGCACTTTGGGAAGCTGGGGCAGGGTGAACTGAAGGCCAGTGTGGGCCACGTAACAAGACCCTGTGTCACACAGTAACAAGTTTTCTTCTGAGGATTTAAAAATGAACGTGGAGCAAGGTTTTGTGCCATATGCCTTTAATGCCAGCATTCAGGTGAGAGAGGTAAGCAGATCTCTGAGTTAGTTCAAGGCCAGCGTGGTCTACAGAGTGAGTTTCAGGACAGCCAGGTCTAAATAGAAAAACCCTGTCTCAAAAATCAAACACACCCTCCCCAAAACAAAACAAAAAGCCATAGATCTAAGCATCAGGAAAAAATATGCAACTATTGCGTCTCGCTCGACCGGCAAGAAAGACGCAACAAACCAGAATCTTCCGCGGCAAAAGCTTTATTGCTTGCTTCTCAGGAAGATCCCGAACTGGGAAAATGGCGCTGCTTTTATAACCCGCAGCGTGACGTTTCAGCACCTGATATGGCGTGACAGCTCCCGATTCGTTGCTTGCCCATCACCCCACTATTACACCCCGAGAATGGGAGTGACTAGGAGTGAATTCACTCTTGCACCTGCGTACAAGGCTTGTTTACTAGTTAGGCACAGCGGAGGCCCGCGCCATCTTATAATGGCGATTGCTCGCGGCACACACGGCTCTCCTCAGAGATTACTGGCAGCATGCACGCAATTGCTCGCAGCATGTACCGGCTCTCCACATGCAACTGTTGATGTATCTTTTCTCCTCTTTTGTGACTTAAATACTAAGTGTTCTTTCCCCAGTACTGTTCACTGCTGCCCTGGTTGGTTATTCTATCCCATGGACTAGGCAGAATCAGTCTACTGAGATCCGAAGTGCAGGGATGCTGCATCCTGTTGAGTTTCTCAAATGCAAATACTTGCATGCAAACATAAGTTTGGTCAGTAGTAAAGCATGCATATTTGAGTGTTTGTTTTCAGTGGATGTACAGACATTTAACTCAACAAGTGTTTTCTAAGATTTATAAGAAAATTAGTTTGAATCAATTATTTTTAGTAAAGAAAGAAACAGACAAGTGTTGATATAAAATTCAAGCCAATGTTTGTGGTTTTTAAAAATTATTTATTTATTTTATGTTAATGAGTACACCATCATTGTCTTCAGATGCACTAGATCCCATTGCAGATGGTTGTGAGCCACCATGTGGTTGCTGGGAATTGAACCCAGGACCTCTTGAAGAACAGTCATTACTCTTAACCTCTGAGCCATTTCTCCAGCCCGTTTGTGTTCTATTTTTAAGAAAAATATCATATTTGAAAAATGGCTAAGGTACATTTTATGAAAAATACAATTTCTAAATGCACTTTTTCTTTTGGAGTACTTTTAGAAAGCATTTATTATTGTGACTTGCAAAGAGAGATGTCTAGATTTTTTTTTTAACTGAATGTTAAATCCTGAAAGTAGAATGTAGAAGAATTTCCTTCATTGTGGCATTTTGTACTTGCTTAAATTGCTTTAATTTTAAAATAATGAGCATGTATTTTTTTTTTTTTAAACAAAACAACCTAGGAACATCTAAAACATACTTAAATAGAGTGTGCTGCCTGGTCTCATGATAGCGCGACACAAAAACTAGAGTTATCTAAAAGGAGAGGACCTTAATTGAGAAAATGTCTCCATAAGATCTGGCTGTAAGGCATTTTCTTAGTTAGTGATTGATGGGGGGGAGGGCCCAGCCCATTGTAGGTGGTGCCATCCCTGGGTTAGTGGGACCTGGGTTCTCTAAGAAAGCAGACTGAGCAAGCCATGGGTAGTAAGCTAGTGAGCAGCACCCCTCCATGGACTCTGCATCAGCCCCTGCCTCTGGGTTCCTGCCCTGTGTGAGTTCCTGCCCAGACTTCCTTCAGTGATGAACAGTGGTATATGGAAGTATGAGCCAAATAAACCCTCTCCTCCCAACTTGGATTTTGGACTTGGTGTTTCATTGCAGCAATAGAAACCCCAAGTCATACAGGAAACAAAAGCGTTGAGTGAACAAACAAATAAAATAGATTTTTTTGTGGGGAAAGTAAGGGTAATAGTTATAGTATGTTAGGTTTTGTCATAATCTATATTGTTATACTGAACATACTAGAAGGTAGTTTGGGCAGTAATTCTAGTTTATTGTCACCAACGTGGGAAATAGATGGGTGGGCCTGAAACTTTTCAAGACTCCAGCCTTTATACCATGAAGGGGAGGGAGAAGAGTGTAACAGTGCTTGCTCTCAAATGGCTGCTGTACCCACTCTGCAGTTTCTGTCCCTTTCTGCAGGAGCTCCTCCAGAAGTGCCGTCAGCCCCTATCACAGCAGACACAGCTGGTCAAAGAGTTAGTTTAAAAAATCCCGCTTGATACGAGCCTAGAAGGCTGGCCGCTGTCTTCCTTTACTCCCTTATCCAGTATTGGTTTTCTTCTTATCTCTCGGGAGCTTTTGATAACCGAGGGACTCTCAGTTCACCACTGATTGTAGAAATAAGGTGGGGTTTCTTTTCCAGCAGCAGTTACTTCTTACCTCATCAACGATGAAATAACTTAAACGTGAATGGAAAGGAAGTTCTTAGTGGTGAAAGTCTGTAACCACATACCTACCATCTTTTCTTTTGCACTTGCCTTCTGTCAGCTCGAGAGATCTTTTCTGAAACCTGATTTCATACTTTATTCACTAAGCATTTGTAAAACAATCATTAGCAATGATCGGGTCCAATCAGGTTTTCGTGGCTAGGACTATTGATGGCTTTTCTCCCGTGGTAGCCCGTGTAGCACTTTCCAGTGGTGTGAGAACTTAGGGAAGTCCTGAGGGAAGAGGCTTCCAGGCCAGTCCCAGCGCCATTCCCACACGTCTCTAGCAATAGGCTCTTACCTTCAAGTTGTGATCCCAGAATTTCTATCAGTAAGTTAGTGGAAGAAATGCCTGTCCTTGGGCGTAAAAACTGCATGAGGTAATTTTTTTTAAGTGTACATTTTTTCAAAGATTTATTTATTATTATATGTAAGAATACTGTAGCTGTCTTCAGACACACCAGAAGATGGTGTCAGATCTCATTACGGGTGGTTGTGAGCTACCATGTGGTTGCTGGGAATTGAACTCAGGATCTTCAGAAGAACTGAGTGCTCTTAACCACTGAGCCATCTCTCCAGCCCTGCATGAAGTAATTTTTATATATTCTCAGCATATTGTGGCCTGCATTAAAAAAGGAAGCCAGCAGATTCTAAGAGTCTTCCTTCTTAAAGATGTTGATAAATTGCCGACTTGTGAATAACCCCTTGAAGACTATCCTTCAGGTAGCCTAGATCCCTATCTGCTTCAGACCCGGTGGGGTTTTCTTGGTTTAAGAATTGCCTGTCTTTATTTCCTTTTACTCTGTCTGTTGTAGTATTGCTGGTTTGATATTCCTTGTGAGTATTTTCACTTTAAAATAACATAATTTAGCATGCCACAGAGCATTTAACATGTGAGAAAGAACTAGAATTATCATATAGTAGATTGTAGGTGACTCTTGAAATCACTCCATCGGCGGAAGCGAAGAAAGCATGCAGACATGGACCTGCAGACATTCTCTGTGCTTCTTTCAAACTGTTTTTTTTTTTTTTCCATTTTTTATTAGGTATTTAACTCATTTACATTTCCAATGCTATACCAAAAGTCCCCCATATCCACCCACCCCCACTCCCCTGCCCACCCACTCCCCCTTTTTGGCCCTGGTATTCCCCTGTACTGGGGCATATAAAGTTTGCAAGTCCAATGGGCCTCTCTTTCCAGTGATGGCCGACTAGGCCATCTTTTGATATATATGCAGCTAGAGTCAAGAGCTCCGGGGTACTGGTTAGCTCATAATGTTGTTCCACCTATAGGGTTGCAGATCCCTTTAGCTCCTTGGCTACTTTCTCTAGCTCCTCCATTGGGAGCCCTATGATCCATCCATTAGCTGACTGTGAGCATCCACTTCTGTGTTTGCTGGGCCCCGGCATAGTCTCACAAGAGACAGCTACATCTGCGTCCTTTCAATAAAATCTTGCTAGTGTATGCAATGGTGTCAGCGTTTGGATGCTGATTATGGGGTGGATCCCTGGCTATGGCAGTCTCTACATGGTCCATCCTTTCATCTCAGCTCCAAACTCCGTCTCTGTAACTCCTTCCATGGGTGTTTTGTTCCCAAATCTAAGGAGGGGCATAGTGTCCACACTTCAGTCTTCATTCTCCTTGAGTTTCATGTGTTTAGCAAATTATATCTTATATCTTGGGTATCCTAGGTTTGGGGCTAATATCCACTTATCAGTGAATACATATTGTGTGAGTTTCTTTGTGAATGTGTTACCTCACTCAGGATGATGCCCTCCAGGTCCATCCATTTGGCTAGGAATTTCATAAATTCATTCTTTTTAATAGCTGAGTAGTACTCCATTGTGTAGATGTACCACATTTTCTGTATCCATTCCTCTGTTGAGGGGCATCTAGGTTCTTTCCAGCTTCTGGCTATTATAAATAAGGCTGCTATGAACATAGTGGAGCATGTGTCCTTCTTACCTGTTGGGGCATCTTCTGGATATATGCCCAGGAGAGGTATTGCTGGATCCTCCGGGAGTACTATGTCCAGTTTTCTGAGGAACCGCCAGACTGATTTCCAGAGTGGTTGTACAAGCCTGCACTCCCACCAACAATGGAGGAGTGTTCCTCTTTCTCCACATCCTCGCCAGCATCTGCTGTCACCTGAATTTTTGATCTTAGCCATTCTGACTGGTGTGAGGTGGAATCTCAGGGTTGTTTTGATTTGCATTTCCCTGATGATTAAGGATGTTGAACATTTTTTCAAGTGCTTCTCTGCCATTCGGTATTCCTCAGGTGAGAATTCTTTGTTCAGTTCTGAGCCCCATTTTTTAATGGGGTTATTTGATTTTCTGAAGTCCACCTTCTTGAGTTCTTTATATATGTTGGATATTAGTCCCCTATCTGATTTAGGATAGGTAAAGATCCTTTCCCAATCTGTTGGTGGTCTTTTTGTCTTATTGACGGTGTCTTTTGCCTTGCAGAAACTTTGGAGTTTCATTAGGTCCCATTTGTCGATTCTCGATCTTACAGCACAAGCCATTGCTGTTCTGTTCAGGAATTTTTCCCCTGTGCCCATATCTTCAAGGCTTTTCCCCACTTTCTCCTCTATAAGTTTCAGTGTCTCTGGTTTTATGTGAAGTTCCTTGATCCACTTAGATTTGACCTTAGTACAAGGAGATAAGTATGGATCGATTCGCATTCTTCTACATGATAACAACCAGTTGTGCCAGCACCAATTGTTGAAAATGCTGTCTTTCTTCCACTGGATGGTTTTAGCTCCCTTGTCGAAGATCAAGTGACCATAGGTGTGTGGGTTCATTTCTGGATCTTCAATTCTATTCCATTGGTCTACTTGTCTGTCTCTATACCAGTACCATGCAGTTTTTATCACAATTGCTCTGTAGTAAAGCTTTAGGTCTGGCATGGTGATTCCGCCAGAAGTTCTTTTATCCTTGAGAAGACTTTTTGCTATCCTAGGTTTTTTGTTATTCCAGACAAATTTGCAAATTGCTCCTTCCAATTCGTTGAAGAATTGAGTTGGAATTTTGATGGGGATTGCATTGAATCTGTAGATTGCTTTTGGCAAGATAGCCATTTTTACAATGTTGATCCTGCCAATCCATGAGCATGGGAGATCTTTCCATCTTCTGAGATCTTCTTTAATTTCTTTCTTCAGAGATTTGAAGTTTTTATCATACAGATCTTTCACCTCCTTAGTTAGAGTCACGCCAAGATATTTTATATTATTTGTGACTATTGAGAAGGGTGTTGTTTCCCTAATTTCTTTCTCAGCCTGTTTATTCTTTGTATAGAGAAAGGCCATTGACTTGTTTGAGTTTATTTTATATCCAGCTACTTCACCGAAGCTGTTTATCAGGTTTAGGAGTTCTCTGGTAGAATTTTTAGGGTCACTTATATATACTATCATATCATCTGCAAAAAGTGATATTTTGACTTCCTCTTTTCCAATTTGTATCCCCTTGATCTCCTTTTGTTGTCGAATTGCTCTGGCTAATACTTCAAGTACTATGTTGAAAAGGTAGGGAGAAAGTGGGCAGCCTTGTCTAGTCCCTGATTTTAGTGGGATTGCTTCCAGCTTCTCTCCATTTACTTTGATGTTGGCTACTGGTTTGCTGTAGATTGCTTTTATCATGTTTAGGTATGGGCCTTGAATTCCTGATCTTTCCAAAACTTTTATCATGAATGGGTGTTGGATCTTGTCAAATGCTTTTTCTGCATCTAACGAGATGATCATGTGGTTTTTGTCTTTGAGTTTGTTTATATAATGGATTACATTGATGGATTTTCGTATATTAAACCATCCCTGCATCCCTGGAATAAAACCTACTTGGTCAGGATGGATGATTGCTTTAATGTGTTCTTGGATTCGGTTAGCGAGAATTTTATTGAGGATTTTTGCATCGATATTCATAAGAGAAATTGGTCTGAAGTTCTCTATCTTTGTTGGATCTTTCTGTGGTTTAGGTATCAGAGTAATAGTGGCTTCATAAAATGAGTTGGGTAGAGTACCTTCTACTTCTATTTTGTGAAATAGTTTGTGCAGAACTGGAATTAGATCTTCTTTGAAGGTCTGATAGAACTCTGCACTAAACCCATCTGGTCCTGGGCTTTTTTTGGTTGGGAGACTATTAATAACTGCTTCTATTTCTTTAGGTGATATGGGACTGTTTAGATGGTCAACTTGATCCTGATTCAACTTTGGTACCTGGTATCTGTCCAGAAATTTGTCCATTTCGTCCAGGTTTTCCAGTTTTGTTGAGTATAGCCTTTTGTAGAAGGATCTGATGGTGTTTTGGATTTCTTCAGGATCTGTTGTTATGTCTCCCTTTTCATTTCTGATTTTGTTAATTAGGATTTTGTCCCTGTGCCCTTTAGTGAGTCTAGCTAAGGGTTCATCTATCTTGTTGATTTTCTCAAAGAACCAACTCCTCGTTTGGTTAATTCTTTGAATAGTTCTTCTTGTTTCCACTTGGTTGATTTCACCCCTGAGTTTGATTATTTCCTGCCGTCTACTCCTCTTGGGTGAATTTGCTTCCTTTTTTTCTAGGGCTTTTAGATGTGTTGTCAAGCTGCTAGTATGTGCTGTCTCCCGTTTCTTCTTGGAGGCACTCAGTGCTATGAGTTTCCCTCTTAGAAACTGTATTTTAATCCCCCTTATTTAGGAGTTCAAAAACAAGCCCTAAGCTATTTTGTGTACTTTCCTATTTACCTAAAAGTTTAAGTACCCTGACCCCTTTGGCGAAAAGAAGCAGCCCACTCTCCTAAGTTAGATGGGCCTTTCTTTTTTTCTTTCTTTCTTTCTTTCTTTCTTTCTTTCTTTCTTTCTTTCTTTCTTTCTTTCTTTCTTTCTTTCTCTTTTTCCCTCCCTTCCTCCCTCCCTCCCTCTCCTCTCCCCTCCCCTCCCCTCCCTCTTTCTTTCTTTCTTTCTTTCTTTCTTTCTTTCTTTCTTTCTTTCTTCCCACTCCAGATTTTATTCCCATCCCCCATGCCCCCCATCCACCCTCCTACTGTCCCACATCCCATACCTCCTTCTGACCCCCCTGTCTCCACGAGATGTCCTCCCCACCATCCTCCCACCCAACCAGACCTCTAAACTCCCTGGGGCTCCCAGTCTCTTGAGGGTTAGGTACATTTTCTCTGACTAAATCCAAACCCAGCAGTCCTCTGCTGTATATGTGTTAGGGGCCTCATATCAGCTGGTGTATGCTGCCTGGTTGGTGGTCCAGTGTTTGAGAGATCTCTGGGGTCCAGGTTAATTGAGACTGCTGGTTCTCCTACAGGGTCACCCTCCTCCTCAGCTTCTTCCAGCCTAATTCAGCCACAGGGGTCAGCAGTTTCTGTCTATGTTGGGTGCAAATATCTGCATCTGACTCTTTCAACTGTTGGATCTTCTGGAGGGCAGTCATGATAGGTCCCTTTGTGTGAGTGCTCCATAGCCTCAGTAATAGTATCAGGCCTTGGGACCTAGATGGGCCTTTCTTACTGATATTTTGCCCTAGATCCTCGTATTCTGTACTACTCTAGTGGCTGACATTTTGTTAACACATTTACTTCATCTATGCTTAAAGAGATAAAAGGAGGATTGCTGCATTTATTACCTGGAAATTAGAGGCTCAAAGGTACCCAGATCTTAGCATCATCAAAAATTGTTTTCTATTTTGCTACTTTTTCTATTTTGCCATTTTGAGATGACTTGGCAGAATAAATCATTCTAGAGTTGCTATCTGGTGAATAAACAAAACTGTTACTTCTGCTTTGTGACCAACGAGGGAGAAATATTATTGTTTAATATGCACTTCTTTAGCTTTGAAATGCACTGTAGCTGTGTTTAAATGGTGGACTTAAAATTTAACATTGTACACCACATCTGTTCTCTTTAGAAAGTCTTTAATTTTGCAGATGTTATTAAGTGCAGAATTTTCAATCCAGAAGTTTCCTTTACTGATAAACTCCTCTGTGGAAGTCATTGATAGCATATTTAGCTCTTTGCATGGTCTTGTCTTCTTCAAATTGAGATCCCTTTTGAATGTGATCTTCTGTAAATGATTTAGTGAGAAATTGTTGATGGTTTTACTGAAACATCCTATCAATTGTTGGTGAATGTTCTCTGAATTCTACAAGCCTGCACCAGTAATATGGCCTGAAAATACCTGGACCTCAGGATAATGCTACTGAAAATTTTATCAGACCCTTCCAAGTTCTTGAGCATAATTCAGAACTGTAAACTATAAGGTTGTGCCATGATATTTTCAAGGGTCTCCAACTTCACCACTCCATCATCCTTCTAGTAGTACCGTGGTTTATTTTGCAAAATTGAGAAAACTGTTTTTGATTGTTGAGGACTCCTCTTTCGGTACTTTAAATTTTCTCACTAGAGGAGAGTGGAGAGATAGTGTCATGCTAAGAGCACTTGGCAGAGGACCCAGCTGCCTATATCAGGCAGCTCACACCCACCTGTAATTCCAGTTCCAGCACACCTGAAGCCTGCGGTACACATGCACACAGGCAGTAACACACGCAGTAAATAGGAAATATCTAAAACATCTCAGGTTATGTTTGCATTCCCCAGCTCTCTTTGGTACGAGAGAAATACAATGGATTGGGAATTTTCTCAGCTCAAGTATCCTTTTATTTTGACGTTCTTGTGCCTCATTAAGAAAAGGGAATTTTAGTTAAAGCAGCAGAACAGGATCATTCAGAATGATCTTTACATAGGACATCATAGGAAAGATGCATCTTACATAGTAATTCATAGGAAAGATGAAATCTTTAGATGCAAAAATACGGATTTAAGGCTCTTCACTCAGTTGAAAATATTTTTTTTCTGTATGCTTTTCCTGTTTTAAAAGTATGCTTAAATGCTGATTATTTGTGTTTTCCCTGTTTCTAGGCATTTGAGACCCACCTTTCTCTCTCTTTCTCTCTCTCTCTCTCTCTCTCTCTCTTTCTCTCTTTCTCTCTTTCTTTTACATGTATATTTCACATTTAATTGTTCTCAGTTCCCTACCCTTTCTTTTTTTCTTGCATATTTTCTTTATTTACATTTCAAATGTTTTCCCCTTTCTAGGCCTCCCCTTCAGAAACCCCCTGTCCCATCCCCCCCTCCCTGCCTCTATGAGGGTGCTCCCCCACTCACCTACTCCCATCCTCCCTCCCTGGCATTCCCCTACACTGTGGCATTGAACACCTTCAGGCCCCAGGGCCTCTCCTCCCACTGATGTCCAAGGCCATCCTTGCCACATATGTGGCCAGTGCCATGGGTCCCTCCATGTATATTCTTTGGTTGGTGGTCCAGTCTCTGGGAGCTCCAGGGGTGAGGGTGGGGGGTTGGTCTGTTGACACTTGCTCCTCCATGGGGCTGAAAACCCCCTCAGCTCCTTCAGTCCCTTCATTATCTCCTCCATTGGGGACCCCCAAGCTCAGTCCAGTGATTGGCTGCGAACTTCCTCCTCTGTATTTGTCAGGCTCTGGCAGAGCCTCTAAGGAGACAGCTATATCAGGCTCCTGTCAGCAAGCACTGCCTGGCATCCACAATAACATCTGGGTTTGGTGGCTGTATGGATCCCCAGGTCTCTGGATGACCTTTCCTTCAGTCTCTGTTATATACTTTGTCTTCATATTTCCTCCTGTGAGTATTTTGTTCCCCCTTCTAAGAAGCACTGAAGCATCCACACTTTGGTCCTCCTTCTTCTTGAGTTTCATATGGTCTGTGAATTGAATGTTGGGTATCCCGAACTTTTGGGCTAATATCCACTTATCAGTGAGTACATACCATGTTTGTTCCTTTGTAACTAAGTCACTTCACTCAGGATGATATTCTCAAGTTCTATCCATTTGCCTGTGAATTTCATAAAGTCATTGTTTTTTAATGGCTGAGTAGTACTCCATTGTGTAGATATACCACATTTTCTGTATCCATTCCTCTGTTGAGGGACTTCTGGGTTGCTTCCAGCTTCTGGCTATTATAAATAAGGCTGCTGTGAACATAGTGGAGCATGTGTCCTTATTACATTTCGGAGCATCTTCTAGGTATAAGCCCAGGAGTGGTATGGCTGGGTCCTCAGGCAGTACTATGGCCAATTTTCTGAGGAACCACCAGACTGATTTCCAGAGTGGTTGCACCAGCTTTCAATCCCACCAGCAATGGAGGAGTGTTCTCTTTCTCCATATCCTCACCAGCATCTGCTGTCACCTGAGTTTTTGATCTTAGCCATTCTGACTGGAGTGAGGCGGAATCTCAGGGTTGTTTTGATTTGCATTTTCCTGATGACTAAGGATGTTGACTATTTCTTTAGGTGTTTCTGAGCCCTTTGAGTTTCCTCAGTTGAGAATTCTCTGTTGAGCTCTATTCCCCATTTTTATTAGGGTTACTTGGTTCTCTGGAGTCTACCTTCTTGAGTACTTTGTATATATTGGATACTAGCCCTCTATTGGATGGATGATTGGTAAAGACCTTTTCCCAGTCTATTGGTTGCTATTTTGTCCTATTGACAGTATCCTTTGCCTTACAGAAGCTTTGCAATTTTATGAGGTCACATTTGTCAATTCTTGATCTTAAAGCATAGGCCATTGGTGTTCTGTTCAGGAAATTTTCCCCTGTGTTTGAGGCTTTTCCCCACTTTCTCTTCTATTAGACTCTGTATCTGGTTTTATATGAACGTCCTTGATCCACTTGGACTTGAGCTTTATACAGGATGATAAGAATGGATCAATTTGCATTCTTCTACAAGTTGACTGCCAGATGAACCAGCAACATTTGTTGAAATTGCTGTCTTTTTTCCACTGGATGGTTTTAGCTCCTTTGTCAAAGATCAAGTAATTGGAGGTGTGTGGGTTCATTTCTGGGTCTTCAATTCTATTCCATTGATCTACTTGTCTGTCACTGTACCAATACCATGCAGTTTTTAATCACTATTGCTCTACAGTATAGCTTGAGGTCCGGGATGCTGATACCCCCAGAAGTTCTTCTGTTGTTCAGAATAGTTTTCACTGTCCTGGGTTTTTTGTTATTTCAGATGAATTTGAGAATTGCTCTTTCTAACTATAAAGGATTGAGTTGGAATTTTGATGAGGATTGCATTGAATTTGTATTTTGCTTTCAGCAAGATGGCCTTTTTTACTACATTAATCCTGCCAATCCACAAGCATGGGAGATCTTTCCACTTTCTGAGGTCTTCTTTGATTTCTTTCTTCAAAGACTTTCTTGTCATACAGATCTTTTACTTGTTTGGTTAGAGTCACACCAAGATATTTTATCTTGTTTTTGACTATTGTGAAGGGTGTCGTTTCCCTAATTTCTTTCTCAACCTGTTTATATTTTGAGTATAGGAAGGCTACTAATTTGTTTGAGTTAATTTTATATCTGGCCACATTGCTGAAGTTGTTTTCAGCTGTAGGAGTTCACTGGTAGAATTTTTGGGGTCACTTAAATATACTATCATATCATCTGCAAATAGTGATATTTGACTTCTTCCTTCCAGTTTTTAATCCCTCCTTTTTTTGTCTGATTGCTCTAGCTAGAACTTCAAGTACTATATTGAATAGGTGGGGAGAGAGTGGGCAGCCTTGTCTACTCCCTGATTTTAGTGGGATTGTTTCAAGTTTCTCTCCATTTAGTTTGATGTTGGCTGCTGGTTTGCTGTATATTGCTTTTACTATGTTTAGATATGGGCCTTGAATTCCTGATCTTTTCAAGACTTTTAACATGAAGGGATGTTGAATTTTGTCAAATACTTTTTCAGAATCTAATGAAAAGATCATGTGGGTTTTTTTTTTCTTTGAGTTTATGTAGTGGGTTACATTGATGGATTTCAGTATACTGAACTGTCCCTGCATCTCTGGCATGAAGTCTACTTGATCGTGATGAATGATCATTTTGATGTGTTCTTGGATTCGTTTGGCAAGAATTTTATTGAGTAATTTTGCATCAATATTCATAAGGGAAATTGGTCTGAAGTTATTTTTCTTTGTTGTGTCTTTGTGTGGTTTTGGTATCAGCATAATTGTGGCTTCTTGGAACGAATTGGGTAGTGTTCCTTCTGTTTCTATTTTGTGGAATAATTTGAAGAGTATTGGTATTAGGTCTTCTTTGAAGGTCTGATAGAATTCTGCACTAAACCCATCTGGTCCTGGGCTGGTTTTGGTTGGGAGACTTTTGATGACTGCTTCTATATCTTTAGGGGTTATGGTACTGTTTAGATGGTTGAACTGATCCTGATTCAACTTTGGTACCTGGTATCTGTCTAGGAAATTGTCCATTTCATCTAGGTGTTCCAGTTTTGTTGAGTATAGGCTTTTATAGTAGGATCTGATGTTTTTTTTTTTTTAATTTCCTCAATTTCTGTTGTTATATCTCCCTTTTCATTTCTGATTTTGTTAATTTGGATACTGTCTCTGTACCTTCGAGTTAGTCTGGTTAAGGGTTTATCTATCTTGTTGATTTTCTCAAAGAACCAGCTCCTGGTTTGGTTGATTCTTTGTATAGTTCTTTTTGTTTCCACTTGGTTGATTTCAGCCTTGAGTTTGATTATTTCCTGCCATCTACTCCTCTTAGGTGTATTTGCTTCTTTTTGTTCTAGAGCTTTCAGATGTGCTATCAAGCTGCTAGTGTAAGCTCTTTTCAGTTTCTTTTTGGAGGCACTTAGAGCTATGAGATTTCCTCTTACTCCTTTCATTGTGTCCCATAAGTTTGGGTATTGTACCTTCATTTTCACTACATTCTAAAAAGTCTTTAATTTCTTTATTTCTCCCTTGACCAAGTTATCATTGAGTAGAGCATTGTTCAGCTTCCGTGTGTATGTGGGCTTTCTGTTGTTTTTGATGCTATTGAAGACCAGCCTTAATCCATGGTGATCTGATAGGAGGCATGGGGTTATTTCAATCTTCTTATATCTGTTGAGGTCCGTTTCATGACCGATTATATGGTCAGTTTTGGAGAAGGTACCATGAGGTGCTGAGAAGAAGTTATATTCTTTTGATTTAGGATGAAATATTCTATAGATATCTCTTAAATCTATTTGGTCCATAACTTCTGTTAGTTTCATTGTGTCTCTATTTAGTTTGTGTTTCCCTGATCTGTTCATTGATGAGAGTGGGGTGTTTAAGCCCTCCACTATTATTGTGTGAGGTGCAATGTATGTTTTGAGCTTTAGTAAAGTTTCTTTTATGAATGTGGGTGCCCTTGCATTTGGAGCATAGATGTTCAGAATTGAGAGTTCTTTTGGTAGATTTTTCTTTTGATGAGTATGAAGTTTCCTTCCTTATTTTTTTTTTTTTGATGACTTTTGGTTGAAAGTCGATTTTTACCCAATATTAGAATGGCTACTCCAGCATGTTTCTTGGGACCATTTGCTTGGAAAATTTGTTTTCCAGCCCTTTACTCTGAGGTAGTGTCTTTCTTTGACAGTGAAGTGTGTTTTATTTATGCAGGAAAATGCTGGGTCCTTTTTAAGAATCCAGTCTGTTAGTCTATGTCTTTGTATTGGCAAATTGAGTCCATTGATGTTAACAGATATTAAGGAATAGTGATTGTTGCTTCCTGTTATTTTTTATGTCATTTTTATGTTTGTATGGTTATCTTCTTTTGGGTTTGTTGAAAGATGATTACCTTCTTCCCTTTTCTAGGGTGTAGTTTCCCTCCTTGTGTTAGCATTTTCCATTTATTATCCTTTGTAGGGCTGGGTTTGTAGAAAGATAATCATGTCAATTTGTTTTTGTCATGGAATATCTTAGTTTCTCCATCTATGGTAATTGAGAGTTTTGCTGAGTATAGTAGTCTGGACTGGCATTTGTGTCCTCTTATGTATGAGATCTGCCCAGGATCTCCTAGCTTTCATTGTCTCTGGTGAGAAGTCTGGTGTAATTCTGATAGATCTGCCTTTATATGTTACTTGATCTTTTTCCTTTACTGCTTTTAATATTCTTTCTTCATTTTGTGCATTTGGTGTTTTGATTATTATGTGACGGGAGGAATTTCTTTTCTGGTCCAATCTATTTATAGTTCTGCATGCTTCTTTTATGTTCATGGGCATCTCTTTCTTTAGGTTAGGGAAGTTTTCTTCTATAATTTTGTTGAAGATATTTACTGGCCCTTTAAGTTGGGAACCTTCACTCTCATCTATACTTATTTTCCTTAGGTTTGGTCTTCTCATTGTGTCCCGGATTTCCTGGATGTTTTGAGTTAGGAGCTTTTTTGCTTTTTGTGTTTTCTTTGACTGTTGTGTCAATGTTTTCTATGGTGTCCTCTGCACCTGAGATTCTCTCTTCTATCTCTTGTATTCTGTTGGTGATGCTTGCATCTATGACTCCTGATCTCTTTCCTAGACTTTCTAACTCCAGGGTTGTCTCCCTTTGTGATTTCTTTATTGTTTCTATTTCCATTTTTAGATCCTGGATGGTTTTGTTCAGTTCCTTCACCTGTTTGGTTGTTTTTTCCTATAATTCTTTAAGGGACTTTTGTGTTTCATCTCTAAGGTCTTCTACTTGTTTACCTGTGTCTCCTGTATTTCTTTAAGGGTGTTATTTATGCCCTTCTTAAAGTCCTCTATCATCATCATGAGATGTGATTTTTAAATCAGAGTCTTGCTTTTGTGGAGTGTTAGGGTATCCAGGGCTCATTATGGTAGGAGAACTGGGTTCTGATGATGCCAAGTGATCTTGGTTTCTGTTGTTCATGTTCTTGCCCTTGCCTCTCGCCATCTGGTTATCTCTGGTGTTAGCTGGTCTTGCTGTCTCTGACTGTGGCTTGTCTCTCCTGCAAGCCTGTGTGTCAGTACTCCTGGGAGACCAGCTCTCTCAGGTAGGAATTTAGGTATGGAGAGCTATGGTATAGGGGTCAGCTCTAGGGTGCAGACAGAATCCAGAAGGATCCTGTCTCCAGCTGACCCTTGGTTCCTGTGTCTTGATGGCTCTGAGAAGGTCCCTCTTGGACAAGAAATTTGAAGAGATGTGGTGGTCTTACCTGTGCTCACAGGCAGCCTGCTCCTTGGTTCCTGTGTCCTGAGGGTTCTGGGTGGGTTCCTCTGAGCAGCAGTGGTGATCTTACCTGTACTTATAAGCTTGTCTGCACTCCTGGGATACTAGCTCTTTCCTGACGGTATTTGTGTTTGTAGGTCTGTGGCACAGGATCAGCTCCAGGCGCAGACAGAAACAGGAAGAGATCTTTCTTAATTCTGGATTTCTATTTATGTTTTGTAATAAATAAATAAATAAATAAATAAATAAATAAATAAATAATTTCAGGCCTTTTTCTAAGTTCTATATTCACTGAGGCATTTAAATTTTTTAAGCTTTTTTTTTTCCTTCCTTCCTTCCTTCCTTCCTTCATTCCTTCCTTCCTTCTTCTCCTTTCAACACTGGGTTTCTCAGTGTAGTGCTTACTGTTCTGGAACTCTGTAGACTACAGTGGCCTCGAATTCACAAAAGTCTGACTTCTATCTTCTGAGTTCTGGGATTAAAGGTGTGCACACCACCACTAAAAAGTTGTGAGAGGCCAAACCTACTCTATCTTGGAACCAGCCTCCATCTTAAAGAAAAAAAAAGTCTGAGAACTTGGCCCACAGTTGAACTGAAGCTGCACCCATGTACCAGGAAGTACTCCATGGCTTGTCCTTGGCCAGAGTTCCTCCCTAGCTACTCCCTAGCAACAGTTAATCAATGATTAGTCTTACTGTTTCAGATGTACTTTCAGAACATTCGTGATTGTATACTGTCTTGCTTCAGAGCACCACCTGTTGGCTTACAATAGATATTTAGTTAGATACTTGCCAGGCTGGACACCCCCACCCTTACTTTCATGTCCTATACAATCTTGTCCCAATGAGAGTTTGGGCTGCTTCACCAAACCGTCTTGTGGGCAGTAGTAAGTAAGCCCAAACTTGAGTTTGTAATAACGAGACCCTAATGTGATTGCACAGGAGTCAGCTCCTTGGTGGTCTTTGGAGTTCATGAATGCTCTCTGGGCACAATACTTGGTTTTCTTTAAAGTTTTCTTATAATACCACTTTGAATTTTCTGCTAAATATATTAACTTAAAGGCATTTCTAGGCAGTTTCTGATGATTGGTTCTCATGGGTCATATGCTCTTATTTCTTTCACGAGTCATGACTTTCTGTTGAATATTAGACATTCTAGATAATATATTGTAGCAAGTCTAGGTTCTGGCCTTTCCCTCTCTTTAGGCAATTTGGTTGTTGTTTGCTTGTTTTATGGCTCCCCTGCACTATATGGTATGCAGCTGCAACATCTGTGCTCTGCAGTTTTTTTCTCCTGATTTTATTTGTAAGTCTCAATTTCTGGCAGTTGCCCTGTGTCTATATCGAGTAGTGATCAGCCAAACGCTGGGCATAAGCTCTGCTGAAACACCTGGAACCAGTAAGGCTTCTAGCTCCACCCGAAGAATCTGTGCAAGAAGGGAAGCATACAGAAGGTTCAGGTTGCCCTGGCTTGTTTCCTGCTGGACTCTCTCATGTCTCATCTGTACACACTGAGAGCTGAGAAGACATGGGCTTTCTTGGAAGTCAACTGCAGTGTATACAGCCTCCAAAGTATATGGAGTCTTCCCCCTTCTGGTGGTTGGAATTTTCTGTTAAATCCTTGACTCCTACAGACTCTGCTGCTCCCTCAAATGAAATCCACTTCTTTTGGCCCTGGAGCCACAGGCCGTCTCTGCTGATTATGAAGCGCATTGTTAGCTAGCAAATGTATCTTCTCTGACAGAAGGGACAGAGCCAGCGGCTTTCACAGCCTTCCCTGCTCTCCTGGGCTCACAGAGCTAGACAATGAAAGTAGAAGCAGCCCTGACAAAGCTCATACTGTTCTCTTGTAGGGTTTCCTCAACTGTCTGTCTGCCTTTGATTGAATTGCAGAGTACTATGATTCCTAATTTTCTATTTGTTAACCAGCCCTTCCATTTCGAGAGTTCAAAATCTCTATAAATTTCAAGTTTAATGATTTGGATTGTATTATATAAATGATCTTAATTCTAAAAATTATACTACCTATTGGTTTGTCTATTTAGTGTGTGAATGTATATGACAGGACAACTTGGGATTCTACCACCAGTGAATCCCAGGAATTGAACTCAGATCATCAATATTGGCTCCAGATGTCTTAGTCACTAAGCCATCTTACTGATCCACATAAGTGATTTAATATCTCATGTGTATTATTTACAATTGAGGCCCCATATACTTAGTCGTTATTGAGGGAAGTCTAATTTTCATTGCATAAAAATATCTAGGGTCTGCTACTTAAATGAAATAGTATTTTAGTGGAAAGATACTTGTAGGATCAAGTAGAAAATATCAACCCTAAATTTTCCCTTGAAATATCAGTTGGAAAGTGAAGCAGATCAAAGAGCCTCGTTTATTTCAAAACTCTTCGCTCTGCAGCCTGTGCCAGCACATGGCTGTTACAATGAAAGAGTCCTTTGTTAGGTTAATCCCATGCTTATAAGACACTGGAGCTAGTGTAAATGTGCTTATTTTATATAAGAACTTGTATGAATTGTACAATGCCAATGTAACTTACAGATTTAAAAGTTTATTGGCATTTCTGTTATGTATATAGTATATACTATTATATATTAGAATGTATATTATAGTATAGAGATTTAGAAAGGAATTTCAGTTTATTAGTAGAAGTTGAAATTCATTTATCAAATTGGCATGTTTACTTTTTTTAAAAAAATGAAAGCATTCTTTAAAACGTGAAGCACAATTTTGTTAAAATTCTAATTCCAAGTTTTCAAATAGGATTTGAATATTTATAATATACATGAATATTGTAATGTATGCAGATTATAGTATTAAATGCCAAATAGTTTGGCATTGCAGTTTTCCAACTAAAAATAAGTTGTTATCTATAGAAATCAAATATTCATGTATCTCTAACACTTGCATTGATTTGTGTGTGTGTGTACTACAAAATACTATTCTTGCTAAAGAAAATATTACCCAGTTTGTAAATTAAGATATAAAGTTATGTCCAAATAGCTCATGTTGGAGATATCACTATCCACAGAGTCAAAACAACAATATTAAGAGGACTTTTCGGCCTGTAGGCACCCCTCTGTGAGAACACAGATTACTCTTTCTCCCTTTATAGTGTTGAAGAAACAAATTTGTTGAATGTGAGAACTTGAAACCACTTGGTGACTTTTCCAATGGAAAGTCAAAACCAAAATGAACAGCTCTGTCTTGGTGATTCTGGTTGCTGAATTCAAGTCATCCTGGCTGTGGAGAGCTTCCAAGTCAGAGAGGCATAGAGGGCAGCAGTGGAAGGAAGGCCTGTCTCTTAGACCGTTCCTCCAGTGGGCGGGGTTCTTTTTAAATTTGATTCTGAGCCACCTCACATTTGGTCATCAGGTCTCATTCGTGTGGCTCTTGGTGTTTGCTGGCCAGCTTTCACCTGCCGTATGCCCCACCTTTTAACCAGGTGCCGCTCTTAGTGTCAGTCGTTCCGAGGAGGGACTACAGAGGAGAAGACCTCCTTTCTTAGTTAAGTAAGTTAGTGTTTGCGTGCAGGAACAAGTCCTGTGAGATGCTGGACCTAGGTCTGGCAGTCTACTTCTCTACCTCAGCAACCCTTCAGTAGTCCTGGGATCTTTGAAATGTATAAAGTTTAAGAATGGCTTTATAACTTTATTTTTGCCTGTCAAATCCATATACACAGAGCAAAACAAAGCATCTGGTTATTATCTAGTGTTCCTAGACCATTGCAAGGTCAAGGAGGAACTATGTCGACTGTTACCACATCCGGAGTGTACTTGACCGAAATCTGTATGGAAGCAAAATTGGCAACATAGGAAAGAAAGAAGTACTAAGGGTCCTCGTGGGGGAGGGATTGGAGGGGGCTTTTTCTAATCTGACAAGAGTTAGGATAAAGAAAGATACCTCTCCCTCATTAATTTCTTTGGACTTTTTGGGCAAGTTACTGATGAAATCATAAAATTAAAACCAAAGCTTTATTAACTACACATGCTCTTATTTCTTACTTCGGTTATCCTAATATTTGGTGCCTTAGATCTGAAGGTATTTGAGACAATACTAGAGCTACTGATTTGATTGACTTTAGGTAATACTCAGTATGTATCATTAGTCTGAAGAGCATTGCCCATTGATTTCCAGCCAGGGGTGGTTTTACCTATGAGGACAATGGCTGTATATTAGACAGTTTTGGCTAGTACAACTGGAGGGAGCCTATTCTTGGCAGCTAGCAGTTGGGATGCTATTAAACAAACCTACACTCTGTAGTCTATTACAGCAAAGGTCCAGCACAAGATGCTACTAATACCAAACTGAGAGCCCTTGGCCTCATCAAATCAATTCCATTTAAAAGAGCAATGTATTTGTAAGAATTGTGTTTCTGTCTTTGCTGTTCCTATCAATATCTCAATTTTTTTCCTTTTTACCATTTCATGTTTACATTGGCTTTGAATAGTCGTAGTTGTAGACCTTTAGTCTCTATAAGGTATGGTACAAGTATAATCTCTTCATATTAAGTAAGTGAAAAAAATAGCACAATCAGAAAATTATATAAGCAAATAAGTGAAACTAAAGTATTAGACACGGGTAAGTGTAAGCTTGACATGATACCAACAATAACCGTTAGCTCGTTGACCTTCATACTGTCCTTGGGTATTAGCTTCTACCATAATGGCTAGCGTATTAACTACACTTGTCTCTGTGTTCTGTAAATAAGTGTATCAGAGGAAACTAGTGGGGTGCTCCATGCCTATAATCTCTCCTACCTTGGAGGCCATTGGAGGATTGTAAATTTGAGGGCAGTGTGGGCAATTTAGCAAGACACTGGAGACGTGTGAAACAGAAAGGGAGGAGGGAGGGGAGGAGATATGTATTAGTCATCTGAAATGAGACAGTAAAATATTACTAGAGGATAACTGTTGTCACTCAACGATTTTCAAAGTAAATATAAAATATGGTGAAGTGCACTGGATCCAGGACAAGAGGTCTGTGTGATTCCTTTTCCTGCTTTAAAAAAAAAATGGTCTTAGATTTATTTTTACTTTATATTTATGTGGTGTGTGCGTGTGTGCCAAGTGTGTGCAGTGTCTGTGGAAGCCAGAAGAGGGTGTTGGATCCCCTAGGGCTGGCTTTGCAGGCATTTGTAAGCTGCTGTGTGAGTCCTCTCTGAGAGCAGTATGTGCCCCTTCTTACTCTTTTCAGCTTTTAAAACAGCTACATGTTTGTCATTATTTGATTAAGACAAAACTACATGTTTGCCATTTCTTTTAAGTCTGATAAACACTTAGTTCTTGTAGATTGTTTGTAGATTGATCCTGTTTCATTTTGACAAGTCAAAACAAAAAGATCATTCCTCAATTTTTTAATATTCAGATGAGGTATAGAATGCAGATGGTTGTGGGCGTTGGGAAGTGCTTGTGAGCTTCACTGCCCTCCTGGCAGGACTACTGGAGAATACCTTCCATTAAACTAGACTGCAAAGCTGGGCATTGCTTTCACATGCTAATGGGTAGATTTAAATTTGTATCTTTTTAAATCTGTTGCCTAGTACTAAAATAAATCTGGGACCCAGCAGCTCACAATAGTTAATAGCCTTTATAAATGGGTCCCCAGACACCTGTTCTTTTACTGCTAATGAGACCCTATTGTGTGTGCAGGAATAGTGGAGTTCCTGTTGATTCTCTGTCCTAGCACATCTCCCTGTCTCCTGTGTGCATATTTAAATGACATTAAGAAATGCTGTTTCCTCTTGTTTTCTGTCATCTCCAGAGTTCTGCCAGACACACTTATTCTCTGTAATAGGTTGTTTGTTCCTAAATGCATTAGGGTTCGTATTCTTTCCCTTTTTCCGGGTTTTGAATTTTTTAAAGAACCAAACCTCAATCACATTATTTTGTGAGGGCTTAATATAACATGATGTTGGCAGAATAGCACCAGATCTACAAAGAGCCAAGTGGAGTTTCTGAAGGAACAAATAAATGGCTGGTGGACACTCCAGTAGCCTGTAGAACTGCAAGAAAACAAACAATAGAGAAGCCATTTCCGTGCTGTAATACAGTCATGCCTTATCCTCCGATGTCGATTATCACACCTGTTTGCAAATCATTTTGTTTACTTTTTCTGAACCAAGCAAACAAGGTACTTGTAAGTCAAGATGAACGTGGATAAAGATTGTTGCAGTCCATCAGACAAGAGCTCCTTTCCTGTGGGGCAGACTGCGAGGCTGCTGCATGCACTTGTATTCTTCAGAGGACAGTGCACCCATATGCTTTTCCCATGTGCTTGAACGTGTGCTGCAAAAGAAATGTGCCAGCTGTCCTGTTGCTATGAAGCATACCTGTCACCTTAACGGGAAGAAGAGTTTGCAAGTGCACGGCCTTAGGTGACAACATCAGGTTGCCTCAAGAACCATATTGCAGTGTGAGAATGGCTTCAGGAAGGTTTTATATACTTACTTACAGAAGAATAACAACAAAATAATTTATCAGGGTGCTTTTCAGATACACCAGTAGAAACGCCAGGCAGGCAATTTATAGCAAAGCAGGCCGTCTGTCCTCTGATTGAGTAAACACAACCAGCTGAGGAAACAGTGAGACGGCCACATGTGGGGAGAACAGTTAGGTCCAGGCGCCCTGTGTGGGCTAGGTCCCCAGCTAAGGACCCCACCACTGTCTCTTGCTACAGGTTTCAGATGTTATCTGATAAAATTCTTGGCTTTTAGCATGGTGAAAACTTGTGATTTGTTAAACATTCCTACCCCCAAAAGGTTTACCTGATATTCACAAAGATGTTAGGTTAGATGCAAAAGTAGGCAGTGAATGACTCTTAAATAAGCTGAATATAGCCCAAGATAGCTTGGATCTGGATCTGTGCTGTGTGACACAAGCCTGAGAAACGTGAACAGTATCTACTCACTCTAGATAAGGAACTAGTGACAGACCACATGTAGGACACGACCAAAGTCCAATTGGTGGACCTGGGAGTTCCATCAGGGTTGCTTACAGGAGGATGGCTGAGGGGTACTTATGGAAACAGAAATGACTCAGTCACCTGCATCACCAGAGCCCCCCCCCTCCCCCCGCAGCACCAGCTCAAGGCACACTAAGCCTTGAGCAAACTGAATTGTGCTTGCAGGTGGCAGGCAGTGTTGGAGAGTTCCCTTCCCTGGTGGCTTAGTTGGTTTGAGCACTGGGGGTGGGGTCTGTCTGGTCAGTTTCTGGGACTTCTCAAGCCTTTCAATTGTTACTTCCTGACTCCAGGACCGCTGCAGGATTGACTGTTTCACTTTGCTTTAGAGCAGTGGTTCTACCCCCACAGGAGGTTGCATATCAGATATTTACATTATGATCCTTAGCAAAATTACACTTATTGAAGTAGCAACAAAAATAATAATACACTTGGGGTATCACCACAACATGAGAGACAGTGCTAAAGGGTAACAGCATTCGGAAGGTTGGGGACCTTGCCTTAGAACACCCTGTATCTTAAGACCCTTCCAAGTTAGAAGGTTTCATCTCAGATGGAACTGCTACACGAAAACCTGCAGCATCCACACTCACAGATTCTAATCTCAGTGAGCCTTATGGACTTCAGCATCACAGATGTGACTTGGGGGCTGGGCTGGGATAGGAGGGACAGTGCACCTCAGTTCATACTTCCAACACCTGAATTATGCAGGTCCCCCTGTGAGACAAATGGTAAGTCACACTGCTGACTGTTTCAGAGTTCTTCAGAACGGAATCTCTGCTAAGTGCACTGGAAACACAGAAGGCATTTGTTTTGTTCACCGTGGAGGAACTTATTTTAAGTTCTTACTAATGATATTCTGACAGGTAGACAATGCTGTTTGGAATAATTCATGGGAAAAGGTCTTCATACCTTAGTTTTACACTTTGTTGAACTCCCCTAATGAAGACGTTTCTATGACGGGAGAGTGAGCACAGCCACACAGTCTTTCTTTGCTTTAGTTGGGTGCCTTCTGGAATGAAAGCAGGAACACCAAGGTGCATGTCCTGTAGGTGCTGCTGTGACATTAATTCCTCATTGGGGTAAAGGGAGGCGAATCACAGTCTCTTTAAAACTGACTGTATATTAGAATCATATTTGTGGAACTTTACCCCCCCCCCCACTTTCACCCCAGTGCCGACTCTCTACTCCTTTTTAAAGGAGAGATCTTGTTTTCCCATTGGATCATAGTATCATCTTACACTGCCCAGTTTCACCCCTTTGGTAAATGTGCATCCCCTTTCCTACCCCCGCCATGACTTGTCCTGTACAGTGAAATATCTCACTTCTAATAAACTAATTATAGTGTAAGAGAAACAGAAAGAATTTATAAATGAAAACAACAGGCAAACTTAGGGGCAGACATGAATTTAGGAATTTATAGGGTACAAATTGAGAACAAATACCATTTACCAAATACTCCTTTGTAAGTGTGATACGAATGATCATTTTATATAATTAAAACTAGCAGTATTGTTCCAGCTGTTCTTAATGTAAACATTCTTCAATCCAGCTTGGAAAATGCATGGCAATACCTATAGGATGATCGTAGTAAGAAGGTTTCTGAACCCATTGGATTGACCTCTGTAGGTTCAGGATACTTACTCCTACTGAGTTGCTAATGCACACTGGAATGGCTACTCCACCTTTATTGGCAGACTAATCACATTCATAATTTCTTGGCTGTCTTTAGTTTGCTAGCAAGTTACCACAGTGGAACAGCACCTGTGTTCCTGAAAGCCATTACTGTGTCCATGGACTGGAGATTGATTCTAAATAACAATATTGCTTTACACCTTTCTGGGGTGTGGTTAAGGGAACTGCATTACTTCCTTGTTTGTTCTCTGAGACGCCGTGGCAGAGGAGCATCGTTACAGACATGCACTACTCTTGTTTCAATCCATTCTTGCTTCTCATCAGATTCACATTTGTGGTTATCTGCCCTGCATGGCAAGTGCTGGGAAAACATTTGTACAGCATCCTGCCAAGGAAGACTGTGGCCTGTGTGGAATACAGTGGATTCACTGTTCAAGATTTTCATGTGTTTATTAAAAGGGAAAAACCCCAGATACTAGTTAATTATATTCGTTTGAATTACTACATCTTGTGGTTAGTGTGTTGAATTTGTTAAATAGTTTAAGTGTATTCAATACAGAATTACAGCAGTTTTATTGATACACTGGCAAAGAAACAAACATGACCACTCTTTACCATCTGTTTATAATGCTATATAAAGAAGACCATGTTGGTTACCATGGAAACTGCATTTCCCAAACCACAGAGTGTTTGCTTAAAATCTCCAATCTTTTAAAGTCATAAGCTTTTCCCAAAAAAGGGGGAAAAAAAAGAAAAAGTATTAAAATATTAAAATGTCCAGTGGGATTTTTTGTTGTCGTTCTCCTGAAAGTAATATTTCTGTAAAATTTATGCCAAAACTGTTATTTTACCTCAGGATCTCATTGATTAGGTTGTAGGCTCTTACTTTGAGAATTTGGGGTGTTTTCAAAAACTGGGGAGAAAACGTAAATGCTATCCTACTTAGAGGTACAACTCCTTTTTTTATATATACCATAAATGGCTTTTTCAGAAACCCTTGTAAGGAAAAACAATGAAAAGGAGTCTGAAGATGTAGCACGTATAATAACATAGTAGCTGGGGCACAAAGGTGCTTGGAGCCGGGCATGGTGGCACACGCCTTTAATCCCAGCACTCGGGAGGCAGAGGCAGGCAGATTTCTGAGTTCCAGGCCAGCCTGGTCTACAAAGTGAGTTCCAGGACAGCCAGGGCTACACAGAGAAACCCTGTCTCGAAAAACCAAAAAAAAAAAAAAAAAAAAAAAAAAAAAAAAGGTGCAGAATCACACTAGCTAACAGAGTCTCGGCTGCCATTTTAGGTAATGTGGGAAGACTACAGCAGGGAGCTCATAGCTTTAAGCAGAGCTGTTGAGACATTTAAAACTGAGGCTGTTAAGAACTGTTTGTGTGGTTAGGAGAGAGAGGTCAGTCAGCAAAGATTTGCCTTGCAGACACTGAGTTCAATCCCCAAAACCCACACAAACGTGTTGTCTGGGGCCACATAGTTGTGATTTTAGCACTGGGGAGACGGACAGAATGGGTCGCTGGCGCTCTCAGGAAATCCCTGAGATGTAATTGGTGATCTTCAGACCAATGAGAAACTGTTTCTCAGCAGAGGCAGCCGTTCTTGAGGATGACACTCAACATTTCCTCTGGCCTCCATACACATGGACACATGCATGCAGGTCCACCCTATACACATGGACACATACATGCAAGTCCACCCCATACACATGGACACATACATACAGGTCCACCCCATACACATGGACACATACATGCAGGTCCACCCCATACACATGGACACATGCATGCAGGTCCACCCCATACACATGGACACATACATGCAGGTCCACCCCATACACATGGACACATACATGCAGGTCCACCCCATACACATGGACACATACATGCAAGTCCACCCCAGGCAGCCACATACCCTTACACGCATAAACATATGTGCCTAGCGTAAGTACATTTTAAGAAATATGCTGCTGTATTTACTGAATTAAATAAGTTCATATTCTCAAGACTCTTGCCTAGGGAATGAAGATGCTTTACTGTTATTCCTACTAGTAAAGAATTAATTTCCCTAACCCCAATGATTATGTGTACCCACAGGGTTTGTTTATAGAGACCTAGTGGCTATATAGGCGTTAAAAGGATTTTTTTTTGCCATATTCTTTAAAACACTATTTTTCATGTTCTTCTTGATTATTCTTGATGTTTTTGCACTGAGACGGGTAAAATACATTTGCATTTTTTCCAGCTTTTATTATAGCCTAGACCATTGGTCATTCAGATACCAGTAGTTAAGTTATTGACCACTTGTGTGTCTCAGAGAATATTGAGTATTTTATATGCTCAGCGTTCATTATTAGTCTTTGCACTAACCCTGCAGGCTAAGTTCTGTAAGTATGTTCACTCTTTTTTTTTTTAAATACATGTATTTCTATTTTATGTATATGAAGGTTTTGCTGGAATGTGCACCGCATTTGTGTTTGGCGCCTGTGAGCTGCCACATGAGTGCTGGGAACTGAACCTGAGTCCTCTGCTAGAGCAGCCTGTGCTCTCAACGTGAGTCATCTCCAGCCTCCAGCATACTCTTGAAATCAGAGTTTCTCAACCTCCTCACTCTGTCCTGGGTGGCTATGGGGTTTGTTGTCAGATGTTCAGAAGCAGTGTCCCCTCAAGTTGTGACAAGCAGAATAGCTGTAGACATTCCCAGAGTTCTCCTGTGAGGAGGGGAGTTTTCTCCCCTTGAGAACTACTGCTCTGTATGTAACAGTGTTTCTTTTTCATTGTTCTGGTGAGTACAGTTTGTGCACAACCTCCTGCTGTTCACATCTGCCACCCTTGCACACTTGACTTCACAGTTTTGTTCAGTTATTGGTAAATATGAGAAGCAAAATCCTAGTACTGTGATAGCCTTAGTAGGTCTTGGATTTTGAAAACTGGTAGTATAATAAAATAAACAAAGGTAGTCAACATAAGTTGTTCTAAAATCACATAACCCAAGTGGGAATTTTAAACTCAGTTTTAGACTCTACTGCTGAGCCAAATATAGCAGCCTCTGCCTTTTCATTCAGCATTTGGAGGGTACAGACTGACAGATCTCTGGGAATTCAAGGGTTCCAGGCCAGGCAGTGCTACAAAGTAAGATCATGTTTCTAAATAAATAAATAAGAAAGAAAATCTCTACTGAGTTCACTATATTAAAAATGCAGCGCTATTACTATGTATAAACTCCCAGCTAAGATTATCCTTTCGTTTTGTTTTTAATACCAATGTGTATGAGAATATTTAGTATAGTTTCTATCAATCTTTTCTGTGGCATTAAAATTAAAAGGTGATCAGTTGTGACCCATCTTACAAAGCTAAAGAATTTTTTGTTTTGTCTTATTTTTTTAAGGTAAACTTTTAATACCAATTAAATAGTTAAAGTTGTTTTTCTTTTTCAAAACCTTGACTTTTTGCTACATCTCTCTTGTGAAGGATGGCTTAAATGCAAAATCCATTTTTGAGGAATGTTTTAAACTTGTGATGTTGTGAAATGAAACACAGCGTTTTCTGAGCTTGTCAAGTTAAGTTTCTATGGTTCAAGTCTTTCCTAAAATTCTCTTTGGAGTTTAATAATATTTTCTGATTGTCTAACAGATGATTTCAGAACATGTGTCAATTCATGGCTCAGGGCTGTTTGGTAGGAAATTACTAGATCTCACTATCATTAATTAAAAGGCCATTTGGAAGAATGCAGGCATAGAGAATAATAGCTTTCTTAGGTGTATGAGAATATTAGACCTTTCAGACTAGTAATTGTACAAAATGACTGCGCTGAGTTTTAACTACTGTAATTTTTATGTAGGCAGTAGCTTTCATGGTATTTAAATATTTTAACAGTTTTAGTGGGAACCAGAATATGCAGTGAGAAGTATATTTATTTTATATTTTATGGAACATTTTTCTGCT
The DNA here is from genome assembly GCF_000001635.26 of Mus musculus. NCBI lineage: Eukaryota > Metazoa > Chordata > Mammalia > Rodentia > Muridae > Mus > Mus musculus. The sequence goes on from NC_000076.6 coordinate 43,283,396, forward strand.
CTTGAATAATGAGGAATAGTTAGCACCATTCTCTAGGTATTGATTTAACTACAAAGTATTTGATGGCAACATCTCTTTATTCAAATGGTCAAAGAGAAATCTACTTTTATGGGACAAACTGAAATTAATGTGGGGAAAAATAAATAGAGCATCATTTCTGTGACCTTTCTGTCAAAGATGCATAATCTGAATGCAGTTGCAAAGATCCAACAGCCACAGCCACAATGAGAGAACTTCTCAAGGTCAATGAGAGAACTTCTCAAGGTCAGCTGACCTGAGATCTTCAACATGGTCAAGACCCTAATGTGTGAGGATGGCCAAGAAACCATTCCACATTTTAAAAATCCAAGACACATGACAGCTAAAGGCCTAGAGCTGAGCTCGTCCTTTTCTTACAAAAGGTTTAGTATATTAAAAATGCAATGCTATTACTATGTAAAACTCCCAGCTAAGATTATCCTTTCGTTTTGTTTTTAATACCAATAAAATAATTGGCTACGTTTAAGAGGTGTCTGCAGTTCAGGTACTAAAAACACACTCCTATTAATTCCCGTTTCCATGGTGCCTTCTGCTTATTTGGACAGTTCAAGTTGGCAACTGGCTGCTTTCATTCATTCATTCATTCATTCATTCATTCATTCATTCGTTCATTCACATACTTGTTTTTTTGTTTTATTTGTTTTTTATGGGGTGGTTTTTGAAACAGTCTCTATGTAGTCCTAGAACTCACTATGTAGACCAGGCTAGCCTCACAGTCACAGAGATCCTTATGCCACTTCGTCCCAAATGCTAGATTTAAAGGTGAGCAGCACCATGCCCAGCCAGCAACTGACGTTAAATGTTTCAAGGAAAGCTTGTTCTGTAGTTGAATTTCTTCCTGTCTGAGATGATGCTTCGAAGGGGAAGCTTAGAAAAGATGTAGACCCCAGAGTTCCTAGTGTCAGGTTCTACTACTTATTACTTTGGGTCTTGGTTTCCCCCATCTCTAAAATGAGGATAAAAATGGTGCCCTTAATGCTGGAGAGGTGAGTCAGCAGTAAAGAGCCACGGCTGCTCTTCTTCCAGAGGGCCCAAACGTGATTTCCTGAGCCCATGTGAGTGCTCACAGCTGTACCTCCGGTCCCTGGAGCTCCAGTGCCCTCTCCCAGCTTCTGGGCTCCTGCCTGCATTTGGTATACGTGTGTCTAAGAGGCTCTTCACTTGTGTCTGCTAGTGATAGCCTAGCCCCCTTTTCACTTCTAAGCTCTATCTCCTTGTAAACGCTGGAGACATGTTTCAGCATCTGCTGGTCCCAGGAGTCCAAAGAATGACAAGTAAATTGTACTTAGATGAGAGAAAAGTAGTGGTCAGACTGTAAAATTGTAGTCCAGTCATTGGGCTTTGAATTCTGACTCTGTTACATACTTTTGACCTTGAACAAGAAGCTAATGCCTCTCAGCCTTAGCTCCTGCTCATAAGACAGGGATAACTATAGTGCCTACCTTTTGGGTCATACGTGAAATGTGTAGCCCATAGGGGTGCTGTAAAAATACGCATTGCTTCCTATCTCCTGTCTTACCAGTTTGTCTTACACAAATTAGTGAAAGTTAGGGGAGATTCTGGGGGCTTCCGTTGCTTTTCTTCTCATTCCTACTGAAACAAAGGCTGTTGTCAGCTGGCCAGTAACTAGGAGGGAAGACAGAAGGAAAAATGTCAGCCTAACAGTTACCACAGTATTTTCAGCACTTTCTAGGTGTTGTTGCTGTAGTGTCGGCATTTACTCTTTGTTGCCTGTTTAAAGATTTACTTAAGGTAGCTTTGAGCTTATGTGTACCACATGTGAACAAGAGCCCCCAGAGGCCATGAGAGGGCATTGGATCCTCTGGAACCAGCGTGATTGGTGCTTGTGCCTGATCTGGGTTCTGGGAACCAAACCCAGATCCTCTGCAAAAGTAGTCAGCTCTCTTAACCACGGAGCCAACTCTCCAACCCTCTAGATGCCTTTAAAAGTGGATTATTCTGTGCTGGTTCAACTGGCAAAGCACTTGCTTTGACAAAACTGGATTTTAATAGCTGTTAGGATACAGTCTGTGTTTGTTTCATACAGATGTGAACACAAGTCAGCAAAGCTTTAGGTTCTTCAGCTTCACATGCAAGCTTCCTACCTTTCTTTTCTGGAAATAAAAATACTCTGAGGAGAAGTTGATATTTTTCCCAATTTTTAAAAAAGAGCTCAAGATACTCAGAATGTAAAAAAAACATGATTTCCCTCTCTGAAAGTTGTGAATTTGTGAACTATTTTGGAGGCTCTGCTGTCACAGCCCACCAGGAGGGCACAGTGCCATAGACCACAAGCTGGCCCTTTGCAGAGCCTTGTTTCAGCTAACACGCCTGGGCTAGGCCTAGACCCTGGCTCTCTTTCAGCCTGTGAGGGATTTGTTTGTTTATTTATTTATTTAATACCAGGCTACAAGGTTTTGCTTTTTCACCTGCACAGCACACTTACTGTGCTGTAACTCTTAGGTCTGTGTGTGAATGGGGGTTATTCAAGACTTCCTGTGCCCATGCTTCAGGAGCCTCCACTCCCACAGTACTGTTACCTGGGAACCTCGTTGAGCATGCCCATAAGGAGAAGGCTGCACCCTTCTGCTGGGCCCGCTGTCAGCACAGCAGACCAGGAACCCAAAGACTTTTCAAGGCAGTGTGCAGGAAAAGTGAATTATTATTATTTTTTTCATATCTCTTACCCATAAAGTGCTTTGCCCCATTTTGAGGCGTCTTCCCTGTTTACTCTATACTTTAATTCTAGTGCAGTCATTAACTCCCTACATCCGATGAATGTGAACTGCAGAGACAGATATCAAATTGGACCCCAGGTGTCTCACTTGTCAGTTACATACTTTTAGGCAGGATACATTATTAATCATTATTAATCATCGAAGTACCAGACATTATTCTAAACCCTGAAGATGCAGCCATGGGGAGTCCGTGTATCATAACACATTTACAGTGAATATAGACAAGGAAGACAACGAAAGTGCATGATTACAAACATGTAGTGTGTCTGAGGTGGAGAAAACCCGCCATCCCCATGGGTGTCAGTGTCCCTGTCGACAGAAAATGGGTCATGGCCAGTGCAAAGGTGCTCGTTAAACTAGAAGAGATGGCACATGGGAAAGCTAGTAGACACTGCTAAGTGAAACAGTTTGTCTGCTGGAAATCTGGTAGTGAGATCTCCTCCCTGCCTCTCTTTGATAGGTGTCAATTGCAGGGGTAGCCTGTAGTAATTTACTACAACCAGTTCTCTGTGGAGCAGGTGCCTTCTATTCATTAACTCACATCTAAGTGAAACTCTAGGACAGTGAATTGTGCTTTTCTGTTGACACAGAATTTGATGATCTTACCATGCTAATCCTTTCCGTTATCACCTCCACTGGTGGCCAGTTGTAAATGTCTGCAAGGTCCTAAAGTTAATTAGGTGGTGGCATTCATGATTATGAGGGCTAATAGGTTTAACTAGGCAGTCAGTCACAGGATGACTCTGGTGGGAGCTCTGTGTGGGAGGGGTGCATACAGTCTGTGACCCACCATCCTGCCCCTTCCAATTCCCCTATGTCCTGGTCTTCTATACTCTAAATTAGTGTTGACTTTGGAAAAATTAATGAGGTTTCCTCTAAGAGTTTGCTCCTTTGAACCATAATGTTACAGTAATGGTATTCTGTAGTTATTTTTCCAGTCAGTTTTGAGAACATTTTTCTTGTTGAGATCTGGTGCACTTCTCATTGCCGCTCACCTCCTCCTAACTTGCCCTGGAGGTATTATCTGGTTTTCTGTAAATTATATCACCATTTTCCCCAGCTTGCTGATTTTGACTGGCTTTCTCCATCTGCTCTTGTATCTTTACATTTGGCTTTCTCCTCTGCTTAATATGTTGTGTAAATGCCAGCTATATGACTGTCACCTTTGTCTTTTCAACTGTTCCAATACACATTTTCACAATTTTGCACAGTTGGACTTCTTCATTAGCTAAGAAGACTGATATTCTTAGCACTAAATGTGCATTACTTTATTGCAGCAGCCGGTATTAAAACTACCTGAAGTTTCTCTGACTGAGTAAAGCCAGAGAAAATAACAGAATAATCAGAGAGCAGGTGGGCTTTTGCATTTGAGCGGTGGAGTTCATCACAACTGACCCTTTGGGTGAAGAAAAGCACGACGAACTTTGGAAACCTGATTGATTTATCCTGTGCACAGACACACTGTGGTAGTGGGAAGGATTGTGCACAGTACGTCAGCTCTTAGCCATGGCACTGCCCGAGTGGTGCTGAGTCCCCATGTCTGGCAGTGCAGTGATGCTAGTGTTCCATCCCACCCACAGGTCTGCTTGACCCCTTGCTTCAGCACTAAGGTGGCGGGATTGCAGTTATGAGCATAGAGGGTGACGGTGTGACAGTCTGTGAGCTCACTGAGAGTTTTCAATGTAGCCAAAGATTATTTTAATTACTTCATTTCATCCCCTTAGTTAGTATTTTTAAATATTCAGCTATATCTTTGCTGCGATTGTTTTCTGGTTGTGTGTCTATAATGTTATGGGGGTGGGTCATATCTCCCTGCAAAGGTGATCAGCTCTGACTTGGGCTTATACTTGTTTCAGTAAACCGCTGGTGGTCAGTACTCATTTCTGCTAAGCCCCTGGCTGGATTTCCTCTCCTATTCTATGCTCTCTTTTCTCTCTCCTTCTCTCTCTCTCTCCTTTTCCCCTAGGAGTCTGTCTTTTGCCACATGCCCATCACACCTAATTGCAGCTTCAGGAGAGTGTTAGTGAGGCAGGAACTTCTTGTCACTGGTGTCCCTTAGGGATTTAATTCATGTGGGATGTGCATGTGGCCCTCAAGCCATGTCAGTGGCTGCTATAACTCTCAGATTCTGAAGACTGGTCACCTCAGGCCCGAAAATTGTTTCAAATCTAGGACAATTTAGTCTTGGGATAGAAGTGGCAATGACCATAGAGTTTAGGTCATTTTGTCAATGGAAATTAACCTCTAGCTCTCTAACTGCACACAACAGTCCATGACATGCAGGCTATTTTTAGTGACTCTTAAATCACAGGACTTTCAGACTATTGTCAGAGTGCTAGGCTTTTCTTTTACAAATGAGTAATATTCTCATCCAATTGCTAAATGTATGTGTTCTGTGTATGTTTGTGTGTGTGTGTGTGTGTGTGGTATGTGTCTCTCTCTGTGTCTGTGTCTCTCTGTTGGTATGTATGTATGTCTCTGTCTCTGTATATGTGTCTGTCTGTCTGTCTGTCATTTCTTTGATACCATTTAACTTTATCTCTGTGTCTGATCAGCCAGGCAGAGGTGGAGCACACCTTTAGTCCCAGCACTCTGCATGCAGCAGCAAGGGAGTCTCTGTGAGCTTGGCCACAGGTCTATAGAGTGAGTTCCAGGATAGCCAGAGCTACAGAGAAACCCTGTCTTGGAAAACAACAAAAGCCAATCAATTATTCAATAGAAAAAAAACAGGTTTCTGAGGATCATCACACATGGGTTATTTTATTCTGTTTCTTCCAATGGGAAAACTTACTGCCTTTAAAAAAATTCTCTTGTCTTTAAAATATAGAGTTTAAAGACAAGTAGGAAAATAAAATATTCATCTGCCAATTAATACTTGTTTCTGCTTAGTAGCATAACCTTTCTTTCTATTCTTTAAAAATATACTTCAAAAGTACAGAATAATGCAGAACCCAAAAATCCCGATCACAGATCTACGAGGCTAAGCCTTCACCGTCCTGCTTCCAGCTTGGCTCCCAGGGCTTCTTTCTGTGCATTGCCAATTATGAAATGAATGAGACAGTGTTCACATATGCCTGCAGTCTCTGAGGCAGGAAGGCCAAGGCTATCCTGGGCTACATGGTGAGAATCTGTCTCCAAAAACAAACAACCAGGGTTTAGTGGGTGTACTGGCTAGTTTTGTGTCAACTTGACACAGCTGGAGTTATCACAGAGAAAGGAGCTTCAGTTGAGGAAATGCCTCCATGAGATCCAACTGTAAGGCAATTTCTCAATTAGTGATCAAGGGGGAAAGGCCCCTTGTGGGTGGGACCATCTCTGGGCTGGTAGTCTTGGTTCTATAAGAAAGCAGGCTGAGCAAGCCAGGTGAGGCAAGCCAGTAAAGAACATCCCTCCATGGCCTCTGCATCAGCTCCTGCTCCCTGACCTGCTTGAGTTCCAGTCCTGACTTCCTTGGTGATGAACAGCAGCATGGAAGTGTAAGCCGAATAAACCCTTTCCTCCCCAACTTGCTTCTTGGTCATGATGTTTGTGCAGGAATAGAAACCCTGACTAAGACAGTGGGTAAAGGTGCTTGCAGCCAAATCTGACAATCTGAATTTGATCTCCAGGACTCACATGGTAGTGGAAGGAAACGGATTCCCCAAAAATTGCCCCTGTCCTCTTAAACACACACACACACACACACACACACACACACACACACACCCCAAATTAAATAAACAAATATAAAGGCTCCTGAAGGTCCACAGTCTTTGAAAAACAAACAGTTCTCCCACATCTACCTCCCAAGTGCTGATTATAGGAGTGTGCTACCACAGCTGGCTTATTCTTATTTAAACAAATTTACTTTTCCATTTCTTTACTCTAACACATTACATTGTATGATTTGAAAGCCATAGTTGTAGTTCATTAGTTAGTCACAAATTTAATTTAGAGAGTTTCAATCAGCAAACAAACCAACAAAGTTCCCCAAGGTAGAAAAAGATGAGCATATCCCCAGGGCTCCAGTTACCCGTGGTGCCTCAGGAGTGTCTGTAATTTCTATTTTAGCTGGGGACATAGTTACAAGCGTTGTTAGGAGTCTTACTAATCACCCCAACCCCATGTTTGTTAGAATTGGGCATCCACCTTTTATATTATGTTTCTGAGTCTCTTGAATAGTAAAACATATTCTCTTTCTAGATTTTAGCATTAGAGGGAGTCCCCCCCTCAGGGTGATTCTCTGCCACCTAGGTTTACAGAGAGAGGGTTTTGAATCTATTAAATGATAATGGTTCTAAGTGGTAAGTTGTTTGTGTGTGTGTGTGTGTGTGTGTGTGTGTGTGTGTGTGTGTGTGTGTTCTCATATGGAGGCACGAGAACCATCGTGGGTGCCATCCACCTTTTGTGAGTGACAGGATTTTTCACTGGCCTGGCCTGGCACTTGCCATGAAGGCCAGGTTGTCTGGCCAGGAAGCCCCAGGGATCTGTTTGTCTCTGCTGGAAAGGTTTCAGGAGTCAATTCTCTCCTTTCACTGTGTGAAAAGATCTTCCCATGGGGCTCTGTGGTTAAGAGTGAGTATTGCTCTTGTAGACATCTTGAGTTAGGTTCCCAGTATTCCAGGAACTCCCAGTGCCTCTGTCTAGTGCAAACACCTGCTTATCAACACAGCACACAGACATGTGCACATGATTTAAAAGCATAAGAAGAAGTCTTCTTAAGAAGAAAAAGGTTTTACTGTGCCCCAATACCCACCACTGCCCTCCATCAGATAGCACTTCCACTTTCTATCCAAAGTGTGGGCAAGGTACTATGCAACAGTGATGCCAGCCAGTTCTTTCAAATGGAAAAGGAAGGCACAGAGACTGCACATAAGGAATAGGTCTCTTGTGGCCCGTTTTTATCAGTAGTAACTAACTTCCTTTACATGGTATTCAAATAACAGAGCACAGCATGTTCGTTAGAGTGTGTTGGGGCTTTTACTGTGTGTAACTTTATCACTTTTAAAGGAGTCATAATTTAGGAAGAGGGATTCAGGACTTCAGAGTGGAATGGCTGTATTTCCAGTCAACTGGCAATATAGCTGTTCAGGGTTCTTTTACATAGACTCATGGGTCAGCAGGGAGTTCTTTTAAGTGCTGGTCTCCATCAGCTATAGTTTCCCCCCAGTGTTCAGCTGCATAGAGTGTTCAACAGTGGGCAGGCTGAAGCAGCAGCAAGTGTAACCCCAGTCCTCAGACACTCACATAAGCCTCAGATAAGGGGACTGTCTTAGTTAGGGTTTCTTTTGCTGTGAAGAGATACCGTGGCTATAGCAATTCTTTTAAAGGACAGCATTTAGTTGGAGCTGGCTTACAGTTCAGAGGTTTAGTTCATTATCAGCTCAGAGTTCTATGTTTTGATCAGAAGGTAGCAGAAGGAGAGTGCCACACTAGGTGTCACCTCAAAGCCTGGCCCCACAGTGACACACCTCTTAATAGTGGCACTCCCTGGTGACCAAGCATTCAAACAGGAGTCTATGGAGGCCATTCCTATTCAACCCACCGCAGGGACCTTTAGCCCATGAGTATGAGCTCTCTTGTATGCCTGGCCAGTCAGGGTTTCCCAGCCCTTCTCTGCAAATGGCATCACAGCTCCCAGGAAGGCCTAGATAGCAAGATTCCTTGACCTTTGACAGTGGCCAGAATTACAACTCTCAACTGAGGTCTGAGACCCTAGGCTCCTAAGACTTGACAGCTTCCTGGTGACTGGAAGCTGCAGGCTATCTCCTTTGGCCCCCCACAGCCTTGGATCCTTCTTTAGTCTCCTGAGCATCTGTAGTCTCCTGAGCTCACTGCCCTTCTTCTGCCCTGGCCACTGAGCCATTCAGCTGTTGCTTTAGCCATCCAGCATTAGCTGCCTGGCCCCTTCTACAGTTTGGCCACTGCCTACAGGACTGCTCTGCAGTAGTCACTGCCCTGTCTTCTGTTTCTCATACTTCTCTGTTGCTAGCCCAGTTTGCCTACTGAAGGTAGGTAAGGAGAAGCCATTGGAGGGGCTGATAGTGGCAAAGTCGAGTTGCAGACAGCATAGGGGAGTATCACCCAGCTGCCTCACTGTACCTGAGGAATCTTCTTCTATAGCTGGACAAGTGTGTGGACTAATCACAGCTTTGCCTCTTAGCACCAGTCATGACCACAGAGCAGTGGTTCTCAGCCTCCCTGATTCTCTGATCCTTTGATACAGTTCCTCATGCTGTGGAGGCCCCCAGTCATAAAATCATTTTCATTGCTACTTCATAACTCATTTTGCCACTGTGATGAATTGTAATGTAAGTATCTAACATGCAGGATGTCTGATATGCAGTCCTTGTGAAAGGATCGTTGATTCCCCTCAGGAGGTGGAGGCTCACAGGTTGGGAACCACTGTCACAGGGGCTTGCCTGTGTTTTGGACCAGTCACCAGTCACAGCAATACCTGTGCTAGACCCCTAGGGGAAACGCGAGCATGTGTAAGTGCTTGCTGAGTCATCTAGACTTCATGCAGGCTTGTGACAGGGACAGTCAGCAGAGTTACCTCAAGGCATGAAGGATTAGGCTTGCAAGCCCAAATACTTTTAAATTTGGCACTTCCATTTCTAATTGACTAATGCTAATGTGGCTAGTAATTATTAAACTTTTCCAAGTCTCCTCGCTAATTTTCCTCATTTATAAAAGGATGTCACTAGGAACTTCTAGCATGGTTTTTGTGAGAAAATAGCTGGTACTTGACTTCACAGTATGTCATGCCTGTCGTCTGTGTCACGCTTGCAGGCAATTTTATTATTCTGTGTGGTAAAGAACTTACAAGTACATAGTAAGTACCCCCAAAAGGCCTAAAAGAAGCAGCCACCGGACTGGTGAGATGGCTTAGAGGGGTAAAGGCACTTTCGGGAAAAATCTGGAGACCCAAGCTTAAGCCCTGTGCTCTCCATGTGTCATAGTGGAAGAAGAGAAAACTGATTCAAGCATGTTGTTCTCTGCCCTCCACACTCACACGTTTATATTTGCAGGCACACACTTGCACAAACATAAGCACCGCCAGCCACCTCCACACATGAATAGATAGTATTTAAGAGGACTGTGTATGTGCCTTAGGCTTTCTATTGGTGTGATAAGACACTGTGACCAAAAGCAACCTGAGGAAGAAAGGGTTTATTTTGTTTTACACCTTGTAGTCCATCATCCAGAGAAGTCAAAGCAGGAACGTGCAGGCAGGATTTGACGAAGTGCCCAATGGCTTACTTAGCCTGCATCTTACAGCACCCGGGATCAGTAGTCCAGGGGCAGCACTGCCCACATGTGCTGGGCCCTCTCATCATCAATCAAGAAGCGGACCACAAGCTTGCCCATTGGCAGTCTGGTAGGGTCCTTTTTATGTTGTTGTTGTTGAGGTTTCTTCCTCCCAAATGACTGTAGCTTGTGTCAGGTTGACAGAAAACAATAGTGCGGTATGTTCTGACAGGCTGCCACCGGCCTCAGTTTGTGTATAGTGCCCGGCTGCAGTCCTCTGCTCTCACCATTAGTGTGTTTATATTTCTTTATCTATGTCTTGGAGACTTATATTTGTGGGTAGCATGCATTCCTTTATATTGGTTACTAATTCTTCCTAAGTCCCCTAAACCTAGGAGTTCCCAAGATTTCATTTCTAAGCACGTATGCATGCGTGCATGTATTTATTTAGTTTTTTGAGACAAAGTCCTGCTGTGTAGCCCAGACAGGCCTTAGGCTTGCAATAAACCTTCAACCTCCTGCATGTTAGAATTTGTAGTATGGAGTTCTGGAGGAAGAGGCAAGTGGAAGAGTTGGAGTCCAGCCTGGTCTATATAGTGTGTTCCGGGACAGCCAGGGTTATGTAGACAGACCCTGTCTCAAAAAACAAAATCGAAACTAGAACTTCTGGTATGTACCACCATACCTATTTTTTCCTTTTCTTAGCTTTTTCTGTCATTGTTTTCCTTCTCTTGCTTTCTCTCCTCCCCACCCCCACCTCAGAACACCTTCATCAGTCAGCTTCCCTTGTCTCAGCCATCACTTCCATGAAGAACCCATTAAATTTGTACCCAGAGCATTTCCAGCTCCCCACTGGGCATCTCCATCTGGAAAGCCTCTGCAGATTCAAAATTAACATGTCAAAATGAACTCATCAATTCCCTATTAGATTTATTTCCAACTTCTCCTAGGTGTATCATTATGCTTAACAGAGAGGTTTGACTCTTCAGCCACGGCCTTTCCTCTGTTCCCCAATTCCAGTCAGTGAGCCAGCTGCCCACGGCCACCTCCGCTGCTGCGCTGTGTCTTCCAGCTCTTCTTCACCCCTTCACTGCACTGCCCTAATTGCAGCCCTCATTATCTCTCCCCAGGCTGCTGGATGAGGTGTCCCTCACTGGTCTTCCCTCTCATTTCCTCTGCACCCAGCATGTTGTCACCATGGTATTAGGCCCAGGGAACAGTTTTAGTTTTTAGCACTAATTGCATCACTATCTTCCTGACAAGCTGTCCAAGCCTCCAGATTGCTTTTAGAAGTCCAGACTACACCTGAGTCCCAAGGCACATCATCCTTTGGCTCTCTGCTAACCGGGCTCATTTCTGAGTCTCATGCCTAAATGGATAGTCCCAGTCCTGAACCTGTTCCCACTCTGCCCTTCCTGTCACTGCTTCTTGTGCTCCTTTCTGTGAGATACTCCTTTTCCTCACTGCAGTGACGGAGCCTCAGCCTGCTCTCTTTCCATTCTCTACTCCAGGACTGAGGACCACCTCCAGCAGGAAGCTCTTCTCTGGGCGCTGTTATATTCAAATGTATTAGGAGCTTTCTGTAATAACTGCTTTCTTACAGTTCCTGTTCTTTGTGTGTCCCTCCATCTTGACACATTTGTATTAAAGCAATTTAAGAGGATGTGGTCTAACAAGGTGTCATAGTGGTGATTTGAGATGTTGAGGTAGAAAATTGAATTAAGGAAGAGAAGTGTGTTAACCATTGCAGATGTGATGGCACGGCTGACCTGAGCCGGCCTCTGAGTGTGCGACTGCCTGAGCCGGAGCTCTAACATGGGAGGCTGCCTGGCCCAAAGCCTTGTCTCAGCCTACCTTCCAAGAACTCAGTTCCCCTAGAATAACTTAGTCATCTTAGAGCTACACTAGAATTTTGGGAGAGGCAACGCTTTCAACAGTGCTGGGCATGGTAGCTCACAACTGTAATCCCAACACTTGAAAGGCAGAGGCAAGAGAATTGCCTCAAGGTCAAAGCCAGCTTGGGCTAGACAATGAATTTCAGGCCAGCCTAAAATTCAAAATAGGTTGGGTTTTTTGGTTTTTGTTTGTTTGGTATGGTTTGTTTGTTTGGTTGGTTGGTTTGATGTGATTTGGTTTTTACCCCTGTTCTGGCTAGTTTTGTGTCAACTTGACACAGGCTGGAGTTATCACAGAGAAAGGAGCTTCAGTTGAGGAAATGCCTCCATGAGAGCCAACTGTAAGGCATTTTCTCAATTAGTGATCAAGGGGGAAAGGCCCCTTGTGGGTGGGACCATCTCTGGGCTGGTAGTCTTGGTTCTATAAGAGAGCAGGCTGAACAAGCCAGAGCAAGCAAGCCAGTAAGGAACATCCCTCCATGGCCTCTGCATCAGCTCCTGCTCCGTGACCTGCTTGAGTTCCAGCCCTGACTTCCTTGGTGATGAACAGCAGTATGGAAGTGTAAGCTGAATAAACCCTTTCCTCCCCAACTTGCTTCTTGGTCATGATGTTTGTGCAGGAATAGAAACTCTGACTAAGACAACCCCCAAATATAACTTACAGACTTTTTAGAATTAATAGTATTTAAAATTAGTTATACATTCATACTAAGTGATTTTTCTAGGACTGTCAAAAGTACAAATTCTATTTGAGTTGAATTAAAATTGTTATTTTAGGTTTGACTCATCTCTGGATGTGCATTAAGCTAGTCCCATAATTCTCGGTGAGTATCACAAAGGCCACCTCTCCAGATGTCTTATACCATGTGGTTACATCCTGGGTCTGCCACCACCTTGTCATCTTTCCACAAGACAGTTTTTGTTTTGTTTCTTTTCATTTGCTTTAATAAAAATACTGTAGTAACTTCCCAGTGTTCCTTGGATAAAGAACAAACCTATTGCTATAGATTGTTTAGCCTGGAGGTTGAGTCCCTGTGTCCCCTAGGTCATACCTGGACTAGGAGCCCACTTTTCTTCCCCCGTCCCTCTCAGGTTCCTTTTCCATCTGTTCTTCTTTGGACGTCAGCTCAGGCACTACTTCCTCAAGCAAGCCTGTGGAAGCGTTTATTATAGCTGTGGTTTTACATTGTATTAGTGGTTATTTCCATTTCTTGTGCTAGATCCTAAGCTCTTGCCTGGTTTTGCTTGCCATAGCACCTGTACCTGGCTAGCATAGTGCCTTCCTCATGCACGGAAGCCTTCAGAGTTCACTAGGCAAATGGATATGTGAGCGGTGAGACTTGTTTATACCAATCAAACATAAACAGCCTTGCAGCGGTTTAATGATGCGGGTTACACAGTGCTAAGTGTTGCTTTCATTTACAACACCAATAACAGTGAAGGGCTTTTTGCTTTTATATTTGTTATACTTGTGGGAGATCAAATAATATAGTAAAATGAAATTATTGACAATCACAAAATAAGGAAAACTCCTACACGCCTGTGGAATATCGCAGAGGCTGTGTCACCCTTTAGTCTTTTCCAGCAACATCAGTAGATGTTTTTAAGCATCAGTAGAGGCTGCTCTAGTCTTCTAGTCATGTAAAGCCATTTGGTGTGCTGAGGCTCCATCTCTTACTGTCAATCTAAAGGCTGCCCGGCTTCTCCTCCCCATTCCCTCATCTGTGCCTCTCAGCTCCCCCACCCCTCACAGCCTGCTCCTGACACCATGCTCTCTGTTCACCTCCACAGCCTCACTTCCCCAGAACCCCTGCCCCAACATGTTCTCCAGCTCAGCCCCTCCCCAGACTCCCCAGCTCTCATGGAAGTGCTGTTGCCACCTACTTAGTACTTCTGGTTCGCACAGCCTCATTCGTTCACTAAAGCAGTTGGTACCACATCTGAGGAGTGCTTTTAATCCAAGGTGTTGTCTGTACAAAGACAGACCACATTTCAGTAGTGTTAGACAGGAACTGCTGTTCCCTGAGGGTTTGACTGAATACCATTGAGAGAGAGCATGAGCATCACTGTTTTCCTACCCAATGGCCACACCTGTGGCACACAGGTTGAGTATCATCTATCTAAGTACTTGGGACTGGAAACCATTCCAACTTCAGGGGTTTCAGATGTGAGAGTATTTGCATGGACTTTAAACTGGTTGCAGATCCCTAATCTGAAGTAGAAATGCTTCAAAATCCAGGAGCTGTGCAACCCCACTGTTAGTTTGCCAGCATCTGGATATGGTTCTGCTGGCCAGTATCCCTCCTTAATGGAAGACTGAGGTTGAAATTCTGTAAGAGTGACCTGGATTATAACAGGTAAGATTTGCAGTGTCCATTGAGATCCTGGGGATTTCATGCCCAGAAGACAGGCTTGATCTTCTCTTTTGGTTGTGAGTGAATATTAAGCTTTGGGGAGTTATCATATCCGTTTATCCCAGTGCTGTTTTTAATGGTGTTAATGGAGTTAAAGAGACTGTTTGGGGAACATTTCATTTACTCAAACTGTCATCTGCCCTCTAGGTTGTTAACCCTAGTCTTATATGACTAAGGGTCAGAAGCTGTGCTTCTTGGAGCATTCTCTTGTTTTGCCCACGAGCCTTTTCATATTCTTTCCCTCATCTTTCTGTACCACGTTCTGAAAGAGGCAAATGTTTCAATAAGATGCCATTGGAGTGGGAATTCCATTAGAGATCTACTACTTGGTGAAGTAGAAAAACTATGGGAGATCCTGTTCATTAGAAAAGTCGGGAAAACTTGTTAGATGTGGGAATCAAAAGCAGGAGACAGAAAATGGAGAGAGAGAGAGAGAGAGAGAGAGAGAGAGAGACCAAAACAACAACAACAAAAAGAATGCAGTTATGAAGTTTCCTGCCATGTGCCACCGTGGCACCCCACACGTCAGTCCGTCCCCCATCCAGGACACAGCCTCTGAATCACACCTGTCATTGCTGAATGACAGAAGAGTTTGTCAAGCATAGGCCCGCCTGCCCTGAACCCACTGCTGCAGTCTGTCTAGCAAAGCCAGCTTATTACAAAGCAGGTCTAAGCTGCAGCGTCCCTTTGATAGCAGAGCAGAGTATGCTTGTGAAGGAAGGAGTGCAGCCTGGAGTGGAGTGCAGCATGCTGCACACAGAAGGCTGTGGATTCCAACCTGGCACCGTAAGAAAAGGAAAAGGTGCAAGGGTTCATTAATTAGCCAAGGGCAGGACCCAGAAAGAGAAGGGAGCCATGGTGCCGGGCCCACACTGAGATTGTTACTTTAAAAAACCCTGTCACGTTCTCTAGCTGTCTTCTGAATGTGCTGTGTGTGCGTTAGCCTTTCCTCCTTAATTCTATTTGTTGAAAACCAACAGTCCCATTGTCAGGTCTTAGAAATTTGACCGTTTTTATAGCCATCTACAGCTTGATCTGTCCAGCCTTGGGAAAGTGTGTCACCTCTTCTCTGTGTGTTTGTTAACAGGGCCCTCGTGCACGACAGCCGGCATAACCTACAACTGCGGGGCCTGGTCGTGCTCCTCATATCAAAGGCTGCGGGGCCCAGCACTCGGAACGCTGCGTGTCAGAACTACGACATGGTCAGTGGGGTATACTCATGGTGAGTCTTCCAGCATTGCTCTCCGGATTGCAGAATCACTATTTGTCCCCTTGTCATTTTCTGATTCTAAGTCAAATAAAAAAAATTATATATATAATTTATTTTATATAAATTAAAGCCCATTGTTTATATTTATATTGCTTTTAAAATTAGAGTTTGGAGCCCCTGAGGTGGCTCAGCAGTAAAATTTCCTGTTGATAAACCTGATGGCTTGAGCTTTCTACTCAAGGACCTTTGAGGTAGAAGGACACAGGCAACTCCCAAAAAGCTGTTCTCTGATCATGTGCATGGTGGTTTGTGCAAACAGCCAGCATCATTTGGTAGCTCTCTCTCTTTCTCTCTCTCTTTTTTTTTTTTTTAACTTCTCATCTCGGAATCTTCAGTAGAAGGGATATACAGGGATCTATTTCAGTGTTTGAATTGATTTGTATTTGTTTTGTGTTGTGAGGTCACTAGTCCTTTGTGAGTTACCCGTTGGCTCTTTCTAATGCCACTAGAAGAGCTGTCATGCTCACTTTACTCTTGAGAGAACAAATTCCCAAATGCAGAGACATTCTCACACCTTACATACAGCAAGTGCAGAAAGGTCAGGCCAAGGTCACTTTTCTCATGTTCACCTGCCTTTTCTCTTTCAATAGTTTGTTTCTCTTGTACATTAGGGTAGATGCTAAATTGTTATGCCCGCCCCCCATCCTCTTGTAAGAATGTCTTAAGAAACTTGCAAATGAAAAGATGTCTATCTAGCTCCTCCATACTGCCTCTGTTAGAGCTCAAAACTTTTACCTTATATATTTTGTAGAAAACTCGAGCAAATTTAGCTCAGACTATGAGAAAATAAATACACAAAGATTTAGAATGACTATTAGCAACCCGGTGACAGTGGAAAGTGAATGGCTCACACATCTCAGTCCTGTCAGGAGTCCCACTGATTTCCTGCTTCCTGACTTTGAGCCTGCCCTGCTTGTCATCTGTCAGCTTGTACATCCAGATAACTGTGCGCATGTGTATGAGGTAAACACCAGCTGTGTACACGTGTATAAGGTAAATGCCAGCTGTGCCACATGTGTATGAGGTAAACACCAGCTATGTACATGTATATGAGGTAAACACCAGCTGTGCACATGTGTATGAGGTAAACGCCGGCTGTGCACATGTGTGTGAGGTAAATGCCGGCTGTGCACATGTGTATGAGGTAAACGCCGGCTGTGCACATGTGTGTGAGGTAAATGCCAGCTGTGCACATGTGTGAGAGGTAAATGCTGGCTGTGCACATGTGTGTGAGATAAATGACAGCTGTGCACATGTGTGTGATGTAAATGACAGCTGTACTTGATTATTTCCTAGTCTTTTAAAAGTGCAGTTCCATACATGACAGGTGTTCAGAAGTGAATCGGTCTCCTGTCACAGAAGATACAGGCATTCTAGAAGTCAAGATTTATCAAAAATCTACTGGATAGGAGTTGACAAAGTTAGATTGAAATCCTGTTTTTATTGTAGATAGATAGTTCTGTAACTGGGTGTGGGGGTGATATCTGTATTTATATGGTACCCCATGATGTTTGCTCAGGTTTCTCCTTTCTTATCACCCTCTCTGAAACAACTCTATTGTTCATCCTTATAACACGGAGTCTCAGCAGACCAGACAGAACTTGTATCTGGAAGATTAGCTCACATCGGGCACATAAAAGCTTTCCGGAGAACACTGTACATAGGGACACATGCCTGCAGTCCCAGTGCTTGGAATACCAACGCAGAAGAACCACATCTGAGGAGCTACAGAACAAGACCCCGTCTCACAAAAACCTAAAACCAAAGAACAACTCCCACCCCCAAATCTCAAAAATCTTTTAAAATAATCTACATGAGTTTTTAACTTGAGTGCATAGAATCTCAGTTATGTTTAGGAGTAACCCTGACATAATTCTAGGCCATTTTCTGTAATCAGACTTGATGTAGCAATTTATCAGTTGCATGGGTGTTTTACACACTTGCTAATGTAAAATGTAATTTGGCATAGGAGTTTGGTAGGCCACCAATTTGTTTCTGTACCACAGAAGTCAATTTGTTTGTCTCCTGCTTCCTTAATTATTCAAGTGTAACTTTTGCTGGAGGCTTGTATCTATAATGCCACAGTGAATTATTTAACATTTGAGGAAAGTACTGATTTGGGAGCTTTTTAATTTACCTCCAACTACTGGGGTTTATATTGTTGGTGTTTTTTTTTCCCTCTTTAGCTTGACTTTGATGTCAGCTAATGGGACTTGAGTGAATCACCTAAGGGACCCAGAGTGAGTTAGGTGATCAGTTTTGTTTGGCCTCAGGATATAACTGGTGCTGCAAACTTATCACATAATAGCTAAGAAAGACAGAATTTGGGCTACAATGGAATAAGTGTACTTGGGAGAAAGACATGAGACCCACATTTATAAAAATGTGCAATAAGCATCTATCCAAGCCTTGTGCCAACAATATTAAGTTTAGAGTTTATTTTATTAATCTTAACCTTAAAAAAATTAATTGTAAGGTCAATAGCGCATATAGCAACGGGCTGGAGACCAATCTCAGTGGTCAAGCACTTGCCTAGCATGCTCCAGTCCTTGGGCTCAGCTTCTAGTACAGTTTTTTTTTTTTTTAGCTAAATTTGCAAATATCTTTAACTATAATGAAAAACTTTTGTAGCTTCCCATTTTACTAATAATAGAATATTTTTGTTTTGTGTATAAAAGGAATTTTTAGCAAATAAAATACATATTACACTTAAATGTAGTATTATTAAATTTCAAGAAATCCAAATGGTTGCCATTGCTGTTAGTATTATTATACAGGCAGTGTGACCTTGCTGTGGAGTCCAGGGTAGCCTGAAACTGGCAGTCTAACATAGGCTGTTCCTGAACTCATGATCCCCACCCAACCCCGCAGCTTCTCCCACGCTAGTACAGTGTGCCAACGCAGGAAGCCTGGGTGAAACAGTTCCCAGTGGTTCCACTTTCTCAATGATTTTGAAAGAGCCAATTCAAATTATTCTCTTGTAACTAGTAGTTAAAAACAAGTTACAAGCTGTACATATTAATGCACTAACTGGAACATCAAAAGCTAAAGTGGAGACAAGACCACAAGTTTAAGACCAACCTGGGCTACATAGTGAGTTCAGATCTAGCCCAAGCTATATAAGGAGACTCCATGTTAAAACCCAAAACAATTCCTACAAATGGAATACATTTTCCTTTCTGAAACACATTTAACAAACATATTCTTCTCTTCCCTAGTACCCAGCTAGGCTGTGCTTCCTAGCTTCCCTTGCAGTTAGTTAGTTGGGCTATCTGTCTGAAATCTATCTAATATAGTCACAGAAAAAGTGCTGTTTATATTAACAATGTAACCCCAGTAGTTTGGAGATAAATTAAAAAGGCTTCCAAATTAATATTTTCATCAAGTGTTAAATAATTCATATTAACAATAGAAACTAATAGAAAGTGTTGCTACTTCCTACCGTCAAAATCCTGCACTATGATGCATGATGAAGCAGATGCTCTTGGAGGCCCATTCTAAGATGCTGTGCTTTCTGGATCACTCCTTGGAAGAGCACCAACCTGTCTGTCAGTATCTATGCCAGCATGATGATAGAAAGTCCACTTTAAGGCACTTAAATATAGTATTAGTTATGATTACTACTCAAATCGCCCCACCGGTGCTTGCCTTCCTCACCACCCACCATGATACTCTGGATTCTCGAAAGAAGGATACACACAGACACACACGCACATGCACACGCACACATACACACGCATGCCGCCTTATTTTTAATATGCCTGAAGCAGCTCATCGGTTGGGCCACTCTCAAACTTCCATGTTGCCAACACCTCCCCTCCAATACTCCTGAATTATTACTTACTTTATAGAATCTATAATCCATGTTTGCTGTCCCAGACCCAGTCAGGGAAGGGGCTGAGGCCGCTCTTCCCCTGCTCTTGAATGACTGCATGCTCTCACTTCTCCAGCTCTCAGGCCTGATCGCTCTGCTTCCATGACTTGGAAGTACTAGTCCTGTCTCTGTCTCCCAGCCCAGCCATTGGCCACTGGCAGTTAAAGCCAACTTGGAAGGTGGGGGATGCTGCATCTCATAGGTAGATTTACAAATTTCCCTGTAATTTGGGAACTCGATTAACATAAGCAATAAACCAAATCCACAGCACTTAAGTGGATGCTTACCCTGTTAACAGCAGCAGGTGTTTTAGGGATGCCGCTCGTGTAGGTAGGCAAAAGGTTAGTCAGATCAGCATGTGCTAGCCTGCTAGGTAAAAAGCAGAGTTTAGGGGCTTTTCCCGCTTCAGAAGTTTTCCTGTTTCAGGAATCACTATGGACATAAGATATGCTCTATGAATTCCTAAAAAGACACTTTTTACTAATTAGTTTGACTACAGAGCCATTTGAGCTGTCAGCAGTACATCCTGTAGAATGCTGCAAAAGTTTGGGAAATGTTGTATTCTATTTCAGAGTGCCTAACCTGGAATCCTACTGGGAGTTCTGTGAGGCAGAAATACACTTTTCCTAATGAGAAACCAGGTTTAGAAAAGCAGCTTTCTGAATTCCCACCTGATGGGGCCAAGTGAGGAAAGAAGTATGTGCTTATAAATTGCTTGAGTTTTACAACTGAACCTGAGTCCTGTCGCCTACTGGCTATGTGACCCTGGGCAAGCTGAGAGCCTTAACCTCCTTTCCTGTTGCTGAGATAGGGTCGATGCTCTGGCAAAGGCAGCTTAAGGAGGGGTGGGTTTGTTGTGGGTTTTGCTTTAGCTCCTAGTTCCCAGTTTTAACCATCGTGGCGAGGAAGTCACAGTGACAGGAGCTTGTAACGATTGGTCACATTGTGTCCCCAGTGAACAGAGAACAGTGACTGTCCTTATGTTAGTTCCCAGCTTGCTCTCTCCACTTACACAGCTCAAGTCATGGCCGTGGTTAAGATGATCTTCTCAGCACTAGTCAGTGCACTCAAGGCATTCCTCACAGGCATGGGCTTTCAGCTGTCAAGTTGACAACAGTAGCTGTGATATCAAGTAAGCTCTCTGCCTCCTTGCTGCTCTGCTGGTTAGATTAGAAAAGTCATGAGAAGCACTCAGGACCACAAGTTCGAGGACAGCCCGGAGCACATAATGAATTTCTAGGCCAACATGGCCCATACAGTGAGCCCTGTGTCGTGTCTTTAACACGTATCAACTTATCACTTCTAAGCCCTGTCCTGGTGCTTTATCAGACTGCTCCCTTGACAAGGACAAGCACTGCCCTTACCTGGCACACCTTTTTCTCACCTAGTGCCTTGGATGTTGTACCCATTTCAATCTTTGTCTAGATGACCATATCTTCATTATAACATAAAGGTTCTGTCTAGACTGGAAGAAACTTTCTTTGTTGTTGTTGTTGTTGTTGTTGTTGTTGTTGTTGTTGTTTTTCGAGACAGGGTTTCTCTGTGTAGCCCTGGCTGTCCTGAAACTCACTCTGTAGACCAGGCTGGCCTCGAACTCAGAAATCCACCTGCCTCTGCCTCCCAAGTGCTGGGATTAAAGGCATGTGCCACCACTGCCCGGCTGGAAGAAACTTTCAAATCACATGTTCTGTCTTTTAGGCAAACAAAACAAAACAAAACAAAACAACAAAAACTTTGTTATAAAAAGCAAAATATAATACAGCATTTAAAGAAAGAAAAAATATTAGTAGAATATCATAAATTATAACTCAGGAGGCTGAAGAGCTGGCTCCTGAGCTCTGCAGAGAACCCAAGTTCAGCCGCATATCCATGTCAGCTAGCTCACAGCTAACCTTCCTTCGCCCCAGCTCCGAAGGGTTGATGCCTCTTCTGCCTTCACAAGCACCTACACTCACACGCACAAACCCGCCCACTTCTTACCCTATAGAAACATAATTTAAAAAATCATTTTTTAGAAGAATCAATTTTAATTTTTTGTTGAGATTATAATAATATCATTTCTGCCATTCCCTTTCCTCTTATACACTCCTCCTTGCTTTCTTTCAAATTTATAGCCTCTTTTTTCTTTAATTGTTGTTATATATATGCATATATATATGTACATATATATGTGTGTGTGTATGTGTGTATATATATGTATATGTATGTATGTATGTGTATATATATGTATGTATGTGTGTGTATATATATATATATGTATATATATATATATACACACACACACAGACAGACAGACACGTACACACACACATTCCTAAATATAACCTGCATAGTGTTGCTTGTATGTATGCTTTTAGGGCTGATGACTAGGTATTGTCTAACCGGATGGTGTGCTCTTCCCTGGGAAGACTTACTTCTCTGGCTCTCAGCATTTCTTAGCTGCCTGTATTTATTTGTGTAGGGTTGAGGCCTGTGAGTTCCTTCATCCACATTGGTGTGTCTGTTGTCCTTTTGTTCAGCTTATGTTTAGGCAGTCATGTTGATGAGACATTATGGTGTAGCTTCTAACATTGGTAGGAGGCATAATCTCACAGCAAGCTCCCTGATCCTCTGGTTAGTTCTTAAAATCTTTTCACTCACTCTTCTGCAATGTTCCCCGAGCCTTAGGTATGAGTTGTTTTGTAGATGTATCAGTTGGGCATGGCCTCCACAGTATTATAGTTGGTTGTGGTTTTCTGTAGTGGTCGCTGTTACAAAAAGATGTTTCCTAGTGGGGGTGAGGACTAGACAGATAACTGTGGGTCTAAAGATAAATATTTAGAATATAGTTAAGGATTATGCTGGTTTAGTAAAGTGATGGTTGTGGGTTCTTCAAGATCCATGGCTTTGCCAGCCCTAGGTTGAAGTAGAAATTTCTGGTTTGTTTGGAAACAGTTGTGTCATGTGATATATGATGTTTTTCTGGAAGCTGTCCTGTGAGAGGATGTTATACTGAAGCAGACACTTGAGAGGACCTGTGTTCTTTGGAAAGGGTATAAACAAAACCCAACAGACTGTGAACAATGCTCTTGCATTGGTTCGCTTTGCAACGTTTTCTCTGGTCTTCGCTGGTCTTCACTTTGTAGAGAGAAATGTACCAAAGAACTTCTTGATTCTTGCTGATTCATGCCAATTCAGTGGAGCCTTGCAGTTTCTGCTGGATTGAGCTGCTGCTACTGATTGTGTTTGCTGTTTACTATTGGACTGAACTGCTTGAGGGGGTGGGGGAACCCAATACCCTCTTCTGGCCTCCATAGACACCTACGTGCACATAGAATGCACACACACAAGCAAACATAAATATAAACAAACTTTTAAACTACGAGTAGTTGAAAGGATTTCATAACAGCCATAGCACCCTACCATTAATATCTATTACATAGTAGTCAGTTGCTACTTGATCAGGCTAAATTATTGCTACTAGTATTTAAAGGGAAGACATTCAAAAATGTCTCAAAAATCTTAAATTACAAATTTCAATTTAAAAATATTAATATTTGACTATATAAATAATTCAGTGGAAAAAGGGTCTATAAACCAAAAAACAATTATCAAATTTTAAAAGTATTTGCAATATGCATACACAATGGCTGTATTTTAACCTACAGATAAGTGAAGGGCTTATGTAGTAAGATGTCAGGACAACACAAACATGAACAAAGCACACAAACAGACAACTCAGAAACCTGGCTGGAATGAATTTTTAGCTTTTGGCCTTCAGGATCAAATATCATATGAAAATACCTAAATTGTATATTTTTTTCTAATTAAAAAAAGATAATAATGAAGCTAAATAGTATACTTAGGTTAGCTTTCTTTGTTTTTTTTGTTTTTTTTTTTTTGAGATAAATCTCATTATGTAACAGGAAGTGGCCTAGAAGTTTCTGTGTGTGGCCCACACTGACCCTGAACTTGTGACCCTCACAGGTCCGGCCCCCACTATTGTGACTGCAGTCCTCTGCCACCACAGTCACCTCCAGTTTAGCATTTTAAAGTGAGCATCCATCCAAATGTAAGATGACACCATTACTGCTAATTCTTCATTCAACTCCGCTTTTAACTGAAGTAATTATGACTAAATTAGTGGTATATACAATAAGGCAACTGTTGGGCTTCAAGAACTCAACATAAGGGGCTGTCCAGGAAACTCAACTGTTACAAACACATACGCTTACTGGTCTTGCAGAGGACACAAGTTTAGTTCCCAGCACCCAGTTCCCAGATATATAGTTTTCAACCACCTAGAATTCCAGCTATGGGGGATCTAAGCCCATTTCTAGCATTGCCAAGTACCTGTGCTTACATGAACATACCCATACAAAGACACACACCTAGTACACCTAGTTTAAAATAAGTCTTAAACAAAACAAATGGCTGGAGAGATGGCTCGGCATTTAACAGCAAGGACTTCCAGAGATCCTGAGTTCATTTCCTAGCAACCACTGGGTGGCTTACAACCATCTAAAATGGGATCTGATGTCCTCTTCTGGTGTGTTTGAAGACAGCTACAATGTATTCCTATGCAATAGATAGATAGATAGATAGATAGATAGATAGATAGATAGATAGATAGATAGAACGAACCACTGGGTGGCTTACAACCATCTATAATGGGATCTGATGTCCTCTTCTGGTGTGTTTGAAGACAGCTACAATGTATTCCTATGCAAAAGATAGATAGATAGATAGATAGATAGATAGATAGATAGATAGATAGATAGATGATAGATAGATAAATAGATAGATAGATAGATAGATAGATAGATAGATCGATCTATCAATCAATCTTTAAGGCAGCCTGGTCTATATAGTGAGCTTTAGACAGGCTAATGGCTGCAGAGTTGAGACCATGTCTCTCTCAAAAAAATAAGGGGTGGGGTGGGGGGAGAGAGGATTTATCATAGACAGAGAAGAAGGATTCTAAGGCTGGTGAGATAGCTTGGTGGGTACAGGCATTTCCCATGCAAGCCTGGTGACCTGAGTTCAATCTCCAGAAGCAAGGAAACAGAGGAGGAGAATTGTCCTTTGACCGCCACATGTGTTCCGTGGTGTGGATACCCACACATAGCATGCACACACACACACACAAAATAATAAGTAATAAGTAAGTTTAAAGTATAATTAATATACTTGTAAATCAAATCCAGAAAACATCTTAAAGTTAGCTTATTGGTTTTAACATTATTCTCCTCTATGTGAAACTGGGTCAGGCTGCATTGAAGATTACATGAACAGCTCTTCATATGTGGAGAATATTTAAGAACTGGAAAAAGACAGAGGTTTTTTTTTTTTTTAATTAACCTTTGAATTTAAGCAATTGGACTTGGTCTCAGCTGTTAATATTAGAATTTATAATTTGCTTTTTAGCAAGTTGTTAAGTAGCAGCTGGTGACTTCTAATTATAATAACAATAGGTTATGCCTATGAGGCTTCACTTTCTTCCCATACATTAGGATTCTACTAGTACTTAAAAATACCAAACACAACCAAACGGTGTGTGCCTTGGGGGTTGGTTAAGTTAAAAAGCATCTTGAGAAGTGAAGCTTATGCAGGAACATATTGATAATATTATTTATGTTGGATTCAGCTATATAAACATATGATATAAAAAGTAAACATAGTAACACTGAAACATGTAGTAATTGAAAGCTATTATAGTGCTGTTCCCTTGAGGCCGTGTGTAAATAGTGAAAACTATCATACTGACTGTTTGCTTGGGGCCGTGTGCCACTGTATAGAGTAGAATGAAGGAGAAAGTCCAGAGTGGTGGGAACTCTCTGGGGCCAGGGAAGCCCAGGCATAAGGAGGCCATCCAGGGCGTTTTTCCTACTGTGCTAGTTTATAAGTGATATATTCACGTTATTCTTCATAAAGGCTATTTAAAAATCAAAAGAAAATTATATTTTGTAGTTTCCAAGTAGGAAAACAACCATAAGAAACCTATCCATGCACACTTTAAGAAATCATAAGCTGGATACAGTAGCATGTACCTATGATCCTAGAAGTCAAGAGGCTGAGGCAGGAGAATCACCACTTCAAATCTGAAGCTAGCTCAGACTACCTAGCAAGATCCTGTCTCAGAAAAATCAAAACAAACTAACAGAACCAAAACATCTCCCAAACTCTGAGTACTTATTGACAGTGATTCAGTGATTGCACTGCATAATTTAGCTTACTATGGGTTTTTATAAGTGATTTCAAAAGGTACCTCTGCTATTTTTCAATTTCAAGAAAGCATATGCAGTTTGATTACATATTCCTTATCGACGGTGTTCTACTTACAACAATAAAATGTACATACAAATGTAGCAGTATTACTAATTCATTACAGGCAGTACTTATTTTCTTCATTAACTTTTTATTGTTATTTTCAACTTACACAGCATGCACAAATACAGCAATTACATGTTGAGCGAGAAGGGAAGGCGCTTTATGTTCAACATTCTGTACATCAGATGCCATTGCTTTGCCAGAGTGTCTAGAAAAACACAATATAAGAGCAGCCTCTTATAACACAAGTATAATTAACCAGCAAAAGTAGGTGGGCTAAGCTGCTAATGTACTCAGCCAGAGAGTTAGTTGATCATATATAAATAACATGGTATTGATTAGCCTGCCTAAACTACATTACAGCAAAACTGAGCTGCATAAATGGTTTTCTGGATGCAGAGTCTTTAAATCTTTTTCTTTAAGGGGATGTTATGTGTTGACTAATAAATAAAAGGCAAAAGGCAAATGTAATATCCAGTGTCCAGTTCTACATCTTAAATACCATTGAATTCCTGGTGTGTAGTGCTTAAAACCCAGCTATAGCAGTCATTTATTTACTTAAGATCCTGTATAGACGTATACAACAGAATCAAGGGGAAAGCTCTCAGAGGTGATAACTCTGTCTGGGGCTATACATAAAATGTGCTGTGCAGAAAACCTGAAATTACTTGAGATGCGTAATAGAGCATATGCTTGTGATCAATCCCTTGGCAAGCTGAGGCAGGAGGCGAGTTTAGCCTGAACAGCGTAGCCAGGCTCCATTTCCAAAGCTTTTGTGAGCTTTATGAGTTAATGTTCTCTCGGATCCTTTAAACCCAAATTCAGAGCACTGCAGGAGTAAGTAGCATGATGTAAAAAAAGACATCTTAGGTTTTGTCTCCAATCTGTACCTGATTAGTTATTTAACCTTAAGCAAGTCATGCACAACTCACTCATCTATAAAGTAGGGATAGTATTGAGTTTCAGACCAGCAGCATCTCCAGCAATAGCACATGTCCAGCCAAATGCAGTTGATCTGAAGGTCAGTCCTGCTGCTGTGTCCACTCCACTCTGCTGAACAAATGTGAATATGAAAGTCTGTGTTTCAAACTACCAGGAAAACAGGCCCTGCATCTGGTAGTCTTCCTGACACTTCAGTGCACACTCATGTGACCTATTGGAATTCTGTCCACAGTCACTATTGGGGCTACTTTCTCTACCCATATCCATTGGCTGTACCTCTGTTTAGACAATGATAAACAGTCCTTACCAGTTCTTGCAGATACTAGGTATGAACTAGCTTTACAAAAAGCTTAGAATCCAGGAAACCCCTTCCTCATATGCTCTTAGCTTTCCTTTTCCCTCCTCAAGACTGTCGCTAGGTGGGCCAGACAATAGAGGTGCTTTCTCAAGTTAGTTCTCCCTAACCATGCATCTTTACCCTCGGAGTTGCTGTCATCTAAGTCCCACAGTTCTGTTAGTGTGATTTCCCCCATTCTCACCATCCGTGAGCACATCAGTAGAGTAGAATACACTTAATTCTTCACCTGCACCTCACTCCTGCCAGGATTAAAACACCTTCCCCACAGCACAACCCGCATTTCCCAGTAGCCCTAAAGTAACACAAAGAAGGTGGAAGTGTCACCTAGAGCATTTCTTCGTACACCAAGAAAGGACAAATGAAGGAACCTAGCTGATGCACATGACAGCCTGTGTTTGGCTGGAAATGAAATGTTGGTGAGGGTTCAGATGAAGGAGGCATGGCCAAGGGCTGAAGGTCAGAGTGAGTCAGACACTGGGGACAGGAGTCAGACATGCACTGGGTAAGCCGAGAAATACTGAGGCCATGGCAGAAGGCAAGAGACTTAAAGGTTTCAAACACTGAGCAGTTCTGGATGGTCAAGGTGCAAGTGTGCAAACAGGCGTATCAGAGCCTCTGCAGTGTGATTCCGTAGACAGAGACGACGAGATTGACTGCATGTGGTTAAACCAAGCAGGAGAACAATGGACCTGAGGAAGCTGCCAAGAACGAACGCACACAGAGTGTCAGAGTAGAGAGTGCCAGAGTGCCAATGGAGGTGGGGCCAGCTAGGAACAGCGGGTGAGGAGGTGAGGCCCAGTCTCAGCTCAGACAGTTGTTTGTTGACTCATTTATCCTGGTACTAGATTTGCTATTGATTAATTGAGTCAACCAACGTCTGTTGAGCACTTCTGTATAATAAACAGAAATATAATAAGCACTGCTGTAGCTCACACATACAAAGATGTCTATAAGCCTGGGATTACTCCATGATCTTCATACACAGTAACTGTTGCTTCTCACAACCCTGGCTGGAAACAAAGCACTGGCCTTGGAAAACGGACTTTGAAAAATGAAGTAGCTTACTTAAGATTATAGTAAAGCAATTGATGGAACCCATGCTCTGTTCAGTGCCACAGACACATTGGACTATGGTACCCTAAATGTACACTCTTACTGATTTGACATCTGTCCTTAGCCCTGAGCACAACTTTGTATGTTCTGAGTTTGGCAGTACTAAATCGTGTCTGAGTGGAGACCAAGCCACCAGCTTTCCCTGTGACCTCTGAAGCCTCAGCATTATCATAAGCATTCAAGTATTCTGTAGATTATTGTTTGTTTATTGGGACAAGCTTTCAGTATAGAGTTGACTGTGGGTGGTGGAGATGCTGGGAAGTGCTGTACAGTTTAAAGATAAGCTTAAAGGTAAGGATATGTTTGCAGGCCATATCCCCTTCCACAAGAGCTCTGATGTGCTCTTGTCTTTTGTGAAATGTTGATACCTGAATATTTTCTTTGCTGTAGAAACTAGGTTTTTCCCCAGATAGACTTCTTCCCTAAACAGTTGATGTATTCTAATAGATGGCTTTGGTAGCTGGACATCAAAATGCATGTCATTTGACATTAGTTCTTCAATGCTCATTGCTCCGCACTTTGGTATTACAATCTTTTGATATTCCACTCACACTCATTGAAGGCAGCATTTCAAGGCACTGTTTGGATGATGTGTACCTGCACGATTCGCACCTGTCCAGGGATAATTGTGTCCTGCCGTGCTCACAGCATCTCCTCGGAGGCTGGAATTGCTTACACATGCATCACAGATAGTGATGCAATAAGTTTTTAGAGGCTGTGCATAAGACAACCAACAAACTGAGACACACAAGTTCCCACCCCTTCTTTTCAAAGCTGTAGTTAATCACTTGAACACTAGCCAATATAGTAGAAAGCTGGCAGACTTGCCTTTGCAGCAGGCCATGTAAAAGTGTTTATAATTTACAGCTTATTATGCCATGCAAATGACAGTGTTCCAGTGAAGGAGAGTGAGAAAATATGGCTGTGAAATTACTTAACTCCCCTTTGTTAGCTGTTTTCTGGCAACAGGAGAAGGATACTTTGCACTTAAAATGCATTTCTGTGTGTAATTTTGTCTTTCAATTAAAAACTTCCAGCAGGGGAGGGTTACTTTTTAACTCTTTTTATAGGTGGGCCAGAACAGTTTTAATTTAACAAAATCAATAAGCTGAAAAAAACCAAAGTTCTCAGGGAATTGAAATGAACTAGTACTTATGGCTGCAGTTTCTTTAATCCTTGGTTTTTGCCATTTGCGTGTGTTTATTTATTTGAGGTGTGTGAGCATGTAGAGTTCAGAGAACAGCTTGCAGGTCGGTTATCTCCTTCCTCATTTGGTTCCAAAGGCCAGACTCAGACTCAGCACCAGGCTGGCCATGCCCTCTTTACCCACTTTCCCTTACTGCTACAAGTATGATTGATTGATTGATTGATTGATTGATTGATTGACTTTACATACCGCAAAATGCTTAATAAGTAACTTGTGTTCAGGGGTACTTGGTGTAAGCTCTGTTTTCTCTTATCTGCAGTACTTTGGCTGGAAATTGATCTTTCCTGGGAACACTTTATGGGGGTGGGGAGATGCCTTGGGATTCTGCAGGTGTGTCACGCTGTGCGTGGCATTTTCTGACTTCATGGGCTCATACTGTTCCTAAAGCCAAAAAGCACCTTGTCCTGTTGGGGCCACTCCCTCTGTCCCTCTGTCACGCCTGCTCACAGCCTAGCAGAAAAGGAGATAAGGCTGGCTTCTTGGTGCCCTTTGAGGAAGCAGTGAAAGCAGGAACTGAAGGCTGCAAGCCTGTGTGTATCCTTTTCCTTCCAGCTTTTCAAGCTGAAACTCTCCATTTAGCTTACACTGTCGTGAAGGTGAAAGGGGAAAATGTTACATTAAATATTTAAAACATGCTTTTCTGTTTTCTGATTAGCTTAGAAGCTAGAATCTTTGAGGGTTTGGTCAGTTAATAATTGCATAGGTTTTGGTTTGGCTTGGCTTTTTTCCCCATAGCACAGATCAATAGGTATGGATCATGTTTAAACAGGAATTTTGGTGCACCTGTAACCCATATATTTTTAGAAGTAATACATTCCTATCTCAGTGAGAATAGGATGTCTATGTCAGCATCAAGGCACTGTTGTTTTGATTGTTCCTTTCAAAGAACTTTTTGGTATTAAAAAGTTTTGTAACCACATGGGAATTTTTTTTTCCTGTTTCAAACTCTATTAAGATAAACATTACAACTTTAAAGTCATCTCATATTGAGTTTAAAATTAAAAAATAAAATTTGTATCAAAAGATGGCCTAGTCGGCCATCACTGGAAAGAGAGGCCCATTGGACTTGCAAACTTTATATGCCCCAGTACAGGGGAACGCCAGGGCCAAAAAGTGGGAGTGGGTGGGTAGGGAAGTGGGGGGGAGGGTATGGGGGACTTTTGGGATAGCATTGGAAATGTAAATGAGGAAAATACCTAATAAAAAATAAGTAAATAAATAAATAGATAAAATAAAATAAAATTGACTGTAATAATTGGTTGTGTTTCTTGCTTCTGATTTTTGGCAAACTGCCCCCCTCCCAAGGAAGGGGAGATGGATTGCCTCACTGTTCTTCACTCTCTGCCCCCCCCCCCAATTCCCCATCCCCCACCCAGGAGGGAGATGGACTGTTTCACTGTTCTTCGCTCTCTCATCTGTTCTGAGGTTTAAAGGAGTTGGCCATCTGGATGTGATGGTGGGTCTCTTGGCTCAAGGCGTGAGTGAGTTCTGGGCTAGCCAGGGTTACATAGTGAGACCCTGTCTCAAAAACAAGCAACAGCAACAGTCATTAAAAACAAAACTTGAAGTAGGTAGTGCTCTCTTGAGTAGCCTTGGTGAGAAGACTGCCAGCGAACCACCAGGGTAGACTGTGTCAATCACCTCCCAGCCTCTGCAGTCTGGGACTTGTTTTGTTTTTCTTTGGCTTCTTTGTAGAGCAGAAGGCCAGGCATGGTGGAGCGGGACTATAATTCCAGCACATGGAGGTGGAGGCAGAAGGATTGCTACAGGCCTGAGGCTAACTAACCTGGGATAGTGGGATATACCCTCTCTCACATGTATGTAACAATAATGACTTGATTTTCCATTTTATTAGATATATTTATAACTGCCAATCTGGGCATCTGCTAGCCATGAGATAATCACTGTTACTTGCCTACTAATGAGCATAAAATTAAAGAAAATTGAACTTTGTATTGGTAGGCATACCTTTCCAGTAGTGAATGGCTGTCTATAATACATTTGGAAGGGGAAGTAACTTATTGCTAAGAAGAACTCTGTGCTTCCTTTGAGAGGACCAGAGCAGCACTCACACTACAGGCCAAGCTGAAGTGCTCACACTCGGTTCCCTGCAGCCACGGGCCATTACTGTGCACTGTTCTTAAGCCGTGAGTGCGTGCTTGTCCTCGTCTCAGTAGCATCAAAGTTCAGGGTTTTTCTTAAAGACAAACAAACAAACAAACAAACCGAAAACAAGCTTTGGGTTTGCTTGTTTTATGTTTTTGTTTTTTCATTTATTTATTTCCTATGTGTATCTCTGGGTTAGTGTGGAGGTCAGAGGATGCGTTGTGAGTTGGTTCTCTGCTTCCACCATGCAGGCTCCCAAGAGCAAACTTAGGATTACCAGCCAACACTTTGCCTATTGAGCCTCCTCGCCTCCTACAAATCTCAAAAATTTGAAGTGTGATTCATATGCATTTGTTTTGACTATCATAAAATTTTAAGATATGTATACATTGGTTGAACTATTATAAGTTTAAGAGACTGTGGACCATGGCCTGTTGTACTGTCTGTCTGTAGGTCTGCTCAGCAGTTTTTGAGTGGTTGACTGAATGTATGTCTGAGCACCATATGTATGCAGTGCCCACAGAGGCCAGAAGAGGGCATCATATTCCCTGGTACTGGAGTTACAGTTGTTAGCTGCCATGTGGGTGCTGGGAATTGAACCTTAGTGTTCTGGAGGAGCAGCCAGTGCTCTTAACCAATGACCTTCCTCCCTCTTCAGGTTCAGGGTGGGGTTTTTGTTTTTTTAAGGTTCATTGTTATTTTATGTATATATGAATGTGTGTGTGTGTGTGTGTGTGTGTGTGTGTGTGTGTATTACATTGTATCTATTGGCGTGCCTGGTAGCCAAGATTGAAAAGAAGAGGGTGTCGGAGCTCCTGTATTAGAGTAGCAGATGGTTGTGAGCTACCCAGTCTGGAGGCTGGGAAGTGAGTCACATCTTGTCCACGCCGGTTTTAACTGCTGAGCCGGCTCTCTACTGCAGTGGTTCCCAAGCTGAGGGTCATGGCCCTTTGGGGGGGGTTGAACAATCCTTCCACAGGGGTCACGCATCAGATATCCTGCATATTAGATATTTACATTATGATTCATAACAGTAGCAAAATTACCATTATGAATTAGCAATGAAAATAATTTTATGGTTGGGGTCCCTACAACATGAGGGACTGTGTTTGCATTAGGAAGGTTGAGAAATATTACTATAGTGCCACAGGCTGCTTAACACACCTGAACTTTATCAGGTACCATATCAAAAAAAAAAAATTAAATTAAATCATTTTGACATTTCTCACCTGAAAGTTTGTTGTCTTCTGTAGTTGTGTTGAGGCCCAGTCCGTAGAGGTGGCAGTGGGAGAACTAAGTGATTCTGTTATATATAGTCTACAGCTTTGTCAGCTTAAGGATGGAAGAATACTCTTAGCTCATTTGTCAGAGTAGAGACTAAGAAAAATAACCAACACTTCAGCTTAGTCATGAGAAATTATTCAATAAGATGTACGAGTAACTCTGACATGCGCTTGCGTGTATGTGTGCCTGGCCGGGACATGCTCTCCTTAAACACACAAATGAATACCTGGTCTCAACTGTTTTGTTTGCTGGGGTCCAAGCTACAAACTTTAAGACTGTTTTTTGTTTTGTTTTGTTTTTTTCTGCTTGTATCAAGATTTCTTAAAATTGAATATTCTGATGAGCAGAGTTCTATCAGTCTGAGTTAGGGCCCTGTCCTGTCCTGTAGCATAAAATCTGAAATCTTTTGGTTTTCGGTTCAGCTTCCTCACTGATCTTGCCTCAAGTATCTCCACACTGAACTGTGGCTCCTCTTGTCCTGGATTTTTACTGAAATAAAGATTCTATCCCAGGTCCACACATGAAAGTACTCAGTTAAGTTCACTAAATGAGAGCCGTGAGTGATCACCGCTATTGTAGTTTAACAATGAGTCGTTAGTCTGACTCTGACTGTTGTCTTTGTATCCCTAGGAAATGTAATATTTCGTCCATAGTGCTTTCGAATCCTCTTTGCAATCACTTCTGTGCTTGTCTGCTCAGCCAGGAACTCAGGTCCCACTAAACAGTTACCTGCTGGTTTGCCAAAACCCAGTAAGTAGTTTTTTTCCAGTATCCATTTAAAAATTTGCAACTTCTACAAGATTTGATCAGGTTTTTGTAACCATAAACTATAAAAGCTTTGTCCTCAGCTGGGCGTGTTGGTGCACGCCTTTAATCCCAGCACTTGGGAGGCAGAGGCAGGCAGATTTCTGAGTTAGAGGACAGCCAGGGCTACACAGAGAAACCCTGTCTCGAAAAACCAAAAAAAAAAAAAAAAAAAAAAGAGAGAGAGAGAGAGAGAGAGAGAGAGAGAGAGCGCGCTTTGTCCTCTCATTATAATACATTAAAAATCAATAAATGTGGGCATGGGCTTGTCACAAAGCAGAGAAACCCAGTGATCGTCTTGAGAAAATACCACATTGTACACAAAGGCAGTAAGAATGCTTAAAAATAAGTTGATGTAAATGAGGCATTGCAAACTATAGGTTGGTGCCTCACCATTAACTTTAATTCTGTGACTTTTGTCAGTTGATGTCGCAACCTTAGTATTATTTTTAAAATAGTTTTTTAGGGTAATTTAATTAAGTAATGTGGTGTTTGCTTGTTTCAGACAGTGTGCCTTTGTTCCTGTCAGAACCTAGCTGGCAGGACATTTCTTCTCCCTTTTGTTAATATTCAGTGTTAGATAATGGTTTCACAAATAATAGATTCCAAGGACCTTTGATCCACCATTACTGTAGAATAAAATGCAACTTAATTTTTTTTTCTGGGCATAATGGTTTTAACCTTGTGTACTAATTTGACTGTGCTTGTGGGGGCAGGTCCTTAAATGAGACGCAAATGAAGGAAAAATTGCTAATGCTGCCGCTGTATGTCTAATGAGCACTGTGTAATAAAGCATAACCTCTTCGACATTCCTCTGGAAAGCGGCGTGATTATTTTGGATGGCTAGCCCTTTGTGGATGGCTCGTTACCGTCTGGCATAATGTGTATTGATAGAGACTGTAATTGTCAACTCCTATTTGACATGCTGCCTCTAATAAATATGGCTTGCATCGCTGGAGCCTGCTAATAGTTATACAGGCAACTGTAATTAAAGAAAAGATTGTTTTAGGTTAGGAATACACATGTATATTTAAAACTTGAAGATCTGTCTGTCTTGCCCTCTCCGATCATCTCCTCTCAGCATATTTGAAGTGTTAGAGTTCCTTTGTCAGTGTAGACAAGCATGTGTGTGTGCACATGTGTGCATGCGTGTGCATGGGAATATGTGTTCATGTCTGTCTGTGTGCGCACACACACGTGTATGTGTTAAGAGCCCTAAGCCTGGTCTCTACACCTAGGTCACCTGAAATTAATCTTTACTGTTTTGATGGTCAGTTACTCACATTTCTTGTCTTTTCCTTTCTTAAACTTTACTTTTTAAACTTTATTTTCCTTTCATTAAAATACACACACACACACACACACACACACACACACACACACATTTTTTTTTTGAGAAGAGAACTGAAAGGATTTCTGGCAAGCCAAATTACAATGAAATATGAATCACATGGATATTGAAAGTGCACAGAATACTATATACAATGTTGGTGGGATGAAAAGTATTAGGTTCAAGGTTAGAATTAGATCCTGCTTCATTTTAGGAAACATTAAGATCTAGTAAATTGTAAATTTTTTAAAAACAGAATTCAAGTTTCAAGAGAATAATATTTCTTCTGCCTCCTGTATAATTATATGTTCTAAATTTCTGGACAGGAAAGTGTACTCTTGGCTTATATACTATAATTCAGATTTCCTATAAAATAGAATGCTTAGTGTAGCATGTAAAATTAGAACATGCGCACCTGCTTATTCTTCTTGCAGAAGACCTTGAAATTAAGGCAGGGCTTGAGTTTTTTCCTAGTAGTATAAAGTATGAAATAATGTTCAAGCCAAGAAAATGGAGACCTGAGAACATAAAAAGAAATAATTGTGGCGAGAACACTACTGTTCATTCACCCATGGATTTGAACCCTGGGCCTGTCCACAGTTCCTGATGCCTCTGAGCCAGCCCTGTGTATGCAGTGGCACAGGGGCTTGCATCACCTCCTTTGCAGAGCCATTGTGGCATGGCAGGATACAGATGGCATCCTGAATTTTGCTGCCTAGTAGAGAATCAACATGGACCAATTTTTTTCTCTTTGTCCTTTGATTCTCTCTTCTTTCTCTACCCACACAGACAATCATACCTCTTGTCTAACACTCTCTGTTGTCTTGGGGTGTCTCGTCTATGAATTAGACCTTTAATTTGGATGAACAACGCTAGCCAGGGCTGTCACCCAGGCAGGCACGCTTCTTGTCGCCTTGTGTGGACTAACTCACTCAGTTCTCAGCAGTCCTAAGAGATGTTATCATTCCCATTTAACAGACAGGAGCAGGGAAGTCTAGGCAGCAGAACTGTCTGGAGACCTGAGAAGGAGGGTCGGGCCCCAGCGGAGGCAATGGCCGAGAGGCCTGAGGACCTAAATCTGCCTGAAGCGCCATCTCCCAAGCCACCAGTGTCTTTGTTTTATATGCCACATCCTGTGCCAATAACTTCTCAATGAAAGGAAAGCACAAGACTGTGAATGCCAGTGATATGCCATCAGCCATGGAAGAGATGGAGTTCCAGCGGTTCCTAACACCTTGAAAGAAGCTCTAGAAGCACACAGGCGGGAGCAGAAAGGCAAGAAGGAGGCTTCAGAGCAGAAGAAGGACGACAAAGACAATTCCGGAGAGCAAGACAAAAGCAGAGAGGAGGAGGAGGAAAATGAAGAAAGAAAGAGGAAGAACAGAACGAAGAGGAGGAAATAGCTGAATGGAGAGTGGGCAGACTGGCATGGTGGGAGGGACCTGAGACCCTGAGATGTGTCTGTGTGAAGCCTCTCCCTGCAAGGCAGAGCCATCTTCGGCACTGGTGCCTGAGATAAACTGACCAGAAAGATCAAAACCAGCTCTTCCCAGATGCAGAGCATCCGAGTTACAGAAACCGGTTTTGCTTCACCAGCCTGCAGTTAGGACTTTTTTGTATAAGCGATTCTGTCTGAGTGACTACATAGTTTGGTATTGCTTGTTTACTTAAAGCATATGGCTAGCTAGTTTTTGATCCCATTTCCCTGCCCCTCCAAAAAATAATAACATCCATGTTGCCTGCTGTGTTCCAGGTAACAGAGGCACTAAAGGCTCAGGGGGAAACAACAGGGCTTTGATCATGGCCATCCAGTTTGACGGTACAGTAGTTGACCATAGGAACTTGTGCTTAGAATGGCTGCTCTCTAGGAGATGACTAAGGAGCTGTGAGCGAGCGAACAAGGAAATGTCTTCACCTGATGGTAGCATTACTTACTTGGTGTCTGGCTTTCTAGACTTACTTAGCTTTGTAGTCCTCTAGTGACTATAGATGCTCAGTCGTCTGGGGTGGGTGCACTCCTAGGACACATACTCTTCAATTCTGAGTGTTGATTAGAATCTGTCAAAAAAAAAAGGTGCCAATTCTTAAAAGCAGGGGGCTTAATCTTGGAGGTAACTCAGTGCCTACCATGGTAGGACCTAGTGCTACCTCCTGGAAGGTATAAAATCCCAGATCCATCTCCCAGACTTATGGCTGCTGCTTTTCATTCCCGGGGCCCAAACAAGTTCCAGAGACTTTATTTCCCCCAGGCACAGCCTGTTCTGTCTCCATCTCTCCAGCCTCTGCTTCCCGGCCCTGCTTTCTCCTCCTCTTACTTATTTCATCTTCTGGTCTAAGGACACTGATAACCTATGTCATATTCCAAAGTGCAAGGTCCTCAGATTCCTTAGTTCTAATCTCCTGTCTTCTAATGAGAGTTGAGAAACACCTCTGGACTTTAAGGTGAGTGAAATGGTGCTCAGGAATGTAGCGCCACCGCTGTCGCTTTTTTGTCTGTTGGCCTTTCCTTTCCCCATTGAGTGCTCCAAGCACTTTTTCTGTCTTAGTTGTGCACTTGAGGCTGCCAGGTGATATAATATAGTTGTACACTGTTTACTAGTCAGGGCAATACAGGGAAGTTTGTTGAAAGTGACTGGAGACTGTTGAGAAGATTTTAATGCTTTCTACAAATAAAGAACATTCTTGTTTAAGAAAAAAACAGACAGGAGCTAGTGAAGCACACAGGACAGGGCTGAGGGGAGGAGGGAGGGAGGAGGTATCACTCAAAGTGACATAGCAGGGCTAGGGTTTGAACCCAAGGAGTCATACTCAGAGCCCAAACTCTCAGCCATTTAGCTAAACTCCCTCTGCTCAGCATCTCTTCTCATGTTTATAGGATGGAGGGCAAGAACCAGATCTGCAGGGTTTAGAGAGCCTGGTCCTTTCTAGGACAAAGGCAGCATGGCTTGTAAGAGCGAGGAGAGTGGGCGGGTAGTGCTGGCAGACCTGTGAAGAGACCGTGTCATCGTGTCATCGTGGCCAGGACAAGGAGGACCTGGTGATTTCTGCACTAGAGTGGCAGACCCTTGTAGTGCTCAGCACTCACCAGGACACTTCTGTGGGGAGAGAGGACATCCCTTCTGTCCTTCCCCCTGGCTAACTTGTTACCTATTCCTAAGGACATAGCTCCTGACCTCCATATTAGGTACTCTATTCTAGGCTTCCACAGCATACTGTACAAACGTGAGTGGTCAGACGAGGCCACATGTATTGAGCTCAGATCAGTACACTGAAAACACTTTACACATGTCATCTCATGTGTGTTTCCCAGCAGCCCCACATGGCAGGGTCAGCGGCAGAGGCCTCTTTACCTGGGTGAAGGCTGGACCTTAGGGATGATGGTCAGTAATGTGGCCCGGGTCTACACAGCCAAGAAACAGTAGGTCTGAGATCTAGGTCAGATATTTCTTGCTCTAAGCACGTGCCCTTAGTAACTGTTGTACCTTTGTCAAAGGTTATGTGTGTAATATGTATTTCTTTCTCACAATGAAAACTCCTTAATAACTGTGCTGTATCTCAGTCATAATTTGTATAAAACTCTGTCAGAACTGTGCTTTAAAGAAGAGACAGGATACTTAACAAAGCGTGCTTGTTTCTACTTGCATCTTGCCTTGTATTGCTCTATTATTACTTTTTTGATACGGTGAACTATAAAGCTCCCACACAATTATTTCTTCGTAGGCTTTTTGGACTGAGTTATGCCCGTCAAAGTGCATGTGTTAGAGTCCTAACCCGGCTATGATTGGGTTTGGAAACAGAACTGTTAAGGAAACAACAGAGATTGAGTGGGGTCTCAGGACTGCTGTCCATTCTAAGAAGAGAAACAAAGAGGTCTTTCTTGCCGTGTGCATGTGCCGGAGAGATGACTTGAGACGGGGGCAGTCTGCAACCTGGGAACTCTTGCCAGAAGCTGAAATCTTCTGCCTTTTTGATTGTGAAACTCCAGCCTCTAGGACTACAAGAAACTGTCTAGCTTGAAGTTGAGTTGTTTCATTTATCTTGTTACTGTTATTGGTAACCCAGGCAGTTTAGTAGGTGATGCTAGATTTGGGGGCTTTGGAGTTATTATTGCTATGACCAGAAGCAGGTTGGACAGGAGAGGGTTTATTTGGCTCACACTCTGCATTACTGTTCATCATCAAAGGAAGTCAGAGTGGGAGGCAGGAGGCAACGCAGGAGCTAAGAGGAGTGCTGCCTACTGCATTATCCCTGCTGATGCGGAAACTGTGGAGGAATGCAGCTTGCTAGAGTATTCCTCCTGGTCTGCTCAGCCTGCTTTCCTACAGAATGCAGGAAAGCCACTGCAGGGGTGGCATTGCCCACACTGCGTTGGGCCCTCGCATGGATCACTAATTAAGAAACTACCCTTCAGGCTTGCCGACAGCCAGGGCTTATGTATGCAGTTTCTCAATTGAGGCTCCCTCCTCTCAGATGACTCTGACTGGCACTCCTTAGAATCTAAGTCAAATGTTGTTTGAAGAAGTGTTCACAATTGACTGTTTAACATGTTGAGTATCTAACTGCAGGAGTACATAACTCAAGATATGCTGTTAAAAATAGAAGAAGAGGTGGGAATGCTGTGCTTGTGTGGCGTGTGCAGGCCCTGGGCTCATCGCTGCAGTTGAAGAGAATCCCGGTGGAGGGAGAGAAGGAGCGTCATCAGATTGTAGAAGCACAGAAGGCTGAGTTGCTGGTTATAAGGCAGCTGAGTGTGGGCAGCATGGCTGCCCCAGCTTTTCCTCCTCTCAGGACTCCTGCCTTAGTCATTTTCTGTGGCCAAGTACAATACAGGGGCAATTCAATTGGGGCCCACTCAAATTATATTAAACTTAAGGCCAAGGAAAGCTGAACAGGTACAGTTTTTAATCTTTTTTTCTTTGAATATTTTTTAAAAGTCATGGTCCAATGTAAGAACTCTCTGTGTAGCTGAGGCCATCCTTCTACCCCGGGTGCTAGGACCACCAAGCCCTCTCTCTGTAGTGCAGGGGTCAGATGTGCTAGAAAGCTTCGTTTTTCACCTACGAGGCTTTTCTTCAGAAGTATGAAGGCAAAGGGCTAAGTTAGCCTCATTCCTTCCTTTACTCTTCTAAACTCGATTAACTCTGTAGGATTGCTCTGATTAATAAGATGGCCTCTGTTTAAAGGCCACAGCAGGGCACTTGCATCTAGACAAAAAGGGTACTGATGAAGTTAGGCAGTAAGCCGGCCTGACGATCTGATCACTAACTGCCAGTGAGTCTCCTGTTGTCTCTGACACCCAACTGTCAACCCTCATTTCCTTAGCTTAGGTAATAGAGTAAGAGCTCGTCCTTCTCCTTTGTCTCTGCATGCGGATGACGGTTGGCAGAGGATGGCAGCTCCAGCTCTTTAGCTTATCTAAATCCTGTGGGCCCTGACCAGAAAGGCGGCTAGCCCGGCTTCTCTTGTGTTCTCTTTGCTTTTCTTCATGCTTTGAAGAGAGATTACTTCCCCACCCCCACCCCCAAACATTGAAGATACATTTATTTAGGCTTGTAGAAGTCAGTAAAAATTTGGTAGAACAGAACAGCATTTTTGAGACAGTGTTCATAAACAGTTAAGAAAGCTGTAGAGCAGACATGAGCTTGGAATGGATTGCACCCAAGCCCATGCCCCATCCTATTTCAGCTTCAGTTTTCCAGCAGTGTTCAACCTGCACAGCATCTGCCAGCTCTGTGCATTGTCTGGCAAGGACAGTGAACTGTTAGGACCAGCAGCTACTTGCCTGTAGCCCCAGAGACCTGCTGTAACCCCAAGAATGGGATGGGGTTGGGAGCAGGCAGCAAGTGTCCTGCTTCTCAGGGCCAGCCTTCTGTTGCCCACCCTCAGGAGTTGCCGCTGACTGTGTAACACCATTCCGGCATCATGGGCATCATGGTCTGTAGTGTTCATGCTACAGTGTGCTCTCCACTGACTGTATAATCCCGTTCTGGCATCACGGACTATGGCATTGACACTACAGTGTGCTCTCCATAGTTGTCTTGTTGACTGGATTTGTCACTGTATTCCATCTCCAACTAAGCTTTGAGTCCTTAGACAGTGCTTTAGCAAATTTGAAAAGAAGAGATAATCATACAAGGTTCTTTGTTATGCCTCCTTTTTCTTAGCCTGACCCACAGTAAGAAGTGCCTCGGCAGTTTTTTTTTTTAATAATCTAGGTTTAATTCTCTCAACTGTATCTGTTCTGATTCTTTTAATTTATAAATCAAATATATTTTATTTTTGTCACAAATTAGTTCAAAAGTAGAGAGTTTAATGTGGTAGAATTGGAAGAAAGGTTTTCTCTATAACTATTTAAATAGAAAGATTAGTTTAAAAGTAGTAATAGTTAATATTTTGTGAGCTTATATTTACTATATAAGATTATCATTGTCTAAGAAATATCTACAGTCATCTAACTACCACGCCAGTATGACAGATATTCTATTACTGCCATTTAAAAACATGTTCTTTAGATCTATCTTAAATATATGAGTCTTTTGCTTGCATGTATGTGTATGACCACGTGCATACCTGATACCTGCAGAGGTCAGAAGAAGGCATCGCATCCCCTGGTTGTGAGTCACTGTCTTAGTTACTTTTCTATTCCTTTAATGAAACATGAAGCCCATGCACTTTATAAAAGGAAACATTTGATTTGGGGCTTGCTTACAGCTTCAGAGGGTTAGTCCATGACCCTCATGACAGGGAGAAAGGCGGCAGTTAGACAAGCGTGACTTTGAAGTGGTTCTGTAAGCTTACATCTGATCCCAGGCTGCAGGCTAAGACAGGCAGATAAGCAGACAGACAGACAGACAGACAGACAGAC
The DNA here is from genome assembly GCF_000001635.26 of Mus musculus. Taxonomy (NCBI): domain Eukaryota; kingdom Metazoa; phylum Chordata; class Mammalia; order Rodentia; family Muridae; genus Mus; species Mus musculus. The sequence goes on from NC_000076.6 coordinate 43,325,174, forward strand.
AGACAGACAGACAGACAGACAGATTGGACCTGGTTTGGGATGTTGGAACCTCAAAGCTCATCCACAGTGACTTACCTCCTCTAACCAGGTCACACCTCCTAACCCTTCCCAACGATTCCACTAACCTGGACCAAGCAGTCAGACATACAAGCCTATGGGGGCCATTCTCTTTCAGACCACCACAGCCAACATGTAAAAGCTGGGAACTGAACCCAGGTCTCCTGCAAAACAGCAAGTGCTCTTCACCACTGAGCCTTCTCTCTGGTCCTGGATGAAAGGCTAGTCCTGGAGAGTGGGCAAGCATGCTGCTCAAGGTCTTAGAGCTGCTAAGGTGCAGAGCTTGGGTTTGGATGTGGGCAGTTTGTGTGGTCTGCACCCTCAAACTCTAGGCTGTCTCCTAAAGTAGATATAAATCTTGAGAAAAGATTTCAAGAACATCTTAAAAGTTTAAGAGCGCAGAGGATGGCCTAGTCGGCCATTAATGGGAGGAGAGAGGCCCTTGGTATTGTGAAGATCATATGCCCCAGTACAGGGGAACGCCAGAGCCAGGAAGCAGGAGTCGGTGGGTTGGGGAGCAGGGTCGGGGGAGGGTATAGGGGACTTTGGGGATAGCATTTGAAATGTAAATGAAGAAAATATCTAATAAAAATGCCTTTTAAAAAGTTTAAGAGCACGGATATTATAAGCAGAGAAATGTAAGTAACTAAAATATACTTTCTGTTGTTGGCGGTTTTGCTTTTGTTTGGGGAGGGGGAGTTTGTTTTATTTTGTTGAGATGCTAGTGATCAAACCCAGTCTGAAACCCAGATAGACTAGGTGAATACTGCCATTGAGCTATATGGCCTCAACCCTTGTCTGTTTTTTGAAAAGAGTCTAAACTATGAGGCCCAGGCTAGCCTTGAACTCAGAACCCCTATCTTAGCCTTGAACTTCTGTGACTCGTGCTCACCCTACGATCTCCCACCTTACTGCTGCATTGCTTTGAGGCCCAGGCTGACATGGAACTCAACATAGTTCTGCCTCAGCCTCCTGTGTGCTGGGATGGTGGGCCTGCACCGCCACTCTTGTACTGCAGACTTCCAAGGCTCCCAGACAGTTCTCAGTCTCAGACACCTAGAGAAAGAATCTGAGCACCCTTGAGTGGGGAGTGTGTGGTTCCCAGTGACTCACTCAACACAGATGAGACCGAGGTCACATAGCTGTGGCAGCAACCACTTACCTTCTGTCGTCTAGAAAGAGAGAAGACATCATGACAGGAAGTGCCCACCATAGTCTCCAGTGGCCAGCTCTGCACTGACTTCACTGTAGAATTTACAGTTGTTTTTCACGAAATTCAAAACATCAAAGCTTCTACCATTGTCATGCCAGGAGACTTGTAGAGCAGTTATAGAGATCACAAACTAGGTGGGTTATCTTTTTGTTTGAAGTGTAGAATAGCCCATTTGTCAGCATCTAATGCAATTTTATTTTATTGTATTTGTATGCTTGACATCGTTTTTGAGACTCACTCTTGCTCAGGCTAACCGCCCATGTACAATTCGTACACAAACACAATAATATTTCATCAACTGATTGAGTAAAAGTTTCAAATAAAGTAGTTCAATATATTGTGACCCCTAAATCAGAGAAATGGAATATAATAAATTCCCTTTCTTTTTACGGCTGCCTCCTCTGGGACCTGTCAGGTTCCTCATGTCAACGTCTCTCCTGTCCAGAAGTTGTCTCTCTTGACCTTCACATATTCCTTCCAGATCGTTACTGACTTTAACATGATATGAATATGTAGTGAGTATTCTGTGTTTTCCAGTAGCAACCACTGTCTGAGCTACCTGTGGTACTGCAACTTGCTTTATTCACTTGTTCTACTTAATAACTGAGATCAGTTCCTGGGGCCTGCATGGGAGAAAGAAAGAACTGACTCCTGAAAGTTGTCTGCTGACCTCCGCACATGTGCCAATGCCGTATGTTTGCATGCTGGCACGTATGTGCACATACAAATTTTTTTTTGATTAATGAAAGAAGAGAACTTTTATAGCATGGAATTGTGATTGATGCCAGCATTTGTGGCTTAACCTGTAGGTGTTACTTCTTTCTGTGATGGCTGTGATGATCCTTTAGACGTTTCTCCTTGGATCTAAACAAAGCTACAGGCCTGGAGATTTAGCTCAGTGATAGAGATCTTGCCTAACATCTCCAAGGCCCTGGGTTTCCTCTCCAGAACTGAAAAATGAGCCAATCAATCAATCATCAATCAGTAGGTCAACTAATCATTCAGTTAATCAACCAACCAACCAATCAGTCCATCACTGTGGTGATTTGAATAGCGTGTTTCCTGTAGTCTGGGGCACTTGAACACTTGTTCTCAGACGGTAGTGATACTTTGGGAGGATTAGGGGGTGCGGCCTTGCTGGAGGAAGTATGTCGCTAGAGGACAGGCTTTCAGGTTTCATGGCTTCCTGTCATCCCTAGTTCATCCCCTCTGCTTCCTGTTTGTGGTTCTGGATACAAGCCTTCTGCTCCAGTCACCATGTCTGCTGCCCACTGCCATGCTGTCCCTTTCATTATGGATCCTACCCTCTGGAACTGTAAGCCCCAAACAGCCCCTTCTGTCTGTAAGATGCCTTGGTTGTGGTGTTTTATCTTAGCAATCGGAAGTCACTAATAGAAGCACTATACCAAAAATAAATAAATAAATAAATAAATACATACATACATACATACATACATACATACATACAGTTAAGAACTCACACTTAGGGACTGGCAGCACATGCAGTGTGATTCCTGAGAAACAATATTATTTTTGGCAAATAAACAAACCGAACATTTTCTAAGTAATTCATTTGAAAGTTGGAAACAGACACAGTGCAGAAACACAATGCCTGCATCCAATTTTAAAAATACTTTACATGTATTTTTGTTTTGTTTTATTTTGTTTTGTTTTTTAGTTTACTCTTAAGCACCAAATAGGTCTTTTATTTATGTTAGGTTTTGGGGAGAAAGAGAGAAGCAAGGGAGGGGGAGGAGCAGAGAAGGAGGGTTATGTGTTGTCCTATTTGTCATAATATTTTTCAGTAAAAATTTTGACATTTCTATTTTACTTTATTGTTTTTATAATTAATTTCAGTAGCAAGTCCAAATACTTAAAAACAACATAGTCAAGTAGAAGAGCCTAAGTGAGGGTGGACTTCCCATGGTTAGAGGCATGGAGATGTTCCAACATCAGAGCGCAACAGTGTTGACCCACATGTGTGGATACTTTTAGCCAGTACCACCTTTGGAAGGGCTAGGGATTAAATCCAAGGTTTCATATGTGCTAAGCAAGTGTTCTACCACTGAATTATAACCCCAAACTGATTGTTTTAAAATTCTTTGAAGAATAAGCTTTAAATATGAATTTTTAAAATAATATACAAGTTATACCTCATTCAAGCAATTATTTTTTCTTTTTTTTTTTTAAGGAAAAGCAGGTTTCACTGAATGTAGTCACAGTTTTTATGACTAGTTCCGTTGTCTGGAAATTTCATATATGATAGCAAGAATATTCTATAGGATCTGAATATTTTAAAAGATATTCAGAAATGCCATTTAATTTTTATTTTTACTATTCCAGCTATATGTCTTTTCCTGTACTGACAATAGTACCTCTAAATATTCCTTGACATTTTTCTTCTTGGTGGAAAGTAGAATTAAAAGTAGAACAGTGTTGGAATGTTGATAAGTAAATGATTTTCCAATGATCAGTCTGTGTTGCTGTGTACAAGTGTTCATGGTGTGTGTCTGTACATATAGTCACTAAAAAGCAGGGCATAAACTAGTTTTTGTTTGACTTTTTCTAGTCTTCTGAAAACCTGGCAGATAAAGAGAGTGAGATGTCTGCCTGGGTGTTAGACTTCTGTCCTTTCTTTCTCTGTCTAGTTGTTAGGCAATTGTCCACTCTGTCCTGGGTGTTAAACTACTGTCCTTTACTTTGAATGTGTTGGAGACTGTGCCTCACTGGCTGACCTGATATTCTGTTAGTTTCCTTGCCAGATCTCGGCATTACAGTTGTCTCTGCACTCTTGGTGGTGCTTTGTGAATAGCAGTTGTCTAACATTGTAGAGGAAAAGAATTTTTCTTGGAATTTCAGTTAATTTACAACTCCACTGAGCATCCTGTTTTTAATAACTTATTTGATATGATCCATACTTAAAAGCTACTGTGTGGTTATTTCCCTCTTAGTTCCCAGTACCAGCTCCGCCATACCCATAGATTGTGGTCGTTCATTCTAGACCAAAGAAGGTGTCAGGCTTGTTTCTCTGTGCTACGTTAGACAAACTAGACTGTAGTGACAAGTGGCTGTAAAATGTCATGGAGACAAAATAGACATCTACTTCATATTCCTGTGTTACGTCCACACCATCGTTCAGGTTCAAGGCTGGTAAAACAGCCTCCATTCAGAACAGACACTTGACACATCTGCCCTTGAGTGTATGATGAGCCCTATCATTTTTGTTTGTTTGCTTTACATCTTTTGTTTGTTTGATTGATTGGTTTGTTTTTTTTTTTTTTTTTCTTTTTCATTTTTTGGTTTTTCGAGACAGGGATTCTCTGTATAGCCCTGGCTGTCCTGGAACTCACTCTGTAGTTTGAGGCTGGCCTCAAACTCAGAAATCTGCCTGCCTCTGCCTTCTGTGTGCTGGGATTAAAGGCGTGCGCCACCACTGCCTGGCTATCATTTTATTTTTTTGAGACACAGTTTTGCTGTATTGCCCTGGATGACCCCAAACTTGTATCCAGAACAAGCTGACCTCAAACTTGTAGTGCCCGCTCTGCCTTAGTTACGTCAGAGGTGAGGTTGCAGCTGTGACACAGCCACACATGTATGATTCTGCATTGGCTTGTAGTGGTGGAGATTGTGGTTCCCCACATCAGCCTATTGCCCAGAAACACAATCAGTTACGTAGCTCTTGCCAGTTTTTATCTCTTAAAACTTTCACTGGCATTCTCTTTCTTCTGAGTCTTCCTAAGATCAAGGAATAAAAGACCACTGTTGCTGTTGAGAGAACACACACATGTGAACACATGTGTACACACACACACACACACAAATTCCTATCAACACTTAGCTACCAAGTTGGTGGAACGAAAGAATCATGAGTTCATACATCAGCTGTCTTTCCTGGTGGCTCTTGGGTAACATGAGACAAATGGCTTCTGTATGTTTATGCTATACCTATGAAATCTTAATAGTTCCCCCTTTGTTGGGTTTTTAAGATATATCTGTTAAATAAAGCACTTCTCTCCCAGTGGGGACGCTTATCCCCACACTCCCTCCCTTTCCATGCAAGTTCCTAAGCTAGCTTCAGTCTCATTCCCAGAGAGTAAATACACCTTTATTTCTAAGGGCTTTCTTCATAGTCTTATTTGCATGTTAAAAACCATTATTTTGGGTAGTTCTTTAGGTTTCATTAGATTGCCAAAGAAGTCCACAGCATGACCAGAATTGATAACATATTCCTCTGCTGGGAAGGTAGCCCATTTGGTAGAGTGCTTACTTAGCATTGAGGAGGGACTAGGTTCAACCCCAGCACTGTATAAACCAGGCATGGTGGCACACATCTCAGAACTCTGGCAGCGTGGGTAAGGAGAACAAGAGTTCAAGGTGATCCTCTCGAACATGGTGAGCTCTGCTAAGCAGTTAAAGACTTGCTACTCCTGCCAAGGGCTTCAGTTTGGTTCTTGCACACGGAGTGGGCCACAACTGACTGTCTCCATGTAAACAGGATATGACTCTGCCTTCTGACTTCTGCAGAACACCCCCTCCCTCTCCCTCTCCCTCTCCCTCTCCCCTCCCCCTCCCCCTCCCCCTCCCTAGAGCCACTGGAGTAGTGGCTCTCCGGGTCTTCCTGACTGCCATTCTAGCTCCAGGTTAAGTGAAAGACCCTGTCTCAGAGAAATAGTGTAGAAAATAATAGATCAGACAGTGGACAGCATGAAAACCTATTCACATGTGTATGCACACACTGCACACACTTATACCACACTCACATCGCACTAAAAAACATACACACCAGAAAACCAGGTAAATGAATCCTAATGTCTGTGACAATGTGGGCTGTGGACATGTGCTTGGCTGAATACTGACTGCTTGCCTGTTGCGTCTGCTACGTGGCTGGTTTAGACATGCTGGGGCACATAGGATTTACTGCTGTGTTTCTAGATAGCTAGGTGGATTGGAAACAATAAATGAGCTAACTTAAAGCATGTAACTGAACAGCCTATGTCCTGACATTCTTCATAGGAAGCAGGTCTTCAGCCCCTTATTCCTACTGTACCTGGACAGTTTGTCATCTAAATGGAACCTGCGAGGTTCTCTTCTGTCCATCAGAGCTTCTTGTTACATAGTCACGGAGGTCTTTGCAGAATGACATCTCCCTCCTGTGTTGCTCACTGCAGTCTATTTCACATGCAGCCCTCCTATGTCCTAACCTCTGTTTGCCTTCATGAGGGAAAAACTCTCCTGAAGCCATTCAGAACTCACTGGGCCCTGGCACTGGCCACTGGGCCCATTGCTAAATGGCGGTCACGACTCAAATCCCCTTCATTGTGATTAGTCTCCATAGTCACAGGTGAAAGTCTGCTTCTCTTCTTTATTTGTTTTCATACATCTTTCCCATTAACCCTTCTAAAACCACCGTGTGTGCCAGGTCCAGTTCATCCTGTGTTTCTGGCTTTCTCGTATTCTGATGTGGCTTGGACCCTTTGCTGCTGTATTATCTAGGTTGCCACTGGACTGTCATTTCTCTCAGTCTTCATTGTGCCTGTAGCAGATTCATGTCTAAATGATGAGCCCTGGACGAGAGGGATTTGTAATGAAAATGGAGCTAGCAGCAAGCTCTTTGTAATCACTTCTTTAATCCTCTACCTGCCATGCCAGGGAGAACGTAATTATCAGAGCAGAGAACTCCAGGGCCTCAGCAGAAAGAATGAGCTCTCCGGGAGGGGGAGTGACAGGCTGTACTCTCCTGTGGGGCGGGGGACGGTGATTTTGGAAAACTTTGACAGGAGATCTGATGTATTTGTATAACCTTTTCATGTAGAACCGCATTGCAGTGAGGGACAAGGTTTTGGGTTTCTTCATTAAAAGCTTATTACATGGGGAAATAGGACAGTGGTTTTGCTTGGGTAGATGAGGGTCAGAGAGGCGGGTGTGATCTCCTCGGGATATTAATGTCTGCCTTCAGCCGGGGGAAATGAGCCGTCACTTGAGTTCCAGGCAGCTTTATGTGCTCATCACTAGGGATTCCCATATGTCCAGGGAGCTGCCGCAGTGAAAAATGGCAGAGCTCAGTGCTAGAGTGCAGAGGGCTCTCATTGGGATTCATGTCAGGAAGCCCAGCGCAGCCTGCCCAGAGCAAGTCTGTTTAATGTTGATCAGCTGTCCATCTGATAACCCGAGTGGATATGGGCATTCCCTCCGAGGGCTGCCCTGATGGTGACAGCCGAAGCACCCAGATGTCCTGCTAATCTGTTTTGGTAGTCTCCAGTGTTTTTAACCCTTTTTGTGATATCCAAACCCAAAAAGACTCTAACACATGGAGAAGGACTCTCCTAGTAGGTTGGCTCTGCTTTCCTGGCAGAAGAGACCCAGCTTAACTCTTTCCAGAAACCAGATGCTCTTAGTTAGCTTCCTCTTCCCAGAATGAGCATCTGGTTGGCCTGTAGGATAACTGTGTGTTGATAGTGTTGTGTTTGTGTTTGGCTTACCCAGATAATACATTTAGACAATCTATGTATTCTTGAAGACGGTAAATTGCCTGGCTTGTTGGTACTGTATTAATGTAGGCTTACAGGTGTGCTCAGGGACCACTAAGCAGGGCTCTGCTATTTATGCTTCAAACGTGTAATACATATTCCTTGGGGGAGGGCCATAATTTTGAATGATAAATATGTTGCCTCCTTGCTGAGAGCCATCACGGCTCCCGTCTTTCAAGCATGGCCACCTAAGACAGTTTGCCTCTTTGTCAATGGGCTGGCAGGTGCAACAGGAGTTAATTATAGAGCACAAGCCACACTGATGTGCTTGCCTCTTGTTGGTTGGAAATGAATCAAGATGGGAAAAGAGAAAGTTATTTTTAAAAAATTATATTTCAAGCCAAGCAGGGCTGACACAAGCCTTTAATCCTAATACTTGGGAGGCAGAAGTAGACGGATTTCTGAGTTCAAGGCCAGCCTGGTCTACAGAGTGAGTTCCAGGACAGCCAGGCCTACACAGAGAAACCCTGTCTCAAAAAACAAACAAACAAACAAACAAACAAAAGGAAAAAACAAAGACATCGACAAATTACCTTTCAGCCAACTGTGAGTGGTAGTATATAAATTCTTTAAATGGCTGGGCATAGTGGTGAATGTCTTTAATCCTAGCACCCAACATCCAGCACCCAGCAGCTAGCACCCAGCACTGTGAGTTCAAGGACAGCAGGACTGTCACAGAGAAATCCTGCCTCAAAAAAAACAAACCAAACCAAACAAACAAACGAAAACAAAACAAGCAAACAACCCCCAATGTTAAATGGAAGAAAAGTGTGTCTAGAGGTCTCCACTGTCTGCTACCTCACTCCTAGACAATATGTGTTCAGAGGCAAGTGGGATCAGATAACACATGCCTTTAATGCCAGCACTTGCGAGGCAGAGGCAGGCACATCTCTTATATTCAAGGTCTGTTTATATAATGATTTCCAGTACACCCAAGGCTATGCAGACAGACCCTGCTTCTATAAATAAATATAAGAGGCTGGGACAGAAGGATTGAAAGACTAGCCTGGACTAGTATGTAAGAGCACTTCTCTTCCAAATGAAGTCACTTTTTACCTGACATAGATTTAAGAAAGTGTGTGCATTCTCTTTTTATCATAGCTGGTTTTATTTATTTATTTTGGTAGGTTTTGGGTAGTGGTGGTGGTGATGGTGGTGCGTGTGTCCCATGCCACAGTGCTCATGTGGTGGTCAAAGGGCAACTCTCAGGAGTCTGTTCTCCTTCCACCATATTGATCCTAGGCACTGAACTTGGGTTTTCAAGCTTGGTGTCTTTACAGAAGTGCTATCTCACCAACCTTTTTGTTTTTTTTTTTTTGTTTTGTTTTGTTTTTTTTCTTTTTAGATATTTTCTTCATTTACATTTAAAATGCTATCCCAAAAATCCCTTATACCCTCCCCACCCTCCTCCCCAACCCACCCACTCCCGCTTACTGGCCCTGGCATTCTCCTGTGCTGGGACATATAATCTTCGCAAGACCAAGGGCCTCTCCTCCCATAGATGGTCTACTAGGCCATCCTCTGCTACATATGCAGCTAGAGACACGAGCTCTTGGGGTACTGGTTAGTTCATATTGTTGTTCTACCTATAGAGTTGCAGACCCCTTCCGCTCCTTAGGTACTTTCTCTAGCTCCTTCATTGGGGGCCCTGGGTTCCATCCAATAGATGACTGTGAGCATCCACTTCTGTATTTGCCAGGCACTCACCAACCCTTTTTAACCGTTTTTTTTTTTTTTTTTTTTTGAGGGAATTGAGCCTGGATCCCCATGTATATGTAATGAATACTCTAAGTATATTTTTAACATGCGTCTTAGGAATTCTTTTGTTCTGCCTGCTTTCCCTTGTCTAGAGGTGGTGGGGAAAGAAACAGAGCATAAACAAGCAAAATACCCCATATGCCAAACAGAAGTGCATGATATTAGTGCTTAAAATACAGAAAACAAGGTGAGTGATGTTGTGTGTACAAGGCGGTTGCCATCAGCAGTGGTTGGGAGGGCCTTATAGAGAAGGCCATTTTGGCCTGGAGTGGGTAAACCACTAAGCCTCACAAATAAGTAAAGAAATACAGACAGACAGAGCAAAAGGAAAAGGCCCCGAAGCAACAACGGCTTGAAGCATTTAAGAACCAATAAGGTTCTTGGCTGGCAGGAGAGAAAGCACCCACGGCTGTGAATGTATGCACTTGCCTGTGGCTGTGTGCTCATGCTCATGCCTACATGAGTAGATGATACTCAGCCTTGTAGTCCATCACAGGGAGTTTGGCCTTTTCCCGGGAGTGTGAGGTAGGCGCCTTTAAGCTGAGGAGCAGCGGGAGAACCTGATGATGCTGTCTTCGTTTTTGTCCTTGTCTCCCTTACCTTACCAATCAGTCACTTGAGTTTGACATCTGACAAATAAATACCTTTCATCATCATCTGGGTTCAGTCACAGGACAATGCAGCAGTCTCTCTCTCTCTCTACATATATATATACACACACACACATATTTATTACTGATGCCAGTCATAGTCCAAAAATATTAAATGAAAATTTTCAGATATGAAAATAATTTATCAGTTTTGGCTGCATTCTGAGTATAGCAGTAAAATATATTGGACAGTCTCGCTTTCTCCTGCCCAGGATATCAGTCTTTCACTGTCCAGTGTTTCCACACTGTCCTGGTATTGGTATCCCAGTGCCTGTATTCAAGTAACCATTATGTAACTTAACGATCCCAACCATGAGAGTTGCGATGGAAGCTGGTGCCCGCCGCCATCCTGGTTTATAGAGATGACTGGCATTTCACTCAAACCTTGCTGCTCTCCTTTTAGTCCTTCTCTTTCTTCTCACTGAAACCCTGCTTCCAAACAAACTCCCCTTCCTCTTTTAGATCTTCTTCTTTTTTTATTTATTTGTTGGGGTTCACTGAGTTTAGTGGAGGATACCTGCATGAGCATGGGTGGGGAGTTATTTCTTGAAGCAAGGATAAGTTATCTTATCAATGACTAGAGCACTAAAAAAATGATACTTTTCCCCAGCAACCATTAGCTGCCTGAGCCTCCCAGGAAGGGGTGAAGGAAGCCTCACGGGCCCCGCCCCCATCCATGATGAAGTGTTGACAGACCCAGGCTTTTATGGGTCTTCTGCAGTGAGTTCCTAGGTGCCGGGCTCCAATTCACTGGCTCTTATATCTTTTCCGCCCCCTCTTCCTTGTACCTGAGTCTTGCAGGTGGTGGTGATGTGACAGATGCCCTGTTAGGGCTGACATGCAGCAGCCATTTTCTCCCAGTACTTGCATGGTTAGGAGTCAGGATCACTGCCACTCACTCAAACAGCAGCAGGCTTATCTAAGGATGACTGAGAGAGAGCAGCAGCTGTGTGTGGATAGAAACGTAAATAATCCTAACAGAGCTGGTGTGTCCACTGACAAACATGAGTTCAGCCCTTTGAGGAACAGGCATCAGCATCAGTCAGAAAGTGGTTGGTTACCCCACTGTAGGGTCCGGTGCTCTCCACACGTTCAGGAACCCATTGTGGGGTTGAAATGTGGCTTCCCCTTGAGAGGTGCCTCTTACTGCAGTCTGTTTTTGTTGCCACTTTATAGGCTACATTCTATCATGTGTTTCATAAATCACTAGAGAGGTGGAACGGACTTTTTAAAATCAAGAATGATGCCCCACCCACCCACCCACCCATGCCTACTTTGCTATTCTTAACACTAAACTCTATCTCAAGCCCTTGGTAGTTTTTCACTGTATAAGCCAAGCTAGCCTCCAGCATGACCCTTCCCCTCAGCATACAGAGTGCTGAAATTAGAGATTTTTTGTTTGAGACCGAGTAGCCCAGGCTGGCCTGGGACTTGCAATGTAGCCACCACACCTGGCTTACAAAACAATTTTAGAGAATACATTTTCTCCTATAATCTCAGGACTTGGGAAGGGAGGGCAGGTGGGTCAGGAGATTAAACTCATCTTCAGCTCTAGTGAGTTCAAAGCGACATAGGCCCGTGCCAACAGACAGACGGACAGGTACACACGTGCACAGAGAGGGAGAGAACACAGCAAACACGCGCGCGCACAGTGGGCTGACAATAGGCTTAGTTAGTAGTGCACTTACCTAGTGAGTAGGGGTTCTTGTATCTGACCTCAGCAGCACGTGACCCAGGCCTGTTGGTGCACACCTCAGAACCTAATCCTAGTACTTGGAAGTAAAGACAGAAGGGTGGGAAGTTAGAAACCATCCTTAGCTACAAACCAAAAACAAACAAGATAAAACAATTTATGTCTTCAGAACATCACCAGTGCCACATCACTGGAAATGTTCCAGCAGAGTTGAATGGCATCCTGAGCAGGAGCTTAGCTGGAGCTCTCTGAAATTAGATGAAAGGGTGTTTAGCTGTGCCAGCAATTGGGAAAGGGAGAACAGTATGACATGATGCACTTAGCTCACACGCTATGGAGTAAAGATGAAGCACACAGTTTCAGTGAGCGGGGTACACCACAGAGGGTTTGGATGGTCTCCTCACTCACCAGTGTCTCCTACAGCTTTTTATATATACATTTGGATGGTTGGATGCTTGAAGGCAGTCACAAACATGGAAAAGTTTCCCTAGAAATATGGTGTCTTGATTTCCTACTGAAACACAGTCAAGACTACACACACACTCATAGGTTGTTCTTGGCTTAAAATTGGGAATAATCTAAATATGCACAGTGCAGTAGCAATTTGTGTTTTCTGGAATTACTCATCATGGCCATCCTCATTTTGCTATTATGATGGTTATCATTTCCTTATTAATATGTCCAGTTTGGACAAATTCCACAAATATTTAAAACATAAATCTTTTTTCCTGGTGTATATTTTAGAGATATTTTACCTCAAGTCTGTGTTTATTAGTCTTACTTTATATTTTGCTGTTAATTTCTTGTATATTTTTAACTATGGACACTTATCTGCTCTCTTCTTTATGGCTCTGTCACATTTTGCAAGACTTTCTCCAAGAAAGCTTTCCACCATGGCTGTCATCTGGGTTGGAATTTTCTGAGTCCTTCGTGACTGCACTGATTCAAATTCATTTGTTTCTGAGTCAGGGTCTTGGTATGTATACCCAGCTAGCTGGAACTCCTATGCAGATCAGACTGGCCAAGAACTCAAAAAGAACCTCTGCTTCTTGAGTGCTGGGGGCAGAGGCATGCGCCTAGCAAAATTTTAAGGCTCATGTGTACATGTAGGTTGGTTAGTGCATTCGAGCACAGGTGCCCATGGGCCACACCAGAAGAGGGGATCAGAACCCTCGGAGCTGGAGTTATGGGTCAGTGGAACTTAGATTTTCTGTGAGAGCAGTGTGGCTCTAACCACTGAGCCTACTGATGTATTTCACTGTGTTCCTCGATTTTCCCGTTTCCACCAGCAGATATGCATTTCTCCTCCACCAAGACAGACCTGGTAAAGTTACTAATATACTAGATGTGATAGAATGAAGATGAGGGAGGGGACACTGCTTTAGATGGCATCTAGGAAAAGGACATTCACGGATATCTTCTAATACATAAATACTTTTTTTCCTAAAAACATTTTTCCTAAGTTTATAGTGTTATCTTTCACATCTAGATGTGAAAATAAATACATATTAATTTATCTTAATATGTATTTATTCAAGTTGTGAAGTAGGGATCTTTTTTCCTTCAGGTGGCAGTCATTAGTCCCAACATCATTTATTGAAAATAGAGGTAGATAGATAGATTGATTGATTGATAGACTGATAGAAAATAAAAATCTATCTTTTCTGTAAGGATTTGAAATGTTATCTTTGTCACAAATTTTTTTTTCAAATGTATTTGGTTTTTTCTGCATTCCACCATTTAATATGTATTTGGCAATTGTGCTATTATTGTACGTTTTTAAGCTACAGAGGTTTAAAGTATAGCCCAGTTATTGCCTAGCATTAGCAAGGTCCTGGGTTCAGGTCATTTTACTGGAAAACACACACACACCTGCAGATGTAGCTTCATAACAAGTTTTAAAATCTAAATCAAATCTTATTTTTTCTGAACTCTTCTTTTTAATTTATTCTTCCTACATGATTATAAAAGTCCTTCAAGTAAAATGACTAAGTATAGTATATAACTCTTGCCTGCCATTTTACTTTCTTTTTTTGTTTGTTTGTTTGTTTGTTTTCTTAAAAATACTTTAAAAGGAAAATTTGTATATTTTATTAGCATTTTATATTATTGCACATATTGTTGGGGGTCAACCATTTTCTTTATTACGTATTTTCCTCAATTACATTTCAATGCTATCCCAAAAGTCTCCCCCCCCCCCCACTCCCCTACCCACCCATTCCCATTTTTTGGCCCTGGCGTTCCCCTGTACTGGGGCATATAAAGTTTGCCTGTCCAATGGGCCTCTCTTTCCAGTGATGGCCGACTAGGCTATCTGTTGATACATATGCAGCTAGAGTCAAGAGCTCCGGGGTACTGGTTAGTTCATAATGTTGCACCTACAGGGTTGCAGATCTCTTTAGCTCCTTGGATACTTTCTCTAGCTCCTCCATTGGGGGGCCCTGTGATCCATCCAATAGTTGACTGTGAGCATTCACTTCTGTGTTTGCTAGGCCCCGGCCTAGTCTCACAAGAGACAGCTATATCACGGTCCTTGCAACAAACACTTGCTAGTGTATGCAATTTTTACTTTCAGAGAGACCCCACATCTTGTACTGTTGTGTTTTGGATTTTGATGAGTTTGCTATTGATATGCAAAGAGCCCGGGCATTAGAACCACGGGCCTGGGCCTGGGCCTGGGCCTGGACAGTTCAGCCGAGCTCCCTCTGTACAGGAAAGAGCTGCTGCTCACCTTGAAGAGCTGTTGTTGAAATAACAGTGTATGTACTAATCAGTGAGTTATTCCTGCAAAAACTATTTTACACACGGTGCTCAGCATATAGTAATAATTAGCTCAAAGTAATTAATTATATACAGGCAGCCATAATCACCACTAGCCATTTTTTAAAAATAGAACAATTGTGGTCTTTTCAGAGGAAATGACGTAGGGTGTGGCATTTTTTTCAAAGCACCGTGGAAAGTGATCGAGCGCTGTCTGAAGCTTGAGTGCGTGGGGCTAACCACGCTGAAAGCTGCTGCAGAGGCTCTTGGTGCAGGATTCTCCACGCGTGTGTTTGAAAGGTCCGCAAACAAAAGGGGGTTTATTTCTTAAATGCATCTTTAAAAACTAAACATGACAGCATGTAAACATTTATCTAGAAGACAACATAAATATTCTGTACCAGTCCATATTTTTGAAGACTCTGGGAACAAAGGAATGGAAGGAGACACAGGAGAATACAGAAGAAAACAGGGAGTTAGAAAAAAGAGCTCCATTGTCTTCTAATCTCTCCATATGGTGAAGTACATTAGCTGTCCTGCTATTTTAACATAGGCTTAAGTCTAAAGCATATAGAGATTTCAAGTTTCTGTAAAGAACACACTTTAATCTGACTGTTCGGAGGCAGCTGTGTGCCTGTGATGGAGTTATCCTCCTACTTGGGAGGTGATAATTGGAGGTTAATTGACCCCTGAGGACTTAGCACAAGGTCTCCATAAGCCTAACTTTAGTGCATGTCCCTGCTGCCCCTTTTGAAATCAATGATAAGAGTCCTGCAGCCTTTCCAAAGCTGTTGCTAAGTAACAAATTATTTGTTTAACAAAAACTTTCTAGGCTGTGTATGATCGTATGATCGATAGATAATTAAAATGTAGAAATGCAAGGGTCTAGGGAATGACTGAGCTGTCTTTAAAGACCTGTAAGTATAGAAGAAATTAATTCTGGAAAGATGGCATAGAGCGCATTATTATTATCATCATTATTGAGACAGAGTCTCACTAGGTAACCTTGGCTGGCCTGGAGGTGGCTGCGTAAACCAGATTGGCCTCAAACTCAGAGGCCCTCCTGCTTCTGCTGTCATCAAGGTGTGCACCACCACACCTGGCTAAAGCTGAGTTGTAAATATTCAGGCTGTGCAAGCCCTGGAATCCAAGTGAAAAGCCAGCGTGGTGGCACACCTCTGCAGTCCCAATGAAATGGGAGGTAGAGACAAGAGAACTGGCTAGAAGTGCAGGGACCAGCCAGCATGAAGGAAGCAAAGAATCAGAAACTAAAGGAGACTATGCCAAAAAACAAGCAAACAGAAGACAGAAAGACAGAAGCAACTCCCCAAAAGTTGTACTTTGACCTCTATTCATCCCATGGCCCGAGTGCACACACTAAATCAAAAGAAGTGCTTTAAACAAAAATGTGCCAGTTACTCTCCCTAAAGTAGCAGAAGTGTTTGTCATATCTCTGGATGTGTTAAATGAGCAAGGATTTTCTCTGCCAGTAAATAATATGTGGAACCATCTCCAAGAGAATAATATTAGTTGTAAAAAACGTGAGTGTAGAAAGATGAACATAAACTGCTTTGCCATTTTGGCACAATTTTTTATTAGGAATTTTATTAGGAATTGATTAGGCTAAATATAACAGTAGCTTTAAGGAGTGCAGTATTTATTTATCTCAGAAAACAAGTCTAGTTGCTGAGAGTGTAGCTCATGGGGAAGCCTTTGTTTGGGATCCCCAGGTCCTGGACTCAGTCGCCAGCACAGGGCAGGGGTGGAGAGTGGGGTTAACTAGAAACCAAGGATAAAACAAGGAATCTAGTGGGCAGCAGGTAGACCTCTCAAGCCCTCCAAAGCCCAGGCTTTCCTCTCTTCTGTCTCCCTCAGACTGGGAGCTACATTAGATCGCTTTCTTAGTTACGGTTTTATGCTGGGAAGAGACACCATGTCCAAGGCGACTCTTATAAAGGACAACATTTAGTTGAGGCTGGCTTACAGGTTCAGAGGTTCAATGGCATTATCATTGTGATGGGAAGTGTGGCACTGTGCTGGATTGGCAGGGAGCAGGAAGAGAGAGCAACAAGGCCTGGCTTGAGTGTCTGAAACCTCAGAAGTGCCCCCACCCTCCAGTGACACAACTCCTCTAACAAGGCCACACCTCCTCATAGTATCTC
Organism: Mus musculus; assembly: GCF_000001635.26. Lineage (NCBI taxonomy): Eukaryota > Metazoa > Chordata > Mammalia > Rodentia > Muridae > Mus > Mus musculus. Next base: position 43,341,994 of record NC_000076.6, read on the forward strand.
TCCCTATGGGGCATATGTGGGCCAATTACATTCAAACTGCCACAATCCCCAAGTCTCTACGGAGTGTCTAAGAACTTGGGTTATAATCTAGATGGGTTAAGCCCCAAATGTCAAAGGTACATACCAACTGAATCAATCTGTCTCCTTGTACTGAGACTTAGTAGATTTTTTTTTCAGAAACCCCTCCTAGACATCTGCATACATGTCTTTGCCTAGATTTGTCATATGATCACAGAGCTACATCAGTTGCTGAAGGGATCTTTTGGGTTTTGTTTGGTTTTGAGATGGGTCCTAGGTGGCCAAGGCTAACCCATATAGAGGATGAGAGGAAGTGGATCTTCCTTCCTGCCTTCACTTTCCAAGTGCTGTGATCAAAGGCCTGCACCACCATGCCCAGCTAAGGAGGATCTTTTAAAAGGAGTATATGGCTACTTCAGACATAATGACACTTACTTCCAGTAAGTAGGAGGGACGCAGATAACTAACACCATGCGCTGTTCCTGTTTCTGAAATGTAGAGATGCTTCTACACTGGTGTGGGGAAGCAGTGGTCATCGATTCTCTAGGATCCACTATGATATCATAGTAGTTTCCAGTACAAGGCCCGAGGTCCCTTCTGTTAAGCAGGCCTTACGCCCAGTTAGGTGGTGGTCGGTTACCCCCAAGATATACTTGCTGACTATTGCACCTTGGGGACGCCTTGTATGCTGGGGGGCATACATTCCTATAAAGCCATTCACCAGTTTCCTTCAGTGTAACAATTGCTTCCTCACCCTGATCACTTTCTGTAAGGTGATTGATTTAGGGTTTGTTGTCGTTGTTGTTTGGGGGTTTGGGGATCCTGGGAAGGGTTGAGTCTGCTTCTCATATTAAACCATTGGCTTGCCCAGATTTTACTTTGTACCCAGGCTGGCTTGGAGCTCATAAGTAGCCAGGACTGGCCTGCAAGGCACTGTGATCCTCATGAGTACTACCATGTCCAGCTTATTTATACATTACCCCTGTCTAGTCAAGGCTAAGCAGGAAAGATAAATAAGAGGGGTGTGTGTGTGTGTGTGTGTGTGTGTGTGTGTGTGTGTGTGTGTATGTGTGTGTGTGTGTGTGTGTGTGTGTGTGTGTGTGTGTACATATATAATGGCATGAAGACTCCTAAAGTAATTATTAGATACAATATACCAAAGCTTAACTGAATTGCTTTGGGAACCTAAAATAGTAATATGATACAAAGAAGCAAGTTCCCTTCCATTCCTTCACCTTGGCACTGCTTCCTGCTGGCCACCACATTGTACATTTGCACAGTGTGATCCAGAGCTGCTTGTCTGATAAATTAATTCTAAGAAGTGCAGAGCACAATCCTAGATGTAATTACAGACCAGGTTTAAAGATGACTGAACACTTCATTCCTATTCCTACAGAAAGCAAGGGACCATAATAGCTATAGTTTCCTCTTTAACAACTGCCTGTTAGTCTAAGTAATGAGAAACGACAACCATAACCAAACCTGGCTCTAGGAAGTTGAGAGCTGGAAGAATTCTGTTCTCTGTTTCCTCACTTCCTGTCAGGGATGGCTTACTTGGGTGTGCAAGGACTCGCCACTGGGCTACCTTGTGAAGTAGAAAAAAATGACATTTTTTCAAGCTGTTGTTGGTTAGGATAAATCTATTGATTTGGTTCTAATAAAAGGATTTGGGGAAACCCTGATTAACTTTCCCACTTGCTTTGAACAAAAATAAGCAAGCTTGGGACTGGAGAGATGGCTGAGCAGTTAAAAGCATTTACTGCTCTTCCAAGGAAACCAGGTTTGGTTCCTAGCACTCATGCATGTTGGGTGTCTCACAAGCATCTTTAACTGCAGCTCCAGGGGATCTAATGCCTTCTCTGGACTCCGCAGATGCCTGCACTCAAAAAAGGACAAGCCCACACATAGCATGGACACACACATACAAATAATTAAGAATAAATATGGGAAAAACAAAACATGCTGGGGATGGTATTCCAGCGCTCAGGAGACAGAGAAGGACAAATCTCTGTGGGTTTGAGGACAGTCTAGTCTACATATCTTCTAGGACAGCCAAGATTACATGGTAAACCATTTCCAGGGCAGGGAGCAGGAGCACAAGAGGGAAGAGGTCTTAATTTTTTTTTAGAGGCAATTTTGTTCTTATATAATATCTCTTATAAAAGTTTCTGTCCATGGTGCTTAGAAGTAAGGCTGAAAGCTGGGTGAGTGCCTGGTGGGCATGATACCTTTGGCTTCCCCTCCCCCGTTTGCTATTCATTAGGTAAATAAACATTTTACCTTATACATTTTGGTGACTTGACACCATAATTTTATTTTTTACCTGTCTGAATTGACTGAACGGCCCGTCTGCGCAGGGTCATGCAACTCTTGTGACACCCTAAACCAGCCTGAGCTCCTGAGTTGTGTGAACTTTGTTTAAGCTCTGTCTTCCCATTCTTTATTGATGTTCTGTTGGCTAAGCAGGTAGCACAGCCAAGCCCAAAGTTAATGTGGAGGGATGAAATGGGAACCTGCAAACCACATTATATTCACGTGGAATCATCTAGAACAGTTAGATCCCAGCAGTCCCAGCTCCACATTCCTGTGCCCTTGAGTTGTGTGCAACAGTTATCTCTTCTAATGGAGGATTGACAATACCTATCACAGGGTTGAGGGGAGCCTTATGTTCTCAGTGACTGCTTGCTTTTGTTTTAATGTGTGAGGGGGCGTTTCTGTTATGGTGTTTTAAAACAGGGTCTCCCGCTGTAACTGAAGCTGGGCTGGAACTCACTGTGTAACTCAGGGCAATCCTGTGTGCTCAGCCTCCTGGTGTGGGCTCCGTTAGCATGAGCCACCATGCTCCCAGATGTTTGTTTTGATCGTTCCACTTGTCACATGCATTTTATTCCATCAGATTTCATTCTAGAATCAATATGCTTGGAAATTTTTGTTTGTTTATAAAAAGTAATACTTTTATTCTCTTACAAAAAGTGCACAAGTAGAAAAATGTATAAAAGGAAGCATGCATTCCCTGACATCTTATGGAATACAGTCCTGAGCTATGAGGCCTTTCTGTCTTATTTTCTACTGAAGGCATACATGTCTTTCTTAGTCAAGGCATGTCCTTGAAGAAAGAGACCGTGTTTCTGAAAAAATCCCCTAGCTTTATATTTAGGACTAAAAGAGATAATGTATATGAAGTATTTAGCCCATGCCTTACACCAATCATTTAACCCAGTGCTGTAACTAATGATTCCCAGAAATCTTAGTAAGGAAGACCTGTACATTGAGAGCAAGATATCAGAATGAGACTGGGAGGGTAGCACTCCTGGCCACCATTTCTCTGAGACAGTGACTCATAAAGTAGAGTAAAGAGGATTACAGAGAAGTCCCAGACTAAGCTCTGTTAGAAAATGAACCCCTTCTCCTCCAAAGTCACGTGTGCATGGTTTAATTTTTGAGAACCGAATCCTGCCACTAGTCATAGTGTGATGCATTCTTGACATTCAGACAAACCTTTTCTTTATGTTTTAGTCAAAGAAGTTTGGCAGAGATCACAGAACTTATCCATACTGCTCTCCTGGTGCATCGTGGGATAGTAAACTTAAGTGAATTACAGTCATCTGATGGACCACTGAAAGACATGCAGTTTGGAAACAAAATAGCTATCCTGAGTGGAGACTTCCTTCTAGCAAATGCATGCAATGGACTAGCTCTTCTACAGAACACCAAGGTAAAAGCAGAGAGGCTCACTTGTGCCCACACAGCCTCAGGTGTCTCGTGCTTGGCTGCGGAAGCCACAGACAGAGGTGTGTGTGTCCTGCTGCTCAGCTCCTCCATGTGGATGCTCACTGAAACTGATGATGGTGATCTTGGCAGTGACAACATGAAGTAAAAGAGACTAATGCTAGCAAACACTTTTGAAGAACAGGTGTGGTGGCATGCATTCTGAGACAAGAGGCTGCTGATCAGGAGTTCAAGGTCAGCCTAGGCCTCAGAGCCAGGACCTGTCTTCAAAAAAAAAAAAACAAACAAACAAACAAAAAAACCACTCAAGAGGATAGTGCAGGAGGATTATCACAGCAGGCTAAGGATGTAACTCAGGGGTAGAGTGCTGGCCAACCGTGTACAAGGATGGTAGGAAGAAAGAAAGGCAGGGGAAGTGATGGTGGTGGGGCAACTAAAAACGCTCAAAGCCTTTGAACTATTTTAAAATATTTACCTGAATAATATATTCTGAAATGGGAAAAATTGATGTGCAGTATGTAGAGTTATTTGTAATAGTAAAAAGTTAGCAGGTTAAATGTCAATAACGAAGGGGTTAAGTGATATATCTAAATGTATCCTCCATAGGCATCAAAATTTTGTGAAAAATGTTAAATAGCATAGGAAAGTGTCCACATCATAATATGTGCTTGCAAAAATAAGATTAAAAAATAACTTATACATATTAAGCAAGTTTTTACCTATGTTACAGAAAGAATCCCCAAATATGAAGGAATGAATAAACAATAACAAACTACAAGAAAATATATCAGAATATTAATTAGGTCACTGCTTTATGAATGTAGATAGTCTTTGTTATAGTTTTGTTTGTTTGAGACAAAGTTTCACAGTGTGACCTCAAGTTTGTAGCGATTCTCTGGGCTCAGAGTCTCAAGTGTGTGGAGGCAGAGGATTGTGGGAGTTTTCTGGCCACTGGCCTAGCTCCAGAGGCAGTGAGGGGCCTCTGTGTGCTCATGGGCTTGTGATGATCTTTGCTAAGCTTCTGAAATGATAGATCACAATCACATCTCACCAAAGCCTAGCCTTAAAAACATGTTCCTTAGGGAGATAGAGGACTGAAAAGATGGCTCAGTGGTTAAGAGCACTGGCTGCTCTTCCAAAGGACCCAGGTTCAATTCCCAGCTTCCATGTGGCAGCTAACAACAGTCTATAACTTCAGCTCCATGCAATCCAGTGCCTTTTTCTGGCATCTGTGGTCACTGCTGGTACAGAGATGGGTGTGGTAGGAGGAAAGAGAGAGGCAACAGAAGGAGGAAGGAAGTCAGGGAGGGGGGAAGTGTGGGTTGCAGACATAATTAAAATATCAGTAATAATACAATATTAAATATGGCTGAGAAGCAAACTAAACTTTGTGAATATGCATCAAGAGTAATTATTTTAAGTTGGGTGTGATGGCAGACACCTTTAATCTCAGCACCTGAGAGGCAGGGCAAGCATATCTCTATGACTTGGAGAACAGCTTGGTCTACAGAACAGATTCCAGGCCAGGCAGAGCCTGCCTCAAAAATAAATAACTACATAAATATGTAAGCAAGTAACTAAGTAATCTACTTCATGGGGGGTGGGGAGAGTGGCCTGCATGAGTTTATTTATGTGCGTAAGCTTGGCAGCATCAGGCAGATATGGTGCTGGAAGAGCTGAGAGTTCTACATCTTGATACACAGCAGCAGGAGACTGTTTTCTGCAGGCAGCTAGAACATGTGTTCAGATGCCTGTGGAGGCCAAAAAAGGATGTCAGATCCCCTGAAACCTGGAGTTACAGATGGTTGTGAATCACCATGTAGGTGCTCAGAATTGAACCCAGGTCCTCTGATGGAGCAGCCAGTATTTCTAACTGCTGAGCTATCGCTCCAGTCTCCTCTTACACTTTAAATAAGTATATACTTCTAATATTTTAGGATTCAGATAATCAATATTTTTAAAGTTCTTATGTTAATGTAGATGAAGACTGTAGATGAAGAGTTTGGGTTTTCATTGCTGTGAAGAGACACCATGACCAAGGCAACCTAGGCAACTCTTATAAAGGACATTTAATTGGGGCAGGCTTACAGGTTCAGAGGTTTAGTCCTTTATCATCATAGCAGGAAGCATGGCAGTGTCCAGGCAGGCATGGTGCTGGAGGAGCTGAGAGTTCTACATCTTGATCTGATGGCCACTAGGAGAGACTGGCTCCTCCTCACTGGGCAGAGCTTGAGCACTGGGGACCCTCAGAGCCCACCCCAACAGTAACACACTTCCTCCAACAAGGCCAAATCTATTCCAACAAGAATACCTCCTAATACTGCCATTTCCCCGTGGGCCAAGCATATTCAAACCACCATAAATACGTTATTTGTATTTCTTTTTAAATTCATTTTTAAAAAGTTTCCACTACTTGAATGCACCAATATAAAAAAGTCAATTGTTACTAAGTACTTGTTTCAAAAAAAGTGTAAAATTTTAGCTATTCTAACATGTCTTGTGTGACAGTATGGATGGTAAATAATGCAGTATCTGTACTTTAAGACATTTTTCTGAAGGCTTATAAGATCCATCTGTATACATCTCACTGGCCAGAATTGAATAGCCTGTTCACCCTCTCATGGAAGGAGGTTAAGAATGTGCCTTATGTAGCGGGTATCCAGACAGGCATCTAAAAGACTATAGATGCTGGGGACGGTAGCATCCTGCTCTACATGTCTATCACGGCTTTACACTTTAGGGTAGCTCCCATTTTATGAGCTATATCTTAGTTAGCGTTTCCATTGCTGTGAAGAGACACCATGACCAAGGCAACTCTTATAAAGGACAACATTTAATGGGGGCTGGCTTACAGGTTCAGAGGTTCAGTCCATTATCATCATGGCAGGAAGCATGGCAGTATCCAAGGAAACATGGTGCTGGAGAAGGAGCTGAGAATTCTGTATCATGAGCCAAATACTGTAGCAGGAGACTGTCTTATGCAGGCAGTTAGGAGAAGGGTCTCTTCCACCCTGAAAGGAGCTTAAGCATAGGACCTCAAAGCCAACGGCCATGGTGACACATGACCTCCAACAAGGAGACCTACCACATCTCCTAATAATGCCACTTCCTGGGTCAAACATAGTCAAACCACCACAAATTATATCCTCTGCTTTTAAAAGAGAAAATAGTATGATAATGCTGAATATCTCTCTTCTACTTGTGTGGGGAACAGGAATTCCCTTCATGAACAGATTAAGAGGCTTGGACCTCCTTCCAGTTGAGATAACCTGCTTGCTTGCTTCCTTGCTTGCTTCCTTCCTTGCTTCCTTCCTTGCTTGCTTGCTTGATCTCAGATGCCTCTCTTCTCTATCAGCATCATGCACTTGGTTGGGTCTCATTAATTTTATCACTGGGATCCACATGTTAAGCCAAGAGTGAATCTTTAATTGTCCCTGGGAGTCACTGGCCCTATGGTCTGTCTTGCCTTTCTGTGAGACCTTCTCTGGTCTATGAGAAGTATGGACCTTACTTGGAGAAGGGAAAGCCTCTAAAGGTGAGAGTTTGGTGGAGATTTGTGGGTTCATTGGGCTGCACATGATAACCTGTAGGCATAAACAGTAGCCACTATGGCTTAGATCCAATACCAAAGAGGAGGAGATATTGTAGATCTTTTACTTACGTGTACCTAGTTCTGTATTTGGGGAATTAGCCTCAGCATGGAAAAGCTTGGAAAAGCCTTTACCTTGGAAAAGCCACCAAAGCTTGTTGCTTTCAGACAGGTTTTCCTTTGTATCCCTTTCATTGTCATGTGAATCCCCTGGCACTATTCTGCGGTACTGGGTGAACCCAGGGTTTCATACACGGCAGTCAAGCAAATTATTGATGTTATCCCAGCTGCTTTGTGCTGTCTTCTGAAAGTGTAGCAGTGGCTTATGTCAAAGTTCAGTCATGCCATAGTGAAGCTGACAATGTTTAAGCTGCTTCCCTTTGTGGGATAATATTTAAAACATTCTCTTCCTTTAGCTAGCTTATATCAGCCACACATTCTTTCTTTCACTGTGGTTCAAATTCAGTAAAAATGGAGGTTTTATTACCATCAAAATCAAGTCAGATCCACAGCCTGTGAAATCTGCTCATGGTATTTAGCATTCAAAGGCACCACTACACATGTTCCAGAACCTCAGACCTCCACCATCTGCTCCATTAGGCACCGGATTTCAGCAGCACTACTTGATTTACAAAGAGAAGACCAGGAAAAAATAAAAAGAACCCTCAGCATGTTTGACAGCAGTGCCTGAGAAATAAGAATGGCCTGGACCCCTTCCCTGTGGGAGCTCGGCACCTCCACAGCCTCTGCACACATTGCTTCCTTACATTTGCATTGTGTCAAGACCCTGCAGCACAAAATCCCTTTTTAGACAATTCTGTGTCTCTTTCTGAGTTTGATGGTTCTGCTAAGCTTCAGCCTTCATCCTGTGCATCCCTCCCATTCATCCCAACCATGGATCTCCTTCACTTTGTTCTCAAAGGGTCCTGAAGGTTCTACAGGCTCGGTTCCAAAAGATGCGTCACCAGCTCACTTTCTGTGAGACCAGAGTGCCCTGTCTAGAGGTCCATGATTGGTCTCCAGATGTAGGCATTTCTTAACCCTCATTTGAGCATGACAGATGAAGTCCAAATTGTGTGGCAATATTGTGAACTGCAGAGCCAGTAGGGAAAGGAAGTGTGTGAAGTTGAGTGCTCTCTAACGTTGCCTCCCTGGATTCAGGACCAGCCCTTTCAGTTAAATGCTTGGTTCTATTTTCCTCGAAATAGTATTTAAAGGAACATGAATATTTCATAGCAGAGGGCCTATTTTATTAAACTAGATTTACCACTAAAAATGATTATTATCTTAGTATAGTTACACTATTTAATTTCCTTTTATAATAAAAAAATTGTCAACAAAGGCAAAATAAATAGACACTGTGGTAATTAGGGACCAAGCAGAACATGAAACAGAATTTCTGTTTATAACATGTCACTGGTTTTCACAGTGACAGCCTGCTTTTTTTTTTAAGGGTATATATTTAACTTGATGATTAAAGTTGGCATGTTTGCAGCAGTGTTAATATTTTATGGCTTATTCATTCTACCAGTCTTCTATTTTCTTCTTCTAGTTTGTATACAATCTCTATGATACATTTCTCTGGGCCCCTCCAGGGGCAAACTGTGAGCTGAAGGTTTCTGCAGTTGGATGAAATTCAGAATTGTTTTATTATTACCAACAGGAAAATTAGCAAAGTCAATTATTTTCCCTTTGGCTTTTCCCTAAAGATAGTAGGCATCTTCTAGGTAATTGCCTTAGGTAACACTTAAATTTTTAAACATTCCTGAATATAGAAATTGGCATATTAATCCTGAGACAATAGTCTTTTTTTTCTTATAAAATAGCCTTAATACAGAGTCAAAAGTACAAATTAACAAGATTTTGAATTCAAGAGTGACTTTAAAAATCAGTGGTTGGCTTTTCATTCATTCAGCTGTGGACCTTTGTATTCTAGTACTCATCATTTAAAGACCTGGACTAAAAACACCTCAGGCTTTTGAAGTCATCAGTTCCCTCGTGCTATTGACATAGCTACTCATGCAGTGTATGCTATAATGCTCTGATCATGTGCTCATTCCTGAATCTAAATTTCTAGTTTTGAGCATCTAGTTATTATAGAGACATATTAAGTATTTAGAGGGAGGACCATAAAATAGAAAAGCACTATGATTTGTAAAGATTTTTTTTTCAAAAATATATGTGTAATGTGTGAAAGTATGTGAGTGTCTATCTACCATGTGCATGCAAGAGCCCTTGGAGACAAGAAGAGGGTATCACATCCCCTGAAACTGGAGTTACAGTGGCTATGAGCTGCCATGTGGATGTGGGACCTGAACCAGGGTCTTCTACAAGAATAATAAGAGCTCTAGACTGATGAGCCATCTCTCCAGCGGCTATACCTTACCATTTAGAAAACCGTTACAGGTTTTCTTTGGTATTTATATAGGCTGGATTTGGATTTTAAGATTATGCCAAAGTGCAAATAAGACTATTTTATTTAGGGACTACTTGTCATTGCTTTTTCAGAGAAGGTTATTTTATAGTGATAAGCCTAACACATAAAGAAATAAATTCACATTGCTGCACGTGCATGCACACACCACACAGATACACACACACCACTCGTTTTTCTTAAATGAAACTATTGCTATTCATCAGATGAGAGAGTGGGAATCAGGCTGATCCAGTCTAACACCCAAAAGCATGGTTGTGATGTTACTCTTGGGGCTATTCTATTAAGCATCAGTGCCTCACATTCCTAAATAACTGGCAGCGCAGATGTACTCCTTACGAGTGATATATCTCCTTATGTTAATTTTGTCTTCCTACAGGCATAAATATGCTGTTTACAAGGAAGGCTTTTGTTTGTGTAAATATGTTCAATTTATGCATATAAACCTCTTTTTATATGTTTGTGTTCATGTGTATGTGTGTATATATACATATATATGTATGTATATGTATAGATATATATTTGTATGTATATGTATATTTATTTAAGTGCATGTTCATGTGGGTTTGAGGATAGCATGCACATATACATGTAAAGGCCAGCAGTTAATGTCAGTGTCTTCAATAGTTCCTTCCTACCTTCCTTCCTTCCTTCCTTCCTTCCTTCCTTCCTTCCTTCCTTCCTTCATTACTTATTTTAAGAGAGTCTCACTCTGTATCCCTTACTGAACTAGAACTTGCTGTACAAACAGGTTGGCCTTTTACTACCTGCCTCTGCCTCCTGAGTGCTGGGATTAAAGGCATGCACCAACATGGCCAGCTTCCACTCAGTTTTTTGAGGCAGGTTCTCCCTGAATCTGGACCCTGGGGATTGGCTCAGCTGGCTAGCCAGCAAGCCCCAGGGAGCCTCCTGCCTCTACCTCCTCTCTGCTGGCATTACAGAAATGCTCTGCCACACTGGGGTTTTACATGGATGCAGGAGAGCAAGCCTCATCTGTGCATGGCAGACACTTTCTGACCAGGCCATCTCCTCAGCCTACAATAAACAGGCTGCTACTGGGGTTTTTTAGTTTGTTTGTCTTGTCTGTTAACATTAGTTTTACATTCTAACTTAAAGATATACTATATTATATGAACTTAAGGTTTCCTCTTCCCCTATCATATACATTTAATATAAGCAATTTTTAAGGTATTTTGAGATCTAGATCAATTGTATAGAGTACTTGTAGGCCCTGGACTTTGTCCTCAGTGTTCAGGATCAAGGCCATAAAATGGACATTATGATAGTATGTTTATACCTTTGCTAGCATATGTTACTTAGAGAAATTATTTATTGGGGGTGGGGTACTTTGGAAGACATTGTCTCATAGAGCCCAAGCTCTTGTCAAATTTGCTTTGTAGCCGGGCATGGTGGTGCACGCCTTTAATCCCAGCACTTGGGAGGCAGAGGCAGGTGGATTTCTGAGTTTGAGGCCAGCCTGGTCTACAAAGTGAGTTCCAGGACACCCAGGGCTATACAGAGAAACCCGGTGTCCAAAAAACAAAAAACAAAAAACAAAAAAACAAAACAAAAACAAACCTTGCTTTGTGCCTGAAGTTGGCCTTAAACTCTTGATCCCCATCCCTCCACCAACCGAGGAGTACTGGCATGTACCACCACACACTCATCACTTACTGCATTAATATCTTTAGCCTCTTTAGTTTATCACCCAAAATTAATATTTTGCCCTGCCTATAATCTACTTGTATATTCATGGCCAGAGTATGCTGGTATAAAAAGTAAGTAGGTTGTTATATAACAGTAAGAGGCCTTCTCTATGTCAACTAAATAGAAAAGTCAAAACACCATCATGAAACTACTTTAGAATTCCAAAACGAATTATGTTCTTCTGCTTTTTCCTTATCATTTGCAAACATAGACTCGAGATATTAAACAGTTTCTGAGTCTGCTTCCTTGGTTTTTAAAGAAATAAATTATTAAATATTAGTATATATAAAGTATACTAAAAAACTAGAAAGCAAACTAATATCATGTGTTTTAAAATGTATTATCTCATTAAAGCCTTGAGTGAAAACAATGTGATATGGTATTTCTTTGGCATAGTAAGCTCACAGGCCATCATGTAAAGTGAATGTTTCTTTCTGGGTCTGACCAGCTGGAAATCTGGCAACAAAACAGAAGAAGCAAAAAGCTTGAGCTCAAAACACCCTTGTCTTAGTTAAGGTTTAACTGCTGTGAACAGACACTGTGACCAAGGCAAGTCTTATAAAGGACAGCACTTAATTAGGACTGGCTTACCAGTTCAGAGGGTCAGTCCATTATCATCAATGGGGAGCAGGGCAGCATCCAGGCAGGCATGGTGCATGCAGGTGTTGCTGAGAGTTCTGCTTCTTCATCTGAAGGCTGCTAGTAGAGGACTGGTTTCCAGGAAGCTAGGAGGCGGGTCTTAAGCCCGTGCCTCAGTGATACACCTACTCCAGCCACGTCATACCTCCTAATAGTGCCACTCTCTGGGCCAAGCATATACAAACCACCACACCCTCATGAAATAAAACAAATGCCTGAGTTCTCCAGAAGCACAAATGTTTAAGTGTGTTGAGCTGAGTCTGCACCGTGCTTGTCTGCACTGGCTATAGTCATCTTTTTCTTTTTTTTTTTTTTTTCTTTTTTTTTGAGACTCAGTTTCTGGGCAAGATGGCCACAAAGCACAGGAGTTAGGAGCAATTCAACATTGACCCATTAACTAATTCTGTGAGTCTGTCCTCTGGGCTCCACACATGTGCCATGGTGCACACATACATATACCCTCTACATCATACACACATACACTATAAAATAATTATTCATTGCCTCTGCATCCTAAGTGCTAAAATTAAAAGTGTGGATCATCATGCCTGATAACTTGATTTGCTTTTTTAAAATATTTTTTAGTTCTTTGAGAATTTCATACAATATATTCTTATCATATTTAACCTATCATCCAATTTTCTTTTTCACACCCACCATCTTTACCTCAACCCTCATGCCTACCCAACTTTGAGCTGTATCCCCTGTTCCACACCAAGTCTAGCTTGTGTTGCACAATCATTTGCAGATGTGAGGGGGCTTGCCCGGGAGTGTGGGTGACCAGCCAGCTTTAAAGGAAGCTGGTGCCCCCTCTTCCAGAAGTTTTCAAATGCCAGTAGCTTCCCACCTAGTGGTGGGATGTTGTATCCATGTTGCTCAACATCTATGCTGGGATTTTGTCTGACTTACCATGCCGCCACTACTGCCGTGTTGTGTCTGGAAGACGTTGTTTCCTGGAAGTCATCTCTGCAGTCTGTTCCATTCCCCAGAGTTCCCCAAGTCTTAGGGAAGGGTAATACATCACATTTAGGGCTAAGCACTCTACAGTCTCATACTATCAGGATGTTGATTGGTTGAAAAGGGCTTTCTTTTTTTTTTTTTTTTTTTTTCCATTTTTTATTAGGTATTTAACTCATTTACATTTCCAATGCTATACCAAAAGTCCCCCATATCCACCCACCCCCACTCCCCTGCCCACCCACTCCCCCTTTTTGGCCCTGGTATTCCCCTGTACTGGGGCATATAAAGTTTGCAAGTCCAATGGGCCTCTCTTTCCAGTGATGGCCGACTAGGCCATCTTTTGATATATATGCAGCTAGAGTCAAGAGCTCCGGGGTACTGGTTAGCTCATAATGTTGTTTCACCTATAGGGTTGCAGATCCCTTTAGCTCCTTGGCTACTTTCTCTAGCTCCTCCATTGGGAGCCCTATGATCCATTCATTAGCTGACTGTGAGCATCCACTTCTGTGTTTGCTGGGCCCCGGCATAGTCTCACAAGAGACAGCTACATCTGCGTCCTTTCAATAAAATCTTGCTAGTGTATGCAATGGTGTCAGCGTTTGGATGCTGATTATGGGGTGGATCAGAGCAATTGTGATAAAAACTGCATGGTACTGGTATAGAGACAGACAAGTAGACCAATGGAATAGAATTGAAGATCCAGAAATGAACCCACACACCTATGGTCACTTGATCTTCGACAAGGGAGCTAAAACCATCCAGTGGAAGAAAGACAGCATTTTCAACAATTGGTGCTGGCACAACTGGTTGTTATCGTGTAGAAGAATGCGAATCGATCCATACTTATCTCCTTGTACTAAGGTCAAATCTAAGTGGATCAAGGAACTTCACATAAAACCAGAGACACTGAAACTTATAGAGGAGAAAGTGGGGAAAAGCCTTGAAGATATGGGCACAGGGGAAAAATTCCTGAACAGAACAGCAATGGCTTGTGCTGTAAGATCGAGAATCGACAAATGGGACCTAATGAAACTCCAAAGTTTCTGCAAGGCAAAAGACACCGTCAATAAGACAAAAAGACCACCAACAGATTGGGAAAGGATCTTTACCTATCCTAAATCAGATAGGGGACTAATATCCAACATATATAAAGAACTCAAGAAGGTGGACTTCAGAAAATCAAATAACCCCATTAAAAAATGGGGCTCAGAACTGAACAAAGAATTCTCACCTGAGGAATACCGAATGGCAGAGAAGCACTTGAAAAAATGTTCAACATCCTTAATCATCAGGGAAATGCAAATCAAAACAACCCTGAGATTCCACCTCACACCAGTCAGAATGGCTAAGATCAAAAATTCAGGTGACAGCAGATGCTGGCGAGGATGTGGAGAAAGAGGAACACTCCTCCATTGTTGGTGGGAGTGCAGGCTTGTACAACCACTCTGGAAATCAGTCTGGCGGTTCCTCAGAAAACTGGACATAGTACTACCGGAGGATCCAGCAATACCTCTCCTGGGCATATATCCAGAAGATGCCCCAACAGGTAAGAAGGACACATGCTCCACTATGTTCATAGCAGCCTTATTTATAATAGCCAGAAGCTGGAAAGAACCTAGATGCCCCTCAACAGAGGAATGGATACAGAAAATGTGGTACATCTACACAATGGAGTACTACTCAGCTATTAAAAAGAATGAATTTATGAAATTCCTAGCCAAATGGATGGACCTGGAGGGCATCATCCTGAGTGAGGTAACACATTCACAAAGAAACTCACACAATATGTATTCACTGATAAGTGGATATTAGCCCCAAACCTAGGATACCCAAGATATAAGATATAATTTGCTAAACACATGAAACTCAAGGAGAATGAAGACTGAAGTGTGGACACTATGCCCCTCCTTAGATTTGGGAACAAAACACCCATGGAAGGAGTTACAGAGACGGAGTTTGGAGCTGAGATGAAAGGATGGACCATGTAGAGACTGAAAAGGGCTTTCTAAGAGACCTACTGATCTATGGGAATAGTGAGAAGTCATTCAGAGTCGTCAGAAAGCACAACTGCACAGTAGTCTTAGGTTCTCCCCTAGGGCCAGTGAACTGTGTAGCCGTAGGCTGTTGACTCTGTTAACACTGACCAGAGTGGGATCCATGGCATGGAGTGGGCCTTAGAGCCAATCAGAACGCCATCGGCCACTCCCCTAACTTTTATGCCTGTGTTACACTGTAGCGTATCTTGTCAGGCCATCATTACTGTAACTGGTGGGACTCACAGGTAAGTGTGCTCACTCTCTCCTCCAGCAGTGTGGGGCTCATACTCCGGCACTGTGATCCTCTCGCTCAGGAGATAGAAACAGGAGAAGATCATGAGTGTAAGGTCATCCACGCTGTACGAAGTTTGAAGCCAGCCTGATCTGCATGAGACCCTGTCTCAAAACCTTTTTAGAGAGAGGCAGTGATAGGGAATACTAGGACTGAATATGTGTACATACCCTCAGTCTCTTAGTAAGCCAAGTTTTTTCTTTAACTGCCAAAATTTAAAGATAATTTAACCATTTTACTGTTTGGTTCTTCCCCTACTTTATTTAGTTGCAAATATAAGAGTTTTGTTTTCAAATCATCTTTTTAAATTGTAAGAGCATGGCATTTCTACTACTGTTGTTATAAAGTGTGGTATAGGCTTCCAACACCTGATTTGCAGGTGTAGTTCCAGACGTGTAATTAGATGCCTGCTCTATTCTACAAACATCAATGAGACCATTCTCATTAATGGCTCAATTGTATTGATATACATTTTGTCTTTGTATTTCCATCATTTTCTTAACTCTATTAAAGTTGGAAACACTCAAGAAAAAAAATCACTACCAGCCAAACTTGCCTTATAGAGCCTAAGCCCAGGAGCAGATTTTATTTATTTAGCAATAGTGACTGGGGAGAGCCCTTCTGGCAGCTAATGACCTGCTGGAGTCGTGTGTGCCCAAGGCAAAGCTTAAGGCCATTAGTCCAACAGGTCATTAACTGACAAATGCCTGACCCTGAGGTCGGTGCTGACATCGTAACTGTGAAAACATTAAAGTGAGTGTGCTAGAGTGTAAGGCTGTGCCAAGGAGGTTTCTTTTTAAGCATTTTGGGAAATGCATTCGATTATTCATAAAGTTTGTCTTTTATTTTTTCATTTCTCTCTTTTTTAAAATTGAGACAGGATCTTGTCATGTAGCCTAGGCTACCCTCAAACTTTCAGCCTTCCTGTCTCAGCCTCTTAAGTATTGAGATTTTAGATTTATGCCACTCCACCCAGGTGGACATCTTTAATTGCCTTTGTTCTGTGGCCATTTTCAGACAGCTGGAGATTAGGAAAAACCAAACATTGTGTACCCAATTTACCTGTTTTATAGATGCAAAGTATGCTGTAACAAAGCAGAAAGAATGTAAAGTGTCTAGCCTTGGGTTTCTGTTTGTTGTTGCTGTTGTTGCTTACAGCAGGCTTGCAAATACTAGGAGTATAGTATAAGCCACCACATCTAGTTTATGCAGTGCTGGGATCAAATCCAAGGCATTGCCAGACATGGTAGTATATGTTTAATTCCAGCATTCAGAGAGCAGAAGCAGACAGATCTCTGTTTGGGGACAGCCTGGTCTACAGAGTGAGTTTCAGAACATCCAGGGCTACACAGAGAAACCCTGTCTCAAAAATCAAACAAACAAAAAAATCCCCTAAAAAGAACAGGGCTTCACATGAGCTAGGTAAGACGACTCCTACTGAGCTATTTCCTCAGTTCAAACTGTTCATCTTCTCTTACTGCACTCATCCGTCTCTTCTACTCTCTCTCTCTCTCTCTCTCTTCTTTATTAGCTGGTTAATACTCTCAGAATTTGAAGTTCAAGTCAACCATCCCCAGAGTTTTCTTTGTCAGGGGTGTGGCGTCTTAGTCTCTGTTCTATTGCTGTGAAGAGACCTTGACAACTCTTATAAAAGAAAGCATTTAATTGGGGCTGGCTTTCAGTTTTAGAGGTTTAGTCCATTATCATCGTGACAAGAAGCATGGTGGCATACAAGACCTAAAGAAGTAGCTGAGAGTTTTACATCTGGATCCATAGACAGCAGGAAGAGAGAGATACTGGGCTACGCATGGGCTTTTGAAACCTCAGAGCCTACTGACACTTCCTCCAACAAGACCACACCTCCTAAGAGTGCTATTCCCTGAGTCTGTGAGGGCCATTTTCATTCAAACCGCCATATTCCACTTCCTGCCCCTTCATGGGCTTGTAGTCCAACTTTAAAAGTCCCCGTAGTCTATCAGTCTGAAACCAGTTTAAAAGTCCAAAGTTCAAAGTCTCTTCTGAGACTCATGCAATCCCCTAACTGTAATCCTCTCTAAAATCAAATGAAAAGGCAGCATCACATACTTCCAACTTACAATGGCACAGAATATATATTAGTGTTCCAGAGGGAGGGATGGGATCATAGCGAGGAAATACTGGACCACCAAAACAAAAACAAAACCCAGCTGGGCATAAACTGCGTCTCCATGTCTGATGTCAAAGCACTCTTCAGATCTCCAACTCCTTTCATCTTCGTTGCCTGAAACACACTTCTCTCTCTTGGGCTGGTTCCACTCCCGATTAGCAGCTTTCCTTGGCAGGCATCCCACCATTTCAAGGTCTCTAATATTTTGGGGTCTCAACACAATCCAGGCTCACCTTCACAGCTTCACACAATGGCCTCTCTAGGCCTCCATGCAGGGACACGTGTGCCTCTGACAATGCCTGGCCCCACCAGCTTTCTTTACCCTAGGCAGAGATTCCATAGTCCCTTTCTTGTATCATTGACTCTAAAGCTGACGCTGAGACCGTATGACCAAAGCTGCCAACTTCTGCTGCCTGCTGGAGCTGGAGCGCAGCCCTCTCGTTCAATGACGTGTTCATTAGCTTGCTTTCCTCAGTGGATTCCTTTGCTGCCTAAGATTGGCAGTTCTGATACTTGCTCTGTAGACCAGGCTGGCCTTGAACTTAGGTCTGCCCATCTCTGCCTTACAACTGTTAGGATTTAAAGTTTGCCCCACCATGCCCGAAGCTTTTCTTTAATTCCTTTTCTCAAGTTGGCAGCTTGGTTGGGGTCTTGCTCTGAGATCACTGCTCCCTTTCCTCCACTTAGCATCAGGCTTGTCTTTAACCTGTTCACACTTCCCATGTGCCTTCTCTCCTCCCACTGTACAGATTGTGGTTTTCCTTGCTCCGGTTGCCCTTCTCATTCTAAACCTGCATCAGAGCACCTACTGTTTGGAAATGTGCTCCACCAAGGCTGTTAATCCACTGCTCTTCAATTTAGCCTCAGGCAGACTTTTTTGGACAAGGGCAGAAAACAGCCACCTTCTTCACCAAAATATCACAAGAACCATCTCTAAGCCACATGTTAATTAATATTCTCCTCTGAAACTCCTTGAGCAGGGCCCCCACAGTTCAAACCACCCTCAGCACCACTGTCTTCCATGCGCCTACTAGCTGGCCCAGTTAGCCCCACTTAAAGAGTCCAGTCCTTTTTCTAGTTCAAAGTCTCAAAGTGTCCCATATTCTTCCAGGGAAAAACATGTTCTCACCTATCACAGCAATACCCAAGTCCCTCACACCAACTTCTGACATAGTTAGGGTTTCATTGCTGTGCAAAGACCATGACTCTGGCAGCTTTTTAAAAGACTGGGGCCAGCTTACACGTCAGAGGTTCAGTCCATTATCATCATGACAGGAAGTACGTGAAGGTAGCTGAGAGTTCTACATCTGGATCCACAGGCAGTACGAAGATGGACACATTGGTCTTGGGTTGGGCTTTTGAAACCTCAAAGCCCACCCCTGTTGACATACTTTCTTCAACAAAGCCACACCTCCAAATCGTGCCACTCCCTGTGAGCCTATGGGGCAGTTTCATTCAAACCACCACAGGTCGGGAAAGGGCAGTTGCTTACTTTTTTGGAGCACAGTAGCAAGAGACCAAATTGTTTAGAATTCCTCTGAAGGCCAGGTTTTTGAAGAACTATAAAGGTGTTTGGTTAAAATATAAGCATAGTTTGGACAAGCTATATTGGTTTTAATGTACATGTTGTGTGTGAGTTTCCAGACCTTTTACAGAACAAATAAAGGGATGCTATGGAATTGCAAAGGTCTGCCTTTTATTGTGGCCCAATTAGGAATGAAACTGGAACCTGAGCTCCGTAAGTGCATAGTGCAAGTGCCGGCTTTACCGTGAGGCTGCACTCTACAGACTTTGAAAGCTCCTTGTACAAGGCACCACCCCACCAGCCCTCAGCAGACATCTTTGAGAGGAGCCCCCCAGTGCATCCCGGTAAACAGCATGGAGATTACCAGCCACAATAGAAGAAGATAGACAAGGCAATGAAATAGTGCCCCCCCCCAAGTGTGACAAGGCACTGACTGTGACATCCTAGCCACAGTGGTCTTTATCTGCAGCCATTCCCATGTTGGCGAAGGTGAAGAGCAGAACAGTTGACAGGGATACCATGATGCATCATGCTACATCATGAGAGCAGAATTTCCTTGCGTTTTACTAGCCATTCAGTTCTCAACACCTATTTACAGTTTTTCTAGTAATACAACTTTTCCAACAATATCTCTTTTTCCCCCTCTTTTATGCAAATTTTTAAACTTCTAAAATCTGCCATTTTTCTAGATTAAACTTGGTATTTAAATTGGTGATTATTTGGCTTTGGACAGTGGTAAATAATCAATGGTTAATGGGGGGAAAATTTGATTCCAAAAGGGTTGGGTTTTGGTGTTTCATTTTGTTTTGTTTTGTTCTTTAAAGGTTTTAGCTAGCAAACTAGCTGTGTGAACTGTGTTAATTTTAAAATGCAGCCAGAGGTGGTGGCCTATTTTGGCAAGAGATTAATTCAGGACAATTGTGGCAAGTTTGAAGCCAGCCTGAGCTACAAAGTAATGAGACTGTGTTTCATATAAAACAAAACCCACAGAACTGTGAGTGTAGATGAATGTAGATCTTATGTAAATATAGTCCAGACTGAGCATGGGTTGTTGGTAATCCCAGATACCCTTTCCTGGATGAGTACACCGAGGGGGGGGGTTAATTGACCTGAGGGCTCCCAGCTCTTCAAGTGGATAACTTCCTTAGTGATCTACATAGACAATTAGTCCACTAAAATGTGTTACAATGTATGCAAGGCTACATATTAGAATTCATTTAGACATGGACGGGACCACTCCATTATTAGGGGAAGGTTTTTATTGTGAATAAGAAAAAAACTATCCGGGCTGGCGAGATGGCTCAGCTTGTAAGAGCTTGTAAGAGACTGCTCTTCTGAAGGTCCTGAGTTCAAGTCCCAGCAACCACACAGTGGCTCACAACCACCCATAATGATATCTGATACCCTCTTCTGGTGCATCTGAAGATAGCTACACTGTACTTATTTATAATAATAAATAAATCTTTTAAAAAGAGAGAAAAAAAAGCTATCTAAAGGCATCTGGAAGAATCCGAAGCAGAGAGAAGTAGACTGGAAATGGCCACGTCTGTTGGGGGTGTGTAGGAGAACTGGAGAATGGAGATAGTGAGCTAGCAAGAGAGAGAATAGAGCATAGGTGAGGGGTAGGGCAGGTGGGGGGAGTGAGTTAGGAGAAGGTTGAGTAGCTGTAGGGAGGGAGGGCTGGGAGGCTAGGGTGGACTTGGAACTGTTTAGTAATTACTTGTGAGTAGAGGCTGAAGGAGCCTGAAGGCCATGAGCTTTGGTCTGCTGATGGGCACCACAGGTGGCCATATGTTCCCTTCTGCCAGAGGTAGGGGAAAGGACTCCTTTCAATAGATTGGAATTGGTTTTCCAAGTTCCTGTGTAAGCAGCCAGAAGTTCTTTCTACAAGCCAACGTGAGCTAGCTCATTTCTGGATGTATGGACTTCCTGAGATCTAACAGTCCCATGACGGTGTTTTAACCATGAACCTCTTTAAGTATACTATTTAGTTAAAGGAATCTTTAAATTCATATTTATTCTGGGGAGTCTGGGAGAACAGGTGCCACAGTGCCTGTGTGGGAGTCAGAGGACAGCTTTCCTGCAGGAGTCAGTTCTCTTCTTAGGTTAGGGAACCTGTAGTCACAATCTGTGCTACAAAACAGGTCTAGCTATGTGTCCTATAGAAAGCCAAATTACAAGAAAAGGAGTTTTATTTAGTAGCCACATTGGATTTTATACTTTCATTTAGATAGCTGACGTTTTCCAAAACCTTTACGTCGCCGGTAGTTTGTTAAGCATTGTATCAGCTGCTCTGAATCAGAGGTGGAGATTATCAATTTGCTGTGTTTGTGCTGCACCTGTCCTGTTGGCTGTGCCATCCTCCCTGCTGTCCCTCCTTAGCAGAACTTCCAACTCAGTAGAACAGATTGTCACCCCTCCTGCAGAAACACAAGGCCTTCCGCACCCGCACCTGGCAGCATGAAAAAGCCCTGCTCAGCCTCCCTCCAGAACGTGTGAGGTAGAGCTGTGTGTAGAGCTTTCATCAGAGGCTTCATTAAACCTGGTAGGATGGAGTGTGAGCCTTCTTCTCCCATGGACCCCAGCAATGGCCGCATCAAAGCCACTCATCTATATTAATCAGCGTGCAGAATAGGGCTCATCTGGGCTGTTGGTGCCCAGCTGGTGGCCAAGTAGACTTTACCCCTCTGGGATTTGGCCACAGCCACTGCTCCCTGTGTTCTTCAGAGGTCACTGCCTGAGTGAGGCTGCCAGCCTGAGTGTTCTTGCTGAGCACTGGGAGTGGAATCCACCTGAACAAGACAAGGAGTTAGAACCCAGTCTGTACATGATAAAGAACCTTCCAAATACTGGATGGAAACAATGCTCGCTCTCTAGGAGGATGCTACTCTCACTGTGGTAATGAAAATCTTTCCGTCCTTTGCTAGGGCTCTCGTGTGCCCTGTGCTTGTCTGTGCTGGGAAGAACTAAAGGACGGTGCTACTGCTTGATACCTACGTTTCCTCTGTGTCTTTTCTTCCTTTTTATTTTTTTAAGGTTTTTTCGTTTTATTTTCTGTGTACCACATTGCCTGTGTGGTGCTCTCAGAGGCCAGAAGACGATGTGGATCCCCCTGTGCAGGAATTACAGATGGTTGTGAGTTGTGTGCGTGCTGGGAGCCAAACCCAGGTACTCTGCAAGAGCCACGAGCCCTGGCTGAAAACCCTGACTGAAGACAACCTTCCAAGGGATCAGTGAGATGGCTCAGTGGGTAGAGGTACTTGCTGTACTGACCCCATGACCTAGATTTGATCTGCCCCACATTTGAGGAGAGAGTCAACTCCACAGTTCTTTTCCAGTCTTCACACAAGCTATAGCACATGTGAAGGAAACACGTGTAGCACGTGCCCCCCCCACACACACACACACATCGTTGACACAGACAATACATTCTTAAATTTTCTTTTACTGTGTGTGTTGGTGTTTTGCCTGCATGTAGGTCTATGCACCACATGCATGCCCGGTACTGCAAAGGATAGAGCGGGCGTTAGACCTCTGAAACTGGAGTTAGCTGCCTGGATATGGGTGCTAGGAATCGAACTTGGGTCCTCCGGAAGAGCAGCCTGTGCTTTACCACTGATCCATCTCTCCAGCCTCACACAGCAGCCCTTTCAAATTCCACTAAACTCCTCTGTGTCACCTTATCTATCACTGAGCTTCCCCGGAGCCACAGTAGCTTAGATCCATCTTTTTTCTCTAAAGATTTAGTTCTATTTTCTTTAGCTTTTAATCCAAACTGGCCTGGTACACTGCCTAAACATCCCAGCATTCCTGAATCCAGCCCACCGTCAGCTGCTGACTGACAGGATGTCCGAGTCCCGTTTATTGAGAAAGGCACAGCGTGTCCACACGGAGTGCTTGCTACCACTTACTGATCTTATTTTGCCTGGTCTACAGACTATTGACTGACAATATCCTGTACATCATTTTGTGGATCTAACTCGGCTTGAAGCCTCTCTCGGGGAATAAAAACAGAGTATGCTGGGCCTCTCCCAAGGGGGGAAACTTATTATTTTACCCAATTACAGAAGCAGCATAATGAAAAGGGGTAAGAGTATAATATGGGATCTGTTTAAGTAGCTGTAAATTTAGCCTTTGTAGCTATGAGTGATTCAGAAAGGTGGGACGTTTTTAATAAAGTCTTCTGGTCTCTGTCACTTTTACATTGTCCTTTTCCCTTTTGTTTTTCCTTTCAGGCCTTTTCTTTGTGTGTAAAAGCCAAACAGACTGACCTCATTTTGCTTTTAAAATACCTATTATATCATTGTGGTTTATAACCAGCTTTTTTCCTCTTTAAGACTATCTGGTAGACATCTTTGTACAGCAGTGCGAGACCCTTGTCTTCTGCGGGAGGGAACTGGCTTCTCTCACCACTTTTCTCAGTTTCTATTGTTTTAACTTTTTAATTAATTACCTGTGGTTTTCACACATTGTGTACTCCAATCCCACTCACTCAGCTCCCCATGCCTCTGGATTCAACCTTTGCCCTTGCACCCTCCTCCACAAAAGGAAGCAAAAAATAAGAATAACTCAGTCTAGCAGTCATCATCATCATCTCCCCGTGGAGGATGTAGCATGTTTCAGATAGCCGCGCAGGGCGCCCTTTTCCTCAAACGGCTTTCCTTGGAAATGTTCACTGCAACGAATTATTGATCTGGCTTGAGGCTTCTGGCTTCTGCTACACTTTCATTCCTGGATCCTCAGCAGGACTCCTCTCGCATCTCCTGCTGCTGCCTCTGTCAGAGACATCCTGCAGCTTTGTTTAGTTCTTCATGTGCTCCAGCAGCTCAGAGATGGGGAAGATGTCGGAATGAGACAACTCAAAGCCCTGGATTGGGCCTGCGTGGTAGCTGACTTGTTCAGCTGAGCTCAAGCCCCTGAGGTCTGCTCTCTACCACTGCCCCAGGGAGGGATGGAGCTAGCTCTCCAGCTCTCAAGCCACCAGAGGCCAGCTCTCCACCAGTGGCCAGCTCTACCACTGCCAGGGTGAGAGGCAGGGCTACCTCTCCATGGTGCTGCAGCTAATGAGTGGCAGGGCAGGCTCTGTGCAGTGCTAGGACATCAACATGGCCCCAACCAGGGATGTCTGCATGACCTTTGGTGGTGATATGGGCCACAGACATTGACACAGACCCCTACAGCTTCAGGGCCACAGACGCAGATGTGGCCCTCAGCAGCTGCACGGGCCAGGACACCAAGCTGGTCCTCACCATCCTTATGTTTCCATTCCAGGCCCTCCCCCCTTAATAGTGCACAAATCATTTTGCTTCTCTTTCTCTGCTTCCCACTTGCTCTTCACAGTGGTGCCTGCCCATCCTCCACTGCTACGTGGTGCCGGGCCAGGTGTGCCTCTAGTTGTCTTCCATCCTGGGTGTCTTCCGTGCCTCTAGCTCTCAGTTCCCATTTTCCTATAAAGACAATTTATTATAGTTCTCGGGCATCAGAACTTAGTGTTGTTTGCTTTTGCTTTGCTTTGGGTTGGGTTTGTTTCGTGGTGCCCAGAGTCTTGGGCACACTAAGCAAGCCTTCTGCCTCTAAGCTGCACGCCTACTTGTAGTTATGTTATCTTTAGTTAGATCAACTACCACTTTGCCAATTATCGAGGTAGACCATCAGTCATAATATTTTTCAGTGGAAATGATTTTATCGTCATTCTCCATGCCTTAAAACCAGCCTGGGGAACTGAATGAAAGCCTTCTTCAAGATACAGTGAAAAAGTGGTTTGAATGTAGCTCAGCAGTGGAACATAAATGAGGTCCTAGGTCAATCCCCAGGAGCACCAAAAAGAAAAGAAGAAATCACCACAGAGGGCTAATCCATGGACCCAAACCTAAACCAATAGGCGTAATAACATGGGAGGTGGCAACTGCATCGAGCCCTGCCCCCTCCCCAGAAGGAGGAGACTTTTGGAGCCCCGCCCCAAAGCTGGTTCTCCAATATGAAGTGATCCCCCTTGAAAGTATATATATACTACTTTATATAAACTTAGCAGGTTGTATTTAAATATTTAGGAGTGAGAGAGAGCAAGTGTCTATATGAATATTTACGAGGCCATGAATTTGAAAGAGAGCAAGGAGGTGCATGGGCAGGGCTGGAGAGAAGAAAGAGAAGGGGGATGGTGTAGTATAGCATCAGAAAATAAAAAGTTATGAAAATTCGAGCCCTCAAATATATATGTATAGTGTAGGGGAGAGGAAGTTTTAAAATATATACATAGTAGTAATATGAGATATTTTCATCCAAGTTTATACATAAAAGTTTTCTCAAGGGGGCTGGAGAGATGGCTCAGTGGTTAAGAGTACTGACTGCTCTTCCAGAGGTCCTGTGTTCAATTCCCAGCAACCACATGGTGGCTCACAACCATCTGTAGTGGGATCCGATGCCCTCTTCTGGTGTGTCTGAAAACAGCTACAGTGTACTCATATAAAATAAATAAATAAATAAATAAATAAATAAGTAAATCTTTAAAAGGTTAAAAATATTAATTAAAAAAAAGTTTTCTCAATTATATCTGATATTACAGATTAAATCAGCAATGTCCCCAAGCCTCATGGAGACACTTGGACTTTGGTTGGTGCCATTATTTTGGGACATTCAGGAAGTGTCTAGCCAAAGGACGGAGGTGATTTTGATCCTTAAGGGTCTGTGTCACTGGCTGCTTCCTGACCACCACCATGTAACTGCTACCTTCTGCTCAGTGCTCCCAAGATGTGGCTTTTTTCTTACATTTATGAACTAGATGCTCTGCAGCCATGAGCCCAGACAGCTCGCTCCGTCCTGAAGCTGTTTCTATCAAGCCCTTTGCTTCACAGCAATCCAAAAGTCACTAGTACCTTGCCTGATTATAAAAACTGAGATTTGTGGGGTTTGTTTGTCAGCAGTAGTTTAGGTTTTTGATTGTTTGGGTTTTTTGTTGGTGATGGTGGTGGTTTGGTTTGGTTTTGGTTTTGTGAGGACAGGGTTTCTCTGTGTTATCCTGGCTGTCCTAGAACTCAAACTCACCTTGTAAACCAGGCAGGCCTGGAACTCAGAGATCTGCCTACCCCTGCCTCTGCCCCTGCCTCCTAAGTACTGGGACTAAAGGTGTGTACCACAAGCCTGACTGAGATGTGTATTTCTAGTAGGATTTTGCAGCTACAGAGAACCCTGACAAGCCATCTTGTGAACGTTCCCTTCACCTTACATTTGAAGGAAAACAGAACTCAGAATTGATCAACTCCAAGTCTCCCAGCCTGAAACGGCACGCAGATGGTATCGTTCTTGGATCTGCTTTGTCCTCTTGCATCTGCCTTCCCTTGGGCTGCCAGGGGCTTCCACTTCACTTTTCCTTGGGCCTGAAGAACAAAAACCCTGAATTTTTTCCAAAGTTATTCTTGTCTAGAGCACCTGGAGAGGAAGTTTCAGGGGGGTTGACTTTTAGATTCTAGATTCCCCTCTGGGTGCCATTATCTCCACTAGCTCTTAATATAGTTTTTAAAATTATATATACACACACACAACACAGTCACATTTAAAATTATGTTTAAATCATGCACACACATACACACTGCATATGTGGCAGTCACAGGACAACGTGGGGAAGTCACTGACTTTCTTCCCACCATGTGAGTCTCAGGTCATTCATTGTCAGCTTGGCAGCAAGCACCTTTATACGCTGAGTTGATCTTGCCAGCCCTTCATGACACTGTTGATGATGTAAATTCTTTCCCAAGAATCTCAAGTTGGGACAGGAGACGTGGCTCAGTGGGGAAGGGCACTCGCTGCTCCACAGATATTCTGATTTGGTTCCCAGCACCCAATGAGGCAGCTGTGAGCTCCCTGTAACCGCAGTCCCAGGGGCCTTCTTCTGTCCCCCATGGATACCTGACATACATGGTGCACATGCAAATGAGCAGGTACACACACATACACATAGATGTATTTTTTTAAAAGAGTCTGAGCCAGGCATTCCAGCACTCCAAAGGCAGAGGCAGTCAGGTCTCTGTAAGTCTGAGGCAAGCCTAGCCTATGTTGTACGTTCTAGCCAGTGCTGCCTCAAAAGCCAAAACAAAACAAACAAACAAAAAAATAAAACAAAACACAAAATATGTTAAATACATTTATTGCATTATGAATGACCTCTATATAAGTATTTGCAGTTTTAAAGAATGATGAAATTCTTTGATGTAATTGTTTAAACTAACATTCCAGGCTCTAGAAAGGCATTTCTATATGCAGTGTACAGATTAGCCTGGGACACAGTCAGCTCCTTAAGACTGCCTGTCCCTGTTCTTAGTGCTCTTCCTCCCTCCATTTGTTTCTCCTTTCTGGTTGCCATAGCTGTAGAGGTACCTGTTCAAGTAGAACCACTTGTGAGTACAGGTCTTTTATATATAAACTGAACAAACTAAGAAAAAAGGTCAGAGCAGAATGGTTTTGTTGCTTCTGCCTCGTCAGTGTACTGTCTGGTTTTGTGTCAACTTGACACAAGCTGGAGTTATCACAGAGAAAGGAGCTGGAGCTTCAGTTGGGAGTGCCTCTGTGAGTTCCAGCTGTAAGGCATTTTCTCAATTAGTGACCAAGGGGGAGGGCCCCTTGTGGGTGGGACCATCCCTGGGCTGATAGTCTTGGGTTCTATAAGAAAGCAAGCTGGGCATGGTGGCGCACGCCTTTAATCCCAGCACTTGGGATGCAGAGGCAGGCGGATTTCTGAGTTTGAGGCCAGCCTGGAACATGGAACAGAGTAAGTTCCAGGACAGCCAGGGCGATACAGAGAAACCCTGTCTCGAAAAAACAAAAACAAAAAACAAAAAAAAAACAAAAAAAAAAAGAAAAATAAGAAGAAGAAGAAGAAGAAGAAGAAGAAAGAAAAAAGCAAGTTGAGCAAGCCAGTAAGTAACATCCCTCCATGGCCTCTGCATCAGCTCCTGCTTCCTGACCTGCTTCAGTTCCAGTCCTGACTTCCTTTGGTGATCAACAGCAATGTGGAAAGTGTAAGCCGAATAAACCCTTTCCTCCCCAGCTTGCTTCTTGGTCATGATGATTGTGCAGGAATAGAAACCCTGACTAAGACAGTCTGGTATTTCAGGGGTAAAGGAAACCTTGATTATCCAAGCCAGATCTGTTAAAAGTTCATGCCATCATTTTGACATTGCACTTTCTCTTCGTAGACCCCTCTTCACACGACCAGAACTGGTCTCCGAGCCCCAACTGTTTCAAAACTATAACATCTCTTAGTGAGTGATTGATCTGTATTATGTGTCAGGCCATCAAGGAGCTCTTGGGATGTGCTTGTATAAACTGTAATCCAGTCTGCTGCTGTGTGTTTAGTTACAGACTTTCATAGACCTATTGGCGATATTCAATCCTTCTGGCTTTGGGAATGGGGCTTATCTGATACTTTCAGGATAAAGACATCCATTCATTTTTCTCTCTTCCCCACTTAAATAACTCAGCACATCTGGTAGTACTGTCGGGTCGCTGTGCTTCCAGTCCCTCTGTAGCTTGTGTTACTATAATATTCCTTAAAGTATTTAATTACTTATAGGACAATGTTATTTGAAGAAGGGAGGGGGAAAAAAAACCTATGGGTCATACAAATTAGCTCATGTGCAGAGCTAGAAAAAAATGCCTTCAATCAGCAAAATTTCCATATCAG
Organism: Mus musculus; assembly: GCF_000001635.26. Lineage (NCBI taxonomy): Eukaryota > Metazoa > Chordata > Mammalia > Rodentia > Muridae > Mus > Mus musculus. The sequence continues at coordinate 43,370,745 of NC_000076.6, forward strand.
CAGCAGTATGTATGCAGTGTGAATGTAAATAAAGGTAAATGTTTGTGTGTTAAAATTTAAAAGAGGTCTTTTTTCAAATCGATGTCATTTTCCTCTAAGAAAATGTGTTATTAAATACAAGGTACCAGAGATTAAAGTATCTGCATGTCTCAGTGTGTATCCTTTGGCTTACTTCAGTTACAGCAATGATAAAAGCTGAAACAGAATCCTTTAATTCAATCAGAACTGAGCTAAACTTCAGGAAACCAAGAGTAGAGCTCAGATACAGATTACGTGGCATAGGAAGCTAAATACATTCGAAGGCTCCGTAAGAAGTGGACGACGAGCTTGCTTTGCGGAGCTCCTGTTTGAAATGGCTGCATTGAACATTACCAACGGTCTAGCTATTTTATCCTCTTGAATTAAGATGCTTTATGTAAACAATTACAAAGAGACCATTTGTTTCACATTGTGAAACAAATTCAACACTTGATTTTGCTTGGGTCTTTTCTAATAGTTCTGTCAAAATTTTCAGTGTTGATGGTGTATTTGACCCAGGGGTCCTCTGGGGACTATGTCCATAGTGCATTATTTTTTATTGTTAGTGGTGTGCCAGGCCCCGAGACTTTAGCACAACCGACTGCTTGATGGACGTACACTCAGGCTGTAACACTCAGCACACAGCATGACCTGCCAGAACTCAAGCAAAGGCCCAGTCTATTAAAGCCCATCGTTCTGGGAACGCCTCTATGTGAGCTAACCTTGCTTCTTGGCTTCTGTATTCTGCAGTTCCACTTTGGCTGACTGTTCTTGTTAACTGAAGTATGTCAATCCAGAACATGGTTCTTGTACCTGAAAGCTCACCCTGAGAAAGACCCAGATCCCAAACACCCAGTGTAATTGCCAGCCGACTAATAAAGACTTTCTGTTGCCTTTATCCCATGGCCCATCCATCTTCGCCAATGAATCCCCCACAACAGTTTGGTTTTTCTGAGTCAGGGTCTTTCTGTGTAGCCCTGACTGTTAGGGGATTTGCTGTGTAGACCAGGCCGGCCTGGAACTCACTGAGAGCTGCCTAACTTTGCATGGGGAGTGCTGTGACGTGGGAGTGTGCACTGCCCCATCCCACTCCATGGTGTATTTTAAGTACAATAGAACAGGCACATTTGAAAGGTGAGCTATTGTCTTGCTGTTGTTTGTTCTTTCTGTACTAAGTATAAAAATTAGTGTCGTAAGGACTCCCAGTATGGGAGTCCTGGAAAAGTAGCCACTTAACAGAAATAAGCAAGCAGAAAATTGAGTTAATAGTTCATTCATCCTCTATTCAAATTCTCTGTTCAAATCCTACATTGTGACTAACTGGAGCTGCACCTTGGATTATTCATTCCATTTGTTTCTCTTGTCTCTCTAGGTTGTGGAGCTTTTATCAAGTGCTCTTATGGACTTGGTGCATGGAGTATACCAGGAGAACTCTGCTTCCACCAAGGTATGGAATTGCAAACTTGAAAAGTGTTACCCTTGAGGTTCTGCTGCAGGGCGGGGTCAGGTGGCAAGCATTTCCTTCCTGATTTACGTTTAAACTGCACATGATTTTTCTTTTTTCTTCTTTTCTTTTTTTTTTTTAGATTAGTGTTTTGGCTACAAATTCATGGCCATACGCTCAGTACATATCAGCTTTAGCCAATTAAAGCAACCCCTGCTCCTCCGGCTGGAATCTCAATCTGTTTGGCCGCAGCAGCCGGGCAGACACCAGGGCACTGCTGGCCGGCAGGTAGCACAGTCATGAGGGCTGCTGGCAGGAAGCACTGCTTATGCCGGGTGGCTGCGCCAGCCTCTCCCCAGAGAAAAGAGGCTCTGTGTCAGGCAGCAAGCTTGAGTGTGGCTGTCAGGAAGGGCAGGAGCAGGAGTGAAATGGCTTTTAGTTCCAAGGTCCAGAAATTTACTGCATTATTAGAGTCTCTGTGGTAGAAAGTAGGACAGTTGCACAGTTGGGTTGTTTTGATTAATTTTATAGGTTTAGAATTAGGGCTTTTTGACTCATTTAACAGGTCATCTCAAGAAAGGTTAGCTTTTATTTCCTTAAAACGCAGTTCCTTCATTTCAGCGGGAGATTGGGTGTGAAGCGAATGCTCCATTGCCCACCGCCGCCATTCGCCATGATATCTACTGTTACCAGGGGTTCCTCTCGACGGCTCATTACTGTAACTTCCTTAACTCCTGCATTAGCAAGCTATCACTCACTACAAATTAAAAATATATACGCTTACATGAACATCCTAAGCAGTAGCCCGTCCACTTGAAAAAAGTAGAGGCAAATTTTACTAAGAGTGAATCTAGGGCATGAGCAACTTAGATTTTAAGAAATTAAATCTGAAGTATAACTCAGGAGCTCTGGAAGGTTACAGCAGCGGTTAGTGAAATGTAAAGAATGTTGTACCATGGACATCTGCTATCATCTGACTCAGGGACGGACGCACCGTCCACACAAGGCGTCTCTGACCTCACCTCAGTAGCACATTGGAATGTGGAGACCTCACAAGATGTGGACCACACTGAACTGTGTTTGCAAGACTTCCACAGACAAGAGTGGCTCTCTGTGTGACTGAAGGTTAACACCACTGCTCGGGGGTAGCTTAGGATCTGGCTCTACTCGCCGAAGGTTGCCTTGCACATAATATGAAGATGATGGCCGATAAGCAAGTGACATTTTATTTTATTTTTTTATGAATGAGGCAATTTATTAACCCAGCATCCTTTGTTCTAATGCTTCTTGTTGACAGCTGCCACCTGTCCAGTGATCCTGTCCAGATCTCTGTCCCTGAGGTGATAGCTTGTGGCCCCATCTTAGTCCTTTTCCACCATTTTCAGCCCCTCCAGGGCTTGGAGGTCCCGGCGGGCCACACTCTTAGAGCCTCTGGCTGAAGTGGCTGGGTCTGACACCATATCTCTACCATCCTCCATAGATCTTGGTCATAGAACCAACCCCAGCACCCCCACGGAGGTACAGGTGCCGTGCTGTGAAAGCAGCTGGTGTGTAGGATCAGAGCTCATCATATGGGGCAAGCTTTTATGTTTGGCCAGCTTGACTGTGTCTCCCCATTTGGGGACTTTCAGCTTCCGGAACTTTTTGAGGAAGGCTGCCAGAGCTTTGACGAACTCCTGCTGGTTAACGTCTTTTACAGTAACTCCAGGCATCGTGCGCCTCCGCCCTGCCAGCCAGGGGAAAGGGCTCGAGTAACATTTTGAATGATTTACCGGCTTCTTCATTTGTTGTTCACAAAAGTCCCGAGAGAGGGTGGGTGCTGTTCTCGTTATGAGATGTGAAAATGGGGGCTTAGAATTCAAGGTTACACAACTTACCTGGGATTCGAACTTAAAACCCTATGCTCTTAGCCTCTTTCTTCTTCTACTCCCACTCTACCCTAACTAACCATGGTTTGATCAGCTTCCATTGGCCATGCCTATGGTCTCACCAAGATGCTGCCACAGCGATCTGTGGATGCAGCTGGGACATTGTTCTCACCTGGGATGTCTCCGAGGCATCCATCTCAGTCCCATAGAAAGTGTGCATTAATTACTAGTATCTGTTAGTTTTGTTTTTGAGGGTGTTTATTTGTTGAGACAAGATGTCACAATAAGTTTGGCTGGACTCACACAGGCTGCCATGTGTTCAAGGCTAACCTGAGCTACAGAATAACATCTAGGCCTGAGATACTGAGACTGTCTGAAAAAACAGAAGCAAGCAAGCAAGCACACACATCATGTAATCCTCCTGCCTCGGCCAGTCATAGCCTTCCACTTCCCACCCTGAGGTCATAGGTACACATCACACACACTTAAGACCTTGAAGTGAGCATGTTCTTGTAGGGTTGCTCTCTTAATTTACCCACTCTTACTATCCGTGCACCGTAATTAGCCCACTTCACTCATCATCGTATGACAATGTTAAGTTCCCTGTGTCAGGAAGCCTAACAGCAACAATAACGACTTGTTATGCAGTTTTGACAGCTTTGTTGCTCATGTTACCTGAGATGAGTAGGCGCGTCCTTGAGAGATGGTCTCATCTTAGGGAAGAAAGGCTTACAATTAATTTAGCGCTGATAATAGCATCCAACTTAAATGTCTAAATCTTATTCATTAATATGTTTGAGGGTTAGATTTGAACTCAGGGTTTGTTTGTTTGTTTGTTTGTTTGTTTAATTAGATTCCAAGCCCCATGTGGTTTTTAAAATGCATAATCTGTTTGGAAAAAGAACAGAAGAAGCAACAAAGGCTTTGAAGGGTTACTGATGTAACGGAAGAGTCACTGAGCAAGCACCATTTGCTGATTTTACCATTAGCTAATACATTTCCCTTAAAAAATATATAGTACTGCTTTGTTCTTCTGCCCTCCACCTCTCCAGACAGAGCCCTTTAAAGCACCTGAGTCTTTTCAAATCAGTTAAGATCCAGAATATAGCTAAACCCTTTGAAGATCAGTTATTTTTCAATAATGAAAACAAAAAGGTGTAGTTGGCCACAGCAGCCATTGATACAGCCTTCATTTCCACCTCAGGTTCAATTTAACCACATTTTCCTTCTTACCCGGAACCCTCACTCTCCCCTTCCTGAATGTGCCTGTCATTTCAGTGGAAGAAACTGCTTCAGAGGCAAAGAGAAAGAAAGATCAACCAACACACACACACACACACACACTCACACACACACACACACACACACACACACTCACTCACCCCAGGCTGGCAGGCTCTGGCATGACTAAGAAGTTGTCCCAAGCAGAGGTCATATGGAAAGCGAAGCCCGTGCTGTGGGTGTGTTGATCAGCCTCCACAGGCAGCCTCCTGCAATGCGAAGGAATCCCTTGGAGAGTCATGTTAAGCTGTAGAGCATCCATCCCATCTCTCAGGGGCAAGAGAATACAATAGTGCTCTGTTTTCTTTGTGCCAAGTTAATGCAGTAATGGAGATCAGGTAGTGGCAACTTAGCTTTCTGTGGTGTGGTATCTATGGGGCAGGTAGGTGCATTAAAGCAAGAGAGAATTGGAACTGGGCTTTGTAAATCACTTTCCCCAGAAGTTAGTACCTAATTTCCCTACAACAATGAAACGTACAACTTCAATTACTAGTATTTAGCAGATTGCAGGTAAGTTATGATCAGGGAAATATGCAAAGTAATTCAGAACTGTCCTTTGTTCCCTCCACTCATGGAAAAGATATTTGTGTGTTTGCATTTGCTATCTTGTGAACCATCTCTTCCTTACAATAATGGTTAGCCCTTGGACTTTTTAAAAAATGTACCACATTTGGGAGGCAGAAGCACGCGGATTTCTGAGTTTGAAGACAGCCTGGTCTACAAAGTAAGTTCCAGGACAGCCAGGGCTATACAGAGAAACTCTGTCTCAGGGGGAAAAAATGTACCTAAGGAAAAAAATTTTTTTTACCTATTTTGCCTAATTAAAGAACCCTTTACGGGCATGGTGGCACATGCTTTTAATCCCAGCACTTGGGAGGCAGAGGCAGGCAGATTTCTGAGTTCAAGGCCAACCTGGTCTACAGAGTGAGTTCCAGGACATCCAGGGCTACACAGAGAAACCCTGTGGGGGGGGGGGGGGACGGGGACGGGGGGGACTTTAATCCCAGCATTTGGAAGGCAGAGGCCAGCCTGATCTACAGAGCTCCAGGCCAACCAGGGCTGCATAGTAAGACCCTGTCTCAAAAAAATTGCTTCTTTAAAAGATAGCTCTCTCTTGTGAGACTATGCCAGGGCCTAGCAAATACAGAAGTGGATGATCACAGTCAGCTATTGGATGGGTCACACGGCCCCCAATGCAGGAGCTAGAGATATTACCCAAGGAGCTAAAGGGAACTGCAACCCTATAGGTGGAACAACAATATGAACTAACCAGTACCCCAGAACTCTTGTCTCTAGCTGCATATGCATCAAAAGATGGCCTAGTCGGCCATCACTGCAAAGAGAGGCCCATTGGACTTGCCAACTTTAGATGCCCCAGTACAGGGGAACGCCAGGGCCAAAAAGGGGGAGTGGGTGGGTAGGGGATTGGGGGGGTGGGTATGGGGGACTTTTGGGATAGCATTGAAAATGTAAACGAGGAAAATACCTAATTAAAAAAATATATTAAAAAAAAAAAGATGGGGCTGAAGAGATGGCCCAGTGGTTAAAAGTGCTTGCAGCTCTTTCAGTTCCCATCTCACGACTGACTCATTTCAAGGAATCGGAGGCCCTCTGGCTTCCTGGGGCACCTGCATGCATGGCTCTTGTAGACACGTATCAATACACACAAATAACCAATTAATCTGAAAAGAAATGGGAGGAAAAGTTAAAAAAAAATGAACCAATTAAGTAGCGAACCGGTTTTTGAAGTGGTCACTCGCCATCTGTTTGCATGGCCAGCCAGCCCCGACTGCTTTATTACACATAGTCTCCAGTTCTCACACCACTTCCTTTTTATAGAAAGAAATAAAAGTTCTTCTTCAAAGTTCCCAACTATTCACAGATTTAAAAGCAAGCTGCTGTCCGCAATAATTCACATGCAGTCGGTGGAATTCTGTAAGCCTTACCTTGTGTAGTAGTGATGCAAAGGGGAATCGTGCCACTCCTACACCTAAGTAAACTACTACAAAGGCTAACTCAAATGGTCTTCATCCTTTTCATGATAGGGTTCTGTGGTTTTAAGGTGAATGCCAAGACTAGAACCTTTGTTCATAGATTACAGATTGCATACTGCCAGAATACATTTCTGTATTACATTTCCAGAAGCTCACACACCAAAAACATGACTCTTTTATATACACATGTGCTTTTTATATATAACAGTGTAAAAATAATAATTAGAGGAGAGGTCGTGAGTTTGAGAGGGACTGGGAGAGTTGCGTGGAGGACATGGGAGGGGTGGAAATGATGTAAATATAGGACTTATGTATGCAATTCTCAAAACTTTTTAATTAACTAGTTAATATTAGGATACACTCTTCTGTCTTTAGCAAAACCTGCTTGTGAAGTTGGGCTCAGGATCCATTGGGATCCTGGAGTTTAGGAGCTCTGCCTCCACTCTGAGATAAACCAGTTCACAGTGCCTTTACTGCTCCTGCAGCAGGTTTATGCTGAACACCTGATTCTCTGGGAATCTGGAAGTTTCTTGCATTCTAGGCAGAGAGCCCATAGGAGCAGCCCTGAGAACAACCTGAGCCTGAGTCTCCAGGGACACTGACCACACTTCATGCGCAGCTCACACTTATTGTTAGAGTGCTAAGCATGCCTTGTGGCTCTGCTGGGAGGTTCTATTGAAATGCTTCTGGACTCCAGCCACAGAGACCCCTTCCCTTGACTGCTTTTTCTCTGTGTCCTTTCACTCGTGTGTGTGTGTGTGTGTGTGTGTGTGTGTGTGTGTAAAATTTTTTTGAGACAAGGTCTCATTGTTTAGCCTGGCTGTCCTGAAACTTGATATGTAAATCACACTGGCCTTGAACTCACAGAGATCTGCATGTCTCTGCTTCCCCTGAGCTATGATTAAAGGCATGTGCTACCACACATGGCCATTAAACTGTGATTTGACCCTATACTCTGCACACTGATTCTTCCTAATATCATTAGACCTGAGGAACGAGAGAGAGAGAGAGAGGGAGAGAGAGCGAGCTTAGTGGTTCAGAACACTGACTGCCCCTCAGATGACTCTGGTTTGAGTCCTGGTATGTACGTGGGGGTTCATGACCATCTATGATGCCTGTCACAGAGAATAGATCGCCCTCTTCTGGTCTTCCCTGGCATTGCAGTGAAGTGGTGTATGTGGTGCACAGACAAAACCCCTGTATAAAAGTAAACATTCTTTAAAAAAAATTTAAAGGGGCTGGAGAGAAGGCTCAGGGGTTAAGAGCACTGACTGCTCTTCCAAAAGTCCCGAGTTCAAATCCCAGCAACCACATGGTGACTCACAACCATCTGTAATGAGATCTGACACCCTCTTCTGGTGTGTCTGAAGACACTACAGTGTACTTACATATAATAAATAAATAAATCTTTTAACAAAAAAAAAAAGTTTAAAATTGGGCTAGTGGGTTGGGGTTTTCTAAGATTATATCTGTTTGTTCTAACCTAACTTAGGGAGCTAAGCACATCCACAGTCCTTTGTAAAGTCAGGCCTCTGACTCAGGTTGGTCCTGAGAAGAGGAACAGGCACAGCTCCCCTGTCTTCATGCAGGCCCTGCTCGTGGTTGCTTGGCCCCAAACCAAAAGTAAGAGAGCTTAATCTAGCGCTCCGGAGAAAGACCTAGTTAATTAACAGTCACTGAAGTTGCAAAGGTCTAGTTGCGTTTCTAAGCACAGTTAATGCTTGACATATTAGCCATGTGTTTTATAGGACAAGATAAGTCTTATTCTCTTATTTGTCTTATGTTTGTACTTCTCTTCCTTTGGCTCTTAGCTTTCAAGTCAAGTACAAAAATAAGACAATTGAGTCTTAGAAATCATAGGCGTGCGCTCCCTCGCATGCTTGCTCTACGCGCCTGCAGAGCTGTGGGCCCTGTCTAAGGCGTGAGAGTAAGATGACTGTGTTTATGGAGGAAATGACAGGCGAGAAATGTAAACCAGGCATCTAGTGGGGAAATCAGAAAAGCCTCCAGGGAGGACCTGCTGTTTGCGATAGACCTTAAAGGGTGGAAGGAAGTGCACAGAACGGAAGACTGTCTGCAGAAGGAGCCGCTCCATGAAAGGAAGCATAGGCTAGGTGCTGGGCTCACACCACTCCAGAGGCAGGGGCCAGCCAGGGCTACACAGAGTGACCCTGCCCTTAAAACAAACAAATACAAATCCAAAAAGACCCTGCAGGGATGGTTCATGGGAAGGGTAGAAGATCTGTAGTGCCGGGATGTAGAACTGAAGTCATGTGTACAAACTGAAGGTGGGTAATCAGGGGATTCCTACAGAGTCGAGTCAAAAGGGGTCCTGAGGGTGGTCCATGGAAGGGAGTCGCTCGCTGGGTTTGCTCCGAGTGCATACGCTTGCCCTCATTGGCATTTGTAGCCCTGCCAGGAGCACCTTTCAGAAACCACATCTCCATACCCGGTTGGGAATATTTTAATAGCTATCCTGCTTAATTATTTTTATCTTAATCAAAAGTGTTACCATCTGGTGGAGTTTTGTTGTTGTTGTTGTTATTGTTGCTTTCTTTTTTTTTTTTTTATCATCCTTACCAACTTTAAGTCTCTTCCTACAAGAATATAAGTACCGCTGTGTTTCTAGTCCAAATCAGTACCTGGCATGCCAGTAGTAGCCCCAGCCACCTGTTGCTAAGTTAATAATTTAGAAAGCCCCAGAGTGATGGTAATGGAAGATTTTTGTCATCTTTTTGGGAAGGACTGTTAATATACAATAAATTGGAAATATTTAACGTATACTATGTGATGTCCAGACATATACAAGGACCAGAGAAATTATCACAGTGAAATTGATAAGCATCTATCGCCCCAATGATTTCTTCTTTCGTACTCCTCCCTCCTGTACCTTCTGCTGTGAGCCTTAGGCAATCCGTCATCACTATCAATTAGTTTGCATTTTTGTAAAACTTTATATAAATGGATCTAGAAATATCAACCCTTTGACTGGGGTCTTTGAACAGTTACTTTCAAATTTATCCATACTACAAATCTGAGTAGTTCATTTCTGCTCAATGGTATTCAGTTGCAAGCATCTAACACAGTCTGTGATCCACCTATTGGGGAAAATTTGAGATGTTTTCAGTGCTAAAGTATTCCAGATGAAGCTATTGAGAGCATTCATGTGTAAAGTCTATATAAAAATGGACTTTCATTTCTCCTGGGTTTACCTAGGAATAACCAGGTTGCTATCTGTGTGACATACAATGGGTCTGTCGTGCTCTGTGCTGGCTAGTTTCCATCAGCTTGACCAGGCTAGAGTCACTGTGGAAGAGAAAACTCCAGTTAAGAAAACATTTCCACCAGATGGGCCTGTACAGGTGAACTTTCTTGATTGATGATTGATAGGGGAGGACCCTGCTTACTATAGGCGGTGCCTCCACTGGGCTGGTGGCCCTGGCTGCTGTAGGAAAGCAGGCTGAGCAAGCAATGGGGAGCAAGTCAGTAAGCAGCATTTCTCCATGGCCTCTGCATCAACTCCTACCTCCAGGTTCCTCTCCTGACTTCTCTCAGTAATGGACTGTTGCCTGAAGATGTAAATGAAAGTTCCTTTGCCCTGCAAGTTGCTTTGGTCATGGTGTTTTAGCACAGCAATGGAAGCCCTAAGACAAGCTTTCGCCTCCACTTTACATTCTGTCAGCTGGGTATGAGAATTCTGGTTGTCCCACGCCTTATTAAAACTTAATTTGATCAAGTATTTAGAGTTTTAGCCACTCTAAAATATAATATTGGCCTATTTTGCAGTTTTAGCTCATTGTGGTTTTTGCTGATAATTCCCTAGTAAATAACAGTGCAGAGCATCCTGCATCTTTTCATGTTTATTTGCTATTTAATATCCTTTAGCAATGTTATAGTATCCTTTATAATATCTTTTTTTTTTCCTTTTTTCTCCACTTCCCTATCTCCTCTTCCCAATCTCTCTGGCCCATAGGTTTTTTTGTTTGTTTGTTTTTTGGTTTCTCATTAAGGATGGTTGTCAGCCACCATGTGGTTGCTGGGATTTGAACTCATGACCTCTGGAAGAACAGTCAGTGCTCTTAACTGCTGAGCCATCTCTCCAGCCCCTTTTATAATATCTTTATAAACATTTTACCCATTTTAATTGGGCTATTCGGTATTGGAGGGGTTCTTGTTATTTGATGTTATTGTTTTATCTTGCATCCTACAGTCTTACCAATTTGTTTGTCATAACAACTTTTGATTTTATAGGTTCTATGGAACCCTATGTAGGTAGTCATTTGGCATTTGTGAATAAAGCAAAATTTCCTTCTTTTCAAAGTCAATGCTTTTTTGGTTCTTTTTCTTGTTTGTTGTACTAGGTAAATGTTGAGGTTTGGTCTGTTGCTATGTGTTGTAATGCTGACCACTGGCCACCAAGGCCTGGTTGCCCCCAGGGATGAGAGAATCCTCTAGTACCTTGCTCCTTAATTTAAAACTATTGATTGCATAAAGATACCAACAGCCTATAGCTGGGCAGAAAAGACAAGAGCTATAGGTGGGGTTTTTGGTTCCAGGCTTGGGGTATGAGGTAGGACCACAAGGAGGGAGAAAGAGAAGATGGAGAAGGAGAAGCCACCATAAGGTAAGTGAATTATGAAAACATGGCCATGAGGGCTGGCCAATTGGAGTAAGACCTGCCCGGGTGGAACATGGCTAGTCGTATCTTGGGGTTATTAACAGGGAAGTGGATATAATAGCACAGAGGTTAGATTCATCAGCTTTAGTGCTGATGGAGGTTTAAAAATATACAAGTTATGTGTCTTTTATCTGGGAACTGAAAAGTCAAAGATGGGGTGAAAACCCCCGATTGAGATTAAATAGTTAATAATACAACAGGTAATAGTGATAGAAAAATACACCCTAGATCACTGTCATTACTAAATGTATTTCAAGGTAATCCAAGACTACAAGGTATTTTTTTTAAACATTTTATTTTTTATTTAGAATGTGTGTATAGGTGTATACATGTCACAGTGGCGATCATGTTAAGGTCAGAAGCTAACATTAGGCATTCAGTTCTCTCCTTCTGCCATGTCAGTTCCGGGCATTGAACTAAGGTCATCAGACTTGGCAGCAAGTGGCCTTTCTGCTGAACCACCTTGCAGACCCAACCTGGCTCAGTTTTCAAAATTGTTCTTTAGGTAGCCAGTTGAAAAATGTAGAAATAGTCTTGCTTACTGGTTGCAACAAAAGCAATTGATCTTTATCTTGTCTTTAGCTCTAACAAACATGTCCAAGAAAATCATTATATTGCCTCTACAGGAGCTGGGTCAAAGGGAAGATTTTGTATCAGGGCAGTCTGTCGTATCTTGACAAGAACCTGGAGGCAGGAGCTGATGGCTATGGAAGATACTGCTTTCTGGCTTATTCCTCCTGGCTTGCTCATCCTGCTTTCCTATATAACCCAGGACCAGCCTCCCAGGGATGGTGGCACCACCCACAGTGATCTGGGCCCTCCCACATCAATCTTGCTTACTCATGTCACATGACTTTGAGCATGTGTTGTGTGGAAGGCACTAGCTGTATAAGGACTTGATAACAAATGTTTTTACGTATTTTTAAAGGAAAATGTATAGTTTAGGAACTTTACGTGTGAAGCAGTGAACATTAAGATACTCTAGGGTGTCTGTCATTGGTCCATTACTCACAACTTGTCCCTTGAATTATACCCAAGACATGCACTAATGAGCTAATAAAATGTGTCATCTCGTGTTTATTGTTTGCTGGGCATCTGTTCAGGTTCATATCACAAGTCCAAGACTCTGAAGCGTCTCACAGTGGTGATGACAGTAATACCTATAATTTTACTAGCATCCTTTTTTTTCCAAGTAGAAACAGTTTTAAATCAATTGTTAAATATTGAATGTATTCCAATTTGAAGACAAATGAGAGTAATTTTAAATGGCTTGTTCTGGTTAAAAAGTACACTCACAAATTACACAGTTTAAAAAAGTAAAACAAATCACTAGGTGTCCAGCAGCACATTTAGAAAGCAGAGTACTGGCTGGGAGATAGCTCAGTGTAAAGTGCTTGCTGCACATTCGTGAGGGCCTCAGTACTCCCAGCAACCACATAAAAAGCCAGGCATCGCAGCATGGTGAGCAGAAAGCCAAGGGCGGCACTGAGCACCTTTAACCCCAGCACTCAAGAGGCAGAGGCAGGCAGATCTCTGGGTTTGAGGCCAGCCTGGTCTACATAGTGAGTTTCAAGCCGGCCAGGCCTACACAGTAAATACCATGAGTAAATAAATAATTGTTTTAAAGATTTATTTGTATTTTTAAGTGTGTGTGTGTGTGTGTGTGTGTGTGTGTGTGTGTGTGTGTGTGTATGTGTGTGTATGTGTGTGTGTGTGTCTTTCCCTTCTTCTAGCTGTATAAAGATCTGTGCAGTGGAGTACTGATCCTCATAGAGCCTAGAAGTGTTAAATCCCCTACACCTGGAGTTACAGGTGGTACGTACCACCCGACGTGGATGCTAGGAATAAACTCAGATCCTCTGGCAAAGCAGAGGTAGTGATCTCTCTCCAGCACCCCCAAAAATAGTTTTTATAAATAATAAGGTATAAAGACATGAAGATTCACCCAGTTCTAAATGCACACACATGTTCAGTGTACATTACGTATGTATGTATGTATGTATGTATGTATGTATGTCACATGAGAGATTTATTGGGGCAGGGGTATACAAGAGGCTGCCTCTGAGCAGGGATGGAAAAGAGCAGGCCGTGAAGGTGAGAGCTTTATAAGGGGTATGGAACTTGCGCATTGGGAAGATGCGCAGCCTGTGGTGACAGTGGAAATGTGGTGCATTGGTGGCTAGTGATGGTTGGGCTGCTGCTGCTGAACCACCTAATTTTGAGGTGGAATGGAATAGAAAACCAGAATGTAGGTTATTTAAAAACAAAAACAAAAAACAAGAAAACTTTTAAGGCAATATGTTAACATTCTGGTTTTTAAGATCACGTGAAAGATGTGGGAAGAAGTGTATAGATGATGCTTATTAGTCTCTAGTCAATTGGCTTTACTACAAAGACAGGAAGATCACTGCGGATTTCATGACAACCAGCTGGGACTGCCATGCTCAGCCAACCTTTATTTTATCACGGTCTGAAGGCTGCACATCTAAACTTCCAGGCAGTTTAATCTCCTGTGAGAGCTCTGACATCCCCTGCCTGGCTGTGTCCTCCATAGCAAAGAAAGACAGTAGTAGAGAGTTCTTTGGTATCTAATAATGATTGAGGACACTAATCTCATTAGGTCAGGGCCACCTGCTTATTACCTTATGTAACCTTGATTACTTTCTTGTTGCAGAGATACCCATGCTCAGAATTTCAGCTTCCGTGTTTACATTTGAGAGGACACAGGCATTCATCTGAGGCAACAGTCAAAAAGAGTGCCTTATCTATGCCCTCACTCCTGTCGTCAGTGGCTCTTAGGCGACACTTGCCTCTGCCCCATGCCTGCTCATCCTGTTAAGCTAAACTGTTTACATAGGTCAAGGTGCAAGGTGATCGGTGACATGGCAGCTAAAGTTGCAATGATGTCTCACTTTTTACCTGTTAACAATGAAAATAATAATTCTGGTCCATGGCAAGGCAGTCAGTCTCAAACGTGTCTAGTCAGTGCATGGCTCAGAAACTTCTTTCTGGACAGCACTTTGGCAGATGTTTTAAGAGACTAAAATGTTTAGCCTGTTGAACTGACGAATCTAATCATGGGCTCCATCTGTGGTCACCAGCCTCCAGGACCATCAGTGAGCCCCACCCCCTAGCGGTTCCTGGGCTCGCCTTTCCAAGATGGGATATAAAGGCCTAGGGAGCTCTCTGTGGCCTTGTACTTACTCATGAGCCACTCCCATTGGAAAACCGGTCGTCATATCATGTGAGTAGCCCCACATCAGGGCCCGTGTGGCAAGCGACTAAAGCCTGCTGCCAGGAATTCCTGGGCTCAAGAGAGTGTATTATCTTTCAGTACTGTTATCAACTCAACGAGGAAAGATTGACTCTTTTTGAGGCAAGGTCTCTCATCAAACCCACACCATGCTGCTTCAGCTAGACTGGCTGAACAGTGAGCTTCCAGGACCTTCCTGTCTCTGCCCTTCTTTCCCTCCCTGCAGCCAGAGCTGCAGATGCACGCTGGCTTTTACACAGATGCTAGGCATTGCTACTAGGTCCTCACGCTTGCACAGCAAGCTCTTTACACATGAGCCATCTCCCCAGCCCCGAGAAACACTTCTGAAATGTTTTAATAATAAGCATTTTCACATCTCCCTAGCTCCTTTTTTTTTATGATTTATATGGATGTGAAACTTCCAGATGCCTACTTTACTAGGTCCTGTGTAGCTGGAATATAATTCAAAACAAACTGTCTTGTCCGATGAGATGAGGCTGTTAATACACTATCCTGTTCCCCTTTTCGCATTACCTCAGAATTCCTGAAGACATACTCATTACAAGATCTCTTCAAGGGGTATTACTACTAGGCTTAATATATAGGGTTAAATGCAGACACAGATAGATAGATAGATAGATAGATAGATAGATAGATAGATAGAATGCCATGCATCATTCACTCTTACACACAACTTTCTTTTTATCCTAGAATATATTAAGGGAGCTGGAGAGATGGCTCAGTGGATAAGAACACTTGATACTCTTCTAAATACCCTAGTTCAATTCCTAGAACCCACATAGTGGCTCAGAACTATTGTAACTCCAGTTCCAGGGGATCTAATACCTTCTTCTAGCCTCAGTAGGGATTAGGTATGTATGTAGTACACAGACATGCATGCAAGCAAAACATTCATACACATAAAAATTTCAAATTAAATATATGAAGCATAGCATATATTTCTATATACTAAGCATATCCAGTAGAATCCAATTGCCATATATCTGAGGATGATTTCTGCCACTTAATTTTGCCAGGTCTTGCTCAATATACATTCTTGGAACATCCTTACCTGTTAAATAAGAATTATGATGCCTAAAACTTGGGGTGGGAAGTGACGGGTTATGTGATGCAGAAATGTTATCATCATGTCATTAGCCAGCAGGACAAATCGGGCCCCTCTGTGTCCTTGCTTCCTCCTCCCCGAACTGCAGAGTGTTGGGAAGTTTTCCTATATTTGTCTCACTTTTATCTTTAAGATTTTATTTGTATTTTTAACTTTCTGTATGTGGCACAGTACACACAAGTATAGTGCCCACAGATTCCAGAAGACATCAGATCCCTGGAGCTGGAGTGACAAGCAGTTAGGGGTTCTTGACCTGGGTCTTCAAGGAGTCCTTGAAAGAGCAGTGTGTGCTCTTACTGGCCATCCCTCCGGCCCCTTATTCTCATAATCGTGGCTCTTATTTAGCTTCAGAAAATAACTAAGGAGAGCTAGGCATGGCAGCCACACCTGCAACCGTAGCACTCAGAGGCTCAGGGCCAGCCTCTGCTATGTCGGGAATTTTATGAGACCTTGTCAGAAAGAAAGAAAGAAAGAAAGAAAGAAAGAAAGAAAGAAAGAAAGAAAGAAAGAAAGAAAGAAAGAAAGAAAGAAAGAAAGGGAAAGAAAGAAACCATAGGAAGTAATTTGTGCATTAAAATGTGTGTTAAGTGAATGTAGTCATTTATCCAACCCATATTTAGGTCTCATTTATAAAAACAGTGACCCAGAATATGCATCTAACGTGAGTAGCCTGAAGCCGAAGCGCCTGTGTACAGAGTGGGTTGAGAGAGGATACTTGGTGATCTACGTACTCATTTCTAGCGCGTGCTCCAAGCTGAACACATCTCCAGCTACTGTATACTTTAAAAACACTGTTTTGGGCTGGAGAGATGGCTCAGTGGTTAAGAGCACCGACTGCTCTTCTGAAGGTCCTGAGTTCAAATCCCAGCAACCACATGGTGGCTCACAACCATCCGTAATGAGATCTGATGCCCTTTTCTAGTGTGTCTGAAGACAACTACAGTGTACTTAGATTATAATAATAATAAATGTTTTAAAAACAAAAAACAAACAAACAAAAAACACTGTTTCAACCCCACAGATGGTCAGTTTTCAAGTCTCCAAAACTCTTCTGATCATGAGAAAGGAAATGGTTTGGCCCAACAGATTCAGCAACTCCATGGCCCAATTAGTTTGTGCATGTTTAGTGACCATGGACCTAAACTTGAAGTTCTCACAGCCACAGTGACAAATGCACTTTGGTCTCCCATGAATAGAAAAAAAAAAAAAAATGTTTCGCCACATGAGCAAAGCAACTGAAGAGTGTGTGTCTCCCAGACAAAAAGCAGGCTCTTCATTACACATCCGTGCCCACCGCCTGTCCGCCCAGATGTCCAGTCCCATTGAACACATCAGCAGTGCTGCTATCTCAGGCAACAGTAGCACACCCTCCATACTTCCAACCAGCTTTACCTAAGCAAAATTAATCATGAGCTAGAGAGCCAGAGGACGGCAGTCTGAATTGAGAGAAAATTGAGAGACCTCCTCTGTTTGCCTGTTGTTAACATGCATAATGGCATGATGCCCTTTCCTAAAATAAAGAAATCCCATCAAAAGTAAATATTCACTGAATATCATCTTTTATACGTAATGAATCTCTGGTAAGAACTTGATGTAGAACCAGGAATGGTGGTACACCCCTTTAATCTTGGCATTTGGGAGGTAGGGATAGGCAGTCCTCTATGAATTCTAGGCCAGCTCAAACAAACAAATCCACAAATATACAGGCAAACATCAATATATGGCTGGGCTGATCCAGGCCTATAATCCTAGTACTTGAGATGCTAAAGAAGAGAATAACAATTACAAGGCCACCCTAGACTACATGATGAGACCTTGCCTTAAAAAATACACACAAAGCTGAGGCTACAACTCAATGGTGGTGTGTGTGCCTGGCATGCTGGAGGTCCTTGGTTCAGTCCACAGCACAACAGAGGAAAAAAGAAAACTTTCTGTAACTGAGTATGGTGGCATATGTCCATATCCCAGCACTTGGGGTAGGCATAAGAAGATCAAGAGTTTAAGGTCATCCTGGAATGTAAGAAGTTGAAGGTCCTGAGTTCAAATTCCAGCAACCACATGGTAGCTCACAACCACCCATAATGAAATCTGACGCCCTCTTCTAGTATGTCTGAAGACAGCTACAGTGTATTTATTGATTTATTTATTATTTTTATTAGATTATTTTCTTTATTTACATTTCAAATGTTATCCCCTTTCCTAGTTTCCCATCCGAAAATCCCCTATCCCCTCCCTACCCCTGCTCCCCAACCCACCCACTCCTGCTTCCTGGCCCTGGCATTCCCCTATACTAGGGCATAGAACCTTCACAGGACCAAGGGCCTCTCCTCCCATTGGTGACCAACTAGGCAATCCTCTGCTACATATGCAGCTGGAGCGATGAATCCCACCATGTGTTTTCTTTGATTGGTGGTTTAGTCCCAGGGAGAGTTGGAGGTACTAGTTAATTCATATTGTTGTTCCTCCTAAGGGGCTGCAAACCCCTCAGCTCCATGTGTACTTTCCCTAGCTCTTTCATTGGAGACCCTGTGCTCTGTCCAGTGGATGGCTGTGAGCATCCACATCTGTATTTGTCAGGCACTGGCAGAGCCTCTCAGGAGACAACTTTATCAGGCTCCTGTCAGCAAGCTCTTGTTGGCATCAGCAATAGTTTCTGGGTTTGGTGGTTGTTTATGGGATGGATCCCCACATGGGGCAGTCTCTGGATGGTCATTCTTTCAGTCTCTGCTCCGAACATTGTCTCTGTAACTCCTTTTATGGCTATTTTGTTCCCCCTTCTAAGAAGGATAGAAGTAACCACACTTTGGTCTTCCTTCTTCTTGAGTTTCATGTGTTTTGCAAATTGTATCTTGGGTATTCTGAGCTTCTGGGCACTGATATGCACTCCACTTATCAGTGAGTGCATATCATGTGTGTTCTTTTCAAGTCTAAGTGGATCAAGGAACTCCACATAAAACCAGAGACACTGAAACTTATAGAGGAGAAAGTGGGGAAGAGCCTCGAAGATGTGGGCACAGGGGAAAAATTCCTAAACAGAACAGCAATGGCTTGTGCTGTAAGATCAAGAATCAACAAATGGGACTTCATAAAATTGCAAAGCTTCTGTAAGGCAAAGGGCACTGTCAATAGGACAAAAAGGCCACCAACAAACTGGGAAAGGATCTTTACCAATCCTAAATCAGATAGGGGACTAATATCCAATATATACAAAGAACTCAAGAAGTTAGACTCTAGAAAACCAAATAACCCTATTTTAAAAATGGGCTATTTTAACCACCCATAATGAGATCTGACGCCCTCTTCTAGTATGTTTGAAGACAGCTACAGTGTACTTATTTATTTATTTATTTATTTATTTATTATTTTTATTAGATTATTTTCTCTATTTACATTTCAAATGTTATCCCATTATTTATTTATTATTTGTTATTAGTTTTTATTTATTATTTAGTTAAAGAGCTAAACAAAGAATT
Source organism: Mus musculus (assembly GCF_000001635.26). NCBI lineage: Eukaryota > Metazoa > Chordata > Mammalia > Rodentia > Muridae > Mus > Mus musculus. The sequence goes on from NC_000076.6 coordinate 43,389,880, forward strand.
CTCAACTAAGGAATACCAAATGGCTGAGAAGTACCTAAAAAAATGTTCAACATCCTCAATCATCAGGGAAATGCAAATCAAAACAACCCTGAGATTCCACCTCACACCAGTCAGAATGGCTAAAATCGAAAACTCAGGTGACAGCAGATGCTGGGGAGGATGTGGAGAAAGAGGAACACTCCTCCATTGCTGGTGGGATTGAAAGCTGGTACAAACACTCTGGAAATCAGTTTGGCAGTTCCTCAGAAAATTGAACATAGTTCTACCGGAAGATCCAGCAATACCACCCCTGGGCATATACCCAGAAGAGGAACAACTTGTAAGAAGGACACATGCTCCACTATGTTCACAGCAGCCTTATTTATAATAGCCAGAAGCTGGAAAGAACCCAGATGTCCCTTAACAGAGGAATGGATACAGAAAATGTGGTACATTTACACAATGGAGTACTATTCAACTATTAAAAACAATGAATTCATGAATTCTTAGACAAATGGATGGATCTGGAGGATATCATTCTAAGTGAAGTGTACTTATTTATAATAAATAAGTAAATAAATAAATAAATCTTTGGGCTGGAGTGAGCAGGGACCGAGCAAGCAGGGCCAGCCAGAATGAGCAGAGGTCTTAAATTCTAATCCCAACAACCAATTGAAGGCTCACAACCATCTCTACAGCTACAGTATACTCGTATACATTAAATAAATAAATAAATAAATAAATAAATAAATAAATAAATAAATCTTTTAAAAAAAAGAAGTTGAGGTACAATCGTATGGAGAGGGGTGTGTGTGGCATAGAATTGCTTTGTTTCTGGGGGAACGCACCTGTTTCCAAAAGCAGGATATTGGCTAGGGAAAAAGTTCAGCAGGAGAAATGAAACAGAATGGGTTGCGAGGTACCTGTCCACAAGATCTATAGCTATTTGTTCTTAACTGGGGGTAGTACTTTCCCACAGAGGCCTCAACTTTTCCCACAGAAATCTCAACTTAGATAATATTTTTCCACTAAGGCCAAGACTTGGTAAGTAAGCACTTATGGCTGACAAGGTAGTGAACATTCAAACAGGGTCGCTCCCAACACAATCTAGCCTACGTGAAACCCTGCCTCTCCAGATACATACATACATACATACATACATACATACATACATACATACATAGAGGGAGGGAGAGAGAGAGAGATATGGATGGATGAAGTTCATGTGAAAAATTCTCAAATAATATACTTAAAATCTATCTAAACCTGTAGATACTGTGACACTGTAAATATATCTAAATCTCTTATACTGGCCCTGCATACCCATTTTGTAGAGCTGATACTTAAAGATACTGATTTAGATGTGGCTTTCAAACTAGTTTCCTTGGTATTTTAAAAGTGTACATTACTTTTCCTAGAGCATGCTTTCTTAGTACATATGCGACAATCTGGTAGAAGTGAGTAGAAGGATTTTGCTTTGTTAATAACCAAGTTCATACTAAGTAATAACTTGATGTTCAGGGAATAACATTTCTGATTAACTCAGGAGCAGAGTTATTAACTTATGGTCCAATTAAGTGATGGGAGTAGATTTCAGGGGACCATAAATTAATTGTTTCTGGTTATCTGAATAATCTTTTTCAGAGATTTTCTATGCCATGAATAATTTAAAGATGTAAAAATGATGAATAATAAAGAGTCTAAACCCCAGTAAGCAATGCATAATGAGCAGAGCTAACACTTTGGTGGTCTCAGGCCCTGCAATTAGCCTTTTATACACATACAATTACATGTACACATATACAATGGTACACAATTAAAATTAATGTATAATTTTAAAATGCTAAGAAAATTGGTATGATAGCCACATCTAATGTACATTGAAAGCTCTGTCTGTCTATATGCATGTTTCTGGTTTCTTGGTTGTTGTTGTTGTTGTTGTTGTTTCTATCCCTGGACCATGAGCTTCATGTGGACAAGCTGCTTATAGACCTTTGTGTCTAAATTGGTTTGCAGAGATCTGGTCCATGATACATAGATGAGTGTGTTACACAAACAACCCAAAGAGGCCCTGTGTGTTGTCCACTCAGTTATCCTTCATCTCAGAATACTAAATTCCACCTGGTCTCTAAAGCCCTTGCTGCTGTATGAGGTTAATGCACAGCTCCAGGAGTTAGGAGGTAGACGTGTGGGGAGGACTGGGGGGGGGGGGGGTCCATTTCCTCCCATGAGGTCTTTACTTGGCTTGGGATTGTGTAATAGTTTGCTTTGGTTTGGTTTTGCCATTTGGAGTTTATCATAGACTGAAACAAAAATCAGATTTCACTTTTTCCAAATAGTTCTTTCTAGTAAATGGCACATTTACTGGAAATTCCAACTTGACTTGGACTTTTCCATAAAATATAGAAATTTTCTGCATATGCTTTGGTTGTTTTCTGAACTCTGTTTTGTTCCATTGTCTGCCTATCCGAATCACTTTTTTTAAGTGTGTGTGTGTGTGTGTGTGTATGTGTGTGTGTAGGCACATACATGTAAGTACAGGCCCCCAAGGGGGCAAGAATCCCTTGGAGCTGGAGTTACAGGTCTTTGTGAGCCACCCAGTGTAAGGGAGGACTAGAGACTGAACTCAGCTCCTATGCAAGAACAGCAAGTACTCTCTCAACCCTGGAGCCATGGAACCATCTCTTCAGCCCAACTCTTTTTTTTTTTTTTTTTTTTAATTACTGAGTCTTGATATTACCAGGTGAGGCTAGATGAAGTTCAGTGTTTCTGTTTTTATGTTTGCCCTACTCCACTCCATACTCAAATACACTACATAGTCTTCTTCCTTCAAGATTGCCCTTGCTAGTCTCCTCCCCTCCTTTCTTCTTTTATCCCTAACCATGGTGGTTTTAGTAAGAATGCCCCCCCTCCCCGCTCATATATTTTAATGCTTAAACACCTGGGAATAGAACTGTTTGAGAAGGATTAGGAGGTGTGTTCATTAGGGTTTCCATTGCTGTGAAGAGACACCATGAACATTTAATTGGGGCTGGCTTGCAGTTTCAGATGTATTAGTCCATTAACATCATGGTGTGAAGCATGGCAGCGTGCAGGCAGACCTGATGCTGGAGGAGCCCAGAGTTCTACATCTTGATCTTCCAACAGCAGAAATAGACTATGTCACACAGGGCATAGCTTGAGCCTAGGAGAGAGACCTCAAAGCCTGCCCCCACATTCTTCACCCTTCCACCAGCAAAGCCACACCTACTCCAAGAAGGCCACACCCACTCCAACAAGGCCACACCTTCTAATAGTGCAGCTCCCTATGGGCCAAACACTCAAACACCTGAGCCTATGGGGGGAGGGGGAGACATGCCTATTCAGCCTACCACAGAAAGTGTGGCCTAATCATAGGAGAAAATGTGTTGCTGGGGTTGGGCTTGTCTGTACGCCTTCTGATTAGTTTTAGTTATGATTTATTATGGTGGTTATTAGTTTTGTCCCCTGCTACCATGTTCAGATATCTTCTTGTTTGTGGTCATTTTGGTCTTCCCAGTGTGCCCTGTCTTCATGATGCCCTTATTGTTTTCATCACAGTTAAATGCGGTGTGATCCTCATGGTCAGAACTGATGGCTCCTGTAGGCAGAGGTCAAGTTAGAGAGCTAACGTTTCTACATGTCTGCCTCATGTGCTAAGTATATTTTATAGAGGTTCTTGAGCTTCAGATAAAGCAGTCATCTTGGCCCTGCGCTTTGTAGCTGGAGCCAGTGCTCAGCTTCCTCAGGTCTGTCCTGTTGCAGAAGCAGGAGTGTTGCTAGTCCGTCCTTACGTGGTTTTTATTTATTTGTTTGTTTGTTTATTTACTACTGTGGGCTAACCTGGAATTCATAATCCTCCTGCCTCAGCCTCTCAGTTACTGGGATTGCAACTGTATTCCACCAGACCTGGCCAGTTTTTAATGCTTTTATTCTTCAACACAGAGAAATTAATCCTAAAGCCTGTTCGTCTTGGCCTTTCTTACATCTTCAGGAAAATTCTATCCCAGATGATATTGGAATCTCGACCTGGAAGGAGCAGACTTTCCTGTCCCATTGTGCCTTGCTAGCGAAGAGCTGCCAGGCTGCAATGGAGTTAGCAAAGCATGATGCTGCGGTCCAAGACATGGCATTCCAGTATGGGAAGCACATGGCCATGAGTCACAAGGTATTTGCACACCCTGCCTTCTGCATCCTGAAATACAATACACGTACACAGAAAACTGTTGGCACTTAATAAACTGCTTTTATATCTTGAAAGAAAGTTTATTGTGTGAGTGAAATATGTCAGTCGGAGACAATGGTAGTTATATAAGCAGTACAATTGGCAAATACTATATAATTTTGATGCTTTTATTTTCTTACCACCTAAAAGAATTCTTAAAATAACTCCTTTAAATTATTAAATAACATGTAATATCACCCTCACAGAATGGGAAACTGTTTTTTTATTTTTGTTACAGTTCCCTTGAAAATCCTATGTTAAGCAAATATTGAAAAGTTAATAAAATTTGAAAGTATACTATATAAAGTTGAAAGCTTCCATTTTAATTCATGATTTAATATTTTTAATCAAAGCTAGAGCATAGATTTATTAAGAAAAAGCAAGAACACTCCCAAGAGTAGGAGAGGCTAGAAGGGAGGACTGCTTTAATAACTCCTTTTCAATGACATGTGAAATATTAAACATCACCAAACCAGCTGCTTTGTGGTTGCCTCTATTTAACTTTAAATTTTCAGTTATCTAGGATATCCAGAGCTACATAATAGAAAAACTCTGTCTCAAAAAAAAAGAAAAATCAGTTACATACTTCAAATGTTACTTATATAAGACAGAAATACATACATGTTTGTGTGTGTATGTGTACATGTATATATTTATATATACACATATGTATATATAACATGTATCTTAGTCAGGGTTTATACTCATACACAAAACATCATGAACAAGAAGCAAGTTGGGGAGGAAAGGGTTTATTCAGCTTACACTTCCACACTGCTGTTCATCACCAAAGGAGTCAGGATTAGAACTCAAGCAGGTCAGGAAGCAGGAGCTGATGCAGAAGCCATGGAGGGATGCGGCTTACTGGCTTGCTTTCCCTGGCTTGCTCAGCTTGCTCTCTTATAGAACCCAGAACCACCAGCCCAGGGACAGCACCACCCTGGGCCCTTCCCCTTGATCACTAATTGAGAAAATGCCTTATAGCTGGATCTCATGGAGGCATTTTCTCAACTGAAGCTCCTTCCTCTGTGATAACTCCAGCTATGTCAAGTTGACACACAAAACCAGCCAGTACAATATGTATGTGTTTATATGTGTATGTGTCTATGTCTTTGTGTCTATATATGTATGTCCCTGTGTGTATGAGTGTTTATATGTTTGTATGTGACTAGAGTATGTGTCCATGTCTGTGTCTATATATGTGTGTGTATATACCTGTGTGTAATTTCCAGATGAGCTTTTTCATATTCCGTTAAAACTTGAGTTTCCTTATAAACTAGTTGTATTGATTATTGTTTTCATTTAAGTCTCTGCATTTATTTAAAGTTGAAGGAGAAGGGGCTGAAGATGAGAAGATTGTGCCTGTGCTTATGAAACCCCACGAAAGTGCATGGAACGCTATGTAACTGCTGCTTCCTGAACTGATGTATCACTCACAGTCCTCTAACTCTCCTTCTAGATCAATGCTGACCTCCAGCCTTTTATTAAAGACAAGGCCAGTGACTCTAAGACTTTTAACCTAAACTCAGCACCTGTAGTCTTACATCAGGAGTTTCTTGGAAGAGATTTGTGGATTAAGCAGATTGGAGAGGTAAGTTGAAGTCACTCCTCTTTTTGATACCATTATAGTTGATCCTAGAACAAAATTCCTAGTTCATGGTGGTTTAAAGATATAGATCAGCCATTAAAACAAAAAAGCCTTTTCTTTACCGATAAAACTCTTTATAACCTACATGTTTCAGAGGTAAAATATTAGTTATAAGCTGGAGGCCACACTTATGTCTCAGTTTGTAGACCACCATCACACAGCACTAGCGCCTGTTGAGAATGCTAATTAACTTTGGGGATTTTTTTTTCCTAACGACTTTCAGAAATTGGGCATGGTAATAGCACCACCCTTTAACTGACAGCAATTTCCCATCTGTGGACTCCATTGCAAGCTGCAGAATAACATGAGCTCCGTCTGTCAGCTTGTTGGGTTATTTTAAAACAAACTTGGACCTTAGCACCCATTCTGAGACATTATCAAAACCAGAAGGGTGGGGGAGCATGGAGAAGTGGGAAGAGTAAAGGGCGTGGAGTAAAGGGGGCCTAGGCAGATTAGGGGCACTATTTAGTTTATCTTAGTACAGAAACAGGTACCCTTTTCATCTAGGGTATCATGGTATTTATTTAACTCATGGTTGTAATTGGTATTGTTATACTGGGTCTATAGATGCAGGAATGGATCCAGGCACAGCTGAGGGTGCGGATCTAGGGGTAGCATCCTATGGCACAGCGCCTCAGTGAGGAAAGAGTTCCCCCTCTCCTAACCCTCTTCCTGTACTGATTCCCAGAATGCTAGCAGCCAGCTCAAAGTCCCTCATAGTCACCAAGGAGAAAACTGGAAGATTCATTCTTAGGGAGCTGTCAGGAACCAAAGAATAGCAGAGGTGGCAGTTTGGGATCGCCTCAGTAAAACTCCTTTGAACAGTCACCCACAATGGCCAGTCTCTGCAATCCATGACAGAATCTCTAGCTGCCTCACCCTGGAGAGGAATATGGAACAGAGGACAGCAGGGTACTGAGAAAAGACCGCCTCTTGAAAGAGGGAGTCTAAAGCAAACTGACAAAGGGGACTTAGAGGAAGCAGGCAATGCAAGGAGAGACAGATGTTTTCAGATACATTATGTGCAATATTAAACCTAAGAAACTGGCCCAGGTAGTATATGAAAAAGGACAACCCCAGAACAAGAAACCAGACTGTAAAACATAAAAATTATTTAATAAGAAGAAATTTGGGGCTAGACAGATGGCTCAGCCAGAGGTCCTGAGTTCAATTCCCAGCAACCAAATGGTGGCTCACAAACACCTGCAATGGGATCTGATGCCCTCTTCTGGTGTGTCTGAAGACAGCTACAGTGTACTCATATACATAAAATAAATCTAGAAGAAAAAGAAGAGGAAGAGGAAGAAGAAATTTGTGTGGATGGAGAGGTGGCTCAATGGTTAAGAGCACTTGTTGCTCTTGTAAAGGACCCAGGTTCCATTCCCAGCACCCACATGGTGGCTCAGTGTTCTGTAGCTCTCATTCCAGGGGATCCAATGCCCTCTGCTGGCCTCTGGGGTCACCAGGCACACACACAATGTACAGATACATGCAATCTAAGTGCTTGTGTGTGTGTGTGTGTGTGTGTGTGTATATATATATATATATATATATATATGTATTAAAAATAAAACAAAACAAGCTTGACTAGGCAGCTCAGAAGCTGGGCGTGGGACACAGCCCACGCTCCCTGTACTCGCCAGGATGAAGAAGGGACATTGTGAGTTCAAGATCTGCGGGATTACTCTTGTTCCTGAGAGCACACAATGTATATTCTATCAAGACAGGAGATGGGGCTGAAGACATGGCTCCATCTGCACATAGCCCTGGGTTCAGCCCCAGCCCCATTAAAATATATCGTAGGTGGTTAGATACAGACATGAACAATAATAAGGCCTACAATAGCAGCACCAAGTAGGAGTCTGAGGCACAGAGAGATTAAGTAATTATTAAACTATCGCACAGTATATCCATGATTCAAACCCAAGCAAGTCAGCTACAGGATCAGTCCAAATCCCTAAGTCCCTAAGTGTCTTGCTAACAAGTCTTGCGCTGATAGCTATCTCTGCTCTGTATGGGTGTGTGTGTGTGTGTGTGTGTGTGTGTGTGTGTGTGTGTGTGTTTGTGTGCCTATGTGTATCTGTGTGTATGTGTGTGCAATGTGCATGTGTATTTATGTGTGTGAGTCTTGCGTGCCCTACTCAACCAGCAAGAACGACGCTGCAACAGGATCCTTCTGCACACGTTTATTGGGAGAGCTTGATTGCAGAGGCGAAGAGACCCCGAGCCCAGAACTGGTGCTGCTTATATAGGCCTAGGAGAGGCGTGTCTCACACCCGGATTGGTTATGCACTAAGCCTCATTTGCATGTTCCTCATCCAATTGGCTACTCTCTCTCTCTCTGTACCTCACAGAGCCTCATTATCATACCTCATTTGCATGTCTCACATCTGATTGGTTATACTCTCGGTACCTCATTAACATGCCCTGGCCAGGCAGTGTCTTTGCAAAATCTTTACTGCATATGTACACATTGGTTGTTTGTCCAAACTTATGCGTGGTGGCCAGCAGTAGTCAGTGCCACTCTGCAACGGCACATGTGGCTTCCCACATGTGAGAGTGTTGGTGTATGTCAGTGGCAGTGTACATGTGGCCTAGCCCACATGTGTGGGTCAAAGGACAACCTCAGGTGCCTTGCTTCCGGTATGTTGGAGGCAAGGCTTTTGTTTGTTTGTTTGTTTGTTTGTTTTTGTTTTTGTTTTTTGAGACAGGGTTTCTTTGTGCAGTCCTGGCTGTCCTGGAACTCACTCTGTAGACCAGGCTGGCCTCGAACTCAGAAATCCACCTGCCTCTGCCTCCCAAGTGCTGGGATTACAGACGTGGGCCACCACTGCCTGGCTTGAGGCAGGGCTTTTTTGTACTACCCAGGACCTTCTAGGGAGTGCCCTGTCTCTGCGTCCCATCTCCCTGTAGGAGCACTGGGTAAGAGATTATATCGCTGCCTCTAGCTTTGACATGGGTCCCGGGTATCCAAGCTGTAGTCCTCACACTTGCTGAGCCATCTGCCCTGCACCCAGAGAAGTATCTCTAAGAGTAAACACTGGAGTTGATAAGTTACCTGATGTGGTTGGCCATGTTGAGCATTACTGAGGCCAGGCATGGGGTGTGCACCTGTAAGCCCAGTGCTTGCAGGGCGAGCATGGGTTCAAGGTCATTCGCAGCTGTGCTACCCAATTTGAGGCCAGCCTGGCCCACATGGGATGCTATCTGAAAAAATAAAATAAAATGTGGGGATTAGAAAGATGGCCCAGTGCTTGCTACTATGCAGAGAACCTACCTGGAGGCTTACAACCATCTAGCTCCAACGGCCCCCACGGGATCAAGGCAAGACATCAAAGACCTCCCTCATGTAAGAGTGTCAAGCAATTGAATGGCTACATTTACCAGGCCTGGGATCCCAGTTTCTCAGAGGCTGAAGCAGGCAGATCCCAAGTCTGAGGCCTGCCTGAGCTTCAGAGTGAATTTAAAGCCAACCTGAGCAGCTTAGTGAGGTCTAAAACGCCTCAAAAAAGAAAGTCAGAATAAGAAAGGCTGGGGGTGAGTTTGGTTTAAAGTGCTGTCCAGCAGGCACGAGGTTTTGGACAATCCCCAAAACCAAGAAAGTAAGAACTAAAAGAGCCACATTAAATATATGGTAAAGTGAAGCAATTATCTTACTGTAAAGTAAACTGAAACGTGCGTAAGAAAGGAAATGTAATCACAATGTAACATAGCTTAGAGACTAATATTTATATAGCATAAAATGTAAGTCCTGAGTATCTTATAAGAAATAGATTTTGTTTATGGAATGATACAAATACCATTTTTTTTTCAAAATTATTAAGCAAAATATAAAAGTAGGTTCATTGAACCAGAGTGAGAGGAAAATGAGGAGCGTTCAGAGCCATCATGAGAAGTCCCTCAGAGCACACATGGGTAGGAGTCTGCAGTCAGCCTGCACTGCAGTCTGGTCCATTCCTGCTTGCCCTTCCTCCATCAGGTCTTGCTTACGTTTGAGACTTGGCTTTGCATTCTGGGTTTTCTCCAGCCTTTTTCCAGTTTTAGCCTAGGGCGGATGTGGTTGCCTTCCTAGCCTGCACTGGATGTTAATGCCATGTTCCCTTCTCTGTGTCCAAACCACCTCCATTTTCCCAGCCTTTGCAGTGTCCTTCAGCCACCTCGGTCTCCAGAGAGCAGTGAATACTGCAGCAGTTCCCTGGGGAGCAGGGAAGACAGTTCCTGTATACGAGGGGCTTGTGGGGGGGGGGGTGATGGGGGGACAGTTGTAGGGTTTGCAGCACACTGTGGTCACACTGGGATTGCACCTGATTGTCATCATCTGGCACCAACCGGAGTATGGACTAACCAGAGAGTAGGAGTGAATAGGAAGAAGGTGGGGGGAACATGTTTGAACACGTAAGAGATTTAAGAGTCTCTTTCATGCATCAATGAATAATGTCTAACATTTTAAACTCAGCAACAAGAAATGTTTGAAACTAGAACAGATTAAGAGAATGACTTGGAGTCTGTGGGATGCTGGGTCTTTTTTTTTAAGAAGTTTTATACTGCATGACATTTAAATATTATTCTATTTGTTTCCATTTTAAAGCTATAATCTACTTTCACTTCTAGGAATCAGTCATAAGAAAGCTTTCAGAAATGTAGGCAAAACACACCAAAATATATACTAAAATGTTAATTGTAGAAGAAGAAATTGAAATTGACATATTTAAAACTTGGTGAGCTGTGTGTGGTGGCTTATGCCTGGAACCCCAGGTAGCAGCGGGAGGATCAGGAGGCTCATCCTAGCTTTCTGAGGTCCTGCCTCCAAACACAAACAAACCAACATGAAAAGTGATGGTTAAGTACGAGACAATGGGATATCGCACAGCTACTGAGCCTTGTATTACTGGGGCATGTGTGTGCGCGATTTTTTGACAGCTGAGCTGAATATATATATCTACAGATGGTGCTCCTAAGTCTAATTGGGTTGCATTAGAATTCATTGCAGATTTACATTTGGTTGAAAAGATACACTGAATGAGTTAAATGAAAGTTAGCAGCTCTCTCCAGGAGTTAGATATTTATGTGGACATAACATAGATATTTTAGGGAAGGCCATGTCAATGCTCAGGTTTTCTTTGCAGACATACGAAGTTGTAAATCTAGACAGGAGTAATCCAGGGTGCCCTAAATAGTTGGTGAAATGTCCTAAAACCAACGCCACCATCCCCAGATGGACTTTTAGATTCAAAGGGAAACCATTTAGAAAAACTTGTCTTCTGACTGTCAGCTTAACTCAAACGGACCTGTGTGGAGGCCAGCACTCACTGAGGTGGTGCTGTGAGCAGACAGACAATTTCCACCCTCCACCCATGTACCCTGTGGACACTTCAAGTCCCCTTCCCTTGGGAGAGACTGGTGTTTGCTCTCCATCCCACTAGCTTTCCTGTCTGAGTTGTGAAGAAGGGGTTCCTGGTAAAGAGAAGAGAAATTCAAAATGAATTTCCCATGTGGGTACCTCATTCCTCAGATTAAAAACTCTTTACTTAAGTTACCTCAGTCATCTAGATTATGATAACATGTTTACATAAAACTCAGTAAGATAATGATCTATGAGTGCCTCAGAGATAGTACACAGGATTTGTACAACCTAAGAAGGCATTCCATTGTAAATCACAGTTTCTCGTTAGCATCCAGTTTGCATGTGACATACCCTTCTGTTATTTTCTGTTTACCCTTCTATTACCCTGTCTTCCTCTAGTTTTGAATTTGACTGTAAGATCCTTAAGAATAATAACAAATTCATTTATTAATTACTACTAACCCCCGCACAGGTGCTTGGGAAAGCACCCCTTTGTCCAGAAGAATGTGTGTGTGTGTGTGTGTGTGTGTGTGTGTGTGTGTGATACATGCATATGTTTACATTTTGGTTGTCTCTGGGGAAGGCTGGTGACAGTTCTGTTTTGTCAAATTGTCTGTGGAAGGCAGGAGTTTTAAGGCCTGGGATCCGATTTGGCCTCTGCAGTATTGTATAACTGTAATCACATTCTCTCATAGCCTTTTGATTATCCTCTATATTTATGGCATTGAACTGGGTCATTTCTGAAGTATGCTTTAGTTTCTCAAATGAATCTGAAACATAAATTTTTTTTAAGTCAGAGATGCAATACAAGAAAAAGATCTATCTCTAAGCCTTACTCATGAGGTGAGTAAGCCAATCTGCTGATAGGCCCGATGGCCTGAGGGCAGAAGAGGAGAAGGCTCCAGATGTTGTCCTCTTACTACCACATTTGCATGTGCTTGCTTACAAAATAATAAATAATTAAAAACAAAAATAATGCATTTAAATGCTAGGCATAGTAGCATATGCCTTTAATGCCAACACTGGGCAGAGACCCTGGTCTACATAGCTAGTTCCTGGACAACCAGAGCTACAGAGTAAGGCCTGTCTCAAAAAAATAAACATGTGAGAGAGAGAGAGAGAGAGAGAGAGAGAGAGAGAGAGAGAGAGAGAGAGAGAGAGATTGAGAGAGATTGAGATTGGAGGTCACTGGTTGCTCTTGCAGAGGACCTGGGTTTAATTCCCAGCACCCACATGGTGATTGGCTATAGTCCAAGCGGTCTGGTGCCCTTTCCTACTTCCCTGTGAACCAGACACACAAATGGTGTCAAACAGTCATATACATAAAATAAAAATAAATAAATTTTTAAAGAGAGAGAGAGAGAGAAAGGGAGCTGGCAAGATGCCTGACGAGTTAACAGCACTTGTTGCTTTTCCAAGGATCCAGCTATGGTTGCCTCACCTCCATGGTGATCGGACGCCCCCTTCAGCCTCTGTAGGCACTAATCACAAAGGGATGCACATACATGGATGGTAAAGCGCTCATCCACATACAGTAAGTACATCTAGAAGAAATTCTTTCTAGTTCATGATGCTGGAAGACCCGTGTGATGTCTCATTACCTCATGTCAAGTTACTTTCTGCTCTGTACAGACACTTGTGTTGAATGGACACTGCTTGCCTGCATAGAGAGTGAGGATTATTGACTGGTCACAGAAGCAAGAAGATTGCTTCCTCTTAGAACCTGTTCAGCAGCAGTTTGAAGAGTACCTTGGGAGTTTTGAATCGGGCTCTGCCTCCTCTGAATCCTCCTTCAGCTATCCTAAGGATCAATGGATCGATACTGTGTTGCCAAGCCCTGAGCCATAAGCATATACACCCTCTCTCAGGAGACAGTTAGGGACAGAGACCTACCTGGGCCAGATGGCAGCTGAGTGTGTACTGAGCACTGTCTCCATACCGAACAGATCCTCACTACCTTAATTTTAAATGTAAATGTAAGCTGCTGAAAGGTAATGATCGGTGAGACTGTAGTCGGTGAATGGGTGGAAAGTCATTACGCAGTTTTCATTTTGACTCTAATGAAAGAGAGTGTATCCTTCAGAGAACTGCAGCGCTCTGACTCTCAGGGCATCCAGGAGCTATTGCAGGTCAGCAAGCTTTATTTTTAATGATCCTGCTAGTTTTCTGCTGCCATCATAAGTCACCTGAAGAAATAAGAATCATGATTAAAATCTCGGCTATCCCTGAAAGTACTGACATGTCACTTAGGCTCGCCACGTTCTGACACTGTCATAACCATGCAATACCTCAAGTGCATGACCCATTGCTATTGCTGGCGTACCGCACTTGTTCCTGATACCATGCTGTTACTTTTTACTGAAGAAGGGAAACAAAGGCTGCCAGATAAGTCTGCTGTGCATTAAAATGATACATGCAGTTTCTTAAATGGAAGAGGTACACATTAGGAGCACTCATTAGCTGCTTGTGTCTAAGATCGTCTGAATCATTTCTTGTTGTGGCGTGGGAGGAATGTATGGATGATTCGCTGAGACAGGGTCTGATGGATCCCAGGCTGGCTCTGGAAGTGATCTTGAATTCTTGATCCCACATGTTGGGTATACATGTATATGCCATCATGCCTGCACTAGTTTGAGGGATTTCTAAGGAAATAATGTTAATACTATTCTCTACATAGAAGGTATATGCTGTGAACATTTGAAAGAATTATTTGAAAAAAAAAAAGAAGTATTTGAATGACCTCAGATTATGCCATAAGTCTAGATATCTTCTGAATTAAAATATCCCTTAAGTAATCCCTCCGTGGGCTACAGATGTAGCTCAGTTGTTAGGGTACTTGCCTAGCACTGTACCCCAGGCCCTGGGTTCATTCCCCAGCACCACAGAAAACTAGGCATGGTAGTGCGCACCTGTGATCCTAGCACCCGGCGGGCATAGATAAGAAGGTCACAAGTCAAAAATTATCCTTAGCTACACAGGGGGTTTGAGGCCAACTTGAGCTACGTGAGACCTTGTCTCAAACCCGCATAAATAAATTCTAATGAAAAGAATCCCAGCACTCAGGAGATAGAGGGAGAGGATTCTTAGAGGCCAGCCTAGACTAAGTATCAAGAACCTGTCTTGGGCTGGAGAGACGGCTGGCTCAGAGGTTAAGAAGACAGTCTACTCTTCCAGAGGACCTGGGTTCAATTCCCAGCACCCATATGTTAGTTCATAACCATTGTAACTCCAGTCCTAAGGGACCTATTGCTTTCTTCTGGCTCCTATGGGCAACAGACACATACATGGCACACAGACATATGCAGCCAAAACATACATTCATAGACATATGAAATAATAATATTTTTAAAAGACTCTGTTTCCAAATAAATGGCCACAACTAGTGTATAGGGGTTGCAGGGGGACAGAGTCCTATGTTGTATTTTCAGAGAACAAAGTGACTGATTACAAAGGGTGCAGCCATAAGATACCTGAGGCGGTAACGTACAGATGTGAATGTCAGTGTAATTAATGCCAGAGGAAGGGAAGTAGGCAGAGGAAAGAAATTGGGACATGGCTTTAGAAATGGTGTCGTGCCGTACAGCTCCTCAAGAAGGGCTTGCTTATGAAGATGGCAATGGATGCTTCCCAGAAAGGAAAGCCATGAAAAGTGACACAGCTGGAAAAGCATGTGTGTAGGAAGTTCAGAGAAGAGCAAGCACCTGGTGTGGTGGTGCACACCTGTAACCACAGTGCTCAGGAGGCTGAGGGAGGAGACAGCCAAAGCCACACAGTAAGACCGCATCTTTTTTTCCTTTTTTTTTTTCTTTTTTAAATGTATATGAGTGCACTGTAGCTGTCTTCAGACACACCATCGGATCCCATTACAGGTGGTTGTGAGCCTCCATGTAGGTGCTGGGAATTGAACTCAGTGCTCCTAATCGCTGAGCCATCTTTCCAGCCCCCTTTATATCTCTTTCTTTCTTTCTTTCTCTCTCTCTCTCTTTCTTTTTTCTTTCTTTCTCTCTCTCTCTTTCTTTCTTTCCTTCTTTCTTTCTTCCTTCCTTCCTTCCTTCCTTCCTTCCTTCCTTTCTTTCTGTGTTTAATTTGGATGAAATGTAGGAAATAGAGGCAATAAAAGGCAAATGCAGAATGCTCTGAAATAGTAACTAGTTACTACCTATATTTAAAAGATTTTGCATAGCCAGATGTGATCAACTGTATGTTTAATTCCAGCACCCAAGAGGCAAGAAGCAAACGGATCTCTGTGAGGTCAAGGCTAGCCGGGACTGCATAGCAGACCCTGCATAGAAAATAAAATAAATATAATTAAATAAATGTATTTTTGAAGAAATTGAGCTGCGCTGTTCATTTTAGAAGAGTTAAAAATGGTAGCTCATGCCTATAATCCCAGCTCTTGGAAGTCAGAGAGGATCATAAAAAGTTCAACTTTCTTGGCTATACACTAAGTTTAAGGACCATCCTGGGCTACATGAATGTCAGAAGGAGAGGCGGGGGGGCGGAGGGGAAAAAGAACTCTAGTTCTCCATGTTGACTTGATACATTGTACAGACATTGGTGGCCATATTGTCCTAAAACCATAAAGCTTTTTTTAAAACCATTTTCCCACTTGTACAGTACACTTTTTTTAACATGTAAAATCTAAATAATGAAAAACAGGATTTGGTTAGGGTTTCAGGGTTTAACCCTTGCCATAGAGCCTGACAACCTAGATTTGCACCCCAGGATTCACATGCTAAAAGGAGACACATAGCATAGCCTTCCTCTAAAAGCTTTTCTCTGACCTCCACACGTTCCGTGTGGTACGTGCACACATTCATATACACAAGAATAAATGAATTTTAAAATAACAGAACAAGTAAGCAATATCCAGCAAGGGCTGGACATCCAGAGTCAGAAGCCAGATTAATGGTGTCAGGGGCTGTGAGGCAGGGAAATGGGGAGGGACCACTTAAAGGTACGTCTTTCCTTTGCAGTAATAAAAATGTTTGGAACTTGATAGTGATAATTGTGCAACACTGTGAATGTAGTAATTGCCAGTGACTTGTATCACTTAAGGTGGGTAAAGTAGTGAGTTTTATATTCTATGAATGCCACTAAATTAAAACATAGCCAGAAACAGGATGATTGCCTGTGAACTTGTAAAGCAGGTGCTGAGATGTTTTTAAGCCAGATAGCATCAAGGCCTTGTGGTTACATTTGATGAGATTTGAGAAATAAGGAAGTAGTGGAGACCAGTTAAGACTCTGAGGAACCTGCTCATGCTAGAAAGTTAAGGAAGTTCAGAGAAAAATGTGTCCAAGCTAAAACTGTCAGATGGAAAGGCAAAGAGCTGGCAGGTGTGGGCGAGAGGCACTCAGAGGCAAACAAGACACCAGAGCTGGGGAACAGGGGTCCAGATGGAAATGGAAAGGCCAGCCTGTTAGATTCTCAACACTGCAAGCTTAAGGTGCAGGTTGATGGCCATTGTTGTGGGACCTTCTGCTGGGCAAATGTCCCTATAGTTATCCTGGTTTCTTGGTCGTGGCAATTCTGAGGCTACAGTAGATTTTTGTTTGTTTTATCCTGGTCAAACTGGGCAACTTTAAGTTCATGTCTCCCCAGATTCTCCAAAAGCATCAATCAGGTGGCTAGGAATAATTAAGTCCTTTGGGCAGAGAGAGATTTATTAAGTGGACAACACCAGTGCCTCTCTTCTCTTTTAGGATTTGGTCACTGTAGCTTTCCATGCCTGTGTGTTGCTTCCTCGCTTCCCAGTGAACCAAAGGAGGAGAATATGAAAAACTATTTCAAACAACACTGACATTTCCCTCCCGTTCCCGGATGAAGAGACGTTATGACGTAATAGTCCAGCAGTTGAGCTGAGTGGGATCGGCTTCCTTCCAGATGCCTCCTGTGTATATTATTAATATTAACAGGCAAGAACAGTTCAGACAGCATGGAGAAGGCTTTCCTCATAGTCTGCTCCTTTCAAGCCTTATAGCTGGCAAGCCTGGCAGCCAGAACTCTGCACTGCTCTAACTTCGGGGCAAGTGGCTCTGGTCCATGTCTGTCTCCCGCCGTCTCCCGACACTCTGGTGAAGGGTGGGATGTGCTTTCCCTTGCTCTGTGCACGCCTGAGCCGCCTGCACTCTACTCCCCCAGGGCCTCTCAGTGCAGACGCACAGACAATTGCTTTCCAGGAAAACTGTCTTCTCCACGCAGAGCATGATAGTACTCATTTGTAATCCCAGCTCAGGAGGCTAAGGCAGGAGGATTGCCACAAGTTTGAGGTCATCCTAGACTACAAACTGAGTCCCTGGTCAGCCTCAGCTACAGAGTGAGTCCTTGTCTCAAAAAAAGCAAAACAAAACTTTGGGCTTTGCTTTTTCTAAAGAACCCAGGGATAATTGATATTTCTGCCATTGCAAAAGCAAAGCACCTTTAAAACATGGTTATTTTTATAGCCAGACATGATTAATCTTGAGTGTCAACTTCAGGGACTTTAGACTCATCATGGAAACAAACCCTGAGCATGTCTCTGAGGGACTTGCTAGATTAGTTTACCTGGGGTGGAAAGACCCACCCAACTATGGGGGCACCAGTCCATGGCTGAAGTCCTGGTCTAGGTAAAAAGAAAAATCAGCAGAGTCCGGCATTCATCTCTCTCTGCTCCCCGACGGCCTCACACTTGCTGCTGTCCCTTCCCTGCCTTGATGGGTGGCACCCTCAGAGTGTGAGCCCCTCGAGCCAGGAGCCAAAATACCCCTTCTTTCCTTTCGTTGTTTTTTTGTCAGGCGTTTGTGACAGTGAGGAGAAATGTAACTATTAGGGTCATCAATGATCACTTAAATAATTGACAATTCTCTGGAGGCTGAGGCAGGCATATCACAAGTTTAAGGTCAGCCTGGGCTACACAGTGAGACCCTATTTCAAACCAACCAATTAACCAACCAAATAAATAAATATATATGTATATATATATCTTGTGGTAGTAGAGAACTAGACAGTTGCAGGGGCTCAGAGCCTACAGATGACTTATTAAACCCATAGGGAAACAGTGGACATGCCTAGCTTCAGTACTAAAGAGACTGGCTAGAGAAAAAAGTCACCTGTGTAACTGTCTTGCCTACTGACCACTGTCTGAAAAAAAAATAAAACTATAATAATATGCAGGGTTAGGAGATGGCTCAGCAGTTAAGAGCACTTGCTGCTCTTACAGAGAACCTTCCCAGGTTCAGTTCCCAGCATCCACCTGGCAGCTCACAGCCATCTCTAATGCCCATTCTAGAAGACTGGCCTTCCTGTCTGACCTCGGAGGGCACTGTACATTTGTGTACATAGATACAGGCAGGAAAAACACCCAAAACATAAAATAAAAGTAAAATTTAATATATTTATGTAAATTTATATTTTAACATTTAATTTAATAATATATTAAATATAATGTTTGTAATATCAACATATAAATATTATCTATAATGAATGACAGAGTTGTTGGATATGACAAAGGACTTGTGGCTGTGCAGAGGAACGCTGTGTTCTTAGAATGGAAATAAGGTGAGCCTCGGGCTGGAGACATTTGGGAGAACTTTATGCTTTTTCAGGGGTCGAGGTCAGTCACTAGCACCTCTATCAGCAGCTTTCAGCAGCCTGGAACTTCAGTTCCAGGGGGACCTGACACCCCCTTCTGGCCTCTATGAGTACTGAACAGACTTGGTATACATACAGACATGCAAGCGCACATACATACTAGCATACATATACACATGAAGATAATTAAAATTAACGTTTTCAAAGAGATGAACACCAAGGTGTCTATAACTTTTGTGGGATGAGACTGTTTCATCCTGTAGCTCAGCTTATCCTTGAGTTTACAATGTGTTTTAATCACTCCACACAGCGCATTGTCTATAGTTTAATCCCAAATAGCCAATGGTCATCTAAAGAAAGGAGGACTGTGCAAAGGTAAGTTAGTGTTAGCAACCCTGCAAAGATGGTGGATGCGGAGGGCTAGAGGCAGGGCTAAGGGACAGAGCAGCCCAGCTCTGAGGAAGTTCTAGATTGGGTCTTTATCATAAAAGGAGAAGAAAGTTGGAAGAGAGGAGATAATTTTTCCTGAAGGTTTAAAAGGATGGATGCCCTTTGGACTGGGGAGGTGGCCCAATTAGTTTGTTTGCCCTGGGTTCAATCCACAGCACTGCAAGTCTGGGGTACCGGCACCTGAAAAGCTTGAAGAAGATTGCAGTGAGTTCAAGGCCAGCCTGCGTAAGATAAAAGGTTAGACATAACATTTGGGGAAGATAACCTCAGAGGTTCAGAGGTAAAGATGATCAGTCTCTCGCAAGCACAACACAACACACACATACACACACACACACACACACACAGAGTGAAATATAGTTTTTATACACTTAGAAAAAAATAGTATCCCAGTATACAGCTTTCAAGTCCAGACAATAGTAGTTGGAAATTGGAAACAATTTATGTCATCTAATCCGTCTTTGTCACTTGACCTATAGAAAGCCTAAGACCACTACTTACCAACAGGAATCTGTCTGCCGTGGTCCTCACAGACCTTGAGAATGAACCACTTCCTCCACTCTCCCGCTCAGAGCCTGGCCTGCGTGCTTCTGTAGGAAATCCTGTCTTACAGTGTTCAGCCAGGCTGTCTGAGGAGTGCTCCTGGCCCATGAGCACTGGAGCACGGTCTTGTCTATTTTCATATTTTTAAAAGATAAAACAAGGCTCAAACTCTACATTCTCTGTGAACTCCTGAAGACTGGGAAACCTTACAGTCTTTGCTCATGACCTGGATTGAAAAGAAGCCCGTGGACAGGAGGCAAAGAGATGACTGAGTCCTTTGAAGACCCTCCTAATGAAGGCCCCAGGGAATTGCCAGGCAGTAGGATTTGCAGGGCCCCAGGGAGGAGTGCTGTGACAAAGGGAGGACCAGGACTGGCTGCTAGAGTGCTGCCTCCTTTCGTGTTAGCCTATTTTGGGCCCCAGTGAGAAAGTTATTTTAATAATGTCCTGCTCTGCTGGAAGGATACATGCTAAGTGGCAGATGTCGGGAAAGGGGAACGTTACAGCACTGCGTTCTTCCTCAGGTCCTAAGGAGGCCATATCATTGTTCTCTTCAGTCAGCACTGATGTACAGAGCAGCATAAATTGGAAAGGATGTTAGACATAGATCGGGCCAGTGATCTCAAACAAATTAGAGTCACACACACAGGAGGTTAGGAATCTCTGCTTTTCACGAGCTACCTGGGTGAATTTTTTAATATTTCTTTTTTTTTTTAGATTTATTTGTTTTATTTATCTGAGTACACTGTTGCTATCTTCAGACACACCAGAAGAGGGTGTTGGACCCCATTACAGATGGTTGTGAGCCACCATGTGGTTGCTGGGAATGGAACTCAGGACCTCTGGAAGAGCAGATGTGCTCTTAACCACTGAGCTATCTCTCCAGCCCTACCTAGATGATTTTAACCACCAGCCCAGAATCTGAGAGAGCCCCGAATCTAGAAACTCCTGATCTGTCCAGTAGTCTCTCTTTTATAATTTTTACATTTACTTACTGTATGTATGAATGTGTGTGTGTGTGTGTGTGTGTGTGTGTGTGTGTGTGTGTAATACGTTGTATACCTTATATCAGCTGGAAATATATGTATTATTTATATCTAAATGTTTAAATATTTACCGTATTTGTTTTCTACAATGAATGATCCTTTTACATACAAGCTAAGCAATGTAGGGTGAAATAGTTTCACAGAGCTAAAATGTTTGCTAAAGGGGTTGGGGATTTAGCTCAGTGGTAGAGCACTTGCCTAGCAAGTGCAAGGCCCTGGGTTCGGTCCTCAGCTCTGAAAGAAAAAAAAAAAAAGGAAAACCCCAGTAAAATGTTTGCTGAGACTAAATAAAAATGATATTCAGACCAAGTATGTTGGCATATGCTGATAATCCCAATACTTAGGAGACTGAGGCAGAAAGAGCAAAAGCTCTAGGTCAGCCTGGACCACAAAGTAAGGCCCTTTGCAAGCCAATAAAAAGAAAAGGAAGAAGCCAGGCGGTGGTGGCGCATGCCTTTAATCCCAGCACTTGGGGGGGGGGGGGGTGCAGAGACAGGTGGATTTCTGAGTTCGAGGCCAGCCTGGTCTACAAAGTGAGTTCCAGGACAACCAGGGCTACACAGAGAAACCATGTCTCGAAAAACCAAAAAAAAAAAAAAAAAAAAAAAAAAAAAAGAAGGAAGGAAATAGAAAAGAAAGGAACATAAGAGGTGAGTCACACTTCAGTAGTCACAGTTTACTCTGTTTGTATGACTGCAGAATTTGGGTGTGTGCTATAGATGCTCCTTTCTGTTTTCAGAGCAGGCTGGCCAGTATAGACATCTCTACTGGGTGAAAGGCAATGGCGGGGAGTTGGGGTTCAGACAAGCTAGAAATACAAAGTAAGAAGAGAGGTCAAGGTTTGAAAATAGCATGTGTCCATCACAAGTGCTTCAGGGTGCTGGAGCTCTCTGTGATAATTGGTCTATAAACAGAGTATGGAGGAAAACAGTGCTGTAGCAAAGCAGACTGAAACAGTCTTCCTTATTACCCAAAGGCAAGGACTCCCAACAAGTGCCACTCACAACATTTTCAACACAGCTTGCTTGTGGAGAGCAGGCAAGAAGAGGAGATGCTTAGAACAGTCAGAACCCGCAGGTGGCGGTGGCGGTGGGGAGTGTGCTCTGACAATAGGAACATGCTAGACAAATGGTGTAGTGTGTGCATCATTCAGGAAGTATCTGCTGTGCTCGGCAGCACACACCTGTAATCCCAGCCCTTGGGAGGTGTCAACGAAAGAACCAAGAGTCGTGGGCCATCCTTAGCTACCAACGCCTGTGTTACATGAGACACTGCCTCTAAGAAAAACAAAGTGCTGTGCATGCCTGAACAAGTCATAGCCATCAGCGAGAACAAGGGCAGTGGACAATGAGAAGAGTGTCCAGCAGTCCCCAATGGACTCTGGAGTCAGCTAGGTCAGGCATGTGGTGCTCACTGTAATTCTAGCATTGGGAGACAGGTAGGAGAGTCATGTCAAGTACTAGCCACCTCCTGCCAGACCCTACCTAAAAACCAAACAAACATCTAGGAGTTGAAGTACTCAAAGTGTGGAAGTCAGTGATAGCACATGGCTGGCAATCCTAGTTTAGAGATTACTGCTTCAGAAGGCTGAGGCAGGAGGATCATTCAAGGTCAACCTGGACTACATATCAATACCTTGTCCCAAAAAGAAAGGTGTGGAACAGAACTGCTACTGCTGAGATCTTGACACGCCATGCAGGAATCACTCATCAGATCAAGGCCTGTGTCCTAGAACTCACTATGTAGACCAGACTGGCCTCGAACCCACAGAAATCCACATGCCTGTGCATCCTGAGTGCTGGGATTAAAGGCATGTGCCACTACACCCAACCTCAGAAGGGTTTTCAGTATAGCTATTATTTTATTTTAGAAAATATTCCCATGAACAAACATAAAAAGTATCTGAGCAGCGAATAGCCTGGTTTTTAAATACCTTCAAGAATAGACCCATATTCTAATTGAAACATTGTATCTCAATACTAAGCTCAAACTCCTCAGTCTTTTGGAAATCCTAGATCTCTGAAGAGCTCTTAAAATAGTGGGCTGGGGAGATGGCTCAGCAGTTAAGAGCACTGGCTGCTCTTACAGAGGACCTGAGTTTGATTCCCAGCATCCACATGGTGACTCACAATCATCTGTAACTCCGGCCCCAGGGATCCAACATCTTCTTCTGGCCTCCATGTTACATAGACACACATTCAAGCAAAATCTTCAGACACATTAATTTTTTAAATAAAAAGTTCAACTACAGACTGAAGAATCTGACTTTTTTTTTTAATTTGAAGAAAATTTGACCTTAATGTACATTTTTTTCTTTTTTCCCAGCTTTCTGAGTTTTTCTCTCTGTGTGTGTCTGCTGTATGCACATGCAAACATGCATATGATGTGTGCATATGTTTTTATGTTTGTGTGTATGTATACATTTCAAACAAAGGTTGAAAGAACTTTTCAGAGATATCACTCGCTGTATGAATAAATATTAGTTCAATATATCTATGTTAAATATAAGAGGGAGTGTGGAGAAAAAGAATTGAATTTTGTTCTTTTGAATGTTTCTATTCTTTCTAACTACATTTGTGTCGGGGAGACGTGTGCATGTGGGTGGAGGGGCTCTGGCCCTGGACCTACAGTTCCAGGTGATTGTGGGCATGAACTCAAGCGCTCTGCAAGAGCAGTGCATGCTCTTAGCCACTGAACCGTCGTTCCAGACCTATGAATTTTACTCATTAAGAAGGAGAACACTAGATAATTGCTAAAAGAACAAGAAACAAAACCAGAACTAGAAATTATCTTCTTCTTTTCTGTTCTAGGCTCAAGAGAAAGGAAGCTTGAACTACAGTAAGGTAGGTAGAGTGCACTTCCCAGTCTGATCACTGTTTATAGTCTCAAGGTCAAAAAGGAAACATGGCTGCTCATGGTGGGTGGCACAGACTTCTATCCCCAGCACCTTGGAAGTAAGAGCTATCAGGTCTCTGTAGGTTTAGGCCACCCTGATCTACAAAGAAACTGATCTGGCCAAAGCTACATAGTGAGACTCTCTCTCAGTAAATAGATAAATAAATAAATAAAATGGATTTGATTAGCATCACCCACATCATGGCTCACAGCCATCTGCAACTCCAGTCCCAAGGAGTCCAACACCCTCTTCTGGCCTTGCATACATAGTGCACTAACATACATGCAAGCAAAACACCCATACACATAAAAAAATAACAAAGGTTTTAAGTTAAATAAATAGGTTAAAAAGAAGCATAATGTTTAAAGCTGAAAGATTGTCATTAGCAGGTAGAAATTACTCATTCAACAATGCATGTTTATTCCATACAATGTGTTAGATATCGAAAATCAATGGCACAGCAGGTAAAGGTGCTCACTGCCGAGCAGCTCGAAGCCAAGCCAAATGCTCTAAGTTTGATTCCCCAGAACCCACGTGGTAGAAGGAAAGAACCAACTCTTGAAAATAGAGGGCATTACATGGTTGGAAGAAGTAGGCTTGCTAGCTAGGTATCTTGTAAAGCATCATGGGGGCCCTGCCTTCACAACCTCGCCTGGTCCTACTTGCACTGTAAAGGGTCCCCCTCCAAAACCACCAGCATATCAGCTGGGGAATCCAGGTCCCAGCATCTGAACTCTTGGGGCACATTCAAACCATAGCATCAGTGAAGCATCAAGCAACACAGGATGTCTATAAGCACACCTTCCCACACTGTCTGTGGAGCTTTTGAAGCTCACACACCAAAGCTCATCATATCGTGATGTGGCAGAAGGGTGCGCGTTCAAGTCTTATGCTTCCCAGCCTCTAGAACTGTGAGCCATCATGAGCGTCATGTAAGTTCTAAAGCCACTGGCAAGGGTGTTGTTATCATACAGAGGGGAGGGGTTCAGCAGCTGAGAGTCCTTCCTGTGAAGTCAAATCCCCAGCATCCACGGCTGTGCGTCAGACCCTCTTACCGAGAGAGCAGAGGAGGCCAGGCAGGATATTTGACAGCCTTCCCAGGTCATTTTGACTTATCTCCTTTGTTAAAACTGGCTGTGCTCAGCACCATAGCAGACATTTGTAATCTATTGCTAGGAGGATAGAGGCTGAAGGATCAGGAATTTGAGGCCAGCACTACAATGAGACCTCATCTCCAAAACAGAAAAAAAATGATTGAAGTTAAAAAACATTTGGTCCAGTCAGGTAGCTCAGTGGGTAAAATGGTTGTCTTGCAAGTCTGACAGCCTGAGTCCAATCCCTGGACCACACAGTGGAAGGAGAGAGCCAGCTCCCAAAATTGTCCTCCAACCTCCACATGTACCTGTGCCTACACCGTCAGATCATATACCCACACACAATTACAATAACATATTGTCTCTAACTTCTAGTTAAGAGGAATGGCAAAGAGATGGGTCAAAGGTAAAGGCCCTTGCAAACAACCTGATGATCCAGTCAATCCCTGGAACCAACAGTGATACACACGTGCTCACACACACACTCACACTACTACACTCATATACACACACACACATACTCTCTCACGCATGCACACACACATACACACAAATGCTCACACACACACAGTACACTAAGTATAATTAAAATAAGGTATGGCTCTGTAACTCAGCAGAGGGCTTACCTAGCATGTGCAGTGAGTGTCCTGGCTTCCGTTGCCAGCATCACATTAAACCAAGCATGGTGGTCACACCTGTGATCCCAGCGCTTTTGAGTTAAGTTTTCAAAATCTCTTGGGTTACACAATAAGTTCAAGGCCAGCCTGGGATGCACAAGACTTCATATCAAAAAAACAATTTTTTAATTAAATTAAAAATAAAGCTATGGGATATAGTAAGGCAAGCCTTTAATTCCAGCATTTGAGAGGCAGAGGCAGGCAGATCTCTATGAATGCAAGGCCTGCCTGGGATACACAGTGAGTTACAAAACAGCCAGGTCTTTATTGAGAGAACTTATCTCATGAAAACCAGAAAAATAAAACTGTGAGGGGCTGGAGAGTTGGCTCAGCAGTCAAGAGAACTATCTGCACTTGCAGGGGACTCTAGTCTGATTCCCAGCACCCATGCAGTAGCTCACAAATGTTTGTAATTCTAATCCCAGGGGATCTGAAGCCCTCTTCAGACCTTTAAGGGCACCAGAAATGCACATGGTACACATATATCCATATAAAATTATAAAACAAATCTTTAGAAGAAAACTTCTAAATAAATAAACAAACCTGTGAGACAGGTTTATTACAACTCAGGACACAGTGTTGTCTGTGAACACATTTAAGTCACACTGTTTTAAGACCAAAAAAAAAAAGACCATTTTTCAGGTATGTGGCACATAAATGACTGCTTAGCTGACAGAGCTTGCTGACCTTCTGACCTGTGTGACGGTCAAGGTTATCTGGAGGGTGAGCACATCTGCACTCCAAAGAAGATAGAGGAACTCAATGGCCAGCGTAGCTCTGCTCACCTGGGGACACTTTCTCAGGTGCATGCCTGTGGCCCTGTGCTTTGCTCCAGCTCATGTCCTCTGCTCTGCCACACATGTCGTTGCCCCCTCTAAGGAGACTAGGCATGGAAGCACCTCTCGGCCTAGAGTTAGTGTCCAGATGTCACTTGCCCATGGTGTGTATCTTAGCTTCCTGCGTGGTGTCCTGGGTGGAAGGCAGAGCCTCATTATGGCTCTGAACCTTCATGTCTTCCTGGGCCTCCCAGCATCGCAGCCCTACTCTCTGAGCTTTCCAGTTCACTGTTAGCATCTCATGGCTTTGCATCTTAGAGCTATTTCAGGTTCACTACAAGGCTGAGCAAAGGGATTGAGTTCCCATTACGACCTTTGATGTCACACCAAAGCCATCCTGTTGTTGAAAATATTTAATCTCACTCAGGGGCTTCTATCCCGCCTTTGGTCATTCAGTTCCCGGATAAAAGACACACATCTTTCACATTAATAACAAACCTTAGTCAGCACTACAGCAGGGCAGATATCTATCCTCTATGCAATTAGAATCTATTTCCCCATCATTAACTCCGAATTATTTTGCCATGTTCCATCTGGACATCTTCTGGCTTTCAGTTGGCCGCCCCTCGTGGCCATGCTTTCATGACTTACCTACCCCATGGCATCTTCCTTCTCTCCTCATGGTTCTCCTCCATCCCCAAACCCAGGAACCCCAATCATGCCTATCTCAGTTCTTCCCAGCTATAGGCTGTAGACATCTTTATTCACCAATCAGTGATGACCTGGGGGGAAAGGTCGAATAGTGTTGCTTGGGTCTGTGAGTACATTGTCTCGTCATTAGGGGCCAGTGTTTGACATTAGAATACTTAGTAAAAGACCAAACCTCCACGCCATCCATTTGTTAAAGGTCATCAGCAAGCCTCTGTTGAAAAGGCTCTCTACCCAGAGCCCGTGGTTTTCAACAGGACCTAGCTCACACTTGGTGATGTACTTTGGTCCACTTCGATTGTTCTGTCCTGTTGCTGACACTGCCATCCCCCCCCACCCCCCGGAAGTCAACCATGTTACTATGTATCATACCAACTTCAAGCCCCATATTTTCTTATATCCTGCCACTTCCCTGTGATGGTTCCCCTTGCTGTGCCCATATCCCTTCATCTGAACCACTGAAAATCCCCGCTGGATCACGACACCTCTCTTCTCACAATAGACCCGTTTGCCAGATAGAACAATGAAACCTCAGGTGCCATAGTTTCAGTCTGCTGCTTTCCACCCCCTCCCCTTACTGGCTCCACAGTGTCACAAGGCAGTCAGAGCCTGCTGGGCTTGCACACGTGAGGTTGTGCAATCCCACTTCTAGAAAGACACTCCAGATTCCCCGTCCATTCCCCCAACAGCCCCGAGTCACGTCTACAGACTGTTTCAGTTCTCTGGGTCTTTTGGTTTGTGCTGGTTTGTCCCTGGGGACTGCACATGAGGCAAGCTCTCTGCCACTGAGCTGCATCTCCAGCCCCTTTCTATTTTTATTTTGAGGCAGAAAGTCTTACTGTGACCGAGACTGGCCTTGAACTTGAACTGTTTGTGCCTCAGCCTCCCAAGTCACTGGGATTGCAGGCTTGCATCAACAGACCAGGCTTAGTTTTCTGTGTCTTGACTCCTGCTGTCTGTTTGCTCTGCTTGGAAGATACTTCTTCCTATTTCTGGGTCTTCTGTCCCTCCTGTAATGTAAAATTTAGGATCAGCACCTATAGAGAGGCCTCTGCACTCGGACAGGCTACATTAGGTCCTCCGCACAACCTTTAAGACACTGGGCGTCTCTCATTGTGTCTTCTCTGTTGTTTTACAGTGACCCATAATAGGATCCTGGACTGTGAGCTCCTGAGGGCAGAGACAGTGCTGGGTTTGGGTTGGGGGCGTTGGGTTGGTTTGGGTTTGGTTGTTGGTGTTTGGCCTTAGGCTTTGTAGTTGGTGCCTGATGCTTGGTGCTCAGTACTGAGTGAGTGAGCCCATAGAGGAAACAAAGGACACTTGGAATAGGTTGGGAAGAAGACAGTTGCAGGAGAAAGCTGAAGCAGGGCTTTTTACCTCAGCACAGAGGTAAGGGAGTCTAAGCCATCAACTGGGCAGCAACCTGAGATGAGGGATGGGGTTTCACTAAGTAGGGAAGACAGTGGGATGGCTGTGGGCGCTGAGGCTTATGTGGGACTTAAAGACTTCCTAGAATATCTTACCAAAGAAGAATACTTCATTCACAGTGGAAGAGATTGGTATTGGAAACTGGACAGGAGCCAGGTTGTGAATTACTGAAGTTGGTCACTTGTAATCTTAGCACTTAAGAACTGAGGCAGGAGGTTAGAAAGTTTGAGCTGTCTGTTGAGACCCTGTCCAAAAAAAAAGGAAGAAGAAGGGAGGGAGGGAGGGAGGGAGGGAGGGAGGGAGGGAGGGAGGGAGGGAGGGAGGGAGGGAGGGAGGGAGGAAAATGAGTATGGTTTGCCTGCACTCCTGACCTCACGGCTGAGTGGGCAGGTGTCCATGTGTGTTCCATCCCATGTACACAGATTCACATACACAAAGAAATGGTTTTTGTTTTTTTTTTTTAATTAAGGGCTTTGAGTAACAGCCCACACCTTTAAGCCCAACATGAAGGAGGCATCAGCAGGTAAGATCTCTGAGGTTTAGGCTAGTCTGGACTACATAGAGTTCTAGGCAAGGTAGTGCTACACATAGTAAGACCCTGCCTCCAAAAGACAGAGAGAGAAGAAAAAGAAAAAAAGCGTTTCCAGATCAAGCAATGGTTATGCTTCCAACGTGATGCAGAACCTAGTATAGTCCCTTAACTCCATTGTTCTTTCTTGTGCTCCTACCATGAGGACCACATGAACAAGACTCCATGGGCCTCACCCAGGCATCAGTCTAGAGTAGACACTCCTCTCCTGCCTGGCTCCTTCTTAACATGTCCTGATCTTAACATACCTAAGCTGATCATTTCAGTGTGTTTCTTCTTTCAGTAGAGCATGAGTATTCTGACAGCAGCAGTCCCCCTGACCTGCCTCACAGGTGCATCGGGGCCTGGCTCTCTCAGTGCTTCAGGGTGTGTGTGAGTGCCACTGTGTTATCAGGAGATGTAAGGAGAGGAGGTCTGCAATCCACAACTGGAGGCTCAGACATTTTTAGGAGCATATTGGCTGTAGAAAATGTCCTCCCCGCTGACTGCTTCAGTTGCCCAGTCTCTGTTTCTCAATAGAGAGAATGTCCCCTCAACCTCCGAGTTCCTAGTGCTATTCTGACAATTAAAGGCAAAGCACAGTTGGTCTGGATAGATTTCAGTAACTAACCAGATCTTGTCACCCTCACACAGACATAAGCCCAGGTATCGTGAGGGACCGTGTCCTTCTGTAGGGACATTCGCAGGTGCAGCCTGTGGTATTCTGATGTGTAAGGAGCACTGTGGAGCTGGGGAACACAAACATGGGGACTTCTGTCTCCACGTCACTGTTCTCTGTATGATCTCATTGCTAATGATTGGTGCTCACTTGGCTAATGCAGGCAGCATTAGCTTGGAGTTCTTCTGATCGGATTATCTATAGGACAGTATTTGAAGAACTCAGCAGCCATTTCAGGAGACTGTTGTGGAATTTATTTCTTTCTGAAATTTTCTTTCCCAAGATCCTAATTTTACCAAAAAAAAAAAAAAAAAAAGCAGTTTCAGAGAACCATAGAGAATAATTTCAGTTGTTCGTGTAGCTTTAAATCCTTCACTCAGATTGTATCTAAGAAGAGGAAGATGTTACAGAGGGCTGGAAGAAATGCTCATTTTTAAATCAGTCTCAGCTCGAGTTCCAGTATATCCCTCACAGTCACTGAGTGAAATAGTAAGCTTCTTTTTCTTTTTCTTTTGGTATGTATTTGTTTTGGTTTTTTGCTTTTTTTTTTTTTTTTTGTATTTGGTTTTATAACAGGATTTCACTATGTAACCCATAATTTCTTCCCAAAAATTCTTCCATCTTCCTGCCTCAGCCTCCTGAGTGCCAGGCTTACAGGCATGGCCGTCACACCTGCCTTTGAATTACTTCTTTTTTTTTTTAATCATTTATTTACTTTATTTATGTGAGTACCCTCTAGCTAGTCTTCAGACACACCAGAAGAGGGCATCAGATCTCACTACGGATGGTTGTGAGTTGCCATGTGGTTGCTGGGAATTGAACTCAGAACCTCTGAAAAAGCAGTCCTTGCTCTTAACCGTTGAGCCATCTCTCCGGGCCCCTTGAATTACTTCTTAACTGAGTTCTGGTGGCAGCGACTCCTGGATATGAATGCTTTATAGTGCTCTGGTGTCTTTCTTCTTAAGGTATTAAAACACTCAACAAGTTTCTAGTCATTAAATCTTTTCCTTCCTCTTAAAGTAGCAGGCAAGGTGGCAATTCTAGAGTGTCAGATGGAAACGCCAAGACCATCTCTCCTACATGCGTAGTTAAGACAGAACAGGGCTCGTAAGATGCACGTTCTTACCAAGTGCTGAGTCTTGGCATTGTGCAGTGTTGTGGGACAGTCGGTGACCATGCTGGTTCTGTGCGTGTGGCTCTCAGACTGCTCTGTTCCTCAGCCGCCAACCCAGCATCAGGTACTGCTACTCTGCCCGTTGCTAGGGGAGGCCGCCACCTAGTGAACTGCAGCAGTTCCTGGGTGTGCAGGACGGGTGCAGAAGCCTCTCAGACCACGCGCTGGGTTTGCTATGGCAACTAATGTACATGTCCAAGAGAAGACGAATATGTTGACTGCTCTCGCTTAGAAAAACATCTCCAAACGTCTGTGTATTTTCCCCATCTGGAGCTGAGCGTATGCCTGCCGTTGAGCCTACTGCTCCTTGAAATCAGCTGCTGCTAAAGGACCAAGGCAGATGGTATTTTTACCACTTCAGGCAAAACATGGCACCTATGGTTCGACTTTCTACAATTTTAATTTTTTAACATTTTCAAGATGGCTTGTTTAAATATCTCCATCACAGAGACACAGACTAGTTCCCGAATCACTGCTCCAGCTACACAGGCACTGGCAAAACTCACTTGATCAGAAGCAGACTCGGAGGCACTGTGCGGTCTGCCTCGTGTTTGCTCTTTCCCAGGAGCCTGAGAGTGCTGTGAGTGGCCTGTGACACGCATGCTGATTTAGACACAGAGTTGCCGTGCTCCTTCTGCCCTCGCCTCTACTTTATTAACTATGCATTTCTTATCATTTGGCCCGTGACTCCAAATAGAAGTGTGGCTTGTTCTGTTTTGCTTTCCAGTTTTTAAAGGCATTTATTCCTGTTATTATTATTTGCCTGTGTGAGGTTTGTGTGAGAGTGCAGGTGCGTGCATGATGCACACCTACATGAAGCTCTGAAGAATAAATTTTCTCCTTCCATGGTAGGGTCTGGGATTGAATTCAGGTTGTCGAGATGGCCCTTTACCCACTGAGCCAGCTCACTGACCCTGGGTTTTAAGATTTATTTATTTTATTATTTTATATGCATGCATATTTTACCTGCATGTATGTATATACCACATGGGTGCTTAGGGAATTAGATATTGGGGAACTGGAATTACAGGAGGTTGAGGACCACCCAGTGTGTGTGTTGGAACTGAACTGGAATCCTTTAGAAGAGCAGAACGTATTTGTGGGGATGTGGAGGGCTCACTATGTAGCCCTTGCTGTCCTGGACTCACTCTGTAGACCAGGCTGGCCTCAAACTCACAGATATTCACCTGCCTCTGCCTCCCAAGTGCTGAAATTAAAGGTGGGTACCACTGGTGCCAGGCACAGAGTGATTCATGACTTGAGAGCCCCATGATGTCCTCTTAGGAAGGTCACCCAAAACACAGAATGGCTCACGGGGTGAAGAAAGATGAATTCTTTAGGCCTGTAGTCCCAGTCACTACAGTGCAAGAGAGACCCTGAGCATGGGCCATCGGAGCTCATGCTGCCTCCCAGAACTGACTCACAGCAGGTTCCAGTCGCCTCTGAGGAACCAGCACCTTGTGGCTGGTGTGCCCTCTTTTGCCCTCTTAACCCCAAAAGTCCCTGTGCATCTGTTATTATAAGACACATTTGCATAAAGCGAACATTACAATTCTCTTCCCACCAGCAAAGATGGGCCCTGATATTTGCATTCACGTGATCAGGTCAGCCCTTCCTCCGAGAAGAAAGAGAGCATCTCCTCTTACATCATGGCTCTCCCCGAGGCTTGCCTCGCTGCCCATCCCTTCTCTTTATTGTCCTTAAATGCTAAAACAGTTTATCCTTTTTTAAAAAAAATGAGTATTGAAAAATATATACCATTGCTGTTTTTATACACGAGTCTGTCCACTTACTTATGATTATTTATTCTATGACACCCTTTCCCACAGCCCTGGCGAGCTGGCTCTGAGTAGCTGTCACGTGACACAGTTGGGCCCCAGGTGTTGCTCTTTCTCCTCTCTGTCCCCTTGTCTAAGGCAGATGCTGCTCTCCTAACCTGGGATTTCGTATTAGCATCTCCTGTAAAAAATTCCACACAGCATCACTGAAGGCACGGCGGTCTCGCGCTTTCTAGGCTCCTGGAGATGTTGTTCCATTAGCTCTCCTGTTTTAATTAGTGATAATTATAGAGACTGCCTAGCTGCATTGACCTTCTCTGTCCTCTCTTGCTCCTGAAGGACTTGCAGTGCAGGAGATAAGATGTTTATAGCACACTTTAAAAAGAAAGAGCCCAACTGTAAAAACATCTGATGTAGGTGCAACCGTGTAAAATGTTCTATGCTTAATAAAAACTAGAAAGTAGCACGTTAAAATATGTGAAAAAAGGCATGTTTTAAAAAAGAAATATATTGTACTTTTAAAAGATTTTCATCTTATAATTGTAAGCTCTGATTTGAATTGGATTTTTGTTTCCTTTAACATTATGGTGATGAATTCAATTATAGCGGGAACTGAAAATAAATTGTCTTAAATCTTGTTTCACGTGAGCCAACCAGGTTTAACCCTAAGCTTCTAGGGAATTGCTTCCATCTATGGCAATAGGCAGAAACCACATTTGGGATAGAACTTGTCTGTGAGGGTTTGGTTTTGCTGTATTCTGTGTGTGTGTGTATCTGTGTGTGTGTGTGTGTGTGTGTGTGTGTGTGTGTGTGTGTGTGTGTCTGTGTGTGTATGGCTATGAACTCTTGGTGATTCACTTACCTGCCTCAGCCTCCTGAGTAATGGGATTTCCATCCTGAGCCACCACACCCAGCTGGGAAATTTAACTGATTTTTTGTGATGGCCTTAAGAACAGCAGAGGAGCCAGGACACAGGTGAGCAAGAGGAAGAGCTGGTGAACAGGAAGACTTGTGCTTGTGGCTCTCCTGGCCCCGCTGGGAGAAGCAGGGTAGGGCAAGCCAGAGCTGCCCTCTGAGAGGCTGGGTCCCAGCCCTCAGTTCCTTGTCCATCCCTGCTCTCCCAGTTATTGTTCTTTTGGCAGTTATAGTTCAGACAAGCAATGAGAGTAGATTGTCTTTATCCTAGCTTTCTTTGTTTCTTTCCTTTTTTGAGATAAGGTCTTACTTCTTAGCCTTTGCTAGACTGGAGTTTGCTATGTAGACCAGGATGGCCTAGAACTTATAGAGATCCACCTGCCTCTGCCTTCCCAGTACCGAGCCTGAGGTGTGTACCTACTAATCTGTTAGTTAAACAACTTACTTCAGTTTTAGCAACCACTGGTTTGATTTCAAATTTCCTTTAAGGTGATAGAAAAATAATAATTGATCAACTTATTTTTTCTGTATTATTTAAATAATGAATTTGTGTTATCATAAGACAGCTTATAACCAGCTTTTTTATGTGTGCGTGCATGCATGCAACGTGTGTACACATGTGCGTGCAGAGGGTGTCAGATTCAATGGAGCTGGAATTGTAGGCAGTTCTGAGCCACCCAACATGGGTGCTGGCATGACCAGTTTCTGTCCATAGCACAAGGTAAAAGCTTTTGTATTGGGCTCAGCCTGTTCTTCCAGAGGACCTACCTTTGATTTCCAGTATCCATATGGCACCTCATAACTGTCTCTAACTCTAGTTCCAGGGGATCCAATGCCCTTGGAAACCAGAAATCCATATGGTACATACATAGACATGCAGGCAAAACACCCATCATATACATAAAAAATAAAATGTGTTAAAATGAATAAATGTTTTTAAGATTTTGTATTATATGAAACTTTTGTCCAAAAAAAAAAGTTTTCTAGAGGTAGGCATGGTGGTGCACGACCCTAATCCAGTGCTGGGTGAGCAGAGGGGTGGGCATGGTGCACATCTGTAACACAGTGCTTGGGAAGTGGAGAGGAGGAAGAGCTCATGGCCAGCCTCCGTACATGATACCTATCAAAAAAAAAAGATTTCCCTTTCTACTGCCCAAAATGGTGTCACATGCCTGTGAGCTTGTACTCTGGAGGGTGGGAGGATCTTCACTCCTAGGCCAGCTTACACCCTCATAGTTTAACACTGGCCTGGGCTACATAGCAATAGCCTGTCTCCAACAAAACTTTCCTAATCACACATGAGATAACACATTTCCTAAGGCAGAGCTGCCAGGCCTCTGTCCCCTCCCACGAGCCGGCCGGCCTTTCCTTCCTCTCTCTGGGTGTGGGTGCTCCACACTCAGCCCCAGTGACGACCATCCGGCTTGGATGATGTAATTCTCCAAGTTTCTGATGATAGTTCTTTTTTTGTTGTTTTGTTTTGTTGGTTTTTTTGAGACAGGGTTTCTCTGTGTAGCCTTGGTTGTCCTGAAACTCACTCTGCAGACCAGGCTGGCCTCAAACTCAGAAATCCGCCTGCCTCTGCCTCCCAATTCTGGGATTAAAGGCATGCGCCACCACCGCCCGTCTCTGATGTTATTTCTGATTCTTGTTCTCTGGTATTAGCAATCCCACAAACCTCAATGGTATTGATAGATTCAGTGGTCACTATATCTCTTCCTTTGTGGATCATGAATAAAATTATTAAAAGATTTCTGTGACGGGCCTCTTTTATATGACATGATAAAATGTCTCCTCCGTTATTAGCCCAACTTCTGTTGATACTGTTTGAATATTTGCAGTCATAAATTGTTCCTACTTCAAATATCCCTTGCTGTTGATATTCAATTTACAATGTTTTACATAAAGTATTAAATTACCTTGCTCACAGTAATAATAATAATTAGTGAAACAATGCACCACCACCCCCTTTTTGAGATAAGTTTCTCTGTAGCTCCTGCTGTGCTGGAACTCTGTAGCCCAGGCTAGCCTCATCCCTGTGATCCTCTTGCCCTGTGTCCTCCAGCAGATTGTACAGTGTGTGCCAGCTCAACCATCCCATCCCGTTCTTAAGTTCACTTTTCTCGTCCATGTACCACATGTATGCATGGTACTCAGAGGGCAAAATAAGAAGACATTGGATCCTCTGGAACTGGAGTTACGGATAGTTGTTAGCCATCGGTGGGTGCCCTGGCTTTCCCATCCTACAATGCAACATTTCTCTTAAGGCTATGGCAGATATCATAGTTGGTTAGTGTCACTGTGTGGATTACTGTGCTCTGGAGGCTTAAGGTCTCACACATGATAGCTCCCGGGATGTACTTGGTGAGGGAATGGATGGATTACTCAAGATACACCGTCTGTCTGTATGTCCCTCCCTCTTCTAGTTCATAAGACCTGTTAGACTCGGTCCTCTTAATGTTCCTTCATGTGTGTACTCTGTGTGTACTCATGTGTGTACATCCGCGTGCGCGGATGTGTGCATGCGTATTGAGAAAGAGTCTTACTATGGAGCCCCAGATAGCCTGAAACTCAGCATGTAGGCCAGTATGACATCAAACTCAGAGAGCTTGCCTGCATCTGCCTCCTTAGTATTGGAATTAAAGGTATATGCCACTGTGCTTAGCTCCTAAATATAATATTTTTATATTAATTAAATAAAATACTTTTAGTAATTCTTTGAGAATTTCATAGTGCGTACAACTGTATTTTAATCATATTCAACACCCCTCAAGTCCCCCCAACTCTTCTCAGATCCACCTACTCCCCTAGCCCTCCCTCCCTCCCAGTTCCATCTCCTGGCTCTTTGGTTGTTTTGTTTTGCCTTGTTTTTCTTTAATAAGACATGGAGTCCAGTTTGCTTTGCCCATATACTTGTGGGTGTGGGCTATCCACTGGAACATCCTTGAGAGGCCACACCCTTAAAGAACACACACACACACACACACACACACGCAAGCCACACACTGTGGTGGTCCACAAGCCCTCCTCTCTGTGTGCTGAAATAGTTTGATCTTGGGCAGGCTACCACACACAGCTGCTGTGAGTTTGTGAGCGCATTGACCCTGTTGTGATCTGAAGTCAGTTTCACTTGGTTCTCGCTGACCTCTTGCTCTTACACTCTTTCAGCCTTCTCTTCTGTTATACACCCTCAGCCCTGGCCAAGGAGGGAGGTGCCCTTATGGAACACGAATGTTCCATTGTGGCCACGCACACTGTACACAACCTATTTTCTGCACTTGGACTACATGCGACCCTGCATTAACCACACTCTTGCACAAAGAAGCTCTGATAAGCTCTGGGAGCTACGCTGCTTACAGGGCCGTGTGACACTGCATAACAAAGTATTAACAGTAGGTTCACTCGTGGGCCTGCTCGCTCTCCAGCCATGGGTTCCTGAGCAGATTTACAGCATGCACTTCCTCCTGGAGAGAAGAACTTCAATCTAGTCGAGAGCACTGGGTTACACCATGGCATTCATGCCTCCCTTGCACCCATGGGCACATCTGGCCACACTGCTTCTTACTGTAGTTCGTAGTGTTCACAGCTGAGCAAGACTGTGGATGACTTCCGTCCCCCAGCAGCCTCATCGCACCTTCTGCTCCTACAAAGCCAGCTAGCAGGAAGGAAATGTCCTGGTGAATACCAGCTTGATTGCTCGGTGTTCTGTTAACAAAGTCTGTGGTGTCTTTAGCATACAGTATAACTATCAAGTTCTAATCGGCAAATAAGAGCGGTGGCAATAGTCTGTATTGTTTTGGGGGCTCCAAGACACTCCTGAAAATCAGTTTGATGGCAGGTATCCCACAACTGGCACTGGGCTTTTATTTGACAACGTGTGGCTTCTGTGTAGAATGACTCCAATTAAATTCTGTTGTGGAGGAGGGTTGCTAACATAGTTGGTTTCTATATGGCTTTTTTTTTTTTTCAAACATCCTTAGTTATGCTTATCCTTCCCTCCACCCCCTCTTCTACCCTGCTCTCCTCTCTCTCCCCCTCTTAAATATCCCTCCCAGTTTCTCACCATTTCTCCTTCATATCACCTCTGTGTTGTGCTACCCCACTCCCTTAAGATCTCCTGATGTATGTTTAGCCAAATGGTTACAACTCCGTTCCTGTACCTCTTGGGTTGAAACAGATCTTTAGCTGGGGAGATCTTTAGAATCTCAGTCTGAAGAGCTAAGGAAAAATGCCCTGCAGACTAATCTGTGGGTGAGAGCATTTCTCTGTGGGGTGACCACATTCAATTATTTCTCCCAGTTAGTGGTGCCAAGAACCACCTGTGCACAGGGAGAGCCTGAGTGTCTTTATGTAGCGGATAGAGCCTTCTGACCCCTAAGAGAGCCCGTTTGGTCCATTAAAGTTTATATTGGTTTGGGTCTGAAGCCGTTATAAAGGGAGTACTCTCTTTCCTCATCTTAAAAACTACTGGAGAGGAACAGATTTTCTGAAATTGTGAGCCAGAGGAAAAGAGGCACACTTCCCTATATAGCTTCAAATATGGTTTTAGTGAGTCAGAAGTCTTTGTCACTCTCAAACTCATACACCGTTCGTATGAACAGTCTGATTTTATACAGAATTAAGGACTTTTGAGCTGTCAATCTGTCTAGTCCATAGGAGGCTATAGTCTTTTAATTGGTGCATCTGAAGCCATCCCCCCCCACCCCCAGTGTTTTCTGCCCAGCTCCTACAAGCACACTAAGCCCCCATTACATCAGAGTGTGATGTGCTTAGTCTTTTCTGTATAACAAGTGGGCTGAGCCCCTCAGCTTTCAAGCAGAGTTCCTGAGGTAACAGTAGAGCTTGCAGGATCTGCAAACACAGCCGAGTGGTGTGTGTATCAAGTAGAGACTGGCATAAGTAGATCCTACTATCCCGGGCCTGCAGTCCTCGGCTTCCTGGCTTAATGAAGGTCTTGCCTGTTCTTGCCAGGCTCATCATGCAGGCTGCCTAGTGTAAAGTGCAGTGGTGCCCCCTGTGGAGGGGCTTCCTGCCCTAGTGCTAAGACAGGTATGCTGAGCTGTGTCTTTGGTTCACTTATGGCAAGATTTGTGTACACTGCTTAGAAGCAGCTGCGGCCTTTCAGTGCTCAGTGCTTTTATGTACAGTGTGGTCTGCATGGTTTGTGTATGCCTGACTCAAGACCGTACTAAGTGTTCCCATAGTTACCTTATGGTCTGCTGACCATAACGTCTGCCTTTTCCGTCACGCTACTTCTCAGGTTTATAGACATATGACAAAAAGTTGTAATGCAGGCTTTGGTCTTGGAAGTACCTTAAAATGGTATTGCTGTCTTTAGGTATAGCATAGTCCATGCTTAGAAATGCCATTGCCTGGTGAATGGGGTTATGTTTGTTGAGCCAATGTAATGATTAGTGTGACTTTTTAAAATCTAGGAAGCACTCTTCACTCTTCCAAGACAGCCTTACAGTGTAACCATAGTATACAGTATTCTCATAGCTGGACCTGTGCTGCAATCCCAGCACTGGGGAAGATGAAACAGGAAGATTATAAGCTCAAGGCCAGCCAGGACTACATAGGGAGACCCTGTCCCCTTACCCCACCACCACCACCACCAAAAGATCCTCATCACCATCCTCTGGAGGGAGACAAGTGTCCAAATCAACAACATACCCATAATGCCATTCCATAGAAACCCCCTGCATATTGTCAGACACGATGGCTCAGCAGGGGAAGTGCTGGCCTCGAAAGCCTGAGGTGGCAGGAGAAAACCCATCCCACAGAGTTGTCCTCTGACTTCTACATGTGAGCGATGACACATGTACACACATACACACACACACACCTTACATGGGAAGGAGCTATCCATCCTACCAGCAAGTATGTTGCACTTCCACGGCACACCTCACTCCATTGCCCACTGACACCGAAGACATAGTGAGGGTCACGCTGGTTTGTTATCTTTTTCTGTTGTGGTAGGAGCTCCCTGATGAAGTTCTGCTCATCAGGATGCATGCTAGGTTGTTACCAAGCTAGGGTCATAAGGACGGTGGAGGAGGCAGGGGTTGCTCATGGTCCCCAGGACTGAGTACTCAGGTGCTAAAGTGGATAACAGTTGGGGACATGAGCAGGCCAAGCAGCAACAAAAGAAACTGGTAAGACCGACTCAAGTAAAATGCTAGAAAGCCAAACTCGCTCTCATATAGGTTGTACGTTCCTCTGATGCCACCAGCACCGTGGGATACAGAACATACTGTGCATGTTCTTGTCCCAAGACATTCCTTTTAATTAAACACCCGCCACAGTATTTGTCATGAGATTACAGTACAGGCTATATATTGATTCAAAAAAACCAAAACAAAACGTGCTACAGGCAAGAAAGCTTGCTTCAGTCTGCAACCATGACACGTTTTGCTTGTTGAATATCTATTACAGAATTTATTGAAAATCTCCATGGGCCTA
Source organism: Mus musculus (assembly GCF_000001635.26). Classification (NCBI taxonomy): domain Eukaryota; kingdom Metazoa; phylum Chordata; class Mammalia; order Rodentia; family Muridae; genus Mus; species Mus musculus. The sequence continues at coordinate 43,429,860 of NC_000076.6, forward strand.
GTTAGGCTTTCTGAATTTCAATGTGTAGAATTAAGTTCCTACTTTGGAATATGATACTAAAATTAAAAATTAACTTAGAATCAGAATATGAATAAATCTATGGTTATTTATAAGTCATAAATTTCCCTTTGGAAGACATGACAACCAAGAAACAATGACTGTTTTTCCTTCGGAGTTAACCTTAAATTTAGCATAATTTCATATTACTAACCTCAAATGCCCAGCCTACTAAATGTTGATAACCATTTATAAATTAAGAATTAAACTAATCTTGTCCTATTTAATTACATTCTAAAATCAGGCTCATCTGCTCAGGCCGTGAGCTACACAGATTGGCCTCTGCCTCTGCCTCTCACTGGTGGTGTGTTGCTCCTTTATGTATCGTTCTAATGGTGTGAACATAGATTTATTAAGGAAGAGAGAGGAAGACCTCCATAGAGGGGGAGGAATCTCCTCCCTCTTTTTCTTGAAGCAACGTGAGCCCCTGTAGGCTTAGATTTTTTTTTTTTAATCTTTTTTTTTTTTCCAAGACAGGGTTTCTCTGTAGCCCTGGCTGCCCTGGAACTCACTCTGTAGCCCAGGCTAGCCTTGAACTCAGAAACCCCCCTGCCTCTGCCTCCCAAGTGCTGGGTTTAAAGGCTTGCACCACCACTGCCCATCCTTAAAATCTATTTTTAATAAAGGTCCTTAAATGCTTTAACCTCCCTTCTAGCCCACCACCCAGCAGAGGTAGTGGAAAGGAAAGGTTAATGGTGCAGAGGAGGATGTGGGCCTGTTTAGAAATTACTCTTTGGAGTAAATCCAATCTGCATTGTCAGGATATCAGCCGTTCAGCTCACATGAATTAGTAGTGGTAGCTTGATCTATTCACAAACTCCATTCATGAATCAGCAATGGCAGGACTAGCAAACACCATTTACAAATCAGCAATGGCAGGGTGATCCAGAAAAAAACCACAAGGCTCTGCCAGCTGGCCCAAGTCCAAGGAAGCATCAGGAAGCCACTGGAACACCAGCAGAAGTTTTTTTTGCTGTGTTTTTCTCTATAAGTCGTGATAAACGATGACCAATACAGAATGGTAAGGCGTACCAATACCATTCAGTATCGTCCACTGTCCATTGGGCTATATTTATATCTTTTTTAAACATCGTGTGTTCTCTCAAGTATCTGCTCTGGCAAAACATGTCCTTTTTCTAGACTGCCTTCAAAAAAAAACATCATGTAGGCTGGGCGTGGTGGCGCACACTTTTAATCCCAGCACTTGGGAGGCAGAGGCAGGCGGATTTCTGAATTCAAGGCAGGGCTACACAGAGAAACCCTGTCTCAGAAAAAGAAAGAAAGAAAGAAAGAAAGAAAGAAAGAAAGAAAGAAAGAAAGAAAGAAAGAAAGAAAGAAAGAAAGAAAGAACAAAAAACAAAAAAACAAAAAACATCATGTGTCTGTTCTTAGCAAAACATCCTCTCCTGTGTCTGCTTCAGCAAAAGCTGCTGCTGCTGCTGCTGTTTAGGGATGGGAGTGACGGTGTGAATGAGAACATACCTCGTAGACTGGGTGGGTATCTGAACACTTGGTCCCCAGTCAGTGATGCTGTTAGGAGCAGTGATACAGCGTCATTGGGGGAAGTACACCAAGCTTTGAGAGTCCAGAACCTGCCCTGCTTCCAGTTTGCTCTCTTGGCTTCCTGCTGTGTTTGAAGATGTGATCTGTTAGCTTCCTGCCCTTCCTCCCCAGCCACTATGGACTCCCCATCTAGGCCGTAAGGAAGAATAAACTCTTCCCTCTGCAGTGCTATGCTACAGCAGTGGTGTTTTATTCCAGCAGCATCGGAAAAGTAACTGATGTGCCAGTATCCCTGTATTCATTTTTAACATCTTTGCTATTTGAGAATGTTCTTGTGCTGCTGACATCATAACTGCCTTGCCTCAGCCTCCCCAATGCTAGATTAAGGCATGTGCTGCCATATCTAGCTTAAACATCATTTGTTTAAACTTAGGCTAACTTTCCAAGCCAGTGAGACCAGCCACAGCTGTATTTTGGACATGGCCATCTGGTAGTGACTACAAAGTCTGCGTTTGCCTTTTCTATATACAACATGGTCTTGGCTTACATAAAGAATGCAGTTTTCAGAGATCCCGAGGCTTTCTGTGAATCGCTGCCAAATCAAAGCTTTTTCCTTTTATAATTATTTAAACCCAGGTGCACAGCTATACCATTAGCCACTTTTTTGGCTAACGCCGGCTTACGGTGCAACCATTCCCGGCTTGATGCTGCCCATCCGTAAGCTGTCTCTCTGGCAGCGTGACGTCTGGAAGCTACATGTCAGTATGCATCCCTTCCTCATCTTCTTTTAAGTAGCTCCTAGACGTGTGGTAAAGGAAAGAAAGCCAACACTGAGTCCTGGCAGCATGGCACCGGCGACGACTTCGCCTTCGATATGAATGAGCTTACACTCTCTAGTAAGCTCCGCCAAAGCTATGGTACCGTATTCTTTTCCAAACCCTACTCACAGAGGGCTAAGTTTCAAAAATCTGAACTTCAAAATCTCTGCTATTTCTGAAGCTAAATGTTAAGTGCTCTTTTGTTTTTCCTCCTAAAAGAGATACTCAGTGCTTAGAGAGGCCTGTTGTGAGTCAGGTGGTGGTAGTACACATCTTTAATCCCTGCATTCAGGAGGCAGAGGCAGGCAGATCTCTGAGTTCAAGACCAGCTTGAAAGTGAGTTCCAGGGTAGCCAGTAACACACACAGAAACTCTGTTTCAAAAACAAACGAACGAACGAACAACAGAGAGGCTTGCTGTGCAGAGCTGGCAACCAGAGTTTGATCCCCAGCCACATAAAGGTGGATGGACAGAACCAACCCAAAGTGTGTGCCACGGCACAGTAGCGTATACACAGGCAACAATGATCATTTTAAAATAAATAAAAGAAGGATTATGGGCTGAGGGTATATCTTAACTGAGAGAGTACTTGTCTAAAACTAAAAGGCAGAGTGGTGCATGCCTATAGCCTGAGCACTCAGGAGATGGAGGCGGGAGGAACAAGAAGCTGAAGGTCAGCCTCGGCTCCTTACAGAACTCAATGCCTGCTTCAGAAATAACAATTTTAACAGAAGGATTCCCACACTGAGGCACTCCAGCAGAAGCAGCTGGCACTGGGGTGTGGCCCAAAAAGTTCCTGGGGTGCAAGGCCCAATTTGTTTCTCTGGCTTCAGTGACTTATTTATTGGCCTGCCCTCGTGGATGCTGGTCCTCTTGCTCTACCCTTCAGAGCCCTCCAGTAGCTGGAAGGCCAGCCCGTGCATTCCTGCCCACCTTACGCGCCACGCTGCCACTGAGTTTATCTCTGTGCTGGTACCGCAGTGTGGGAAGCCAGAGTGATTGATCTTTGGGGTTGGGTTGGGTTGCTGACCGAGGGTCTCCGTGGAGCCCCGCCTGACCCCGCTCACTAGGTAACTCAGTGATGAGATTATCAACGCATGCCCGACACCTGACTTATCCCAGGGGCTCTAACATCAGGAGGGAGGACATGCTTGTTTTCCAAGATGCTGATGACCCATATCCGATGATGTTTGCCATAATCAAGAAAAAGGTGTTCCTACTTTCTAATTGATAAGGTTATCATAGCCTACAATCCCTTTACCCAGGAATCAGTTCACCCAAGAGAACCACAATTTCAGGGCTAGCCTAGACCTCATAAAGAAACATCAAAAAACCAAAACAAAACAACAAAACAAAAACAAAAAACCTGTCTGGCCAGATGTGGTGGCTTTGCATGCCTCTTGGATGCTGAGGTAGGAGAGTTGTTGCTGGTTCCAGGCTACAGGAGTTTGGGCTACAGAAAGAGACCCTGTCTGAAAAATAAAGAGAGGGAAAGAAGGAAGGAAGGAAGGAAGGAAGGAAGGAAGGAAGGAAGGAAGGAAGGAAGGAAGGACAATTTCAAATGGTCTAGGCTTCAACTCCATCTCCATGAGTGAGGCCTCAGTACCTCCAGAGAGGGAGGGAGGGAGGGAGGGAGGGAGGGAGGGAGAACAGGCAGACAGAGAAGAACTATGTAGCTGTCAGCTGGTGGAGTGCTGAGATTGTAGCTGTGAGCTACCACAGCCAATGGCATCTGGGTTGTTGTAGTTGTTGTTGTTTTTAAAGTGAGGCTCTCACCCTGGCTGGCCTGTAGCTTGCTGTGTAGACCAGGCTGGTCCTCAGCTCACAAAGATGAGATCTTGCCTCTGCCTCCTGAGTGCTAGAATTAAAGGCATGAGCCCACATCTGCTTTTTAAGTTTCCTATATGAATCTCTTGGTCAGATTTTTTTTTTTTATTTAGCTCAACTTAATGTGTCTTTTCAAACAATATTTTACTCGTGATTTTTAAAAATTATGTTTTTAATATAGTTTTACATTTTATTTTTAAGTTATATTTTAATTAAAATAATTACATAAAATTAAAAATTGCGCTATTTATTGTGTGGCTTGTGTATTATGTAGGCATATGTGTACGAAGGTGTACATGTGGGGTCAGGAGACAACTTTTGGGAGTCGGTTCTCTCCTTCTACCTGTGTCCTAAGAAGAACTGAACTTCAGGCTTGAACGTCCTGGGAAAAGTGCTTTGCCAGACTCCAGCTGCATTTCCTCATTATAAGATTAAAGATTAAATGTTCTATTCACTACCATCAAATATTAAGTTAAGCCTGGTTCAGTAAAGTTCACAGAAGGGTTAGGGGTTTTAGTTCAGTGAAAAGAGCAGTTGCCTAGCCTGTGTGAATCCCTGTGTTCCCTAAAGGAGGCAGGTGGCACTAGGTCCGCAGTCTCCTGCACTCAGAAGGTAAAGAAAGGAAATCAGAAGCTGAAGTCATCTTTGACTACAGAGTGAGTTGGTGGCCAGCCCAGACTTTTGAGACTTTTGTCTCAAAGTTCACAAAGAAACAAACTAAAGTAAACAGGCACAAGAGATGTAGGAGTTAAAATACCATACACCATAAAAATATTCTACAGCATTGCCTGTTTCTCTTACAGTGACAGTGTCATGGGCACAGTGTGCCATGCCTATAATCTAGTATCCAGAAGACAGGCAAGAGACAAGTTCAAGGTCAGCCTTGGCTACATAGCAAGTTCTAGGACAGCCCGGCTGTCTTAGTTAGGGTTACTGTTGCTGTGATGACCAAAAACAACTTGGAGAGGAAAGGGTTTATTCTTACAACTCTCAGGTCACAGAGGGAAATCAGGAGAGGAACTCAAGCCAGGAACCTGGAAGCAGGAACTTTTACTGTCTTGTCAATTTGCACAAAAAAAAATTGACAGATTTGCACAAGAAGCGAAAGCCTGCTTCTTACACAACTCAAGTCATCCACTCTAGGCCAAAGCACCACTGAGCCTACCCAGAACAATCGTTAGTCAATTAATCAATGTCCAAAGAGTTGCTTATAAGCACCTCGATAGTGGTGCTGAGGGTCCTGTTCCTACACAGTGTGAGCTTGTGTCAGGTTGACAAAAGAACCAGCTAGCACACAAGGATGTATATCAAGACTTTGTCTCCAAAGGAAAAAAGAAAAACAGATGGGGATCAGAAAATAAAGATATTACAATGTTATTTCAAAATTGAGCATGATGGTACATGCCTGTAATTCTAGTAATAGGAGGCAAAGACATGAGGGTCTTTGCAAGTTCAAAGCCAACCAGAGGCTTTAAGAGCCTATCTTATGACAAGCAAACAAACAAACAAATGAAAGTCATTGCAAACAAGTGTAATGTGGGAACTTTGATCATGGGTGAAAAAAATATCTGAAAACTGCTGAACAGAGCTGGAGAGATGGATCAGAGGTAAAAACACTGGCTGTTCCAGGCGGGTGGTGCATCCCTCTAATCCCAGCACTCGGGAGACAGGCAAGAGGAGGAGACAGGCAAGAGGATCTCTGTGAGTTCAAAGCCAATCTGGTCTACAGAGGTAGTCCAAGATAGATAGAGCTACACAGAGAAACAATGTATCAAGAGAAAAAAAAAACAAAAAACAGAACAAGATACTGTCTGCTTTTCCAGAGGACCTGGGTTCAATTCCCAGCTCCCACGTGGCAGGCTTTTAGCTGTCTATGACTCTAGTCCTAGGGGATCCAGTGCCCTCTTCTGGCCTCCTCAGGCACTGCACAAGCATGATGCACAGACAAACATGCAAGCCAAAGACCCACACACATTCTTTTTATTAAAATAATTAAAAATATTAGACTGCTCTAAGACAAGGACTAGCTAGACGATGATAGGGAACTATCTAACGTTCCTAGTTAACTTTCTGGGCTGGCAGAGTGGGTCAGCAAATAAAAGCGGCTGCTGGGACGCCTGACCTGAGTTTGATTTCCAGAGCCCGCGATGCGAGAACCAAGTTCTGAAAGCATCCTGTGCTCTCCACATTGTACCGTGGCCTGCCTGCCCACGGTCCCTCTCGCACAGACACGCAGCAATAATGCTTAGTGAAATGACTTTTAAAATGTCTCTAGTTAACTCTCCTGGTGTAATCGCAGTGTTGTGATTATGCAAGTCAAAACCAGGATGAAGCAGCCTGCTGCCAATGGCGTGCACCAAAGGTGTGCTTCTAATTAAATTTTGAAGAAAAAAATAGAAGACTTTTTAGCCTGGTTTTCAGAGCTGTCATGGTCCCTGCTGCCTGGCTCTGCCAGGCGTGCTGTTCTCAGCTCTGCTCCTCCCTGCACGCTCTGCTTACTGCTCCCCACAGCCTTCTTCCCCTGCAGTTAACTTACTACTCTTGACCCCACGTCTCATCAAAGCCCACTCTGCAAGACTTTCTGGTATCTCTCCTGGTTGACCTTATCTGCCCTGCCCTGCCCTGCACCTATAGTGCCACATCGCTGCCTTGGTATTGCTGCAGTTCAGGTTCTCTTTAGTTAGCTCCTGGGCCTTGAGCAGAGAGGACATGACTCTGACATTAGTTGGTGCCCCAAGAGTTCTTAGAAATTCAGCATTTGACTCCTCTAACAGATATCCACATGCCTCGGTTGCCAGCCTAGAAGTCTAAAGCATTTGGCTTGTCCAAGGAACGTTGACTGCTGTAATGAAAACAGGGCCACACTCACCTAAGTGTCTTCAGAATCTGAGTCCAGCCGCCTCTGAGCTTACTGTAGATGAAAGCAAAACTAATTTGATCTGATTAGGTGGAATGCCATAGTCAGGGAGAACTAAGGCCTTGGGGGGAGAGCTAAGCAGGCTGAGCTATAGCCATGAGTGCAACCATGATTTTACTGTCCAGTAATCTGTGCTCTCGTGCAGCCCCACCCATCCCCGTGGAGTTGATAGGATCCTCGTTTAGAGCCAGGAACAGTTAGTTGAGTTGTGTCCCTCAAATGGTAGAGCTAAGACAGAAACTTGAATCTGGCTGTGCACTCACTCAGTCCTTGGCAGGATCCTGGGGAAGCCTAGGCTGGAGTGATCGGAGTCTAAAGTTTAGTAGAAAGTGGCTCTATGGGAGAAGGCAGCAGAAAAACATGGCCTCAGAGGCGGATGGCGGTACATGCTTGTAATCCCATCTCGTGGGGGAGGCTGAGACAGAAGAATTGCTGAGAGTGTAATTCAGGCAGAGATGATATATAGTGAGAAGGCCAGGCAGAGTGAGATGCTGTCTGCCCTGGTCCCCCAAAAGTGAGATGGCTTCACAGGTATAATTACACTACACAAGCTTCACATAAGTTTGATCCCCAGAACCCACATGAAAATGGAAGAAGAGAACCTGATCTCATACCACAATTTTGTGGGTTTATGCATGCATGTGCACTCGTGTACACACATACACACACACACACACACACACACACACACACTGTAAGGAAAGCTGAAAACAAGAAATGTGGCCTCTTCTAATATCTGGAGTAACTGAGCTTCCCTGGACCTCTAACCCCTTTATCCTATAATTAGAGTAATACACCAGCATATATTTTTATTCATGTTTTATGTATTATACAGTATGTAGCTTAAAGTCTCACAGGGAAGTCAGTACGTGAGTAGAACATTAAAGTACAACACTGTAGTAACTGTACTCCAGAAGCACACAGGCTACTCCAGAGGGAGAAGAGCAGCTGGTCCCTGGTGCCATCGTCCTGGGTGGCTGAGTGCCTTCCACCCAGGTAGAATCCGGGTGGGAGGGGCTTACTAGGAGTGGACCGGCAACCCCAAGGGAGCCAGTGTGTCAGCTCTGAAAACTGCGGCTAGCTCCCCTTAATACATGAGCAGAAGACAGAAGGGAGAAAAACGAAGCTGGGAGGGACTGGAGAGAGGACTCTTGTTCCTCCTGGGGAACTTGAACTGCTAAGGCTGTCGGAAGGCAGTGACAGATTTTAGACGAGACCGTATTTGATTTATAAACCTTTTTGGCAGTGTGGCAATGTGGATGGAGCTTGGGAAGGATCTTTAGGATGTGAAAATAACCTAGCTGGGGGGAAGATGAGAACCCCAGTGTAGCACAGTTTAAAAAGTAGAAAATCAAAGAGCTCAAAGGAGCTGCAGAGATGAGGGCTTGCTGACTGTCAGTGAAGATGTCCACATCCGTCCAGCGGTGGCAATGCTGTCTGTTAGTCTCAGCACTCAGGAAGTAGAGGCAGGCAGCTCTCTGAGTTCCAGGACAGCCAGCACCTTCCTGGCAGGATATCCAGGTCAGAGAAACCCTGTCTCAGAAAACGAAAAGGAAACGTTCACAGGAAGGCTGTAATGCTCCCTGCTGTGACTCAGGTATCCAGGCAGTAGAATATCTCTGCTGTGGGGCTACCCCAGCGCCAGAGGGAAAGCCCTAGAGGGATTCCCACGGACAGTTCCGTGCTGCATCCCGTCCATAGCATGCATCTTCCATGACTCATAGACTGGGTCTTACTACCTGGCCCCACCCAGTCTCTAAGAGTCAGAGGAGTTGGCCTCAGGTGAGCTAGCCAGGGACTGCCTGGTGCCTAGGTGAGGGAGTGAGGGAGACCCTCACTGAGACTATTGAACAGGACAAGGTCATTTAAGTTCAAAAGATGAAGCCTTTTCCAACTACAACTATAATGATTTTGTTTAGTGTTTTTAAGATGTTATTGCTAGTCACTTGTATGGCCTGGCGCATATGCGTGCAGCTAGCTGCCTGTGGAAGCTTTGGGGAGCCGCCAGAGATGGAGGAGAGTGCAGGCCAAGGCAAATCTGCAGCCCCCTCTTTGTTTTTCTGTTTGTTGGTTTGTTTTTTGAAATAGAGTCTGGCCATGTAGTCCTGGCTGACCTCTAACTCACAGAAATCCACCTGCCTCTGCCTTCCAAGTGTTGGAATTAAAGGTGAGCATTGCCCGTCAGACCCTTTGGTTCTTTCTTTGGTCACAGAGAGAGACCGGAAGTCAATTTGCTGGCTGGTGAGAACCACTACATTAGCAAAAATGCTTTGTTCCATTTTCCCGAGGAAAATATTTTTGTTTTTAAATAAGTCATACTCAGATTTAATAATATGTGTTTTTCTTGAATTTTGATTATTGTATCAACATAAGGTGTTTGAATTGTTTTTTTTTTAAGTTTGAAGATGTTAATGGAGGCTCCTCCTCCCTCCCCACCCCCCACCCCCTCCCACACACACACACACATAAAATAGAGGCTGTTGAATTCGCTGTTGAATTCCAAATGCCAGAGATACCACAGCTTGGCCTTCATTACTGCCTTCCCAGCATGGGACTCTGTGCAGATCAAGGGGTGGCTGTGAGAGGAGCTGTAATTGGGCTGATTGGAGCCATTGTGCTGCTCTGGAGCGAGGCTCCCGTAGCCTTAGGGAGGTGATGGTGTCTGGAGAGCACCTGGAAACCTGTCCTCTTTCTCCAGACGAGAGAGCAGAAATACTGGATTTACGTGTTTCCTGTCCCTCACTCCCACCCCCAGTTAAATTGTGGTCCTCACTGTACAACCAAAACCTGACTTATTGTGCATTTATTTCCTAACAGTTGCGAGAAACAATCAAAGCTGGCAAAGGTGTGACTTCAGCTATTGACCTGTGTCGTTACCATGGAAACAAGGCACTAGAGGCCCTGGAGAGCTTCCCTCCCTCAGAGGCCAGATCGGCTTTAGAAAACATTGTGTTTGCTGTGACCAGATTTTCTTGACACCAAATTAAAAAGACACTATTGTTCCTTAGCTGAAAAACCCAGAGAATGAGGCGGACAGGAGAGCTTTTGGTGATGAAATAAGTAACGTGTTTAATGACTTTAGAAATATATGTATTTTTTTTTTCTGTCCTTTATCTGACTGCTTAATGAATCTATCCTTTGGAACCACTACAAACAAAACGAGAAGGAAAAAGGTCACGCGGTTTTCACTTGTCACGCCAGAGCACACTTGAGGCTTCAGCAACAGAAATAATTAATGAGACTCGCTCCCGTGACCTCAGCAAATGGACAGGAAATAAGTCCTTATTGATTGGACCAAGCCCGGGATGGCGCCAGGGCGGTGGCTGTGGTTTTCCTTCCACAGAGGACAGAGCAAGCTGGAAGCTGCAGGTGTCGAGCGAAGCACTGGATGCCAGCTCTGGGGGACACATCAACACCAATGACCAGTCTGTCGTAGTGGAGAAGACCTCAACGCATTAAGCAAAAGTCTGTGTTGCCTGCTGTCTTGAAATCATGTGCATATAGTGTGAGAGGCTTGGGCATCCTAGTTCTTATCAGATTTGGGAGAAGTGAAGGAGATGTTAAGCTGCCAAATACTTGAAATTGAATATTAAAATGTTACCAAGTGTTGACTCAATTGTATAAGAAAGTGTCTGCCTTTCTTTCTTAAAGATCAAATTTAGGACACATTTCAAGCTTGGCATGGTGGCACACACCTTTAATCTCAGCACTCGGGAGGCAGAGGCAGGCTGATCTCTGCGTTCGAGGCCATCCTGGTCTACAGAGTGAGTTCCAGGACAGCCAGAGCTACACAGAGAAACCCTGTCTGGAAAACAAACAAAAAAGATACAATTCAAAGGCCAGTTTCTATATTTCAAAAGCCACGTATCCATTTATGACACTTTGTCTGGGGGACTCCCTCTGGTGTCCCCAGCTTTCAGCAGTGTAACTGTAGTACTGGGCCTTGGTTGGTGAGAGTTTTGTTTTAACCTCAGAATGTCAACTTTTGATATTGAGACACAGACACTGAGTTCCAGAAAGAATACAAGCGCTCACATAGGCCTGCAATCGGATTCTGGCTCCATGCGGTTGGCAGACGGTTGCCGTGGTTTGCACAAATGCAATCGGAGAATCCCGTTGACAAGAAGGCTGAGTTTACATAACTGGTCTCGACTGCCTTTCCTCCTCCTGTGTGTAATTACAGCCCTATCTGGAGACAGAAAACACGGGAAGCAGATTGTATTACCTACTCTGCTCAAACACTAGGGAAGTCATCTTAGTTGAATTCCTCCTCCCAAAAGTTTGAAGCAGGCCCTCCTGTGGCCTGCAGTGAGGAGGACGTGTAAGCCCACAGAGGTTAAGCTGTTATGAGTGGACTCCAAGATAAGTGACTGGGTCACACTACCACAATCTATAGATTGCCCATAGAGCATTGCACTTGTCTGTTTGAAGCGAGTCTTCTCAGTGAGCATGGCTTAATTAGTAACTATGGTGACAATGCTATAGCTCTGAGTAGGTTCTAATCATTAACTTTCCTGAGAAGGAGCCTACCCCACGCCTCGGATCTGTTTCTCTGTGTGGTCAAAAGTCACTCCCCTCTCACCTCAATTTCCTCTCCTGTAACAGGAGATGATAGGAAATGAATGAGTGCCTTCCAGATCTGTGTATGAGTGACTGTCACACTGGAGTGGCCACTCCCAGCACTTTGGGAGGCAGAGGCAGCCCGGCTAAGCTACATAGTGAGTTCAGAGGCCAGCTTGGACGAAAAAGACCCTGTCTGAAAACATGCAAAGTTCACCATTTCTGATGACCTAGTAAACATGCTGCATGAGATAGGGGGGGAGGGGGGGATCTTGGAAGCTCTGACAGGCAGCTAAACGTCCAGTCTCCTCACATGACCTAAACCATTCCATCTGCCCTTATATGACATGTGACATGGTCCTGGATTCCTGTATTTCAACACCCACCTTTGCTTCTTTGGGATCTTTCTACCTCTCTTTTGTCTTCCAAGAGCTTCTGTGACCTCTATTCTGTCTCCTCCTTAAAAAAAAAAAAAAAAAAAAAAAAAGCTGGGCCTGGTGGTGCACGCTTTTAATCCCAGCACTCGGGAGGCAGAAGCACGCAGATTTCTGAGTTTCAAGGCCAGGCTGGCCTACAAAGTGAGTTCCAGGACAGCCAGGGCAACACAGAGAAACCCTGTCTCAAAACAAAACAAAACCTTCAATTAAAAGTCTTGGTTTCGGGGGCTGGTGAGACGGCTCAGTGGGTAAGAGCACCCGACTGCTCTTCCAAAGGTCCGGAGTTCAAATCCCAGCAACCACATGGTGGCTCACAACCATCTGTAACAAAATCTGATGCCCTCTTCTGGAGTGTCTGAAGACAGCTACAGTGTACTTACATATAATAAATAAATAAATCTTTAAAAAAAAATCTTGGTTTCAGGGCCAGTGATATAGCTCAGCACATAAAGTCACTTGCTGTGCAAGGCAGGTAACCTAAATGCAATCCCTAGAACTGTATAAAGGTGAAAGGAAAGGCCAGGCAACAGTGTACTCCAGCACCGAGGAGGCTGAAGAAGGTAGATCTACGAGTTTGAGGACAGCATGGTCTACAGAGTGAGTTCTAGGACGGTCAGGGCTACACAGAGAAACCCTGTCTCAAAAACAAAAGGAAGAACAAACTGTATATGATTGTCTTCTGACCCCTCCCCCCACACATACACACATAATAAAATTCTATAACACAAATAATAAAAGTTTACAAAGGGAATACTTGTTTCAAGGCTGGAGATACGGTTAAGTGGTAAAATGCTTACCTCGCATGCGTGGCAAGGCTAGATTCAGTGCTATAATAAGAACACTATAGTAGAGCCGGATGTGGTGGCACACGCCTTGGGAGGCAGAGGCAGGAGGATCTCTGAGTTCGAGGCCAGCCTGGTCTACAGAGTGAGTTCCAGGACAGCCAGGGCTACACATGGAGCATTTTGTCAGGCCTGGTGGAGTAAGCCTGTAATTCCAGCTACATCAGAAGACAGTAAATCCAAGGCGTCCTCGGAAGCTTAGCAAAGCCCTAGGCGGAAACCCCAGCACGCGGGAGGCAGAGACAAGAGGATCAGGCATCAGGGGTAGCCTCGTCTACATGAGGAGTTAGCGGCCAGCCAGGACAACCTGAGCTCCCTCCTAAATATACAATACACAAGCAAATATCATCAACAGAACTACAAAGCCTAGCACAGAAACCCCGTAAACCCAGACAGAAAAAGAGAAAACAGAAACAGTGTAGGAATACAGCTCAGTCCACAAAGAGGCTCGGTCTGATTTCACAGCATTGAACACAAAGGGGGAGGGAGAGGAGGGGGCCAGCTAGAGTTCTAGTTTACAATACTTACCATCCCAGCACCGAGGAAGCCAAGACAAGAGGAATGCTACAAACTCTAGACCAGCCTAGGCTACAGAGAGCCCCGGCAAGCCCGTCTCAGATAAACAAAGGGTTGGAGAGATGGCTCATCAATCAATTCCCAGCACCCACCTGGCAGCTCACAGCCAGCTGTAACTCTAGTTCCAGGGGATCCAACACCCTCTTCAAGGCTGGCCTCCACAAGCACCAGCCACAGGCAAAACACTCATACACATGAAATAAGAAAAGGAGGTGGGGCTAGGAATGAGTGGTGCATACCTTTAATCCAAGCAGTTGGGGGCCAGAGGCAGATGGATCTCTGAGTTCAAAGCCAGCCTGGTCCACATAGCCAGTTCCAGAGCTACATAGTGCCTCCCTGTCTCAAACAAAAGCAAAAGATGGCTGCAGAGAGGCTCAGTATCTGGGAGTACTATTCTTCCAGAGGATCCAGATGCAGTTACAATTCTTGCATTGTACATATTATTATTATTATTATTATTATTATTATTATTATTATTATTATTATTATTATTATTATTATTGTGTATGGGCGTACACATGCCATTCCAGAGGGGCCAGAGGACAGTTCTATGGGTCTGTGTTCCCTTCCACATGGATTAGGAAGATCTAATCCGGTCCAGCAGGCTTTGCAATCAGCCCTATTACCTGCTGAACCATCTTACTAGCCCCTGGTTTGGGATTGTGAAGACTTTTATTCCAGAACTGGAGAGATGGCTCAGTGATTAAGAACACGAGCTCTTCTTGCAGAGGATCCAGGCTCAATCACAAGCACCCACATAGCAGCTCAAAACCATCTGTAACTTCAGTTCCGGGAGGGGCCCAGCCCCTTCTTCTGGTCCCAACTGGTGAACAGACATGCCTATAGGCAAAATGCCCATACATACATAAAACACAAAATAATTAAGTAGACACATGCAGACTTTTATGCCTTCTTTGTACTCATGTAGACATGAAATAAAGAGATGGACCAAGGCAGATGGCTAGAACGGTCCCTCGTATCCCTCCTGCTTTTCTTGACATATCCAGTGTCTATGTTTCTCTCTGTGTCCTGCCATCATCAGCTGATGACCCACGCCTGACACGCCACGTCACTTTCATGTGTATCTCACTGTTGCTAAGTTGTCACCATAGTATCACAACAGTCAGGCAAATATAGACGCCTGAAGACAGATGTGGCAGAAGAAAGACGTGTCCCTGGTCTTTGCCTTTGTCGTTGGGATGAGGAGGTCAGCACTGAATCTGTGTCACACTTGATGCACGGCCATAACAATACGAACAAAGCACTGGACTGAAAACCATGTCATGTCGCTGCCTTCGTAAAACATGACGTCTGCAAATGTGATAATCGTCGCTTACCAAACTCATGGCTCATCTTGGTACCCACACTTTATCCTAACAGAAACAGCTGCACAGTGATAGAAAACAGCGGCAAAAAATAGGATCTTAATAACCTTAGTGTTTTGTCCTACAGTTAACATGAATGTCATACACTTGTTCTTCCTCAATACTTCAGAGTTTTTCTAACATTTTTTGTTTATAAATCTAAACAGATTTCAGCAAAATGACAATTCAAATTTCAGCAAAAATATGAGCTTTGCCTCATTTTTTCTGCCTTTCTCTTTTTCCCCTACATCCCTTTTTAAAAAAAAAAAAAAAAAAAAAAAAAAAAACAGGGTCACACTATGTAGCCCAGGCTGGCCCTAAGCTCCGGGCTCCTGGCATTCCTCCCAGTTAAGCCTGCTGGGATTACAGGTAAGGACCTCCACATCCCAGTGCGAACACTGCTCTCCATCTTTGTGTCTTAGCCCTGTGAGTTTTCAAAAATGTATTTCACTCTTGTTTCGTGTGTGTGCAGGTGTGGAGCTCAAAGGACAACTCTGAGGCATCAGTTTCTCTCCTTCCACCATGTGAGTCCCAGGATTTGAATTCAGGTCGTCCGAGCCATCTTGCTAGCCTAAGTCCTGTACCTTTCTCTGCCTTCTCATGTGATTATTTAATCCAAGGATGTCTTAGTTGCTTTCTTATGGCCTAGATAAGATGCCATGACCAAAGCAACTTATAAAAGAAAGCATTTACTGGGGTCCGTGGTTCCATGATCATTATGGCAGGGAGCATGGTGGCATGCAGGCAGGCACACTGATGACAGAGTAGCTGAGAGATTACACCTGGTCTACAGGCAAGGTAGAGACAGCGAGCTGAGTGGGAATGTCATGAGCTCTTGAAACCTCAAAGCCCACCCCCAATGACACACCTCCATCCACCAGGCCACACCCCCTAATCCTTACCAAGCACTTCTACCAACTGAGGACCAAGCTTTCAAATATGGAGGGGGAGGAATGCATTCCCATTCAAAACACCACAAAGAACAAAAGCTATATTTTCTTAAAAGTGCTCATCAGTATTATCAAAATATGTATATTGGTTAGAGATACCCCTGCTGAGACATAAATGTCTGTTCTGAGAATCTTTTGCTGTAAGTCCTCATATATGGCTTCTTAGGCAAGGCTGTGATAGGAAATAAGCCACATCCCCCTTTGGCTAGTTGTAATGAAAGCTTCCCAGCTGAAACAAGGTGTGCGAACACTTCCTTCATTCATAGCATGTGCCCATCAAAAAACTTTCTGTCTGCAGGGTGACAGCGGTACTGTTTATAACCTAGTTAACAATGCCAGCTAGAGGCAGGAAAAGGTGTATGCCTCATGCAAATTCAGCATTAGTTTCTACAATTACATGTAATTGCTCATTCTATTATGTTGAACATCAGCATTACAAAACTGAATACAGGAAGGAGAAAATAATTCGAAAATTGTGTTTTTGTATTCCCTGAGGATTCTTTTATCAAATTAATTCAAATAGTGAACAATGAAGCAGATCTAATCTTCAATGGACATTTGCACACAATGCAACTTTTTCATAATGTCATTTATTTTCTTTGGGTTTGAGTGTTTTACCTAAATGTATGTATGTATACGCACAATGTGTGTGCGGTGACTGCAGTGGCCTAAAGGGGGCGTCAGATCTCCTGGAACTGCAGAAACACAGTTGTGAGCTGCCACATGAATTCTGGAAAGCAAACTCAGGCTCTCTGCAAAATATATATAAAGTGAGTGCCCCTAACTACCAGACCGCCTCTCCAGCCCACAGAATGCAGTTTTGGTGGCCTGCTATAGCCATTCAGAAGAGGGCAGTGTGACAAAGGCTCACACTTCAAGCCTTTGTCACTTTGTCTTACCAGATTGGGATTCTCCTGTTGAAGCCCTCAGAGAAGAAGCCAGGCTGAGTTCATGCCTCCCTGGCTGACATTCATTACACGTTACTCACTGAGGCCTAAAACAAAGATGAAGTGTAGAATGACTTTATTTCTGCCTTCCCTCTTATACTGTGGACCTCCTGAAAGTACGTTAAAACTAGAGGAGGCAATAGACTCTTAACACAGAGCGGCTATATCTGGGTTCAAATCCTACCTCCCCCATTTAATGTGATATTAAACAACTTGGGGAGTTTATTTTCATTTTCACTTTTGGGGTCCAATGTCGAGTTTTGCATAGACTAGGCAAGCAGTCTACCACTGAGCTACATCCCTTCTGTGACCAGTCTGTATGGCAGGAACAACTTTATTCTAAAGAGACACTGCTATTCATCTCATTGGCTATCAGACTATTCAAAGAATAGACCCTCAAAATTTAGAATTTCCTCCAGGAAACACCTAAGGGAGAGGTGTCTTAGTCACTGTTCTATTGTTAAAAGACACCATGACTTCAGCAGCTCTTATTAAGGGAAGCATTTAATTGGGGCTGGCTTACAGTTTCAGAGGCTTAGTCCATTATCATCATGGCAGGAATCATGGTGGCATGCAGACCACTTGAGAAGGAGCTGAGAGTTCTACATCCAGATCCACAGTCACCAGGGAGAGAGAGAGAGAGAGAGAGAGAGAGAGAGAGAGAGAGAGAGAGAGAGAGAGAAACACCCGGCCTAACATGAGCATTGAAACCTAAAAGCCAGCTGGGCATGGTGGCGCACGCCTTTAATCCCAGCACTCAGGAGGCAGAGGCAAGCGGATTTCTGAGTTCGAGGCCAGCCTGGTCTACAAAATGAGTTCCAGGACAGCCAGGACTACACAGAGAAACCCTGTCTCAAAAAAGATAAAAAAAAGAAAGAAAAAAAAGAAAAGAAACCTCAAAGCCCAACATGGCTACCCCTACCCCAATAAGGCCACTCTTCCTAATGCCATAGTCTGTAAGCATTCAAATATATGAGCCTATGCCTGCCATTCTTATTCAAGACACCGCAAGAGGTAACAACTTTACATGAGAGATTTGGAGTGCCTACAGGGCTAGGGGCCATACCTTCCCTGCCTGTTTTGTATCTTAATCCCACCCTGATTCTGACTCCGGACTTAGGGGAGCCCCTCAATCTCTCTGTCCCTCTTCCCAGTGTGGTCCCGTGGACTAAATCTCACTTCTCTGCTTTTCACTGTTGACTTGGGTGCTTTAACTGGATTGTTGAGGGTGGGTGGATGAACCTGACTTATTGGGGCACAGCCTGTGACCCCTAAATCCCATAGCATTTCCTCTTACTTCGTTATAGAGACTGAGAAAGAAGTACACATTGAGATCCTGTCCCCAAAAGCTGAAGGAGCAGAGAAGGCAAGAAATGGAAACAGGGCTGGAGAGATGGCTCAGTGGTTAAGGACACTGGCTACTCTTCCAGAGGTCCTGAGTTCAATTCCTAGCAACCACATGGCAGCTCACAACCATCTGTAACTCCAAGCTCTGACACCTTGACACAGACAAAGCCCAGGCAAAACACCAGTGCACATAAAATGAATTTTTGTTTTTTTGGTTTTGGTTTTGGTTTGGTTTGGTTTTTGGTTTTGGTTTTCGAGACAGAGTTTCTCTGTATAGCCCTGACTGTCTTGGAACTCACTCTGTAGACCAGGCTGCCCTCGAACTCAGAAATCTGCTTGCCTCTGCCTCTCAAGCGCTGGGATTAAAGGCATATGGCACCACTGCCCAGCTGAATGTTATTTTTTTTGTTTTGAGACAGGGTTTCTCTGTGTAGCCCTGGCTGTCCTGGAACTCAATCTGTAGACCAGGCTGGCCTCGAACTCAGAAACCCACCTGCCTCTGTCTCCCAAGTGCTGGGATCAAAGGCGTGTGCCACCACTGCCCGGCGGTGAATGTTATTTTTTTAAAAAAGAAAAGGAATGAAGACAGCCATGCTGACTAGTAACTAGCTGCTAAATAGCTGTTTCTCAATAATACAAAGGCTCAAGTTCGATAAATGCTGTTAGAAGGAATGGGTTTTCCATTTTTCTTTTTTTCCTTCTGAACAGAGTCGCTCGCTATAGAATCCAGTATGGCCTCAAACTCAGTTGTTCCGTCTCAGACTCCTAAGTATCTGTTATCACAGGTGGATAACACACTCAGATCTCAGGAAATACACTTTGTACTGACCATCAGGAAGCAATGACTCACTACTGAGTAGAGCATAAGTACAATGAGGCTGGGAAGTGGCCCATCAGGTAGGAGGGTTTAGACACTGTGAATAGCATGAAGACCTGAGTTTGAGTCCCCAGCACCTACTTAAAAAGCCAGGCTTGGTCACACCTGCCTGAATCCCCAGCTCTGGGGGTAGGGCTGGGTAGACAGAGATAAGAGGATTCCTGGACTCTTTATCACCAACCTACCTCCAGATTCAGAAAAGAACCAGCTTAAAACAGTAAGATAGGGGCTAGAGAGATGGCTCAGCAGTTAAGAGCATCTTCCAGAGGTCCTGAGTTCAAGTCCCAGCAACCACATGGTGGCTCACAACCATCTTTAATGGGATCCGATGCCCTCTTCTGGTGTGTCTGAAGACAGCGACAGTGTACTCACACGCATAAAATAAATAAATATTTAAAACAACAACAACAACCACCCAGTAAGATAAAGAATGCTGGAGCAGAATACATGGCCTTGACTGGGTTTCTGTGGTGCTAAGGATCGAGGTCAGGGCTCCCTGCATGCTAGACCAGCAAGCACTCTACCCTTAAAAGATGACTTTATACAACATGTGAGCCCCATAGGTGTGGTACATGCCCGCAACCCTAGCCTTCAGTAAGCGAAAGTCAGAACACTAGAAGCTCACCCCAGTGGCATACCTTCTCCAAGAAGGCCACACCTCCCAATCCTTTCTAAACTGTTTCACCAACTGAGGGCCAAGTATTCAAACCATGGGCCTATGCAGCGATTCTCATTCCAACCAGCACACTACCTAGCAAGGCCGGTCTGCGTTACATGAGGTACTCTCCAAATTTAAAAAAAAAAAAAAAAAAAAAAAAGTATTTCCTTTTTATTTTTCTTGCTAGGCATGGGGACTTCCATCTTTAATGCCAGCAGAAGCAGGTGGATTTCGGAGTTGAGGCCAGTCTGATCTACAGAGAAAGTTCCAGGACAGCTATGGCTGCACAAGTGAGCTCTGTCCGTAAAGAAAAATGTAAAACATGGAAGGAAACCATAGGGACAAAGAAGGGCATCATCATATGCTGTTTGGTTTCCTTTGCTTGTTTTGAGACACGGTTCAATGTGTAGACCTGGCTTGCCTGGACCTTGCTCCGTAAGCCAGGCTGGACTCATACTCCTAGAGATCCACTGGCCTCAAGGATTAAGGCAGGTGACGCCATGCAGGGTGCCATCATATGCTGTTATCGTTCCAGAGAACAACAAGGAGCAAGATGAGGGAATCATCGAAATACCTCGCTGGGCAGTGGTGGCGCAAGCCTCTAATTCCAGTGCTTGGGAGGCAGAGAGGCAGAGAGAGAGAGAGAGAGAGGCAGAGAGGCAGAGAGAGAGAGAGAGGCAGAGAGGCAGAGGCAGAGAGGCAGAGAGAGAGGCTGAGAGAGAGAGGCAGAGAGGCAGAGGCAGAGAGGCAGAGAGAGAGGCTGAGAGAGAGAGAGAGAGAGAGAGAGAGAGAGAGAGAGGCAGAGAGGCAGAGACAGACAGACAGAGAGAGAGAGTGAGAGAGAGAGAGACAGAGAGAGAGAGAGAGACAGAGAGAGAGAGACAGAGAGACAGAGAGAGAGAGAGAGAGAGAGAGAGAGAGAGAGAGAGAGAGAGAGAGACAGAGAGACAGAGAGAGAGAGAGAGAGAGAGAGAGGCAGAGAGAGAGAGAGAGAGAGAGGCAGAGAGGCAGAGGCAGAGAGGCAGAGAGAGAGGCTGAGAGAGAGAGAGAGAGAGAGGCAGAGAGGCAGAGAGAGAGAGAGAGAGAGGCAGAGAGGCAGAGAGAGAGAGAGGCAGAGAGGCAGAGGCAGAGAGGCAGAGAGAGAGGCTGAGAGAGAGAGAGAGAGAGAGAGAGAGAGAGAGGCAGAGAGGCAGAGAGAGAGAGAGAGGCAGAGAGGCAGAGAGAGAGAGAGGCAGAGAGGCAGAGAGAGAGAGAGAGAGAGAGAGAGAGAGAGGCAGAGAGAGAGAGGCAGAGAGGCAGAGAGGCAGAGAGAGAGGCAGAGAGGCTGAGAGAGAGAGAGAGAGAGAGAGAGAGGCAGAGAGAGAGAGAGAGGCAGAGGCAGAGGCAGGTGGATCTGAGTTTGAGGCCAACCTCTTTCTACAGGGTTAGTTCCAAGATAGCCAGGGCTATGCCTCAAAAAACAAACAATGAAGATTTGTGTGCTTCTAACCATACAGCCTCAAAAATCACAATCCCTTCCCCCACAGGCACAGAGACACACACGTGGAACAAACTGTAGGGAGAAACAGATACTAACATGTACATTTCAAAAACTGATCAAGTAAATGTGGTAGCTCATGCCTGTAACCACAATACTGGGGAGACTGAGGCATGAAGGATCATGAATTCAAGGCTAGCTGGAGCTTCATTAGAACACCGCCCCCCCCACCCCCATGCAAGAATAGATAAAGCTTGAAGGCATAACCCTTTAATCTAATCACTTGAAAGACAGAGGTAGGTGGATTTCTATGCATTCAAGGACAGCCTTGTTTTGAGACCCTGTCCAAAAAAGAAAGAGAAAAGGAGAAGGAGAGGGAGAAGAAGAAGAAGAAGAAGAAGAAGAAGAAGAAGAAGAAGAAGAAGAAGAAGAAGAAGAAGAAGAAGAAGAAGAAGAGGTGGAGGAGGAGGAGGAGGAGGAGGAGAGAGGAGGAGGAGAGAGGAGGGGGGAGGAGGAGGGGGGAGGAAGGGGAAAGGAATGGGAGGGGAAAAGAGGGGAGGAAGAAGAAAGGAGGAGGAAGAAGAAAGTGAGGAAGAAAGAAAAGAAAGAAAAAGAAAGAGGAAGGAAGGAAGGAAGGAAGGAGAGGACTCTAAAAGCTGAGGAAATGGCTCGGTCTGTAAAGCATTTGCTGTGTAAGCATGAGGAACTGAATTTGAGTCCCCAGAACCAATGTAAAATCAATCAATCAATCCATCAATCCAGGGCCAGGTGCACAGGTGCACTGTAATCTCAGAACTGAGAAAATCCCATCAGCAGGACCCCAGGGGCCAGCCGGGCTGGTCAAATTGTGGATCTCTTAAATTCAGTGAGAAACTGTCTCAAAAACAGCGGGGTGCCAGGGTGGGGGTGGGAGGTGGCAGAATGTCTCAGGGGGGGTAAAAGCTTGTACCACAAGACCCTGGAGACCTGTGCTCTGTCCCCAAACCCATGGAGAAGTGAGATAACCATGTTCCTGAGGTTACCATCCGTCTCCCACAGATGTACCATGGCACACTGGGGACCCTCCCATCACACACTTATAATATACACCCCCCAAGGTAGAGGAACTGATATTCATGAAATGCCCATATTAAAACTTTAGAAACAACGAATAAGCTCATGGGATGAGCTGTGTCTGCATGTCTCCACACCCTACGAATTGTCTGCCAATCAGCAATAGTTAACTTACAGGCGGAACTGTTTAACTTACAAAGATGACTTTCGCTTTGTTCTATTGATACCTTATGCATAAAAGGGATTCAGTGAACTCGTGTGCATAAGATATTTATCACAATGTCTAATTTCATCTCCTTCATCATTTTGTCTAAGAGGCCTCCCCTCAATTCTAGTTATAAATCGATACGGTAAAACCCGACCACAGTCGGCCACGAATCCAGGCGTGTGAACTGTGTTTGTGAAGCTGACAACGGAGTGGCTGGTGGGGGTTCACACAGCTGAGGACTCTGGGAGCCCAGCTAGCCATGTTAAATTCATGCCAGGCCTGGCTACAGTTTGATGCCACCTGGTGGCAGTAGTGGTCCTGTTTGGAATACCATAGAAGATGACTGAATCCAGAGGTCCTACTGTCCCGACTGTCCCAGGTAGCTGTGATTCAGAGGCTCAGCGAGGGGTGTGGGGGAGGGGCGCGTGAGGATCAGAGTTCTCACGCCTGCCCTCTTTTCTTTCAGAAGTCCACATGCATTTCTTCTGCTGTGTGGCTGCAGCTCAGACCCAGAGCTGCTCCTGACCACTAGCATAGCCTTTAATTCCCATCTCCAGTCTTTATTTATCCAGTTCCAACAGAAGCTAAGCAGGGAATGGGAGCAAGTTCTTGTAAATTTTGCATAACTAAAATTACATCTACAGTTATGTGGTTTTTCTTTTTCCATTTCTCTGTGTGTGTGTGAGCACACACGCATATGTTTTATGCAAGTTTGCATATGTGTGGGTGCACACGGACGCCCAAAGCTGATGTCCACAGTCATCTTCAATAACACGTCTTTTTCACTGAGGCAGGCTCTCTCAGTCAAACCCTGAACTCAGAGGTATGGCTGGTCTCATTAGCCAACTTGCTCTGGGAATCCCTTCTGTGTGCCTTCAGAGGCTAGCATGGCAAACGAGCCACCATACTGTCTGGAGTTTCACGTGGTGGGGCTGGTGAATCAAAACTCCAGCCTCAGGCTTACAAGGCAAGCACTTCAACCACTGGGCCATCTCCCCAGTCCTAAGTTACAGTTCATCATTTTTAAAAAAGATGTAGTTACTTTATTTTCGGTGTATGAGTGCTTTGACTGCACATATGCATGTATGTACACCATGTGCATACGTGGTATCCGCAGAGGCCAGAAGAAGTCAGAGCCCCTGGAACTGGAATCACTGTGAGTGACCATCGGAGTTCTAGGACTCAGCCTTGGGTGCTCTGTAAGGATACTGTGATCTTGACCACTGAGCCATCTCTCCAGCACCCAAGTTTGTTTGTTATGAATGTGTATAGTCATGCAGCTTTACTGTGGTTATTTATTTATTTATTCGAGACAGGGTTTCTCTGTGTAGCCCTGGCTGTCCTGGAACTCACTCTGTAGACCAGGCTGGCCTCGAACTCCGAAATCCACCTGCCTCTGCCTCCCAAGTGCTGGGATTAAAGGTGTGTGCCACCAGCTAACAAGACTTTTTATTAAAGAGTTTTTGATTATTCTAAATGTTTAGTTGGATTTTTTTTAAAGTCTTTATTATAAAACCTGGTATGGTGGAACATACCTGTACCTGCTGTAGAGGCAGGAGAATCAGGATTTTAAGGCTTTCATGTCTACATAATGGATTCCAGACTAGTCCAAGCTGCATGAGACCCTGTCTCAAAAACAAACAAACAAACAAACAAAAAACAAAACAAACAAAAGACAGAGAAAGAGGTGAGAGAAAAGGAGAGGGTATGTGAAGATAAAAAGATTCATTCCATCCAGAGGGTAGTAATCTTCTTGCATAAATGTTACCAATCTTTCAAGAGCATCATGAGTTTGAGGCCACCCTAGGGTATGTGCCAACACATTGTCTCAAAATAAAAACAAAATGTCGTGCTCCTTAGATCTTCATGGAGACAAGGCTGTAAAGGGTCAATGGTCAGTTCCTGGATGTCTGTCTTGGCCTCTCACTCTTCCTGGCATCTCCTAGTTCAGACAGGGAGTCTGAGAAACCAACACTTACTGAAAGAGAGCTGCAGAGCCAGAGGTCTGGGACCAGGGTCTCCCTCTCTCTCCCCATCTCTTGTCACAGTCAGTGACTACATTTGTCTTTCAGGAAACAGCCAAGCACCAAGCTGGTTGTCACATGTTGGAAGCTTTGTGGCAAAGGTCAGAAGAAGGCCTGCTTACCAGCATCTTGGCAGGCTTACCTGCTGTCTGTCCTTTCTGCCCTGCCCTCCCCTCCAGCTACTCAAAAGTGTGAATTACAATACTGTATTACCCACTTCTCTGCCTCAGCTGTGGCCCACAGCTTCCCCATCCTTCTCAGGTACAGTCCTGCTCAGCCACCCCCACCCCCACACACACTCCCACCACCCATGCGACCCCCTCCCAAGCCTCTATGCCATCTCCCAGATCCGTTCTGTCTCCTTGCTCACCCCCCACTTGTTTCCTCTGATGTTTCAGGCTTTTCCTCTCTGCTTCCAGGGCTAGCCTCTGACTGAAGATTTAAAATGATCTCTTGCCTACCCATGTCTTCATTCCCTAAAGACTTGCAAGTCTACATGGAGTTAATTTTGAAAGCTTTGTCACATGAAAACTGGCCAGGCCATCAGCCAAAGAGCTCTCCTGCCAGGACAGGCATGCTTAGCCCTATATTTAGGTCCTAAGCGGTCCCACTCACCTCTTTCTATAACTGATAGGAGCCACACTCACTCCCGGTTAGAAGAATTTAAGCATGAGAAAAGCGCATTCACTTAGTGTAGCCTAGACCAGAGACCCTGTGGTAGGTAACTAAAGTCACTTCTTTACCTGCTTTTTGCCAAATACACTCTGTACATTTTACGCAAGTATACTGTTGATTTACTGGGAATAAGAGGGGTCGCATACCTGGGCCACAGAACTCCAATAATCCACATTTACCTGATACTGCCTTCTGAGTAGTCTACATGTGAAAGTTTAAAATTTAGCTGGGTAATGGTGGCACACACCTTTAATCCCAGCATTCAGGAGGCAGAGGCAGGCAAATCTCTGTGTTTTGGAAGTTAGCCATCTCAAAAAATTAACTATTAATTAATTAAAATCGTTGGAAGCGAAGAAGCTAGTCCTTAATTTTTTTTTTCAGATGTAGGAGCTGAAGATATGGCTCCGTACTCAAGAGTGCTTGCTGCTTTTGAAAGAGACAGCTTCAGTTCCCAGCCCCCATGTGGTAGCTCACAACCATCCATTCCGAACTGCAGTTGTAGAGGAGTCTGACACCCACTTCTGACCTCCGTGGGCACCAGGCACCCACTTGGTACACAGACATAATATGCAGGCAAAACTCATACAATAAAATAAATAAGTGTAAAAACCTTTTTATTTTTAATTGTGCTGGGTGTGGTGGCACACACCTTTAATCCCAGCAGTTGGGAGGCAGAGGCAGGCGGATTTCTGAGTTCGAGGCCAGCTTGGTCTACAAAGTGAGTTCCAGGACAGCCAGGGCTATACAGAGAAACCCTGTCTCGAAAATAAATAAATAAATAAATAAAATTTTCTTTGTCCTCTTTTGAAACAGGGTTTCTCTGTGTAGACTGAGTTTCTCTGTCCTAGAACTTGCTCTGAAAACCAGGCTGGCCTCAACCTCAGAGATCCACCTGCCTCTGCCTCCCAAGTGCTGGGAGACGCCACCACCGCCCAGCCTAATTTTTTTTTTGGGGGGGGGGGAGGGGAGGTTCGAGATAGCCCTGGCTGTGTGTGTAGCCCTGGCTGTCCTGGAGCTCACTTTGTAGTCCAAGCTAGCCTCGAACTCAGAAATCTGCCTGCCTCTGCCTCCCGAGTGCTGGGATTAAAGGCGTGCGCCACCATGCCCAGTCCAGCCTAATTTTTTCTTTTTTTCTTTTCTTTTCTTTTTCTTTTTTTTTTCTTTTTTTTGATTCTTAAGCTGACTGCAAGAGGGTTTATTGTACACGAGCTACACTTGGCCACAAGAGAACAGAGCTAGTCCAGAGTGCCGGGGGTCCAGGGCAGAGGGCCAGCGGGACTGTTTTGGTTGTAAGAAAGGCGGTCATTTCTCCAGGCGATCGCAGCGAGGTGACGTTCCAGGTCTACTGAGACTCATTACCGATGGCAGCACACAGTCCGATAGCTTGTCCCGGCCCTCAGCATCCCTCACTTCTGCTCCTGCAGGCGTCGTGGGTGCACCGGCAGGCTTACTTGGACCTCTGCCTCATCTTTCTTCTCTTGCGCTTCAGCCTGCGCATTCTCTTCTTCCGCCACTTCGCTCTCATGGCGCAGGAGTCTCAAGGAAGATGGCGCTAAGACCGAGCCCAGCCTAATTTTTAAACATTTCAACTTAGACTACTCAGAGAACAGTAGCAGGTAAATGTGGGTTGTTGGAATTCTGTGGGCTGATTTCCCTCAAACTCTTGCTGACTCCAGAGGCCTGTATGCTCCCTGTGCTTTCTGCTGGTGCTGATTATATAGGTCAGAAGGTCACTGGGTCATTTACGTGAGGGGGTTTCATCTTGCCGTACTTCTGACCACTCAATCCCGAGCACATTGAACCCAGTGTCTCTTTTCCTCCATTGAGGAAAATGGTGAACTAAAGGTGATTTCAGTGAGCTCTCTGCCCCAGAAGCTGTCTGTTCCTCCCAGAGTGCAAGGACTTTGTTGCTTTAGCCCTTCAAGCCTCCACAGGATTTTAGTTCATAGCCCAAGCTAGCCTGGAATTGATTATGTAACCCAAGCAGGCCTCACACTGGTGACAATTCTCCAGCCTCCGGCTCCCTAGTATTGGGATTCCAAACGTGTACCACCAAGCCTGGCCCAGTGCTGTTTGTTTGTTTGTTTGCCTCCTGAGTGCTGGGATTAAAGGCATGCGCCACCACGCTCGGCTTAATTGTAGATTTTCTTTTCTTTATTACTGTATCATCAGTAGTTTAAAACACTGAGACAAAGCTGGGTGATGGTGGCCCATGCCTTTAACCTCAGCAAGGCCAAAGCAGGCAATCTCTGAGGATTCCAGATCAGCCTGGTCTTCAGAGGGAGTTCAAGGACAGCCAGGGCTATACAAAGAAACCCTGTGTCAAAAACAAACAACAACAACAACAAAGTAAATCTACAATTGAGTCAGAAATTGCCCATGATAGAATCAAGAAAATAAGGTTCCATGTTAGTAAAAGAGAATGGTGTGTGTGTTGGGGGTGGGGCGTTGTTTTGTTGTTCTTGTAAAATAAAGTCTTACTGTACAGCCCACGGTTGCCTCGGCCTCTGAGTGTTGGGTACCATGAGTAGCAATTGTTATCTCCATGGAACA
The DNA here is from genome assembly GCF_000001635.26 of Mus musculus. Lineage (NCBI taxonomy): Eukaryota > Metazoa > Chordata > Mammalia > Rodentia > Muridae > Mus > Mus musculus. The sequence goes on from NC_000076.6 coordinate 43,457,530, forward strand.
TGAGGCAAAATGGAATATTCCATTGGCTCGTGTGGTGATTTGAAGGAGAATGGACCCCATAGGCTCATATATTTGAATACTGAATTGAGAAGTAGCACTATGTGAAAGGATTAGAAGGACTAGGAGGTGTGGCCTTGCTGGAGGAAGTGTGTCACTGAGGGCAAGTTTTCAGGTTTCAAAACCCATGCCAAGCCCAGTGTCTCTCTCTGACTATGGATCAGGATACAGTCCTTAGCCACCACTTCAGTGTCTGCCAGCAGGACATCATGCTTCCTACCATGACGAGAATGAACTGAACCTCTGAAACTGTAAGCCAGCCCCTAGTTAAGTGTTTTCATTCGTAAGAGTCGCCTTGAGCATGGTGTCTCTTCATAGCAATAAAGGAATAACTAAAATGTCTGGATTGGGATTTTCTTCCTAAAGAACTTCCCTAGTGCTTCTGGGATTTGAATATGCTATGCTCAGGAAGTGGCACTATTAGGAGGTGTGGCCTTGTTGGAGCAGGTGTGGCCTTGTTGGAGGAAGTGTGTTACTGTAGGGGTGGGTATTCAGACCCTCCTCCTAGCTCCTAGGAAGACAGTTTTCTCCTGGCTGCCATTGAATCAAGATGCAGAACTTTTGAGGGGCAGTGGTGGCACACATCTTTAATCCCAGCACTTGGGAGACAGAGGCTGGCAGATTTCTGAGTTGGAGGCCAGCCTGGTCTACAGAATGAGTTCCAGGATAGCCAGGGCTACACAGAGAAACCCTGTCTCGAAAAACCAAAGGGGGAAAAAAAAAAGATGTAGAACTCCCAGCTCCTTCTAGAGCACCATGCTTGCCTGGACACTGTGATGCTTCCTGCCCTGATGATAATGGACTGAACCTCTGAACCTGTAAGCCAGCCCCAATTAAATGTTTGCCTGTATAAGAGTTGCCTTGGGCCAGGCGTGTCCTCTGCTCTTCCAGAGGACCCTGGTTCAATTTCCAGTACCCACATGGTGACTCACAACCTTCTGTAACTTGAGCACGTGGTGTGCAGATACACGTGCAGGAAAAATACCAATATGCATAACATAAATTAATAAAATAAACTAGGCATGGAAAAAAAGAAAGAAAGAAGAGAGAACAAAGTCAAAGAAAAACAGTGGCACAAGTTTGCTGGTGACTGGTACCTAGTTCTTGGTTTCAGCAAGTAGAGACAATGAGGTGTTGGTGAGGACAGAGGCTGTTTGGGTGGTCTGGATGCAGTAAGTCTCTCCTCTGGTGGTTCATGTGTGAGAATGTGGTCCTTGGTTTGGCAGTATTAAGGAGTGGGGTTTACTGGAAAGGTCTTCAAGTCATCAGAAGGGCTGAACCTAGGTTCTATCTTCAGGGAGAGCTGTCTTCAAAGGAGCACATCATCGAGGCATGGCAGCACTCACCTATAATCCCAGAACGTGGCCGGAGGATCACAAGTTCAAGGCCAGCATGGGCTAAATAGCAAGACTCAGTCTGGAAACACTCCTCTGCCTCTTGAGCACACATTTTTCACAATGCCACCTGTTACTAAGTTGCTGGTCCCCCAGAAGGGGCCCCACAAATGGGTTTGCTTGCACGGTTTTTATCTTCCAGCTTTCAAAATGATGAGCTTAATAAATTTCTTTAGAAGAATCCAGCTTAAAAATATTAAAAAAAAAAAAACTAAAAAGAAAAAAATCAAAACTATCCAGTTTCAGGTAGTTCATTACAGTAATGAAAATCAGACTCACAATTCCTTGTCTGATTAGGTAGTTATGTGTCATGTGACACATGAACCTAATATAGACAAATCTGCCCATTATTTACGACACATAGAAATCCAGCCTTTTAAGTGAAACTGCCTTTTTTTTTTTTTCCCTCTCCTCTTTCCTTCCTCCATCCCCTGTACAGGGAATTGAATTTAGACCTTTATATGTGCTAAGTACAGTCTATCACTGAGCTATAGAGCACAAGTCCAAATTGCCTAGAGCTTTTTTTTTTTTTTTTTTTTTTAAGATATAGCTCTGACTGACCTGGAACCCACTATGTAGACTTGGATGGTCTCAAACTCAGAGATCCACATGCCTCTGACTGCTAGGATTAAAGGTGTCTGCTATCACCTCCTACAATTTTGTTTTTTGTTTTTTTGAGTTTTTTGGTTTTTCGAGACAGGGTTTCTCTCTATAGCCCTGGCTGTCCTGGAACTCACTTTGTAGACCGGGCTAGCCTCGAACTCAGAAATCCACCTGCTTCTGCCTCCCGAGTGCTGGGATTAAGGCGTGTGCCACCACGCCCGGCTTCCTTCCTTTTTTAAACATTACAGTCCATCAGTCCTCTCTTGGAAACCAAGTCCAGAAAAATCCCGATCTCCTCGTGGGTGCCATGGCGTGAACATACTTATACTTCTCTGTCTGTCTCTCTCTCCATGTCTCTGTCTGTCTGTCTCTGTGCCTGTGTGTCTGTCCCTCCTTCTTCATGCCTCTCTGTCTTTGTCAGTCTCTGTCTCTCTCATGCCTCTCTTTCTCTCCATGTTTCTGTCTTTGTCTGCCTATCTCTCTGTCTCTGTTTCTCTCTGTCGCTCATTTTCATGTCTCTGTCTTTGTCTACCTGTCTGTCTGTCTCTCTACATCTCTGTTTTTCCATGTGTCTCTATGTCTCTGTCTGTCTCTGTTTCTGTCTGTCACTCTCTCTCTCTGTGTCTTTGTCTCTTTCTCTCTCTGTCTCTCTGTCTTTGCCTGTCTGTGTTTCTGTCTGTCTCTCTCTCTCTCTCTCTGTGTCTGTCTCTTTCTCTCTCTGTCTCTCTGTCTTTACCTGTCTCTGTCTCTGGCTGTCTCTCTCATAAGGAATGAGAACGTGACGGCCGCCTTCTTCCTCTGTTTTGTTTTGTTTTGTTTTTTCCCTGTTTTTGTTTTCCTCTTGTTACCAGCCTCCAGATCGCTTTTTTGCTGCACCAATTCCAGCCTCTGCAGTTCCCTGGCCTCGATCTTTCCTGCACTCATCTCTGTGTTTGCAAGTCTGTATTTGGACTCACTTTCCTTTGCATAATCAAAGGAATCGTAAATCACAGTGAAGCTGGTTCTGGATGCTAATGCAAAGCGACATCTGGTGGAGTCCAGTGCATTTGGCTGTTTTTCCTCAATTTCCCTTGTGGGTATCGTTTGTTGCCTTCCTATGGTGGTGGCTTGTGTCCTCTGAAGTTGGTCATGGACTTCCTGGTCCAGACAGTTACAGAGTCACTCTCACTGATGGTGATCCTCAGCAGAAGAGAAGACTTTCTCTTCTTTTCCACTGCCCTACGTGCTAGGGTTGGACCCCAGGGCTTCTTATGTGCCTGGTAAGTACTCTACCACCAAGCAACACACCCAGGCCTTTCAGACTCTTTGCTTCTCTATTTATAGATAAAAGTACTGTAGGCCAGGGGTGGTGGCACACACATTTAATCTCAGAATTTGGGAAGCAGAAACAGGGGGATCTCTCTGAGTTCCAGGACAGCCTGGTCTACATAGAGAGTTCCAGGACAGCCAGAGTTACATAGAAGATCCTGTTGAAAGAAAGAAAGAAAGAAAGAAAGAAAGAAAGAAAGAAAGAAAGAAAGGAAGGAAGGAAGGAAGGAAGAAAGAAAGAAAGAAAGAAAGAAAGAAAGAAAGAAAGAAAAAGAGAGAGAGAAAGAAAGAGAGAGAGAAAGAAAGAAAGAGAAAGAAGTAAGGTTAGGCAGGCAGACAGGCTGGAAAGATGGCTTAGGGGTTAAGGACAGCCAGGGCTACACAGAGAAACCCTGTCTCGAAAAAACCCAAAAATAATAATAATAAATAAATAAATAATAAGGAAGGAAAAAAAGAGTGAGAGAGAGGAGGGAGGGAGGGAGGGAAGAAGGAAAAAAGGAAGGAAGAGAAAAGATCAAAATAAAGAATTCATAGTGCTTGCAGCTTGTTAATAAAAAACAAGGTCTCTGTCAGGGAACAAGGAGGGTGTAGAAAAGCCCTCAGAATTTTATTTACACATACTATCTTCATCCCCGGAGGGCAAAGAGTTCAGGTGTCTGCAGAGGTCAGAGGAGGACCCTTGTGAGCTGCCTGATGTGTGTGCTAAGAACCAAACCCAGGTTCCCTGGAAGAGCAATGGGTGCTCAGAGCTGTCTCCAGGCCCCATTAACTATGCTTTCTCACTGGCCAGGTTACTTATCTCAAAGTCCCAAGTGAGAGGTTACTAGAATGTGTCCTGGAGAAGGATGCAGGCTACACTGTTCTCCCTGACGGGCAGGGTGGGGAGAATGGGCATTCACACGTGGTTTAGGGACCACTGGGCATATTTGAAAATCTTGCAGTGGGCCAAGTGAGATTTTTTTCCACTTCAAATGAAGTTGTGATCTACTGGTCTACTTGTAATCCCTGCCCTCAGAAGGCTGAGAAAAGTAGAGGCTATCCTGAGCTACTTAGTGAGCTTCAGATAAGCCCATATTACATATTAAGATAAGCCCATATTATTGAAACCTCTCTTCCACCCCCCAAAATAACATGAACAATATACGATTGGTATCTTCCAACCAGCACTGAGTGAAGCTAGTCATGTGATTTTTTTAAAGATTTATTTATTTATTTTATGTACATGAGTACACTGTAGCTGTACTGATGGTTATGGGCTATCATGTGGTTGCTGGGAATTTTTGAAATCAGGTCCTCTGCTCACTCCAGTTGGACTCACTTGCTCAGGCCCAAAGATTTATTTATTATTATATGTAAGTACACTGTAGCTGTCTTCAGAGACACCAGAAGAGGGTGTCAGATCTCATCACAGATAGTTGTGAGCCACCATGTGGTTGCTAGGATTTGAAATCAGGACCTTCAGAAGAGCAGTCAGTGCTCATAACTGCTGAGCCATCTCTGCAATCCAGTCGTGTGAATTTTATAGTTTCACTGCTATGTTTAGTGTGTGTGTGTGTGTGTGTGTGTGTGTGTGACCACATGTGGTCAGTGCCCACAGAGGCCAGAAGAGGGCGTCAGAGCCCCCAAATTGGAATTTCAGATGGTTGTAGGCCACCACGTGCGTATTGGGAGTCAAACACCAGTCCTCAAGAACAAATGTTTTTAACCACTGAGCCATCTCTCCGACTCTCTAAAGTGGGTTTCTTCTTTAGTCTCTATGGAGTTGGATATCAAGCCTGTAAACAGTCATATGTGGGTTAATCATTTCAGCATGCTTGCCCCTCATCTCAATTATAGCAACTCAATTAAAACAACAACTGCCCATAATAGAGTCAACCTACGACAAACACTTTATCAGAGGTGGAGAAAACAATTACTGGTCCGATCTGCCAGCCCAAAGGGCGGGACTGCCCCATGCTCTGAAAGAGGACATGGAAGCTAAGTAAGTATTCAGGTGCTTCCTAAGGCCACACACGGCTGCAGCTAGAGCATGGATTCCAACCCAGGGCTGTGGACTTCAGACCTCTGCCCAGAGGAGCTAGCAAGAAGGTCTCGGTATTTGCTACACCTGCTATCTGCAGACACTAGGGCGAGGGTGCAGAGATACAACTACAAGTGACTAAGTCACAAGGAGCAGCCAGGTTAAATTAGTCACTTATTTCTCATTGTATGTGACTCTGTATGTACTAGGCAAGCTCTCAACCGCTGAGCTACACCCTCAGTTTTTCCTCTTTCTTTGTTTTTCCAATGAGACAAGTGATAGATTTTTTTTTTTTTACTCCACCAGTGAAATGAGCCAGTTCAAGCCAGATTAGATTCTATTAAATGCAGTTTATTGGGAAGCTGCTCTTGGGTGAGTTCTCTGGCCCAAGGACCAGGGTCAGGGAAGTCACCATGGGGAGGAGGGGAAGAGACCAAAATGTTTGGATTATATAGCGAGGAGCCTCTGGGGGAAGGGCTGCCCAGCCCTGGGGTGGAAAGTTCAGGGCTGGGGGCAGGGTAGGTCAGGTAGGAGGGACTGAGGGATGCTGGGAGAACCGGGAGGCCAGGTCTGCTTTGATGTGTAAAATATTCATCTCAGTTCCTTGTCCTAGGGTCCAAAATCAGACCAGGTCTAGCTATACAGCCCACTGTGGCCTCAGACTTGTGTTCCTGCCTCAGCCTCCTGAGTAGCCGAGATGACAGAGCACATTAGCCCCTGTGTTAGGCGGGGTTCTCTAGAGTCACAGAATTTACAGGATGAATCTCACTATGTATAGAAAGGGGATTTATACAAATGACTCACAGACTGTGGTCAGCTACTCCAACAATTACGAACAGAAGGTCCAAGAATCCAGAAGTCGCTCAGTCCGTGCGTCTGGACGCCTCTGCTGGTCTTCAGTAGACACCAGCAGCCCGAAGAAGTAGGCTCTAGTACCTGGGAAGAAATGGACTTGTGAGCCAGGGCAAGGGCAAGCGGGCAGAGAGGGAAACTTCCTTCTTCCATGTCCTTCTGTCCTCCAGCAGAAGGTGGGACCCAGATCAAAGGTGGGTCTTCCTGCCTTAAAAGATCTGAATTAAAGGGTCACCGTCCCACCGCAAAGATCAGGATTTGAAGTGAGTCTTCCCTCCTCAAGTGACTTAATCAAGAAAACAACAAACAAACAAACAAACAAACAAACCCTCACAGGTGTGCCTGGCTGCTTGAATCTTAGTTAATTCCAGGTGTGGTCAAGTGGATGACCAAAAATGACCGTCACAGTCACATTTGTGTGGGGGCAGATATAAATTCCTGCTGTGCTGGGACATACTAGGCTGCAATAATTGTTAAAGTGTGAAATACATTAAGCCTGTATAATCCCTCTGGATATTATTTAAATAATGGACATGGGGTAACACTTGTCTTCCTCTCTCAGACCTGTGCTAAGGCAAGCAGGATGACGAAGACTGAAAACACTGTCTGAGGTGGTTTTGCTTGGCTGCCTCTTGGTTTTGGTTTAATATTTTGAGACAAAGTCTTTTGCATCCCTGGCTAGGCTGCTGGACAACTCTATGTTTGAGGATCATTTGTATCCACCTCCTGAGTGTTGGGATTACAGGCGAGCATCACTGTGCTCCATTTCTGCCATGCTGAGGACCACACCGGGGCTTCTTGCAAGCGCTCAGCAGCAGAGCCACATCCCTACCATCCTTCTTCCTTTCCTTCTCTTTACAGGTCGTCTCCTGAAGTCCACGCTCTTCTTAAACTTGCTATGGAGAATGACCTTGAACTGCAGGTCCTCCTGCCTTAAGAGGTGTGCATAACCCTACTGTGTTAAAAACTCATCACACCAGCCAGGCAGTGGTGGGGCATGGCTTTAAACCCAGTACTCGGAGGCAGAGGCAAGTCGACGTCTTGTGAATTTGAGGCCAACCTTATCAACAAAGTGAGTCCAGGACAGCCCAGGCTGGTTACTCTGAGAAACCCTGTCTCAAAAAAAAAAAAAAATCAAAACAAAACCAAACCTTACTGTGTATATATTCTCCTGAGTTCCTGAATGGAAACACTACCATTCCAGGTTCCTGATACGTGAAGATATTTGAAGATGGAGCCTTTGAGAGGCAGCTGGGGTTAAATGAGGTCAGGAGGGTGGGGCTCTCATGATGGAGTTAATGCCCTTATGAGAAAAGACCCTGAGTTCGAGGCCAGCCTGGTCTACAGAGTGAGCTCCAGGACAGCCAGGACTACACAGAGAAACCCTGTCTCAAAAAAAAAAAAAAAAAAAAAAAAAAAGAAAGAAAGAAAAAAAAAGAAAGAAAGAAAAAGAAAGAAAGAAAGAAAGAAGAAAAAAGAAAAGAAAAGAAAAGAAAAGAAAAGAAAAGAAAAGAAAAACCCTTCCCTGATCCCAGTAAGAGCACATGTTGGAAACTTGGAAGGGAGCCGTTCCTGTAAGCAGCCTGAGCATAGCAATACACTTATTAAAAGAAGACAGAATTTATAGCTGTAGAATTATTACTACAGGTTTTATATTAGTATGTGTCTTCCATGAATTAATAACCTGCTGTTTCTGTTTAAGTCATTCTTTACAGCACAACAATTCTAGAAAGTTCCTTTCGAACAGGCTAGGAATGGACTTTGACCCATCCTGGTTTGGTTTTAAGTTTTATTTATTTATTTATTTTTAAGGTTTATTTATTTATTATATGTTAGTACTCTGTAGCTGTACTCAGACACTCCAGAATTGGTCATCAGATGTTGTTACAGATGGTTGTGAGCCAACACGTAGTTGCTAGGATTTGAACTCAGGACCTTCGGAAGAGCAGTCAGTACTCTTAACCACTGAGCCATCTCTCCAGCCCTGGTTTTAAGTTTTAAATTATGTGTGTGTGTGTGTGTGTGTGTGTGTGTGTGTGTGTGTGTGTGCGTGTGTGCGTGCGCGCGTGCTGCCGGGGTGTTTATATGTGTACCACTTATATGGAGAGAAGAGGGTGTCTGATCCCCTGAAACTGGGGTTTCAGGCAGATGGGGGCCACTATGTGGATGCTGGGAACTGTACCCAGATCCCCTGGAAGAGCAGCCAGTGGTCCACACCCTGAGCTGGCTCCCCAGCCCCCTTCAGTTTTGTTTCCTTGGAGACAGGGTTTACCTCACTTTACAAGTCTTGGTGGCTTCAAATTCACTATCCTCCTGCCCCAGCCTCATTGGTCATGGGTCATGGTATAAGCTGGCATGACTGGAAACCTGATGGCCCTTGGTTTTTTTCATCTCTACAAGTGTAAAGAAAGATGGAACATTGGTATTGTTTTAGTTAGGGTTTCCATTGCTGTGAAGAGACACCATGACCAAGCAGCTCTTAGAAAAAACAACATTTAATAGGGCTGCCTCATCATGGTGGGAAGCATGGCAGTACCCAGGCAGACATGGCACTGGAAGAGCTTAGAGTTCTACATCTTGTTGTGAAGTCAAGCAGGCCCCACACTGCTAGGAGGAGGGTCTCAAAGCCCCACCCCCACAGTGACACACTTTCCCCAACAAAGCCACACCCACTCCAGGGCCACACCTCCTAATAGTGTCACTTCCTGGGTCAAGCATATTCAAACCGGAACAGGTATCTAATAGTTAATTTTTCTCAGAAATATTTGTTGAGAATCAACGGTGCCACAGGTACAGTGTCAGGCACCTGGAGATGCAGGAGTCAGATATGGCCCTGTCCTCTGTGAATGTTCTTAGAGGGAGAAAAACAAGGCAGTTACAGCTTTATAGGAGCAGAGTCTGTTAAGTCAGCCTGGACTACCACAACAAAACACCACAGACTGGATGGCCTAAACAGCGGGAATAAACTTTCTGAGGTTCTGAAAGCGGCAAGCCCTAGAGCTAAAGGCTGGTTTTTGCTGAAGCCCCTCCCCTGCACTTGCTGGTGGCCACAACGTCATGGTGACTTCACGAGGCACATCAGTGTTACGACTTCCTCTCGTGTGTGTGTGTGTGTGTGTGTGTGTGTGTGTGTGTGTGTGTGTGTGTGTGTAACTATTGTCTGTCTGTGTTCGATGTATGTTCACATGTGTACAGGGAGAGCTGAGTTACAGGTGGTATTAAGCCACTTGATGAGAGTGCTGGAACTGATCTCCTGTCTTCTGCAAGAGCAAAAACTCCGTTGCAATCTCACTAGGTGGCTCTGGCTGACCTGGAACTCAACAGAGATCTGCCTGCCTCTGCCTCCTGCATGCTGAGGTTAAATGCATGGGCATGCCTGGCACAATCACATTAATAAGCTCTCTTTCCCTGGCTGCGCCAGCCCTTCAGCTTCACAAGGCTGCTTTCTATGCAGACCCCAGTCCTATTGGGTCAGGGCTCTAGCCTTATGGCCGCATTCAATTCCTATTATCTTTATCGCAGACGCATCTCCAAATATTGTTACAATCTGAGGTCTACTGGGGTTAGGATTTAAGCAGGGGGATTCTGGGAGACACAACACAGTCCGCTTTGTCTTCAGGCAGGGACAGTACACGCTGCCAGGGAATGCAGAGCGCGGGCCTTTAATTCAAGCACAAGACCCGAAGCCTCTTGAAGAAACTAAGGTCCACCTAATAGACGGGGCTGGAGATGGTGCTCACTGACGTACACGATTTTGTGAAGCATCAACCTTCCATCTTTCACTGCCTCACGATTAATGATTATTGTTGTTGTATTTGATGACAAGTGCCTTTACCTACTGAGCCGTCCCAGTAACTGACCGATGTATTTGAGACAGTTCTCACTCTGTAGCCAGTGGTACAGTAGCCGTAGGGAAAACTAATTTCTTTTTAATCGAGAGAATGAAATCTCTGGCCTGGGTGGAGAAGACCTAAATGCTCCATTTGGGCAGGCCAGTCGCCTAGCTAAGGGACCACCCCTCGGGAAGGCGGGGCCAGCCCTCCGGAAGGCGGGGCCCGCCCTCCGGAAGGCAGGTTCACCGTAAGCCATAATTAAGAGACAGGAAGAATAATGCACGTTGCCTCCCCAAGTCCCCAGCCCTAGTGCAGTTGATCCAGACCTGCCGTGAGGATCTCTCAGGTCTGCAGGTCTTTGAGTCAGGACTTTCTCTCTTTTTTCCTCCTGTCTCTTTCAGATGTTGGGCACAGCCTAGGTATGCTTCCTCTAGTACTTCATGCTTTCTCGCTCTTTTTCTCTGAAGTTCCCTTCCCACCTCTCCTACAAGCTTACAACCGTGTGACTTCCTCTCTCTTCTCCATTTCTCTTCAGGCAGCCTCTGGAATTCACAGCTTGCCTGCCTATTTTTACTTGTTTTGGTTGCTGTTGTTCTTGTTTTAACTCCAATAAAGCTGTCCTGTCCTCCAGCTTCCGTTGGAGTCCATTCTTAAATGTTTTTATTAAGGAGACTAAGAACCCCACGGAGGGACACTGATTTTCCTGGTAACATGCCGCAACTCTGGCAGGACTCATCAGAATTTTTGGTTACACCAGGCTGGTCTTCAGGTTGGTAGCCCAGCCTGGCCGCTAACTCAGTCATTCTCAACCGTTGGGTCGCGGCCCCAGACTCTTTCACAGGTGTCACAGAGCAGATATTTACATAATGATTCATAACAGTAGCAAAATTACAGTTATGAAGTAGCAACAAAATAATTTTATAGTTAGGGGTCACCACAACATGAGGAACTGTATTAAAGGGCCATGGCATTAGGAAGGTTGAGAACCACTGGTCTAACGCTTAGCAACCTATTGCCTCAGCTTCCTGAATATAAGGATTTCAAGCATCCACTATACCTAGACTGTCAGCCTACAGCATGTGCCTAAAGTAGAAGAGCTATCCCTCTGGAAGGGCCAGCTATGGCCTGATTGATCCTATCTGCTGCTCTATGAACACTAAATACAGTTTTAGCTACTTGTTTTATTGATTTTGTTTAAGATTTATTTATATTTATATGCACACATGTGTATGAAGGCCATGTGTGTGTGGAGACCAGAAGAGGGCGTCGGATCCCTTGGAGCTTGAGTTACAGGTGATTGTGAGCCTCCGGAGACAGAAGCTAGGAACCAGACTCAGGCCTTCTGTAAGAGCATTCAGTGCTCTTAACTGCTGAGCCATCTCTCCAGCCCATTTTCTTTGCTTAATAATAGAGAAAGAAGCGGGGCATTGGTGGCACACGCCTTTAATCCCAGCACTTGGGAGGCAGAGGCAGGCAGATTGAGTTCCAGGCCAGCCTGGTCTACAAAGTGAGTTCCAGGACAGCCAGGGCTATACAGAGAAACCCTGTCTCGAAAAACCAACCAACCAACCAACCAACCAAATAAATAAATAAATAAATAATAGAGAAAGGAGGACCTTGAGCACTGTTCCAGATGCCCCTGAGCCCTGGGCCTCATTCCTCGGGTATACTGTATTGACACTTCAGAAGACTGAAGAATGGGAGCCACCCTTTCTGCAGCCAAATGTCATGTTTACGTAGGGACATCACACGATGTGTGCTGACAGAGAGACTGGTGTGGCTAGAGCAGCCAGTCTCTCCTGTGAGCTGGGCATTTAGACTTTTGGTTTCTAAGCCATGGTTACAACTCTGATTTTAGTCTGTGGAAGGGGAAAAGATTTCACAGCAACACCTAGCTCTGTAGTTCTTAGACTTTTGGCCTGTAGTCCAGGCTAGGCTCCAGCTTGCAGCAACCTTCCCACTTCCCATGGATTATGGCCCTCGCTACCACAGCTGGCTCTTGGCTTGTTTTTTTTTTAAGATTTATTTATTTATTTATTATATGTAAGTACACTGTAGCTGTCTTCAGACACTCCAGAAGAGGGAGTCAGATCTCGTGATCGGATGGTTGTAAGCCACCATGTGGTTGCTGGGATTTGAACTCCTGACCTTTGGAAGAGCAGTCAGGTGCTCTTACCCACTGAGCCATCTCACCAGCCCCCTTGGTTTTGTTTTAATTTGGATTATACTGCACATAATCTATGCGTTCCTTTCATTCCACCAGACACATTAACTGTAAAGAGCCTCTACCGTATACCTTAGTAGACATCACTTAGCTAATTTCCTGTTTATTTTGTTTTGTTTTTTCCCTGAGACACAGTTATTCAACTCATTTTCTGTAGTTGCTAGAACAAGTGATCTGACAGTAAGCATCCTTTTTTACGTAGCCTGACTGTTTCTTCAGACTTGATGGTCAAGTTGCTATGTCTTAAGTTTAATTTTTCTTTTCAAATCTGCTTTTATTTATATTTATTTATTTGTTTGTTTATTTATTGAGACATCGCCACTCTATTTAGTCCTGGCTCTTCTTGACTGCCCATGGAGACCAGGCTGGCCTTGATGTAGACCAGGCTGGCCCTGAACTTAAGCTGTGTGTCACCACATACAGCTTTTTTGTTCTCTGTTATAATTTTTATTTTATTTTATTTATTTATTTATTTATTGTTTGTTTGTTTGTTTGTTTTTGGTTTTTTTCCAGACAGGGTTTCTCTGTGTAGTCCTGGCTGTCCTGGAACTCACTCTGTAGTCCAGGCTGGCCTAGAACTCAGAAATTTGCCTGCCTCTGCCTCCTAGGTGCTGGGATTAAAGGCGTGTGCCATCATGCTCGGCTAATTTTTATTTTTTGAGACGGGGTCTCATTATAGCCCAGGTGACTTACAACTCATCATGCAGCCCAGGGTGCCCTCAAACTCTTGCTCATCCTCTGCCTCAGCCTCCTGAGTGTTGGGACCACAGTTGGGAAACCCAGCTCTTGACTTCATTACTATAAGGTATTTTGTTTGATGTATCTGTGTGCATATATTCATTTGGGGGTGGATTCAAGACAGGGTTTCTCTGTGTAGCCTTGACTACCCTGGAACTCACTTTGTAGACCAGGCTAGCCTCAAACTCAGATGCATCTGCCTCTGCCTCCCTCTGCTGTGATTAAATGCATGTACTATTAACAGCTTTAACACTTATATACCATTGCATTTTGTCTTTTAAAAGGATTTACTTTTATCATTTTTAATTATGTGTCTGTGTGTAGACAAAGGTACATGAGTATGGAATTCAGCAAAGCATGTTGGATCCCCTATAGCTGGGCTTACAAGGGCTTGTGAGCTTCCAGCATGAGTGCACAAAACTGCATCCAGGTCCTCTCCAAGACCAGTACCTGTTCTTAACTACTGAGCCATCTCTCCAGCCCCTCCTTTAACATTTTTCAAAAATTTTTAAAATTTGTGTGTGCCTGTATGGCGAGGCCTGTGCACAAATGCCCTGCTGTGCTTGTGGGATCCAGAGGACTTGTTTCTCTCTTTCTACCCTGTGGGTTGCAGGGATCAAATTCAGGTCACCAGTCTTCGTGACACAGGACTTTCTCTGCTGAGCCAGCACATGGGCCCTGTTGGGGGAATAAAAGGGAGATGGCTCAGCAGGTAAAGCTGGCGACCTGAGTAGCACACGGTAGAGAGGACAGACTTCTGCAAGTGCTCTTCTGAGCTCTGTTGCTGGCTGGCATGCACCAACCCCAGAACATCAATACATAAAAGTGAAAACAAACAAAAAGAGCTGCTTGTGATGGTGTGTGCCTTTAATCCCAGCACTCAACAGGCAGGCAGATCTCTGAGTTCATGGCCAGCCTCTCATCTACAAAGTGAGTTCCAGGACAGACAGGGCTGTTACAGAGAAACCCTGTCTTGGAAAAAAGAAAAGGAAAAGGAAAAGGAAAAGGAAAAGGAAAAGGAAAAGGAAAAGGAAAAAGAAAAAGAAAAAGAAAAAGAAAAAGAAAAAGAAAAAGAAAAAGGAGAGGAGAGGAGAGGAAAGGGAGGGGAGAGAGAAAGAGAGACAGACAGACAGACAGACAGACAGACAGACAGAGAAAGAGAGAGAATCAAGAGACCCCACAATATATATTTAGTGTGTGTGTCTTGACTTCATTTCTATAAGGTATTTTGTTTGATGTATCTGTGTGCATATATTCATTTGGGGGTGGATTCAAGACAGGGTTTCTCTGTGTAGCCTTGGCTACCCTGGATCTCGCTCTGTAGACCAGGCTAGCCTCAAACTCAGATTCATCTGCCTCTGCCCCCCTCTGCTATGATTAAACGCATGTACCATTAACAGCTTTAACACTTATATACCATTGCATTGTGCATTTGCATGCGCACACACACACAGAGGCCACAGTAGTCATGTGGAAATCTGAGGACAACTTACAGAGTAAACTCTTCTCTTTATAGGCCTGAGCAACTCAGTTTATCCATGAGCCATTTAATTTAGTTTTTTGATTCACAATATAAAATTATATCTATCTATCTATCTATCTATCTATCTATCTATCTATCTATCTACCAGAACTAGTCTTTGTTACTTTGAGGGTTCTTCTTTTTACCACCCTTTATTTCCCCACCACACTGGGTTTCACTTTCTATCACTAGATAGGTAGAGACAGAAGGATTGTAGGGTATGGGGGTGAATCCCAGAATCTGATTTCTTTCCTACTGTTTCTTCTTTGACCATGGCTACTAACAAACCCAAACCAACCTCCTTAAACAACCGCCAACCCTCGGGGCCTCATATTTATGTACCCTCTGAAAAGTTCCCAGAATTCTGAACATCACACAACTGCAGAACCTATCTACAGCTGGCAAAAATCATGCCTCTGCTATAGTAAGAGGCAAATCGTAGCCAGCTTCTGCGAAGCAGCCCCATGTCTCCACACCTGGGATTAAAATGAAAACATATTTTTGTAATGTTGTGATTGTAAAGGAAACCAAAATTCCAGATTTCTCACTACAATCTCTATCTATCTATCTATCTATCTATCTATCTATCTATCTATCTATCTATCTATCTATTCATCTATTTACCCATTAATGGACTCACTACATTTGCCTAGCTTGATCTCAAACTGGTCTCAAGTGATCCTCCTGCCTCAGCCTTCTGTGTAGCTAGGGGTTTAGGCATGTGCCACCACAGCTTGATTAAATAATGGCTGAAAAATGGCTGGTGCAGGCTGGAGAGATGGCTCAGTGGTTAAGAGCACGGATCTCAGCATGTGGGTGGTGCAGAAAGTAGGATCAGAAGTTCAAGGCTAGCCTTGGATACATAGCAAGTTTGCGGTCAGTTTGGGCTACAAGAGACCTTATCTCAAAAAAAAAAAAAAAATCAAAACAAGCAACCAAAGAAAAACTGTTCCAATTGACGTACACCTATAGTCAGTCTCACTCTGTCTTCTGGAGCCTATAGAAGGGGCCTTGAATTTAAGGGCAGCTTGGGGTACATAGCAAATTCCAGGGAGCCAGGGCTGTACAGCAAGAATATCTCAACAAACACACAAAGTAAGTCCTATCAATCAACTTGGACATGTCTCCCATTACCTTTTCCCCCCTTCTCAGTGGGTTTGATTGGCAGGGAAGCCCTCATCCTTTGGCTCCCGCTTAGTCTGTCTTTCCCATGTGTGGTCCGTGTAAAGGAGCCTGCCTGCAGGTCCTTGGGCATCCCCCTGGGCACCGGGGCCTTCCTGGCTATAGTGCCTCCAGGCAGCACTCTCCCCTCAGACTGAGTTCCAGTTCAGATTGGCACTCGTTTTATCAAGGGCTTGAAACTAAGCGGGAGGGGCCGTAGCAGTGTTTATTCTTCATAGTGTAGAATAGACCTTGTAGAATGGTAGTGTGCTAACGAGGCTTCAATGAAGATCAGAGCTTAATAGCTGTGTTAGGTGCTTCAAGTCTCAGACTCTATAAATCAGCACGTACTCCTATTCATATCATAAACAAAGTACCCAGGTAAAGGCTTCGTAGCTTTTCTTTCCTAATCTCAGTTTGGTGGCAGCAGATGTCGCTTGCTGGTAGAGCATGTGCTTGACACGTACGAAGTCCCCGTGTCTGAGTAGCAATAAGGCCATTAAGGGAACACTCCTGGTCAAGAAACTAGAATTTCCGGCCTGGGCGGAGCCTAACATTCCGGTTGGACAGATCAATTCCCTGGCCAAGAGACCAACCAACCCTCAGGAAGAGTGATTGCCTGTAGGTAGGCAGGCTCACCGTAAGCCACACTAATGTAGGGGGGGAAAATTATTCAATGAAAAACTACCTTTTCTTCCCGGGATGCTTGATCGCTGCTGCAGACCCCACTGTGTACCCTGAAGTTGCCTTGAGGTTCATCATCCTGACTTGGATATATGCAACTTTCCCTCTTCCTGTCCATCAAGTTTCTGTTTTCTGATTCTTTGGGCTTTACTCTTACTCTCCTCCCAATGCATGGCTGTGTGTCTGCCATCTGGTTGACCTCCCCCAACCCCCGCCCCTTCTCCTTTCTAGATATCTGCTGAAATGTATAGCTTTGCCTGCCCTGCTATTTTTCTCTTAAACTCTAATGAAATCGGCTTTCAGCTTTCATTTGAGTCTGTTTTTTTTTTTTTTTTTTTTTTTTGAGACAGGATTTCTCTAATGTAACCCTGACTGTCTCAGAACTCACTATATACATCAGGCTGGAATCCAATCCAGAGATCCACCTGCCTCTGCATCTGTCCCAAGATTATAGTTTGTGTCACCATGCCCAGCTAAATCTGTTATTTTATTAATGAAACTAAGAACCCAAGTTGGGGGGGGTGTCCTTATTTCTCAGATATCACTGGGTTTCATCCCTGCCACCAAAACCCAAAGCTGACCTTGTGTTTTCCAACAGTAAGTAATAATGTATATTATAATGTATATAATGTATATTCCTACAGTAAGTAATAATGTATATTATTTGTCCATCATTGCACTAAGATAGACTCCCCTTCCCCACCCCTTAACACAGTGGGTCTGTCTTAAGGTGTGTCTGTCTGTTAGTACAGCTTCCGCCCTCCCCCCACCCCCACCCCCTTTAACCACACACAGAATCTGGATCTGGCAGCTCCTTCGGTTTGAAGTTGAAGACTTGGCAAAATTATACATCCAGCAGGCAAGAAATAAAGTAGAAATGTCTTACAAGGAACAGTAAAATCTGTTTCTTTGTTTTAAGACTTAACTATAAAAAAAAAAAAAAAAGTCCCACTAAATATTGCCTTGGCAACTACAAATACATTTTAGCAATGGTTAAAACCCTGGACTAACAGTGAAAGCTATCTGAAGCCTAATGTGTGCCATTGTGTGTGTGTGTGTGTGTGATGTTCTTAGATCCTTTGCTTCACTAAGTGCTGTGTAATTTCCATTGTGTTTTTCCCATCTGAGGCTTTATGTAATGCTTTACATGGCCAAGGAAGCAGTTGGCCCCTTGCACTACTTAGGGAAAATGAGGGGCTGGGAAGATACATTAGGGGGAGAGCCTCCTTAGCACGAACCTAGCATGCTTGAGATGTAGTACTAAGGTTGGGAAACAAGATATATTTTCCTAAACCAGGAATGGTGGCACAGGCTTGTAATCTCAGGATTTGGGAGGTAGAGGCAGGAGGATCAGAAGGTATGGTCATCCTCTGCTAGCATGTAGATAGGAAACTCTGTCTCAGAAAAACACAAACAAAAAGCTTTCTAAATAAGACTTCCTCAAAACCCTGGGTATGGTGATCTACAGCTTTTATCCCAGCATTCCTGAGGCAGAGGCAGGTGAAACTCTTGAGTTGGAGGTAGTTGGAATTGAGCCAGGCCAGCCAGTGAGACCCTGTCTTAAAAAAAAAGGGGGGGGGGGCAGAGGGGAAGCAACCAAAGAAATGGCTTGGCACCCATAAGGAAGTTCACCACTTTTTTGTTTAGTTCCAGGGGATCTAACGCCCTCTTCTGGCGTCTGTGAGCACTGCATGCACTTGTACTTTGCTGAAGTCAAAACATAAAAATAAAATCTAACTCCCTCCCCTCCCCCCAAACCAAGCCGATCTCCCCAAAACGGAGAGATTCCTTTTACTTTTCTTATTTTCCCCCAAACTCTCAAAGCAAGACTGGCCTTAAGCCCACAGTTTTATGTTCCCTACTGTGGCATGCTGGGATTATTTGGAGAACTGGATTGATTTATTTTAATATTTTGGGTTTTTAGTTTAGTTTTTGTGTTTTCAAACAGGGTTTCTCTGTGTAGTTCTGACCATCCTGAAACTGTCTGTAGACCAGTCTTCAACTCAGAAATCAGCCTGCCTCTGCCTCCCTAAGCATTGAGATTAAAGGTGTGTGCGACTAATGCCCCATCAGATTTACTTTTGAGCACACGCACACATGGGAACGCAAGGGGGAAAATATGGCTTGGTGATTATGGTCACTTTCTGTCCTTTCATTGGACCAACGTTCATTTCTGCACCCACATTCAGTGACTTAAAACAGCCTATAAGTTCAGCTCTTCTGTTTCCTTAGGCACCCCAACACATGTGGTTTACAAAACACATATACATACACATGAATTAAAACAAACAAACAAACACAAAATGCTCATTAAAACATGAAACAAAACTCAAGAAGAAGGAAGACCAAAGTGTGAATAATTCGATCCTTCTTAGAAGGGGGAACAAAATACCCACGGAAGGAGTTAGAGAGACAAAGTGTGGAGTAGGGACTGAAGGAATGACCATGCAGAGACTGCTCCATCTGGGGATCCATCCCATAAACAACCACCAAACCCAGACACTATTGCAGATGCCAATAAGATTTTGTTGATTGGAACCTGATATACTGTCTCCTGAGAGGCTCTGCCAGTACATGACAAATACAGACGTGGATGCTCACAATCATCCATTGGATGGAGCACAGGGTCCCCAATGAAGGAGCTAGAGAAAGGACCCAAGGAGCTGAAGGGGTTTACAGCTCCAAGGGAGGAACAACAATATGAACTAACCAGTACTCCCAGAGCTCCCAGGGACTAAACCACCAACCAGAGAGTATACATGGTGGACTCATGGCTCCAGCTGCATATGTAGCTTAGGATGGCCTAGTTGGTCATCAATGGGAGGACAGGCCCTTGGTCCTGTGAAGGTTCTAAGCCCCAATATAGAGAGATGCCAGGGCCAGGAAGTGGGAGTGGGTGGGCTGGGGAGCAGGGGGAGGGGGAAAGGGATAGAGGGAGGGAGTTTTTGGAGGGGAAACCTGGAAAGGGAATAACATTTGAAATGTAAATAAAGAAAATATCTAATAAAAAAATAAAAAAACATGAAACTAAGTTTCTTTTATAGATAGTAATGTAGTCCATTTCTGTTAATTTTTTTCACACCCCTTTAAAAAAAAAAAACTTTTTGTTTTTGGAAACAAGATGTCACCATGTAGTCTAGCCTGGCACTTTCTAAAGAAAAATCCCACCACCTTTGTCTCCAATCTGCTGGGCGCAGAGGTGGGTAGCCCCATGGCAACTCTGCTAATGACTTAGTGGGGACACACAACAAACTCCACTTACCTTGAAAGCTAAACCCAAACCAAAACAAAACACCTAGTATCTGACCCAAGCTTAGGTCTCTAACAAAGAAGAGATGATTTATTTGTCTTGGACACTTGAGTTCTCACTGTGAATAGTTGGGCAAAGATAGATCCTGTCACAATTCAGGAAATTTTTCTTTTTAAAAACTGAACACGGCCATTTTACATTCTTAAAGCAACGCAGCAGAGCGGTTTAAATGGAAAACGAGCTTAGATGCTAACTGTTCCCGACTCTTCTGGGAAATCCGACAAAACTAAACTAATGAAACGCAACGTCTCCTTTTATAATTCTAACTGTCACATTAAATTGAAGGTGAGGACAAAACTGCAGCATCTGTTAACGCAGCCGAGGGAAGAGTTGTGCTGCGCATGTCACTTAATGCACAAGTGCAGAAGTCAAGTTCCCTAACGAATCCAAGTGCTTCCACTTTGTCTCCAGGGAATGTATAAATTAACCATTCCCCCTCCCTTCCTCCCTCCTCCCTATTTTAAATGTAGATAGGGCGACCCTAGCCTTTTGAATTTGAAGGGCTGCTATCTCGGGCCCATTCTTTCCATCATCCTGTTTTGAATGACACTGAGCACGTATAGATTCTCTTATAAAAGCACCCCTAGGATGCTGGGCTCCTTTCTTCAAGCTGCTAGCTAATTTTGCATAGCAATTAGTACTGACTTCTCCAAGTCTGCAACCCAAACACCTCTCCAGAACGTTCCACAGTCCCTCCAAGGTCCAACTCTGCGCCATTAGATTTCAAACCAGAAGGCGAGGAACTTGCGTAATGATTAAATTCCCAATTTGTGTGAAGACACAATAATCTCTGACTACGCGTTAATTCCAACCTTAGGCCGCGACTGGGCAGCTAGGAGCCAGCATGTACGTCCTTTTAAAATCTATTCTACGTATTCACTGACCGCGCCGGGCCGGGCCACATGGTCCTCTCTCGCAGCCAGTCAGCTGTAGGCAGCAGATGGGATCATTTGCATTTTTCTTTTTAGACATTTTTTTTCCATCGGCAAATTAAAGGATTAAAAAAATTTTTTTTTCCGTTCTCATTGTTTACCAAAACCAGGCACGCAGCTTAAAAGTTGACTTGGGCTTTTCTTTTCCCTCCACCCCCACCCCAAGTCCCCGAAAGTTGGAGAACTGCGAGGGGTTGGTTTCTTATTTCTCAACTCCGACTCTGCAGTCCGGGAAACTAGGAGACGGTCGGTCTTAACTAACTCGGCGACTGGAGTCTCCCAGTTTTCCGCGCTGAGCCCCGTGGCTCTGAGTTGGTGGCATGAGGGTCCCCAAGCGCGTGCTTCGCTCCGCAGCCTCAAGCGGCAAAACTTGGGCTCTCGGAACTCAGGCTTTACGGGAGAGGGCGGCCACCCTGCCGGGGGAGTGGCCAGGGCTCCCCCAGAGCCCGGGGTCGCTCTCCAGTATACCCCCCCAACCACGAATCCATGCAGAACTGGAGGGGGGGCGCACCCCGAAGTCTTTGTGCCCGGCGTGGCACGGGAAGGTCCGTGCGATGGTGCGGCGCCACAGCCGAGCGCCCCAAAAGCGGGGGGCGCGGGCGGAAAAGACACGGCGCGTTGCCTCCCACCCCCACCCCCCGGGGTTAGAGAAAAAGTAGAGAAAGAGGCGCCGGGGCCACGCTCCAGCCCGGAGAGCACGTAGCCGAGAATGCCGCGGGGCGCTTTCCCGTGGGTGAGAGCCGCCCTGGTCCGCCGGCAGCCGGCGCGGGCCCACGTGGAGCCGCGCTGTGCAGGCCGAGCGCACCCGCCCCGCAGCGCGCCCCAGCTCCCCGCCGCGGTCGCTCACGCCCGAGCGCCGCCGCCGCCGCCGCCGCTGGTCCCGCGTGTGCCCCGCTGAGGGGGAGGGGCGGCGCGGTGGGGGCGGAGGGCTTGAGGTTCCACTGCAGCGGGGGCTCCTGTGTCCTTGTGCGGAAATGACACACGGAGTCCCGTCACGTCACGCGAGAGCGCAGCGCACGGACACACACAAAGAGAGGGGAAAATACACGGCGCCCGCCCGCCCGCCGCCCCCAGCCAGTCGGCGGGGCCGCCCCGGCCAGGCCCTGCGCGCTCGGCCCCCACTGCGGCCCGCGCGCCCGCCCCCCGCACGTGGCGCCCGAACTCGGCGCGGGTCCCGCTCCGCAAAGTAACAACTCTCGTCCCAGGTGAGTGTGGGCCCCGGTCGGGGCCGCCTGCGAGCGGCTCGCCGCCTCCGCGCGGGCTGGAAGGGGGAGCGGGCGCCCACGGGCTCGTCGCGCCCCATTGTGCCGCGCGCCCCTTTGTGCCCGCTCGGAACGCCGCGACTCCATGGCGTTCCGGGAGCACGCGCGCCGCGGCCAGGGAGGAGGAGGAGGGAGGGGAGGACGCACGGTGGAACGGTCCGCGCCGCCGCCGCCAGGCCGGCCCCACTCGCGCCGCGCGCCGGCTCTCCACCCCCGGCGGGCCGGCGATGGAGCGGCCGAGGGCCGCCGGGGAGCAACTGCGCGGCGCCGGAGCGCTCGCGTTCGACCGGCCTGTGGCGGCGATGGAGGGGTGTCAGAGGGAGCAGAAGGGCGGGGAGCCAGAGGCCGGAGAGCCGCCGCTCGGAGGGACGCTGCCCCGGGGAGGCAGCGGAGGGAGCGAGGCTGCCGGCGGCTGGGAGCGGGGTGCGGCGAGCCCCGCCGCCAGGGGGCGCGGCACCCTCCCGGGCCGTTCCACGGCGCTCCGTGGTTCCCGCTGCCCGGCTGGAGGCGGGTCCAGCGCGGCGCTCTGGGTGTGCACCCCAGCGAGCGCGAGGCCTTCCTGGCGGGCGGTGGAGCCGGGCCGGGGCGCTCGCCGCCCCTCGTGACTTGTGCCCGCCACGATCGACGTAATTTCCCACGCAGACTTGGCTCGGGCTGTGAGGCGCGGAGTTGTGAAGGCCTTGTGGGCTGGGACTCAACTCATCTGAGTTCTTTTTTTCTTTTTTTTTTAAGTTTGTCCTAAAGTAGAAGTTTGATCGCTCAGGTGGCCCGCTTGGGAGTATTTTGGAGGTGGAGGCCAACCAGAGATGCTCAGAATTAATGTTCACTGTTTGGAAGTCAGAGAACTTCCTTTTAGAAGTAACTTTTGAATGTTTTCCTACAAGTAACACGTCACTGAGTAGAGGGGAGGGTGCCAGAAATCTATAAAGACCCAGAAAACCCAGGCGAGTGGGGAACGTGTGGAAATGTCCCAGATAGAGGTTTTAGGTTTGTCTCTGTTTCGGTTCCATGCCTGCAGTTTTTCTCTTTTTGCGACTTTCCACTTTTAATTCATAGGTGTTTGGGTTTTGTTTTTAAGCTTCATTTTCGGTGTATGTGTTTTGACTGCATATATATGCGCCATATCCATGCCTGGTCTCCTAAGAGGTCAGAGGAGGGCATCGGATTTACAGATAGATGGTTGGGAGCAGCCACGTGGGTGATGGGAACACAACCCACGACCTCTGCAAGAGCCACAAGTGCTCTTAAACGCTGAGCCATCTCTCCAGCCCCTCGTTTTAGAGTTTCATGTGTAAACCTTACAGGACTTCAGCTTCCTCGAATACTGGGATTTAGCCAGGATTTTTTTGTTTTTTTGTTTTCCTTTTTTGAGACAGTCTCCTGTGGTCCCTGCTGGCCTCAGACTTTTTTGTTATATAGGCCTGCGTGATCCTGAACGCCTGTCAAGTTACAGGAGTTACATACTTGGGATTACAAGTATGTGCACTGCACCTAATTTTTGTGGTACTTGATCGAAATTACGACTTTAGTTACGGTAGGCAAACATTTTACCAACTAAGTTACATCCCCAGCCCTAAGAATTATTTTTGCATTTTTAAAAATCTAAACTTTTATATATATTCTCATGTGAGACCAAGACACACCAAGAACCACTTTGGGCTTTACTAGAGATGCCTTGTTTGTTTGTTTGTTTGTTTTAAGTCTACATTTCACTGTAGCTTTGAATGGCCTGGAGCCTGAGATTTAACAAGGCTGGCCTTGGAGATCCAGCTGCCTAAACCGACCAAATGCTAGGATTAAAGATCTGTCCCACCACACCTGGCATTTTGTTGTTGTTGTTTGGTCTTGATACCGAGTCCCTAAATTCTGTCCCGTCCTTGAATTGCTATGTAAACCAGGCTGGCCTCAAACTTAGAGATCTGACTGATCCTGCCTGTAGGGGGTGGAGGTGGGATGGGGGTGGGGGAAGGTATTAAAGGTGTCCACACCACCTGGCTTTTGTTGTTTTCTCAGACTGGGTCTCACTATGTATCCCATACTGGGATGGTCTTTTGGTTTCTCTGTAGACCAGGCTGCCCTAGAACTCAGGGATCCACCTACCTGCCATCTCCATCTCCGCTTTCTCCTATCAGTGTTGGAACCAAAAGAATGAACCACCATGACCATGTCAGAGATGCTGTTTTAGTGAAGTTAAACAGTAAAGTTAGCGTTCTTTCTCCACACACACAAGAAGTAAGACCAGTTAGCCACGAAGACAGAATACAGACTAGCCAGCATTCCAACCGTCTGTTAGAGATTGATAGGTTATCTGGGGACCCTTGGGGGCACCAAAGGTGGGGGCAGAATATTTAGGAACAGGAAAATTGGACTCAGCCCTGACAGAGGTTTGATTGGGTGAGGATTAAGCTCCTGTAGGAGACCCATCTACAGAACTGCCTAGAAATGCATTAGCACCTGTAATAATAATTTATACAAGAGACTAGGGAATGGCGTGTGTGTGTGTGTGTGTGTGTGTGTGTGTGTGTGTTAATTTTTATAAGTGAGACTATGCTTGCTATTCTAACCATTCTGTACCCACTATTGACATCTCTGTTTTAGAATTAGTTTTTGGAGTAGTAGAACTTTAGGACTCCTTGGTGTTTAGAGGGATATAGTCATGCTATCTTTTCTAGCCCTTGGCCAACCTGGAACTTGCTGTGCAAAACCAAGCTGGCATTCCTCTTGTCCCTACTTCCTTAGGGCAGGGATTATGGAAATGTGCTATCACGCCTATTTGGGTGGTGGTGGTTGTCCTCTGAGACAGGGTTGCAGGTGTTTAAACTGGCCTTGCACTCACTATATTGCCAAACCCAACCTTGAATCATCTTCCACACATGCACCCTGGTGTTGCATATGGAGCTCCGAGAACTGCTTACAGGAGTGAGTTCTGGAGAGTAAGCACCGGCCATTGCGCTTGGCGGCAAGCCCCTTCATCTTAGCCATCTCTCCTAGATAAATCACACACATACACACACACACACACACAGACACACACACACACACAAAAGCATTCACTGACAAAAATGGGTGGTTTTGGTCTTGTGAGCATCACTGTGCATTCTGCCCTTTCCTTTCAGAGCTGACAGGACCTTCCTTCCCTTTTGTGACTGAGGCTCCAATATAGCATTGCTTTGATTGTCACTTGTGAGTTCTGGACCTAGGTGCACACAAGTCAAGTCAAGGGCTCTGCATTTTAGCCCTCAATGTATCTCAAATGTGTAAAACAGGGCACTGTTTCTTCAGGAGTGGTTCGTGCCTGTGCCTGGCATGTTAGTCAGAATTTTGTCTGAAAAGCAGACTTATATATATTTAGAGCTAAGGTTTGCTCAACAACTGCTTTATTACAGCTCTCTGACTTGTTTCTTTTTTATTTATTTGGGGGGTGGGTTGAGACAGGTTCTTGTCATGTGGTGCATCTCCAACAGACAGTTCTCCTTTGTCTTCTTCTTAAATACTGGGATCGCAGGCACACAGGCCCATGCAGTTCAGACCCTCTTTTTCTCTTTCTGCTCAGGGTCTTTTCTGTGTAGTGCAGGTCAGGCCGCTCTAGAACCCGTGGTTCTCGTGTCTCTGCTTCCTCAGTGATGACATTAGTTAGATTTAAGTCCCCTTAAATTTGAAGGGAACATTGTTTGAGACAGAGGCTCATTCTGTATACAGGCAGGTCTTGAACTCTTGGCCCAGAACTCTTGGTCAACCTCTTAACATTTTTTTGTTTTCTGCCAATGGCCCCTTTCTCCTTTGCCTGTCAATTTTTCATTTATTAGCGATCACCAGGGTGGCGGCATAGATCCCTCACATGCAAGGACTGTTGGTTTGAGCTTGGGGCAAGTGCCTGACCAGAGCTTGTCTGGAGCAGCCGGGCTGTGCCCAGACGCTAGTTAACCAGCTCCTGTGCTCCCAAGACCGGACACTTGAAAAAGTGGAAAACACAAAGGAAACTCTGCTTTTGACTCTTAGGAAAGTGAGTCCCCTTTGTCCAGCCCCGGAGTGGGTGCTGGAGCATGCTGCCTTTCCCTCCTTGATGAACCAGTTTCTAGATGCCAGGTCTGAGGGTGAGCCCTTCCTGAGGCAAAGAGACCTTTAGTAGAACCAGCTAATAGAGATGGCAGCTTCAGAAAGCTCAGGGAACAGCCGATTGGAGCAGGGCTGTTGGGCGTGTGGGCCAGCAGGCAGGTCTGTGTGACTGCCCTTCCATGTCTGCCGGACGATGAGGTTGTGTGCTGGCTGCAGACAGAAGGCAGCGACAGTTACAGCTTTAGTAAAATTCAGGGGCAATTGCTCTGGTTTTCTGAGGACTGGTGTTTCTCAAACTGCATTTGCAGTTGTATCTAAAAATAGAAACAAATTGCAAACATGTCCTGCAAATCCCATGGGTAGGACAGGGCTGCCAAGAGTGCCTGTTCTGACAGAGCCAAGGCTCCCGGCTGACCTGTGAACTCAGAGACAGACCCCATGAGGGCAGCCGGCATGGGAACAGTCTCCCAGTCCTCGCTTCAGGAGGACATTTGATTTCATTTCACTCCAGCTTGCCCTTTTCATTTAAAATAATAATAACAATAATAATAACTATTATTATTATTATTGTAAAACTAAGATGTAAAACTTTAAGATGTTTGCTCTAACTTTACAATTCTTTTAGTAAAAAAGAAAGCTGAAAGTTTAAAAACAAAAAACATCACTAAAGGCTGTAAAGAGTTGCGCACACTTTTTAAATCACTGTACTATAGGATTGGAAGCAAGTGAATCATGAGTTTAAGGACAGCTGGGCTACATAGTGTTATTGCCTGGAAAAACTAAGATCTACTTTAAATTCAAATTTTCTGTGTGTGTGTGTGTCTGTAGGTGCACGAGTGTCGTGATGCACGTGTAGAGGTCAGAGGACAACTTTCAAGGAGTTGGCCCTCCCTGTTCACAGTAAGGACCACATGGACTGAACTCAAGTCCGGGCGCTAAGCATCTTCACCCACCTAGCCATCTGTTGGCCTTAAACTTTATAAGACTTCATATTGCGTGCTATGTGCCAGGCACTCTGTCTGTCTGTCTGTTGAGACAGCGTCTCTCTCTACAGATCCCTGGCTGGCCTCTGACTACTACTGGACTAGCCTCCGACTCAGCAAAGCTCTGCTATATATGTGGCCACCACCTTCTTTATATTTGTGATAGTTTGCACAGTTCTGTGATGTAAGGTGGGTGTGTTCAGTTCCACAGGAGAAAGAGCTGAGTTTTAGGCAGGCCAGGAACTGTATGAGGACTAAGTGCTGAATATTCTACCAGGGCTGAAAAGATGGCTCTGCAGTCAAGAGGGGCAGTGACTCTCACAGAGGAGCTGGCTTTGGTTCTTAGTACTCCCCACCACATAGCATAATTCCAGTTCCATGGAATTTTTTTGTTTTGTTTTGTTTTTTGTTTTTTGTTTTTTCGAGACAGGGTTTCTCTGTATAGCCCTGGCTGTCCTGAAACTCACTCTGTAGACCAGGCTGGCCTCGAACTCAGAAATCCGCCTGCCTCTGCCTCCCAAGTGCTGGGATTAAAGGCGTGCACCACCACACCTCGCAATTCCATGGAATTTAAAGCCCCTTCTGACCTCCCAACTGCTGAGCCATTTCACCGGCCCAAATTCTATTTTCTGAGTCAGGGTCTTGACTTTGTAGCCTGGCCCTGAACTCAAATCTCCCTGTGACTACCACCTAACAGCTAAGATTAAAGGCGTGCACCTAGCCAAGTTTCACTTTTTTAAGGTCACCCTCACTAGTTTCTTCTTTGGTCATCTGAAGGCTCCTCTGGCTGGTGACAAGTTCAGGCATCTGGGCCCATGAGATTTGGGAAAGGGACAGCCAGGCTTCATTTCCAGTCTCCCAGGAATCCTGAAGTGAGATCATCAACCTGGGACTCCACCCAGCCTTTCCCGAGTCCTGGTCTCCATCACATCTTCTAAGTGAGAGGTTGGTGTGAGGGTTGTATGTAAGACCCTTGGAGGGTGAAGCCAGCGACACAGAGACTATCCAGCTAAGTGGTCTCACCTATAGCAGGGAGCTGTCTAGAAGCCAGGTCTTACAGAATGGTAGCTGGGAAGAGGTCGAAGGAAGCTTTTAATTCTCATTAAGCCTTTCAGATCTTAAGTTTGTTTTAATAACATTTGTTTTAGTAACAATCTTTGAAATGCATGGACCATATCACTGCTTTTGCCTTTCCTTGTGTGTGAGGAGCTATAATAATTCCCAACGTGGAGCCACAGTCCCCATCCTCCTGGATTCCAATTCCTACTTACTTTTTATTGTTTGCTTTTCATTTTGAGAGGATTTCTTTGTGTAGTTTGGGCTGTCCTGGAACTCACTCTGTAGACCAGACTGGCCTTGAACTCAGACCCACCTGCCTCTGCCTCCCTAGCGCTAGGATTAAAGGCACTTGTCCAGCTGTGTTCCACTCTTGAGGCTCACATGCTCCAGGTAATCTGTGTGGTAGTGAGCACATAGCGTTACATCTGGAAACAGACCCTGAAGTGAGGAGGGTTTGTCTCTGAATGGTGAGGTCAGGCAAGTGTGGGTCAGCCTGTTGGCAGACTTCAAGGCGGTTTCTAATTTAACGGGGCAGAATGCAGAGTCATTTGGCTGGGATTGAACCTTAAGTTTCAGAAAGCCCTCAAGTACTTCCTGTTTCTGGGTCTGCTGCTTGTCCTGGGTACTGTACATCTCTGAGTAGCTGCCCCTCCACTCGGGGTCTCATCCTTTCTGGAAAAGTTTTTTCAGAGAACTCAAAAAGTATGGGTACTGAGTCCCTCTAGCCCGTGCTGGCAACACTGAAAAACTATTCTTCTGGAACCTAGGGACCAAATGGTCCTGCAGTCCTGTGAGGGCTGGCCAGAGGACTTGCCACATGAGCTTGTCCCTTCTTGTCATCACCTTTCACCTTGTTTAAGGACTGGTTCCCCAGTCAGATCCCTGCATAGCTTGCTCCTTCTTCACAGTTCACCTGGCCAGCCTTCCTAGGCTCCCACCTTGCTGTAGGTAATCCTCCAGGAGCTCAGATGCAGAGACCTCCAAGCACAAGGCCATCCAACATCTCACTACTGACCAGAGACATTCTGACTTCATCTGACGCCCAGCCTTTTGCTATTGTGACATGGATATTAACATTTATAAAGTTCACAAGGAAGACAGGCACAATCAAGTTACCAAACAAAAACATTTCAGATGTCTTAAGTGTGCAATTTTTGGTTGAGCCATAATCACCGTGCAACCCCATGGCCAAGAGGGTGGATGTCTTTGCTGGGCTCTGCTCTTAGTTTCTTTATCCAGCTGCCAACCCTGGAAATGACTAGCTGAGTTCTGTCCTAGTCCATATCCAACAGAGTTGTTGCTCCCCTGAAATTTAGCTTATTTTGAAAAATGTAGGGAGGAAGGGCTAAGTCACGCTCGCCTTTAATCCCAGCACTGGGAGACAGAGGCAGGCGGGTCTCTGAGTTCAAGGCCAGCCTGATCAGTATAGTGAGTTCCAGACCAGCCAGAACTAAGAACAAATACAAAACAAAAAGGACCCCCAAACAGGACTAGTGAGATGGCTCAGCAGTTAAGAGCACTGGCTATTCTTCCAGAGATCCTGAGTTCAAATCCCAGCAACCACACAATGGCTTACAACCATCTGTAATGTGATCTGATTTCCTCTTCTGGTTGTGTCTGAAGACAGATAAAATAAAAATAAACATTTTTTTAAAAAAATATTCACGTAAAAAAATAGAACCCCCCCCACCAATTATTTTCTGTATCAAAGAGTTACATACTTACTATAGAATATTTAGAAAGTAGAGGCAATTCTGAAGACTCATCCACAATCCTCCTAATTGGAAGTAATTAGCATTCTGGCATATCTCCCCCCAGCTGCTTTATGGCCTTTTAAAATTACACAGTTGGGATATCCCCAGTGAACTTTGAAGTATGTTACTGTTAACTGGGTAGCCTTATAATGAAAAAATTGGTTTTGAGTTCTTTACATCATTTAATGCCCATCTCATCCTGCCAGTTGAGGACTGGAAGTCTTCTGCTTAGGAAATGTGCAGACCTTGACTTTATAGCTGTGTGTCGTGGAACGAGCTGCGGTAATCAAAGTCCACTCACCCAGGGCACATTTGGTGGCTCTCTTACATGTTCTGCTCAGTGTTTTGCATGGTTTGTCTACTATTAATAGGCTGGTGGGGCTCTCCACACCTGCATTTTCCTCAGCAGAGGACAGGCTATGAGATGAGAGCAGGCAAGAGAGATGAGTGTGTGTGGATGTGTGTGTTTCTCTGTGTGTGTCTGTGTGCCTGTCTGTCCCACCTTCTTCCTGCTGGTTCTCTCCTCCTGACCTTTGCTCTGTTGGCCTGTTAAGGGCTCAGAAGTTTCAAGTGTTTGAGGACATGTGGGTAACAGGAAGGTCTAGTGCAAAAAAGTCTTTAGGATAGGAAATAAGAAAGCTTATTACATCTTAGTGAACATTGACAAAGTAATTTCCTGGGTTGATTCCCCCTTCTAGTAGTAACTTTGATTCTCTCTCTCCTGAAAGAAGAAAACAACTGCGTGGATTTGTGTTGAGTGCTTGCTTCTGACTCTGTGTAAAAGTCTTTTGCTTATCAAGATCGACCATCTGAGTTGTATTTCTGGGACCCTCAAGTAGAAGGAGAGAACCAATTCTTACAAGTTAACCTCTGATCTCACATGAGCCCTGTGGCACACATGTGCCTCTCCCCACCCCCACCCCCCATAAATAAATGTTATAAAAATATTTGTAGCTGGGCATGGTGGCCTATACCTGTAATTTTAGACTCCGTATTTGGAAGGTAGAGGCAGGAGTTAAACACAGTCTCAAATAAACAAAACTTCTCACCATAGTGGTAAAGAGGTCACAGTCGCAGAAAGCCCAAGGCAGAAGGATTATCCCAAAGTCAAGGCCAGTCTTGGCTCATAGCAAATCTAGGCTACAGAGTAAGCCTGTTTCAAAAAAAGAGGGTGTGGTTGCATATGTTGACCCAAACCCAGCATTTGGGAATCTGATTATCCTAGCTAAGGTTACTATGATGAAACCCCACGACCAAAGGCCAGCTGGAGTGGAAGGGGTGTATTTGGCTTACACTTGCACATCACTGTTCCTCATCAAGAAGTCGGGCAGGAATCTGGAGGCAGGAGCTGATGTAGAAGCCTTGGGGGAGTGCTGTATACTAGCAGGCCTCCCCATGGCTTGCTGGGCCCGCTCTCATAAAACCCAGGACCACCAGCCCAGCGATGGGACCCTCCCACATGCCCTTCTGCTGGGTCTTATGGAGACATTTTCATTGGAATTCCCTCCTTTCAGATTATTCTAGCTTGTGTCAAGTTGCTAGGCAGCCTCCAGAGGCAGGATTTTGAGAGTTCAAGCCACATCTCCACCCAAGTAAGTCAGAAGTGACAAAACATATTTTGATTTTTTAAAATTATCTTTAAATAACCCAATGATGAAGCCATTTTCACAATGTAGCTGTATAGATAGTGTCTGTGTTCATGTATACACATGATAGCCTTGGATGGTTTCGAGTCACTGGGTAAGCTAACCCAACCTATCTTTCAGTTGCTTCCACTGTCTTGGGATTACAGGCGTGTATCACCACTCCTAGCTTCAACTGTATTTGTGTGTGTGTGTGTGTACAAGCAGGAGTTGAATTAGCTGACCTTGAACTTCTGGTCCTCTTGCATCTTATATCGGATATGCTGTGACTTCAGGCATAAGTTACCATGTATTATCGCCACGTCTGGTTCACACGGTGCTGGATTTCCAGTCCAGGACTCAGCGCTGCTACAAGCACTGTACTGACTAACACCCCCAACCCTCTGCGGTTCCTCCTTGACACAGGTTTTTAGTCAGGAGGCTGCCCCAGAATACCATGAATCACAGGCTGCCCTTGAACTCAAGATCCTGGCATTCTAGATGTGCACCACCATGTTCAGCTTGACACAGTTTTTCCCTTCCCATGTTCAAACATTTCTGTCCCATTGGGAGACAGCTGGCCGTGTGTGTGTGTGTGTGTGTGTGTGTGTGTGTGTGTGTTCTAAAAGGTAAGGTCTGCTGAGGAGCAAGGGTTTGAAAAGGAGTGTGCTGGTGTGAGACTCAGCAGGAGTGTGGTGGGAGCTGCTGTCTCTTCCCCAACCTGGAGTTTTGCAATGGTCAGGAATGTGTGTGGCACGCTAGGCATCTGGGTCTTCTGTGTCCACCCACAAAGAGCATGTGACCTTCCACTAAGCAGATGACCGGGAAGTGGAGGTAGCAGTGAGATACACATCTCCATTCTACTAGCCTGGGGATGTAGGGAGTGACCTGCCCGACCTCTTCTTGGCTGCTTCCTGCGCTGTGGGGGTAGGGAGGTGTCATTTTCCACGCCTGTATCTGCCTAGCTTTCCAGGTAGCTTTCTTACAGCAAAAGGAGATTTGGGTTCCTTAATTGCTGCTGGACGGAGGCCTGAGTCTGGAACTGGGTTTGTGTTCCTCAAAAGCACTTCCTAGAGGGCAATTGGTGATCTCTGTTTCCTGCCCTCCTGGGTAGGAGGTACACACTAACTTACTTTCCAGCCTGCTTCTGCCTCTCATTTGCTGTGGGACAGACACTGAGCAAGCTCCCTGCCTCAGGATTGATTCTGTATTGGTAGATTTGGGATTAAGGTTGCCCCGGGACAAGGCGAGTCAGGTATGTAGACCAGCCAGCCCCTCATCCCGCTCCCTCCCTCCTCATGAAGTACACAAGTAGCCTTGGGTTTCCAGGCCAGGCAAGTGGGAGGTCGCTCAGCTTTTCACTGAGTTCCTGCTGCACTAGCCCAGCCTCTGCTGCTGGTCCACGTGGAAATGGAGAGTGCTTTGTAGAGCACTCTGCTTGTCTTGAATGGCCAGGCAGCCCGCTTACCTCATGCTAAAGCCTTCTCGGGTCCTTCTGGGTCCTCCTGCCCAGAGGTGGTCGCATGCTGGCCCTCCATAGTCAGCCTCTGGGCCTCACAACTATAGGTGCTAAATTTTCTGGTGTGGTTTCACGCGGTTCAGAACTCTGGCTCACTGAGTCTCATTCCGACAGATTGCATGGGACTACCGCTCCCTTGCCTGGCGTCTGCCTCTTGGCTCCGTGGTGCTCCCTGTGTGACTAGCACATGATAGGTAGGCAGGTATAATGGTGAATGAGTCCGTCTCATCTTCCCTGTCTTCTTGCGTGTGTTGCCTTTATGATTTCTATTTAGCCAGAGTCTTTGCAAGGCATTTACACCAGCACTTCTTACCCCCCAACTCTCTGCTGTCTCCTTCCAGTGCTGCCTTTTCTCCCAAGAATATAATATGTAGCTGGGCATGGTAGTGCGTGCTTCTAATCTCAGCACTCAGGGATAGACACAGGGCCAGACTAGGCCCCCCGAAGTCCAAGGCCAGCTTGGGCTGCACAGCAGATCCTGTGTCAGAACAAACCAAGGTGTAGTTTGTAGAAGGTATCTGCCTCTGAGAGTGTCACTCGGTTCTCCCTCGCTCTTTGGTTCACCTTTGTCCTCTATTGGAGGTAATGGGTCATGTGACTGGACAGGGTTTCTAAGGACAGTCTGCAGGCTTGGTCACTCCCATGATGCTTTCTGATCCATCTCCTGGCTGGGAATTATACCCGAGCTGCTTCTGCCTGGCACTGCCAACCTTCCTGGCTGCTGAGGGACTCCCAGCTCAGAGCAAGGTTTACTTGTTGAGGTAGATGGAAGTTGGCACTAAAAGCCATCTCTGGTAAAAAATAGCATATGGGCCTTAGACGCTGATATTTGTTTTCTGGTTTTCTGTCGGTATCTTTGTTTTGTTTTTTGTTTTTGTTTTTGTTTTTCGAGACAGGGCTTCTCTGTATAGCCCTGGCTGTCCTGTAACTCACTCTGTAGACCAGGGCTGGCCTCGAACTCAGAAATCCACCTGCCTCTGCCTCCCAAGTGCTGAGATTAAAGGCGTACGCCACCACTGCCTGGCGGGAATTATTTTTAATTTCAAATAAATCTGACTTTAGTCCTCTCCAGTAGTGATGCACAGATGAAAGGCTGAGGTCTGATTCCAGGTGATGCTCTGACTCCTTAGAACATCGCTCCAGTGCAAGTGTTGCTGTCAGTAGCTGTTTGCCTGGTGTTGTTTTGTTTTGTATCCCTAGCTCTTCTGGAACTTGATGTATAGACTAGGCTGGCCTGGCCACACATGCAGAGATTCCCCTGCCTCTCTTCAGAGAGCTGGGATTTTTAGGCTCGCACAACCATGCCCAGCCTGTTAACCAATTTTGAAGGTTTTATTTGTGAATAGATCCGCTAGACACTGTCTTTCCTGTCCTCTCCTCCCGTTTCCCTCTCTCAGGACAGTGTGTTGAGCACATGCCAGGCCATGGTTACCCCATGTAGTTAGTTTGTTGGTCACTATAGTGGCATCTCTTGTATCAAAGTCCCAAGATACCCCCTGTTCCCACTTCCTCAGATCCTTAACCAAAATGAAAAATGTGTCCAGAGTTACCTGTATCTGTTGTAGGAACCACACATCCCCAGTCCAACATTAAAGGATGTGGTACATACATTTTTTTTCAAACATAACTTGTTATTTGTATGTTTTTGTAGAATTTGGGTGATACCAGAAACTCCCTGGTAGTCTTGGTGATGGTATGAGCTCTGTCATGACCAGTGCATTTGGACAAGGATGGCTCTGTCTATATAGAGTACTGACCCCTCCTCCTGCCTCAGCCCATACCTGGTCTGTTTGGATTTCCTTCTGTCCTTCCGTGTTGCTCCTGAAGGAAGCACTAGACAAGTGTTGTGCAGTGTAAATATAGTGGGGCCTCGTGTACAGTTTTAAATTTTCTTTTTTTTTTTTTTTTTTTTTTTTTTTTTTGGTTTTTCGAGACAGGGTTTCTCTGTGTAGCCCTGGCTGTTCTGGAACTCACTCTGTAGACCAGGCTGGCCTTGAACTCAGAAATCCGCCTGCCTCTGCCTCCCGAGTGCTGGGATTAAAGGCGTGCGCCACCACGCCCGGCTAGTTTTAAATTTTCTAATCACCTTATAAAAACAGGTAAAATTGGGAAAGATGGCCTCGTGGTTAGGAGCTCTGGTTGCTCTTACAGGGGACTTAGGTTCAATTTCCAGCACCCACGTGATGGCTCACAACTGTCTCTCACTCTTGGCTCAGGGATCCCTGTTCTGGCCTCTGTGAGTACCAGACATGCATGTGGTGCACAGGTACTTGCAAGCAGAACACCCACACATGTAAGTAAATATAATTAATGTAAATAATAAGTGAAGTTAATAAATAATTTCCCTTAGCTTAGTAAGTCTAAGTAACTATGTTGGCATGTGATAAATACAGTTGTGGTGTTTTGTGTTGTGTTTATTGGGCTGTCTGAATATGCACTGACTCTGTGGTCCTGAGTCCCAAGTGTGGAGTTCCATGTGTGGCCACATCACTATTTTTTGACTATCTGGAGTTCCTCTGCTCTGTTTACTGAGAGAGACCACAACCTCCCTCCTTCAGCTTTTTTGTTGTGTTGTTTTGCTTTGAGACAGGGTTTCTTTGTGCAGCTCTAGCTGTCCTGGAACTGGCTTTATAGACCACCTTGGCCTGGAACTCACAGAGCTCTGCCTGCCTCTGCTTTCTGAGGATGATGGGATTAAAGGCGTGGGCCACTGAGACCACCGCCCTCCTCTTCCTCAGCTTTATTTTCTGGGCAGGGATGAGAAAGAGGCCGTCCACATCGGCGTCTTAGAAGGTCGGTTGGTTTGCTCAGGAACATTACTGACTCATAGTGGCTCTCCATCAGCACCCTGCTCGCTCGGACAGTCTTGTAGCGAGCGGGCTCAAGGCAGGTGAAAGGCATGCTTCTGTGGGTCTGGCACGAAGATTTGGCCACACACGGTGGATCCACCTTTAATCCCGGTACTAGAGGCAGAGGAAGCAGCAGAACTCTGAGTCCATGGCAAGCCTGGTCTTCGTAGGGAGTTCCAGGCCATCTGCTACATAGTAAGACCCCAGATCTCTTTCTCTCTCTGGGTGGGGGACACACTTCCTTAAGTCAAGGTTACTTAATCGTTGTTCCCAAAGCTGGGCTGTGGGGTGAGGGAGTTTCTGTGTGTAAGGAATGTTAAGGAATAACTCAAGCAATAAATGAAGGCCTTGTCTTTATCTTTTCATTTAGTGGAATAGAAGATGAACTCAACTGAAATCAGTGAAGATGTAGAAGAAGGTAAAAACAAAGCGTTTTTAATTGAATATTTTTGAATAGTTATACAATCATATATTCCCAAATTTTAAAAGTACCTAATGAAAAGCCTTCCTGCCTATCGTTGGCAGCCCTTTATCTACACACCATTAACAGATGCCTTTTAAAAGTACAGAAAGGTAATATTTAGGGGGTGGGGGGCATTTAGAGTCCTTGACTCTGGGTTGGTTGATTAGATCTATCACACAATTATTACCCATTTATCTCCCCCACAGGACTTTTAAACCCACATTTTAAATTGACATGTGATCAGGCATTGGCAAGCAGCAGGGATATCTTGTTGCTGGGACGTGCCAGCCGGTCAGCAGCATCCTTACTGACAGTGCTAGAGGGGAGCCCACATACCTGCCACTTAGAACCCCACCGCCCTCCCAGCAGCCCTGGTCTTCCCTACTGAGCCCCATTTCTTCTCTGCCATAGTTCTAAAAAATAACCCCGTGAAGGCAGAGGGCAGCGACGCTACCTTGGACTGCTCCCGGAAC
Source organism: Mus musculus (assembly GCF_000001635.26). Taxonomy (NCBI): domain Eukaryota; kingdom Metazoa; phylum Chordata; class Mammalia; order Rodentia; family Muridae; genus Mus; species Mus musculus. The sequence continues at coordinate 43,494,208 of NC_000076.6, forward strand.
TCCAGGGCCTCCGAGAAGCACCTTCTGGAGAGCGTCCTCACCGCCCTCCACGATTCCAGCAAGCGCAAGCAGCTGGACAGCGACGGCCAGCCAGACTCTGTCCCCAGTGTGAAGAGGAGGCGGCTGATACCCGAGGTAAGGGCCTTACTCCCTCTGCTCCTAGGTGGATCTCTGCACTCACGGGCATCTGGCCAGGCGTTGACTCTTGTGTTTGAGCAAAGGGTTTCACTTAAGTCACATTATATCTGGCTTCCCTTTTTTAGAAGGTATTTAGCTGAAATACTAACCCTGTGTCTATAATGGGGAGAGCAGTCTTCACAATATAACCATTTTGAGTTCTTTGTTTTGCACTGCCTTTAGCGGGGGCAAGAGTTTGTTAATGGTAAAAAGTGTTAGCAGATGCCTACCATGGCTGTACATGCAAGGCTGATCCTGGCAAAGCCAGGGCCGCAGGCCTTTTCCTAGGTTAAGCCTCTCATTTATAGATACAAAGGGATTGCTCCTAGGAAACTCTCAAGTGAATCTCCCTTCTTCCACAGTTTCTTTCTCTCTCTTCTGAGATGGAGTCTCGAGCCCTGGTTGTCTACACACTTACAGAGATCCACTTGCCTGTGCCTTAGGAGCTCTGGGTTCAAGGAGTGTGTCAGTGTGCTGTGCCTGTCTGTGTCTTTATTTAGCCCTAGAGATCAGCCTTGGTGCTGGGCATCCTTTGCCACCCAGCCACACCCCGGGTCTTTGTGTACTTATTTTATTTGAGACAGAGTCTCATCAAGTTGCCTAAACTTTAACTTACTTTATAGCCCAACAGACTTGGAACTTGCCACTCTCCTGCCTCAGACTCCTCAGTGGCTGGCTTTACTGGGCTGTGCCACTTGGCTCACATTATTGCATTTCTTTCTTCCTCTTCCTCAGCAAAATTTTGCCACTTTAGCTGGCCTGGATATTCCTTATGTAGACCAGGTTGGCTTCAGACTTGCAGAGCACCTCTGCCTGCTGTGTTGGAATTTATACTACCACACCCAGTGGTGCCATTTTGTAACCTTCTGAGAACCTCCAACCCCTGATTTCAGACCCAGCATCCCCCCAGCCCTTTCATTCCTGTCTCTCCAGATGGGTCTTTGTCCACTGCAACCTTGATACAGGATCTTCTCTTTCCACCACACCGCTGATTCCCTGCGAAACCACGCCTCTTAGGTGTGAGCAGGATACCCTTAGTTCTTTCCCAGAGTCCTCCAGTCTTTTCTCCTAGCCCGTCTCTGTTCACCTCTACCACCCACCGACTTGCAGAAGCACCCTCCACCGGGCAACCTAAATGAAGTCTGCAAAAACACTGAAGAAATAGTCACTAAGAAAACCCGAACTGAGGCTGGAGAGATGGCTCAGTGGTTAAGAGCACTGACTGTTCTTCCAGAGGACCTGAGTTCAATTCCCAGCAACATGATGGTTCACAACCATCCGTAATGGGATCTGATGCCCTCTTCTGGTGTGTCTGAAGACAGTGACAATGTGCTCATATACATAAAATAAATAAATCTTTGGTGTGTGTGTGGGGGGGGTGAACTGTGATAAAACTGGAAATGAAAACCTTACGAAGTCAAAGACCTCAGCAAAGAGCCCCAGCAGCAGAGGCATGGAAGGTGCCTGTTGTGTTGAACTTGACTAAGGGCTGAGAGAAAATGGACAGGGGTGCGCCTGCTTCTCAGAGCAGTTCAGGTGACTACATAAAGTAGCAGGGACTGGGGAATGAGGCTTGAGGTGGGTAACTAGCCTAGGATGATGGAGCCTTCTGTGGTCCTGCAAACACCTTTAGTTCTAAGAAAGCATTTTCCCAGACTCCCACATCTAGCTCCAAATCTGCCTTTAGCCCCCACCCCCTTGCCATCTTGCTCTTTGGGAAGAACCAGGTCTGCATTCTAAACCTGCGTGGGCGTGCAACCTGGAGTTTCCAGTCCTCGGAGCACCAGGCATTCAGCTCTCCATCTCTCTCATTTTCCCCGAGACAGGGTCTTGTGCTGCCCTGGTTAGCCCTGAGCACCATGAAGCAGAAGGTGAAGCTTCTGCCTTTGGAGTGCTGGCTCCACAGGTGTGCGCCAGCATGACTGATTTATCCCTGCTGGGGATCGAACCCAGGGCTTTGTGTATGCTGGGTAAGCAGGGTACCAACCGAGCTGCATGCCCAGCTGTCTTAGCCGCTGTGCTTTTGCTGTGAAGAGACACCGTGACCAAGGCAACTCCTGTAAAAGGATACATTGAGTTGGAGCTTGCTTACGGTTTCCATTGCCATCATAATAGTGAGGAGAATGGTTCCATACAGCCGGGCACTGGAGCAGTTGCTGAGAGCCATGTCTTGATCTATGCGTGGTGGTGGTAAGGGGGCTGGCACAGGCTTTTAAAATCTTACAACCCACCCCCCCAGTGACACACTTCCTCTAAAGATCCCTAATCTTTGAATACTGCCACTCTCAGGTGACTAATAAGAATTAATATATGGGAGCCATTCTTATTCAAACCGCCACACCAGCCCTTAGTGACTTTTTATAGTGTTCTTTATATAGATGGGTCTTTTTACATTTATCCCTAAGTCTTTGTTTTCCATTTACTCGTGTGTGTGTGTGTGTGTGTGTGTACACTCAAATGCCCTGATGTGCACGGAGAGGGAAGAGGACAACTTGGAAGGAGTTGTTTTTCTCCTTCCACCAGGTTCTGGGAATGAAATTCCAATCATTGGTCTTGAAGGCAGGCCCCTTTAGATTTTATTTTGTTATATTTTATGTGTATCAGTGTTTTGCCAGCATGTATGTCTGTATACCATATGATTGCCTTCTGCTCTCGGAGGCCAGAAGGGCGGCTGGCACTGGATCTCCTGGAACTGAAATTCCAGAGACCAAAGCTTGGGCCTCTGGAAGAGCTGCCAGCGAATTGCTCTTAACCATTGAGCTCTGTCCCCAGTACAGGAAAAGTTTTAACTTCCGTTTTCTTTCCTTATTAGCTTTAGTACAGTGTTGTACTAAATTAGAAATGATGAAGCTGGGTGTGGGGGCACACACCTTTAATCCCAGCACTCAGGAGGCAGAGGCAGGCAGATTTCTGAGTTCGAGACCAGCCTGGTCTACAGAATGAGTTCCAGGACAGCCAGGGCTACACAGAGAAACCCTGTCTCAAAAAACAAACAAACAAACAAACAAAAAGGAATGATGAGAAGAGACTTTATGGTTTTTTTTTAAAGATTTATTTATTATTATATGTAAGTACACTGTAGCTGTCTTCAGACACACCAGAAGAGGGCATCAGATCCCATTACAGATGGTTGTGAGCCACCATGTGGTTGCTGGGAATTGAACTCAAGACCTCTGGAAGAGCAGTCAGTGCTCTTAATCGCTGAGCCATCTCTCCAGCCCCGAGACTTTATGTTTTGTTCCAAGTGATATTGTCAGGCTAGTAAGCTGAGGCAGAAGGCTCGTAGGACGGCCTGGGGTACATAGAGCCACGTCTTCATGTTATGACCCAGGACCTCACGTGTTCCAGGCAGGTCTCAGCTAGCACTGTGTAGCTTAAGCAGCTGAGAACAACCCTAACCTTGAGATCTGGCTCTTCTGCCCCTTCCTCCAGAATGCTGGATTATGGGTTACACCTATACAGGTGTAGTGTTTATGCGGTATACCTCTGAAGTCGTCTGGGCCAATTGGCTTCAGTGTTGGAAGTACAAATTACTGAGTCATTTTCCTAGTATGTTCAGGTATATTCAGATTGTCTTACTAATTTTGTTTCTTATGTTAATTTTAACACATTGTGTCTTAAAGGAATTGATTCATTTATTCTATTATCAAATTGTCTCCTCTCAAACTAACACTATAGCACAGTATTGCTGTTACTGTCCTTTCAACGGCCATGAGATCTTTAGTGATGGCTCCCTGGTTTGTCTTTTAATTTTTGTTCTCATATAATTCAGGCTGGTCTCTAACTCATTATACAAGGTTGATATTGAACTCCTGAGTCTCCTGATGTTACCTTCTTTAGAAAAGTTTGAAATTTTAAACAATCTGTAATGCTCATGAAAGAAAATTGATTTTTTGTTTCTGGTTTGGTTTGTTTTTTTTCAAGACAGGTTTTCTCTGTTTAGTCCTGGATCTCACTCTGTAGACCAGGCTGACCTTGAACTCAGCTCCACCAGCTTCCTGCGTGCTGGGATAAGAGGTGTGCGCCATCATGCCTCACTGCCTTTAAGCATTTTGTAATGGAATACTTAGAAATATCCGACCATTCACTCTAACTCCAACCCTTGCTTCATCCCCTGTGATCTGGGGAGACACATCATACATAGGTCATTCCCAGTATAGTGACAATGACTTCTTTGATGCCACTCATGTGGAGGCAGGTAAAACCCACAGAGTGGTTAGTGGAACCGCCTGTGTGAACAGTTAACCGTGTGCTCCCTCACTGCCCCAGAGCACATCAGACAGGTATGCCTAAGACAACAGTATTTGCACAGGGGATGACCACACAGCATGAGCAGTGGTATTAGAGGCCGCCATTGCCTTTTTAACTTTCATTTGTTGTCGTGCTAGGATTTTCAATTGAAGGCCTCACACACGCTACCATTTGCTGCTTCTTCTTTGTGGTGTTGTGGTTCAGAACCAGGGCCTCATGATGCTAGGCTAGAAAGTCCTACTACTGAGCTGTCCTGGGCCCTCCTCTGATGTCGCCCAAGCTGTCTTCAGATTCCTGGTGTAGCTGAGGATGACCTTGAACTCCTGAGCCTCCTGCTGCCACTTCCCAGTGCTGGGGATCGAACCCACAGCCTCGTGCTGGCTAGTAAGCACTACCGACTGGGCTATACACCCATCAGTCTTACATCTTGTAGATGACAGCGTATTGTCAGTTTTTCCTAATGACTGGTGTTGTCTGTATAGAAAGCACCAGCCTTTTACATAGACCTCATCACTTGTGAGTGTTTCTCCAAGTGGAAATTTCTTTGGAGACTCAGTCCGGTTATTATGATGTTTTGCTGGGGCAGACACAGGTGGAAGGATGCTTTGTTACAGGAAACACCAGTGATGTTTAGAAGCTTGCCATTGGCTGGCTTTGCCCCACCTTGCTGGTCTCCACTGCACGTACGGGTTTGCCTTACACTGTGCTGCTGAGCTTCGCCCGTGGTGACTTCACAGAACGGAAACTCACTGAAGAACTTCTCGTGAGCGTCCTGTGCCTTCTTGCTGCTTCTGCAGACCTGGGCTGATTGGCAGGCTTTGCGGTTTCTTCTGGGTTGCACTGCCCTTGCTGATTCGCGTATGGTGTTTGCTAGTGAACTGGACTGAGAACAACAAAGATTGGAAATAGAACTATTTCTAAGTAGGTCACCTCCCCCAAAGCCAGATAACCTTTCTTTTCCACCACCTCTGGCAGGTGGCGGGCTAGAAGGGAGGTTGACGTTTTATTAAAGTGGTTGTGAAGAATATATACCCACAGGAGAGTGTTTAGAAATATAAGTAACACCGGTGCCTGGGGTCAAAGGCCAGCATACCCAATCTCTTTCCCGACTTTAATCAACAATGACCTTGAACTTTTCTCCTGCCTGCACCTACCAAGGGTCAAGATGCCAGGTATGTATCGCTGCTGCACCCAGCTCCTCTCACTGCTTGTCTGTCTGTCTCTTGAGTCAGGTTCTCATTCTGTGCTCAGTCTAGCCTAGAATTTCTGCATCAGCCTCTTAAGTGCTTAACTGTGTACCTCCGTGGCTGTCTGGTATTTGCTTTTTTGAAAGTTTGTAGAAATGTATGTGTCAGTAAATCAGTATTCTCAGAACCCTCGTGACTGGAGAATAGCTATTGAGCTTTTTGAGTGTAGGCTGAGTTTCTAAAATCACACCAGTCTAGGTCAGAAAGGGTTGGTGTTTGCCCTTTTCCCAGAGTTCCTGGGCCTTCTGGGAGTGATAGTGGGGCCAGGTAGGGAGCCTAAGATCTCTTAGCTCTTTGACCATTTGGAGTTTGAGGAATGGAGGCTGGCAGGCGCTCATCAGAAAGTGGGAGGGGGCACACTAACAGTTACCCAGTCTGTGACAGAGCTAAGATATATCACACGTCTAATGTGCACACAGCTCTTCGTTCAGTCTATCACAGGCCTGGTGACTTGTGCAGGGCTTAGAATCCCTTCCCTCGGGAAGCAGAGGCCACAGTTTGAGGATAGTTAGGACTGTGTCGGGAGTTCAAGTGCAGCCTTGTTTCAAAGGGAAGGTACTTGCAGCCAAGCCTGGTGACCAGTTTGGTCTTTGGAGCTCACATGGTAGGAGAGAACTGCCTCCCACAAGTGGGTCTCTAGCTTCCCCGTCCTCGCTTTGACCAGTATACAAGTAATATGCACAGAATGAGTAAAGCAGTTTTTAAAGGAAAGCTGGAGAAATTAAAGCTCTCGCAGGTGCCAGGATTTGTTTATATAGAACATCAAAGAGCATTAAAAAGCAACGGGGGAGAGAAGGCTCAGTCCCCGGCAATTCCCAGCACCTTCTTTTGACCTAAGGAAAACCAGGCGAACACGTAGTACGTGCACATTCATGCAGACACAACAGTCACACACATAAAATAAAAAGTAAGTCTTTGAAAATAAATAAAGAGAATTTTAAAAATTCTTGTTTTTGTTTTTTTTGAGACATGGTTTCGCTGTGTGGCCCTGGCTATCCTGGATCTCACTCTGTAGTCTAGGCTGACCTTGAACTCACAGAGATCCGCCTGCCTCAGGCTTCTGAGTGCTGGGATCAAAGGTGTGCACCACCACACCCAGCTAAATAAAACTTTTTGTTTGTTTTGGGTTTTTTGTTTGTTTGTACAGGATTTTTCTATGTAGTCCTGGCTGCCTTGGAACTTAATCTGTAGACTAGGGTAACTTCAAACTAAGAGAGGTCCACCTGCCTCTGCCTCTGCCTCCCAAATGCTGGGATTAAAGGAGTGCACCACCACCACTCTGCTAATAAATCTTAAAGACAAACAAAAGCAAACCCTTGTTCCTCTTCCCTGAGCCCACAGCTCTAACTCCCCAATCTCTGGCTGTCTCCACATGCCCTCTACAATTAGTTACCAGAGGGACACTAGCAGGGACCGCCGTAGGAAGCTGGGTGATGCCTACTCGGACACCGCACATCTCGGTGCCACCCCCAGTCAGCAGAGGTGACCATCCATTGCTGCATTCTACTCTGTGGAAGTCCCACTGAAACTTAGCTGCGCTGACCCCTTGTGTGTATGGATGCTTATTTAGCCTGCATGTGTTGTGTGTTTATCACGTGCATGTCTGGCGCTCTTGGAGCTCATAAGAGCCCGTCATGTTTCCTGGAACTTGAGTTATAAAGCTGCCATGTCGGTGCTGGGACTTGAACCCAGAACCTCTGGAAGAGCAGCCAGTGCTCTTAACCACTCAGCCATCACTCCAGCCCCCTGACACCTTTGTTTTATAACTGGTGGTTTTAGAAAAGTCTGAAAGGGATTGTGGGAGGGACTGGCTCTGCCCTCCCTGGAATGGGCGTAACAGCAGATGGAGTTTGTATTGGTAGTCATATTTGTTCTTAATTTCTTTCATTTGTTGATTGATTGTGTGTGTGTACACCAAGGCATGTGGCATGTACGGGGAGTAGGAGTTGGTTCTTTCTACCATGTGGGTCCCCAGGAACAAACTTGGGTGATTAGGCTTGGTGGCAAGCCCCTTTACCTGCTGAGCCTACCTAGCCAGCTTGGTAGTCATCTCTGTCCACACAAGGGTGGTAGTCAAGAGCTGCCCAGGCAGAGGTTAGCTCTGTTCTCCCAGGGCCTTTTGTGTGAGTCCATCTTCTGGCTGGTCTTTCCGTTGGAGAGCAGAAATGTCGTCTAACCCTGCCACACACGGTGGCTGCCGAACAAGCTGGGGGTTCCTGAGAAGTCTCAGGAACAGGCAAATGGGGATTGCCGTTCTTCCCATTAAGGATGGGAAGGCTGAGAGCTTTGTGCTGCCGAGCCTGCCCTGTCAGGAGCTGGTGGGATGTGAGGGCTGCAGGGGTCACTGGAGTCTTAGATGGGGACCCCTTCCAGGTTCTCTGAGCAGCATCAGGAAAGCCTGGAGAGAAAGCACCAATGGAGGAGGAGTCTGAGCTGACTCCTTCCTAGTGCACCCATAGTCTTGCCTAGTTCCCAGGCACTCAGCGTTTGTATCAGCTACAGGTAGAGCAAACCTGAGAGACCTATCAGTAAGTGGGTCTGGGCACTTGTGTTGAGAGTGCAAGGTATGTATTGCCCTCAACGCCGTGATCCCAGAAGAGTGGCGCCAGCCTCCTGCCACATCACATGGCCTATGCTTGAGGTTACATTAATTTCCCTTCGTGCTTCCCACAGGCATGCTGCCTTCTTGGCCTTCCACTTGGCTGACTCCCTGGACACTGTTTAAGCTCATCAGTCATTGAACTGAAGTCAGCAACTGCTCTAAGATCTGGGTCTGATTCTGATGACCAGTACTTACCGCACTGGTGGCCGGATCCCCGGTGTCTCCCCAGGATGTCTGCTGCCTGTCACTTGCATGGCAGCATTGGCATCTCACTCAGTCCCATTCTCCAGCCAAGGTCTTCAGGCTTTCCCTTGTGAATGAAATACCCATCAGGCTAGATACTGGCATCAGCCGGAGCTGTGCCACAGAGTTGCCATATGGCTGGAAGATGCACCTTGGAGAATTGGGAGCTGTCAGCCAGATACAGTGTGCCAAGTAGCACAGATTTAAAGATTTCTTGATATTCCTAGACAGCTGAGCAGAGATTTTTATCATCAGCAGTCAGCACAGCCAGCATGCCTGCGCCTTGGCAGTGTCGGGGGATTAACTGAGCACCTAGTTGACTGAGAGACCCCAGTGCAGGGGATAAGATGGATAAGAGCCTTTCCCTGATGCTTATGTTGTGTTGAGTTGTGTGTTCGGGGTTTCTGTGCATGACGAACATTGCCCTCTGCTGGGACTCTTAGCTTTTTATTAAGCAGTTCAGTTAAGAAATGTTTCCACTGATGTTTCTATCACGCTTGGTAGGAGTGGCAGTGTTTGTGTTAAAAGGCTAAGACTGGGCTGAGAACCGTGGAGGGGATCTCCAGGTGGATATTCTCACGTCCTGGGTAGGAGTAGGGGAGAGTGCAGAGATTTAGTTCAGGTATTAGTCATTCTAGTCAAAATCCTGGGACTCTCACCCGTACTTCTCTTCCATATTGTCTGGAAGGCAGGTCTCCCTCCAGAACACTCACTGCACAGCCAGTGCTCCTGACCTCAACGCAGAATCCTGTCTCGGCTGTGCCGGTGGGCAGGGCAGGCTTGTCAGGAAGGTTAGCCTGCAGGCCAGGTGGTGTACACTAGGGAGGCAGAGGCAGGCTGGAAGATCCTGAAAGCTAGAGTTATACAAAGAAACCTGTCAAAACCAAGCCAGACAAGTTACTCTGTAGCATTTTCTTTTTGTTCTTGTTTTCTTTTGTTTTTTCTAGACAGGGTTTCTCTGCGTAGCCCTGGCTGTCCTGGAACTCAGAAATCCCCCTGCCTCTGCCTCCCAAGTGAGCATTTTCAGTTAATTATTGTGACTACAAACCCAAAGTCTTCCCTGTTGGCAAACCTCATAGTAACCCCATGGTTTGTGAAAGTTACTATTTTAAAGTTTTTATTTTTTATTATTTGTAACTTTGTGTGTGTCTGTGTGGGTATGTATGTTGTGTGCACATAGTGTCTGAGGAGCCCAGAGGTGTCCAGTTCCTTTGGAGCTGGAGTGGTTGTGAGCTACTTGAAGTTGGTGCTGGGAACCAAACTCTGGTCCTCTGCAGATGTGCTCTTAAGTGCTGAGCTATTGCTTCAGGCTCACCCCTGACCACCACAATTATGTTGATGCAATAGAACTTAAGATGCAAAATTGCTAAAAAATCTAATTTGGTCTATAGAAATTGACAAGTAAGACATAAGAGTTTACTAGGGGGTGCCTGGAGACATGGCTCAGCAGTTAAGAGCACTGACTGCTCTTCCAGAGGTCCTGAGTTCAAAGCCCAACAACAAAATGGTGGCTTACAACCATCTAATGGGATCTAATGCCCTCTTCTGGTGTGTCTGAAGATAGCTACAGTGTACTCACATACATAATAGAAATAAATCTAAAAAAAAAAAAAAGAAGAAGAGGGAGATGAGTTTGTTAGGGCAGTGCTTCCTGCCAGTGACCTACGGTTGCAGATATTTCAGAGCAAGGCTGAGAGTGTGTGTGTGTGTGTGTGTGTGTGTGTGTGTGTGTGTGTGTGTGTACAGCTGGGAATTCCCAGGTGCACACAAATGAAGCAACACTCCTTGAATTCTTATCTGTGTGGTGCTCTCAGTTTTCTATTCTGTATCTTTTTCTTCCTCTTTTAAGGTTTTTACTTCCTCTTCCATTTTTTTTTCTTATGACACACAGAATCAATTTTATCATATACTAACTCCAAAACCTATCAGGAGTGAAGGTTCTTTTTTTTTTTTTTTTTGGTTTTTCGAGACAGAGTTTCTCTGTGTAGCCCTGGCTATCCTGGAACTCACTCTGTAGACCAGGCTGGCCTAAAACTCAGAAATCCTCCTGCCTCTGGCTTACTCCCGAGTGCTGGGATTAAAGGCGTGCACCACCACTCCTGGCTTCTTTTTTTTTAAACTTCATACTTACTTAGCTTTCTGACCCTGCTTGTGCCTTCAATGCTTTCGTGCTGATTTTCTGTTCCTGAATAAAGAAAGTGTACATGATCCTGCCTTGGACACACTGAGTCCACGGGGAACCACCATAGGCCTTGCTCCCGTGTTTCTTTGGTTTTGACAGTCTCGTAAGGACTTCAGGCCTCTCAGCAGGAACCTCTTGAAGTCTGCCTGATCACATGTCACATTAGGATTTTTGTGCTTTCCCAACCTTCTTGGTATTGAGGTAAACAGTCCTCTTGCCAGGCCCTCGATAGCCTGGTTGTGTTAGGGTCTGTACTGTAGGGAAGCCCATGACGGTGTGTCGAATGTTGGGCTGTTCTAAGCGCCTCTAAGCACCAGAGAGAAGAGTCAGGGTTCTGCCTACTCTTTTCTGACTATTTCTCTCTTACCTCGCTCTTCCTTCCCCATTCTGTTTTTCTTTCTCCTGGCCTCCCTTCCATCATCTCTCTTACTTTCGTGTCCTTTTGTGGTTTAAGATAGGGTCTCACGTAGCCCACGTTTGCCTGAAACTGTCTATCCAGATGACTTATTTCTGACCCTCCTGCTTCAGCCTCGAAGGTGCTTGTACTGCAGGTAAGCATCACTCTGTCCATCGTACTTGGTGCTGGGGGCCCCCACCCTGGCCTTCCTGTGCAGTCGGCAAGAACTGTCTATCCCACTCTGTGACACTCCAGTCCTCGCATTCATTCATTCATTCATTCATTGGAAACAGGATCTTACTCTGTAGCCCAGGCTGACACAGCATACACCACAACTGCCTGACTTAGTTTCTCTGTATGACCCTGACTGTCCTGCAAATTGCTCTGTAGACCAGACTGGCCTTGAATTCAGAGATCTGCGTGCCTCTGTCCCCCAAGTGCTGAGATTAAAGGCGTGCGCCACCACTACCACCACAGTCACCCAGGTGTGTTTCTTACTATATATATAGTCTGAAATAAAATCTTGTCTGAAAAATAGAAGATGCTAGGACTGGAGAGATGGTTTAGTGGTTAAGAGCATATACTTCCAGAGTAGCCAAGTCCAGCACTTGTATCAGGCAGCTTACAGCTGCATATAATGGCAAACAGTTTTCTGAGCTCTTAGGCACCTGTATCCGCATGTTCATACCATATACAGACAGACACATACACATGAGTTAAATATTTATTTATTTTATCTATGTATAATGGTGTTTTCCCTGCATGTAAGTATATGTACCACATGTGTGTCTGGGGCCTGAGGAGATGTTCAGAGGATATCAGCAGCAGGAGTCCGATCCCCTGGAACTGGAGTTTCAGGTGGTTATGAGCCATCATGTAAGTGCGGGGAACCAAACCTGGGTCTTCTAGCCAGGCTATCTGGCCTCTTAACCAATGAGCTCTCTCTCCTAAAAGTAAATAAATACATTTATTTAAAATAAAATGTAAAAGGCAGGGTTTAGCTCTGTGCTACAGCATTAGGCTCTAAATTTAATATCTATCTGGTGGGGATGGGGAAAGAATTCCTCCTCCCTTTCTGGCAAATGGCCATTTAAAAGACCTCTCTAAAGTGTTTTTAATCCCCTTCTGCTCAGTCTCTTTATCGTCCTCCCTTGCCAAACTCCTGAGAATTGCCTTCGGAGTGCCTTACCCTCCCGTGCATTGAAACTCCGTTAGTGAGAGTTAGTTATGACATCGTAACAAAAGGCCATAGCATTACGTTTGTCTTGCTTAGTACAATCTTGTAGGAGATATTTGTTAAATACTTCCATTATACCAAATAATTTAATTATAAGTACTTAACGTTATTGTGCTTGGTGCGTAGTATCTCATTGTATCTCAAAACTCCCTTGTTGCAGACATAGAAGCTGAGCCATGAAAGTTCACACAGGGGAGGCCCTGTGCACATCTCACCCTCTATCCTTGGAGCTTCCTAAAGCCAGTAGGGTGTATGTGTGCGTGTCTGTGTGTGTGCGTGTTCATGTGTGTGCATGTGTGTGTCTGTGTGTGTTTTGCTTGACCTCTCTTTACTGGAACTCTTTACAAGAACTGAGGTCTTGAATTTATTTGGCAAGCATTCTACCACAGTGCTCCCCTCCAGGTCCCAGTGTCCTTGTTTTAGGCAGAGATTGGACAATGGTAAAATATCTGCCCAATGCTGGGCAGTGGGGACACATTGGGAACACACGCCTTTAGTCCCAGCACTTGGGAGGCAGAGGCAGGCGGATTTCTGTGAGTTTGAGGCCAGCCTGGTCTACAGAGCTAATTCTGGGACAGCCAAAGCCTACCTTCCCCGCCCCCACCCCCAGCACACACCAGTCTTTTACTTTGCTCAGTTGTGGGAAGATCAGAAATGGCGTGCTTTTGTTGTGTTAGTTTGGTGGGTTGGGAGGGAGGAGTCACCAGAAAGGAGCAGAGAGGAGAGCAGGTACAGACCACCCAGGACCTCTCCCTCCATCCTGCTCTCAGGAAGTAAGCTGTGTTAGGAGAGTTAGAAGGGAGGGATGCCACTGGCCTTTGTGTTCCTAACCCTGTTACCCAGCAGAGGTAGCAGGCAGCAGGAGGGGGAGACTCCATCTTTGAAAACACAAGACCACCATCGAGATAAATAAGGAAAAAACAAATCCTGGGTGGGGGATGGGGTGTAGCTCACAGTAGAGCATATGTAAACAGCCCTGGTTCAATCCCTGGCAAAACAATGAGAATCTCTTCTAGGTCTCTCTCCTGTGAGCTGAGTGATTTTGTTTTACCTTAAAGAGGGTCCAGGAAGTCCCTCACTCATCAGTATGTGGTAGGCGCAAGGAGGCTTGGAGCTGTCTGTTTTGTTGGGGCTGCCTTTCTATGCCTTATAGCCTCCGCCTGGGTTAACCTTATTTCTTGAATATCTCCTTAGCCTGTGTTTGCTTAGGCTACAACGAACTCACGTTCAGTTTTGTGCTGGAATTGATTGTCTTTACTTACGAATGACTCTGATCTGCCTGGGTGAGGTAAACTGAGGCCAGACACTATCTTATAGGCCCTGGGAACCTTCCAGAACCCAGGAGCTTAATGCAGAGCCACAACTCCCAGTCTGTTTTAGCAGAACCCATATGGTTATGGACATTACAGTTTCAGCACCTCTGGGCTCATCAGCTGTGTGTTCCCAGGTGTGGCAGGAGCTTCCCTGAATAAACCTGGAGGCTGCTTGCTCCTCTGCTACCTGCTACTGCCTGCTAATCAGTACTTCTGTTTAATTACACTCTCAAATACATATATTCCAGCAAGTTCCTGGTTCAAATTAAACATTTGTCAAAAATCACTATTAACTTGTAACTGAGGTCCGTTAATAGTATGTGAAGTGCATAACCTGAGGGTGTGGTCTGTGTCTGTCAGTCTGTGGGTCTCTTCTTTCCCTCTCTCCCTCCCATCCCAGTCACCCACTGATCTGCTTTCTAGCAACACTGGATGTATTTTCTAGAATCTACATAGGTGACATTGAATAATCTGACTTCTTTCATTCCACAGTTATTTTGGTGTTTACTGGTTCTGTCTTCCTTTCTTTTTAAATATGGTGTCATGTAGCTTAGGATGGCCTTGAACTTCTAATCTTGCTGACTACCTCCCAGGTATTGGGACTTGTAACATATACCACCATGCCCACCTTTAAAATGAATTTGTTCCTTGGCTTGGTGGTTGTTTGTTTAGTGGGGGACAGGAGTGGACATCAAACCCCGGATCTTTTGCATATTAGCAAGCACTTTACCACCTAGCTGCACCCTTCTGCAGCCCTTCTCTTTTTCTTTTTGACAACCATATCCGAGGATTATAGATAGATATGTATTACTATCCAGCTAATGTCTAAGTTCAAGTGTAGATCATCTAAAATTCTGGGTTTTTTTTTTTTTTTTTTTTTTTTTTTTTTAAAGGTTGACCTAAAACTCACAGCAAATCCTCACGTCTTAGCCTCCTTAATTCCTGGGATGTTAGTTACGAGCCACCAGGCCTGATCCATTTTCATTTACTTTTGCATTGAGCTTGTTGAGGTTTGGGCTAAAATTAAAAATTACTTATTTAATCCTTATTACATATGGATATTCATTGTTTAGAATATTAGATCTAAAACTTGCCTTTGGCCCCCAAATTGCCCTTGATTCTTTATCATGAGTCACCTGTCTTTCTACATATAGAGAAACAAAGCTCTTGAGACATCTGGTTTGAGATGGGTGGCAGCCACTGAGGAAGGCAGTGAATGAGGTCTGGAAAAGTGATGGAGCGTAGCCTGAGCAGCGCCTCTGAAGGGCAGCAATGATGTGCTGCTCTCGGCTGGAGGAGGCAGTCCTCCTCTGTAACCGTTGACAGAGTACTTAGTCTAGAGCTTTGGTCAAAGGAGGCTGGAAAGTAGTCCCTAGCTAGCACTCCCGCAGAAGCTCAGGACGGGTGGTGTTCATCTGTGGCGTTGGGTGGGGTGGGTACTGTCAATGGACAGATGCTGTAACAGTGGTAGCACTGAGGTGGCCCCTAGTCACTAAGAGAATCTTTGCTCCATGGACTCTGGGAGCTTCGAGTGGCCAGCCTGCTACTGTGTGCCTCGTGGCAACGTGATGAGGCAATGTGCTCCTGGAAGCTGCAGGCTGAAGCTACCATGGCCAGGAGCCATTGTACACATCTGAGAGCAGGAAGGTGTGGGCCAGGATAGGACCTTCTTATGGCTGAGCAACCATGGAGTCTCTTCATGCGCATTTGGCTGCTCACCTGCTGTGGAAGTTCTTGCCCAGCCTTACCAAGCTGGCACAAGTATTCTACAAGAGCCTTACTGGGTCTAGCCTGAGTGAGCCCTTTCTCAAGGAGTAGGAAGATGGAGCAGGTTGGCCCTCAGATGCTGTGTGTTTGTAGTATGTTCCTGTCTAGGCAGAGTGTTTTGGACTAGGAAGCATTGACCTTGGGTCTTCTGTGCTGTCCTAGCCCGGTATAGTGCAGCGTTTGAGAACGCACACCTAACTATATAATGGTTTCTGCTTCTTAGGCGCTCCTGGCCGGCATGCGCACCCGTGAGAACAGTTCGCCCTGCCAGGGAAATGGAGAGCCTGCCAGCAGGGGCAGGAGTGGAAGCTGTGCATGGCCTGCAGAAGAGGAACCTTCCACTGAGGCCACTGTCCCTTCCTACAAGAAGCCCCTGTATGGCATCTCCCACAAGATCATGGAGAAGAAGAACCCTCCCTCGGGAGACCTGCTCAGCCCCTATGAGCTCTTTGAGAAGGCAAACTCCAGTAGCGGCCCTTCTCCCCTGCGCCTGCTCAGTGAGTCTCAGAAGCGGGAATGTGGTGTCGGGGTTGCCACCGATGGGGACCTCAACATCTACTTCCTGATCCAGAAGATGTTCTACATGCTCAATGGACTCACGACTAATATGTCCCAGCTTCACAGCAAGATGGACCTGCTGTCCCTCGAGGTGAGCCGTGTCAAGAAGCAGGTGAGCCCTTCCGAGCTGGTGGCCAAGTTCCAGCCCCCGCCCGAGTACCAGCTCACTGCTTCCGAGCTGAAACAAATCGCCGAGCAGAGCCTGTCTTGCGGTGACCTAGCCTGTCGACTCCTTTTGCAGCTCTTCCCAGAGCTCTTCAGCGACGTGGACTTCTCCCGCGGCTGCAGTGCCTGTGGCTTTGCCGCCAAGCGGAAGTTAGAGTCGCTGCACCTGCAGCTCATCCGCAACTACGTAGAGGTCTACTACCCCAATGTGAAGGACACGGCTGTGTGGCAGGCCGAGTGCTTGCCGCAGCTCAATGACTTCTTCAGCCGCTTCTGGGCCCAGAGAGAAATGGAAGACAGCCAGCCAGGCGGCCAGGTCACCAACTTCTTCGAAGCAGACCAAGTGGATGCCGGCCACTTTCTGGACAACAAGGACCAAGAAGAAGCTCTGTCTCTGGACCGCAGCAGCACCATTGCCTCAGACCACGTGGTGGACACTCAGGACCTCACCGAGTTCCTAGATGAAGCCTCCTCTCCCGGTGAGTTTGCTGTGTTCCTGCTACACCGGCTCTTCCCGGAGCTGTTCGACCACCGGAAGCTGGGCGAGCAGTACAGCTGCTATGGTGACGGGGGCAAGCAGGAGCTGGACCCCCAGAGGCTGCAGATCATCCGCAACTACACAGAGATCTACTTCCCTGACATGCAGGAGGAGGAGGCTTGGCTGCAGCAGTGTGCCCAGCGCATCAATGACGAGCTGGAGGGCCTGGGGCTGGAGGGAGGCAGCGAGGGTGAGGCACCGCGGGACGACTGCTATGACTCCTCTAGCCTGCCAGACGACATCTCGGTGGTCAAGGTAGAGGACAACTTTGAAGGTGAGCGGCCTGGCCGGCGCTCCAAGAAGATCTGGCTGGTACCCATTGACTTTGACAAGTTGGAGATCCCGCAGCCCGACTTCGAGATGCCAGGCTCAGACTGCCTTCTGAGCAAGGAGCAGCTGCGCAGCATCTATGAGAGCAGCCTGTCCATTGGCAACTTCGCCTCCCGCCTGCTCGTGCACCTCTTCCCGGAGCTCTTCACCCACGAGAACCTGCGCAAGCAGTACAACTGCAGCGGCTCCCTGGGCAAGAAGCAGCTGGATCCGGCCCGCATCAGGCTGATCCGCCACTACGTGCAGCTCCTCTACCCGAGAGCCAAGAACGACCGCGTGTGGACCCTGGAGTTCGTAGGCAAGCTGGACGAGCGCTGTCGGCGCAGGGACACGGAGCAGCGCCGATCCTACCAGCAGCAACGCAAGGTCCATGTGCCTGGCCCCGAGTGCCGGGACCTAGCAAGTTACGCAATCAACCCCGAGAGGTTCCGTGAGGAGTTTGAGGGGCCCCCTCTGCCTCCTGAAAGGAGCAGCAAAGACTTTTGCAAAATACCCTTGGACGAGCTGGTGGTCCCCTCACCTGACTTTCCGGTGCCTTCCCCCTACCTGCTGTCAGACAAGGAGGTTCGTGAGATCGTGCAGCAGAGCCTGTCGGTGGGCAACTTCGCGGCCCGGCTCCTGGTCAGGCTCTTCCCGGAACTCTTCACGACCGAGAACCTCCGACTGCAGTACAACCACTCCGGGGCTTGTAACAAGAAGCAGCTGGACCCCACGAGGCTGAGGCTCATCCGCCATTACGTGGAAGCTGTCTACCCCGTGGAGAAGATGGAAGAGGTGTGGCACTATGAATGTATACCTAGCATTGATGAGCGGTGTCGCCGTCCCAACAGGAAAAAGTGCGACATCCTCAAGAAAGCCAAGAAAGTGGAGAAGTGACAGGGTTGGGGCTGCCCAGGGACCTGGGTCACCGCAGGCTGAGCAGTGGGTGCCCTTGGGACTGAGCATTGCTCAGGAGCTCGGATGGTACCCACAGACCGGCACCTTATGCCAGTGGGGAGTGGTTTCCTACATTTGCACACGTAAACACCTACCCAGCCACAAGAAAGAAGCCTTGAATTTGGTCTTTTGTATTTATGACTTTGTTCTGTGTTCCCTGGTGGCACAGCCGGAGTTTTGGGGGGGGTGGGGGGTAGCCAAGCTGTGAAATCAGAGAATTGGTAGGGTAGGGTCCCTTCACAGGGCTAGGGTGCCCTCCCTAACCCTTACGATTCAAAATTCAAATTTAGACTAGATGTGGTAGCCCACCCTCTAGGCAGAGGCCACTGGAGTTTGAGGCCAGTCTAGTTAGTCTGCAGAGTGAATTCCAGCCCAGTCAGGGCTGAACAATGAGACCCTGTCTGAAAAACAAGAAAATGCAAACGTAGCAACTTGTTTCTCTCTCCTCATGTTTTACATCTTCTATTTTTATCTTTTTTTTATTATTAAAATGAATTTTTGAAGAATCATTAGGCTCTTTGGGAGCCATTTTATTTAGAAAAAAATCATAAAATATTTGAGATGAGATGCTGTAAGATTACTTCAGTTGCTGGGATTTTTTTAAAGATGATTTTAGATTTATGCTTTTTTCAAAAAAGAAGAAATGCCATATTCAGGCATTATGGGTAACTGTGGCTTCAGGTGGCATAGTGACTAGTTTTACTAATCCTGTGTCTGATATCTGATTTTGGAAGAGTCCATAGACCCCCTTAGATTCAGCAGACGGGATGGATTATAAGTAGTGTGTAGCCCCTTTCTTATTCTATGTGAGCTTCCGTTCTGCGGTGGCCCAGCCTGTCTGCCGCCGCCGTGTGGTGCTCGCTGTGTAGATGAGAACACTGGAAGATGATCTGAATGTAGGTAGAACGGAGGCGTGGGTCCTTACAGCCTTCGTGGGAGCTGTGCCCTCCACACAGATGTTGCTGTAGAGGGACACATTGCAACACAGTGTGTAGGGACAGTTTTGTGTGATTTACGGGTGAGCTTTTGGGTTCACCGAGAACTGTTTACTTCCCATGTATTTGTACAAAGTCCGTGTCCCCAGACCTCAGTGTTAGCTCCTCCCATGGTCTTGAACCTCCAAAGCCCCAGCCTAGGGCTCTTTTGCAGGTGTTGGAAGAACCCAAACCATCTTAAATGGAGTGCCCACACCCCTTCCCAGTCCCACCAGACCTTTTCCCTCAAACCTTGCAGGAAGTTCTGCCAGCCTACCCTGGCCCACCCCTAGCATGGAGGTGCGTATCTCTTCCCCTTCTGCACTGGGGCCAGATGCCTAAGAAGGAAAGGAGACCGTGTTTCCCAAACTCAGTGCATCGCATCCCCGACCTAGAAGACTGAGTTGCCCGGGGCAGTCATAAAACCCTTGTGGGACATTACAGACGTGATAACTTTAATGGCTTAATATTTTGCTACATTAATATGCAGAGGTGATAGAAATAATCTATGAATTTTCTCATAAAGATAAGAACTTTAGTTCTAGTAGACCACATGATATAATTTTGCATGTACCCAATGGGCATTCAATTTTCAATGCTATAAAGCTTCTGTCCTCTGTCATTCTCAGATTATTTATGCTATAACTGTAAACCTAAATTATTGACATTGAGAAGTGCGCAGAGACTTTGTGGCACACACGAATCTCCTTATAAGAAGTGAGGGGAGGGGCCCCGCGGAGAACAAGGCAACCTTCTTGTGCCCAGGAAGAAGGTAATGGGCAGCCAGAAGAGTCCCCTTCCCCCCTCACTTGGCCTCTCTCTAATGCCTTAGTTACACACACACACACACACACACACACACACACACACGCTACCCCAAAGATGGCTGTGGCACTCTCTCACTGCTTCCACTGGTTGGAGAGAATTCCATGGGATTTGTTCTGGTCTTGAGGATGTAACCGAGAGGATTCCAAGCCATGTGAAAATTGTCCTGCTTTCCAGAAAGTGGAGTGTGGCCCTGCAACATCAGAAGCACAATCGGCCATTGAGTTTTTACAAGTCCCATCTCGTCACATCTGAGAAATGGCGGGCTCTAGGAACTGAGCGGGACTTTTTGTAACCCAGAGTGTGTTAAATTCTGGGAACCTGTATTTTGGTTTCCTTAATACTTTAACTATGTAGGGCTTCTCTCCTCCCAACCCCCACCTCCACCCCCAGTCCCATCATCCCTTCAGTGAAAAAGAGCTGGTCACTCTGGGAGCTGTTTCCTGCCCACTGGACCGTATGGTGTCCTCACTCACCCATCCGTACAGGGAGTTCCAGTGGGCATTTTTTTTTCATGAAGCAATATAAATATAAAATACTTATTTTTTCAGAATTTAATGGTTTTCATGAAATCTGTTGGCAACTACTTTCCCTGTCCTCATCTAAATTCTTTGTTTGTGTTTTGGATGATTTTTGCCTTGTATCCAGAGGACTAAAGATTAGCCCCGATATTCTGATGTTCACTAAAATAGTATGTCACAGTAGGTGGTAGTGGTCTTGGTTTTCTCTGTTAGTAAGCTGTTAAAGAATGTCTGAAGATACTCTTGAATGTACAGTGTTCGAATCCTGCTTTTATTCATGTGGCCGTGTCTGTCTGATGGCAAACGTTTGTCAGGGAATCAATGTCTAGTGTCGTTAGTGCTCGCTGCCCTTCCCCTTCAGTGTTGAACCCCAAACCTTCCTTTCCTTTTAAGTTAGGAAGTGAGGGGTTCATATCAGCAGCAATCATCAACTGACCAATGGGATCTACTTAGTGGCGACTGGATTTGGCCTGATCACACCACAGTGTGGCCATTTGGGTCCTTGTAGAGATTGTCTCGGTTTCTACTATCCCCCCAGCAACTGCTTCCTACCTGATCCAGAGGGACCTGGAGACCCCTAGTTGGAGGTCACTGGGTCATTCTGAAGTGGGGGGTGAGGGCCCAAGGGCTGTCACTGCTGTGGGCAGTCTTTGTCTCTTGTAGATCCAGCCTTAATGTCTGACATCCCAGGAAGCGCAGACCCTGCACAAAGTGGATATCAGAGCGATACTGTGAGGAGTAAGTAAGGAGCATAGGTTTACCAAAGAGAATGAGCTAGCACATCATGTCTGCCTGTTACACTGATCTGAGTGCACCCTTAGAAAACTGAATGTACCACAGACCCAGGACAGTTTTGGAACTTGTATGCTCTCTAGCAACTTTGTGTGAATTTTTATACAAGCACTGTTTTATTAATTATATAAAATATAAAAATAGAAAAACTGGTCTCTTTAACGCTTCATTTCTTTAGGCCACTTAGAGTGTGTCTGAATTTGTCTGTCCACCTGTTTGGGGACTTCAGTGCCTGGATGTGGGGTACAGCTTGCAAGGTTTTGGTCATAGGCGAGTGGCAGAACTCACCAACTCCATCCTTCAGTGCTACTTGTATACAGAGCACAAATTGAGGCACTCTTCCATCTCCTTCCTGGCCTGGTGCCAGCCCTGCCTGTCCCAGCAGGACATCACTTCCTCGACCCCAGTATTTCCACCCTGTGTCACATGGGTTGTAGTTTCTCAAAGCTAACCTGGTAACAAAAAGATACATGTTTTCCCTCTGCTGGTTACAAATCAGCAACCTTTTAACAAGTAGCATGGTCAAGCTGGAGAGGCCCGTGGTTAGGTGCACTGGCTGCTCTTCTAGAGGACCCAGGTTCAATCCTCAGCTCGACACCATCTGTAATTCCAGTTCCAGGAGATCCAGCACCCTCTTCTGACCTACTTGACTACCACATACACATATGGTAGGGCATACACATACATGCAGGCCAAACACCCATTAAAATGTAAGGCATGGGGGGGGAGGCGTTGAATTAAGTGCAATCTTCTACTGCATGCATTTTTCTGCTTTGTAACAAGCTGTCTTTGGGTTTCCATTGCTGTGAAATGACACCATGGCCAAGAACTTTTAAGGACAACATTGGGCTGGCTTACGGGTTCAGAGGTTCGGTCCATTATTAATCAAGGCAGGGGGATGGCAGCATCCAGGTAGACACAGTTCTGGAGGAGCTGAGAGTTCTACATCTTCATCCAAAGGAAGTCAGGAGCAGACTTTCCTAGGTGGCTAGGAGGAGGGTCTCAAAGCCCACCCCCACAGCCACACACTCCAACAAGGCCACACTGCCTCATAGTGCCATTCCCTGGGCCAGGCGTATTCCAACCACTTCACAGCCTTAGTTTAGAGAGGTTGTCTTGGCCGGTGGGAAGAGGCAGGTTCTTTATAAGTTAGCATCAGGATGGCTTGGGGAGGGGGCGTTGTTTGGTTTGGTTTTTGTATTTTTGAGACAGATTGAGTGGCCTGGAATGCACTAGATCAGTCTGGCTTCAAATTCAGATCCTCCTGACCAGGTACTAGGATTGATATGTGCGCCACTGGGGCTACAGAGCTAGCTCAGCAGTGAAGAGCACTGGCTGCTCTTCCAGAGGATCCATCCAATGCCCTCTTCTGACCTCTATGGACACACATGATGAATGGATGGATGGATGGATTTCTTTTTTTTAAGATGTGCACCACCACTTTACTGGTTTTATTGAGACAAGGTCTTACATACAGCAGAGGGTAAGCTTAAACTGACTCCACCTCCAGGACTCCAGGACTACAAGCTCAATTTAAATTTTTAATTGGCTTAATTTTCATTTCTAGACTTGAAAATTTTGTTTCAAAAAATAGGATAAGAGGAAGTCGGGTTTTATAGTCAGGGAAAGGCTGACGAGAGCGGAAGCCAGGGAAGACTGAGCACGCTGAGCGAGGACCTTGGCTTGGTGGCTCTGTCTGTTATCCAAGCGTTTGGGAAGCAAAGGCCAGAGTGCTGCTTAGAGGCTAAGGTCTCAGATGACAAGGGGATGAATGCAGTAAGAGGCCCTGCTGCCTCCACTCAGCAGATGTCTTTGGATGGCCAGAGCTCCTGGGCCTGCTCCATAGCTCTGACTAGTCCTGCCCCCATGAGTTACTAGTTAAGCAGCCCATTGCAACCTGGCGGGAAGGTCCTGACTTAGCACAGACCTGACAGGTCTTGCCTGAAGCTGATTTGCAAGATGTGCGTGGGTGGGGCCAGATTGGACCTTGGCTGCTCCCTGTGCAGAAGGCAGCCAAGCTGCTGCAGGTATTAATGAAACTGGGCCCTGGCCTGAGGCACAGCCGCAGGACTACGGGCTTTCCTGACCCCCCTGATCCTCACAGGCAGCAATGATGTGGGTAAACACACTGAGCACTGACAGGGAGTCAGTGTGTGCTATTTCTGCTGCAAGGCATAAGGAGTTTCCATCCTTGGTTTTGACAAGCTGAAGTCTTGGTGCCAACAGAGATGATGCACTCCCGTATGCATAAGGCCTGTGGCCGTCAGTGGTAATACATTGCTCAAAGTTGGCATTTCAACCTTTGATTTCTCTGCTTCAGAATCAAGAACTAAGAGATTTTCCCTAGGACAGGGTTTCTTTATGTAGCCCTGGCTGTCCTAGAACTCCCTCTGTGGACTAGGCTGGCCTCGATTGCAGAGATCTGCCTGCCTTTGCCTCCTGAGTGTTGAGATTAATGGTGTGTGCCACCACTGCCCAGTGCCCCCCACCCCAATGTTGATAGGTTATATATTGTTTAATAGTGACTTTGATTTCAGAAACAAGTAATGCCTCTCTTTAAGAACCTCGAAAGAACACGTTCATTTTAGAAAACTCTTGTTTGCCCTGGCTGCAATCTTTCTCTTGTCTGACTTGGGGAGATAGTCTCAGTGTTGGTGCTTGCCAGTAATCCTAATACTTGGGAGGCTGAGGCCAGGGATCATGAGTCAGAAAGTTAAAAGGGGCAGAGGGCTGCTGGGAGCTAGAGATTATACTGGCAACAAATGAGAAAGCTGGCTCATGCCAGGGAGGTGGAGTAAGGTAATGAGTCTTGAAGTAGTGCCCACGGGAAGGCAGCCAACAGAACCATTGTAATGGAGAAAGCAAGAGTGTTACCTGTGGGAAATAGCCTGGGACGGTGTGCCTCTGAAAGAAAGCTGGAGAAATGTGGGACGATGCACTTTGAGGCAACAGTGTGAGGCAATGGATTAGACAGAACTCAAGACACAGCAAGGGAAAGAGCATGCGATGAGATCTATAATAAAGCTATAAAATAACTTTAAGCAAAACAGTGAAATGCATTCCACAAAAATGCATACAGGCAAAATGATACCTTGTCCGAGTAGGAGAAGATGAGTTGGAAATGTGTAGCGAAGTTGGGGGGTGGGGGGAAGAGGGCCTCAGAAGGACCGAGTGAGGGGACCGTGGGCCAAGGTGCTTCATAAGGAAAACCTCTCATGGGTGTTGGTAAATGTTTAACAGCTGTTGCTCTGGGGGGGGGGGGGGGGAGGGGTAACGAACCCTGATCTGCAGCGTTTGCTGATTTCCAAGAGCCACTCTGGAGCTATCGAGCAGTTCGCAAGCTGCTCGCGTCCTGGGAACACAGTGTTCCAGTCGTGCTCCCTGGAGATCATGCAGTTGGGAATTCTCTGACTGTAAAGCGGACCTTCACAGAGCCACGGTAAGGCGGGGTTCCTTTTTTGTTGTTGTTGTTGTTTTTGGTTTTGTTTTGGTTTTTGGGTTTTTTGGTTTGGTTTGGTTTGGTTTTCGAGACAGGGTTTCTCTGTGTATCCCTGGCTGTCCTGGAACTCACATTGTAGACCAGGCTGGCCTCAAACTCAGAAATCCGCCTGCCACTGCCTCCCGAGTGCTGGGATTAAAGGCGTGCGCCACCACGCCCAGCAAGGAGGGGCTCCTTTTCCTTGCTCAGTTCACTTCTCGTTGTGAGCCCTTTAGGTAGGTTCATGAACGCCCACTGAACTGGAATGGTTTTTAGTTTCTTGAAAGGTAAGTAGCCAGCATGATGATGCACACCTTTAATCCCAGTGGTGGGAGTCAGAGGCAAATGGGTCTCTGTGAGTTCAAGGCCAGCTTGCTTGGTCTACATACCAACTCCACTCCATTTAGAGCTTAGATCTTTATAGTGAAGTTCCATCCCACCAAAACCAAACGCTTGCGGGAGCTAGAGAGATGGCTCAGTGGGTTAGAGCTGTGGCTGTTCTTGCAGAGAACCTGGGTTCAATTCCCAGCACTCGTGACAGCTCATAACTACATCCTCACAAGGCATACAGGCAAAACACCAATGCACATGAAATAAAAACACATAACTGAATAGAATAAAAATAATTAAAACAAACAAACGAATGAACAATTGCCTCCCTGTCTATGTAAAGCATAGATGGCAAGAATTTCAGTTGACATCTTATTTTTTAGAAACCTCATTAAGAATTGTCATTATTGGGCCGGGCGTGGTGGCGCACGCCTTTAATCCCAGCACTCGGGAGGCAGAGGCAGGCGGATTTCTGAGTTCAAGGCCAGCCTGGTCTACAAAGTGAGCTCAAGGACAGCCAGGGCTACACAGAGAAACCCTGTCTCAAAAAAAAAAAAAAAAAAAAAAAAAAAATTGTCACTATTGGTTTAAAAAGGGGGTGGGGCTTAAACACAGCTCATCCTTTGATGACAGAAGTACTGTCCTGGGTTGGCGGTGGTTGTTTCTTTTGCATGTCATCCCTTGATAGCCCCAGACTCTTTATCCTCAGGCTTCTACCAATCAAGTGCTGGGATTACAGGCATGTACCAACATCTGCAGCCAAACAACATATTTAAAATATGTTTCCCCTTGTCATCCTGTATAGGAATATAGACCAGGATCTCCCAGCCTGTGCACTACGGACATGGTGTTCTTTTGACAGTCCTTTGCTGTAGGGCTGGTCTGCTTGGGCATTATGGGATGTTTAGGATCATCTTCAGGCTCTCCTTTCTTGGGGTCCCTAGCATCCTGTCCATCATGACAACAAAAATGCCAGGTATTGCCAGATGCTCCCCAGGGTGGGCACACGCCCCCGCCCCCAGGGTTGAGAACCACTGTGTTGTAAGATGTCCAGAGATTGCCTTTGAACCAGTCATTATGGTGCTCACAGTTTGACTGGGGATGCTTTGCCAGGACCACATGAAAAGGCAGCTGTTGTTCAACCTCAGTAATGAGTGAGTTGCAACAGTGCCATGAATCATCACAAGTGGCTCTTAAGTTTCTGCTAGTTTTCATAAATATGTTCCAATCCCTTGCACTGTCAGTAACTTTGGAGATCAATCTTTTGCCACATGCTATGACCAGACTAGCATCATCTGTGATCAGATGTCTTCATTGTTTGCATTTTTTAAATTATATATATGTATGTATGTGTATATATATATATATATATATATATATATATATATATATATATGTTTTGTTTTTCGAGACAGGGTTTCTCTGTATAGCCCTGGCTGTCCTGGAACTCACTTTGTAGACCAGGCTGGCCTTGAACTCAGAAATCCGCCTGCCTCTGCCTCCCGAGTGCTGGGATTAAAGGTGTGCGCCACCACTGCCCAGCTCAAGTTATTATATTTTTAATTATATGTCTTTGTGTATGGAGAGTTTGGGAACCCACAGAGACATTGGATCCCCTGGAGTTGGAGTTACAGGTGACTTTGAACCACCTGATAAGGCTGCTGAGAACTGAATTCAGGTCCTTCTGTAGAGCACTATGAGTTATTAACCACTGAGCCATCTCTCTGACCTTTAGGTTAATTTTCATTTTGTTTCAAGACAGGGTCTCAGTAGCTGTCCTGGAACTCACTCTGTAGACCAGGCTGGCCTCGAACTCACAGAGATCCACCTGCCTCTGCTTGCTGAGTGCTGCAATTAAAGGTGTGTGCCACTAGGCCCAGCCCTCAGTTTGATTTCTAAAAACTGTTGCCAGGAATGGATCTGACCTGGCAAGCAGTTAAGTGAGGTACAAGTTACTAATGACATTTCAAATGGCCGTCCGAGTACCAGCCATGAGGGTGCACACCTGTGATCCCAGCACTTAGGCAGCTAAGGCATAAAGCACTATACTGAAAGCCAGCCCCAGTTTCACACGGACTTGAGTCTTAAAACCTGCTAAAGGCTTCTCCTGCTTTCACTTTCCTGATCCTCCTTTGTCCAGTGAGATGCAGAGAGGGGTAAGGTAAAGTTATGTTCAAGGCCCACCTGCCAAGAGTGCCTCAGCATATCGTTGGATTCTGTGCCCTCAACATCCAGAGCTTCTCAAGTGCAAAGAGAAGCTGAGAAAGAGGGAAGGGGAGAGAAAGATGGAGAAGATGAAGTACGGACATGTAACTAAATTGTAATTTGTCACTACCTCACATGGAAATTAAACAGACTATTTATTTATTTGTTTGTTTATTTACTTTTGGTTTTTCGAGACAGGGTTTCTCTGTATAGCCTTGGCTGTCCTGGAACTCACTCTGGAGACCAGACTGGCCTCCAACTCAGAAATCCACTTGCCTCTGCCTCCCAAGTGCTGGGACTAAAGGTGTGTGCCACCACCGCCCGGCTTAACAGACTATATTTTTACTGATGACTCAAAAAGCTAAGTAACAAAGTGACTAATGGTGTACTTTACACAGTATTGATTATTTCTTCCTTAGAGTTTAAGTTTTTCAAATATTTTAATTTAAAACAAAACATTTTTTTTGAGACTAGGTCTTTTTTAGATAACCCTGGCTGGTCTGAACCTCACTGTGTAGACCAGGCTGGCCTAAACCTCAGAGAATCAGCTGTCTCTGCCTCTCAAGGGCTAGGATTACATTTATGTAAAACTACACCCAGTTTTAACACTTTTAAAAAATTTGATGCCGGACGTGGGGGCGCACGCCTTTAATCCCAGCTCTCAGGAGGCAGAGGCAGGCGGATTTCTGAGTTCGAGGCCATCCTGGTCTACAGAGTTAGCTCCAGGACAGCCAGGGCTATACAGAGAAACCCTGTCTCGAAAAATCAAAAACAAAAAAACAACAAAAAAACCTTGATAATTGGTGTTGTACCATCGAATGTGTGTGGTGGCCAGAGGACAAATTTGGGGAGTTCTCTCCTTCTACCATGCGAGTCTCGGGTTGAATTCCGCAGGTCACCAGGCTGGCAAACGTCTTTTCCCATTGAGGCATCTTTCTGGCTCTGGAGAGTGAAAGTTTTCAAAGGAAGATAAACTTTCCTGGGCTCTCCAAACCAAAATGGTGAAAAAGCTTCGGACTCCTGGGCCCCAACTTAAACTGCTTTGAGTTCTAGAAGCTTCACTCCCAGACTCAGCTCTCAGAAGTTATGGAGGGCAAACAAGAGCCCACCCAGGACAAGCAGTCTCACAGGGGGACAGGGCCATGAGTTTCCTCTTGGAACCATTCCTTCCAGGTGCTAAGGCTTGGCTCCTGGGAAGTCACAGACGGACCTGAGTGTATACACCACATATACTGTGTAGTGTGCATGTGTGCTTGGCTCTACTCTGCTTCATGTAGACTTAGTTCTTCGGGTAACACTCTTGGAGGGTTAGAACACGCGTCAGTCTATCCTGAGAAGACCCTGTGTATTTCCTACTGCTGCCTCACACTAAATTGTTTATTCTCTTGAGCCAGGAGTTAAACACTTCCAGTAAAAGTGTTAGATACTAAACAGTGTGTTTTGTGGGTTATAGAAACGGTCTTACCTGTGTGTATATATATACATATGTGTACAAACACAATACAGATATATAAAAGAACATTAAGAAATTGCACTTTACATATATGGGTGTTTTCTCTGCATGTATGTCTGTGAACCACATACATGCCTTGTACCCACAAAGGCTAGAAGAGGACATCAAACCCCCTAGGTAGGACTGGAGTTACAGTGGTGAGCCACCATGCAGGTGCTGGGAATTGAATTGGAGTCCTTCAAAAGAGCAGCCAGAGCTCTGAACATAAAATGTAAAGCCATTCTTAGCTTGAAGGCCACTGCGCCAGCCTCTGGCTCTCTTGATTTATCCAGCAGCCCTAAAAGAAAGCATTCCAAATGGATTCTAAGTAGCACAGTTAGAATTAGGGGGTCAATTTTACTCCTTCCGAACAACAGAAGACAAACCAAAGAGAACCAACACTGGGGTTCATCGAGACAACTGGTAAAAGGTTCCCCCAGAGGTTATCTTGTCGTGACCTGAAGGACAAACATGACTCTGCTGGCTTTGGCCACAAGATACCTTAAACATAGCCCCTACACCAGGGAAATATTTAAAGGGACACTTAAGGAGCCAGGAATGGTGTTACATATATATTCTATAATCCTCACTCTGGACAGTTACAGGCAGGAGCAACTAAAGGCCAGCCTGAGCTATCAGACACTCCCATCTCAAAAAATAAAACAGACGTGGTGGTGCCTGACCACGTGGTGTCTTTAACCCTAGTACTCAGGAGGCAGAGGAAGGTGGTTTTGAGGCTAGCCAGGGTTACACAGTGAGACCCTGTGTGTTGGTTTGAATAGGTATAGCCACCACAGATAGACTCCTATGTTTGAATGCTTGGTCACAGGGAGTAGCACTATTAGGTGTGGCCTTGTTGGAGGAAGCATGTCACTGTGGGGGCAGACTTAAGATTTCATGTGCTCACAAAAGTGGCTCACAAAGTCTCTGTCTGCTGCCTTCAGATCAAGATGCAGAACTCTCAGCTTCTTCAGCACCATGTCTGTCTACATGCCACCATGTTTCCTGCCATGGCAATAATAGACTAAACCGGGGGCTGGAGAAATGGCTTAGAGGTTAAGAGCACTGACTGCTCTTCCGAAGGTCATGAGTTCAAATCCCAGCAACCACATGGTGGCTCACAACCACCTTTAATGTGATCTGATGCCCTCTTCTGGAGTGTCTGAAGACAGCTACAGTGTACTTACATATAATAAATAAATAAATAAATAAATAAATAAATAAATAAATAAATAAATCCTTTAAAAAAAAATAGACTAAACCTCTGAAACTGTAAGCCAGCCCCAATGAAATGTTTTCCTTTATAAGAGTTTCGGTGACCTCTGACCCACCAGCAACCCTTGAGCTGGTCCCACTGGGTCGGGAAGCGGCACCCGTCCCCCTAAAGTGGAGCGTCCGCCATGGCCAAGTACCTGGCCCAGATCATTGTGATGGGTGTGCAGGTGGTGGGCAGAGCCTTTGCCAGGGCCCTGAGGCAGGAGTTTGCAGCCAGCCAGGCAGCCGCTGACGCTCGAGGGCGTGCTGGGCACCAGTCTGCAGCTGCATCCAATCTCTCTGGCCTCAGCCTCCAGGAAGCCCAGCAGATTCTCAACGTCTCCAAGCTGAGCCCCGAGGAGGTCCAGAAGAATTATGAACACCTATTTAAAGTGAATGATAAGTCCGTGGGTGGCTCTTTCTACCTGCAGTCAAAGGTTGTCCGTGCAAAGGAACGTCTAGATGAGGAACTCCGAATACAAGCCCAGGAAGACAGAGAGAAAGGGCAGAAGCCCAAAACGTGACTGCTGGGCTCTCCACACCCCAGCCATTGCCTCATAATTTATAGCCTAGTAATAAATGTCTTTTGCGTGTTTAAAAAAAAAAAAAAAAAAAAAAAAAAAGAGTTTCGGTGGTCATGGTGTCTCTTCACAGCAATAAAACCCTAAGACACACCATCTAACAAAAAACAAAACAAAAATCAACAATAAAACAAAACCCACAAAGAAACAAGGCCAATGTATTTTACAGTGACTCCTGAGGTAGTTAATGTGGGAAATGTCAGACAAGCTGTAATGTCCTGCCGGGCACCTTTACTCCCAGCACTTGGGAGGCAGAGGCAGGCGGATTTCTGAGTTCGAGGCCAGCCTGGTCTACAAAGTGAGTTCCAGGACAGCCAGGGCTACACAGAGAAACCCTGTCTGGAAAAACAAACCAAAACCAACAACATCAACAAAAACGCTGTAATGTCCTTTCTTGGCCTGGGCTCCTCCAGAATCTGTCTCTGCACACAACAAGGGGGCTCTCAGAATGCCAGGTCTAAGGGAGCACAGGCCAGCGCCAGAGGGAAACCCACAGACCGCAGCTTCCACAGAGTGCTCCGGTGACCCCATAAATGACAGGAGAACTTTATTTTAATAAAAACGTCCTCTTTTTATGCTCCCCCACCCCCTGACAATTAGGAGGCAGTCTGTGGGAGAAGTGATGTTTATTTAGACAGAGTCTTTTTAGGCAGCTTTAAGCTCTTCCATCGGCGCAACACCACCCGGTGCTTGTCGTTCTCAGTCTTCTCTTCATAGACCTTTTTCAGGAGAATTCGCATCACCACCTCTGTTCCTGTCTCTTTGTTCTCTCCAGTGATGAGATCCAAGGTATCTCCCACCTTCACCTGAGGACACAGGGAGACAACCTTTATCCATTCTGGGAAACTTAGGCCAATTCAAACAGCCCTGCTTTGCTTTAATGTGGTGACTGTCACATAGGAAGAGCAAGGGAGACAGCCTGACACTCTTGAGGCTGTCACCCTAGTTCTGAACTGCATGGCTGGGAAGGCATACAGGAGGGGGCCTCAAGCACAGGGGCCAGACTGCAGGCAGCAGTGGCTTCCATCTGACATCCACGCCTGGCCTGCCGAGGATTGAGGCTGGGGAAGGTCATCGGTCAGGTCGCTGAGGGACAAACCTGTCTGTCTGGGCAACACTGAAAGGTAGGGCACAGCCTTAGCAAGAATGTGCAAAAGACAGCACTGCATGCACCAGGAAGAAGGCAGCACTAAGCTTTAGCCGGGATGCCCTAAAATGGGATGGGACAGTTTCATAGACATCAGTCATCATGGTTGCTGGCTGCCCCATGAGAGAGACTCATGGAAAGAGACCAGCTTCAGACCACAGAGGTGGACAGCACACAAGAGGCGAGTTGGCTCCAGGAGCTGAGGCCAAACTAACCTTACCAGAGGACTTGCTGCTAAAGCTTGTCACCCTGGAGAGCCATGTTACCACCAGGCCCTCTGCAAGGACTTGGTCCATGTTTGGCACATGGCAACACCTGGCAGATACCTGGTTCACTCAGCTCATTAGAGAATCTGGCCAGGAACTCAGGAGGTGCTCAAAACAGCCTGGCTACACGCTGCTGTTTCTGCCAAAATATAAGCCAGAAAGAGCATGGTGCTCCCCCTCCCCCACCCCGAACCCCCACCCAGCTTCTATTGAGTAAAGCATCTCATATGTGGGCCGCTGACTCTGTTGAAGGGTCTGAAGGGATTGCTCAGTGATTAACAGTGGTCACTGTTCTTGTTTGCCTTGCTGTGCACATGCTGCACAGACACACATGTGGGCAAAACACCCATTCACATAAAATAAGTTATTTACAGATTTTAAAATGAGTATACTAAGACAAACAAGAAACCAAGCCCCCCCCCCCATAAGCGGTCATGCACAGCTTAGAAACTGGTCCATTTCATTCAGTCACTTCCGTCTTTTAGATGCATTTGTGTGTGGGCATCGGCCTGCGTGGATGGCTAGGTGCCATGTGCACGCCTGGTTCCCCTGAAGGTCACAGGTAGAATGGAGCTCTTGGAATTGCAGCACAGGCAGTTGTCAGCCACCATGTGGTACTGGGAATCGAACCTGGAACCTCTGCAAGAGCAGCAAGCACTTTTAGTTGCTGAGCCATCTCGAGCCCCTAACTTAAAAATTTCGAAACCATTTAGTTTGGGGTGTGGGACACACTGTGTGGAACTTGAAACCTCTGCAGAGCTGTTCTCTCCTTCAACCACATGGGCTCAGGGAAGGGACTTTAGTTACGAGGCTTGGCAGCAAGCACCGCTGTCTGCTGAGCCATCTCACCAACCCAGTTACTTAGGCTGGATATGGTTGCTCATGCCTATAAACCCAGCAGAGGCAGGAGGATTGCTGCAAGTTTTTAGTGAGATCATATTACAGAAAAAAAAAAAAGTTGAAGGAGACAGGAAAGGAGGAAGAGGAGGGGAAGAGGAAGGAGTAGACACTGCAAGAGTATAAAGGGGAAAGGAAGGAAGTCAGGCGTGGGGCCCAAGAGAGATTAATGGAGAGGTGAATACAATCAAAACATATTGCACACAGGCATGAAAAATGAAATGTTATTATGAATAATTAATATGTGCTAATAAAAGTGTTTTTAAAAGGGAAAGGGGAAAAAAGTGATGACATTTCTTCCTTCTAGGGCTCAGACAATGTTTGCTCTTAGTGCAGCCAGCTCCTGGGAGGGGAGTTTAAGGCAGGGTGTGTGAGTGAGTCCCCACACTTTGGCTTCTCAAGCCACCTCCGCAGAGCAGGGTTAACACAGCACCGTGCACTCTGGACCCCGCCTAGACTGCAGAACACACAAAAGCTTTGCTCAGTGGCAGGCGGGGAACAGAGGGATTGAGCTGCAGCACCAGACAAGCTGGACCTCAGGGCCTGTGGCCAGGCTCTGGCTCCACGGAGCAGGCTGGGGAAGCAGGCATGCTTTATTTAGTCCCATCCAAGGCCTGGTCCTCTCAAGACACAAAGCAAAACTGGCTGGGGTTAGGGGCTGTTTCAAATATCTACATTTCAAATCTCTGCTTAGCTGCAGTTTCTATGGCTACCAGGCTTCTTAGTAACGAGGCAGGGAGCTAGTGTTAATGCCGGCCTCTGCCTTTGCTGACCCTCAGGAGGAATCTGGAAAGCGGCTGAGGCAACAGAACACCCAAGGCAGGAGGAGCAGAGCAATTAGGCTGCAGCTAACAATACCTCAAAGCAGGGGAAGAAAAACAGGCTTATGGAGTTTGCAAATGAGTCCAGCCAGGAGGGCATCCAGAGGTACTGCAGCCCAGCCACAGCCCAGAAAGCAATAGAGAAGGGTGGAGAAGGCCCATCTGGAGCAGTGGCTTTTGTGCAGCTCACTGAACAATGGCTGCCGGGTCATCCTGCACCTGCCAGCCAAGGTTATCAGAGCTCCCGGGCCTCGACTAACAGGTGAGACAAGAATGGAGGCCATCTCTCTGTGTCCACACAGGCAGCAACAATGGACTACATCATCCCCAGGAGCAGGCACTCAAAGTCTCAATGTTCACCGATGCACACATGACAGACACACTTCCTGTTCCACACCCCAGGGCAACTCCAGGTAGCTCAGATCCTGCCCTAGCAGGCCTCGGAACATGAAAGGAGAATAAAAACCACCCTTCAAAACCGTCTGCCTCCTCATTACCCCTCAGTGCTGATGGGTTACGCTTCCAAGCAAGGGCCATAGGTTTTAAGCCACCCTCTATCCCCAGACAGGTGTCACACATCTCAGGCTGGCCTCAGATTCAAGCGGGGATGCCCTTGAATTTCTCACCCTTCCGCCTGCCGCATGCTTGAACCTGGGGCTTCTTTCACATGCTCGGCAGGCACCCTACAGGAGAGCTGCGTCCCTAGTCCCACTTCCAAACTTTTAATTAAAGCTTTCTTACATTTTCCTTATTGAGTTTTGTTAAGTGATAATCTCATGGTTAAAAACCATGGTAGAACATCCGTGAGGCAAAGGCAGGCAGATCTCTCTGAGTTCAGGCCAGCCTAGTCTTACTTAGTGAGACCCTGTCTCAAATACACAAAAACCTCATTATCTGTATCTCAGAGGGAGGGTGAGGCAGCCAGGCCCGGCACCTTGCAGCAATGCCTGACGACCGAGTTCTGTCCCTGAAACCAACATGGAGGGTTGGTGGGAAAGAAGCCACTGCTTCACGCTGTCCTCTAACCTCCACCTACATCCATGCCGTGACATGCATGTCCTACACTCCCCACTCCCCAACTAAATATATTTTTTTTAAGCTGGAAAATAAAAGGCATGAAGGAAATTAATAGAGGAGAGCTGGGGAGTTGGCGCGGCAGCCAGGCACAGTTGTTGCTCTTGCAGACTTGGACTTGGTACCCAGCACTCCCACAGCGGCTCACAACCATCCTTAACTCCAGCTCTGGGAGACTTGGTACCCTCTTGTGGCCTCTGTGGGCAGCAGGCATAATTATGCACAAACATATTTGCAGGCATTTATATACATAAAATAAATTAAAAAAATAAAATTCAAAATATAAAAGGCATGAAGAAAATGACTACAGCTGGAGGGGCGGCTTAGCAGTTAAGAGCATCTTCCGGCCAGCTGCCTGTTGCTATTGCAAAGGACCCTGGTGTGGTTCCCAGAAATCACTGTGGCTCACAACCAATCACCTGCAACTCTAGTGCCAGGGGGGTCTTCTGACTTCCACAGGACTGCATGCGCACGCGCACACAAGCAAGACACTCAAGCACAAAGAAAGCTTAATACATTTGAAAGCTTAATAATATCCCATAAAAACCTATTTTAAGATAAATATGAGTAATATTTAATTCAAAATATATGGAGCATATTGAACATATGAATACATTATTTTGTTGTTGTTGTTAAGATAGTCTTGGCCAGCCTGGAACTAGATGAGATGAGCAGATCTGGCTGGCTGAATCTGTGGCAGTCTTCCTGACTCTGCCTTTGTGTGTGTGTGTGTTTATGTGTGTATGTGTGTGTATGTGTATGTGTGCAGACAGCATCTCAGGTAGCCCAGGCTGACCTAGAACTCCTGATCCCCGTTTCTCCATTTCCCGAGTGCGGCTTTACATACGTGCACTAAGAACACTGTTTAACAGAATTTTACTTTTACACGAGTGTGTGTATGTTTGTATCTGTGTGTGTGAGAGAGAGAAACAGAAAGATACAGACAGACAGGCAGGCAGACAGGCAGGCAGACAGAGAGACATGTTACACAGCAAATGTTGGAAGTACCTCCTTTTATCAGTTGGGGGTTTTGTGTGGTTTATTTTATTTTATTTTTTAAAATATTTATTTATTTATTATATGTAAGTACACTGTAGCTGTCCTCAGACACTCCAGAAGAGGGAGTCAGATCTTGTTACAGATGGTTGTGAGCCACCATGTGGTTGCTGGGATTTGAACTCTGGACCTTTGGAAGAGCAGTCGGGTGCTCTAACCCACTGAGCCATCTCACCAGCTTGTGTGGTTTATTTTTTGAGACACAGTCTCACTGTGCAGCCCTGGCTGACCTGGGACCCACATTCTGGCCTCAGCCTTCCACTCAGTGCTGGGGTGACAAGGTGTCACCACCCTGGCTCCATGTCTTTCAATTAGTAGTGCTAATACGAACTTGTTGGGAAATGAGGGGCATCTTTTTTGCCAGCTGCCTGTCAGAAAGCAGAGCTCCAAGGAGAGCCCCTGCTGAAGTGACCAGAGTCACACCCCTGCTTAGGTGACCCTGCTTGGTCAACCTTTCCCGTGTCATCTACTTGCCATGATTCCATGGGGCTAACGTTAATACCTAGATGTCTGAGTAAGGATGGCCGCAGTCCTGAGGGTGGCTGATTCCAAATTCTTCTCAGGACTCAATGGCCGAGAAGAGACAGTGGCCTGTAGGTGGTTCCCACAAGCATGACCAGGACTCAGAGGACCTCAGAGAAGGCACCAGGGCCCCCAGGGAGTCACAGGGACAGCACTGAGTAGCAGAGCGACAGACAGGACCGTGGGGCTGTCATGGCGGCGGTTTGGCTCACCGTTCTGCTTTTCTTCCACAACTTCTCCCCATTCAGTCTGAGTTCACCTTTGTAGAATGCATCTTCTACTTTGCTATTAAAAAGAAAAAAAAAAACCACTTAAAATTGAAATCACTCAATGATCACACAGCTTTGAGAAAAGCAGCTGCTGTTAGCGTCTGCTCGGTGAGTCCCCACAGCACCCTGCGCTTGGACGAAAGTCACGAAGTGAAAGCGGCCATCACTGACGGGCATCTAACAGGAGACCACAGGGTACTTCTGACTCTGAAAAGGCTCGCTGCTTCTCAGGCAGGTGGCTGCTCATGAGTCACAATGGTCAGAATGAAAGGGGGGTTTCCTGCCCCTCAGCTACCTGCTTGGCACTCAAGAGTGCAAAACCAGGCACCACACATATGGAACTGCCTGTGTGCACCCAGGGCGGAGTAATTCCAATCAAACAGCCATTCACCTCTGAATTTAACCCCCTGGTGACCTGACTCCAGATGACTGACACCTGGCTCTGCTTAATAAAGGGAGCAGCCAGCATTCAGGCCCTAGAGGAGTTGGCCAGATGTCAGACAGCAACCAGCAATCCTGATCAGGATGCTCAAAGCAGGGCCTACAGTCTTATATGTTCTGTGGATTCAAACAGTAAAGGACACAATTAGTGATGCCACAAAAGATACAAATTACATACGGAAATCTTCAATTTGCTCTTCTTACCTTGGCTATCCCCATCAATGACAGAGAACAGAGAGTGAACCCACACTTTGGTCACTAGCAGCACCCAGCAGAGAGAATGGCTGCACTAAAGGCACCTCAGCATCCACCCTCCCACCCCTGTGAAGGCGCTGCATGGGACACGGTGTTTGTCACAGCTCAAATCCACGCACAACAGCCTCCTGCACGCTGGGCCTAGGCACAGTGCTGGACACAGACCTTAATCCTACCTGGAGGCTGAAGCAGGAGGATTTCAGTGAGTTGTAGGCCAGCATGGGCTATAGAGTGATAATGTGGCTTTACAGGGTAAAGGGGGTGGGGGGTTGGAGGTGGAACCCACAAAGCTGCAAGGACAGAACCAACTTCACAATGCAGTCTTGAGTCCACATGATAGGGTCTGCACATCCTGCCTATCACACATGGACACTGGATACATTTTAAAAAGGAGCCTGGCCGTTACCGTCTAAAGTAGCCCTCTCAGCCCTAATCACAGCAGAGACATTCCAGTATGTACAGAAGGCCGCTTACTAGGAGCCCAAAACAACAGTCTTTTGGTCCAAGAACCCACTCTCTGCTTCCTCAGACAGCCTCTCAATATATAGTTCAGATCGGCTTCTAACTGTCTCCTGACGTAGCCCCACATATGCTGGGACTGCAGGCATGGCCCAGAGCTTTAGGTCGGACTGCAGTCCTTTGTGTGCATCTCTGAGAATGTACCGTCATAGTGAGTCTGTGCAGGCCAGAGGACTACCTCAGAGACCAGCTCTCTCCTGCTCCTTTCTGGGATCAGGAATCAGAGTCAAGTCGGCATGTCTATATGCAAGCCACCTCAATGCCCAGAAACTGCATTCTAGTTTAGTGTGTGTGTGTGTGTGACTGTGGGTCCACATCTGCCCTGGCACATGTATCTGTGACAACTGTGTGAGTCAGTTCTTTCATTATCCTCTGTGGACCCCAGGAATTGATTGTCGGCTGTCAGACCCACCGACCAGTACTCCTATCCACTGAGCTAACATGATAGCCCCATGACCTGTGTTCTTAACTATCACCTCCTATTCATCTAGTTGATTCTGGGATGTACTTTCTCATGCTGCAGTAAATGGGAAATCCTAGTGGTTTTCTGTAGCTATGTATGCTTTCTCTTTAAGAGGTTATCACTAGGGATAGAGGCATGGTTCAGTGGTAAAACACTCGCCTACCACGTACAAGTCTCTGGGTTCGATCCCCAGCACTGTAGAGAAAACCAACTGGAATAGGTCACGTGTAAAGTCCTTTCACATCTATGGTTATTACTCCCCATGACAGAGGACACCAAGTGACTGGCACGTGGCATCCCACCAGGTAGACAGGTGGTTCCTGATGACATGAGTCATACTCACTTTCTCCCCACGTCAAGGCCCGTCTTCAGGATGACGTCGTACCGGAAAGACTGCACCACCTTTTCCAGGTCTTTGTAGTCCTTCGCCACACCAGGCTCACTCTCAAGCTCCTCCTCCTGCTCGCTCCTCTCGGGGTAACTGGTCTCCTCGTCGGAGTCCTCTTCGTCTGCCTCTTTTTGCAGGGTCTTTTTCGTAGATTTTTTGGAGTTTATATTGCTTTTGAGTCGTATAGAAAATGGAAAATAACATTCTGGAGATACTAAAAGCTCTGGGAGTCGCAGAGAGAAAATGTTACGGAAAAGTGTTTTATAATTTGATGTGTTTAACTTGGTACTGGAAAAATACAAGTATCGGTTCCAGGAAGCACAAAGTTTGTGTGACGATGTCCCCTGAATCACACCCCAGAGTCTGGTCCAGGCATCTGGCTTCCTTAGAGCACCTGTGAGCAGTCTGACACCAGGCACGGCCATGCTGCTCAGGACCTGCGAAGGAAAACAGTGGCGCGTTGTCACAGCGTGGTCAGTGCTGCAGAGCTGTGCTTAGCACACAGGCGTGAACACGCCTCGCACACTACATAACTAGCACTGCATCTCCACCTCCCGCAGGGCTGGGTCAGTCCACTCGGGCCGAGAGCCAAGCACACTACAGGGATCTTCCTAGCTGCAATCAATCTGCTTGCTCGCAGGGCCGTCTCAGGGGTCCAGTGAGGCACAAAACCTACGGAAAACACTGGTTTGGTTCTTCTTCCTCACCGCAAAGAGCACTGGGTACTGATCACAACTGAAAAATATTAGCAGTAGTTACTAATGGTTTGTTTTAAAAAATAAAATAAAAATAAAAATAAAAAAAAGGCTGGACATGGTGGCACACACCTCTCATCCCGGCAGTTAGGATGCAGAGGCAGGAGGCCCTCCGAGTTCCAGGCCAGCTTGACCTATTGGCAAATTCCAGGCCAGCCATGGCTACACAAAGGAATCCTGTCTGGAAAAACAAGAACACAGACAAACAAACAAACAAACAAACAAACAAAGGAGTTCATGAAATCCACAGACAGCGCCTCTCCCAACCTTATTTCCACCTAGATCCTGAGAAGTCAGAGCAGCACAAGTGAGCAGGACAGACAGCTCTGTGTGTCCATGGCTCGCATCTCCCTCCACTCCTTAGTAGAACTCTACAAGAGGGGGAGGAGGGGAATGGAGCCCACAAACTAGGCAGGCAGTCATTTCTGGACACCCCAGAGAGCAATCAAATCCTAGTCACTATAAATGTGGAAACAATCTTACAGCGGTGGCAGGCCTCCTAGAATAATCACAATATAAATGGCTTACTCACTCTCTTTATTTCTTTTTCCTTCCTTCCTTCCTTCCTTCCCTCATCCATCCATCCATCCATCCATCCATCCATCCATCCATCCATCTATCTGAGACAGGGCCTCTCTACTTATCTATCTATCTATCTATCTATCTATCTATCTATCTATCTATCTATCTATCTATCTATCTGAGATAGGGCCTCTCTACTTAGCCCTGGCTGTCCTGGAACTCACTACATAAGCCAGGTTGGCCTCAAATTCAGAGATCCTACCTCTGCCTCTTGAGGGCTGGGATGAAAGGCGTGTGGGAGCACATCAGGCCAGGATGGTTTAAAGACCATGATTTGCTAATAAGATAAGAGATTTCATAAGCTTAAATAATACACACATAAAACCTGACAGCTGGTCGGCATTCTCATATTTGGGGTCTGAGACTCACTTCCTCTCTTTGATAATGAGCCTCATGATTTTTCCTTCCTAGTTTCCATTCATTACAAGGCTGATAACAATGTCTGTGTGGCTCACAGAAAACACACAGGGAGCCACTCCTCCTAACTTTTGGTTAATCTTTAGAGTGTAGAATAAGCCAACAGCACAGGCTTGGCTCTGATCCCACCATCCTTGGAACCTCAACTAAATCCTGAATGACAGGGATTTCAGGGCTCATGGCTGTTTTTTTGTTTTAATGTACTGTCAAAGGAATAGCTAAGCAAAGCCAGTAGGGTTTTCTTGTTTGAAATGTTCTACTTCTAGCTCTGTTTATTTTGTGTGTGAGTGTCTTGCTTGTATATTTATGTGTACCATGTGTGTGCCTAGTGCCCTCAGGAGTCAGAAGATGGTGCTGGATCTCCTGGAACTGCAGCGACCGATGGCTGTGAGCTATCACGTACAGGCTGGAAACCCAGCCCTGGCCCTCGGCAAGATCAAAGTGTTCTTAACCACTGAGTCAACACTCCAGCCCCTTAATAAAGGAAAAACAGAGAAAAAGATAAAAATAAAATTAAAAAGATAAAAAAGAAAAAATATATACTATATATTACTTTATTTATCCATCTGTTTTGGCTGCATGTGTGTCTGTGCACCACTGCACGCCTGGTACCTGTGGCAGCCAGGAAGGTGTTACAGCCTGGAACTGGAACCAAGATGACTGTGAGCCATCCTGTGGGAGCTGGGAATAGACCGAGACTATGTAAGAGCAATGAGTGCTCTTTTTGTTGTTTTGGTTTTCTGAGACAGGATTTCTTGGTGTAGTTCTAGCTATCCCAGAACTAATCTAGTAGACCAGGTTGGCCTTGAGCTCAGAGATCTGCCTGCCTCTGCCTCCCAAGTGCTGAGATTAAAGGCGTGTGCTACCACACCTGTCCCTCAACAAGTGTTCTTGACCACTGAACCATCTATCTATTCCCAGCCCCTAGTTTTGGTTTTTGAGACAGGGTCTCCTCCTGAAGCGCAGGCTGCTCTGGAACTCACTCACAGTCCACACTTGTCTCAGATGATGAGTGATCCTTTTACCTCAGCTTCAAAGTACTATGATTGCAGGCACAGGTGCCATGTCTGGCAAGAAACGATAGTCCAATGCATTCCCATTTAATAGAGACCCACCCAAAAGAGATTTTTAACTTTGTAGGCTTAGAATAAAGAAAGAAAATAGCATATGTCTACACTGGGAATGTAGCCCAGTTGTGGACTGTTTGCTTAGCATGTACACGGCCTATTTGGTCCTAGCAATGTAAAATAAAAGGAAATGGAAGCAGTGTATTTTCTGTGCTGGCACAGCAGGAGCTCGAAATGCTGCAGTTCATGTGAGATGGCACAGCAGTTAAGGATACTGTCACCAACCTGGCCTGACAGCCAAAGTTCAATCCCCAGAACCATGTGGTAGAAGGAGAGAGGTGACCCCTGCAAACTGTCCTCTGGCCTCTACACTCACACGTGTGCAAGCACTACATAAAGGAATGAATGTTAAAAGCCCCCACTCTACAGCATACAGCTCTTTCCTTTCAGGGATATCTGGATGTCTTTCTGTATCCATCATTGGCCGCATTTTTAAAGATTTGTTCACTTTGATTTTACTTGTGTGGGTGCTGTCTTCATGTGTATCTGTGCCCTGTGTACACATGTATATCTGTGGTCCATGTATATGAAGTGCCCATAGAGGCCACAAGTGATTGTTCCTGGAATTACTGTGGACCACCATGTAGGTACTGGGAATTGAACTGAATCCTCTGAAAGAGCAGCCAGTGTTCTTATTCATTGAGCCATCTCTCCAGCCCCACAGGCAGAGGGGTACTTACCTGTACTAGGAAACCTAGCTGAAGATAGCACCTTAAATCATGTTCGTGTGTGTGTGTGTGTGTGTGTGTGTGTCTGTGTGAGCTCACAAATGTTTCAAAGCCAATTGTTACCTTTATTAGTGACTCACTCCCTCTGCCTCATCTCCCAGCAGGCAGACATCCCAAACAATGGGAGTCTAGATAGAGATGTATAAAAGCGTAAGATGGAAGGAAGGCATCAGTCTGGTTTTTGCCAGAGATGGTGACCTTTGTAGATGCCAGCAGAGAACAGGCCCCAAGGGAGGACCAGGAGAAGCCAGAGCTGGTTGGGAGAGCCCTGAGTATGGAGTGAAGAATCTGAAAATGTGGCGGAGCAGATTGCGGAGCTCCTCTTAAATCAAAGCAGGGAATGCTGGGTCGTCCCACATCTGAAGCACAGAATGCTGCTGCTTGAGGTGTGTATGCATTTTCAGCACGTTGGGAATAAAGGCTCAGGAGTTCAAGATCTTTTTTGTTTTGCTTTGCTTTGTTTTGTTTTGTTCGTTTTTCAAGACAGGGTTTCTCTGTGTAGCTGGCTGTCCTGGAACTCACTTGTAGACCAGGCTGGCCTCGAACTCAGAAATCCGCCTGCCCCTGTCTCCCGAGTGCTGGGATTAAAGGCGTGCACAACCACGCCTGGCTAGGAGTTCAAGGTCAGTCTGAGATCCAAACATAAAACAGACAAACAAACAATCCAAAACAAACTAAAAAAAAAAAAAAAAAAAAAAAAGAAAGAAAAAAAAAAACCAACAACAACAAAAAACCCAACTGGGGCAGAAGGCAAAGTGCCAGTAATGTCAACTCTTAGGAGACAAGACAGGAGCACTGTTAGTCTGAGGCCAGGCCAATCTCCAATCTCACAGCAAGTTCCAGGCCAGGTAGGGAGACATATACAGGTGAGCCCATCTCACACGGTACACAGAACAAACTAGGGCCAGGGAGACAACCCAGTGCTAACTAATGGTGCTTGTTGTGCAAACAAGAACCCCCTCCCATTTAATAGGCTGAGCACAGCTGTGTATGCCTATGATCCACCCTTTGGGAAACACAGACATTGGGAGAGCTCGCTAACCAGCCAGCCACCCAGCCTAGCGATGATGGCAAGCTTCAGGTTCAGTGAGAGACCAGTCTTGAGGCAATGAGGTAGACAGTGATGGAGTGACAGAATTCCAATGACCTCACCTAGCTTCCATATCACATACACAAACATACTCACTCTCTTCACTCACACACACACACACACACACACACACACACACACACACAATTTCTTTTCCTTTTGTATGGCCTCCTGACGGTCCCAGATCTTCTGCCATCCTTATCATTTGTCCCTTTCCAGATTCTGGTAGCGCCAATATGTCTTTTGCCTTCGCACCCCCACGCCTCCCTTTTGAGGTAAGGTTTCATGTATTCTAGGCTGCTTTAAACTCACCATGCTAGCAAAGGCTACTTCCGAACTTTTGCTCCTCCCGCCTTGGCCTCTTGTACTGGGTTTACAGGTATGGATTACGATCCTTGTCCACCTGAGCAGAGTCAGTACAGAGGACCCGTGACTGCTGTTTGTAGTAAGGCCTGCTGCCAACCCTGTGCTGACTAGTGACTGTGAAACTGGACTTCAGCAGAGTTCCCCACATTCTCCAAACTTAAGTGACTCACTCTACTGAGACTGTGATCTGCTTCACACTGAGCACTTAGCTTTTCTCCTAGAAGCCTGCCCTAAGTTGCTGTGGAGGAATTCCACGCTTCCTGCATGATCCCAAGGCAGACTTGTAGATAACACCAGGCCTGGCTTCCTTCTTTTTGCCCATGTCTCTCCCTTTTCCTTACTTTGCATCATAAACCCACAATGTAATAAATCATAGCTGCGGGTATGGCTATATGCTGAGGCCCACAGACACAATGTCTAACTAAGTGTCTGACATGACCAAACCCAGAACCAAACACGTGATATCAGACCTGCTGAACCTGGAACCTTCTTCATTTTAGTTAATGTAACAGCATCTGCCTGGTGACTCAAAACAGAAGCTAGTGGCTTTCCTTTCTTTCTTTTCAAGGCAAGGTCTTGTTATATAGCCCTGTTGTCCTTCAGTTCACAGCCTCCCCGGGGCTCCCACACTTTGGGATTACAAGCACGTCACACCATGTCCCGCTTCTCATGACTTTCCACTGCCTTGCTTTGAGACAGGGTCTCAGGTAGCTCAAATTCTCTAGGCTGCCTTGAAACTCTTCTGCCTCCAAAGTGCTGGTGACTGGAGACTACAGGTGTCCACTCCTGGACAGTTTTCTTCTTCTTTTTTCGAGACAGGGTTTCTCTGTATAACCATGGCTGTCCTGGAACTCACTCTGAAGACCAGGCTGGCCTCGAACTCAGAAATCCGCCTGCCTCCCGAGTACTGGGATTAAAGGTGTGCACCACCACGCCCGGCTTCCTGGATTATTCATGTTAATTACTGTTGTTTGTATACATGGTGTATATAAGTCGTCTCTCTCTCATCTTGGCAACAC
Organism: Mus musculus; assembly: GCF_000001635.26. Classification (NCBI taxonomy): domain Eukaryota; kingdom Metazoa; phylum Chordata; class Mammalia; order Rodentia; family Muridae; genus Mus; species Mus musculus. The sequence goes on from NC_000076.6 coordinate 43,538,805, forward strand.
ATCTGGCTTTCTGGCATGGGTTTCAGGGAGTGAATACGACTTCAGGTTTGGCATGGTAAAAGTTCAGGCCAGCATGAACTACCAGGCAAGACTATAAAAGCAGCTCCCCCAAAGCATTCAAAAGAAAAAAACACTCCTGGGCCTGGTGGGGCAGGGTGATGTGACGGATCAATGGCTGCTTAGGCCAGAGTGTGGCCGAGGCCAGCCTGGTTAACTCAATGAGAGCCTGTTTCACAGAATTAAGAAAGGTGCTACTGTAAACCCGGTCCAAAAGTCCATGGCTGGGAAGATCCTGGGGAACCTGTTGTTGGTTTGCTACACAAATATGGTGTCAAAGTGCCTTCTACATATACACCCAGAAGTTAGCTTTAAAAAGCTTCTCTTTGCAGTGGGCATCAGTTAAAGTATAAACTGATTAAAGTACGGGGACTTACGTGCTCAGCCCTAAATGAGACAGCTACACCACACCCTCACACACAAAACCCAAACTAAACAAAACCTGAACAGTGACAACCGTGTCTGTCTTACTTGGTCAGCTTCAGCCCCTGCCGCACTGACACTAGTCTTCATGGTCCTTACACACAAGCAGCTATCCTTAAAGAGTGTTTTCCATGGCTACAACTGATTTAGAGCTGGGGTGATTATAAAGGATAGAGATTTTTTTTTACTCATGCCTCTAGAGTCTGGGAAATTCAAGTCAACTGCCTCTAACCCTCTTCTCCCCTTAAACAAACTCCCCTTCCCTTCTGCCCTTTAGAAGCTGCCATTTGGTGAAAGGACTTCTTGCTGCATCACAAGGTGGAAGATAAGGATGGTGTAAGCATGCCAGAGAGAGCTTGTTTTCATAACAAAGCCACGTACTCCCTTAATACCCACTAATACCGACTGTCCATTCTTCAGAAAGAACCTTCATGGCCCTGCTCTTCCTAAAGGTACTGCACCAAATTCCTAACACATGAAACTAGGGGGACACATTCTGGACAAACTAGGGACCTTTGTTCCAGACAGGCCTAGAACACTCTCACTTAGGTATCTGCAAGGAAACTCACCTTCAAGTCTAGACTCAAACACATCCCCTCAGCGGGGCCTACCCATTCCATTCCAACTATTCCAACGCAACTCCACCTTGCCAATCGGTCCCCTTTACCACACTTACCCCACCCCCAGAGCTAATCACAGGCTGCTGTGTAATTTACCAGATGCTGTCTGCATGTGCATACACTCCACAAGACTAGACTTCTTCTTCATCCCTGTTTTATTTATCTCACGTGCACAGAAATAGTGCCTGGTAATTAAAAACTTGCAGAAGCTAGGAACGCTGTTGCAAGCCTATAATTCAAGCATCTGGGAAAGAGGCAGGAGCTCACGTGTTCAAGGACATCGTTCACTATAAAAGTAAGAAGCCAGTCACAACGAGGCCGCCTTAAAAAAGTCTTATAGACCTAAGTCTGGAGGTCACCCAGACGGCACGAGAGATACAGAGAGTTTTAGTAGGAAAGTAACCCGGCAGGAGTCCATATGAAAAAATCTCCTTGACGGCAGTTTGCATTAGAGATGACTAGGAAAGAAAGCCCGTAAGGTTCGTTTCGGGTGAGATTTCTATAAAGCTATAGACTCTATAACGAAGGCTAAGACTGGCAGAAGAGCAGTGTTTAGGATACACAGGCAAAGCTGTCCTTGACCTGCACTACGCTGGGAGTGGATCCACGTTCCTTAGCGTGTCACCGCTCTGTAAGACCCGGGCCTGGCCTCCAGTTGGTTGGGTCTACAGCTACGAAACCCTTCCCTTCTGCGGACGTCGGAAGCGGACTTCTACACAAGATCGAGTTCCCCTGGAGCCCTCCCATCCCGAACCTTCCCCAGGTCCCCCAAGGTCAAAGGAAACTGGACACTCCCACGCCGCCCAGCCCCGAGTCAGTGTGTCTGCAGCTTGCTGCACCCAAGTCCGGGGACGCACAGCCTGGGCCAGCTTAATTCCCACGGTCCCGGGGTTCGAGAGGCGTCCCTAGGCAACCCCAACTCTGCGGAACGGGAAGGGTTCGCAGACACGGCCGGAGCGCCGCAGGGCAGAAGCCAGCCGAGGGCGAAGCGCCCGGCGAGGGGCTGAGCCGGCGGGCCAGTAGGGGCGCACTCACCTGCGCAGTCCGCTGGTCCCTCCCCGGACCGCGCCGACCGCAGGCGGGAGCCACCTCCGCACCTGCCCCGCCTCTTCCGCCCCAGCCTACGCAGAGAGTGGACCCCTAGGCGCATCTGAGCACGGTGGTGGCCTCACAGCGTCCCCTGCTGGACGCGGCGCCTTGGAGGACCACGCTGTTGAGGTCGGGGTGTGGGGAAGTGAGGTGGGGGGGGGGGGGGGGGGGAGAGGGGACGTGGGAGGCCCATCCCAGGCCCGCTGAGCTTGGCAGCCAGTTCCAGAAGAATTTGGTTTGGAAGCAAAAGTTCTTTCTCTCGAATAGCCAAAGCCCTGAACTTCTTAGTGAGTTATAGATGTTGTCTCCAGAAAACTGTCTTAACATCACAGAATATAAGAGTTTACTTCTAACCCGTCCGTGTGTAGGTGTATCGCTGTAATCCCAACACTGGAGAGACCGAGGTAGGAAGAATGGGGGTTCAAGGTTTTCCTTGGGTACATGACTAGGAAGTTCGAGGCCAGGCTGAGCTACAAAGAAATAAATATAAATGGGAATAAATAAAATACCTCACATTGGGTGTGATCCTATCATTGGGGGAGTGGAGGCAGAAAGATCAAGTAAGTCACTTGACCTGTCTTTGGCTACATAACAAGCTTGAGACCAGCTTGGGTTACATGAAACCCTGTCTCAATATATCAACCCCTGACCCCCCACCCCCCAAAAAAAACTAAGTCACACCGTTTTCGTTCAGTTTTCTTGCCATGCCAGAAGTGATTGGACAGGGGTTAGAGTCTAGGAAAACACGGTTTAGTGGAACCAGTGAAAACAAACCTTGGGAGTCAGATGGAATATAGCCCAGACACTAGAGTACAGTCAGTTTCACAAAAGTTGTTTTTTTGTTTTGTTTTGTTTTGTTTGTTTGTTTTTAAAACGTAAATACTTTTACGTGTATGAGTGTCTTTGCCTGCATGTACCATGTGCCTCTATGCTGAAGGAGGCCAGAAGAGGGCATTGCATCTCCTGGGACTGGAGTTACAGATGGTTGCTAACCACCATGCAGATGCTGGGAATGGAATCTGGCTCATCTGGAAGAGCAGCCAGTGCCCTTCCCTCTGGAGCCCAGGTTTAGATATGTTTGCGTTAACGTTTGTTGGGATATATGCTGTATTAAACGAGAAGTAGCCTTCCTGATTTTCTTCTTTTTCAGACGTTTCCCTTCCAAGTCTGTGAGCTCTGTTCCCCGCCTTTTCATTGATGCTCCTTTCTCCTAAGTTGGCACAATAGTTTCTTGATTGTGTTTGTATAAGAGGAATGCACAACTACAAATTGTTTCAAATGCTGAAATGATACATCTACACGGTTGACATTGTGAGATCAGGAGGGATACACAGTTGCATTTACTTGTAGGTCAACACCTGCCATCATGTTTGACCTAGGGAACTCAGGTCTTTTAGTCTTGGCAGCGAAAGCCTTTATCCTTTGAGCCAGTTCACCACCCCTTGGGAAAAAATTTTTTAAAAAAATTAAAAAGATTGCAGGGTATGGTAGCCCATGTCTTTAGTTTTAGCATTTGTGAGGCAGAGGCAGGCAGATCTCTGTGGGTTTGAGACCAGCCAGGTCTAAAAAGCAAGTCTAGAACAGCTAGGGCTCCTTTCACAGAGAAACACTGTCTCAAAAAACAAAACAAAACAAAACAAAACAAAAAAACCAAACAACCAAACCAACCAAACAAAAAATGTTATTTCTGTGGGTGTCTGTGGGTGTGTAGGTCAGAGGACAGCTTGCCGGAGTCTGTCTACTATGTGGGGCCCAGGGATCAAAATTGCATTGCCAGGTCTGGTAGCAAGTGCGTTTACCCACTGAGCCATCTCACAGGGTGAAATCTTTTTAAGATGACATACAGAGGACCAGGAGAGATGGCTCAGTGGTTAAGAGCACTGGTTGCTCTTCCAGAGGATGTGGATTTGATTCCCAGCACACATATGGTGGCTTATACTATCTGTAGCTCCAGTTCCAGAGACCAATCCCTCTTTTGACATGTGAGAGCATCAGGCACACACACACACACAAGCAAAATTAATATTTGAATACACATTTATTTTCTTTATTAATTCTTCAGGTATTGTAGAAAAAACACTTGTTCATAATAATTAGTAATTCTGTAGAAAAGAAAAAATAGTTAATACAAAGGCCTTTATATGTGTAATTTAAAAAATATTTATTTGGGCAGGAGAGATGGTTCAGCAGTTAAGAGCACTGACTGCTCTTCCAGAGGTCCTGAGTTCAATTCCTAGCAACCACTTGGTGGCTCACAACCACCTGTAATGGGATTAATGCCCTCCTCTGGTTTGTCTGAAGAGAGTGACAGTGTACTCAGATACATAATATAAATAAATAAATCTAAAAAATATTTATTTTATGTCTATTCAAATATTATCTCATATAGCTTGACTGACCTTGAACTTGCTCTGTAGCTAAGGATACGCTTGGACTTCTTGTTTTCCTGCCTCCAGCTCTTGAGTTCTACTGTAGGCCAGTGCAATCACACTTGGCTTTTATTTAAAATATACATTAAAAAGAAAAAGCGGGAGGCAGAGGCAGGCGGATTTCTGAGTTTGAGGCCAGCCTGGTCTACAGAGTGAGTTCCAGGACAGCCAGGACTATACAGAGAAATCCTGTCTCAAAAAATCCAAAAAAAAAAAAAAAAGGCCTGGAGGTGTAGCTCAGTGGTAGAGTACTTGCACAGCGTATGTGTGCTCTGGAGTTACTGTAAAAATAAATAAATAGCAAATAAATTAAAAATAAAGCTGGACATGGTGACTCACTCATGCCTATAATTCTAGATCACTTGGGAGGTGAGGCAGTTGAGCCTCTGGGAGTTTGGGGCTAGCTTAGGCTACAGAGTGAGCCAGCCTGGACTACAAAAACCCTGTCTCTAAAAGCAAAACAGGATCAGACAGTGTGGTTCAGTTGGTAGAGTGCCTAGCATGTACAAGACTCTGATTTGAACCCCAGTCCTACATGAGCTAGATATTGCCGAGAGCTGCAAGCCTAAAGGCTGGGAGTGTGTGCTCTGTTGGAGGAGACTGGAAACATGGAAAGAGGAGGAGGCAGGTTGGGTGGCCTGCAGGGGAGCAGTCATCTATGAGGAGGAAGCTGCGGTTGGCAGGTACAGAATAAATGTCAGCATCCAGGTTGTAAAAGCTGCAGCTGATTGTTTCTGCCCACACCGGCTTTAGCTAAAGGTCTGCCATTTGTCAGCATCTGTACTTGGATGGAGAGAAGGCGTTGCCATCCCCATGGGTCTGAGGTGTGAGGTCCTTGGTCGCCCACGCTCATGCCAACAATGCACATCCACTCAGGACTTCAGCTGCTGCCCTAGGGTGTTGTGCTGTCGACCTCAGAGCTGTAATCCTAGATTTTGGGAAGGAGAAGCAGGAGAGTCAGTTCAAGGCTATCTATCCTCAAGTAAAAAGAGAGTTCTAGGCAGCCTGGAATGAGACTTGCTTCTAAAAATAAATAAATAGAGACTCCACATATGGCTCAGCATTTCAGACCATATGCCATGCTTGCAGAGGACTGAAATTAAATGCTACACATATAAGGCAACTCCCAAATGTAACTCTAGCTCTAAGGGATCCAATTGGCCTCCGAGGGCCCTGTGCTCATCTGCACCCCTACATACATACATACATACATACATATTTACATAGTTTTGTTCTAGTTTGTTTGTTTTGTTTTTCCTGGACAGGGTTTCTCTAGGTAGCCCTGGCTGTCCTAGAACTATCTCTGTAGAACAGGCTGGCTTTGAACTCACAGAGATCCACTTGCCTCAGCCTCCCAAGTGCTGGGATTAAAGGTGTGCACCACCACCGCCCGGCTATACACATAGTTTTAAAACAAATTCTTAGGGACTGGAGAGATGGCTCAGTGGTTAAGAGCACTGATCTCTTTTCCAGAGGTCTTAAGTTCAATTCCTAGCAACCACATGGTGGCTCACAACCATCTGATGCCCTCTTCTGGTGTGTCTGAAGACAACTACAGTGCACTCAAATAAATAAAAATAAATAAATCTTAAAAAAAAAATCTCTTGAACATGATGACTATTCTTAAGACCCACTGGGCTTTCTGCAAGAAATATGGCAGGTACCAGCCCCACAGAGGGATGTGATATAAGGACAGGATTCTTTGTATGTCCAGTGTTAAGGCCTAGGTAAACTAGTAAGGCCTGGATGGACTGTTAAGGCCTAGGTAACTGTTACCTAGCTAGCCTGCCATTTTGCACTGTTACTGATATTATAAGGAAACTTTCTCATATGTTGTTTCTGCTGTTACTAGGAAACTTTCTAATGCCAAGATTGATTACATATGCTGTTATGTTTTGTGCCCTTGGAAACCAATCACAATAGAAATCAGTAGAACTGCTCTGTGTCGATACCCATAATAAGCTTGGACCTAAACCAACCACCCAGCAGTACTTCCTGCACCTGTGCGTGAGCTTTTATGGGCTTTGCTTTGAGAAGCTGGTCCTGAGGTGGGACTCCAACATGAGAGAGACACCTGCACCAGTATAAGAGGCCATTTGGAATAAGACTTCCATTTTGACTGGGGGGTCCAGTAAAGTTTACGTTTCCAAGACCTCCCTAGGAACTGACATCCATCTTGGCAGAAAGGGAAATGTACCTGGGTAACTGACATCCTGGTTGGCAAGTTAAGACGTGAATGTTAGACAAGTCCCATCCTGGCGGACTAGTTAAGACCTGAATATTAGACAAGGCAATTCCCCTGCTACAGTTGAATACCACAACCCGTGGGCACAGGATAAGTGTACAACAAAGACATGTCCCTAAGGAAATCTCCTTTCCCTAAATCCTGATTGGTGAAGTAACTTGGCACAGATGTTTGTAGATCTCACGCTTATAATGCCCTATACGTTGTTGACTAAAGGCCACAGACCACTTCCACGTTTTATCTGTGTCCCTAATCAATCATTCTTGGGGTGTGGCATTCAATAAATCATCCCTGCTTGACTAAGATTGGTGTTTGAATGGTTTGTGCAGTGACTGCCAGGCTCCAACATCCAGGGAGAACAGACTATGACAGGAAATAGATGGGTTTGGTGGGCATAAACTGTTTTGTTTTTTTTGGTTTTTTGAGACAGGGTTTCTTTATATAGCCCTGGCTGTCCTGGAACTCACTCTGTAGACCAGGCTGGCCTTGAACTCAGAAATCCTCCTGCCTCTGCCTCCCAAGTGCTGGGATTAAAGACGTGCGCCACCACGCCCGGCTTTGTTTTGTTTTTTGAGACAGAGTTTCTCTGTGTGGCCTTGGCTATCTTGGATCTCCCTTTGTAGACCAGGCTGGCCTCAGACTCACAGAAATCCACTTGCCTCTCTGCCTCCCGAGTGCTGGGACTAAAGTTATGTCTCACCACTGACTGCCCTACTAAATAAAAATTCTTTAAAGTTTCCCTTCCTTGCTTGCTGAGAGAAAGGCTTGCTAATGTTGCCTAGCCTGGCTGGTCGCAAATTTCTGGGCTCAAGTGGTCCTCCTTCCTCAGCCTTCTTAGTAGCAGGACAACAGGCAGGGTATGTGGTTTGGATTATCTACCTATCTATCTATCTATCTATCTATCTATCTATCTATCTATCTATCTTAGTGCACGTGTGTTCTCTGTGCATGTATGTCTGTGCCTAAAGTGCATGTCAGATCCCCTGGAACTGGAGTTATGGATGGTTGTGAGCTGCCATGTGGGTGCTGGAAACCAAAGGCAGGTCATCTGAAAGAGCAGTGCTCTTCTGTCTCTGCAGTTCCAGGATTTGCTTTTTCGTTTGTTTTGTTCATTTGTTTGTTTTCAAAACAGGGTTTCTCCCTGATATAGCTGTCTCTTGTGAGACTAGGCTGGGGCCTAGCAAACACATAAGTGGATGCTCACAGTCAGCTATTGGATGGATCACAGGGCCCCCAATGGAGGAGCTAGAGAAAGTAACCAAGGAGCTAAAGGGATCTGCAACCCTATAGGTGCAACATTATGAACTAACCAGTACCCCCGGAGCTCTTGACTCTAGCTGCATATGTATCAAAAGATGGCCTAGTCGGCCATCACTGGAAAGAGAGGCCCATTGGACACGCAAACTTTATATGCCCCAGTACAGGGGAATGCCAGGGCCAAAAAGTGGGAGTGGGTGGGTAGGGGAATAGGGGGGGCAGGGTATGGGGGACTTTTGGGATAGCATTGGAAATGTAATTGAGGAAAATACGTAATAAAAAAATATATATATATATAAAACAACAGGGTTTCTCTGTGTAGCCTTGGCTGTCCTGGAACTTGCTCTGTAGATCAGCCTGGCCTTGAATCCACAGAGATCCATCCACCTGACTCTGCCTCTTGAGTCCTGAATTAAAGGCGTGCACTACCACCTCCCAGTTTTCAGTTCAGATTTTTAATACTTCTCAAAGGCCCATGAATTAAAAGCTTGGTATTCGAAGTTTGAGGAAGCTGTAAAAGGTAAAGCCAGAGGCTGTAGGTATAGCTCAGTGGTAAAATGTACTCAGCCTGGGCTGGTGAGATGGCTCAGTGGGTAAGAGCACCCGACTGCTCTTCCAAAGGTCCGGAGTTCAAATCCCAGCAACCACATGGTGGCTCACAACCATCCGTAACAAGATCTGATGCCCTCTTCTGGTGTGTCTGAAGACAGCTACAGTGTACTTACATATAATAAGTAAATCTTTAAAAAAAAAAAATGTACTCAGCCTGTGTAAAGCCCTGGAGCACTCATGGGTACACATACTTTAAATATTCAAAAATGGGGCCTCATGAGAGATCCTTAGGCTGTTGAGGCCACGCCCTCAAAGGGCTGCATAGGGGATGTTGGGATCTGAGCATCTCCTGAGTTTCTTGTTTCCTGGCTATTAAGTAAGTACACTCTTTCTCTGCCAGGCTCTTGCCATGTGGGGCTGCTTACCACAGGTCCCAAAGCAGCCAAGACTTCCAGACAAAATAACCCTTTTCTCCTTCTGAATTGTTAACCACAGACATTTTGTTACAGTAATAGGAAATGGGTTAGTACATGGATGTTGTAAGCTAATTAATATTACAGTTATTTGTTGGGATTTTGGAAACAGGGTCTTACTATATAGATAGCCAGAGCTGGCTTTGAACTCATGATTTTCCCGTCTCTTCTCCCAAAGTGCTGAGATGTAGAAGTATGCACTATTGCTCTTGGGTCTCCCAGCTTTTAAAGTGCCTGGCTCACCCAGTTTTTAAAGTTAAAATTTGAAGTCAAACATTATGGTACAGGCCTGTCGTCCCAGCAACTGGGAGGCACAGGAAGGAGGTAAGGAGTTTAAGGTTATCTTTTGGTACATATCAAACTTGGAGCCATCTTGGTTTATGTGAGGCCCTGACTCAAGAAAGAAACAAGGGCTGGTAACATGTCTCAGTGAGTAAAGGTGCAAACCTGGAGACCCGATTTCAAGTCAAGGGGAAAAAACTGACTCCACAAAGTGTTCCTCTAACTGTGCTATTGAATAATGCCCCACCCCTAAAATAGTAAATGAAATTAAAATTTAAAGAGAAAGAAACAGCCGGGCGTGGTGGCGCACACCTTTAATCCCAGCACTTGGGAGGCAGAGGCAGGCGAATTTCTGAGTTTGAGGCCAGCCTGATCTACAGAGTGAGTTCCAGAATAGCCAGGGCTATACAGAGAAACCCTGCCTCGAAAAAACAAAAAAAGAGAAAAACAAACAAACAAAAGGAAAGGAAAGGAAAGGAAAGGAAAGAAAGGAAAGGAAAGGAAAGGAAAGGAAAGGAAAGGAAAGGAAAGGAAAGGAAAGGAAAGGAAAGGAAAGAAACAGGGGGCTGGAAAGATGGCTCAGCGGTTCAGCTGTGTTAAGAGCACTGACTGCTCTTCTGAAGGTTCTGAGTTCAAATCCCAGCAACCAACATGGTGGCTCACAACCATCTGTAATGAGATCTGATGCCCTCTTCTGGTGTATCTGAAGACAGCTACAGTGTACAATAATAAATAAATCTTTGGGCTGGATCGAGCAGGGCCAGAGAGAATAGGGCTGACCCTAGTGAGGGGGGCTGTAGTGTACAGAGGCATTCAATTCCCAGCAACCACATGATGGCTCACAACCATCTATCTGTACAGCTACAGTGTGCTCATATACATTGAATAAATAAATAAATAAATAAATCTTTTAAAAAAAGAAAGGAAAGAAAGAAAGAAAGAAAGAAAAAAAGAAAGAAAGAAAGAAAGAAAGAAAGGAACTTTTGCTTTTTGAAATTTCATTAAATTCCCCCCTTTTGGGAGGTGTCCTGCTCCATGATTTTCTGCTTCCTTTCCTTGAGACAGAATCTCCTGAATGTGGAAACTTGCTAACTGAGCCACAACCATAGCCCCTAATTAAATACTAGCAAGTAAATTGCCAAGTTCTTTGTGTTCCGGCATTAGAAGTATACATTGTTTCCAGTGTGAAGAACTGGGGTCAGAGGTCCAGAATTGCACAATAGATAGCAAGATCTTCAGCAGCAAGGGGCAGATGTGTAGCCTACCACACCAAGTCTTGACAACTTCCCAAGCAGAGAGTTGAAACAGAAAGGGAAGGAAAAAAACAGGGTATCGCTCAAAGAGAAGATGGAGTCCAGTACAGGACTGAAGTCGCCGCCTGGTGGTGGTGACACATACCTTTAACCCTAGCAACTGGAAGGCAGAGGCAGGTGAGATCGATGCTAGTTGACAGAGCAAGTTCCAGGATAGCCAGGGCTACACAGAGAAACTCTGTCTTGAAAAACAAACCACCACAACAAAAGAACTGATGGTGTGACTATCGTCCAAGAGAAAGGAGTACCAGGTCAACTCCATTTTCCGTTTACCTTAGCCTTTCTGCCATTTGTAGCCTTGGCACGATCTCAGTGGATGTCCCCTTAGCCTTTGCCATTGGTACCTCAGCCGCAGCGATGGTCCTGATCTTTGTCACCAGCTGGTATTTGCTTTAAGGACATGGAGGAAGAGGCATGGAAAAGAGCTTGCCTGAGAACCATCAGTCACAGAGTCGGGCCTCTGAGCCCCCAAAGACACGGTGTTGGGCCCAAGGCAGAGTCACACTTTTCCGTGTCTGAGGGCAGCCTGGATTGGCCTATACTCTGCATCTAGAATTTGTCTAACAAAGTCAGTCCCAGGTGAAATTTTTACTTCAAGAGTATTTGGCAGAAGATTAGCAATTAGGATTTTTTTTCTTCTTCCCTATTCCCTTCCTGTCACAGATCACTGCATAGCCACTGTAATTTCTCTTCCTATCTTTCCCCCTCCCTTTTGTGAGCACATATGTATGCATATTAGCAAGTGTGGTACACATGTGCGAGCGGGTAGCCACAACTGTGCACATGCGCAGTGGACAGAGGATGGGGCTGGCTCTCTGGCTCTCTTCCTTAGTCTTCTGACACACAGACAGTCTCTCAATGAAGCTGGAGTTAGGTTGGGGGCTGACAGGTCCCTCCTGCGTCACCTCTCACCCTCTCTGCCCCCACAGCACTGGGATTACATGCATGCTTAACCATGCCTAGCTTTTTACATGGGTTCTGGAGTTTTGAATGAGGTCTTCATGCTTGTATAGCAGGTGCATCCATCTGCCGAGCCAACCTCCCAGCCCAGCCTCCTCTTCCCTTTCTTCTTCTCTCCCTCTCTGGTGGTACTACCAGGGATCAAAACCAGGGCCTTCCACATGCTCTACCTATGAGCTACACCTCTATGCCTTCTACCGTGGTTTAAAAAATATAAAATTATGACAGGTGAATGGGATAGAAAGCAGGAGAATCACCAGTTTGAGGCAAGAGTAGGCTATATACAAGGAGACCCTGGCTCAAAGCACAAAACCAAACAAGAACAATTTCATGAGCATTGCATATTACCTGACTAGTATTTACTGCTCAAGGGTTTGGGGATGGTTTATTAACTGTGGACTGTGGTAACCAGATTCTCTCTATTTCATTTTATCAGGACCAGGGATGTCCCCATAGACATTGGTGTGTGGTGGAGTTGTTCCAAGGCTCATTAAGACCACTACCTCCTGCCTCAGACCCGGGGGCTTCTGGGATACTCTCCTTAGTGCCTGCAGATATCACTGTGCATATGCAACACTTCCCAGGTGTGTGGGAGTTGCTGTGCCCTGGCAGCGGTGTCCCTGGCTTCTGCTCTGTGCCTTTCCTGCCCCTGCTGAGACTGGTGTGTTTACAACAGATGCTGTTTCAGGGAGAGGACCTGAATTAATTTCCTGTCCTGTTTTGATAAAATTCCCTGACAAAAGCAATTTAAGGAAGAAAGAGGCTATTTCACATCACAGTCCAAGAATACAGTCTGTTGTAGTCTGCTTTGTAAAACGAATTGCTTACTCTAGCTAGCCCATATAAAAGACACCCCATCCAGGTATTTTATTTACAAGCTGTAAGCCTAGATTGGGCAGGCATTGAGCTCTTCTAACTCACATCCCAGCCCTATGTTCCTTGCTAGTGGCTGTTTCTCCTGGCCATGTGCTCATGGGCCATCTCCTCACATGGTGACCTTCTCTTTGTTTCCTTCTTCTTTTCCTCTCTCCTGAGACCCCTCACTCAATCCTCAAGTCCCGCCTTTCTCCCTCTACTGCCCAATCACAGGCTTTAGCCTTTATTAACCAATTACTGGTAAACTGGGAAGCAAGGTTTACGTAACATCACCTGGAGAGGACCTGCTTGTGGGGGATGGGGGAGATAGCAGTCAGACCTCGGGGGCCAGTACTTAGCATTTGAATACACATCAGCACCAGCCCAACCTCCAAGCCTGCTTTCTGTAGTGGAGATAAAACATTTCCCAAAAGCAGTCTGGGGAAGAGAGGAAGTTTATGTCAGCTTATAGTCCATCAGCAAGTGCAGTGGAGGCAGGGGCATGAAAGAACACTGCTTGCTTGCTGCTTTCTCTGCCTTGCTCAGCTACCATTTTATTTTGTTATTGTTGTTGTTTTAAAATTTTTAATTATATGTATATATATGTGTGCAAATGAATGCAATTTTCTTCAGAGGTCAAAGGCATCATATCCCCCAACCGCCAGATGTGGATGCTGGGAATTGAACTCTGGTACTCTGGAAGTCCTATACATGCTGTTAACTGCTGAGCCATCTCTCCAGGCCCCCAGATACTTTTATTTTTTCTTTTTTTTTAATTTATTTTTTTAATTAGGTATTTTCTTCATTTACATTTCAAATGCTGTCCCCAAAGTCCCCCAGACCCTGCCCCTCCACTCCCCTACCCACCCACTCCCACTTCTTGGCCCTGGCGTTCCCCCTTACTGAGGCATATAAAGTTTGTAAGACCAAGGGGCCTCTCTTCCCAATGATGGCCAACTAGGCCATCTTCTGCTATATATGCATGAGCTCATAGAGACATGAGCTCCAGGGGTACTGGTTAGTTCATATTGTTGTTCCTCCTATAGGGTTGCAGATCCCTTTAGCTCCTTGGGTATTTTCTCTAGCTCCTCCATTGGGGGCCCTGTGTTCCATCCAATAGCTGACTGTGAGCATCCACTTCTGTGTTTGCCTGGCCCCGGCATAGCCTCACAAGAGACAGCTATATCAGGGTCCTTTCAGCAAAATCTTGCTGGTGTATGCAATGGTGTCAGCCTTTGGAGGCTGATTATGGGATGGATCCCCGGGTATGGCAGTCTCTAGATAGTCCATCCTTTCATCTCAGCTCCAAACTGTGTCTCTGTAACTCCTTCCATGGGTGTTTTGTTCCCAATTCTAAGAAGGGGCAAAGTGTCCACACTTTGTTCTTGCGTTTCATGTGTTTTGCAAATTGTATCTTATATCTTGGGTATTCTAAGTTTCTGGGCTAATATCCACTTATCCGTGAGTATATATCATGAGTTCTTTTATTATTGGGTTACCTCACTCAGGATGATGCCCTCCAGGTCCATCCATTTGCCTAGGAATTTCATAAATTCATTCTTTTTAATAGCTGAGTAGTACTCCATTGTGTAAATGTACCACATTTTCTGTATCCATTCCTCTGTTGAGGGGCATCTGGGTTCTTTCCAGCTTCTGGCTATTATAAATAAGGTTTCTATGAACATAGTGGAGCATGTGTCCTTCTTACTGGTTGGAACATCTTCTGGATATACCAGGAGAGGTATTGCGGGATCCTCCGGTAGTACTATGTCCAGTTTTCTGAGGAACCGCCAGACTGATTTCCAGAGAGGTTGGGATTCTTATACAACTCAGGCTCACAACCCACACCATCCACAGCAGGCTGGGTCCTCATACATCAACTAGCAATAAAAAAAAAAAGAAAATCCCCACAGACATGCCTGCAAACCAATTTGATGGCGACAATGCTCAGTGGAGGTTCCCTCTTCCCACGTGTGTCTAGTTGACAGCCAAGATTAGCCATCACACAGTCTCTCACGGTGGGTGTCTTTGTTACTGTTCTATTGCTGTGAAGAGACACTATGTTAAATGAAAGCATTTAACTGGAGACTTGCTTCCAGTTTCAGAGGGTGAATCCATGATCATCATGGTGGGGAGCGTGGCAGCAGGCAGAAGAAGCAGTAGCTCAGAGCTTAGACCTTACATCTTATCAGAAAGCTGGAGGCAGAGAGAGAGAGAGAGAGGGAGAGAGCCTGGGAATGGCATGGGTGTTTGAAACGTCAAAGCCCACCCACCATGACACACTCCCTCCAAAAGGCCACACCTCCTAATCCTTCCCAAACAGTTCCACCAACTAGGGACCAACTAGGGCATTCATAGTCATAAGCTTATGAGGGCCAGTCTTACCCAAACTACCACAGTGGGGAAGTTGAGGCAGCTGATCACATTGTGTCAGGAAAAAGAGAATAATGAATACTTCTGCTCAGTCCACTTTCTCTTTTTTATAGTCTAGGATCGCTCTCTAGGGAATGGTGTCACTCAGTGGGCAGCTGTTCCCACCTCAGTTGCTTAGTGAAGATAATCCCCTACAGGCATGCGCAGATGAAATATGCTCTAGTGATTCTAGATCTCATAAAATTGGCAATTGAGATGAACATGTGGTGGCTGATATGGTCCATTTGTCAGGATCTAAAATTAAGGTAGGATAAGAAGGACAAGAAAACTATGGGGATGTAGGGAGCCTCTCACTCTGGAGTCTAATTGAAGTCCCTCACCAGCTGAGAACCAAGAATCTCAATATTACCTTTTTTGTTGTTTTTTTTGTTTTGTTTTGTTTGTTTGTTTTTAAAGATTTATTTATTTATTATATGTAAGTACACTGTAGCTGTCTTCAGACACTCCAGAAGAGGGCATCAGATTTTGTTACGGATGGTTGTGAGCCACCATGTGGCTGCTGGTATTTGAACTCTGCACCTTCGGAAGAGCAGTCGGCGCTCTTAACCACTGAGCCATCTCGCCAGCCCTGTTTGTTTGTTTTGAGACAGAGTTTCTCTGTATAGCCCTGGCTGTCCTGGGACTCACTCTGTAGACCAGGCTGGCCTCGAACTCAGAAATCCAGTTGTCTCTGCCTCCCAAGTGCTGGATTAAAGGCGTGTGCCACCACCGCCTGGCAACATTTTTTAAAAATAGATTTATTTATGGTCTGAAGAGATGGTTCAATGGTTAAGAGCACTGACTGTTCTTCCAGAGATCCTGAGTTCAGTTCCCAGCAACCACATGGTGGCTCACAACCATCCGTAATGGAATCTGATGCCCTCTTCTGGTTGTCTGACAACAATAACAGTGTACTAATATAAATAAAATAAATAAATCTTTAAAAAATTTATTAATTATATGTGTATGAATACACTGTTGTTGTCCTCAGACACACCAGAACAGGGCATCAGAACCTATTACAGATGACTGTGCGGTCTGGAGAGATGGCTCAGTGGCTAAGAGCACGGACTGCTCTTCCAGAGGTCCTGAGTTCAATTCCCAGCAACCATGTGGTGGCTCACAACCATCTGTCAAGGGAGCTGATGCCCTCTTCTGGTCTGTGGTACTTGTATACATTAAATAAATAAATAAATAAATAAATAAATAAATAAATAAATAAGTAAATCTTTTTTAAAGAATTAACATTTGCTTTGCTTTTTCCCAGCTGTAAAGCTACAATCTTCTGGTATTCTAGCTAAAGGAAACTCCTCATCCCAAAACCAGGACCATAAAACAGGCCCAACCTTCAAGACACCTGCTACCCTTGGAATTCTGGGAAGTGGCCGATTCCCCATCATATGCCCTGGAGTGAGGAAGCTGAAAACACAAGTACCTGAAGTCTCTCTCCTACCCTGCAGTTTATCCAAGTGTGGGGCAGGGACGGGAGCCTGTTGAGCCAAGCCTTCTCCATGACAGACCCTGCATGGAACATTCTCCCATATCCTCAGATACTAAGCCACAGAGTTGGGGCCACCAACCTCTCATTTCATAAAGTCTGCCCTTGCCTTTTTGAGGTCCCATGGAGTCTATACTTTTGTTTTCTCGGTGACTTATTTCTTACACTCACCAGACAGATACCCCATGTACAGTAAGGGCACATCCTAAATCCCCGTGCAGCCCTGAACGCTCCTGGGTTTTACCCCAGCCAGTTATCATCCCATTGGAGGCATCTCTAGAGCCACCTATAATCTCACTTGGAAAAAAAAGTTAGTAACTGCGCTCTAACCAGAAATCCATTAAAATGGTGCATCTGTCTACCACTAAGTCACCGAATTTCCCTGACTCTCCCTTAAGGGACCCCTATGCACACATGAGTCTATAAGTATGTCTAACTTTCCCTGGGCACCTCGTGAGGACCCAGGTACACCCATGAGTCTATAAGTATGTCTAATTCTTTCCCAGGGCATCTCACTCTCTCTTCTTAATAAACCCTAACTCCGCTTCATACTGGCTCATTGTGAAACTGTTTTCTGGGTTGAAGCCAAGGACCCCGGTTTATCTGAGTCGGACCCCGTCTGTCCTGGTAGGCTTCCACAGACCTAAGGGGAGCAGCCTCTCACCCACAGCGGCTCCTCAAACGTAGAAGAGTTGGTTCCAGTTGTCTTACTGAAGGCCTTTGGGTTTCATTTGAAATGGAGACTCCCATTTTTACAACCTGTTCAGCTGAGGGGGATAAGGGTCATTTTTTTCCTTTGAAAGCTCATAGGACAAACAACACTGTATAAGAAATTGCGCTAAGTTCGGAGCAGCCAGCCTCTTAGGGTCTAGATGAGATAAATCTATGAACTACCGTATCTAAGTAGTTTTAATATGCATTTTCCTAAGCACTAAGAATGTTGAACATAAAAAAAAATTTTTAGCTATTTTTATTTATTTTTTGAGAACTCTGTTCAGATTCATAATCTGTTTTTTAAAAATTGGGTTGTTTGTCTTCTTGACTGGTAGGTTTTTTGTTTTTTGAGTTCATAATTTATTCTGGATTAAAGGAAAGAAATAAAAGAAGAAAGAAAGAAAAGAAAAAAAGAAAAGAAAGAATCTATTTGATAGTGTCTGGAGGGATTAGTCATATCCTAATTTAAGAGTTACTTGAAAACATTTTCAAGATTGCTGCTTATGTTGAAAATATATAGCTGCTCTCTACTTTGTCAGTAGGTTAATAAAATCTAGACAATGTAGTCAGAATTAGAATTAAAAAAAAAAAAGCCTTCACATGACTGGATTCTGGCAACTTCTGGCAGTGATGAATTTACTGGGCCCTTTCTGTGTGCTAGTTAATTTATAGGGACCTGGGGATTAAAAAAAAAAAAAAAAAAAAAGAATCATTTCCTTCCTTTAAGGAGCCCAGGCTAGTGAGAAGACAGCAGTCCACGGGACAGACTTGGGACTTTAGCAGGAGCATCGCAGAACGGTTCCAGTGCAGATGAGAACTACCCATGGCTTCCAACAGTAGACCTCACCAAACCTGGGCTCTAAAGAAAGCACAGGAGGCAGGCTGTGGAGGGATGTGCCTCTTTGTTGTTGTTGTTGTTGTTTTGAGACAGGCTTTCTTTGTGTGGCTCTGATTGTCTTGGAACTCACTTTGTAGACCAGGCTGGACTACAAAGAGATCTATCCTCCTGCCTCTGCTTTTTGAGTACTGGGATTAAAAGTGTGCGGCCACCACTGTCAGTGGAAGACGCCTCTTGTCCCAGCACTAGGGAAGCAGAAGCAGGGTCTCTCTGTGAGTTTGAGGCCAGCCTGGTCTATTTAGAGAGTCCCAGGACAGAGAGGGCTAAAGGGAGAGATGCTGTCTAAAAAAACCAAACCAAACCCCAAAACATAGGGATCATCCAAGCCGAGAAGAATCTTGGCTTGGGTTTGTTTGTTTGTTTGTTTTCCTGGAAGGTCTCTCTTTTCTTCTTCTTCTTCTCCTTCTTCTTCTTCTTCTTCTTCTTCTTCTTCTTCTTCTTCTTCTTCTTCTTCTTCTTCTTCTTCTTCTTCTTCTTCTTCTTCTTCCTCTTCTTCCTCTTCCTCCTCCTCCATCGTCGTCGTCGTCATCATCATCATCATCATCATCATCATCATCATATTTTGAGACAGGTCTCAGGTACCTGAGAATGCCTTTGAACTCCTGATCATTACCTTCATCACCTCCCAAGTTCTGTGATTACAAGTGTGTACTATCTAGCCTAGGTTTTGTCTCGTTTAAGACAGATTACTGGTTCTTGCTGTGTAGTCCAAGCTGGCCTCAGCTTCTTGCCAACTCCCCTGCTTCTGCGTCCCCTGCTTCTGTGCCAGCCGGCTGGAGACTGAGCACACAGTCTTGAGTGTGCCGAGCATGCATTTACCACCGAGCCACACTCCCATTTCATCTCAACATGATAAATGGTGGAGAAATGCACAGATCAGATTTGCCTTTCAGAACCACTGCTTGGAGAATGTGGAACTGAAAGCTGAAAGAACAGTTAGTAGGTCATCCACTAAGAACAGTCAGTAGGTCATCTACTAAGCTTGCTTTTCACTTTGACAGGATCTAGAGTCACCTAGGAAACACACCGCTTGCCCTGCCTTGGAGGAGTTTCTAGATTAGGTTATCTGAAGCAGAAAGATGCTCTCTAATTGTGGGTGCCACTATTCCCCAGGGTGGGGTCCTCCACTGAATAAAAAGCAGAAGTGAGGCCAGCTCACTTTCTACCTCTCTGCTCCCTACCATGGCTGCATTGTGACCAGCTGCCATCAGGCCTTCCCTGCTGAGATGAACTGTACCTTGGAATTATGAGACCAAAAGAAACCCTTCCTTTAAACTGTAGGTCAGTGATCTTTGCAAGCAATGATGAGGTGGGTTGAGAGCAAACTGCAGTGGCAGAGCATTTGTTTGGGTGTGTGAAGTCCTGGGCTTGACCCCCAGCATCCCAGCTGGCTGAGGCAGGAGGATTGCTGTGAGTTCCAGGTCAGCCTGGACTTGTATTCTTGTTCTATGCCCCCACAGGCATGCACCGGCATACCAGGCTAGCAACATGTCTTAAACCTTTTATATCTTCATACCTCTGGTTCTTTTGAGATCGAATTCTCTATACAAACACATGCTTGCTTATTCCAGTGTTTGGATATTTTGTATTCCCACAGACCTAGGTTTGGTGGTATAGGATAGTGTGGTCCAATATTATAGTCTAGAGGCCATGGAGTGCTTCGATGCAGTGGTCTGAGGAGATACATGTGAGTGTAAAATACACAATCCATCTCACAGACATGTGGTTGCCAAACTCAAAAAAAAAAAATGCCTCTCAATAATCCCTGCCTGTAATATTTTTCTAACTTAGAAATTTTACTCAATGGCTGGAGATGGGGCTCAAGAGCTTGGTAGCATACTGGTCTAGTGTGGGTGAAGTCCTAGGTCTGATTCTCCAGCTCTGCATCAAACAGGCTTGGTGGTGCATTCCTGCAGTCTCAGCCCTCAGGAGGTAGAAGTAGAAAAGTCAGGAGTTCAAGGTCACCCTTAGCTATGTAGAGAATAAGTGGCCAGACTGGGAAACATAAGACCCTGATCTTTTATATATATATATATATATATATATGTATGTATATATGTATTTTAAATTTTATTTATTTATTTTATGTGAGTACACTGTAGCAGTCTTTAGACACACCTGAAGAGGGCATCAGCTCCATTACAGATGGTTGTGAGCCACCACGTGGTTGCTGGGAATTGAACTCAGGACCTCTGGAAGATCAGTCAGTGCTCTTAAACACTGAGCCATCTCTCTAGCCCAAGACCCTGGTCTTAAAAACAAAACAAAATGAAAACAAAAACAACAATAAACTTCGGGATAAATTGCTAGATTAGAAGGCTCACTGATGAAAGTCGGTGAGGGAAAACGCGCTGTAATCTCTTTCTGCCCGAGACAACATCTGTGAGTGAATTTGCTAAACTAGGGAAGACCTCTGCAGAGAAGCGGGGAAGCTGCTGAGGATGGGCACCGCCTGGCACCTGGATTAACCAGCCTGAGCCAGTGAGAGCGGCAGCCGTCTTCCCAGACCGTGCTTCTCCTCACACACACCGGCTCTTTGGGAAGACAGGTTGAGGCACAGTGTGGGGAGGCAGAGTGGGGTATATGAAACCAACCACCAAGCAATGACTTGGAACCAGCTCCCCTCACTCACACGCCGGTGCTGTGGAAGACAGATTGCTGCAGAGAGCCAAGGGTTTCCATATGCCTCTCCAACACAAGGTTCTAGCCTAGCCAAAAAAAGCCGAGGGAGTAACCGGGGAAGGACTCAACTCCTCCACACAGTGCGGGTGCCGACAGAAACTCACTCCAAAAGGTAGCTGGTTCAAACTCCACCAGGGCAATGCAGTCCCTAAATCGTGTTCTGTTGAGAGGACAGGGTTAGCCAGAGCCGGGCTGACTCCACAACCGGCTGCAAACTGACAGGTCGAGAGACTAGGCTTAAGTTTCTGTTTCCCAGGAATGAGAACCTGGGTACAGGAACCAGGTGGTCAGCCAACCACAGCCACCGGCAGCCAATCCGAGGATACCTTGTCATCTGGCCTGAAGTAAGAATAGGTAGCTAGAATGAGTAAGCAACCCCCTGGGAAGTCTCCAGAGCCTAACCAATTGTAGATCAGTCAGACACCTAGTCCATCTCCAAAGAGGAATCCTCTGTATGCAGGAAATTCAGCGGAGTAACCGCTCTTTGCTTCTATATACCATGAATCTGGGGTATTATTGTTCTGTGATTCTTGAACCCTAACGCTGTTATAACTGGAGAAAGACAAACTTCGATAAAGACAGACTAAGGAAATCATGGACTTACTAAGATGTAGTGTTCCTTGAAAGATTCTTTCAGGGCTGGAGAGATGGCTCAGCAGTTAAGAGCACTGACTGCTCTTCCGGAGACGACCCAGGTTCAATTCCCAGTACCTACATAGCAGCTCACAACAGTTTGTAACTCTGAGATCTGACACCCTCACACACACACATACATACATACATACATACAGGCAAAATTCCAACGCATATAAAATAAAAATAAATTATTTAAAAAATCTTTCGCACTGAGGAGAAAGACAAACACATCCACCAGGACACAGGGAAGAGTAAGCCAAGCGAGAATAAGCAGGGAGGGACAGGAAAGCCACCAACAGTACAAAATGCACCGAAATAACAGTGATTGACACACATTTTAACAACTTGAATATTAGTGGTTTCAACTCCCCAATCAGAAGACAGATAACTACTGGAAGCAATTAAAATGCAGGATTCCCCTATTTATTGCCTCCAAGGGAAATACCCTATCATAAGAGATGGACACTACTTTAGAGAGGCAAAATAAAAAGGATATTCTACGTAAATGGGACCGGGGTGGGGGTGGGGGAAAGAGAGAAAACAAAACAACCAAAACAAAACCAGCGACTGCTGTTTATTTACCTGATGAAATAAACATCAAGCCAAAGTAATTAGAAGAGATGAAGGTCTCTGTACTGGCTGAGGTTATAATCCATGGGGCTGGAGAGATCTCTCAGCGGTTAGAAGTACTGGCTGCTCCTTCAGAAGAGCCTGATTGGAGTGTAAGAACACCTATGGTCATTCAGTCCCAGGAGATTCAACGCCCTCTTCTGGCCCCTGTGAGTACTGCATGTGTGTTGTTCACTGACCATATATGTAAGCAAAATACTCATATACATAAAATAATAAATAACAAATCTTAAAAAGTTTAAAAAAATCCTACACACTATTGGATGATAAATGTATCATTGAAGAAATTAGGAAAGAGAATTAAAAATTCCTAAAATAAAGGCTGAGTGTGGCAGTGCATGCCTATAAACCTAGCATTTGGAAGGCAGAAGCAGGAGGAGTTCTGTGAGTTTGAGGCCAGCCTGGTCTACAGAGTGAGTTCCAGAACAGCCAGGGCTACACAGTGATACCTTGCCTCAAAAAACAAAACAAAGCAAAATCTTAAAAATCAAAAGAAAATGAAAACATGGCACACCAAAACAATGGAAGTGTCCTAGGAGGAACATCAGAGCTTTAAGGGCCTACGTTAAGAAACTGGGGTATGGGGCTGGAGAGATGGCTCAGCGGTTAAGAGCACTGGCTACTCTTCTAGAGGTCCTGAGTTTAATTTCCAGCCACCACATGGTTTCTCACAACCATCTGTAATGGGATCTAGTGCCCTCTTCTGTCCTGCAGGTGTACATGCAGGCAGAACACTCATATACATTAAATAAATAAATAAGTAAATAAATCTTAAAAAAAATAAAAGAAATTGGGGGAGGGTTGGTTTAGTGGTTAAAAGCTAAGCAGCTTCTTCTTCTTCTTCTTCTTCTGATTCTTCTTCTTCTTCTTCTTCTTCTTTTTGGTTTTTCGAGACAGGGTTTTTCTGTATCTCCCTGGCTGTCCTGGAACTCACTCTGTAGACCAGGCTGGCCTCGAACTCAGAAATCCTCCTGCCTCTGCCTCCCTAGTGCTGGGATTAAAGGCGTGCACCACCACGCCTGGCTAAGTTTATTATTCTTAAAGAGGATCCAGGTTTGGTTTCTAGCACTCACATGTGGCTCACAAACATCTGTAATTCTAGTTCCAGGGAATCCAACACTCTCTTCTGATCCCCATGGGCACTAGGTAAGTATGTGGTATACACACACAGGTAAAATAGTACAGAAAAGATAAAACTTAAGAGCCAAAAAAAAAAAAAAAAGAAAAAACAACCCAAAAATTAAAAAAAAAAAACAGTGACATTTTAACTAAATAGCTTAATAATGTACCTTAGGACCTTGGAAAAAAAGACAATCCGAACTCAGAGCAGTAGGTAGAAAGGAATAATTAAGATCAGGCAGAAACCGGGGCTGGTGAGATGGCTCAGTGGGTAAGAGCACCCGACTGCTCTTCCAAAGGTCCGAAGTTCAAATCCCAGCAACCACATGGTGGCTCACAACCATCCGTAATGAGATCTGACGCCCTCTTCTGGAGTGTCTGAAGACAGCTACAGTGTACTTACATATAATAAATAAATAAAAAAAAAAAAAAAAAAAAAAGATCAGGCAGAAACCAATGAAGTGGAAGTTTTAAAAAATGCAAAGAATCAATGAAACAACAACAACAACAACAACAAAAAACTGATTCCTTGAAAAGATAAGTAAAATTGAGAAACATTTTACAGAAACATCCAGAGGAAAAAAAGATGTCTATCTATCCTGGGTGTGGTGGTGCACACTTTAAGCCCAGTACCAGAGGCAGAGGCAGAGGCAGAGGCAGAGGCAGAGGCAGAGGCAGAGGCAGAGGCAGAGGCAGAGGCAGAGGCAGAGGCAGAGGCAGAGGCAGAGGCAGAGGCAGAGGCAGAGGCAGAGGCAGAGGCAGAGGCAGAGGCAGAGGCAGAGGCAGAGGCAGAGGCAGAGGCAGAGGCAGAGGCAGAGGCAAGAGGCAGAGGCAGAGGCAGAGGCAGAGGCAGAGGCAGAGGCAGAGGCAGAGGCAGAGGCAGAGGCAGAGGCAGAGGCAGAGGCAGAGGCAGAGGCGAGGCAGAGGCATAGGCAGAGGCTGAGGCAGAGGCGTAGGCAGAGGCAGAGGTATAGTTATTGGCAGAGGAAGAGGCAGAGGCAGAGGCAGAGGCAGAGGCAGAGGCAGAGGCAGAGGCAGAGGCAGAGGCAGAGGCAGAGGCAGAGGCAGAGGCAGAGGCAGAGGCAGAGGCAGAGGCAGAGGCAGAGGCAGAGGCAGAGGCAGAGGCAGAGGCAGAGGCAGAGGCAGAGGCAGAGGCAGAGGCAGAGGCAGAGGCAGAGGCAGAGGCAGAGGCAGAGGCAGAGGCAGAGGCAGAGGCAGAGGCAGAGGCAGAGGCAGAGGCAGAGGCAGAGGCAGAGGCAGAGGCAGAGGCAGAGGCAGAGGCAGAGGCAGAGGCAGAGGCAAGGACATACCTATTCCAGCAAAGCCACACCTCCTAATCCTTCCATACATCTATCTACTGGGGACTAAGTATGCAAATATGTGAGCCTATAGGGTCGTTTTCATTAAAACCCCCACAGTACTAGAAAATCATCAGTATTGTGTCTGCGGCACAGGTGCCATGGTGCACACATGTAAGTCAGTGGTCAACCTTGTGGGGGGCCAGTGTCTTTTTCTCACTTTTTTTTTTAAAGATTTCTTTATTATTATATCTAAGTACATTGTAGCTGTCTTCAGACACCCAGAAGAGGGCATCAGGTCTCATTATGGATGGTTGTGAGCCACCATGTGGTTGCTGGGATTTGAACTCAGGACCTTCGGAAGAGCAGTCAGTGCTCTTAACCCCTGAGCCATCTCTCCAGCCCTTTCTCACTTGTATATGGGCTCTGGGGGTTGAACTCAGATCACCAGGCTAGTGTGAGAAGTGCTTAATACACAGAGCCATCTTTGAACATGACATGTTCTTTCTCATAGGGTCTTACTTTTCAACTGCCATAAAGAGACACCATGACCAATGCAACTTGTAAAAGAGTCTTTAATGTGGGGGTTGTAGTTCAGAGAGTGAACCTATTGAAAAAGTTACTTTTATTTACCAGATGTAATTGTCATCTTGGAGACTTACTGCCTCCATCTGCTAACCTAGGACTAGTCCTGGAAGCTACCATACAATCTAATCTAGTTCTAGAATGTTCTCAGCCTCTGAGACTTGCTGCTGAATAAGATCACCCTTCTTCCCTTCCTAGTGCTTTCTGAACTGACTGGCTGCCAACTCAGCTGTTCCGGCTCAAACTCCTCCCCAAGCTGACTGATTCAGTCTGGTTTCTCTCTCAGCCTCTGCCTCTTTGCTCTGCTTGGCTTCAAACTAACTCTAGCAATCTGTTCTAGTCTTCTGACTCCTTCTCATTCTCTGCAAGTCCTGCCTTCACCTGTGTCTAGCTTGTTCTCTCTTCACTCTGTCTCTTTTAAACTCTCCTGGTAAAACTCCTCTCTTTCTCTTTATCATGACATTGCTGTCTTTATAGCTTCCCTTTCCACTCTCTTCTCGTGAAATTTGGGCAAATCCTGTCCTGCCAAATCTTTCTCTGATTCGTCATTTCGTTTGTTCCTTACTTAGACATCATTTTCAGACATGGCTGCCTCCTTCTACAAACTAATTTTAACTTCACTGTTTGGAAGTAAGTGTGTACACTAAGGGTGTGAGAGAGCAAAGGTGTGTGCTGAGGCTGAGGCAACTATAACTAGAAATAAGTTTTTTTTTTTTTCCAGTAAAGAACACAGTCTTGGGGGTTCATAGTGTAATCAAATATCCTACAACTGCCTATTACTGTCATGGCAGGGACATGACAACAGGCAAGCAGGGATGTAGCTGGGACATACTGTAGCTGAGGACTTACATCTGACCCACAGGCACAGAATAGAGAGAAGGAGAGGAGAGAGAGAGACAGAAAGACAGAGACAGAGAGGGGGGGGAGAGAGACAGAGACAGAGAGACAGAGATAGAGAGAGATAGAAAGGGGGAGAGAGACACAGAGAGAGAGACAGAGAGGGAGAGACAGAGAGGGAGAGACAGAAAGACAGAGGGAGAAGTGGGGAGAGAGATACACAGAGAGAGAGACAGAGAGAGGGGGGAGAGAGAGGGAGAGAGACAGAGACAGAGAGAGATAGAAAGGGGGAGACTGACAGAGAGAGACAGACAGAGAGAGACAGAGAGGGAGAGACAGAGAGACAGAGAGGGAGAAGTGGGGAGAGAAAGACAGAGAGGGGGAGAGAGAGGGAGAGAGAGACAGAGAGGGAGAGAGACACACAGAGAGAGACAGAGAGGGAGAGAGACACAGAGAGACAGAGATAGAGAGAGATAGAGAGGGAGAGAGGGGGGAGAGAGGCAGAGAGAGAGACAGAGAGAGAGAGAGAACTGGGAATGGCATGAGTCTTTTGGTTTTTGGTTTTTTTGTTTGTTTGGTTGGTTGGTTTTGTTTGGTTTTGCAGGGTCTTTCTGCATAGCTTTGGTTGTCTTTGGTTGTCTCAGAACTCGTTCTGTAGATCAGGCTAGCCTCAGACTCACAGAGATCTTCCTGCTTTTCCTTCTGAGTGCTGGGATTAAAGGCATGCACCACCACCTGGCAACGTGAGTCTTTTCTTTAAAAAAGACTTATTTATTTATTTTATGCATATGAGTACACTGTAGCTTTCTTCAGACACACCAGAAGAGGGCATCACATCCCATTTCAGATGGGTGTGATCAACCATGTGGTAGCTGGGAATTGAACTCACAACCTCTGGATGAGGATGAGTAGTCAGTGCTTATAATATGAGTCTTTTAATGTGTCAAATCCTGTCCACAGTAACACACCTCCTCCAACAAGGCTACACACCCTGATCCTTCCAAAACAGTTCTCCCAACTAGGGTCAAAGTATTTAAACATATGGGCCTATGGGGACATTTTCATCCAAACCACCACAGGGTGATACTGGAGATAGAAAGATTTAATTGGGAATTGGAGAAGACCTGGGTAGATGCAAGGCTCCATTAAAACTAAGGACATATGAGAAAGCCATAAGGAAACATGCCATTTAAAAAATTTTTTTTTGAGGAGAGGCAGCTTGCATTGGTGGGCAAGCCATAGGTGACTAAATGAAAATCCACTGGGCCAGAGAGCTGGCTCATCGGCTAAAAACATCCACTGCATAGGACCTGAGTCTGGTTCCTAACACACATGTCAGGTAGCTCACAACCACCCATGACACCCCGTTCTGGCCTCTGCAGGCAGCTTCACTCCAGTGCACACACCCACATACAGACACACAAACATACACATAAGTAAAAAGAAATATAAGAGGCTGGAGAGATGACTCAGAGGTTTAGAGCCCTAGTTGCTCTTCCAGAGGTCCTGAGTTCAATTCCCAGCAATCACATAGTGGGTCACAGCCATCTATACTGGGGTCTGGTGTCCTCTTCTGGGCGTGCAAACAGAACACTCATACATAAATAAATACAATTTTAAAAAGAATTATAATTGTTTTTAAAAAGAAAAGGAATTCTGATGTCATGTGTGGGCCACCTCCCTATGATCTAGCTGTCCATCAGGGAGGCCTTTGTGATCTCCAAAATGATACAGAATCAGGCCACTGCTCTTGTTGCCTTCCAGAACTCAATAGTAAGATGGCCATTGAGGACACTCATGCTATTTTTCTCTCTATTGTTTCGTTAAAGACCATGACCAAAGGCAACTTAGGGAGGAAAGGGTTTATTTCTATTATACCTTGTAGTCCATTAATGAAAGAATTCAGGACAGGAGTTCAAAGAGAGCAGGAACCTGTTGAGCACTTAGGGGGTTTTGTCTGTCTGTCTATCTGTCTATCTGCCTGTCTGTCTCTCCCTCTCTTCCTCTCTTCCTCTCTCCCTCTCTCCCTCTCTCCTTCCCTCCCTCCCTTTCTCCCTCCCTCTCTCTCTCTCTCTCTCTCTCTCTCTCTCTCTCTCTCTCTCTTTCTTTCTTTCTTCCTTTCGAGACAGGGTTTCTCTGTGTAGCCCTGGCTGTCCTAGAACTTACTCTGTAGACCAGGCTGGCCTTGAACTCAGAGATCTGCCTGCCTGTGCCTCCTGAGTGCCGGGGTTAAAGGTGTGCGTGATCATGGCCTGGTGACTACCCAAATATGAAATACATAACCTCAACTCTCAGTTCTCAGTCTGTCTGTCCACACACACAGGTAGTCTTTCCAAGTGTTCATTTTTCACACATGTGCTTATGCCACAGTGAACATGTGGAGGTCGGACGACAGTTTTAGGAGAGTTGGTACCAGATTTGGCAGCAAGCCCCTTTAACTGGCCCCTAAACGTAACGTAACATTATTTTTTCAATGTTAGAGACTGAAATCCAGGTCTTGTATATAGGACCCTCTCTCTGTCTCTGTCTCTCATCCTGGCTGTCCTGGAACTCACTATGTTGACCAGGCTGGCCTTGAACTCACAGTGATCCACCTGCCTCTGTCTCCCAAATGTTGGGATTAAAGGCACGTGCTACTCTGCCCAGCAATTTATTTTATGTATATGGGTGTTCTGCCTGCATATATGTTTATGTATCACTTGTGTGCCTAGTGCCTGAGAAGGTCAGAATAGGGTATTAGATCTCCTGGAACTGGAGTTGCAGATGGATGTGCACTCATGTAGGTGCTGGGAATTGAACCTGGGTCCTCTTCAAGAGCAACAAGTGCACTTAACTGCCAAGCCATCTCTCTAGCTCTGGTCACAGGAAATATTTTGGAAAAAAAAATGTATAGAGATAGGAGCCAGCGAGATGGCTCAGTGGTTAAGGGCACTTGCCATCAAGCGTGACAACCTCAGTTCAATCTCTAGAACCCAATTGGTGGTGCAAGAAGAGAACTGATAATTGAATGTTGTCCTTTGACCTCCACATGTGCAGCATGGCATATTAAGCTCTAGGCCAGCCTGGGCTACATAGGAAGACCCTGTCTAAAAAGCAAATGTCATTACTGGTAACCTCTAGTTAGTGGGCTAGAACTGAGAGAGGGGCTGGACAATGCTGGGACAAGGCCCTTGTACATATTAAGCAAGTGCTCTACTTCTACCGCCAGCTGTATGCCCAGCCTATATGTATATATATATATATATACATATATATATATATATGTATACATACATGTGTGTGTGTGTGTGTGTGTGTGTGTGTGTGTATGCATGTCTGTATGTATACATACACATACGTACATATGTCTGTTTTTTTTTTGTTTTGTTTTGTTTTGTTTTGTTTTGTTTTTGATTTGTTTTGAAACAGTCTGCCTTAGGGTTTTACTGCTATGAAGAGACACCAAGACCAAGGCAACTCTTATAAGGGCAACATTCAATTGAGGCTGGCTTACAGGTTCAGAGGTTCAGTTATCATCAAGGCAGGAGCATGGCAGCATCCAGGCAGGCACGGTGCAGGAGGAGCTGAGAGTTCTACATCTTCATCTGAAGGCTGCTAGGAGACTGGCTTCCAGGAAGCTAGGATGAGGGTCTTAGAGCCCACACCCATAGTGACACACCTACTCCAACAAGGCCACACCTCCCCACTTCCTGGGCCAAGCATATTCAAACCACTACAGTGCCACTATGTAGCTTTGGCTGGTCTGAAACTTACTTTGTAGACAAGGTTGGCCTTGAACTCAAGAAGATCCACCTGCCTCTGCCTTCATAGTGATGTCATTAAGGGTGTGAGGTGAGTTGACTCTATAATATTCTTATAGCTTTATATAGTTTCCAAGTTGTTCTATATTTTTAGAACAATTTAAAAGAATTAAAAGTTTTTTTTTAATTAATTTTTTTTAAAAACCCTGCATCGATGTTTTGCCTGCATTTAATTCAGTGCACCATTAGAACTCCTGGTGCAGATGGAAGCCAGCCACAAGAGGACACTGGATCCCCTGGCGCTGGACTTACAGAAGATTGTGAGCCACTAAGATTTGAACCCACGCCTTCTGGAAGAGCACCCCAATGTTCTTAACTGCTGAGCCACCTCTCCAGCCTCTGATTACTTTTACCTGCGAAGAAGTGTATAAATGAATCTTGGGGAAGAACTTTATTTTTCAGTCAGAGCTCTGTATGGCTTTAATGAAGGCACCTTCGTCAGCAGAGATAATTATATCCACCTGGTCCCATTTTAATGGCTGAGAGGAACAAAATGCTTTTTCCTTAGAGTGACATGGTAACACTGTATACAACCAGAGGTAGGTCAGCATCTGCTTTAGATATGCTGAGTGCGATCCTGGAAGAGCCCTGTTAACTGATTTAGAAGGGGTTTTACACAGATGGGAAACGTGGTCGTGTTCAGTATCCTGTAACATCTCCTTCAACATACCATGGTTCTGAGTTATGAAAATATTTTATCCAACTTTCCAGCCTACTTAAAGCCTCACTAATTTCTCACAGCCTAAGAGTTGCTGTTGCTTTAGTCCCAGCACAATAATAAAATCCAAGAAAGGAGCTCAGGTTGTAGCTTAGTGGCAAGAGCACATAAACTAAATGTGTCCAGCACCAACTACCAAACTAAAGCCTCCATACTGAAGAAAACAGAAGGATGTAAAAAATGGGACTAAACCATGCGGTGTAAAAAGATGCACAGAATCTTACACTCCACAGACTTCACTGTTCCTGAGCAGAGGATCATGGGACTGAGCAGAGGATCATGGGACGGAGCAGAGGATCATGGGCTTCAGCCTGCAGTGTCTCGTGCCACTGCACTCTCGAGGTCTGCAAACTCCTTTTGTGATGTGAAAGTGGGATTTCATTGCTAGAACTTAATTATCCCCATTAGGTCTGGACTCTGCCTCCTGCCCCCAGGGTGGGTGGGAGCTGAAGGAGTGCTTTTTTTTTTTTTTGTTCCATCAGAAAGAATGTCCAGCCCAGGCCTTTCCATGAGGCTGAGTCTGTCCCCTGAAGCCTCCACAAATTCCACATAATTCTAGAAAGTGCAGGGAGAACAACGTGTGGCACCTGATATTTGCCAGGGGAGCTCGCTTTCTTTCTTTCTTTCTTTCTTTCTTTCTTTCTTTCTTTCTTTCTTTCTTTCTTTCTTTCTTTCTTTCTTTCTTGTTTGTTTTTTTTGAGACAGGGTTTCTCTGTGTAGCCCTGGCTGTCCTGGAACTCACTTT
This sequence comes from Mus musculus, assembly GCF_000001635.26. Lineage (NCBI taxonomy): Eukaryota > Metazoa > Chordata > Mammalia > Rodentia > Muridae > Mus > Mus musculus. The sequence continues at coordinate 43,569,932 of NC_000076.6, forward strand.
GTAGACCCCCAGGCTGGCCTCGAACTCAGAAATCCGCCTGCCTCTGCTTCCCTCCCGAGTGCTGGGATTAAAGGCGTGTGCCACCACGCCCGGCTTGGGAGCTCTCTTTCTATACCTCAGTTCCCTGATTTTTTTCTTAAATTTTTTTTTACCATAAACGTTGCGTGTGTGCGTTCGAGAAAGACAGAGAGATAGAGACAGAGACAGAGAGACACACAGACACAGACAGACATCTGTACTTGAGGGAACATAATCACAGATGCGTGAAGTGAGGAGAAGCTAGAATTTCTGTCTAAAAGTCCCTGGGTGACAGATGGATGGAGAGCTCCCTAGGCATGCTGGGAACGAAATCCTGAGGCCACAGGGAAGAGAAAGTTGGCTTCCTCTAAATGTGCTTTGTGTGAGTTGGGGAGACCAAGGTCACAGACTCGACTGCTTGTTAATTTATTCAAATTATTTTGTGTTTTGTGACTAAGTAATGAAACAGCTGGTTTACAAGGAAATGTCATTCCTGCACTCTGGCCCCCAATTCTCACCAGAGGCAAGGACCACCAACAGCATTGATGTCTCTTTGGGAAGATGTTTTCTTTGATGTACTGTAGTGTACTCATTGCTATGAATTTTGTTTTTATGTTCTCCCCTTTTCAGCAGGGTCTCGCCAAGTCACTGGTTGGCCTGAAACCTGCTAAGTAGACCAGGCTGGCCTTGAACCCTGGATATCTGCTTGCCTCTGCCTCCCAAGTGTTGGGATTTGTTGAGTGAGGCCTGCCCCACTAGTCTAGCTGTATCCATTTTGATGACTTGAATCCAGGACTTCTTTTATGCTAGACAAGCATTCTACCAACTGAATTGTATCTCCACCATGGCTCCTATTTTTAAAAAATGTTATTGTAAATCTCCAACCCCAATAAGCCCATGCAAAACCATGTAACTTAGTTATAATATTTATAAGCTGTATGTCTAGATTGGGCAGATTTACTATTACACTAATCTATTTTCTATCTAATCCCAGTGTTTCCTCTAATCCCTTTTTAAAAAATGTATACATTCTTTTTTTTAAAAAAAAGATTTATTTATTTATTTTATGTAAGTACATTGTAGCTGTCTTCAGACACACACCAGACCAGAAGAGGGTGTCAGATCTCATTACGGATGGTTGTAAGCCACCACGTGGTTGCTGGGATTTGAACTCAGGCCCTTCGGAAGAGCAGTCAGTGCTCTTAACTGCTGAGCCATCTCTCCAGCCCTCTAATCCCCTTTTTAAGGCATGTAAGGCCTTGTCTTTTGAGAATAAATCAAGAGAATAAATATTGTAGTAATGGTAAGTGACAACATGTCTATTTCCTTTAAATCCACTCTGTTGAACTTTTCAAAATATCATCACATAAAGCCCCAAAGGTATTTATTGTGTTCTTCATCTTTAAGTATCATATATGTATGTGTGTGTGTGCGCGTGTGTATATATATATATATATATATATATATATATATCTTTATATCTTTATTATCAACTTATAATTTTTATTATCTGACCTGGAGTCTTTTGTACCTTTGTCTCCCTTTGCTGTTTGAGTTAGGACACTGTAGTTCTCTCCTTCTTTTTTTTTTTTTTTTCACAGGGAGGGGCTGACCGTAGAAAGATCCTTGGCTTCTGTACTTCTGAGCCTGCTCTCTGTCTTTTGTTTGAGTTGCAACTGGCATCATGTGCACTAATCTCAGGCAGCCTGCAGCACAAACAGTCTGGAGAGTGGGTCTGGCTGGCCCATGTCCTGGTGTAGACTGGGGGATATGGGGAATGAGCATGCAAAGTCTCCCTGGGGCATAGATGCCTCAATCATCTCACTCTGACACAAAGTTGTGCTCCAGGGTCCCATCCCTCCCTAGGCTCAGGGAACCCCACACTGGCACTTCTCAAGTTCCAGCTCCAGGCTGGGGTGATGTCCCTGGCTGTAGCTGTCTGTCTGGGGGTTGGAGAGGGAGCCTCTCTGTAGCTCTCTGTAGACCCCTCAGACCCACTCAGCTTTTAATCTGTATATTGTTGTAGCCAGAGATCGTTGTCCCAGTCATTTATTCAGGGGTTGGGGTGAGTGCAGTGGACTTTTATCTAAGGTTAGTTGGGTTCTAAGCCCCACATTGGGCACCAATTTGTTATAGTAAATCTCTAACCCCAATATGCCCATGCAAAACCACACAACTTAGTTTTAATGTTTATAAGCTATATGCCTGGATTGGGCAGATTTACCACTACACTAATCTATTCCCCAGCTGTGAGATCTCTTGTTGTTTGTGGGTTCTCTAGGCCACGTGGTCTTTTTTTTTTTTTTTTTTTTCCGAGACAGGGTTTCTCTGTGTAGCCCTGGCTGTCCTGGAACTCACTTTGTAGACCCCCAGGCTGGCCTCGAACTCAGAAATCTGCCTGCCTCTGCCTCCCAAGTGCTGGGATTAAAGGCGTGCGCCACCACACCTGGCTTTCTTTTTTTTTAAACCTCTTTTCTTCTCTGTCTTCTTCCTCTCTCATTTTCTACTCTTTCCCGACTCTCTAGAACCTTCAACCCCACCTTTCCCTTCCATTGCCCAATCACAGGCTCTAGCCTTCATTTGACCAGTTAAAATGGGGAGAAGGTTTACATGAAATCACGTGAGTACATGATCCATTCCTTGTTGGGGTAGCCCCTTTTGCAGAAGCAGAATTAACATCAGAACACAAACAGCACCAGGGAAACCCACAACATAAATTTTCCTTCTTTTGAGTTTGTATGTCTATCTGTTTATACCAGTTTTGGAGAGGCTATAGGTTAGGTATCTTCTTCCTCTATTACTCTTTTTTTTTTTTTTTTTTTTTAAAGATTTATTTATTATATGTAAGTTCACTGTAGCTGTCTTCAGACACACCAGAAGAGGGAGTCAGATCTTGTTATGGATGGTTGTGAGCCACCATGTGGTTGCTGGGATTTGAACTCTGGACCTTTGGAAGAGCAGTCAGGTGCTCTTACCCACTGAGCCATCTCACCAGCCCCCTCTATTACTCTTTATCTTATTATTTATTCCCGTGATCCATAGACTGGCTCTGAACCATGCCATTTCAGAATGGTTGTCTGGCTAATGAACTCCTGCATTCTGTCTGTAGCCCATTCTGGCACTGAGGTCATGGTATTCCTTCTGCCTCAGTCTTCTGAGGCCTGGAATAACACTCTGGTACTTCCAAGGTTTAAAAACTTTTTTTTTTGATATGTATGGGTGTTTTGTCTGTATATACTTTGTCTATGTATGCTTAGTGCCCATGGAGATGGTGAGAAGGTGTCAGAGGCCCAAGACCTGGAGTAACAGAAGCTTGTAAGCTACCAAGTAGGTGCTGCAAATTGAACCTGGGTCCTCTGGAAGAGCAGCCGGCAATCTGAACCACTGAATCATCTCTTCAACTCCAGATCTTACTTTTTAAAAAAACAAGATTTATTTTTTTATTTACCTTATGAGTACTCTATCTGCATACTCAGAAATCCGCCTGCCTCTGCCTCCCGAGTGCTGGGATTAAAGGCGTGTGCTGATCTTACTTTTTTTAACTTACTAATTTATCATGAGCTGAAAATGGTGGTGAATGCCTTTATTTCTAACACTTGAGAGGCAGAGGAAGGAGTATTTCTGTGAGTTCAAGGCCAGACTGGACTACGTACTGAGTTCCAGGAAAGTCGGGATACATAGAGAAAAATCTCACTCAAAAAACAAAACAAACAATCAAAGTTTAAGGTCTCTTTAGCTATGTCAAAGCCAGAGTACACGAGACCCTGTTTAAAACAGAAAAAGAAAAAGAAGAAGAAAAAGGAAAAGAAAATGTTGTGGGTGCAGAGGTGGCTTAGCAGTTACGAGCACTGGCTGCTCTTCCAGAGGACCCAGGCTCACAGCCATCTCCAGCTCTGTGGGGTTTGGTATCCGCTGGCTTCCTTGGGCACTGCACCTGTGTCATGCATAGACATGCATGCAGATAACACCCATTCACATAAAATAATAAAATATGCACTCCAGGGCAGACCCCATGTCCAGGAGTAACTGGCCAAACAAGCTGAACTCCATGGGTAAACAGGGTCGTCTAGAGTCCATCACTGGGGTGCTTGCTGCAGGCCCGATGGCCATGAGTTTGATCCCCCTGGAAAAAGACCTGACTCCTGTAAGCTCTTCTCTGCATCCGCATGTCCCCTTGCCCAACAAATAAATAAATGCATGTAAAAATAAAATAGGTTAAGAATTTACCATAGTGATATCTTCACGTAACACACATACATATACATACACATATAGCATATATACACATAATACATATAATATATAAAGAATATAATGTCCTTTTGCACTCTTTAGTGACTTTATATTATTTAATAGTATAGATATGTTAATTTCTCTAACTAGGTCTCGGTTTTTGGATAGTTAAGTGTTTTTCAGCCTGTTACCAAACAGCAACTAATTATTGCACATTACTCTGTACAAGTCAGTTTTATTATAGTTGATGTTTTGAGACAGAGTTTCTCTGTGTAGCCCTGGCTGTCCTGGAACTCATTCTGCTGACCAGGCTGGCCTCCAACTCAGATCCACCCGCCTCTGCCTCCCAAGTGCTGGGATTAAAGGGTGTGCCCCCACCAGGCTGTACAAATATATCTTTGGACTAAATTTAGCATTAGAATTGGCAGAGGGAGACATGCTGTATTAACACCAATAGATGCATCCTTTCCTACAGATCTAAAAGCGTTTTCTCATATCCCTGCAGGACAACACTTCCTAAAACTCTGAACTCACAGTTTGACCAAAGGCATTAAGAGGGTGCCTTCTTTTTATTTAATTCCCTTAAACAGTAGCAACTTCCACACAGGGACACTTCAGCATGGGCCACCTTACTCAGTTTGCATCTAAACATAGTCTGGACTGTTTCTATTTACAGCTGTTTTCTTGTTGGGTGAAGCTGACCATCTGGGAGAAATTGAAAAAAAAAAAAAGCTATAGGAGAAAAAACCCCATAACTCTAAAAGAAACTCACTGTGGCTTATTAGCTTCCAGAGGATCAAAAATTCAGGATTTTTTTTTAAAAACAAAATTCAGGGCTTTTTGTTAGATGAAAAATATATCATCTCTGTCTAAATCTACTTATTATTTTGACAATGAGCGTTAATAATCCATGTGGCCAGCAGAGGGCAGCACATCCCCATAGAGTGTCCAGGAGACGCCTTCAGCAGGGACTTTGGACCACATTAGCAAGAATACTAACCCACTTTGTCACTTCCCCGCCTCCAGGCTTGGGGCTGGTGAAAGAGAGGAACAAAGCTTGCCTAAAAGACCAAGACAAACTGAAGAACTGAATGCCAGCTAAGTGCAGGGCAGCATAGAAACAGGAAAGAAAGAAGTATTGTAAAACCAGCATCATTAAGTAGAAGGGGATTTTAATTAAATGTGATTATTTCAGGCACTGTTTACACAGCAAAGCCCAGAAAGTATACTTTATTGTATTAATATCTCACTTCACATCCATTTTGCTAAAAATGTCAAATAATTTAGCTCTGTATTTAATCTTCTATTTTCCTAAAAATAAGACTTATCTTTTAAAAATCAAAATGCAGGTTAACCATATACTTTAATGTTAGTCCATTTATCCAATACTGAGTGCCAGGAGGAGAGGACATGGGGTGGACATAGTCTCTGCATTCCTGCCCTCACTCCCACGTACTGGGGATTGAACCCAGGGCCTTGTACACGCTAGGCCAGTTGTAGTACTGAGCTACATCCTCCGCCCTGACTCCTGTTTTTTTGTTTTGTTTTGTTTTTGTTTTGTTTTTTTTCAGCAAAGCAGAAAGGACTGGAAACCTGGGTCAGGAAGCTTTGTAACTTCAGAGGTGGTATCATAACTGGTTCTGCGGCTGGGGCCAGATTTCTTAACATCTCTGTTTTATTTCAGAATAAAAAACAATACGGATGCGCTGTCAACCTCACAGACCCACACACAAAACACCATGTGAGGGCGGGCATTTCGGGCCACACAGCCACACAGATGGCTTAACAGGAAGACAGCCCGATGACTTGAGTCTGAATTCTGCAATCCACTTGGTAGCAAGACAACACAGTCCTCTGACTGTCACATGTGTGCTGTGGCACATGTAGACCCCCCTCCTCCTCCCCCAATGATAAAAGTAAGAAAGCAAGTAAGTAAATAAGTAAATGGGCAAGGAGAGGAAAGGAAAAAAGAAACACAAAGATATGCAAAGATGCTGCTGGGGGAAAAGGAGTATGATTTAAAGAGCCACAGCATAACATAATGCCCACGGCAACAGCAGAGGCAGCTTGCTGTGTCCTGTGAGCCAGCACTCTGCTAAATGTTGGAATTAGTTCAGTTAGGGCCTTATCCTTTGCATGTGGGTCCACCAGACAGGCGTTGTACTCTAGGCGTTGGGAGGTGGGGATGCTCACGAGAAGTCAGACAGGATCCTAGGAACGGGCAGAACAGGCTGGACCCAGAGTCTCTTGAGTGCTGCACCTGTCTGGTGGCCAGCCTTCCTCTCCGTTGAGCACAGAGGAACTGTATGCCCTGCCATTACAGTCTTACCCAGGACAGGACCAACATCCAAAATGTCCAGAATGCGGTGATTTCCCCAGCGTTCTGGAGGCTGAGGCAGGAGGAATCCGAGTTCAAGGCCAGCCCAAGATACACAGCGATTGTCAAACAGCAACCAGAAAGCACGTCATAGGCAATTCCATGAAAACCAGAGAAAACTGACCTTACTAGTTACCACCGTTCACACACATATTAATACATGAACAATCAGTTTCAAAACCACTCCATGCTACAGCTTCTCCAGAAAGTGTAAATTGGTCATGTTCTAAAGAAGAACTGGGGTTAACGTTAAGATTCCTTCTAGTGGCAGCTTGAGCTCTTGTTGCCTAAGAGAAAAGCGAACCGTGGAAAGCTGGAGGAGCAGGACAGCTCACCAGCAGCCAGCTCAGAGCGGGGCTCTTACACTTGAGGCTTCAGGGGTCATAGGTCAGGACACCCCCTTCTGGGCACAGAATGGCCAACATCCTGCAAACACAGAATCGGTCCGTTCCCCGGGAGATTCTGCACAGGTGGAGAACGGAACAAAACACCACATAGGAGCGAGCCTGCGGCTCAGCTCGCTGTTTCTTTCAAATCACACAGAGAGGTAAACGGGGAAGGTAACTGCTTTCTGTTTCCTGTTCCCTCCAGCCAAGGAGCAAATGCCAAGGGAGAGAGCTAAGAGCTAGGCACTGGAGCGCGCAACAGACACAGCAGTCTTTTGTGTTTGCTTTTGAGATAGGGCCTTGCTTCGTAACCTTGGATAGCCTGGAACTTGCTCATGTAGACCAGGCTGGCCTGGAACTTGCAGTGAGTGATCTTCCCGCCTGTGCCTTCTTAGAGCTTGGTTTCCAGGCATGCACTATCACAGCTGGTGTACATTAATTGCTTAATAACACATCGGTTACAGTGTCACCATCACCTGCGTTTTACAGAAGAAGCAGCCCCAGCTTTTTGTCCAAAGTAAAAAAGAAAAAAAAAAAAAAAAAAAAAAAAAAAGAATGTCTCATAGCATTTGGGCCGATACCTGGCTCCAGAGGCTGTGTTGTTAACTACGGCACCAACACATTTCCTTAAACTAATACCGAGAGGGAGGGGAGAGAGATCAAGTTGGAGGAAGGAGGGGCAAGAATGGAGAACTGAGGGGCAGAAAAAACAAGCCTAGGGCACAAAACAAAACAAAACCCCCAAACCAAATGGAAGCCAGGAATAACTCCAGGAGTAGCCCCATAGCCTGTTGTCCTGAAGAAACTCTGAAGACGGCGCCCTTGGGGTTAGGCGCTATTGAGTCAGTCCTTGCGCCACCCTGGGAGAGGAGCGCCGCCGTTGCTGGGCACAGAACGACCTTTCTATACAGTGTGCTAACTGTTAAACAGAAAGTTCACTGGCGCTATACAAAAATTCCTGTGCGCCCAAGCACACCTCACACGTGGAAAGTTACTGAGCGGTTGTGGCTGACTTGGTAAGGCTCAGGCAGCCACAAACCAACGACTGTGGAGTCCATTGTCAGCTTGCTGCCATAAAACTTTGTTTTTACGAGGCTGTTCTGCAAAAATTGAAATTTAAACAAATTTCCACCGTTGCTAGGTTTGCTTTGTTTTGCTTTAAGGTCTGTAAAACACGTGGGCTAAACTTTAAATAGGAAGGTCCTAAACCCTGTGATTAAAGATTAGAAAATATTCTACCACTAAGTTGTTTTAAAGTTTGCTTTGAAGTTTTCACAAAAGAAGGTCGAAAGAAAGATTCCACTAAAATGTACAGACGGATGACTAATCTTTCTGAATCGGTTTGTCAAATTACTTAAAGGCAACTATGGGTGGAAATGGCTTGAATAAGAAAGCGTTCGAACGCTGAGCAAGTACTGTGCCACAGAGGCAGAACAAGCACGTCCCCAGAAACGTGGAGAATACTGGGACCGAAACCCAGTCCCTCGCAATGTCCCGCCCCGTGGCCGAGCGCAGCTGGCTGTTGCCTAGGTCCGGTTGGATGCTCCCGGGTATGGCCGGGTGCGCGATGCTTGATGCAGCACTAGAGGAACTCAAAACACAAAGCAAGCAGCCAGGGGCGGCCGCCCAGCCGAGCATACTCACGGCTGGGGCCCGGGATCCTGGCGATCCCTGCCGTGCAGCCGCCAAGGGACAGTGCGTGGCGACGCCCGGTCTCCTCCTCGCCAACCCCGCGCACCACGGCCCGGGGACCTGCCAAGCCTGTCCCGTTCCCCCTTGCAGCCGGCACTTGACAAAAACCAGCCCTGAGCTCCGCGCAGTCTGCGCGGCGCCCGCGGCTTCGACTTTTCGTGTTGGGGGGTAAGATGGCAGGGCCGGGGAAACAAAGGAAACTTGGGCCGGCCGGCGTGTGTGGTTCGTGTGCTCGCCCCAGGTCCCGTGTGGGAGTCGCCTGCGCCTGTGCATGCAGCCTGCCCGGGGAAACCCTAGCTGTGCCAGAGCCCGGGGCGCCCGCCCACCTGCCGCGCTGGCCGCCCCGGGACATCCCAAGTCACCCCGGGCCGGTGCAGGCGGCGGGGGAGGGGCCGTGAGAGCCGCACAGGAGGGTGGGGGTGGGGGCGGGGAGGCGGCGGGGGAGGAGGAGAGCACGGGTGGGCGGGCGCCGCACGTCACGGCTATTGTGGCTGTCCCGGTATATAAGGTCCCGCCGGCCGGCCGCGCTCCCCACCTTGCCTGCGCCCGCGCGAGCTTAGCAGATCTCCACTTACCGAACATCTAGAGAGTCGCGCCGCGCGCCGACGGAGCGGACATGGGCAGAGCGATGGTGGCCAGGCTAGGGCTGGGGTTGCTGCTTCTGGCACTGCTCCTACCCACGCAGGTGAGACCCTGTTCTCGATTGGGCACTGGAGACGCGTCCTGGGGCTTGTGTGTGTGTGTTCGCGCGCGCGTAGGAGGGGCAAAGTCTTTGCCTCCGGCCAGGCACTGGGGTAGGGGGAGAATTTTGTGTAACTGACTTGGGGAACTCGTGGTGTGGATTCCCTCGAGAGAGCGCCCCCTTCCCTTCTCACGGAAGGTCTTCGCGCTCCCTGCGAACCACACAAAGAGAGGGAACGGTCCCCTTCGGGGGAGCGTGGCACACGCCCATCCTCCACCGTCCAAACTGGTTTGGAGATCACCCAGGAAGCCCTGGTTGTGGCTTTATCTCCCACAGGTCTTGAAGCTTAGTTAGGGACCTCCCGACTGCACAAACTCTCGCGGTGCGACCCCACACCTCCATCCCTGGCCACCTTAGGAGCCCCATCCCAACCTAGAATCCCCGGGCATTATAGAGACGGAGGGCAGGACTGTAGTGTCCCGATTCTCCGTCAGGCTTTGTCCTAGTCCACAGACGCTTCCTCTCTTAGATTTGTCCCGGGTACAGATCTTGCCCCCCAACGCCATGGGTGGCGCTGCTCTAGCTGCGTTAGGGTGAAGGCGCCGCGCCCAGAATGAGACCTGGAGCTGAGCCTGAGAGACTGGGACGGGACTCAGAGAATCCGACTGTAGCTTTTCACTGCGGTTGGTTCGCTTAGGGATGTCCCTAGGGCTTTTTGCCCCTGAAAAGTTGGGAGCGCCGGATTTTTGGTCCCTAGAGATCCAGGGTCCGGGCTCACCTGGGAGAGCAGCCCAAGAGCTTGAGGCGCGCTTCGTCTTCCCCTTCTCAGGCAGGGTAACTATACCCCATTGTCTTCTCGCTGCGGGTTGACTGTGCCCCGGGGCCTTTCTCAGTTCACCCGATCCCCCATCTAGGAGGGGCTGGGCATCGTGAAACTGGTTGGTCTCACTCAGATTCCCTTCTCCCCAGGGCGCCCCCCCCCCCCGAAATGTTGAGAGGGAGGTGTTGGTTAAACAAATCAAGGGAGATTGGTGGAGAAAAACTGTTTAATGCCAATTTAATAATTAACGTAAAATTTTGTTGATGGTGTTAGAGAGGACCTCTAGACTCAGACTGAACATTGGGCTCCTTTTTCATCATCATTATTATTATTATTTAGTTTTTTTGTCACCTGCTGTACTAAAAGCTCTTTGTATAAATGAAGAGCGGTTACTTTCCGGTACCCCTAAGACAGGCTCCCTGTTTTAAACAACTTAGCATATTAATGTTTTCCTTTTTGTGTGAATGCCACTTCCCGATAGGACAAGCTCTCTTACACACAGTAGGCACCCAGTAAGTATAATTGACTGGATCAGGTGTGGCTAATCTACTTTGGACACAATTTGCACATTTCTTCAGTCAATATTTGGTTAATGACCTTACGCCTGTAGAACAAAAGGTGCTGATGTGGGAGGGCTTATCAAGGGGCCGCCGAAAGTACGTGTGGCTAGATTCTTTGCTGGGTGCCACGTCGCCCTCTCTCTTGCTTGTAATCGGAAGCTCTAGCAAGCCCTGGCAAACCCTCCTTTCAGTGAGGGCTAAAAACTCGGATCAGCCTTTGTTCCATGACAAAGGAGAGTATCACGTGCCTCGCCGGACTGTGCATTTCACGGCTTGCAAAAGCAGCGGTGAATGTGCCACTAGGTTGCTGGGACACAGGGAAAGCCTTGGTTTCGGTCACAGCGTCTAGTCAGTCACCAGGCAATGAGCTGGTGAAATTTAACTCCAAACCCCGCCTTATGTGAAAGGGAGGATGTTTTAACTGAAATCCTTCTGCCGCAGAGCAAGGAGTCTCCGATATTTATTTGAAATGCAGATTAAATTAATCACTGTTGCTGCTAACCTCTGGCGCTGGCAGTGAAGCCTGGCCCCTGAGCGACATCCCTAGGGTGGCCAGCTCCCAGTTTTCAATTTGAGACATTTTTTTTTTCAGGTTTTGGGAAGGGTTATAATTTCAAGATTTCAAATGAGCAGATAGGATACCCAATGTCCTTTTCAGTTTTAAATGTTAAGATACTTCCTTAAAGCAGGCTGTGTGAAGCCAGAGACTCAGCATATCAGGCCAGGCTGTGTGGTCCAGCAAACTCTTAGATCTCAGTCACCACGCAAGTCACCATGCAGACACACGGCCCCTACGCCTCCCTCCCCCTGTTTTGATTGGTTTTGAGATAAGCCCCACTATGAACTGCTGACTGGGCTGGGTTTTTGTTGTTGTTGTTGACTAGAATTTAGAGAGACCTGCCTGCCTCTGCTTCCTCCTGAGTGCCAAGATTAAAGGTGTATGCCACAATTCTTGGCCACACCCAAATTTTCTTCTCTCTCTCTCTCTCTCTCTCTCTCTCTCTCTCTCTCTCTCTCTCTCTCTCTTTCCAGGAATCAAATCTCATAATAGATGGTTGTAAGCCACCACCATATGGTTTCTGGGATTTGAACTCAGAACCTCTGGAAGAGCAGCCAATGCTCTTAACCTCTGAGCCATCTCTCCAGCCCAGGTTTTATTTTCTTGAGACAGAGTCTAGGCATAAAACCCAGGCTGGCCTTAAGGCCTAGATCTCTCGGGTTTCATTCTCTGGTGCTAGGGTTACAGATCAGAACCACTGACCTGGCTCGATTACAGTTTCAAAAATTTTAAGCAACTTTAAAATATCCCCTTGTCTAGGGAAATAGGAAACCTAGCCTGCAATGTTAGCCAATCCATATAGTATCTGAAACCGGATTAACCAGCTACTTTATTACACTGTGCAGAACTAGACACATTTATGCTCTTGGCAGTCTGGAGAACTCTGTTTTTGAGACCGACGGTCTCATGTAGCCAAGGCGGGACTGGAACTCTTGACTCTTCGCCTCTGCTTTCCAAGTGCTGAGATGGTGAATCACCACATTGGGCTTTAAGAACTTTTGTTGTTACTATTTGCATTCTTTAGGTATCCATGGCGGTGGTTTTTAAAACTAAAGAGAATTATTTTGGTGAGATTTCAAGCGAGAATGATTTCAGGAATTCAGAATTTGAAATGCGGCTAAGAGAACAATGTGGGGAAAAAAGAGTCTTAGGGCGGATCAGGGACTGGAGAGTGTAATTCAGTGGTGGAGCGTGAATACTTAGTGTCCCTAAGACCCTGTGTTTGGCTTCTACCTGCAGCTACAGAGACTATTATCTGCTTGAGTGTTATTACAGAGTGCAAATGGAGATAGCTGTGGATGGTTCTGAAATTTATCTGTGATTTCTTTTTCCTTATTTATTTTAGATTTACTGCAACCAAACATCTGTTGCACCGTTTCCCGGTAACCAGAATATTTCTGCTTCCCCAAATCCAAGTAACGCTACCACCAGAGGGGGTGGCAGCTCCCTGCAGTCCACAGCTGGTCTCCTGGCTCTCTCTCTCTCTCTTCTACATCTCTACTGTTAGAGACTCAGGCCAGGAAACGTCTCTACTTCCCCATCTTCTACACCTACCCCAAATGGCAACCACAAGTCCAATGTGATCAGGAAGAAACAGGTCCACCTCGAATTGGCTGTTACCATATCTCAACAGAAAACACGGAGAATTCGAAATTCGACGGGATTAAAGGACGCGTGAAAGGTTTGAGAGAAGAGAGATGCCGCTATTGAATCTGCTGGAGTTTTACATCCCAAGATGAAGACAGCATTCAGAATTGATGTGATTTCCTTGAATGTGGCTTAGGAAATGTGGACACTTAAAACTCTCACTTGAAATTGGGCACAGGTTTGATGTAGAGATAAGGACGGGGTGCGGAATGGAGACCCATTTTGTCATTGATTCATCTGACCGATAAGGCCATAGTGCAGTTAGGTGATATTCGAAAGCTTCTTTGATGCTCTTTATGTATATGTTGGAAGGAACTACCAGGCGTTGCTTTAAATTCCCAATGTGTTGTTTCGTTACTACTAATTTAATACCGTAAGCTCTAGGTAAAGTTCCATGTTGTTGAACTCTGACTGTTCTCTTTGGAATTGAACGTTTTGCATCCTCCTCCTGTGGCTTTAGGTCTGACATTGTATTTGACCTTTACTAGTAATTAACATGTGCCAGGCAATGGTGGATTGGAACCCATCCCCAAGTCCAGCCACCACTGAATAAATCTGATTTCAAAAGTCAAACAGTAGACATTTCCCATTGTCGTTTCTCACTCACCACAAGCACCAAATTCACTAGAGTACACTGGTTCCAGAGAGCAGAATCATGTTGGCCTTGGCTAATTTCAAAATGCTGTCTTTTACTTTGGTATATGTTGAGGGCTTTTCATAATTTAAAGTGTGTTCTGTTAGCAAGGCAAAAATTATGAGTCTTAATTCTACAGGCAAATATGCAAAGGAGCCAAAACTGTAAACCCAGCATTTGGGATGTGAAGACTGGAAGCTAACTCTCATTGAATTCACAAAGTCTTTTATACAATTTCTGTACATACTTTTTTTTTTTTTAAGAGAAAAACAAACGGTGGATCAGAATAGCCACGTTTGGAATACTTTGGTTATCCATTCATATTTTTAGATAGTTATTGGTCCTGTGCCTGAAAGGGGGCTTGGTTCTACCGTAAGTTTTTCCAATTTCCTTGATATACACATACCTTCTAAAACCTAGACATTTCCTGAAAAAAATCTTTTGTTCGCATGGTCACACACTGATGCTTACCCGTACAGTAGTCTTGATAACCAGAGTCATTTTCTCCATCTTTAGAAACCTTCCTGGGAAGAAGGAGAGCTCACAGACCCGAAGCTACTGTGTGTGTGAATGAACACTCCCCTTGCCTCACACCTGAATGCTGTACATCTATTTGATTGTAAATTGTGTTTGTGTATTTATGCTTTGATTCATAGTAACTTCTCATGTTATGGAATTGATTTGCATTGAACACAAACTGTAAATAAAAGAAAGAAATGGCGGAGAGAGCAGTCTGTTGAATTTATTTACTTACTTTTTAAAAAGACTTATTTATTTTATGTATGTGAGTATATCGAAGTTGTTTTCAGACACACCAGAAGAGGGTATCAGATGGTTGTGAGCCACTGTGTGGTTGCTGGGAATTGAACTCAGGACCTCTAGAAGGGTAGCCAGTGCTCTTAACCACTGAGCCATCTCTCCAGCCCCCAGTCTGTTGAATTTAAAGTGTTTCTTGAGCAATAATTATGGGTGATCATGGCTGTTAAGGGATATATCTTGTTCTACTAACTAGAACATTACATGCTGTCTATTTTTGAAAGGCCAGCTAGCAGCAGGTTTGGTTTCCTCCCAAAGCTGCTCCCCCCCTTCCAAGTGCTGGGAATAAAGGCGTGTGCCTCCACGCCTGTCTCTAGTTGACATCTTTAAGCTTTTAAGGTTGTACACCTACTTGCTCAGCAACTGAGAGCCAGCTGTGTGCCAAGGTACCCATGACTGATGAAGTTGGCTGGGGAGAGAGTCTTTGAGATGAGAGGTCTCTGGTTTGCCAGGCAGGGCTCTTAGGACAACACCAGCAGGGCAGGGCTCTGGGACCACAGATTGAGAACCCACAATGGCCTTGAACCTTAGACCTGAATGACAGGTGTTGGTGGGAGAACATGAGCGGAAATTTTCGTGGAATGAACAGCTTCTAAGTCACCTCTACTTTCTCTTACCGGCCCAGAGGTCTACACCTCACTTTGGTTTTCTAAATTGGCTCTCCCCTGCTTTTTCCATATATCAAACACATTCCTGGATTCCTAACATCTTTACTGTGATTCAGGGACCACCAGAAAGGGCAGGCTGGAAACTGCTGTTCTTAGGCAGAGTTCCATAAGAAACCTCAGGTCTACCCTTTAAGACTTAGATGATCTGGAGCTCTCTTCAATGATGTCTACAGATTGCCCTCCCCGCTGCACCCCACTCCGCAGCCATATGAAGTATACTAGGTTGGTGTGGGGGTAACTGAGAACTACTTATTGACATGTAAACTGGTCACCACAGTTCATTGTCTCAGCATGTTTTGTCTCCAGATGAACAATAGCCTCTCTCTAGTAGAGAAGTGTCTTGCACACAAACAGAAACATTTCCCAGAAGTGCCAGTGTCGTTCATTCATCCTACTTTGGTTTAAGTGTCTGATTGTTTTTTGTTTTGGAAACTGTCTCATTCTGTATGTAGCCTAGGCTGGTCTCAAACTTAGGGTGGTCTTACCTCAGTCTCCTGAGCCCCGGGCTTGTGTCGTCACACCCAGCTTTTCTGTGTTTTGTTTTTTGGTTTTGTTTTGTTTTGAAACAGGGTTTTGCTATGTGACTTAGGCATACTATGTAGCCTGGGCTGGCCTTGAACTCATGGACATCTGCCTCTGTTTCCTGAGAGCTAGAGTTACAGATGTGTGTCACTTATGTTCACTCTTAGTATCCTGTGATTTATGTTAGATATTACTGAAAATTATTACTAAATCTTGTCAGTTGTAGATACGATGGGAGAATGTAATTTACAGGCCACATGGCTACTGCTAGTATTTCCAGCTTTCTTCTTCCTCACCAATCCCGGACTTCCTTTCTGCCCATAAGCACTTCATCTAGTTGTGGATCTTAGACTGGCAGAGTGACCCAAGCTTTCATTTGAAGTTTGTTATAGCTGTCTCTGGACATTAATCACAGGGCATGGTAGTAGCAAGAGAATCCCTAAGATTTTCCTTCACTGCCCCTCCCTTCATCTCCCTTTCCCTCCCCTCCTTCTCCCCCCTCTTTCTTTTCTCTCTTCCATTTCCTCTCTCTCTCTCTCTCTCTCTCTCTCTCTCTCTCTCTCTAAGATTTATTTATTTTATGTATGAGTACACTGTAGCTGTCTTCAGACACACCAGAAGAGGGCATCAGAACCCATTACAGATGGTTGTGAACCACCATGTGGTTGCTGGGAATTGGACTCAGGACCTCTTGAAGAGCAGTCAGTGTTCTTAACCTCTGAGCCATCTCTCCAGCCCTGCCTTGCATTTTCTGAAACAATGTTTCACTTCCTAGGCAAGTCTGGAACTTACGGCCTCTGGCCTTTTCCTGCCTCAGCCTCCCAGGCTGTAGGATTAAGATGTGTGACAACTATGATTGGTTTAAAGGTCTGTTTTTCAAGCCTATTTTGCCTTAACTTCCCTTGTATAGTAGCAACCTAATTTCTCCTTGGTAACCAGGATCGTTGTTGACTAGAACAAGCCCTTTGTTCATATTTTGATGCAGAAGTTTGAGTCCTTAAGTGACTGGAAGCTGTCTCAACTTCTTATTCCATGGGATCCTGGCTGTGTCTCCTGATGGAAGTTTCCTCTTCCTCGTTTTTCTTTTTTATTGTTACTTGCATTGTTGGGGCTGGAACCGAAAGCCTCACAGGACCATGCTGGATCACTGAGCTAGGCCCTAGTCTGGTTGGAATTAGTCTTTCTTTAGAATCAAGACTTGTAGATGAGCAGGGCATGGATCTTAGACAGGAAGTAACATTTTTGCTAGTGGATCTCTAGGAGTAATAGTGGTGCCAATTTCATTTCCACCGTTGATTCTGGGTCCATGAGACCATTGGAGAAACGGCACCATATCTAGCACATGCATAGCTCCCAGGAAGACATAGCCCCTGAAAGGTGTTACCTCTAGTTGGCATGACAATACTTTTTCAAAGGATGTTTTTCTTCTGTTAGGCCAGCTGCTTCAGGATAATATGGAATCTGACTAGTTCAGCTAATTCTTGACCATGAGCCCACTGTCACACATCAGTGGCTGCAAAGTGAACTCCTTGGTGAGAAGGAATACAGTGTGGACTACCACGAGAGAGGACCAAGGATGGGTGAGAGTCTGGTCAGAGAGAGCATGCAGAAAGAGCAAGTCCATATACAGAATACATCTACGTATCCAAGAAAGAACCAAATGCAGCCGCCCCTCCTGTGATGGAAGAGACTCAACATAAGTATCCTTCCCCCCAGTGATGGGTGGGCCAGCCTGCGGAATGGTGACTGCTAGGGACTGAGTGGTGGCCTTTGCTGCAGCAGAATGAGCACTGGACAATGGCTCTGGCCAGGGTGGCATCCAGGACCATGGTTCTGAACTCCTGATCCTTTGGCTACTTTGGTTATAAACTCAGCAGTCAGTGCTAGGGATGGATAGTATAGGAATCTGTTTGGGCTTTACAAAGTGGGTCGTCGGCTTTCTTGGTTATTTAAATCCTTCCAAGGGTACCTTTAGGTCAACCTTTACATGGGACAAAAACACCACATTCTTCACATCTATGTCTTTCCTAGAACTTTTTGCATACCATTTTTTCAACTCATGTATCCTCAAAGTCTATCTAGTCCAATACTTGGCCACAGCCCGTGAGCCACTATGGATGGATATCTCTGGTCATTACTCTTTCCAAAAAAGAATAGAAACAGTAGGTTCTTTGCCTGTAATTCTGCCCACAGGGAACATTTTGATTCACCAATGACCACCAGGAATGTCTTAGAGATATTTAGAAAGCTGTCGCTGTCTGTGTTTGTGTGGTGCTAGCATGTTGTGTAGAGGCAGATCCAAGTCTTCTCTTTCTTGGTCAGCTGATCATGAGGCTGTGAAGAAGAAGGTGAAACAGCCAGCAGAGGGGCCACGGAGGTGTCTCAGCTCTTTCTTCATGGGAGTATTTGTACTTCCGGGGCCTTCTGTGTACCACGACACAGTGGATGCTCCTCCAGTCCAAAGCTAACTTCATTGCCCAGAGGGTTAGACGACTATGCTGGCGAATCTTACACTGTCAACTGCACTAGGTTTAAAATCATTATGGAAACAATCTTCTAGGTGTGCCAATAAGAACATGTCTAGAAGCCCAGCGTAGTGGTGCACGCCTTTAATCCCAGCACTTGGGAGGCAGAGGCAAGCGGATTTCTGAGTTCGAGGGCAGCCTGGTCTACAAAGTGAGTTCCAGGACAGCCAGGGCTATACAGAGAAACCCTGTCTTGAAAAAAACCAAAAAAAAAAAAAAAAAAAAAAAAAAAAGAACACGTCTAGAGAGGTTTAAGAAGGGAAGACCTGCTTGGAGGGTAACAAGCTCCTACACCTATCCTTCCCTGCCTCCTCACGGTGGGCATGCAGCATCCAGCTGTCCCACGCTCCTCATGACAACTCTCCCCAACCATGATGGACTATGCTTTTTAACTGTGAGGCTGAACGTCCCCTCCCTTAAGTTATTTTTTTGTTAGGTATTAATAACTACAGCACATAAATAAAATAACGGATACAGGAAGTTGATACCGAGAATAGAGCTGTTGTTGCAATAAACCTGACCATGTGGTTCCTAGGTCTTCAGAGCTGCTTTGCAGAATATGGAAGAGTTTGGAACTAGAAAAGCCCTAGCTTACTTCATGAGCTATTCTGGGGACAGTTTGGAAAGCCAGGATGCTAAAGAACACCTTGACAGTCTCAGCCCATGAGGTTTTAGAGAGGAACACAGAGTTGTGGTCTCGCAAAGAACCTGCCCACGTTCTGCCTGGGTTCTGGGACCACAAGTAAGGTGGAACTGAAAGGTAATTCGCTTAGTGCAGGATCTCAAGACAGCATAGCAGTCAGTCAGTCTATCTGTTTCTGTTCACTATTCTTATGAGGCCAGAAAGGGAAGCAAATGGGGCAGGGAGATATGAAAATGGGCTCTTTGGCCAAGAAAGCTGTTGAAGGTTGTAGACAAGGCAAGGCTGCAGGCAGCTGTAAATGTTAAAGAGATTAGCACTAGGAAAAAGAAACCTGTTACCTTGCACTGGGGCAAGAGTCCACTCACTGCAGGCTGCAAGTTATAAAAATGCTAATTCACCCGAAAGGAGAGAGACTGAATTAAGAATGCAGATCAAGCGGTCCCCAGCTCAAAATAACCACCCAGAAAACTGCTTCCCTGGGGTCAGCACATGGATGTCACCGTGGCTCTGCTCCTAGGCTCTGCTCAATGCTACATCTCAAGCTGGCAGCAGAACTTGGCCGTGGGGCTTACGCAGGCACAAGAGACGCAGGAGCATTTGCGCTAAGGTTTCAGAAAGCAATGGGTGGCAGAGTCAGATTTCCTAGTAGGAGAGGCCTTGAGTGGTCGTTGTGTGAAGCTGTGAAGGTGAATCTTACATCGCAATGGAGACCCCAGGATGCGGCTTGGTTGGGTAGGTTGGTGGGCTTGTATAAGCACAGCAAATAACAGCTAGGCCACTGAAACCTGATGCTGAGATGATTCTATCGTGAGTGACCCCCCCCCCTCCCCCACGCTGGGCGTGGAGTCGCTGGATTTAATGCTTTCTCTGATGGTTTAGGTTTTGTTTGTCTGGACGACCTTTGCTATGGTCCCTCTGTCTTTGGAATGGAAATAGTTAACTGCCCCCCCCCATTGTATATTGTGAGTATGTGCCCTGCTTTTTGATTTTTTTAGAGGTCCCCAGAAGAGATGTTGCAATAGCAGTGGCGACCTTTTAAAGACTATAGGGATTGTTAGAGAAGGACTAAGTGCATTTTGCTTTATGAGAAGAAAGGGGAGTTCTGGGGCCAGGGGTGGAACGCTGTGACACAAAGTGCCATGTCCGAGTGTCAGGTAGAAAAGGGATGAGATCATTATGTTCATTTTGACAGATATTTTGAATAAATGACCTGGCACTCAGTGTGCATGGTGGCCCTTGGTTAAGAGGACAGTCTACTAAGGCACAGAACCAAATCAACAGCTGCTTCTAAAAGAAAGTCAGAGGGGGAGGGGCAGTGGGAGGGGGAGGGATAGTAGGAAGAGGAGAAGGAGAAAGACAGGGACAGGGTCGGAGGCAGGCTAGCAGGCAGGCACACACAGAGAATGGTACCAGGCCATTTATCCTAGCTACTTGGCGGTTGAGGCAGGAGGCTGGAGAGTTCAAGGCCTGTCTGTACACAGAGTGAGTTCAAAGCTAGCATGGGCAATTTAAGTGGGACTCTGCCTCAAAATCAAAAGTGCAAAAGAGGCTGAAGGTATAGCTGGGATTGGAACAGCTGCTTGGAGAAATTCCTAGGACCACAAAGTCTTTATCTGCAAAAGACAGAGGGCTTTGCTTTGAAATCTGAGCTCTGACCATCATAGCAAGATCTTTTTATTTTTTGAAAGATTTATTTATTTGTTTGTTTGTTTATTTATTTATTGATATGTAAGTACACTGTAGCTGTTTTCAGACACACCAGAAGAGGGCACCCGATCTCATTGCAGATGGTTGTGAGCCACCATGTGGTTGCTGGGATTTGAACTCAGGACCTTCGGAAGTGCAGTCAACGCTCTTAACCAATGAGCCATCTCTCCAGCCCCATCATAGCAAGTTTGACCAAAAATGCTTATTAAAGAGGAACCAAAATTGGAAGTGTATCTTCATTTTAGTATACTTGTTTTGTAGTGCTAAGAATCAAACCCAGGGCCTTGTGGATGACAGTAAACATGGCACTTCTGAGCTACATCCTAAGTGAGAGAAAGATTTAAGAAGGGAAACATCAGGGGCTAAGAGACGACTCAGCAGCTAAGAGCTGTAGCTGCTCCTTCAGAGGACTTGAGTTCGATTCCCAGCACTCCCAGTTCATAATCACTTGTAGTTCTAGTTCCACGGGATCAAATGTCTTTTTCTGCCTTGCAATGATTGAGGCCAGCCTGAGTTCCAGGACAGTAGGGCTATACAGAGAAACCCTGTCTTGAACCCCCCCCCCCAAAAAAAGACAGTGATTGGTAGTTGAAGAACTGTTTTTTGAAAGCTGTTTTAAGTTACTCTGGGCTCTCTCCTAGTTACAAGAAAAGATCTCTTTCTTCATTTCATGGCTACAGTTTATGTATTCACACTTACATTCTGGTCATGTAACTCATGGCTAAGTTGAGAAGTTGAGTAATGAATGAGCAATGAATGAGTGTTTCGTCACCAAAATTTACATGGCACACAAAAGCAGACAATAGAGGCAAGAAGTGTTTGACACGGTGTCATGAAGTAAAGATGTAAAAGACATGGTTAGAACTAAACACACCCTGAACCACACCCAGGATCACCACTGTCCTTCAACAGACCTTACACCATTCGGGCATCTGACAAATGTGCGTATCTTTTATTTTTCCCTTTTCATAGACCCCACTTAGGGTCGGGTCAGTTATCCAGTATAAAGAATTTCTTTTCTAATTTTGGTATGATGGTCAAAATTCACCATCTTGGGGTGCTTGCTTCTTGATTACCCTTCAGATTAAAACTCAGTTCTAAAGTCAGTTTACATCTGAGAAACTGTAGGAAGTTTCCATATTTATGATTTCTGACGGGAAAGGAACTGTCTCCGAGAGCGAAGGGTCTGAGGCACTTTAGCTGTCCCGCCTCTTGGCAACTGGCAGCAAGGAAGCTTGGTGAGAGGCACACTTGCAGAATGGGTTTACACTTCCTCTCCACAGACATCGGCTCTTCCAGTCAGGCCACCGCGCCCAAGTCACTGCTCACACACCAGAGATGCCTTTCTCTCGTGGCTCAACCTTCTAGAACTGAAAAATCTGTCATTTAAGTGAGAGGCATCTAGGTGGTTTTTCTCAATCTGTCCGTCCCTGCCACCGCTAGCTGTCATGACCTTTGGGAGCTGTGAGTCCTCCTCATCTCTCTCCTTCTAGCTGTCCTTGCCCCTTCCCCCAAAGTATCGCTCCTTAGTTTAATACCATGGCTGCCGTTTGCCTACAAGAGCAGGAATCCCCACTTCCAGTGCTTAAGGCCCTTTCCAATCTGACCCTAGTCCCAAGTTTCAGCCCATCTTCAGCCACATCAGACTGCTTACCATCCTTCAAATACCTTCTTTTTCGTATCTGTGTGACTCTTTCATTTTCTTTTCTCTCTGGTGTGTGGTGTGTGGTGTGTGTGTGTGTGTGTGTGTGTGTGTGTGTGTGTGTGTGTGTGGGCATGCATGCAAGTGTATCTGTGTGTGCAAGTGCACACGAGAAGTGTGTGTATGCTCGTGGAGGTCACGGTACAACCTTAGGCACTATTTACCTGGAGCTTGCCGAGTGGGTTGATCTGAGCTGACCATTGCTCCCCAGAGAGTCACCTGTGTCCACTTTCCCAGCATGTGGATTGCAAGCGTGGTGGATTATGTACCACCACTGCTAGAGATAGAGGAAGGTCTTCTCTAAATCAAAGGAAGAGTTCCTGAGAGACCAGCCATTTAGAAATAGTACCAACCACCATCAGGGTTTTTTTTTTTTTTTTAATTAAAAACATTTTAAATGTAGATCGTGATGATCAAATTCAGGTCCTTCCACCTCTAAGGCAAGCACTTTACTGCCAGGTCCATCCACCCCACTCCTGAACTCAGATCACATTCTTTGTTGTTGTTGTTGTTGTTGAGACAAGTTCTCTCTGTCCCAAGGCTATCCTGGAACACAGTATTCAGTCCATGTTGGCCTTGAACTCAGGCATTAGACACCACCCCTGGCTGTGGCTTCATGATACTTCAATGCATCCATCCAATGTAACCAAGGTGAGGGTGGTCGATCCAGGCTTCTGTTGGCTTTCAGCTTGTTGCCTGCTACCAAATGCTAAAAGATCTTAGCCAAAGGGCCCAACGTTTCTGTTACCCCGGAGTCTTGCCTGTCAGATGGGCTTGATAGTAATGTGACCTATCTCATGGGGTGGGTACAGACTCAAACAAGTTAACACACAAAGCCTCAGTACGAAATCTGGCCCATTGCAATGAATGGACACACTGGCAGGATTATTTCTTGCTAGGGCAGAAAAATTCGTTATGACTTTTCTGTCAACATTGCTGTTCCCTGAAAGAATCTGCCTTCCTCATTTCTTGGGCTATGGCAGAGGGTAGGTAAGCAATGGATGGTAAGTGAAATAGATTACTTTCATACTCTATTACCAGGGTAGCTGGGAAGAGGAAGGGCAGACCTCTGCTAGTCTATTAGGTCTGAAGAGAAGTTGGGACTATTTCTAAATGACTGGTCTCTCAGGACCTCTTTGCATTAGAGAAGAACCTCCCCAGCTATAACAGTGGGGTTCAATGACAGCACACAGCAGGGCCACTTGGGAAACTTGAGAAAATACTCATACTTCTCCCTGCCCAGGAGACTCTGATAAACAGGTCTGGGTGGAGCCCAGTCCTCCGGAGGTTTGAGGAGCTAAGCAGATGATTCTAAAGCACAGCAAAGTTGAGACACTAAATGCTGGGCGTGGGTACGAGCAATGCTGCCATCATTTCAATTGCGGGCTGGGCCAAATCTTTGTGCTCAGCAAAGACCTTTTCACCAGGGGCGTGAATAGAGGTAAGTGAGGTGGCCACTTTCTCCCAGCCCAGTTTGGTTCCTACCCAAAGGGGCATCGCAGTGCTGTGGCTCTGCTCTGTGTGCAGGAATGTCTTCCCTGAAGGCATGGAGATCCACGGAGGGTTGTGCTCTCTTGAGTTGGTGAATAAATAATCAAGGACATTCTTTAGCTGAATGGTACCTCTGAGCAGGAAGTGTGGTCCTACCACAGCAGGTCTTGTTTGAATGGCTGTATGGATTTTGCATGAATCACCCCTGTCCAACGCTGGAGACACCCTTTCCAGAAGATCCTGATTCCAGTCTGCATCCATCAACCAGTTGCAAGGCTCTTGGAAGCATCTCTGGGCTTTTGAGCGATTTCACTCGACCAGGTACTTTCTAGTTTATAAATACGAGAGGATTCCATTCCGCTTAGACAATTCCACGATTGAGAATGGGCTTTCCTTTCCCCAAGCTTACGTAAACTTGCTCTCCAACTCACAGACACTTGGGCATCGAGTTTTTAAGCTGAGCCCACAAAAACGAAGACAAGTTCACTTTTATTATTTCTAGAGACACCATCATCTTTAGTCAGTGACTTGGTGTTTTTTACCCTCCTGTACTTAGTGAGGACTTGGGAGAGATTTCTTCTGATGAATCAACATAATTGACTTTCTAATTAAACACAGTACAACAATTTTAAATTGTTTCATGGAGCTTATGAAAGACAGCTAGTGTCTCAACACTTGTTGAGACACGGGTGCAAATGCAATCAGGAAACGAGGGTTCCCTGTATGATCTTACAATTGCTGCTGTGCTTATCAGTATGTATTAGGGTTTGTATCTACTTATTACAGGTTGTGTATCTCTTATCTGAAAACCTTAGGGGTTGTATTTTATATTTTGGAATATTTGAATACACATGGTTGGATATCTTGGTGATCATACCAACCTCTAAACAGAAAATTGTTTTCATATATATTTTTTAAACACAGACTGAAGCTAAGTGTGTGTGTGTGTGTGTGTGTGTGTGTGTGTGTGTGTGTGTGTGTGATATTTATTAACTTACTGCAACAGAATCTCAGGCATCATAAGCTTCAGAATTGCTGTGTAGCCAAGAGTGGCCTTGAATGCTTGACCAGTTTGCATCCATCTTCTGAGTGCTGGGATTATAGACAAGTGCCATCACACCTGCAATGATGTATTTTAAGTCTTCCTGTGTTTTGACTGTCACATGTCACATGAGGTCAGATTTTGGGCTCAGTGGGCAAGTGTGCTGGCTATTTGTCTTAGGGTTCCATTGCTATGAAGAGACACCATGACCAAGGCAACTCTTGTAAAGGACAACATTTTAATTGGGACTGGCTTACAGTTTCAGGGGTTCAGTTTATTAACATCATGATGGGAAGCAGAGTGGCAGGCAGGCATGGTGCTGGAAGAGCTGAGAGTTTTTCATCTTGATCCACAGGCAGCAGAAGGGGACTGTCTTCCACAGGTAGTCAGGAGGAATGTCTCATTCACACTAGGCAGAGCCTGAGCATGGGTGGAGACTTCAGAGTCCACCCCCACAGTGACGCACTTCCTCTAACAAGGCCACACTTCCTAATAGTGCCACTCCCCATGGGCTAAACGTTTAAACACACGAGTTTGTGGGGGCCAAATCTATTCAAACCTCCAAACTCCTCTTCCAGAAGACCCAGATTTCATTCCCAGCACCCACATGTGGCTCACATGCATTGGGTAACTCTAGTTTTATGAGATCCAACACCCTCTTTTGTCCTCCTTGAATACCAACCACACACACACACACACACACACACACACACACACACAGACTCACACACAGCAGCAGCAGCACATCATCACTATTGCCACCACCACCACCACCACCATTGCCACTGAAGGTCCTTATGTTTTCATTGCAATCATATTACTGCGATATCTCTAGTCCCTTGTTAGAGACAGAGTCTCAGGTAATGAAAGGTCACCCCAAACTTAATATGTAGCTGGAAATGACCTTGCACTCCTGACTGTCCTACCCAGACTCCAGTGCTGGGATTATTTTGTGCAACACCACACCTGGCCCTGTGTGCATTTAAACAGTGATTCAGGCAGAAGTGCTGAGGTGTGTGGTCCTTATGTGGGCTCTAGAGAAAGGGTTTCCAAAGAATGTATGGTCGATGTCAATGTCGATACAGCCCTGCTACACACACACACACACACACACACACACACACACACACACACACACAAGAGGTTTCCTTCATTCATTTCTTATCGTTTTCATCAAGACAAATGAACAAGAAATAAGTATTTATATTTTCACATTCATTTGTTTGTTCGTTTGTTTGTTATTTGAGTCAGGGACTCACTATGTGTCTCTGACTGACCAGGAACTCATTATGTAAACCAAGTTAGCCACAAACTCATAAAGATCTGCTTGCCTCTGTCTACTGAGTGCTGGGATTAAAGGCGTGAACTACTATGCCCAACATAATAATTTTAAAAATTATTTACTTTATTTTATGTGTAAATACGTGTGTCTGAGTGTATATGTGCACTGCTTGCTGGCAAGAGCTCACAAAGGCCAGAAGTGAATGTCAGATGCTCTGAAACTGTATTGTAGGTGGTTGTGAGCCACCTCGTGGGTGCTGGGAATAGAACCTGGGTCCTCTGCAGGAGCCATCTCTCCAGCTTCTAACAGAAATATTTTTATCTGCGGCTAAAATAGTGCTGCCAATCAAACACACAGCTTTCTGCTTCCATATTTATGGGACATAAGACCCCTAAATATTTACAGGCAGAGACATACAATAAACAGAACACGAAAAAAGTTAATAATAGCTTTCTGATCAGGATTGGGTAGAAACTATTAGTGAGCAACCCCACGTCTGCCCCTACCCAAGGGCTTTTATACGGTTGGAGCCATGGCTCAGTGGTAGAACATGTGTCTAACATTGGTGTACCGGGTGTGATTCCTAGAAGTCAGAATAGAAATACCAACATGTGTCATAGGGTTTCACTTAGTACATTCCTATGTGGCCCCTGCCATTGCTATCATGATCTCTCTCCACTTTATCTTATTATAGTCACCTGGTTTTGCTGCTGAGGCTTAGACATTCCAGCCAAGGGAACTCATTTCACCGAGCTTCATCCATGGGTGGTTCTGGAGTGGGTTATCTATGCAAATGCAGAACTCATTGGGCTACACTGCCAGTGCAGGTGAAGAAACCTGAACCACAAGCTATCATGTAGATTGCCTGTTCAGTGACTTCGGGCCATGAGATGCAATCCTCTTGGCCACCACAGTGCAATAGCATGCATGAGTGTTTGGGTTCTTTGTGATGGGATCATGGTAGCTAGTGCTAGCATTTGTTGTTAAGGAAACGTAGAGATGCTTTGACACTTGGGCCGAGGGTAAAGGTGACATAGTAACAAAGAACCTGCTCAAACCGTAAGTGTGCAAATGGAATACGTATGGGCTGGGCTGAGCCTTGCCTCAGAAACATTTCAGATCTTCAGCATGACACAGAAGTGGAGGTGTAGGCTACAGAGGTCTTTGAATTTTAAGCAGAGCAGAAAGGCTTCTAGTCAAGGGCATGGGAAGGAGCCGGGGAAGATGACGAAGGAAAGAACTGAGCAGACTGCCCGGTAGCATCAAAGTGAGTAATGATGTATTTCCCTTCTGGGTTTTAATTTTAATTAAATAAAAACATCTAGGGCAAATGAGCTGGATATTGT
The DNA here is from genome assembly GCF_000001635.26 of Mus musculus. Lineage (NCBI taxonomy): Eukaryota > Metazoa > Chordata > Mammalia > Rodentia > Muridae > Mus > Mus musculus. The sequence continues at coordinate 43,597,284 of NC_000076.6, forward strand.
TTTGTTCAGTCTCAGTCACAATGTCTCTTTAAACACCCAACTTACTGTTTCCTTCCTGTTATGCATTCAAGGTATGTTGATTGCTAATATAGTAAAATGAAAATCCTACAAAGAAGAAACTAGAAGTCATATGTAGTCCTACCACCCGGCAGTGACTAGTTCCTACCTGGGTGCTCTGCTCTTTTCCTCTATGCATTTATACACCTTTGTACATGAAGACATGTTTCAGCAAGGCATTTTTGTATTCTGCTTTTCATTTAATAATATGTTCATTATAAATCATTTCTTTAGTTCATTTATTTATTTATGACATTTTTGTTGTACTAGGGATTGAATGAAGGGCTCCACATTGCCAAGTTCTCTAACACTGAGGTCTCTATTTTTGTTGTTTACTCTTTTAGCAACTACATGATATTACGATCTTCAGATCCACTACACTTCCTAATCAGTTTCCCATGACTTTATTAGAATTTTAGATTGTGCTTATTGTTCTTCCAATTATAAATAGATTTTAACAAACATCTTTGTACCTACCTTTCGCTTATATTTGTAGTATGTATTACATTGTATATACACACATAACATGTGTATGTAATATATATTAAATGTAACATATACATTTATACACACACACACACACACACACACACACACACACACACACACACTATCCTCAGGGCTGGGGGTCAAACTCAAAACCTTTCACATGCTAAGCAAGCATTTTAACATTGAAAGAGGCCCCCAACTCCATTTCAATAAATTCTTAGGTGAGAAATTTTTGGTGGTTGTTGTAGTATTCCCTAAGATCCTCCTTTCAGGATCCAAGGACTCATTTTTCCTGATCCAGGGGTCTTCATTGCTAACAGCTCACAACTAAAATTCTTCCCAAGAATGCCTTTGTGAAAGAAAACTGTCTTATTTGAGCTTATGTCTTATCTTAGGGCACATTACTTCCAGGGCTTGTTTAGGTGGAGGCTAGCCTCCTTCTGCAGTCACTACAGGGATCCCAGTTTCAACTCCCATGTCTCCCTCCATCTGCCTTCCTCCTACTCTGTAGGGTGTTGCTGGCAGGACATTTCAGTGATGCCCCTGTCTCAGTAGGTCTACCTGCTTTCCCAGGATTTGACTTACAACATGTCACTGACATCTTGGAACCCCCACCTGTATGCTGGTTGGTGTTTGAGTCTAATCTGGAGAGCTGACAGAAGACTGCAGAGTTGGGAACAAGTGTGGGGGAGGGTGCGGAGTTTGGCAAGGGCCTGATTGCAAAGAACCAGATAAGCTGCTATGGATGAAGTAGAGGCCTGAGAAGAAGCAGAGGGAATGTTTCATTGGGTAATTTGAGGGCAAGTTTAATGAAAAGTCTATGTTCAAGGTATGGGCATGGTTCAGTAAAGGCATGGGAGATGAACAACAACAGGGAGCCGAACCATCAGTGACAGGGAACAGAAGTGGCAGCTGCAAGAGTGTGGAGGCTGGGCATCTGGATGCAGTGGCAGCCTTTAGGAGAGGTAGACATGTGTGTGTGTGTTACACGAGTCTACCTACATGTAGCTGTCTTTTGCCAATTTGTGGGTTCTTCTTCCACCCTTCACCATTTCCCACCTTTTCAATCCCCCAACACTAGATAGGAGAGAACAAAGAATAGAGAGCAAAGGAGAGAGATCCCCAAATAAAGTCAGGGGCTGGAAAGGGGGTGACATTATCATTAGACTATTTCTGTCTGATTAGGGGCATAAAGGTTCTTGGGGGCAAGTTTGGTCTTCGCTGTCAGGATATCTAATTTTTTTCTTCTGGTTGTTTCTTCTTTGCACATGACTACTTAAACTGTGACCATCAATAACCAACCAACAATCCACCCAGCCAACTGGGGATCCAGCATTTATGTACCCTCTGAGAAGTTCCCAGAACTCCAAACACCACATAATCACAGAAACTAACCTCAGCTGGCAAAACCATGCCTCTGCTAGAGCACGAGGCAAATCATAGTCATCTTCTGTGATGCAGCCCCATGTCCCCACACCTGGATTAAAAGGAAAACATATTCTTACAATATTTCTGTGTTTTTAAAAGAAGGCAAAATTTAAGAATTCTCACTACACCTGTGCATACACAAGAAAGCTTATACCAATTCCTATTTGCTTCATATGACATAGTTTTAGCTTAGAAAGTTTGTAATGCACGTATTACCAACCATTCCCAATCTAAAAGGGCACACGATCAATGGGATGCTCAACTTTGACTGGTTTCACTTGCAGCACACTGTTAGAACTAAGGTTATGTCAGATTTTTTTTCATAACTGGATAAGATGAACTGTTCTGTATTGGCATCAATTAACACTTACAAAACACAGATGTGAAGTTTTGGGATATTCCATCTTCAGATATCGTCTCTGCCACTCGTACATTTTGGCAATGAAATGATGCTATTGGCATTTGGGTAACATCCTGTTTTCTCAGGGAAGATGTTTTCATTTGCTGCTTGGCACACAAGAACCATTCTCCACTTTCCTCTACCCTGTTCTATGCCCTGCCTTGCTGACTGCCTCTCCCAGACATTCCTGACTTCTAGCAACTGCCTTGGTCAGTTCAAGGGACAAACTGGCAAAAGATAGGAGGGGTTCAGGAAGAGGGTTGGAATACAAATCTTTCCCCCATCTGGGCTTCAAATGAACCATGGCTGTCTGTGTGCTCAGCTGCCTGTGGGAGACCCTGCTTCCACAATTTGGCTTTCACTGGATTTCAGCCTTACCCTGGCTTGAGACCCAGGCCTCCCCTTCCTCTTTTGCGGCTTTCAGCCTGCCAACATTTTTCAAGCGATTCTTTCCTTCCAACCTTCAGTGAAAGCTTTGGCATGCTATCCATTCCAGGCCTGTTACAGGAGCTGTGTGTTTAGCTCATCTTGAGTTAAATCCAAAGAGGTAGAGCATCCTAGTAGATCATGACACAGTGTCATAACTTATTTCTTGTCTCGGGGATGTCTGCAGTGGTCCCTTTTGGCAATAGGTTCCCAGTGAGCCTCAGTATCCAGATTTGAGTCCCTGGGGCCTAATGTAGCAAGAGGTGGTTCTTGCCCTTGTTAGTCTGGGAGTGTTATGGACCAAAATGAACTCTAGCCAAGGTGTGCTTGGTATACATACACAAACCGTGGTCTACGTTAGCAGATCCATCTAAGATGCACTAACCCTGAATCTAGACCCGAGAAGCCACGTTTCTAATTTGTCATGGAGTTTAACTTAAGAAAAAAATCAGCTTTTATGTAAATTCAATTTATTATCTAAAAAATCTTTTCAAAGTGATTATAGCATAAGTTTATACCATGACTTCTCTTAATTAATTAATTAATTAATTGTACATTACTGTTTTGCCTGCATGTGTGTGTCTGTATGAGAGTGTTGGATTCCTTGAAAGAGGTGTCACAGACAGTTGTGAGCTGTCATGTGGGTGCTGGGAATTGAACCTGGGTCCTCTGAAAGAGCAGTCTGTGCTCTTAACCGCATAGCCATCTCTCCAGCTCCATACCATGACTCTTAAAACAACTTCTTAAAAAACAATGAAAGAAACAAAAACTGCAAGTTATCGAGAGTAATTGCCAAGGATCTTAAGTTGAATCCTTAGGTATCTGAGTTTGCATTGAGGGATTTAATCAAAAACAACAGCAGCAAGCCAGGGTCTTGCTATGAAACCCAGGCAGAAATCATAATGTGTCTGTCTTAGCCTTTGCAAGCTGGGATTACAGTGTGCACCTCAGCATCGCACGGAGGGATTTTTACTTATTTATTTTTTAATCTGGTATTTATAATTGTCATTTGATTACTTTTGTTTCCTTCCTTCCTTCCTCCTCTCCTCTCCTCTCCTCTCCTCTCCTCTCCTCCCCCCCCCATCTCTCCCCTGTAGCTCAGGCTAATCTGGAATTCCTCATGTAGCTGTAAGATAGCTAGTCTTGAGCATGTGACTGTCCTGCCTTTCTCTCTCAAGGTCTGTGATTTAAAGATGTGAGCTCTACTTGGAGGGCTAAGGGGATTTTAGAATAAGATTTATTGTTTCCAGTAGAGATGAACAACCAGGAAAAGCAAAAATGAAACTCCAAGATGATGGTTTGTTTGTTTGTTTGTTTGTTTTTTGAGAGGAAAGTGTAATAGCTACTAGAATGTCCTGGGTCTTCATACTCTGAATAATACGAATATTAGCACTATGAAGCATTTGCTGCAGATGAGTGCGTTTCTAGAAACATCCACAGGCTTCTCTGGTTTCACTCTCCTCTGTGCTCCTAGAAGCAGCTGCCAGAGAGCCTGTGATCTATGCCATTAGTGTTTATCTGCTCTGAGAATTCTCCTCTCTAATTACACTCTAGTTTGTGGTCTCATCTCTTGCTGAAAGACTCCCCCAGCCCTGCCCCCAGTCCCGTTGCCACGATGCTCTTAGCTCAGCTCACTGTGCCTGTGTTTTCTAGTTTCGACTTAGACAAGCGGTTGCTGGATCATGGGAGTGCTCTCCTTTGTGGCTCTACCTGCTGGGAAGGAGCGGGCCGCTGTAGTCAACTGATTTATTGGCTCTGCCTTCCCTGAGCTTCCAGATGGCTGATGGGTTTCTGGGGGTTTCTTAGCAAGGATGGCATTTATTAAGCTGAGTATGTTTCTTCATTTCTGCATCCATGATTGAGCTTGGACCGGAGTAATACAAAGCCATCTGCAAGGAGCGAGGGTGTGTGTGTATTCATATATATATATATATGACTGATACATTTGTGTAGCATTTGAAAGCAAAAGACCATTACAAACATGAATGTTTCCTGCTCTTTTAATTTATTCAAGAATTCTGTCACTGAATGTCAGAGTAAAACATCACTTTCATGCACTTTTGGCATGAAATCATTACACTTAGTCTAAACAAACCCTGAAACAGATGGCACAAAGACTCTAAGAACGGTTCTGTATTGGGACAGAAGCACACGTGGCCAGAAAGCAGGCAGGCCTAAGTGTTTTCATTGCTAAGAATCTCTCTGTTCTTTAGGTGATATGTTTGAACAACCTCAGCGAGTCTGGCTGTAAATGGGAACCTTTGTCAAAGCCAACGAGTTCCCTAGGCCATTTCACAATGGCGCGTTTGTGTTTGTAAACCCCAGGTACACATTTAAACAGACAAGAAGGGAAGCGGTTTCCTGCTTTCAGATAGCCCGGTATTGTTAGGTCTAGCGTGGCTTTCCTTCTGTGTCCGTCATGTTCTGGGCTAAGCACTGGGCTAGAGGAAGTTTGAAAATAAAGTACTTGTTGGATGCCTCTCACTAGTTAAGATTTTGTTATTACGATTACTAAAGATCCTGCAGGTACCCCCCCCCCCCCCTGCCCCAGGACCACAATGCCAGATAAACCCAACTACTGTTTAGTAATCACACATGTTTTTTTTCTTTCTTTTTCAGTGCTAGGGATTGAACACAGGGCTTTACACACTTGAGGGAAGTGCTGCTGAGTTCCGCTCCGGCCCTCTCTAAAAGAAGAGAAAATTAACTGGCTATGGAGGCTCACGCTTTAATCCCAGCACAGGAAAGGCCAAGACAAGAGAACTGCCAGGAGCTGAGGCCAGCCTGGTCTACATAACTTGTTTCAGGACAGCCTACACTATAGAATAAGTCTTTGTCTCAGAAAATAAACGAGCAAATAAAAAGAAAAAGAAAAAATAGAATTTCATTTAGGCAACAGTTCCTATTTGAATGGAAATATTTTTACTATTTTAATCTGGAACACCTACGAGGGGTCCTTGGATGACCAAGTGAATCCTCTCAGATTCTAGGTTTCAGGCGTGCCCGGGTTGGGCTACTAGATACTTTAGGAGCAACTTCTGAGCAAATGGAACGAAATTCCAATATGGAAAATTATATCACCAGAAGGGACTTGTCATTTATAATCTGACGTCACCGCCTGACTTCTTGTAATTGCGTTTGTAATTGACCTTACATTACATTTGATACTCTAAGGGCTCTGCTCTTTTTCTTTTCTCCTTTATAAATGACTCCACATAAAAATGTTTGCCAGGCATGGCGGCAAGAGACTGGATCATTGGGATGCAGTTAGTCAGATTGTGGAGGTGGAGCCTCCAGAGGGGGAAGAGCATCCTTATTAGACTTTTGACCAACCAGGTACTTTGTCTTTGGACTTTCAGCCAATGGCTTATTTTCTTTTATTGATGGTTATATTCCATGACCTACCAATCACTCCAGGTTTTGGGAAAACAAATCTTTTAAATTAAGGCTAGAGAGCAAGTATTGAGTAGAGAGTGCTTGCCAGTGACTTTGGCCTGAAACTGATAGGCACATTTTTGTGTACACACACAGACACACACCACACACACATACACACACACAAACACCCCACATATCACACACCACACATGCACAACATGCATGCAATGCATCGCACACACATACATACATATCATACACACATGACATACACACACGACATACACACACAACACACACACACCTACATACCATACACACATGACATACAGACACACCACACACACACCATACACCACACATCACATACATATACCACACACACACCCCACACACACCTCACATACCACACACACACACACATACATCACATACACACACACTCACCCCCTCATATTACATACACATACCACACCCACTCATACCCCCACACAGACATCATACCACAAACCACACAGACACACATACAGATACACACATCCCACACACACCACATACACAGATACACACACCACACACATATACACATACCATACATGCATACATACACACCACACACCACAACACATGCACACACACACACACACACACACACACACACACACACATACCATGCCACATACCATACAGACACACACAGAGATACATATCCCATACACCATACACATACACACACACACAGACACACACACACCATACACATACATGCACACACACATACCACACACACACACACACACCCACACACCCACACCCACCCCAGCAAAGGGTATTCTTTGTTGTGTATTTATTGCTGTTGGAACTTTCCTTACTCTGCTTTTCTAGAAAACCCAGTGGCTGGACTGAGGAGCAGTCATGAGACGGAAGCCACGGCAGATGGAAGCTGGACATTGCTTTGATCAGATGCTCAAGTGACAGGGGACGAGAGCTACCACCTCCAACTTTCCACAAGCTCTTGCTTGCAGTGCCCATGTCAGGGCTGAGATGCTTGCTTAAGGTCAGTCAGCTATGACTCCCTGCCCTCCACCCCGCATCCCAAGCCCATGCTGTACACAGTCCTCTGGCCACTTGAATATATGACTCATTTTAATATTTTGTTTTGCAAATGCAGCCTGACCTTTTAGCACAGTTAAAACTTTGAAAACAAACCTATGCTTGAAGGAGAGAGGAAATAAGGCTGTATAATCCTGACTTGGCCTTACCTGCCTGCCACAGCAGGGCCTTACCCGACTGCCGCCTCCGGCATCCAACGCAATCTGCCTTACTCTTTGGGCTTCTTGGTGAGTGTCTCCAGGAGACCATGGCATTCCTTCCTGGAGGAGAGATTCCTGAGGCCCAGAGGTATCTGGCTCCAGTTCACTTAAGCGAACAAGGCTCTAACGTTAGGCTTTGCCGTCTCTGAGACTACAAGATTTCTGGATGTCTCATTTACTTTCTATTAATAGACATGGGTCGTTATGGTTTATGTATACACTTATGTGTCAGAATTCAACCATTCATAGCCATATCATGACTAGTGGTTTAAACTCCAACCTCAGAGCAATAAATCCCATAAAAATTCCGACTGTTTCTGAAGTTTGCAGTTAACATGAAGCAGAGCAAAGCACATAGCTAGCTAAGAAACAGCACTTTCTTTCTAGGGAATGAAGCAAGCTCTAGACTACATTTGATGAGCTCCCGTGGGATACACATGAAGGCCAAGAAGATGGACTACAGTTCTGGGCCTGGCACAGTGGCAGGAACGGTGCACAAGCTCACTCTGCTGATGCTCATGACAGGCTGGGCAGAATAAACTTAAAGAGGGTCTGCCAATAACACGTGCTGGATGCAGGGTTCCAGGCTGAGTCTGACTGGTGTAGGGGCCTCTGCAGGAGGTTACAGCTCAGAAGACCACTCTGAACTCTTTGGGGAGTCAGTATCTCATTGCCTTAGTCAGAAGTGTTCCAGTTACTGGGCTAGAAAAGGCTGAAGGCCGGGGCGTGGTGGTGCGTGCCTTTAATCCCAGCACTTGGGAGGCAGAAACAGGCGGATTTCTGAGTTCGAGGCCAGCCTGGTCTACAGAGTGAGTTCCAGGACAGCCAGTGCTACACAGAGAAACCCTGTCTCAAAAAAAAAAAAAAAAAAAAAAGAAAGAAAGAAAGAAAGAAAGAAAGAAAGAAAGAAAGAAAGAGAGAGAGAAAGAAAAGACTGAAGGAAAACAGGCTGAAGGACAGGGCTGTGACTTCGGCTGCCAGCTTCTGACCAGCCTCCTCTGGATCTGCATGGTACCTTCCTTCTCATAGCAGACACATGACTGCCAGGTCCCCTGCTATCTTACTATCACACACACGGGGACCTGAGCAGCAGAGCCCTCTTTCAAAACTCTGGATAGAATTTGGAGGCAGTTTTACTTTTAACATTTTCCTCGTCTGGCCTAATCCCTTATGTTAGAGACATATTACACATCCTCATCACGTGCCCTCATCTTGTTTGGGAGTGCAGTTGGTTTGTACAGAAGGTTTCCAGCGACATTAGACAGTGGGCATATCAATTAACACTGAGCCTTTGCTATGGTCCAGGGGGAGCAGTTTGGGTGATGCACACGTGGTTTTCAGATGCTCCAGGGGGAGCAGTTTGGGTGATGCACACGTTGTTTTCAGATGGTGGAGATCATGGATCTCATTCTAGATAAGAAAGTCATGAATGCTGCGGAGGCTGCCTGGCTGTTCAGAGTCTTAGTCTTCACAGCCTTCTGTGCTGTAGAGCTTCTTCTACGTCCACTCAGGGAGAACAACAACCCACCAAGACCACTGCGCAAACCAGTGAGTTCACAGTACGGGAAGAAACCTCCAGTCCTGACACACTTGTTTCTACCTCAAAGGTGACCAGAGGCTTGGATGAGTGGGAAGAACAGAGATTAAAGTTGTCGAAACACAGGGAAGGGAGCCCAGGAACGCTCTATAAGCTTTCTTTGCTTCTCAAAGAGCACAGATTCATAGCATGCCTTGGCCCCTCTGCTCTCTTCCCCGACTCTTCATCTCTGGCTTTGGCTGGTACTGTTTTACTGAGGGTCCTTAAACTCCTGCTTCGTGGGCTCTGCTCCTGTATGTAGACTCCTTGGTTGTGTTATCAACTTGGTTAGGTAAAGGCTTGATTTTGGATAAGCTTCAGAAACTATCTGCATCCTTTTCTAAGATTGCTTTGCTGACATAGGGCAGTAACAATCACTAAGGAACACTGACTGAATAGTAACCTCTTTTATTCCCTTCCAATTCTGAGAGTTGAATGCAGGGTCATGTGCAAGCAGTTAGCCACTGGACTACACTGCTGTCCTGGGTACTACACTGGCTTATAGCTAGGGTTAGTGAGATGGCTCAGCAGGTGTGTGCTTACTGTGCGAGCTTGGTGACCTGGGTTTGAGCCCAAGAACATACTATGTGAAGGTGGAAGGAGAGGACTGTTTCCCCAAAGTTGTCTGACATCCACACGTGACACCCACACTAGATACCCAAACTCGAGCTAGATCACATATGTGTGTGCACAAGTGCACATACACAATCATACACTCACACATTAGTGACACATATAAAATGTTACTGAAAAATAAAACCTTTTAAATTGGGAAAGTTAGACATCTTTGTTTTGGACAAGTACATCACACACACACTGAATAACTTGCTAGACTTTATTATAAAGACAGTGTGGTCTTCTTTCTCCTGCTTACTCTTAAGATCCAAAGGCAAACCCAGCAGTGGTTTGGAGTCTGTGGTGGTTGGAATAAGAGCGTCCCTCTTAGGCTCAGATAGTTGGATGTTTGGTCCCCAGGTGTTGGTGCTGTTTGGTTCAGTTTAGGGGGTGTGGTCTTGCTGAAGGAACTGTGTTATTTGGGGTAAGCTTCAAGGTTTCAGAAGTCGTTTATCTTCCTGCCATGATGGACTCTTACTTTTCTGGAACCATGATCCCAGAGAAATTCTTTCTTCTGTAAGTTGCTTTAGTCATGGTGATTTACCACAGCAACAGGAAAGTGGCTAACCCTAGTATGGAATAAAGTGAGCATGGAAATCCTCAGGAGCTAGAGGCAGGAGGATCAGAAATTCAGATCAATCTGGGCTGATAGCTAGTGAGTTTGAGGGTAGCTTTGGACACATACAACTGTCTAAAAAAAGGCAATAATTCTTAATAAATGAAATTGCTGGGAATTGCTACTGTCCCTTAGATTTCCAAATAACACTGGATTTTGTTTGTTTGTTTTGTGCTTGAGACAGGGTCTCACTGTGTAGTCCTGACTAACCTGAAACTCACTATGTAGATCAGGCTGGCCTCTGACCCACTGAGGTCTGTCTGTCTCTGGCTCCCAAGTGCTAGAATTATGGGCGTGATCCATCCTGCCTGGCTGCTTCCTGACGTTTGAATGCTAGGTCTATACTGGCTTTGTTCTAGAGAAGGGGATGTCCTGTTTTTTCTGCAATTTCAGTTTCCATCCTATAATTCTTTTCCATCTGATATCTCACAGTTGACATGCATTTTCTTATTTAAACTATAACTTTGAGTTTAATAAAGCTATGGAAATGTTATTCCGCTCCAGCAAACGCAGCAGTCCTGAATATATACTCCTCCTCCCCCAGAGCAGTAATGGCTTATACACTTTAATAGTGTGTGTGTTTTATTTTAAACAAAGTACCAAAGTACATGGGAAATGAAATATTTAAAACTGTAGGGGAGCCAGGTATGGTGGTGCACACCTTTAACCCCAGTGCTTGGGAGGCAGAGGCAGGTGGATCTCTGAGTTCGAGGCCAGCCTGATCTACAAAGTGAGTTCCAGGACAGCCAGCACTACACAGAGAAACCCAACCACCGACCAACCACCACCACCACCACCACCAACAACAACAACCTTCCTTCTCTCCAAAATACCAACCCTGTGGGGGCCTCTCAAAACCTGTTTTCAACCTCTAATTTGTGAGAATTCTGGGTGTGGTACTACTAGTTTTGAAAAATACTTCTTCAAGTGGTATGTGCTTTGTCCTTCATCTTCTAGATTTCAAAGAAATCAGTTGTCACACAGGTTTCAAATTCCTTGTGAATTGCTTGATAGTTTCTTTTAAAATATTTATTATTGTTGTTTGTGTGTGTCTTACTTTTCTATTGCTGTAATAAGGCACAATGATCAAAACAATTTATAGAAAAAAAGAGTTTATTTGGGGGCTTCCAGTTTCAGAGGGTTAGAGTCTATGATCATTATCACAGGCAGCCTGACAGTAGGCAGGCAGGCATGGGTCTGCAGCAGTAACTGAGAGCTTACATCTTGATCCACAAGCAGATGTAGAGAGGGCACACTAGGGATGGCAGGAGTCTTTTGAAATCTCAAAGCCAATCCCTACTGATACACCTTCTCCATAAGGCCACATACTACCTAATTCTCAAGTAGTTTCACCACCGGAAACCAAGTATTCAAACATATGAAGTTATACGGGGCCATTTTCATTCAAATCACCACAGTACATATGATGTATGTATGTGTTGGGGGTGGGGAGTGTCCTTGTGTGCCTAAGAAGGTCAAAGGATGCCTTTGTGGAGTCTGATCTTTTTATCTACCTTTATGTGGGTTTTGGGGAATTAACTCAACTCACCAAGAGTTGTGCTTTCTTTGATGAGACAGCCATCTTGCAGTATCTTTTCTTTTCCTTTTAGAAGCTTTTAGGATTGGCTCTTTATACTTGGAAGGATATAGTATATATTCAAATACTTTGAACAGGTTACATATTGAAGTAAAAAATTTCCTCTTAATCCTGTTCTCTAAATACTTTCCTTCTCAGGGACAGAGGGCATTAGCTGTCTCTGTCTTTGAGAGGCATTCAGTGTGTAAAGAGCACATACACATACACACACTTTTATACAAATCATAACATACACTGTCAGATGGTACTTTTCAAAGATAGCTAAATCTCTGAAAGCTACATCAAAGATGATATACTCCATCCCATGCATTGTAATATTTTATTAATAACTTTCCCAATAAGCCATGAGGTCTATGTTCCTTCATTTTGTACAGAGGAGCTGCCAGGGCCAATAGAAGGTAGGCATGGCGATCCTTTGCCAGTTCCTGTCTCTTGGGACACCTAATCTTACAACCCAGCTGCCATGCTGTGTGAAAACCCTGGACACACCCAGCAGAAGGCATTCATGGGCAAGTTGATCAGCAGCTCCAGCTACGGTCCTAGCTACTATCCAGAAATAACTGCCAGATGTGTGAAGACCTCAGATAGTGTCCGCCTCCCGATGTCAAGTCAACTCCTCAGATAGTGTCCACCTCCCGATGTCAAGTCAATTCCAAGTCTTCTCAGCTGAAGTCTCAAACATAATGAAACAAATGGCCCACTGTGCCTTTTAGGAAAATCCTGCCCTGCAGAATTAGAGAGCATAGTAAAGTGGTTGTCTTTCACATTTAGGGGATAGGTAATCGAAATGTATGTCACACATTCTCGTCTTTGCTTTGTTTCTCAAACTAAAATATTTTCATAAGTGATAAGTATACAAGCCCTCCTTTCTCTTCTCCTCTCCTCTCCTCCCTTCTTCTCCTTTGCCCTCCTCTGCCCTCCCCTGCCCTCCTCTGCCCTCCCTGTTCTCCTCTGACTTCTTCTGCTCTCCCCTGCCCTCCTCTGCCCTGCCCTCCTCTGCCCTGCCCTCCTCTGCCCTGCCCTGCCCTCCTCTGCCCTGCCCTGCCCTCCTCTGCCCTCCCCTGCCCTCCTCTGCCCTCCCCTGCCCTCCTCTGCCCTCCCCTGCCCTCCTCTGCCCTCCCCTGCCCTCCTCTGCTCTCCCCTGCCCTGCCTTGCCCTGCTCTTCCTTCCCTTTCCTCTCCTTTGCTCCCTTCTCCCCTTTTGTGACAGGATCATGTTTATAGCCCTGACTGGTCTTGAGCTTGCAATCTTCCTGCCTCAGCCCCCAAGTGCTGGGGTTACCATTGTGTGCCACATGTGCCTAGCTGCTCTTTTTTTTTTTTTTTTTTTTTTTGTTCTTATAGAACACAGCAGAATTTCTGTTAGTTACACTGCAGACTTCTTGGAATTCTCTCTGATTTCCTTATCATTTAAAATGTATTTCCCATTATTGTTAGAAAAATTTTTAAGTCATATCTTTTAATTTCTTGATTAATATAAACTCATATTTAAAAGTTATTAATATATGTGCAGGCATGATGTATGTGGGGATATGCTCAGAGGACATCTCTGTGGAGTCAGTTCTCACGCTCCACTTTTATGTAGGTGTTGGAGATTGAACTCAGGTAGCCAGGGTTTTGAGGCAAGCACCTCTACCTACTGAGCCAAATTGCCAGCCCAAATGAACGACTTTTCAATATAACAACTAAATTTAAAATTTCTATGCAAATGTTTGTTTTTAACTTCCTCTTTTTTAAGGTATTGGTTATTTATCGGAGATAATGTTTAAAATATTTATGCTAATGTTCAAAAAATTTCCTGTTCCCTACACTGTGTTTCTCCACAATGTTTTATTCATGTCTTTATTGCTCTGTCTTCTTTTTAAAATAACATTATTTCTTATGCATGGTGGCTTGACTGCTTGTGGGTCTGTGGATCACATGTGTGCCTGGTATTCACAGTACCCCCAAAAGGGGATAGGATCCCCTGGAACTGGAGTTACAGATGGTTGGGACCCACAGTGTGGTCCTGGGAATTCTGGAAGAGCAGTCAGTGCTCCTAACTGCTGAGTCATCTCTCCAGTCTTAGTCATTTATCTTCTTGAAGTGTTTTCCTTTAACATTTGATAATTTTTAGACAGCCAAGACACAGTGCTCAAAAGCTGGTCAGGAACTCCTGGTGTGGGAGAGAGGAGAGGATTCATTGACTAGCAGACTCCATCTATGAGGCAGCAAAAAAAAAAAAAAAAAAAAAAAAAAAAAAAAAAAAGGCTTTTGTTTTGGTTTATTTTTGTTTCTTCTTTCTTCTTCTTCTTCTTCTTCTTCTTCTTCTTCTTCTTCTTCTTCTTCTTCTTCTTCTTCTTCTTCTTCTTCTTCTTCTTCTTCTTCTTCTTCTTCTTCTTCTTCTTCTTCTTCTTCTCCTCCTCCTCCTCCTCCTCCTCCTCCTCCTCCTCTTTTTCCTCCTCTTCCTCCTCTCCCTTCTCCTCTTCCTCTTCTTCCTCCTCCTCCTCCTTCATCTTTTTCTTTGAAATTATAGTTTCTATAGTAACATACTTCCCAGTCTTCTGTCCTTCAGTTTACAGTGGGCCTACATTTGAATAAATTTATGGCTAATCAAAAAACACCAAAAATCAAGTCACACATTTCTTTTCACAATAAACTAACTGTAAATTCCAGAGACTGTAAGTCAAACAATGAGAGTTGGGGACTTTTGTGTATGTCTGGTTGTTGGTGCATCAATTGCCAGCGGAGGAAAGGGATGGGATGTTTATGTACACTCCAGCATCATCACCTTCACTAGGAGCAACTGTGTGGTCTAGAGCACTCCTCATCCTCAATCTCTCTATCACTCTGTCTGTCTGTCTGTCTGCCTCTGTCTCTCTGTCTGTCTCTCTCTCTGTCTCTCCTCTCTAGCTTGTTGGAGTTAGTCTCTCCTTCCACTATGTGGAGTCTAAACACCAACCTCAGGTCAGGCTTGCTGGTGAGTGCCTTGACACATTGAGGTATCTTGTTAGTCCCAAAAACAGACCTTTATATTTCAACTCAGTAGAGATGAGGCCTTTTGCTTTTCAATATAGGAACAGCTATTTCCTAGCTTGGTGGGGCAGGAAGGAGACTGTTCTGAGATCTGGCTACTCCTTATATGGTCCCCTGGCATTTTATTTTTTTCAGACTGCATACTCCTGCCTCCCCTTTGTCCCCAGAAATCCTTTCCATCTAAGGCAGAAGGAATCATCTTTGCTTATCCTCTAGTCTCACAGTCTGTCTGTTCATTTTCTTCCTTTAAAACCTCGGCCCTTGAAATTTAGAAGTTAAGAGCAGAGATGTAGCAGTAGAGTTCTTATTTAGCATCCTTAAGATAGCGCTGTGATATCCCACCAGACAACGACTTCTGGTGTGTGTTGGAAAGACCCAGATGCAGGGTGGAACAGAGATATCTGGGATTTAGGCTGGGCTGAGATTAGCTGAGAGACATGCTAAGTTTCTTTCCCTTGATGTGCTTCTTGAAGCTTCCCTGTAGTCAGGAATGAAAGCATTGACTATAGGCTATAGGTTATGGAATTGTCATTAACTGGCACAGGAAGAATAGTTATGTTAAAAAATGATCATGCAAGTAATGTTATACAAGAAGCAGTGGACTGTTGTTGTGTATCAGTACCCCACACCTGAGATCACCCTTCCATCTTAGAGGGAAGCTTATTTAGACACAGGATGCTTAAGGAGAGGTGATACAGCAAGGTGCTCTAATGGGAGGTGAAATATTCCACCCTTCAGGGAAGCTAGTCAATTTCAAGAAATATACAACTCAATAGTTTCAGGAAGTCTCTGAAACTGACCAGATTTACTAGGCCTTCCCAAGCTTATAGAATCACTCTCAGAGAAGCTAAGCTTCTTGGAAGAGGCAAAGACCAGGCACGCTGCCTGGAAGAGACATTGTTCAACCCAGAGAGCTACCTGCAAGTTGGGCACAGAGTGCCCGGTTTCCAGCTTTTATGGGCTGTCACCCATACTCAGCTATGTAGTGTAGTGAGTGAGTGGCCAGCATGGGCCACCATATCTCAGAGATACACACAACAACAAAAGGATGACTCCATCTTGGGAATCCCCATGAGATCCAGGAAGAGAAAGACCTTGTCCTGTCTGAAGCTTCCCCTCATGTGTTTCTGGTGGTCTCCACTGGCTGAGTTAATCCAGACTCCCAGGGCTTCTGTTGGTGCTTGTTGGCTTTCTGTTGCACAGAAACAATAAAGGATACAATGGAGCTATCTTGTAGAGAAGACATATTGAAAATTTGAAAAACATTATGAAGTTCTCCGGTCCCTCTGTTCTGATAAGCTTTGGTGGAACAGAAAGGGACATATTGTCTTGTCACCATGTTTTGATAGTGAGAGAATCAGGGTAGCATGATGAGAAATAACTACATGGTTAGCTTCACACAGGAGCGATGATGTTGAGAAACAGTGGTCTGGAGGGGAGGACAATTTTATTCCCCTTAAATAGTTTCCTCAGATGAATTTGAGATCAGAGTTGAGTCACAGGGTGGAGTGGGGAGGCCTGGAGAACAACTTGAAGACAGTTCCTAAGCTTGGGTTATCAGATGAGCTATGGATCAGTGCTTACAAACAGACTCAGATAACCTTCTTGAGGAATGAGCTGTTTTCCCAGAGGCTACTGGGGAAATCTCACACCATAAGGACACACTGATGGGGAATCCCTGGGGACTGTGTCTAGTCACCTGCTGTTTGTTGCTGCTTTCTCTGCTCGTAGGCAAGACTCTGTGTCCAGACAGCTTAAAAACCTACATGTCCCCATAGCAACGATAACTATTACCATAGCCATGCATACAAGGCCAACTGTATTGCCAGCGAGGCCATTTAAAATGTTGGAAAATAGTTTCAAACGTTTTGTGGAATGATCTGTCTCAGTCCTCAGCATTGTGTGTTCTCACCATTTTAAAAATGAAAAAGAAACCAAGTGCAGACATGAAAAAATGAGCATGCTTTATATTTAAATCTTCAATAATGTTTCTTTTTGGTGGTGAAATATAAAACATTTCAAACATAATCAGAATGGAAAGAAGATTGTTCAATTTCGGGGTGGCACTGAGTCACAAATAGAATTTATTACGTATGTGTTCTGCGTTGTACTTCTACCCTGGCCAGGAAAACACGTGACAGGTTGAGAGAGTTGTTAATGTCCTGCTTCTATGAAAACAACGTGGGAAGGCAACAGACTTTAGACCAGACAAAATAATCAGAACAACCCGGGACGTTACTGTAGTTTAAATCCAGGGTGCCCGAAGCTCGGAGATAAAGAGCAAGAATAGGATGAATGTTTTCACTGAAGTTCCAACTTCAAATACTACGAGGGTCTCAAGAGGTTATCCAGTCTATTCCCAGCCTTTGGCAGGATTACAGGGAAACCAGCTCAGGCAGATGGCAATCCACCCTACGCCTGAAATCGCCCATTCAAGAAATTTGATACAACTCTCTCAACAGTGGCTTCAATAGCCTCACTTTTCTTTAAGTTCCCAGGGAACTCATTTATGCTGTCTCAAAGAGCATGGGACAACATGCCTATACTCCTGTATGCCTAGCAGGCCTGGGCTCTCCACACCTACCATGGAAGAGGGAGAATTATCTTTTAATACCCGATTCAATGTGTAAACAATACCACACCATACACTAATCCTTTCCCCTTCTCCTTCTAATCTCAAATGTCTTGTATCTGTTGTCTAAGAGGTGCTCCCACCTGTGTGTGTGTGTATACATACATACATACATACATACATACATACATACATACATATTTTCCCCCACTCTCAGAATTGGAAAAGCAATTATGCCTTAGCCAGGGGGCTGTTGTCAGCATACCATGAGTGGCTCATGAGGCCAATGCAAGTGTTTGCTGAGGATCCATGCAACTTGCCAAGAGGTGTCGATGACAACAGTATCTTGAAAGGTCTTCCTTAACTCCTTCATCTTCCCCATTTTCTCCATTGAGGTTCTCTCCTCTCAGATGACTTTAGTTTGAGCATAATGCTAGCTAGCACAATGGACTTCTTGTCAACTTGATACACAAACACATCACTGTTGATCTGAAACCTTTCCTTTCTTGTTCATCCCCAAGACCACACATTAATAAAGACGTCACAATAGAAAACATTCTATAAATTTAAAACGTACCATAGATTAAAAAATCCAAACACGTTAGAAGTTTTCTCTTTAAAAATATCTAATCTCTTTTAAAATCCAAAGTCTCCATAAAACTCCAAAATCTCTTTGTATAATGTTTAGTCTCTCAAGTATGGGTGCCTGTAAAATTAATACTTTCTTCTGCCAAGAGGGACAAACCAAGGCATGATCACAATCTGAACAAAGCAGAACCACACCCCAACACTGTAAATAACTCAGTGCCAAATATCCAGATTCATCTGTGATCACCTGGGCTCAGGGGTTTGGGTCATTTTTCTGGCTCTGCCTTCTTCGAGACACACAGCTGATCATCTAGGCTCATGCAGATTACACTCTATTGCTGTTTCTCTTCTTGGTGGTCATCCTATGGTATTGGCATCTATAATATGCCAGGGTCTCCTACTGCAACTGGGCTGAACTTTCATCAGTAGCTTCTGGGTCCTCTTCATGGTGCCAAGTGTCAGCTTCTTTTCATGATCCCTTTAATCCTGGGTCTTCAGCTGCTATTAAGGCTGTGCCATCTCCAATGGCCTCACCTATTGCCAAGCCTCAGTTGATTTTTATGCCAACGAAACCAGAACCAGTGCCCACACCCAGAACCTGGTGGTTCTTACACATGACCAAGTTTGGCTGCCAGCACGAGACACAACCTTGACCACCTCTGAACACAGCTGGCAGATGCTGACTCTCAGGAAACACTTCCCAGAAGATTTCACCTCAGTGATGCTGGTCTCTTCTTAATCACTGCTAATTTCTTAGCTCCAGCTGAATAGCATCAATTGTCCCAGTAATACAAAGGTAAGTCAGCAGTTCTTGTCTCTTATTAATCACATCTGATTCTTTAGCCCCAACTGAATGGAACCATGGACTCTTAATTCAAAATATCAAATGGTCCTGATAGAGTCTTTAAACTTTCCTCTGAGACTCCACAAGCCCCGCCTCAATCATCTTCATTGCTCTCAACATTCTTGTCTTCCAAGCTTCTACAGAACATCCCACTCAGTTCTCAACACCCAATAGCCTTTCTCAGGCACAGTTCCAAAGTCCTACACTCCTCCCCAAAACAACACGGTCAGCAATACTCCACTCGCCTGGTACCAATTTCTGTCTTAGGATTTCTATTGCTGTTATGAAACACCATAACCAAAAAGCAAGTTGGAGAGGAAAAAGTTTATTTGGCTTATACTTCCATATCACTGTTTATCATCAGAAGAAGTCAGGACAGGAACCCAAGCATGGTAGGAACCTGGAGGCAGGAGCTGATGCAGATCCCATGGAGGTGTGCTACTTACTGGCTTGCTCAGCCTCCTTTCTTATAGAACCCAGGACCACCAGCCAAGGGATGCCCCACCTACAATGGTCTGGGCCCTCTCCCATCAATCACTAATTAAGAAAATGCCCTATGGGCATGCCTACAGCCTGGTTTTATGGAGGCACTTTCGTAATTGAGGTTCCCTCCTCTCAGATGATTCTAGCCTGTGTCAAGTTGACATAAACCAGCCAGTACCTTCTTCTAGTCTCTATTTTTTGGGTATGTGGGGTTAATTTCTTCAGCTTTCCAGTGCAGGTAGAAGAGCCTAAATCTCAGTAATTCTGGCACAGGTTGACAGGAAGTAACCCATGCAGGCGGGCAGGCACGGGAAGTGACCCCCCATGCAATGCAACCCCATGCAGACCAGATGCAGTTAGTCCATCATTTGGTTTAGGGATGATGCACACACAAATGGAGTCAACAAGAACACTGACTCCTTCCTCTTTCTCTGGGAGATGCTTTAGTTACATTTTATAAATGATTGGTGGCTCCCATAGTATGCAGGCACATCTGTCTGTGTACCTCTTGCTTTTCCAGTGAAAAGTTACTTGTTCTAAGTCTAGATCCTTAAGAACAAAACAAAACAAAACAAAACACTGTTTAATCTTGTCTCCATTACCTGAAAGTTCTATCATACAGTTGGAATGGAAATTTGCTATACCTGATAACTTTTTAAATACATTAAATATGTATATAGGTTCTTCATTAGAAAACACGATCAGAAGCAACTTAAAAATTCACAAATATAAAACTATTCTAAAAAATCATAAAGGGTTGGAGAGGGCCGAAGTTAGGTGGTCACAGTGTGTGCTGAGCATTTCCAGGACCCCGAGTTTGATCCATAGCACTGAAAATAGCAATGACAATGATCGCAAGACTAATGATGCTAACAGATCAAAGTTTACTCATAAAATACTATAAACCATGAGAAATAGGAAGTTTACCAGATACCATTGGAAAGATGTTTAGATATGCCACTGAGAAAAATGTCAATATATTTATGTAAAAAGAAGGGAAGCCACGTGTACATAGACATCTCCAGCAGGATGTACAGAGAATGGGAGAAACACTGGATGGGTGAGGGTGAGGGTGGGAGGATGGTGAGAGGAGGTTGGGGGGGGAGGTGAGAGGGGTGAGGGTGGGAGGAGGGTGAGGGTGAGAGGAGGGTGAGGGTGAGGGTGGGAGGAGGTGAGGGTGAGAGGAGGGTGAGGGTGAGGGTGAGAGGAGGGTGAGGGTGGGAGGAGGGTGAAAATGAGAGGAGGGTGAGAAGAAGGTGAGGATGGGAGGAGAGTGAGGGTGAGAGGGGTGTGAGGGTGAGAGGAGAGTGTGGATGGGAGGAGGGTGAGGGTGAGAGGAGGGTGAGAGTGAGAGGAGGGTGAGAAGAGGGTGAGGGTGAAAGGGGGTGAGGGTGAGAGGAGGGTGAGGGTGAGAGGGGTGTGAGGGTGAGAGGGGGTGAGGGTGAGAGGAAGATGAGAATAGGGTGAGGGTGGGAGGAGGATGAGGGTAAGAGGAGGGTAAGGGTGAGAGGAGGGTGAGAGGGGTTGAGGGTGAGAGGAGAGTGAGAATAGGGTGAGAGGAGGGTGAGGGTGATGGTGGGAGGAGGGTGAGAGGAGGGTGAGGGTGGGAGGAGGATGAGGGTGAGAGGAGGGTGAGGGTGAGAGGGGGGTGAGAAGAGGGTGACAATGGGAGGAGGGTGAGGGTGGGAGGACGATGAGGGTGAGAGGAGGGTGAGGGTGATGGTGGGAGGAGGGTGAGAGGAGGGTGAGGGTGGGAGGAGGATGAGGGTGAGAGGGGGGTGAGAAGAGGGTGACGATGGGAGAAGGGTGAGGGTGAGAAGAGGGTGACGATGGGAGGAGGGTGAGGGTGGGAGGACGATGAGGGTGAGAGGAGGGTGAGGGTGAGAGTGGGGAGGAGCTGTGCTCTGCAGTCATGGATGAGTTTATGTGAGGGTTTTGAATAATG
The DNA here is from genome assembly GCF_000001635.26 of Mus musculus. Taxonomy (NCBI): domain Eukaryota; kingdom Metazoa; phylum Chordata; class Mammalia; order Rodentia; family Muridae; genus Mus; species Mus musculus. Next base: position 43,618,625 of record NC_000076.6, read on the forward strand.
TGAAGGTCTCATCTATAGAAGACCCGAATAATTCAGAGTGGGGTGTGGCCTCCTGCTTAGCAAATACAAGATCCCCGGTTTCTTCTCTACCTATGACTTCCCTTCTGCGCAGCTCTGCCCACCTGATTACCCTGGGAACTGAATAGAGCTCTGTATGTAAAGCTACTTTGAGAAGTGTGACTGCTCTTTCCACACAGTATTTATTTCTAGCATTTTAGCCCTGTATGAGTGTCCTTGGGTTTTCCATGTACCTCATGAACTTGTAGTTGAGGACTGAACACTATAATGAACAAAGCATGAAAACAGACAGTAAATTAAACATCTGCCAAGTGTCTTCCAGTTTGTCGTAACATGGCTCAACTGGGAAGCATTTCCCCCTGCACTTCTTTTTGGCTCTTTCTTCATGAGATTCTCTGTGAGTGCCCCCTTAAATATTCAGTACTTCATAGCTGCCTTGCGAGAAGGAGAAGCCAACTCTGGATGGGTCTAATGAGATTCATTAGTAACGTGGAGAGAAGTGCAACGTCAGAGAAAGGAAGGGCAAACAGCTGGAGCCTTAAAAAGCTGGTGCAACCCATGGAGACGCGGGGAAATTCCTTTGTTTACTATTCTGGGGAAAAAGTCCTTCAGATCTTATTACAACACATTAAAAAAAAAAAAAAAGCCAGTGTGAAGGGGGCTCTTGTCAGTCCTAGGGGAAAGAAAGGCCAGAAAAGAAAGAAAGAAAGGTGGTGGAACCTGGATTCCATAGGACCGGATTAAAACAAAGAAGCCCTGCTTGCCACAGCCCAGGGCTCCCCAGAGACCAGCCCACATCTCATTAGTACCTGAACAAGTGGCTTCTGGCCAAGCTGGCAGGAAAATGATGAGAAATCTGAGGTATTCCTGAAGGAGAACTGGTGTGATTAATAAAAAGATGAAGACGCACAGTGCGCCAGCTCCTACGGGGGAAAGAAACCCACCATTTTACTTCAATTTTTTTTCCCTAGTGAATTGTTTTTTCTCTGCACAGTTTATGCCAAGAGCAATCAGTCCATTTTTTCTCCTTTTCCTATATAAGAATATAGTAATTTTTTTTTCTGTAAAAGGCCAGAAAGCTAAATATTTTAGGGCTTGTGGGCCCAACTATCTCTGTTGTAGTGTAAAACATGCATACACATGTGAGCACAGCTGTGTTCAATGAACGGTATTGACAAAACCAGCCCGTGACTGTGAGCACGAAAATAAGGAATATTTTAAAAGTCTGCACCCCTCACACTTTCAAAGGCTCAAAGATTGCTGAAAAGAAAACCTCTGAGGACATTAGAAAAGAAAATAGGAAATTCATATGGTCACTTCAGAATGGAACCAAACCTAACTTAGATTATATACTTATTTGCTTATTCAGTCACCCATGCTCTCTCTCTCTCTCTCTCTCTCTCTCTCTCTCTCTGTGTGTGTGTTTGTGTGTGTGTGTATGTGTGTAGGCCAGAGGACAACCTTGGGTGTTGTTCTTGATAAGGGTGTCTCCCTGGGGTTCACACTGGCTCTCCAGTGAGCCCCACGGATCCACCTGTCTCTCTATCTTTAGCCCTGGGATTAAAAGCATGGGCCACCACGGTTTGTACATGTGTGCTGGGGTTCTGAGCCCAGGTTTTCAACTTTTCCATACATCATTAGGAAAAAGTTGCAGAGTGTGTGTATGGAGTACCTTCAGTTGTATTAAAATGAGGAGGTGCTACACACATCTGTGTTTGTACAGAAATGCTTCTGGACACAGTAAGCCAGTACTACGGTTCCCAAGTGAACGGTGGAATCAAGAACTGCATGTGTGTATTATAGAGATAATTTTTATTCTTATTTTTTAGTCTTTGATGACTTGATACTATTATTAAAGACCACAAGAATCACATAAACAGCCTTATCACATACAAAATTTGTTATTTGCAGATTCATGGGAGCATTGCATTATAGCGTTTTGTGTTTTGTGTGCTAATAGTAGAACTGGTAAATACTAAATATTGAAAAGCTTTCCTATTCTGAGTGGAGAGCGGACTAGGTAGGAGAATCAGCTGATTAATCAGTACGGACACAGGAAGATTAGTGTGTGTGATGGAGAGAATGGTTGGGCTGCCTCAGCAAATAGCATGCTTCCTGTCAGGTACACATGTCTCTGCAACGGGGGCACACTGTAGAGAATGACGGCTTTATCATCTTTCCAAACAATTCTGAGGTTCTATAGTTACACAGACACACACACACACACACACACACACACACACTCTCTCTCTCTCTCACACACACACACACATATATATATGAAGCATATGTATGTATAATTTGTAATATGTATAATATATGTGGTGAAGTATGGGTCTGAGAGATAGCTCAGTAATTAAGAGCACTGATGTTAATTCAGTTTCCTGTACCCATGTGACAGCTCATAACCATCTATAACTCCAGACCCAGAGGATCCTATGTCCAATTCTGGCCTCTGGCAGCACGTGATGCATAGACATACATGAAGGCAGAGCAAACGTACACATAAAATAAAAATAATGTATTTTCTAAAAAAATGAGGTAAACACCATTCATTTTATCATAATATGATATTTTAAAAAAGCAAGTTGGTGATTTATACACCTTCAAAATTATTTTGTGGGTTATAAGGAACTAACTAACAGTGGTAGATGGAGAGCCAGAACTCTTGGCGATGGTGGGAAGGCCGAGGCCACACAGGACGTCACATCAGGCTAAGCAGTCCCGGCAGACGCCGTGTACAGCTTTTCCCTTTTGCAGGTGGAGTAGGACAGGGCACAGCACAGCACTTTCTGGAACTCCATGCACTGGGCAGACAGGATATTTTAGGGACTGCCTAGAAGTTACTGACATTGATTTTCAAATCATCCCTGTTTGTTCGGCTGGCTAACGCCTGGCAGCCAGTGCCTCCCAGAGCTCCGACTTGAAGTCTGCCTCAGCTGATGCCCACAGCTCGGCTGGATATAGCCACAGATAGACTAAAGGTGCTTGTTAATTTTTTATAACAAGAACGCTGGACCATATAAATGCAGGGCTTTCTCAAGAGCGGTTGGAAAGCTGACAGAGGCTGCATTGTGAGCTAGTAGTCTGGCAGGTCCCTCTCTACATTTCCTATTCCTACCTTGCCTTCCTCCTCCCCTTCTTTTAAAATGACTTCTTTAGGCCTCCTGAGAAATGATTGAGTGGTTTGTGGGGGATAGTGTCGCCACAAAGTCTAAAAAGTAGTGATGAAAAAATGTAAAGACACCCATAGACACATGTGTTTTATTTCCCATTGTGTTAGTGTGATGATAGTCTCTCTCTGTCCCTCTGTGTGAGTGTGTGCGAGAGTGCACCCCTGTGCCTGCACGTGTGTGTGTATGCATGTGTGTGCGCAGAGGTAGAGGTCAGCAGATCTTCTGCTCTATCACTCGCCACCATCTTTCCCTGACACAGTCTCACTGAATCTGGAGCCAGGCTGGCAGCCAGCAAGCTCCAGAGAGCCTCTTGTCTCTGGGCTCCGGCAGGCAGCGCTGGGCTGGGGTTGTCGGCAGGCTATGGCTGGATTTTTACACCGGTGCTGGGATCCAGATTCAGCTTCGCTTAGCTTGCTTGCTCTGTAGTGGTCTCATCCACTAAGCCGTCTCTGGAGCCACTCTGATGGCTTCAGGGTGATGTCAGAGACACTGGCAGGTGCAAAAAGACAGCAGGTACATTTCAAGTGGGACAGTGAGAGGGAAATGAGGTTCTAAGGTTTATGAAATTGCTAAACTTTAATTTTATGTGCTAACCTGGCTGGGCCACATTGCCCAGGTCAAGCATTATTCTGGATCATTTTGTGGAGGCTTTATTTTTTCCTTTATGATATTTTGTATTTAAACAAGTTGATTTTGAGTAAAGGAGGTGAATGTTCACAATGTGATAGATATCATCTATTCCTCTGAAGCCCTTCACAGTACAAGGCCTAACTCCCTCAGGAAAAGGAATCCAGGTAGCTCAGGCTTTTGGACTGGAGTTGATGCTCTTTCCTGGGCTTCCAGCTCACCAGGCCAACTTACACCTTCCCCGGGCTTGCCAGCCCCTGCTGTCACGAGGCTACTTCCTCAGAAAGCTCACTAGTGTGCATTCTGTTTTATTGGCACATACTGACTAATTCATTAACAATGCTTTTTTAAAAGGGGATTTTTGGAGAGGAAACTAGGAAAGGGGATAACATTTGAAATGTAAATAAAGAAAATATCTAATTAAAAAAAAAGAAGTGTCATAAGAAATGGTAGCATTATGCTAATGAATTAGTTAATTTTGTTTTAAACAAATATATGGATGATTTTCAATATCCTCATTACAAAATGAAAACAAAAACAAAAACAAAAAAACCTGGATAGTCATCATTAAAATCTACTTTCCTCGTCTTGTGGACACATAATGCACATTGACCACCCTTCTAATAACAATGTGGGGTTTAGGATGGAAACCAAAAACAACAACAACAACAACAACAAAAACCTCACCAGAAGCTTAAAAATAAAAGCTTCATTTTCTGTGCGTGAAGGGAGTCGGTCAGTTTGGAATTTAAACCATATCCCCAAAAGGATAATATACATTTTCGTTTTACCAAGGAGGATCAGGGTGGCCTGTTGGATTGACTAATCATACTTTGACACAAGGAGTTAAGTAAAGACGTTAACAATGGTGACTGGGTTTTATCCGGATCACCTGGTTTCAGGAACCTTGAGTCAGCTTTTGCAGTCAGGTCCCCTCCTGGATGCTAGAGTTTAGGATGATAAGGGGACAAAGGAATGGGCAAGCTGCATGAAGTCCATTAAGCCAAGACAGGCTGCACATTCATGACTTGTGTGCCTCGGTTGAGATAACGGGAGAGAGGCATGTTCCCTCTTTACAGCCTTTACTGGTTAGCAGACAAACATGAAACATCTGAAGATGCAGAACAGAAGTTGGGTTCCGGGGCCTGGGAACAGGAGCTCAGTTTTGATCCTACCAGCAAGGTGGAACCAGTTGCTGAGATGACTGAACTCAGGAAGCTACCTCCTACAATGCGGCCATGTTCTTTCCAACAGGAAGTGGCCGGAAGTGGCCGGAAGTGGCGTATCATACCTCTGGGCCTGCGCTGTTCATCCGTGCCATAAACCACCCCCCCCCCCAATCCCCCGTTGGATCTGTAGTTGCTTGGTCTGAACCACAAAGGGCCTTGGCAAGCACTGGGGAGGCTGAGGATAGTTGTGAGTCTGGGCTGTAGACTGAGACTCTTGTCTCAACAAAACAAGACAAATATATCAACAAAAGACTCAGGAGATTCGGGGTGAGGACGCAACAGGAGACTTCCCAGATGACTCCAGAGCAGGGCAACTCGCAACCTGGACCAATCACCTCACTGCTGGTCCACGAATGAGGAATAAGCATCTTTGTGCCACCGGATGGTTAGTGTCTTTGCTGATGGTGGCTTCGTTTTGGCCTGAACCAACACGGGGTGGTGCTTGCAACTGTCTTACCTCTTGATGGCATTGCTATGACAATCAGATGAAGGAAAATGGCCAGGCTCTCCACATCTGGTGAGAGCGCCATCTTTATTGATTCCCCAACATTAACAGCAGTGTGTGTAGTAGAGACTCTGGACACTGGCATAGCTCAGGAACATTTTACTCTTTTCCAATGGGCAAACACTGCTCTGAGAATCTGAACAAAGTGGTTAACAGATTTTATTAATTACCACCAGCCTTGCCCCAATCCCATTGAGGAACCAAGATCTAATGTAAACAGTCGGGGAAAGAATGGCCATTGAAAGCAGCTGACACATTAGCTCACCTTAGTTTTATGGCCACTTTACAAGCTGGTGGCAATTCCTAAAGTACCCATTCGAGCTGAAATATATTAAATGTCATTAGTTGTCTAGGTTTTGCCAGAAAACCAGTTTATGGCGACAGGGATTTATGGTTTCATACTCCTGTGAGGGCAAAACAGCCTCTAAACCATATTGGTCTGGTGAGAGCCAAGTATTAACCCTTAGCTGGCACTGACTTTACTTTAAAAACACCTCAAAGTACAGCATACTCTTAGGAAGTCACCGTGCGTATTTGCTATATCTACAGTGAGGAAGACTCCATGATAGGATGAGATAATCTGAAGCAGACAAACAGACATTAGGTATGAAGAAGGGGGGTAGGGGGAAGGGGAGGACCACTGATTGCTTTTCATGGCCAGGTATGGCATCAGAGCAGCATTTAGTGGAGTGAGAAATGGAGTGTTTCTTGTCCCTTTGTGTGAGCAGGGCCAGGTCTGAGGTGTCAAAGGAAGTAGGTTATTAGACCCATTTTCACAGTTTCTTTCATTTCCTTATCAAAACTGCATGCTGGAAAAAGAAAAGCATTAACAGCTCCCACCAAAAGAGCAGTCCATTAGGAAAAGCTCCAGGAGGTCCTGCCAGATGTGGAGAGGGGTGCAGAGAGGAGGGGAATATCCAGCTGTGACTGAGTGTAGAGTGCCTAGAAAGGCCATCCTGGAAAGCCACAGTGAAAACATATAGTGTGTGTCATTGAATGTAAGCAACTGAGTTTCTTTGGAATCGCACACACCAGCTACTCCACACATCAGCTACTCCACACACCAGCTACTCTCTAGGCAGGCGAGTTCCCAAGGCAACTGCTTTCCTTAGACACTGGCAACTGCCTCTCTTGCCAGTAATGTCTTAAACAGAAAACCAATAGGAGCCATTCTGACAGGAGGGAAGGGATTATTTTAGCTGCTAATAGAAGAAGAGATCTGAGCTTGTTTGGAACAAGTAAATATTACTGGTTTAGGGCCCATTTGGGAATTTTCTTCTTAGTAACAGATGCCAAAGAAAAGGCTTTTTCTTTATTATTAGAGCCTGGATTGATTTAGCCCAACACAAAGCTGCCTTTACTAAATACAAAAGATAAAAACAAAACCGAATGAAGTGAGTAGTTAAACAGGGAAGGAAAAGAGGATGAGAGTGTATTTTACAGATGGCTGAAGAGACCAAGTGTAATGGACATTTGATGCTGAGAGGAGCTGATAGGGTGATGGGCATTTGATGCTGGGAGGAGCTGATAGGGTGATGGGCATTGATGCTGGGAGGAGCTGATAGGGTGATGGGCATTGATGCTGGGAGGAGCTGATAGGGTGATGAGCATTTGATGCTGGGAGGACCTGATAGGGTGATGGGCATTGATGCTGGGAAGAGCTGATAGGGTGGATTCCTGACAGATGAGAGAGGTGGGGGTGAACGTGCAGCTCATTAGACTCTGTCATTCAGCTGTCATTGTATGTTTTATGTACATTGGTAATTTGACTTCATGTATGTCCGTGTGAGGGTGTCAGATTCCCTGGAAGAGCAGCCAGTGGTGTTAACCACTGCGCCATCTCTCCAGCCCCCTATCACAAAATATTAAGGAGTGTCTTGAGAGATCGTGGGGCTTAAAAGTCATCACAGTGAGAGATACTTGAAAGCTCCAGTCTAGCCTTCTTGTACTTGTCTATTGTTTTGGGGATGCTGGATTAAAGCCAGGGCCTCCTGCAGGCTTGGCAAGTGCTCTACCACTGAGCTACATATGAGCTCATCCAAGCACTCAAAAAAATTATTGTCTTTTATTGTTATATGTGTGGTTGTTTTCCCTGCATGTATGGTATGTCTGTGTGCCACATGTGTCCAGTGCTTTCTGAGGCTAGAAGACATCCCCTGGGACTAGAGTTACAAATGATTGTGAACCACCTGTGTGTGCTGGGAATCGAACCTGGGTCCGCTACTAAAACAGCCAGTGCTTCTGCCCCTTTATACAGATATCTTTAAAGTACCTTTGCCATTTGTCTTTAGAACACCTCACAATGTATATTTATCTAATTGTTTTCTCATTATTCTCCTCAGGTCCAACAGTATTTTTAAAAATCAAATGGAAAAATCAAAATATTCAAATAGTAGAAATACTTAAACAGATCATAGTATATTGATGTAATAGAGGTTTTAAGAAACTTCATTACTTTTTGTTTGCTTGTTTTCCAGACAGGGTTTCTCTGTGTGGCCCTGGCTGACCTGGAACTCACTTTGTAGACCAGGCTGGCCTTGAACTCAGAAATCCGCCTGCCTCTGCCTCCCAAGTGCTGGGATTAAAGGCATGTGCCACCACTGCCCAGCTCATTACTTGTGTGTACACCACAGTGTGGATGTGAGGTCAAAGGATAGCTTGTGGAAGTCACCTTTCTCTTTATCCCATGTAGATGCCTGGGAGTCAGCTCAGGTCATTGGGTTTGGAACAGGTGCCTTTACCTGCTGACTCATCTCTTCAGCCTGCATCTAATAGAGCTGTGTAAAGTTAAACACTGTTTTAAGAAAGCTATTTTAGGAGCTAGAGAGATGACTAAATGGTTAAAAGCACTTGCTGCTCTTCCAGAGGATCAGAGTTCAGTTCCTGCCTCCCACATTGGGCACCCACTTGTCCAACTGAGGGAGGGATAGAGAACTGGTGGGTCATCACTCCTGGTGTGTCCAAAGGGTGTTTCCTAAGGTCAGTGAATTCAATGGAGAAGGTCTGACCCTCAGCTGGAGCAGGAAAATAGGAGAAGGAGAAAACGCCCTTCAGCTCCTCCTTGCAAAGCAGGGTACTTTTCTTCTGCTGTCCTGGACATTAGACTCTAATGCTCACTATGGACTCAGGGCTGTACTGGTGGCCATTCTGGCTCATGGACTGAGAATGGTTTGTCTCACCTTCCAGTTTACAGATTGCTCCTCATGGCTGACTTTCCAGCCACATGTGTGCAGGTGTGTCTCTGTGTGTGCTTCTGTGTATGTGTGTGCCTATATGTGTGCCTGTGTGTGTTTTTGTGTGAGTGCCTGTGTGTGTGTGTTTGTGTGTTTTACCTGGGTGTACATGTAATGCTGTTTTTCTGAGTCGTGTGTCTATGAGTTACTTTACAACTTTGTTGAAAGTCAACTGAAAAGCCTGACCTGGTGGTACAGACTTATCTGGGAGTCTCACTCTCAGAGAGGTACTGAGTTTCAGACCAGACCAAGCTACAAGAAAACCAAGAAATAAATGAGAGTGAACTGGGTAGTTTTGTTGTTTTTTTTCCTGTACCTCCAGCTCCTTCAGTCTACATCAGAGACTGACAAACTTTGGTTCAAGGGCCAAATCTAGTCTACTGTCTGTTTTTTTTTTAATTAGGTATTTTCTTCATTTACATTTCAAATGCTACCCCAAAAGTCTCCCATACCCCCCCACCACTCCCCTACCCACCCACTCCCACTTCTTGGCCCTGACGTTCCCTTGTACTGGGGCATATAAAGTTTGCAAGACTAAGGGGCCTCTCTTCCCAATGATGGCCAATTAGGCCATCTTCTGCTACATATGCAGCTAGAGACACGAGCTCCGGGGGTACTGGTTAGTTCATATTGTTGTTCCACCTATAGGGTTGCAGACCCTTTTAGCTCCTTGAGTACTTTCTCTAGCTCCTCCATTGGGGGCCCTGTGTTCCATCTACTAGCTGACTGTGAGCATCCACTTCTGTGTTTGCCAGGCACTGGCATAGCCTCACAGGAGACAGCTAATCAGGGTCCTTTCAGTAAAATCTTGCTGGTGTATGCAATGGTGTCATCATTTGGAGGCTGATTATGGGATGGATCCCCAGGTGTGGCAGTCTCTAGATGGTCCAGCCTTTTGTCTCAGCTCCAAACTTTGTCTCTGTAACTCCTTCCATGGGTGTTTTGTTCCCAATTCTAAGAAGGGACAAAGTGTCCACACTTTGGTCTTTGTTCTTCTTGAGTTTCACGTGTTTTGCAAATTGTATCTTGTATTTTGGGTATTCCTGTCTGTTTTTTAAATAAAGGTTTATTAGAATTCAACCAAACTCATTCATTTATGATGAAAAGCTAAAGTTCAAACAGAGACTACAAAGTCAGAGGCATTTACTCTCATGATCTTTACAGAAAACAATTTCTGTCTCCTGGGTTCTGTGTCTAGCCTTCTGTGACACCACACTATTTTGGTTGCTTTGGCTTTATAGGAAATCTTAAACTCACATGGTCTACACCCTCCAAATTACTTGATTATTTCAATCTTGTTTGTATGCCCAGGAGTTTTAAGACCATCCTTTCAATTTCTACAAAAGATCATCTGGAATTTTCTTAGAGGTTGTTTGAGTCTCTCAACCTAGCTGGATAGAGTCAACCTTTTAACAATGTTGGTCTTTCTAATCCTCACTGGCCATGGAATGTCCTGAACTTCGAAGAGAAATGCTTTGATGTTTTTCAGTTCACATGTCTTGCATACATTTTGTTGAAGTATGCGTAAGTCTTTCATACTTATACACATGCATACACACATACAGATAACCTCAGGTAGCCCTGGACGTCATGGAACTCACTCTGTAGACCAAGCTGGCCTCAAATTCAGACATCTGCTTACTTCTGTCTCCCAAGTGCTGGGATTAAAAGTGTATGCCACCACCACCTGGCCTGATGCAGCTTTACTGCACTGTTTTTAAACTTTTAAATTGTTTGTTGATAGTCTATAGACATGCAGTCAAAATTTGCAAATTGTACTTTTCCATCATTGCCTTATTTATTATTAGGATATATAAATTTCCCAGAACTGATTATGTAAGACTTTCTATAGAAGTGATCAGTGAGTGAATGTGGAATTCTTTTGGCCTTTCCAATCTAGATACATTTTGTTCTTTCTTGTCTTGCTTCTGGCAAAGACTTGTGGTTGGATGCTGACTAAACATTCCTGATCTTCCAGGGCAAAGCACTCGCTCCTTCCCTTGAAGCGTGACATAAGCTGTTCTCGAATGTGGTTTGTCAAGTCGAGTAAGCTCACCTCCAGTCCTTATCCCCTGGAGATTTCCTCCAGGAAAAGATGCAAAAGATGCCGAGAACCCAGTGAGTGCCTTCTGCAGCCCAGAGAGAACTCTTTCAGAAGAAGAAACATCTGTTTTCTACTTTAGTTGTTTGTTTGCTGTGTTACAAAGATTGAACCCAGGACCTCAAGTATGCTAGGCGAGAGTTCTGCCACTATGCTATGACACCTGGATCTCCCCCATGGGACATACTTAGCCATTTAGAATGCTTCAAGACCCATGGAGACAGCCTGGGCTAGCCCTTGCACAACTCCCATTTGAGTGGTAATTTGCTTTTGTTAAGATTTCAGAAATGAACCCCACTGGGAATTTTCTCCTCTTCTCAATGCAATCTCCATGATGGCTCAGAGTCAAAGCCCTGTATCCTCCATGAGAAATGATTGTAGTTTTGTTGGGATGACCTCTGGAAGCCCTCTGGTCTGCTACAAAGCTGTGCAAAATCTGGAAAGGGTGCTGATGTGAGAGTAAATGGCTAGAGGAGACATCTGTATTGCTGAGGCAAGATAGCCTGCCCTGTGTGTCTGTAGCTAGAAGCATTCTTCTACCAAGCCCTCTAGGCTCCCACCCCCATATCCTTGAACTTGCTGGCCAGCCCTTCTCCAGTCTTGAATTTCTTCTGCAAACCAACTCCTGGATATTAGTTCTTCTGCTCAAAAGTGTGCTTCAAATGTCCCTGGTGTTCTGTTACTCCAGCCAACAAAAGCAGGTGGTCTCTTTCTCTAGAAGGTTTTTTTTCCATAGAACTCAGATTTACCCAACATTTAGAATCCTCCATTTTTCCTGCCAATGTCTAAACAGTGTCTGTGTGGTGTGACACTCTAAATTAACAGTCTGCGATATGAGTGGAAGTGAATTTTCCAGGACAATTGTGATTTCATTCTTTATTCTTTGATTTTCTTGAAACAGGGTCATGCTGTATAGCCCAAGCTGGCCTTGAACTCAGGTTTCTCCTGAGTCCAATTATAAAAACATCAAATCCCCTTGTTAATAAACTCCCAGACCTAGTGTGCATTAGTGACTGACATTGAAGTCAAAATGAGAACTTTATTGAAAAAGATGCTGTGGGAATATTTTCAATGTATTGAACTATGTATTAGCCATGAGCAATGCCTGCACATACTAGCCGTGTACAATGCCTGTACATAGCCATGTGTGATGCCTCTAATCTCACTCTGAAAAGCTGAGACAGGAGGATTATGAATGATACCCTGTGTTCAAAGCAACCAGAAAAAGAAAAAAAATTATGAAGCGATCATGCAACTCTCACTAAATATGTTGAATACTAATCTCTAAGAAGCAGCTGTGGACCTTGCATGAGTGACATCTGATACAGCTAGAGGGAGGAGCCTCCCTGAGGTGATACAGTGTCTGGTGTTCGTGGTCTACAAGTAGTAAATATGAAGAAATGAAACACGAGGTTGCAAATGTCCATTTAATGAATAGAACACACACACAGAGACTTTTGGTGCACAATAATGAATGGCAATAACATCCATCCCCATGCCCCGCTCTCCTCTTTCCTCTTCCTCTTCCTCTTCCTCTTCCTCTTCCTCTTCCTCTTCCTCTTCCTCTTCCTCTCCTCTCCTCTCCTCTCCTCTCCTCTCCTCTCCTCTCCTCTCCTCTCCTCTCCTTTCCCCTCCCCTCACCCCTTTCCATCCTGTCCCTCTCCTTCCCTCCCCTCCTGTTTCCTCTCCTCTGCTCCTCTGCCCCCCACCCTCTGGAGCTGTCATCACTATGACAGACTCTGGAGGGAGAAAATGAAAAATCTGGTAAGGTTTTGTTGCCAGGAAACCACCCTATGAATAATCATCAGTCTCTGGGTCTTTCCTCCCTCTTCTTGTCACCAGAAGACTCTGTTTTATTTTTTGAACAGGTAACACATTCACATGGTTCAAGATTAAAGAGTTTCTAAAGCTTTAAAACCAAACCTCAGTCTCTCCCTCTGCAGCACTCAGTTCCTATCCCAGACAAATAATCAGGGCTAGTTATTTCTTGCTTACTCTTCTGAGTATTTTGAAGTATGTGCGTCATTCAGATATACTCTATGCCCTAGCTTCTTTACACACCTGACAACCACTTTACACACATGTGTAGGTTATGTCTCTGTCTTTATGAATGGTCTTCTCACAATGATTCATTGATTCATCCAAATAATTTTAAACCAAATTAAAGATTTATTTATTTTTATTAATTGTGTCTGAGTATTTGCTTGCATATGCATGTCTGTGTACTACACGTGTGCCTGCTGTGCTCAGAGGCCAGAAGAGGGCAATGAAACCTTTGGAGCTGGAGTTACTGACAGTTATTCAGATTCTGGGAATTGAATCCTAGTCCTCTGCCAGAGCTGCTATGTTCTTAAGCACGGAGCCAACTTTCCTGCCTCTCATTTTAATAGCTAAAGACTACTGTTGTACCAATTTACATTCACTGATTAAGTCAATTCCCTTTTAAAACCCTTTTTACACATATGTATGTACACATGTGCATAGGGGTATGTATTAGGGTTCTCTAGAGTAAAAGAACACACACACACACACACACACACACACATTATAAAATAAAACCCCATCTCTAAAATCCAGTAGTTGCTCAGTCCACAAGGCTAGATGTCTCAGCTGGTCTTCAGTGTATGCCAAAATCCTGGCTCTTATGCAGACAAAGGGAGCAAAAACAAGCAGCAAAGAGCTAAACTCCCTTCTTCCATGGGCTTCTATAGACTGCCAGCAGAAGGTGTGGCCCAGATCAGAGGCAGTTCTTTTCATCTCAAAAGATCTTGATTAAAGGGGTGTCTTCCCACCTCAAATATCTGGATTAGAAGTGAATCTACCCACTTTAAATTAAGCAGAAATTCCTCACAAGTGTACCAGGCCATTTTTAGGCTGTAATTGATTTCAGATGTAGTTAAGTTGACAACCAAGAATAGCCATCACAGAGTGTTTTGCCTGCATATATGTCTGTACATTATATGCATGCCTGGTTTCCATAGAAGCTAAAAGAGGGTGTTAGATCCCATGGAGCAGGAGTTACAGATGGCTGTGAGCTGCTGTGTGGGTGCTAGGAATTGAACTTGGTTGCTCTGAAGGAGTAGCCAGTTCTCTTAACTTCTGAGCTCATCTCTTCAGCCACTTAATGCCCCTTGGATAGACATTTAGGTAGTAAGCTTTTAGCTACTATGGACAGTGTTTTGTATATAACTCTGGTAGGATGTATGCATTTCATCTGTATGTATACCTGAATGACATATTTCTAGGCTCAAACACTTGATGATGCCGAGGTCAATGGATCACATCTATTACAGCGGCTGCATAGCATTCTATCACCTTGTGATGTCATAGTTATCTTAGTTCATATAAAGAGCCTTGAACTCACCCAGCTGAATTTCTTAATACTATCTCCAGTGTTTAAGCAATGCATGCCTTAACTTATATTTCTGTGATTATTCATTGTATAAATCAAATCAATTTATGCTCCCATCAACAACGAAAGAGATTGGCTTCTTGCTATTCGGATGAAGAAAAAAATAGCATAATTTTGATTTTCTTCTTTTTTTTCAGTAGTCTTTAAAAATCTTTAAGCCAAGGCTGGTGGCGCACACACACACACACACACACACACACACACACACACACACACTTCCACCTGCACAGGAGGCTGAAGTGGGTAGATATCAAATTCAAGGTTAGCCTTTGAAATTTATGGAGACCTTGTCGCAAAAAATGTGTGTGTGGGGGGTATAATCAGCGGTACCAGCATTTGTGGAGTCCTAGGTTCAAAAACACACTTTTAAAAAGAGTTAACCACTGTCTGGGAATGTGGTTCAGTAGATAAAGCATTTGCCGTACAAGCATGAAGACCAGAATTTAAGTCTTTGAATGCTGTAAAAGCCAGACAGGAGTGACTACCGATTGTAATCTCAGCCATCAGGAGGTAGAGACTAGGGATTTCTGAGGCAAGCTGGCCAGCTAGTGTGTGTAACACACATACAACCTGTACCTGCACACACACACTCATACATTATGTACATGCAAAAAGTTATTATACTTACTCTTTTTTCTTTATTAGATTCTTTGCACACACAAACATACTATGTATGCAGAAAGTTATTATACTTACTCTTTTTTCTCTATTAGATTCTCTGCACACACACACACACACACACACACACACACACACACACACACACACTCTTTTCTATCATGGTCCTGATATTTCTGATGTTTCTTACTTATTTGCTTTATTCCAGCCTGTCATTTATCTTCTGACTCTATTTATTTCGGTGGTGGTGATGGGGTCGGAAATGAATGTTTATTTCTAGATATTTAACATCAAATTTATTTTCCTTTAATACCTGAACTCAGGAGGCAGATGCAGGCTGATCTCTGAGTTCAAGGCCAGCCTGGTCTACAAAGTGAGTTCCAGAATAACTAGGGATATACAGAGAAACCCTGTCGCTAAAAACTAAATATATATGTCACATATATATGACAGGTTGTTGCTATGTACTTTTGGCTGGCCTAGAATTTGCTAAGCAGACCAAGTTTGAATTGAACTAGCAGAGATCCCCCTGCCTCTGCCTCCCAAGTGGTATGATCAGAAGTGTGCGCATCATCACAGCTGGACAAACATTTGGATTTTTGTGTAATACTTAACAGGACTAGATCTATGGGAGGGCCAAAAAGAAATCTTAAGATCTTTCTGTGGTCTACCTTAACACTTTATACGTTTATTTTCATAGAGATAGTTTTGATTTTTATATAATTTATTCTGTGTAAATGTGCTTCCAGTTGCTGACAGCAAGATTTGACTGGCCTTTTCTTCCTTCAGTGTGACCCCCGTGGAGGACATGTGTGTTTACTGTGGCAGGCTCCTTTCTGAGCAGTATTAAAACTTAACAGTGCAAAGCCCCAGGGCCACACTGTTGTTTCTGTGACAATGGTGGGAGAGGCATCTTCCCTACACTCACCCCACAGAGCTTCAGAGACAGTCTCCCTCTTAGGGATCTGCTCCCACAGGACCTCGGCTGTTGCCTGCCCAGCCCCCACTGTGCCTGGCTCCAAAGCCACAAATGTGGAGTGCAGCGGCTCAGAACCACCCCAGTCAAGGGTGGAATTGGGCTTTGGGCCTGAATAAATAATTAGAAATCGGCTGCTGAGAGAATGTCCCTGATGATTGCTTGCTCTGGAATTTTTCTGGGTGCCACACAGAGTTTTATTACCCAATTAAAATACAGCAGATTAAGTAGTGCAAAAGGAAGATGGAGTGCGCAATAAATTTGCTGTGGAATGGGCTGCGGAGGGCCCAACCTGAGAGGCACAAATTTATGGTTCAGAGAGAATTGAGAAATAGAATAATCGGGTTTCGCCAGAAGGAATCACAGGCCAAGCATGTTCTTCAAAGGAGACAAAATGTCTGCCCTAGAGAGTAGGGATTGGAGGCCTGGACAATGGGAGGGTGAGGCATGACTCTGAGTGAGTGGCTTGCAGGAAAGGGAAGTGGGGGTGAGGAAAGCAGGCCGCGGTATCCTGGACAAGGCTCCCGCCAATCTGTAGCTTTCTGTGACACACCAGCACTGACGGAGATACTGGAGGTTTGGTGGTGCCCAACCTTGTTCATTGCACATGGAACCACAAGATCAAGGCAAGCCTGGGCTACTTGATATGATCCTGACTTAAAATATGAAAGTACAATACAACACACACACACACCACAACACATGCACACATACACACTCATACACACATATACACATACACAGATACACATAGGTATACACACACATATATATATACACACACAACATATACACACAGACACATACACAGACACACACAAAGACATATACACACAGACAGACAGACACACACACACACACCTACCACCATCACCACCACCACCAATGGGGAAAAAAAGCCAAACAAATCAAAGAAAGGAGGGCCAGCTGGCTTGGGTTTGGACCCAAGACTGTATATCTAAATAGAATACATTCTGGAGTACTGGATGTCTTAGTAGGGAAGAGACACTGTGGCCACAGAATTGGGGCTAGCTTACGGTTTCAGAGGTTTAGTCCATTATCGCCATGGCAGGGAACATGGAGGCATGCAGGCAGACATGGTGCTGGAGAGTTCTACATCTTGATCTGTAGGCAGCAAAAGGAGACTGTGTACCACACTGAGTGTAGTAGCTTGAGCATAGGAGATTTCAAAGCCTGCCCCCACAGTGACATACTTCCTCCAGCAAGGCCACACCCCCTAGTAGTGCCATTCCCCATGGGTCAAACTCATTCAGACACATAAGTTTAGGGGGGCAGGCATTCATGCTCAATCTACCACCCTGGGTTTAACTTATGAGGTTCTCAACTCATGAGTTTTGTAGGACAGCACTGACTGTCTTAGAGAGCAATTTCTTTACTATGCACTCACTGTCTCCTCCTCCCAGAGCTTATTCCTAATCTCTAGTCTTTCCATAGTTCCCTTTTGGTTACCAGAGTTTGCTATGAGCTGTGGGAACTGCGTTCTTCAGGGCATTCAGCCCTGGATGTCAGCGAGTGGGTTGGCAAGCTTGGTCTTCTCTGGAAGATGGGACGGTAAATGTTTCTCCTCAGAAGTGAAAAGACCCTTAAGCATGCCTCGGGCTTCACTTCTTACCTTGTCTTCGGTAGCTGGATATTATATCTGAGATAGCCATTTTGGCACACATACCTTCTGAGGAGGATCTGAGTGTGTCTACACCCAGGCTCATCATCACATTTATCCAAGATTTTGGCTGAAACCACCCCCAATTGTTCTTCGGTATCCTAGAACTTTGCCAGACTCTGAGCAAAATGAAGCTCAGATTCTAAAGCTCTCGTCTTTGAACTGTGACCCCTTAGTGATTCTACACAGCAGATTAATAATGAAGATGGAGGCCTGTGTATCAGGTGTCTGTACATCCCAGAGCTTGACTCTGAACCCTAGCCCGCCCTGCCTAGGGGTAAGACCAGCTCCTCACAGGCCTGCTCAGGATTGAAGCTTCTCACACAGGCAGATCCCTGGGGTTAGGAGCCATTCTTGATTGCTGGTTGGTATACATTGGTTTTGTTCATTCACCCACCCACGCTTCATTCATTCATTCATTCAGCAAGTACTACCTAAACAGCTGCTTCTTAAAACCAGTTAATCTTCCAAGAGATAAGGATGTGGCTATGAGGCCGCCTCAGTGCCTGGCTGTCTCAGGTGACCACCATGGCCACACTTGCAAAGTTATTAAATATGAACTACTTACAAGTATGTTTTAAGCTCCGCTATCTCTACTTTCTGTCACCAGTTCATCCTCATGAACTTCCTATTCCTAATAGTCATCAAGTTCCACACACTCCTGTAGAAGGCAGGGCCCTGTGATCCAGTTCCTGTCAGCAATGCATCATGAGAAAGTTATAAACGGATGTGCCAAGCCTGCGCCAGGCATGAAGAGCAGTAGATAAAAGGGACGTAACGTGGGCTCTCAGCTTTCCCAAGGAAGAGGTATCGGGCAATTCTAATATTCAAGGCCCTGAGGAAAGGTAAGCTAAGCCAAGGAGTGGACCAATGAGACTTACCTGGGAATCTGTGGCTAAAGGCATCTGAGAAACTAGGAAACTGCCTATATCTGTCTGGGTATCATCCGAAGAGGCCATTCACTGCTCTGAGGACTGCGTGAACGGCCCCCACTTCTGCGCTGACTCAAGGCAGCTGATTTGGATATGGGGCTTTAAGGGGTTGTTTTGTTTTGAGAAGAGTTAGTGTCAGGGACATTTCTTGTTGGTGTGATCAGAGACCTGAGAAAAGCGGCATAAGGAAGCTTATTTTGTCTTAGTGTTTGCAGCGACTGAGACAGGGGCAGCGTGGTGGCCAGAGAGGATGTCACTGTGCCAGCCGGAGTGTGAGGTGGCTGCTAGGAGCTGAGAGGTGAATGTTGATACTTGTCCCCAAGAGTTATGTCTCCTAGGAGATCCAAACCCCACGGTGTTCACAAGGAAGCTTTACCATCAGTGTCCTTATATAAGGGGCTCCATAGAGAGTCCAGGTCCCTCCCAGTGATTATAGTGAGCACTCATTTGTCTATGGGGAAGGGGTTCTCGAGTCCACCAGCATTTGGCATTGGTCTTTCCAGTCTCCAGAACTGTGAGCAATACGTCTGAGGTCAACTAGCCACCTTGTTTGTGATAGTTTATCTTATCAGCTGGAACAGGCTTAGATAACGTCTATCTAACTGTAGATTTCCCACCATTCTGCTTCTTCCAAGTGTCTAGGCTAGCCTGTCCTGTTTATCACTGTTTCTCTAGGACCCCAGTGGGCCCAGGAGTCAGATGAGCCAAAGAACAAATGAAAGGAGGAGCCCTTTATGAGCATTAAATAGTAAAATAAGGCTGTGGTGGTTTGAATATGCTTGGCCCATGGGAAGTGGCACTCTTAGAAGGTGTGGTCTGGTTGGAGTAGGGTTGGCCTTGTTAGAGGAAGAGTCATGGTGGGGATGGGCATTGAGGTCCTATGCTCAAGCTCAGCCCAGTGTGAAGAGAGAGCCTCCGTCCTGGCTGCCATCCTATCAAGATGTAGAACTCTTGGCTCCTCCAGCACCATGCCTGCCTGTATGCTGCCATGCTTCCCACTACTATGATAATGGATTAAATCTCTGAAACTGTAAGATTCACAGATTAAATGTTTTCCTTTATAAGAATTGTCTTAGCCATGATGTCTCTTCACAGCAATTAAAACCCAAACTAAGACAAAGGCTGCTCTACTTTTTTTTCCAGGCCCAAAGGCATGTGTAAGCAGTTTTTTTAAAAAGGAAAGATAGTTTTTGCTTGTTTTATTAAGCAAAGCAACCATATCTTTTCATTTTGAATATTATATAGATTCATATAGAAAATCTAAAGGAAAACAGTTGGTGTCTTTTCTTCCAACTAATTTTCAATTTCTAGACTTGTGTTTTGTTTACATCAATGTTCATTTTTAAGTAAACTTCTTCTGTATTAAGAATAAAGCCTGGGACCACACTGGTGGCTCTGGGACCACGCTGGTGGCTCTCTGAAATGTTTTCTAAGTCTTCTTAAGGATTTATCCAAATAAGAAAGCTAGGCAATATAATTAAGTGAACACAGTAATTGGGTCAATTCATGGTGATAAAATCCCCCATATGTTGAAAATAAAGCCTGAAGTCCTAGCCACTAAGTAGAGCATGCACTTGGGTGGTTCTGTCTGACCCTGAGGGTGGAAAACCAACGAGACCCCACTGGGCTTTCCAAGTGCATCAAAATGAAGAGTGGCCCTCGCTAATGCATGGGCTTCAGCAAGATTCCCAGGCAGGGATGAAGAACGATGGAACGAAGGCTGGAGGAGTTAACAATTTTCTGTGCATCACATTAATATGTGAAATTGAATTCAAATAAATCCCCAAGACCGGTAGCATTTATCTCAATGTCAGCAGGAGACCAGAAAGCCAAGAATGTAAATTGTTTCTCAAATTAAGCAATTTGTCATGGAAAATGGACTGTTATAAATTTGTTCAATTGTACACTTGTCTCTGTCAGATGCTATTGAGAGAAACTCAGGTAAGCAGCGGGTAGCAGACCTTCTGTAGAGGAAAAGAAAACTATTATTTGGTGGCAATAATCACTGGAGCTCCTCAGATAAACTTTATCAGAGTCTATTGACAGTCTACCCCAAATTTAAAACAGATATCTATTTGGCAGGTGCCAAAATTACATTCAATCCTTTTGTGACTTGTGACCAAGTCAAGAACTGCACACAGCATTTTAATGTACCTTCTCACATTTGGACGAAGATCTTGCCTTCCCCCTTTCCAGAGAGCCGAGACAGAAGTACACGGTTCCATCCGTGCCCACTGAAAGGATGATGAAGTTCAGGTTGTCCAAGGACACCATGAAGGCCTGCAGATTGGCAAAGCATCCCGAGTGTCCAGGAAGAAACACGTCATCTCCATTGAACAAGTGCAGCCGAGAAAAGGCTAATGTCACAACTGTCCACATGGGCATCCGACCCAGCAAGGCGGCAATCACCAGGCTAAAGCTGGACCACAAAATGATCCTGGAGTGAGAAGTCAAGTCTCAACAATAGGGAAGGAGAAGGGCAGAACCAGGGAACAAACAATTAAGAAAGCCAGTAAGTCGAGCTCCTCCACGGTCGCTGCTTAGGTTTTGCTTTGAGTTCCTACCCTGGAATAGCTCAGTGAAGTATGATCTCAAGTTGTTTTGGGTCATTGTTTTATTACAGCAACAGACAAGTTCACACACACACACACACACACACACACACACACACACACACACACACACAAACACGAAGTTTGTTTCCATAGTCCTTTGGGAAAGGATTCCAACTGAGCCACAGGAACGTTCCCTATGTCTCCAAGCTGGTTCCTACCTTCTAATCTACAGCTAGTTCTCAGTCAGGATTTACCAGCTACCACAGTAGTCTCATTTTGAATGAAGGACACTGGTCTATCTGGGTATGGTGGTACACACCTATAATCCTAGTACAAACCAGACCTAGGGACATAGGTAAGAGGATTACAGCCTGGAGCAAACTCCAGCCAAGTAGTGAATTTGGGTTTCAAGAAGGGCAGGGGAAGGAAAGGAGAAGGAGTAGGAGGGAGAGGAGGATGAGGAATAAGAAGAGATGGGGGAGGAAGAGGAAGAGATGGAAGAAGAGGAAGAAGAGAAAGAAAAGGATGCAGTTGGGAGTCACTTGGTGCATATGTCTTTGAATCTGGTCACGCTTTAGTTGTGTTCAATCTACACCAGTTCCTCAGTCTTTGATTTCAAGACTTTGGTGTTTTTGAAGAGCAGAAGTCAGTTATCATCACAAGATTTAATCAGTGAGTTTTTATCCACCTTCCTGCACTGCCCTGAGGATGGAGATGAAGCATCATTGAAATGCAGTAAGCCTCCTGAGGGGCCTCCCAAGGGGCCTCCCGAGGGGCCTCCCGAGGGGCCTCCTGAGGGGTTTCCTGGTGTGCCACTGCCACATACACCACTTCCTATGAACATTGTTTGAGTTGGAGGCGTCTCATGTCCTATAATCCCTTCTGTATCAGAGCAGAGGGTTGCCCCACAGAAATCCACTTCACACCCTCTCCCACCATCAGGACCTCATCTTCTGAGACAAGAAGTCTGTACCAACCTGGGTGCACAGTGTTACTATTTTTCCTGGGTGACATGTCTTTCAAAAAGTCATTTGTATTTCTATACCTGTCCTATCTCTTGTAAGAAAGCTGTGTGCTCTCCCCTTTACTGTCTTCATCCCATGAGGATGTGGCTCAGCTGTTGAGCATGCGTGAGGCTTGGTATTAGCAATGGAACGAAACAGAAGAGAAAGGCGTCTGCAGGCCTCACTGACCAGTCTTTTTGTGTCACATTTCTGTGACCTTCCACAGACTTACTTAAATATTTTCCTTCATTTTGTTTTTTTGTGAGTTTTGTTCGCTGATGCTAAACAGTCAATTTGCAAGGGTAAGTGCCTTTTACCCTCCCTGTACCTCTGTCTTAAAGCATGATCCTGTCGCGTGGGAAGTGCCGATTGCTGGAGAGTTGAAGCAGTTGTTGTGGGTGTGTTGTCCGTGGTCCTGTTGTAATGCCTGCTCACCCCGGTTCACCCAACGCTCTCCTAGAAACGCCATAGACTTTTCTGGTTTAGCATCAGGCAAAAGCAAGGGCCAGGCATGGAAAGTACTAGGAAAGGGCATTTGGGACAAACGCAACCACAGACCATGACTCATCTGATCCAGAGGCTACGAGGTCACCCTTAGTATCAGCAGCACTAGAAGGTCACATGTTCTCTGTGGAGCCTCACCGCACATCAAAATGTCTATGGCTGGCATCACGCAGGACAGAGCTTCTCTGTCAGCTTCCTCTTTTACAGACACATGGCCGTTTATAAGTAACATCCCCTTCCAAGACACAGGGACATCATTCTCAATTGACACGTTGCTGTGTTCTGTCTTTGAATTTTTGAGGTAACTGGAAAAATTTCCCCCATGTTGTTCTGCTAAACATATGAGGCTTTGGGAGGTTTAACTAGAAAAATTTCCACCTGTCTAAAACAAACAAACGAACTCTGTGGAGCACTACATACATTCTGGGAAGTGTGGTTATGAGGAAACAAAAGGTGGTGTTTCCAGGAGACGCTGGACACTCTGCACTCACATACATAAAACACCTAGGCCGGGTCTAACACAAAGAAAGTCTTTGCTATTATTTTTCCTTGTGCACACAGCTGTTCTGTTGGAGAAGGCAGGCCAGTGAATACAGAACAGATAAGAGTGTCACAAAGTCGGGTGGTGGTGGTGGTGGTGGTGGCGGCGGCGGCACATGCCTTTAATCCCTGCACTTGGGAGGCAGCGGCAGAAGGATTTCTGAGTTTGAGGCCAACCTGGTCTACAAAGTAAGTTCCAGGACAGCCATGGCTACACAGAGAAACCCTGTCTTGTGTGTGTGTGTGTGTGTGGGCAACCAAACCAAACCAAAAAACCCAACAAACAAACAAAAAAAGAGTGTCACAAAGGTTTCTACAGAGACTAATTACCATGACAGAAGTTAAAAAGGGATGGACTTTAAGTAGAGGCTCAGGGTGTCCTTCTGGGGGACTTGAGGGCTAAATACAAACTTAAGGGGAAGGACAAAGAGGAAGAGGGGGAGAAAAGAGGAGAAGGAAGAGGAAGGAGAAGAGGAAGAAGAGGAGGAGAAGGAAGAGGAGGAGGAAAAGAAGGAGGAGGAGGAGGAGGAGGAGGAGAATTCTGAGAGCAGGCCAGAGAGACAGGCAGGGCCAGGAGAAATCCTGCAGGCCATGGTGCAGTTTAGTCAGTAAGTGAAATAAGAAACTGCACAGGAGAGAGAGAACAGGGCACATGACAGGGAACCCAGGAAACCTGATTAATCAGCAGAAACCGGGTGACATTGAAGATGGAAAGGAGACGTTAAAAATGGAAAAATTTTGGTGGGGAGGGGTTAGAGTAACTGGGTATGATGTTGGATAAAGGAAGAGGGAGAGTTGGGGACAATCCTCAGATTGCTGGATCTGGTGATCTGCTAGAGAGTGCTGTCAAACACAGAGAGGAGAAACGATTACATGAGGAAGTTGTGAGGGGGCCTGTGAACATACACACACACACACACACACACACACACGCACGCACGCACGCACGCACGCACACTAGACCAGAAAATGGAGTTTCTATATGCTTAGTAAGAGAAAAGTGAAACAGAAATTGGTTAAATACCGGTTCTGTCTCCATCATGTGTAGGCAGATGTACTGTTGTTTTGTTTTTAGGCAGTCTCACTGTGGAGTCCTGCTGGCCTGGAGTTAGCTATGCAGACCAGGGCCCTGAACTCACAGAGATCTGTCTGGTTTTGCCTTCCATATACTGGGATTTAAGATGTGTGCCATCAAGCCTTGCAAGATAAATTTATTTGCTAAAACATTACCTTTAACTTTCTCTGGCAACAATCAAAATAGAAATGGAAGCTAATGGTAGATAAATGGTATAAATGAGCTACCAGACAGAGGCCCACTCTGAGTAACTGGAAAATAATTGCCTTTTAGGAGACACATAAGAGAGGCCTAAGCAAGGAGGGGGATTGAAAGACTGGAGATTTGAACAACATAAAATATTGCAGGGGGAAATTATATGCCCAAAGCTGACCAAAGACAGAATAACAGAAGAAAAAAGTACAGAGCTTGTTGTTAGGATTTTCCCCTGGGGCTGGGGAGTAGAACCCAGTTGGTAGAGTGCCTGCCTAACACAGTCAGGGACTGGGTTCAATCCCCAGCCCCAAATGAATTGGGCCCAGTTGTATATATGAGGAGGTAAAGGCAAGAGAATCAAGAGTTCAAGGTCACCCTCTAATACAAAAAGTGAGTTCAAAGCCAGTTTGGGTTACAAGAGACCCTGTCTTAATAATATTAATGAATGTCAAATTTATTAAAAATTAAAAAAAATTTACTTGACACAGAGAACTTTGACAAAGAAATGAAAACTTCAAAGAGGTTACTAGGATAAAACATTTATGTATATTTTCAGCAGTGGATGACACGTATAGAAATAGCTAGACACGAGGAAGGGGCTTGTGTCCACATCAGGACATGGGAGTGTGAATGGGAAATATACAGGAGAAGCTGATGGGACATAGGTTTTGTTTGCCTAGATTCCTCTTGGCATGCACTGCACATCTCTCCAGATAAGAATATTTTCACCATGGAGCCAGGCAGGCAGCTTTCTCACGGGGAATGTATGCCTCCCCCAAAGGGGAGAAAAGAGGATCTACTCTGTGTCTGCTTCTTCTTAAGCTCCTTCAGCTCAGAATGATCAGTACGCCAGAGTGATACGTTCTAGGGTGGCATGCTGCGCTCTCCTCCAGTGAACTGATGACGGAGAAGTGACCACTTGAGAAAGTTTTGTTTAGATTAAAAGCAGGTACCTTCCCCCCCACCCCCCAGAGTGAACAAATTTCTCTCCCCTTGGTCTTTTTGAAGCAGGGTATCACTATGTAGCCCAGGTTGTCTGGAGCTCTGTAGTCCAGGCTAGCCCTGAACTCCTGATCCTCCTGCTTCTGCTGTCTGACGGCTGGTATTACGGTTGTATGCCATCATGCTTAGCAAGAGCTGAGAGGTTTAAGGGCTGGAGGATTGTAGTTGCCTAATATGCCCAAAGCTCTGGGTTTGATTCCTACCATGGAAACAACAAACAGTCAAACTGGGAATTGGAGGAGCAGTTGTACCCAGCAGATAGTTAAAGTTTTCTGCATTCTCTTGAAAGCAGAAATCTAGGAAGAAAAACTTATTTATGATGTGCTGGGCAAATGCTCTGTCATTGAGTTGAGCTATATGCCCAGCTCCTGGCTCTTGAAGACACAGTCAAGACAGTTCAGGCTGAAGTTGAAATTCCTATATAGCTTGGACTTGCCTCAAATTTATAATTCCATGATTCTAGTTATGGATGAATATGTGGTTAATGAAGTTTTTCACATAAACAAAATAAAAGATGTATTTCTGGAAAGCATTTCCTAGTTAAACATTAAGGAGGGAACATGGCAACCTTTGCTCAGTAACTTTCATACATTAGGAAAATTAGATGAGCTCTCACGGGCAAATGGGGCCTGTGTTCTGTATTCAAGGCTGTTTCTCCAGAGGCAACATTTTCCACAACAAAACCCATTGTGACAAGCAATAGGAAGGAAAAATTAGGGTCCTTACAGTATCCTTCTTCACTATGAAGACTTCTGTCTTTCCACCAACCTGCTAACTTCATTCCACACATGTTTGGGCCTTTGCCAGTGCTTAGAAATTCTCCATACACTTTGAAGCAGGCTAGACAGGCAAGAGAAGAACGTAAGAGGCTGACTGGTTAACTCGAGGACTAGTGGTTAAAATCTGCTCTTGCAGAGGCCAGAGATACAGAGCTGAGTTCAGTACCCAGTACCTATGTCGGGAGGCTCACAACCTGTACTAGCAGTTTCAGGTGTGTCTACCACCTTTGGTCTTCTCAAGGATACACACACACACACACACACACACACACACACGCATGCACGCACGCACGCACGCACGCATGCATGCACGCACATACATTCCTATGCATGCACACACTTGAAAAGAGGCATACTGAATAATTAAAAAGAGGCAGACATGACCACAGAGCTGCTTTTCAGCAGAACATTCTATGAATACTCTAAATTGTAGAAAGCAAGACCACTCCCAACCATCTGAGACCAACACACTGAGACCACTGTTAACTGATCTTTGCTTCATGACAGAGGCACCTTCAAATCATTTGCCTTGCAAAACACCAGCTCCCGCATGTATCTGATGCCATGACACAACGAGGGCAGAAAGATAGAGTAAACCCTGCTCTAGGAAAATCTTTGTCTGGAATGCCTCACCTCTGCCCTGCCTTAACTCCCGAGTACTCTGCATCTTCAATTAAGCTTGCTCCCAAGAGTATCTACCTTTCAGAACCCCACACTCACCCCTTGGGTATGTACATTTTTGCTCGGTAGAAAAGTTACTAAACTAGCATAATCCCGAACAATAATCTATAAACTTTTCTCCTCATACCCACCTATATATGAGTTTAGTCTTCACCCTTCATCCAGAAGACCTCTCTTTGGAACAGATGGAGACCGCCACAGAAAATCACAATCTATCACAACACAGAGGCGTGAATACATCTACACAATATTCCCACATCTAAGGCTCAGAGAATATTGCAGAAGAGGAAATGGAGAGATTGTAAGAGCCAGAGGGTCAAGGAGTTTGCTGTGAGATTAGAACATTCAGAAAGTATGCCTGCAAAATCTCACCAACATAATCATCCAAATGTGAGCTGAACAGGGGCAACCCCAGTGGACATGCCAGACTGGACGGGGTGAAGTCCAGAAGGCCTTAGCCCTATACAAAAACCTGCAGGAAACCGAGTAAAGCTGGCCAGGAGAGGTGGTCCTCTTCAGGGACCAGCTCACCAATGGGCCATCCAGGGCTAAGTGGTCAACCCTGAAGATATAATACAAGTAACATTATATGGACTGAGCAAGTTATATTTATGAATATATATGTGTTCATACACATGTGCATGTAACAATAATATTAAAACAACAAATAATATAAATAAGTAAAACAATCACCAATAAAAATAAATAATAAAAATACATAAATAAAAGAATTAATAATAATAATGATAATAAAAGAGGTCATGAAATTGAAGGAGATCATGAGGCATCTGGGAAGGTTTGGAGGGAGGAAAGGGAAGGAAGAAATGATATAATTAAATTATAATCTCAAAAAAATGCTTTCATAAAAATTACACAATTTACTCCTGATTCCTTACTTGTCTCATTGGTGAATTTTTTTCTGATGGTAAAAGGAACCTGAAAACGCCGGGGAGAGGGCTGTGTCTGGGGAGAGGGCTTTGTTTTCTGCACTGTAGTGATCTACCTCTCTCACCGTTCCTATCAGCAGCACACTTGCCTGTGGTTTTATTAATGTTCCAGCAGTGTGGACAGCTGCCCTGTGACAGAGCCTCTCTGCTATCTCTCAGCTTTTCAATGAGACCTGTTTCTCTCCCTTCTCAAGCTGTGGGTCATGACCCCTGTGGGGGTTGAATGATCCTTTTGCAGGGGTCACCCAAGGCCATTGGAAAACACATTGCGACTTATAGCAGTAGCAAATTTACAGTTATGAAGTAGCAACAACAATAATTTTATGAATGTGTGTGTGTGTGTGTGTGTGGGGTCACCACAACATGAGGGACTGTACTGAAGGGTTGCAGCATTAGGAAGGTTGAGAACCAGTGTTCTAGCACCTTCAGTGTAGGGAAGAGGCTCCTCCCAGTGCTCATTGTTCACCCGGCGATTTCTCTGGGAAGTCCTTCATTGATACATTGTAAATACCCATAGACAGACCAAGTATTTGTCACGTTGAATCCATCACACAAAGTCTAATAAGTAGCTCCTAATAGGTTCCATTAGGCAAAGGTTTGCTTTCTCCTCAAACCACTGATGAGTTCTTCTGAGAAACCGCAGAACAGGGGAGAGGACCCAACAGGAACATTCGAAGAGTATTTATCTCTGTGTGGTTGATTTTGTATTTTACATAGTCACCAACGGTCCTGATGTTAGTTAGGTCATATTTCATAGCTTTATCTTATTTTTATTCTGAGGTTTTATGTGTACAGGTGTCTTGTCTGCGCGTGTGTCTGTGCAGCATGTCTGTGCCTGGTGCCCACAGAAGTAGGAGACCCCGGAACACCTGGAGCTGCAGTTACAGATGGTTGTGAGCCTCTAAGTAGATTCTGGGAATTGAACTCAGGTCTTCTGGAAGAGCAGCCAGTGGTTTGTCTTCTTTCTCCTTTTTCTTCTTTCTTCTTTCTTCTTTCTTTCTTTCTTTCTTTCTTTCTTTCTTTCTTTCTTTCTTTCTTTCTTTCAATTTTGTAAAGGAAGTTTTTTTAGATTGTTTCTCTTTCCTTTCCTATTGTTGAAACAAATGAACTCTGTCAAGAACACAAACTTAAGCTTAAGAGAAAAACCTTTGGGTGGAGATAAAATAGACACTGGAACGTCCCCTCCATTCGACCCTTCACCACCTACCCTGTTTGGGGAGGTTTGTCTGTGTTTGGGCAGCCAGTGCTTAATGGGGACACTGATTATTACCCCTTTGGGGGCTTAGGAACTTGGGCATTTAAAAGTACTTTTTCAAAACAGAAAGCAGAGTTTTGGTTGCTTTGATGGGGGCAGGGAAACAGCACAAAACGTCCTGGAGTAAATTTAGAGCTGTAATTGACTTGGATACCACAGGAAAACACAAATCTATATGAAGAAGGAATGCTTCATACATATCCCCAAGCTCGTGGGATTGTGGTGGTGGAGAGGCTAGAGCTCCTTAGAGATATTAGCTTTGCTCTAGAAACACTGACCGTTCCTTTTAAATGAATATGTGAATTCTCAGGTCCTGGACTCCATGCATTCACAGTGGCTCTTGTATTCGTTTAGCAAGCCCCTAACTTCTTCAGCATTAAACAATAACCTTTTTTAGCCTCTTAAGTGTGGGTATGGCTGACATTTTGCATGCATCAGGAGCTCCTCCACAGAGCATTTGGGAGAAACTGGCTAAGAGCTAAGGCTTAGGCATAAAGATTTGATACCCTGGCTAAGCGTGAGAGAGAAAGCTCTTGTTCCTTAAGTCCACACTTTTCATAGAGGATTAGATCAAAATTAATTGCATTCTCAGGTCCTGGTCATTTATTTTAGTATATTCACAAGCAGTGGGACATTTATTTAGAACTTTGTTTCAATTTGTAATTCTTTACCCAGTGATGGTGTGGTTGGCCCCTCCTGCTGCTGTAGTGCAATGTCAGCTGTAATAAACGAGGACTCTTCCACTCCCTAATTACTCTGTCACAGTAATCAGAATTGTTGTAGGCAAATTGATGGAAATGAGAATGAGAGCTTTTGTCTCTCATGGTGCTGAGCCTGATTGTCCTGCCTCACGGTTTGGGGGAGAAACCGCCTTCCTTCTTCGAAAATGCTAGTGGGAGTCTCACAAACCACTTTATAATATTATCAACAGTGACATTAGAGGCATTCCTTCAGGTGGAATCACTGGTGTTGGCCATTTGGAGTGGCGAGCATCATGTAGCACCTTCAGCTCGGTTAGATGATGTGTGCTGTTTCCCAGAAACAGAGTTCTCAGCCAGCAGCCTGCTCGCTTGTCTCATTGGGTTGTTTTTTTAAAAGAAAATTTACTTATTTTCCTTTTTCTATATTTTCCAGCATGTATGTATGTGTACCACACTTGTACCTGTGTGCCTGTGGGGGTCAGAAGAGGGTGTCAGGTTATCTGGAATTGGAGTTATGAGTAGTTGTGAAGTACCACGTGGATGCTAGGAACTGAACCCTGGTTCTCCATAAGAGCTCTTAACTGCTGAGCTATCTCCCCAGCCCCTCACTTAGATTTTATGTAGAATTTTCTTATCAACCTG
Organism: Mus musculus; assembly: GCF_000001635.26. Classification (NCBI taxonomy): domain Eukaryota; kingdom Metazoa; phylum Chordata; class Mammalia; order Rodentia; family Muridae; genus Mus; species Mus musculus. Next base: position 43,649,013 of record NC_000076.6, read on the forward strand.
CTTGCCAGAAAAGGGAAGCAGAGGGAAACAGGGTCTGGTGACAGGCTGAGCCCTGCTCTAAGACTCACCACACCTCTAGAGCAGTAGCTTCCAGGCTGTGCCTTAGCATGGGCAATTCTACTTTATAAAGCAACAGTTTGCTCTGTTCCGAATGTCAACATGAAGCCTGAATAACTGTATCCTTTTTGTGGAAGTAAACACCCACCATCTGTCTAGTGACAACTGTGACACCCAGACTAATAAACAACCCATTTATGCAAGACTACCAACTATGTCTTATCAAATTAAACACGTGGGTATAATTGAGAGAAAAACCAGGACTGTAGGATTGGTGAGCACACCAGACCAACTAACTGTGCAGCACCACGTCTGGATCATGTCACAGGAGTGACGCGTGCTTGTTTGACTGTTCCTGAACCTTGTTCAGGAAAATTGTCACAGCCAAGGACTTGCATCTCTGCTCCTAGATGCCAGCTCAAGAATGGCTTCTCCTGACTGTTACATCAGCCTTCTTCAAACTAATACTTGAAAAGGCCTGTTTTTAAGACCTGCATTTGACAACTTTGCATCCTGGTTAGCTCTAAGCTTCTGGCTCCTAAAGCCTCTAACCTGGTTCCTTCTAGAGAGTTTGCCTGCCTCCTGTCTGTACCTGCTCTCTGCAGGCACCTTTAGTACAATCCCTTAGGACTGTGCAACCTCTTTAACCCTTTCTCAGTACATATTACAAGATCTGACATTTGTCTATGTAGCTGACATAGCTTACCCATGATCTGGCCCATTTCTTTGCATAACTTACTTCAGGATAAATGTAGACTGCATTTTATATTTGCCTCCTTAGCAGTAAGAGGAAGCACTGGTTCGGTCTTACTGGGGCTCAGAAAGTGATATGTAAAGTATGTCTCTTTTACACGTTGCATATTTTAGACTAAAGGACATCAAAAGGCCACAGAGTCAAAGTCTCTCTAACCTCACACTCCTCTACTTGCTCTGTATATTCCTTGGAAGGGAGACATAGACATTATAATTTCTCTTCTGCAAGGCAGATCACAGAAACCAGATGCCTCCAAATAAGCCCGTGTCATTCTCTCTCCATCTCTCCGTGTGTTCTTATCCATTTGTCTGTCTGTCCATCTTTCTGTGTATTGTGAACAGAACAGAGATGGAGGAAGAAAGCAAAAGAAAAATTTCTTTTCTAAAGCAACTTACAGAAAGAATTACGATTACAAAGCATAGTGGAATTATCTTTCCAGTTATATATATGTATGTGTATGTATATATATCTTAAAATTTTGTATTTTACAAATCAATGGCCAAAAAAATCTAGAACACCTGATAAGCCTGTAGAACTTAAAAACAGTTTATTTTTAACTGGAAAATATCAATTGCCAAAGCAAACTCCACAGGGATTTGAGAATCCAGTCTTCCCTCAGTCACTGCTATAACCAGTTAAGACACCATAGAATGTTTATTTAGTTATGGTAGAAGATGGAAGTGGATGAGGGGGTGGACAGCTTAGAGTTTATGGTGTTTGTCAATGAAGTCTTCAGCATACCAGATGGGCAGGCCCAATCTTGGGTTTGGGGCTGGTTGAATAGACTTCTATGTTGATATCAGCCACAAGCCCATAGGAAACCACTAGTAGGTAAGGCACACACACACACACACACACACACACACGGGGGGGGGAGATGTTGGTGGGAGGGTAGAAATATTTTAGGAAGTATATGCTAATTGATATAAGAAGTGTCAGAATATTTTAAATTCTTACATCTCTTTTTGGTTCAATCTAATTATTTTTCAACTTTTATGGTTTCATAATGCTCTAGACATTGAACCCAGGGCTTTGCACATACTAAGCAAGGTATTCTAATATATACAAACTCTTGGTGCCAAACTACGATTTCTACTGAACTTTATTCCTATTTTGAATCATGTAGGTGTGGTGCTGGGAGAGCCTTAGTTAACACTCCATGGCTTCAATTTTTTTTTTTTTTTTAATGGTTTTTCAAGACAGGGTTTCTCTGTATAGCCCTAGTTGTCCTGGAACTCACTTTATAGACCAGGCTGGCCTCGAACTCAGAAATCCGCCTGCCTCTGCCTCCCAAGTGCTGGGATTAAAGGCCTGCGCCACCACGCCCGGCTTATTCCATGGCTTCTTTCTGCACAGATCATTATAGCTGACTTAACAGACACTTCTTGTTGACTTGCAGAAGAAAAGCCAGCTTTAGTGCCACAGCCTACAATCCTGAACCAGAGAGTTTCTGGTCAGCGACATTCTATCTGAACATGACCATTGAGCAAGGGAGAATAAGACCCCCACCCCCCACCACACACACCAGTTACCCAATCCCAAACACATGGACATATGAACGACACTAAGTGGACCCAGAAGCCATATTTTGTAACAATAATAATTATAGAGGAAGGAAGCCATGAATCTAAAATGGAGAGGCAAGGGAGGAATTGGAGGGACAAGAGGGAGGTATAGATATGATATACATTGATTAAATAGGAATGAGGTTAAATTCCTTATCCCTTCTGTTTTTCTGTGCCTTCTGGAGAGAGCCACAGTAACACAGGAGAGGAACTGAAGACACCATTCCTGGGTGTTTGACAATGGTAAACTGTGAGTGGTAAGCGTCCCTCCAGTAAAACCTACCCAGCAGGTTCAGCCTGTTTCCATAGAGCATTCCAGGCAGGTGTGAGACGACAAAATTTGGAACACTAGCTTCAGGTCACAACATGGCCTCTGTATTGGGTCGCACTTTCTTGGCCTCTGAGCCCTCTGTGTTAGCACTGTGATTGTGGTTGCTCACACACGTGATCTTCTGGTCATCTGGGCTTTGTTAGATGGCGCTACCAGTCCCCTGAATATAGTTCAGAGATGAACCAGTGTGGGAGATAATGCATTTATTTGCACGATGTTCCCATACCCCCTTTAAGCCATTGTAGATTAGATTTATTAATCCTTCCGTGTAGTGTCGGTGGGCTGATGAGGACTGGCTGCTCCACCAGCTTCCAGCCACAGTTTTCTCCGACCCTGCCAAGAGGGCGAGGTGGCAGCTAAGCCATTGCATAGTCATCTGTCTGACGACAGCCTGTACTCTGAGAGTTTAGTATTTGATTACAGCTTCCAGGGCTTATACGAGGCTCCGTTCTAGACAGCGGAGGCAGACGCAGAAGCAGCGTGCTCTTCCTGGTTGCTGTTCGCAGTTGATTTCCTCTGGACTGGGACTGTCAGGTTGTTTCAGGACACTTGTGTCTGTTTGACTCCCTTCCCAAGGCCCCTGAGAATTTCGTTATAGACGCTTCCTTTGCTTCAGACTTCAGACCAATAGAGAAGGCTTTCTGCAAGGAGATAGGTTTAAAAGGGGGAAAGAACATTTTATTTAGGAAAAAAAACCAAGTCTTTAAGAGAATGAAAAGATAGGTCACTGCTGGGGGCGGGGAATTATTTGTAAAACATTATCTGAAAAGGATTGACATCTGAACAGATGAAGGACCCTCCTCATTCATATTTATTAGGAACTAATAAAACCTGTAGAACAATCTAATGGAATAGTTATGTATTTCAGTTCATGATTTCAGAGTTTTCAGCCCATAGTCCCTGGCTCTACTGAAGCTCGGCCTGCGGTGAGGCAGAACTTCACAGTGGTAGGAACATGTGGTGGACACAATTTATCTCATGCTAGGTAGGAACTGGAGAGAGGGGAAAGAATTAGGGGCAGGTACAGCCTTCAGAAACACTCTAGTGGTATCTTTCTTCCAGCTAGACTCTACCATCTAAAGTTTCTATCACTTCCCAAATTGGAGTTACCAGCCAGGGACCAAGCATACTTGCTCAAAAAACAAAAACAAACAAAAAAAAAAAAAACAAAAAAAACCAAAAACAACCAGGGAGCTAGGGGAGAGTTTCCCCAGGTTCAGGTTTTAGGATGCTCAGAGGCATTAGAGCTATGGGTGCGGGTTCAGGACTGTATGCTGAGCTAGTAGCGGAATTGGTCAGTACCATCCACATTTTTATGTCTTTGAAGAAAAGCAAAAGTCTTAGAGTAACAGGGCAGTGGAGGCATGCACTAAAGTTACAGAGAGTCATCAAGGTCAGACAACATTGGTGGGGTTGGATTCTCCAGAAGGAGCCTCAGGAAGTCACCATGCAAAATTGCCAAGGTAAAGCCTAAAAACAACAAGACGCTGGAGATGCCAGGGCCAGAATATTTGCTGAGGAAGCCTACAGTTTAGAGTGGAGTCAGCAGAACTTCAGGGATGGAGCTGTTCATGCCTGTTGGAACCTGATGATGCCATCAATTGCCCCAGATACCAGACATGGGACTGTAGGCTTGGTGTTCTCCCTGCTGGGACTTGCTTTGGTCTGGGCTTTCCTTGTTATCTTCCCATTCCTCTCTTTTGGCATGGGGATATTCAAGGTGTGCCATTACATACTGGAAATACAGTCAAAATACTTCCTGCACAGTGGCTCACAGTTAAATGATTGCCTTGAGTTGCAGAATAAAAAGCCTTGTGGTTTTAAAACTTAGAACCATTAAGATTTGGGGACTGTCTTAGTCAGAGTTTGTATTCCTGCACAAACATCAGGACCAAGAAGCAAGTTGGGGAGGAAAGGATTTATTCAGCTTACACTTCCACATTGCTGTTCATCACCAAAGGAATTCAAGACAGGAACTCACACAGGGCAGGAACTTGGAGGCAGGAACTGATGCAGAGGCCATGGAGGGGTACTGCTTACTGGCTTGCTTCCCCTGGTTAGCTCAGCTTGCCTTTTTATAGAACCCAGGACCACCAGCCCAGGATGGTACCACCCACAATGGGTCCTCCCGTTCTTGATCAGTAATTGAGAAAATACCTCACAGCTGGATCTCATGAAGGCATTTCCTCAAGAGAGGCTCCGTTCTCTGTGATAACTCCAGCTGTGTCAAGTTGACACACAAAACCAGCCAGTACAATTGACCCCTTGTCAACTTGACACACAAAATACATCACTATTAAGCCTCAAGCCTTACTTTCTTATTCATCCCCAAGATCTAAATAACTTTAAAAGACCCACAGTCTTTACAAATTCTTACATATTAAAGTTTCAATCCCTTTAAAATATCCAATCTCTTTTGAAATTCAAAGTCTTTTTACAATTCAAAGTTTCTTAACTGTGGGCTCCACTAAAATACTTCCTTACTTCAAGAGGTGAAAATATCAGGGCACAGTCACAATCAAAATCAAAATCAAACTCCAACTGTCCAATGTCTGGGATCCACTCAGGATCTTCTGGGATCCTCCAAGGTCTTGGGTCACTTCTCCAGCTCTGCCCTTTGTAGCACACACCTTGTCTTCTAGACTCCAGCTACCTGTATGATGCTGTTTTTCTCATGGTACTGGCATTTCCAAAACACTGCTGTCTTCTGCTGCAACTGGACTGCACTTTCACAAATAGTCTCTAGAGTTTGGAGTTATACTTGAAGCTGCCCAACTCAAGCAGCCTTGAGATTTATGATTGTGATTGTGTGGAAATATGTGCTGTCTATACAATGTTCACCATGCACGTGGTGTTCACACGCACCCATGACAAGAGAGCATGCGCCTGCTTGAAAGCCAGAGAGACCAAAAGGAAGGAAGGGAGATTCCTATATCCGATTCCCTGAAGGGGCAGTCTTCCCTGACCTGGATTTTCCTAGCTGTCCTGGAACTCACTCTGTAGACCAGACAGGCCTCCAACTCAGAAATCCGCCTGCCACTGCCTCTCAAGTGCTGGGATTAAAGGAGTGCGCCACCACTGCCTGGCTTCGTGTTTGCTTTCTTGGAGGCTGAGAGAGCTTCCTGCTTCTCCTTCTGTTTTTTGTTTTTTGTTTGTTTGTTTTTTTAGAATACCTGTAGCTCATTCTGTGGTTGTTACATGCCCGTTTCTTCTTTCCTTCCTAATAGGATGTTTGTGCGTCTCAGTGTGAGTAGAATCCACTTGAGTGGAATCCACTTTGCTCGTTGCCTAGATTGTTGCAGGTTTGGAGAGAGAGCTGCATAGTTTAAGCAGCTTGTGTTCAAGTGGACACAAATTCCTTGAGGGAAATAAATCAAAACAACGGAACGATTGCTTATCCCGACTTTGAGTTGAACAACGTCTAAAGGCAGGTGGTATTTTCTGAAGAACACTGTGTGACGGAGAGCCTCAGGCTAGGGCAAAATCTGGTTCACACTTCCTCCAAGTGTGTGCCCTTGAGAGAATTAGTCTGCCAGAGCAAACCCTCAGGAGAGCAGGGCACAGCTTCTGATGCCTGTGAGGAAAGGCAGAGGACTCGACATGTGATCTCCAGAGGTCTCATTTTATTGAAGGTCTGTGAGTGCCGGAATGTAGGAAACACTCTCTGCTTAGACTGAGAAAGGGCAAGCTTTTGCTGGGTTCTCCTGAGCCATGGTTCCCTGAGTTCCTGGAAGCCTATGGTACACAGTTAGTAACCTTCACAGCGTCCTTTACTGAACAATGTTGGAGCCTCTCCTCAGTGTAAGTGTGCAGACTTAGGGAACAGTGGCTAGGGAAGAGATAGGCATGAGGGGGCTTCAGTGTGGAGCCAAGAACCCCAATTTCTGAGACCAGATACTTTCTGGGGGTCAGCACATTCTCCAGGGAACTAAATGGGACAGCTAGGCAAAGGCTGTGAGGTCTTTATTTTTATACTTGCTGGCTTCCCAAGGGGCAACAGGCACAGAGCTTCTGGGCAGAAGCAGCTGGAAGCTGCAGTGTCACTGGGGGGAAAATTAAGCATCCAAATTCCCTTTAATGCATCTTCAAGGCTGAGCTGTGGGCTGCTTTGAACTGGTTGGCTGCAGTAGAGGGAAGTGTCAGCCAGGGATCCACAGGAGGAAAAGCTGAGGGAAAGGAGGAGAGGGCGGGAGTCAGAGTGTGGGGGAAGATGAAAGGGAAGTGGGACATCAGACTTCATGACAGGCCTCTGGGAGAGGGCTGACTAAAGAGGATTTGAGGGATATTCCCTGTGTGTCTACAGCTGCACCCTGGAACTAAAACATCTGGGAAATTTAAAACGAGTCTACAACTCTTACATGTTAAGTCTATTTAGTGCTGAGATGGACAGAGAGGAGACCCGTCCAGGCTTTGGCTAGACAGCGAGGAGATGCTTTTTAATCAGTATGATATTGGTGTGTGTGTGTGTGTGTGTGTGTGTGTGTGTGTGTGTGTGTTCGTCCGTGTGTGTCCCACAGCAAATGTGGAGGTCAGAGGGCAATTTTTGTGAGTTGATTCTCTTCTTCTACCATATGTTCTGAGAGTTGAACTCAAGTCATCAGCCTTTGGGTTCAAATGTTTTCACATCCTGTGGTGGTTTAAATATGTTGGCTCATGGGAAGTGGCATCATTAGGAGGTGTGGCCTTGTTGGGGAAGTATGTCACTGGGGGGAGGGGTGTGGTCTTTAAGATCCCATGCTCAAGTTCCATCCAGTGCAGAAGAAAGCCTCTTCCTGGCTGCCTGCAGAAGAGAGTCTCTTGGTTGCCTTTGGATCAAGATGTAGAACTACTCTCAGCTCCTTCTCCAGCACCATGCCTGCTTGGATGCTGCCATGCTTCCCACCATAGTGATAATGGACTGAACCTCTGAACCTGTAAGCCAACCCCAATGAAATGTCTTTTATAAGAGTTGTCTTGGTCACGGTGTCTCCTCACAGCAATAAAACCCCAACTAAGACACATGCTGAACCATTTTGCCTGCACATCAGCTCTGGTTTCTAGTTCGTCACCCTCCCCCTAACCCAGGCCACTGAAATAACAAGGATTTCTATTTCCCAAGGCTAGTCATAGAAATGCAAATTTCTCAGTCTCACAAGAAATCCACTTCCTAAGGGAGACATGAAGGGGGACTGTCTTACAGTTTGGAGGAGGAATGCAGCATAGAGAGGTTAAGGAGAGTCTGGACAGGCTCCACTGGGTTTCCCCACTCTGTTAACATTGGATCATACTCATGTTGTATGCTCACAACTATATGGTGCATATGGTGTCCATTCTCAGTTACACTGGAGAAATGCAGGTGATGGAACACTTCCAGACAGCAGAGAGGCTCCTGGAGGCTCCTCCATGCAGCGTGGAGGGCAGGAGCTCAGCAACTGTCCTTGCACCTCGCTCCATCAATTCTCATCTGTACATCTTGTAATGAACCTGTAAATGTGTTTCTCTAAATTCCTTAAGCCAGACTCTAGCAAATTAAGCAAACTCAACAAAGGATCTGTGGGGCTAGAAAGATGGCTCAGTGGTTAAGAACAGTAGCTGTTCCTACTACCCGAGACCTGGGTTTGGTTCCCAGCACCAACATGGCAGCTCATGATCATCTCTGTAACTCCAGTTCCCTTTTCTGGTCTCTGTGGGCAACACACACACACACACACACACACACACACACACACACACACACACAGAGTAAACATATATATGTACAGCCCAAACAGGCACACACATAAAATATTAAAATGAGATTAAGAAATAAATAAATACTTGATAATAAAAGTGTATTTGGGGTTCTCTAAGCCCGTTCAAGGCAAGTGCTTGGCTCAGGTCTGTTTGGCATTGCTATCAGAAATGTGAGTTATGTGAAAGGAATGTTCACAGATTGTTCAGATGACAGAACTTGGGAGACACAGCTGAGTCACTGTGTGGAGTTACAGACAGAAGCAGTGGTGCCAGGAAGGAAGGCTTCACATCTCACATAGCATCTGTATCGCTGGAGATGAGCCACCTACAGCTCATAACCCTCAGGCCCCCAACCTGCTCCTTTCCACAAAGCCTCATCGCCTTGTCTTGATGCCAAGAGGACACTCTGCATGCTGGAGCCAAGAGCACAATGCTCTGAGTACCTGTCTGAGTTGACTGAAACTCCAATTCATGCTTTCTGCCTCTCTTGTGTCTATTCTGTGTGTGCCCTCCCGGGTTCATACTTACCCACTTCCTTTCTTTCCTGCATTTGTGACTATTACCATTTCCTTCCTGGGCTCCAGCTCAGAGACTCTCCCGAGGTGTGAGGAAACGTGGTCCCCTATGCTCCTTATAAGCATGGATCTGAATATGAGAGGCGATGACAGAAAGATGCCACGTGTCTCAAGGATTGTTTTGTGTTAAAAGCAGAATTAAGAAACAGAAAAATCTCAGTGTTTTTATTTCATGGCCTAAGAGTGAGCCATAAATTTCCCTTTGTGAAGATGTTCTCCTCTCTCCTGCTCTAGGGAAGGAATAACTCGTAGTACAAGAGACAGAAAATCCATACAGAGATGGGTCTGCACTACCATACTCCACCAACCTCTCTCTTATCTATCATTACTTTCTGCACAAGCTTCACTTTCCACAGTTTATCACCTCTTAAAGCCAAACTCCTCTTCCTTATCTTGTCAATTCTCCACATGTTTATTGTTCTTCCTTAAGATGGTATGTATACACCCTATATTCACTCTTGGGTCTTACCTCTGGGCACAGAAAATAAAATATTAGTTCAGATAAAATGTGTGTGTTCTTTCTCCTCTCAGTTTAATTCATAAACCTTAGTCATGGAGGAGGAAACCATTTTTCTTCACTGCAGCAGCTTGAATGAGAATGGCTCTCATAGGCTTATTATATCCTTGAATGCTTGGTCCCCAATGGGTGGAACTGTTTGAGAAGGATTGGGAGGTGTGGCCTTGTTGGAGAAGAGCTTTGAGATTTCAAAAGCCCACATCATTTCTTGTTAGTGCTCTCTCTCTCTCTCTCTCTCTCTCTCTCTCTCTCTCTGCCTCATGCTTGTGGATATGGATAAAGATGTAAACTCTCAGCTACTGCTCGCTCCAGCCGCATGCCTGCCTGCCTCCTCCATGCCTTCTGCCATGATGATCATGGACTCTAACCCTCTGAAGCCATGAGCCCTCAGTTCGCTCCTTCTTCTCTATGTTACCTTGCTCATGATGTCTTTCTACAGCAACAGAGAAGTAACTAAGTCACATCTCAAGAAATCTGAATGTATGGCCTATTTACTCTACACTGTTGGATGGCAGATTCTATGGACAAGCCTATGTTCTCCACATTGTCTCTGTTCTTTCGATTATCCTCTGCCAACGTCTCAAATGGCATTGACGTTCTTTCCAGGCCTGCTTGAAGTTTTTACCAAAACAACCAGGGACATTTACACACTACTCTGAGTTTCTCATGATCTGTCTCTTGCTTTTTGATCTCTCATCCTTGATTATGGCACTGTCCCTTCCTTCCTGCTCCTTGGAATTCCCAAAGGAGAGGGACTGAATGCTCACTGGTCGTTCACTGCCAAGCCCCACCATGCCATACTGTTGGTCTTTCAGAGCGAAGCAAACGTAGCTCCTTTTTGTATACCTCTGGCTTTGACCTCTTCATTTTCCGGCCTGAGTTTCAGTGAATACTGGAGGTGGAAAGGCCAAATGAGCCTGAAGCTTGTCCTACTCACAGATCTGCCTGTCTGCAGTCACTTTGAAGTAAGTCACTCTTTAACACCCTCCTGAGTTCAGGTGGTAGATAGGAAAGAGGAAAGCATTTGGGGAGTGCCAGAGCAGTGGGCTTAGGAAGGGTGTTCTAGTGAAAGATTCAAGGTTTGTGGTGTTTTTTTGTTTGTTTGTTTGTTTTTTTTTTTCTTTTGCAATTGTAAGGCTGATTTGAGCAGAGTTAAGGGAATTTGGAAGATAAGAAATAGGTTGAAAGTAGTTAATCCCACTACTGCTTTACCAGTTCTTCAGGAGGTGTGAGCAAATGCCTGTTCACTAACAGACGGAGGTGTAGTTCTACCCAGGTCCATACATTTATAGGGCTTACTTACCAGACCCCCAGGAGGGATGGACTTAGAGGAGCAAGAATGAGCCCCAAGCAACTGTTTGGCTGCCAAGCCCATCGTGTCTTCCCATCCCTCTTCAGATAAACTTCCATGTCCTGTGAACTCAAACAGTTCCCAGATTGCTTGTAGTTGGGGGTGTGCAGGAGGGAAGAATGGCTGTGGCTTGAGATGTGAGTCCTGAGACCCTCCTCTCTTTCTTCCCCTGGGAAGTGTCAGTGACTGCATTACTTTTACTATAGGCCTAGCTACCTCTGTACTTTTCTCACCTAGTTGCCATGGCTACATGGCCATAGTCATATCTTCACCAGGAGGATGACAGTGTGAATGGGCTTTGTGCTGAGAAAAGAAGGCTATACTATATTGTCGTTTGAAAGATTTCTGTATTTCCTTTTATCTGTCCTGTGTTTTACTGCTATAGGGCTAATTTTATGTTTTGTTTGTTTTCTTTTGCAAGGATCTCAAAGGTGGTGACAACTTCGTTAGTTATGTGTGCCCCAGCAGATGGAGGAGCTGAACGTTACTTAGGGATCACTCCCCTGTTGCTGGACATCTATGTTATTTTCATTTATTCTCACTTATTTCTGCTGGTACTGGGGGTTAAATCCAGGGTCTGTGCATGACTGCCAAGTACCCTACCACTGAGAACTGCATCCCATCTTGTTTTACTATTTTTATTTTGAGACACTGTCTCCCTCAACTGTCCACACTGGCCTTGAACCCATGACCCTACTGCTTCAAGTCTTCTATTTCTTTTTTCTTCTTTTTGAGACAGTGTTTTGTTATGTTGCCCAGGCTGGCCTTGAAATAGAAATTTCCCTACTTCGACTTTCTGAGTGGTGGGATTACAGATATAAGCCGTTACATCTGTTCATATTTTTTATTGCTGCTACCGTGACCTTCAGTATGCTTGAAGTATCTTCCTGCATCCAGAGTTTTACTGACATCAGAAGTATAAAGAATATAAACATTTCCCACAAACACAATTTTTTATTATAAAATAATACTTGGTAATGGTGCTATTATCTATTTACTTACATCTTAGGGCCAGCAAGATGGTTCCGTGGGTAAAGGCACTTGTTACCAAGCCAAGCCTGATGACCAGAGTTTGATTCCAGGACTCACATGGTGGAAGGTGACAAGTTGTCATCTGACCACCTCATACACTCCTACATACATACATACATACATACATACATACATAAAATAAAAATTTAAAGGATGTTCTTATATACATACATAACACACACACACATATAATTGCTTTTGAAATAAATAACTGAGCTCATGTGTGTATGCGCGCGCGTGTGTGTTCCTCTGTGTGTGTGTGTGTGTGTGTGTGTGTGTGTGTGTGCTCATGAGTGTGCATACGTTCCCACCATATTTCAAGAGCAGAGATGAGAGATCACCTTCCTCCCTTGCCTTCTGCTTTGTAAAGACAGAACGTAGTGTTAAAGCTGCTGCGCTGTGAACTCCAGTTCCTCAGACTGGCCGACCCGGAGCTTCTGGGTGATTCTCCCATCTCATCCTAGGAGTGCTGGGACTGCAGAAGCTGCCATCACATCTGCCTTTTTTTTTTTTTTTAAAGAAAAAGTTGGAGGTTTTTGGGGAATGAACTCGTATAGCTAGTGCTTTTATGCACAGAACCATCTCCCTGTCTCCTTGTACACATTTTTGAGGAAGAAAATGGACTCTATCCTTCTAGAATCTGCTCATCCTGTCCCCTGGGACCCTTTGCACCAACGGCGTTCTCAGCAGGAAACGTTCTTGACTTCTCCGTGACTGGATTCTTCTAACTTTAAAAGTTAAGAGACTTAGGATTTCAAATTATTTTGCATGGAGTTTCTTGTAATGGTCAGCATCTGACATCCTCCTTGGTTTTCCTATTTTCTGTCTCTCCCAAAGGCATCAATAACCTAATCTGTTTTGTTAACCCTCATAACTCAGCATTGGGCACAGCAGCTACCGTGGTCATGGTAGCAGCCCATATGTGGTCATGCATAAAGACCCTTGAATTCCAGATTCACGGCTGCTCATGAGAACTTCTTCCTGGCCTGTCCTCAGTGGGGTTTGAAGCACTGGTGTCCAACAGGTCAGTCTTTCCTCTCCCTCTTACCTCCTTGCTTTGGTCAGTCAGTAGCTGACTCCCTGTGGTTATAGGAGGAAGAATCTGGATTTTAAGAATTTGACTCAATGAAAAATAAATATGAGAGGGACAGAAAACAACATAGATGTAAAGAACTATTCAAGGTATATGATTTGTGTAAATTATGCTTGGTTTTCTGTTCAAGATTTTTTAAAGTTAAATCTGATTTTTCCATCAAAGATCAGCTGGTTTCTTCCCTTACGGTTTGTAGCTAGAATGACTTATAAAGTGACTTTCTTGTTTTGTTTAGGGTAAGTTTTCTTTGTGTATTTATTAAACATAAATAGCTATGTTTAATACTTTGCAGGTAAACAGATTAGCTTTTGCTCAAGAAGTCAGAAAATAAGTTCTGAATTCTTCTATGCCTATTTCTATGCTGAACCAGGTCTGTTCAAAAATAAATATTAAATGAGGTAAGGACTCAATTTTAACTGCTTGATAAATGTTTAAGCAGCTTAATCGTATAACATTTACTAAAAAAGGTCAAATATTGACTAAAGCTAAGGTAAATATTTCTCCAATTAGCAGTATAACTGGGCAGTCATCAGTGAATAAAACAGATGGTAATTACGGGGAAACGGAAGTGCACACACAAAGACATTTAATAGTGCTCCAACCCAAGCCTTTTTAATGTGGGTACATGTGTGTGTGTGCTAGTGACTGTGTACCTGTGTGCTTATGAGTCACTTTCTGATGACTTTCCTCAAGCGCCGTCCACATCTTTTCTTCTGAGATAGGATCCCTCACTGGGCTGGAGCACACCAAGGGTTCCAGTTGGCCAGTAAGCCCCAGGGATCCTGAGTCCCACAGGGGTCATGGCAGGCAGGAAAACCATCTTCCAAGAAGTGCAAATGGAAACTCAGCTCAGTCTGACTTAAGTCAGGAGGCTCAAACTTCTGGAGAGTCAGGCAGTTGGTTGCCAGCATATTTAAGTATAGTACAACTTGGAAAAAAGTTTCCTGGTGTAACACAATACCCAGTGCACAAGGAGGCAAAATTACATTGAAATTTATCTCAAAGTATATGTCATTTCTTCCAAGAAGATGGATTCTAGAGACAGGCTATCTGTATTAGTTTAGGGGCTTGGGAAGTGTTTAGCATGGCCTTGGGCATACAGACAGCATAGAGGACATTGGCTACTTGTGATCCTAGATGTGGGAGCTTGGGGTAGACCCTTGCTGTACAGGTAATGTTAGGGTCATTTAGATCACCAGTCACCTTTGGTGCTGGTTATATGTGCTTGATGTGGCTTGGCCCAACATTTAATGCAGATCTCCAGGCTGTTAATTGCCTTCATTTCCCAGCATTCTGGATGGAAGAGCAGGTTTTTATTTCATTTCCCTTGAGAGAACGATCCTGTGTGTTTAGTGGTTTTTCTAGAAAGCTGTGGGTGCAGGACCTTCATGCTCCCAACATGAGGTCTTTTAATAAAATTCCAGCTTTCTCTATTTGGTATATTTGGGGGAGTTTAATGTGGGACCCTTTAAATAAATGGCTCTATTAAGTGTATTACCTTATCTCTGCATTCACCCATCTCTCTCCTAGCTGTAGATGGATTTGGACTGACCTTGAGAACCTCATTGTAACTTGATTATTTTTTTGTAAATACTATGTTTCCAAACTGAGTTACATTTTAAGGTACTGACTTCAACATGTCTCCTTTAGGAGGACAGTTCAACCCCTGAGGGTAGCACACATAAGAAGTAGTTCTATTGGGGCCTGGAGAGATGGCTCAGCAGTTAAAAGCACTGACTGTTCCAAGGATCCTGAGTTCAAATCCCAGCAACCACATGGTGGCTCACAATCACCCATAATGAGACCTGATGCCCTCTTCTGATGGGTCTGAAGACAGCTACAGTGTACTTACATATAACAATAAATAAATCTTAAACGAAGGAGAAGGAAAAGGAGAAGAAAGAAGAAGAAGAAGAAGAAGAAGAAGAAGAAGAAGAAGAAGAAGAAGAAGAAGAAGAAGAAGAAGAAGAAGAAGAAGAAGGAGAAGAGGAAAGTTCTATCACAATCTCTGTTGGTAGAGGTTGCTTTCTGGTTTTTTGTCTTTGAGACAGTTTGTCTTCCCAGGCTGTAGCCCAAGGCTGGCCTAGAGCTCATTATGGAGCCAGGCTGGCTTCAACCCCATGGCCTCCTTCCATAGTCCCACTGAGACTACCAGCCTAGCTCCACCACAGATCTGTTCTGGTGAATCAGAGCTGTTGCTCTGGTGGCTTCGGTTTGGTGCTCAGAACTGAGACACTGGGTTTCTCCTTCTATGAGTGTCACACATTGTGCCTAAGAAAGCCTATGCCTGGCTGGGTGAAGCCTTTGGAGTCTGAGAGTCCACGTGGGGGGTCCTCAGAGACACTTCAAAGACCCCCTCAAAGCAGATGGGAGTGTCACATGCTAAGAAGAGTTCTGCAGGAAATTTTGTTCAGATGCCTCTACAATAGGACAGTAGCTGGTGACAGACTTGTTAATATCTTAGAAAGAAACACAGTTCTGGGACTGGTGACTTCAGAGAGGCTGTGAGATGGACAGGGGGAGTCCAGATGAGGAAGACTTCCCCGAGGAAGTCCCTTGGCCGAGCATTGAGAGTGAGGAGGCTCTTGACAGGCTCTTGATGGGGACCCAAAGGACAGCTGTAGAACTTTCAGGACTAGCCCAGAGGGGAGGCTATGAAGGGACTTGGCTTGTGTGATGGAATGGGGTGGGCATTATCAAGAACTTTGTGCTACAGAAGTTGTTCAAATTTAGTGAAAAGCTTATGGAATTGTCAGGAAACCTTTGAGGTTTTGAAAGAGCACACGGGCATCTGTATTTGATGGACAGGTTGAGGAGAAAGGTGTTGCAGTGACTATCCAGAAAACTACCGACGGAGACTATCAGAGCATTTAGGAGGTGCTTGTAACACCCAGATATAAAACTCTAGGAACCTGAGAACAACTAGCAACATTGGGTTGGAAGGAAGGAGACCCATTTAATGAACAGTTATGATGTACCTCTGTGAACTCACTGAATGGCTGGCTAGATAAGAACAAAGAGTCCTGCTTTGGATGACAGAGCACGTGGTGATGTGTGTGACTGAGATAAGATCTATAAGGCAAGGAGCCAGTCTGGGGAACAAAGGGAATGATAAGACCAGGAAATGCCAACGGGTTCAATAGATTCTGTTGGTGTTCTTACAGGGCCTGGGAAGGGCTGAATTTCTCCCACTTTATCTCATTCATGTTGAC
Organism: Mus musculus; assembly: GCF_000001635.26. Lineage (NCBI taxonomy): Eukaryota > Metazoa > Chordata > Mammalia > Rodentia > Muridae > Mus > Mus musculus. The sequence goes on from NC_000076.6 coordinate 43,665,212, forward strand.
AGTCTAGTGGTCAGTCCCTTGGAAAGTGCTCTAACTTGAAAACAAGGTCTTTGCATATATAACGAAGCTGAGGTCTTATACGAGGCAGGTCGTGCCTTTACACAAATGGGGAAATTTGAATGCAGAGATAATCATGCACATTGGAGAACATTGTGTGTGGATGGGGGCAGAGACCAGATGGAACCAAGAAACTGCCGGAAGCAAGAACAAGTTGCCAAAGATCTTCCCCCGTTAACTGTCAAGTCCCTGACCTTAGTTTGGGACCTCTGGCCTCTAAAACTGTAGGAATAATTTCATTTTCCTGAGCTATATGATGTATGGTGCATGACACTTTCCTACCACAACCCTTCCTACCAAACACAGTGCCCAGATCTCCTGCTAGAGCTGTCTGGTTCTTTGCTATGCAGACCACGGCCAGAGAGAAGCAGGAGGGTCAACGGGAGAGCCAGTTGTCTACAACAGTATGGTGGGTGTTTGCCATTTCTATCTGTTGGAACCCTGCTCTCAAGGTCGCAATGCCCCTTGACTGGATGGTTCTCTGACCTCAGTACAAAATGGAGGACTCCCATTCTCTGGAGGGCTCCCCTTTCTCTGCCTGACCTTGCCTGGAGAGTATCCCTGAGTACAGACGCCAGGCCTTATCTGAAGAATGACCTTCTGTAGAGCTGTTTAGCTCAGCTCACAAGACCCGGTCTGGCTTCCCGCTCGCCCGCATGATAGTTAGGTACTGTATTGTGACCACCTACACCCCTAAAAGCCCTTGTATACTCTAATCCTGGAACAATCAAGTGCTGTCTCGCTGCAGTGGTCTCTGGAAGTCCATTGGCCACACTCACAGCCATCTAAACCCTGCTCACCGCCTCCACTCCCTTTGTCCTCTCGGGCCAGTGGCCAGTGACCCCCAGGGAGAAGGGAGACCCACACTGTCCAACTGTTATCTCCTCTTTTGGAGAGAGACTTCTCTGCTACTTAATGTTGTGTTGGTGGGACCGAGACTTGTGGTCCCATCTTCCCTCAAGTGTGGATGGAATCTAGCCTCGGTAATGTTGCATTGGGTCCAAATTCTTACAGATCTTTGAGGAATTTTATGGCTCACTCCAGGCAGTATTCCTCAATAGGAGGCAATATTTTTTCCATTTGCCTCTGAGAGTTTGAGTTAGCACTCCATCAAAGGGATATAGTGTAAACAAAACCATAATATCAGATAAGACAGCATATGTGGAATGGGAGCTGAGAGGAGAACAGAGCATGGGGACCCAGAGGGACAAGAAAGGTGGCACCCTGGGGCCCTGCAGAAGGCAAGGGAGAAGAATGGCCTGTGACTCTGCAAGGGAACAGAGAACAAGAAAAGGGTGACATGAACACTCCAATTTTAGTTAAGCAGGGAGTGGAAACGAGGCCATTATTAGATCTGCTATCTGGGTGGCTGTGTTAATGATACATGACTCTATCACCATTACCCCAGGACAGAGCTGCTCAAAACCTCACATGTCTGTAATTCTCACAGACACTGGGGGTCAGGCATCAGAAGCAGCTCCGGCTGAGGCCTCTCACGGGGGAGGGTGTGGGTGTGGGCGTGGTCCAGCTGTCACTCAAGTTAGGGTGCATTTCTAATATGTCTAGTGGAGGAGACTTCAGTTCTCCCTCTGTGTGCTCTAACTCCATGCAAGTAAGCCAAGAAAGAGATGCAGTGTACTCTAACGTAAGTAAAGTAAAGATGGGAGGTGATAACCCACCATGTGCGCCAAGCCGCACATGAAGAAGTGAGTCCTAGTGGGTCCCCACTTCCCTAGAAGTGGGTCACTAAGTATGTCCGACTCCCCGTGGGAATGGAAACCATCTCCTTAAAAAAGTATCAACATTTACAGAGATATATTCAGAACCGGCTCAAAATCTTGGGTAGTTTCTGCCAGAGCCGTGATAGAGAAGGATGAAGTGAGGCACGCCCCCTTTCTAGAACCGTGCCTCTGAAGAAACCGGGGAGGAAGCGTAGAGACAGTTTTAAAATCTCCCATGACTTTCACTTGTTAACACAGGGCCTACACTGTATAGATTTACAGTTAGCTAACCGCTAACAGGTAGGAGACAATGGGCCCAAAGGTGTTGAACTAGCCCTGCACATTCCTGCGGACACGGGAAGGGACTCATACAATCTATCTGATTCGCATTGTATCGACCGTAGAGGAGAGCGCCGCAGTCGCCGCGACTCCCTTGGGATCTAGGGCTCACTGTTGGGTGGGGTCTGCCACCACGACGGCCCTGTTACCTAGGAGGGGCTGCTAAGCAAACAGAGCCCTGTTTTATAAGTGGAGCTGCGCATGGGGACCTCAATGGAAGAGGAATAAAGATTCACATGTGAGAGAGGGGAAGGGCAGCCGGAAGCGGGGCTGATGAAGATGAAGAGGCGCTAGGACCTGCACTTTGGTTCCACTATAAACGGGAGGAGTGGGCTTTACTTTACCAATTTTGAAACGGAAGAAACGAGCGTGCGTGTAAAATGCTGGCCAATTATAGATCTCTTCAGCAAAATTAATAATAAAGCCTAAGGGAGACATTTTAGGTAGTGGTGTGAGGGTGTGGGCTCAGTCCACCTTCTGGGAGCTGAGTCACTTCCCAACTCAGCTATCTGATGGTTTCACAAGGGTAGGCTGAACCTGACCATGGCAACCGTGTTTGCCGTAGGAAAAAGCAACCCGCTTTAGTAGTTTTGCCGAACGGAGATAGCTTTATTTCTAAACACATTTAGCAGTGGACTACTTGTTCCCGTGCAGATGTGGGGTGAAGTGTCCGTTAAAGCTATTGCTCACTGATGAGACAGTGGACGTCCAGATGCGGGGGAGTGGCACAGAGGGGATGGGCCGGAGTTCCAGTGACCAGATAGTGAGTTCCTCTTCTGTAGATTCTAGGGGTATAATTTCCTCTTTCCTCCTGTCTTGTCTAATTGCCTCATATGCAGGCTAAGGTTGTGGTATGAGACTCGTGGGAGGGGTGAGGAAGTAGCTATTCAGGGAGAGAGCAAAAATATCCAGTGTATTTTATACATTTATATTTCTAGACTTTGCTGATTTTTTTTCCTTTTTCTTTTTGCTTTGCCTATTTAAATTTTACAAGTGCTAAGACGATATTATCAGAACCAAAAGACCTTTATAACTACACTCAACTGTAAGGTTCCCTCACTTCTACCCCACCCATGGCGATCTTCAGCCTGAATCACATGATTTCAGTTCCTTGATTTCTTTTTTTTTATTGCAATTATTCCTAAAACATATGTCAGTTTTAATTGCAGCTGCCTGTGATATTACGGAAAGAGGGCTGGTAATGCTTTCCAGCTTTTTGTGTACTGAACTCTTGGTTTTGATCCAACCGCTTGACTCGTTCATTTCCCCTGCTGTCAAAATGTTTTTACCAAAGGTGTTTTGTACGTTTTAGTCACAACTTCTTTAAATGTTTAAAACAAAAATATAGAGCCAGGCATAGAAGTCCATATTCCTCTTTCCAGAGCTCATTGAAAGATAGGCCCGGCATGAAGACACACCCCCAGTCTGAGACACACAGCTAATACTGTCTCAAAATAAAACTTCAATTTAATGTAATCAGACAAAGGATACCAGGTTTATCTGCAGACTGTTAAAAGACAGTTTATATAGTACTTGTGTAGGGAGTAAGTTCGTTATCCTGTGTCATCTTTATAGGTTGTTTTTTTCAGCATCGGTACCTTAAAGCACTTTCTCCTCTCTGACTTCTAATTCAGAAGTCAAACTTTACTTACCAAACATAGTTTGAAGGGCAATAAAACATTCTTCATGAAAGGCATAGAGTTTACATAGTAAGGTTAGCAAAGATTCCTTCAAGTTTCCAGTTTGTAAATCTTTGCAAAGCATTATCTCAGAGCAACTGAACATTCAGTAATTTATCTGTCTTTTATCTACAGAAGTCCCCCAAGCTCCAACCAAACCTAAGGCGGTAAATGGTTCTGGCTTTGGGAATTGCTCATGTGTTGTAACCTTTTGATTTGTCAGGTGCCATTTGTCTTTTGCTAAGGTAGCACAGGGATGTTCATCCTCATTTGGAATCCAAGCCAGCATTTGGCAAAGTTTATACAAACCATTGCTGAAGAAACAGTGTCTGGTAACTATGGCAGTGATGAGTCTCTCTGGAAGAACTTTCTGGGGCCAAGGACAACCCCCTTAGTCTTGGCCAGAAATCCTCATTACCTTAGCCAGGAAAGGCCTGTCCCTTCCCGGGGGTAAGGTGGGGGATGGGAGGGAGGGAACAGGTGAGGCAGCAGCCCTGTCCCCACACACCCACCCGCTCCCAAGGAGACACAGCCGCATCTACGTGACATTTGGTGAAAGCTGGCTCTCCTTCCTTCAGAGAAACTCCCAGGGATGGCAAGAGATAAGAAGTTTCTAGGAAGGGAAAAAAAAAAAAAAAAAAAAAAAGATGTGTGTGTGTTGGGGGTGGGGGAGGGGAACAGTGAGAAGATCAAGACTTCAGATAGGAGCAGATGTGAGAGACACATTTTCATTTTCGTCCTTACCACGAGAGGGAAGGAATGGATGTGAGCTTGCTTTGGAGCTGGGTCTGAGAAGTAGGCAGAAGAGAATTTCTCTACTCTAAAGGTTTTATAGCAACCAGAGAAACTTCCACTAATCCAAGGATGCCAGAGCACAGTCTGTGGAGAGGATGAGAAAAGATGCCTGCCACTCTGTGGGATCTTAGAGGCACCAGGGTGCTGCCTCTCTCCAAGATGGTTCCTTCTCTGCTCAGCTCTTGTGCAGAGATGCCTGAAGCTGCAGAGTCTGCTGCAGAGATCTACCTTGTCCTGCCATTGCTGAACTGTGCCCACAGCTGGAGGGGGAAAGCACACCTTAGCCAGAGGTGTGTGTGCCAGAGTAGGTCTCTTTCTAAGCACTGAAAAACTTCCCAATTCCTGAAAGACAGTCCACCAAGAGTTGACTATCTAGGAACTGGGGAGATAGGTCGGGCAATAAAGTGCCTGTGTGCTAGTGCTCAGCCCCTGTTTGGATCCCTATCATCAATGTAAATAGTTGGATGCTTACTAGCACATGGTGCTATGTGTCTCTAGCCCCAGAGCTGGGGAACCTTGAAACTCACTGGCTAGCCACTCTACCCAAACCAATGAACTCCAGGTTCAACAAGAGAACCTGCCTTTAAAAAGGTGTAGAAGTTATTGAGAAAGACACTCTGCACGCAGGTGCGCAGGCAGGTACAGACATGCATTCATGACTCTCGGCTGTGTTTTCAGCCTGCAGTCTGGAGCTTTGATCACTGCTCAGAGGACAGGCTCACTGTGATGCCCCCCGGAAGCCACTTCCATCTCTCTGTGACCTATGACCTAGTGTTGGAACGCATCCTGTGAGAGAGCGTTGAGGAAGAACAGAGAGATAAAGGGGGGGTGGGGGGTTGGAGTTCTCTGCAATTTTGCTTTGGAGGCTTTGAGGCCAGCTTAGACGACCAGGTCAAAGGACACCCATGGTTTGGCTTTCATCTGGGACTGAAATGGCTGAAGCTGACCACAGATCACCATTGAGACCAGAGCAGACCAAGGCCCACAACAAACTGGTTATGGTCTGATCAGGCCACTGTCTCCCAAGCAGACTGTGTCTCCTTGTTCTCTGGGTTTATTTCCCTTTGGCTCTCTAATGTTCAGTAGTGTTTCCCCCAAAGTTCCCCCAGCTTCAGCTTATCAAAGCAAAGCATAATGGTGTCCTGGTCACTGATAGTGACAAGGGGACACAGAATGAACTAGGCTTACAGGTTCTGTGGGCCTCACCTGCCTGTGAGTGTTCTGGGCTCTGTTTTTATTAGGGGTGAAGTTAGTCTACCTCCCATCTCCAGCAAGCACTCTCTTTCACGCCTCAGTGGTACAAGGGCCACCCAGAACATTCAGCTCAAGGAAATAGTGAGCAATAGTTTCTTTGTCCTCAAAGGTTTTGGGAGGAACTCCCATTTTTAAAATAGGTAGACACATGAAGGAGAGGAGTACAGCATACATGTGAATAGAACATACATGTGAGCAGAACATACATGTGAATAGAGCACACATGTGAATACAGCACTCATGTGAATATAGCATACATGTGAACAGAGCATACATGTGAATAAAGTATACACGTGAATACAGCACACATGTGAATACAGCACACATGTGAATACAGTATACATGTGAATGCTAAATGCCATGCAGAGCTAAAAGTAAATTTCTAGTTGGACATAAATTGTGCCTGTTATCCCAGCATTCAAGAGGATAAAGGAGGAGGATTAATAGTTTGAGGCCGCCAGGCAGTGGTGGCACACGCCTTTAATCCCAGCACTTGGGAGACAGAGGCAGGCGGATTTCTGAGTTCAAGGCCAGCCTGGTCTACAAAGTGAGTTCCAGGACAGCCAGGGTTATACAGAGAAACCCTGTCTCGAAAAAACAAACAAACAAACAAAAAACCCAAAAAACCACCCCACCCCCCAAAAAAAGAGTTCGAGGCCAAATCCTGTCTACAAGAAATGCAGAGACAGGGATGGAACAGAGATTGAGGGAATAGCCAACCAATAACTGGTCCAACTTGAGACCTATCCCATGAGCAAGCACCAATCCCTGACACTATTAATGATACTCTGTCATGCTTGCAGACAGGAGCCCAGCATAACTGTCCTCTGAGAGGCTCCACCCAGCAGCTAACCAAAACAGATGCAGAGACCCACAGCTAAACACTGGACAGAGCTTGGGGGAAGGATTGAGGGCCCTGAATGGGGATAGGAAATCCACAGGAAGACCAACAGAGATAACTAACCCTCACCCTTGGGGATCTCAGAAACGTAACCATCAACCACAGAGCGTTCAAGGGCTGGACCTAGGCCCCCTGCGGATGCACAGCTCAGTCTCCAGGTGGGTCCTCAACAACTGGAGATGGGGCTATCCCTAAAGCTGTTGCCTGTCTGTAGAATACAGTCCTCTAACTAGGCTTCCTTGTCTGGTCACAGGGAGAGAGGATGCGCCTAACTCTGCAGAGACTTGATGTGCCAGGGTTGGGGATACAGAGGGGTCCTCCTTACACTCTCAGAGGAGAAGGGGATGAGGGGTGGGGGGGGGGGACCATGTGAGGGGGTCATGTGGGAGTAGCGATTGGGATGTAAAGTGAATAAAAATTAAAGTTTGAGGCCAGCCTAGGCTACAGAGTGTCTCAGTAAACAAAACAAACCCACCAATGACAAACATAAAATCTCAGTGACTTTCTGGCCCCTGAAGGCAGCTCTGGGGACCACTCAGTCTTTCTTAGAATAACTCATTGTTCCTTCTCTTCTTTGCAGAGGGTTTCAATAGAAGAAGAGTTAGAGGAAGTTCAAAGGTTTTTGCAAAACCAAACGAGGTTATTAGGTAGTGAGAACAGTGGAGAAGGAAGTTCTCGGGCTCAAGGGCTTCTCTTGGACACCCAGCAGTGCTCGGATTGCTGGGGACAGCTGGCCTACAGACTCTGAGAACAGATGTTTCGCCTCAGAGCAAGGCAGGGATTTCAATGAGTAATTATACTCCAGGTTTCCCCCAGGACAGCAAGTAAGCCTGGAGTTCCTGAGCAGAGACATTCATGTCTATCCCAGTTTCTTCCTCTTACTACTCAATGTGACTCGATAGAGACTCGATCCTGGGGAGGCAGAGTCACACAGCTAAGCGCAAGCCTAAAACCAGGCCTCCTTATTCTCAGTGTCCTGATTGGCTGTAGCAAGCAAAGCTTGCTTTTTTATCCCATTTCCAGGCTTCGGGATAAACACATTCTTAGGTTTGTTTACAGGTTTCACTTTCTCTAGGTTAAAATAAGCCCTTTGAGGCTGAATGTTTATTCTGAGTGCTATCGGGCAACATTCCACGCATATATAAAATGGGTTCATTCATTCATTCATTCATCCATTCATTCATTCAAAGTACTGACAGGAACTACCAGATCTTGTGGATGGAAACGTATGGATGCATTACTCCTTACTCTGAAGAGGAGGGAATGGAATGGAAGCAGAATCCAGCAAAGAAAACTGTGGGTCCGCAGCAAAGAAAACTGTGGGTGCGCAGGGTAGCCCTGTACAGTGCCTGTTAGAAAGTGCAAAAGGAATAATCCAGATGAAGTAAGGATGTACATGGGTGGGTGGGTAGCCCAGGGTGGCCCAGGTGGCTTGGGTGGCCAGGGGTGGCCCAGGGAGGCATTAGGGCACAGTAGGGACACACTGACAGATTGGAACACACTTTGGATAATAAAGTTCACACTATCAGATTTCTTCAAAAGTTTCTTTTTAGACGTATTTATTTAAATTTACATGTGTGAGTGTTTTGCTTGCATGCATATATGTGTGCATCACATGCGTGCCTAGTGCCCACAGAGACTGTAAAAAAGTTATTTGCAGAAACAGTGCTGCTTTATCAAAATAAGAGAGTTTCAGCTTCTTGTTACTCAAGGACTCCGGAAGAGAAACAGGGGTTGAGTCTATAAACTTAGCTCTGTTCAGACAGCTAGCCACCCAAGAAGACAGAGACCCACCAGCAGGCTAAATACAGGGAGGGGAAGCAGAGGCAGGCAGACATGGGAGAGGTTAGTCTTGACTGTCAGGTCTTGCCTCTGACGGCGTTGGTACCTCTCTTCTCATTTCTCCTGAGCTTTCCCCTAATCATTGCCTCTCTCTAGCAGCTAGGTTTGCATACTCCCAAAGCCACCGAGCTCTGCAGTCCTTCCGTGGCGTCAACTGGTCTAGGGAACTATCCCAGAACAAACAAACCGTTATTACCATGTCCATGTTGAGCTATTTACAGTGTGTCCATGCAGATTATTTTTTCCAACATGATGCACAAATGTGCCCTTGAAATATGAATGTGGAACTGCGGGTCTGCCTCTCCCATCCTCAGGCGGCCTGCAGATATGATTATGTTATGGATGTCAAGGTCACGTTGAATTATGAGGATGGGCCCTGGGTGAAACGACAGCATCTTTATAAAAGAATGACAGAGATAGATGATGATGGAAGGACCTTGTGAGGATGGAGGCAGAGGGGATGATGTCAGCCAGATGGTGTAGGCCCAGAAATGCTGACAGCCATTAGATGTTGAGGAGACGGAGATGTGGAGGGATCTCTTCTAGTGTCTCTGTATAGGGCATTATAGTGCTTCTAACAGTTGATTTTAAACTCCTGGTGCCCAGATCTATGAGAAAATAAGCTTTTCTTTGGTTAAACCATGAGATATGTGATAATTTATTCAGTCTCCAGGAAATCGATATACAACCTGTTCCTGCCCCGCCTACCCCTTGGTCTCTACACTTCTTTGCCTCTCTCTAGCAGCTAGGTTTGCATACTCCCAAAGCCACCAAGCTCTGCAGTCCTTCCGTGGCGTCAACTGGTCTAGGGAACTATCCCAGAACAAATTTTTTAAAGCTTAGGAAGTATGACATTAACAGAGCAGAGGGCTCAGGATTCAGTGAGTGACCCGGGCTGACTCTCTTGTCTTTGACTCAGGGTCCTAAGAGTCACAGAGAAACTAGGACGATTCTACAAAGTGCAGCCACAGTGATCCTTCATGTATCAGCTAGTCCATTCCCTAGGGACAGATGTTGCCAGTCCTAGTGGATAGAAAGCTGTGTGACTCTATCTTGAGCAGTCACCTCCTCAAGCATCTTTAACAGTCACCTTTGGACACCCTTTCTCTAGCCCCATCCTCCACCCCACTTCTTCCTTCTTTTCTTATCAGTTCTGGGGATTGGCTCCAGAGCTTTGTGTATGCCAGACAAATGCTCAACTGCCGAGCTACCTTCTCTGTCTTTGTTTTTTGTTTTTGTTTTTTAATCAGCCTGGGATGGTAGTACATGCCTGTACCACTCTAACTTTTAGAAGTTTGGTCTTGAGCTCACTCTGTAGCCTAGGCTAGTCTTAAACTAATTTTTAAAACGATTCATTTACTTTACACACACATGGGGCATGCCTGGAGCCAAGGTGAGCAGAAGAAGGCATTGGGTGCCCTGGAACTTCGTGGATGGTTGTGAGCCACATGTGGGTGTTAGGAAATGAACCTGGGTCCTCTGCAAGAACAGCAAGTTATCTTTACCACTGAGAGAACTCTCCAGGCCTCTGACATTAAACTCTTGTTCCTCAGGTCTCAGCCTCTCCAGAGCTGGGATAGCAGGCATGAACCATTCCTAGCTGGACACCAGAGCTTACCCTTGCTTCACCCCATTAGTCTGCTATGGACAGAAAGGTAGAGGACAGTTTCATACTGCAGCTTTGTGCTGCTTGCTGGCACCCATCAGTATTAGGGGGTAGGCTAGCTTCTCCTATCTTTATATGTTGTAGGACCAAAAATTTGTTTAAAAAAAAATCACATATGGGGCTAGAGAGATGGCTCAGTGGTTAAGAGCACTAAATGCTCTTCCAGAGGTCCTGAGTTCAATTCCCAGAAACCACGTGGTGGCTCACAACCATCTGTAATAGGATCTGTTGCCCTCTTCTGGTGTGTCTGAAGACAGCTATAGTGTACTCATATAAATAAAATAAATATTTTTTAAAAATCACATATGAATTAGGTAGGTGATGTATAATCTCAGCTAATTAGGAAGCTGAGACAGGAGGATTATATGTATTCAAGCCAGTTTGGGCAACATAATCAGATCCTGTCTCAATATAAAAATTATAGATACATTGTAACTATTCCTACACGTAAACATATACACAACTACATAAAAAAACATGCTGGCTAGAAATGCATGTAGCAGTACAAATGAGAGCATTCATTATTTCTAGATTCCTGGGTTGTAATTGTTTTCTTCATCTTTCAAGATGTAAACTGAAGCAGTTTCTGACTCATTTTTCTATTAAATAAAGTCCTAGGTTTGCCTTTAAGGTTTTATTCCTAGAACTAGTTCTGAATACAAATGTTAACATGAGCTTCTGGACAATTGACTAGGTGCTTCCTCCAGGCTTATGCTGGATTTACGGAAGCCGTGTTTGTTATTTATTTTTTTCTCTTCTCTTCTCTTTTCTTTTCTGCCTTTTGGCTGGGTCTCTTGTCAAGGCTGTCCTCAAATGTATTGTGTAGTCGAGGCTAGCCACGAACTCCTGACCTCCCTGCCTCTGCTTCCTGAGGGCTGCAACTATTGCCATGGCTGCCTCTTCTCTTTTCACCAGACACACAGACACCAGACACACAGACACTAGGCTGTCACAGCAAAGAAGAGTAACAGGGACACTATTGTCTTCTGAGAATTTTAGGGATCTCCCTCAGCCTGCCTTCATCTTGGCCATCCAGCTGCTTCCTCTGATAAGGACATTCTTGTGGGGGACTAATGAAGATTCAGTGTAAAACATCGATCCCATCACACTTTCTAAATGTCCACTTAAAACACAGAACATCCAATAATTCCCAAGGAAAACCAGTTCTGTCAAATCGCATTGCTAATTCACGAAGGGCATCAACTGTTCAAAATGGGCAAGTGTAGGCATCCAGTGGCTGTTTTCAAAAGCTGGCTCTCAGGGGAGTTTGAATCCGTATCTTACTCAGCTGTGTGAACTTGAATCATTTAAATGTAGATAAATGTGCAGATAAGTTTGGTTTTGCATAAATTTAGAGCATTTGCAAAAAAAAGAAAAAGAAAGAAAAAGAAAACTCTAACAGCATGTTCCACTCTAATTCCTTATTCAGTACTCACATATTTCCCTTTGAAGTTAGAAAAGAAGGGATTTTAGCCACACACTGTAGCCAAATGTGTTGCATGTTTCCGTGTAGAGGGCACACACTTCTTGTTGTGATGATATTAATGATTCTTCTCATGTACTACATTTTATAACTTTTAGTCCTAATTGAGAGAGAGAGAGAGAGAGAGAGAACCCTAAAATTAATCTTTCAAAGTCACAGAACCGGAGTGGCTAATCAGACTTGGAAGTGGGGCTAATGGCACTGTAGTCAGATTGATTGGCTGTTAAACATGTGGAGTGAAAGCCACATCACGAAGTACTCAGGGAGAACCTGTGCAGAATTCCTCTTGAATCTGTCCCTGGCCTCTGATTTCAATACGTGGCTCAAGGCCTGTTACCTTAGCTTCAAAGCACAGCTCCAAGATATCTACCAGCTGACAACTTTTAGTTCATTTTAGTTTTTAGCTTTTTCAAGTAAGACACAAAAGGAACGGGGTGCTGACCATTCTTTACTGGGAAGATAAAGCTTGCTATTTCTTTTGTTTGTTTGTGTGAATGGGTGACCCACAAGACTGATAGTTTGTTTATGTTTCAGGCTGTTTATGGCTAAAATGTTCCATGCACAGGCTGTGACAGGGGACAGAAAAAGTTTGGGCACCAGCTTTTCACAAAGGGTCAATTCCTCGAACATCCTTGCACTGAGAAAGGCTGAGCGCAAGTCGGTAGGCATCTGGACTATAAGGTTTTATGTAGGACAGAGCCTAAGTTTCTTCCTGTCATCCTTGCAGTGAGAAAGGGTGGCTGCGTGCAAGTTCAAGCAGGGCTTCTAGGTTTTATGTAATGCAGTGTATAAATCACTGACAGAAAGGGAGACTCCATGAAGTTATACCAGAGACCACTTGGACATAGAATGCTCCATTCCACTCCCCAACTCCACCCTGCCCTGCCAGGCTCATGTGCTTGAACAGTTAGACCACAGCCAGGAGTGCTGTTGTGGGAGACTGTGGGATCTTGAGGTTAGGGGTTGGGGCACTGGTGGGTGTGGGTTGTGGGGGTAGAAGGCTGGGGAATGTTACAGCCCAGCCATTTTCTGAGAACCCCAAAGACCCCTGAGACCCTGGAAAGTGTGGTCAGTGCCATCTAGGTGATGACCAAGTGCTCACTGCCTCTGTCTTTGTACCAAACCAGGTTGTTGAAGTAGCAGGTGGTAACCTCAGGTTCAAGTTTTAAAAGGACATCAAGGAGGAAGAACGAGAAGCTGGACTTTATAAAAGTAAAATATTTCTGCTCTGAAAAGAGACCCTGTCAAATGAATAAGAAGACAAGAGAAAACACCCTGCGAGTTTCTGATGGAGGTCTGTATCCCAGGCACACCCAAACCTCTTAACCCTAAACAGCAAGGAAACAGTGAGGGACTAAAACTGGAGGGAAGGAGGATCTTGACGGACACTTGATAGGTGACTGGCAAATAAAAAGATGTGCAGAGTCTGGGCATGAGATTGCATGTCTGTAAGAGCAGAACTTGGGGACCAGAGGCAGGATTATAGCGAGTTTGAGTTCACAAGGTCATCCTGGTCCACACAGCAAGTTCAAGTTTAACCAGGACTGGAATGTAAAACTCAGCATGAGAAGAGGAGGAGGTGGGGGAAGAGGAGGAAGAAGGAGAAGGAGGAGGAGGAGGAGAAGAAGGAGGAGGAGGAGGAGGAGGAGGAGGAGGAGGAGGAGGAGGAGGAGGAGAAGAAGAAGAAGAAGAAGAAGAAGAAGAAGAAGAAGAAGAAGAAGAAGAAGAAGAAGAAGAAGAAGAAGAAGAAGAAGAAGGAAGAAAGAAAGAAAGAAAGAAAGGAGGGAAGGAAGGAAGGAGGAGGAAAAAATAGATAAAAAGAAAGAAAGTTGGGTGTAGTGGCATATGCCTTTAATTCCAGTACTTTCGAGGCAGAGGCAGGTGGATTTCTATGAATTCCAAGCCAGCTTGGTCTACATATGAGTTCCAGGACAGTCAGGGCTATATAGTTATATGTAGTGAGACCATGTCAAATGTAAACCACAGACGCCATCACATGCTGGCAAAGGTATGTGGGAACAGGAATTCATATTCAGGGCCAATAGGAATGCAGACCAACACAGCCACTTTAAAAGCACGTTCTTTCTTTCTTTTTTAAAGATTTATTTATTTATTATATGTAGGTATACTGTAGCTGTCTTCAGACATCCCAGAAGAGGGCATCAGTTCTCATTACGGATGGTTGTGAGCCACCATGTGGTTGCTGGGATTTGAACTCAATACCTTCAGAAGAGGAGTCAGTGATCTTAACTGCTGAGCCATCTCTCCAGCCCTAGCACTTTTTAAGAGTAAACATTATCTTACTTGTTTACCTGAAAGAATCAAAAACCCAATCCTAGACCTTTACAGCAGCCTCATTCATAATTGCTGAGTTGGAAATAGCAGAGTGTCTTTCAGCAGGTGAACTGATAAATAAACTGTGATACATTAGACAGTGGGTGCTGAGTGAAACGCTAAAGGGAAACAGGTTGTCACCCACCAACTGACAGTCTCATTACCAAGTCTAAGAGACCAATTTGAGAAGGTTACATGCATTGCAACAATGCGACACTCCAGGAAAGACTATACATGGAAATAGTAAAACAAAACGGAACAACAGCAACAAAAGGATGGTTGTCAGGGGTTATGTGAGAGGCAGGGAAGAAGAAATAGGAAGAGAATAAGAGACTTACTAGGAAAGTGAAGCTATCCTGTACAGTGTTGCAATGCTGCAGAGCTACCATTATAGATCTGGCAAACAGAACAGGGTGTGGCCCTGAAGGTAAAATACTCAGAACATTGGTACCGATTTGGTAATGATGTGTCACTGTAAGCTCATCAGTTGAAGGACACTGGAAATGATGGAGGTGGAGCATATTCAGGGGTCAGGTAGAGTATGTGTCAGACAAACACAAGGAAACAAGAGAATTGGGAAGTCAGGGATTGGGTAAGAGACCCATTTTAGGTATTGGGCTTTAGGATTTGAGGTTAAAGCTGTGGAGGCAGTAGGAAGGAAGGAGGGATAAGCTCAGATAAGAAGTAACACTGTCAAGGCAGCATACGCATAGGAAAGCTTATCCAGGGTGTAAAAATTCGGATTCTGAAGACACCCAAAGATGTTCAAATTGTGACAGCTGATGTTACTTAATTGGAGCCCTGGAGAAAGGGGTGGTTAAATTTTAGGTGGTGAAACCATTTCTTTCTGTCTGCCACCTTTTCAACATGTAGGAAAAAAAACTGGAAGAAGGGCACATTTCAATCCAGAATTTTCAAAAGAGGTTTGAAAATAATATCAGTGCACATTGGCTGGGCGATGGGGCCTGGAAGGACATTGGGGTCTTATGGAGAGATTTATTCTGTAATGTGCCCTCTGCAGTTATGGGAGGACAATGTACGCTCACACTGTGGAAAAGGCTGTTCCAGATGCACAGGGGACTAGGTGGCTGGAGTAGATGCTGTCCCTAAGGTTCTAGGCCCCAGCAATCCAGAACTGACACTGTTCAAAGTGTGGTATGGCCTCCTTGTGTGTGTGTGTGTGTGTGTGTGTGTGTGTGTGTGTGTGTGTGTGTAAAACTCATCATGTAACTCTGACTGTCCTATAACTCACCATGTGGACCAGGCTACCTGTCTCTGCCATCTTAGTACTGGGGTATATGTGTGTGTGTGGTTTTACAATTTTATTAGGAACGGACTAACAACTCAGTAGGAATAAAGGGGACACAGCACAGAAAGCTGAAGAGGCTGGGAGAAGAAATACAAAGGATTTAAAAGCACAGAGATAGTGACCAAATGTGTGAGTAATTAAATAAACAAATTGGAACTCAACAATAACATTTTCACCTGTTTGATTCCAACAGTTATAGACTTTTTTTGTTTTGTTTTGTTTTTCAAGACAGGATTTCTCTGTATAGTCCTGGCTGACCTGGAACTCACTCTGTAGACCAGTCTGGCCTCGAACTCAGAAATCTGCCTGCCTCTGCCTCCTAAGTGCTGGGATTAAAGGCTTTCGCCACCACAGCCCGGCTGGTTATAGACTTTTAATCCTTATTTCTCTTTTATTTTTGGTGCATCAGGGCCTATTGAACACTCAAGGGTCTCATGATCCATGTCTGAAGTACATCTTCGTCCATTCGGAGATGTCAACATCGGTGTAAGAACACACACTCTTGAATACAGGACCTCAGCATCAAACAGTCCACACAGCATGGTTTGTGGCTTGCAGAGAATGGAGAGATGACCCAGGTGTTCTTCAGTGGGGGAAGTAATTAAGTGTGCTGTCCTATGGATTAGAAATGTTTTAGAACCTTACTCAGATGTAATAAAAATGGATGACAGCCGGCATTGCTCCCAGAAGGCCTTGTGGGGACACTGCTGTCTTGGGAAGAAATCCCAGGAAGACAGAAAGTCTGCTTCTGGGGTAGCAAGGACAGATCTTTTCACCTTGTGCTCAGAATCCCTGTGCTGATGATTTCCACTGTGGTGGTATAAAGAGCTGGGGTCTTGGGGAACTCGATTCCTAATCATGACCTCATGAGGACTTTCAACTCAACTTACTGTACTCTCTCAACGCACCCCCAGGTCATTAGTCTTTATTCATTTTCTTCAAAGTGTTCATAACTTTGAAGTTCCGAACATTTGTTCTCTGGTTTGGTTTATTTTATTGCTTTAGTTGAGTGTGGGTCTCACAGAACAAAATCTTATTAGTCTGTTTACCCCTCCTGGCATTATCCGATGCATGTGTGTTTAACTGAAACAAAGACTAAAAAGAATCGTCGCATTTTATAAAAATTAAAATTAATAACAGAGAATGTAAGGATATAATAGGGAAAAGAAGTGTGGAAAATCTGGACCAAGCTGTCGACAGCAGTTGCCTGTAAGGAGGGAGCGTGTGACATCTTGTGTTCTGTTGTTTACATTTCTCTAGTATTTGAATTTCAAATAATGAAAGTTTGATGTTTTCTTTTTATATTTATTTTAATAAGGAAAACAGCTAGTGGTGGGGAGAAGGGTGTGACACTGTGACAGAGCTTTCGCCTAGTTTGGGCCCCAGGTTTGCTCTCTAGCACCACAAACCACTACAGCAAACAGCACTGACGTTAACTCTAAGTGGTGGGTGGAGCTTGAGGACCCAGTTAAGTACAAGACGTGGGCTTGCACCACCTGCCCACCCATTGTCCAGGCTGTCAGCTACTGGCCACATGTGACTGCTCAGCCAGGGAACTGTGACCACTGCAGCCAAGAGATCAACTCTTAAGTTATACTTAAATAATTTTATAATTAAAAATGAATATTTAAATGTTTGATTCAGTTACTGGAACAGTTTGGAGCATGGTTTGAACCTAGGAATGAGAATCTACTTTTTCCAGTATAAGACTCACAACATCTGTGTTTAGACCAAGTTTTTAGCAAAAAATATCACATCCAAACTTGATATTCTAGAAAAACAAAATTAAATATTTGTTAAGAAAAAATCATTATTGATGTTTTTATTAACTATATATTTTGTAGTATTTTGGATGTATAATACTAAGTTAATTTATGAAATGATTAACTTTGTCTATTTGTGAAAATGTAGCTAGCTACTAGAAAAACTTTAAATTGAACAAATGATTCAAATTTCATTCCTGTTGGATCATTAATTTGAGGAGACTGGAGGAGGCGAAAGGCTTGAGAAGTGGGAGCAGCAGGGGGTCGGGGAAGGGTTTGACTGACTCATAGAATCTGCTCTAACCTGGGGTTGATGCACTAGAAAGAAGAACTGTATGTGTGAATGGCAAGGGTCAGTTTTCCTGAGCTATGGCCTCCCCAGCCAGCCTCTGTTTCTGCATGTCTCTGGCTGCATGTCCAGCAAGTCTCTGTTTCATATACACAAACCATACACAAAGACATCATACACACAAACTATATACACATAGACATCATCCATACACACATATACCATACACATAAACACACACCATACACAGACATCATATACACACACACCATACACATAGACACACACATCATATACACACATATTATACACACACATCATACACATTGACACACGCATATACGCATACACACATACACCATACACACACACACACAGTATACACAGGCACACACATCATACACACAGACACACACACCATATACATAGACACACCTGTGTCACTGTTCTACCTGGCAGCTGCCACCTGAGTCGGGACACTCATCACTCTACTCCGACAGCCTCAGTTTCTCCATGTTTCATCCAGGTAGCCTGCACTCAGGTGTTTTTTATATAGAATGTTCTAGAAGCAAGAGGAACCAGGACCCCTTCCTGAGAAGTGGCTGCCAGAGGCATTGTGCTGGCCTGTACCAGGAATGTTGCTCTTTGACGGAGCCATGGAGCAAGGGTCTCTTCACAACAGTCACTTGGCTCCAA
Source organism: Mus musculus (assembly GCF_000001635.26). Classification (NCBI taxonomy): domain Eukaryota; kingdom Metazoa; phylum Chordata; class Mammalia; order Rodentia; family Muridae; genus Mus; species Mus musculus. Next base: position 43,683,340 of record NC_000076.6, read on the forward strand.
TGCCCCTTAAAGCTCTTACAAATTATTGCAGGCATTAGAGAGCTTTAGTGTGCATGGGCTATACTTATTGATATCTACTATTCAAAATCAAAATGAGACAACAACAGAACAAGGAAAGCAAGCACACTCCAGCATTCATAAGCACTGTGAGGACATCGTGTGCAAAACTGCAGTGCACACCAATGAGAAATGAAAAGTCAAACAAGGCTGGGAGGCAGCCCAGTTGGAAATGTGCTCGCTGCGCAAGCATGAGCATCTGAGGCTGTGGCCCTGCGCCTATGTGAAACACACGAATGCCGCACTGTGTGCCTGCACACAGTCAGACTAGCTGAATAGCCGAGTTCCTGATTAGTGAGAAACTGGAGACCGGGCTGGAGAGATGGCTCAGCAATTAAGAACACTTGCTGTGCTTTTAGAAGAAGACCCAGGTTCAGTTCCCAGCACTTACATGATAACTCACAACCATCTATAACTCCAGTTTCAGGAGATCTGATTTCTCTTCTGGCCTCTGCTGGGACTAGTCACACACTTGGTGTATAGACATGCATGTGGGTAAACCACTCACATAGTTAAAGTGAAATTAAAATTAAAAATAAGGTGATAAGCAATAACAAGAAGACACCTGATGTTGCACACACACACACATTATACAGACACACCATACACAAAGACTCCATAGACACACACACAAACACCATACATATAGATATCATACACATACCATATGCATAGACATCATACACATACACCACATACACACACACACACACACACACACACACACACACAGAGACATCATACAGACACACCATACACAAAGACTTCATAGACACACACACAAACACCATACATATAGATATCATACACACACCATATGCATAGACATCATACACATACACCACACACACACACACACACACACACACACACACACACACACACACACACACCACACGGGTTCTTGACACCACCCAGAGTGCTGTCTTTGAAACAGCCTAGTGGAAGGCTGAAGCTTGTCGTCTCCTCCCCCAACACACACCACACCCCTGGCCCCACCTGCCTCTACCTGGGCTGCCAAGCCAGCGGGAGCTCAGAAGAATGCAGCCCCACCAGGCGCCTCTTTTCTTTGCCCTGAGGGAAGGCATGTGACTCCTGACTGGGGCCCAAAGCTCCATTCCCGGTCCTCAGGCAGTGCTAATGTGTTTGTGGGAACTGCTTCGGAGAAGATGAGGCTCTTTGGAAATGGAATTTGGAGTGAGATCCTTTTTAAAGGCTCGGTTCCATAGAGCCAAGGGAAGGCCTTCCGAGGGTTAGCAGGCCTCACAGGCCTCACAGGGGACGGGCACTGGGAGCCCAGCACGTTCCTGCACCTCTTCTCTGTTTCTGACTGAATCTTACTCTTGGTACCTGGCATGCAGTAGGGGACTCACAGCATTCTGACCTGGGTTTTGTGGATGAGGCAACCGAGGCTCAGAGAACTCTGCTCACAAACCATGTCAACACAGCAGGAAACTGTGCAAGAACACTCACTTCTGCCTCCTCGGTGGCCACAGTTTAAACAGTTTGCAGTAACCACCCAGGAGCCCACAGCTAAAGGGCTCCTTTAACTTTCACTTCTAAAAACAGACAGACAGACAAACAAACAAACAAACAAACAAGCAAACAACCCAAACCTAGATGGGCAGTGGTGGCATGTGCTTTTAATTCCAGCACTCTGGAGGCAAAGGCAAGCATATCTCTGTTAGTTCAAGGCCAGCCTGGTCCACAGAGCTAGCTCTAGGACAGCCAGGACTATACAGAGAAAACATGTCTCGATATAATAGTAATATAAAATAAAAATAACCTTTACTTCTAACATTTTAGGAGATCTGACAGAAAAATGTGTTGGGCTAGAAACTGGGACACATGACTTTTTTTTTTTAGTTTTTAAAAAATTTACATTTATCTACTTGTTTATTGTGTATGTATGTGTATGTGTGTGTGGTGTCTGTGTTGTGATGTGTATGTGTATAGTGTGTGTGTGTGTGTGTGTGTGTGTATACTCCCCAGAGCGCTCGAGCACAGGTGTACTCACCTGCGGGTTGATGCCACAGTATGCCCGTGAAAGTCACAGGGACAGCTTGCAGGACTTGGCTTTCTTCCTGCCCATGGGAGTTCCAGGGATGAAGCTCAGATCACCAGACTTGTCTGCAAGCTCTTTTGTCCACTGGGCCACCTCACCAGTTGCCTTTATTTGAATTCTTTATGAAGTTTTACAGTGCAAAATTAATCTGACCCACGTTCCCATTTCCATGATCCCTTAGAAGTGAATACTGTGTGTAGGTCAGAGACATGACCCAGGACATAAGCCCATACTTAATCTTTCTGTGTCTCTGACTCTGTGTGTGTCTCTAACTTGCAAATCGTTGACTCTTTCAAGTTTCCTTAGTAAAAATGTTTGGACTAGTTTCTTCTCTTCTTTTCTGTTTAACCTCACACCCTCCCCTCCAACATCCCCCCAAAACTTCCTGAAATGATTGCAGATTCCCCCCCCCTAGACTCCATGCTAAGCAGGGGTGATGGTGTCTCCTCCTCCATCGTCTTTCCTGGTGGATCATTGCAATGGTTTTCTTCTCAATGCCATGGCTACATACTTGCTAACAAAGCAACTCCAGGGAGCAGAGGTTTGTTTTACCTCATGGTGAGGGATGGAGCCCTTCCTGGCAGGCAGACTTGGTGGCAGGATCCTGCTGGTCAAGAAACAGAGGCAGCAGTGTTGGTTCACATTCTCCTTTTCTGTTTTATTCGGTTTAGGGCTCCTGACCCTGGAATGGGCTGTCCTTATTCAGGATGGGTTGAAATCTCTCAGTTATCGTCTCTGGAAATAGCCACAACAAAAGGTGTAGTCCACTAACGCCTTAAACATGTCTTAATCTGACCAAGATGGCACACAAGCATCTGTCTACGGCTGTGATCAACCTGCTGGGCTCCTCTTCCTGTAGACCTAAAACCTGCTACTCTCCTGGCAAAAGATGGGGGCAGCTGGATACAGAACATTTTGGAGGAGGGAACAGGCGAGGAGTAGGAGAGTCAAAGCACAATGGAGAAACAAGACTTGTAGAGAGATGGAAGGTACCAAGGCCAGCCCGAGAGTGAAGTGAGGACTTAGGAGACCTGTTTAGGCTGCCTCGGCAAGGCCTCTTCTCTTTCAAGTCGATGGGTAGGTGGTACTTGTTAATGGCCTTAATGATCAGCCCTCTTGAACTCATTCAGGGCTCACTGTCCTCAGGGAATCAGCTAGAGCGCAGCACAGTTACAGGCACCCGTCAAACAACAGGCTCTGCCTCACCAGGGTGTCCTCTGGGCCTCCGTTTCCTTTCTTGGAAAACCAAGCCTTAATGATCTATGTGGTCATGCTGCTTCCTCAAATGATAAACATGTCCCAGGAAGCTCTTAATGGCCGGGAGCCTGCTGCAAACTTATTCTCTTAAAACGAGGTCATTATCGGCTCTTCTATCTCAGGAGCCATTAGGAAAGTTTCAACAGGAGCCTTGTACTGAAAAGTGAAAACCTCAGCTGTGTCTCCTATGGAGCTATGGATACAACTTCATTTTTTTTTTTTCTGTCTTGAACCAAAGTTATTATCACATCCTTCCCTGATTGTTAGAGCAACCCAAGAGATGCTGACTGGTGTGTATACATGTGTGTGCATATGTGTGTATGTGAGAGAGAAAGCCACCACCTGTGTGAGTATGTATGTGTGTGCAAGAGACAGCCACTCACTTATGTCTCTGTGTGTGTGTGTGCATGAGAGAGCTGCTCGTGTGTGTGTGTGTGTGTGTGTGTGTGTGTGTGTGTGTGTGCGCGCGCGCGCACGCGCATGTGTGGAGGATAGAAGCCTGAGTTGGTATCTTCATCACTTTCTAACTTACTTTTTTGAGGCAGTGTCTCTCATTAAACCTATTATAGCCCCCTTTTTTGGCGAGGTGCTGAGGTCACAGTGCCAATGCCCCTGACCTTTTCTGAGGCTGCTAGGGCTCTCAATTCCTGATTGTGCTGCAAGCGCTTACCCACTAGACCACTCTCCAGTCCTGACAAGTACAGCTTTGTTTTTCATGTCATAATTGTTTCTTGACAGACCTGGATGGTGCTGTCATGCGATCCTTCCCTCCATGTTTGGTTTCCACAGTACATATATGAACAAGATTATTTCTCTGTGAAAATACTTCAGGGTCTTTTCTCAAGTTCCCCCCCACCCCCACCCCCCACCCCCGCCCCGGGCTTCAGCTCAGTCCTTTGATATTCAAATGATCTCCTTTGAAGCCCCTATCAGCATCACTCTGGGTGTTGTCTCCTAGCTATTAACAGGGTACCTTTCCTAGAGTCTCCTTGCTTCTGAATTTGGTAGTTGACTTCACATAAAATACAAGTGCCTTGTGTTTTGCATTTTTATACATACACTGATGCAAAACAGCTAAAGAAAAGAATATGAGGTTCTGTTTGTTTACAGGGTCTACGTGTATTCCCTGCCTCTTGAGTGCTGGGATGAGTCCTTCACCATAGAGCCTAGCTTAATTTTTTTCTAATAGACTGTAACTTGTTATGACTTCAGGGTTGCTGACTAGCATAAATAGACAGAAGGATGGCTGAGGCAGGGCTGACACAGGAAAGCAGTCTCTGCAGTGAATCCTTTCCTGTCCGGATACCTGTTTTCTCTGTGCATTCTCTTAATGGAACTGTGTTCCTAGCTGGGAGGAAAACCATCCTAGGCGCTTAGATGAGGAGAGGAAAACACCTCTTATCTTAACTTGCTAGTCATCATCTCAGGTGTGCAGAGCAAAATATCCAGAGACTCTTTGGTCTTTGTAGGTCAGGGTTCCACGTTTGGTTAGTAGTGATGTGTTAGAATGGCTGGTCAAGTCTCAACAGCACACTAGGCCAAGGCAGATCCACGTGGAAAAGGTTTCATTGGAAGGGAGAGACAAGGTAGTAGCAGAAAGAGAAGAGGAGGAGAGAGAGGGAGGGAGGGGCGTTCTCCTTATATCGAAAATGACGTAACACAGGTAAAGGTGGGAGGTGAGCCAAGCGAATGCTGGGAATATGGTGCCTGTTGTCTTGGCAACTGGTCTGCAGGTCACAGGTCGCGCTGTCACCTATGTGATGTCATAGGTTTGGAATGTCCTGATGCCAACAAGTAGTGTGCAATGAGATGTGGAAGAGGTCAGAGGTCACTTACCATGTTGCTAACGGAAGCTATAGTTCAGTTGGGAAAGTGTTAGCTTTCCAGGGACTCCACATATAAAACTAGGTATTGTGGCATGCCCTTGTAATCTCAGCACTGAGAGGTGGAGACAGGAGGAGGCCAGGAGCTCACTAGCAAGCCAGCCTAGCCTAAAACAGTGAGCCCCAGGTCCCAGTGAAAGACCCTGTCTCAAAACCAGTGTAGTGCACAGAGTTGCATCCAAACTTGACTGTGGCTTTCAAATGCATGTACATAAGTGCACCCCACAGCAGATGCATGCATACATACACACACACACACACACACACTCACGAGAGAGAGAGAGAGAGAGAGAGAGAGAGAGAGAGAGAGCAAGAGAAAGCACATTTGCAATCTAAGAGAAAATAAAAAGAAACCAGTATTAATAGAATATTCTGGTAGCCACTGCTTAGTCACTTGGGCAGTTAGATGGTCAAATGGAATTTAGTGGGCGCTGGACATTCACATAACCTGGAGGTTCTGGTGACTCCTGCTTCCTGGTGCTGTCCAGTGTTGTGGAAATGTAGGTGTAAAACCAGGGGAATAAGAAAACATGTTTCTTCCTGTTATAGTTTTGCTTTAGAAGTCAGGCAAGTCCAGGTCAATTCCGGCTCAGAAATCACGTGTGCTATCAGCATTTACTAAATCTGTATGGATGTCATTTCCTTAGCAAAATAAACCTAATACAGGAACTGCCGGTTGGAAAGCTCTGAGCACTGTGCTTGCCAGAGGCTTCTGCCTGAAATAGGGATGACACAGTTCTCTCCCAGGAAAGTGTTGCTATAGTAAAGCAAGCCTAGAGCTGGCAGGGCACCTAACCCTGGGGTCAGCCTGGTGTCACTTGAGCCTGAGGAGTAATTTGCACAAGCCAAGAAGCTGGAGAGGTATGGGAGGTGGGAGTGGGGAGGGGTGGTAACTCCAGGAGAGCCCTAGGAGGTGGGAGGGGAATGGTAACTCCAGAAGAGCCAAGGGAGGTGGGAGTTGGGGGTGTAACGCGAAGATTCGAAGATTCGGGGCTCTGTGCTTCCTGTGTGTTTGCAGGAATGTGATTGTTTCTCCAGTAATCCTCCCAGGGCCACTGATTATCTTCAAGGCTAATCAGAAGACACCAGGAAATAAAGTTTTCTGTGTGTGCTTAACCTTTGCCAAACTCTTTTAAATCCTTTTGTTTGCCAGAAAGTTGTATCAATTCAAATCTGTTCACGCTTCCAGTTTCGGTCTTCTCTGTTTCACTGGAGCCTGCTGCCTGGGAGGGAGCCTGAAGCAGGGATGGGAAAGGGGTGGGGAAGGAGAAGGCTGCTTCGGGTAGTCTCTGAGTCAATGGGATGTTCCTTTCGTCGTCTCATTTCAAATATTTCTTTTTTTTCATATTGACAGAAAGAATTAGGTTTGGGGCGAATGGAAAGATGGAGTGATTCAGAAGAGGGGGAGAGAGAACGCCGAACAGGTCACAGCTTAAAATGTCAGCAGTGACTTCAGCAGCGGGAATGATGGGAACACTGGTTGCTCTCCTAACATAAACTAAGGTGGATAGCATTCCTGTGACTCACGTTCACTTGTAATCCTGTCTTAAATGAGAGGAGCATGGGTGAAGGTGTCAGATTTCATCTTCTGGACTTTTCAAAGGGATAGGCATGATACCCACCAGTCCAGGCTCTGGATTCTGGGGCATCGAGACACATCTGTCTAAGTTTTAGTGTTATAGCTGTACCCCCAAATCTCCTTCTCCCTCTTGTGTGGGACATGCAGTGGATTTCAAAGGTGGGACTGATATGTGCCATGATCGATTGCTGCTTAGCCAGGTTGCTAGCAGAGCCATTATCTTGGCTAACCTAGAACAGCCTCTTTGGAAATGGAAGCAATAGAAAAGATATTCAGGTGGTATACACTACCAAGCAGTTTGTAGAAAGTGCCCTTTGCTCGTGCTTAATTGGAAAGACAAATCTTTCTTTTACACTATTATACTTTGCATAACCTATAACCGGGTGAGCTGGGCTGAGGACACCCCACAGTACCTAGGAGGGAGGAGCACACCAGCCTTCTTCCTCCATGCTCCACCCCCATCCTTACTGCCCAAACCCTGTGACTGAGGGCCAAGGGCTGCGCTTTAACCCGGGCTCTTACTCTTTTTATTTTTTTTAAAGATTTATTTATTATTATATCTAAGTACACTGTAGCTGTCTTCAGATGCACCAGAAAAGGGTGTCAGATCTCATTACCAATGGTTGCGAGCCACCATGTGGTTGCTGGGATTTGAACTCAGGAATTTCGGAAGAGCAGTCAGTGATCTTAACGGCTGAGCCATCTCTCCAGCCCCCAGCTCTTATATTTCTAAACCCACTCACCCAACCTTCCTCATATCTTCCTTTTGTCCCGGTTGCTCTTGAGTCTTGCTTTTAGAACTTCAACATGTGCGCAAAACCTCCAGTGATCTGTTTCAGGTATAGGCTCTGATTCAGTAGGACTGGGTGGTGTGGCCAGTCGAGGTTCTGCACGTCAATCATGCTCCTGGGCGGTGCCAACGCAGCGGGTCCTCAGACCACACCTTGATTACAAAATAAGCTTTGTACTCGAGGATCCTGACGCTTTCTTGTTCTGAAAGAGGTTTAAAATCAAAATCAAAACAAGCAAACAAACAACAACAACAAACCCCCAATAAATTAGTAACCTTGGCCAGCCGCGAACTAATAGTTTTTTGAAATGGTCTGTTCTTAACGCCCACTCCCACCCCGACCCTGTTGTTTAGATAATGCATTTAGAGGCAACGGCCAGGCCAGGATTCTCCAGCCTGTGTTTTATTTCTAAATGTGCTTGTGTTAGCTTCAGCCTAGTGCTTCACTCATAGGTCTCTTAGAGAGCAGTGCCTCTAATCTAATATTTCCAAAATAACGAGCAACTGCTGGCTGATGAGAACTAAGGTTGGCATAACGCTGTAAGATGAAGAGCTGGCCCTCTGTCTTGTGTCTCCCTGGGAGCTTCAGCAGTGACAAGTGGAGGGAAGTTTGGCTCACAGGACCAAGGTTTCTCCGACTGTAATCTTCATAGCAGATCTGAGCCACAGTTGTCTGCTTTGGTCAGTCAGACAGTAGAGTCCCCTTGGAGGACGAACATGGGGGAAGTTCAGTCGCTTTGAAGATAATGCCCTTTCCCTGCCTTCCCTTCCACTCCAGCTGTGAACAGTTGAAAAGACAACCAGGAAACAGCAGAGCCTCACGGAGAAAGGTGAAGTGTGGCTTTATGCACAGTTTCCAGGTAGCAGTTTTGACTGAGTCATAAAGCTGTCAGCTGTTTTCCCTACAGGGTTCTGAAGAGGCTTGTGGTGCGGTCTGTGATGCGATTCCACAGGGATGGGGAAGAGAGAATGTGAGAGGAGATAGCCCTTTGGTCTCCACACCCTTGGCATGAAGCAGATTGCATGACAACCACTTGACTTTGGAGACCTGTCCACCAAGGACACATCCATCTACATGTTTTGAGCACCCAGACAGGCAGCTACAGGGACAAAACAACTCCAAAGCAATTTCCCATCACCAAGCCCTGCCCTTTGAGCAAAACGTTTATGTGTGAAGCTCTCTCCCTCATCCTTACCTGCCTGCTCCCACTTCTGCTTAGCCTTCCTCCCTTACACACATTGTGCCTGGAAGCCTCTGCCTACTTAGAATATTCTAGAAGAAAATATACTCGAATTATTGATCCCCTTGCCCACTTAAAAACCTATAATAGTTTGGACTTGCTTTCAAGATCAAGGCTTAGCTAGATACTTCTGTCAACTCCAGGAAGCCATGTCACCTGCTGTTCTGGGGCATCAGTCTTGTTTCCCAGCATCCCACAGTGGGAGCTCCTGTGGCCGGCTTTCCCGGAACTCTTCTTCTAGCTGTTCTTGATATGTTTTCTCAAAGGAACTCACCCTTTCCAATGCCCTCCATGGCTGTCCTTAAAATATCAATTAAATAATTTGTTTGTTGTCTGTCCTCCTCAAAAGACTCGAATTGACTCAGTCATAGGCTAGGGGGCTGAATAGCAGAAACCATTTGTGCTGGGCAGTTCTATGTCAGTGGAGAGAGACACAAGCTAGAAAGGAGGGAAGAGGTTCAACTGAGAAAACGCTTCCCAAGATCAGGCTATAGGCAAACCTGTAAGGCATTTTCTTAATTAGGGATTGATGGAGGATGGCCCAGCCCATTGTGGGTCATGCCATCCCTGGGCTGGTGGCCTTGATTTCTTTAAGAGAGCAGGGTGAGCAAGCCATGATGAGCAGGCCGGTAAGCAGCATCCCTCCATGGCCTCTGTATCAGCTCCTGCCTCCAGGTTCCTGCCCACACAGCTTCTGGTGAGGGACTGTTCTATGGCACTGTGAGTGAAATCAACTCTTTCCTCCCCAGCTTACTTTTGGTCATGGTGTTTCAGCATAGTCATAGTGACTCTGACTAGGACACAGTCTTACAGGTCTACAGGCTGAAGGTCTAAGATCAAGATGTGAAGACGTAGGTCTCTGTCCTGGCTCTGCCTCTCTGTGTATCCTCACATGATCTCTCCGCATGTAGAGGGCCTGGAGTTCCTTCCTGTGTTCATATTTCTTCTCATAAGGCCACATTGTTAGGGTACATCCTTGTGGCCCCATTTTAACTTATATGGTCCTCTCAAAGGTCTTTTTTAACTCTTCAAAGATCCTCTGTCCAAATCGTGCCAGTGTCTGAGGTGTGGGGGTTAAGCCTTCAGCATATGAACTCTGAGGGACATGACGTAACCACAGTGGGGGTGCAGTTCTCTTGCTAGTGTTCCTGCCAGGGGGCACATGGGAGTCAGCAGAGAGTTGTTTGTGGCCCAGTGAAGTTGTTTCTCTCTGAGGTTTCCCACCACTCGCCCACAAGCCATTTGAGGCCTAAGCCCATCTCTGCCTGACAGGCTGCCCATGCCCCCGCGGAATTTTTTTTCTCTTCACCCATGCATAGTTCACATTGCCAGTTCTTATAGAGTCATTAGGGTTGCCTCCTTGACAAGACTGGCTAGCTCATGGGGGTGGGCACCTCCCACAAACCAGAAACAACTCCCCTTCCCCAAACCAATGGTGGGTGATTTCTTCATCTGGAATAATCCGAAACCACTATTGCCTCTTGTCGTTTACCAAAGTCTCCATTTAGGAGATCCTTGAAGGATGCCCAGTCAGAGGTAGGAAATGTCCCTCCTCCCTGATCACCTGCCTCTAGTTTAGAACTGGGATAGGAAAAAAGTCATGCAATTAGGTCTCCTGATGAATAAAGCATGTCTATTTCATCCTGAAAATAATGACTGCCAAGATGGAAACCATCCAGTCCTCAGCCTTTTCCATGTGGTAGATCGAAGACATCTCACTCCCTGAAGCATTCTGTGACTTAATGCTCCAAGGTATGCTAATCATAAAACAGACGGCGACATTCCTCCACCCACCAGCATCACAGATCCGTGTGGACACTGCTCTGTTTCCAGTTGTTATCTTTCACCAAGCTGGGGAGAATGTCTTCTGAGATTTAAAGAGTTAAGAGTAGTTGTGCAGTTGAACACATTCCCGGCTAAGTTAATTATTGACCTCCAGTGTGAATCACTCATGGCCTTTAGAAGTGGTATCTGAATACTTCCTCTGGCAGCAAATGTTATCCTGGCCTATTTATGGAACGGAGGCTGGGGTCAGGGACAGTATAAAGAATTAAGATACTTCCTTCCCCCCTCTGAACACTAACTGCCCCTTTAAATACTGCCTTTCTTCCTTGGCTACCTGCTCAGAGCACCTCAGTTAACTAGAAGGCTCTTGAACACCATGCCATTTTCTACACGGTCACGGGAAGAGACCAGATAACGTCTCTTTTTGTCATGAATGGAATCATGAGGACCAGCCATCTTACTGGTGTGTCCCATTCGGTTTCAGCCCTGGCAGTAGGAAAGGAACGTTTTAACATTCCGAGTAACTCTTCTCATTATACCCTAAGAGCTGGCTAAAAAACAAAGGCTTTCAGCTGATCTGAGGCTTTTCTGAGGGTTTGTGGTTAACCAAGGCCACACACCCAGTAAGCAACAAGATGGGATTTAATGGAAGTGACATGTGGTAGGGGCTGGACTCCTGTTGTATCTGGTATCAGCTCAGCTGGGCCTGCCTACTTTTACAAGAGAGAGGCCCAGTCAGGTCTCACTGGCTAAGGGGTTCAGGCTCAATGCCTGTGAAAACAGACACCAAGATAATCCGAGCTTCATTCCAGCGGCGTTAGGGCAGCTAATCCCCATTCCTTTGATGGGACAGAAAGCACAGGTGGAGGCCGGCAAGCGCTGGAAGGACCAGGCCTCTGCTTTGTTTGATCTGAGTCCTGGAGTTTTTCTCATAATGCCAAAGCCAGTTAAAGGTGTGTCAGTCCTTTACAGAAGAAGAGAAGGAGCTCTTTGGTTCTGCTTTTTTGAGACTGTGTCTGAGTCTGTTGCCCAGGTGGGTCTCGAACTCAGAGAGTGCTCCCACCACAGAATCCCAAGCTTCAATCACCTCGATGGGCTTATTTCTGGCTTGTTTCCTGTGGTGAATGAGGACCTATCAGGGTGCAGTCGACTGCTTTCCTGATACTGTACTGCAAGCTTTTATAATTATCAATAAACTTACAAAGTCTTCATTATAACAAGAATGTAAATTCATACAAACTGTTTCTCCATCCTAAAAAAAAATTAATGACAGCACTTTTTTTATTGATTTTTTTTTTTTTTTTTAGTTTGTGTGCAAAACAGTAGGTATTAATTATCATGGCGTCTGCCCCCAGATAGATATCATTGTACTTGGCTCATATCCATTCCCTGTCATCATGTCTCTGATCTTCCTCATTCCTCTGGCTGCTCCTGTGTTTATTAAGACAGGGTCTCACTCTATTGCCGAGGTTAACCTGGAATGGATGATCCTCCTGCTTCAGTGCTTTGTGCCGGGATTGCAGGCATGCTGGCAGGAGACACGCATGAGGTAAACAAGCGAATATTTCCATGGTTGGAAACTGGTGTGATTTACCAAAGCCAGCGACAAATCTTTCTGAACTTGTGTAGTCAACGGTCTGGTTTGCAGTCCAGGCCAGTGGAGCAGAGCATGCCCAGAGGCAACTGCTTCCCCCTCTGGACCCGCCCCAAAATGGGACTGGCTCGTGATAGATACAGTTGCCTCTTTTTCTTAAGTTTGTAATAGCTCCTCCGTGTAGGGTGGGAGGACCCCAAAGGAGATCTCCCGGGAATTTCAGCGAGCCCTTGGTGCCTTCAAGCCTCCCTGGAGACCATACTATAAGCAGTGGCATTTGGCTGCCAGTCTCTGTACAGAAGCCTCTAAGAGCCCGAGATTTCAACGTGAGGCTTGGCAGGCAGGCAGGCAGGTGCGCTCAAAGCCTGGCAGCCGCTGTCTTTCTCCCCAGTTCCACTTTCTGCCGTTTGAGTCAAACTCATCCCTTTCCCACCGCGTATTCCTGCACATCGGCACTTTGAGCCATCTGCTTTTTCTATATGCTTTTATTTAATAATCATGGAAACCCAGCTTTATAATCTCCAACTTCCAGAAAAAAGGAAACTGAAGTGCCAAGCACATTGGTGACTTACACATATGGAGTTAATAGAAAAATCAGCAATGTGGGTAGTCTGTGACTGTTTCTTTAGTAAAATAAAAAAAAATAATAATAATAAACAGAAAACTTAACTCTTGGCTCCAGTGAAGACGCTTAGAGTATCAGGTAACCAGGGAATGCTGCAGTGTCATAAGGATTCACACAACACCATTCTAGAGATAGGTTTGTTATGACCACTATTTTCTCTCTGTTCACTCATAAGGATATCACAAAGTTGAAAGCCTTGTCTGGTCAGTTGTGGTGTGTAGTGGGAGGAGTTGATAACTAAAAATCTAGTTTCCTAATTGTTTCTTGATTGGGTCAATAAAGATGGCCGAAGCCAATCACTGGGAGAAGGATAAGTCAGGATTTCCGGGGTGGAAGAGAAGGGGACAGATCGGGAGAGGTTTGGAAATCTGGACCAGGCAGTGGAGCAGATAGGGAGGACAGACTTGTAGGTCTCGGGGACCAATAGTTTGTAGCCTCCGCACCCACCTGCAGAGGCTAAAGAGGATGGGGCAGGATATTCTTAACCCAGCAGTTGTGTTATCTGACTGGTTTTAAAATATTAAGGCTGTCTGGTGTTTTTCAGCCACCGAGACTCAGGTGGGAGAAGAAAGCAGACCGCAGGGTTGGTCAGTCAGTGGATCGCAAGCAGTAGCTCCAAGTGTTCTCAGGAGGGTGTTGGGGAGTTTAGCAGAGCCAGCTGGAGGACTGGGCAGGATGGAAATGGAGCCAGCACTGCCATGATGTCTGAGCTAAGTTGTGAGGGGCCGCAGCACCAGGCAAGGAGCAAGCGTGCTTTTTAAAATTACGTGCAACAGTGGTGGCACACGCCTTTCATCCCAGCACTCAGGAGACAGAGGCAGGTGGATCTCTGACTTCCAGGACTACCTGGTCTTCAGATCGAGTTCCAGGACAGACAACGTTACATAGATAAACCCTATCTCCAAAAAAAGAAAAAAGAAAGGAGGAAGAGGAGGAGGAGAAGTCTGATTGGAGGCTACAGAGCAAAGATGTGGTAACTGCTTTGGAAGAAGCTAGGTGGGAAGGAAGAAAGGGGAGGGAGGAGAGGGTGTCTTCCTACAAATCTGTATCTTGCCTTTACTGGTTCACAGAAGATCATGTGGGCTTTAAGGGCTTTACAGAACAAGTTTACAGGGCTTCCCAAATGTCCCCCAAGGAGTTCTCCTTCAGACCGCTAGCCTCCTAATCCTCATTCTCTCCATGTTTTTGGTCATCTAACAACATCCAGGAGCTCTAATGCCTAGTCCCCACCAAACCTCTCTTGGGACGTTCCCCGGAGAGCATTGCTTCCTTTCTCGGGGGTCCTGCCCCACCATGGCTGCCAGCTAAGTCTAATGACAATTCCACCATGGAGGGAGTATATAAAAATGAAAATTCAGGGCTCAGTGGAGGTAAAGGTCCTTGCCATACAAGCCTGGCGACCTGAGTTTCATCCCTATGTAGTAGATGAAGAACCAGCTCCTCTGATACACACACACATGCATGCACACATACCCATGTCCACACATATACACACACACACACATAAATATATAAACACAAGATACACACATGCACACACAAAAACATACATGCACACACGTGCACACAGACAACACATGCATACACACAACACATATACGAGACACACACATACATACACATATATACACAAAGTAATAAAATATAATTTTAAAAATCTAAACGATTTCATTTAATAATGTGCTTAAAAGGAAGTTTTAGGGCCACACCTTTGATCCCAGTTCTCAGGAGGCAGTGGCAAGGGGATTCCTTGTCAGTTTGGCCTACAAAGTAAGTTCCAAGACAAACAGAGCTACATAATAGAGAGACTCTGTCTTTTAAAAAGAGAGAAGGAAGTTTTAAACCTGGCCTTAAAGACATTGGAGTGGTAGCATGGCCCTGAGAGCTGGCATAGTGCCCAAGATTTAGGAGGTAGATTACATCATGTTTTCCCGTGCCAGGCTTTTATCTGCGAGGGAAGTTCTTTTATATGAGTCTCTTGCAAATGATCTAATGTGAAGTCTTCATTATTTACACCTACTTCACATTGCTAAAGTGAAGAAATGCACTTGTATAAATTATTAATAATTTATGAGTTTATTCTTATTTGTTAATTTTATTCAGGTTTTCTTTTTGCTGAATTTTGACTTAAAAGCTTGTGCTATTTCGCATGTTTATTCTCATCAACCAAAAAAAGACGCTTGAAATGTGGGGGCCTGGGGAGTGTGTGGCCTTGGATTTATTTGTGCCTTAGAGTGAGGCTTCCTGCTCCCACTGCGGGTATGTACCAAGTTCCATTATCCTTACCTAGTGGAGGGCATTCACTGTGCTAATGCCTTTAGTCATCTCTCCTTTCTTAGATAACCCAAATAATGCCAGAATGATCAGCCCAGTTGCCTCCCCTCTCCCCTCCCAAGGAAGAAGTGCTTTTAGTCCTTTATGAATCACAAGGATCAGTGGCTAGAACAGAGAAAGTAAAAGGCAGAAAACACAGATGGAACTCGGCTTAGGAAAAAGTGGAGGGGGAGGAGAAGCCTAGGATAGACCAAGTAGAGCTATCTCAGCACACCCACACACACACACACACACACACACACACACCCACACCCCCCCACACACACACCACACACACACACCCACACCCCCCCCCACACACACACCACACACACCCCCCCCACACACACACACGCAGCAGGTAGAAGTGGAGAAGAATGTGTATTGGGTGCCATGCACTATATGTTGGCCTTCTGGTCCTGTTGTCAATAGATCACCATTATGTAGCTCAAGCTGGCCTTGAACTCATGACTCCCCTACCTTAGCCTCCCCAGTGCCAGAATTATAAGTACATGACACCACACTCAGCTCCAAAAGAGAATTCAAGCCCGAAGGACTATGCCAAAGCCAGGCAAGGTAGAGGAGGACTGAGGCTCGTGTACAACTGTGTGTGGACAGCCATGGAATGCAGGGGGGATTTGAAGGCAGGGATCCGAGTCAAGGCCTCCAAATCAAGAATTTGGAGTTTGGGAGATAGGAGTGGAAAAAGATTGGAGGTTGTGTGAAGGGAAGGAAAATGCCTAAGCAAAAGCCATACTGTGGGGCTGGGGCATTTCCAGGGAGTATTGACATGTGGGACAGTTGGGCAGGAAGTGGGGGTCTCCATCCTGAATGTTTGTGGTTTCAGCCGATGAGCTTGTTGTATGAATGGAAGAGGGCTGGAGAGGGCATGAGTCCCTTTCTGAATGTGCATGACTGTTGCCATCATTCTCTGACATCTGACACCTGCGACAGCTTCCTCATCTTTCCCATGTGGAGTGAATGCCAGTGGCTCTCCAGAGAACGCTGGGGCCTCTAAAACGATAGGGAGACTGAAGCGTCCAGCTTCTCAGACTGAAGAGCTGCTCTCTCTGCCTCTCCAGATGTAGATGGCCATTGTTGAACTACCGAGCTCTGTTATGTAAAGCAAGCCAATAAATCCCTCCTTGTAATACATGCTTATGTTCTGTTGGTTCTGCTCCTTTAGAAAGTCCTGGCTTATACAGTGTATATCGACTTGTAGCTAGAGGATAGTGTATAGAGTAGAGATATCTGAGAAAAACAACAATTGGTCAAATCAGCACATAAGTAAGCATTTGTACGTTTGTAAAGATTCTTACTGCCGGGCGTGGTGGCGCACGCCTTTAATCCCAGCACTCGGGAGGCAGAGGCAGGCAGATTTCTGAGTTCGAGGCCAGCCTGGTCTACAAAGTGAGTTCTAGGACAGCCAGGGCTACACAGAGAAACCCTGTCTCGAAAAACCAAAAAAAAAAAAAAAAGAAGAAGAAGAAGAAGAAGAAGATTCTTACTGAAGAACACACCGGATACTTGAACTTCAGAACTGTTCAATAGTGTTTGCTTTACAAATTAGAAAAATCTGTATTTCTGTGTACCATCCCAAAGCATTTTTACAAATTGCTCATCTTCTACTAGTCAGTCAACACACAGTTAAAACTTGATCTCCTTTTCAATCATTGCTTTCTAAATTAGAAAAATCTGTATTTCCGTGTACCATCCCAAAGCATTTTTACAAATTGCTCATCTTCTACTAATCAGTCAACACACAGTTAAAACTTGATCTCCTTTTCAATCATTGCTTTCTAAATTAGAAAAATCTGTATTTCCGTGTACCATCTCAAAGCATTTTTATAAATTGCTCATCTTCTACTAGTCAGTCAACATACAGTTAAAACTTGATCTCCTTTTCAATCAACAAATGCCAAGTTCAGATGGTTATAGCTCTTCTGAAATGCAATCAATAAACATGTAATTTCGTATTACCCAGAATTCAGTAAGATGCAGAACCTCTGTGAGGGACACCGAATCCAGGATGTGGGCATTTTGCCTGGGCTCTTGTGAAAGCAGATGGCTCTCGATAGGGCTCCTTGCCCCTGTGATGTTGAACGTTGAGTCTGAAGTCCTCTGGGTCAGCCGGGTAGAAAGTTGAGAAGGGGGCTTGAGTGTGGACAAAAACAAGAGAAGACCAACTGGTGAGCTCACTGGGAATACATGACTGACCTAAGTGTCTCCTTCGTCAACCCTGACCTAAGTTCTGCAGTGGCCACGGAGATGCTGGAGTCTACTGATAGGGAGCTTCTCTTACACTTGGCCCAGGCTTCAGAGATCACTGGAGGAACTGTGGTAGATGCTGGGGAAGCTATGCGACTGGGTGCTGCCCCACACCACTAGGCCAGCCCACCAGGCCGGCAAGTGTTCACTGGCTGCTGCATGTCCGTATTCTCACGCCTTCTCCACATGGGCTGCTGTCGTGCCAGCATCTGCACACTTCCTCCAGAGCATGGAGAGCATAGCTACTTTTTCAATCTCACCAGGTCTGATGGAAATACATCTTGTGGCCAAAC
The DNA here is from genome assembly GCF_000001635.26 of Mus musculus. Taxonomy (NCBI): domain Eukaryota; kingdom Metazoa; phylum Chordata; class Mammalia; order Rodentia; family Muridae; genus Mus; species Mus musculus. The sequence goes on from NC_000076.6 coordinate 43,701,090, forward strand.
CCTGACCTGGAAGTATACAGAGAAGGCAGTTCTTGAAAACATAGTTCCTGTTTAGCTTGGTTGTCATGGTGCAAAGCCAACATTGCCTCTCCCTTGTCAATTTGGCATCCCTTGCTCTTCCGTGAATCACACTTAATTTATGGATAAAGACAGCAGCCTACTGTGGATGCAGTGCTTCCTGTCCTCTCCTGCCCCAGGTTGTGGACTGTAGGGGATGTTAGCTCCCTTCGAGCTATGCTGTAGTCTCATGACCATCCTTGGCTATCTTGTATTTGTTCCAAGCAAATGTACAATTCAGAGCAAGTTGAGCATCATGCACACATCTTGTGTTAGGTGATAGGGGAATGAGAGATGGTAATTACCTTCCTTAGATAACAAAGCCTTACCACTTAAGCTAAAATTGGCTATTTCATCTATTTTTTCTTTTTTTCTTTTTTTTTTTTTTTTTTTTTTTTTGGAAAGACTAACAAATGCCTTTTAAAAAGTATCCCTTCCCTTCAAAGAGAGCCCAAACCGCAACTTCTGCAATGTAGTCTGGTCATAAACGTAAGGGTCATGAGCGCCTCAATCTTCCGTTACCTGTTTACTTAGGGAACCAAATCCATGAAAAAGAACCTTGGACCAGAGGTCTCCTGGAGACAGGAGCAGAGCAATCAGGAGAAATAACAGTATCGAGGTCAGTTTTCCATGCTATGACAAGACTACCTGAGATTGGGTAATTAGTAAACAGAAATGTGTTGGCTTGGGGCTTTGCATGGGGGAGGGGTGGGGGGTCGAAGAGCAGGGACTATGTCTGGGGATGAGCTTCTTGTAGTCTAACATAGTATAGTGATATATGGTGTCCTAGTCAGGGTTTCTATTCCTGCACAAACATCATGACCAAGAAGCAAGTTGGGGAGGAACGGGTTTATTCGGCTTACACTTCCATACTGCTGTTCATCACCAAAGGAAGTCAGGACTGGAACTCAAGCAGGTCAGAAAGCAGGAGCTGATGCAGAGGCCATGGAGGGATGTCCTTTACTGGCTTGCCTCCCCTGGCTTGCTCAGCCTGCTCTCTTATAGAACCAAGACTACCAGCCCAGAGATGGTCCCACCCACAAGGGGCCTTTCCCCCTTGATCACTAATTGAGAAAATGCCTGACAGTTGTATCTCATGGAGGCATTTCCTCAACTGAAGCTCCTTTCTCTGTGATAACTCCAGCTGTGTCAAGTTGACACAAAACTAGCCAATACATATGGTGAGAAAGTTTGGAGCCACAGAACGAGGGAGAGCTGAACTTGACTTCAAAAGAAGCCAGCCTACAGGTGACTAGCCTGTTCCTGTGAGGCTAGCTCACTGCTGTGCTATTAGGAGCAGAGCTTCCATGGTCTCATATCTCTCTCTATAGCTCCCACTTCCCCACACTGCTGTGCCGAGGGGTTAGTTTCTAGTCTGTGAACTTTGGGAGACATACTCAAGATATAGGAGGAACATCTGCCCAGCCCAGCCCTGACCCAGGACCTCAATTTGAACTCCAAACACAAGGGAATGTAGTCAGCAAAGGTACAGGGTATACAGTAGTCAGATGGGAGCCTGTTATGCAACCCCTGTGGTAAGAATGTGACACTAAAATGTGACATGAACAGTCTCTGTATGTTATAGAACACTCTGTCTAAGTGATACACATTGTTGCTCGTTTTACCAGATCTCTTTTTGGCTGCTGCTGTCTTACTCTGTAGCCCAGCCTGGCCTGAAACTCACAGCAATCCCCCTGCTTCAGCTTCCCATGGATCGGGTTTATTGTTGTTATTGTTGCCTTAAGTAAGGTTTCACTATGCCATCCAAAGCTTGCCTTGGATAATAGAGCCACTTGCTTCAGGCTCCCATCCTCTGCTGGTCATATCTGGAGTTAATGGGCTTTGTAAATGCTGGGGGCAGAGTGCAGGCTTTGGGAACAGCACCCAAAGGAGGTAGCACTAGTCTTCCCTAGGGGGTTTGGTAGAAAGCAGCAGTGTGGGGGGTGGGGCTGGAATGGGGAAGCCTGTCTGAAACTTCACTATGCATCATCTCCTTCTGACATCCGGTTTAGTTCAGGGTGAGTGCCAGGAGGGCGGAGGGGCCTCTGCCGTCTTCGGGAGACTTAGGTGCAGCTCTGTATGAAGAAAACTTCTCCCTGTGGAGGTCCTTGATGAAGGTGACAGTCCTCGATTGTCCAAAGTGTTTATTCATAGCAGACAAGGATGCATACAATGTACTAGGGGTGAACCAGAGATAAGGATGCCCAGGAAGGGAAGCTCTTTGGCTAGACATCCGGGGTCTGGCTAGATGCCTCATTGGCATGGAGAAATCTGGGTTTCCACGCTCTGCTGTCATGGTCCTCTTTGTGGGTTGTCATGGTCACGTGCTCCAGGATAGGAACCGGGTCGGGAGCTGATTGAGACCTATTGTTCTCAATTACGAGATTTACTGGGTTGAGTCTGCTCGACCTACCATTTTTCTGTCTGGTGGCATGGTTCCACTTTCCCCACATATAAGTACCAATCTTGCATCTTAAGGAACAATGAGATGTAAGTTTCTCATTATAAAATGTTATATTCAGGAATTCTTTGAGCAGCTGGGGATAGCATTCAGGGCTCCATACATGAGAGAGAGGTCCTCGGCCCCCAAGCTATATTTCTGGTCTAGAGTAATCTTACTTGAGAATTAAGTAATTTTATAAAAGACTATAGAGGTTGATAAATTAAAATGTTAATGGTAATCACCTCTAAATGGTGTGAGCACGGGTGACTTCTATTTCCTTTTCTACAGTTTTTTATTCTACAGTAGTCTACAATAAACAACTTGACATTTGTCATTATAGTTAAATATAATTAATCTTAAAATGTGCCAAGAACTGTTAACATATAAATATATACAGGCAGCTAATAATAATTGTAGTTGATTGCTTTTTGTTTTGTTTTTTTCAAGACAACGTTTTTCTGTATAGCCCTGGATGTTCTAGAACTCATTCTATAGACCAAGCTGGCCTCTAACTCAGAGATCCTCCTGCCTCTGCATCTCAGGCGTGCACCACCACCACCCTGCTTAGTTGATTGTTTTTATGTAGTTATGCCTTCAAGTTATCAGTTCATTTAATAAATAGGTTATACATTTTTAGCAGCACATCTTAAAAATGTAAATCTATTCTGAAAATGCAGAAAACAGTCTGTCGAGGTATATTCTTTCTTTTAAAATCCTTATACTTTTCTTCTGATTTTTTTTTCTCTTAGATTTATCATATATGTCTGTGCACCACGTTCACACAGTTCCCTTGAAGGCCGGAAGAGGACCTCCCTGGAACTGGAGTTACAGATGATTCTGAGCTGCCATGTGGGTGCTGGGAATTAAACCTGGGTCCTCTGGAAGAGCAGCCAGTGCGCTTAGCCACAGAGCCATCCCTCTGGGCTATTCTTGTAATATTATCTGTACATTATACTCAGCTTGAGGTCCTTCGGTTATGGTTTCCAGAATCTGAGGGAAATAATCTATATGAATTAATCCAAGCAAAACAATAATAGTCAGTTATTTACACTGAGAGCTCCCTGTATGCTAACTGCCCCTCCATTTGGTCCTTATTACAGTCTATGAAGTTCAGGATAGAGACCCATACCTGCTGACTGCAGCCAGGGCTTCTGAACACCCCAGTCCTCAAGGACAAAGTTAGATGGCAGGAATAGAGAATAAGTTAAGATCTAATTAGCTGGAAAGGTTTCCCAGCGAGGCCTTCACAGCCATGGGCAGAGGTTGCTGGCAGAATGGGGTCCTACAAGAGAACAGCTCTCAGAACAGAGAGGGACAAACACAGGCTGCGGTATGGCCCTGGCTTGGTCGTAGATGGGGGTCCCCCTCTTACAAAACTTGGCTTACTCATCTATGCAAAAGAAAAAAAATCCCTTCATGGTATGGTTGTTGGAATTGCAGGAGTTATTTGGACTGAAGATTAATGTCTGGTGCTTATAGAGCGGCTAACTTTTTACTATGCCGTATTTATTTATTTATTTATTTAGCCACTACTGGGAATGGAACCTAGGACCTCGTATATGTGGTCAAGCCCTCTCCTACTGAGCTACACCTCCTAAGAGTCATTATGATTTTATGTAATATCCAAGTCACATAGCTCCACCCTCCATCCCAGGTTTCATGAGGAACTGAAGCCCCTGCCACTGCCCCTGAGACTGCCAGTGCATTTCCAAGGCTTTCTCTCCCCACAGTTCCTGCTGAGATCAAATTCTTGGTTGGTACCACGTCAACTTTCCACTCAAAGCAGTTTCCCGTTTAGCCTGCTTCCCTTGGGTAGACCCTCCTCCTGTTTGTCCCTCAGACCACACTTAACTTATGCTCATTAATGGCGTGGTGGGTGGTGGTAGCATATCTGGCTTGCTTTCACCGAGAATTAGCAGAAGGGAACTAGAGTTCTCTCCCAGCCCTCAAATGTAGCACCAGCTCACAACAGACAAGTTCTTAAGTTTTTAACATGTTGCCAATAGGTTCTGCGGCTTCCTCCTGTTTCCCCTGGAAACTCCTTTCCGTGTCCCGAAGCCAGCCTCCTTTAGCGTTAGAGCTGACCTCACTCCATTTCTTTTAGTCTAGCTCTGGAGCCGAAATCACTCTTATTTCTGCGTCCAGAGCGGGCCTGGGGAACCTTTTACCCGAGGCGATGAGAGGAAGACACTGTGAGCCACCCTCTCCCCACTACAGGCTGTGTGACTACAGGTGAGCCGCGGAGTTGCTGTTCTGAGCTGTGGCTCTGCATGTGTGTGCTGGGATTGAGCCCAGTGCGTTCTATGCTCCAGCTCTGTTCTTGTCTGTGCAGAAGCTGGGAGGGCAGTAGCTTCTAGCATAAGCCCCAGGGTTAATAGTGATGATCTGGTACCCAGAAGTCACATAGGATCGGGTCAGAGTTTAATGTGGCTCTGTTGGTGGCCTTTCTCTGACTTCCTAACTTCTATGGGCATTCATCCTGTCCAGCAGGGGTCCTCATAACCAATCGCCTCCTGGCCCACAAGGAGGTAAGAATTGTCCCTCCAGCCTCCCGAGTCACATTTGAAGGCTTCTTGTGGGTGACCTTTTCTCGCTGTAATGCCAGTGAAGATATCAAGTCATCAGAAACCAGCTATGCCTGGCCCTGCCAGGAGGAGCAGGTGGAACTGAAACCACAGCTCTGGTGCCTACCACCATTAGTTTGAACGGTCACAAGGGTTCACATCCCGGGGGTGGGGGTGGGGCGGGGGGTGTCACAACACTGAGACCCGATTTCCCTTGAGAAGGCTGGAGGTGAGTGGGTGGGAAGGAAGGAGCCCGCTAGATTTAAATAAGTACTGGGTGTGTTACCGCTGGTGTTTGATGCATGTGGGTAAGTACAGAGAGATGTTGGGCGGGGCTTTTAGGGATGGAGGCGGAGCCGTGGGTAAGGGAAAGCTTGGAAGCCTTGTGGAGGCGACCATCTGGTACCTGAACCCAGAGTCAAGGGCAACATCTGTCAGAGTTCTTTCACAGTTGGTAGGAGGGTTCTCCAAAGTCTCTCACCCACCAGTGTTCCATCCACACCTGGAGGATTTGGCACAAACCTCTTCCTAACCTCAGGACCTGCGCTCATCTTGGCTATCTGCCCTAGAACAGGCATGGAGATTGTAATGTTCAACCCGTTTCTGCATTTCTCCTGCTCCATGAAGACTGCATTCCTCAGATGCAGGTGACCTGTATCCAGAGGTGCTTTTGAAGCATGTGTGGGGAAAGTGCCCTGCCTGCACGGAACAGAGGAAGGCAAAGGCTTCTAGGCACCCCAGGCATCCAGGAGGACATGCAACCAGTGTCCTTTTCAGAGATGGGGCACCTACAGGTACCCGTGTAGAAATGGACCTAGGGACAAAAACAGAGCTGCCCTGCTGGGCAGTCTCTAACAGAGGATGGAAATGCCCGTTTTCTTGTGTATGGGAAGTCTAGGGTAGCACGTGCTAATCCTGGGTGGCTTGTGGAAGAAGAAAAGATGCTGCAGAGAGGACAACCCTCTTCCCCTTGTCCCCTGGCCCTATGTTATCTACAGAAGGGAAGAGGGAGAGGGACAGAGGCAAAGAGGACTATTGAATACCAGCCCTGAGCCAAGCAGCCCTCTGGGCTCTAAGGTGTATTCGCACTGAATGGCTCCCTCATGGTCCCACAGTTGTTACTACAGCGCTGCCCAGTCCTCGCAGCTCTGTAAGGTGTGCCTTTTTACTCTCCACTAATGGATGGCAAAACTGAGTTTCAGCCAAGAGAAATAATTAGTGGAGATGAAGTAAAAATGTAACACAGCCTATCTTGTACCAAAACCTGCATGCCTAATATGTAAGGCATATCCTTCCCAGGACCAAAACAGTGGGTGCTGATAAAGGGTCACACCAGGGCAGGGTGAAGGTGGGGAGAGAGCATTGGCTAGGGAGGGAAAAAAGCTTCTTCCCTGGTGACATTTCCCCAGAGTGGCTTTCCCTCTAGAGCAGGGGACCGGGAGATGCTGGTGGTTTCTTAGGCTTAAAGCTAGAAAGTAGGTGCTGGGTGAGAGACAGGGTTGGGGGAGGTTGGAGGGAGGTTGAGGGGTAGGTAATGGGATTGAGGAGTGGGTGGGGGCTGGGTGGGTGGGGTTGAGGAAGTGAATTGGAGGGTTGTGGGGCTGGGGAGTAGGTGGGGGATGGAGGGTGGAGAGCTGGGACACATACTTAACTCCCTGGCCATGCCTGGGGTGGACTTAGGTGAGCACAGCTTCAGAGAATCTGTCCTATGTACAGCAGTACTATGGCTGGGTGCCCTGCTAGTGAGTCTATGCATATTTATGTGCCCTTGTTGTTGCCAGTATTACAACCACATTCTCTGACTCCTGTGCCTTTAGGGGAAAAGCAATGCAGAAGAGCACCTAATTCAGAACAAGTCAGTTCCTGTTTCCAGGTCAGAGTTGAAAGTATCAAACTCCCCAGGCTCCGCTCGCTCGCTCGCTCGCTCGCCAGTGACTGTGACCACAGGCGTCTATTGAAATTCTCTGCAAGCAAAGTAACACATGTTGCTTTTCCTAGCAGTGGAAGTCTGAAAGACTCACTTTAGAAACTTTGGCCGTGCCACTAATTTGCTGATAAATGATTGCCTACGAGCTGAGGTGGAGATCCAGGAACCGAACTGCAGAAGTGAAGATCCCTCTTTATGCAGACGACGACCATTGTACTGTGTGAAACAAGGCGTGTAAGTGTTCCCTGTACCAGGGAGTTTATAATTCAACGCCAGGAGGAAGCGTCATGCACGCCTAGAACTGCAATAGACAAGGTCTGTGCTACCCACATAAGCCATACAAGATCAGAATACATCACAAACATGAGGGTGACCTCTTGATGGAAGTACTCAAGCCAAATTTGGGGAACAGAGCCCCAGATCTGATGGGGGTAATGAGTCAGATAATCTGGAGATGTTCGGTGAGAGCCAGCCAGTGTTGAAACTGCCCACATTATTATCATGATTTTAATTAACTTTTGTTTAGACAAAGTCTCACTACGTAGCCCAGACTTGGTTAGCTTATCATCCTCTTGTCTCTGCCTCTCAGATCCTGTGATTCCAGGTGTGCACACTCTCCCCGGCTCCTTATCATCATCTTTAATGTTGCTCTTATTATTAGCTGGCTCAGAACAGTCATTAGAGCAAGAGATAAGAATAATTCATTTAAGGAATGAACAGGACTTTAAAATTTGGTTAGGGTTTGTTGTTGTTGTTGTTTTGTTATTAATTTTAGAGTAGAGGTCTGAGATAGGTTTTAGAAATGCTTTCAAAAGTGTGGGTATTGTTCCCAGGAGCTAAGACTTCCATGGCTGACTATTCCATACATAATTTCTTCACCTACACAAATAGTAAAGCTCTCAGCCAAATATTCTCTCTGGTCCTAGCACGTCATGTCTCCCATGGAAACAATTCTTATACCAGCATTGAAGACAATGTAGAATCCATGGATGACTGTATTCATCACTCATCTCTGTATTTTAGAAAGACAATTCCATAGACAGCCTGTGTGAAAACATCTTAGATTCTGTTACTATTTTTATTTAGGTGTTCTTTTTTATTTTACTCCCCCCACCCCTCAAGCCAGGGTTTCTCTGTTCGCCCTGGATGTTTAAGAACTCCTTCTGTAGGTCAGGCTGGCTTTGAACTCGCAGAGATATGCTTGCTTCTACCTCCTGAATGCTAGAGTCAAAGGTGTGTGCCACCACTACCACCTGGCTCTTTGCTAGTGTTTCTTCTATTACGTTTCTTTCTTAATCTTCTCTTCCACTTCTCAACTCACTACATTGAGCCTCTGCTCTGCTCCTGTGTGAATGGTGGACAAACACCATTTGAGATTCTAAAGGCCAGTGGGTGAAAGGTTATGACTTACACAAGAATTTAGGACACTACATTATGTCCCATTTGCAGATCCTGCCTCTAGTCTCTGGGATAGAACAGAGAGAAGATAACTCCACACAGTCCTTAGGGGACTCTTCAGTCTGTTGGACTTTCTGAGACAGTCTAAGTGATCCAAGAGTTCTCAAACTCATTAGGGCTGAGAGTGCAGGTATGTACCACCACACCCAGCTTTTAAAGTCTTCTTAAAGGCAGGGTCTATGTTTCAGATGAATGCCCTGAAAGCAAGAGCAATAGCAGTTGGTTAATGGGCTTAAGGTGGGGTGGCTCAGCCATCACCTGTCAATGAGACAATGTGACAATGACGTCAATGGTGACGTCATCCGGTACCATTTCGATGTGGACAAATGGCTGCCGCAAACACACCTTAGATCTATTGCCCTGCACAAAGAAATGAGTCTGGTTGGATCTAGATAAAAATCTAACTCTGTTGGTGAAATAAAGACTGAAATTCAGAGGGGATATAGAAAGATATTTAATATAGACCTTGACTGAGAACCAATCTCTCTAGTGTTAAAGGTTTGTTTACTTGTTAGGCCATTTGCCAGGAGTTCTAATAGTTTTTAAGGAGTTTTGAATAATACTCCTAGATTATTTCTGTGCGGTATGTGTGTGTGGGTTGTGGGTGTTCTTACTTTCGTAGTCCTGGATAGTTTTGAACTTGGAGCATTCCTCTGGTCTCTGCCTCCTGAATGCTAGAATTATGGGATTTATGTCCTGCCCACTGAACCCAGAGATTTTTATTTTATGTCACAAGATCTTATTCTGACCCTGCCTTGGGGCTCAGTGCCGCACTGCAACCGTTCCTGGGATGCCAGGAGACAATGATTATTACATCTCAAGTTTACAGGAAGAGTAGAGAGCTGGAAAACCAGCACATGGCTGTCAGGGCCAGGCCAGGCCCATCCTCGGAAAGCCCCTACACAAGTGTCAGTTGAAAGTTCTCAGGTCTCGTAACACAAGAGCAGATAAAGAAGGATTGTTTAGCATGCAGAACTGGCACCGAGTAAAAGAAAGATTAGATAAATATTGTGCCATTAAGTATCTTGGAACCCCAAACCTGGATACAGGCCGGGGGCAAGTGACTTGCTGAGTGGAGAATGTTTATCTAGCCAAGAGGCTGGGACTGTGCCTGTAATCCCAGCTCTCAGATGGTGGCAGGAGGAGCCTGAACTTAAGGCTAGTCTGGGCTACACAATGAAGGGAAGAGAGGCAATGGGGTGGGACCAGGGAGTCAGAGAGGATAAGGTGGGTGGGGATATATCTCAGTTGTCGGAGTGCTTGCCTACTATACGGGCAGCCCCAAGTTCCATCCTCAGTACCATGTAAACTAGGCATAATGGGGTCATACATGTAACCCTAGCACAGGGAGGCAGAAAGGCTAGAAGTTCAAGATTGACCTAGGCTACCTCGAAAGTTCAAGGTCAGCCTTGGCTGCCTGAGACCTGGTCTCAAGAGGAAGAAAAAGGAAATGAAAGGAAGAATGAAAACATGAACAGAAGGAAGGGGAACCAAAAGAAGAATTGCCTGGTCCCTAACTGCTCTAGGGGTTTTCATGATTGCCTGGCCCCTAACTGCTCTAGGGGCCTTCATGGCCCCTGGTTCTGGCACCTGGGGCACAATTACCATGCTTCCTACTTCCAGTTTAGGAGCAAAGAGAGGACCTGGGGGTTGATGTTGTGCTGTATCTATACGTGTCTATACTTTCATTACTCTAGCATGGAATTGTGAAACATGTGAGCAATGACTCTTAGCCTATTCTCTTTTGCATGTGTATGTGTACGGTGTGCATGCATATGTGTATTCACACACCACATGTGGGTGTATGCATGCCTGTATGCATGCCTGTATGCATGTATGTATGCATGTATGCATGTATGCATGCATGCATGCCCAAGGTTGATATTAGGTGTCTCCTTGCATTGTTTTCCACCTTAGTAAGGTAGGGTCCCTTGCTGAACCAGGAACTTCCTGTTTCAGCTACTCTGGCTAGTCAGCTTGCTTGGGAATCATGTCTCAGCCTCTGTGTGCTGGAATGTCCATTTGATGTTTACATAGGTTGTGGGTATCTGAGTGCTGGTTCTCAGGCTTTGCACAGAATGCTCTTTCATTAACCACTAACCCATGTCTCCAGGACCCCGACCATCTACTCCTACTCTCTAGAGCAAGTTAACAGCTAAAATACACAATTCAGTTCTTCTTCATGTCAATAGTTTACGTTGTTTATTTTGCATTGAAAGTAGTAGAAGCAATTAATGATTTAGTAGAACCTATGTGTAACTGGGGAAGGAGTCATAAATCCCATAGGACTAATTTCCATCTAAGGATAAAAATACTAGTTATTTTCTCCATTAGTGCGATCAAATACTCCATCAAAAGCAACTGGAAGGAAGGATTTATTTTGGCTCACAGTTTTAGGGAATACAGTCAGTCTACCATGGTGGGAAGGTATGGCAGCTAGGTGCATAGTTGCTGGTCACACTGTAGACTCTGTCAGGAAGCAAAGAGGGGAGACTGGTGGAGCTTCCCTTCTTTCCTTTTTACAGCCCATGTTATGGTGCTACCTGCCTCCAGAATGTGTCTTCCCTCATTAACTGAACTTTTTAGCAACCATCTCATAGACACATCTTAGGGTTTTGTGTTGCTGTGAGGAAACACCTTGACCAAAAGCAACTTGAGGAGTAAAGAGTCTATTTCATGTTACATTTCCAGTAACTGTCCATCACTGAAGGACGTTAAGGCAGGAACCTGGAGGCAGGAGCTGATGCAGGGGCTATACTTACTGGCTTGCTGAACCTGGTTTCTCCAAGGTGATTCTAAAACCAGTCAAGTGAATGATGAAGATTAACCAACACAGTAAAAAGTAAAGAGGCAAGTATGCACGCTGGGTGTGCAAGTTCAAGACCTGCTTCAGCTACAAAGCAAGACTGTCTTTTAAAAGAAGTTAGCATTCTCAATATTTATGTCATCAGACTGGGCAGTGGTGGTGGCACATGCCTTTAATCCCAGCACTCAGGAGACAGAGGCAGATGGATCTCTGTGAGTTCGAGACCAGCCTGGTCTACAAAGTGAGATCCAGGACAGCCAGGGCTACAAAGAGAAACACTGTCTTGAACCTTACCCTCCCCCCCAAATTATGTTATTAATGCAGGTTTACAAGGGCTAGAGATCTCTGATGAGGTGTCATCAAGTATAAGGCCACCTCCTGCTTGTTGTGTGCCCTCTAGTCATAGGAATTCATGTCTATATTTGCTTCAGAAAGCCTGTCCAACATTTGCAGGCTGAAGTAAGAGTGCAAATGGAGGCTTGCACACCATATGTCTACATTTTTAAAAAGCTCTCCATCTAGCTAAGAAGCTGTAATATAAAATATGTTATGTCCCATTGCCTTGGAAAAATATCTCTTCAGGAAAATCCAGAATAGCAAGTTTGAATATAGAATTCTTTGACTCTTTAAGTTCTGTCTACTTTCCCCAGAGGGCCCTTCTCTGCTTTGTGAGATTTTAGTTGTGGTGAAACATACCTGAGGAAGTCAACTGAAAGGAGCAGAGACTGGTGCTGGCTCAGGGCTTCAGAGGCTTCAGTTGATGGTCACTCCGCTTCCTCGGCTCCTCTCATGCTCAAGTAGAACACTGGTGTAGACATATGGTGGAACAATATTGCCAGGAGTCAGAGACAGAGTAAGACAGAGACAGGCAGAGAGATGGACAGACACCAGATCGAGACCAGCTCTACCTCTCTATCTCTGGACCCTGTCCATCGGGGCCCAACCTTTTGGAGAACATTTTAAATCCAAGCCACTGTATCTGCTCTCCCCTCAAACTGTCCCATGTACTGAAACACCCTCATTTGAATATTTCATTCTGTATTTACAACTGTCTGCTGGTCGTGTCTCGGGCCTAGGATTGAACACAGCCAGGGACAATCCATCTTTGGAGCTCAGTAATGAGAAAATCCCTGAAGAGGGTTCAGGGCACAGGGAATTCAGGGTCCTGGGTATTAAGGAGAGGTCTGGAATGCGGTGAAGGGCACTGAGCAGACACATTTCCTGGCCTTTGTGATGGGTTCCACTGGGGGAAAATGATGCCCACGGAGGGCAGAGGGAGATCTCCTAAATCATGGGGGGTGGGGGTGGCGTCTAGGGAAGCAGCCCCCTTTCTTGGGTATTTCTGCTGTTTTAGCTTAAGAGCACAGAACCTGTAGGAAGAAGAGACAAAGAAGAATTTCTTCTAAATCCTGGAGTTGTTTTCAGACTTAACTTTACTAAACAAGGGCCTTGAAGAAATTTGATCTGAGGAGAAACTTGCTCTGTGAGGCAAGGGTGAACCACAGGGTCCAGCTATGCAGCCGTGGCTGTCCTTGACTCCTGCCTTTGTCTCCCTAGTACAGGGACTATAAGTGTGCACCATCATGCTTGCCCTGAAACAGGCTTTTACTGTAATGAATCCATTTGATAGCATCATTCTCCGGGTGGGGATGTGTAGCCCTCTCTGTGTTCAACCACAGGGAGGCACTTATCTTTTCTATTCTAGCAATCGTTCTCAACCTGTGGCTCATGACTCTGCTGACGGTCACACATCAGATACCCTGCCTATCATGTTCCCATTACAATTCATAACAGGAGCAAAATTACAGTTATGAAGTGGCAACAAAATAATGTTATGGTTGGAGGTCGGGAGAAAAAGAGAAACTGTATTAAAGGATCATAGCATCAGGAAGGTCGAGGACCACGTCCCGGGGAAAACCAAGCATCGTTCGAGACTTCATTTGCACTGGCCCCTGTGCCTGCTGGGCTCCGCATGTGCTGAGTGAATGATTAGTTGGGTCCATTGACAGCTTCTATTTCTTCCACAGCCTCAGAAATGGAGTTCTTAGGCAGGTGAACCCTCCATAAAGATTCTGATTCCCCTTGATTTTGAGTCCTAGGATGATGGAAGGGTTGACCGAAAGCCTCGTCATCTTAGCAGGTGTAAGACCCCCGAAACTGGGGAGACCTCCGCTCAAGTCCCGGGATGAGCTGGCCGGCACCTCAATAACTCCAGAGAAAACCACACCTGATGCAACTGCAAGAGGCTTTATTGTCAGCTAGCTGAGGATGAACTCCTTTCACCACACAGGGCAGGGGAGTTCGACCCCCAGCGGTATAACAGTAGGGGGCTTTTAAAGGAAAAGTGAGGAGTTGGGAGGAGTTGGGAGGAGAGTTGGCTACAGCTCCTCTCTGGCGAGGGTGGGGAGTGAACTGTAGCTCCTCTCCAGCCTCTATCTCTGTGTCCTTGGCACAGGGAGCCAGGCAAGCGCCTGGTTAGGTCTTCCTACAATTATTGCATCTCTGGCTGTAAGGCATAGAAACAAAAAGGCTTTTGGCTGGCTATAGAGAGCAAAGAGCTTCTTTCTGGATGCATTTTTAGAGACCAGGGAAATGCTTTAAGTCCGAGTCTCACACAGGTGAGCTAAGAAGTAAGGCTAGGTGACCAGGAACCTGAATAATTCAAAGGCTTTTAGAAAACTGCAGTAGGCCAGAATAACAAACAACCAAACAACACCAACACCCAAACATCATGTTCTCCACATGCATGGAGGTGGCAGAGGGAAGGCAGGAGGAGGAAAGGCCAGGAAGACAGTTAGATGCTTGGCTCAGTGGTGCCAAGAGTTTATAAGGCCTTGTGGTTTGGAAATGAAGTCTCCCAATGACCCATGAACTGGTGCCTGGTCTTAGTTTGGGTTGCATTGCTGTGAAGAGACAGCATGATCAAGGTAACTCAAGGGGCAACATTTAATTGGAGCTGGCATACAGTTTAGTCTATTATTATTGTGGTGAGAAGCATAGCAGCATCCGGTAGACATGGTGATCTAGAAAGAGTTGAGTGTTCTGCATCTTGATCCTAATGCAGGCAGAAGACTGGGCTCTGCAGGCAGCCAGGAAGAGGCTCTCTTCCTCACTGGATAGATCATGAGCATAGGACCTCAAAGCCCACCCCCACAGTGACACACTTCCTCCAACAAGGTCACTTGTCCTAGTAATATCACTTCCTGTGGGTCAAGCATTCAAATACACGAGTCTATGGGGGGCCAAACCTTTTCAAACCACCAGTCTTCAGTGTAGTGTGGGGTGGGCCCTGAGAGATGGTTAGAGCAGGCAGCCACTCATTCTTCAATAAATGAAACCAGGGGTTCTCAACTTGTGGGTCGTAACCTCTTTGGGGGTCGAAGGACCCTTTCACGGGGGTCATATATCAGATAGCCTGTATATCAGATGTTTACATTATGATTCATAACAGGCACATAAGTACAGTTATGAAGTAGCAACAAAAATACTTTTATGGTTGGGGGGGGTCACCACAACACGAGGAACTGTATGAAAGGTCTCAGCATTAGGAAGGTTGGGAGTCATTGGATTAAACCATTAGTAAGAGCCTAATTCCAGGAAGTAGATCCCCAGGGGAAGTTGTTTTTAAAAGATAATTTGGGACATGGCCCCTTCCTCTGACTCTCACATCTTGGCTGCCATGGTAAAGTGCCATGGTATAAGTTTCCACCTTTGGGACTAGCCAACACCGACTTTTAGAACCATGAACCAATTTTTCTTTTGATATTTTGTTATAAAAAAGAATTTTTAAAAAATCCTATTCCTTTCTTGACACAAACTTCATTATCTTGTCACATGCTGGGGAGATGACTCAGTCTGTAAAATGCTTGCCATATATGAAAGAGGACTCCAGGGCTCCATGTAAAAGGCCAGGTGTAATGTGTCCACACTTACAATCTCACTGCTGAGGAGGCGTAAGTAGGAAGACCCCTGGGATTTGCTGCTCAGCCAGTCTTGCTAAAGCAGTGGGCCCCAGGGTCAGTGAGAGACTACAAGGTGGAGATTGAAGATGACATCTCATGTCAACCTCTGGCTTTAACATGCACGCCCACACAGGTGTGCACACATACACACACCTATATGATATGTAAACAATTTAAAAACAGTAAAATCATGAGTCTGAATTAAATGGTCTGAATTCCCTTTTACTGCCCAAATTCTTAGGTTGCATGGCTCTGGTTGGTCATTAAGCCCTCTGATGGCAACAAGACTAAGTCCCTCCTTTCCTCTCATGTATAAACAGACCTTATTCTCCAGGTAAACAGAGAGCCTTTGTCCTGAGTCCTTTTGTCCTGAATCACCAGTGGCAAGAGTCTTTCCACGCATTCCCAGTAGCCAGCCTGAATGGCCCTGCTCAACTGGGCAGCATGCCTGCAGGGTTTGGTGTAACTGAACATTTCCTTAACTCCACACTAGTTTAGCTGAGCATTCACTTTTGTGTACACAGGTCCAGCGATACTCAGAGGACTGTGTGGTTTACACATGTTAGGCATAATTTAAGGCAGGAACCTGTTTCCTCTGGCCTCTCATATGTGCTCCCTCCAGCCCCTCCACCTCCCCTTTCAGGCAAAAACAATTAAGGGGTAACCAGCTTCCATGTATTGTACATGTCTGTTCCACCCCCTGCTTTGGGAAATCGTTCCATGCTATAGAACACTCAATGCACCCAGAGGTGCATATAGCCTGGGCAGTGGCTAGACAGAAAGTTCCTCCACCTGCCTGCTCTGTCACAGCTAGCCCAGGAACCCAAGAGTCGAAGCTGTTGGGAGGGGACAAAGCTCAACCCAGAGTCCCGATAACTTGGTATCTTAGTTAGGGTTTCCATTGCTCTGAAAAGACACCATGACCAAGGCAACTCTTAAAAGGAAAACATTTAATTGGGGCTGGCTTACAGTTTCAGAGGTTTAGTCCATTATCACCATAGCAGGAAGCATGGCGGTGTGCAGGCAGCACCATGTCTATGGTGCTGGAGGAGCCAAGAGTTCCATATCTTGATCTAAAGACATCCAGAAGGAGACTGTCTTCTGCAGGCATCCAGGAGGAGGGTCTGTACCACACTGGGTGGAGCTTGAGCACTAAGAGCTCTCAAAGCCCGTCTACACAGTGACACACTTCCTCCAACAATGCCATGCCTCCTAACAGTGCTATTTCCCATGGGCCAAGCATATTCAAACCACCACACTTGGTGAGTTTCAGAGCTGAGGAGGAGGTGACTTTGCTGAGTGAAAGTGATAGAAGGAAGCCTCACCCAGTGATGGCTCCTTCCCAGGGGTTCCCTTCACCTTCGTTTCTCATTTCCAAGGATCCATTGTAGTTCCTCTGTTCGATCCTCCCCACTCCTCCTCCAGCCACTGTGGCCAGCTCATGTCCCACAGATGTTCCTCTACACGACTATTCTGTCCGGTACCCACTCCTACTTTCCTACTTCTCTGAGTGAATGTGTGAGGGAACTGCTCTCATAAGGCCTCAGGAAGGTGAGCGCCTGAGAGCCTCTCAGTTGATTATAAAAGATGAACAGCATTCTACTTCTATAGCCAAACGCTGGATGCTGAATAGTGGATAAGCAATGAAAACTTACTTCTCATAATTCTGATGCCTGGGAAATCCGAAACCAAGCTATGATAGGTTTGGTGTTTGAGCAAGAGAGGGCACTTGGTACAGTGTGGTCATATGGGAAAGTGGCAGGGTTGAGAGTAATACTTCTCTTGTAAGACCCTTAATCCTATTCATGATAGGGGTGATGGTCTAGTCACTCCCTTAAAGGCATGACCTTTTAATACATTGACCTTGAAGATTAAGAACCAGCATGAGTGTTAGAGGGGCACAAACATTCAATCCGAAGAATAAAGGAAGGGGAAAGGACCCTGTGTCCAGGAAGGCAGTTTGGTGGTCTTGTCTGAGTTAGTCTTGGGAGTCTCTTTTTGGACAAAGTTACAAAGCAGGGCAAGCTTCATCTTCAGCTTCCCTTTCCGGAGCGAGCATCCTTCTTCATCTCTGTCCCAGCCCTGACCACAGTTCTTTCCTATCAACTCTCTCCACCAATGGCACCCTTACCTTCTCCTTACCACACCAGGGTACACGCAATGGCTTTGCTCCTTCTCAGGGGTGTTGTCACATTATACAGTGAGTAAAAGGGTCTATCCGTTGCTAAAGGAATATCAGGGCTATGGCAGCCAATGGGGTTGAATAACATGAAAATGAGAGGCAGGAATAAAGAAGTGTAGAGAGACCATTAAACTTCCCGTGTCACTGATAGGTCAAATTCAAAGGTTGTCGAATGGTCAAAATGGCCTGTTATTTGTTTACCTTCCTGTTATTAGTTTGTTATCCCGGCTATTTTGTTTTGTTTTGGCTCCTTTTAATAGTGCACTTAGAATGAGCACAGGCACTAAGTAAAAAGCCCTACCTGGTTCCTCACTTGGGCCGCCAGGCTGAGTAAAACAAGGTGGACAAAAAGCTGGCATTCCTGCTTTCCATTGGTATCCGCCTCCTTCCCCTTAAAACCTGGGTCAGACGACTCCTTCCCCGAGCATGCGCAGTGTAAGCACTCAGGGCGTCTGGAAACCAGTGACGTAATGTATCTGCCTGCCTTCAAGGCTGAGGAGTAACATAGGCATGCTTCTGCAGGCATTTCCGGTCCCCCTAAAGGTGCCTGAAAGTCTCCCAGTCTCAGTCCTGAACACTGATCTGCTGTCTGTCACCTTAGAATCCAGAGAAAGCAGAGCTTGTCGGGCAGATCAGGCTGTGGTGAGCTCATCCGACGCCACGCCTCAACAACCGGCTCCTCGGAATCAGATGGCCCCCTCAAACAATACAGACTGTTTCAAGCTGTCTTGCAGAACCAGACCTGAGATAACGATCAATTGGACCACATTCTGACCAATGCTTAATTATGCATAGCTCTTGCCTCCTGTCTGGTTCCTCTATTTAACCTAAAGCTCACTTCAATCCACTAAAAGGGGCTGAAATGTTTTCCTTATCTTTCCCAAATGGCCACTTTGCTTAAATTCCTTCCCTGTCTTTCATCCTTACTTATGTTAGCATTTGGGGGATGAGTGTCTGGACTTGACATGTTGGAACCCCTGACGTAGGCCTCAGGCCTAGGACTCTGGTTACCTAGAATTAAAATATAGATTATTTTTTTAATTGCCTAAAATTTATAACTAAGATGCTATACTTTAGCATGTTGACTTAACTCAGCAAGGTTACCCTACACAGACAGAGCCAGGCCTTTTTTTTTTTTTTTTTTGAAACAGGTCATCTTAATCTTATAACTTGGTAGCAGTTGTTATTCAGGAATATTTAGGCGAATGAGACCTTACAAATCTCCATTCCCTGCTGTGGAGACCATGGTTCCTAGGCCAACATTGTTGGCATCATTTGAGTTTGTTAGAATATGCTGACTCCCAGATACTACTTTCACCCTGGAAATCAAATCTTCATATTCTAGTGGCCCCAGGTGATCTGTAAGCCTCCGGCATCCTGAGGTCTACAAGACAAACTTGATGATCTATAAGAATGCCCACTGTACTCTAAGCTCTATGGTACCTGGCTGGTTCCCAGCCTCAGAATCTTTGAACATGTTTGGAGTAGGTAAGTCCATTGAATTGTATAGAAAGAAAGAAAGAAAGAAAGAAAGAAAGAAAGAAAGAAAGAAAGAAAGACACCCCCCCCAAACACCCAAGTTTGGGAACCATCAAAAGAGTTCATCTCTTTCTACTGGAAGTGATAAAATGGCCTATCCAAACTGTGGCCAGGGTAACACCAAGGTTCCATACATAAAAACAGTCACACTGTTATTTATTAACTGTGATTAAGTAAACTATACTTACAAGATTTGTTCGAAGAAATTCACATTGTTTTAGTCTGTCTAAACAACAACACAACAACATAGACACGTGATTTAGGAAGAAACCCCTCTCACAGCTGTGCTAGCTTTGATACTAGCTTTGGACACTGAGTCAAGGGCCTCTCTCCTTTCAGGCTCTTTATCACTTAGTGTGTCCTCAGATCTCTTCACCTTTCCTTTTAAGGCCTCACCGAGTTACCCAATCTAGCCTTAAACTCACTCTGCCCTCCACATTTATCCTGGATTTGTGATCCTTCTGCCTCAGCCTCCAAGGTAGTTACAGGCATATACCACCAGGACTGGCTCATACTTCTGGTTTTTAAAAGCAGACATCGGGCTGAGTTGTGGTGGCACACGCCTTTAATCCCAGCACTATTCGGGAGGCAGAGACAGGAGGATCTCTGATTTTGAGGCCATCCTGGTATACAGAGTAAGTTCTAGGGCAGCCAGGGCTACACATCTGAAAGCTGGAAGAAAGTCTTTGAGAGACACTAAATTTTATGGCACCTTCCTTTATGTTGCCCCCTTAGTCCCAGCTTTTAGGGCTGTGAGCAGCCTTAACTGACAAGGCACCATGCATGACACTGAGCTAAAGTGCAGGCAGAATTCCGAGCTGGTTGTTAGTCATTTAAGAAGAGGGACTTGAAACTGAAAAACTGTTTCCGTTAAGATTGGCCTGTAGAAAGTCTGTGGAGTATTTTCATGATTAACGATTAAGGGGAGAGGGTCTACCCCACTAGAGCAGTGTGGCTCCCTGGACAGATGGCCCTGGGTTCTATAAAAAGCAAGCCGAATGAGCCACAGGGAGAAAGCCAGGAAGCAGCATTGTTCCACAGCCTCTCCTTCAGCACCTGCTTTGACTTTTCTCAAGGGGAGACTGACCAGGATGCATAGAGCACACGAACCTGTTCTCCCCAAGTTCATTCTGGCCACAGTTTCCATCGTAACAACAGGATGATCCAGAACTAAGTAGGACAGACACCAGGCTTATGACACACAGACCACCAACAGGACATTTGTAATCTTGTGCAGAAGAGGACAGAGGCATGGTCTCCTAGAAACACAGTCAGCATAACAAGACAGTTCGTCATAAGGGCCATGTTAAGTAAGTAGCGTCCAGAAGCCGAGCGAGTACCATTAGACCAGTGTCTGTGATGGATACTGTGAGCTCTCATCTTGATAGGCTCTAGACTCACCCAGATACACCTGTGAGGGAACTTACTGAGGTGGGAAGACCTATGTATCCTAAAGGTGGGTGGCACCACTTCCTGGCTGATCACATGCATTTTATACTGTCTGGAGTTCTCCTAACTCCCTTTCTGACTCTGGATGTGATGTGACAAGCTGCAGCTGGCTCTTATCCCTTCAACCACCCTGCTACAACAGACTAGACCCTTGAACATCGAGCTGCAATAAACCCTTCCTTGCTTGCTTTGCTTTTGTCTAGGTGTCTTATCACAGCAACAGGGAACAAGAAACTAAGACACCTCTTTCGGGAACAGTTGGAATGTCCCTTGGGTTTCTTGAATCATGAATAATTAACTTGAAACTGATATAATAAATTCCTAAGCTCAAATGCAAAGAAAATATAAACATAATTTGCTATTTAAACGAACAGAAGTTTTACTGTATAGATAGATGCTCTTTAACATTTGCAATGAGGACTCATAAAAAAATACCATGAAAGTCACTGTTACTGGGGGGCTGGGATCGTGGGTCAGTGTTTAGTATATTTAAAGTGCTAAGGTCAATCCCTACCACCACCAGAGGGGGGAAATTCACTTTTATTGGGGCATCTTACAGATACAGACCAATACAGATGTAACATTGACCTGCAAACTCCACTTTGAGCTAACAAAACTAAGTTCTGACCCTAACAAAGGGCTGGTTTTCCTGAATTTTCATGAGGCTGCATTTCTAGAAGGCTTCGTGTATATTAAAATTGTACAAACAAGGCTTTGTTTCTGTATATGAAGAGAAATTAGGTTCCAGGCTCAGGATTAAGCATAGGCTTTTCACCTGCCTGAGAGTTCAGCCACATTTCCAGTTGTGTGACATATGCACTGCTTTCTTCTGCAAGCTGTCCAGTGTCATTGCTGTCACTGAACCAGCAGGGCTCCATCCCAGCATTGTGACAGCCAGCAAAATCCATACACACGTGGAGTGGGTAACAAGGCTCCTAATGAGAAGTACAGGTGAAAGAGATAAGTGAGGGTGGGGTGAGGGGGAGGTAGGGGTGGGGTAGGAGGTGGGTAAGGGGTGGAAGGTGGGGGGTGGGGGTGGTGCAGAGCAAATTTCCGCCAGCACAGGACCCCCCCCCCCCCCCCCGGGGATTTGCTGAAATGTAGATCAGGAGGTGTGGGGCAGGCTTTAGAATCTCATCTTCTCTACAAAGTCCCCAGACTGAGGTTGCAGCTTTCAGAGGAAGAAGAAAGAAGCAAGAAGCTTGGGTAGAGGAAGCAAAGACTTCACAAAGAAGAGAATACAAACAGATCTTTGAAGAAAGAATGGCCTGGAGCTGTCAACCTCCCCCGACGCCTAGCTGTGGGGAGACAGGGGGTGGGGTGTCCATAGCCCACCCTGCCGAAGCCAGTGAGTGGCCTGGAGCCAATAGCCTCACGCTCAGCCTCGCTGTAAGGGTTGAGTCTGGCAGACCCCAGGCAAGTTCATTTCCTTCAATAAATCCAGCAGCTTCCCCTTTGATAAATACTGTCAGAGCTGGAACATGTGGTGCTAACAAAATATGGTTTTAATTTGGGACCCGCTGCACTCACGGTTAAATACTTGTGTATACAATAGCAGCTTCACAGCCAGACAAGTTAATATGCCCGGGCTGAAAATGGCTAAGCCCATGAGGATTCGGTTATACACATTTTTGCTGCTCTGAAAAGCAACCTAATCACCATCATCAATTTTAATACTCCAGGACTTCTCGAGAACGTGGAGGCTTTTAAAGGGCAGCCAGTTTTGCCTCTGCATCCAGTGCAGAAGCCACACATTTGTTTCGCCGATATTTTATATCCACTTATTGTCATATGTTGTTTGACCTTCAGAAAACGGCATGCTGTTTTAATCAACAACTCAACGCGGCATTCAAACTCGATGGTGCATAGCCTCGTGGCAAACCCAGGAGGTGTTGGGGAGAGAAGACGGGGTTGGGGGAGGAAACCAGACCAGAGTTTAACAACAGCCAGGCTTGTTGTGGCGGGTCTCCGTCCTGGGAACAGAAACTCTCAGTATTTTTGCCAGGCTTGAGTGTGTCTGCCTTGGAATAGTCCAGGGAGAGGAGAAAACTGGTTAGACCAGTTTCCGCTGTGGCCCTGGCAGTGGACAATGCTGGTAACTGGACCTCCAGGAGAGCGTGGATAATGAGCAAGCCCACGGCTTCCAGACAGTGGGTCACAGGAACGGTGTGAGGCCATTTCCCGGCACACCAACGATCCCAGCACTCAGCTCGTAACCGTCCTGGGAGACAGAACTAAGAAAGGTCGGCAGCAGGTGTCCTGCGGGCGGTGGGCAGAAGAGAAAGCCAAGAGTTTTGGTTCCTGGAGTCGGGGTTTTCTCAAAAGACCGCAGCTTCAGGAATAGGGAGGGAAGTGAGCTGGGTCAAGCCCCGTAAAAAACGAAAAATAAACCACCCAGGAATCAATGAATAGCCTTAAAGGACTGGAGGTTTATTCATCAGGCATAAAGGGAGCTGATAGGAATTCTTTAACCATCCTGGAGACATCTGTATGCTGCACTTAAACACATTTTCCCCATTAATTAATTAATTAATTAATTAACTAATTTTAAATCCCAATCGCAGCTCTCCCTACACCTCCTCCCACATGGCCCTTCCCCCACACTCCATTTTAAAAAGTGTATTTTCCAGGCCAGTAGTGAAGTTCAGTACTAGAGGGCTTGCTTAGCATTCTCCAGGTCCCACACTGTACCCGGGATTGGAAAAAAAAAGTATTTTTCCTTTTATTATGTACTTATTTTGAGAGAACAAGACTACCATCCCTTGAGCAACAATTTCCCAGTTAATTATTCTCCATCAAATCCTTTGAAGGAGTCGTTAAACACTGGTATGAACTCTTTTGTTTTGGGTGCTGGGGACTGAATCCAGGGCCAATTGAGAGACACCTGTGACCCTTCAACTCTGGGTGCTTGTGCACAAGTATATGTATATTATACCTGAAAGGCATTGATGGAGAGAGATGGTTTTAATTAATTCATTTTTCTTCATTTTTTTCTTTCTTTCTTTTCTTTTTGTTTTGTTTTGTATGAGGATGGGGTTTCCCTATGTAGCCCTGGCTGTCCTGGAACTCACTCTGTAGACTGGGCTGGCCTTGAACTCAGAGACCTGCTTGTCTTTGACGCCTGAGTCCATGCACTGCTGGCCAGCTCTCTGTTTTGTTTTGTTTTTTGTTTTTTTTCCTAATACAGGGTCTTGCTCTGGGGCTGTTCTGGCTGCCCCAGAACTCATCATGTAACCCAACCCAGCCTTGTAACTCAAACACGGCAATTCTCCTGTTCCAGTCTCCTAATTTCTGGGATTACAGGTATGCACACCACATCCAGCAATGGACATTCCTCTTTATGATGAAGGCAAGTTTTTTCTGGTCTACTAATCTGTTTTAGTTGAAAGTGTTTAGGCACAACCAATAGGACTGAGTGGATAGGGAGTCTCCCAGGACACCTTACAGAAGTCTCTGTGTCCTGTTTTCTCTCATTTGTTGGCTGGGGAGAGAGAGGTAGTATTCTTGCCCACCTCAAATGTGTTGGTTAGGAACCATGGAGACTTTGGCCACATGAACATTCATTCAGCCTGTTGCTACCTTTGCCATTGGCTTCTCTTTTTTCTTTGGATCGCTTCCTCGCTAATGGAAGGATCAGGAGGGTGCATAGTTCATCTGAGAAAGAATGAATGCAGACTTCTAATGGTATAGAGATTGTATGCCACTAGTGGGGGAAGGGTTCCCACATATCCATCCCAGCAATGAAATGCTATAGGGACAAGGGGTCAGTGGGCATTTAATCCAAACCAAATTGAGCAAGTAGAACAAGCCTCTAATTGGAGGCCTGGATTCCACATTAAAAACCATTCTGCACCTGATACCTTTGAAAGATACCGCTGTGGCATCTACATTTCATGGATTTACTCCTAGCAGGCCCCCCCCCCCCCCAAGCACGCTATCCATAAAGCACTGATCCAGCCTGGCACCTGCTTCCTGCAGCCCGAGCCCAGGGACTGATTGGGCAAAGTCAGCACTCCTTTTGTAGGCTCTGGAGCTCTGATGTGTGCACATTTTACTCCCTCCTGGTACCTCAGCTCCATTCTCCTCCAGTATCCCTTTTTGTGAGCTGTTGCCCTTTCTGCATTAACGGACTTCAGCCCTTCTAGTAACTAAGAACCAAGATTGTCATCAGAGAATGCCCCTTCACCCACAGTTCCAGAGGGGCAGATGTAACTGAACTCCTTTGAATGTGGGTGGAGCATCTGGGCGCTGCCTGGGCCAATCATTTCATCCCATTTCATGGCCATATGATTGGTCTAGACAAGTGCCTATGAGAGATGGTGATGTTTTTTTCTCCCTCATTTCTGTTTTGGGTATCTGGGAGGATGTAAGCATCTCTTGTCCATTAAGGGCCATAGGAAGCCAACACTAATTCTAACAGTGTAGTAGCCAGAGCTGAAAGTTGAAATGAAAACAGCACAATCTCTGCACCAGCTAGGGACAGCTGTACACACCTTTGATCCCTGCACTCTAGAGGGGAGAGGCAGAAGACCCTGTGAGGTCAAGACCAGCCTGGGTTATATAGTGA
The DNA here is from genome assembly GCF_000001635.26 of Mus musculus. NCBI lineage: Eukaryota > Metazoa > Chordata > Mammalia > Rodentia > Muridae > Mus > Mus musculus. The sequence goes on from NC_000076.6 coordinate 43,726,044, forward strand.
GTTCCAGGCCAGTTGGTACTGTGCAATGAGACACTCTCTCCAACATGAATAAAATAAACTTGTGCATGTATGAAAATATCACAATAAAACCCATCTATCTGTAAACATGTACATACATATACACATACACACACATACAAACAGACTCACACACATACTATATACATATATATACTTATACCTATATGTACACCTATGCATATACCTATATAGATATATGTGTATATGCATACATATGTGTTCTGATAATACTATCTGAGCCCAATTATTCCATGGAGCCAGCCCTATCACAAATCTTTACCTAGGTCCTTCTATAAATTCTGTTTTTAGCTAAAAATCATGGTAGGTTTTCTATTGATTGCAATAAGAAGACAGACACACCCAACTTTCCTTTTTTTTTTTTTTTTTTCTTCTCATTAACCCACATTAAAGAAACATTTCCAGAAAGGCCATCCATTCTCAATTATGCAGCTGATGGTGCATGCCTGGGATACCAGCTACTCGGGAAACTGAACCTGGAAGACTACATGATCAAGGAATGCCCGGGCTATGGTGTGAAGCCAAGGCCAGCCTAGGTGATTTAGTAATACATAAAAATAATTTTTATTGATAAAACAATAAGTAAATAAGCCCGCAAATAAAAAGTAAATGGCATTAGAGATATAGCTTGGGGGTTTGTTCAGTCACCACCACTTGAGGACACAACAAACAGGACTGGGGAACTGGAAGTCGAACCCCACAGGCAGACAGAACAGTTCAACGATGAGTCCTTAAGCAAGACTTTAGCTTCAACTATTCGTCCAGTAAGTATTAAGCCCCTGAAATATGTTGTTGCAAAGAAACATGGGGAAACATGCTAGAGAAGACTCTTCCCATAATTATGGAAAATAAAGGCTTCACTTTAATCTTTTGTGCTAAACTAATTTGAGCTATCCAGAAAAAACAAACAAACAAACAAAAAAGATCATAGATGCTAGCAAAACTATTCTAGATCTAGTATGAGTGGAAGACCTTAAGTCAGTGTATCTACCTAGCTCTAAAATGGGTCTGTGATGGTGGGGGCATTGGTCAGGGATTCCTTATTTCTGTAATTGAGAAAGAAAACCTCCGTCAGTAACTGTGAGTTATATTATCATTTATTTTGTCACTAAGTGTACACGGGCCAGTCCATGGAGCCACTCTTGAGACTCTCTGCACCCTGGGGCTTTCTCTACTACTACTGGATAGTTTCTTGTAACAAGTTGAGATCTTCCAGGTAGCAATCTGTGTGTGAGGCAGCTCATCAGCAGTTTAGGGTGACATTAAACGTGGTGTCTGTAGCTGGACATAGCAGCACACATTGATAAAACCAATTATAGGGAGAACCAAGCCATCAGCCTGGACTAGATGGCCAGTTTCTGTCCAACCTAGACTACATGGTGAATTTCTGGCCAACCTGGACTACGTGGTGAGACCAAGTCTTTAAAAATCTATGATTTAAAAACAGATAAGTATGTAGGTAGATAGATAGCTAGGTGATAGCTAGATAGGTAAATAGATGACAGATGATAGAAAAATAGATAGATAGATAGATAGATAGATAGATAGATAGATAGATAGACAGACAGATAGACAGACTGATTAGATAGATAAAACATGGGCTTATTGTACCCACAGCACCACATATGAAATACCCAGGGCTCTAACAACAAAATTCAAAGCAACCTGCATGACGAGACCCTGATTTTGACAAGCTGGGAATGATGGGAAGAATATTGGTTGAATGGTCTCCAGATGGCGATGACTTTTTACACAACTAATCTAGACCAACCTGTTTCTGCTAGAGGAAACAGTTCTGAGTTGCATTCTAAGTTAGCTAATCTGCTCTGCAGTGTAACCACACTTCCTGGAGAACGAGGGAAACCGAATAGTGACAGACACTCGCTAGTTGTTCAAGGACAGGGCCAGCTCACAGTTTAAGAATTAGCAATCATGTTATGGTGAGACATCAAAGACTTTGGAGGAAGGTGAAGGAAGAGTTGGCTAATTCACCTTACCATTTAAACGCCAGCTAGTTTCTCTTCTCCTTTATACACATACCAACATGTCTCTTTTCTGAGGCATGGTTTTATTATGCTTTTGTTTTTCTTACTGTTAGCTGCAGAATTTGTCTAATTGGTCTAATTGGAAATCTTGGAAGCTCTGTACCATCAGATTTATTAGTAACAGATGTCAGTTACCCTGCGCGTACCTGGTGACCTTGGAGACACCCCAGCTGCTCATCAAGTCCATTCATTGCCCAGATGTGCTTAGCATGGGTGGAAGAAAGAGTAGAAATCCCCCAGAAAAGTGAGGAGGAGGTGGAAGGGCACAGAGAAAACTACTAGGGGACAGTAATACTAACTTCAATATCAAATGACATTGACAATCTCTGGTGGTGTGGTGGTAGTTTGTGGCAGTAATGGTGTGAATGGTGGTGGTGGTAATGGTGGTCTTGGTAGTGTGGTGGTGGTGGTGGTGGTGGTGGTGATGGTGGTGGTGGTGGTGGTGGTGGTGGTGGTGGTGGTGGTGGTGGTGGTGGTGGTGGTGATGGTGGTGGTGGTGGTGGTGGTGGTGATGGTGGTGGTGGTGGTGGTGGTGGTAGTGATGGTGGTGGTGGTGGTGGTGGTACTGGTGGTAGGTGGTGGTAGTGTCAGTGGTAGGGATTCTTTTCAAACCACGGTGTTTGCCAAACTAAGAAATAAAAGAGGCAAAAGTAAATATCATGCCAGGTTTAGCAAACAGTAGCTGAAAGAAAGCCAAGGTCATCCCTGAGTGTGGAGAAAATACTGCTGGTTAGGCATTGTTCTTTGGAGCCAGACTGCATAGTGTCACTACAGCATGTGAAGGACACCTACCTTTGTGAAGCAGGAACCATGCCTTCTGGACACAGACATTGATTCTAAAAACCATTCAATTAGTGTTCCTTTCCACAACCCGTGGCCCGCACACACTCTGGCTGACGGTTTTGCTGTCTCTGTCACATCAGGAGCCCTGATAGCTTACCCTTCGCAATTTTCTCTTTGGTCCCTTTGTTTCCTTGTCTGTGTTGGAGCTGTCCTTACCTATCAGACGTCATCTTTCTTGCAGCCCCAGTGTTGTGTACCAAGATCAGGAAGCAGAGGTGTTGTCTCTTAGGGTGCTGGTGCAGCTTCAGGACATTGCTGTCACCTGGCCAAGCATCATTGTCCTTGCTCACTGGCCTGGTTACTCTCTCTCCTTGCCAGAGAAAAGCCTGCTGCTACTGGGCTACAGAGAGTGGCGACCTCAGGGCACAGCCCCACCCAGCTTAGCTTCAAACTTGTGAAAGGGAATTAAGAAAAGGCTTAAGAGGGGAAGGCAACAATCAGAAACAGGAAGTTGATGAAAATATATTGAACGAGGGGGGCCAGCAAGCAGGAGAACTTGGCAGCTTTGACCATGTGGATCTCCCTCCATGGCTAAGGAAAGCTGTTGAGGTCAGATATATGTCATGGTGTCCCTGCGTGGATACCTAGAGAGGCCATTGTATGAAGCTGTGAAAGTGAAGCCTGGATTTATTGGAGGTCCCAAGATGTTGGAGTTGCCAGAGTCATGGAATATCTGTTGAGAAAAGCTGCTAACAGGGAGTGGAACCAGCCCAAGAGAGAGAAGTGTGTTGGAGTCAACACAGAAAGGAGTTGGAGATCTGAAGAGTGCTTTGACATCAGACATGGAGACGCAGAGTTTGGAGTTTGCCCCACTGGTTTTCAGTCTGGCTTTGGTCCAGTCTTTCCTTGCCATTCTCTCTTTCCTCCCCTTTGGGATGGTAATGTATTATCGGTGCTAGTGGTATGTTGGAAGTATGTGATCTACTTTTTGATTTTTATTTTATAGAAGTTACAGTTAAGTGATTGGAACATGCCCCCCCTTTTTCTATTACACGATCATCAGCTTTCTGTTTCCAGTGGTTTTCTTCACTGCCTAAGCTTGGCTGTCCTGGAACTTGCTCTATAGATTGACCTTGAACTCACAGCTGTCTCCTAAGTGCTGGGATTAGATGCATGTTCCATCACACCTTGGCCTCAGCCTTTCTTTACCTTTTCACAAGATCTCTAAATTCTGGGTTATAGTTCATTCCAGATGTAATCAAGTTGACAACTGAGAACAGCCATCATAATCCATCCTTTGTCAATTTGACACATAATCATATCTACTTATGTCCGAATGAAAACAACAACCAGGTCATAATAATGCCTAGATATAATTACTCCTTGTTCAACTTTGAACACATAAACAATAAGCTTAGCTGGGTGGGATCTTGCTCTGAGGTCACCAGTCCCATAGTCTGTCTACCTCCTTGAACACGGGATTCAGTGCCATTGTACTTCCTGGTGCACCTTTAACACTTGAACCATACATTTTTTTTTCCTTTCTAAGTTTGCTATGCTTGATCAAAACACTCCTCATAAGAGTGAACTACAGGGCAGAATCTAAACTTGGTTGATTTGAGATTCCTTTGTCAATGTAATTAATCTGAATCTCTTCACTTTATCTTCAGGCAGATTCTTCAGACAAGGGCAAAAAAATCCACATTCTTCACTAAAATATCACAAGAAAAGTCTCTAGGCCACATAGTAAAATTCTTCTCCTCTGAAACATCTAGTCAGGCTGACAGGACAAGCCAGGCACAGCCAAGGCTTGCCTTGATTTAACAGCTCCTCCAGCTGGCTGGCTTTGTCTCTTACTCCATCATTAATATTGTCTCTTTCCAAGTACTCAGTGACCTCCACAGCCCCAAATCTCATGGTAGCCCTTGTTCTCCCCATTTTGAGGTTTCTTAACAGACTCTAGCAGTGTTGATTATCTCTTCTTTGGGGTAGCGGTGATGGGATACTTTTCTTTGTGTGTGTGTGTGTGTGTGTGTGTGTGTGTGTGTGTGTGTGTGCAGCAAGTTCATATGAAGACTAGAGGTTAAAATTGGATGTCATTTCTTAGGACCCATCCATATTTAAAATTTTTTAAAAGATGTTATTTATTTTATTTTATGTGTATGAATATTTTGGTTGTGTATATGTCTGTGAACCATGTGTATGTGCCTGGTGCCTGCAGAGCCAAATGAGGCCATTGGATCCCTTGAAACTGGAGTTAAGGATGGTTGTGACCTGCCATGTGGGTTCTGGGAACAGATGGGCTAGGTCCTCTAGAAGAAATCCAGTGCTCTTAGGCACTAAGTTCTCTCTCTGGCCTGTCCATTTTTTTTTTTTTTTTTTAGGATATCTCACTAGGAGCTGCGGGCTCTCAGTTAGGGTATGCTAGGGTAGGATGGCAGTCCATTGAGCCCAGGGATCATTAGTCTATCTGTACCTCCCAGCTCCAGGATTATAAGATCAAGCCACATCTGTTTTTCACAAGGGGATCAAACTCAGATCCTCTTGCCAGCACTTTCTTGACTAAGCTAGCTCCCCAGCCCCAAATCTAGTTTTTTTTCTTTTCTTCTCTTTTTTTCTTTTGGAACCCAAGCTATCACCCCCTCCTGGGGTTCTCCCTTCTTCCTGTTTTTGTTTTGTGTGTGTGTGTGTGTGTCTGTGTTGCTTGTTGCAAGATACTTGGTCACTATGAACCCTGAGACTGTGTTATTTAATGGAAAACACTGTGTTTAGTTGTGGTGTGGCTCAGCCTTGTACATACCTTAAATCCAAGGGCTTTCTGCGAGAATATTGCAGACAGGATCAAATAAGGTCAACCACAGGTCAAGAGGAGGAACAAGTAACTAGTAAACAGGAAGTGAACACAAGATTATTAAGAAAAAAAGAGAGTAAGAGGGAGTCAAGAGGATAGAGAGGAAGCACAGGAAGTAGATGGGAGGGACATTCTGTTTGAAGGAGTTTTTTTGAGACTATGATTCCCAGTGGGGTGTCTGTTGAGGAGGAAGGTCATCTGGGAGCTGCTCAGGCAGATTTCTAATTTTAGGCTATAACAAAGAAGTAGGCTTCAGGCATGAATTGACTTTGGGCTAGGACAGGGAAGTAGGCTCAGATACCTTGGCCATCCTGATAAGCCCTTAGAAACAGTGATCTTGGAACTCTGTTTATAGCTTTGCTTGTTCCTTGACTATTTGTGTTTATTTTCTTGCTTGTGGCTTAACTTAGAACTGACCTTATTATTTGCATGTAATTAAAATGGTCTAAAAGCAGATTGGGAAAAAATAAACCTGCCTTCGGTCTCAGAACTGACTGAGGTCATGCTACAATGTTGTCTAATTGTCTTTTTTTCTACTTAATCCTCACTCCTGCAGTGGAGAACCTGTTGACTGACTGAGCCGGCTTGGTCAACCGTAGATTCAGTTTCAGCAGAGTCTTCAGAGGGAGTAAACCATATTTGCCTGACAGTGGTGGGCATCTCATATAGCTCACATGGGAAGATGGCGCTGTGCAGTATTTTAGGAGACTAAGCCGGCAGAACTGTCACCTTTAAAAAAGCATTGTTTACGATATCTACGTTATAGCAAATGTATATTTTCTAAGAAGTCTGTGCAACCTGGTGTTCTTAGCAGAATTATTTGTGCTAGGGGAAAAAAATTAAACAAACAAATATATATGGCACTACATTCTGGTTCCTTTTATTTCTTCTGTTTGTCCCTCAGGTGGAAACTGTCACGGTGCTTTCATTTGAAACTGCTACAAGAATCTAAGCCCTGCATTTTTCCTCCAGAGGTTCTTGTTTTTTTTTTTTTTGTTTGTTTTTGTTTTTTTTTTTTGTGTGTGTGTGTGTGTTTCTTTTGTTGGCCCTGTTGAGCAGTTGGTCTCTTATGAACTTGGAGGCAAGTTATAGATGGTAACTTTTTATCTGTTGGTCTGCTGCTTGGACTTTGAGCAGGGGAAGATTAAAAAGTTTTTTTGTTTTGTTTTTTTTTTAGAAAAACCTTTTAAATCTGTACTCCTTTAATTCTTCTTGTGTTGTCTGGGAAGGATTTTCATCCTTCTGCCTTGGTCTCTTTCTTATTTTATAGTGTTATGTCACACATCCTTTTTATGTATCCAGACTATCATGATTCTTGTAAGTCTTGCTGTGCCAAATGCATTCTCACTTGAGAGTGGAAAGAGTAATTACGCCATGACTTTAAAGGATTTCTAACACTGAGAGAGGCATTTAATGACGTGTTTGTGCGTTATCAAGCTGCTCAGGTTATGTTTGAGTGGACTAGCGGCGTGGCTTGCTCCAGCTTTCTCTGAGAAAGACACTGAAGGGGAGGTCACGGTTTTTATTTTTGACTGGGACACTGGTGAGACAAGGACCACATTTGGCCAGCTATGGGTAGGATGAGGTTGCCATCCCTCAGTCTGCAGTGGATGGCAGCTGTGGTGGCTAGCAGAGGGATGCAAAATGACGCAAAGCGTTTGCTCAGAATATAAGCGCAGCGATCACTTAGTAAAATCATTTGGCCTCAGCAACAAGAAAATGAAGTCATTTGGAAGAAACAAAAATAAAACAAAGAAACAAAAATGGAGATTAGGTCCACATGGGGGCTGATGTCTCCTTGGAAGGACTGGTCACAAATTTTTGATCCTCAAAAGCAACCACATATTAAATCCATTTAACTAATTTAGACATGTTTGCCATTTACCACAAAGAAAATAAATTATAGTGGGCTGCGGATGGGTGACCAGAAATCCGTTCCCCTACAATGGAAGGCAATTGAAGGGACTTGTATTATGTAATCGGTGCGGTATGCCAGTCCCCGAGGTCTGGTTAGCCTTGTGAAGCTCTTGTTTCAAATGAATACCCATTTTGTGAAATTTTGTATAATTTTTTCCCCCTAGAACTACCCTGCTCAATTATGGCAGAGTAGATTCTGCTAATCACAGGCTGCATAGTTTGAACACTGAGAACAGTCATTTGGATGAGTTGGGTTTTTTTGTAATACATGCCCTGGGTTTCAGTAGAGCATTAGGGAAGCTGTGCTGGGGAGGCTGCCATGAGTCCCTTCTTTACTGCCGATATGTATGAATCTCCATAAGAATGGCATCACAAAATGGACCAGGTTTCTGCGCTCACCCAGACAACTCCCTTCATTTTAGAGATGGAGAAATAAGGATTAGGAGTTGTGACTTGCCTGAGTTTTCTTCCCATCAGACAAAAACGCATGCCACCCCCACCCCGAGGCAGGCTGGCCCATTTCCGCTGACTCAGACATTTTTTATCAAACTCTTCTGGTTCTACCTCGTGCACCACGCTTGTCTCTGGACTTACCTTCTTGCTTGCTTGCTCATGATCTCTCTCGGTTTTTCCTGATGACTTGGCTTTGGGAACAGTGGGGTAAAGGTTCTCAGACTTGTTAGCTGGAGACAGGGTTGCCACCAAAGAGTGAGAAAAGGGTGCCTCCATATTGACCACTTAAAAAAATCCCCAGCCTTAAATAGAGTCACCGGCCTTTGAGAAGCTCCTAGGTTCTAGGCACATTGCTCCCTGTGTTTATCTGGGCGATGGGGACGGGATGGGACAGGATGGGACAACACAGGGGTGGACAGGCAGACAGACATCTGAGCAGGAGTGCAATGCTTGGATTATGATTTTCTTCCCTCTGAAGTTCCCGACCTCTACTACCTCCACCCTGGACTTCCTGGGACAGGTGTCGCTCTACTGTGAGGGGATCCTGGAGTAGTGAGGACTTACTAAGAATGACAAATTCGAAAACTTTAGGCACAGGATCTGTCCCCCACCCGAAACACCCTGTCATTGAGCCATTATATAATCTCGCTATTGAAGTCCATTTGAAGTTTTTTCTGTCTTTAAGATTTATTTATTTATTTATCATATGTAAGTACACTGTGGCTGTCTTCAGACACTCCAGAAGAGGGCATCAGATCTCAGTACAAATGGTTGTGAGCCACCATGTAGATGCTGGGATTTGAACTCAGGACCTTCAGAAGAGCAGTCAGTGCTCTTAACCGCTGAGCCATCTCTCCAGCCCCCATTTGAAGTTTTATTGTCGGATCAAATCCTGTTGCTCACGCTGTAGGCTCAGGTCAGTTTTCTTTCCTTTCTCCTGTTGCTAATGATATGTTAGTGTGAGCTCGAAGCTGTCACACCCAGGGCCGGCATGCACATGTGACAATTGTCAATGTTTGTTCCCCCTTCCTGACATTACTGAATTTACTTTAGAGATTTCCTTTTCCTTTGTAGGTTACATGGTATTGGCTCAGGTACCTGATCCTCCCTCTAGGAGTTCTGCCTTGTCTAGATCTGAGGTTTGCTGAAGTTTTCTGGACCCTTTAGTCATGAGCAGGTAACAGAGGACCTCAGGGGCAGGGGTGGTTGTCAGGAAAGCTCCTGGAATGCTAGTTTCTTCCTGGGTCCTGCTCATTGCTAGGTCTGAAGCTTTATTCTCTAAAGTCTGTCAGTAACTACATACCTTTCAACACATTATTTTTCCATTCTGTCACTTGCAACCAAGAGTCTTCATAGGAGATCTTTTTCCTGCAGGACCATCAGATGTCAGATTACAGTGTTGTCTACAAATGTACACACCGCTGTGATGGTTTGCATATGCTTGGCCCAGGGAGTGGCATTATTAAGTGGTGTGGCCTTGTTGGAAGTGTGTCACTGTGGGTGTGGGCTTAAGACCCTCACCCTAGATGCCTGGAAGTCAGTATTCTGGTAGCAGCTTTCAGATGAAGATGTAGAACTCTCAGCTCTGCCTGTACCATGCCTGCCTAGACACTGCCATGCTCCTGCGTTGATGATGATGGATTAAAAAACTCTGAACCTGTCAGCCAATGAAATGTTGTCCTTATAAGACTTGCATTGGTCATGGTGTCTACCCAGAGTAGTGAAACCCTAACTAAGACAACCATCCAGAGTATTCCAGAATTAGCCTAGGTTAGCTCCCTCCCCCTGGTGGTATAGTTCTGAACACTGGCTTTCTTTTAGTTGAAACATACATAAAGTATTTCTATAATTTTCTAAACCCCAGCTTATTGTTAGGGCAAAAGACTTTGTTAGCACTCCAATGTCTCAGTTGCCACTCATAAGAGGGGGGCCTCCATTCTTCTACCAGAACCCCTGGCTTGGTAATCCACTCCTCTGAGAAGATTAATGTATTACAAAATGTTTGTCTACTAGGAGAGCTAAAATTGAAAACACTAAAAACACCCACTGTTTCTAAGGATATGAAAATGTCTGATATTCACACATTTGCTAGAAGAGGTAATGTAAAAACAAGCACCCAGGAAGGGAGCTAAGGCAGGTGGGTGACTGCTTCAAAGTTAGTCTTGTTTCAGTAAACAACAAACAGTATCATCATTTGGATCTCTGGCAGATTTTAGGAAAATTAAATGTATTTATATAATTTAATAATCATATTTTTAAGGTATATAACCCAAGGGGGGAAAATTAGTGTATAGATACATAAAATCTTATACTAGAACATTCATTGATGCTTTAGTTAAAATATTCCAAAACTAAAAATGGCCCAAATGTCTATCAGTAAAAAAAGAATGATAAAGAAATTGTAGTTCATTCATATAATTCTCTGCAGCGTAGAAATGGACAGGTTGCTGGTACACGTGTACATGTCTAATACACACACACATGTATGTGTGAACCCACAGAGAATTTTATTAAGCCAAAGCAGTTAGGACCCCACACAACACAATTTATATGAAACTGAAGACAAATTCACCTCTGGCAGCAGAAGTGAGGGTTCCCCGGGAGCTATAGCATTGACTCTACATGGCTACAGGACTGTCAGGGTGGCCTGCCCATAGAAAAAGTCATTAGGGATGCGAACATGGCTCCGCAGTTAAGAGCCCATGGCTGTTCATCCAGAGGACCCGGGTTCCCAGCACCCAAATGGCAGCTCACAATCATCTCTAATTCTCGTCCCAGGGCATCTAACGCCCCCTTCTGACCTCTGAGGGTATCAGGCTCATGCTGATATACATGAAGACAAAATACCCATTCATATAGAATGAGTAAACACTTTTAAAAGTGTGAAGGAAAAAGAAAAAGTTATTAAAAGGTACCCTCTTCAGGTCTATAGAAAATTAGAAAAGATGAAATAAGAAAATAATTACATTAATAGCCACACTCCTTTTTTTTTTTTCTCTTATACTGTTAATTCTGTAGCCTGCCAAAATTAGTCTCATTGGGAGAGTTTGAAAGTTTTCTGTGCCTCCCCTCCATTCTTTGTTTAGAAAGCCAAAGAGCTTTTCATCCTTTCTAGGAGCATTTTGATGTCCAAAGTGGGGATCATTAGGCAAAAGTAATGATTAACACACAGAAATGACTAGCTTAATGGGTGGCCTTTCAGGCACCAGTGGAGGAGTCATTTTAGGTTAAAAGGGGGTCAAGAAAAGCTTGCAGACTATTGCAGACTGAATGTGGGAGATGGGTTATAAACTCATATAGACACTTCTGTTGAGCCCCAGCTAGAGTCAGAAGCCTTTGGTCTTTCGTTTCTGTGGTGGCAGAATCTACCTACTTGTTTCCAAACGACAGCAGGAAGACTTCCAATTCTGGGCTACTCCTTCCTCTTGAAACTGGTAGTGGAAGTTTCTCGGGGGCAAAACAAGAGGCTCCCCAACCTTGTTGCAAGCTAGAGTGGGAATCGAGAAAAGAAGAGCAGAGGACACAGTGCAGGACAAGAGACATGGCGTGTGTAGGTCTCTATGCCCTAGAAAGAAGGGAGACAGCAGAGGAGAAGGGAAGTCAGCAGGAAGTAAGGGCAGAGTAGGTGGTGTGGGTGGAGAGACCCAGAAGCAGGCCCCTGTGCACTGAGCACCTGAAGCCTGTGTGGCTTCTGGCCCCTTGTCTTCCTCTTCTGTTGCTGTAACAGAATGCCCCAGACAGGGCACTTCATAGACAACAGACATTAATATGATGGCTAATGGTTGCGGAGGCTGAGAGATCTCAAGAGCATTTTGCCAGCCTGACCCTGGTGAGGGTCTTCATGTTGTGTCATCCGTGGCAGAAGGCAGGAGGGCAAGAGTCCATAGCAAGAATCCAAGAACTGCTGGGTGTCAGTGTAACCCTTTAATCCCTGCACTCGGGAAGAAAAGGCAGGCAGACCTATGTGAATTCAAGGCCAACTACGCAGTGAATTCTGGGACAGCCAGGGCTGGGTAGAGGAACCCTGTCTCAAAAATAAGTAAATAAATAAAATAATAAAGGAAATACAAGAGAATCGAATTTACTTCTGTAAGCCTACTTTCAACATAACCAACCTACTCCTAGGATAGTATTAGGCAACTCACAGAGGCAGAAACGCCATGACCTAATCACCTTAGAAAACAAACCAAAACCTAAGCAACAACAAAACAATTCTTCTATAATGTGGGTGTAACCAGGGATGACTTCAGGATGTCAGGACTCTTGGCAGGCACCAAGAGTTGCCTTCACTCCACTTAACCATCTCACCAACTACAAATATGTAGTCCCAAGTTTTGTCTCCCAACTTGTGATCCTCCTGCCTCCGCCTCTTCAGCACTCACTACAGGGACCAGCCTAATCAGCTTTTATTAGGTGCCAACTCTTGATTCTTGAATTGATTTTTTATTATTTGGATGCCTTCAAACCAATGTTTCTCACAGAGTTTCTGAGCAGTGTAGCCTCTTGGCCCATTTGGTCTCTGAGCCCTTCCTCCTCTGGGCCTTCAACGGCACAGTGGTTTCCTTAAAGTCCCATCTGATTACGTCCTGCCTCTGCTTAAAACTGTTCATCAGCTCAACATCATCTTTTCTTTAAAAGTCCCAAGCTCCTCCAAGAGCTTGTCATGTCTCATCTCTGTGTGCTCCTCCCGCCTCGTTTATTTTGCAAATAATGACTGACTATGTTTAGTAAATGTTAGTTTTAATCTTTTCTGTTTAAGAACCTTAGGAGGGTATTGGTTGTATTTACACAACCCAGCTTCAGGAGGATCTGGTGTGCAAACCTAGTGGGCTACTGGCCCAGGTGGCCCAGAGAGAACTCATTTGCGCAGCCAGGATGGCCTGTACCATTGCCTGACCAGTGGGGATGAATAGCTGGGGCAACCTTACTGAGGTCTGAATAAGGGGAAAGATGTTAGCCCCCTATGCCCTGGTCTTGACAATGTACTTTCTTCTCCACATTGGATAGCTTTAAAGACCCATTTCAGATGCTGATGTTATAGCCCACTTGGGCTTGGGAAGGAGGTAGGTTTGGGTTTCTGTGTTTTGGAAGCATCCTTAGTCTATGAGAATGCTATTCAAGGCTGACAGGCCTTTAGGGACAGTCACACATAAGAGATGCTGGTAGCGTAAGGTCCTGTCTTCAGGGGCCCACACAAACAGACAACAGTCATTCGAGGAAGCTAGAGGGCCCAGTTTCCTGCTGGGGCAGGGAGACAGTACAAGAGCTGCAAGGTGGCTGCAACTAAGTCAGGTGTGCTAGGAGAGTGGTTCTCTCAGTGGTTTCTGGAGAACAGGAATGCTCCTGGGGTCATGAAACTGTGACAAAGGCAGATGCATGGAATGAACAAAGGCCAAGTCTGGACCTGGGAAGTGGATCAGATCCCAATCATGCAGGTCAAGTTGACCCTCCACTGAGAGATGGAAACTCCAGGTGTAAGAGCTTGGTAACTGCTGCATCCGTGAACTGTCAACAGACTGTTGATTCAGTCTCACCTGCTGTGAATGTACAATGCTACCTAACATCACCCAGCAGAACAGCAAGGACTAAGCGTGCCTGAGCCTGGGAATAAGGGTGAAGCTGGCTGTGAGCCACAGCTGCCCCCAACTCTGGGGTCAGGACTGGACGCCCTCTGGACTCCTGCTTTGTCCCCATCCTGCCCTCTCTGTGATATTTGTGACACCTCTCTTCAGTCTGCATTCTCCTGCTGAAAATAACCTCTGCAGTGTGTGTGTGGCGTAGGGGCAGCACTCACAGTGAGTGACAGTTAAACCGGACGCCACTGCACACAGCCGCTTGGCAGCACAGGCCTTGGTGTGCCCCATGCTCCCTAACCCTACTTCTTCTCATCATTCATTCATTCATCAGCCAAGAAAGATTTCTCTTCCTCTCCATGACGAGTAAAACTGCTATTTCCCACTGTTACGGGGGGTGGGGGGGTGGGGGGGAGGTGGGAGGTTGGGGGGGCGGGAAGCCCAGAGCTCATCAGAAAACGGAGGGCAATGTCTGGAACCCTTCCCCCTGACAGCTCAGGGTTCAGGCCCCTTAACAAAACCTGTCAATTTCTTCTCCTTTTCTGTCCCAATATCTCTGGAAAAACTTGATCTGGTTGCCGTGGAGACGTCACTGACTTCAGAGAGGCTGTTTGTGGTAGATGAAAGCCATGTATGCCTGGCAGAGCTGAGCAGCTGTCAGAGTCGGCTGTTAGCAGAGGAAGTCACTAATTTCAGGCCGTGATCACTTAGGAGTGCAGACTGGAGGCGAGCTAAGGTCTGCTCCAAGGGAGCAAGAGCAAGCAGCCCTTGTTCAGGTTTTCTGTTTATTTCACGACCGTCACAATTACTTCTTTCTCTGTTCATTTCCTTCAGAAAATCCATAGCTTCTCGGTAGTGTGCTAGGTTAATTAGGCTGTGCCAGCAGCCCCAGGAAGCCCAAAGCCTCTTATGACGTCATTTCCTTTGGAAAGTATACTCAGGATTGCCAGCCACCAAATTATCAACGAGGCTTTCGTCAACAGTCTCCACCAGGTGCACAAGAGGAAAGCAGAGATGTGTGTGTGTCTGGAAAATTGGGGGAGAAGCCGCTACCTCTAAAAGGACATGCGTGGTCTTCAGAAAACTGATCCATGCAGGGTTTTGTTTGCTTGCCTGTTTGTTTGTTTGTTTTTAATTCTTTCTATTTGTCCAATGGGAATCTTAAAAAGAAAAACTGAATTTTGGGACTTTACATGTTTGATTACACAAGTTTGTTTATTTTTCTAAAACGGGCTTAGCCAACAGGGCCTTGAGAATACATTTTCCACCAAGCACCGCACGGGGTTCACAGAACGCTTCTCCAGGGAGACGCGGACAAACATCTACTCCTTTCTGGAGCACCGAGGATAAACCAGAAGGACCAGTCCACCCAGGGGGCCCAATGTGGGGAGCCCATGAGTTTATTTGGCTTATTTACAGAGCAGGGTTGAGGGGTTACTTACAGGAGCAGGGGACCCCAAGGCAGCTGTCTTGCCCCAGCACAGATAACAACTCCTCCACAGCAGGGATGGAGTTCCTTAGGCCTTCCACCATCCGTGTGTGCTGCAGCTCTCCAGATCACAACTTCACACACAGAAAGGCAGGTTACGGGGGTGGGGGGGGTGGGGGCGGGGGTGGGGGGCAGTCTTGAATTAACTGGGGACTCTACTGTGAAAGAACCAGCTGGGGAGCCCAGGGACAAAGTTACAGCCGATCCTCAGTCCCAGCCTTTCTTCTTGAAGTCCAGTCACACGTCGGCCACATTTCACCTCTGCTGATCGTTTCCAGCTCGAGATAGCCTTTTGTTCTCCATAGGGAGCGACAGTGCATATTCCACAAAGGACTCTCAGCCTGATAGCTGGGTCAGTGTGGGGGAGGCACAGCCTTCTCCTGTGGTTAGAGATGGCTTGGACAGAGGCAGAGACGCGTTCCAGTCTGTCCCTGGGCATCGATGGCATCCGGCATCTGCTCACCGTCTGAGCTGGAGCTCCTTCCTGACTTGAGCTGCCTGGCACTAGGGGACAGTGATAAAGAGAGTACAGCTTAAGGAACCAGGAGCAGGAGGTCAGCCATGTATCCAGGACACGCTATATCCAGAGCTCCGAGGCTCCAGAAGAGAAAGCTTAGGACAGAAGGCCTCAAATCCTCCCTCATCGACTCTCGGCCCACAGGCATTCAGCCCTCACCACAGGCATAGCAAGTTCAGCTGTTGTCACCTGTCCATGTGATGGCTCTTCCTTTCCCCGAGTTATCTTGAAAGCATCTTCCCCTACAGATGAACTCAGGTTTGCATGTGCCATTGGAGAGAGTCCTGTACCACTTCCGGAAAAAAAAAAAGATAACGCCAGTTATGCAAAACATTATGAGAAAGGGAATAATCTTCACTCATTTAACAGTTATCTACTGCATCCATTTATGAGTCAATATTAAATATTTAATCTACCTTTAAGGATCATTTTTAAATTTCCTTAAAACTACCTTTCTTGAGGAGTTCTTCCTGCATAGTAGGAAGCCCCACCCATTTTATTTAGTTATTTGGCAGGGGTGTAGACACATGCATGGCTCTGTGAGAGAATGGAGGACAGAGGGTAACATGTGAGAGTCAGTTCCCTCTCTGTCATTTGGGTCCTTGGGATTGGATCCTTGGGCTTGGTGGCAAGAGCTTTTACCTGCTGAGCCATCCCACCAGCCCCCAGTTTACCGGTCTTAAGTGTACAGGCTATGTTTGACAGCAGCATAAGGTAATATAACCTTCACCCAAATCGAGACACAGAACATTTTGTCACTCTGAGTTGCTCCACACAGTACCCTGACCTTTTCCCCTCCCCCAAGCCATGGGCAACAACGGATCTGGTTTCTGTCGCTATCCTTTTGCTTTTCTGTAAAATAATGAGGAACATACATCTCAGTAGGAGCTACAGCCAAATAATGAAATAGGAATTTTCACTGTCACATAGAACGAGAGCTCTGAAAAAGACACAGCTATGCTATGGAGCACGTAAGACGAGACGGAGCTTCCGAGCTGAGGTCTGGGGGGTGGGGGTGGGGTGTCAGCAGTCGGTCACATGACTGATTCACCCAGGACCTCACCTTCTCATAGCTCAAGGGTGAGGAGTGGCAGGGGAAACGAGCGGTGCAGGCAAGGGGGCTCTTTGTGAGCTTCCTTTGGCCTTTGTTCCCGCAGAGCCACTTAGGGACTCCCTGCTTGAGGCAGGCACGTGACAGGGTCCAATTTGCATTTTGGAAGGATTACTCCACACTCTCGAGGAAACAGAGTCAAGGAAGAATTGGAAGCCTGAAGTGAGGCTGGCAGCCTCAGCCATGGCTGTGGTGAGCAGGGGGAGGAGTGGACAAAGACAGTAAGTGGATCTTTAGGAGGCAGGGTACAGGATAGAAGGATGGTGGGGGCGGGGTGGGGATGGGAAAGGGGTGGGGAATGGGGGAAGTGAAAGAGAATGTTTCCCTTGGGCTAGAGAGGTGGCTTAAGAGCACTTGACTGCTCTTCCAGAGGTTCTGAGTTCAATTCCCAGCAACCACATGGTGGCTCACAACCATTTATAATGGGATCTGATGCCCTCTTCTGGTGTGTCTGAAGAGAGCAACAGTGTACTCATATACATAAAATTAATAAATCTTTAAAAAAGGAAGACAACAAGAATTAAAAAAAAAGAAAAGAATGCTTCTCTTGTTTCTAGAGTGGATGTTTGCTTGAAAATAAAAATGGTAGCATCAATTGAAGGGACACTGTGGCTGAAGCAGGTTGGTAGCATGGCAGTGGAGACATGGGTTCTGAGAATGCAGCTAAGGGGCAATGTCCAGAGGACACTAGATGTGCCAGTCTAGAGCTCAGAGAAGAGATTCCATTCCATTGTCTGTAAACTTCTAGGTTCTCCTACAGCCTGATAGAAAGCCAAAGAATTTGTCCCATTCCTTTCTCTCTCTCTCCTTTTTTTTTTTTTTTTTTTTTTTTTTTTTTTTTGAGAAAAGGTTTCTCTGTATAGCCCTGGCTGTAGAACACTTTGGCTTCAAAGTCAGAAGTCTGCCATTCTCCTCTACCCTACAAGTTCTGGGATCAAAGGTGTATACCACCACAACACCTGGCCAAGAGGAACTTTCTTTCATTAAGTAGAATTTTCTTCCTAAATAGTTTGTTCTAGAAAGCCGATTCATTTAACAAATCTTTTGAAACACTGGGAAAGGGCTCTGGGCTTTTGGCACATTTCTTCTCAGTCCATCCAGTAACCACGTGTTAGGTGAGGAAGGAGCTCGCCAAGGCGGGCAGTTTTCTAGTTGCATGTTGCTCAGGGGCGCCGATGTTCCATGTTTTGTGATACTGATAGTGTGCTTTGTGCATTTATAAAACCAAGGCTGGAGAAGGTTTCAGCACATAGTCTACAAGTAGATTAAATGATCAACGAATAATCTGTCCTTCACCAAGGTCCCTTTCTCTTTGAAGCTGAAAGATATTAAGGGAGCTGTGTTAGCCTGTGCTCTCCAGAGAGGCAGACTAACATAGCACACGTGGAACTTTATTAGAGACTGCGTCATCAATGTGGAGGCCAAGCAGCCCTTCAGTCTGCCATCTGCACGATAAAGAACAAGGAAGACCAGGGGGTGTGAACCCCAGTGTAAGCCTGAGGGCTCTCATGTCAGGACTGATGTGCAAAGACAGGGAGAGGGGGGCTCCCCAGCTCAAACAGGTGGTAAAGCTCACCCTTTCTCCACCTCTTCTGTGCTGTTTGTTCCTTCAAGGGATTATTAGATCATGTCCAACTACGCTACAGACACCCCTCTTCTTCATTCAGTCTGCAAATGTAAGTGTTAAGGTCTTCCAGAAACATCTGTAGCAAATGCAGAAATAGGATTTTTCTCTGTCTATCTGAATATTCTGCTCCCTAGTCAAAGTGACAAAGGAAACCATCACAAACCATCTAGGCTTTGTTTTATTAAAGAATAACTGGAGAGACCTAGTCCAGGTTGTGCCTGGCCATGGGGAAGAGGACAGGGAAGCAGACGACACTGTCCATGCTGCCTGGAATGAAAAACCACATTATCACTCTCTAGGGCCAAGGAAGCCTCAGTCTTTTTTAGAAATACCACCTGAAAGAAGAGAGATGTGCAATTCTGCAGGCAATGTCATTCTTTTCAGGGATCCTCAATGTGAAATTTAACAGCCTATTCCTTTGTCACTCCTAAGGATGTTGGTGAGAGGGGTATTTAAATCGCCTTTCTGTCACTACAACAAAATGCATGAGATAATCAACTTACAAAGAGGAAAGGTTGTCCAGCTCATGGTTTTAAAGGTTCTACTCCATAACCAAGAAGACCAATTTCTGGCAAGCCTTTGGTGAGGTTGCCGGAGGCAAAGTCTATCTTTAAGCATGTTTGAGCAAACTCCTCATACCATGGCCAGAAGAAGCAAAAGAGAAAAGAGTGGGTACCACAAGAAGATGTGTGCCTCTTCTGGGGCACACATCCAGTGATCTAGGACTTCTCTACTAGATCCCACCTCTCCCCACAATAGCATTGACTGGGGACCATGCCTTCAACGCATGGAGGTACACCAAATCCAAACTATAGCAAGGACTAGGTAGACTCACAACATACAGGCCATGTTGTCTTTGCCACCCGGTGAAGTGAATCACAGAACATCTTTTGAATAGGAACTTTCACCTTTTGTTATATCAGCAGGAATGCAGGCAGCCAGGACTCATCCAATATGTGCAGCTTACCAAAGTCCCAAGTGGACTATATTAATGCTCTGTGCTTAAGCCATACCTCTCAGAATGGGGCTGTGGCTCTGTTACCACAAGTCCTTGCCTCTAACAGGATTGAGACCCTGGGTTCCATTCCCAGCCCATCCTGCACTTCACTAACAGTAATAATAAGCCAGGGTTCCATCCCCAGCCCGTCCTGCATGTCACTAACAGTAATAACCCAGTGAAAACAAGTGTCTCCCACACCCCTCCACGACTAATGACACAGGACACTCAAATATAAAAGGCATGAGTTGCTGGCAGTCATTTCAACTATCTAGAACCCTAAGCTAGTGCACACTTGACTTTTCCTCTGTTCTCCGTTAGGTTGACACTCAGCCAGCCCTCCTGTTTACTAGTTGTCTGAGAGAAATTTAGAAAAACAAAACAAAACAAAAACCAAACAAACAAAAAAATGGTTTTAGTACAACCTAGGTCACATTCTTCTCATGTTGGTTGCTGCATAGTCGGAAGGGGTTACGTCAAGGGAAATTGACACCTACCCTTCTCATTTGCTCTTTGATTTGCACACTCATCAGAAGACTAGAGCCATTTGATACTTCACAAGATGATTCCCCTTAGCAGACACTGAGGGAAGGGGGAGTCACCTGGCCCCAGCATCTGGTAACTGTTCCCATTTCAACTGTTGACTCAATAAATGCCCTTGGGCAAGTCACTGAACCTCTCCACATTTAGTCTCTGGGGAATGAAATCTGCCAACTGTATTATGTGGGTTTGAACCTCACTGCCCTCTGGGATAAAAATAGGAGAGGACCAGGTGTCAGCTGGTCCCAAACTGATGTAAGGATGGCGGCCATGGGATCTCAAAGATGTCCTTGAGCTATAAATTCTATAATAGGGTCACGGGACACAGAGGCCCTCAGGCATTTATTTGGCTTGTGTGATAAATTCCAGCCCTTGAAATTTTTCCAGCCACTCTTGAATACTCTGCCTGGCCCCGCCCCCACTCCTCAGTATTTCTCCCGCCATAATACTCAACTCTGAATGCTGTTGCTTTGTCACAAAACTCTTGGACCGTAAACTTCCCAAGGGAGGAGATAACGTCAGCACAAGCTTCATTGTCAAGTACACACCAGGCAAGTGGGCATACTACGTGAATTGTTTGCCATATGGACGAGTGAATGAAGACTTCCCAGGCTCCAGAGAACATTCCACTCCTCTGCCTCTGGGATCATCCATCCCTGGCCAACATAAGGTAGGATCTGACCCCATTTCCCCACCATACTTACCATCAGTGGTGAGGATCACTGTCATCTTTACTGGATTTACAATCACCTAGAAACATGCCTGTGGGTGTATTGGGGAGGGTGTTTCAACTGATGACTAAGAAAGAGAAAGCTAGCTGAATACCATGAGACACTGTCTCAAGCTCCAGTCTTCATTACTACAACCTGCTCTCACAGCCATCCATGGCGAGGGCACCCTCACTGGGGGGGAGGCTATCCCTCAAACAGTGTGCTGAAGTGAGTCTTTTTTTTTTTTTTTTTAAATGGTTTTTTGAGACAGGGTTTCTCTGTATAGCTGTTGCTGTCCTGGAACTCACTTTGTAGACCAGGCTGGCCTTGAACTCAGAAATCCGCCTGCCTCTGCCTCCCGAGTGCTGGGATATCTAGACCAGGGTGGCCTCAAACTGGTAGAGATCCCTCTGCCTCTACCTTTGTTGCTGGGATCGAAGGCCTATGCCATCATGGCCGGCTCCCTCTATTCATTCTTTAAGGAAGGTTCTCTTTACAGATGTGGAAGAACAGTCTCAAGAGCAGATGTCAACACCATAACCAGAATTGTCCGGATTTTTGACTGAATGTAGGACTCATTTAGAGTCACGTGTCTGATGTTATGTGTAAAGACTGGCCAAAATCTTATCCCTAGCTTACATACAAGCACAGGCAGATAATTAGCCAAACTTCTTCTCTTGACTCTGGCTAAAGGTATCTAGGAAGTCAGGGACAACCATATAAATAACTTTCACGCTGAACTCGGAGACAATGGAAGTAGTTCAGACATCTAAAAACTCAGTGTAAGAGACTCCTAGTGCCACTGCTTGGCACAGAAGGGAGACTCAGCCCTAGAAGGCCTATGCTTCAGGAGAGGGCTTGACTCTCTGGGTTTCCCTATGCCCTCCTCCCTGAACAGATAGTTTCAGATTCCAGTGGAAGTCATCCAACAGACCAAGATCCCTCACTTTCCTCCCAGCATTCCTGCTAAATACAGCATCCAGGTCAACTGGAGTCATCTGCAAGTGCTCTCTCTGGCGCTCTCTTCCCATCTCTTAACTGGGCGTGGGTGTCCTGCACTACTGACTTTCCCATAGTGCTCAGGTGAGAAGCATGTTGTGGGCGGGGCAGTCTCAAGATGTCTGTACCACTGTTGGTTTACTGCTCCTGACTCTTTCTGCTGACGTTGATGTTGTCCCTAGAATTCTCATTCATTCTCTCTCTCTCTCTCTCTCTCTCTCTCTTCTTACCCCCACCCCCACCCCATTTTGGTCCTTTAGTTCCCCACTGGTATTAGTGTTTTCTCTTCAATTTGGAGAACTTGACTAGCTATAATTGCTCTGCTTTGTAGGTCTCTAACATATTTCCCAGGGAGGAGACACGTACTGCCTGATTCTTGGTATATTACGTATGCACCACCTGTTTTCCTGCTTGTCTGGCTTCCATGAAACCCCTGGATATAACACGTAGCCTACTGCTGCTGACTTCTGTAGCCATATTGCCTTCCTGGCTACCGCTGCAAAAAACAGTCCTGCTAACAACAGCTTCCCTTGACTCTTTCCTTCCTTCCTTCCTTCCTTCCTTCCTTCCTTCCTTCCTTCCTTCCTTCCTGGTGAGCAGGTGGAGGCAATAATGGAGGTTGGAACTAGGAACTCAATCTAGCCAAGTGTTTCACCAGCAAGCTACAGCAGCAGCCCTGGCTCTCTTAACTCTAATGCTACTTACTATTCATGGGTTCATGGGCTCTTTCTCTTTTTTTCCTCCCATCTTTGCTCTCAAGCTTGACCAGTGAATTTATGCATAGTATTAATTTTACATGCATCTTTGCATAGTAAGCAAATTATTCTCATTTCCTGCCATTTCCACACCCTACTAGGGGAAGCCCAAAGGACAGCTTCGGGATATACTCTGCCCTTTGTGACCCTGCCCGTTCAGAAGTCAGTCATTTGCTTAACTCATAACCCAACAGACTTAGATGCAAAAGACGGTTAGTTCCATTTCTTTCTGGGAAATTTCAGCAAGTAATAAAAAGATTTGCTAGTATGCCCAGAGATAGGGACATTGATAGTTGGGACCAAATAGTGAGTCATGGCAAAGCCATGAGGGGATTATTTTTAAAGGAGTTTAAATTTTTTCTTCTATGTCGTGAAATAATCATAACTACATAATTTCCCCCTTCCTTTTCTTCAAGCCCTCCTATAAACCTACCCCTTGCTATTTTTCAAATTCATAGTCTCTCCATTAATTGTTGTTATGTAGGTACATGTAGGAATATATATGCATTCCTAACTGAGTGTTAAATTTCAAAGCTCTGGACAAGTAGTCACAAGAAAGAAGAAAACAGTTCCAGGTCTAGAGAAAAGAGAAGCCAAGGAGACTGAGTTAGATAAGAGTTGAAAACCAACGGCCCAACTCTGCAGAATGCTTGGCTCCTGGTAGAAGTTGCTCCAGTTACTCTCCCCCACTATTCTGTGCACCTTTGAGACACAGACCCATCGGGCCAGGGAGGGCTTAACCTGGGTCAGAGGTTAGTCAACAACTTTTTACTGCAGAAGGCAAGACAATAAAAATTTTCAGTTTTGTAGGCTTCAAGTCTCTTGGAACCATAGAAGCATTAAGAGCAGTCAAAGGAACACATACGACTATGTTCTCACAGACCCTTATGGACACGGAAAATTGAACTTTACAAAAAAGAAATATTTTATTTGATACATTTGAGAGTTTGCCCGCATGTATGACTGCTGCAATGCCTGCAGAGGCTAGAAGAGGGAGTCAGATCCAAGGGACAGTGGTGAGCTGCCACCTGGTGCTGGGAACTGAACCTGGTCCTGTGTAAGAGTGGTCAGTGCTCTTAACTGTTAAGCTATCTCTTCAATCCTTTACTTTTTGTGTGCCCCCCAGATTATTTTAATTTTATTTCTTCTCAGTCATTTATAAATGTAGAAACCACTCCTGCCTTGTGATCCCGGGAATCATAGCCTGGGGATGTAGCCTTGTACCCCAACTCAGTACTGGGAGATCAACACAGGGCTTGCCATGCAGAGTACTGGGCTGATTGTGAGTCTTCTGCAGTTTCCTATTCCCCTTGGCAATGGAACACCAGAATAACAAATGGCCAAGTGGTACAGAGAGTAGGGCACAGAGCCACCAGTTGAACTAATACTGAGACAAACGCTACGAACGATGTGGCCAAAATTTGTGCATACCACAAGAAGGTAGTTCAAAGAGGCTTGTGGCAAGTCTGCAAATTAGGAGAAGGCTTGGTTGGAGACTTGCTTAGATCCAATGCCCAGAGGCCAGGATGGGACAGAGTCCTTTAGCAAGTAGAACAGGGTCACACAGAAGTACCAACTGACAGCACCATGAGGCCCTCAGAGCAGAACTGCCTACCTCTAGGTTGGCTATAGCTTTCAGAGACTAAGTGAGAGAGGATTGCTAGTGCTATGCCGACTGGGAGTTACAGAAAGCTCCTGCTGGACCAAGAATGGAATGTAGCATTTTGGGAGCAGAATCTGCTTTTCCTTAGAGGATTTTTTAAAAATCATTTATTTATTTATTTATTTATTTATTTATTTATTTATTTATTTATTTATTGAGATTGGATTATTGATTGATTGATTGATTGATTGATTGAGATTGGATTTCTACCATGTGTCTAGGATCCCAATCCTCTTGCCTCTGTCATAGCTATATACATACTGTAAGCATCTCGATAGAAACATTTGCCTACCAGATACTCAAGCAAGGATCCCCAAGGAATTGCAATTTCCCCAGAAACCATTCTGGGGAAGAAAAGGCTGAAGCCAGGTGCCTGTCAGGAGACAAGCTTGGTTTCCAGGGATAACTTTCACACAGTTCTGCATGGTTAGCAGACTGCTTTGCAGGAGGGACCCATCAAGATAACCGTGGGTCAGGGATTGGGGAACCACAGCTGATTTTGGGCTGCTGAGCTGTGCACGCTTGCTGTCCTCTTTGGAAACTAAGCTATGCCGGCGCATCTGAAGATGGATGCAGGGGTCCCTGGGCCTCGGTATTTATTCCTCTCCCCCATGTGCCCATATTGAGCAACGCTCTCCCCCCTTCCCTGTTTTCAATTAATGTCACTTGTGTATTTAGTTGGTGTATGGTGAACAGCCTAGCTTGTTAGAACTGCAAAGGCTCAAAGACTAAAACTTCTGGCAACAGTATCACCATGCCCGTCTCAGAAGTCTTTTTATCTATAAAGAGGGCAGGGCATAGGAAAGCTCCACTGTTTCTTCCGACACACTGAGAAGGTCTCAGGTCCATCGCACAAAGGCTGGTCGCTCTGTCTGACACAGAGCAGCGATCAGGCTCCAGGCCACTGTTGGTGTGTTATGCATTTCCTGTATGGTCATGGGGTCACCCTGGGAAGTTCTCTGTTAGTGGTTCAGCTTTGGTGATCCAGAAGAGCCCTAGAAGCAGGGCTGTGATCTCAGGAGGGTTGTTCCGGAACACTCTTAGAATCTCGGATCACGTTCCGAGCCAGGGGTCACCCAGCAGTCCTCAGCTGCCTGCCTCTCACTCTCTTCGAGGGAAGCAAAACTTGATGTTGTTAAGTTTCAATTTCTTATCTGCCCGAGTGTGCTACATCGTGTTTACTGGTGTAGCACACCAAGAATCCTCAGATTTTTTTTCCTTTTGAAATATTTAAATCCAGTCTTCAGAAGCTAAACATTTCATAATAGATATGGAATGTATATAATACTGTACATATTATCTCAGGTAAAATAAACTACAATCATTTATTACCACGAGATACCTATCAGTTCAATGTAATGTTTGTCTTAGCACTTACACTTTCCCGAAATGAGCATGGCAGCACATACATTTAAATCCCAGAGCTTGGGAGGCAGAGAGGCAGGGAGGCAGAGAGGCAGGGGCAGGGGCAGGGGCAGGGGCAGGGGCAGGGGCAAACGGGCAGATTTCTATATATTTGAGGCCACCCTGGTCTACGTAGCAAGCTCTAGGCTAGCCAAGGCTACATGGTGAAACCTAGTCTCAGATGACAAAAAAACAAACAAAACAAAATGAACAACAAAACAAACTAACAACCCCAAACTGAATTTCTGTATTTTCCTCTCTCTCTGATTGTCTCTCTGGGGGGTTCATCTTGGTCCCTATGGGTGGATAATGGGCACAGCAGTACCAAGGCCTTGGGAGACAGAGCTTTTGGCTCTCAACTCTCATCTGCTTACCAACTTATCATGTTCTGTCATGTCTTCACAGTGATTTGCCAGCGTCTGCTACTCCTGACCCCAGTCACCCCATGGCTTCCAGTCACCAAGCCCACAGAGCCCCCTTCTCTCAGCCCAACCTCAGTTCCTTGGGCTCTTCATTGTCTAGAAGGCTAGCCACTTGAGGATGCTTGGCTGCCTTCTGGGCCCCCTGCTGTGATGAAGCTTTCTGTGAGGCATTGTCCAAGTCCCTTAGGCCAGCCCTTTGCTGGTGCCTTGCCTAGTGAAAGGTCTCTTCTATGTTTGTAGAGCCCATGGCCGGCTGCCAGGGATGTGAACCATGACAGCTGCTGCTCTGTTTCCTCTTTAGCCAGCCTGGGTTTTCATTGCCTCACCTCCCCAGACCAAAGCAAAGCTGACCCCTCCTTGTCTGCCTGTCACTGTCTGCCTGTCTCCCTTCAACACTAGGCTTGCAGGCATCTTTCCTGTGGATGCTGGGGATCCAAGCACAGGTTCCTGTGCCTGTACAGCAAGAGTTCTCTCGATATGCTTTTCTAGATACTCCTAAGAAAAGGTTAACCTTGAAACTGTAGGATAAGAAAGAGGAAGTGTCCAGATAGTGAAGCTCTGCACAGAAGTGTCTCTCATACGGCATTGGGGTACATTAGTCTGCATTTAATTGTGGCTATATTCTGGATCTAGAATGTTCCCTAATGGTCTGCACGGTTAAGGATTAGGCCAGTAGCTTGCTCAGCTATTGGGAGGCAGTAGACTCTGTAAGAGATGGAATTTAGTAATGGGGGGATATTAGGTTGAGGAGAATGTACCCTTGAGACTTTGGCCACCAGCTCTCCCCCTCCGCCTCCTTCTCCTCCTCCTTCTCCTCTTCTCTTCTCCTGACCACCATGAGGACAGAAGGCTTTCCCTGAATGCCTACACCATGGTCTACCATGCCAGTATAGGCCCAAAGCAACAGCACCAACCAAGTGACCACAGACTGATAGATATAACATAGCAAACTAAAGTTTCTTCTCCTTTTTTTTCCCCTTTGATTTAAGTTTTATTGCATTATGATGAGAAAAGATATATAATTTCAATTTATTTGAACTTGTTAACATTTAAAACCATATTTTGAGTAGATAGATTTACATCACATTCTTCTTTCCCTTTTGTACCCCAACTCCTCCTGGAGAGCTCCCCACTTCAAAACCTATAATACCTTTCATTTTTATCATATTCTTTAAAATTTATAAAATATTGTAACAATAAAAATGAGTATTATAAAAGTTGTTTGATATAAAACAACAATCAATTGAACAGTCTTATGTAGATGTTTGTCTATAGCAATGCTGAAAATACATACATTTTTCTCAATATAAATTTCAAATAACTCCAAATATATTAACTGTATGATATTTTAAAATAATATATCGCTATTAGTTTATTAAATGAACATAAATAAAGTCTTTTTGTTTATTTTGTTTTTAGTAGAGCTTAAAATCTTGGCTCTTACTGTGGTACAAACACAAAATAAGAACAGTTTTTGGATATTGAAGTTCATTGTAATAAGGCTGTACTTGAATGTCCCTCACATCACCAAAACATTTTACCTCCATAGTAGCTAAGCTAAGAGTTGACAGTTCTGCTGGGTCAAGGAATGAATTGTAGGCATGATTTTTGGATACAGATTTCCTGCTACAGTCAAAGCTATTTCACTTGTGTGATTGTCATCATTCTCAGCCTGCAGGGAACAGGTTACATTCATTTAAGAAATGGTGTGTGTATTAAGATGGTCTACCTATGAAGTCATTCATCAACTGTTTCAATGAACAATGGTTCTGCTTAGAGGGTGGCACAGACATTAAGTGAGGGTAAGATTCTGGTTCATTGGCTGTGATGATTTTGAAACGCATTCATCTCAGAGTAAGAGTAACTTATAAAGTCCTCTTCTTCAAAATTGATACAATAATTGTAAATATCAAGCAAAGCCTTCTGTCTCACTGTTTACTGTTCTCTTACAAGCCGCCTCCCAAATTAAATGTCTACATTTCTTTTGGTTGTATAAACAATTTTGAAATATGTAAGCTGTTCTGAAAACCATAATATAGAGTTAAAACATCAAATAAACAATCCTACAAATAGAGAGACTGAGATAGGAGAAGCATGATTTCAAGACCATTATGTGGCACAGAGCAAGACCCTGTCATATACAAACAAGCAGAAAGTGTATATGGATTGTACAATATTGGACCTATTTCTCCCATTACCAAATTAGAGAGACCATGGGATAACAACCGACAAATTTCTAATTCCTCATATTTTTGAATTTCAATCAATTAGGATATGTTGGTAATATTAATTTTCATATTAAGCGATATTAAGAAAAAGTGATTGTTACTTCCTGTTAATTTTCTTGTTAGAGGTGGAATTATGTTTGTGTGGGTTTGTTGAAAGATTACTTTCTTGCTTCTTCTAGGGTGTAGTTTCCCTCCTTGTGTTGATGTTTTCCATCTATTATCCTTTGTAGGGCTGGATTTGTGGAAAGATATTGTGTAAATTTGGTTTTGTCATGGAATATCTTGGTTTCTCCCTCTATGATAATTGAGAGTTTTGCTGGGTATAGTAGTCTGGGCTGGCATTTGTGTTCTCTTAGGTTCTATATGAGATCTGCCCAGGATCTTCTAGCTTTCATAGTCTCTGGGGAGAAGCCTGGTGTAATTCTGATAGGTTGGCCTTATATGTTACTTGACCTTTTTCCCTTACTGCTTTTAATATTCTTTCTTTGTTTAGTGCATTTGGTGTTTTGACTATTATGTGAAGGGAGGAATTTCTTTTCTGGTCGAGTCTATTTAGAGTTCTGTAGGCTTCTTGTATGGTCATGGGCATCTCTTTCTTTAGGCTTGGGAAGTTTTCTTCTATAATTTTGTTGAAGATATTTACTGGCCCTTTAAGTTGGGAATCTTCACTCTCTTCTATACCTATTATCTTTAGGTTTCATCTTCTCATTGTGTCCTGGATTTCCTGGATGTTTTGGGTTAGGAGCTTTTTGCTTTTTGTGTTTTCTTTCACTGTTGTGTCAATGTTTTCTGTGGTATCTTCTGCACCTGAGATTCTCTCTTCTATCTCATGTATTCTGTTGGTGATGCTTGCATCTATGACTCTTCATCTCTTTTCTAGGTTTTCTAACTTCAGGGTTGTCTCCCTTTGTTATTTATTTATTGTTTCTACTTCTGTTTTTAGATCCTGAATGGTTTTGTTTCTTTCCTTCGCTTGTTTGATTGTGTTTTCCTGTAACTCTTTAAGGGATTTTTTGTATTTCCTCTTTAAGGACTTCTAGCTGTTTACCTGTGTTCTCCTGTATTTCTTTAAGGGATTTATTTATGTTCTTTTTAAAGTCCTCTATCATAATCATGAGAAGTGATTTTAGATCTGAATCTTACTTTTCTGGTGTGTTGGGGTATCCAGGACTTGCTATGGTGGGAGAATTGGGTTCTGATGATGCCAGGTAACCTTGGTTTCTGTTGCTTCTGTTCTTACACTTGCCTCCTGGGAGCCTGAGATCCTGGGTGTGTCCAAAGTCCTGGGAGTCAAGCTGCCTTTGGGACCTTTCGATCCTGGTGTGACCAAGCTCCTGGGATCCTGGGATCCTATGATCCTGGGTGTGTTAGAGCACCTGGGAGTGGAGCTGCCTCTGGGTGTTGTGGGGCTGGCTGTGGAGTTTGCACCCAAGGTCTGCTCAGGGCACTGGCCCAGACAAACTAGAAGGAACCTGTGCCACTGGTCTGGTGGAGTTCCTGAGTGCCTGGGTCCCAACGGTCCCAGTTTCTCCTGGTGTTGGGGACAGATGTTGTGTCTTCCTCACCTCTGATCCTCTAACTTTCTTCTTTTTAAGTTGACTATTTTGGGTATTTTTGTCATAGTAAGAAAAGTTGCTTAATATACCTACAACCTCATATAATATAGAGTCAGCACTTTGGGTTATTAAAAGGTTATTTATAATGGGAAAAGAGGAGAGAAAGAAAGGATGAAGAAAAATAAGACTGGATCCTTCCTTAATCTTACATCCAAAGTGAGGCAGCAAAGGCAGGAGGGAGAGCTCAAAGACCCAAGACACATCCTCTGGGGAAAAATGTCTTTCTGCTCCTTTCCATTAGGACAACAACCAGCAACCCCCAATCCACTTCTATGTTCAGCAACATTCAGATAGAAGATGAGATTTGAAAAGAGAAAAAAAGCCATCTTAGAATGGTTTGGGGCACAAGTACAGTGAAGTGCAATGTGTCCGTGATGTGACCCGTGGGGTAGAGGACATTTCAAGCCTATGAACAACCACACAGATAGACAGATAGACAGACAGACAGACAGACAGACACACATACACACACACACACACACACACACACACACACACACACTTAAAGATATGGGATGAATTCCTCAATTGCCCAAACTTAGATCACCTAGAGATCACCCATCCCTGCTGTGGATCAATCTCAGTCTCCTTCCATTCCTGCCCCTGCAGATCAGCTGCTCTTCTGCCTAGCCTGAGCTAAAGAATACAGGGATCTTCAGTCACATGCTTGCTCAAGCCCTACTCTCTCCTGTGGACTATGCTCTGTGCTTTTGCTCTCACTTTCAATAACTCTATAATTAATGCTCTTGGGGTGAATTGGGGCTCCCTCTGGGGTTCTTAGTCTCATTAATAATTTTAAAATGGACTTGGAAAGAAATTTGAGGACAATTTAATTAGAGAGGAGGGAGAGGGAGAGGGAGAGGGAGAGGGAGAGGGAGAGGGAGAGGGAGAGGGAGAGGGAGAGGGAGAGGGAGAGGGAGAGGGAGAGGGAGAGGGAGAGGGAGAGGGAGAGGGAGAGGGAGAGGGAGAGGGAGGAGACATGGCAGGCAGGCAGTAAAGTCTTCAATCAGAGGCAAGGGGGCAGGTAGGGAGGCACTTCAGAGAAAGAGTAAGGAAGCGCTCTGTGCCAGGAGAAGCTCAAGTAGGCTTTGGTTGTGTCTGAAAGAAAAGGACACAAGTAGAAAAAGAGCTAGCTATGTTCTCCTGAGGAGGAATTCAGAGAAATGGGTAGGTGCTACTGGCTTCATGATGGGAGCTTGTAAGTTTCTACACTGTGGAAGGGGTTTCTGGTTAGGCCAAGTGCATGGCCTCTTTAAGGGGATAATCACTGCTCCCCTCTCCTAGCATGGCTTCTGGTGTAGCAGCTTTCCTGGGCTGTGGAATGCCGGCTAAGCCTAAGAGATTGACAAGCCCAGCTGGATTAATCCTGAAAATGAAGAGATGATAGTGTGTAATATTTGGAGCAGTTTTTTTTTTTGTTTTTTGTTTTTTTTGTTTTTTTAATGTCAGGTCTACATCCAAGGCTTGAGGCAGAATTGAGAAGTTTACTCTTTCACAGGAGGAAGTAGCTTGTCTTCATCAGATGCCCCGACCTTTCCTCAAGTCATTGAAACCAACAGGAAGCACTTGCCTCCAGGTCACAAGGGAGGATTCATCCTCAGTGACCTTCCAGCCACCCGCGTGGGTCTCGCTACCTCTCTCACTGCCGCTTCTCACTTGTTATCCAACTCATTGTTCAAGAGAACCTGGTGCTGAGACCAAGAACCCTCAGGTTCCCTCTTAGTAGCAAGAGAATTATTTCCAACAAATTTTAGACCTAACTGGAACAGATAAAAATGATAAAGTTAATATAAAAGAAAAGAAAGAAAACAAAAACATTGTAACCCAGGACAGATAGAAAGAAAAAAAAAAACAAAACTTAAAATGAAACCAAGCCCTGGAGAGTTGTCAGTAGTGGGGTGCTTGCCTGGACTACGTGAGAACCTGGGTTTCATCTCAACATAGAGAGAAAGGAAGAAAACAAGAAAGAGAAAATCAAATGATGAATGGAAGGCTCTGTGAGTACCAAATCAAGGGGTTTCTGCTATTAGGCTGGATGGGTTGGAAGAAATGGCATATGCCCACAGCACCTGAATGAACTCAGCCTCCACTCAGTGTACGATAGAAGGCAGTTTGGGTCATGTAGAAGTGAGTTGATTCCTGGAGTATACAATAAACTTGTGACACTCAAGAAAGGACAAACAATACTCCAGGGGCATAATATAGCTGAAGACTCATGTCTAGCAATGATCTGAAAGAAAATGCAGATTCACAATCAAAGAAAGGGCCACAGTCAAACTAAGGCATGGTGAGAGTTCGCCTATGACATAAGGCTGTTAACCCGGGAAGCCACTAACCAGGGGAAGCTAGAAAGCCAGATGGTATCTGGTGCTGGGGGTTGGGGGGTGGGGGGGAGAATAGGGGAGGGAGAATCTCAGGGTGTGGAGGTGTGGAGAAATGAGAGATTTTTATCTGCTACTGCAGCTCAGGTGGAAGAATAAGCCACCACCAGGTCACCAGGAAGCAGGAACCTGGACTGCTTCCAGCAGCTTTCTTCAGAGTGCAGGACTCTTAAACTTCCTCACAAAGACTGTTAAAGAGATATACGGAAGTTGAGGGGTCAACCCGGGATATTTGGAGATCAGACTTAAAATAACTTAGGGGATCCTATGTGGCATTGTGCTGTAATATGAAATGTATTTTTGGTTTCAGCTACTAGTTTCTGGCACATAGGTCCTGTTCTCAATTCTCTGACTGAAGCAGTTTAGGAGAAAAGAGGATTTATGTGGCTTATACCTGGAGTTCACGTCCACCATCGAGAGACGTCAGGGCAGGAACTAAAGCAGGAACCTGAACCAAAACCCACAGAGGGATGCTGCTTACCACTCTCCCCCCCCCCCGTCCCCCACCCCCCCTCCCCCCGCGCCTTGCTCACTAGCTTTCTCATATAGCCCAGGCCCATCTGCCCAGGGATGGTGCATTGTGGTGCCGTGAATTGTGGGCTGGGCCATCCTTGGCGCTTTGGCTCTCCCTGTGTATTTTGTCCCATGCATCTTTATTGCTGGATATTTGATCATGTTGTGAACCCCAAGATTTTGAACTGGAAAAAACCTTGTTGTGGTGTGGCTCAGTCCTAGCAAACACCTAACAGTCCAACAGCTGAATAAAGTCAACCCTGGGTCAAGGGGCAGAGCAAGCAGTCAACTGACAGGGAGTGAATGAAAGAAAACAGGAAGGAGGCTCTTTGAATTGAAGGATATTTAAGACAGTGTGAAGGAGAAAAGGCTTTTTCCTTCTGGGATGTCTGTGGAGTAGGAAGGTCAGCTGGGTGTTTGTCTGCCCCTCTCAGCATCTGACTCCTGAGTCTTGATTTGGTAGATTGAACATTTGGGATTTTGTTTTTCAAAGAACACATGTTTTCTACAATTATACAGTTATAAGCAACGTGCTTTCATGAGTTCCTAGAACCACTTTGGCAAATTCACTAAACCTGTGGAGGGGGCCACGGCTTGCTGACCAGTCTGGCTTGGAGTTGGCATCTGAACGGGAGGGAATCCTGTGGGACTGCGCCCTCAGCCATCAGTGGGAGCTGATGCTATCACCGAATGAGCAGTGTTGGGACTGAGCGGAAGCAGAGCATGCCCAGCTGGCATCCGCTGGAGCGCGCATGGTAAGCGGGGAGACAACCTCCACACAGCTGCTGCTTTTATTGTAAGAATGTGGAGGAGGAAAGCAAATTTTGTTAATGTGAGACCTGTGTAAGAAAAAGAATACAAATTGTAAAAGCTAAATTAGGCACAGAGCTTTAGAAAGGGGGTTGTAGAAGGGGTGTCCTGGAAACTCGAACTTTCTCAGTCTTTTGGTGACTTTGCTTCCCAAGTGGGGACGCCCGTGGTCGTGTCAGGTTTGTAAAGTTGAGAGTTGGACATTTACAAGATAACTCAGCTATCACACCTCTTCAGCTCTTTGTGGGTAGATAGTGGGTGGTATTATCTTAGCATTCCCTTGAATAGCAAGGCATCCACTTAAAGTTGAAAGAAAGAAAGAAAGAAAGAAAGAAAGAAAGGAAGGAAGGAAGGAAGAAGGGAGGGGAAGAAAGGAAAGGAAGGTGAAGCACAAGCTTATCATGGCCAAGACTCTGGATTTGATCCCCAGCACTTGGAGGAGATGGGGAGAACCTCACTCTAGAGCCTCCTGTCATCCACGCGGAGGCTATGAGAGAAACAGGCAAACAGGGCCATAAAGAAAGAGGCAAGGAGTTTCCAGCCTCTGGCATGGCAGGAAGGTACTGAGAAAGAATACTTTGTAATCCTTGGGGGTTTATTTTTATCCCTGCCTGTCTGCTGTGAAGGGCGCTTTGGACTAAGATGCTCTATGATGCTCTAAGCTGCTTTTGCTGGGATGTGCTGGGGCTTGCCCTGCTCTGAGAAGAGGATCTGGAAGTGCACTCTCGGGCAGCAGACGGAGTTTATTTGCTCCAGCCAGTTTTCCAAGAGATCTTCAAACTGTTTCTGTGAGGGACAGTGGAGATGGAGACATTGTCTCCCTAGGAAGTACAGAGGAGAGGAAGATGATAGATGAACCCCAATCTTCCTGAACTGACTTAGATCTAGCGGTGCCTTTCACAGGGGACAGGCTACCACCTCCCAGTCGCCACAGTGCTGCCTGGCTAGCCCAGCCATTTTATGCTGCTATTACTGTTACAAGGAAACTTTCTTATGTGCTGTTACTAGGAAACTTTCTCATGTTCTAGTTGATTGCACATTGTTATGTTCTGTGCTTTGGTGCTCTTGGAAACCATTCACAATAGAGGTCAGTTAGAACTGCTTTGTAGAGTTAGCCGCAGTAAACCTGGGCCCAAACCAACCACCAGGCAGCATTTCCTCTACCTTTGTGTGAGTTTTTATGGTTTTTTGCAGGTAGACCCAGGTGATGCATATGTGACCTTGCTCCCCAAGTTATCCTTGATTGGCGAATAAAGAAAGATACCAATGCCAATAGCTGGGCAGAAGAGACATAGGCGAAGTTTAGGGTTCCCAGGTTTGGCCTCAGAGGAGAACCACAAGGGGGAAAAAGAAGGTGGAGAGAGAAGTACCAGGGCATAGGAATCTTAAAATAATGACCATGTGGGTTGGCTACTTGGAGTTAAGAGCATCCCAAACAAAACATGGCAAATTATATAATGGGATTATTGGCTGGGAAATAGACATAATAATATAGAGGATAGATATCTCTCCAGCTCTTGTGTTGATTGAGGTTTATTATAAATATAAATGTTGTGTGTCTTTTAGCCAGGAACTAGATGGTCAAAGGTGAGGTAGAAACCCCAGATAGAGATTAAATATTTTCTACAACACTCAAATGTTGATTTTTACCAATGAAGACTGGGGAGTCAGATGCTGGGGTGAAAACCTGCTAACTCAGAGAGGCAGAGAAAGCACCCAGTTGACCTTACTCCTCAGCTAATGTCCTAGCCAGAAGAAATGCCCCTCTCTCACACCTTCTCAAAAATCTCCTTCAAATTTAATGTCCCTCCCTTCTATTTCCTGTGCATCTCTCTATCCGTCCTCCTGACTTCCTCTGATTCTTTATTTTTTTTTCTTAATAATCCTTTGTTCACTTCTTGTCAAATGGTTGTTTGCTCTACCTCTTGACCTATGGTTGACTTTTTTTGATCCTGTCTACAATATTCAAGCAGAAAGCCCTTAGATTAAAGGTGTGTGCTAAGGCTGAGCCACACCACTACTAACCACAGGTTTTTTTTTCCTCCAGTAAATAATACAATCTCAGAGTTCACAGTGTGATCAAATATCCTGCAACAGAGAATCGCATGTATTCCAGGTTAGCCTGGAACTTGCTATGTGTCTGGGAATGGTACTGAACTTAATTCTCATCCTCCTGCATCCACTTCCAAATTCTGATTGCAGATATAAATCGTGCCTGGTTCTCCTCAGTTCTCCACCCCTCCCCTCCCCTCTTCTCTTCTCCTCCCACCCTTCCTCTCTCCCTCTTTCCTCTCCTTTCCTCCTTCCCCAAGGCAGGGGAATGGAGTTTGAGGAGAGCATCACCTACACAATGAGACCCTGCCTCAAGGAAAACAAGAGCAAAACAAAACAAGAAACCAGGGCATGCATGGTGGCAAACACTAAAATCCAAGTACTAGGGAGACGGAAGCAGGGGGATCACAAATGTAAAGCCAGAAGGTTGAGGCTGCATGAGATTCTGCTCAAAAGTAAATAAGTAAATAACAATTAAAGAGAGAGAATAGCTATAACTACAGTGCTAAGTTGAGATTAAAAAGCCATCAAATGTGTATGTATGTATGTATAAGGAATAAAAACCGTGGTATACACAGTATTAAACAGTTTGTGGTTTCAGGCTCCCACAGCGTTCTTATCTCCACACAAAGGGGAAGTGTGCATCTCTGCATCACCCTACTACACCGGGATAGCCTTAGAAAACACCACTGCACAGGGATTGCCTTAGAAAACACCATGTACTGGGTATCTCAGCCATACTGAACATCTCTACTACCCACTGCACAGGCACTGGCTTGACACCACGCTGAGAGAAAAGAGGGGCAAATGCTGGGTTTTCAGAGTCAGCTCAAAAAGGTGTTAGTGAGTCCCATTCCAGAAGGGAACATCCATTTAGGCTGTCTACACTGGGTCCAGTGTTGTCTACACCCTGGGGGCTGGATAGAGTGTATGATAGAGTGTGTCCCAGAGTGTCGAAGAGACACCTCTGTCCATGCTAAATGCGTTCAGGACAAAGACCTAGTGACAAGGAAGAGTGGAGTGCCTGGCTCCTGTCTGGGACAGAGACTACTTTTTTTTTTTTTTTTGAAAGGTTATCATAATGTCTTATGGCTCGGTGTTGTTTGTGCCTGTGTGTGCACTCATCTGTGGGAACTAAAAAGGGGCCTGGGGAAGGAGGGGGAGGGAGGATAGCCCACGTCCTGCCGGAGTTCCACCGATGCTCTGGACAGGCAGACGCAGGAGGGCT
This sequence comes from Mus musculus, assembly GCF_000001635.26. NCBI lineage: Eukaryota > Metazoa > Chordata > Mammalia > Rodentia > Muridae > Mus > Mus musculus. The sequence continues at coordinate 43,762,767 of NC_000076.6, forward strand.
GCCAGACGCTTTCCAATTAGCCCCAGGTGGATATCCAAGCCTCTGACCCACTTGACTGGGGGGTGGACAAGGGGCAGCCCCCGAAAGCAAAAGGGACCCCCAGGGTTATACCCTGTAGCCCCGGGGTTATGAGAGAGAGGACTAAGGGAAGAGAGGTTTCCACACAGGCAAGAGTCTGCGCAGCTGAGCAGAGACAGTTTTAGAGCTTTATTGTAGAAATGCAGGGGGAAAGAGAGAAGGTGAGAGAGAGACCGGAGGAGAAAGGGAGAGAGAGAGAGAGAGAGAGGGAGAGAGAGAGAGAGAGGAAGGAAAGGCTAGAGAGAAAGAGAGTAAGGGGGAGAGGAGAGGAGAGTAAGAGCAAGAGAACAAAGGAGTGAGAGAGCAAGGAGGGGTCAAACAGCCCCTCTTATGGTGTGGGCTATCTTTTCTTTTGCTATGGGTAGGCGTTTAGCCTGAAGGTCAGAAGCTTGGGACATTGCCTATGTGACTTCTAACCATGCTTCTCTTGTGGAGGCTGTGGGGGGCAGTAACTTAGGCAGGAGCTAGAGTTCCAGGAGCATGAGAGAACTCCTTCTGTCCCATGTAGGTAAATTATCATCACTGGGTCCAGGGGTTCAATATCTCAGCTCGACTGGAAGCCAGCCTGTCTGTGTATAACCCAATGCTCCACACTCATCCATGCTTGTGACGTGTTGGGGTGGCCATTGCAACTTCAATTTCCTTGCCATAGGCTCAGCATACAGGTCAGAGCCAACTTGGGAAGTTTTAGCCTCAGTCTGGTGGGACAGATGGAGCCAGAAGCGCAGTCGTTGGCAATGAAGGAACCTTTGAAGAGGATGGAATCGAAGCTCGTCATCTCCAGAGGAGTACAGATGGAGCCTGCATCTGAGAGGGGGATCTTGGATGCCCAGGTGCCTAGGTACTCACTAACTGCACAGAGGTGCCACACAGAACTCCATATACACAGCCTCCCATATACTTTAGATTACTTAGCATTTTTGTCTAAATATCTTTGATCTCTGATTGGTTGAATTCAAGGCCATGAAACCAGCGATCTTGGAAGATCAACTGAGATTAATTATGATTTATGGAGCAGGAAACTGTGAGCCAATAGGAAGAAGAGATTTTGTGGTTCCTTTGGGGAAACTTATTTTTTCAGACCAAATTTTTGTAGCTCTGGTAGGCCTAGAGCTCTGTCTATCAGCCAGACTGGACTTAAACTTATGGTGATTCTCCTGCCTTGGCCTCCAAAATGCTAGAATTGCTGGCGTACCATGAGAATTTGAGAAATTCTTAACCGAGGCAGAGAGGTTTACCTGTCTTGAAATGGTGAGTGTGGGACAAAAAGACACATTTGGATTGGCTGTCAAGGGCCATATTCCAGGACATGGGCTGGGAAATGGAGTGCAATGGGAGATTAAACAAACAAACAAACACTTCAATATTAAAAATAACAGCGTGGACTCAGGGCTGGAGAGATGGCTCAGTGGTTAAGAGCACTGACTACTCTTCCAGAGGTCCTGAGTTCAATTCCCAGCAACCACATGGTGGCTTGCAACTGTGTGTAATGGGATCTGATGCCCTCTTCTGGCATGTCTGAAGACAGCTACAGTGTACTCACACTGTATAGATGTGAGTATATGTAAAAAGGTGAGTATATGTAAAATAAATAAATAATTCTCTAAAAATAAAAGTATTGACTCAAGGTTAAGAGATGGCTCTGAACTTAAGAGTACTGGCTGCTCTTCAAGAGGACTCAGGCTTGAGTCCTAGCATCTACATGGTGGCTCACAGCTGCAATTCCAGCTCCAGGGGTTCTGGCTATGCCTTCTTGCAACCATGCACACTCTTGGTGCACAGACATACCTGCAGGCAAAGCATCCTTCACATAGAAAACAAAACAAAAACCTGAGTTCTTCTCAGAAGCTATCAACTGTCCCATAGCCCTTCAGCTGGGAGCAGGGGCTTGTGAGCCGTGCCCTTCACTCCCCAGGCTGGACCATTGATGCTTCCTTTATCTGTACTCCAGCCCTCTGCACTAGTGGGACTGACTCACCGATGACTTGGAACCCCCTACCAGCTCAATGGGAGCAAGAAGGAGCCATTGCTGTCTACAGCTCACAACGGCACTAGGGCAGAAGAGGCAAACTGGAGGATTACTGTAAGAATATGTGTTTCCAACAGCTGGTGAGAACTCCAGATTGCTTCTCTTTCTGCTATGTTCTTCTGGCTTCTTTGGACGTGGTATCACTAGGCAGTCTAGGCTGACCTGGAACTTGCTATCTACCCCAGGTTGGTCTCCAATTTGTTATCATCTTGTTTTAGTCTCTAAAATTCTGGGATTAACAGGCTGGTCCCACCATACCTGGCCTCTCTGCTCTGTATCTTATGCAGCAATTGAATTATTGGTGAACCCACACCCAACCCACTTGCCACCATACAGTCTAGGTAAATCCTTAATGTATGTGTTTTTGCATCTACAAAATTGGTACAATTGCTTTCAAATGAGGCTTCTGCCCTGGAAGACCCATCCCAGAGGGTGGCAGGATGTGGGGAATTTAGCCCTACATTGAATCCTAGTGGGCTAATGGGCCATAAACTAAGACTGAAGAGGAAGGAACTGAGAGAGGCCCAGGGCATCTGTGCTTCCCATGGGGCTTAGCAGTTCTCTGGGTTGCCTGGAGGCCAAAAGGTCCTGCCAGGGACAGATTGTGATAAAGCAGTTTAAAAAGCAAGAGGAAAGGGAGGGCCAGGGCGTACTTCCTGAAGTGAGCTACAGTGAGCATTGGGAACCTTATTTGTGCTGGGTGGAGAAAATTATTTGTTTTTTTCCTGGCCCTTTGGAAACCCAGACTCACCAGAAAGGAAAAAAAATATTTCACATTGCTTTAGCAAAGTTCAAATAGACTCTATGTTCCGCTGGAATAATCTGGAATGTATGTGCTAATTCTCTATTGCAGGTCTCAGTCCTGGGTAGGCCAGCCTTCCTTAATACAGATTTAAAGAAAAAACTGCTTCCCTCCAGGTTCTGTGCCTTAGGCTTGCCATCAAAATAAAGAGCATTTACATGAATTTGAACTTTCTGAACTATTATCATTGCTGGATCAATTCGGCCAAGCCTTTTCCCCAATACCGCTCTTCCTCCACACGTCCCTATCAGGAACCCACAGAGGCAGCCAGGTTTCCTTTAGTTTGAGGAACCCCGCTTTGCTCAGCAAGGCTCTTCATAAGCTGTCTCTCCTCTTTCACCCAACACAACTGTGTGCTTCACTTCTAAATTCTAGACCAGGCTAATCTCACGGTGACCTGCAGACACCAGATACTGTGAAGTTTTTGGCTTTGCAACATAAAGACAAGCCGAGGCCAATAGAGCACATTACACATGTTTATTCTTACATTCTATTTTGCATTCTTGTTTATGAAGCTTATCCTAATGGCTTCCCTCCAGCCCTTCTGGAGCTGACTCTGCTAGTGGCCTCCCTAAGGGATCCTCTACTCATGGCATGGGTAATGTGATCCCAGCTCAATGTAAAGCCCAATGGATGAGGCCAGTCAATCACCGAGGCTCCACCCACTGCCCACGACTGGTAGGAGTGACCATTGGTTGTGGAGGAAAAGGATCTTCACCGAGACTCTCAGCAGGGCCGCTTGCTCCTAAGAAACTGTCCTTTTCCTGTCACAGATGGACATCGCCATACTTGCTGGTTTTGCTTGGAACCTGTGAGGCAGGTGAGAGGCTGACAGACAGTCAGGAATAGCTACATGACAGAAGGAAAGAACTAGTTAACCCTAGTAGCTGCCTATTTCTGTACTGCCACACCACCTCCAGTAGGATCTGTGTGACAAGTTCCACAGACTGAGGCGACTGACCTCAAAAGGGGGAGTCTCCTGGAACTGGTTGTGGAACTCTTCACTGGAGAAAAATTATTGAGCCATAGTTCTTATGACAATCGATTTCTTTTGTTTTCTCATATTCCTTTTTCTTATTTTCATGTTCCAGGTAGCCTAGGCCAAGATCTTAAGCAAGAATAATGGGTAAGAAACCATCCCTAGAGATGGGGACACTAACATGACCTTATCCCCAGGGAAACCAACGCTTTACTTTCTAAATCATTTACAAAACTATGATTATAAAAACTTTCCCAACAATAAAATTTCATATGGCTACACATGTGTCATCAGAGGTGAGTTTTTGGTATGGTAAAGAAAGCCTTAATTAGGAAGAATTAAAATAGTTTAAATTTATGCATTGAAGATTTATTTAAAAAATCAGGCATTAGATGTTAAATAATAACTGACTATATGGGGCTGGAGAGTTAGCTCAGCAGTTAAGAGCACTGACCATAAAGATTTATTAATCTGCTCCTGTAAATATGCCACTAGCCTTGGACAATTGCCCCCATTGAATACATCCTTTTAAAATTGTTATATTTTGATGACTTATATTAATAATGATGTTACCTGTTTTGTTTGTGATTCACTGAATACATAGTTTCAGAGTTGTAATGCTTGGATGATTTTTTTGCTTTACTGTGTCAAATGAATTTTATTGGTATTTGTGATTGTTTCACTGGATATAGTTTCTAAGAGATGTAATGTTTTTTTTTTTAATGTATAAAATCCTCTGCTTGAGAGCTGCAAAATACACTCAGATTCAAACTGCATCTGTGTTTGTTTCTGTTTGTCACTGCCGATTCCTTACCTACCTGGCCTCGAGAACCCACATTCCAGGGACCCCCATACCCAGCTGGGGTGGTCCATGGCACTGTACTCATCTGTAGGCTTAGAGTTTTTCAAAACCCACTTTTAATAATGGTTCTCAAATGCTTCGACATGCCCCCCCCCCCTTCTAGCCCACCATCCGAAGGCATTGAACAAGCATTGAACTTTTGTTCAACTCAGCAGAGGTACGGCAATTCACAAGGCCCTGGGGACGGTAAATCAGATTAAAGAAAGCTAGAATGTCTGTGTCTTTGCTGATTGATATCACAAGAGACAGCCACCCTCTTCCATATCATTTCCCAGAGGCAACATAGGTCAACAAACATTTATTAAGGATATGCTGGGTGACCAAGAGTTGTGCAGGTATGGGGACAGATTCAATGCTTGTGATGGTGCCTGACGTGGAGAAGGATAAGATGAGGAGGGAAGCAAAGGAAGAGCTATCACTTCGGGTTGGGAAGGAGCATATATCTATTTAACCTTCTCTGTCTCAGGTATGTGCTGCTGGGGTCAGGGTACCCAGGACTCCATCCATTTTTAAATGCCAGCCTCCAGCCAGAAGAACAAGGGGAAGCCTAGGAGAAGCTGAGTATCAAGCAGAGGAAAGGAAGTTTTCCTTGTCACTTCGGCTCCGTTCATCCACCGCGACCGTGACGTCACCACCAAGTGAGGACAGGCTACCTCACTTCAGCTTCACCAAAGCCAGTGAAAACACGATTGCATTCCAGATTTAAAGGAAAGGAATCCCTTATCCACCATGCAAACCAAAAATATCCTTGACAGAATTAGAACCAGAAAAAGCAGGTCAGCTCTGCATCTATCAGATCCGAAGAAAATCCCATTTCCTCCCCACTTCTGGCAGAAAGACAAAACCCAGCATTTCCTGGGAATTTGTGAAGCTAGATCTCTAAGAGAAGGAGCCATTTCTCTTACTACCGTTAGAACGGCTATCTGTGGTGCCTGCTAGCATACTAACGCTCATGTTAACCTCCAGGCTCCCTCAAGCACCTGTTATACATGGCGGGAGTCCACACCACTCATTCTGCTCACAGCCCTGCTACTGTGCCTGTGCTCCCTCCCCCTTCTGCCTGCACTTGTAAGACCTCCCCGAAAAACCTTATGTCAGGGATGTCCCACTCACAGAGACGCAGAGATGGAGATCGATGCAAAACGCAAGAGGTTTATTGATCCAGCACAAATCTTACAGGTTGCCTCTGCCCTCCTAGGAGCCTTTGATGGTACCCTTGAGATTTCTCCAGTTGTATAAATGACAAGGTGTAAGAGACCATTATCATAGATGCTATTCTAAAAAGATAAAGGTTTCCTAATTTTCAGGATTGGCTTAGACTCCAAAATTCCATGGTTATGAAAAGTCCAAATAATGATAATACTAATAATAATACCAAGAGTGGTAGTAACGGTAGGTATTAGTTTTAGATTAAAGATGACCATCCAAAGCCACATCACAACTAAATGTTGAATCATTTGTTGTTGTTGTTGTTGTTGTTGTTGTTGTTGTTGTTAGTGTAGTGTTAGAGTACTTGCTTAAGACATGCAAGTCACTGGCTCAATTTCCAACAGTACAAATTTAAACTTAAACAGTTTAAAAATTACAATTTAAAGAAGTGGCAAAGATATTACATTTGCTCTGTAGTCTCCTGTCAGCCTGGCTCCATATCTGTACTGATCTCATCAATAAATGTTAATGATTACAAACAAAAGGCAAGGGAGGAAGGAAAGGAAGGAGCAAGGAAGCCCTTCCTTCCTCCACCTTTGTTCTCCCTGGGCCTTCCGAGGTTTATGGGATGCCCACCCCCTGGGCAGGTGCTCTCTGGAGTCAGGTGATCTCATTTCTTGTCATCCTGTGTCGGAATACCTGTGGCAACCAAGTTAAGGAATGGTGGCTTTATTTTGCTTTCAGGTTCAGAGGCTCCGTCCATCATAATGGGAGAGTGTGGCAGAGAGGGAGTGGGCAGGCAGGCAGGAGGTGGAGGGAAGAGGTGGAAGGAGACAGGCTACACAAGCTGGGTCTCTCTAAAACCCTATTTGTTGACACCATCTGGACCCCTCTGTGAAAGGGCCCTGCCCACATGCAGGGGAAGTCTTGCCCCATCACTTCTCCAGAAGCACCCCACAGATACAAGGTGTGCCTCTCTCTGATTTCCTTTGAACTCTCAATCCAATTGTTATTAGACGCGTTCTCACGACCGGCCAGGAAAGACGCAACAAACCAGAATCTTCTGCGGCAAAGCTTTATTGCTTACATCTTCAGGAGCAGGAGTGCAAGAAGCAAGCAGCAAGAGAGCAAGCCCGCAAGAAGCAAGAGAGCAAGCCCCATCCCTTTTTAAGGAGAATTATCCTCCACCTAGGATGTATTACTCCCTGATTGGCTGCAGCCCATCGGCCCAGTTGTCATCACGGGAAAGGCAGAACACATGGTGGGAAAACTGCCCCTGCATGTGTGCAGACTATGTTTACCACTTAGAACACAGCTGTCAGTGCCATCTTATAATGGCAAATGTGAGGGCGGCTCCTCACAGATCCCCCTTTTCTTTTAATAAGAGCAATAGGCCACCCATATTAATGAGAGTGGAGATAGAGGTCAAATCCCCAGTGTGCAGGTAAAGGAGCCGTATACAGGATTAGCTCTTAGGCTCACAGGCTTTTACCCAGAGCAACCCTGACCTGCTCCCGTGTCGTTTTGCCTGGGGGAAGGGAACTAGGACACTGAACCTTCATGAAAGATGACATGTCTCCCTAGAATAGGCTCATATATGCCGCAGAGCCTTTCTACTGCAGTGCTTAGCCTTGCAACTCTCTCGGGCTGCTGAAGCACACTCACTCTATCCCGTGCAATGAGACTAGCCTCATGGGAATATAAGAGCTGAGTGGCCAGCGACCTATTGCCTAAGCATAGATAACCATATATCAGGGGGAGCACCATGTTCTAGAGCTGCAAGCGCCTGGGCAATAACCACCTTGTCTCTCCTAGTTTGGGCCTTAAGCTTACAGACCAACCAAAGAAGCAACACTAATCCACAGTGAAGTGTATCTCCAAATAATCTCACCCCCACCCATTCTTTAAAGAAGGAAAATGCTGAGGAGATCCAATTGGGTAATCCTTTGATCAGGGACAGGTCCAAGCGCTTGGAGTTGACCTGAATGATGGCAAGTCTCAATTCCCGAAGGGTCTGTTCAAATTCAGCCATCCAATTCTGTAACATATACTGAGAAAGACCTTTTAACAAATTAGCTGCCCTAGTAAATTTCTCATACTGAATGGAAGTAACGCACAATCCCGGAAACTTTTATTCACATCCCAGCCACTTCTAAAAGATTTACTGCATTGACCACATAACAGGAATCTGACACAATATTAAGGGGTTCTAAAAAGGTTTTTAAAACTTCTAAAACCACTAAACATTCTACCACTTGAGGTGAATTTTCATTATATTGTTTGGATACCACTTTACCATTAGCCACATAGGCACCTATACCAGTTTTTGATCCATCAGTATATACCACAATCCCATTTTTAAGTGGGTTTCTTACTGTTATTTGTGGAAACACAACAGATTGATTTTGGACAAACTGTAAAAGTGGATGTTTTGGATAATGGTTATCTATTTGTCCTGAAAAGGAGGTAACTAAAACTGCCCAATCATTAGATATTAGGTGATATGGGCTCTGTCCTTCCTTGCTCTTGACGTCCTAACCCTTTTCCTTCTTTATAACCCATCTTTGCCATGATATTTTTTGCTTTAGCTGAATACCCTCTCAATGGGGCATTCTCATTAGACAAAATAAGGCCCAAATGGTGCATAATATCCCTTCCCCAGAGGTCAACCGGGAGTGGGAGCACATAAGGTATGAATTTCCCTTGCTGCCCCTCAGAGGATTCCCATGTCAAGGCAACAGAGCTTATAGTGGGACATGATTGATATCCTAGGCCCTGTAATGAATGAGATGACTCTGTGGTGGGCCATGCTTTGGGCCACCAATGTGTAGAGATTATACTTTTATCTGCTCCGGTATCAAGGATGCCTTCAAACTCTTTTCCATTAATCTTAAGGCGGAGCTTAGGTCTATTATTCAAAGATACAACCAAATAGGCAGAATCATTTCCTGAGGAGCCCATTTTCTTTATCTCAGGTCCTGCAGATTTCTCCCTGGTATTATCAGGGAGGAGCAGCAGCTGAGCTATCCTATCTCCTTTACTAATAGAAAAAACGCCCTTAGGGCTTGAGCACAGGACCTGTATTTCAGGGGAATGTTGACAATCCATAACTCCAGGGAGGACTACTAAGCCCTGCAAGGTGAGTGAACCCCGGCCGAGAATAAGGCCCATGGTTCCAGGGGGCAAGGATGGTATAGGCTCCACCCTTGTGGGTCTTCCTGGGTCGCCTCTCTGACTGCGGAGGAAGGAGTCTGCCCTTTATATCCCTCACAGAGCGACACTGGTCGGCTCTATGATAACCCTTGCCACACTTAGAGCAAAGAGTGAGAGTTCCTCCCTGTTTACCTGGAGCTCTGCAATCTTTCTTAAGATGCCCAGGCTTCCTGCAGTTAAAACATGTCCTCCGATTATTTCTGCCCATGGAGCATTTTTGGGATTGAAGGATGGCAGCCGCTAAGCCTGCATTGGTGAGAGGTCCCCCAAGCTCCCGACAAACCCTGAGCCAGTCTTGTAAACCTTTGTTCTTTCTTGGGGCTATGGCTGCTCGGCACTCCTTTGTGGCTTGCTCATAGATTAGCTGTTCTATCAGAGGCGCAGCTTGCTCTGACTCTCCAAAAATACGCTCTGCTGCCTCTGTCATTCTGGCCACAAAATCTGAGAAGGATTCCTGAGGTCCCTGGATTATCTTTGTTAACTGACCAGTGGTTTCACCTGCTCGAGAGAGCGCCTTCCAGGCCCTAATAGCCGTGGAAGAAATCTGGGCATAAGCTCCCCAATGGTAGTTTGTCTGATCAGCAGAATAAGCTCCCTGACCCGTTAACAAGTCAAAAGTCCAATCTCTCTGCTCTGGAGTCAAAGCAGCTGCGTTTGCTCGGGCCTGCGCTTGTGCAGCTTCGTGCCAAAGCGCTCTCCATTCCATATATTTGCCCATACTAGGGAGAGCGGCTTTTACAACCGTTTGCCAATCACCAGGAGTCATAGCGTGATTCGCAAGCCTTTCCACTTGTGCTATAGTGAAATTAGCACTGACTCCATAGTTACGGACCGACTCGGCAAGCTCTTTAATCTGTATATACGCTACCGGAGCGTGGACACGCCCACCCTCGGCTCCTTCAAAGACCGGAAATGCCTGTTGTATTTTCCTTTGTTCCTCCTTTGGAATGAACGAGTCTGTGCATTGCCTCTCTGTCCATTGCCTCTCTGCGCAGGGCTGATGCACTACGCAGGGCGGGGGCTCAGCATAGGGTGGAGGTGCACTATGACCTTGAAGCCGACTGCCAAGAGGCCAAGCAGCAAGCTGGCCTTTGCCAGCCGCTTTTGGCTTCCTTAACTGATTAGCTAGCACTTTACCTGGCTGGTACCCTTTTTTCTCATAATGAGCTGCTTCTTCCTCCCAGTCTGTTTCTTCAGAGGAGAATTCTTCATCTGCTTCAGAGCTACTAAGAGCTGGCTCCCCGAGCCCATCCAGCGATGAGCACAGGCTCCTTTTCCTAGAGACCTCCGCTAATTGATCTTTCTTCTTTTCCCTTTTTCCTCTTTTTCTTCTAATCTCTCTCCAGGTATTCCTACCTAACCTTAACTTTTCCTCGGGTTCAAGACCCTTGGAAAGGCCTGTATACTTATTTTGTGTACCATATTTCCTCTTTGCTCCTACTCTCTCTCCCCACTTTACTTCTGATAGATTGACTTTAATTTCGTCTAGAATTCGCCCTGCCTTAACCACTTGATAACATGTGAAAAGGAACAAAAGGGCTTCTAACACTAGAAAAAATTCAAGGCCAAACATTTTCCACTTTACTTCTGATAGACTGTCTTGAATTTCCTTAGAAAGTTCAAGGCCAGGCTTACCTCGTAAAGCTATACTTACTGGTACTCTCGTTCCCCAGCTGAAAAGTTCTGAATTCATGCAGTTGAATCCTTCTTAACAGTCTGCTTTACGGGAACCTTTATTACCGCGACCCGCAGTTCTGGTTCTGGAATGAGGGATCTTCCTTGCGCCAGTCCCGAGTTTTTTCTCGTATTTTTTCGTCCCGGATTTTTTCTCGTCCCAGGTTTTCTCGTCCCGTCCCGGGTCTCAGCACCAATTGTTATTAGACGCGTTCTCACGACCGGCCAGGAAAGACGTAACAAACCAGAATCTTCTGCGGCAAAGCTTTATTGCTTACATCTTCAGGAGCAGGAGTGCAAGAAGCAAGCAGCAAGAGAGCAAGCCCGCAAGAAGCAAGAGAGCAAGCCCCATCCCTTTTTAAGGAGAATTATCCTCCACCTAGGATGTATTACTCCCTGATTGGCTGCAGCCCATCGGCCCAGTTGTCATCACGGGAAAGGCAGAACACATGGTGGGAAAACTGCCCCTGCATGTGTGCAGACTATGTTTACCACTTAGAACACAGCTGTCAGTGCCATCTTATAATGGCAAATGTGAGGGCGGCTCCTCACAATGGGAGAGTGTGGCAGAGAGGGAGTGGGCAGGCAGGCAGGAGGTGGAGGGAAGAGGTGGAAGGAGACAGGCTACACAAGCTGGGTCTCTCTAAAACCCTATTTGTTGACACCATCTGGACCCCTCTGTGAAAGGGCCCTGCCCACATGCAGGGGAAGTCTTGCCCCATCACTTCTCCAGAAGCACCCCACAGATACAAGGTGTGCCTCTCTCTGATTTCCTTTGAACTCTCAATCCAATCACACTGGCGAGATTAAACATCACATCCTCACATGTTCATCTGTAAATAGTGTTTAATACGGGAACTTCGTGGCCAGTTAAGATGACATTATCCATAATACTTAACTTCTTCAGTACTGCTAAGAGATCCATAGCTTATCATACCCGTAACAATGGTACAAATCAGTAACTCATCTGAAAGATGAGTACTGATAAAATGGTATTATCTAATACACAGTTCAAGTTCAAATTCTCTCAGCTGTCCTAACAATGTTCTACTAATACATACATGTTGTGGGAAATATTAAAAAGACCGGCCGGCTTCCCATGCTACTGCCGGCCAGCTATGCACTGGGTGGCCTGTTCTTATCTCGTGGAGATTCTCTGACTCAGAGCTCCAAAATCTCTCCACCCAGCTCACTAAGTTCCCGTTGGTGGGTTGCTACCACACCAGCCCCATGCTTCAAAGCCCCCACGGCCTTTGTGGTGCACATCTGGCAAACCCACACTTTCTCTCTGGAACCCAATCGAGCCATCGCATGAAGAAAAGCATCACACAAACTAGGTTCAGAAACAATGGTAACTCAATCTCTGGATGTAACAATTAGAATCCTAGTTGTAAGAATCCTAATCTTGTAAGCCATATTAAACCTAAATCCTCCACTGTTGAATCCGCTAGGATTCTCCATAAGTGGGGAGACACTAGTAGTTACATCTTGACCTCTCACTATCCGCATCCCAAAGAAACCTCTCTCTCTCCTGCTTCCTCTCTTCTCATATCCAACCGGGAAGTCTCTCCTACTCGCCCAGAGATTGGCTCCTTTATTCATTAGGGGATGGTTTACAAGAAGACACCTGAGTATGTGACTCATTCCTCTTCTGCAACCCCTCCCAGGAGAGTGAAACTAACATTAAAATACAAACAGCACCAGGCCTACCACAACACATACATTCACATACACACATATATACATACACACTTACAGGCATACATATATACATGCACACATAGATGCATGCATCTATGCATACATGCATGCATACATATGTACATATACATGCAAGTACCTTGGGCCAGGGTCTCATCACAGTCTCTGGTTATTTTGTATTTAGTTTTTCTGAAGTTAGTCCACTTCCTAGCACCGTGATTGCCACTGCTGTTGTGGCTACTACAGTTTCTGTTGTTCACTACAATATCCTGGAGGGTACCACTTTGGGAGCTCATCCTTCAGATTGAGTTTGCCTAATTCTTTCTTTATGATTTGATTCAACTCAAGCAAAGCAGTCTTGAACAGACATATGGGTGGTCCCCCCTTTTTAACAGAAAAGACACTGTTATTTTTTGTTTTGGATCCTTTTAGGCATGTCCACAGTTCCAACTTGCATGTTCTTGGGGTGTCTTGTTAGGAGTGAGTTTCTCAAATATGCGCCAGTAGTGGGGATTTTTTTTTTTTTTTTTTTTTGGTGCTTCTTGTCCAAATTAGAGAAGCCTTTATTTCTCCAGCTCTTGACAGCCCTGTACCATGCAGACAGCACCTGAATCCAGCCTTGCAGCTGGGCTTACAAGTGCCAGGAAATTGCTGTGGGTAGAGGCAGCAAGAGGCTATCAAATGCCTGTTCTATTATCACAACTCAGAGTACAAGACTATCCAGGGACCCCTTTTACAGCCTCAGAGGCTCTCTGGCTCTGGCTCTTTTCTACTCTCAGTCCTTTCCCTGGAAAGGCTAAAAGGAGTGGAACAAACCGGGCCAGGCACCTTTGCAGGTGGTCACATGGACATGGGATCAGCCAAATGGGCTTTCATGAGAATTGACCAGTCCCTGTTCAGATCAATTCTAATTGATATGAAGAAGATTAATCCACTTCTTTATACTTTATCCTGCTCACCAGTGTTTTGGAGTGTCTGACAAAATTGCAAAGGAGATAATATCATGCTTTGATGCCTCCAAGTCTTCCCTCAGGATCCTCAGAATTACCTGTCCTTAAACTCCAAGAGCTCAGAATTGCTCCTGTCAGAACTCTTTGTTTCTTTCTTCATTCTAAAGACCAAATGGCCAATAGCCAGTGGACAGCGCACAGCTCAGATGGTTTACATCTGTCCTATGGGAAAAGTATGTGAGTTTTTGTGGATAGACCCTAAAATAATGATTTGTTCAATAAAAATTTATTGAGGTTCACTAGAAAGCCTTAGGGGAAAATGAGAATTATATGGAAGTGCACAGGAGAATTCACATGAAAGGATTGAAGCGGGGCATAGAACACTGACTGTCTTGCCTGACATTAATAAATTGACTTCTCCCCATCAGTCTCAGCTTACTAGAGGATTATTAACCACTTTAAGATGTACTGCTCATTATACAAAGATCCAACCACCAGAAGTACTGGAGAGATGTAACTCTGGTATGATTACCTGAAGTTGCAATTAGGCAGTTGTTATGGACTGACTGTGTGTACATGAAGCATTAGGCAGTTGTTATGGTCTGACTGTGTGTACATGAAGCATTAGGCAGTTGTTATGGACTGACTGTGTGTACATGAAGCATTAGGCAGTTGTTATGGACTGACTGTGTGTACATGAAGCATTAGGCAGTTGTTATGGTCTGACTGTGTGTACATGAAGCATTAGGCAGTTGTTATGGACTGACTGTGTGTACATGAAGCATTAGGCAGTTGTTATGGACTTACTGTGTGTACATGAAGCATTAGGCAGTTGTTATGGTCTGACTGTGTGTACATGAAGCATTAGGCAGTTGTTATGGACTGACTGTGTGTACATGAAGCATTAGGCAGTTGTTATGGACTGACTGTGTGTATTCTCTCTAAACCTCTAAGTTAGAACCCTAACCCCTCCTGTGATGACATTTAGACCAGGGGCCTTTGGGAGGTAATTAAGCTTAGATGAGATCATAAGAGTTTTCATGATGAGATTAGCACCTTTATAAGAAGAAACCAGAGAGCTCATTTTCACCTCCCTGAGTGAGCACAAAAAAACCTCTGAGTGCATGCCACAATGGTGCTTGTCTAGAAACCAAGAAAAAAAACCTCAGAAAGAAGTCTACCTTGCTTGTGCCTTGATTTTGGATGCCCCAGCCTTCAGAGCTGTGAGGAATGGACTGGTTGCTGTTTAAACACCCACTGTTGTATAACAGCAGCCTGGATTAACTAATGTACTAATAAGGCAAAATAGTACATCAGATATATTAAATTCTATGATGTTATTGCTTTGTTTTTGACAGGGAGCTTCAGTATGGAAGAAAAATGGGGCTAGTTGTGGACATCCACTCAGCTCTGACCGCATGCTACATGTTGGCTTGATTGGGGGTTTGGAGTTGGACACACATATTTGAATTAAAAAAAATACAAAGACTGTTTTCCGAGTCCTCCTGTGCATCATCCAGACTTTCAAAATGTTAGCAGCTTTTCGCATGTGGGTTTTATATAAAGCAAGGGCGCCTCTCAAAGCTGAGATGCTCTGTGCCCCACCGTACACCTCACCACAAAAGCGTCTTTGGCTGAAACCGTCCGTGTGAAATTCCCCAGTGCCAAGCGAGGACAGTGGTGACTTGTTTTCTTGGACAAACATTCATTTTATTTTATGACTCAACAAACTTTGTTTTTCGTTCTGTGGCTGATGGACAAGTGGGCTCTTTTCTAATTTTTAACCTTTGCAGACAGCGCGGCTGAGGCATTCCTGTGCATGGCTTTGAGCAAGGAAAGGAACTCATTTCTGTCAAGAATAGGCTTCGGCGTGAAAGCGCTCTGGCAGCGTGTCAGGGTGTGTTTTGCTAAATAGACACTGCCGGGGCCTTTTACCAGTTGCTGCGCATTTGTGCTGAGACTCGGCATCGTACACTCTGTCAGCTCCTTCTCTTGTTGCTATGGCAGCGTACCCGACAGAAGCAACCTAAGAGAGAAAGGGTTTGCTCGCGGTTTGGTAGTGGGGGAGACACAGCCCTACGGTGGGGAACTGTGGTGGCTGGGAGCTTGTAACATACGTGTTACATCTTGGTACAACAGAAAGCAGACACTTGGGCCAGAAGTGAGGCCTGACTATGACGCTCAGTGCTCACCCTGCTGTGACTCATTTCTCCAGCCGGGCCTCACCTCTTAATTCCACCATGTTTCAAAACACATTGGGTAGGGACCAAGTGTTCACACATGAGTCTGTGGGGACATTCCACACTTGACCTATAAAGTATTAATCTTTTGGCAGATATATAAAAATACCTCATTTGGTTTTAATTTTCTGATCAAATAGTTCAACAATGTCCACATAACAACAGTCATTTAAGATTGCTTTAGTGATCTGTCTGCTCAGGTCTTTTGTCCAGTTTCCTTCTGTGTCAGTTTTTTAATTCCTACTCTGTAAGACTTTATGTAAACTGGGTGTAAGAGCTTCCTTATAAATGTCATGAGTAGTTTCTCCCTCTCTGCAGTTTCTTTTCTTTTCTTTTCTTTTTTTTTTTTTAAATCTGGTAGCATCCTGAAGTTTAGGCATCAAGGCTCTTTGGTTTCTTTTTTTTTTTTTTTCTTTTCCATTTTTTATTAGGTATTTAGCTCATTTACATTTCCAATGCTATACCAAAAGTCTCCCATAGCCACCCACCCCCACTCCCCTACCCACCCACTCCCCCTTTTTGGCCCTGGCGTTCCTCTGTACTGGGGCATATAAAGTTTGCGTGTCCAATGGGCCTCTCTTTCCAGTGATGGCCGA
This sequence comes from Mus musculus, assembly GCF_000001635.26. Classification (NCBI taxonomy): domain Eukaryota; kingdom Metazoa; phylum Chordata; class Mammalia; order Rodentia; family Muridae; genus Mus; species Mus musculus. Next base: position 43,779,040 of record NC_000076.6, read on the forward strand.
CTAGGCCATCTTTTGATATGCAGTTTATTTTCTTAACGTGTCTTTCATGAACAAAATTTCCAACTTTCAGGATGTCAACCAATTTGGTCAATCTTACTTTAAAGTTAGAGCTTTGTAGTTAATGATTAAGAAATCTTTGGCTAGTTGGGTGTGAAGTCACACATCTATAGTCTCAGAGCTTGGAAGGTGGAGGCAGAAAAAGTTGTTAGTTCAAGGCCAGCCTGAACTAAACACAAACAAGCGAGGAAACAAATGAAATCTTTGCCTACCCCTAAGATAGGCAAAGATATAAGATTGTCCTGCATTTTTTGTCTAGATCTTCATTGATGATTGTCTTTTTAAATTTGCATTTACAATTCACCAGACTTGGTTGTGTATGTAGCGTAAGATACAGGCAAAGCTTTGCTGTTTCCCATATAAATGTCTTGTTAACATCACATATTGAAGTAGCCACTTGCCCCTATTCATCTTTCCTGTCTTATTTATCAGAATCAAGTGTGCATTCAAATGTGCCTGTGTTGTTCTGGTACTCTTTCCTGGGTTATTTTGTCATCCTTGTCCTTGGGCCTGTACTGCATACTTAAGGTATAACCCCTAAGAGCTGTGGATCTGGGGTACTTGTCCATCCAGTTCACTCTCAGTTATAGGGCTGAGACGTTCAGTTGTGGGTTGATTGTTTGCCAGACATGATCCTCAATACCTATGGGATACTGCTCTTTGCCACTTTGGATTGCTGACAGGGTCAGCTTCACTAGCAGTGACTTCCCAGGCACTGACTGTATCCTCGAAGTATGAGCCAAAAATGTGTCTTTCTGCGGTAGGTTGAATGAGAGTGGCACCCAGAGCTTACACATCTGACTAGGTGGCCCTTTGTTGGTGGAACTGTTTGGGAAGAGTTAGGAGGTGTGGGTTTGTAGGAGGGACTGTGTCACTGGAGATTTTGAGATTTCAAAAGCCTATGCCAGCCCCCTGCCCCTCCCCATGGATAAGATGCAAGCTCTCAGCTATTGCCCTCCCACAGTATGCTGTGTCCCCAGCCATGATGGTAATGAGTTCCTACCTCTCTGAAGCTGTGAGCCTCAAATCAACTCTTCTTTCTATAATATGCCTTGGTCATGGTGAGGCTTTTGTCTTTGTTTTTGTTTTAATCACAGCAGTAGAAAAGTAACTAGCACTTTGTCCTCCTGAACTTTCTCTTGCCACGCATCTTGTCACAGCAGTGAGGAAGAGAAAAATCAGTGTACTGTAGAGCTGTGACAAACCTAACTATGTTTATCTCAAGGCCTTGGGATTGGCTTGTGGGAGGAATGTGGAAGAGCTTGGAGCTGCAGGCTAGAGAGGCCATTGTGACATGATAAGCAGAATCTAATGGGCCATTTTGATAGGTGTATAAAAAACCAGAATGTTGAGAGTTGGGGACACTAGAGGCCTCATCAGAGTTCAGAGGGGAACAAGAATTATATCAGGAGCTAGGCTAGAAGCTACTGATGTAATATTCTGACAAGAAGTCTGGCTTTAGTTTGTCCATGTCCCAAGTACCCAAATGAGGCTGAATTAAAAAATAATTTTTTTTTGGTAGAGAATTTTTAAGATTAAAAAAATTATTTACTTATGCGTGTGTGTGTGTGTGTGTGTGTGTGTGTAAGTGTGTGAGTAAGTGTGTGAGAGCGAAGAGTGTAACGTGTATAGGTGCCTGTGGAGGCCAAAGAGGCATTGGGATTAGATGAGGATGTGAGCCAACTGACAGGGGTACTAGAATGGAACTCAGGTCCTCTGAAAGAGCAGCAAGTGACGAGCCATCTCTCCAGCACTGATGCAGGATATTTAAGACAGAAAAACTGTCCACAAAATTGTTCCTTGGCCTCCACACTTGTGCATGTCCCACAAACACATATGCATGTCCCACAATAACAGGGGAAAGTAGCACCCACAATAACAATACATTTGACTTTTTAAAGTTATGAATAAGGAGAGCACAAAGGCATCTGTAATCACTAAATGGATTTGCCCCATGAAGAGAAATGTTATTCTTTGTTTTGAGACAACAGGAAAGGTGACTTGAAGGAATGGACTTGAGTCCGTGGAAAGCTCTAACTTGTAACTAAGCAAGCTTTCATTTGGAAGGAGAGATCCTGAACTGAGGAGGTCAACTGGTCAAGGGCAGCACTTCTTCAGCACAGAGCTGGTGCTGCCCAGGGTCAGGCTACCCTCTGGTCTGGCAGCAGAATTCTGCAGCCTTGCTCATGTGTGCTCTCTCACAGATGTGAATAAGCAAGAATGTGCGACTTATGTAGACTGGCACCTAGGCTCCAGAAAAGCTGCTTACGCCAGGCACGTAGCAGGGTCAGATTCCCTGGAAAGAAGCCTTGAGAGGCCTTTGTGTGAGGCTATGGAGGAGAAGCTCAAGTAGCAGTATGCTGGGGATGCCAGAATTGTGGCATGTCCAGCAAGGTTTCCCTTCAGGCATGGAGTAAAACATGGGCAGCAGCGTCCCAAACTGAATAAGGAGAAAGTAAGTTGAGTGCCAGCATCCTGGGCCTCTTCTTCTTGACTGCAGATGCAATGTAATCCATGCTTCATGCTCAGGCCACCATGACTTCTCTGCCTTACATTGCTCTTGTCAGGCATATGTTTTCAACAAGAAAAGTTACCAATACAGTCAGCAGGGAAAGGAAGAATGCAACAAGAAGGGCACTCCAGCTTTACACAGCATATTATAATCACATGCATGAAATCACATGTAGTTTCATGAAACTTGTTTCATGCCTATTCACACCACAGTCACATTCCCTCCCCCGAAATCCAGATGTGAGGTACATCACACAAGAGCAAGAATGCCAGAAACCAAAAATGATGGGAGCTACCTTAAGCATCAGTCTATCACAACACGCGTGGGATTTATCTGATGGTAACTGTAGGGCATGCCAAGATCAGTCTGTCTGCAAGAGTCCTCCAGGCCTTTAGTGCCAGACTGGACCAGCTGAAGCATCCACCCTTGTGGGCTGAGAAGCTACCAGATTCTGGGATTCTCCAGTGTGCAAGCAGCCATTGTTAGACTACCCAGCTAATCTAGTAAACTGAATAAATGCCCTCTACAATATCTATTTATTCCACCAGGTCTGTTCCTCTAGGGAGCCTGACCAGTATAGGTGACTAATAGAGGCTTCCTCTTAGGATATCACAAGCTCTATGTATTATGCACTCATTATTTCTCTTCCCACACTAGACTACAGGTTTCATGAGGTGGGAGACTTCTTATCCTTTATTCCCTGTTGCACACTATGGATAATGGCCAAGAGCATGGAGATGCTCTGTAAGTAACTGTGCTTTTTGTTTTTGTTTTGTTTTTTGATGGTTTGTGCCAGGATATTGAAATAAAAATCTCTGGTTTCTTTGGAGACTCAGTTGTGTCATGTGATGTTTTTCTGGAAACTGTCTCATGAGAGGATGTTTTTGATGAAGCAGACACGAGGGAGGATGTTTTGCGGAGGACAGTCACATGGTGATTTTCTGGAAGCTGCCTACAAAAAAGGTGGGGCATGTGATGTTTTGCTGGAGCAGACACTTGAGAGAACACATGATGTTTGGAAAGGGTATAAGTATAACCCAACAGACAAGTGGACAACGCTGTGTGGTATTGGTTCGCCTTGCCACTCTTTGCTGGTCATTGTTTTTCATGGCTTCATAAAGAGAAATGCACCAAAGAACTTCTTGTGATATTGCAGGAGCTTCTTGCCACTTGCACAGACTTGGGCCCATTGACAGAACCTCTTGGTTTCTTCTGGATCAAACTGCCATTGCTGATTCTGGAAATGGTGTTTGTGAGTGGATCAAGCTGCCTCTGCCGATTCGTGTAAACTGAACTGCTAATATCCTGACAATGCAGATTGGATTCCAAAAGAACTATTTCTAAACAGGTCCACATCCACCTTTGCCCTGTTAACCTTCCCTTTCCACTACCTTTGGTGGGTGGTAGGCTAAAAGAGAGGTTAAAGCATTTAAGTACACTTATTAAGGTAGGTTTTGAGAAATTTAAGCCTACAGGGAATCATGTAAATCAGACTGATCTTCAATTTGCTTTGTAGCTGGCAATGACCCTGAACTCCTGAGACTCTGAGATTACTGGCATGCATCATCACTCCTTGATGTGAATAATTGTTAAAGGGATGACTGCTACCAAAGACGTGTTAGAGGTCACCTGGTTTCATTACAAACTTGACAATCAGACCAGGCTCTATACGTCTATGAGGTCGGTACAGGAACCTGGGTTTCTTTTTTATGATTCATTGCTCAGCCCGTTCCACTTCGTTCTGTACAGAGATGAAAGTTTAACACTGTCAGCGGACAATGCAATAGAATGACAGGCTATAGTGGAGAAGGTGTTGCTGCAGGCTTTGCCACATGAAACAACACTGCCTTTCTAATCTGCTCAGTTAATCACCCAGAGTAAATGTCAACAGTGAGTAGAAGGAACAAAACATGAGTTATTATAAAGAAGAGGAGTATTGATCCAGTGAGTCATTGTTCTGCCCCCAGGGAACAATGGCCTGAATTGTGTGCAAATGGAAAGGTAAGAAATCAGTTTGAAAGAACTCACACACACACACACACACACACACACATTGAGCCCAATGAGAGATTGTAACAATGACTATTAATGAATTAGAACAGTCTTTAAAAAATAAAAGGAAACACTCAGTCTCTTTGTGACTGGTGGGGGGTGAAGCCCATTTTGCTGACTATCCCTTTTCACTCAGTTCTTTACCCAGTCACGCTCCCAGACACTGCTTTCAACAGTGAATGTGATCTACAGAGCTTGGGAAGGGAAACTCTCCATTAGCCAGAGAATCTACAGAGAGAATGCACCTCAAAGAAGATGTCCCTGCCACTCTGCTCCCAACTCGTCCCCTGCTTCCCAAACATCTCCTCTCTCATTGTTCTGTTTAGAACTCCGCTTTACTAAAATAATTTGAGTGAAAAAGCTTCTAGGCTTTGGAAACTGTCCCAAGACTAGCTTTAGGCCTAGTAATGAACTACCTAGGGTCAAAAGATTGTAGACAGTAATGAAGTCTCAACTCTCCTTTGCTATTAGGTATCAGTATTTGGAGCAGGAACTTGATCTTCCTCACTGAGCAGTCAGATTGGCTTAGATCAATCTGCAACTCATAGTTTTAGGCATATCTTGTTTTTATTGCACAAAGGTCCTAGTGGTTCCTGGAGAATAACATGAGGAGAATATCCCTCAAATTTGTCCTTTGACCTAGTTATTGATTCTGAATATCTGGATTTTTTTAGTGACTTTCAAAATGATGGATTTCAGGTTCTAGGTTAATAACTGCTATTTGTTATGATGGTGGTTGTGGTGGTTTGAATGAGAATGGCTCCCATAGATTCATGAATTTGAATGCTTCGTCACCAGGGAGTATGGCTCCATTTGAAAGAATCAGGAGGTGGGGAGTTGTTGGATTCTTGTGTCACTGGTGTTGGGTTTTACAGTTTCAAAAAGCCCATTCCAAAACTTGAGTCTCTCTCTTTCTGCTGCCTGCAGGTCCAGATGTAGAACTCATAGCTACTTCTCCAGCAATATGCCTTCCTGCATGCCACCATGCTTCTCGCCATGATAATAATGGACGAAACCTCTGAAACTGTAAGCCAGCCCCAGTTAAATGCTTTCTTTTAAAGAGTTGTCGTGGTCATGGTGTCTCTTACACTCACTAAAACAATGGCAGTTTTTAGGACTGAAACAAGAGCCTTGGCATGCTTAGCAAAATTCACCACGAGCTAGATCTCTAGCCCCTCAGTTCATTTTGATTTTATTAAGATTTGTTTATTTTTATTATGCATATGTGTAAGTGCTTTCCTGAGTCTAGTGTACCGTGTACATGCCTGGGACCCCTAGAGGCGAAGAGTACACTGGATCCCCTAGGAGTGAAGTTACAAGCAGTTGTGAGCCTGGTGCCAGGAACCAAACCTGATTCCTCCCCAAGAGCATCAAGAACTGCTAACTACCGAGATGTCTCTCCAGTCCCAATTCCTTTTTTCATTTGGAGATAAGATCTCACTAAGCTGCTGGGGCTGGCTATGAACTTACAATCTTCCTGCCTTGATCTCAGTAGCTTGGATTACAGGTATGTATCAAGAAACCCAGCAGTAACTGCTGCTTAATAAAAAAGTGTTCTCTTAAGAGTCAATGAGAGGACATGAGGCATGATTTTCTCTGTCCAATTACGTTAAAATATTAGTGCAGCAGGAGGCCTGTGATTGGACAGGGAAAAGGGAGGCAGAGCGAAGAGTTGGAGAGACAGAGGCATCTTAGGAGAGAGGGAAGAAGGCCAAGATGGAGGCAGACGAACAGGAAGAACCTGAACCAGCGTGGCTTTAAATAGCCACAGGTAGTTATGATATCATAAAAGTTAGATAATTGGGATAATTTGTCTAATCTAGGTGGGCAACTTTTATCATTATCAATTGGTTCTGAAATTATTGTATTGGCATCTTGTGAATTGAGAATTTATTGGTACATAAATCTGTTTGGTTAATTATAAGCTTCTAGAGTTTTGTTTCTACCAGGTAACTGGGTGTTGTGGCAGCTGACCACGGGATGGACGGTAGTTTTTGTGGGGCTGGTGTGGCAGCAAAGGGAACTCAGGAGCTCCAGCCCTGTTGGAGAAATGGCGGGCAGAGAGTAGTCCAGTGGGACTGTGCTGAGACAGAGAGTGGCCAGCAGAAGCACAGAAAGTCTGCTGGTCGTTTTTAATATTTCCTGCAACAAGGCCTCGCTAAAGGATTTAGGCCAATGAACCAGAGTAATGGTGTGGTTTTAGCAGAGAGGCCATTGGTACCTCCAGCAAAGACATGTATTAGAGAAGCAACAGAAAGGATCGTCTTTACCAGAAGTGCATCTCCAGGTCAAGTCACCCTGGGGAGGATGGCAGAAACATCCTCTTGCATGTTTGGCTTGGGCTGATGAGGTGTCCCTCCCAGAAAGTAAATGATGACTTGTTAGAAGAGATCAAGTTTCTGGGAGCTAAATGTGGTAGGGAAACTCCTTCCATTGTTACAAAAAAAAAAAAAATACGAAAGCATCCACCATTTGAGGCTTTGTAGGTGTTGGTCTGGTTCCTGCTATGTATTCAAATACTAAATACTGGCCCCCAAGATCTGGCTGCCCTGTACCCCCTCCTGGAGATCCTCAGGGACAAGGAGAGCCTCAAGCACACCGGCTTTTTTTGCGTAGACTTTGCCCCCAAATTATCTCTGATTGGTTAAAGATGCTACAGCCAGGGCTGGACAGAAGAGATGGGGTTAGAGCAAAGGTTCCTGGACTTGGAGTCTCAGGCAGAGACCATGTGATAGAGAGGAGAAAGGAAGGAAGAAGGAAGTTGCCATGGGGTAGGTGGATCATGAGCATGTGGCCTTGAGGGCTGGGCCTGTCAGAGTAGGAGCAGCCGAGGTGGAACATGGCAAGTGATATCTCAGGGAAGTAGATGAAACAGCACAGAGGGTTGATGTGTGCCCAGCTCTAGTGCTTTTAAACTTATTACAAACTTAAAGGTTTGTTTTGTTTTTTGTTTTTTTTTTAATGTGGGGTTGTGTCTTCTATTTGGAAACTATATGGCCTAAGTGAGGGGAAACCCACCAAAATAATACTACAACAGGGCTTAACTGAATTTCTGTTTTTAGTCTTTTATTCTGATCATTATCAATCAGTTTCTTTCCATATATTGACTCAAGCCCAGTTAAAGGATTGAGGACAGGATACATGCAAGATTTGTATTTTTATTCTGAGTGAGCTCTAAAATACAAAGAAATGCTTTCTTTGTTCTCATACTCCTGACCTCAAGAGTCTAGCACTCAGCCTGCCCCACCACCTCTGTCCAGGGTCTTGCGTGCAAGCAGAAAGACAGCTTCAAGCAGGCCTTCTTTTCAGTTGGAAATGTTTGGAGTCAGATGAATTGGCACAAAACAAACGTAATTGTGTTAACTTCAAAGATGGAAACCATCATGCATGTTAAATTCTATAACCTGTCATGAAGGAAATAATTTGTTTGGCTCTAATTATATTCTGCATCTATTTACTGTTGCTTAGAATAAAGACGGTGCCAGTTGACTTTATGATTCAATGCCTTTATTCGGCCCAAACAATTTTAGGTTGGAGAATTCTACTACTCTATGTATGGTAGTAAAAATATATGTAGTGTTGTCTTCTATACTGCAGCATCTCCATAGGCATCCAATTCAGCCTTCTTAACTTGAAGATGAAGATATTGGTGTTGACAAAATTGATCACTTATCCAAGGTGATAATCCTGCCAGATCCAGTGCAGATATATTTTAAAATCCCAACTCTCACAAACAAGCATTGTCCTGATTGCATATTTGAAAAGTGATATTTATAGACAGCCATTGTGGTGAAGAGAATTTTAAATCTGTTAAGAAAAACTAGAATATCTGCTGTTTCTGTCTTCACTAAGTGTCTTGAACTTGTATTCCAATCATAATTATTTGTTGGTTACATTTCCTTCTTGTATTGACTCAACGTATTTTTGTCTTTAAACTTTAGTATAAAGGCAGAATTATTTTCATGTTTCTGTTGCATTAAAGAAGACAAAGAAGAGCAGGGGTCAAAGGAATTTTAGTGATCATTCACTCTTGCCCTCCATCTTAGAGAGGAAGCCAGGACCAGAGGTGCGCTGGAGTGTCAGTGCAGGTTCCTGAGTTTGAGGACAGCCTAGGTTGCACAGTAGGCCTCCCTGACAAAAGGAAAAAAAAAAGAAGGAAGGAAGGAAGGAAGGAAAGAAGGGAAGAAGGGAAGAAAGGAAGAAAGGAAGAAAGGAAGAAAGGAAGAAAGGAAGAAAGGAAGAAAGAAAGAAAGAAAGAAAGAAAGAAAGAAAGAAAGAAAGAAAGAGAGAAAGAGAGAAAGAAAGGGAGAGAGAAAGGGAGAGAGAAAGGGAGAGACAGAGAAAGAAATGAAGAAAGCAGCATCAGGAAAAATGACCACTTGGCCAAGGGTGCTTAGTCTATTAGCAGCAAAAGATTTAAAACTGAAGTCTCCAGGCTTAGCAAGCTTCTCCATTTCCATACTCTCCCCAGTTTTCCTGCATATTGCTTGTATTAAAAGTTTGAAGGTGGAAAGAACCCAAATGTCCCTCAATAGAGGAATGGATACAGAAAATGTGGTACATTTACACAATGGAGTACCATTCAGCTATTAAAAACAATGAATTTATGAAATTCATAGGCAAATGGATGGATCTGGAGTATATTATCCTGAGTGAGGTAACCCAATCACAAAAGAGAACACATGATATGCACTCACTGATAAGTGGATATTAGCCCAGAATCTCAGAATACCCAAAATACAATTCTCAAACCACATGAAACTCAAGAAGAAGAAAGACCATAGTGTGGATACTTCTATCCATCTTAGAAGCGGGGAACAAAACACCCATGGAAGGAGTTACAGAGACAAAATATGGAGCAGAGACTGAAGAAATGACCATCTAGAGACTGACTCACCTGGGGATCCATTCCATTTACAATCACCAAACCCAGATTATGTTGTGGATGCCAACAAGTGCTTGCTGACAGGAGCCTGAGATAACTCTCTCCTGAGAGGCTCTGCCAGTAACGCACAAATACAGAGGCGGATGCTCACAATCATCCATTGGACTGAGCATAGGATCCCCAATGGAGGAGCTAGAGAAAGCACCCAAGGAGCTGAAGGGGTTTGCAGCCCCATAGGAGGAACAACAATATGAACTTGCCAGTACCTCCAGAGCTCCCAGGGACTAAACCACCAACCAAAGAGCACACATGGAGAGACCCATGGCTCCAGCTGCATATGTAGCAGAGGATGGTCTAGTCTGACAGCAATGGGAGGAGAGACCTTTGTTCTATGAAGGCTCTATGCCCTAGTGTTGGGGAATGCCAGGGCCAGGAAGCAGGAGTGGGTGGGTTGGTGAGCAGGGGGAGGGGTGAGGGGATAGGGGGAGGGTTTTGGAGGTTGTACTGGCTAGTTTTGTGTCAACTTGACACAGCTGGAGTTATCACTGAAAAAGGAGCTTCAGTTGAGGAAATGCCTCCATGAGATCCAACTGTAAGGCATTTTCTCAATTAGTGATCAAGGGGGAAAGGCCCCTTGTGGGTGGGACCATCTCTGGGCTGGTAATCTTGGTTCTATAAGAGAGCAGGCTGAGCAAGCCAGGAGAAGCAAGCCAGTAAAGAACATCCCTCCATGGCCTCTGCATCAGCTCCTGCTTCCTGACCTGCTTGAGTTCCAGTCCTGACTTCTTTCAGTGATGAACAGCAATGTGGAAATAAACCCTTTCCTCCCCAACTGCTTCTTGGTCATGATGTTTATGCAGGAATAGAAACCCTGACTAAGACAGAGGGGAAACCAGGAAAGGGGATAACATTTAAAATGTAAATAAAGAAAATAGCCAATAATAAAAAAAGTTTGTCTGTCCTTTCCTTTTGAGTGAATATAGATGGTTTGAGTTTTTCTGAGTCAAGGTGAAATTTTCCAGATCCCTAACCCTAAATGTTTCCCCTTCTCTCACATCTTGAGCAGACTTGGTAGGAGTTAAAAGGAGACTAAAGAGGAATGAATGTATTAACACATAAGCTCCAGAGAGTTTGTAGATCACCATAGCGATGACACAATCCGAGGAGGGAGCCACTGAGTAGGGCCCATGTGAAATCGAGGAATTTCGACAGCATCCGTTGGGACCTGGGTCATTGGCCCAGCATACGTATTTCTTGTTTGGTAACAAACTCTGTGTATTGTTATAGCCTGATTAGAGTATGTCAAATATAGGAATTACAGGAAACCGTTGTTTTCTACCAAGCCCCTGAACAGGCCACAGCATAGAGTCATACACATTAAAGATCTAGTCATCAAGCCACAGCTAAGGTACATATATGTATCTGGCCTTCCCAGAAACCAGAATTTGAAATTACAGTCAAATCTCCCAATTGACCTGACAATTAAAATACCCTGGTTTTAATTTTTACACAAAAGAAGTGACTTGGAATAACCTGTTATTAATTGATCCTTTAAAAAAAATTGTCCCGATTCCCTGTCCCTCCCATATGTGGGAATTAACTTCTTTCTTCTCCTGAGTCCATCAGACCACTTAATGTATTTTATGGAATAAATATTGTTCACACTACCACTGAAAATCAGATCTTTAAAAGAAATTGTTAGCTGGGCAGAGTGGCACGTGCCTTTGATCCCATCACTGGGGAGGCAGAGGTAGGTGCATCTCTGTGGCTATGAAGCCAGCCTGGTCTACACAGTGTGTTTCAGGACAGTCCCAGTTACAAAGTAAGATCATCTCTCAAAACAACAAACAAACAAACAAACAAACAACAAGAAAGAAATTGTAACTTTATCCTCTGGCAACAGCTACACTGAGAATTTGTAAGTGTTGTTAGGGTCCGTGAATTGCTGAAGAATGATACCCCAGACTCAAATAAATCACTTTGCAAAAGCAAAGACCATTTATTCCTGCATGCAGGGGCCTAATGCCATCGAGATGGAAGGGCACTGAATTCGCAGATTCAGTTTTAAAGCCAAAAAGAGGAACATTAGGGAGGGGTAGGTGATCTATATCTTGATTGGTGGGTTCTATTTCTGAGGATCTGGGTGATGCTACGATTCAGACTAAGTATTCTTGCTTCATGCCAAGGAGGGGTAGCTCTTGACCTCTTGGCTGTAAGCTTGGCTAACTGTCCTTTTGCAAGCTGGGGACAGGTAGGCTCTTGACATAAGCCTGCAGTTGTTCCAGTAACTGACTTGCCCAGTTCTGGGAAGTAGAAACTCAGGCTCCGTCTCCTAAACTGCTAGTTTGCAACCTGGCTCAGGCCAATCCACTCCTTTCAGGGTTTGCTACATTGGACTTTCCTGAAGCTGGTGCTCATTCTGCTGGTCTGGGCATCCCCAGGCAGCTTTACTGCTGACTCACCTAGATGTCTCACCAAGCATCACCCTAGTCAAGGCTCAGTGACCTGCGTGGAATACAAGTGTCTGTGCAAATGTGGTACGCCATTTCTTCCCCCTCAAACCATTCTTACCTGTACAAGTTCAGTCTGCTGCTTCCTCTCAGCCCCACGCTCCCAGAAATAAGACTCAGATTCAAAACATATTTACAAATACCTTGGCTATATAGCAAGAGTCTTCTCTGACTAGATCATAACTTAAAATAACCCAGTTATTTTAACCTCTGTTCTGCCATATGGCTGGTTACCTGTGCTCAGGTACCATACATCTGCTTCATCTCACCTTCCCAGGTGGATCTCCCAAGCCTGGCTCTATCCCAGAATTCTTTCTGCTTCCCAGAGGTCCCCCATTCTATTTTATCCTTTCCTATAAGCCATAGGTTTTTTTTTTAATTGACAGGTAGTGCATCCATACAATACAGAAGATATTCTCTCTACACATACCAGCCAACTTCTAGACTGACAGAGGGTAAAAGTCTCTCTCTCTCTCTCTCTCTCTCTCTCTCTCTCTCTCTCTCTCTCTCTGTACATACTGTATGGATGAGTGTGCATATATTCATGGGCATGTGTTTGTAGAGGCCAAACATAGACATGTCTTCCTCAATCATTATCCACCTCACTTTGGAGACAAGGTCTCTCACTGAACCTGGAACTCCAGCTACGCCGGCCAGACAACAACCCCCAGGCACCGGCCTGTCTCAGCCTCCCTGGCACAATAGGAAGAGAGTTATAAAGGAATAAAGGACTTACTAAGACACTTCCTTAGGAGACATCAAATTACACAAAGTAACTTAGCTAAGGAAGTGCTGCCCACAAATACCCCAAAGATAAGTAACCTGCTAGCCAGGTCTGTTAAAGATAAGGAAAATTATGATGAAAATGGCTGCTCATCAGAGCTAGCCAGCTGTTAGGCCCATCCCTAAAAAACACGCCTCTAACAGGCAGCTCAAGGGCTAGCACTGGATCACAACACAAGTATGTTAAGTCCTAGCCTGACATAAAGCGTTCAGTTCTTTTCCTGGGAAAAGCCTAATTCTGCCAGATGGGCAAGATACTTCAGAAATAATGCTAGCAATAACTGTGTAAACCTCCCATCTGCACTGGCCAGACTTGTAGTCTCCAGCCTTTGTTTAAATTGTTCAAAGTATAACGTGAGGCCAGAACCTAAAAGAGATTTAAGGACAACAGTGTATGTACTTGTGAGATGTACAAGCCTAAGCCTATTTGAGGCCAGCTCCTCTTTGAACATTAGCCAGAGCTAGACAAGCACTATTAGAGTTTCCCCTTCACCTCTAAATGAGTGATTTCTTACTGGCCAATCACATTATTTCTATAGTCACTACACCCAATTTTTTGTATGAGTCTTAGAGATCTGGATTAAGTTCTTCATGCTTGTATAACAAGGGCTTTATGGGCAAAGTCATCTCCCCAAGCTCTCACACTTCTTTAGTGATCCAAGGGTAAGTGTTATTGATGTTTTAGAGCAAAGACCCAGCTCTAAAAATCCTGACAAACTAGGCTTAACTGTTTCAATATTCCAGGTACAGAAATGAGTAGCGTCAAAGGGCAGAAAAAGGAGAGTTGACAGACCAGACACCTGGGGAGAGGAAGTCTGAGGTTTGGGTTTGAACAGAGGAAGAGCTGGGGCAAGAAGCAAGAGGTCAGTCAAGTCCAGTCCATCACAATCTGGGTTTGCATGGTGATACAAAGAGATCCTTACTGCTTGGGACATTTGGTCTCTATGAGATGACAGCTTCTGTTTAGGGGTGGTGTAATCGTCACCGTGAATGTGGTTACACACATAGGAGTCAGATACAAAATGCAGGCTGGGTGCCAAGCTTTTCTCCCCACTTAGTTCAGCCCAAGTAAGGGGGCAGTGATTACCATGCCTCTTGTCTGTGCCCTGCATTTTATTCTTTCTTGCAAACACGCCTCTAACAGGCAGCTCAAGGGTAGGAAAGCACAGTGGGTAATGAAGCTGAACCAGGAGCGAGTAGGGCTGTGTGTTGGGGCAATGAGGGAGATGGGAAGAAGGAGGGATGAAGGAGGAATAGGAAAAGACAAAAGCAAAAGGCGGAGAGGTGACATACAGAGCCTCCATATGGAAGAGTGAGCAATGACTGGAGCAATAACAAAGGGTGCTCCCTCAGCCCCTCAGCACAGCCTGGGGACAAGCAAGCTCTGTAAGCATCTCAGCAGCATAGCCAGTAGAGTCATAGTCTGTGTTTTCACACAATGCGCAGGGGACTCCTGGATCTGTTAACTCTGCAGAATCCGTGGTGAGTTTCTCTGCAGATTCAAGTCAAGCATTATCTATAAATCAATGGACCAGTTTCCAAGTGGTGTCTCTTACCATAGTACTCTGATTGACTTGGGCTGTGGGCTCCTGGCTTTCTCAGAACTTCTCACCATGCTCCAAGCTCCTGGGCATGGGGGAACCATGCCCAGTGACAAGAGGTCGCCACTCCTTGGCTGTGAAGAAACAGGAAGAGGATTATGGTTGTCCTTGTAGACACATCTGGTCAGTAAGGCAGGCACCCTGCCCTGGGAACCTCCTTCCTGGGAAAACATTTGCCTACTTAACAAAGTCAGTTACTACTCTGTTCTGCCAGTAGAGTGAGCAAATTTGAGCCCAGGATGGCCCATAATCTTTCTTTTTCTTCCTTCCTTCCTTCCTTCCTCCCCACCAACAACCGTCTTATCCTCATCATCATTATTATCATTTAGAAAGTGGAGAGTTTTAAGAGAGCTTTTAAGCATTGATGGTGAGGGCTGATGGTGTTATGAAATATAATGTGGCAGCAGCAGAGGTAAGAGGTACCTGGTGAGGCCATGCCAGGGTGTCTTCCTGAAACACACCCATTCGACAGATCTAGTATAAGGAAGGTTTACTGTGGGGGAAGGGAGGGGAGTGAAGACCTGAAGAAGGGGAGAGGCAGACAGAGCAAGGAGTGGGGAGAGAGTAAGGATAGAGGACAGAAAGAAGGAGAAAAAGAGAAAGAGAAAGAGAGAGAGAGAGAGAGAGAGGAAGAGGAAGAGGAAGAGGAAGAGGAAGAGGAAGAGAGGCCAGTGGGGGAGAGAGGGGGCAGGCTGAAGTAACGAGCTGCTCTCTTATACATTGCCTGGTCACCCACCCCTGGCATGGCACAGGTAGTAATGGTGGCAGATAATGATGCAAGCTGTTGCTAGGTCGCTGTTGGGAAGAGCCAAGCCGAATATTCTTTAAACCAACAGATGGTACCTGAAGCCCTTAGGCTGTGAGTGTCTAAGGTCTTTCCTAGGTCTTCCAAAAGAGAAGACTTGAAGTCTTCATTAATGACACTTGAATTTGGGACATGCCCCACTGTGGCAAGCCCTGGTGGCTCTTGCTCAAGAGAGAGGACGATGCTGACTCCGTGATAGGCACAGTTTGAATGCAAGGTTGTCACCCTCTTTACAAATCAGTATAGAGTTAAGCTCTCTTGTCTCTGCGATGTTATGGATTAAACCCAGGGTCTCATGCATGTAAGGCAGGCGCTCCACCAACTGAACTATGTTCTCAGCCACAATTCCACAGAAAAATAGAAAGGCATCCAGCAAGTCACACAGTGATGTGAAAACAGCCTTCATAATTAGTTGATTAATCATTGTCAGCCTCTTGTCTTGTGCTGATATCTGAGTAAGGTGCACTCGGAGTATTGATTGCATCCAAGCCAGGATTCCTTTGTAGCCGTAACCCGAAGGTCACGGTGACCAGAAGCCCACCTCGAGTTACTCCCTTTTGCAAAGTGATAACCTGGTGCGCAGGCAGCTGTAACCCAAGCTCATCTTCCTATGGGCGGCGGGTAGTTACTCCTGCTCTGCTGTAGCTGGATTGCGTTTAGTCTTAATGGGAATCTTTCTGAGACAGAAACCTAATTCCACTTAGGAAATAATATGCCCACTCAACCTTTCTTCCCAGAACCAGCCTGAACTTCAAACTTTCAGGGGGTTGGGAAGAATAGGCAGAGATTGCTCTCTGAATGTGGATAGTTCCAGACAAAGCAGGGCTAAGAAAGACTTGCATCTTTAAGCCATTCTGGAGATGTTTTCATAGTGAAAGGCAGCATTGTACTTGGCATTTGTCTTTGCAACAGCCTGAAACTTGGAAATTGGTAGAGCTTATATGCCAGTCTTAAACCAAGACTGTTGCCGTTGCTCCAACTTCCATTTTTCTTTTCCTTTCTTTTCCTTTCTTTTCTTTTCTTTTCTTTTCTTTTCTTTTTTCTTTTCTTTCCTTTCCTTCTCTTCTCTTCTCTTTTCTTCTTTCTTTCTCTCTTTCTCTCTCTCTCTCTCTCTCTCTCTCTCTCTCTCTCTTTCTTTCTTTCTTTCTTTCTTTCTTTCTTTCTTTCTTAACCTGAACCCTCAGAGCTCCCAGAGACTAAGCCACCAACAAAGAGCATACTTGGGCTGGTCAGAGGCTCCCTACACATATGTATCAGAGGCTGCCACATCTAGCCTCAGTGGGAAAGGATGAACCTGATCCTGCAGAGACTTGATGCCCCAGGCATCAAGGATGGGGGTGGGGAGCTGCCCTCTCAGAGGCAAGGGGGAGGAGGGAGGAACTCTGTGTGGGGGACACAGGGGGCAACATTTGGGATGTAAACAAATGAATGAATAAATAAATAAATAAATAGATAAATAAATAAACAAAATTAAGCCTGTGCCACAGAGCTCCATATGCAAATACTGCTGGGAGAGAGCAGGTCTTCCAGTAGTGCTGACAAGCCTTTGAGCACAGGTAAGACCACCACTTCTGCTCAGAGGGACCCGCCCAGAGCCCTCAAGACACAGGAACCGAGGAGCTGCCTGGGACAGGATCCTTCCGGTTTCGGTCTGCCCAAGGAACATATCCTGTGCCACAGTGCTCCATACGCAAATACCATTGGGAGAGAGCTGGTCTCTCAGGAGTGCCAACACACCTATGAGCACACATCTCGTGATGCTGATAGAGGACTTTAAGAAAGACATAAATAACCTGCTTAGAGAAATACAGGAGAACACAGGTAAACAGCCAGAAGTCCTTAAAGAGGAAACACAAAAATCCCTTAAAGAATTACAGGAAAACACAAACAGGTGAAAGGATTGAACAATACCATCCAGAATCTAAAAACGGAAATAGAAACAATAAAGAAATAACCAAGGGAGACAATCCTAGAGTTAGAAAACCTAGAAAAGAGATCAGGAGTCATAGATGCAAGCATCACCAACAGAATACAAGAGATAGAAGAGAGAATCTCAGGTGCAGAAGATACCAGAGAAAACATTGATACAACAGTGAAAGAAAACACAAAAAGCAAAAAGCTCCTAACCCAAAACATCCAGGAAATCCAGAACACAATGAGAAGACCAAACCTAAGGATAATAGGTATAGAAGAGAGTGAAGATTCCCAACTTAAAGAGCCAATAAATATCTTCAACAAAATTATAGAAGAAAACTTCCCAAGCCTAAAGAAAGAGATGCCCATAAACATATAAGAAGCTTACAAAACTCCAAATAGATTAGACCAGAAAAGAAATTCCTCCCTTCACATAATAGTCAAAACACCAAATGCACTAAACAAAGAAAGAATATTAAAAGCAGTAAGGGAAAAAGGTCAAGTAACATATAAGGCAGGCGTATCAGAATTACACCGGGCTTCTCCCCAGAGACTATGAAAGCCAGAAGATCCTGGGCAGATCTCATAGAGATCTTAAGAGAACACAAATGCCAGCCCAGGCTATTATACCCAGCAAAACTCTCAATTACCATAGAGGGAGAAACCAAGATATTCCATGACAAAACCAAATTTACACAATATCTTTCCACAAATACAGCCTTACAAAGGATAATAGATGGAAAACATCAACACAAGGAGGGAAACTACACCCTAGAAGAAGCAAGAAAGTAATCTTCTTTCAACAAACCCAAAAGAAGATAACCATACAAACATAAAAATACCATAAAAAATAACAGGGAGCAACAATCACTATTCCTTAATATCTCTTAACATCAATGGACTCAATTCCCCATTAAAAAGACATAGACTAACAGACTGGATACGTAAACAGGACCCAGCATTTTGCTGCATACAGAAAACACACCTTAAGTGCCAAAGACAGACACTATCTCAGAGCAAAGGGCTGGAAAACAATTTTCCAAGCAAATGATCTCAAGAAACAAGCTGGAGTAGCCATTCTAATATTGAATAAAATTGACTTTCAACCAAAAGTTATCAAAAAAGGATAAGGAAGGACACTTCATACTCATCAAAGGAAAAATCTACCAAGATAAACTCTCAATTCTGAACATCTATGCTCCAAATGCAAGGGCACCCACATTCATAAAAGAAACTTTACTAAAGCTCAGAGCACAGATTGTGCCTCATACAATAATAGTGGGAGACTTCAACGCCCTACTCTCACCAATGAACAGATCCTGGAAACAGAAACTAAATAGAGATACATTGAAACCAATGTGTCTCTATTCATAACATAACAGAAGTTATGAACCAAATGGATTTAACAGATATATATAGAACATTTTATACTGAAACAAAAGAATATACCTTCTTCTCAGCACCTCATAGTACCTTCTCCAAAATTGGCCATATAATCGGTCACAAGACAGGCCTCATCAGATACAAGAAGATGGAAATAATCCCATGTATCCTATCAGATCACCATGGACTAAGACTGGTCTTCAATAGCAACAAAAACAACAAAAATTCAATATACACATGGAAGCTGAACTTGGTCAAGGAAGAAATAAAGAAAGAAATTAAAGACTTTTTAGAATTTAATGAAAAAGAAGGCATAACATACCCAAACTTATGGGATACAATGAAAGCTGTGCTAAGAGGAAAACTCATAGCTCTGAGCGCCTCCAAAATGAAACTGGAGAGAGCACACACTAGCAGCTTGACAACACACCTGAAAGCTCTGGAACAAAAAGAAGCAAACACGAGGAGTAGATGACAGGAAATAATCAAACTCAAGGCTGAAATCAACCAAGTAGAAACAACAACAACAACAACAAAAAACTATACAAAGAACCAATGAAACCAGGAGCTGGTTCTTTGAGAAAATCAATAAGATAGATAAACCCTTAGCCAGACTACCAGAGGCCACAGAGACAGTATCCAAATTAACAAAATCAGAAGTGAAAAGGGAGATATAACAACAGAAACTGAGGAAATTAAAAAACATCACCAGATAAAAGCCTATATTAAAAAAAAAACTGGAAAATCTGGATGAAATGGAAAAATTTCTAGACAGATACCAAATACCAAAGTTAAACCAGGATCAGATCAACCATCTAAACAATCCCATAACCCCTAAAAAATAGAAGCAGTCATTAAAAGTCTCCCAACCAAAAAAGCTCAGGACCAGATGGGTTTAATGCAGAATTCTATCAGACCTTCAAAGAAGACCTAATACCAATACTCTTCAAATTTTTCCACAAAATAGAAACAGAAGGAACACTAACCATTTCACTCTATGAAGCCACAGTTATGCTGCATATTCTCCCTTGAAGATGGAATGGTTTCTGTCTAATCAGGAACTTTTCACAATTTCCTTTCATAGAGAACTTCATAAGAGCTTTTCTTCTATTTCTATCATGTTTAATGTTACAAATAGATTTTTAAAACTGGTTGAATGCATATTACATTTAGCTTCAGAAGGCATCATGTATATTTAAGAGGCATTTAACTATTATAAATTATTTTGATGACTTAAAAATGTCAATATTGAGTTGTATGTTTTACAATAAATTTTATTAGTTTAATAAAAAAATTAAATAAATAAATTTAAAAATTATCTAAAATAGAATTACATCATCTCTCTCTTAACACTTCCTGTGTCCTTTCTCTCCAATGCCTTCCATGCTTTGTCCCCAAATTCATGGCCTCTTTTTCTTTGATTATTATTGTTACATATACATGCCAAATTGCATAAATACAACCTGCTGAATCTGTTGAGTGTTATGTGTATACAAGGTGACTTCGGAGCTGACCACTTGTGTGTTTGATGACCACTCAGAAGCTCATTCCTAGAGAAGACTAATTGACCCTGGCTCAGAACTTGTTAGTGGTCTGCAGTTCTTTGGTGGTTGTGCTTGGGCGATTTTTAAGAAAGATTTAATGTGTCTGTGTGTGTGTGTGTGTGTGTGTGTGTGTGTGAGAGAGAGAGAGAGAGAGAGAGAGAGAGAGAGAGAGAGAGAGAGAGAGAGAGAGGTGGCAGGGCAAGCAGGGGTGGGGTGTCAGTGGAGGTCAGATGAATGTGGAGTTATAGTCTCCTGAAGTTTAAGTTATAAGTGGTTATGAGCTACCTGCTGTAGGTGGTGTACACCAAACTCTAGTCCTCTGCAGAAGCAGCAAGCTCTCTTAAATGCTGAGCCAACACTGCTATAGAAATAATTTAAGGGGACCAAAAAAAAAATGGGTTCTAAGCCCATGACAATCATTTTTCCTTCTGCCAGCTCACAAAGTCCTATCTCTCTAAAGTCAAATGGGCACTAACTCTCCCTTTACTGTGATTGGCTGGATATTGGTGAAACCTGGGGCTTTGATGGTTTGTTAGCTTTTGTAACCGCAAGAAACTGTCTGGGCTAGCCAATCACCTTAAAAAGAGGAAAGTTTCTCTGAGTCCCCAGTTTTCTAGTCCAGGGTCATTTGGACCTGTGGATTTAGGTGTGTGGTGAGACACAACAAGAATACATGGTGGGGAAGCTGATGACTTCGTGGTGACTGAGAAACAAAACAGAGAGAAAGGAGAATCAGGTCCTGACATCCCTTTCTGGGGGGATGGGGGGGGGGGTCCTGCAAGCTTCACTTCTGGCAGTGAAACAACCCACGGAGAGTCAATAATGAATCTCAGTTCAATACGACTTAGGTAGCTGCTGGCACTGGCTCAGACGTCTGGAGTGTGACGCCAGGTGGTTTATTGTAGCCATATTTAAGCACAGCACAAATTCAGAAGAAAAGGTTTCCTAGTGACAATTAGCTCAGTCCTGTGTGCACAACAAAGCTTAAGGCATGTTTACATTGAAACTCTTTACAAAGTACATAGGCTTCTTCCATAAAGGTGAGTTCTGTTGTCTTAGAAACAATGTTTAAGGTAAGGGTCTAGGGAGAATGACAGAGGTAAACACAATGTCTGTGGGAGTCAGGATTGGCCTGGCCCTAAGATAACACCGGAGTCACTCGGGCTGTTGTAAGTCTAAGTAACATCCCTCCTGAGGGTGGGTTTTATGGACTGTGAAGCAATGGTCGAGGTTTTGAGGGGGAAGGAGGTTGGTATGGAGTCTTAAATAAAGAAACAAAATATTCTGGGGTATTCAGGTGAAGCCTGGCCTATGGAGAGTTGCATAAGATCAGCAGGTTGTAAACTACAACCTTTTCCATCACTTTGGGTGGAAGACAAGTAGACATCTTCCATTCAAGAGACAAATGTGTCTTTAAGCATCTGGGCTTTCCTGGCGCTTATCTGCACACAAACCCCTTACCCTGTACACCCTTCATAAGCATGCCTTATCTGACCTAAGTTCTACCAGTAGGCTACACTCCCTGAAGGTTCCAGTACTTCCCCAAGTGCCACAGACTGGGAAACAAACCTTCATAGCAAGAGCTGTGGTGGTGGGAAGAAACACTCCTTATCCACACTAGAGCAATTGGCTTCCGGGATGACAGAATTTCGAGGCTCCTCTTCCAGCGGGCTGAGCAAGTTCCTAGAGAAGAGTGTAAAAGGTGAAGCATGAGAGACAACAGATTCTGAGAAGGGTCGGCAGAGTTCCAGTGTGGCTGATGGGTTTTCTTACCAAAGTCACAAAGCAGCTGAATGTGGGACTAGGTTCTCTACCTTAAAGATGGGTGGTATAAGAGATGTAAGGCACAGTAGGTTTCTACATGTGCTCGGCAGATACTGGCAGCTTCTACAGTTCAGTCTCTGGGGCTGAAATGTCTTCACCACTTAGAACACACAAACACTGTACGCAAGACCTAATGAGTTTACAGGGTGAAACCAGCATCCCATTCACAGAGCGTTTGCAGTCAGAGAGAGGATAATCAGAAAATAAAACATGCCCCGGCAGGCTAGTGCTGAGAGAGGAATGTCTGAGGGGAGGGGGACAAGAACCCCAAAGAAAAAGTGTGACACTTTCACTGAAGAGGGGTAAATAGACACGATTCCAAGGGTCCAAGAAAGGGAGGAGAAAACACAGGAGCTCAGAGCTGTGGCTTGCTGGGGAAGCCTGGGAGGAAGAGGAGGAGGAGGGGAAGGGGGAGGGGGAGGGGGATAGATAGAGCATCGCAGTGGGAGGAACCAGACTTCTTGATGACGTGATGTGAGCATCCCTTGTCTGACATGGTTGGAACCAGAAATGTATCAGATTTCAAATCTAAACAAGAAATTCATTTATGTTCCAGAAACACCTATATACATGGCCTGGGGTGATTTTAAGACATTTTTGGTTAAGCGTGGAGGGGTTTTCCCCCAAATTGTATCATTTTAGCACTCAAAAAGTTTCAGATTTTGACATATTAGGTTGTCAGCTCAAGTAGTATTCAATCTGTTTTAGAAATTTTAATCCTACCCTGGGGTTTCTACCCCACATTTGACCATTTAGTTCCTGGATAAAACACACACACACACACACACACACACACACACACACACACACACACACCCCTTATATTTACAATAAGCCTTAAGTGGCACAAGAGTGTGGCAGATATCTACCATCTATGCTATTAGAATCTACTTTCCTATTGATAACCCCAAGTTATTACTTACTATGTTTTTTCTGGGCTTCTCTTAAGTCCAATTGGCCAGCCCTCAGGGCCATGTTTTCTTGGAATCAACCCATGGCAAATTCTCCCTCCTTCTCCTATACCTTCTTCTTCCTCCTCATGGTCACCTCTGATCCCAAGCTCGGGAAACCTAAGCTTTACCTATGTCACTTCAGCCCAGTTATTGGGTTTTGGCATCTTTATTTACCAATGAGCAATAACTTGGGTGCAAGGTCACACATGTCACTCGGATCTACAGGCAGACTCCAGTTCTTGAAGGCCGCACTTAGCATTCCAATAGACAGCAAGACCAAACCTCAACATCACTCTGCAAGTATGTTATATTTAAACGCTAGCAGATGTGTTGTGAGTGTTGCAGCCACACCTGTAACCTCAGCACCCAGGAGGCTGAGGCAGTGGGCCACGAATTCAAGAGTAGGCTAGATTGCACAGTGTCTTAGTCAGAGCTTTATTGCTGTGAAAAGACAACATGCTCAAGGTCAATACAGTTCAGAGGCTCAGTCCATCATCATCGTGGTGGTAAGCATGGCAGTGTGCAGCCAGACATGGTGCTGGAGGAGCGGTGAATTCTGCATCGAGGTCCAAAGCCAGCCAGGAGGAGACTAGATTCTGCATTGGGCAGAGCTTGAGCATAGAAGACCTCAAACCCCGCCTCCACAGTGATGTACTTCCTCTAACAAGTCCACACCTCCTCTAACAAGGCCTCACCTCCTCCAATAAGGCCATAGCTCCTAATAGTGCCACTGCCTATGACCAAGCATTCAAACACATGAATCTATGGGGGCCAAATCCATTCAAACCACCGCACATAGTGAGACTTTATTTTAAGGAAATGAAAACAATAAAGTTTGTAGAGAGTGAATGAGATGGGTCAGCAGGAAAAGGTGTTAGCTTCAAAATTTGAGAGCATGGATTCTACCACTGGAGTACATACAATGAAAAGAGAAAACTCTGTCCTCTTTACCGCCATATATCTGTTATGACATGCATGTTTTTGTGCATATGCAGACAAAAAAACTGAAAAAATAATTTAAGTTAGTAGAAAAATCTGTTCCATGCAACAATAAAGAATTACTTTGTATGAAACAGTTAAAACTCATGTCTGTAATTCGTGTATTCAGTAGGTTACTGCAAAAGTATATTAGATTCTAGGCTAGCTTGGGCTACATAACAAGACCTTGTTTTGAAACAAAAATAAAAAAGAAAGACAACTATACTGAGGACCAAGTCTTTTCAATTGACCATTTGGCTCTGGCCTTTGGCATGCAGTTCTTCTCTTCCATCAGTGACCCAGGGTCTGAGCTGGGTAACCTGGAGTAGACAGGCTAGTCGTGGTGGTAGTAGGAGTCTTCCCCCACCTTGGTTCCCTTGCAGGTATGGACCTGGGCCATCCATGGTTTTATGTCATGTTATAGCAGAGTGACTGTGGTATTTACTTTGTTCACTTTATATTTTCTTGGACACCAAGCATTTGTTCTTCATGTGCAATGGGTGTGTCTGGAGCTAGGGAGGATGTGCATACCCTTGGTTCCCAGTGGTTGCTCCTTGTTGTCACTATGGTGCTTGGCTCTGATCCCCACTCCTTCATCTCTACATCATAATTCATCTCTACAGGGAGCCATGGCTGCCGACTCTGATAGGGCTGCGTTACTGACAACCAGAGTGTGTGTGGATATGGGGAGTGGGGTGTTACTGATCCCTCACATTCCTCCTTGTCCTCTCCTAGGACATTATGTTCAAAGCTGTGCACCTGTGGACACCAGATAAATATCCACCAGTGACAAGAAAGAAAAAAAAAACCAGGAAAAATTTTGTAAAGAAATAAAATTATAGCTGGGCATGGCAGTGCATGCCTTTAATCCCAGCTCTCAGAAGGCAGAGACAGGCAGATCTCTGTGAGTTCAAGGCCAGCCTGGTCTACATAGTGAGTTTCAGGACAGCCAGAATTACATAGAGAAACCCTGTCTTGAAAAAAAAATCAATCGACCAATCAATCAAATTATTACACATATTAGTCACACAAGTGCCTACTGAGCCATCTCATTGACTTTTGTTTCTTTCTTTAAAAAACAGCCTATTCTGTTGTGTTAAAAACAAAATCTGGTTGTTGTGTCAGTGAAACATTTAAAACAAAAACAAACCTTCAACAACAAAAACATCCGATCCCAGGACTCAAAGATGGCTCAATAGGTAATAGTACTTGCCATGCCAGGATGAGTCCCTGAGTTTAGCATGAGGATCTAAATCTGGATCCCCAGTACACACACAAAGAACTGAGAGAGATGCAATGCACCCAGCCATCTGGCATGACCCATTCATGATGGCCTGTGTGGAGATCCTCACAGCCCTCTTCACCAACAGCAAGCAGACTTAGTCTCCTTTGACACCGTCAGACATCTAGAGGTAGAGAGTTCCAGGTAATCTGTGGTAGTTTGAAATAAGAATGGCCCCCATAGATTTCAGACATTTGTATGCTTGGTCTCCAAGGAGGTGTGGCCTTGTTGGAGGAGATGTGTCACTTACTAGAGGTGGGCTTTAGGTGGTACAAGGAGTGGGGTTGGGCTTTGAGATCAAATGCCAATGCCAGGGCCAGTCTCACACTCTCTCTGCCTGCTGCCTGCAGATGAGGATGTAGCTCTCAGCTACTCCTCCATCCCCAAATCTGCTTGCCTGCTGCCATGCTCCCCACCATGATGATACTGAACTAACCTGAAGCTATAAGCAAGCCTCTGAAATTAACTTAAATGCTTCCTTCTATAAGTTGCTTTAGTCATGGTGTCTCTTTACAGCAATATGACAGTAACTAAGATACACTCGAACACCCCAACACCCCATGATGGCACGGCAGCAGATTGGAAGACCTCCTTTCAACATATTAGAAAAAGCAACAGTAAAAATAAAGGAAAGGGAATTAGGAAAAAGAAAATTTTACACAGAAAACAATCCATTAAGAAATGCATCTATAGCCGGGCGATGGTGGCGCATGCCTTTAATCCCAGCACTTGGGAGGTAGAGGCAGGCGGATTTCTGAATTCAAGGCCAGCCTGGTCTACAGAGTGAGTTCTAGGATAGCCAGGGCTATACAGAGAAACCCTGTTAAAAAAAAAAAAAAAAAAAAAAAGAAAAGAAAAGAAAAGAAAAGAAAAGAAAAAAGAAATGCATCTATAAGGGACAGTAAGATGTAGCTCTTCCAACAGATTACTATAACAAATGCTACAAGAGCTTAAAAGTGAGGGTGGGATGGTGTGAGAAGAAAATAATATTACAAGTCAGAATGAGAAAGAGCTCAAATATTGGTTAAAAAAATTATATGAGAACCCAGCATAAAACTTGAAGTAGCAAACATTTAATGAAGATGGGGTGGATTTTCGCAAAGTACAAAGTAATGAAATAGATGTAAGAAAGAGTAGAAACCAGAACAGATCAATTACCACAGGAGAGACTGGAAAAGCAAGAACAAAAGGAAAAACAGAGCTGAAACCTCCCAGCAGGCAGGGTTGTACACCTGTAGTTCCAGTGCTCAGCGGGTAGGCAGGAGAATTCTGAGTAAGAGGCTAGCCTGGACTACATGGTGATGTCCCATCTACCCCTGGCCCCTGAAAAACAAACAAACAAACAAACAAACAAACAAACAAACAAAGGTCTAACATTGAGAAAATAATTGAATCTAAAACTTGGTGCTAGGGAATCAAACCCAGGGCCAAGAGCATGTTAGACAAGTGCTATACTACTGAGCCATGCCCAAAGCCCCATCTAAACGTCGACACAGGAAATTACTGTTACTAACATTATTTGAGCTATTAAGAAAGAAAGAAAGAAAGAAAGAAAGAAAGAAAGAAAGAAAGAAAGAAAGAAAGAAAGAGAAGGAGGGAGGGGGGAGGGAGGGACAGAGGGAGGGAGAAAGAGGCAACCATTTTGTTAGTCAGCAAACTAAACTGCCAAAACTTGATTGACGCTATTAGAAGATAATTATAAAGTAATCTTACAATTATCTGAACTAACACCACGATCTAGTTCAACCTCACAAGTTGACAAAAATGTTTGCTACTATTCTTTCCCCACAGAAGTACAAAACTGGAGGACAATAACAACAAGAGAGACTGGGTTGAGGTGTGGCTTGGCAGCTTGGTGGTAGAGCATATATATTGGGCACACTTGAGGTCCCAGATTCAATCCCCAGCACTCTCCTCCCCTGCCCAGAAGATCCCAGTGTGCCAGAGGAGGCGACAATAACCATACACTTTGGGCCATTTGAAAATGGATGAGCCAATGGAAATTGACTTGCAGTACTATAGAAAGCTAAACCCTAAGCCAGAAGTGTATTCCACCTCAGGAGTATCCAGGACCTGAACAACTGGGGGAGGCAAATTCCTCTACAAATAGGGAGAAGGGTATGATTATATTGTGGCAGTTAGGTTTCCAGGCCCCTGCTTGTCTTCTGAAGGATGAGCGGCCTCCATGCCTGGCTGAAGGCTCTCTGGACTCAGAGCCACCAGGCACACTACAGCAAAGAGACTCTGCTGACAATGAAGATTAGAGGAGGATGGGTTACAGAAAGCTGTTTCCCTGGGCCTGGCTATCTTCTGTATTATCTCCCCAAACTCTGAGAGTTACATTTAACCTTCTCAGAAGGACAATGAGGGGCTTCATCTTTGGGGCCCGATTGCCCAGGGAAAAGGGCCCAAAGATGCAGTCTTAGTTATTTTTCTGTTGCAGAGCTAAGATACCATGACCAAGGCAACTTAGAGAAGAAAGAGAGTACTTGGTGCTTAGGGTTTCAGAGGGTTAGAGTCTGTGACCATCATGGAAGGAAGCATGGAAGCAGGCAAGCAGCCAGGCATGGCACTGAAGCAGTAGCTGACAGCCCAGATCTTGAGATAAAAATCCATGGGTCGAGGGACAAAGAGAGAGACATACACAGAGAGAGACATACACAGAGAGACATAGAGACAGAGAGAGAAAGACAGAGAGACTGAGACACATGCAGACACACACACACACACACACACACACACATAGAGACAGTGAGAGAGAAACTAACTGATAATAGCACAAGTTTTCAAACCTCAAAGCTTACCCCAAATAACAAACTCTGCTAACATGAACACACTTTCTTTTTGTTGTTGTTGGTTTTTTTTTTCAAGACAGGGTTTCTCTGTGTAGACCTGGCTGTCCTGGAACTCACTTTGTAGACCAGGCTGGCCTCGAACTCAGAAATCCACCTGCCTCTGCCTCCCAAGTGCTGGGATTAAAGGAATGTGCCACCACTGCCTGGTCACACTTTTTAATTCTTCCCAAATAGTTTCAATATCTGGGGACCAAGCGTTGAATCATGTGAGTCTGAGCCTATAGTGGCCATTCTCATTCAAACCATCACAGACAGGCGTTCCCATTAAAGCAGAGAGAAGCACAGGAAGGTCCAGGTCCTACCCACGTTCACCAAACTCATAGTCACTATACTAGTGCATCATTCTTCAGAGTGAGCAGTTAGCTAAGGATTGCCACACAGAACAGGAAA
This sequence comes from Mus musculus, assembly GCF_000001635.26. Taxonomy (NCBI): domain Eukaryota; kingdom Metazoa; phylum Chordata; class Mammalia; order Rodentia; family Muridae; genus Mus; species Mus musculus. The sequence continues at coordinate 43,807,368 of NC_000076.6, forward strand.
TTAACATGGAAAACAGAAATGAAGAAAAGAAAAAGAAAATCTAAGCAGAAGAAAACCTTTTAAAGTCCTTAATAGCACTACAGGGAAGAAGAAACTTCATATTGCCATACAAAGAAGAGATTAAGGTAGGAGGATCAGTTGAGCCTAGAGCTCAGCCAGTTTGGGGTCTGTACTACACAGCCATCTGTGGTGGTACTGAGGCTGCGGGCAGTGGCTCTGCTCCTGGCAGGACAACACAGAGTTGCTACCTCTTCAAAGGAGAAAAGGAGGGATTGAAAAGAAACATAGAATTTGGAGATTTAAAAGAGAGCTGCAGAAAGGACAGATTCAGTAAAAGAGCTGGAAAGGGGAGCTGTCAAGTTTCAGTAATAAACAAAATTCAGGACATTGTTTAATATGAATTTCAAGTAGCTACAACCCCTTTTAGTTCAATTATGCCCCTGCACAATATTTATTGTGTCTGAAATTAAAATCCTTCTGCATAGCTTTGTGTTTTTATCCAGTAACCCAAGGTCAAGATGAAGTCCAGGATGAAATTTCCTTAAAAACTCAAAAGGAGGCAGAAGGATGGATGAAACTCAAAGGTGAATTGAGAAAGACTTTCAATTGAGATGGATCGATTGAATAGGAATTACAGAAAAGAAGAACAGAGAGAATAAGTTACTAAGAAAACTTGAGTGGAGTCTAATCAGAGCCAAGTTCCAGAGATGAACCCTCATCCCTCAGCACTGAATGGACTCAGAGTCAGAGAAAATAGGGGATAGGAAAACAGATATAGAAATATAGAGATAGGGGTAATGTGTAAATATACCTCCATGTTTTATATATATTTATGTAACCATATATATTTATCCATGTTATATATATGGAGGGGGAATGTTTGAATGGGAAATATTCCCCTTGGGTTCATGTATTTGGACACTTGTTGGTGGCCCTGCTTAAAGAGGTTGTGCCCTGCTAATTAATATCGAAGTCTACCATTGTCCAGATAGCCTTTTGAGCTCAGAACAAAATGGGGGACTGTCTTTACTGTCAGGGCTTCTTCTCTAATGTAGTCTGGGGAGCTTGACTCCTTCCTACATGTGGAATGTCAGGTAGCCTTGGTGAAATTGTTTCAGCTTCCTTTCCCCCAATAAGAAATCCTTTCAGCAAACACCTGAGATTCCTGGGATGCCTCCCCATGCTAATGAGGCAGGCATCTCAGTACCTTAGCCTTCAGCCCACCTGGATATTCCTATCCACTTCCCTAAAATTATGTAACCCTTGATTTACCCTGAATAAAACTGATCTGTCTCCCTAAAGTTAGCTAATCCCAGAGTGTCGTCATTTCTGTCTCATTTATGGAAAACCCTGTTGTGAGAGAAGGCAGACTCACAGTTGTGGAACCTTCAGACCTCCCTAATGCTGTGACCTTTAAATACACTTCCCCATGTTCTGGTGACCTCCCACAACCATATAATTATTTCACCGCTACTTTGTACCTGTAATCTTGCTACTGTTATGAATAATAGCGTAAATATCTGATATGCAGGATATCTGACATATGACTCCCCAAAGGGGTCACGACCCACAGGTTAAGAAGCGGTGCATGACCTCACACAATAATAGTGGGAGACTTCAACACACCACTTTCTTCAAAGGACAGATCGTGGAAACAGAAACTAAACAGGGACACAGTGAAACTAACAGAAGTTATGAAACAAATGGACCTGACAGATATCTACAGAACATTTTATCCTAAAACAAAAGGATATACCTTCTTCTCAGCACCTCACGGGACCTTCTCCAAAATTGACCATATAATTGGTCACAAAACAGGCCTCAATAGATACAAAAATATTGAAATTGTCCCATGTATCCTATCAGACCACCATGGCCTAAGACTGATCTTCAATAACAACATAAATAATGGAAAGCCAACATTCACGTGGAAACTGAATAACACTCTTCTCAATGATACCTTGGTCAAGGAAGGAATAAAGAAAGAAATTAAAGACTTTTTAGAGTTTAATGAAAATGAAGCCACAACGTACCCAAACCTATGGGACACAATGAAAGCATTTCTAAGAGGGAAACTCATAGCTCTGAGTGCCTCCAAGAAGAAACGGGAGACAGCACATACTAGCAGCTTGACAACACATCTAAAAGCCCTAGAAAAAAAGGAAGCAAATTCACCCAAGAGGAGTAGACGGCAGGAAATAATCAAACTCAGGGGTGAAATCAACCAAGTGGAAACAAGAAGAACTATTCAAAGAATTAACCAAACGAGGAGTTGGTTCTTTGAGAAAATCAACAAGATAGATAAACCCTTAGCTAGACTCACTAAAGGGCACAGGGACAAAATCCTAATTAACAAAATCAGAAATGAAAAGGGAGACATAACAACAGATCCTGAAGAAATCCAAAACACCATCAGATCCTTCTACAAAAGGCTATACTCAACAAAACTGGAAAACCTGGACGAAATGGACAAATTTCTGGACAGATACCAGGTACCAAAGTTGAATCAGGATCAAGTTGACCATCTAAACAGTCCCATATCACCTAAAGAAATAGAAGCAGTTATTAATAGTCTCCCAACCAAAAAAAGCCCAGGACCAGATGGGTTTAGTGCAGAGTTCTATCAGACCTTCAAAGAAGATCTAATTCCAGTTCTGCACAAACTATTTCACAAAATAGAAGTAGAAGGTACTCTACCCAACTCATTTTATGAAGCCACTATTACTCTGATACCTAAACCACAGAAAGACCCAACAAAGATAGAGAACTTCAGACCAATTTCTCTTATGAATATCGATGCAAAAATCCTCAATAAAATTCTCGCTAACCGAATCCAAGAACACATTAAAGCAATCATCCATCCTGACCAAGTAGGTTTTATTCCAGGGATGCAGGGATGGTTTAATATACGAAAATCCATCAATGTAATCCATTATATAAACAAACTCAAAGACAAAAACCACATGATCATCTCGTTAGATGCAGAAAAAGCATTTGACAAGATCCAACACCCATTCATGATAAAAGTGTTGGAAAGATCAGGAATTCAAGGCCCATACCTAAACATGATAAAAGCAATCTACAGCAAACCAGTAGCCAACATCAAAGTAAATGGAGAGAAGCTGGAAGCAATCCCACTAAAATCAGGGACTAGACAAGGCTGCCCACTTTCTCCCTACCTTTTCAACATAGTACTTGAAGTATTAGCCAGAGCAATTCGACAACAAAAGGAGATCAAGGGGATACAAATTGGAAAAGAGGAAGTCAAAATATCACTTTTTGCAGATGATATGATAGTATATATAAGTGACCCTAAAAAGTCTACCAGAGAACTCCTAAACCTGATAAACAGCTTCGGTGAAGTAGCTGGATATAAAATAAACTCAAACAAGTCAATGGCCTTTCTCTATACAAAGAATAAACAGGCTGAGAAAGAAATTAGGGAAACAACACCCTTCTCAATAGTCACAAATAATATAAAATATCTCGGCGTGACTCTAACTAAGGAAGTGAAAGATCTGTATGATAAAAACTTCAAATCTCTGAAGAAAGAAATTAAGGAAGATCTCAGAAGATGGAAAGATCTCCCATGCTCATGGATTGGCAGGATCAACATTGTAAAAATGGCTATCTTGCCAAAAGCAATCTACAGATTCAATGCAATCCCCATCAAAATTCCAACTCAATTCTTCAACGAATTGGAAGGAGCAATTTGCAAATTTGTCTGGAATAACAAAAAACCTAGGATAGCAAAAAGTCTTCTCAAGGATAAAAGAACTTCTGGCGGAATCACCATGCCAGACCTAAAGCTTTACTACAGAGCAATTGTGATAAAAACTGCATGGTACTGGTATAGAGACAGACAAGTAGACCAATGGAATAGAATTGAAGACCCAGAAATGAACCCACACACCTATGGTCACTTGATCTTCGACAAGGGAGCTAAAACCATCCAGTGGAAGAAAGACAGCATTTTCAACAATTGGTGCTGGCACAACTGGTTGTTATCGTGTAGAAGAATGCGAATCGATCCATACTTATCTCCTTGTACTAAGGTCAAATCTAAGTGGATCAAGGAACTTCACATAAAACCAGAGACACTGAAACTTATAGAGGAGAAAGTGGGGAAAAGCCTTGAAGATATGGGCACAGGGGAAAAATTCCTGAACAGAACAGCAATGGCTTGTGCTGTAAGATCGAGAATTGACAAATGGGACCTAATGAAACTCCAAAGTTTCTGCAAGGCAAAAGACACCGTCAATAAGACAAAAAGACCACCAACAGATTGGGAAAGGATCTTTACCTATCCTAAATCAGATAGGGGACTAATATCCAACATATATAAAGAACTCAAGAAGGTGGACTTCAGAAAATCAAATAACCCCATTAAAAAATGGGGCTCAGAACTGAACAAAGAATTCTCACCTGAGGAATACCGAATGGCAGAGAAACACCTGAAAAAATGTTCAACATCCTTAATCATCAGGGAAATGCAAATCAAAACAACCCTGAGATTCCACCTCACACCAGTCAGAATGTCTAAGATCAAAAATTCAGGTGACAGCAGATGCTGGCGTGGATGTGGAGAAAGAGGAACACTCCTCCATTGTTGGTGGGAGTGCAGGCTTGTACAACCACTCTGGAAATCAGTCTGGCGGTTCCTCAGAAAATTGGACATAGTACTACCGGAGGATCCAGCAGTACCTCTCCTGGGCATATATCCAGAAGATGCCCCAACTAGTAAGAAGGACACATGCTCCACTATGTTCATAGCAGCCTTATTTATAATAGCCAGAAGCTGGAAAGAACCTAGATGCCCCTCAACAGAGGAATGGATACAGAAAATGTGGTACATCTACACAATGGAGTACTACTCAGCTATTAAAAAGAATGAATTTATGAAAATCCTAGCCAAATGGATGGACCTGGAGGGCATCATCCTGAGTGAGGTAACACATTCACAAAGAAACTCACACAATATGTACTCACTGATAAGTGGATATTAGCCCCAAACCTAGGATACCCAAGATATAAGATATAATTTGCTAAACACATGAAACTCAAGAAGAATGAAGACTGAAGTGTGGACACTATGCCCCTCCTTAGATTTGGGAACAAAACACCCATGGAAGGAGTTACAGAGACAAAGTTTGGAGCTGAGATGAAAGGATGGACCATGTAGAGACTGCCATATCCAGGGATCCACCCCATAATCCAGTACCCCAGAGCTCTTGACTCTAGCTGCATATATATCAAAAGATGGCCTAGTCGGCCATCACTGGAAAGAGAGGCCCATTGGACTTGCAAACTTTATATGCCCCAGTACAGGGGAACACCAGGGCCAAAAAGGGGGAGTGGGTGGGCAGGGGAGTGGGGGTGGGTGGATATGGGGGACTTTTGGTATAGCATTGGAAATGTAAATGAGCTAAATACCTAATAAAAAATGGAAAAAAAAAAAAAGAAGCGGTGCATGGGTGTATACGACTGTGTTTGCATGGCTGTGGAGCCATAGCGTGTTGTATGAGTGTATATGCATGTGTTTGCATGGCTGTGGAGCCGCAGCGTGAGTCAAAGCATTGGGAAGCCCAAAAGTTGATGCTGAATTTCTTCCTCACATCTCCACTTTGTTTGTTGAGTCTAAATCTCTCTCTGAACCCAGAGCTTCCTGATCCCAGCCTCTTTACCTGGCTAGCTTTCCCTGCGGTCCTCCAGTCCTTCACCTCTGCCATTCAAATGCTGGGATTACAAGTAGTCATCGTGCCTGTCTGACTTTCACGTTGGTTCTGGAGATCTTAGTCCTCTCACTGGAAGGCAAGCACTTTAGCCACTCAGCCATCTGCAGAACCCCATAAAACTCCTCTTGAGGCCAGGGAATATACTTGGGTTTCCCTGGCCAGATAATATGTGTGGTTGCTCCCCCACCCCCTTTTCCTTCTATATAAAACTCATGGACCTCCTGCCTCAGCTTCCCAAGCCCTGAGCTTACACCTCACAGACATTGTCATTATAGTCTCCTGCTATGATGCAAATCTGGCCTGTGTCATCTCCCTCAAGCTCCAGACTCATGAATGAGTTTGGTCCCCAAAGTCAGGTGTTAAAGATATCAAGACGGTGGGACAATCTGCTTAGAGCTGAGGCCTTTGAGGGTGTTTAGGATCAAATAATGTCATCAGAGTAGGGCTCTCAAGATTGGTTCTTGGTATCTTTATTAGAGGCAGATGGGCCAGGTACATAGACAGAGATAAGCTCTTCCCTGTCTCTTGCTTTATGATGTTCTATGCCAACTTGAGATTTCTATCAGCCAGAAGAACATTACCAGGCCTAGACCTTTCACCTTCAGAACTATGAACTAAAATAAACTTCTATTCTTTTTAAAGACACCTTCCTCAAGCAATTTGTTATAGTAGCAAAAAAAAAAACTGACAGACACACTACTCTTAGAGCTGTCTAAACACCAGGCACTTCAGGAGTACTTAAACGTTCACAGCTTATGCTAGCTTTATGAAGCATATTCCCACCTCAGGGCCTTGAGATAAACTTCCCTCTTGTCTATATAAGGAAAGAATTTTATCCTTCCACCTCACCCACCCCTGCCCTTAGGATCATGGATGAGGGCCAAAGAACAGAGAGATTGAAGTCATACAAGTGTGTAATATAAATTACATGGCACAGGAAGCATCATCCAGATATGAAGATATAAAGAAAAGGGTTGATGTGTGGCATTTTAGTCTTGTCTTGATGAAGAAGTAGACTGTGTGAGGTATTATTGGACCATGGCTATGGAGTCTGTGGTGATGGCCTGAGCTGAACTTGGTTAAGTGGCTAGTATCTACACTCGGGTGTATGGTGTTCCCGTTCCTCTTAGACGAGAGTGTTAGGACCATCTGGACAAGATCAGAAAGTTCTTCTAGGTTTTGGAATCTGCTTTTTGGGGAGAAGTGGGAGTGAGGTAAGAATGAGCTTCCTGCTTCTGCTGTTTGTGTTTGTGTTTGGGGTGAAACAACACGAGTTCTACCAGCTGGAGATGGCTTCTCCCAGTTTTCCTAGTCTCTCATTCCTCAGAGAACTGTACCTGCTTTTCCCCTACCCCAATGTGAGACCCTGATCCCTACCTGCCTCAGCTCTTCCACCACAGCGTCCCTCCTTTATTATCTCTCTTGTGTATTTATGACTTCATTGTTTTATTTATGATCTCCCTCATTAGCACAAAAGCCAGGATTGTGTTGTTGTTCACCTGGTACCAGAACTTTCTGCTACGTAGTTATGGTCCATACTTTTGGCAAAATGAACAAACAAAATCTTTTGAGATCCAAATCTCACTTTGGAGGGAATTGCAAAATTTGGTCAGCTGGCAGTTAGAGCTATTTGATTCTTCAATGTGCCAGGCAGTATCCTGAGAAAAGAGAAAAGAGGCAGAAATGCAAAGAGGCAGAAGTTGGGAACTGCAGGAAGGAGATGGAGGGGACCGGAACCGGAAGTACCTGGGTCATGGCAACACTTCCTTCAGCCATGGAGACAGTCCACTGACGAGGGTAACTCTGAAAGATGGCGAGTCTCCTTGGCACCACTGGAGATAGATTCTGCCAACTCCAAAGGCCTCGGCACTGGAAAGCTGAATTCATTGCTAAAATGAATAGTGTTCCTTGAAAAGAGAACTTCAAAGAACCCAAACCCAGATGACTTCCGGACGGAACTAAAACAGGGCTTCCACATTAGAGAGGGAGTGCCAAGATGGCAAGACTGCTGTCCAGATGCAGGGCCAAGGAGGACTGTGGGTAATAGTCAGGTGCAAGCCAGTACCCAGACAGACCCCAGGGCAAAAGAAGCCACAAAAAACATGTCTTGTTTTACTCCATAAGCAGACACAGTTTGGTTGAAAATACTGTCTGCCAGAGCATTTGCCTCCTGGAGAAATTAAACATTTCCTCTTGGACACCTGTTTCTAACAGACAGACTGGAGTGTTGGCTGGGTTGCAACGATGTATCATTTCAGTTAGTTAATGACCTCAAGAGTCCACATGCCCTGGCCAGTGGGGCTTATCTCTTATTTAAACATGGAAAGAAAGCGGCTGAATGGTTGAGTTAGTGAGGCTGTGCAAACACAGACAGGTGCTCTGTCACGGTTTGCAGCACAGAGCCCACAAGAAGAAAGAAAAGGGAACACAAATCAGTTTTTAAACCAGTAAGCAGGTTTTACTCAGTGAGCAACTGACCAGATGCTGGACTTCGTTCAACTTATTTCCACAACCAGGAGTTGCTGAAGTTACCCTAGAATAAGGCTTGGACGTCTGCTTGGGACATCCCTGTTGGATGCCATCAAGTCAGATGAAGCTGTGCAGCCTTTGGTATAGCCACAGCTGTGGGGACCAAAGAGAGGGTAGCAGCTGGGGTCTGGGCCAAGGGTAGTGAAACTGTTAATGGTTTTAGGCAAAGGACTTCAGGGCCAAGTATGTTTGGGACCTATGAATCAAAATCAATCTCTCTCTCTCTCTCTCTCTCTCTCTCTCTCTCTCTCTCTCTCTCTCTCTCTCATTGAAGACATCTGCTGCCAGGACCAGTTCAGAAGCCAGTCTCTTGCATGTATTCTATACTGGGAATCTATAAGAGACAGCCAAATAGAGTGTTTCTCACATATATGACGATTGTCACACTTTTGACTATATTTACGTCTTTTCCCGAGCACCTGTATTAGGAAAACTGCCCCCAGCCCATGTATCCATTTGCATGTGCATCAAGAAGGCTGTGGTCCTGGTATAACAGTTTTTGTTGTTGTTGTTGTTTTTGTTTTTTTGTTTTTAAGATATTTTCTTTATTTATATTTCAAATGCTATCCCAAAAGTTCCCTATGCCCTCCCCCCACCCTGCTCCCCTAGCCACCCACTCCCACTTCTTGGCCCTGGTGTTTCCCTGTACTGGGGCATATAAAGTTTGCAAGATCAAGGGGCCTCTCTTCCCAATGATGGCCGACTAGGCCATCTTCTGCTACATATGCAGCTAGAGACACAAGCTCCGGGGGTACTGGTTAGTTCATATTGTTGTTCCACCTATCGGGTTGCAGACCCCTTTAGCTCCTTGGGTACTTTCTCTAGCTCCTCCATTGGGGGCCCTGTGTTCCATCCTATAGATGACTGTGAGCATCCACTTCTGTATTTGCCAGGCACTGGCATAGCCTCACTCGAGACAGCTCTATCAGGGTCCTTTCAGCAAAATCTTGCTGCCATATGCAATAGTGTCTGGGTTTGGTTGCTGATTATGGGATGGGTCCCCAGGTATAATAGTTCTAAACAGATTAATTAGGTCAATAGGGAAAGGCTTAGTCACTAGATCAGGGAGGTTGGCTTTGCTGGTTTATGTGTCTGTCTGTTTTGAGACCAAGTCCCACTTTGTAGCCCAAGCTGACCTCCAAGACACCATCATCACTTCAGTCTTTGGAGTGCTGAGATCACGGGCATGCACCAGCACCACCCCAGCTGGATTAGTTAGATCTTGAACTAAAACATAACGTGAGCTGCCCCTCCTGGCAGGAGTCAAGAGCGAATTTCCCTGGATACACCATATGGCTTGTTTGTTTATGACTTTGAAATACTGTTTGTATCCTACCAAACTGATTTTACTAACTTCTAAAGGGTTGCAGTTTCTAGTTTGAAAATCACCAAATTGTAAGGTAAAGGCATTAAAATTCTTATACTCCTGTACCCGGAGATCTCCACTCTGTATTTCACGTGGTCTGCATAGCGCAAAGTGGAGCTGACCCAGGCTCAGGCTGTCTCTCTTTCAGGGAACATTACTACCTGGTGCTGTGGTACATCATGAAGTATTCGAGCTGCAGTTAGTTTCCAATTGTAAATCCCATGTCATAGTTGAATCTTATTCCTCTGCAGCCATGCTGTCCTGTGTTAGACCTGGTCAAGATCACACATGAGGGCTGGCGAGATGTCTCAGAGGCTAAGAGCACTGACTGCTCTTGCAAAGGTCCTGAGTTCAAATCCCAGCAACCACATGGTGGCTCACAACCATCTGTAATGGGATCCAATGCACTCTTCTAGTGTGTCTGAAAACAGCCTCAGTGTACTTACATATAATAATAAATAAATCTTTTAAAAGAAATCACACATGAGCTCGCAGAGAGTCGGGTAGCTGTGGCTTGGCAAAGAACACTGCACTACAGGTGAAAAGGAGAAAAAAAGCAATTTTTCTATTCTATCCTAGGCCCACAGCTGGGGTCCTAGAACCAGGGGCGGATCAGTAAGAGAAAGGAAACCAGTTTAACTATAGGAGTTTCATGTGCATGGCCTCCTTCAGAAATAAAGACCCAATGGGGGGAGGGGGAAGGCAAATGAAGTTCTGATTTTTGAAACAGGGCCTCACCGTTTAATCCAGCTGTCCTCAAACTTGCCATCCCCCGCCTCTTCTTGGCAAGTGCTGGAATCATAGGTTTGTGTCGCCATGCAGGCTTTTATGTTAAGTGTGATGGGGGGGGGGGTGCATCATGGAGAAGGGAGGAGGACAAGATGTACTGGCAAAGAAGTTAGGAATTAGCAAGCCTTGTATGTTCCGATCGTCCCTGTGTCTTGAGAGATGACATTTCTTCCCTGAGGTACAGGAATGCACTTCATGAATAAGAGGTTTAGAACCTTCTTCAGGGAACAAAGCAAACAGAGAAGTGAGCCCCCTTCCTGCCCATCTGGTCTCACAAATGCCAGGGTGCCATATTTTAGGGTAATGAGTTCTGACCATGAGAAAAATAGTCAGGGGCTGTGTCGTTGGGGACTCCCCGACTCCCCGCTGCTGCTCTACACTGTGGCCTCATGATTAGTGTAGGATATCAGATATAGCAAGTTGGGAGGGCTGACCGAGGAGGGAGGGTCTCTTGTGACCACAAGTTTGAGTCCATCTGGGGCAATGTGGAGAGATTCCCATTTGAAAAATTCTCTTGGTACCAGATTCTGAGCCTAAAAGTCTTAGCCCTGAGCTCAGGCCAGCAGGGCCTTCTCTCCCTCTCCCAAAGGCACATCCAGAGAGTTTTCTTTTAAACTAGCAGTCCCATGTGGTATTTTACAAGCACCGTGGCTTTTCAAAGGGTCTAGAAGATGCCTGCGTTTTCGTCTCTTCTTTCCCACCTTGCTTCTCTCCTTGACTCACTTGATTTCCTCCTGAGCATTTTGGCTACGGAGGTCCTCATTGTTGTTCTTCGGAGTAATATCTGAAACGTAAAATACAATCTTGTTTGGGAAATTAAAAAGGAAATCTAAGGGCAGGTAATGGGGCTTGGGAAGCCACGGGGGGCAGGGGTGGGATGATGGGTGCCAGGTGCTGGAAGGACTGGAGTCCACTCACAGTAGCAAATGATTTGAAGTAATTTCAAGACTGAAAAAAAAAAAAGTAGCTTTCACTTCCCTAAATCAATTTAACTGTTCCGATGATTGTTACTCCCCGGTGTTTATAGAAATATGAAATGAGAGTGAGCGGCTTATGCAGGCTCTCAAAGTTTCCAAAAGCCATTAAACCCACAAAGCCTGCTTGGGTTTTATCTGAGGTAATGAGTCCTGACCCGATAATGTTATTGTCTTCAAAAGAGTGGCAGAGGGGGTTTGCCAGACAAGATAAAGTGGCTCTCATGACACTTGTGTGTTCCTTGCTGTCTGCTGACTGTCTGGGGAGCCACTGGCCTCAGTTTCTCCTTATGTGGGGTAATGCATCCATGTACGGACTCCATGCTGCTACTGATAGGAGTTACTGAAAGAATGTATGTAAGCATTTGCTAAGTTATGTCATCAATCTGTAGGTTTTATTTTGTGTAAATGGAGTTGCTGAGAGTAGGGCAAAGACCCAGGCTTCAGCAGGGAGTTCCAGGACAGCCATGGGGAAGAGGCCAGTCTGAGCCCTCTCTGAAATTCAGAGTAGTTCTACTTAGAGCAGTGGTTCTCAACCTTCCTAATGCCGTAGTCCTTTAGTGCAGTTACTTCTGTTGTGGTACCTCCCTCCCCCGATCAGGCAATTATTTTTATTGCTACTTCATAACTGACATTTTGCTATTGCTGTGAATCATAATGTAAGTATCTGTGTTTTCCGATGATCTAAGGTGACCCCTGTGAAAGGGTGGTTCGATGTCTCCCCAAACAGATTGCAACCCAGACGATGAGAACATATGCATCCCTGGAAGAACATTTACAATGTTCAGAAGTTGGAAGTACTATCAAGTTCAAAATGTATTTAATGTATCTAATGTCTGAAGAGTGTGATTCCTGGTAAAAAGTGGACCACGTGACTGAGTGGAAACTACGACTTCCTGATACCACTAACTTCATAGAGAAGCACCTTAGAGGGGAGGGTCATTATGGGATACATCACAGGCCTGAGAAAAACCTTAGATTAAAGCGTGGCTTCTGAGTGTGTAAAGTCAAGTCATAAGTGAAGGACCCTGAGTCAGAGCCTGTTCACAGGGCAGGAGGGAGGGTAGGGGAATGCTGTTGGCATGAGGGGACAGAGGCCCAGAAGGCTGCTTAACACCCACCATTGTTGGGATGTCACCACAGCAAAACAACCAGCTGATCAAAAATGACATTTGTATCAGGGTTTTTAAAAAAATACACTTACACAGTCTACTTAGCATTTTTGGACCAAGAAACTGTTGTCTTGTGTGCAACCTTTAATAAAGGTTGCAAGAGGGCTGGAGAGTGATGGCTCAGTGGTTAAGAACACTGACTGCTCTTCCAAAGGACCTGAGTTTGGGTCCCAGCTGTCACATTGTGGCTCACAGCCATCTGTGATGGGATCTGATACCCTCTTCCAGGAGCAAGATCCCGCTAACATCAAATGGGGTAATGCTGGTGCTGAGTATGTCGTGGAATCTACTGGTGTCTTCACCACCATGGAGAAGTGTTTTTATTCTCTGGGCTAATCCATAGGCCCTCAAAGGGTTGTATCTTAACTAATAATTCCTTAGGCCCACTTAGAAATAAATTTAATTTAGGCTGGATATTTCTAGAAAACCTTGTTTTTATGCAAAGAAGTGTACTATGTTGTGTTGATTCTTCTAGACTTATGTAAATTAAAACCAAAGGCTTTCAGGAGTCCTGTGAACAGAATTCCATTCAGTGTTATTTTTCAAAAGATTTATTTTATTTTTACAGTTATGAGTATGTGTCTGTGTGGGGACGTATGTGAGTGAGAGTTCAGATGCTCACAGAGGTCAGGGGCATCAGATTCCCTGGTATTGGAGTTACAGTTGTGAGCCACTTGGCATGGCTGCTGGGGATAGAACTTGGGTCTTCTGAAAGAGCAGTATGGGTTCTTAACTTCCAAGCTATCTCTCCAACCCAGAAAACTATGTTGTACTCAATTTGAGGTCAAGGTATAATAAAAGAGAGAAACGGGATGAGAGCCATCACTGTCAGGGTGTGACTCTCTTTGTATAGCCTTCCTATAAGAAGCAGTTGTAGGTCTTTCAGTGAAAAGGTCCCTAGGTTGCTCTGGGGTCATGAGATTAGTAGCCTGTGCACTTAGAGAAACAGCCATGGAAGCTCTAAGGTGCAAGGCACCGGTGTGTCTCTCCACACACAGCCTCTTTGGAGTTTGTCTGAGTTCTCCAAGTGCCTGTCATAGAACTGATGGAAGTCAGAGGATGCCAGAGCTAGCTGGAGAGCAGAGTAGAAAACCTGGGAAATGCCACATGACCTTCCCATATCAAGCCTGCCAAGACAATAGAGTTTTTATTTTGTTTGTTTATCTATGTTTGCAATACCAAGAGTTGAATCAGGACATGGTAGATGTGTGCATAAGAAGCTACATGGCTCTCTGCTCCTCCCTGTTCCAGAGACAGATGGATCTTCTTGTAGACTGCCAGCCTTGTCTTTAGACAAAATGGTGAAGGTCGGTGTGAATGGATTTGGCCGTATTGGGCACCTGGTTACCAGGACTGCCTTCTGCTCTGCACTTGGCAAAGTGGAGACTGTTGCCATCAACGACCCCTTCATTGACCTCAACTACATGGTCTCCATGTTCCAGTATGACTCCACCCACGGCAAATTCAACGGCACAGTCAAGGCCAAGAATGGGAAGCTTGTCATCAACGGGAAGCCCATCACCGTCTTCCAGGAGCGAGATCCCGCTAACATCAAATGGGGTAATGCTGGTGCTGAGTATGTCGTGGAATCTACTGGTGTCTTCACCACCATGGAGAAGGCCGGGGCCCACTTTAAGGGTGGAGCCAAAAGGGTCATCATCTCCGCCCCTTCTGCCGATGCCCCCATGTTTGTGATGGGTATGAACCACAAGAAATATGACAACTCACTCAAGATTGTCAGCAATGCATCCTGCACCACCAACTGCTTAGCCCCCCTGGCCAAGGTCATCCATGACAACTTTAGCATCGTGGAAGGGCTCATGACCACAGTTGATGCCATCACTGCCACTCAGAAGACTGTGAATGGTTCCTCTGGGAAACTGTGGCTTGATGGCCGTGAGGCTGCCCAGAACATCATCCCTGCATCCACTGGTGCTGTGAAGGCTGTGAGCAAGGTCATCCCAGAGTTGAACAGGAAGCTCACTGGCATGGCCTTCTGTGTTTCTATCCCCAGTGTATCTGTTGTGGATCTGACATGCCACCTGGAGAAACCTACCAAGTATGATGAAATCAAGAAGGTGGTGAAGCAGGCATCTGAGGGCACACTGAAGGGTATCCTGGGCTACACTGAGGACCAGGTTGTCTCCTATGACTTCAACAGCAACTCCCACTCTTCCACCTTTGATGCTGGGGCTGGCATTGCTCTCAATATCAACTTTGTCAAGCTCATTTCCTGGTATGATAATGAATACAGTTATACCAACAGGGTGGTGGACCTCATGGCCTATATGGCCTCCAAGGAGTAAGAAACCCTGGACCCCAGGAAGGACACCGAGAGCAAGAGAGAAGCCCTCAGTTGCTGATGAGTGCCTATCCCAACTCGACCCCCAACACTGAACATCTCTCTCATAGTTTCCATCCCAGAACCCCACAATAACAGGAGGGGCACAGGGAACCCTCCCTACTCTCTTGAATACCATCAATAAAGTTCGCTGCACCGCCCCCAACAAAAAAAGAAAAGAAAAAAGAAATAAGCTACACACTCAGGTCTTTTTATTATTATTAAAGATTTTAACACACACACACACACACACACACACACACACACACACACACATATATATATATGACAAGTACATGGTAGCTGTCTTCAGACACAGATGGTTGTGAGCCACCATGTGGTTGCTAGGAATTGAACTCAGGACATCTGGAAGAGCAGGCAATGCTCTTAACCTCTGAGACATCTCTCCAGCCCCATACTCAGGTCTTAAAAGATTTATTGATTTTTTTTTAAATTTCATGTGTATGTGTGTTTTGCCAGCATGTATGTCTGTGTAGCATATTTGTGCAATGCTCACAGAGGCCAGAAGAGGGCCCTGAATCCCCTGGGACTGGAGTTACAGGTGGTTGAGAGCTGCTGTGTAGGTGCTGGAAACAGAACCCAGCTCTTCTGCAAGATCAGCCAGTGCTCTTAACCTCTCCAAACGATGTTTTAAATTTTATTTATTTGTTTATTTTTTAAATTTTGAGACAAGATTTCTCTACTATGTGACTCTGCATGTCCAGGAATTTACTCTGTAGAATAGGCTGCCCTCCAACTCACAGAGATCCTCCTGCCTCTGCCTCCCTCAGGCTGAGATTAAAGGGGTGTACTTCCACACCTAGCTCTCCAGCCTTTATTCTGCCTCTTTGAATGTCTTTATTTTGAGACAGAGTCTCATGAAGTTACCCAAACTGGCCTCCTATTTGTAATGCTCCTGCCTCAGTCAACCAACTAGCTATATTTGTGCAACTACAGTGGCTGTACCACTCCCTAACTTAATGTGCCACTTGAGCTAACATTAGGAATTCTATTTTTTTTTCTAATTTAAATTCTTGTTAGAATTTAAACCACATATGTAAACTTGTTCAGTGGTCATATAAACTTGTAAAATTTTCAAAAGAATACAAACATCAGGGTTAAGGAGATGGCTTCATTGGTTAAATGCTTTCCACATAAGCATGAAGACCTGAGTAGAGATTCCAGCACCCATGTAGATAATCAGGTCTATAATCCTGGTAATGGGGAGGCAGAGACTTCTGGATCCCTGAAGCTTCCTGCCCAGTCAGTGAAGCCAAATCAGTAAGCCCTAGGACCAGTTAAAGACCTTGTCTCCAAAAATAAGGCAGAGTATGACTGACGAAGACCACCTCCGCTGGCCCCTCGCCTCCACATGTGTATGTGGGTGCATGTAAACACACAAATATATGTGTAGACATTCTTTACACAAAGCACACAAAACTTGGACAAGCCTCTTAGTTTGGGGAGGGGCAATATATGGCTTACACTGACCTTACTACTCTTTAATCAGAGAGCAAGTATAAGCAAGCTATGAAGAATGTGTTAGAATAACCACAAGAAGTAAGTGACGATTGTCCAGTTGTCTGTGTGAGTGCTAGGCCACAGCTGAGTGCCATACAGGAGGAAATGCCAGGAATCTCCATAAACCCAGAAGGTACAATAAAATTCCAAAATATCTGTTTCTCAGATCGCAGAACTCTTGTCCCTAGAAGGGACTGTCCTTCAATCAAATGACTTGCTAACACATCTTAGTTTTTAAAGAGCTTCCTGAATGAGCACTAATAGCAAGGACCACGCTTTCCAAAACACTGGGCCCTTGGCAGTCTGTGACACAGAGCAAGAAAGAATTCTGCTAGACATCTACATGAGCCACAAAAAGTATCAATGTATGCAAACACATAAGCCTGATCGAGGCACCTGGAGACCAAGCCAGCTTCCTGCTGCTGACGTGATCTCAGACAGTCTCTATGCCCTCTGGGTCCCATCAGCAAAATGAAGGTGGATGGTGGCAGCTGCTGTGTTCCCCACAAGACTGAACATCTGAGAAAGCTTCACGACTCACTGACTAAACCACCAGTGTCTTACTGTTCTTGTCGAAAGGTAATGAGAAAATCAAATTGTATCCCATTAAGGAAATATGTTTATAACTAAATTACCCCTGAGAACTTCATGCTTCCTGGAAAGGTCTTTCATTGCTCTCCTAATATGAAATTTACCAGGAAACCCATGTTTTTCTGAGTAGCCAGTAAACATATTTTGAAATGTTTTATTCTATGACAGCCTCTTTTGGCCATCTACATGTGATTTGTTGGAAGAGATCCTAGACAGATATTATTATTATTATTATTATTATTATTATTATTATTATTATTATTATTATTAAAAGGGATAAAAATCAATCAAATAGCCCAGAAGCATCTCACTGGGAGGAGACCCATTCTTCAATCAAACTCGCCACAAGTCCACTGTCACAAACTCAGCCTGATCACCATGCCCATGTCCACAAGACCTTACTGGTCCTGTGCCTGTTAACCATATACAGTAGTTACTGTGTCTGAGTTTAATATCGTTCCCCTTCCTTCTTGCCTAAAATACATGTACAATGTTCTTTGCCACATCTGCATTTAAAAAAAAAAAAAAAACCAAAACCACTTAGTGCTTAGAGCACAGTTCTGTCAGGGAATAGAGGGAGAGCTTTCAGAAGTGTACTTTTACACAGCTGCCTTTGCTTAGTCACTGTGCCCCAGTGTTTTCATCTGAAAAAATGGGCACACTACTCTCCAACCCTGAGCTTACTTTACAGTGGTCAGTATTAACCAGTTTACCGTACAAAACTGAACAAGAACAGGCCTGGCTTTGTGTAATCCAAACTTCATATCAAATTCTAAGGTAATGTGATTTTTCACGGTGTTTGTTGGGTAAGTTGTCCGAGAAGGTGGTTTGACCTAAGTCTGGAAGGAAGCAACTGAAATGACTTGGTAGAGAAAGATGTGTTGGTTTTCCTTGGCCATAATCACTTACTTACTCATAATTCTATAATTTGAGAAACAAGTGTGTCCAGACACGGCCTCTGGGCCAAACATAGTTATGAGAGTGGTCTGATCAAAATTTGTAAACTTGCTGAAAGTTTGGTGTGCATGTATGTGAGAGTGTGGTGTGTAATGTGTACATGCATGTGTGCATGTGTGTGTATATGTGGTGTATGTGTGTGTGTATGTGTGATGAAAGTGGTCTGATTGAAACTTGTAAACTTGCTGAAAGTGTGTGTGTCTGTGTGAGTGTGGTGTGTGTGTGTGTGTGTGCGTGCATGTGTGTATGTGTTGTGTGTGTGCGTGCGTGCGTGTGTATGTGTGGTGTGAGTGCGCGCACGTGTGTGCATGTGTGTGTATATGTGGCATATGTGTGTGTGTGCATGTGTTCATAACACGATTGCAGGATTTTTTTTAGCATGAACTTTGTAGATGAAAATGCCGTGTTGTAATGTCAAAAGATTAAACACATAAAATATGGGTTGGCAGGTGTGACCAATCTTTGCTTGTTTCAGGATTTTCCCTGTCCAATCACATTAGGGCAGTGGGAGACCTGTGATTGGACAGAGAACGGGAGGCGGGGCTAAGAGTCTCAGAGTTTGTCAGAGGGGAGGAGAAGCAAAATGGCTGCTGACGTATACCCGAGTTTTATTTTCCAGCCACAAGTAGCCTTGATTTCATAAGGTTAGAAATATTGGAATAAGACTTTTATCATTATCAATTGGCTCTGAAATTATTGTATTGGCATCTTGTAAATTGTAATTCTATTGATACATAAATCTGCTTGGTTAAGCTTTGAGAGTCTTGATTCTACCGGATAATTAGGTGTTGAGATGACCAACCATGGGATGCGTAGGGCATTGCGTGGTAGTGAGAGGAACTGGGGACGCTGGAGAGATGGCCCGGAGGGAGCTGTGTGGTCCTGCTTGGCCAGAGTTGGCGAGCCGGCAGGAGCGCGGGAGCGTGATCCGGCCCTGCAGAGCATTGTGGGTTCATCTTTTAAATATTTCCCGCAGCTGACTGGGCCACTCAAGATGGTGTCTTTATATACAGTACGGACATATCAGGAAGCAGTGGGCCAGGGATCTCTCAGTCCTTATAGTTTCTCTTGCTCTTCTCATGGTCATGGTGGCTTATCTTTTTAGAGTGTGCCCAGCTACCCCTAAAGCAGGGAATCTTTTGCCTGTGTTGAGACTCTCAAGAACTTCGCTGTATTTTACCGGTGAAAGAAGTCCCAGGATCAGTCTCCAGAGGAGGGCTGTGTTACTCAACATTCAACCACTATAGCAAGCCCCAGAGGTGATCAGTTTATAAAGAGGAAAGGTTTCGCTGGCTCGTGGATTCACAAATTTCAGCCATGTTCAGGTGGGAAGGCTGAAGGATCACTGAAGGAGGAGATGCTGAAGCCGTTCAATTCACAGTGAGGGGACAAAAAGAAAGGAAGACAGGCTTAAGTGCTCACTTATCCTCTTAAATGGTGCACTTCCAGGGGCCCAAAGCCTCATCGAAGGCCCC
The DNA here is from genome assembly GCF_000001635.26 of Mus musculus. Lineage (NCBI taxonomy): Eukaryota > Metazoa > Chordata > Mammalia > Rodentia > Muridae > Mus > Mus musculus. Next base: position 43,826,818 of record NC_000076.6, read on the forward strand.
ACTACTCAAAGGCTTCCCTGCCTCCCACCCGAGCCCTCCCAAAGACAGAATATTTAATACTCAGAACTTTATACCAAAACGTAAGAAGGAACTAGAGCTGACCAAGAGGAGCAGGAAGCACGGTTCACTGGATCCACTGTGAAATGGGCTAACGCGGAGATAAGTCAGAAGGCCTCCTGGGATCAACCAAGGTGAGCAGAGGAGGCCTGAAAACGGGTACTTAGCTGTCGATTTAAATAGAAACACCACCTGCAGCTTTATTTGGTTCTAAAATAGTTCTTGGCTAGGGGATGTAGCTCAGTGTTAAGACTTACCTACCATGTTGGTTCATGGCCAGAACTGCAAAAGAACAACCATATCATGGTATACACCCTGTGTTAATTAGCTTCCTGTCACTGTGACAAAAAAATTAAATAAAACAAAGCAAAAAAAAAAAAAAAAAAAAAAAAAAAAAAAAAAAAACCCTGGGAAAACTTAAAGGAGGAAATATTTATTTTGGCTGATGCTGGGTGGATTCTGGGCTTTAGTAAGACAAGCCATGTGACAGAAAGTGTGGGAGCACATGGTGGAACAGAATAGCTCTCTGCAAGTATCTGGGCCCCAGCGGGGTGACAGAGAAGTGCCCTTCAAAAAAAGCATCCTCCCAGTGGTCACTTCCTCCAAAGGGCTCAGGCAGTAACGCTCCGTCGCCAGCTGGTGGCGCTGTTTGAGGTGGCTTCAGAGGCAAAGCCTCGGGTCTCTGGAGGTTGGCTTTGAGTGTTCACAGACTTGCCCCACTTCAAGTTCTGTTTCATTCTTGCTGTAGATGAGGTCTCTCAGCTTCCAGCTCTTGCCGCCATGCCTGCTGCTCACTGCCATTCTTCCCCACCGCGGTGGACCCTCTGGAACCACGAGCCAAAATAAATTCCTTCTATATAAGTCGCCTTGGTCATAGGGTTTTATCCCAGCAACAGAAAAGTAACTACTACATCCTCCTAAGAGCCCACCCTGTACTGAGCCGCTTCTTCATAGCTTTAACCCCCTCGTGAGGCAGTGGCTACTCTATAATGTCACCATCCAGGAGTTAAGCCTTCGATACGCGAGAGGGATAGTCCTTATCCAAATGGTGGCATTTCTTAAACAATAAGATTCCAAGATCCAAATTAGGAAATGTAGAACCCTCGAACCCAAGCACCCCTAAAATCCTTATCCTGGGGAATTTGAATAATCCTTCTCCAATTCTGTGTCAAATTTGCTTGTTGAGCTCACATAGAGATTTTCTTTAGCCCACAGTGAAGATAACAAGGCCCTAGGTGTGACTCTACCAGGAAGTTTGTTCCTGTGGGTGCTCTTTTCAGAGCTCATCGGCAGTATTTTTTTTTTTTTTTCTCACTACTTTTGCCCGTCCTGTTTCTCAAAGCATCGATGTGGCTATGTTGTCTTATCCGGGGTTGTTTTTCCACGGAAACAGATTAAGAATTTTTTTTCAAAGAAATCTGAGAATTTGGTTGATTCTGGATATGTGTGTGTGTGTGTGTGTGTGTGTGTGTGTGTGTGTGTGTGTGTGTGTACATTCCTTTTCTGTTACCATATTTTTTTTCAAGTGAAAGCGATTTACTTATAAAGGATAGTGGTTTGTTTGGCTCAGGGCTGAAAGTAGGGACATACAAGTGTGTGTGGCGTAGAGGAGTCATGGAGACTCGGGGAGCAAGAGTGGGGTAGAGGCATGTCCAAACCCCAGGAATTTCATGCTGAGTCAGCAGAAGTAGGACTCCTCCCTCCCTGCCCTGGTTCTGCATGTCGGTTCCCCACCTCTTCCACCCTTGAGGTAGCCAGGTTCCAGGCTAAACATCCTTGTTCCTTATTAGGAATTCCTCATTATGCAAATGAGGTATCCCCAGCACCCTGGCCCCGACCAATGATGTACACTCACCCCATAGCCCCTACTCACTCCCTAAAGGTTTAAATAGCCGTCCTTTCCCCCAATTAAATGAGCTGCTCAATGAAGCTCAAATGAAGCCCGCTCCTCAAGAGTCTGTACCTGTTTTGTTCACGGTGACCAGTGGTCCTCATTTTCCCCTCAGCTGTTCCTGCCTCGCTTGTCTGACAGCCCGCGGTCATGCTGCTAAGTGACCGGGAGCGGAGTGAGGACAGCACTTATCGCCACCTATTGAGCCTTTGATGAAGACCTTAGGCTGCATAAAACCAGAAAGATGTCACATTATACCACATATGATAGCTCAGCCTTCTTCTCCCTCTGTCTTGGCTACTATTCTTTTGCTATGACAAAACGCTATGACCAAGGCAACCTATAGAAGAGTTCACTGGGTCTCAGAGGTTTAGGCTGTGAGTCCATGGCCATCACATCACTGAGCACAGCTGCAGGCAGGCATGACTCTGGAGCACTCACATCTGATCCGCAAGCACAAAGCAGAGAGAGGTACCCAGGAATGCCATGTTTTTTTTGTTGTTGTTGTTTTTTTTTTTGTTTTTTTTTAAGTCCACCGTCCTCCAGGAAGTCCACACCTCCTAATCCTTCCCAAACAGTTCTACCAACTGTGGACCAAACATTCATATAAGCCTATGGGGGTGGGGGTTGGGGTGGGGGCTGTTCTCGTTCAAACCACCACTGTCATCACGGAGACCTCACCATGATCCTAATCCTAATTACTACCCAAAGGACTGGATTCCAAATGCCATTAGCATGTTATTAGCATGTTATGGGACTGTGTTTCCAACACACATTCCAAAGATTGCAGCCTCGTGTGGTGATCTGCTCTGTAGCTGGGAATGGGTAGGATTTGGCATAGGGATAGATCTGAAACTGGTGTTAGAGACTTGACGCCACATTCAACATAGTTGTTTAGCTGGGGCTTGAAATCTGTGCGCCTGTACTTCCTCTCTCCTGTCCTAGAAACGGAAAGCTCAGGAATTTTGTTCTAAGGGTATTCCTCTGCCCTAGAGAGCTAGCCGTGTTCCGTTGCGTCAGTCAGCTTTCTGCTACCGTAACAAATCCCTGAGACAATCAACTTAGAAAGAGGAATCTTTATTTTGGCTTATGGTTTTACAGAGATTCTCAACCTGTAGGTTGTGATCCCTTTGGGTGTGCCCATATCAGATATCCTGAATACAGACAGATATTTATATTATAATTTATAACACTAGCAAAATTAGTTATGAAGTAGCAATAAAAATCTTTATAGTTGAGGGGGTACCACAACATGAGAGAGTGTATGAAATGACGGCAGCTTTTGAGAACCACTGGTCTAGAATGTCCCCACTCGTGGCCAAAGGACCCTGCTATTTGAATGTGTGCGACACTGCAGCACTTTACAGCCTGGAAGCAAAAGATGAGAGGTTGGGGCCCCATTATTCCTTGCTTCACCCCTAGTGACTTGAAGACCTCTCATGAGGCCCCATCTCATACACGGTCCACAGTCTCCTAATGACATCACCTAGGGGTCCAAAGCTTAACACAAAAATCATTTGGGGGATGTTTTAGACACAAATTACAGCAACTCTGTAGCAACAAACCGTGCTCACCGCAGAAAAGGCATCACCAATGATACCTTAATTTGCCAAGAGGACTTAGCCGTCTTTGCATCTCATTATCAGACACAGGGGTCCCAAAGGAGGAAGTGCGGGAAGCCCTGCTTGAGGTTACAAGAAACTCAAGACATCTGCCATTGCCTCTGCCTCCCATGGGAACCCCTTTTATCACCCGAGTTCTGCACTTAGCTTACTGGCGATTGAAGCCCCTGGTCCCTTTTTTTTCCTTTAAATTTCCAAACTTCTCTGTGACACTTTTAGGCTGTTACAGTCACCCCGCTAAAAGCAGCCTTCCAGTCTCACTGGGAGCTAACTCCTGAGTGCCTGACTCAGAGTGGAGCTGGCTCCCAGCTGCATGCAGAGTGATGCCTGCCTGCCTACCACCCCGCACCCCGCACCCCACACGGAATCACACCCCACTTGGTATTTTACATTCTGTTTCCAGAGTTTGTCCCTTTGGACTTTTCTCCTGCCACACTCTGTATCCAGGGAAAACAAGAGGCGACTTGCCTAGAAACAGCTCTGTCAACAGTGCCCGCCACCTCCACCTCCTCTGCTGGAAACGGTGAGGCTGAAAACAACTATCAGAAACTGACATTTAGAAACTATAAAGCCAATTATGGAGCGGGCTGGGAAATGACTGTGACGAGCGTTACGGGAGAGCAAGAAGGGAGAACACATGCACCTCGGACATGACCTTTAAGACATAACCTTTGGAAGACAGAATTGATAGTACATAGCCAAGCTCTGCGTTTAATCATTCCATAGTTACAGGACTTCAGACGCACTTTTTTTTTTTTTCCTGTTTTGTGAAACTGGGCTGGGGGGTGGGGGATGTATATCAATGTATATCTAGCTATTTCCTCAGGAAAATGTTTTCTTTTCTGCCTTGTATGTTTATCTGTTGAAAGGAAGAACCGCAAACTGTGTGGTCTGAATGAGGATAATTTTCTTTTCGTAGGGTTCAGGGGGAGGGTCAGAAGTCCTTGCAAGGCTGGGGTCCCTTGAGGCCTCTCTCCTTGGCTTGCAGGTAGCCCTTCTCACAGTCCTGATATATGCTTCCCTGTGTGTGCATACCACTGGGGTGTCTTATCAGGGTACCAGTCATATTGGGATAGATCCATCCATATCATCTTATCTAATGTCACCTCTTTGGCATATGAATTTGGCAGAGCCTCAGTCCAGTCCTAACACTTTGTTGCTTATCTTGGGTTTAAAAGATAGTATCCTTTCTCCCCTGCATTCCTTCTACCAGATTCTGAGGTTGTTGACACAAGAGTGTGTCGTGCATGGTTGCAGGAACTGTTCAGGGAATGTCAGAAGGGAGAGTGCCAATATGGCTGCTCTTCCAGGCACCCTTATCCCTGTCTCTGCCTTGCTCCTGCTTGTGTATCATTAGAAACAAAGGCACTGGCAAAGGTGAGGTTAGAGAAACTTGTCATGTGACACTGCCAACTGGGCAGATCAGGACTGGCTGCCTTGTAGTTCCCCCATAGGATGACTTTTGGCAGAGTAGCTACCCTTGGTTGCCCTGCAAAAACCAGGACAGGCTCTACTTTCCAAAGGCAAGAGATGCAAGGCTGTGTCTGTAGTTCTTTGATGGAGTTTCGAGCATGTACAGGCCTTGGGGTTTGATCTCAGCACCACCTCTAACTCCACCCCTAGATCTCCACCAAAAAACCCACCACAGGTGTATGTGCAGTTGAAACTAGTTTATGTCACAGTCTCTGGAATTAAAGCCCCAAATAAAGAGCAGGATTTAATCCTGTTTCTCTAATAGTTTTTTCCCTGTATTCTATCCATTTTTTTTTTTTTTTTTTTTACTGAGGTACAGAAGATTACACAGCAGTGTGGAAGGTTGTACAACAAACATCCATATTTTCTTCAGATTATAAGATTACAAATTTCTTCCTTTAATTCACCAGCATACTCTGATTTTCTTAAAACAAAAAGATTAGTATACTTAATGAAAGAACACTCTTTTTCCAAGGATGCAAACATTCTCACATTGCTATTTTAGTCTCTCATGTGCTCCCTGAACACTCGACAGGATAGATATATTGCCTCTTGTCAGTGAGCTTGTAAATGGGCTCTCTGTGCCTCAGCTAAGAGTGACTGGAAGGGATGAGGCTGGGGTAGCTGGGGAGACATATTTGCACAACACAGGGATTACAAGCAGACTAGATTTCACTTCCAGGTCTCAGCTAGACTCTCTGACCTCTCAGATGGTGGAAATGTTTCGATAGTTTGAAAACTGATCAAACCTAGCAGTATCTTTATTTGCAGTTACTTATTTACACTTATTTACACTTTCATTCTTTACAGAAACAGGTAAAAGCATCAGTGAGCAGCTGGACCTGTCACGTGACCACAGCACCCGGTGGAGACAAGTGGTGACAATCAGTCACATAGGGGCAGTGCCCCAAGCCCCTCCACAGGCAGTGAGGCATCCCTAACATCTTAGACCAAGCCAGTAGAAAGCATCTGCTGTCAGACCCCAACCCACCGCAAAATGTACGTAAGAACCTGTTCAGAAGGAGTAAAGTTGTGAGAATTACTCCATCAAGGGTTTTCTGAGAACTTCTGTCTTATAGGAGCTGTAACACTTCCTGGGGAAGAGAATTCTCTCTTCCCTTTGCTGCTGGAAGCTGTCCGGGCCAACCAACCACACTCACTGGTTCCTAGCCACACACCCTCCCCCAGGGCTGGCTGTTTTGCAGCATCTCACAGCTTCCGACCTACTCCAGAGTTGCTTTGGCGGCTTGAGCTGACTGCAGTGCCTAGCTGAGTAACAGCAGCCACAGAAGAGAGCAGCAACTGCCTCAATCCAACTTCCCTCTCCCTTCGGAGAGTGCAACTCCTTGACTGATCCAGCTGGGCCAGAGCCTTCCCCCACCCCCATCTCCGTGGTTAGCATCCAGTATACAGACTGGCAAATATATATATTTATCAAGTTATACTCATTGGAATCCTTCTCTCATGTGTTGGGAATCATGGTCAAGGACACATCTGATATTGCCAGAGCAGCAAATCTGTGACTTTCCATTTTAAAAAAGTCTTCTGTAATACAAAATACTTGATTTAATATTTAGAAAAATTATTAAGGGAATGGAGCAATGGCTCAGCAGTTAAGAGCTCTGGCTGCTCTTCCAGAGAACCCAAGTTCTGTTCCCAGCAGCTACAGGGCAGCCCTCAGCCATCTATAACTCCAACTTCAGAAGATCTGGCGCTGTCTTCTGGCCACACAGGCACAGGGTGCACATGGTACACATCCATGCATGCAGGGGTGTTGCGCGCGCTCAACTGGCCAGGAAGAACGACGCTGCTACAGGATCCTTCTGCACACGTTTATTCAGTCCTGTTTCTTCTTTCTCTATATTTCCCTTGTTTTTATATCTCCCTTGTTTATATCTCTCCCTTGTTTATATCTCCCTTGTTTTTATATCTCCCTTGTTTTTATATCTCCCTTGTTTTTATATCTCCCTTGTTTTTATATCTCCCTTGTTTTTATATCTCCCTTGTTTTTATATCTCCCTTGTTTTTATATCTCCCCCGAACCCTGGGCCTCTCACTCTTTTTATACTCTCTCTCATCCACGCACAGCAGGCCACGCCCCCTCGCCAGTCACGAGGCTTCAGCTAATCAGGGCAGCAGGGGCATATCTCCATCAAAATGGATTCACCTGTATCCTGGTACACCTGTGCAGCTCTCAAGATGTTTGTGTCTTATATGAGGAAGTCAGGTGCAAGTCATATGACTTAGCTGCAGTCCCTGGCGCCTTTGGGACTGCCGCCACACCCGCTCCCCACAATTCCCCCTTTTTTCTTTTTTGGCAGAGAGAATGTCTGTAGATAGCCCCCCGCAGCCATGCCCCTTACCCGTCCTTGGGTGACAAACAGCATTGGTTTGATCCCTGTCTTAGGTTGGTGACATGCCCAGGGAGTCTAATCACTGACTACCTCTCAGTCATGCCAAGCCACTCCTGGGGAGATTGTGTTTTGCTTGCGGCAGGTGCATCAAAGGGCCAGGATGCTGATTAATCTATGGCCAGCTCTTAATTGCTGCAAGCAAGCCTCATGGGTGAAGGTAGAGGTCTGATCCCCAGTGTGCAAGCATAGGGGCCCTACACAAAACCATCCCTTAGGCTCATCACCCAGAGAGGTCTTGGCCAGCTCCCGTGTCATTTTTCCTGGGGGAAGGGAACTAGGACACTGAACCTTCATGCAATCAGACGTGCCTTCCACAGGATGCCAACAGCAAGCTATCCTCTGTGCAGTGCTTAGCCTCGCACCCCACGGCATAACGCAGCATAATTTCTTTTAGAGCGGCAAACCGAATCTGAGGAGATTGTCCCGCCTCCACTGCAGCAAAAGCCTACGCTACCATGGCGAAAGTGCGGACCCACACACTCTGCACCTAACACATGTGCCAAACACAAAACACACACACACTATAACAAGCATACATCCCAGGGCTCTCATCCCCACTCATCTTCCCTGAAGCAAGGGATAGATGGCCAGAGAGGCTATCTCTTTAAGGGGAATTCAGGGATCAAAAAGCGTGGAAAAATTTGAATGTCATGTCGAGCTGGTATCGGCTTCTGGAATACCGAAAGGATCTCCCATCTCTGCTCCATCGTTTGTGTTTGTGGGATCATCCACCACATCCACAGGGGCAACTGGATCAGGAGCCTCATTCTTGCAGCGTCTCACCAATCTCTCCGGCACCCAAAGAGGTTCCGTCTGGTCCTGTGGAAACACACAAACAGACCCTCTCGCCCACGTCAACACCTGATCTACTCGATCCCCAGGAGGGATGGACACAATACCTCGTGGTGATGAGACCATAACCTCAATCACCTGTGTGTCCATCTGGGGAGTCAATATGAGAGTCAAGTTTTCACTAACTTTCCCTCTGTTAGGCAATGATTTCCACGCCCTTATAACAATCTGATTCACCTGTTCAAACACCTGCAGTGGATATCCTGTTTGTTGTTGTGCAAAGCGACCTTGATCAAGCAGCATATCTCTATCCCATGCAAATTCAGCTTGATCAGTGAAAATAGGACATCCCAGCAAGGAGAATCTATCCTCTTTCCAGACCTCCGGACAGAAGGTCTGCCCATAGATGGCTGACGAGGAGGCATAGGGAGGGGGAGCAAAAGCTAATTCGCCTTCCTCCTCCGCCTCAGCTCTTTTATTTTGTCCTTTCTGTCCACCTGATAACACTGTGTCTCCTTTCTTTTTCCTTTTTCTTTTTAAGCCCTTCTCCTCTTCCGACATACTTTCTTGTTGCTCTGTAAGGATTTTCTGACCTGTCTTGACTGCCTCTCGATTCAAACAGTAACAGAGTCCATATATCAGAACAAACAAGACCAAAACTATCAGACCTACCCACAAAGGGTCAATGGGAGAAAAAAGCATAACTACTCAGCGAGGATCTATTGATCACTACACTGAGGTTATCATAGTTCCTTAACTTGTCCCCAAACCGGGAACCTTAACTTGTCCCAAAGCCGGGAACCTTTCGTTACCTTGTGCCTGCTTCCTGGCAACTTTATGCTTGCCTCTATTTTATCCGAGGTCCTTCCCAAACTCCTGGGTTACTTTGTGCCTACTTCCTGGCAACTTTATGCTCACCTCTATTTTATCTGAGGTCCTTCCTAAACTCCTGGGGTCCCAAGTTTCACTCACCGTGAACTTACCCTGCCAGCAACCACTGACTGCTGAAAGTTCTGAACTCGGTGGGGGAGTCGGTTCCCCGTACGGGCCACCAATTGTCGCGCCTGCTCTCGACCAGCAAGAACGATACGACCACCAGTCCTTCTAACAGCAGTTTATTCAGTCTTCATCTTTCTTCTTTCTCTTCATCCAGCTGAAGAGTTCTGAATCCACGCCAGATCCTTCTCAACAGTCTGTTTCACGGGAACTTTTATTAACCGCTCCTTCCCCAAGATGCAGTTCTGAATCCTCCCTGTAACAGGGGGTCTTCACTCGTGCCTGAAGATGTTTCTCGTCCCGGGTTTCGGCACCACTTCTTGCGCGCGCTCAACTGGCCAGGAAGAACGACGCTGCTACAGGATCCTTCTGCACACGTTTATTCAGTCCTGTTTCTTCTTTCTCTATATTTCCCTTGTTTTTATATCTCCCTTGTTTATATCTCCCTTGTTTTTATATCTCCCTTGTTTTTATATCTCCCTTGTTTTTATATCTCCCTTGTTTTTATATCTCCCTTGTTTTTATATCTCCCTTGCTTTTATATCTCCCTTGTTTTTATATCTCCCCCGAACCCTGGGCCTCTCACTCTTTTTATACTCTCTCTCATCCACGCACAGCAGGCCACGCCCCCTCGCCAGTCACGAGGCTTCAGCTAATCAGGGCAGCAGGGGCATATCTCCATCAAAATGGATTCACCTGTATCCTGGTACACCTGTGCAGCTCTCAAGATGTTTGTGTCTTATATGAGGAAGTCAGGTGCAAGTCATATGACTTAGCTGCAGTCCCTGGCGCCTTTGGGACTGCCGCCACACCCGCTCCCCACACAGGGGAAACACCAATATGCATAACAGTTAAAATAAATAAATAGATAAATGACCTTTTTTATGAGTTAAAATTTTTTTTGAAAGCTTAAATTAAAGTTAAGAAAAAACCATCTTAGAGAAGACACTTCCTAATTGCTCCCTGAGGTTCCGTTCTAGCCTGTTTCCCATGGCCGAGCTGCAGAATCTCCAGTCGTTCCTTGCAGAAGTGTGTGAGCGTCACTCCTGCTCCTACACTGATTTATTCTCTGACTTAAGTTGGTTTATTTTTCCCCTTTGTAAGGAAAAGATTAATCTCTCGAAGTTCAGGTTTTCTAGTCTGAAACAATTATTTTCTCTTTTTCTACTTCCTTTGCTCCTTTCCTCCCCTTCTTATTCTTTTTTTATCCCTCCCTCTCTCCCCTCCTGTCTCCCTCTCACCTCTCTCCTTCTCTCGCTCTTCCCTCCTCTCCCCCTTTCTGCTCTCTCTTTCTCTCTCTCCATCTCCCTGATCCCCATCTCTCCCTCTCTTCCCCTCCCCCTTCCTTTCCCTCTCTTCCCACCTCTCTTCTTCTCTCCCCCACTCCTCCTCTCCCTCTTTCCCTGCTTCTTTACTTCTTTGCTATATTTTGACCTGAGGGCTTTACACAATGCTAAATGCAGGTTCTACCACTAACCCATATTCATCATCCAGGACAAATTTTAACTAAACTTACAAAAATAGGTTTGTTTTGTTTTATTTTGTTTTGTTTTTTTTTTTTTTTGAGACAAGTTCTCACTCTGTAGCCCCTTGTATTGTCTTCTTTATTCCTTCCTTCCTTCCTTCCTTCCTTCCTTCTTTCCTTCCTTCCTCCTTTTCTTTCTTTCAAATTCAGACCTCACAGTTATCTGATAGTCCCAGTAGTTCAAATAACTTGTTTGCATATTCTTCTACGGTAAAGGAGTTTTGTGATCAGAGCTCACTTTCTGCCAGACTGCCATCATCTAATTTCACGTTACAAATTGCAGCCCTATTTCTGATGCAGGGAGTCAGCTGGTCAGCGGGGCTTTCTGAGATGGAGGCTCTGAAGATAGGTAGACAGCCCGCCTGCCTGTCTGCTTACATTCATCTTTTTTCATCAGTCAGGACACTGAAGCAGGTTCCACCATAAACTTTCTTTGATTTGGATCTGTGTACAGCTTGCCCTGGCTATGACAGGGGTGGGAATAGGGAGTGCTGAGAGCCTCTCCGGTGTAGAATCCCTTAACACTATACTGCTGCTTTCTTTGCAGGCTGTACGGCTTGGGGTCATTAGCTGCCATCAGGACACTACAGCAGGCTTTGAGTTCTGTGGTCATGCCATGATCTCAGTGCTTTGCTCTTCTGGGCAGTGGCAGGGACAGGGGTTGGTAAACACCACATGTCTCTCAGCCCAGACTCTTTAACCACCTCTCTGTTGCTGGGTCTGCAGTTTGCCGTCTCTACTCTCTTTCCTATGCGTGCCTACCTGAGTTTCCAGCAGTGTGAAATCTCTCTTCCCTCAACTCTTGCATCATCAACAAATAAGATCAAGCAGAAGAATGGATTTCGTGACAGGCAAGAGATAAGCATATCTATGAATGTATGTAAAGGAAAAAAAGATGGATAAGGATGACCCAGATTCCAAGGAACTCTGGAAGATGTTGGGAGAACTAACCTAAGAATCCATGGAGCGGAGGAAGGGATGGAGGTGAAGCCCAAAGGCTTAGATAATGTATTCAATAGAATTACAGTCATGATTCCCCAAACCTCGAGAAAGAAATAAACTTCCAAAACCTCCAAATACAAAGGGAATTTGACATAGTCAGGATATTAAAAAATACAAAACAAAGGAACAATATACTAAGGACTGTAAGAGAGAATTTGGTGTTTTGAATGTGAATGGACCCTTGGGCTCATATATTTGGATAGTTGGTCCCTAGTTGGTGGAACCGTTTGGGATGGATTAGGAAGTGTGGCCTTGTTGGAGGAGGTGTGTCACTGGGCTTTGAGGTTTCAGAAGCCCATGCCAGGCCCACTCTCTCTATATCTGTCTCTGTCTCTGTCTCTGTCTCTGTCTCTGTCTCTGTCTCTCTCTCTCTCTCTCTCTCTCTCTGCCTTCTGCCTGTGGATAAGATGTAAGCTCTCAGCCTCTGCTCTAGCACCATGCCTGCTTGCCTGCTGTCATGCTTCCCACCATAATGATCATGAACTAACCCTCTGAAATTGTAAGCAAGCCACCAATTAAATGGTTCTTTTGTAAGTTGCCTTGGTTGTTGTGTCTCTGGACAGCAATAGAGCACTAAGTCAGAAGAAATGCTAACTTAGCCACAAAGACAGAAAAAGAGTTATAGCAGATCTTTTAGCAACAACCCTAGGAGCCAAGAAAGCAAATAACTATCAACCAGGATTGCTGTGTTCAACAAAATTATCTCTCAAAATTGATGGAGACATAAAAACATTACAAGACAAGCACAATTCAAGGTAATTCATGAAAAGTATACCAGTGTGCCAGAAGATTTTCAGAGGAAGACTATATGCAAAGGAAAAAGGAAGCCAGTTCAAACCATGAGAACAGTCAATAATGCATTTTATGAGAGGAACAGATGAACGGAGAGGATCCAGGAAGGAACCAATCATGTCACAAATAGGAAAGCAGCAAAGCCTCCCTCCTGATGGCGAGGAAAAGAAGCAGTGGTCCAACAAAGAGCAACCAGCAAACCATGGGGGTAAGCAAAACTCTCAACAAGTTTGCGTGCAAGCAGATTCATGTCTCCACCAAGAAGGTGCAAATTGGCTGACTGGTTTATAAAAATCTATAACTCTGCTGTCCCTAAGACATAGTGAGCAAAGAAACTGATGCTGGAAGCCAGCTTTCTAGCAAATGGATGCTGTCAGAAAGCTGGGACAGTGGCTCTCCTATCTCATTAAAGAGACCTCAAACCACTATTAACAGGTTACAACTGCCCCTACACATTAACTAAGGCAGCAATTCATCAGACAGACCTAACTTCTTTTATAAATAGGAGGCAGAAGCTAGAAGATTTCTATGAGTTCAAGGATAGCTGGCTGATCTACACAGTGAGTTCCAGGCCAGCCCCTCCAATAACATTTTTTAAGTATTCCATATTCTTAGCCCTTGGGGAAACGAGGAAATGCAAATTAAAACTGTCTCAAATCTCAGAATGGCTACCATCAGGAAACAGAAGAAGCAAATGCTGGTGAGGGTGGGAAGCCAACAGCCCTCTTCTGCTGCTGGGACTGAAAACTGGTGTGGCCACTGTGAAATTAGCGTGGTGGATTCTCAAAATCTAACAACTGCCACATGGCCCAGCTCTGTCGCCAGGACAGAAGACCCAAAGACCCTGTAAGCTGTGCTAGAGCCTTATACATTCATGTTTATTGGTATTCAATTCACAATAAGAAGGAAATGGAATCAGCCTAGATGTCCATCGCCTGACGAAATGATAATGACACACATATGAATGTACTGGATAATGAATTGGAAATGTAGCATGTATACACAACGGAGTTCTAGTCAGCATTAAAGGTAAATGAAATGTGAAATTTTGCAGGGAAATGGATGGATCTGGAAATGATTACTAAGTGAGGAGTCTCAGACTCTGAAGACTGCACTTCTACTCTCTTAGGCAGACTCTGGCTTTCGGTTGTCACAAACATGTACTTATGCAGGAGTTGGTTTCGGAACATGTCATGAAACTAGGAGGAGGAGCAAGGAGGGAGAAAGATTTTAAGGAGGGACTTGGGAGGGTGACAGAACCCAGGTGACAAGGAAATGGAAAGAACATTCTGGGCAGAAACATACAGGGCGGGGCAGGGTGACTGAAGGGAGGGATTGCGGAATACAGAGAAAAACAAAGTATAGGAACAGGATGAAGCAAGTTGAAGCATGCCGCAGACCCTCTGGATCCCTTTGTCTGCGTGGAACGGGTCTCTGGGGCAGGTGGGCAAAGCGTGGGATGAAATGACAGACAGATGCACACAGGAGAGGTTGTGTAGAATCTGAATGTAATTTGTCAAATCGAGCATCAAACTTTTTATACAGAAGAAAATAGGGAAGTTGGGTGACACACCAGCAAGATACAAAGAGGTTACTGGATTCTTACACAAAACAGAGGAATACAAACACAGAAGGTCTGACAGGAACCACCTGGGATAGAATTCGTTGTTAACAACTGGGATCAAAAAGAGCTCCACCTAAGGTCCACTTAATCTTAGAAGCCAGGGTCAAGGGCTTCGTGCCCTTGCCATAGTTCCTATTTTAGTCTATTGTATAGTCCACCTTCCCCCTAGGCCATTGTAAATAAGTTGTGTATGGGTGTAACTCAGCTATCTATAGTTCTAAGTATCCTGGTTCCTCCTTAGGTCTCAAACTTCCTTCTTCCTAGATGATGTTAAATTCCTGTGTAGGGCAGTGACTAAGCTTTTATTCAAAGTGATAGTGTAGTACCAGAGGCTATTCTGAATGTCACTGAATAGGCAGCATTCTTACTGAATTGCAAGCCCATGGTCTGCTCAAGGACTTTCTAGGATGTTGGAAAACTGATGAAGGCTTAGCTATGTCAGAATTCAATCTTAAAAGGCACTTATAATAGGATAATACTAAAAGAGAGCACGTGGATCCATACACCAGACTAACTCAGGAATAGGGTATGAGTTTATTGGTTAAAGAGAACGCCAGAACTCCAGGAGGTGAGCTTCCGTGAAACTCTCTGCCTCGTGAGTGGCTTCCAGACCTGTCAAGTTGATTCGACCAGAGTGCTTGGCAGAATCAAGTTACTTTGTATGCTAGTTTTAAAAAAATGAAGAGTTCCCCTTGTCTCCATTGTGCTATAGCCTCCTCTCCCTCTTTCTTGGTGGGGTCCTGGCTTCCTGTTTAAGATTCAGAGTAAATGCACAGGAACAGGGAGAAGGACACAGTTTCAGTGGAGTTTTGAGACAGTGTGTGTGGGGGGGAGGGGCGTTGGGGGGAAGTGCCTTTCCTCTGGGGACATTGACTGAGGAAGAAGGTCAGCTGTGTGCTTTCTCTGCCCCTCTGAGCTAGCAGACTTTCACCTGGCAAAGTTGAACGTTTGAGACTTTGTTAAAAACTCTTTAGGAGTCAGTTCATTGCTGCCACAAGTGCCTGACAAAAGAAACTCAAGGGAGGGCTCACAGTTCGAGGGTCCAGTGCACCATGGTGGGGAAGTCACAACAGCAGAAGTTTCAGTCACATTGACCCACACTCAGGAAGCAGGGCCATGGGAAGGCTCATGCTCAGCAGGGTTTCTCCTTTTTTATGATGTCTGGGCCATAGCCTGTGGAATGCTGCTGCCCATGGTAGGTTGGCTTTCCCTACCTCAATTAATTTAATCTAGATAAGTCTTCACAGACATGCTAAGAGGCTTATTTCCCTGGTTACTCTGGATACCATCTTGTGCTACAAAATAAAAATGAGAGGCCATGAAGAAGAATATCACGACCCCATGAATGGGTGGCTCTGACCAGATTGAGAATAATTTGAACAATAAAAAGAAGAATGGGGGAGGGACTAGAGAGATTGCTCAGTCAGTGTGGTGGTTTGAATATTCTTGGCCTATGGAATGTCACTATTAGGAGGTGTGTCCTTGTTGGAGGAGGTGTGTCCTTGTTGAAGGAAGTGTGTCAATGTGTGTGTGTGGTGGGGTAGGCTTGGTGACACTCCTCCTAGCTGCCTGGGAGACAATCACTCTTCTCCTAGTGTGAGACTGGCAGAGAAGAGCTGTAGCCCAACTCCTCCCAACTCCTCCCAATTCCTCAGCTAGCTGTTAAAAGCCCCCTACTGTTACCGCTAGGGGTCGAACTCCCCTGCCCTGCTCGGCAGAAGGAGTTCGTCCTCAGCTAACTGATAATAAAGTCTCTTGCAGTTTGCATCAGGTGTGGTTTTCTCTGGAGTCACTGGGGTGCCGGCTAGCTCATCCCAGGACTTGAGTGGAGGCCCAGTTTCAGGGGTCTTACACTAGCAGCCTTCATTCAGACCAAGATGTAGAAGAACTCTCAGCTTCTTTCATGCCATGCCTGCCTGGATGCTGTCATGTTTCAACCTTGATAATAATGGACTGAACCTCTGAACCTGTAAGCCAGCTCTAACTAAATGTTGTCCTTTATAAAAGTTGCCTTGGTTATGGAGTCTCTTCATAGCAACGGAAACCCTAACTAAGACAGTGGATAAGAGCATTTACTGATCTTCCAGAGGACACAAGTTCAGATCCAGCACCCACATCAGGCAGCTCACAACTGCCTGTGACCACAGCTTTATGAAATCCATTGCCTTCTTCAAGCCTCTGCAGGCACTTATGCACATATATAGCACACATGCATGCACATAAATAAATAATCACCAAGCATTAACTATTTATTAAAGTAGGATGCCATGAGTCCATAATGAGATAAATACCGCAGAGGAAGGAATAAGGGGGGGGGGGGGAATGAGTTTTTGTTTACTTAGCAGTCCAATCCCTGGTAGCTGATAGAGAAGAAGTTTCAGGGGATGGTAAAGATGGTGTGAGGCCTGGTGAGCAATAGGGATTGGTAAGATATTACAGCAGCTTCTGCAGAAGATACCAGTCACAAACAAAGTGAGAACTGATGACTATACCCAGGGAAACAACAAACACATCTGGCAGATACAAAACACAAGCCGGTATGCACAAAGAGCTGGAAACATGGTTGTTCGAAAGGCTAGAAACATTGTTGTAGCAAAGAGCTAATAATGTTGCTATAGTGTTCCTCCCAGGAGTGCAGAGTGAGGGCTCTAGGAGGTAATGAGGGGGCACTGAACATACCAAGTAGACAATCATCCTGCATGATGAAAGGCCTGAGCCAGAAAACCATGAGATAGCAATGCCTGTAGGGCAATGCTTACATGTCTATCTATGCAAGGCTTGGCTCTATGTGCAATTCTAGTCCCTGATGCTTCTTGGTTGAATTTTGTTGTAACAGACACACACACACAGACACACACACAGGCACACACACACACACACACACACACACACACACTAAAAAAACTGATGAGAGACAGTTTAAAAGGATATAAGCTTTATTTTGTCTCACAGTTTTAAAGGCTTCCATCTGCTGCTTCCGTCATAGTGGGGTCTGGGTTGGGGAGGAGGAATGTGACAGGAAGCATATGGTAGAATAAACCAACTCACTTTAATGTGAACAGAGGGTAGATGGACAGACAAAGTTCTAAGCATACATTACACATCCCCAGCGATCTACTTCTTCCAATCCAGGCCCCTAACTAACTACTTTCCATCTCCCTGCAACCCCCATAGTGTCTCCCGGTTCTGAATCCGTAGTTGATCTGTCATTGATCTAGCCAAATCCCTTAATCACCTACTTAAAGTCCATCATCTGGAAACCAGCTTTTTTAGGATGTGCCTTGGAGGAGATGGCAGGGTGGGCACTTTACAATTGTTTTATACAGTGTGGAAATTGAAGCCAAGAGCCTCCCGTTGGCTATAATTAAGCTACATTTCCAATCCCAGGCTGAGGTCTAAATAGTCTATTGTTGTTCTTCAGATTCTGTTTTTGTTTGTAGTGAATTAAACAGTGATATTGTAGGGCCTGTACTTCTTCATTTTAAAGTTTTAAAATATGTACAGATGTTTTTGTCTGTATATATGTCTGTGTATCCTATGCAATCAATGCCCATGGATACCAAAAAAGGGCATTGGATCTCCTGGGAATTGACTTAGAGATGATTGTGAGCCACCATGTGGGTGCTTGACATCAAACCCAGGTCCTGAGAAAGAACAGACAATATTCTTAGCTGGTGATCTACCTTTTTAGCCTGCCCTTACCTTTGCATCTTAAAAGGTTTAAGTGTGGCACTAATTTTTGACAAGCCCTATCTGATACAATATTTTAATTCCCCATCCTTCTCTCTGTATGTGTACAAGTGTAAGTGTGTGTGAGAGAAATATGATAGATAGATAGATAGATAGATAGATAGATAGATAGATAGATAGATATGGCTTCAGAACCTTCCACTTGGCTGTCTTCCCTCTGAGGGCTTTTACCCCACAGACCAAGGAAAGAAGTGAGGCATATCCATCATCAAGAATGTTTTAAACATATATTCAGAAAACAGGAAATGCCGTGGGTGGCTCTGTGGACCCAGCAGACTCACTGTCACCTGGAACAGAACTTTATTCATTACCACGTCCTTACTTATCTCCACTGCAGCCAACCACACATGCATTTAAAACTAGGTTCCCAGCACAAAGTGCAAATGCAAGGCCTCTTGCTCAGACAGTATCAAGATGTTCAAGATGGCAAATGGAAGACCAAGAACAAAACCACTATTAGCACCTTGAAAATATGAAGTTATCTCGAACCCCATGCCCGGCAGTTCTCAGAATATAGAGTTACACATATCTCTTTGGGATCAGAACTGGGAAACCAGTGTTTGATTGAGTGTGTGTGTGTGTGTGTTCTCACTCCAGCATCTTTACATTGATGGGCTCTAGGACCCAAGACTCATTCAGTTCTTGAAAGTGATAAATCATCCCATTTCTGTTGGAATCCTCCTCCATTTGTGATGCCCTTCTTTTTAATTGTGCACAGAGTAAACTATCTTTTTGGCTACTCATTTAGTTTCTCCCCCACCCCCAATAAAGTTACATTCACTAACTATCTCCATACCTCCCTGCAAGTTCCCACCCTTGTGATAATTACATCCACTTGGCTCCTGCTGATTAAGCACTAACCTGCCCTCCATATTATAGGCGTGTGGGTGGGAGCAGTGCCACCTGTGGCCTGCAGAGGGAGCTACCACAGAATTCCTACCTCTCACCGTTGCATTCAGGGTTGCTCAGGCAAATCATGTATACTCTAGATCCTCTCAAAGGACCTGTGTACTCACTCAGGCCTGCCTGCTTCTCGAAGCCTTTTAATCTCCTCCTGCCACCTGCTTAAGCTGCTCAGGCTTTTCTCTCTCTTTTTGACAACCACTGTTTCCCTGGCTTAGGAGAGCCTTCTTAGGCACATATTTGCACCATCTCCTAGGTGCCTTGCTAGAGTACTGAATCCTGCATCTCAACAAACAATCCCTTTCTGATTGATG
The DNA here is from genome assembly GCF_000001635.26 of Mus musculus. Lineage (NCBI taxonomy): Eukaryota > Metazoa > Chordata > Mammalia > Rodentia > Muridae > Mus > Mus musculus. The sequence continues at coordinate 43,845,973 of NC_000076.6, forward strand.
GATACACTTTTCCAGCCTCTCTCTGCCATGATTAGCACTCCTGTCCCTGGCACTTTCTTCTGTGCACTGCCGGTGTCTGCTGGCTAGCTCTCTCTTGGAGTTCTTTTGTGTCTGGTGTCTTTCCCTCCCAGCTGGGTCATGTTAAGACTTAAACCTAGTGGTGGGTCTAGTACCAGGGGAGGAGGGCAGGGATGATCACAGAGGATGCTGTTGTTTTGTTGTTTTGTTTTCTCTCTCTCTCTTTCTCTCTTTCTCTCTCTCTCTCCCTCCCTCCCTCCCTCCTCCCCTCCCTTCCACTCCCTCTCCCTCCCCCACTCTCTCAAGAAGGGAGTATTGCCCCATACTCAGAGACAGGAGGGGGCCAGTTCCTCCTGCTCAGTTTTGTAGCTGCCCCATCCAGATGTTCCTTTCCTGTTTCCAGGCTTCTGTCTGTCACCCAGGGCTGTGCTGGCTTTTTTTTTTTTTTTTTTTTTTTTTTTTTTTTTTTTTAACTCGATATAGGCTAGAATCTTCAGAGTGGATGAGAAGCCTCAACTGAGAAAATGCTGAGTAAGATCAGGGTGTAGGCAAGCCTTCAGGGGATCTTCTTAATTCGCATTTGATGCAGGAGGGCACACCCCTTTGTGGGTGGAGCCACCTCTGGCTTGGTGGTCCTGGGTGCTATAAGAGAGCTGGCTGAGCAAAGCCATGGAGAGCAAGTCAGTAAGCAGCACCCCCTCCATGGCCTCTGCTCTTGTCTCTGGGTTCCATCCCTGAGTTCACATAATGATGAACAGTGATGTGGAATTACACGCAAAATGAACCCTTTTCTTCCCAACGTGCTTTTGGACATGGTGTTTCATCACAGCAGTAGAAACCCTGACTAATACAAGAGCCCTGGTGTAACAGGCCTGCCTAGTTTGAGAGATTAACCTGGCTTTCCCCGATATAGGGGTTTGAATCCATGGTAGGCAAATTTTCCACCACTAAACTATGTCCCCTGTCTTTTTTGCCTCCTCTCCTTTTCTGCAGCTCATGTTTGCCTCACACTTTCTCCCTATCTGAGAATAACCTGCTTCCTCCACCTCCCAGGTGCTGAGATTATAAACATGTGCCATAATGCCTGACATGCTCCTTTATTGAGACAGGATCTGGGTAGCCTTGAACTCACTGTATAGTCCAGGCAGGACTTGAACCTGAGACCTTTCTGCCTTAGTCTCCCAGGCAGCTGGGGTTCTAAGCATTTGTCCAAGCCTTGGCTGAGTATCCTTTGGTTTCTCTTTTGCTTCTTTGTTTGCGCTGTCTTTATCACTAATATTCCTCCTTTTTGGCCACCAAACTCCTGATCCATTTCCTCAGGGTCAAAAACACAACCTGCTCTGCCCTTTTCGCAGAAAGCAATCAGTTCCAGAGACCCGAGGAAAGAGGAATAGAAAGGGACAATTCCGTCCAGGTTCCACCAGGGAGACGCATAGGGTTCATTCATATGAGAGTTGGTGGCCTCACAGGGACAGAACCTAACTAAGTGGGTGAGGGAGAAGCCAGGAAGGCAAGTCTGAGGCCTTATAAGTCAACTCCAGAATAATTGGGACAGGAGAAAGAGAGAGGGTAAGAGTGGGTTGGGGGTGAGGGCGTGGTCTCATTTGGCCATATTGGGGGATAGGTAATGTAGACAGGGCACTAAAAGCTTTACTCCTTTGGGCAGAAAAACTCACTGTAGTGTTGGGAGGCCACAGAAATACTACAGACATCGAGTGAAGCTAAGAGGGATTGTGCAGTTTCACAAACCAATGAGGTTCATAAAGGTGGGATCACGTTACTGACAGAAACTAGGGCATCCTAAAGCAGAAAGGGGTCTTTCAGAGGGCAATCTGTTCCAGTCACCCAAGTGTGACTCAAGGTTTGAAATCCAGGAGTTTGCTGGGCATCTGAAGATACTAGGATGTGACCTTAAAAAGGTCATAAAGCAAGCAATGAAGGTGACTGGTGGGAGATCAGGAGGGAGCTGAAGAGGGTAAGATGGAGCTTAGAAGGTCTCTAAGCCGGCATTAGAAGACATCGGACACTCTGCACCAGTGACGAACTACACCATGTCTTTGTTTGCTGCTAGGTCAGAGAGGGCTCATTTCAGGAGGAGTGGGAAGGCATCATCTCACGGACAAGGTCCACCCATGCCTGGGTGGTAGTAGGTATAGAGCTTATCATACTCACAGTGGTGTGTTGGGAATAATGGCCACAGACAGGGTAGTCAGATACGTCTTTCATTATCTGGGGGCAGTCCTCACTTAAACAGGCCAGTGTTCTTGGCAACCGTCAGTTCTTGTGGGTCTCGTCTCTCTGATCTTTGTGGAATCTGTCCCTGGGGATACCCTATCTGGCCCCTGAAAAATAAGTTTCGAGACTGACCCCAAACAACCATGACTATAGAGCCAAACTCTGGTCCAAGGCCTCCCTGAACGGGGTCCTTCCTCTGGGAGGAGGTGGGGGAGTTAGCGGTTGTAAAATGGGTGGTCCCTGTGATCCTCGGTGTGAAGAGCTGACCTAGGGTCCTTAGGCTTCCCACTGGCTATCACGGTAGGGTGGTCCGATGGGACTCTCATCCATCTCTCTCCAGGCTCTTTCGGCCTCGTGCCTCCGTGTTGGCACTGTGAACAAGGCAACAGTGCCAGTGGGATTCGAAAAGCCCCAAAGAAAGGAAGGACTCACTGAATCTCTGTTTCCTCTTCCACGGTAGGAGGGGTTGGCCTGGAGACAGGTTATTATCATTCCACTTCCAGAAGGCTTCGGCGATCCTCTAAGCCATATTTTTCAGTAAGCCGCCTCCCTCCCTCGCCTCCAGCAAGGCCTGTATCCCTAACCCTTCCCTATGCCATTTTTCTATGAATGGCTTAACAAAATCCAACTATCTCCATACAGAAAAGCCACACCTGGCTCTTTATAGTACACTGTAGCCAGACACTTCAGACTAGAAGGCCCCAGACCTAATTAACCCCTTTTGAAGCTATTCTCTTAATTAGCTGAGTTTGGTGTTTGGTCATCTCCATCTGTAAGATTCAAAGATTCATAACATGCAACCAATGATGTCTTCTGGCTTCCACATTTCAGAAAGTCACCCTTTGTCCTGTGCATCAGTTGAACACAGAAATACTCCTTTATTATAGTTATTATTTCTTTTGAATTTTTCAAGTGACTGACATCACAGGATAAATATAGCCTTGGCTACATAGCAAGTCCCAGGCCAGCCTGGACTACATTGAGACTGTCTCAAAGAAAAATCTCAATTATACAACGAAAGAATCAGGTGCTTCGGTTACCACCCACTGCAGCATACTTTTGTAATAGCATAGGTCATCACAGACTCTATTGTAGATTGCATGGAGTGACATAAACAGTTTTGATCTAGCCAAGATTTAGGCTATATTGGAAGGAGAAACGTGTGTGTGTGTGTTGTATGGCGTTGAGAAATATAAAAAATGAAAATGCAGTTTTTATGGGCTAGGATGCCGAAAGTCTCGATCTAAAATTGTGTTTCAAAGAATTAATAGCATGTGTCTGTAGTTCCATCTCTCCAGGAAGGCAAAACGAGAGGCTCCCAGGAGCCCAGGAGTTCAAGACTCTCCCAGGCTGCAGTGCTCACTCCAGGCCTTGCAGCACCATTCAGAGACAAGGTGACACTCAAGCTGGCCAAGAATGACACAAGACCCAAAGAACAAAGCTGAGGGAAAGTCAGAAAGAAAACAGGAACCAAAGGACAAGTCACGTGAGCCCACAAGTGTCTCCAAAATGACTTGTGACAAATCGTCAAAAAGATCCCAGCTGTAAGCTTGTGCACCCAGCTATGGTGTCTGAGAGACTGGCCAGGGATCCCTTCAAGGGATCCTCAGGAAACATCTATCCAGCTGGTCTCAAACCCTCTGGGTCTGAGCTCAAGCAATGCATACATAGATATCAAGGATGGAGATGTCCCGGGTACAGGTAAAGGTGCAGGACCAGGTCCAACCAACGTGCGTTTGAAAAATAATATTTTATGAAATAAAAAGTTAAACAAGCAACTACCCAAGCCTTCCCTCCCCACTTTAGTTCCTTTTAAAATTTCACCTAGACAATAAACATTTAAATACAAGCACACATACACTTCAAAGACAAGTACGGTATCCACTTTGTGTTTTTATATCCAACTCTTCAGTGTGAACCTAAGGCTCCTACAAAAGTGTCCCTGCATAGTAAAGATTTCATACATTTTTTTGTATGAAAACGAGTCTTGTACGAACTGAGACCCTTTCCCTCTGTTGGTAACTAAGGCTGCCAGGTGTCTAACATGCTATTTACTATCCTGTCTGGAAATATGAAAATGTAAAAACTAAATGCAGCCAGGCACACACCTGTTATTCCAGCATTCCTGAGACTAAGGGCAAGAAAATTTCAAATTCAAAGCCAGCCTGTGTGACACAGCAAGACCCTGTCTCAAAACAAACTACCCCAGATACACAATGTTTTTCTCTAATCACAAAGATTAGTGGAAGAATTTTGTTTTGTTTTTGGAGACAGCGCTTTCACAGTAGCCCAGGCTGTGCCTGCAATTCATACTGCAGACCCCACAAGTCCTAAGACTCATGGCTATTCTCCTGCTTCAGCTTCCCCAGTGCTCAAATGACAAGAAATACTATGAGAAATATATTTTCTTGGTAGGTAGAAAAAAATAGTGTTTTCAATAAAGGCAGGAATTGCTGAATAAATCAAATCATTTGGAAAGCCTGCTTTGTAGTAAATTTAGAATGTTTTAGAAGATGGGTATGTGTATGTATATTACCCTGGATATGCTTTCTTTAAAAAAAAAAGATTTGTTTTACTTTTATTTATATGAGTACACTGTAGCTGTCTCCAGACACACACCAGAAGAGTGTATTGAATGAACCCCATTACAGATGGTTGTGAGACACATGTGGTTGCTGGGATTTGAACTCAGGACCTCCAGAAGAACAGTCAGTGCTCTTAACCACTGAGTCATCTCTCCAACCCCCAGGATATTCTTAAATCCATAATTCTTATATCTCAATCTCCAAGGTATCTGAGATTACAGGCACGAACCTCCATGTCTGGCTACCTCACTTAAATATTTTTTTTCTTTTATGTCTATGAATGTCTTAGTTAGGGTTGCTATAGCTGTGAATAGACATCAAGACCATGGCAACTCTTATAAAGAAAAGTATTTAATTGGTCCTGGCTTCCAGTTTCAGAGGTTTGGTCCATTATCACCATGGTGGGAAGCATGGCAGCATGCAGGCAGACATGGTGCTGGAGAAAGAGCTGAGCGTTCTACATCTTGATCCATAGGCAGCAGCAGGAGACTGGGCATAGCTTGAACATAGGATACTCTAAAGCCTGCCTCCACAGTGACACACAAGGCCACACCTACTCCCACTAAGCCACACATCCTAATAATGCCACTCCCTATGGGCCAAGCATTCAAACACATGAGTCTATGGGGGCCATTCCTATTTAAACCACCCCAGTGAGTATTTTGCTTACATGTGTGGTTATACATCACGTATGTGTCTGGTGCCTAGAAATGCCAGAAATGAGCATCATATCTCCTGGGACAGGTGACTCTTTAGTCACCATATTTGTGCTGAGAACCAAATCCATGTCCTCTGGGAGAGCAGACAGCGCTCTTAACATGTAATCCACCTTTCCAGTCCTATAGCTGCCTCATTTTAAATAAAGAATCATAGCAATCAGTTATAAACTGCCTGTCAGTGAGTGTGGGCATGAGGGTACGACAGTCACAGAGGGCAGTTGGTGACTTTGGGGAGTCAGTTCTCCCCTTTCATTATGGGTCCAAAGAACTGATCTCAGGTTATCACCTTGTGCAGCAAGCACTGGTGCAGCTAAGCCAATTCCTCAGTATAAGTTGCATAGAATACAGTATCATAACAAAAGTCACTACCACTAAAGCAACTGCCATGAAAATAAACTGCTTACAGGTGTGGCCAGGATATGCTGTAATCTCGGCATTTGAGAAGCAAACACAACTGGGTCACGAATTCAGTCATCATCAGCTACACGGTGAGCTTAAATTTACCTTTGAACTAACACACACACACCAAAAAAAAAAAAAAAAAAAAAAAAAAAAAAAAAAAAAAGAAGAAGAAAAAAAAAAAGGGAACACAGACTAACAGAACGGATTAGGAGATGTATCTGGTTTTTGCTGTCCCCAAGAAACACACTTCACATCCAGTGACAGACATTTCCTTAGGATAAATGATGGAAAAAACTGAAAAGCATGTGTAGCTTCTCTAATATCTGACAAAATAGACCCAACCGGAAGAGATAAGGAAGTACATTTTATATTCACTAGAGGAAAAATCCACCAATAGTATATTGCAGTCCTAAATATATTTATGTGTATTCTGCAAAATAGGAGAGAAGAAATATTTCCAAATTTCTCTTATGAAGCTAGCATTACCCTTATATAAAAACTAGACAAAGACATAGCAAAAAAAGTGAATTATAGACCATTATCTCTAATGAAGGGAGATACAAAAATTCTCAATGAAATACTGGCAAACTGAAAAAAAAAAACACCAAAAATTATTCAACATGATCAAGTTGGCTTCATCTTGAAGATGTAGGGATGGTTCAATATATATAAAATCAACAAGCATAGTTCACCATATAAACAGACTAAAAGACAGATGTGGAAAAGGCCTTTGACAAAATCTAGCATCCATTCATAATTAAAGTCCTAAAGAAAACAGGGATATAGTGGGCATATCTCAATATAGAGGGCAATATACAGAGCACCCACGGCCAGCATCAGCTTAAAAACTCTAAAGCATTTCCACTGACATCAGAAACAACACAAGGATGCTCACTCTCCTCCTGTCGAATGTGAGGACTTAGCTAGAGCAATAAATAAAGACAATACCGAAGACAAGCAGGGAACGAAGGATTGAAGTGTCTTTATTTGCAGATGATGTGTCTCTATAAAATACACTTAAGACTCCACCATAACCTTGTACAGCTGATAAGTCCATCAAGAAAAGTAGCAGGACACAAATTAATGAACAAAAATCATTATTCTTCCTATATATTGTGAGGGTGTACTGGCTGGTTTTGTGTCAAGTTGACACAGCTGGAGTTATCACAGAGAAAGGAGTTTCAGTTAGGGAGATGCCTCCATGAGATCCAGCTGTAAGGCATTTTCTCAATTAGTGATCAAAGCGGGAGGTTCCCTTGTGGGTGGTGCCATCTCTGGGCTGGTAGTTTCGGTTCTATAAGAGAGCAGGCTGAGCAAACCAGGGGAGGCAAGCCAGTAAAGAACATCCCTCCACTGCCTCTGTATCAGCTCCTGCTTCCTGACCTGCTTGAGTTCCAGTCCTGACTTCCTTTGGTGATGAACAGCAGTATGGAAGTGTAAGCCAAATAAACCCTTTTCTCCCCAACTTGCTTCTTGGTCATGATGTTTTGTCCAGGAATAGAAACCCTGACTAAGACAGAGGGCTTGAATGAGAGGCCCTCCATAAGTCTCAGGCATTTAGATACTTGGTCCTCAGTTGGTGGATGTTTGGGGATGATTAGGAAGTGTGACCATGAAGTATGCCACTGGGAACAAGCTTAAGGGGTTCAAAAGACTTACACCATTCTGTGTGTTTCTTACTTGTAGACTGAGGTGAGTTCCTTCTCCAGGGCCACCTCTGTCTGCTGGCTGTCACACCTGTCACACCTGTCACTATGATGGAGAACTCATCTCTTTGGAACTGTGATTCTCAAGTCAACTTTTTCTATAAATTGCCTTTGTCATGATGTTTTATCACAGAAATAGAAAAGCAGCTCAGAAAAAGTTAGTACCAGGGAGTAGAATATTGCTCTGATGGTCCTGAGCATGTTGGTTTGCAGGACTATGAATAAATCAGGGGTGTCAGGCTGGAAAAGTGGTTGAAGATTGAAAGCAGAGCTTAGTGGACCATCTTAGGGAGAGCGTAGAGAAGACAGCTTCTTAGAAACATGCAGACTCAGCCAGTCTACATCAAGAGGTTTCAGAGGGGGTCTGGACTAGAGACTCTCCTTGTATTATTAATAAGGATGTGGCTGCTTTCTGTCCTTGTCCTAAGAACTTGCCTGAGGGCAAATTTAAAAGTAATGGGATAATTTCTTTGGAAACCCACACTATAAATTAGAAAAAGGACAGAATCTTCAACAAATGTTCTGGTCAAGTTGTATATATGTGTAGAAAAATGAACCCCAATCCTCATCTCTCATCCTGCACAAATCTCAACTCAAACAGGTCAAGGACTCAACATAACACCTGATACCCTGATTGTGATAGAGCAAAAATAGAGGATAAACTTAAATTTATTGACATAGGCAAGGGCTTTCTGAACAAGAACCCAATAGTGCAGGCATATAGATCAACAATTAATAAGTGGTACCTCATGAAACTAAAAAGTTTCTATATAGAAAAGGACACCATCACACTAACAAAGAGAAAGTTCACAGAATGGAATTTTTTTAAACCAATTATCCACTAGACATAAGGTTATTATCTAAAATATATAAAGAGATAAAATAATTAAGCATAAAAAGACAAGCAATAGAATAAAAATGGAGCATGGAACTAAACAGAGTTCTCAAAATATGAAAAATAAATGAGATGATTTTTAGGTTCATTATCCATAGCCATCAAGGAAATGCACATTAAAACTGTCTTGAGTATTCATCTTTTCCCAATCAAAATATCTTAAGATTAAAAACAAGCAAACAGTAAATATTGGCATGATATGGGGAAAGGAGATTCTTATTCATTGCTAGTGGGCATGCAAACTGGTGCAGCTGCCATGAAAATCAGTGTGGTGGCTCCTCAAAAGCTAAACAGAGACCTACCTCATGATTCAGTTATCGAGTTCCTGGTCTATACTATCTTATACTGTACTGTACTATACTATACTACTCAATGCTCTTGATATCTTACTACAGACACTTGCTTGTTTGTGCCCATTGCTGCTCTGTTCATAATAGCCAGGAAGTGCAAACTGCCGAGGTGTCCATTCACTGTTGGATAGATGGAGGATGAAAATGTGGTACATTTATATGATGGAATATTACTACGATATCAAAAAATGAAAATGGGGCTGAAGAGATGGCTCAGAACTTAAGAGTATTGGCTGCTCTTCCAGAAGACACAGGTTAAATTTCCAGCATCCATGTGGCAGCTCACAAGTATAACTCCAGTTCTTGGGAGTCCAGTACCTTTTTCTGGCCCCCATGGGCACAATATGTACAAGTGCACATACGTGTAGGCAAACACTCAAACACATAATAGATACATCTCAAAAATATTAAATTAAATTATGAAATTTGCAGGGAAATAAACGGAGCTAAAAACAGATATGGCGAGTGAAGGTAAACTCAGGCTCAGAAAGACAAATGCTGCATGCGTTCTCTCATTTGTAGATGTTAGCTTTGACTCTTTAGATATGTTTGTTTCATTTGGAATACCACAGAGGTCAGGAAACTACTAAGAGGTCATGGAGAGGGGCTTTCAGCAGAGGAAACAGAGACTGCGGGTGTAAAAGTTTAAAAGAGAATTGTAGAACAAGAAGGGATAAATTGGGGTGGGGAGAAGAGGGAAGAATGAAAGAGGGAACTGGGAAGGGATAAATAACACTCACTATCTGTCAACAGGTTGCAATGAGAGCTACATCTGTAGAAACTTCCTAAAGTACAACTGCATACATGCATTTAGTAAAGATAGGAAAGGTAGATTTCTCCTATAGCAGAGCAACAATGTACACCCAAGACACGAGAGGCTAACAAATAAAAATGGCAGTGGCTCTTCAAAAAATTTATTATTATTATTATTATTATTATTATTATTATTATTATTATTATTTTGGGGTTGCTGGCCAGTGCGGTTCCAGACATCACAGGCAATAGCCAGTGCTGCTTGTCATTCTCTAGAACCCGATGGTAAGACCGCTGCTGGAGACAGCACATACTTGCATCACAGATCTTATTGAAATCAAGGTGGTATACACTTAGAAATTTCATTTCTATAGGCTATCCAGAGGAGAAAAGAAAGCATACCCAGCTGTAAAGCCTGTGAGCTACGGTAACATCGGACTGAACAAGACACGCCCACTAATGATGTCACGGGTGTAACCAACCACTCTCTCAGGCTTGCTCCACAAAGAGGAGCTCATACCTGGCCTATTATCAGGCTGAGAACCTGTGGTCAGACAGATCATAGGCCATAGAGAGAACCTATTACTATTGAACATCCCCCTACCCCTCCCCGCATCAAGGAGTGCTGTCTTCTGGACCGCGGAGCACAGATCATGCCCAAACACCAGTTTTCAACACAAAGAGATCCTTTGTCAAGCAAGATGGAGCTACAATGGCTGAATCTGAATCAGACAGAAACAGCGGCAGGTGACTTGGCAGGGGTGGCTTTTAAGGAGAAAAAAAGAGAAAGAAGTCCGTGCTAGGATGAGTTGGTAAGTCCTGAGTGGACATGTTAGTTAATGTAGCCAGACAGGGAAGTTTGATAGCTGGACCTTGGTGGTCAGCCTCAGGAATGAGGAAGTAACCAGATAAGGAGCCAGGTCTTGGTGGCCAGTTTCAGGAATGAGGAAGTGGCTAGATAAGGAAGTCTAGTGGTTTAGCAAGGAGAGAGGAGGGGAGGCCATGTTTGCCGTGGTTGGGCCTGTTAGGGTCACTCAACTATTATTCTGAGAAATTGGCATAGTACTAAAACATCATAATGATCAACAGAGTCCCACAACTGGCTAACAGTGCAGAAGATAAGAGACTGTAGAAAGCTCAGCCCTACAAGGAACATGTATACCACTCCCCCCTCCAGAGGCGCAGGGTCATTGTGGAAGAGGGAATGGGAAAATTGCTAAGAGCCAGAGGTGGTGGGGTGATAACAAGGGAACAGTGTCCCTGGACACAGCAGAACAGCACACATGTGCTCACGGTGGCTACCGACAGCATACACAAGGCTGTACGAGCCCAAGCCAGATCAAATCCAGCACGAGAAGGGAGATGGGCATGAAGTTCCACCCCTAGCCGAGGAACTATTGCCAACTGCTAGCTGCTGAAAGGGAAGGGTCAGTTTTCTACAAGAGTGTAGCCCTTCAGGAGGCAGGAGCAGGTGTTAGTTCAAGGCCAGCCTTGTTTATGAATGGGTTCCAGGACAGGCAGAGCTATGTAGCGAGACCTTGCCTCAAAAAAACAATAACAGTCTTCTGAGATCGGGAGGGATTTGTGACCCTGGCCAGGCTGGCTTTTCTGCTTCCCTAATGCTGTCTCAGGTCCCATGCGATTGGATTGGGATAGAAGTTGTGTTCCACTCACTGGTGGTCCCAAGATCGTGTGGAGAGACCTCTAGGGGACCTTGGGGGTGTCTGACGACTCAGCGCCCAAGGTGACCCCTACTTTATGTTTTTGAAAATGCTTCGATCTCCCTTCTAGCCCACCACCCACCAGAGGTAGGGAAAAGAAAGGGTAATAGGAAACAAGGCTGTGGACCTGTTTAGAAATAGTTCTTTGTCAGAACTATTTTTAAAATTTTTGTTGTCAGAAGTCCAGTCCACTAGTAAAACACCAAACATGAATCAGTAGTAGCTGCTCGATCCAGAAGAAACTGTGAGGATCTGCTCATTGGCACTTTGAGACTGTGGAAGCGACCAGAATACCACCAGAAGTTCTTTGGTGAATTTCTCTCCATTAAATCATTACAGGCGATCAGCAAAGAAAGCAAGGGGAACCAATGCAAGAGAATTGTCCACTGCGTGTTGGGTTTTAATCAAACTCTTTCCAAACATCATGTGCCCTCTCAAGCATCGGCACCAGCAAACCATCACATGCCCTTCATTAGGCAGCTTCCAGAAAAACACCTTATGTGTGTGGTTGTTCTCAGCGAAACATCCTCTCATGTGTCTGCTTTAGTAAAACATCCTCTCCATAAGACCGTTTCCAGAAAAACATCACATGACACAACTGAGCCTCCAAAGAAATCAGAAATTCCCACTTCACATCAACATGGCCTCTGCCTGAAGCAGGGCCATAGACTCCAACATGGCTGTTGGTATATCCAGAAGATGTTCCAACTGGTAAGAAGGGCACATGCTCCACTATGTTCTTAGCAGCCTTATTTATAATAGCCAGAAGCTGGAAAGAACCCAGATGCCCCTCAACAGAGGAATGGATACAGAAAATGTGGTACATTTACACAATGGAGTACTACTCAGCTATTAAAAAGAATGAATTTATGAAATTCCTAGGCAAATGGTTGGACCTAGAGGGCATCATCCTGAGTGAGGTAACCCAATCACAAAAGAACTCACCTGATATGTACTCACTGATAAGTGGATATTAGCCCAGAAACTTAGAATACCCAAGATATAAGATACAATTTGCAAAACACATGAAACTCAAGAAGAATGAAGACCAAAGTGTGGACACTTTGCCCCTTCTTTGAATTGGGAACAAAACACCCATGGTAGGAGTTACAGAGACAAAGTTTGGAGCTGAGACAAAAGGATGGACCATCTAGAGACTGCTATACCCGGGGATCTATCCCATAATCAGCCTCCAAACGCTGACACCATTGCATACACTAGCAAGATTTTGCTGAAAGGACCCTGATATAGCTGTCTCTTGTGAGACTATGCTGGGGCCTAGCAAACACAGAAGTGGATGCTCACAGTCAGCTATTGGATGGAACACAGGGCCCCCAATGGAGGAGCTAGAGAAAGTACCCAAGGAGCTAAAGGGATCTGCAACCCTATAGGTGGAACAACAATATGAACTAACCAGTACCCCGGGAGCTCGTGTCTCTAGCTGCATATGTATCAAAAGATGGCCTAGTGGGCTATCAGTGGAAAGAGAGGCCCATTGGTCTTGCAAACTTTATATGCCTAAGTACAGGGGAAAGCCAGGGTCAAGAAGTGGGGAGGGGGGAGTGGGGGGATGGGCACGGGGGATTTTTGGGATAGCATTGGAAATGTAAATGAAGAAAACACCTAATAATAAAAAAGGAAAACAAACAAACAAACAATAACAGTGAAAAAGTGCATCCCCTGGTAGATTATCCACAGCCAAGCACAACTTGGCCTAGATTGGGGGAGGGAGCATAAGGTTGGGTGAGAATGGAAGTGGGGGAAGGTGAAAGTAATGAAAACTCACTGTACAAAATTCCCAAAGAACCAATCAAAGCAATAAGAAAGGGAAGAAAGCACAGATTATTTAAAGGTTAAATCTAATCACTTGGCAGCTATATTTTTGCACACAAGGGTTTTCTAGGGTCTTCTTTGGCAGATAGTAAGCTTGACCTAGAATAATTCCTTCAGGTTTTAAGAACATCATATTAATATCCCGAAAATCAAACGCTCGCTGCCTTTTAAAAGATCCAAATTGCTTGAAAGGTCACAGAACGTCAATGAAGCAGACATTCCCTCCCTGTTGGCAGATGTGATATGATTTGTGCTGGAGTTTAATGTTAGACACTTCAAAACAAGACTGGTGTTGCTCCTAAGGAAAAAAAAGGTGGGGGGGGGGCAGGCTCCCAGGAGTTTCAGTGTTAGCTGCCAATGGGACCACCTAGAGCTGTCCCTTGGAATCTATGAGAGTTAGCTTCAGACCTCTGCAAAGGCTAAAACCATGCTCAAGTCCCATATATGAAATGACTTAGTGTGTATAACTGACCTCTACACACACCCTTGTAAACTTGAATTCCCCTCTAGATTACTTTCTGTGTCTGATACAATGCGAATGTTACATACACAGATATATTTATAGAATGATGACAAGAGACGTCTGTGCCAGTTCAGTACTGGAGCAATTACTTTTTGTAAAATGTGCAGCCATGGTTGACTAGAGCATAGCTATAAAACCCATGTATACTAAGAGACGACTACTCACTAGACGTTTTCTGTTCTTCAGCATCTTGCTCACCTTTAGTTTTACATTGTAGAATCTCTATAGGCCACATTCTCTCTCTCTCTCTCTCTCTCTTCTCTCTCTCTCTCTCTCTCTCTCTCTCTCTCTCTCTCTCTCTGTGTGTGTGTGTGTGTGTATGTGTGTGTCTGTCTCTCTGTCTGTCTCTCTGTCTGTCTGTCTCTGGTTTTGCTTTGTTTTGTGAGACAGGGTTTCAAATAGTACAGGCTGACTTCCAACTTGTTATGTAGCCTAGGCTGACTTGATGATCTTCCTGTCTCTACCTCCCAAGCGCTGGATTATAGCTGCATGCCAAAGTACCCAGTCTGATTTTCTAAAACAGTGGAAAATTATTTTTTAGCAGGTACTAACTATGCTCGTGTCAGGTCACCATTATATCTGTTGGGAAACACTTATTAAGTAAATTAATTAATTAGAGCTAGCTAAACTCTAACCCTCTCCACAAGTTTATTACAACAAAACCTGATATTAGCACCTATAGATTTTTTCTAGTTATTTTTTTAAAAAATATTTTTTATTAGGTATTTTCCTCATTTACATTTCCAATGCTATCCCAAAAGTCCCCCATACCCTCCCCCTACTCCCCTACCCACCCATTCCCACTTTTTGGCCCTGGCGTTCCCCTGTACTTGCATATAAAGTTTGCAAAACCAATGGGCCTCTCTTTCCAGTGATGGCCGACTAGGCCATCTTTTGATACATATGCAGCTAGAGTCAAGAGCTCCGGGGTACTGGTTAGTTCATAATGTGGTTCCACCTATAGGGTTGCAGATCCCTTTAGCTCCTTGGGTACTTTCTCTAGCTCCTCCATTGGGGGCCCTGTGATCCATCCAATAGCTGACTGTGAGCATCCACTTCTGTTTGCTAGGCCCCAGCATAATCTCACAAGAGACAGCTATATCTGAGTCCTTTCAGCAAAATCTTGCTAGTGTATGCAATGGTGTCAGCGTTTGGAAGCTGATTATGGGATGGATCTCCGGATATGGCAGTCTCTAGATGGTCCATCCTTTCGTCACAGCTCCAAACTTTGTCTCTGTAACTCCTTCCATGGGTGTTTTGTTCCCAATTCAAAGAAGGGGCAAAGTGTCCACACTTTGGTCTTCGGTCTTCTTGAGTTTCATGTGTTTAGCAAATTGTATCTTATATCTTGGGTATCCTAAGTATCTGGGCTAATATCCACTTATCAGTGTTCCTCTTTCTCCACATCCTCGACACCATCTGCTGTCACCTGCATTTTTGATCTTAGCCATTCTGACTGGTGTGAGGTGGAATCTCAGGGTTGTTTTGATTTGCATATCCCTGATGATTAAGGATGTTGAACATTTTTTCAGGTGCTTCTCTACCATTCGGTATTCCTCAGGTGAGAATTCTTTGTTCAGCTCTGAGCCCCATTTTTTTAATGGGGTTATTTGATTTTCTGGAGTCCACCTTCTTGAGTTCCTTATATATATTGGATATTTGTCCCCTATCTGATTTAGGATAGGTAAAGATCCTTTCCCAATCTGTTGGTGGTCTTTTTATCTTATTGATGGTGTCTTTTGCCTTGCAGAAGCTTTGCAACTTTATCAGGTCCCATTTATCAATTCTCGATCTTACAGCACAAGCCATTGCTGTTCTATTCAGGAATTTCTTCCGTGTACCCATATCCTCAAGGCTTTTCCCTACTTTCTCCTCTATAAGTTTCAGTGTCTCTGGTTTTATGTGGAGTTCCTTAATCCACTTGAATTCCTGATCTTTCCAAGACTTTTATCATGAATGGGTGTTGGATTTTGTCAAATGCTTTCTCTGCATCTAACAAGATGATCATCTGGGTTTTGTCTTTGAGTTTGTCTATATACTGGATTATGTTGATGGATTTCCGTATATTGAACCATCCCTGCATCCCTGGAATGAAACCTACTTGGTCAGGATGGATGATTGTTTTGATGTGTTCTTGGATTCGGTTAGCGAGAACTTTATTGAGGATTTTTGCATCGATATTCATAAGGGAAATTGGTCTGAAGTTCTCTAACTTTGTTGGGTCTTTTTGTGGTTTAGGTATCAGAGTAATTGTGGTTTCATAGAATGAGTTGGGTAGAGTACCTTCTGTTTCTATTTTGTGGAATAGTTTGTGAAGAACTGGGATTAGATCTTCTTTGAAGGTCTGATAGAACTCTGCAGTAAACCCATCTGGTCTTGGGCTTTTTTTGGTTGGGAGACTATTAATGACTGCTTCTATTTCTTTAGGGGATATAGGGCTGTTTAGATCATTAACATGATCTTGATTTAACTTTGGTACCTGGTATCTGTCTAGAAACTTGTCCATTTTATCCAGGTTCTCCAGTTTTGTTGAGTATAGCCTTTTGTAGAGGATTTGATGGTGTTTTGGATTTCTTCAGGATCTGTTGCTATGTCTCCCTTTTCATTTCTGATTTTGTTAATTAGGATGCTTTCCCTGTGCCCTCTAGTGAGTCTGGCTAAGGGTTTATCTATCTTGTTGATTTTCTCAAAGAACCAGCTCCTCAATTGCTTGATTCTTTGAATAGTTCTTCTTGTTTCCACTTGGTTGATTTCGCCCCTGAGTTTGATTATTTCCTTCCGGCTACTCCTCTTGGGTGAATTTGCTTCCTTTTGTTCTAGAGCTTTTAGGAGTGTTGTCAAGCTGCTAATGTGTGTTCTCTCTAGTTTCTTTTTGGAGGCACTCAGAGCTATGAGTTTTCCTCTTAGAAATGCTTTCATTGTGTCCCATAAGTTTGGGTATGTTGTGGCTTCATTTTCATTAAACTCCAAAAAGTTCTTGATTTCTTTCTTTATTCCTTCCTTGATCAAGGTATCATTGAGAAGAGTGTTGTTCAGTTTCCATGTCAATGTTGGATTTCTATTACTTATTTTGTTATTGAAGATCAGCCTTAGTCCATGATGATCTGATAGGATGCATGGGACAATTTCAATATTTTTGTATATGTTGAGGCTTGTTTTGTGACCAATTATGTGGTCAATTTTGGAGAAGGTACCATGAGGTGCTGAGAAGAAGGCATATCCTTTTGTTTTAGGATAAAATGTTTTGTAGATATCTGTTATATCCATTTGTTCCATAACTTTCTTTAGTTTCACTGTGTCCCTGTTTAGTTTCTGTTTCCATGATCTGTCCATTGGTGAAAGTGGTGTGTTGAAGTCTCCCACTATTATTGTGTGAGGTGCAATGTGTGCTTTGAGCTTTACTAAAGTTTCTTTAATGAATGTGGCTGCCCTTGTATTTGGAGCATAGATATTCAGAATTGATAGTTCCTCTTGGAGGATTTTACATTTGATGAGTATGAAGTGCCCCTCCTTGTCTTTTTTGATGACTTTGGGTTGGAAGTCGATTTTATTAGATATTAGAATGGCTAGTCCAGCTTGTTTCTTCATACCATTTGCTTGGAAAATTGTTTTCCAGCCTTTCATTCTGAGGTAGTGTCTATCTTTTTCTCTGAGATGAGTTTCCTGTAAGCAGCAAAATGTTGGGTCCTGTTTGTGTAGCCAGTCTGTTAGTCTATGTCTTTTTATTGGGGAGTTGAGTCCATTGATATTAAGAGATATTAAGGAAAAGTAATTGTTGCTTCCTATTATTTTTGTTGTTAAAGTTGGCGTTCTGTTCTTGTGGCTGTCTTCTTTTATGTTTGTTGAGGGATTACCTTTTTGTTTTTTCTAGGACGTGGTTTCCGTCCTTGTATTGGTTTTTTTCTGTTATTATCCTTTGAAGGGCTGGATTTGTGGAAAGATAATCTGTGAATTTGGTTTTGTTGTGGAATATTTTGGCTTCTCCAACTATGGTAATTGAGAGCTTGGCTGGGTATAGTAGCCTGGGCTGGAATTTGTGTTCTCTTAGTGTCCGTATAACATCTCTCCAGGCTCTTCTGGCTTTCATAGTCTCTGGTGAAAAATCTGGTGTAAGTCTGATAGGCTTGCATTTATATGTTACTTGACCTTTTTCCCTTACTGCTTTTAGTATTCTATCTTTGTTTAGTGCATTTGTTCTCATTATTATGTGTCGAGAGAAATTTCTTTTCTGGTCCAGTCTATTTGGAGTTCTGTAGGCTTCTTGTATGTTCATGGGCATCTCTTTCTTTAGGTTTGGGATGTTTTCTTCTATAATTTTGTTGAAGCTATTTGCCCGTTCTTTGAGTTGAAAATCTTCATTCTCATTACTTTTATTATCCGTAGGTTTGGTCTTCTCATTGTGTCCTGGATTTCCTGGATGTTTTGAGTTAGGATTTTTTTGCATTTTCCATTTTCTTTGATAGTTGTGCCGATGTGCTCTATGGAGTCTTCTGCACCTGAGATTCTCTCTTCCATCTCTTGTATTCTGTTGCTGATGCTTGCATCTATGGTTCCAGATTTCTTTCCTAAGGTTGCTATCTCCAGCATTGCCTCACTTTGGGTTTTCTTTAGTGTGTCTACTTCCCTTTTTAGGTCTTAGATGGTTTTATTCAATTCCATCACCTGTTTGGTTGTGTTTTCCTGCAATTCTTTAAGGGATTTTTGTGCTTCCTCTTTAATGTCTTCTACCTGTTTATCAGTGTTCTCCTGTATTTCTTTAAGTGAGTTATTAATGTCCTTCTTGATGTCCTCTAACATCATCATGAGATAGGCTTTTAAATCCGGGTCTAGCTTTTCGGGTGTTTTGGGGTGCCCTGGACTGGGCGAAGTGGGAGTGCTGGGTTCTGATGATGGTGAGTGGTCTTGGTTTCTGTTAGTAAGATTCTTACGTTTACCTTTCGCCATCTGGTAATCTCTGGAGTTAGTTGTTATAGTTGTCTCTGTTTAGAGATTGTTCCTCTGGTGATTCTGTTACCTTCTATCAGCAGACCTGGGAGACTAGCTCTCTCCTCTGAGTTTCAGTGGTCAGAGCACTCTCTGCAGGCAAACTCTCCTCTTACAGGGAAGGTGCACAGATATCTGGCGTTCGGACCTCCCTCCTGGCTGAAGATGAAGGCCCAAAACAGGACCTTTCCCAGAAGATGTGTTGCTTTGGCCTGTCCCAGAAGCTGTTAGCTTCTGTAGTGCACACTCTCACCTGTGCATACTACTTTCGGCAGAGTCCCGGAACCAAGATGGCTCCCACCGATCTTGAGGCAAAAGCCTAGATTTTTGCCACTATGAAAATAAGGTGGCAAAATGCAATTTTTCGTATTTTAGGCTTGGGGATTTTTTAATAATTTATTTTGTATGTGTGAGTGTTTTGTCTGCATGTATGTACATGCCATGTGTGTGACTGAAGCCAGCATATGCCAGAAGGTGGCATTGGATTCCTTGGAAGTTGAGCTACAGATGGTACTGCACATCATATCACAGCTAAGAATCGAACCCAGGTGCTCTGCAAGAGCAACAAATGCTCTAAATCGTGTAGCCGTTTCCAGTCTCATTGATTTTTTTTTTTTTTTTTTTTTTTTTAGAAATTACTTGACTTGTTCCAAAATAGTTAGTTTAGCTGGGTATGGTAGTGTCTGCCTGCAATTCTAACATGGAAGTGCTCTCCTGAGCTGAGGTATCCATGAGCAGTGTAGACAACATGGGCAAACCCCATTCTCAGATAAAATAAGCAAGGCAAAAATTTCAAAGTTAACCCATATATTGAACAAATTGAGTGGCATAAAGAGTATTTAGTGGAAATCAAGTATGTTGTGATATATACCTTTAGGGGTTTGACTATGGTTCCCATCTTAGATTCCCTAGCCAAGGCAGGCCATAGGGACTGATTTGTCTTTGTAATCTGTGTCAGAGTTCTTTAGAGGAACAGAACTGATAGAATGAACACACACACACACACACACACACAACATATACACACATGTACATACACATGCACACACACAAACACTTTACTAGAGTGGCTTACAAGCTGTGGTCCAGCTAATCCCACATGGCTGTCTCTTGATGGAATGTTCGAGTATCCGATTGTTAGCCCACGAGGCTAGGTGTCTCAGATGGTCTCCAGCAAACAGGAATGCCTCAGCTTCAGGAGAGATTAAGCTGCCAGTGAGAATGAGGGCAAGCAGGCAGAAGGCAAAAGTGTTCTTCTTTCCAGTCCTTTATACTGCCATCAGAAGGTGTGGCCCAGATTTAGGGTGATTCTTCTTCTCTGTGGGTTTTAGCTGATTCCAAATGTAGTCAGGTTGACAACCAAGATCAAATGTCACCCAAGCCATAGCATAAAAACTCCTCAGATTTCTGTCTTGTAGCTATAAAGAAATTCTCTGAATTATCATTGTCTGGTGATAAACAGTAGGTCCCAGGAGATACCACAGGGGTCCTCCATGTACTGGGAGGAAGGGTCCTCCCTCCATATACTGGGAGGAAGGAGAGCTGCAGAGAGGCCAAGGCAAATAGGGAGCACTCAGGCTCTAGCAGCCGTGTGTGTCTTTGCTGTTCAACTTCCAGGAGAGTCTTTAAGGAAATGGGCTGGGAGCTGCTGATAGTTGAGCTTATGAGAGTCTGGGAGGAAGGAGCAGGAAGCTCTGGGCCCTTCCCTGTGCCTTGTGTGGGCACTACTCACCTTATCATCTGCAGTATCCTTCATAATCAATCAGTAAAGATGGTCAGTGCTTCAGTGATTTGAAGAGATGCCCCAGCAGCTTGTTTGAACTTAAACTGTAGGTTGTGGGAACTCTGGGGTTTAAGGCTAGAAGCACGGGTAAAAAGCACTGGAGCTTGTGGGGGGCACCAGGGAGGCAGCTGTGGAGACTGAGCCCTTGACCTGTGGGATCAGAGGATACTCTGGTTAGAGTATGTCTCCACAGCTAGAGTTAACTTGCTTGTTTGGTGTGTGGGGATAAAGTCACCCACATGTAGCTTCTGAAGTCTTTGTGTTGACAATTCTACAAGGCACCTTGTTCTTCACAACATTTCTCTCTTTTGTCCCAGCAAGGGATTGTAGCTCAGTGGCAGTACACCTAACAAGCACCCTAGATTTATACTCTGCACAAGAGGGGCTGTGGGGAGGTTAACAAAGAAATGCTGTAAACTCACTCAGGGGTCAGAGGTAATGAACAGCCATCATTCTGAGCATTGTTGTCAGAAAAGAAGCCCTCAGAGCATCAATATACAAGTAGTACTCTCAGCACAATGGCCAAAATAACCACCAGAGCTCCCCAAACCACAGGGGGGCTGGAAGCAGAAAGGTCAAGGAATATTTGATAAAGAAAATTTACAGTTACCAGGACTGTATTGCAAATGTGTTGAGAGGGCACTTTTGTCTGGAGCAGAGGTGATGTCAGCAGGAATGGAGACAATGTAACAAGCCTGGGTCACAAGGCTGGGAATCATGCCTCTCCCACTGTTGGCTCCCTGTTCTGTAAAGGTTTGCCAACTGCCTTAGAGTGTGAGATACCTGTAGATATAAGGTGAGACAGGAGTTAAACCCTGGGTACCACTTTTCTTACTTAGGGTTACCTTGAGAAAACAAAACAAAACAAAACAAAACAAGGAAGATGGTCCCAAAATAAAACCCAAGGCATGTAAGCAGTTAGATTAAAAAAAAAAAAAACAGTGAAAAATAGTGAGGGCACTGGGCAGTGGTGGTGAATGCTTTTAATTCCAACACTCAGGAGGCAGAGGTAGGCGGACCTCTGAGTTTGAGGCCAGCCTAGTCTACAGAGCAAGTTCTGGGACAGCCAGGGCCACACAGAAAACAACAAGCAAACAAACATTTTGAGGGCAGGTACTGGGTTAATTGTGGTATATTTAAAAGAAGTTGGAGCCCTTCTTCATGTTGTTTACTAACACAGAAAAACAGGTACACATGACATCAAAGGTAGAGCTCACAAAAGCTCATAGATAAACTGGGTTTCATCAATGCTCAGTACGCTGGGGCTTCCAGCCTTCATGAGCTGCCAACCATGCTAGGTGGGTTTTGGTGATATGCCTCTAGGTTAGTTCTGCTTCTATGTTGGTGCTCAACCGTGCTTCTGTAAGTAACCACTATCAAACGCATTGGCTCATCAAGTTGGCCTTTGGTGGTATCAGTTCTTTGGTTGGTCACTGGCATCCTATCTGGGGTGAGTAGATGTTTGTTTATGCTGCCCCAGGTTAGTGTTACTGGACACCACTCTGCTTCTGCATCCAGCCTCTACAAGCTTGACACCTCTGAACCTGTTCTGGCTCCAAGTGCTGCCTGATTCACAAATTATCTTTATGCCAAAGAAACTGTTCTAGGCAAAGTGAGGTGATAGGAGTTTTCTCCTCTCTCATTCTGCCTTCTAAGCCCCCATCTCCCCGCTCAGAACATCTGTTCTCTTCATAATTACTAAAACTTGTTAAAAACAACTCAAATCAAACTCAAAAACTTTACATTTTCCTAAGGGAGATCACACTCATGGAGCCCAAGCAAAACTAAGCCAAGCTGGGAAGTAAGATCAGAAGCGTGGCTTCCCCCAGAAGGGTGAGGCAAATGGACAAGAGAGTTGTGAGGACATTTCATGGGGTGATGAACTCATAGTAATGGTCTCTATATGAACTGATAGGAACTTGGATCTGATAGGTTAGTGCAGATGGTAAACTCAGGGACTATGTGCTTAAGGTCTGTGCAATTTATGGCATGCAAATTGCACATGAAACAGTAAGTATCAGATTCAAGGTATGATATGCATGAGAAGCAGACTTTAACGTATACATTTAACTAGGTAATCAATGAATGGAGATCAATAATACATGAGGTGAACACGCATTGTAAAATGTCAGGGGTAGAACACAGGTGGTGACCAGGTGGGCCTTGACTGCCTTGCATCTTAAGTATTTGAATAAAATATGGAGTTAAAAAGAAGAATCCAATACAAAGATCTCCTGACCTGCCCCCTGGTCTCACAAACATCTTCTTCATCAATTACCTGTTGGCTACTGAATTCACCTTCAGCCCTTAAAAACTACTTTTGCTGTCTTCTCCCACAGATGTTAACATCCTTCACCTAGTTGTGAACACTTTCCAGGTGAACACGAAGATCATTATTTTCCCCCATTTTCTCCCCCTTCTCCAATATAATTAAGTTCTAAATTCAAATTTTTACTTTATAGTGTCTCACTGTGCAAACCACCTAATGCTGAGTCAACGACCCGAGTCCCACTGGCCATTTCCATGGTGAATAAAAGCAGTCTCCTAAGAAATAATTTGCATGTAACTTTAAAAAGATAAATGTCTTCAGACGTTGCCTGTGGAAGGGTCCTAACGGAGTGCTGAATTAAAATGAGAACACCTCATTATTGTAAGTTTTCAAACTCTGATCCCAGCCTTCCTTCCTCATACTGTGCAGACTAATGTCTTGAAACCAGTTTTGGATACTTTAAGGGCATTCGTCCTAGCAGAGAAATCAGAAAATATTCTATAGTGTATGCTAAAATTGCCAGGTATCATTTGGCGGAAATCTTCCCCCATTCTTACCCACTTTCCATTTTCTTGTAGGCCCATCTTGTGACTAATTTACTTGGAGGATTTGCCAGAGTGAAATTACTCATGATTAGATGTCTCATGGCACGTCATTTTCTCCTCCTGATGGATATGCCAGTGGTCTTTAAGGTAAAGTAACATTTCCCTTATAACTTTTCTGATAATGTAACTGTAGCTAAGACACAGTATTGCACAGTACTTTTCAGCTTCAATTATCTGTCTACATGTTGGATTAGGACATGATTTTTATGGAGAAGAATTTAGCTGTCAAAAAATTTTCGCTGCAAGGCTATGGCGTGGTCACTTCTGAGGAATGTCCATCCTGAGGAGGGGTCTGGACCTGCTTTTTGTTTGGTTGTCAGAGCCATGGGCCTTTGAAGACCTCACGTTTCCGCACCATGAGGTAGCCAATTTGTATTAAAAACATGAAAATCATTTAAAAATTTTAAGACCTAGGTAGCCATTGCCTTTCTGATATGCCTGTAGCCATTTTGTTGTATGCCCATAGCCAAGCATCTTACATTGTTGCAGAGGAATTTTCCCATGCTGGAGTTAATCATTAGCCATATCCTGTTAAGTTCTATTCTTTGATGTTCTTGAAATCCCCAGACCTTTACCTTCCTTTAGAGCCAATCACAATAAAGGTCAGTTAGGATTGCTTTGTATAGTTAACTGCAATAAGCTTAGACCCAAACCAACCTCCGTAACAGCCCAGAAGCACTTCCTGTATCTGTGTATGAGCTTTTATGGTTGTTTATAAGATGCTCCTGAGTCTAACCTGTGTCCCTGATTGATCAGTCTTGGGGTGTATGTGTTCAATAAACTATCTCTCTTTGACTGAGATGGATATCTGAGTGGGGTGTGGGGTGATTCCTGTACCCCAACAAAAAATATGTGGCCTATTAGTTTTAAACTCTCTCCAGAGGACCTAGATCGCCAGAGAAGTACATGAGCTTTGCAATCATTACAAGTCGACCCCATGCCATTAGTTTACCTCACTGTCTCAGTCAGAAGCACTCAAGCCCATGGTCTCAGGCACTGTTTGATAACCACGAATTATGGAATACCTGTCTGTCCGGCACCATGCTAGGCACATGTGGAACATCACTTAAATTTAACCGGCTCCACAGAGACTGTACCTTTATTTTATAGATCAGAGTAAAGAAGCTTGGGTGTGTTACCTACGGCTCAAAGGCAACCACAGCAGTCAAAGGCAGGTAGGCTTATCTGACTTTAAATCCCATGACTTTGCCTCGCCAGGAAAGCGTCTGGGTAATTCCACACTATGCTACCATACAGTATTAAGCCTAGCTGTATTCCCTGCCCTTGATTTTGTTTCATATTACTGATTTATTCAACTATTTCCCTTTATATTTTAGTAATGATGAATTTTTAACTAACTGCCTA
Source organism: Mus musculus (assembly GCF_000001635.26). Taxonomy (NCBI): domain Eukaryota; kingdom Metazoa; phylum Chordata; class Mammalia; order Rodentia; family Muridae; genus Mus; species Mus musculus. The sequence goes on from NC_000076.6 coordinate 43,870,718, forward strand.
GAACTCTCCTTGGATTTATATTCCATCGAAGTATAAAGAAAGAAAAAAAGAGCGCTTTTACTTAATGTTAACAAATATCACTTGCTTTTGAAAAGGTCTCAGGATTCTGTTCTGGGGCATACACTGCTTTAAGTCGTTAATGGAAGATACCGATCTTAAATGGCCTCTGATAGCTTGAACCATCTTTTCACGGTCCTGCTCCTCTAGTGGCCAGATACGGTACTGCAAGCTGTAACTTCGTGCTTGGGAAGCTGAGGCTGAGTTTGAGGCAAATGTGATGGTCAGTCTTGGCTGCCGTCTTACAGGAACTGGAACCGGCTGAGGTGTAAGCCTCCAGCACACTGGAGGGATTATCTAGATTAGGTTCCCTGAGGTGGGAAGACTTCCCCCTAGAGGAGACTGGCACCATTCCCTGGACTGCGTTAAAAGGACGAGGCTGAACACAAGTGTTGTCTTCTCCTTCCTGATTGTGGACTCAATGTGACTAATTGCTTCAAGCTCCCCACCACCTACTGTACTCAAACCATGAGTCCAAATTAGCCACTGAGTTTTGTTTGATGTGTATTTTATCACAGCAACAAGTAGCTAAGATAACAACTCTGGTGTTCTTGGCTTCAATAATGAGACAAAACCCAGAAACCACAGTTATTCTAATTCTGAAGGTATTATTTCCATCAGAAGTTTCAAAAGATGGACCAGTTAGGTGGCTCAAGTGGGTATAGGCCCTGGTTGAGAAAGTCCAGAATCTACCTAATGTGGAAGGAAAGAACTAACTCCACAAAGGTGTTGTTCTCTGACCTCAACACCTGAACTTGCTTCTCTGTGCACACACACACACACACACACACACACACACACACACAAACTATACAGGCCACTTTCCATCAAAGCATCACTGCTTGGCTTGGCTTATTTCGAAGTTCCTCTTCTGTACATGCCATGTTTTTCTAGATGACTCATGTTTACCATGACATGACCTGGTGCCACATTCTGCCCCTTTGTTTTCCAGTAATTTAAGTATGGGCCACCATGGAACACTCACTTCCTTACTATCCTTTGGCTCTACTGGTGTCAGGCTGCCATGTTTTTGTAAGCACACTGCATTTTTTTTTTCACATTGGCATGCTTCTGTTGTTGACTCTAACTTTTGCCTCCCCACCTTAAAAATCACATCAGTCAAATTCTCCAAAAAATGACTTGGCACAGTGAGATATCTTAGGTTTACAGTAAAGATAGAGGAGAAAGAAAAACAAATTTGGTATCATTTATGCACTTATGCTAGTGGGATCTTCTACAAGAGAGTAGAATTGCTTCACTTCCCTGTTTCCAGATTCAAGGAATCAGGGCAGCTCAGGGCGAGATATAGGCATAAGAGTAAATATTCTCCAAAAGTTTTCCATTTCAGGGTGTGGTGGCACATGCCTATAAGCCTGGCATTTGGAATTTAAGTTCAGCCTAAGCCACATAATGAGTTCAAGGATAGCATGAGCTCTATAACAAGACACTGTGTCAAAAACAAACGTGTATTTATTCCCAGCGTTCGTAAGGGAGATGTGGGTGGATCTTTCTGAGTTTGAGGCCAGCCATGACTATATAGTGAGGCCCTGTTTCAAAAAAAAAAAAAAAAAGCAAACAACAACAAAACCACCACCCCCAAACACAAACCAACAAGATCCTCCAAACAAATAAACCAAATTAGACAAGACTGGGCAAAAGGTTTTGTTTTGTTTGGTTTGATTTGTTTGTTGTATTAAGTATCTAATTTCAATATGGAGTTTCTGCTACTCCCTACATCATTCAGATCCTGGATAAAAGATACAAAACTTTTATACTTATAATATGCCTTTAAAGCATTAGAGCTGGGCAGATATCAACTCCTAAGCCATTAGTGTCTACTTCCCTATCATTAACCCTGAGTTATGACTTACTGTTTCATCCGGGCTGCTCTTAACTCCAACTGGCCAGCCCTTGTGGCCATGTTTTCGCGACTCACCCATGCCTCGGTGTCTCCTTTCTCCACTTTCTTCTCAGACCCTAATCCCAGGAACTGAAACCCCACCTACCTCTCTTCTGCTCAGCTATCAGGTGCTAGCATCATTATTTAACCAATCGTTTTAAACTAAGGAGCAAAGTCACAGCACCTCTTAGTCTAGGTGAAGATTCTCTTGTCCCTGAGGTAACCAGGGCCAGTCTTTAGAGTCACAATGCATAGCAGCAGACCCAACCTCGACAGTTTCGTTTTGTTTTTCTGCTTGCTTTCATGTTGCATTACCTCTTCTGACCAGGATGCTTTCCTCTTATCTAAGTATTTCTATGAGGGGAATGGATTCCTTATATAAAATGTCAGAGATTTGTATATTTTAAACTTTTGGGTTACCTGGAATCTCTAATAACTACACATTACTCTTTTGAATGGATTCCTCGTAGTGATCAGAGAAAAGCCTTTTGGAACTTTCTAGAATTAATTTCATCTTTCTAACCAGTTAGTTTTGATCTGTAATCTGGTTGGTGGTACTGTAAGTGTGGGATCAATGGGTGTGGAGGGCCAAATGTAACGTAGTTTTCTTGTAGATTCTTTTCCTTTCAGGGACTTGGTTGAGTTTGTAAGAGTGCAGGTAAGCCTGGCACGTGGACCATTTTATGTGTAATCAGACTGAGCATTGGGGAGGGGGACGGATGCCCTAGAAGAGGGAACACTGTCAATGAAGGCAATAGGCAACTTGGATTCCTAACAAATGGTCCAGGGCCTCAGCCTCATTATTTCCAAACATCCTTCATACTTAAGGCTTTCCTTCCTAAGCAAATAAATGTATTACTGTAACTTAGGTTCCTGTTTTCGTCAACAATGTTCAAGTGTCAAACCAGAATGACTGATGAATGTGAGGTGACAGGTGTCCTAACAAAGAGAGATACTCAATGGTGACACCTCAGATGAGTAACATTTCTATTAGATTTCGTCTAGCTTGGGCTCAAGGGTTCCAAATAGGGAACACTGATAAAAACCATCACGGGGACACAGGAACCCTGCGGCATTCCATGCCGACTCTGTCATCTTCACCAAAGTCTCTTACACTTTCCACACTGGGTGTTACTTGGGCATTTAGAATCTTCCTCCCTGAGGTTGAGGGAGACGACTCTGTGACACAGTCCTGGCCTTGAGGTCTTAGGCTCTGGGAGAAGTGGAGCAAACATTTAACCAGGAGAGGGAAGCTCTGTCATTTAAAACTCTGTTTTCACAAACAAAAGGAGTCTTGTGCCTGACTGAGGAGCTGCCCAGCCTTGCATGGCTCTGAGGCTGCCTCTACCACAGAAGGAACGGCCTGTCAGTTACTTGGTTATAAAGACGTACACATTTTGAGACATTTATTACTAAACTTAATTCTACTGTAATTTGTTATTTCAAATGAAAATTATGCAGAATGCATTGTTTTTAGGAGCTTGTATTTTTGTATTATAGTAAAATCCAGTACTTAGGTTTATAGAACATTTTAATATAGAATACCATAGTTACAATATACAATGTATACAACATTACAATTTACAGCATCATAGGGATTTGAACAAATGATTCCCAGGACAGACAGGGTTGACAGTGACCCTGATCACAGGGCTGAATGAGATCACCGACACTCAGAGAACAGCACTTCTAAGGGGCATTTTAACTGCATGATACAGAGGTGGGGATCAGTCCAGTGGCAGAGAGCAAGCCTGAGGCCAGCGTAAGATCCCAGCATCCTACCACCAGGCAACTGCACGAGATTCTGATCATCTCTGGGTCAGAGAAGCAGACGTTAACTTTCCATTTTCAAGAACCAACGAGCCATCATCCATGAGGCCCTGCAGTTGAATAACAGGAAACTGTACTTGTTTTTCAAACCACTTGGCAACTGTCAGAAGTTGCTGGTCACAAAATGCACGTCCAATTAACTGCAGTCCTATTGGCAGCCCTTGGTTTGAGAGGGCCACAGGGACACTCACTGCTGGCAAGCCTGAGGAAGAGAAAGAAGCCATCAGCTGAATCCTCCTTTCCCGTGCTTGTTAAGAAAGACAGAGTAAGCTTAAAACAAATTAATGATAGCCAGGCGTTATCTCCATGAGTTTGAGGCCAGCCTGGTCTACACAGTGATTTCTAGGACAGCCAGATAAATCCTGTCTGAAAAAAGGGGAGGGGGGAAGCAAAGAAAAGAATGAAAGAAAGCCACCTTCCAAATCCCCCCCAATTATGATAAATATATCTCTGTACTTTTGTCCATATAATTTGTATGACACTGTGTGTCAGTTCACAGAGACCGCCATTTCCTCTTTATGGCTGTATTGGATTCCAACTTGCAGTTTTATTCTAAGTTATTTGAGCAGTCTTCTACCACGCACCCTCGCCCCTCCCCCTTCCCGCCATCTCCCCGCAGAAGCTCCCTCTCTCAGAAGCTCCCTCTCTCGCCTTCACCTCCTCACCTCTGCTCTCCCCATGGCAACTTCCCTGGAACAGAACAGCTTTCCAATAAACCTGCCTTTAATATAATCTAATCTGGCTTCAGTTGGCTCATTTTACTGGTGGAAAAATAACCTATCACTACCCTAAAAGAATGTTTTAAACATGGAAGGAGTAATAAAAGGAGAATCTAGGTCCTTCAGAAACAAAGAGTAAAACCAGAAAATTAGTGGAGTTAACAGAAGTGGCCTCATGTTAGTTTTGAGATGATGAAACTGTGTTTAGGAAGGAGAGTCTTTATTCTCAGATTTGTGCTAAATTACTCAGCTGTGAAATGTCATGTCTAAAAGTTTTTTTTTTTTTCAAATGAGACATCAAAATCCAGTGTGTGCTGGGTGGGGTGGGAGTGGAGGAGCATGTGTAGAAAAGCAGAAGAAAGTCAAAGCAGGATAGTAACAAGGATGGATGCAGGTAAGGGCAAACACAGTACTCTTTACTTTAGGCTTTAATTTTCATGTTTTGTTGAGATCTGTTCCCCCACTCCCACCCCAAGAATAGCTGTAGTCATTTTGTTCCATGCCTGACGGTCATTGACACAGGAAAACAACTCAGAGCAGGGTCACGATGACCACGTCCCCTGTTGTGTTCTCTATGTTCTGAGGTTTGTTAATCTTAAGGAATTCCATAAGCTGCCTGGACCCATGAAGGTAAAGATCAGTATGAACTGTTATGTCTAAGACGGCTTGAGGCAGAGCTGGCCACTGGGCAGCACTTCCTGTGCCTGCAAATGAGCTGATTGTGGTTCTTGTAGGTTTTTTCCCCCTTCATAACCTGCCCTGAGAACAGACTAGCACCACAATTAGGCTCTTTCTGAGTCCTTTCTGAGGTCCTGAATGGTCAGTCTTGAGGTGTGCATTCAAGAAACTCTTCTTGCTTAACTGAGATCAGTGTTTGTGTGGCGATTCCTGAACCCCAACAGTTTGAATATTCTGAAAATAAAACTATTGCATACTGGTTAAGAAAATGTGTATAAGCGAGTGGGCTGGAGTGAGCAGAGGTCCTGAGTTCAATTCCCAGCAACCACATGATGGCTCACAATCATCTGTACAGCTACAGTGTACTCATATACATAAAATAAAATAAATAAATCTTAAGAAGAAGAAAATATGTATATAGCATACATGCACAGACACACACATATCCCTCTCAGGTGTCTTGAAGGGGAGGGTGCTTTTAGGAAACAATCCTGCTAGAACCCACATTGAAGACCAGGGAGTATGTCTAAAGCTTTGCAGAGAACCCCAGCATTCTTCGGGAACCCTCACCTGCCATATTGACAGCTTGAGTGAAAATATCATCCTGGGCGCTGCGTGTCCTGTTGTCTTCTTTGATGAACTCCAGGTACGGCACTGCCTCAGTCAGGGTGGTGGGGGTTAGCAGGACATCCACCCCAGACTCAAAAACATCCACAAAATCCTTCACAATGAGGCGCCTCACTTTCTGTGCCTTGACGAAATAATTCTCATAATTTCTGTATAAAATTACAGATATCTTAAAGATGTTGTTGGTTTCTGTTTTTTTTGTTTTTGTTTTATTATGGCAAGTCTCTTACACTAAGGTTATTAAAGAACCAATGGATCCTTAGCCTTACAATCAGGGACCACTATTACTATTACTATTATATGTTTATTCAATGTTTTAGGGAGGAAGGGATAGAGGGTCTAAGCAGAAGTCTGAGGACAAGCAGCCAGAGTCGCCTTCCTCCACAGCGTGCACCTCAGGAATTATACTCAGGTAATCAATCAGACTAGGTGGTAAGCAACCGAACCATCTTGCTGGTCAGTCAGAGTTTTAGTTTTTGAGACAGGGTATCACTATATAGCATGGCTGGCCTAGAACTCACTATGTAGACCCTAGATAGTGCTGGAATTAAAAGACCTTGTGGGGAGCCGCCCTCACATTCGCCGTTACAAGATGGCGCTGACATCCTGTGTTCTAAGTGGTAAACAAATAATCTGCGCATGTGCCAAGGGTAGTTCTTCACTACATGTGCTCTGCCTTCCCCGTGACGACAACTCGGCCGATGGGCTGCAGCCAATCAGGGAGTAATACGTCCTAGGCGGAGGATAATTCTCCTTAAAAGGGACGGGGTTTCGCCATTCTCTCTCTTGCTCTTGCTCTTGCACTCTTGCGCTCTGGCTCCTAAAGATGTAAGCAATAGAGCTCTTGCTCTTGCTCTCTTGCACTCTTGCGCTCTGGCTCCTAAAGATGTAAGCAATAGAGCTCTTGCGCTCTTGCTCTCTTGCTCCTGAAGATGTAAGCAATAAAGCTTTTGCCGCAGAAGATTCTGGTTTGCTGCGTTCTTCCTGGCCGGTCGCGTGAACGCGTGTAAGAGTTGGTGCTGAAACCCGAGATGAGAAAACCCGGGACGGTTACCATCACCTGCGCAAGGAAGATCCCTCATTCCGGAACCAGAACTGCGGGTCATGGTAATGAAGTGTTCCCGTAAAACAGACTGTTGAGAAGGATTCAACTGCGTGAATTCAGAACTCTTCAGCTGGGGAATGGTGGTAATGAAGTGTTCCCGCAACACAGACTGTTGAGAAGGATTCAACTGCGTGAATTCAGAACTCTTCAGCTGGGGAACAGGGTACCCGTAAGTATAGCTTTACAAGGTAAGTCTGGCCTTGAACTTTCTAACGAAATTCAAGATAGTCTATCAGAAGTAAAGTGGGAAATAGCTTTACAAGGTAAGTCTGGCCTTGAACTTTCTAACGAAATTCAAGACAGTCTATCAGAAGTAAAGTGGGAAATAGCTTTACAAGGTAAGTCTGGCCTTGAACTTTCTAACGAAATTCAAGACAGTCTATCAGAAGTAAAGTGGGAAATAGCTTTACAAGGTAAGTCTGGTCTTGAACTTTCTAACGAAATTCAAGACAGTCTATCAGAAGTAAAGTGGGAAATAGCTTTACAAGGTATGTTTGACCTTGAACTTTCTCTAGTGTTAGGAGCCTTTTTGTTCCTTTTCACATGTTATCAAGTGGTTAAGGCAGGGCTGAAAATTTTGGATGAAATTCAGGTCAATCTATCAGAAGTAAAGCGGGGAGAGAGAGTAGGAGCAAAGAGGAAATATGGTACACAAAATAAGTATACAGGCCTTTCCAAGGGTCTTGAACCCGAGGAAAAGTTAAGGTCAGGTAAGAATACCTGGGGAGAGATTGGAAGGAAGGAAAAGAAAAAAGAAAAGAAAAAAGATCAATTAGCGGAGGTCTCTAGGAGAAGGAGCCTATACTCATCACTAGATGAGCTCAAGGAGCCAGTTCTTAGTAGTTCTGAATCAGATGAAAAGGCTATTAGGGCCTGGAAGGCGCTCTCCCGCGCAGGTGAAGCCACTGGACAACTAACAAAGATCGTCCAGGGACCTCAGGAGTCCTTCTCAGATTTTGTGGCCAGAATGACAGAGGCAGCAGAGCGTATTTTTGGAGATTCAGAGCAAGCCGCACCTCTGGTAGAACAGCTCATTTATGAGCAAGCCACACAGGAGTGCCGAGCGGCCATAGCCCCAAGAAAGAACAAAGGTTTACAAGACTGGCTCAGGGTTTGTCGGGAGCTTGGGGGACCTCTCACCAATGCAGGCTTAGCGGCCGCCATCCTCCAATCCCAAAAATGCTCCATGGGCAGAAATTAATCAACTCATAGATCTTGTCCAGAAACAACTAGATGTATTATGGCAAATAACTCAGCTGGGATGTGAACAAAAGTTTCCGGGATTGTGCGTTACTTCCATTCAGTATGTTAAATTTACTAGGGCAGCTAATTTGTCAAAAAGTCTTTCTCAGTATATGTTACAGAATTGGACGGCTGAATTTGAACAGACCCTTCGGGAATTGAGACTTACCATCATTCAGGTCAACTCGCTTGGACCTGTCCCTGACCAAAGGATTACCCAATTGGATCTCCTCAGCATTTTCCTTCTTTAAAGAATGGGTATGGGTGGGATTATTTGGAGATACACTTTGCTGTGGATTAGTGTTGCTTCTCTGGTTGGTCTGTAAGCTTAAGGCCCAAACTAGGAGAGACAAGGTGGTTATTGCCCAGGCACTTGCAGCTCTAGAACATGGTGCTTCCCCTGATATATCTATGCTTAAGCAATAGGTCGCTGGCCATTCAGCTCTTGCACCCCACGAGGCTAGTCTCATTGCACGGGATAGAGTGAGTGTGCTACAGCAGCCCGAGAGAGTTGCACGGCTAAGCACTGCAGTAGAAGGGCTCTGCGGCATATATGAGCCTATTCTAGGGAGACATGTCATCTTTCAAGAAGGTTGAGTGTCCAAGTGTCCTTCTCCCCAGGTAAAACGACACGGGACCAGACCAGGACCCCTCTGGGTGATGAGCCTGGGAGGAGGTTATGTGTACGGCTCCTTTACCTGCACACTGGGGATTTGACCTCTATCTCCACTCTCATTAATATGGGTGGCCTATTGCTCTTATTAAAAGAAAAGGGGGATCTGTAGGGAGCCGCCCTCACATTCGCCGTTACAAGATGGCGCTGACATCCTGTGTTCTAAGTGGTAAACAAATAATCTGCGCATGTGCCAAGGGCAGTTCTTCACTACATGTGCTCTGCCTTCCCCGTGATGACAACTCGGCCGATGGGCTGCAGCCAATCAGGGAGTAATACGTCCTAGGCGGAGAATAATTCTCCTTAAGAGGGACGGGGTTTCGCCATTCTCTCTCTTGCTCTGGCTCTTGCTCTCTTGCGCTCTGGCTCCTAAAGATGTAAGCAATAGAGCTCTTGCTCTGGCTCTTGCACTCTTCCTCCTGAAGATGTAAGCAATAAAGTTTTGCCGCAGAAGATTCCGGTTTGTTGTGTCTTTCCTGGCCGGTCGCGAGAACGCGTGTAAGAAGACCTGACCACCACATCTGGCAGCACACCACTAAGATTCTTTTATTTTGGTTTTTCAAGACAGAGTTTCTCATTATAGCCCTGGCTTCCTAGAACTCTATAGCTCAAGCAGGCCTTGAACGCAGGGTTCTGCCTGACCCTGCCTCTTAAATGCTGGCATCAAAGGCATGTGCTACCACCCAGCTGATTTCTAACAACTTATAAGGATAAATTTTATTCAAATTTATTGTTATTTTAAAAGTTTATCACTGGAATTTATCCACAGAATTCACTACTAGATGCAGTTCTACCAGAAAACCACAAAATAATACTGTCCACTTGGGATATTGCTAAACCAAAGCATTTATTTTGCGGTGAGATACGTGGCAATGATAAACTTGGGTCTCACCATGTCTCAGTCTATCTACAGTGTAAGGATAACTACCCGTCTCACATCTGTCTGATCTACAGTATATGATGATAACTACCCGTCTCACATCTGTCTGATCTATGTTTCAGTCTACCTACAGTGTAATGGTTACTGAGTTAGACAGTAGGAAGCAGTCCTGGAAAGCTGGCTCCATCAACAGAAGCAAGGAAAGCGCCAAGTGCTACAGTTTGTATTTTATGAGCAGTCCAGAAGGGCAGAGATAAAATTAAAGGGAGGTTGCTCAACACTATTAGCAGACTGGGGGAGGGTGGACACAGATGCAACCATGCATCAGTAACCCAGAGAGGTGAGAAGACTCCCAGCTGCCCCCAGGGCTGGTTTAATGCCTTAGGCTCCTCAAGTGTAAAACTGGACATGGCAACTCCAGTCCCATTGAGAACCAGATATAAGAAGATGACACATGTGATTTCTCTTTTCTTTTCTTTTTATAACCCTGTGGACATCATGTGCTCTTCCTGCACCATCTGACTAATGGCTGCATAGAGATACAAACGCAATGCCCTCCTCTATTGCTCTCCACCTACTCCTCTGGGACTCGGCCTTTCCCTGCAATCCCAGTGGTCCTCCTGTCTCCACCTGTCAGGTCTGGGGTTACGGGCATGCACAGGATGCTCAGTGTGTTACGTAGGCGCTGAGGTCAAACACTGGTCCTCATGCTATGCAGCAAGAGCCCCTTACCACTAAACTATCTTTCCAGATCCTTACTCTTTTCTGTTGTTGTTTTATTTTGCTTTTCTTATGTTAATAGGATTTCACATCCAAGGCTAGCCTAGAACTCACTATGCAACCAATGATGACCTTGAACTTCTAATCCTGCCTCTATTTTCTAGTAATGGGACCACAGGGCCCATATCCATAATATTGATGTTGGGCATCAGACCTGGGCCTCAGACATCTAGGCAAGCTGTCTACTAATTGAGCCAGTAAATACTAGATAGGACAATATTAAGGTTTAAAGAAAAGCAAAGATTCTAAAAGCAATTGTCTTACTCTTTTAATAAGAAAAAGTTTCCTGAGAGAATTCTTCCTCTCACCACATCATTGAAGCCTTCCTGTCTGGTTGCGGCGTACATGGCTTCAGTGGACACATCAACACCAGACCTATGACCTAAGCAGAGGCAAACATCACTCGAGAAAGAAGTCAAGGCTCAGCTGTGAAACAGTACTGTGGACAATACAGATCTTGGAGAGCTTTCCTGTCTAAGTTCTGCATTTGCTCTGTGCCTGACTGACCACTTAGTAATGAGGACTGGCCATGGAGAGAAAAGCAAAGCCATGGAAGAACTTTATGTTGTTCTTCCGTCCATCCGTCCGTCCATGCATGTGTGCATCCATGCATTCATCCATCCATACACACTTTGATTGCGCTCCACCTTGTCAGACACTACAGCACACGTGCTGGGCACACAGAGACAACCCTTCAAGGTCTTTCCTTCAGTCCGGAGAGACAAGCATAGAAAGAGCTGTGCTGAATACCCTAAGTTCAATACAGAGAAAAGGACAGATTTGCCGATTTACTCTCCTGAGTCATAGAGTAACTCGTGTGTGAATCTACCTTAAGCAGCCCACAGCAGCCATCTTACCATACTGGAGCCCATCAAATCTTGCCATATTCGATGCTACTTCTGATGTGCACAGGACATGGTAGCAGACAATTGAGTAACAGGTGTGTGGCAGAGACACCTCAATCACTTTGGCTCCTTCAGACTCAAAGAGGTCAGCAGCTTGGGACCAGAGAGACCGTACTTCACTTGACAATTCTGGTACTAGATATTCCTTGAGAAGACAAAACACAGATGCTGTGAACATCTGGATTTGGCAATACACTAAAGCTGGTAACACAGCCGGTAGGTACCTCGAGAGACAGGACTAGAAATGCTGCGGCATGGGAGCACGCACACAGCGGCAGCCTCAGCCAGGTGCCAGTGTAAAGCTTGGCGATCAGATAGGGACTCATATCTGCCGTGCTCACATTCACCAAATGCTCTGCTCGTAGTTTCCAGAGGTTCTTTCCACACCCCGTTACATGGGTGTCATCATACCTCATCTTACAGATGAAAAGTATTGAAAATAGAGACGTGAAGTAGCATTCCTAATGCTATGCACCACAGCAATGTAGGATCTAGGAGTCTACTAGGTTCACTTCTAAACCTTGATGAATGTCTTTTTAAAGTAGCCATTCTCTACAGTAGGGTGTCACCTGATAATGTCTGTGGATGCTTTGACTGTAGAGCTGTAGTGGTGAGGGGTGCTATGGCACAGGAGTGGAGGCCAGGGATGCTGTTAAACATTCTGTGATGCAAAAGATGGTTTTCCACCACAGAACTTTCAAGAATAAAATATCAATGGTGCCAAAATTAAGAAATCACATTATTCTTCAGGGTAATTTATTTTTCTAAAAGATTTCTAAAATATATTAATTATTACTATATCATTGGCTAAGGAGGTACACACCTATAATTTCAGCACCTGAGAGATAGAGGTAGGAGGGTACCTGAGGTGACAGTCAGTCTGGGGTCAGCAGTTAGGAGCCCCTGAGCTTGGTTTCTAGCACCTACATCAGGTGGCTCACTAGCACCTGTGACTCCAGCTCCAGGAGTCTGATGTCTCTGGCCCCATGGGCACTTATACCCATGAATATTTACCCACATGCAGACACATACACTTACATCTGACTTAAGATAATAGAAAGGACTGGGAATACGGCTCAGCAGTTAAGAGTAGCAGATGCTCATATTAGCCCAGAAACTTAGGATACCCAAGATATAAGATACAATTTGCTAAACACATGAAACTCAAGAAGAACGAAGACCAAAGTGTGGACACTTTGCCCCTTCTTAGAATTGGGAACAAAACACCCATGGAAGGAGTTACAGAGACAAAGTTTGGAGCTGTGACGAAAGGATGGACCATCTAGAGACTGCCATATCTGGGGATCCATCCCATAATCAGCTTCCAAACACTGACACCATTGCATACACTAGCAAGATTTTGCTGAAAGGGCCCAGATAGAGCTCTCTCTTGTGAGACTATGCCGGGGCCTAGCAAACACAGAAGTGGATGCTCACAGTCAGCTATTGGACAGATCACAGGGCCCCCAATGGAGGAGCTAGAGAAAGTACCCAAGTAGCTAAAGGGATCTGCAACCCTATAGGTGGAACAACATTATGAATTAACCAGTACCCCGGAGCTCTTGTCTCTAGCTGCATATGTATCAAAAGATAGTCTAGCCGGCCATCACTGGAAAGAGAGGCCCATTGGACTTGCAAACTTTATATGCCCCAGTACAGGGGAACGCCAGGGCCAAAAAGTGGGAGTGGGTGGGTAGGGGAGTGGGGGGTGGGTATGGGGGACTTTTGGGATAGCATTGGAAATGTAAATGAGGAAAATACCTAATAAAAAATATTAAAAAAAAAAAAAGAGTAGCAGATGCTCTTCTAAAGGACGTGAACTCAACTCCCAACACCCATGTCAGATAGCTCACAACCATCTACAGCTGCAGTTCCAAGGATCTGATGTCCTCTCCTGGTTTCCAAAGGTACCAGGTACATACACGGTACAAATATACATGTAGGCAAAATACCCATACATATTTTTTTTTAATAAATAAAAATGAAAATTAAAAAACTCACAAAACATGTATACACAGACACATAAGCACACACACAGGTTTGATTTTTTTTGACTTTAAGGTGTCAGTAATTTATTACTTACATGTATAAATGATTACTTGCTATTATAATAAGTAATGGCAGTAAAGTATTACTAAATGGCAGTAATAGAAATAAGTGCAATACCATCTAATGGGGCCTTACTAAAGAAGGAATGCCTATGTCCTTTACAGTAAGGATCAGCACACTGATCACAGGCAACATATTACCGTGTATCCACTTTTTGAAAAGAAAATTTTATAGGTATACAGACATATTTCTTTATGTAAATAAACAAACTGCCTATGGCTGCTTTTTTCACTATAATGGCCAGATCTACGATCTACAAACCCTAACGTGGTGTTGCTTTCTTTCCAAGGAAAGTCTACAGAGCCTTGCTTTATAGGATAATCAAATTTAATCCTCTCAACTCTCAGGATCTGGATTCTATCCCCATTTCTCAAGGGGAGACACTGGGCTGGCTTGGCCGACAGCAGTCACAAGGCCTGTAGAGGTAGTGGCTAAGAGATTCAAACCCACCAGGCTGGTCATGGTTTGCCTCCTGTGCTCTGCATCTAACTTCCCAGCTTTTTGTAAAGCAACAGAAGCGAGTTACCTTTGGGATTCCTATACACAGCCTGCTCACATCCATCCCGCCGGGAACCGAGGCCGGCTGAGCAGGGTTTCTCACTGTGGTGGAATCTTTGGGGTCATGTCCAGCCAGTGTACCTGCAAGGAGAAACCCTTACTGTGACAGACAGAATGTTTTACAGTGAGGCTTTCAAATAGGCTTTGCAACTGCAGAAATACCTAACACAATTGCTGTGTCGTCCACACATCTGGTGAGGATTCCTGGCACGTCCATTGAATTCACCAGGGGAATAAGGCCGTGCCGTGAAACCAAGCCATAGCTTGGTTTGAAACCAACAATCCCACAGTGGGCAGCAGGGTTCCTGGTGGACCCACCAGTGTCCGATCCGAGAGCCCTAGAATTCATTTAAGAGAAATGACATTCTTTAATTGCATTTGAATTCTACCATGTAAAAGTGTACTTTCCTCTAATTGTATAGAGTAATCTATACTTGGCTTAAAATTCATATGGTATAGAAGACCAGAGAGACTTAGCAACAAACACTGCATTTTGGCAGACTCAAGCCTCCCTCCTGCCTCTGCCTCCTGGGTGCTGGAATTATAGGCATGTTCTGCTATCGGGCCTTTCAATTATTTTTAAAAATAGGTTTGTTTGTTAGTTGACAGGATTATGTTATCCTAAGTTTCAATCCCTGTTTGTTTACAATCATCACCTTTTGCTGCCATTAAAATCATAAAATTGAGAATACATGTAAATATTGAAAAATAACTTAAGTACCAACAGGCAGTATGCTTTCCCAAACTAAACACCATCCCCAGAGACCCAGATGCCACCTCATCGCTTGTCTACTCGGACTTACGGCTGGAGATGTACTGTCATTTACATAGGCAGTGATGCTGTTCTCACCCGGCACCACAGCCTCTAGTGAACCTTTGCTGATAAACAGCATTACCCACAAATCTCTGCTCAAGTTTGACTGCTTTCAGGTGGCTGTCTTCTAAGTAGCAGGGTTAATGAACAAAAGGTCTGCTTGCTATTATAAAATTTTTTTAAAAACTGATTTATTTATTTAATGTATATGCGTATGCTGTCTTCAGACACACCAGAAGAGGGCGTCAGATCTCATTACGGATGGCTGTGAGCCACCATGTGGTTGCTGGGATTTGAATTCAGGACCTTAACTGCTGAGCCATCTCTCCAGTCCATAAATTCTGAACCTATATGATCAAAATACTTGCTGCAGATCAGGCCAGTTCATGTATTTACTCCTAGTGAGCTGTGGTTTAACGTCTCAGCAGCAGCACTGACATTTTAAAATTCTGGTCACTCTCATTTAAAAAGAAATACTTGTTAAACGTTCATATTGAAAAGCTTTTCATTATCTTACAAGGTGAATGCCTGTTTCACAGCCTAGGCACCCAGAGGATATGTGCTATTCTGATTTAAAAAACAAAACAACAACGAAGACTAAAATCTAGACAACGAGTAACCTGAAGGACATCATGCTGCGCGAGGCAAGCCAGTCACAGATGGTGGATGCAGGAAGCACCCAGAACAGTCAGACCAAGAAATACAAGGGGGGACGGGGACGGACGGACAGACGGACGGACGGACTTGCTAGAGACTGGGGCCTGGGGTGGGGAAAATGGGGGCTGAGTGTCAGTTTTCCAAGATGAAAAATACATTTTTAGATTAATTGCAAAATTACATATGCTTATTTTATCACAACTTAAAGTGAAAATACATATAAATGGGACGCTATGGGGTGATGGAGACAGAGCTTGCTGGGACAGCTAGTTGTGCAAGGCTTGTAAGTCTCCAGTTTCTGCTGATCTTTGCTTCCCTGAGGGGCAAACCTGAGAACTTCTGGTGTCCCTCTGGGTCCCTCCTGCTGACTCATGCCAAGGCTGAGGCCTGGCTGTCTCTGCTAAGTCGTGCCACTACGCTGATTCCTGTTCGCTATCCCGACTCATCCGGACTCTATGGAACTGGACTTCTGGTCTATCTGTGAAGTGTCTGCGAGTGGATCGAGCTGCTGCTGCTGACCTGTGAGCTGAACTGCAGATTTCCAGACAACACAGATGGGAGTTTCTCCAGGGAACCCTTTAAACAGGTCTACTTGCCCCATATCCTTTCTTTCCTACCACCTCTGCTGGGTGGTAGGCTAAAAGGGAGGTTAAAATGTTTAAGAACAATCATTAAAAATAAGGATAGAGCCAGGCGTGGTGGCGCATGCCTTTAATCCCAGCACTCGGGAGGCAGAGGCAGGTGGATTTTTCTAGGCCAGCCTGGTCTACAGAGTGAGTTCCAGGACAGCCAGGGCTACACAGAGAAACCCTGTCTCGAAAAAACAAACAAACAAACAAACAAACAAAAAAGGATAGAAAAAGTTAAAGTTACAGCAACTGAAAATTTAAACATTTAAAAAGAAAGCTATTGGGTAGTACACGCCTAACGCAAAGTTCCAAGTATCATATAATTATATGATGTAGAAGTAAAAGCTGTCTTATTGTAGCGCCCGTGAGAGCCCTGTTACACGCTTTCCTCCCGACACCTCTATGCATGCCTGACACCCATGCCCTAGCAAGGATTCCTCTTAATAGGAGCTACATGTCCTGTCGTTAACTTGTCTCACCTCATGCACCGTGGATAACTTCCCATATCACTCTACACTGCCCTGTCTCATTCTCCGTGTGGCTCAATAATACTCCAAGAACCTTCTTTAGTAAAAAAGCTGCAATAGCACAAATAAATCAATGCAAGGGAGACAAAAGCAGTGCATCAGTTTGGATACACTCAGTAGGAAGTTGCTTTTGATTGGTGCTTCTACTGATTATGTATGTGTGTGTATACATACATACATACATACATACATGTATGTATAGATATGAATAATTTGCCATTATATTGAAAATAATGTTTTGGGCTGAGTGATGTTCTTAACAATAACATTCCACTTGCACTCTACAGAAAATGCAATCTCACCAGGCCCACTTAAGCTGCAAAATCAGTCTGTTGCCTTCATAATTTTAAAAAGATAGTTTCTTATTAGCATTCACTGACGGCTGTGTAAAAGTGAAGCCTCCATTTCCATAGGAATTATGTGTCAAGACGCCATCTTCTCAGAGTAGACTCAGGAAGATGTACGCTAAGTGGGCTGATGACAGCGGGGAACACGCACTTCTAATGTGTCAGACGCTCATTAATATTAATGCAAGGCTCTAACAGTCCAGAGATAAACGAAATAGCTTCTCTTTTTAACACGACTTCAGGAATATGAAGGAAAGAAGCTCTGAGGACCGACAGCTCCAGTTCTAAAATATGTAAATAAATTATTGGTTGCAATGCCTGTGAAAGGTGTAGCCTCAGTGGATAATTAAAGAGAGGGAAAATACATACATATTATATGACTGAGGAAACACGGTGAACTTACTTAAATTGAGACTGATAAATAAATATTTATTTACTATTCTCTAAGTGGTTAAGAAATGTTTGACAGGCCAGACACATGCCTACGACCTCAGCACTCAGGAGCCGTAGCCAGAGGGTTAGAGGTTTGAGGCTACTGTCCGGTACACAGTCAGATAGTCAACCCAGGCTTTAAGTGAGACTACACTTCGGACACTGGCTCTCCTGAGAAGAGATAGATGCCTTTAAAAGTGGGACTTAAAACATGGCTGATGGGTTCTTATCAACGCATAACAGATAATCAGATCCTAAGGTGGCAGAAAAGCTCAGCTTGGCAAGACACTGTCAGTCGCAGATTTATGGAAACCATTCTAAATATCTTATTGATTCACATACTACTAAGGGATTTTTTTTTTCTTTTTAGAGATTTTCTGAAGGATAAATCACCATGATTTCAGCTCAGCAACAATGAACTAAAGCAGGCAGCATTCACATAGCGAATGAATGCCAGAATTAGTAAAAAAATAAGATTCATGAAGCCTGCTCATGCTCAATGTTTTATTTGGTAAGATCCATAAAGCCATGCTTTAAAATAACCAGAGATTACAGGAGAAAATTTTAAATGTCATTTTAAGTTAAGTTTTTAATGTACAAAGTTCACATCGTGGGCTAAAGTTGAGTACCCTTTGAGGTCAATTCCATATATTTTTGAACACAAACAGCTCACCAAAAAGAAATACAGAGACCAGAGTCTGAGTTCCTGTGCCACTGGGCTTTGCATGTATTTAGACCATGTGTATCTGGGCAGGGCTTAAAGCAGACAGAAAGCATCTTACGCAAAGCAGGTGAACGCGGCCACGGCTGCTGCGCTGCCGCCCGAGCTTCCGCCAGTGATCAGCCAGTGGGAATCATCACCTGCATCCTGCCGGCTTCTCTCTCTGTACTGCTTCGAGTAAGTCCAGGGGTTTCTAACTGGCCCAAACACACCATCTGTGCTTCCAGACCTGCGACGGAGAGACAAAGCAGTGCCTCAGAAAGACTTCTTATGTCCCAGCGAGCCTCGGGGACTTTTCTCACGGGCAGCTCAGGGTGTGGCACGGCAAGTATGTGTGAGGAAGAGTACTAGCTAAGGGAAGACCGATCCCAGCTGATTATCCAAATCAGTTACCATGATTTCCCTTGTGAGTTAAGATCTGTCAGTTGAAAACATTCACAAACATTTTTTAGAGGAATCTCCCCCTTAGTCAGAGGTTTCAAGAAAAGCACCGGGTGTGGTAACTCACACCTTCAATCTTGGCATTTAGTTGGCTGAGGCAGAAAGATGTCTATGAATTCCAGGCAAGCCTGGGCTAGACTGAAAACTGTCACAAAAACCCAACTCCAGGGATGAGGAGATGTTCAGTGTGTAAGAGCACTTGCTCAGTGTGTAAGGGCACTTGCTCAGTGTGTAAGGGCACTTGTTCAGTGTGTAAGGGCACTTGCTCAGTGTGTAAGGGCACTTGCTCAGTGTGTAAGGGCACTTGCTCAGTGCGTAAGGGCACTTCCTCAGTGCGTAAGAGCACTTGCTCAGAGTGTAAGGGCACTGTGTGTAAGGGCACTTGCTCAGTGTGTAAGAGCACTTGCTCAGAGTGTAAGGGCACTTGCTCAGTGTGTAAGGGCACTTGCTCAGTGTGTAAGGGCACTTGCTCAGTGTGTAAGAGCACTTGCTCAGTGTGTAAGAGCACTTGCTCAGTGTGTAAGGGCACTTGCTCAGTGTGTAAGAGCACTTACTCAGTGTGTAAGAGCACTTGCTCAGTGTGTAAGGGCACTTGCTCAGAGTGTAAGAGCACTTGCTCTGAAAGCATGCGACCTTAATTTGAATTCCTAACACACACATAAGAAAGCCAGACATGGCCGTATGCCTGCAACCTCAGGGTGGGCATAGACAGGCAGGTCCCAGGACCTTGCTGGCCAGCCAGTCTAGTCTAAAGGACAAACACGAGTTCACTAAGGACCCCATCTCAAGGCATTATGACTGAGTATGCTAGACAAAGACATCGACTATACCTCTGCATGTGGTGCAAGGGTGCATGTGTTACCATGCATACATACCACAGAGAGAGAGGGAGAGTCAGGGAGAGGGATGGAACAACTACAAAATAGAATGTGATTAAGTTATTTTCTAAATATTTGAAGTTTTATTCTCAAGATGAATTGAGGAACTACAGAAAGCACTTTACTTAGCTGCATCTCTTGGCAGCATCTGCTTTGCTGTTTGCATGCTGTGTACTTACACACATATCCAGACACATTTTTTTCCCCCTGAGCCACTTAAGGTAAGTTATGCATATCATGGTCCTTTTCTCTAAATATTTAAGGATGTATTTAGCATGAAATTCCTAAGAATAAAGACATTCAGTTATACAGTCACAGCATACTTACCGGTCATTACTAAATTAATACCAGTGTTAAACAATTCAGTGTTGACAGCTGGCTCAATGCTGCACTGCAGTTTATGTGCTTCTGGCATTAGTTCAGCACTAGGTCTTGTATTTAGTTATGCTCTCTCTTTTCTATTTCAGTGTTTTTATTAGATTATGCTAACTATATGTAACAGTGGGCTTCATTTTGACATCCACTATTCATACATGCACATAATGTATTTAGATTATATTTGCCATGGTCCCCTTTCTCTTTTATTTATTAATTTATTTTTAAGTTAGGCCTTGCTATGTAGTCCAGGCTGACCTCCATCCTTTAGCAACAAAAGACAATGGGCTATTTCCAGTTTGGGTTCCAGACAAAGCCACCATAGATTGTTCGGAAAGGTCCCGTCCAACACTGTGTACAAACAGAAGCCCTAGCCTGTGGATAAATATGTAGGATGGAATCTACTGGGCCACATGGTACACAAAGGTCTAGCCCTAAGAAACTAGTAGCCAGGTACAGTGGTGCACCCTGTAGTTTTAACACTGGGAGGTAGAACCAGAAAGCCAGTGAGTCTGAGGCCAGCCTGCACTAGAGACCTCTGTTTCCCAAGGGCTGTATATGTGCATTCCTGACCCACAACATGTAAGAAATACAGTTTCTCTCCATCCTTGTCAGTACTCCATACTACCACTGTTAAGTCACCCTAATAAATGTATACATCTTACTGTGGTTTAAATCTCATTTCCCTGATAATTAATGACACTAAGTATTTTTCATGCATTTATGTGACTCATATATTATCTCTGATGAATGCCTGTTTAAATATTTGCCCATTAAACAAAACAAAACAACAACAAAAAGAACCCCACAGAACTGTAGGAATGGCTCAGTGGTTCTCCCTACTCTTCCAGAGGACCTGTGCTCAGTTCCTAACATCCATACCAGGCATCTCATAATCACTCCAGCTCTAGGAGATCTGACCTCCTCGTCTGGGTGCCATGGGTACCCCAGACATATGACATATACATAATAATAATAAATCTTAAAAAAGAATTCTTAAGGGTTTGGGCCCTGGTATGTCCGTCTACCACGCTCCAATGGATGGTCCCACTCTCAGAAGTATCAGCAGTTCAAACTGGACTCAATGGCTACTGACAGAGAAGAAAGAAGAAAGGAAATTGGAGTAGGGAGGAAAGTAGGGGTGGATCTTGACCTGAGATGATTTAGGGGAAGGAATGGGGCATGAAGACGATCAAAGTACATGGTAAGAAACTCTCAGAGTTCAGAAACTCTAGTGTCCGTCAGTAAGAAGCGCCAGGCTAGGAATGAGAAGCATGGTTGTGAGCACTGAGGAGCACTGCTTCCTAGAGACAAGAAGTAGCTTGGGTTCCAAAGCATGACTCATGAGGCTGGGCATTAGCATTTTGTTTGAATGGTCCCATCTCTCCCACATAGTAGGGCATTCTGTTATTCACTGAATGAAAATGTATCCCATTCCTACTATGTGTCATAACCTGGAAAGCTGATTTAGCAGGCAGCAAGTCATCAAAAGTGTATCTGCCCAGGGTGGGAGGCTAGGGAGGAGCCAAGCATCCACACCCAAGACCCGACTCAGCCTGGCTTGATTCTTAGGAGAGGCTGTGTGCTCAGGAATCTGGGGCAGAGGAGAGTGGCCACACAGTTTTGAACACAGGAAAATAGTGTGGTGAAGTCACCCTCCACTTCACGAAAGCCTATGCCACTTATATCCCAAATGTGTCATCTCAGGCAAAGCCATGCATTGTACCTTAAAAAAACCAAGATGGGAATGGCTCATTGAGCAAAAGTATACACACACATTCATATATATGATATGCATGGCCAATTCCTCAAAATAAATTAATAATTGTAATTAAAAACATAAATCACATAAGCTCTATGGAAGAAGGTTTACATTGGAAAATCTTAAAAGTATTCCTGAGAAAAAAATACAGAAAACCCTCAATTAGCACATACTTATGACCTCTGTGAATCAGAGGACACAGACAGTTGCCAGTTCAAAGGACACTGCTTCCAAAGCTCACATGGAGAACAGGGCTGCAGTGCATGCATTCGGTGATTCACAGAGATGCACAGTGAGAGCCTCTTAAGCCAGTGTCAAGCCCCAAACCTGACACAGGCCTACTTGTGTGTGTTTGCTGAAGACAAGGACAAGCTTGTCTTGTTTAAACAGTGCAGGGATGAGGGAGAAGTGAAAACCTGAGCTCTACTCACACCAGATACGAAACCCTCCAACAACATGGGTGGCATCGCTATGCAGAAGAGCTAAATCTATAAAGCTAGGAGAAACCCTAGCTAAAAACTCTACCAGTTTGGTCTGGATAAGGATTACTGGATGCATCATAGAAGCATGAATCATGAAAGAAAAAGACCGATGAGATGGACTTTATGAAAATTAAAAATTTCCACTCTTTGCAAAGCAGTCTGTATGATGGGTAACACTGATTGTCTAAGATGAATGAAACAGGCTGACTCCATGACAGGCTTCAAACTGGCAGCTTGGGAGACTAGGCCTACATCTCTGTTTCCAAGGCCTGGGCAAGTACAGGCAAGTCCAGGCCTCAGAAGCTGCCCTGACACCTGGCCTGAGGCAAGGACAATGGGTCAGCAGCAGTTTCCAGAGGTCCCCAGCAATGGTTCTGGAATGTCCCTGAAGAGAAAGCCAACAACGGAGGTCACCTACCCCTCCCTAATGCGCTTTACACCAGGCGTACAAGCTCACTTCAGGGTCTCCATCTTGGAGTGGAGACCCCAGATGCTAGACTTCTGTAGAATAAAACGCTCTTTGCTTTTACATACTATTTGAGTCTGGGGTATCATTCTTTGGTGAATCATGGACCCTTATAGGTTCACCTTGGAAACAAGCCTTTGGGGTGCCTCTCAGAGAGTCCAGAGGTGGGAAGACATGCTAACTGTGGACAGCACATTCTTGAACCATGCCATGGGCCAGGGCCCTGACTAAGGAAAGAGATCTGGCTGAGCAGCAAGCTCAGTGCTCTCTGCTTCCTGTCTGCACAGCCCACGTGACCAGAGCCTCAGGTGCCCACCACTATGTCTTTCCTGCCAGGAGTGCTCCCTGAAACGTAAAACAAAGAAGCCCCTTTTTCCTTGGGGTTAGTTATTTGTGTTACAGTAAAGCGAAAAGCAATGAATACAGACAGAGAATGAAAAGATAAGCCAAGACTTTGAGAACAGATTTGCAAACCCTGACAACAGACTTGGATCCAGACTATATGAAAGAACTCTTGTAGCTCAATAAATAAGCCACTTTACAAAAGACCAGGACAAATACTCCACAAAGAGTCACAAATGGCAAAATAAGTACGGGAAAAGGCACTTACCGTCAGTATTCACCAGGGAAATACACTCTAAAACTCAAACACTATGTCTACATTTTGTTAGGCAACTGAACACAGTCTCATAAGAGGACTAAGACCCTGGCATCAGAGACCTCTAGAGGCAGGCTGGAGGCCTGGCTCAGCAGCTGAGAGCCTGTGGAGCCGGGCTGACCTCTGTGGGCCTCCACTGACAGACATCTATCTGCTCACTTACATACACACACACACACACACACACACACACACACACACACACACAGGAAATAAAAATAATTCAAGTAAACAGTTTTAAAAAGAATTCTCAAGAAGTAACCTTGCTACCTTTAGGTATCTACATGTAATGGAATTAAGAGCATAAGCGTTAAATAAAAAGAGAAATATTTTGGGGGCTGGAGAGATGGCTCAGTGGTTAAGAGCACTGACTGCTCTTCTGAAGGTCCTGAGTTCAATTCCCAGCAACCACGTGGTGGCTCACAACTATCTGTAATGAGATCTGATGCCCTCTTCTGGTGTGTCTGAAGATAGCTACAGTATATTCATATAAATAAAAATAAATAACTCTTAAAAAAAAGAAGAAGAAATTTTCATTTACTTACCCCATAGCAAACTCATCTAAATTTGTTTTCCCCATGAGTAGGGCACCCTGATCCAACAGCTTCTGAACTACTGTAGCATTGTAAGGTGGTACGTAACCTAAAGAATAGTATTTTATTATGTGAGAGCAAACAACAAATAGGAAGCATGATTTTAAGTCTGAATTCAACAGTTACTATTAGAGGGTAAGCTATTCCTAATTTAAATAGCAGGTCCACCTCTACCTCTACCACCACCACCACCACCACCCCCTATAGATTGAAATAAACAAAAACCCCTCGAGCCTATATTCTAAAACACACTGTGGTAGCCGGGTGGTGGTGACGCACGCCTTTAATTCCAGCACCTGGGAGGCAGAAGCAGGGGTATTTCTGAGTTCGAGGCCAGCCTGGTCTACAGAGTAAGTTCCAGCAGCCAGGGCTACACAGAGAAACCCTGTCTCGAAAAAACAACCACAACAAAAAAATATAAAACACACCGTGGTTCATCTAAGTTTTGGTGGGCAGCATTCTGAGTACCTTTTCTTGCTCCACTTATTTTTCCTTTTAAGATCTAAATATTTTGGTAACCATTTTTGTTTTCAGCCTGGTAAGTTAAAGAATAAAACTAAGGGTTACCACACAGTTCTAAGAGATGGCGAGCAGGTGCTGATGGGCTCTCAGTGTCCTCAGGCGGAATAATGCCTGCCAGGACCAAGCCCTCCTGACAAGGCTCCTACACTTTGCAAGCAGTACTCACTGATGTGGCTGGCCATCGCCTACAGAGTCTGTATGTAATGAGCAAGCACTGAAGAGGCAGTAGTCTTTTCTCAGTGCTTCCCACAAGGTTGTAATTAAGCTCTGGTTATCTTAAAGCATCTGTATTTTATCTTTAAGTGTCAAAACCACCCATCTTTATATCAATGTTGTAATCAGACTTTACCTTTTAACATATTTGATGCACATGTTGTCTCAATGCCAGTTGTGCTAAAGTTGTCTTTCACAGCAACAGGAATTCCATCTAAATCTCCAAGAGACTGACCTGCATTTAAAAGCCAAAGGGGGGTGGGGGAGGGGTGGAAAGATGGCTCAGTATGTTGGAGTGCTAGCACAGCATATCCTGTGTTGAGATCCCAGCATGGCCACATGACATATGCCTGCCTGTAACCGCAGTGCAGTGAGAGGGGAGGACAGGATGGTCACTCTGGCTTACTGGCCTTAGGGTGGAGAGTTGACCCATGAGGGCACCACATACACACACAGATGAACACACACACACACACACACACACACACACACACAGTGCAAGAGAGTGCCACTTTTTTTGGAAAGAAGCTTCAGAAATCAAGTTTATACCGGAAATTATTACAGATAGGCACTGCATAGCACTTACACTAAACAGCTCAGGACAAGTTCTTTAACCAAGAGGGATTGTTTTGAGTTTAAAGCTTTACTTACTGAAAGACACATCTCTTGAGACCGATCAGTGAAGTACAATTGGACATAATTTACATTTACCTTGCTTGTATCTTTTCTCTGATTCTTCAGCTTGCTTTAAAGCGACCTCTTCTGATACAGTAATGTAAGCATTTAGATACTTGGTTTTCTTGATGAGGGAGAGACAGTTCTTGCAGAGCTCTGTTGGTGTAACCTGGCCCTGCTTCAGTGCCGCAGAAACCTACAGTGTGGATAATTAAAAAACACTTTTATAGATTCTGTACAGAGTCCAACTCTGTAAAAGTCCAAATCTTGTACCAAGGGAGCTGCAAGCAACAGACACAATGTAGAGGTGAGGCCTGGGTCAAATTCTAGAGACCACGCACAGCCTACGCTCAGACAGGGCAGAGAGCAAAGGGCAGCACTGAGCACAGAGGAAGGGAACGGTGGGCACAATCCTCCTCTCCCTCCACTACTTTTGTTCCTAAGCAGGGTTGGGCGAGCAACAGCAACCGTTTAGGTGAGCGCGCACAGACCTGAGGCAGTTGAGGGCAGCCTGGGTACAGGATGGGCAGGGAGACTAGGTTCTGGAAGTAGCTTCTGTAACCCAAGGAGTGCCCAGCGAAAAGGAAGCACCCAGTGAAAATGAAGTGCCCAGTCTTTGTATCTACTGAGGATTTCAGATAAAACATACCGGGTGTTAAGAAAAAGTGCACATACATATGATATGCATACATACATACATACATAGTATCGTTTATAAACTCAGACTTTCTGTCTTTTTTATGCATTAAGAAAGCTGGTGGATAAAGGGCTAAAATGCACGAGAAGTAGAGTTGCAGAGATAGCCCAAGAATTAAGTCTCTTGCAGAAGACTCACTTGGCCCAGCACCCATACATGCGGCTCACAATCACCTGTAACTCCAAGTCAGGGGAAGCCGATGCCGCTGTTCCCCTGCGCACCTGCACTCACATGAACATACGCACATATAGATGCAGACAGACATGCTCATGAGCACATGTGTCCTTCTGTATATACACACACACCAATACATACATACACACACTTAAAAATAAAATCACACCATTAAAAAAATGCATGAGAAAGCTGGCATGTTAGTGCATGACTTTAATTCTAGCACTTGGGAGGCAGAGGCAGGTCGATCTCTGTGAGTTCAAGGCCAGCCTGGTCTACAGAGTGAGTCCAGTACAGCCAGGGCTACACAGAGAAACCCTGTCTTGAAAAACAAAACAATTCTCTCCAAACCCCCCAAAGCCAAACAAAACAGAAAGCCTGAGAAGTGACCAGTAAGTACCTTCTGGTTAGCAGTGAGCCCTGAGAGGAAATAAGCATTATCTGGCATTATTTGGCACGAGCTTCTGGAAGTAATAATAGGTACTTGCTGGTTAGAAAAGGACAAGCAATAAAGCAAAAATGATACTAAGCTTTCTTTGTACATAATGTGCAAAGACACCTTCACTACCCACCTGCTATGTGATCCTGGGGGCAGGGGGTCTGGAAAGGAGTAGAACTTAATGAGTATTTCCCAGGCCACAGGTACTGTGGCTTTGTCTCATTGGTGCACCAACAGTTAGGCATTATTACCTTTCTTGGACAAATGAAGAAACTGAAGCTCAGAGGCTGTCATTTGTGTAAAGCCACACAATACAGGATAGGGTGTCTTCATAATATACTCTCCTTTCCACTTCCGTGTCTATTCCTGTGGAAGTGTCAGTCCCCCTGTTTACTGTGTCCTTACATCTTTTACAAGTATAAAGCTAAAGGTGTTTGCAGTTAGGGGAAGAGTCCACAAATGACCTGCTTTTGGCTCCTAAACATACGATCAAGGCAAAGACATTCCTAGGGCTGAGAGTTGCTTGAACAGTATGGAGAAGAGGTTTTGGAGAGGCCTCTGATGCTCATGAACAAGAAGAAAGACCTTTCATGGGGAGGTTGCAAGAGGGGTCCTGGGATGGGATGGGCAGTTAGGCGTACCTTAGGGAAGAAATTCAGCGACAAGAGCTGTCTGTTGCATCTTTATAGCAAATGCAATGCTTCAGAAGTAAGGAGCTGGGGAGCCATGGGAGAGAACAGTGTGCTCTAAAACTATGGAGAAGGGAAGAGAGGACAGCAAAGCCCTAGAACAAGCACACACTCAACCCCAGTGAGTTCAGATTCTTCATTTATCCAAGAAAGTTAATAAAGCCTAGCTGTTCATGCACTAATGAGACAAGTAAACCAACCAATGAGGGTATATAGGCAGGTCCATCCCAAGGCAAAGCTGTACCAGTGAAGATCGTGCCTGCCTTGGCTGGCCGTCTGAGATGTCAAGCTGCTGTCTGACTTAGTGACGGGCAGGGCAGTCACAGTGGGTGGGGCCGGTGCCCAGGCCACTTACCTGCAGTAGTGCTGCCCTTCCTTAGGGCCATTTTTAGGAACTCTCAATTTGAGAAATCAGTAAGGGAATTGGAAAGAGAAGTGAGACAAAGATGCTAATTAGATGGAATGGCCTGGGCATGGAGTATGAGATGCAAATTGGACAGCCCTCCTGGGACAGAACAGCCATGCCACATCTAAATATAACTTAAAACATTTTCACTAAAAAGCGTTCTCTCCTGGAACTTCCCTGCTAATGGTAGTGGGCTCCTGGTTTTGCTCGGACCTATCTATCCTATCTATCCCGTACTAGAGTCCGTGGGGAAGGAGGGGTGGGCATGCGCTCTCTTGGTCTCCTTGTCTCTTTCCCCTTCTCTCTGAAGGTCATCTGAAACACATCTTCTGGGAGACACTCTCCCCTTTTCCTCCTGTGAGGCTCCAGTCTGCCTGGCACCGCCTTTCACGGCTGGTGGTCTCAGCACCTAGTTCACTGCCACCTTTGTGACTACTGCTGCTGTTGTCATCGTCCTGCTTCAGGTTCACAGCTAGTTGATGGCTCATGCCTGCAATCCTAGCACTGGGAGGTGCAAGCAAGAGTACCTGAAATTTAAGGACAACCTCAACTGGAGAGTAAGTATTGGACCAGCCTGGGCTACAGGAGACCCTGTCTCAAAACAAATCAAATCAAAGCAACCAAAAGCCTCCTCAAGTTGATGCGGAATGCTAGCTGGCTCTCCATTCCCTGACCTTACTTGGTTGTAGCCATTTTCCATAACCTAAACCCTCCCAACTCTTGGTTGCAGCCATTCCACATCTGCTCCTCCTTTCCCTCCTTTGCTCTGCACACAGCCAGCAATGCAGCAAGGACACCAGTGTCAACCTCGAGGAAATGGATTCCCCACTCCTTATAGAGAACAAACTTAGTAAGGCTAGCTTGGGCTACAGAACAAGAGTCTAACTCAAAAAAGAAAAAAAAAGGAACAAATTTGATTTTTCACTAACAGTATATGTGTGATGGCTCTTCCCAGTTGTTAACTTGACTTGACTCTATCTGATATGCCACATACTATGTAAGATTTTATATATATCTCACATACAATGTACGGTAATTGTAATTTTATAAATTAGCATTTATATATATTTAACATATATGTCACCTTTCTTATATATTATATACAAATATATTAGCATATATGCATATATGTTTATATATACATACACACATATTTATATACAGATATGTTAATTTAATGTATATGCACATGTGTATATGTACATATACACATATGTTAACATAATATCTATATATCACTGAAATGGTGCCAGCTGAAAAAGAAAAGACTCTCAAATGGAGACACAAAAGGGAGAGGGAAGCGGTAGGCAGGATAGGTACTCAATACTAAGGTACCAGGATCTACCCAGAGACCCCATTAAGCCATACACTCTAGGCTTTAATCACACAGATCTTTCTAATTGAGTCTAGTGTGGTAACCAGCTGAAGGTTAACTAAGGCCCCAGGTGATTCTGAGTGGGTGAGCAGACTGTTGTAAAGCTTGAAGAGAGTTTGGCCCCAAACAAAGGCAGGCGAGCCATATTGAAGCAAGACTAAGACTTAAGGTGGGACGGTATCTCAAGAGAACAGACTAGAGGGCTTAGTGAGTTGATGGACAGGGAGAGTGAAGGGCAGTGTACAGACCCACGGGTAACGGTGTGCTTCCCGGTTTTGTTCTGGCTTGGGCAATGACACCTCTGCTTTGTTTAGAGTGTTCTGGGCATTTGGAAGAGCCCTCCAGAAGGCCCTCACAGATACGAGCCTGGGCAGGGCTTCTGAAGCTTTTTCTACTCACAATCCTTTTGTGCTAGACAAGCTTTGCAAAGCACAGGTATACTGAGATACAAAGTAGGTATACAAGGCATTAATTGCTAAATCATAAAGGATTTGATTTTAGAACCATTCTATGGAGTCTAGAGTAGTGCCTCAGCAGCTAAGAGCACTGGCTGCTCTTCCACAGGCCCTGAGTTCAAATCCCAGCACCCATAAGGCAGCTCTCAACCACTTAAGACTGTAGTGACATGGGATCTGATACACTCTTCTGGTGTGCAGACATACATGCAGTCAAAAGACCCATATACAATAGATAAATAAATAAATAAATATAGATATTTACAAAATTATTTGGTGTACATAATTCTACTATTAAAGATGAAAGTAAACCTGCATACCAATAAATGCATAGACTTGCTTATTTTTAAATAAAGAATTAAATCCTGGCTGTAGGTTTCCTCAACGTTTTTCATTTTTTTTCAGTTTACCAATATTTTGATTTGATATATCAGTGCTGAGAACACCACTTTGCATAAATATGTTGTACAAAATTGTAGGAGCATGTTTAGCGCCATATTGGGAAAAAGCTGAATAATCTCACATCAAAACTTATTTAGTGATTTTTGAATGAGACTCAAGTCAATAACTCAGCCATTTTTAGAATCAAGCACCTTAAAGCAACAAATCCCAAAGATGCACGCATTTCACACTTAGGGTATGACAAGCTGAAAAACGATTTAGTAAAATATTAAAAGGTTTTGCTTTCTGAAATTAAATAATTATGTTTCTACAAGTTTAGAAAAGTTGCTCATATGTTAAATCTTAATAAACAATACTCTCGATTCTGAGTTGAGATGTTTCCGGCAGCATTTGCTGGGCAGTGCACACATACCCTGCTGCAGAGAGTCGTGAGGAAGCACCGCTGGGTGCGGTCAGAAACACCTTGAACTCACAACTCACAGTTTGATTTTTGAATTAACTTTGCCCACTGTCTCAGGAACACTCCTCCTTCCCTTTCAAAACTGCTGTCACATTTTCTCCTACATTTGTGGTTGCGACCTACAGCTTAAGTAGATGTTCAAACACGATGTGGTAGAAATCCTAGTTTTTTTTTGTTTTTTTTTTTAAGCCACCAATTTTTTTGTTTGTTTCAAATGTGCATGCTACAAAACCGCCCCGTCCCTAAGCGAGCACAGCAGCGACGGGACTGAGATGGCTTGTCTGAGAAACCTCTCCCTAATCGCGCGGGTTGACTGTCGTTCCACTCCACGGCTCAGGGGTTCAAACTTTTTGACGTTCTGACTCTAGGGGATTGACTCAGCGTGTACGGTAAGAGCTTAGGTTCGAATCCCACTTCCCACTCAGGAATGTAGGCGGTCGGGGGGGGGGGGCGTGCCGTGCGGCGTGACCCGGGGCGACCTTGAACTTCCGAGTCCTCCAGTGTCTCAGCCCTCCCTGGTCCCCTCCTGGCCATGTCCACTCACTTCTCGGAGAGTCCGGCCCAGCATAGCCCTCGGAGTCAGCCGGTAGCACCGGGTCCCGGAACAGAGGAAGGAGTCAATCTCTGCCACCGGCGTTACATGGGCGCAGACATCTTGGCTCCTCTTTAACAACGAGCGCCTGGATTGGTCGAGTTCCGGGCGGCGGAAATGATCTCTGCACACGATTGGCTCGCGCGCCGGCGACCGGAGGCGCGCGGACAGGCAAGGAGACCGCGGCCGGGGTCGTGTCAGGAATCCGCCTGACCTAGGAATTGCTAGCCTTGTTTGCTTGTCCCTCTGAGGACTCCCTGCTTGCTTGCTTTTTTTTCCTTAAGGGGAAGGAGAGCGTAAGGAAGGAATGGCCAGTGTACTGACTGGACGCCAACTGGGACATTTCTGACGTGGGGAGCACAGTAGCAATTCTATTTTAATTCCGTCGCGGCTTTAGGTTGAGTTTGCTTCTGAAAGCTCCCCCTCGCTTAATTGACCTGTGGGTTTGGCAGATTTTGGCTGAATTGAAATGTGTTAGTTTGACCTGCTTCAGGTCCTTTCTCTCCACCGTCGCACCCCCCACCCCCGCTCCTCCTTTCTTTTTTCTTTTTCTTTTTTTCTTTTCTTTTTTTCGAGGAAACGTTCTCCATCCCTGCTCAGGATGGGCGTTTTGAAGACCTGTGTACTTAGAAGAAGTGCTTGTGCCGCCGCCTGCTTCTGGAGAAGGACAGTTATCCCAAAGCCACCATTTAGAGGCATTAGTACTACGTCTGCGAGGAGCACTGTCATGCCCGCTTGGGTGATAGATAAATATGGAAAGAATGAAGTCCTTCGATTCACCCAGAACATGATGTTACCTATCATACACTATCCAAATGAAGTCATTATCAAAGTCCACGCTGCCAGTGTAAATCCTATAGATGTTAATATGAGAAGTAAGTTGTCCGGGTTTGTTTGGTTTTAAATCAAAATTCACTGGGCACACAGGTGTTTTGTTGTTTTTCTTTTGAAACAAGGGGTCGTTGTCTAGCCCAGGCTGGCCTCCAATTCATTGTATACCACTGACTAGTCTCCACTCTGCCGCCCTCCTGCTCTGCCTCTCCAGGCCTGGGATTTAGCAGGTGTAGACCACACCTAGTTAATAGACTACATTTAGGTTGGCGTGAGGGAGTCATTTAGGTTTCTTATTACATGTATTTATTTTGTGTTTGGGTGTGTGGAACAGGGCCCAAGTGGAGGTCAAAGGACATCTTGTGGGAGTGAGTTTCTTCCTTCTACCAGGTAGGCTCCGGGCATTAAACTGACCACCAGGCTTGGTAGCAAGCACCACTATAGGCAGAGCCATCTGGTTTCTGATACTATCCCTGCAAATATTTACGACGTTTTGTTGTCACAACTGCTAAGGTATACTTTAATCTTTTATTAAATGTGTTTGTTTCCTTTCACATATGAGTTGGGACCGAGAAGTGATATCTACAGTTAATTTGCTCTGTGGTAATTTTAGGGTCCAGCACAGGCTCCAGAGTTTGGCTATGTTTCCCCATCAGTTCAGAGTCTGGGTCTATGTAATTCCTGTATCCTTCTTGCTGTCCCACGGTTCACAGCTTCTGTTATAGGCCCAGTGTACCAAGCAACAGAGCAGAACTCCTGATAGGGGCACAGCATCCTCGTCATTTCTCATATCCCCATTCCCCACTCCCCACCTCCAGCTTAAATGTGTTTTCTTGTTATACACCCGCTGAAGCTGGGATAATGTTATCCTAATTTCTCTTGCTGGGTCATATTGAACAGCTTGGGGAGAGCATTCCTTAAATGTATTCTTATATTCTATACTGTGGTTCTATTATAGTGGTGAACAAATTGATTTGTATTTATAAATTACTTTAATTCTGGAAAAAACTGGCAAAAATATTGTCAGTCTCGCTTATGGGAACTCACGTGTGTCTTCTGAAGATGAATATGTTCTGAGATGACCAATTCACAGGAAGTTAACTACCTAGTGGTTAAGGAAGCTGCCATGTTTAACCCTGGGTCAGTGTTCTGAAGGGCTTGTGTGGGGGCCTACAGTGGCCTTCAGTGCCTCAGCAGGAGTGCTCATGTATGACTTAGTGTAGGGCAGTGATTGATATAGCACAGGATTTAATTCCAAAGAGGTTTCTGGGATAGAAGAACTGTGTATGTCAGTGAGATGGCCCAGTGGGGAAAGGCACTTGCTGTCAAGCCCAAAGACCCAGGTTCAGTCCCTGTGACTTGCATGGTAGAAGGAGAGAAATCACCATGGAAAGTTGCCTGTGCCACATTTTGCTATGCCCTAAATAAATACAATTTAATAAGTTGTAAAAATAATTTTCCAAAATAATCCAGGAAATTGAGACAAGTTAGCATTGTTTTACACTTCAGTACATCTCTTTGATGCCTTTTACGACATCTGGATTTTCATACATGGTTCTGTCTTCTGTTACACTGTTACACTGTTACTTGAAATAATGATGGAAAGGTTGCCCCATAAAGACTTGGAAAAGAAGATGCTTTTTAAAGACACATTGTTCAGATTGCAGGCATACCAGACCTGGAGAGCCTCTGGGTCTCTACTTTTGAATGTTGCATTTAGCACATTTAGTGACTTCCTAGAGCTATGTTGGTGAGGATAGCGGCCAGTGAGCCACGTATGGCTTTGAGAAGCGCATGTTCCTGGTCTGAACTGAAAGTGCAGTCACTGTAAAATACACTAGACTTCAAATACTTAGTAAGAGAGAAAAGAGTTAGATATATCTTAGTCAGATTTTTATCAGGGACAGAGGTATGGCTCAGTAATAGAAATTCCTTTGTATAGCCATGTAAGGCCGTGGGCAAGATCTCCGGCATTGACAGCAACAAACAACCATAAAACAAAAGCCAAGAATTCTATATTAATTGCATGCTATCTTGATAATACTGTGGATATTTGAGTAAAGTATTCCTGAAATCACTTTCTTTCTCTTTATCTGGTAGATAAGGACTAGTAGCATTTCTTCAGAAGAAATTTAGAGAAAGATTTGGAGTCTTAAAATGTTTGTATCTGGAAAACTCCTGAAACTGGGGGATAGTTCAGGTGATAGCTGCCAGACCGGAGCCCTGGTTTGAGCTCCAACACTGCAGAAGCAGGGTGTGTCAGTGCACACCTGCAGTTCTGGCACTGCAGAATAGAACAGGAGGATTGGAAGGCCAAGGTCATACTTTGCTACACTGCAAGTCTGAGGTTGGCCTAGCTACTCTCACAGAACAGCAGAAAAAACACTAGCAGGGAGCTCAAAGCCATCTAGGGCTGGGCCATTAAAGTGTCTCCCAAAACCAAAATAACAACAACAATTATAATACATTGAAAATATCTTTCCTTCACTGTCTACTTTAACTTTTTTTTCAGTGCTGGGGGTATTTCAACTCTCCCCTGTAGCCTTGTGTAGATTGCTACTCCTAGCTGCATATGATTTTACTTCATTATAAATTTTCTTATTTTTACATTGGGCTTAAAGGTAAATCTGTTTTATAAGATGTGCATATACAATTTGTGGTGTGTACAGTTTTATTTCAGTAGAGAGACCATGTTCAGATGTTTCTTGGCTACTGTTTTATGTAATACTGTAGCACATTTTACTTTTATTGAGGATTTTTGGGACGATCTGGTGTCTTACTACTTGCCTGGGTAATACTTTTGCAAGCTATCTTTCAGCTCACGGCTGCGTTTTGAGACAGTATTACTGTTGTAGAAGATACCTTAAAATGGTAGCTTTGGGAGATATTTGAGTAGAAAATTATTTCCCTTGAGAAGAAAACAAGAGACACATCTATTATGACAGATAAAGATTATTTTCAGACAAATAGCCACTACTGTTAGACATAAAACAACAAATCACAGAAATGGCAAAATCAATGAATAATTTTAAAATAATATAGCCAACATTATGCATAACACATTTTGGTTTTTAGGGGGGAGGGTGGGTCAAGACAGGTTTTCTCTATATAGCCATGGCTGTCCTGGAACTTAGAAATTCACCTGCCTCTGCCTCCCAAGTGCTGGGATTAAAGGTGTGCGCCACCACTGCCTGGCACATTTTGATTTCTTTAATGGGATTAAAATCTCTAAAATTAAGGGAACCTTGGGGATTTTCTAACTTAGCCCAGTGCTGTACAAGTTATACCCTGCCAGGGAGAGGCCCTTTTATTTTTCGTGTTTAGAGTCCCTGTGGCGGACTGGCTCAGACGCTGTAGCAGTGGACGGTCTTGAACTCCTGACCTTCTTGCCTGTCTTCTGTAAGCACTAAGATTCCAGGTGTGCATGTGCCACCACCCACTGCTGGCAAGACAAGTTTAAACCCCATTTTGCCACCAAACAGGTTCCATTTCTCATGGCTAGCTAGGCCTAGCTACTCTTGGTATATAGCATATTAGGGTTATTAAGAAAACTGTTGCAAACAACCTGAATTGTTGGCTTGGGACCTCAGAAAGGGATGGAACCTTCTTGCAAGTTTACAACTAAGTAGTGACAAGGCTGAGTGTCCACTTCTGTTGTCCAAACCACAGAGGGTTTCAGTGAGTAAATTGCTATGCCTTAATAGAGGGAAATAAATACAAGGCAGGGAAAAGAGCCTATGTCTTTGTGAGTCTCTGTTATGTTCTGTGATGGAGTGGGGCTCTAAGCTAGCCAGATGGCAAATGTGGAATGCTGGTGTAAGGACCAGCAGCTTAAATTTTTCTAGCACTATTTTCTAGCACTTTCATTTTTTTCCCATATGACTTGATTTTTTTTTTTTAATTAGTAAAACAACTTGTGCAGAGTACCCACCTGCCAGCCTTTGTCCGTATCCACCTTTCCTTGTGCTGTGTAGACTGGTTGTCACTGTCCCTCTAGGGCCAGCTTTCTGCTTGTCATCCTAATCCCATCCTTTCCCCTTCTCTGGGGGCACCTGTGCTCTCCTGCATTTCTGTTTTCTTGTACCAGATCATTCACACAATCTATGACTTTATCATTAGTATTATTTCTTTCTTCTGCCACGGTCTGTGTTGTTATACATACTTTGTTTAGAATTTTCCTTAGCTGATTTTGATCTTACTTGAAAACAGCATTAAATATTTTCAAGGGCCTTCCTTTAGCTTTCAGAACTCCACTGGAATAGCTAGGCACAGCTGTTACTCGGGATAATTATTGCAGATAGAGTAGTTAATTTATTTGAACCAAAATAATGGTTTCAGTTTTACTTATCTGTTATCAGTATAAATATCCTTACAAACAAGATGTGGGTTTGCATGTAGTACCACATGCCTTTAATGCTAACACTGGGGAGGCAGAGGCGGACAGATCTCTGTGAGGCTTGCTTGGTCTACATAGCAAGTCCAGGTCAACCCAAGGCTATATAGTAAGACTGTCTCAAAAATAAAAAAAAACCTAACCAATGCTTCCATCCCCGTCCCCCACCCCAAAGTTTAATGCAATTGACCTGATCAGACATGCCTGTTTTCCACTAAAATTCTTTCCACTTACTCAAAAATCATTATTCTAGATCGATTTTTAGGAGGTGCTGACTAGAATTCAAACCATGACTCCTTTATAACCTGAACATGTTTCTTACCTACATCTAGTGTGAGTAGCAGGTATTAATATGCACAGGTTCTTTATAACTTGTGAACATTTTTCTGCTTTACCAGACTTAGTACCAAAT
Source organism: Mus musculus (assembly GCF_000001635.26). Lineage (NCBI taxonomy): Eukaryota > Metazoa > Chordata > Mammalia > Rodentia > Muridae > Mus > Mus musculus. The sequence continues at coordinate 43,907,298 of NC_000076.6, forward strand.
TAAAACTAATTGTGTTTGTTGTTAAGAAAATTATACAAACACAGTGGTACTTACCTGTAGTCCCAGCATTCAGGCTGAGACAGGAGGGTCCATGTAGGACCAGCCTGTGTTACATAGCAAGATCCTGTCTAAAAACTTAAAAGAGTTTGCAAATGAATGAATTCATGGAGATACCATCTTTAAAGACTGAGTTTCAAAGAGACTCTGAGCAATTGTGATTTTAGTTTAATAAATGATTGCAGCTTTCTAAGTAATTTTCTTTGAAAGGAACAATACCCGGTTTTTACGCTTTCCTCTATGGTGGCAAAAACTGTAACGTTTGTTGTGTTAGGGCCTACATTTTGAGCGTCTGATACTGACCTACCTGGTAATATACCTATATATATACCTGTAGTATACGTATAGTATTTAAGACCCTCTGGATCCTTCCCTGTAAGGCACAGATAAACTGTACTTTGTAGGTGGTTATGGAGCCACAGCCCTAAATATGAAGCGTGATCCCCTGCATATGAAAACCAAAGGAGAAGAGTTTCCTCTGACTCTGGGTCGGGATGTCTCTGGTGTGGTGATGGAGTGTGGGCTTGATGTGAAGTATTTCCAGCCTGGAGATGAGGTGAGCCAGCCTCTTAACATACTGTCTCTTGCCTGCCTCTCCCTCTCCTCTCCCATCCCCTGCCTCTTTCTTCCCCCCCTCCTTTCCTCCCTCTCTCCTCTCTTCCTATCCTCCTTCTCCCCTTCCCCGTTTCTGCCTCTTTTCCTCCCTCCCCTCCCTTTTCTTTCATTTTTGGAGACTGGTTTTTATGTAAGCTAGGCTGATCTCAACTTGTTACATAGGTGAGTGTCTTAGTTACTACAGTTCTGTTGTCCTGAGGAGATACCATGACCAAAGAACTCTTAGGAAGTGTTTAATTGGGGCTTGCTTATAGTTTGAGAGAGTCAGTCCATGGTTGTCCATGCAGGCAGCCATGATGCTAGAGAGGTAGCTGAGAATTTTTACCTACTGATCCAGGAGGCATTGGGCCTAGCATGGGATTTTGACCTCAGGGACACAACTCCATTAAGGACATATCTACTCCAACAAGGTCACACCTTCTGATCCTCCCAAACAGTTCATCAACTGAGCATGCAAATATATGAGCCTATGGGGTCATCTCCTTCAAACCACCACAGCGAGGGTGTTCTTGAACTTATAGTTCTGCTGTGTCTGCGTCCCAAAGGCCAGGTTTACTGGCATGTACCACTATATTCAGCTCCCTTACTCTTCATTCCTTTTTTAAATGTGCAATTTTCATCCTAACATACGTACATATATATTTATTTATACATACCATTCACAACATACATATAACACACACTCACATGTATATGTGTTTAGAGACAAGGTTTCTTTTTTATGTAATAGTGCTGACTGTCCTGTTACTTATTATGTAAACCAGGGTGGCTTTGAACTCACAGAGATCCGATCGCCTCTGCCTCCTAAGTGGTGGGATTAAAGGTGTGCACTGCCACATCCAGCTTCTACTTCTTTAATGTTTAAATAATTTCTAGACTGGCTAGAGCTGGCCTTGAACTTGCTTTGTAGCTGAGGATGGCATTGTGCTCCTGCTCCTCCTCCTAAGTTCTGAGGTTGCAGGTGTGTGCAGCTCCTCTGGCTCATTCTACATCCTTTGGAAAGAGACTGCTGCCTCTGACCGATTGCTTCTTAGCATGTGTACCAACTGACCTCTGGCTGGGACACTTTTGTTTCTTGTTTTGTTTTGCTTGAGACAGGGTCTTGCTAGCTTGGAGCACACTGTGTAGCCCAGGCATGTCTTGTACTTGTGGCTGTGCTTGACCTCCTCAGTACTACAGTTATTGTGTGAGCCACTGTGCCCATGCTCAGCTTGTATTTGAGCTTTCTAACTTCAGTCCTTAAGAATTGGGAAGACTTTAAGACAGGTAGGGTTAGGACTGCCTGCTTTATTTTGTTGAGTCTTTAAATGATAGTTTCTACCTTATGGGTTAGCTGCTTTTGAGAGAGCTAACTTCTAATGTAACATAAGCTATAATGCTCTGTGAGTTGTCACTGTGGACATTTTTGCCAAGACATGGGAGAGAGCTAATAATAATAGCCATGTGGTTCCTTTTCACAGAGATCAGTTCCTGTAAGTTAGCACAGCCAGGTTGCAGGTGAGAAAGCCTTGCTATGAAGCCAGCTGGTGGTGCAGGTCACCTGTGATCGCAGCACTAGGGAGTCCAAGATGAGAAGATTCAAGTTTGCGGTCACTCTGGGCTACCCAATGAGATTGGTCTAAAAAAAATAAAATAAAATATATATATAAAACTAGAAGCTGAGAGCCACAGTTAGTAAGTGGCTGAGCTAGTACTCAAGCCCCAGAGAGCCTTGCTGAGTGTGGCAGGATATTTACGTAGGTGTTTCCAGTGTGGTTTGAGTTCATAACTCCAGAATCATACTCAACAAAACATTTGTATCATGTTAAACTTAACTTTTTTTGCACTGGAGCCCCATGTCCCCTCCTCTGGGTAGCTGTGTTTTTAGGGAATATCTTCATGCTTAGCTTTGCTCAGAAATTTCTAATCTAATAAAGCTGTCTGTCTGTGTGTTTCAGGTCTGGGCTGCAGTTCCTCCTTGGAAGCAAGGCACTCTCTCAGAATTTGTTGTGGTCAGTGGGAATGAGGTAACGCACTGTCTGCTGAAATGCATAGCTGTATAAAAAAGACTGGCAGGTGTCTCTAGAGACCCTGGTGGCTTTTCAGATTAGCTTCATGTTTTAGAGAGAGCCAAAATAAAGAATAGGAAACTTTGGAAGGCTGAGAAATACTTGGTGTTTCTGTTAGCACTGCCTGCGAGAGCAGCCATCTTCATCCCATAGAGCAGAGACCTGGACGGAGATTTGGAGGCCGGCCAGTTTCTTCCCTCCACCCAGTATGAACCACGTGTATCCAAGGGAGAGGTGTGGAGGTATCAAGCTGTTTAGAATAGCGGTAGACGTTTAATCAAATAGAGTCAAGGGACCTAGATTTAAGTAGAGAGGAAGGGTTAATATTGAGGAAATTGGCCGCGGAGGGAAGCCTGGAGGAGGAGTTAGGAGGAGTTACTAGGGTAGGAGAAAGTCTAGAAAATTACTTTCCAGAAAACAGGAAGGAAGCAGTTAATCTCACTAATTAAAATGTGTTTATCAGGACTTGAAGTTTATTTGAATTTAACTCTGGGTATATAGCTGGGTCTGAACCCCATATATGGTCTTTTAAAATAAACAGTGAAGTATCTACATCTAATAATGTAGCCTGCGAAATATTACTGAGCCTCTAGGTTGCTGCTTAGGGACTGTTGAGACTAGGGACTTTGGAGTAGGCTGTGCAGTTATCCCTGAACCCAGAGTGGTTTACGAAGTTCTCTGCCAGTTCTTGCTTCCCTGTGAGGTTAAATGTGCTTGGCTGTCTATGTAGGCTTGTAAGTTCCTGCTTAGCTGTGACTGTTTTCTTTCAATGTAGGTTTCACACAAGCCCAAATCGCTTACTCATACTCAAGCTGCCTCTTTGCCATATGTGGCTCTCACGGCCTGGTCTGCCATAAACAAGGTTGGCGGCCTGAGTGACAGGAACTGCAAGGGGAAGCGGTAAGTGGCCGGTGGCCATCTCATCTGCTCGTGCTGAGATTACCCTTACCTGCATAAGCAGTCACACTAGCGCTTGGTACCGTTTACTGTAAAGCCTCGTTCTCAGGAGGGTCAGGTGGGGACTACAAGGGATCTTGTAGTTGGGATCTCTAGGGGTCGCTCTCCTATTTTAGGCATGTAAACTTTTTTCTTTACATACATGTGTACTGTATGTATGCCTGTGAATTTATGTGCGCCAGATGCATGTGGGTGCCTTGGCCAGAAGAAGGCATTAGATCTTTCAGAACTGGAGTTACAGGAGCCACCCAGTGTGTCCCCTAAAAGGGAGCTTGTGTCCTCTGCAAGAGCACAGGTGACCATAACAGCTGACCCATCTCTTGAGCCCTGGGAAAAATTTTTCTATGTGAACCTCCTGCGACAAGGCTCAGCTTTTGTGAGGCTCCTAGAAAGGGTGAGGGCCTTCTGCTATGTGTAAAGATTGTGCCAAGCTGAGAGTTTTGCTTTCTACCCTGGCCTGGGCTTGCTCACAAGTTTGTAGATGTTAATAAGCCTACAAACCGCTTTTGAATATTCTTGAATTCCTTTTGAGGTTGGTTCTGATGCTCTGGTGACTAGAATAGAGGCTTGCTTAGGTCAGCTGTGAAGCAGTGACAGTCTTGGGCTCACTTGTCCTCGTCATGCATGGTTACACCTTCTACAGTTCCCATCGCCTGTGTTAGCCAGGATCTGAGGCGGTGAGTTCAGGAGAGTAAGATATTCCGAGAGAGCAAGAGGGAGATCTCACATCCATGTAACTTTTATTTCAGCAAATTGTTACATTTGTTAGCTTTGTCATAAATTACAAGGTTTTATTCATGATTTTATCCAATTTATAAACCTTATCATGGTTCTGTATGCATAAGAACGAGCAGTGTGCAAGGAGCCTGTAGTGCAGGTGACCGCGGAGGCTCTGAAATGGACCCCTGTGGAGCAGGGACCTTAGCTTCCCAGGCATGTTCTGTTCTGCTCCTTCATAGCTGGGTAACCTAGTCAGTCATTTCTCTGAGTTTTTCTTAAAGATCAAATGAGATTATACATGTAAAACTGGTGACACTCAGTAAGTGGTGGCTTCTGCTATTAACAAGGACATAATAGTGTAGTTAGTATTTAGAAAGTTGACATAGGGACCGGAGAACTGGCTCAGCAGAGGTCAGGTCCACCCTTGGACCATATACAAAGGAGAGAACGCACCCCTCCCCCAGGAATGGTAAATGTTAACATTATTTAACATAACTGTTAATTTATGTTAGTTTAACATACATGTTAAAAAGTTCTTTTACAAAGAAAGTTGACAGTGAAAATCATGATTTTGTTTATTGGTTGGTTGATAGGAAAGTTGGTATTCTGGACCAGTTAGACAGAAAGGAGGGGGAGAGCTGTAGGTAATGCTGGAATAAAATAACACGGTTGTTGTTGTTGGTTTTACTATGTTTATCTGTGTCTGTGGTGTGCACTATCAGAGGGCAATGTGCTGCTTCCCTCCTCCTACCACGTGGGCCCCCAAATGGAACTCAGGTCCCCAGGCTCGGTGGCAGGTGACTTTACTCACTGATCCCTCTCCCCAGCCCCACAGTTCTTTTCTTTATTTCTTATTACAGATAAAGCCTATGCTACTCTGCTTTCCCATTCTGAAATATTACACTTTAATGTGGGGCAATAAAGCATTGAATTTGTACATATTTAGGCTTTATTTCTGAAAGAAGGCTGTTTGTCAGATGAGGCACTGCTGTGCATCTCAGAATTAAAGGCAAATATTTTTTCTAAAGGCCAACCTTCTCTTTTTTTTAAATCAACACTTGATTCCATATATTTTATCTGTACTTTTTTAAATAGATGACATGCAATAGCAGAAATATAAGTAATCCGTGTAAACAAATTTTCTACAACTTCAGGAATCTTGTTTGGATTTGTGATCAGATCCATGGTAATTATATTTTTTCAAAGAATAGATAAAAATTTTTATAAATAAGGTAATTTAACAATAACATGGTAAATTAATAATTTATAAACATATATAAAATATCATATACTATATCATATCATATCCCTTATACCAAAAATCCCTTATATTTGCCTGTGTTTGTTCTTTGTATATGTCTTTGTTTTTTGTTTTTTTTTTTATTGTATATTTTCTTTATTTACATTTCAAATGTTTTCCCCTTTCCAGGTTTCCCTTTTGGAAGCCTGATATCCCATCTCCCCTTCCCCTGCCACTATGAGGGTGCTCCCTCACCCACCAACCCACTTCCATCTGCCCACCTTGGCATTCCCTTACACTGGGGCATCAAACACCTTAGGCCCAGGGGCTTCTCCTCCCACTGAGGTCCAACAAGGCCATCTTCTGCCACCTATGTGGCCAGTGCCAAAGCCAACCTTCTTTTTCCAGTTGTCATGGGTTATCTGTTTTGAAGTTGCCATTTTGGTCAAACAAGGTTTAAATTGAATAAATAGATTTGATCACAGGCTTTGTTCCTTACTAACCTGTAGAGATCTTGCAGATGTTTAACCTATATTGGAAGTGTTACTATTTTGATTCTTTTCCCTTAAGACCCCTGGGCTCACTGTGTCTGCGGCTGTGTGCATGGTATGGTTGCAGACCTCTTGATTCTTTTGTTGGTTCAGGACTCTCTGACCATATTTTAGTATACTGTAAAAAAACAATGAAGGGACAGTGTCTTAGAGTTTCATTACTGTGAAGAGACACCATGACCAAGGCAACTCTTATAAAAGACAATATTTAATTGGGGCAGGCTTACAGGTTCAGAGGCTCAGTCCATTGTCATCATAGCAGGAAGCATGGCAGTATCCAGGCAGGCATGGTGCTGGAGGAGCTGAGAGTTCTACATCTTGATCTGAAGGCAGCCAGGCAGAGACTGTATACCACACTGGGTATAGCTTGAACATATTAGTCCTTAAGCCCACCCCCACAGGGACACACTTCCTCCAACAAGGCCACACCTACTTCAACAAGTCACACCTACTAGTGCCACTCCGTAAGGTTTTAAGCATTCAGACACATGAGTGTTTGGGAGCCACACCTCTTTATCCTACCACAGACAGAAATCTAGCTGCTTTCCCAGCTTGCTGCTCATTCGTGGGCAATTCTTTGGCTTACTGTTACTGTCTGTTAAAGCCTAGTGCTGGGAGTCAGAGCCCTGGGGTCTATCTCTTCTCTGCTGTAACCTCACCAAATGGCCATATGCTGTCTCTTTGCTCTTTCCTCTGAATGTCTGAAGATCTGAAGTTGTGAGAAGAGCTTTGAGAAGTGGGATACGTTTAAGTCTTTAAGGTCATTACAGATTCTAAAAATTTAAACAATTTAAATTATATTTTATTTAACTTACTTTGTGTGTGAGAGTATGAACATATACCACAGTGTGTATATGGAGTTCAGAGGACAATGTTTGGAAGTTGGTTCTTGTCACACATAGGTTCTGTCAACAAACTCGGTTTTTCAGACTTGGCAAATACCTTAATCCAGTGATTCATCGTGCCAGGCCCAAGGCCATTAAATAAAGGATATTAGATTGGGTCTGTTAATTGATGTAGCCCGGGTGAAAACTAAACTGGAGTGTGGTTCCTTGAGGAGCCTCAGTAATTCACATCAGGGACTTCTTTTCATGTGCATAGAGGGCCTGGTGTCTCACTCCCTTCCCCTTCTAGAATAAAATACTACAAAGAGGTAGTTTATAAATAACAGAAATGTATTCCTCACATTGCTAAAGTCTAGAAAGGCCAAGATCAAAGTACTAGCAGTCTTGATTCGATGTTTGAAGGGGGTGAACTTCTGGTGGTGTACAGTCTCCACATGCTGGGAAGGCCAAGATCTGTTGTGAAGTCGTCCTTCAGAAGGACTGTTCATGAGGTTCCGCCCACATGACCTGAGATACCTTCTGCCCCTTTACCTGGAGTTAAGAGAGCAGCGCACTGGAGGGACACATTACAAACACTAGAACTGTGGCAGGTGGCACTTGATGGCCCCAGAAATATCAGTTTGACAAAATCATTTCATGTTAGTTACAGTAATAGCCTACCTCTCAGTTACATAGTTGTAACAATCACAAGAAATGGGAGTACCTTAAAATACTATGAACATGCAAGTGTGTGTGTGTGTCTGTGTGTGTGTATGATGGAAACCTTGAGCCATACATGTGCTTTCCCCTCGGACTCCAAGCTGTAAATTTGTTACACCTCATTTTTAAAATATGATGCAATTTAAAGGTTTTATTGATTGGTAGGGCTGTGGGCACACCTGAGTATCATGCTCTGCCTGAAATTCATCTCTTGCTGGTAAAATTGTATTCACTGAGTTTGGCAGAAGCAATAAAAGTGTTAGACATTAAAGTATACCTGCTTCACAAAATAAATTTCACTTTTGAATTGTGCCCACTTGAAATTCAGTTCATTGATTGGAATACTTTGCAGGTTTTGGTGTTTTGGTTTGGCTTTTCATTCTGAGATTTGGATCTTTGTCAGGTAATGTAAATTAGGTGCCTCATGCTGTTTACAGAGTTAGACAGGCTGAAAGCGAACCACATTCCCTCCCCTCCCCTAATACACAGTGCGCTAACTTTGAAATTAGAATGTCCACCTGGTGATCCCCCAGCTTCCTCCCTTGTGCCTTCATGTGCCTGCCCTTCAGTTTGTCCCCTTGTTTCTTTCCATTCTGCTTCTGCCACTCCTGTGAGCTTTGGGTTTTCATATGCATCTGACCTGCTTGCCTGGCTACTGGGGAGAGCCAGAAGAAAGCAAGCCCAGATACTCTCTTGCTTTGGAATTGTGTGGCTATGGACAGGACAGGAAGAGAGCCTGGTTGGAGGCCTGGGCCTGGCCAATGCTAAGCAAGCAAATGTGCGCTACTCCTGGCTTCTGTTCCAGGGGAGCTGGACTTGCTCAGTAAAATAGTTGTTGAACCCTCCTTACAGATTAGCGCTGCAAGTGCCAGGGCTTGTTGTCTTTGAGGGTTCGAAACCATTACTCTTAAGTGCTCTGTGGGAGCATCCTCCCTCACTTCTTTTGTTTAATTCTGCTGTTGTCTTCAGAGCTTCCAAGCCATTTCTCTGTCTCCTAGACTCAGCTCATCTACTGACCCCCTAAGTTTTGGTAATACCACCAGGTCTGTATTTAACTCTAGCTTCTCTACTGAGCCCCAGCCAGCTCTCCCCTTTGTTTCTTAAACATAACTTGTGGAAAATAAGCCTCCCATTGAACTCTTCCTCTGCATTGAAATTTTTTAAAGGTGTATTTACCTATGTATGTGTGCGCCTGTGGTAAACAGGTGTCATAGGTGCCCCGGGAGGTCTTAGGAAGTCAGTTCTCTCCTTCCATGTGTGCGTCCTGGGGACCACACTCAGGGCTCCCGTCTTAGTAGCAAGCATCTTCACCAGCTGGGCGCTCTCATCTGTGTGCGGTGATGTGCTGGCGCACATCATACACACATGTGCAGAGGGCAGAGGACAACTTTTGTTGAAATCGAGTTTCCCTTCAGGTTCAAGGGATCGCGCTCAGGTCCTGCACCTGCTGAGCCATCTTGCCAGTCTGAAGTAGGTTCTTTTTGTGTACCCCAGGCTGATTTTGAACGTTTGTTCTTCTTCTCCTCAGGCTCCCGAGTGTTGGGATTGCAAGCCTGCACTATTACCCCTGCTGTGGGAGGCATTATTAAGCCGCAGTAGCTAGGAAGAACTTTTAACTCTATGCAGAAACGACTTGGAATCACAGACAGTATTTCCCACTAAACACAAAGCAAATAGACAACAGTTCCTCTTATCCAGGAAAGATAACTTCCTCAGTGGATTCTGAATCTATAGATAAACAGAATCAGTTTATTGTTGTGCTCTTGTTAAAGTTATTTAAAACTCAGACATTATTTATTTCTATAATTTTGAATTTTTTGTTTTGGGGCCACAGTTGAGGGTGGGTAATTAGAATCACAGAATGTGAAACCACAAATAGGAAGAAACCACTGTGTCTCTGAGTCAACTTATCTAGTATCGCTGGTAGAGGGGGAGGGTGAAGGAGCCAGTAGAGGAGGGGAAGAGGCCTCCATCTTAGCTGCTTGTGGTTGTCGTATCTTAGTTTTGTTAAGTTGTACAAAGGCTCTGTGTGTGCAAATCTGCTGCCAGGGCTCCTGTGTGGGTGAAAGGCTACCCCTAACAATGAACCTAACAGTTCATCCTACTGTGAACATTCCACTTCTCATCTTGGTTACCCTCAGTATTCCTCCCTTGAGTCAGCCTCTGCGTGTGACCCGAGGACCTGGTGCTCCACGCCTGTCCCCAGGGCCTGTCCTACATGGACAGTCCATCTTAAGGTCCAGTTGAAGTTCTGAATAATCTTAGATAATAGAACCACTGTTAGTCGGTATCTCAAGTTCTTGATCCATTATGGGGGAGGCAGTTACCCTGGGCATTTGCCAAAGTATATAAATAGCTTTGTGCTCATGGGAAAGGGTGTTTATATTTCAGATGTCTAACTCATACATGAACTGTTCTGTAACCTGGGAGATGTCAGTATGAGTTACAGAGATTCAGAAGGGAAGGAAACCAGCCCAGGCTCTCTTAGTCCCCATTCGGTTGCTTTGTTCGTAACTGTATTATCTCCCTCAGTCAAAGTTTCTCATCCACGGTAGTTAGTAGGGAACTTAGCATGGTAAGTAAGCAGCATGTTGTGCTAGGATAGGTCGGCTGCAGCTTCACCTGTCTCTCCACTCCCACATTGAAAAGGAGCTCGTGAAACTCAAATGTGGGTCATCGTCAGCACCATTCTTATTTCCTAAAGGTCATTGTTTTTACCTGTAGAAAACATAGCCAGACTTCATCGTTTTTATTGGGATCTACTAGGAGTATTTTAATCTCACGGGGAGCCAGGAAAGCCTATTACACCTGTGTTAAAAAGCACAACATGAGTCAGTGCCGAGATCTGGACATTTGCAGCCCAGGTTTCTTCAGGCCAAGACAGAACAGAAACTTGAGAGTAAATTCCTCCTTCGGGTTCCCTCATGGTTGTGTGTGTGTGCACATGTGCACTCGAGTTTTTGTGTCTGTGAATGTATGCCACATGTGTGAGAGCACTTGTGGAAGCCAGAAGTCTGATCTCCTTGAAGTAGAGTTGTGGCAATTGAAAGGCACCTGATGTGGGTGCTGGGAACTGAACTCAGGTCCTCTGGAAGAGCAGTAAGTGTTCTTATCTGCTGAGCCATCTCTCCAAAGAAGCCACTGTTAAATCAGCACATTATTGGCTTATTCAAACATTAGGCAGAAATGACAGAGCGAATTAGGATTTTAGAGTTTAAGAAAGCAAGTATGATAGCACATACCTGTAACCAACCACTCTGGAGGCTGAGCTAGGAGGGCCAGGACTTCAAGACCACCCTCGGCTCCATAGCAAGGTCTGAGGCCAGCGGGGGCTACCTAATACTCTGTCTCAACAACAAAGAAGAATGCATAGCATTGTAGTCATCATTCCTATTCTCTAGTGCTTTCTAGGTCTGCCATTAATTAGATCAAGCCACAGAATTTTCAGAGTAAGCTGTGGTCTATGAAGTGAGGAGCCATGTGTTAAAGACCTGGGCAATCTTGAATTACAATGTTCATGGGCTTTTTCCTATAGAAGCCAGTGGTTCTCAGCCTGTGGGTTGTAACCCCTTTGGCAAACATCTGTCTTCAAAATATTTACATGATGATTTATAACAGTGGCAAAATTACAGTCATGAAATAGCAGTGAAAACAGTTTTATGGTTGGGAGTCTCCACAATATGAACTGTCTCAAAGGCTGCCGACCATTGATATAAAATAGCAAGCAGCACACTTTTTTCACCATTTTTTTCTTTTTTCTAACTTTGGTTGGGTGTGCATGTGGAGTGTGGTGATACAGCAAGGTAGGTAAGAAAATCCTCCTGAACAGCACTGGGGGACAGAGTGAGGGTGGGCGCCACGGTGCTCTTCCCTTAGGTCTGCGAGGTACTTTATAGAATACAGTTAGCTTAGCCACAGAACGTCAGCTTATTGCTGGCTTTAGACTTTATTTTGCCTGCTGTCCCTTTAGAGATTGGCTTTGTTCGGAAAAAGAATAGGCCCTGCCTGACCCTACACAAAACTAAAGTTTGTGCGGCCAGAAAAAAGTCCTCCCTCAGTGTCTCAGCACTTCCTTGGTGCGCCTCCATCCCGTCTTGAGCCTGCTTCTCTGCTCGTTTGCACTTTGAGGGCTCCCTCAGGTGGCAGCATTGGGAACTGACACTGGTTGTAGAGCATCACGCTTTTGTGAGATAATTTTGCTGTTTTATTTAGGAAGTGAGGCTGCTTCGGATTAAGGGTTATGGGGAAGAGACAAGCTGACAGGAAGGAGGTCAGAGACATGTCTGTCAGTTGGAACCCGGGCAGCCATGATATTTGCTGTCCTTTTAATCCTGTCTGCTAAGTGTGTCCTCCTTTATCTCCAGTCCTTGTGCAAAGCAGACATCCCTCCAGGCTGAGTACTGCTAGTGCTGGGGTGCTTCTAACAGTAGTGCCGCTGGTTTGTAGCTTCCATAGGAAATCGTCTCAAGCCACCAGAGAGGCGTTTTCTTAAGCAGAGCCTTAGGAGTCAAAAATCACCGCTGTTAGACAAAAAAACTTGGTAAAATGCCTGTCCTTTCTCTGTCCTAATGTAGAGTAAAAGAAAAGTGTGATGTTACTTGAAGGAGAATTTGACTAATTTAGGTAATAATCAAAGAGTCAAGGCCAAGTATTTTATGGGTAAATTAACTGTTAAAAATCCGTATGATAGTTGTTTTGTTGTTTACATGATTTGGTTTGAGAGAGTCTCACTGAGCTGCCCAGGCTGATCTTGACCTTACATTCTCCTGCCTCAGCCTCCTCCTCCCGAGTGCTGGGATTCCAGGTGTGTACCAGCACCTCAGCTGTGTGACACTTCCTGTGTCATATTTCCCCACTTGGGAATACTAACGCTATCGCATGGGTTGAAGTTTGGAGGAGATGGAACATCTGCAGAGTGTCACCTCTTCTTCACTAGTGATAGCTTTGAGATGAAAACCACTTCTAGAAGTAACGTGATTTTCAAAGAGACTTTTTAAAATTATATTTAATGGTATTTCAAAGGGAACAGCTGACTTGGAAATTATAGTCATAACTCTTAACACACAACAGATGATAATAATCAGCCTCTGTGATTTGCGTGAGGGACAGAAAGATGAAGTAGCTAAGATTACAGGCAGGGTGTGTGTTCTAAGGCTCAGTGCACTGGTTAGCAGTAGGTGGCAAAATTCTATACTGTCTCGTAGTGAAGATAGAGGGCCTATAACTAGTAGTTATGTAATGATAGTGGTAGATAGACGGCAGGCACCCCCTCCACTTATCTCAGGAGTGTTTTCTGTGGGCGCTCAGGGAATTTTCATGAAATAGCCTCCGTAATAGTTAATATAGTACCAGATACCAGACCCCATTATGTCATGGCCTTCCACCTCTACTGGGTACAATGTTCTAGATATTTGACATCATGCAGCCCAGGTTCCGCCCCCCCCCCCCCCATGTGTGTACACATGTATGTTCCATAGCACTCGCATGGAGGCAGACAACACCTTTCAGGAGTTTGTTCTGCCCTCTTACCCCCACTCCTGCGGGTGCCGATGGTTGCTCTCAGGTGGTCAGACTTTCCTGTCAAGCCCTTTTACCCACTGAACCATCTTGCCTGCCTGATGCTGTGAGTTTTGACTACTGATTCTTTCAGATCTCAGACTTCTTTGGGAAATGGATGGTGGCTTTGTATCCTTCTCTTTGCCTATGCACACCTAGCCTTGCATTACATTTTTGGAGAGTCACAAATGTAGAGGATCAGGCTCTCTCCCTCCCTTCTTACCTCTGCCCTCTCTATGGACTCCAGGCTAAGTCGTCTCTCCCCTAGCCCAGGTCTCCAGTGGCAGGAGGCCACTGCGTAGCTGTGGTAAGAGCCTGGAGCCCAGGATGCTTGTGCTGACAGCACAGTCAGCGGCTTATACAGGAAATCCTACCGAGATGAGTCTGTCTGTGACAGTTGACGAGCTTAGCAAGACATGCCTGGACACAAGGTGCTCTTCTACCTCTGCAGGAATGTGGTCAGGAATGTGACTTCTGAGAGAACAGCATTAAGAAGTTTCCTCCTTACAGAGAAGCGCGCTAACTTTAGCCTAGAATAACTGACTGTGAAGCGGAGGTTACAAAGCACCATCTAAGCTACCTGCAGAAGTGAATTGTTTGTCTGTGAGTGTTTTGTGTTTCAGTTAAGAGTGTGCTAAAGGTTTCGTTTTAACTCTCTGCAGCTTCTTGGTGAACGCTGTAATTCAGCCTTGGGAAGGAGGATGGCTTTAGTTGCTTTGGGGACTGTTTGTCACTGAGGAAGTTTCATCTTTAGAGTGTGCTGCCCAGTGTCTCACCGCTGTGCTTTCTCTTCTGTTGCAGTGCCTTAATCTTGGGTGCGTCAGGTGGAGTTGGTACTTTTGCGATACAGGTAAAAGGATTTCTTAATCTTGTGATTAGGAAGACTTTTGTTTATATGAATTTATAAATTCATATGTTATAAATTACTTTCCTCAAAAGCTGAGTCTAGTGTACTAGTTAGTTTTGTTAACACCAACTATAGTTACCTGGGAAGAGGGAATGTCTGTCAAATAGGCTCGTGAGCATGTTCATGGGGCATTTTCATGACTAATGTTCAATGTGGGAGGGGCCAGCCCACTGTGGATGGTGCCACCCCAGGACAGGTGCTCCTGAGTTGTATAAGAAAGCAGGCTGGACAGGCCATGGAAACCAGCCAGTGAACAGCATTCCTCCATGGCCTCTGCTTCAGTTCCTGCCCCGACTTCCTCTCTAATGGACTGTAGTCTGTGAGCTGAGATACTGTACTCCCCAGATTTGGTCTGGTCATTTTAACCCAGTTATAGAGCTAGGGCATCCAGGAAATGCCTTCTGGTGTGAGTGATCCGAGTGAGCTTGCCTAATAATTAAAGGGAACACTAGCCTCTCCGGTAGTTTAACATGGAACATTTAAAACAGTTAAAGAAGCACAAACAGTTGAGTGTGTGGAGCAAGCCCTTTGGGAGGAAGACCATGGTGCCTGTAGAGACTGGTTTGCAGTAAGCAGCGGATACCAAAAGCTGTTGCTGCTTCTAGTCAAGAATGTTACAGGCTTTTTGTAGAAATTAAGAAGCTGATTCTAAACTACATAGGGAAATGCAATAGCCAGAAGATCAGTTAAAAAGCTAGTGTACATTCAAAATGATCTATGTATTCAATGTGTAAAGCCAATAAAAAGGTCAGCTACATTTTCCCCACATGTGGCAAGTTTATTCTGAAATGAACATACAATTGCAAGCTAAATTTTTGAAAAGGAATAAAATTAGTTCCAAATTTCCAAATCTTAATCTTACTATTAAGTTAGAGTAATCAAAATAGTGGGATAGTGGCATAAGATGGGTCTCTCTCCTCCTCCTTCCCTCCCTCCCTCCCTCCTTCTCTTTGTGTGTGTGTGTGTTTGTGTAGAGGGAGGAAGGGAAACAGAGAGGACGTGGAAGTGAGAGAGAGAGCCAGTTAGCAAGAGCACATAATGGAAGAGAATTAACTATCTAGAGACAAGTCTATCTATCTATCTATCTATCTATCTATCCATCTAGATATATATACTCAGTTTTGCTGTTTCAAGTGTCTGTGTGAGAGTATGCCATGTGTACAGGTGTCTGAGAGGCCAGAAGAGGGCGTTTGACCCTGAAGTTGGAGTGATAGTGATTATGAGCTTGGTAACTGCTGCAGGATTCTGTGGGAGAGCAGCCAGTGCTTTTAACTTACAAGCCATATCTCCAGCCCCGTCATCTGATTTTTAACAAAGAATGACAAAATCATTACATGAGAGACAGTGTCCTTCTAACAGATGATAAGACAGCTCGATGTCCACATACGAAGGAAACAAATTGGGTCCTCATGATACCCAAAATAATTCAAGGTGAATCAAAGATTAATGTAAGAGCACCAGCCATAAAACTCTTAGAAAAACCAGCTATAAATATTCATCACCTTAGATTTGGCAGCACACTCTTAGATGTGACACTAAAAACAAAAGTTGAACTTTACCAAGTTAAAAATCTTGATACATCAAAGGGCACTATCAAGGGATAAAAAGAGAAGCAGCCTACATGTTTTAGGTACTGTCTGTGCCTGTGACAGAAGAGATGAAGAAAGGACACGCTCTGGCTCACAGTCCCAGGATGCAGTCAGGGGAGTCACAGCAGCAGAGTCTTGGGGCAGCTGATCTTACACCTGCAGCCAGGAAGCGGAAGGCCATGGACTCTGATGCTCAGCCAGCTCTTCTTTCTGTGCAGTCTGGCACCTCAATCAGGAAGTGGGGCTGCCCATGGTAAGGTGGGTCTCCCCACCTCAGTTACCTGGTGTAGATAATCCCTCACAGGTGTGCCTAGGGGCTTGTCACCAGGGGATTCTAGATCCTGACAAGTTAGCAATTGATATTAACCATCACACCGAGGAGAGTATTTATAAGTTATTAATCTGAAAAAGGTTTGATCTCCATACTACATAAAGGACCCACACTTGAACAACAAAAAGACATTACCACTTTTAAACCAGAAAAGATGCCAAACATGGTGGTAAATGCTTGTAATCCCAGCACTTGGAAGGCTGAGGCAGGAGGATTTTTAGTTTGAGGCCAGCCAAGGTTACCTAAGTGAGATCCTGTGTTAAGGAAACAAAGCTCAGTGAAGCACATTGTGTGTACAGTTAATATACACCAATAAGAAATGTGGGAAAGCCTGGCAGTGGTGGCGTATGCCTTTAATCCCAGCACTTGGGAGGCAGAGGCAGGTGGATCTCTGATTTCGAGGCCAGCCTGGTCTACAGAGTGAGTTCCAGGACAGCCAGGGCTACACAGAGAAACCCTGTCTCAAAAAAACCAAAAAAAAAATTAAAAAGAAAAAAGAAAAAATTCAAAGAAATGTGGGAAAAACTCAGAGTAGACTGTTGTTGAAAGAGCTCGTGGAAATGGCCTGTGAGTTTATGGGAAGCCGCTGGGCATTCCTCCATTGGGGAACATCATTCAAAACTACAATGAGACTGTTGAGCAGAGCAGGAAGATCCTCGAGCCCATAGATCTCCAGAGAAACCAGGAATGTGAAGCATACAGGGTTGTCTTTCTAGTGGGAAAGATGAAAAACCTGTTTTTCCACCCAGAAAGCAGAGAACTGGAGGTGGTTAACAGGCCGGTGATCTGTTGGGCCAGGCCATATCAAGCTCCAGAGCCAGGACCAGAGGTGGCTGGTAATCTGAATGACCTTTACAGCCAGGCGGTCCCCCAGCTCCCACAGCCAGGACCAGGGATACCTAATAGTCTAAGTGACCCTTACATTATCTGTACAGCCAGAGGCTGTCCCAAGCCCTCACAACCTGGAGGTGGCTAATAGCCTAAATGTTATCTTGGCTGTCTGTATGACCAGATCAGGCCAGACTCTTAGGCCCCTAAGCTAGTACAGCTGGTCTATCTCTAGAACCCATCTTCTTGGAAGAAATGGCACTAGCTTGAGTTGAGTTTCAATGTAATTATACTTCCTTGTGTACCAAGAATTGCATTGCACCAGGAAACTCGTTCCCAAAGTATACAGGGCTGAAAAACACTGGAAATAAACTGCCTGACATTAGACTCCTGCAGCTTGATCCAGGTTGACAAAGTCAGTCTGACCAGGCTCATTCTTACCTCTACCCGTGGTTTGCTTCCCAGTGGGACTCCCGAAGGGACCCCCTTGGCATACCTACTAGGGTGGTTGTAATTAAATAAAATAATAACAGGTAACAAATGCTGGGTGTACAGAACCAAGCTGTGGTGGGCAGCTTCTGCTGCCACTACATACCCATTAAAGGTAAAGTTTAACTGGTCAGAGGTTTTACTTCATGGTACTCTGTACCACTGTGCCACACCCCTAGTGCCTCTGGTTTTAGTTTTGAGTGATAGTCACTCATTTAAGTTGTAGTTAGGAGTAAGAACACAAGAAGTAGTTAGCTTCCTTGGGCACCTCACACATGGCCTACACTCACAATAGACACATGCACATAGATTTAGAAAATCTTTTAAAGTTTTCTGTTGTGAAATATAACTCAAAAAAAGTCCAAGTGATAAGTGATATAAACATATATAGTCCAACTATTACCACAAAGCAAACATGACAGGCATGAGCCGTATTCTAATCAGTAGATATTCTGGAGAAGGGCTCTAGGGATTGGACTCAGCCTGAAACATGCGGAGTGCCACCCCCCAGCGCAGTCAGTCCTCAGCCCCAGTCTCCCATTTGATTGTGATTATCAGTGAGAACTCAAGTGTCTACACATAGGAATTCATGAAACATCTCTTGTGGTGTCACTTCTCGATGGAAGAATGCAGAGCCTCTTAGAGAAATGGGAGGTTAGAGAGGGCGCACAGTGTGAGTGAGCCTTAGTTTCAGTAAACACTGGGGACACTATCCTAACCATCAGATCAGTGTCAGATTTGGGAGCCATCTTAAAGACTGCCAAAGATGTGACAGTTTCAGTTTCTGAAAAGATCATTATGGTAGCTTGAGTCACTAGAAAGATGTTTAAATTCATGAGTTTATGTTGATTTTTTTTGGGGGGGGAAGTAGTTAATTTTGGAACATTATGAGGAACAAATTATAAATTGATAAAGGGAAATAACTAAATATGCCGCCATCCCATCAGTGCCACTTTGATATGACATGTATGACCGAGTAAACCGTATCATATTTGAAGGGAGGCATTTTTTTTGTTTTTTGTTTTTGTTTTTCAAGACAGGGTTTCTCTGTGTAGCCCTGGCTGTCCTGGAACTCACTTTGTAGACCAGGCTGGCCTCGAACTCAGAAATCCGCCTGCCTCTGCCTCCCGAGTGCTGGGATTAAAGGCGTGCGCCACCACGCCCGGCTGGGAGGCATTTTTTATTAACTACAGCCGTTACATGAAAAGGGGTGGCATTTGAACATCACTCCTTGGCACCCCTGGTGGACAGACTGAAGTCCTGAGCTCTGGCAGCTTGCTGAAGTCTCTAGCTTTGTCAGGTACCATGTGGGGATTTCTGTAGAGACTGAAGCCCATCCTTGTCCAGTCTTCAGAATGCAGCAGACACAGCACCATGAGAACTGTCTTCTGTGCAATCGGAAACTCCAGACTATAGGGCAACACTGCAGGTCAAATGGCCTAGATTCTTCCACAGATAAATGATAAGAGAACAAAGGGATAGAATGGTACCATGTGATTTAGAAGACCCCCCCCCCATTTTAAAAATGAGCACAACCAAATTATGCCTCAGGAATGCATATTTGGATGACATTTTTTAAATACTAGGAATTGATTACTGTAAAAAATCAAGATAAAGGTGACCCAAAAAGGAGATATTTGGGAGAGGGGTGTGTGCTGAGATAGGATACAAGAAAAACCTTTGGCTCCCTGTGTTCTGTTTCTTTGTCCAAGTTTTATCTGCCTTCTAAGAACTTTGTGTATTCAAACTTCATTTTACATGAAAACTTCCTCACTAAACTTCTTAGTAGTAAAGATAACTAGCTAGTACAGTGAATTAGGAAAAGCTGGATGTTAAGGGGCAAAGGGTTGAACTGTTGTATCACGTGATATATCAAGTCTTCCTGAGGACTTAAAGCTGTTTAAAGAGAACAGGGGGCTGGAGGGCTGGCTCAGCCATTTGGAGCACTGGCTGCTCTTCATAGACTGGGGATTGTTTCTCTGAACCCTCGTGGCAGCTCCCAGTTGTCTGTAACTCCAGTCTCAGGGTCCAATGCCCCTTCTGGCCTGTGTGGGCACCAGGCCTGGATATGATACACACGTGGCAAACATTCATATGCATAAAACAAATATAAATTAATCCTTAAAGAAGAAGCTATGCTATCCACAGGTCTTAGCACATCCCCTTTTCTCAGCAAATGTCTTGCATAGGTTTTGGGGAAAGGGTGGCCTCAGTGAGCTTTTAGATTCACATCTCACATGTTTGACTCAGGACTTGCTGTTGAAAGCAGCTGATCCCTTTATTCAAGAGGCCCTGTCTGCAACCCACAGATACAAAGATTATATGTTACAGTTCCTCAGTTTCCTCAGATTTTACAGTTATATGAATCCTTGGGAGAGATTTTTGTTGTTGTTGACTTGAGGTAGGATCTCATGCATCGTAGGCTGAGCCTGAACATTCTATATAGTTAAGGATAACCTTGGATTTCTGCTCCTTTGGCACTATGCCCCAAAGTATTGGGATGGCATGTGTATGTCACCATATTACTTGGATCCATAACTATTAATTTCAAAATCTCTTGATAAATTTCAAGCATCTTGCCTGCTAGTGGACTGAAAATAAATCACAGAGCTAACAAGGTTAGCGCTGTGAAGCTGATATTATAGAAAAAAAGTATATCAGGTTTGGAGGGCAATTTCAGACAATTAAAGCTGAATAACATTAGAATTGTGTATCCTTTTATTTAAGTCTATCTTTAAATATGCTATGTGCATTTTAAAACGGAGAGACCATTTATCTAGACCTTCTTACTCTAAGGGAGAGGACCCAATTCATGTTCTAAAGCTAAAATGTCTGTATTTTCTTAATTATCTAGCGTCTGGTAGCTGATGACTGTGTGTTTGTGGATGTGCATCTATCTGCATGTGCGTGCATGTGGAGGCCAGGCTGGCGCTGTGTCTCTTCTGTCACTCACATTTGTACTTTGAGGCAGGCTCATTGATTGTGCTGTGCTGGCCGGCTGAGGAACTCCAGGGCGACTCCTGTCTCTGCCTCCCCAGCACTGGGGTCTGCGGACTCGGTCCATGCCTGACCTTTTACCTGGGAGCTGGGATCTGAACTCGGGCCCTCGTGCTTGTCTCACAGGCACTTTGCCAATCTGGTTGTCATCCCAGCCCCAGATGCGCTGTCTGACTCCACACATTTGGTTATGCAAATGAAGAGGAGTTGCAACTTTGTATTCTGGGTGCTTGTCAGATAGTCACTTCCTGAGGCTGTGTGACAGTGTTTGCTTTCTCCTTTCTCTGCCGTTTGCCCTTTGTCATTGAAGCTGCTAAGGTTGAAGCTTGTAACTCTCCTGTTTTTTCTGATCCTGGTGAGGCACTGCATAAACTGCAAGACAGCAAGGTTGTCTTACCTGTGGAAGACGAGATCTAGTGGGATTTTCTTGACAACATTTGTACCGTATCTGATAGGTAGCATCCTGCAGTTCTTGTTAAGAGGGGAACTTAAAAGTTCTCTAGAGATTACACTGAGAAGTGTACACCCGGGCCCAGTGCTTTCTTTTAAAAATGCAATGTTTTCTCTTCCCCCTCTTCTCCCCCTCTCCTTGGCAGGTAATGAAAGCATGGGGGGCTCATGTGACAGCCGTTTGCTCGAAAGATGCCAGTGAACTTGTGCGGAAGCTTGGAGCAGATGAGGTCATTGATTACACGTTGGGAAGTGTGGAAGAGCAATTGAAATCTCTAAAACTGTGAGTAGTAGAGCAATGTTTCTGTGGGGAAGGAGGCACTGTACAGTTGAGTGTGCAGGTCTGAGGGCGGTTGGCGGCTTCTGGTCACGCTGCAGCCTTCTAGAAGAGTCAAAAGATTCTTGTCATTTGGATTCGTTCCACAGTGTGTACTTTGGAAGTTACTTTTTATCCGTGCTCTGATGGATGATAAACCAGATTCTGTTGCTGGCTTATCAGAAGTCTGAGGCAGTATTGGGACGTGTGGTCCTGCTGTGGCGTCATTAAGGAAGAACAGAAAGGAGGACATAACCACATGGTTATACTAAACAGTCCCAGTGTTTTGGCTCAGTAGGACATAGGAAAGAAACAGTGGAAGAGTAAACGCTGGCAGGGAGCAGTGTGGTGCACGCCAAATGCCACAAAGCCAGCCTGTGGTTTGGCCTAAGGTAACAGATAGGATGGACCTGGGAAATCTCTCAAGCCCTGTTGCTTTTGACTGTGGTCTGTCTGAAGGTACAGCTCACAAGTATTTGGCTACAATTTCAGAGTTTCTTCTTTCTTTTCTAAAGTCCATTTTCAGAAGCCATACTGACTAGAAGTATAATTTTGAAGGTTAGAAACAAAACAGGTTGCTCCTCTCTGCAGTGCTCCCGGGCAGCCAGCTAACACCTTGTGTGTTCTGTCCTTATGGAGCTTCAGTTGTTGCCAGGCACTGTTGTAGACACTGGACACTGGTGAGCCAGACATACTTCCTCCCTCACAGAGTGTACACTCCATTTGGAGGGGTTTTAGTAGCTAGTGCTTGCCTTATTCAGGGTCACTGTGAAGAAACACCATGACCAAAGAGGCTTGAGAACAAAAGGACATATTTGGCTTACACTACATCACTGTTTTTCATGGACGTTAAGTCAGGACGGGAACTCCAACTGGGCAGGAACCTGGAGGCAGAGGCTATGGAGGGGTGTGCTTATAGGCAGTCACTAATAAGAAAATGCCCCCAGGCTCGCCTATAGCCCAATCCTATGTAGGGATTTTCTCTGTTGAGCTTCCCTCTTCTCTGATTATTCTAGCTTGTGTAAAGTCGACATAAGACTAGCCAACACAACTGACTCCTTGTCAGCTTGATACACAAACATCACTGTCAAGCCTTTCCTTTCTTGTTTGTCCCCAAGATCACATTAATAAAGATATCACAATATAAAATGTTTTACCAACTATTGAAAAGTCTCAGCCTTACAAATTCAAACACTTTGAAAGTTGTCTCTTTAAAAATACCTAGTCTCTTAAAATCTCAAGTTCATAAAATTCCAACCTGCCTCCTTTCCTTCCCGCCCAAGTTGAAGTCATCTGGGGTCCTTCAAGGGTCTTGGGTCACTTGTTTGGCTCCACCCTCTGCAGCACACACAAGCTTGCCTCTTCTAAGCTGGGGCAGGATCCACTCCACTGCTACTGCTGTTCTTGGTGCTCATGCCATGGTACTGGCATCTCCAAACTGCTGGGGGCTCTGCTGCAACTGGGTTGCACATTCACCAATAGCCTTTCCTGATCTCTCTTCATGGTGCCAAGCCTCAGCTGCTTCTCATGATCCTTTCATGTCTTCAAAACCAGTACCACCTGGGTGACTCTTATACATTATAAAGTTTGGCTGCCAGCAGGAGGTACAACTGTGGCTGCCTCAAACACAGCTCTGTGTGCTACTCTGAAGAAATATTTCCTAAAAAGATATCACTTTAGTGATGGTGGTCTCTTCTTAGTCACTGCTAATAACTTAGCTCATTGACCACCACCATCCATTGTCCCAGTGAAGCAAAGGTTTTACTTCTGAGGTTCTGGTCTCTTGTTAATCACAGCCTATATTCTTCAGCTTCAGAGCCTCAGATTCTCGATTCAGAATAGCAAATAGCCTTGACAGAGTCTTGAAGAGATTCTCAGACTTCCCTCTAGAACTTCACAAGCCAGGCCCCCATAGTCTGCATTGCTCTCAACATTCTTTTCTCCTGGGCTTCCAAAGAATAGTTTACCAAGCTCTGAACACCCAATATCTTTTCTCATCCAAAGTTCCAAAGTCCTTCCACAAGCCCCAACCAAAGCAACATGGTTAGGTCTATCACAGCAATGCTCCACGACTCTGGTACCAGTTTGTCCTGGTTAGACTTTCTATTGCTGTGATGAAACATTATGATCAAAGCAACTTGAGGAGGAAAGGGTTCATTTGGGTTATGCTTCCATATCACTGTTCACCATTGAAGAAAGTCACAGTAGTGTAGAAGTTAGGTCTGGTTCTTCCTTCCAGTCCAGTGCTCCCAGAAAAAATAACTCAGACTCAAAATATATTTACAGATACCTTGGCCATATAACTAGGCTCTTCTCTGACTATATCATAACTAAAGATAACCCATTTACTCTAACCTACATTTGTCACATGGCTGGTTACCTGTGCTCAGGGATCATGCATCCATCTCGGTACATCTTCCCATGTGAATCTTCCATGCCTCACACTATCCCAGAATTTTTTCTGCCTCCCAGATGCCCCACCTTCTATTTCCTGCCTGAGCCATGGGTCATCGGATTTATTTCTGACAGGTGCCACATCCATATATAAGATAGTCTTTCTACAGGACAGGAACTCAAATAAGCAGGGACCTGGAGGCAGGAGCTGATGTAGAGGCCATGGAGGGTGCTGCTTACTGGCTTGCTCTTTATGAGTTGCTCAGCCTGCTTTCTTTCAGAACCCAGGACCACCAGCGCAGAGATGGCTCCAACAAACAGCTGGGCCTTCGCCATCAATCACTAATTAAGAAAATGCCCTATAGGCTTGCCTACAGCGGATCTTATGTAGGCATTTTCTCACTCAAGCCTTCTCTCTGATGACACCAGCTGTGTCTATCCAGCACAGTGCTCTATGGAACGTTGAAGCGGGGAACAGGAGAAAACTGCATAGGGAGGAGGTGATCACAGTGGGTAGTAAAAGAATCTGCATTATAGAAGCACTACTTGGTCCAGAGGTTTCAGTTAAGCTGGTCTTGTTCTTGGCTTATGTCTCCTCCTGCTATATAGTATTTGATTTTGTGTGTGTGTGTGTGTGTGTGTAAGTGGAGGACAAAAGAGGGTATCACATATCCCTAGTTAGTTAGCTAGTTTAGAAGCTTTGATGTTTGACTTCCTCCAGATGAATCTGGAAGGGGAAAAAAAAAACTTTACCCAAGAGGAATTCTCCAGCTGATTAATTTAACTTATACACATGCATTTTCTAAACAGAACTTTGAAAGTGCTTAAAAGCTTTTGTGGGTTTCTAACCCTTTTGAGCGTGGTATAATATTAGAACAGTATTGGTTAGATTTAGAGATTTGAGTATCTGTGAAGCCTATGATGACAATTTAGGGGGTGGGCATGTCAGACTAACACTGAAGGCTGAGGGGAGGGTGTTGGTTTTTCCTTTTTCTCTCTCTTTTTCTTTTGTGGGTTATTTTGATGCTATACATAAAACACAAAAAGAACATTGCAGAAGATAAAGAGGACACATTTCTGATAAGTCATTTTTGTGGGCAAACACTTTGAGTACATGTCTCTTCATGGAGTTACGTATACTGAAAAATACACTGCTAATATGGGAGCCGGTTCTGCAGTCCTCACCATGACGGCAGGGTTTCTCAGCCTGCTCTTCAGGGACTGCATGAGATCGGTTCTACAAATAGTGACCCAAATGACCCGGCTCGGACCCACTTGCTTATGGTGTACGTGAGGCGAGCAGATGGGCCTTCTCCTCTCCACCAGAGGCAGCCTCCTCTGCTCTGTGGGATGATGCAGTGTGCATGGTTTGTAGCTGCCGCTGAATGCACCCTGGAGCCAACTGCAGATGGAGTAAAGAGGCTCTGTGACCCGGGTAGAGACTGGCAGTGTGTTTATTTGATCCTTTCCTTCTAGGTTTGACTTTATCCTTGATAACGTTGGTGGATCTACTGAAACATGGGCTCTAAATTTTCTCAAGAAGTGGTCAGGAGCTACCTATGTGACTCTGGTGACTCCTTTCCTCCTGAACATGGACCGACTGGGTGTTGCTGATGGCATGTTGCAGACAGGAGTCACCGTGGGTACAAAGGCATTGAAGGTAGGAGGGAAAGTCTTGATTGGTGGGAGTGAGCAGGTGCCTATTGGGAATTGGTTTGCCGCTTGGCCACTTTCTCTACTCTTGGAGCCAGCCTACCACAGGGACTGCTAGCATGGTCTCTAGTCTCAAAATGCAGGGTTCAGATTCTGACCTCAGTGTAGTAGCTGTGTGACCCTGAGCATATTGCTTTCTGTTTTTAAGCCCAGGGTCTTTGCTCATAAGGTGAGGTTGCTAATCTGTGTACTTTCCCGTTCTGCTGTAAGCATTAACAGACAATCCACATCAAGAGCGTGGCACAAGGCCTCGGACATAAAGGCTTCTATTCATGCAGTTTGTCATTCGCTGTTATCATCTCTCTGGATTCCATGGGATCTACCTTCTGCTTCCTTCCTGCCTCTCTCTAAAGGTTTGCTTTCTCAGCAGCCTGAAAACATGCACAGTCCCTTGTACATAAAGGTAGATTTTTCCTAAGGCAGTCTGTAGCTCCTGTGCTCATGGCAACAGCAGGATCGACCACTGGTTCCCAGACAGAGGCCTGTGGGATGCACAACCTTAAGGAAGCTGTGGTTTCACTTCAGCAGCTGTGAAGGCTGATGGATCTCGCCCTGTCCAACATTGCTTATCTCTGCTGAATTACTGTTGACTGATGGGAGTTTGGGTGACTTTAGATTCGCCAGGTTGACTGTATTGACAGGCCACTACATCTAGGACTTTGTGATGCTCTAATGGCCAAACTGAATGCCCCCAGGGAGTGTTAGGCCTTGGAAATTAGTACACATAGCCTCAGCTACAGGACTGAGAGTAGAGCCTAAGTGACTCCTCTCTACTGAATGCTATCATCTCTTGTCGCCACAGAGAGGACAGAGGGGACAGAGGCTGATAATTTCAGGTTGTAAATTAGGGTAATTCTACAATATTGGATTAAAGGGGAAATGGTATACACGATAAAAGAAAATGAAGATAAATAAAGAGAAATGTAGATCAGGCTGGCCTTGAACTCCTAGAGACCTGCCTTAAAGCTGTGTGTCACCACCACACAGAATGTTGTTTTCTTAATTAGACTAGGTATGTCAGATTTAAGGCCCTCAAGTAGGAAGGCCCTCAAGGTAAAAGCTTGTTCATCAGTGGACTTAGCCAGCCTCACCGTGTGGCCTTAGCTAGCCTCACTGTGTGGACTTAGCCAGCCTCACCGTGTGGCCTTAGCCAGCCTCACTGTGTGGACTTAGCCAGCCTCACAGTGTGGACTTAGCCAGCCTCACGGTGTGACTGTTTTAGCTCTTCTCCTCTTTCCTTCCATTGGTTTCTTTCCTTTTTTTCTGCATATTTTTAATGAGGTTCTAGGGATTGAACTTGGCCTCACCGATGTTGAGCAAGAAGTGCCACTGAGTCACACGTTGGCCCTTGAGATGGTTTTTTGTTTTGTTTTGTTTTCTTTTTGATGGGGTTTCATTATGGAGGCTAGGTTTGTCTGAAACGTGTGATCCTCCTGCCTCACAGATGTAAGCCACTGTGCTCAGCCTTTAACTGCTACCTTAAAACAAGTTATTATTTTTATCTTATGTGTATTTCCTGCATGCATGTATGTATGTATGCTGTGTGTGTACCTAGCTCCATTAGAGACCAGAAGAAAATGCTAGATCCCTTGGAACTGGATTGTAATCCACCACGTAGGTACTGGGAACCAAACCCAGATCCTCTGCAAGATCGAGTGCTGAGCCATCTCTAGCCCCCATTAAGTTATGCTAAAAATTAACTTGGGCACCACTTAGATTTAGAAATGTAGACTTTGGTTTCTTAAATTCCAAGGCCTTACCTTGTTACAGATAGTAAAGAGTAACGAGACAACTCGTTAACCTTACATACGCACGGTACAGAGGTGAACAGAGTGGCTGCAGTGTCATTTCACTTCTTTCAGGCAGTGTCCAGAAGCAATTTAAGGAAAACCATAAAGGTAGTTGTGGGCAGAAAAAGAATCTTAACTGTTTTTTGTTTCAAAACTTGGGGTTCCAGACTTTAAAAGGCAAGCTTAGCCTGTATGTCAGACTTCACAGTTGTATGGAAAGACTTTATAAATGAACCTCCACAGTTGTCCCGTGAGAGCACAGCCGCTCAGCTCTCTCTTTCCTCTCACTGGAAAGATGGTAGTGGTAAAGACTTGTCAAACAGGTCTAAAAGTGCATGGTTAACACCTCATCCTCACACTTCTAACCCCGACACACTTGGTTTTACCGTCTCAACCGTAGTGGCCTGGGAAGACCATACAGACACCTTTGTAGCAGAGCATGAACTGGGCTGTTACAAATCAAGTGGCTGTCTGCAGAGGAGCGTACTGTGAAGGACTTCACATGTGGCAATTGTGGCCATTTTAGCTCCCTTTTGTTACCCTGAACAGTTACCAGAATGTTGTCACTGTGGTCTTGGAACCAATGGCAGACCTTAGGAGATCAGCTAAACCGGTCTCCTGTGATTGTCATTTATTGAGTAGGCCCTGTGCTGGGCATGGCTTAGCATATCAGTGACAAGCTACATATACTGAGTCAGCCTTTGACTGTTAGCGTTCTCATGACTCTGCGTGTGGATGTGACCCACAGTGTGGGGAGCCATGCTCTACAACAGCTGCAATCAGATGGACTCCCTGCCCTCCTTGGTAGCAGGGCAGAGCCTGAGTGACGTGGTACTGAGAGTCCTTGTCCACCTGAGGACTCAGGTCCCGCAGAGATGTCTTAGAGCTTGGTGTACCCCATTTGATGATGTTACCCTCAGCTCCTGCATAAAGGCAGCGCTGTCTGAATGTAGCTTGGGCTGCACGATGAGACTGTGTCCCAAGAGTGCAAAGGGTAGCAGTTGTAAGTGGGCAGAGGCAGAGGTGAGCCTCGCTGTGTACAGTCTGTCCACCTTTATCTTGAGAGGTTTTGTTCCGCAGAGACTAGATGGCTTGGTGTTACCATGAGTAGACCCAGCCGTGATATAAAACTATTTTATACTCTTTCTTTGAAGCTTCTTTTATTCCTGTCAGAGAAACAGAAAACAACTTTTAGTGACTCTTGTTCCTAAAGCAGTTTTAAATATAAGAAGTCTCTTTTTCGGCTTCCTGCATACTTCCCTGGGGAGTGCCTGGGGTGGTCCCTAATTCCTTGTAGGTAAGCAGTCCCGTGCATGGGACTATTTGGATGTCATTTAAGAAAAGCTTTCCTGTGTTGCTTATGCAGGAAGATGCCTGAGTTTACACAGAGAAGTCACACTCATTTGCTTATTCTGTAAATGCTATGCAGTATCTGCTTTCAGTCAGTCACCAGGCCAAGGTCCTGGGCACGCAATCACACATCAGCATGAAATGGGCAATGGGTTGGTTCATATGTCTAGGTCATGCACAACACGTCTGTCGTTAGCTGCAGTTAGCCAGGTCTTCTTTTCTATACACTTACTTACCATGGTTATTTTCTTCCTTTCAGCATCTCTGGCAAGGAGTCCATTACAGATGGGCCTTCTTCATGGCCAGTGGTCCATATCTAGATGAAATTGCAGAACTGGTGGATGCAGGAAAGGTGGGTCCACCCAGAAACCCTTTTCCTGGTGACTTTGTGTTGTCAGTACTCCTCCTGTAGACTGTCCCCCAGGCCTCATCCCTGGGAACACCGCAGGAGGAGGGAGGGAGCTGGGTGTTGTTTCTGTTGCCATGGGGTTCGTAACTGCTCAGTGTGCACAGTAACTCACCCCTGTTTAGTCTACCCTTGGTTTATACATCAAGGGACAAGCCAGGGAGGGGCACTATATGAAATTCTAAAGGGGCATAGTTAGCAAGTAGACGAGCTGGGATCTGAGCTGGGGGCCTAGTATTTTGGTGTTGATCTTTGAAAGATGGCATCCTCTGCACAAAGAGGAGAAGGTGCCTGCAGGTTCTCAACTCCTGGAGCTGCCTCGGTGATGGCGAGCAGTATTGGATTAACCCCCCAACACCTGGGTGAGAAGTAGTTCCCCAGCTTCCAGTCCAAGGTTAGCGTGTACTAAACATAGGCATGGTTCAGAAGGGTGCAGGCACCGGCGAGGACGGCCTGAGCAGAGACAACCACTGCTGCTCTTGGCTGCTGCCACCTGGCCTGTAGGGACGTCACAGAAAATATTGCTGTTTTGTCTATTGACAGTGTTCTTTGCCTTACAGAAGCTTTTCAGTTTCATGAGGTCCCATTTATCAATTGTTGACTGAGAGTCTAAGCCATCAGTGTTCTGTTCAGAAAATTTCCCCTGTGCTGTGTGTTCGAGGTTATTTACCACTTTCTCTTCTATTAGACTTGGTCTATCTGGTTTTATTTTGAGGTCCTTGATCCACTTGGACTTGAGCTTTGTGCAATGTGATAAATATGGATCAATTTGCATTCTTCTACTTACAGACCGCTAGTTAGACCAGCACCATTTGTTGAAGATTCTGTCCTTTTTCCACTGTATGGCTTTGGCTTCTTTGCCAAAGACACTTTTATTAAAGTGTCTGTAGGTGTGTGGGTTTATCTCTGTGTCTTCAATTTCTATTCCATCTCTGTACCAATACTATGCAATTTTTTTAAATCACTATTTCTCTGTAGTATAGCTTGAGGTCAGGTATGGTGAGTCCCCCAGAAGTTTTTTTATTGTTGAGAATTGTTTTGGCTAATTTCCATATAAGGTTTAGGATTGTTCTTTCCATGTCTGTGAAGAATTGTATTGGAATTTTGATGGGGATGCATTGAATCTGTAGATTGCTTTTGTCAAGATGACCATTTTTGCTATGTTAATCTTGCCAATCCATGAGCATGGGAGATCTTTTCATCTTCTGAGGCCTTATTCGACTTCCTTCTCCAGGGACTTGAAGATATTCTCATACAGATCTTTCACTTGCTTGATTAGAGTCACACCAAGGTATTTTATATTATTTGTGGCTATTGTGAAGGGTGCCGTTTCCCTAATTTCTTTCTCATCCCGTTTATCATTTGTATAAAGGAAGGCTACTGATTTGTTTGATTTAATTTTATATCCAGCCACTTTGCTGAAGTTGCTCATCAGCTGTAAAAGTTCTCTTGGAGGGAAGGCAGTGTCTCAGAGGCAAAGGGGAGGGATAGAGGATGAAGGGAAGAACTCTTCAAGGGGGGACTGGGAGGGGGAACAACATTTGGGATATAAATAAATAAAATAATTTAATTAAAAAGAGAAAAGAAGATGAATATTGCTAAGAGTTTTAGTTCTCCCTTTGGGGTATTGAGTCTTTTTGGGGCTCCCCAGATTACCACCTTCAGTGGTTGGGGTTTTTTTCTTTTAATTTTCATACAATAAATACATTCAATTGCAGCTTCCCCTCCCTCAGCTCTTCCCTGTCCTCTCCCCTGGATCCTGAGTGGCGACTTTTCAGACATTTAGGTTTGTTTGTTCAATTCTGTTATAGCCAAGGCACTGTATATGTGGCCCATGATGGCCTGCGTTAGCAGGAACTAATTTTTGAACCTTTTCATGGACTTCTCAGGGTTGGTGTGTCCTGAGTAGAAACAGCCTTGCCTTTTGTATGTATAGGACTCCCCCACATCCCACTCTGTGCTTTGATTTACTGCTACCAGGAAAGGAACCATCACTACATATGTGTGGGATGGAGCCCCATGATCGCAGAGGACTCTGGTGTTTGTCGTGATGTCTGCTCGAACTGCCCACATGCTTGTCATGATCTCTTGTATTCAAAATATCAGGACCTTGTCTCTACTTGGAAATTGCTGTTTACCCAACAGGGATGAGAGGAGATTTGTATATATGTACAGTTAAATTTGGCAGATAACCGGTAGGACAGCTCAGAAGGGACAGGAGAGACAGAAGATGTCTTTGATGAGCACCTTGAGGAGGCCTGGAGGTTCTGTCTTTGTCCTGCTCAGGCTGCAAAGCCTGGGACTTGTTTTGATAGGGAAGAGCTCTGGGCCCGTGTTAGCTGATGGGTGACTCTGGGCACAGGGAGGTCAGGTGTCGCTCTTGCCAGGGCTCACTCTGCTTTGAGGTGAATGTGAGAGCTCACTGCCTGTGTATACTGGGAAGCTGAGGGAGTAACTGCCATTAGAAGAGACTTGCTCAGCTGACCAAGGACAGTTCAATTCTTCAAAGCCCTGAGAAATGCTTAATGACCCTGGCTAGCAGGAGCCGTCTGTGATGTAAAGACACAGAGCAACTAAGCCAACTGCTCTAGGCTCTTAGATAAATGTATTCATAAGGTTCAAAACTGGAAGTTTAGGTTATTTCGATAACTGCCTTTGACTGCATCCCCCTGCCGCCGAGGCTCTGCTTGGCTTAGACAAAACCAGCATTATTGTTTCCTGAGAACCCCAAAGGCATCTGTGCAGCAGGACAGGACAAATGAGTAACAAGTCTGGGATCTGAGCTGGGGGCCTAGGATTTTGGTGTTGATCTTTGAAAGATGGCATCCTCTGCACAAAGAGGAGAAGGTGCCTGCAGGTTCTCAACTCCTGGAGCTGCCTTGGTGATGGCGAGGCTGTCCTGGTGAGAGACATTTCCAGGTAAGAGGGAGAGCAGCATTGGATCTAAACCCCCAACACATTAGACAGAGTAATAGTTCTGCGAGTAATGAATTGTCTTTCGCTTGCTCTTCTGTTTTTAGAACACCCTTCTCACTTATTTCACATTAGGATACTAAGATGTCCGTCATCCTTTGTTTTGTAAATAGCTATGTTAATGTTCCCCTGCACAGGTGTGCCAGTATTTATTTGATCTTTTACAAACAGTGCTTCAGTGGATAACCCAGCTTTGTTTTAAGTGCTAACTGTGAGTGTATTTGTTTCAGTTCTGGGAAATGCAATTACTGAGCCCCAAGTATTTTGAATAATAGTAAGACAGCAGCTTGTGAAATCCAGTCTGCTTAGTGTTTGCCCTGCAGCTCCTCCCTTCCCTCTCGTGTCCTCTTGCCCTTTGCTTGTTTCACCTCAGGACTGACTTGTTCTGGAAATGTGAAGAAAACCTGGTGCTCGTCACTTGTAACTTGCACTTCCTGGTTAAAAATGGAGTCTGGGGCTGAGGAGGTGGCTTCTTGGGTGAAGTGCTTGCTGCATGGCAACTGCAGCCCCACACGGAGGCCAGCGAGGTGGCACAGGCCTGCAGGCTCAGCACAGGGAGGCTCCAGAGGTCTGCTGGCCAGTACGTCTAGCCAGTCAGGGAACGCTAGGTTCCGTGACAGACTCTGCCTCAAAATAAAGTGGAGCAACAGAGGGAGACAGTTAATGCCAACCTCTGGCCTCGAGTATACACATGGTGCATGTGTACAGAGACCACCTACTCACACACAAGCCTCTGACTTATGTCTTACTGTGGAGTCTTGTCAGCCCTGTGTGCACTGGTAAGCGTGGAGAGGCTGCAGATCACAGTGCCACAGTACTGAGTAGTCAGACCCCCTCTCTCACTTTGCTCTCTGGCAGGGTGGCATTCTGTACATATTTCTGTCATTAGAGTCCTCTGCCTTTACTGTGCCCACCATTCTCAGGCCCAAGTGATACGGAGCTGACATTTACAAGTATGTGGGGACCTTACAGTCATTTCTCCTAGAAATCAGACTCAGCCATTGCTTCACTGGACTGTGACCATGGGGCTTTCTGCTCATAGTAGAATTTTGTATATACATTTACACATACATTTATATATATTATAGCCATGCACAATTTGGGGCTAGATTTTAAGACAGTGATATAATATTTTCAGTGTCTTAGCCAGGGACTAGAATAATACAGTCAGTGAGCTAAACCAATTTTAGGTCTGGTTTGTTTTGTTTTGTTTTTTAACAAAGTTAAGAATGGCTTTCATATTTTAAAAGCCTTTAAAATTTTTTATTATTTATTTTATGTGTATATGTGTGGTGTGTGTCTGTATGTGTGTGCTACATGTATGTGTTTAGGTGTTTGCGTAGTGTCTGTATATGTTCATATGTGTACAGGTACAAATGCACCTGTGTATATGTGCACATGGTAGCCAGAGAACAAAACTGTTCTTGCCACCTTATTTGTTGAGAGAGGGCTCTCACTGAACCTTGAACTAGGCTGGCTGGCTAGAGAGCTCCAGGGATCTGTCTGTCTCTGCCTCCATTTGCTTGCCCTACCCCAAAGCTGGGGTTAGAGATGCACGTTGTCGTGCTCAGCTTTTAACATGGGTGCTTGGGCTCTGGACTCAGGCCCTTGTGATTGTACCTACTTCTACCTACTGAACCATCTCCACAGCCCCAGCTTTTACAAGGTTTTACATTTGTAATGGATTTTTAAGTTTATTTTATTTTAATGAGTATGGGTGTTTTTGCCTGCATGTGTCTGTGTACCACTTATGTGCCTGATGCCTGTGCAGGCCAGAAGAGGGCATCAAATTCCCTGGGATTGGAGCTACAGACAGTTTTGAGCTGCCCTAGGGGTACTGGGAATTAAAGCTGGGTCCTCTGGAAGAACAACTAGTTCTCCTAACAGATGAGCCATTTCTCCACCCCCCCCCCCAAAAGAAGACAAAAGAAGACAACAAAGCAAAAACTGCAGATCATGTGTGGCCCAAAGCATTGCTCACTA
Source organism: Mus musculus (assembly GCF_000001635.26). Classification (NCBI taxonomy): domain Eukaryota; kingdom Metazoa; phylum Chordata; class Mammalia; order Rodentia; family Muridae; genus Mus; species Mus musculus. The sequence goes on from NC_000076.6 coordinate 43,941,102, forward strand.
ATTAGTCTTTCAGAAGCAGCTCTTGGCAGTATCTCCTAAGCACAATACGCATCTCCTGTGATACCATTTGGTAAATTGTTTGTAGTTGGGATTGAGAAAGCTGTGGCAAAAAGTAAGCCATGTTTATACCATTGGTTAGCACAGGTTAGAGAGAGCAGACTTGCTACCTCTCGCCTGTCCTCAGGAGGCAGCTTCTGGGAAGAGGGACTCTGTCTTGGGGAAGATGTATCCATCGCACCTTTAACCTAAGCACAGCTGCAGAGCCCTTGGCCACTCACTGCCACAGACTTAGGGAACAGGGTGTGAGGGCTCTAGGTGGGGCCAGTGTTCTGCCTGACCCAGTGCACAGGAATCCCGGGATATTGGTTGCTCTTGAAGAGGGAAACTAGACGGCTAGAGACAAGTGTGGAAGGAGGAGGCTTTACTTCCTTATCATTTTTGTTATAGAATTTTAAATTACCTGCTAGCCTTGAGCTCATAGGCTCAAGCGATTCTGTCACTTCAGCCCGCAGAGGAGCTGAGATAACAGGATTGAACCACCTACTTCCCACTGACTGACTTAGTGACTGATTAATTGAGACAAGGTCTCACTGTGTAGCCCTCGAACCCTCTATATAGGTGAAGCTAGTGTCAGATTCACAGAGATTAAAAACCTGTGCCACTCCCAGCCCCTTTTAGCCTTTTGTGTATCCTTATCTGCATACTTACATTCCCCATACAAGTTTTTTGTTGGTTTTGTTTTGAGACAGGGTCCTGGTTGTCCTGGAACTCACTCACTATGTAGATCTGGCTGTCCTGGAACTCACAGAGTTCCAGCTTTCTGAGTGCTAGGATTAAAGGCATGCACTACTATGCCTGCCTATGAAAAGTTTAAACCCCTTTAATGTCATGTCCTTAATGCTCATGGGTCTCTTCAGAATTCTAGTTGACCATTCAAGCTTGACTGAGCAGTGGCATAATCTTCCCCGAGTTCTATTTCATGCTTGCTGTGAGCCGTCACCTCCCGTCAGCACTATCCACAGAGCTTTCTATAGTGGTGGAAAAGCCTGGTCAGTAGCAGCCACTGAAGCACTTACAACCATGGAGGATTAGGGTTGTGGCTAGTGCAACTGGGAGACTGTGGCTAGTGCAACTGGGAGACTGGCCTTTTCAGTGTGGTCACTTGATTGATTTAACTAGTCACATGTGTCTAGACATGTAGCTTTGAAAGAGAATGCAGAGAGTTCTGAGATAGGTGATTTCCCATGTATGGCCAAGCTACCTTAATAGTAGACCATGATCCAAGCCTCAAGCTTCATACTGTGGCTGGATCCTGCTCCATTGGATCCTGACAACCACTCGAAAAGCTTACCAGATACCCCAGCATCTCATCCTGTAGGCTCGATGCTTCTGGGCTCTTTTTATTTTCTTGTTTATTTTTGCCTTGGTTTTTGCTTTTTGTGTTTGTTTTTTTAAACAAGGTTCCAGGTCTCAGTACGTAGCCCAGGCTGCCCTTGAATTAATATGCTCTCACACCTAGCCCCTGGCTTTGGGGTCACATATGTGACCATCATGCTGGCTTTGCTGATTTTTATTACCAAGCTCTTGGAACTGTTTCTTCCACTTGCCTGGCTGGAAGGGACTGCTTTCTGGACGCTCTCCTGGTGGGTACGTCTGTTCTCTTGGAGCACAGCTTCACCCACCATCCTGCTCCTTTAATGTTCCTTTCTGAGCACAGGAAGTGCCTGAGAAACAGCAAGCTGGAACAAAACTCCCCTCTTCCTGTTGTCTTATTATCCCTGGAGATTGAGAACCACCTTCCTCCTGACATTGACATTGACAGGCCTGGGAAGTCCTGGGCTAACAGAAACTGGGGGTGGCCATCCCAGCCATGGCCCTGGGACTATGGTCCTGTTGGCATTCCAGGGGTGTGGATTTGGACTCATGCCAGGAGCTCTTGAGTCTTCCTTGCTATCTGCCATCTGTTGGTCTGTCCTCATGTACCTTACCTTCTGAAAATTTCAGTTCTGTGCCTAGGGGATGTGCCTGCAGAGGACGAGGCTGTGGAGTTTGGGAAAAGTGGACAGACTAACTCCCCAAACACCTTCATGTCATCTGGCAGCACAGTCAAGGACCCCAGGTCCTCACTCTGGCTGTAATCCTGAATCCTTTGGCTTTGCATGGACTACTGGAGCACTTGGGTTTCAGCTTCGTGTTGTAAATACTCAAACACTCATCCCCTGTAGCTCTTCCTGCCCCTCAAAGGCTTGCCCAGTGGCTGCTAAGCAGCAATGCTGTGCGTGGTGAGCTCATACCTAGGGAGGGTCCCATCTTAAAAGGATGCCAGGCGGCAAGTGCTAGATCCTGGGTTCTGTTTAAGGGAGGGAAGTGCGCTCAGGAGACCCCACATGTGGCTCCCACACTGAGTAAGGGCTGCTGCTGTTTCCTGGTCACCTGTGAGCCCTGAGTGTCTGAGGTGCCTATGTAGTGGGAAGTGTGGCTTTGCCTGCTTTATAACTGGGCTCCCCTTGCCAAATGCACTATAGCTGTGTCATCACATAATGTCCCACTTCACTGTGAGTAACCTTTCTGTCCCCTCTCTGGAGTTAACTCTGATCCCTTTGTCTTTAACAGACAGGCATTCTAGGTCCAGTGTGTGGCTGTGCGTGGACACCGTCTCACATTATGCAGCTAATCTCCCCATACTGTCACAGATCCAACCACTGGGGGCATTTGCTTGACTGTAGTTTGAAAGCCTTTTTTCCCCATTGTCATTTACGGGAATTGATAAATGACTCATTATGCCGTGGTCAGCCCTTTCCTGCTCTTTGTCACAAAGGGCCTGCCCAGTCAGATTAAAGTGCACAGACACCACAAGTTGCCCAGTCAACAGGTCAGCTTCTGTGGCTTTGGCAGAGGGCACTGAAGTGAGGCTGGCTTGATGGCTCAGGCAATGGATTCTGGAGTGGAGGCTGTTTGTGAGCCTGCTCTAATCTAGTGATTTACAGGCAGGAGGCTTTGTGAGCTTTGAAGAAGGCAGGGCTATGTGGATGGTAGTGTCTCGTGTATACGAATAAAGCAAAAAAAGGTCATATATTCCCTCAGAAGTGTGTACATACCTTTCTGGAACGTACTCAGTCTGATTGCACTGTACCAAGAGGCTCTGGGGAATGTCTTCCGTATGCTTGCAGGCCATCCATTTATGAACTAAATGGCATTGGGTAACGTGTCCCTGGAGCTCTCAGGGGAGTGAAGGGTTTAGAGTTCATGTGGAACACAACACGGCCCAGTGCCTTCCTTTCTCTTATGAGAGGAGGCAGCTCAGCCCTTAGCATGTTTCTGCAGTGCTGTGCAACGGTCTGGGGTCCTGCTCAGTGCTGGCAGTCATCAGTTAGTAGTACTCTCTATAAGCAGTCTCTCACTTCATCTGTCATCTTGGGGGGCTGAATGCAGCTTTAGAGACCAGCTCTTCAGCTGACGTGTGGAAGGAAGGTTAGGGTTCAGTTGTGATAACTCACTGTAATCCCTGGCCACCTTTCTGCTCCTTCCTGGGTGGAGGTGAAAATCATCAGATGGTAGTGACAGGCAGTGACAGGCCTGTGCAGTAGAGAGAGCAGCGGCAGTGACATCAGTTGAGTCCTGCCACTCGGCACAGTAACTCAGCTCTGTGCTGCAGAATGTCAGAAGAAAGGACCATCACCTACCCGAAGGTTTGTAACTTGGGGGCTTCCCTCCCTCCAACAGTGACGGTGCTTCCCACTTGTGCTGTGACTCTGGGCTTGCAGACTCGTGGGTACAGAAGAATCTTCATCTCTGGGGAGCCTGAGCTCTGACAGTCACATCAGAGGAAATTGCACCAGATGCACCTGAATGTCCTAAACCTTCTCATCCTTTGTCAGAGGAAGAGACTCATTCAGGCTCTGAGTCAGGGTGTGCCTCGTGGCAGCTGATCCTTGTCAGTGGAGCTGTGAGAAGCTGTTCAGGGAGGTGGCCAGGGACAGTGACTGTGTCTGCTGGACATTTGGGAGGAGGAATTGAGGTGGATTTCTGCAGAGAGAGGGTGTTGCTGGGACCTGCTCTCAGGAGGCTTCTGTCAGTACTGAGGCACTGTACAGATAGCTGGCAGTACCCAGACCCTCTGAGGTGGCTGGGCTGGCGTTCCTCAGCCTGTACATGGTTAGCATTCTTCTTCTTCTTCTGCTGCTGCTGCTGCTGCTGCTGCTGCTGCTGAGAGGAAGGAATTCCCAAGGCCCAGAGAGCTCACACAGGACTCTTGCTTCCTACCTCACTGCTTTTCCGTTAGTGCCTATGTGTCGGTATTGTACATGTTGGTATTATAGATGTATAAAGATGAGGTCTATGCACAGATGCTTTCTGCTCTGACTAAATGTATATGCAGATGTTTAAGATGAGAAAACAAGCTGTGCTTGTGTGCTCCTTCCTGTACAGCAGGGAACTCGTCAGAGCCTTGTGCTCAGCTGTAGTAAGTACATTTGAGAAGGGCTCGGTCGTTCCTGGAGTAGCACAGAGGGAGAGCTCCTGCAGGTGAAGGCTAGAAAGGGCTGTGAGGCCAGGGGTGCAGGCGTGCAGAAGAGAGGCTAACAGACCATAGCTTACAGAGTTATAAAGTAACAGAGGCCTGGTGGGAAGGCTCAGTGTAATAGCATTTGCCAAGCAAGTCTCATGCCAGCCTTGATATTTAGTTTTATTTTATGTGCACTAGTGTTTTGCCTGCATTCTGTTTGTGTATGGGTGTTAGAGTCCCTGGAACTGTAGTTGCAGACAATTGTGAGCTGCCATGTGGGTGCTGGAAATTGACCCTTTGGAGTAGCAGCCAGTGCTCTTAACTGCTGAGCCATGTCTTCAGCCCCATGTGTAGGCAGGATAGGAGAGAGCCACTTCCTAAAAGTTGTCTTTTGATTTCTACATATACCAGATAGGGCACTGATCTACACCCACACCAGTCACACATACACACCCACACACACACAACCACACACATAACCACACATGACCACACACGCGCAACCACACTTTAGTAAATAAAATAGAATTTTGAACAAGTGGAAACGCCAAGCAGCATGAAGGCCAAGGTTTGAATGTAGTGTTTGGGAATGCCAGGTTTGGGAGATGTGGCTGGGCTCTGAGCAGTAGTGTCAGCATGACAGAGTGGAGAGAGCTGGGGTAAAGTTGAAACTGAGGGTAAGATTGGAGAGGTGAGATGGAATGGGGAAACATCGGGGAAGCTGGAGCCCTTGCCGTTTCGGGGTAGCTGTAGACACTGCCTTGGAAAGCCTCGGCTTTCTTGTCAACCTGTTGGTCTCTCCCTGTGTTTTACAGATCCGGCCAGTTATTGAGCGGACATTCCCTTTCTCTGAAGTCCCAGAAGCCTTCCTGAAGGTGGAGAGAGGCCACGCCCGAGGAAAGACTGTGGTTAATGTAGTTTAAATACATATATGGGCAAGCTGGCGGCTTGCTGCTCTCTCCTCGCCAAGTGCCTCGGACCCAGACATCTAGCCTTCACCACACATTCTCCCGAGTCAGATTTTAAGTTTCACTATCCATGTATAAACCTACTCCTGGACTGGTGAGAGCTCACAGGTAAAGTTGCGTGGCTGCCTGAGTTCAGTTCCTGGAGCCCACTCGAGGGAGAACTGATTCCAGTACATTGTTCTCTCTCCCCCTCCCCCACTATGCACACACCTCTACAGAGATAAAGAAATGCATAATGCTTGTGTGGGCACATGCGCCAAGGGCACGAGAGGACATCACAGGGAACCTTCGGGAGCCAGTGCTAGCCTTTACCCACGGAGTCATCTCACTGGCCCAATGAAAAACATTTTTAAAAATATGTGTTTTAAAAAATACTTTCAAAATTATTTAAATTGACCTAGAGAATAGTTTCTTCATGGCAGTCTACATGTACGTTCATGGGATGTAGCCTTTTGTGCTAATCATTTGCCAATGCTCAGTACAAAACTGTCAGCTCCTGCACTTGCCTGCAGTCAGTGGGAAGTACATGGTGCTTTGTTTTAATTTATTTTGATTTTGTGTCATGTGTATGGATATTTGCCTATGTGTATGTGCACCATATGGCATGTCTTGTACCTGGGGCGCCCAGAGGTGGTTGTCAGGTCCCTTGGAACTGGAATTAACAGGTGATTGTGAGCTGCCATGTAGGCACTGGGAATTGAACCTGGGTCCTCAGGAAGAGCAGCCAGTGTTCCTAAATGCGGAGCTGTCTCCAGCCTCTGCACAGTGTTTTTGTTTTCATAAGCTGTGGTTTGACCCAGCTCTGTAAATTTTTGTGGCCTTTTTGTAGCTCAAACCCCGCCATCTTATGTTAATGTCTGTGAGATTCTAAAACGGGTCAGAACCTCTCCCAAGGACCTTCGTGTGCAGCATCACTTGTGATAATACTGGGAGGTAGCAGAACCTTACGTAGGACCTAGTGGGAGGAAGTGGGGAGGCACTGCTGGAGGAGATACCAGGACCCAGGGCTTTCCTGCTTCTATGTCTTGATCGCCTGTAGGCAGGCCTGAGGAGCATTCTCTTGATTGATGGTTGGTGGATGGGTCCAGCCCACTGTGGGAGGTGCCATCCCTGGGTAGGTAGTCATGGGGTGTATAAGAAACCAAACTCAGTAAGCTAAGGGGAAGCAAGCCAGTCAGCAGCACTCCTCTGTGGCCTCTGCATTAGTTCCTGCCTCCGGGTTCCTGCATTCCTTGAGTCCCTGCCCTCTATGATGTAATCTGTGAGATGTAATAAACCCTTTCCTCCTCAGGCTGGTTTTTGGTCACTGTTTTTATCACAGCAGTGGAGTCCTAACTAAGACAGAAATCAGAACCAGGAATGGGGTTTTCTGTGAGACCTGACCATGTTGTTTGCAAGGATTATGGAAGTATTTGGACCCTTGGGCTGGAGAAGCCATTAAGCGCTTAAAGCTTAATGGGCTATTCTGTGGGCGCTTGGGATCTAGGTGTCCTTACAGGGAGCCTGTGATGGAGGCCTGGCCTGCACAGTTCACAGGGAGGCAAAGATGACTGGGGCCGTTTGTGATATATTTTAAATTTAGAATCTGTGGCTCTGGTCAGCTGGGGCTAAAGAACTAGTTGTGATAAACAGAGACTGGAACTACTGAAGTGAAATCATTGCTTTAACTGATGCTGAGGCTGAGAGTCAGTTGTGATTAAGACGAGAGCTGCATCATCAAGACAAAACCTTCTGGGAATCCAGGATGGCTGCTGCATTGTCAATATGTAGAAATCGTGAAAGTGGTTCTGGCTTTGAAGGCATGAGTGGGGTCATGGAGATCAGCTGAGGCGTGACACTGTGGCAGAGCTGGGGGGCTGGGAGGAACCCCTGGTTGAAGGTGCTGCCTCGGTTGTAGTGACCCCAGCATAATGGAGATACCGGTACCATGGGGTGGACCACCAAGGACAGCATCAGCCGCAGCGCAGAGCCAACCTAGCCTATGAGACAAACTGTACCAGGAAAGGCAGAGATGGAGAAGTACAGCTTCCCTTGGAGCCCAGATCATGAGTGGTCCCAGACATCAAGCACTGAACATTTTTGCTCTGAATAGTAATTATGCCCTGGTTCTATCCTCTTGGAATAAAAAGGTATGTCACTTTGTGTATGCATGTATGTATGTGTGTTCAGGAGCCCACAGTTCAGAGACTTGGACTTTAAAAAGACATTGGATTTTTAAAGAGACTTAGAGTTTTAAAGTGTTGAAAAAATTTAAAGACTGGGACTTCTAAAGTTCCATTATGTTTTATATTGTAATGTCATATTGACAGGACATCTTGGGGACAAATAAGGAAGAAAAGGTTATAGATGACTAGTGATGTGTGTGTCAAGTTGAAAAGGGACCAATTGTGCTTGGAGCTTTTTTTTTCAACTTGATACAAGCTAGCGTTATCTGAGAACAGAGAATTTCAATTAAGAAAACGTCCCATCAGATCAGCCTGTAGGGAAGCCCTCGAGGCATTTTCTGGATAGAATTAATGTGAAAGGGCCCAGCTCACCATGGGTGGGTTGTCGCAGGCGGCGGCCAGGTGGTCCTGGGGTGTATAAGAAAGCTAACTGAGCAAGGCAGGAGGCGCAAGCTAGTCAGCAGTGTTCCTCCAGTTTTACCCCCAGGTTCCGACCTTGAGTTCCTGCCTCAGCTTCCTCCACAATGGCCTGTGAGGTGATGAAAGAAAACCTCTCCTCCCCAGGTTGTTTTCTCTTGGTCTTTAGCAGCAGTCCATACCTAACTAAGACACCCGCCATGATGTGCTGCCTCACTGTGGAGTCAGAAGCAGCTGAGCCCACCTTGGATGAAACAGCCAACTGTGAAACCTTCCTCCTGAGACAGTATCTCACTCAGGTGCTCTGTCACAGTAAGGGGACGCTGCCAGAAACTGACCAGGCTTTCGGTACATTTTGATTTGCCACTTACTGTCCTTAGCACATCCTGAAATTTGGAATGGCTTCGGCGTGTGCGTGTGCGTGTGCGTGTGTGTGTGTGCGTGTGTGTGTGTGTGTGTGTGTTGTCTTTTAATACTGTAGGGTTTCTTTCCTTTTTCTTTTGGGACCAGGATCTCCTGTAGCACAAGCTGAGGATGACTTTGAACTCCTAAAGTGCTGGGGTTATTATGCTGCGCACCTGGCTGATGGCACTAACGTCCTTACAGTGTGCATGGAGCCTGGGCTTCTATCAGCAACTGCAGCGTGCTTCTCTGAGGGCCTTTCTGTGGCTGTTGCCACTGTTCACTCTTTCCTGGCCTTGTGCCTACCCAGCAGCCTGCCACTCTTGAGTCTTGTCTCTGTCTACTCAAGGCTGTTTTATACTCCCCTGCATTAAGGTTCCTTAGATTCTTGCTTCAGGCCTTTCACATCAATAGACCTGTTTGGGGTAACTCTCTACTCCATTTATTCCTATGAGATATCTGTTTAGTATGATGTTGGATATGAGGTTTCCTCTGAAATCACTGTAGAGTTTTCTCAGTACAGATTTACTTATTTAACATGTATGAATATTTTGCCTGCATGTATGTAAGTGTACTGTGAGCATGCAGTGCCTGCAGAGGGCAGACAAAGGCGTCAGTTCTCTCGTATCTGGAGTTAGACAATATTCACAGTCAGGTAAGTGCTATAAACTGAATTGGATTCTCTGCAAGAGCATCAAGAGCTCTTAACTGCTGATCCCTCTCTCCAGCCCCCTGTACAGAAAGCAGGACGTGGTGGTACATGCCTTTAATGTTAGCACTTGGGAGGCAAATGCAGGCAGACATCTGTGAGTTTGAGGCCTGGTCTACACAGTAAGTTCCAAGACATCCAGGGCTACTTAGAGGGCACACATGTAAATGCCAGTGCCACTTGACTTCTGTCTATCTAGACTGTCTCAGCTCTTGTCCTTGAGCTCTCCCAGGTGGCAGTGCATTAAATCCTTGAGTGCACGGGGCACCTTGAACAAAAGGGTGGCTAAAATGTGCCAGCTGTCCCAGTCTGCCTTGGACGCTTGCTGGAGTTGGAGAGCTGCTGAATTAAGCCCACGATTTCATCATGTAGTTAACCAGGAATAAGTTTAATTCAAGAGACAAACTCAACAGGCGTTTATAGGATATCTTACCCCACTGTGCTCTAGCGACATACACAAAAGGACTACAGTTAGAGATGTACACAGAAGAACAAGACAGACAGGCTGGGTGCTGCAGACAGACTATTCCGACGATCTCTTGCCTATCCTTGGCTCCAGAGAGGAAGCAGGCTTGAACAGATGAAGCAGAAATGGGGTTTGTTCAGCCTCTGACAGGGGCACCAGTACTGTGATGAGGAAGCCATGTTCCAGGGATGTCTGGCAGTTTGTCGTAAAAGGACAGTGCTGTCTGGCCAGTGCATCACACAGTTGCTCCTGAACTGCCCACTGAGGTCTGGGCCCCTCTGCACCAACACTGCACAACCCTTGGCATCTCCCTCACTCTGCAACAAGGGAGGTCCTGGTGTCCTCGGATATGAAGCAGTCATCCTGCGGGTGGCCCTAGAGAAACCAGGCTGAAAGGTCTTTGTTTAGCTAAAAGTATAGAGTATGGCTTCAGCATTAGGTGTGGATAGTAAAGTAAGGGTTAATAAATTAGGCCATAATACTGTCCCAATAGCAGCTGTAAGGAAGGCATTGAAGTATCTGTAGACACTTGAGGGCAGTCCGTAGGTGAATTAAAGTAACCCAAGTTCTGTTCATGAGCAGATATCAACATGAAATTTTGAAAATTTATTCATTTGAATAGTAACTGAAAATAGTGGTTTATACTTATTAAACTCCTTGGAATAAGTATATAGGACTTTGCCACTCTGCCATCCAGCATAAATGGTCCCCGGAAGTGTTAAGGCCATGGATCAGAAGTCTGGCACCACGTTCTCCAATGCTAAAGTCTTCTAACAACCAACTTGGGCTTTTATCCTTCTCTCTAAGGGAATCTGTATGTCCACATTCAGACGTCTTGTCCCCTCCTATTCCTGGAAAAAAATTGTGATGTGGTCTTGTCTTGATCTTTAAAACATCTTATACCCTAAAGCTGCTACCAGGGCAGCCTGTTGAAGGAACTGAGAAAATACAAGGCAAAAAACAAGAACAACAAACTATTGGCTTCAAACTCAAATGTTTTTGAGATGATTCTGTCTGCCGTGGCTTTCGGAAACTTTCCACTTGGCTCCTCCAGCAGCTCTGTAATTTTTAGTTTTCTTCAATAAGGTGGCCAGAAAATCCCCTGGAAATACTCCTCCTGCAGTCTTGGTTCAGGTTCACAGGACCATGGCTTCCCACACTTGTGTTAACTTCTCTGTGCTCACTGTGTTGAGGATGATGTGATTTTGATCATACTGCGCACCCCCTGAAGGAAAGAAAAAAAGTCAAGAACTGTGCCGGAAAAGAAGGGAGAAAGTGTTTGTTGAAACATCCGAAGAACAAAGAGAACCGGGAGTAAAAGTGCTGTAGGGAAAGGGGAGAGAGGCTCGGGATGGGGCTGCACAGGGTGATGAGGTCAGCTTGCTGGGGCTGTGGCTAAAATCCATACAGCCCTTTACCTTCTGGCTCTCACTTTTCTACCCAGCCATACAGGCCAGTCTAACCACTATTACCATATCTGAAATGGGGACACGAGGGTAAAATCTAGAGAGAGGGGAAAGCAAAGATGCTGTAAGACAGAACTGGGGATCGCGGATGGGAGATACCAGTGAGGTGGGCACAGCTGGTGGCAGTGGAAAGAGGAGAGAAAGGCTGTGGGGGAGGCAGCAGAGGAAATGAGTTCTGCATGCATGATAAAACACAGCTGTAATTAGGTTAAAGGTTTGAATGATACCCCAAAGGATGCAGAGGACACAGGAGACCCCCACTGCTGGGGGAACTTGGGTGTGTAAAGCAGTGCTGAGTGGCGCTTTGTAGGAAGCCTCTATTTGTCCCACTAGCATGTTTGAAGGGGTCCTTTCACAGGTGCTTGCTGAAAATGTGAGGGACCTTTGTGTTAGAGGTAGCCAGTACCTTTCAATAGAAGGATCAATAAAACAGAGGGTTATCTGATTTTTCCCCAGTGTGGATTAACCATCCTTTCCAATGATTCATCTGCTTAAGCAGAAGCCTCGCCACCAAGGACCGTGTGGAAATTAAAATCTGCATTTGGATGCAGAGCACAGAATCCTGTGTTATCCTCAGATAAGAAACAGCATTCATCTCTCCCTTAAGCCATTTACAACAGCAAAAGAGGCTGAGAAAGTAGCCATCGAAGGAAATCATCTCCTGTTTAAGAATCTGGCTTGGTGTTAGCCAGCACCACAGTTCTCCAGAGCAGGGTGCAGTGCAGTGCACAGAACCAGGAAAAGCTTGCAAGCCTCGCTTTCAGCCCCAGCAAGTCCTGCCCAACACCAAGACACACAGGCCTCAGCTGGAGACGTGGTGTGGCACTTAGCACACGTCTTGTTCTTGCAGAGGTCCTGGGTTAGACTCCCAGCACCAATATGGTAGCTCAAAACCACCAACAATTGATGCCATGGAATCCAGAGTTCTTTTTGGACCTTGGAGGACACCAGACATTCAAGTGCACAGACATACATGTGCATAAAACACTCAGGCACATTGATACACCTAATTTTATTTTTTTTTATAAAGACAACAGACTCCAATCTTAAGGACGCTGTCTTTTCATTCTTGAGCATCTGGTGCCTTTACACGCTTCCTGTGTTTAGTGTTGTTAGCATCACAAAGTTCTTGAGTAGCAATCTGAATAATTGTTTTACATTTGAAAAGAATTTAGAACATTTTTTTTCTTTTAGGAGACATTTCTACTGACCAATACAGAAGACAGTGAGGGATGGGTGAATACTTAAAGTGAAGAATCCTGCCATGTGTTTAGAGACAGGTAGGAGAGGTTACTTTTCTTTAAGCTTCCTTCCCTGAAGGCTAGGTCTCAGGCTACCACTGCCAGTAGTCCTGACACACCTGTCACCTGTGCATTCTGAGGTAGCACCCATCCCCACCCATCTGTCTGAGAGCAGTTCTGTTGTTACAGGTATATTTGAGTTCTTGGCACATTGGACTGAGGAGGTATAATTTGAAAGAAAGTTTACATCCTAATTAGAATAAATCACTACTGTTCCATTAAATGGCAGCTTATACTAAAAAGACGCTGTCTGGTGTGGCTGAAGCAGAAACGTTACAGAGTTAAGACCAGCATCGGGTTAATTGCCTGGAGCTACCTTTTCTCTGTTGGCTAGTGTTTAGTGTCTGTGTCTTACATAGTAGTTTGATTTGCCCTACCAGGCGTTGGTATCATGAGTCGGCTTCCGCTGTTGTCATAGGATACCTGGTCTGGAGTCCTATGCCAGCATTCACTAAAACAACTCACTCCCCACATACAAGGCAAGAGGAAAGACTTGATAAGACTTAGCCTAACAAAGGAAAACCACAGAAGAGCAGAGAGCTGGGCCCATGCTTTTCTTGCTAGGGTGCTGGCCATGCAGCCTGCTCTTGTCCAGAAGGTGGCACTGTTTCCCCACATTCTGAGAAACCTAAATTCAGGGGCACAAGAAAGTTGCTGCTTCACATGGCAGAAGCCACAGAGAACCCACAAACCTACAGGCTAGCACCTTCACTCCAGAGGGTGGGGCTCTAAAGAGTCCCATAGATAGCAGAGACAGCCATTTTCTTCACTTTGGTACCCAGTGTCTAACAGCCTGGCACATAGTGAAGACAAAAATTAAATGAGTGCCCTAAGGACCACAGTGAGCTTAGAAACACAAGGTTTGTTCAGCTGCATCGGGGAACTAAATATTGTTATCCCCTTCCCCCAACACACATTTACTCAATACCTTATCTTTCCAACTTAGTTAAATTTTTCTGGGGCTCATTCTTAGGGAAGGTGAGGCTAGGGATAGATCCAAGTCTGCCTTCACCAGCACAAGGAAGTCTCAAAACCACACGATGCTGGCAGCATGAATGATCCTATAGGAATAAAGGCCTGCCGGGGTCAGTGCTTCTCAAATGGTTCACACTTGGAGCTGTCTGTGAGCTGGGCCTCTGTATGACTATAGACACAGGGAGGGAGGGAAGGAAGGAGGGAGGGAGGGAGGCTACCTCTAGCTGTCCATTTCCCACACCCAAGCTTCCACTTGCCTTTTATGCGAAGAGCTTGGTTTCTATGAAGCCTATAGTCACATCACTTAATTTTTGATGCTGTCTGCATTTGCCTGCCTCCCTCCCTCCCTCCCTCCCTCCCTCCCTCCCTCCCTCCCTCCCTCTCTCCCTTCCTTCATTCTGCCTCTCTGAGCACCCTCTAGCTCCTCGGGCTTTGTGTTTCCTCTCACTACTGAGTGGGTTGGCCGCCTACCGACCGGGACCACCAGGACTGTAAAGCAGGGCTGCTTCCTGTGTAGCTACCAGTGCCCTGTTTCCCATGTCCAGAGTGTCTTAAGGACCGAGCTGTCACGGTTTCTTTGCACTGACTTCCTTGTTCTCAGTGCATAGGTGGCATGCTGTGGCCCCTGACGACCACCAGCCCACTGGTACATCCTCTCCTGTTGGGGAATAGCCAGGGTGTTAACCACTGAAGGCACCTAGGTGTGGCAGAGGATAGGCCTATAATTTCAGAATTTAGGATGCTGAGGTAGGTGAGCTGCCCAGAGTTAAAGGGCAGCCTAGACTAGAGTGACCCAAAATAAACATAAAGTGACTATAACGAACAAATAAATGATAACTTATTCCAGTACCACGACTAAGCTTCCCTTCATTTACTTGCAAACAGCAACAGTGCCCGACCACTGTGTTCCCAAATACTGGGTGGGTGGGCTTTTTCAAATGTGTTTTAAATGTGGTAAGATTCTTGAACCATCACCCCCAGCAACACCTAGGAACTTGTTAGACAACCACGTTTGGGAGCCACCTCCAGACCGCCTAGATCAGGAGGAACTCTAATGCTGGTGCCACTAATCTGTGTTTTAACACACCCATCCATACCTGAGAGACTGACTGCAGGACCAGCTTTCCTTCCCAAGCACTCTCTGTAGAGAAGCCTCACTGAAACCTCACCAGCGTGCAGCAGCAGCCCTCGGGTGCCGTGACAGCTATTCTGGTTGTCATGGTGACCACATCTGGAATTAGCTAAAACCCAAAAATGGCTGCACACACCTTTGAGGGTATTTTCCTTAATTAAGTCATTTGAAGTGGGAACACCCACTTCTGATCCAGTCTTCGAGGTTGGAAGCCACACCTTTACTCCAGATCTTTTGAGGTGGGAAGAGCCACCTACAATCTGGGCCACACCTGCTGGAAGCCTATATAAGAGTGGTTCTCAACCTGTGGGTTATGACCGACCCTTTCATAGGGGTCACCCAAGACCATGTACTTACACTACAGTTCATAGCAGTAGGAAAATTACAGTTGTGAAGTAGCAAATAAAACAATTTTATGGTCAGGGGTCACCACAACATGAGGAACTGTGTAAAAGGGTTGCAGCATTGGGAAGGTCGAGAGCCACTACTGTATAAGGCCATGGAAGAAGGAAGCCTCCCTCTTTGCCTGCTGCCTCTAGCTCTCGATGGCAAGCCCATTCCTTCACTGGCATCGGAGCCTCCTTCTTCAGGATTCCAGTATATTCTAAATACCAACTAAAACATATAGTTAGACAAAAATTTCCCACTCAGATGGGACTAAACTATTGTGTTCTTAGATTTTCCATTCATAGGCAGCCATTGTTGGATAAGCTGACCACATTCTAAGTTATTCTAATAAACACCCTTTCTAAATATATAGAAAGAATCATTCTATAAGTTCTGTAACTAGAGAACCCTAATACACTATAATTCCTTCTAGAACTCAAGGTTTTTCAATGAAAAACTACCTGTGTGTACATTACCAAGTACACTGACCAAATGAGATCACAGCCTAACACTACTATACAAATAGGACTGAGGATATAGCTCAGTGCGCACTTGCTTAGCAGACGTTAGACCTTGATTCAAAACACTGGCATTTCCTAACAGGCTTTTCCTTAATGAAGCAAGGGAACCGCACAGGGAGAGAAATGATCCTTACCTTTCACATCCAACACTAAATTTGGTTTCATCTTGCTGTAGATCCTGCCGTCGGACTTCATGCACCAGAACTGACTGTCGACATTTTGATCGAGGGCCAGTCCTAGTTTGGAGCCAGACGTGACGAGGCTGCCCACGATCGTCAGGCAGCAGTCTTCTGCTATCTGCATAGGAAACAACAGGCTGTCTCAGAACTCCCACTAGGAAGTCCCTGGCTGGTTCTAGCTCATCTTTTAGCCATTTTAGCTATTAGCTTCAGTAACTGAAGCCAAGCAACGGGACTTTATTTCAGATGATGTGAACGATTTCAAGATTACCCCTTGTAAGACTGTTACCATAGGGAGAAGCCTCAGGGGGACTAAGTGGTTAACACAGCTGCTCTTTCAAAGCACCCACATGGTGGCTAACAACTGTCTGCAACTCCAGTCCTGGGGGATCCATCTTATGCCCTCTTCTGGCCTCTGTGGATATGAGTGCATATACATGCAGGTAAAATATCCATACACTTAAAAATTAAAAACAAAAACAAAACAACAACAAAAAGCCAACACAAAAGAACCTAAGAGGAGCCTTGGTATAGTAAATTGCCCACAGCTTGGGTCTCCCTGTCAGCAGTGCGCATGCTCAGAGGCCACATCTGAAGCTCGCCGTCAGCCTGAGTTTCCAGCTCAGCCTGCTCTTCTTTGTAGCTGCACTAGAACAACCACTGACTATATCCCCCAGGCCTACCCCCTTAAACCTGGAGTTACATTCATTTACTCCTTGTCTCTCCTTCATGAGAAACACCTAAAATTGTCTAAATTGGCACGTTATCATCCACATATAAAAAGTAGAATGCAAACCCCAAAGAAGGTGCTTAAATGCAAGGATTTAAAAGTTCCCCTGAAGTAACAAAAGGCACCGCTCACCACTAGCACCATACTACAGTGAAAGCTTATTAAAAGCGGACTGTTCAGGGCAGGGGGCGTGGCTCAGCAGGTGAGTGCTTGGTTTGTATGTGTGAGGCCTTGGGTGCTGTGCGAGTGCACAGACACACATGTGCTGGTCAAAGTCTTGTGAGCATATGGGAGATTTCGCCTTTTCTCCTTGACCTACTGAAATGAGATATCAAATAAGATCACAGAAATGTTGGGACCGCTGAGGGTACCATGCTCCTGTACTGAGATGACCTAAGGCAGAACTTGCCTTCTTCTGTTTTCTCCTGTGTCTAAGCAGCACCTCTCCTCACAAAGCACATCTGTGCCCCCCCAGGCACACAGACAGAGTGAGCGGGCATGTGTTCCTGCTGACTCACAGGCAGCAAACAGTCAGGCTCACAGTCAAGGAGTGAAGAGGATGCCATGTCCCTGTGGCTCAGCATATGTGTGTCTCTCTCTACCTCTGATGTCTGAGCACACTTACGTGTCACTACTCCCTTGCTGGAGTCTCCTCCCATTGTAACTTCCTAACCCTGATTCTGAATATCTCTCAGTTGGGAAGTATTTTCACAGGAAAACCTTCCAATTTATTTCTGGAAGGTCTCTGGAACGGTGTCACAGCACCTACCTGAGAAGATCAAAGGCACAGTAAGGCAGAGGTCTGCACAGCCCCGAATGCTCACCCTGCATTTGATGCACCCTTCTTGATAGATCCAGATCTGATCATCAGCACCAACATCTTCCATGACCTGGACTCGGAGAAGCTTCAGGTCTTCCAAGTTCCCGTTGGTTGACATAAATAGTCCTGTTGCTTTGTTTCGAAGTCTGAAGTAAATTCGTTTCTAGGAGACAAAAAACCCAGCGGTAGTTACATACGAGTGTGTGGTCAGAAGAACTGAGGCGTCGGTATCTGGAAGAATCCAGAGTGGAACATAAGGGTTAAAGAGGGCGACCACACCGAGGGAGCCCACGCAAGGGTCTAAGTGCTGTTCTCAGTGCTAGCAGTGTGGGGACCTTCCAGTGTGACCAAGGCATGGAGTGTGTTGTGGACAAGCAGAGCTGACACTGCTATTGTGCATGTCGGCACGTCTGAAACACCCTTGCTTCTAGGTGCTACGAACTTCATGTCCAGATGCTGAGGGACGAGGGCCCAGCGTCCAGCTTCCCCTCAGAACTAAAAGGATGAACTATATTTACAGAAATGCTTTTTGAGAAGAGTCTGCACAGCACGGAGGGAAATTGCACACACCTGAGCAAAGGGCCGGAGGGAGCCTATTTGGCGACAGGCACTGAACTCATACCAGTTTGGTACTTCTGCAGGAGACAGCAGGAACTGCCGGCCTCTGTAATTGCCATATTCATAGGTAACCCATCTGCAAAGAGGACAAACCACAGCTGATGACAACGTCCATTTGATGGTGGGCCCTGTCAGTTACATTTGCTTTCAGAAATGCTGTAAATTTCTCGTCTCCTCTCGTCTTGTGTGTGTCTCTCTCTCATCCTTTTTTTTTTCCTTGTCTGTTGTTGGAACAGGGTCTTTCTGTGTAGCCCTGGTTGTCCTAGAACTGGATATGTAGATCAAGCTGGCCTGCCTCTTCTTCCCAAATGCAGGGATTAAAGGTGTGCCCCATCATGCCCAGCTCAGAACACGCTGAACTTTGAATACACATTGGAGGGGAAATTAGCCTACGTTCTAGAGCATTCAAAGCTATTTCTTGATAAATAGTGAATTTTTGGAGGATCAGGAGTACTTAAGTATTTACGTCAGAATTCATTTTGAGAAATAGGTAAGTTTTTCTTTTCCTCCGGTGAAGCAATACAATGGTGATGTTCTCTCAGTGGGACTCTGCAGTCCTTTCTGAAAGTTTCCTAAAACACATTCAGGTTATGGACCCTAAATGTTATGCTATCCTAAATAATTAACATGAAGTGAAATGCTATCTGAAATAATTACCATTTGCAAAGTTCTCTTGTGTACACTGGTACGTGTGATGCTTGGATAAAAATAAATTCTTTACAAGTGGAGGAAGGAAGGTCTATAAAATAAAGTATGCATGAAGCCATGATGGAGCCTGTTACTTCAATGCTAATTTAAGATACATTTTTAAAACAATTACATAACATTTTTGTTGTTGTTTAAAACAAGAGTGACCTTCCCCAAATCCCCAAAATGTTAAGCTAAGTTTCTTCCACCCACATGCTGACTTGCCAACCCGAGGCTCCTACACATGGAGTGCCCGTGACTCTCCTGCTCTGCCGGTCGTCAGAGAAGGCTGTTCTCTACTTTAAGTCCCAGAGCTCTAAACGAACACATTTCATCGATCTTACAAAATAGTCATCAAAATTTATTGGAAAAAAAACATTAAAATCTTCAGCCCTAGTTAATTCCTTAATTATTTTTAGTGAGTCTGCTTCAGCCCATTCACCCAGAGCAGATGCTCTCTGTCCCTTCATTATCTGAGCATCTCAGCTTGCCTTAACATGTTGATTTAGTAAAAGAAGAATGTTTCATAGAAAAATGTATTACATTGACAGGTATTTATTTATGCCCAATATAGTTTTAGAATTACACAGAGAGTAAAATCCAAATCTTCTCAAGTTAAAAATAATTGGCTGATAGGGGCTGGGCATAGATGCGGACTCCCAGCACATGGAAGACAGAGGCAGGCGGCTCTCTGTGTGTTTGAGGCTAGGCTGATCTATACAGCAAGTTCCAATCCAGCCAAGACTCCCACAACAGAGGGAGGGAGGAAGGGAGGAAAGAGGAAGGAAGGCGGGAAGATTGGGTGGTAGTGTAAATTTTTATTTTATTATCTTATTTGTGTGTGCATGTGTCTGTAAGTGTGTGTGCGCATGTGTGTGTGTGTGTGTGTGTACATGTGTGTGTCTGTGTTCTGGGCTGGGGACATGCAACAGCATGCATGTGGAGGTCACAAGACAACTCTGTGTAGTCAGTTCTCTGTGGTAGGGACTGGACCCAGGTCATCAGGCCTGCACAGGGAGTGCCCATCATGCACTGAATCATCTGCCCGCCCCGCCCAGTGATGTAATAATCTATAAGGCACCTGCAATCAAATAAAAAGTCTACCCTTTGCTTTAAATCAAAGCGTGGTCTGCCAGTCTTTCTTTCTTCCTTTTTTTGTTTTTGTTTTTGTTTTTGTTTTTCAAGACAGGGTTTCTCTGTGTAGCACTGGTTGCCCTGGAACTCACACTGTAGACCAGGCTGGCCTCGAACTCAGAAATCCGCCTGCCTCTGCCTCCCAAGTGCTGGGATTAAAGGCGTGTGCCACCACTACCTGGCCTGTCAGTCTTTCAAAGCATAAAAACAAACAATCAACAAAGAAATCTACTTCTCTCTTACTTGCCATTAAAAAGAAAAATGCTCTTGAATTTGCTGAGTACTGTGTTGTGAGTCCCCCCCCCCCAAAAAAAATGCTGGATGGATGGATGGATAAATGATGCTTTCCACAGGCTTGACCCGCCAGACAAAAATATCATGGAGGTGTATGATGTTAACCCACACAGACAGCCAAAGCCCATCTGTCGGCTCATTTAAGATGATGTAAGTTGATGTAAGGTTCGTTTGAAGTTCCCAGCACTGATCCTTCTCGGCGTGTCTATTCACATTGTTCAGTACTTAATGATTGTATTCATTCCTGTTCCCACTGCGAGGGGAAGGAGATGCATATGGACTGAGCTGGTACATTTTAGGGTATATATATATATATATATATATATATATATATATATATATATATTCATATGTACGTATTTTCTAAATGTACTTCATAGGAAAAGCATGTCTGTGAAAGCAGGAAAAAGAGAAGTCGTCTGTCTTAGCAGATGAACAAGTAACGCACTCACATGCCACCAACGACCCGCACAGAGCGGATCTGAGTGTTGAACCCCAAGGATCGGAGATTGACTGTTTCTGCGTTCAGTTCTATCTTTTTTCCTTTGAAGTTTTCTCTTTCGAAAAGAATAATTGTTGGTTCGGAAAATTCCTGTTAGGAGATAAATTTGTCCATCTGTTAATAATGCAAAGCTTTTGTAGATAGCCTGAGCAGATGAGATAAGACTTATGTCAGGGACAAGACACAGGACCCTGCCAGGCTTTTCCTATCTATAAACTTAGCCAGTTGGGATGTTTCTAGCCTTTGAAGTCACAGAGAGGAAGGATGGGAGGGTGGGAAGTAAGGAAGCTCTCTCCTACTGCACCTGAAGGCAAGCAGGGACACAGAACAGCCTGTCCTGGAGAAATGGCTATAATGCATGGAACACTAGCCTTTATGAAATTTATTTCATCATGGAGTTTTTTTTTTTTTTTTTTTTTGTTTTTTTTTTTTTTTTTTTTTTTTTTTTAGCAAGACAAGGCTGGATGGAAAGCCACAGATAATTAACGGAGAGGGCTAGACGGCTGTGGTAGCCTGGTGTCCAGTGGCCAGGTGATATGGTTGTGTTCTTAGGAGCCAGTCTAGAAGCCTTCCCCTTGCAGGCACTTCTGGTGTCTGGAGTTTGAGTGGTTTGGGTTGGGTGATCTGGATTGCTAAGCCCGTGTTAGATGATGGGGCATTTGAAGTAGTATGGTGTAAATGTGAGCCCACTTTAATTGCCAGTAATGAGGATTCTGTAGGCTCATGTTCCCAAACCCTCTTGTAGAAGTTATTGTCAGAAGAGGACAAAGACCACAGGTCTTTAGACCACAGACATTTTAGAGAGGACAGCAGCTCCCAACTGACTTTCAGACAAGAGAAAAATTGAAGTTTATCCAGACTCTAATGAGCGTATCCCCAAGATCATAAATGACACATGAAAAATGGCGCACACACAGGGATCAACCTGCTTCAAGCCATGAACAAGGATGAGACCCAGTACTGCTCATTAACGTGGGTGTGCCCTGGTGTACAGGGCAGAGTCCATCAGCCATCAGTGAATGGCAGGGTAGTGTGTGGAGGTCAGTCCCATGGCCCAGGAACTTAGAATACATAAAGCACAGGAAGGACCAGGCAGAACCACAGGAGGACTCTCTGCATGTTTACTATATACATAGAGATGGCATGTTGATAACATCCTAACACTCAAATACACTGTCAAAAATAATTGCTGCTGGGTGGGAAGGGGTCCGCCTGGGGTTCCTTGCAGTTGAAAATACACAGGGCAAAGGATATGGCTCAGCCATAACAGTGCTTGCTCAGCACCACAGAAAGCACTAACTCAGACACACAAAGTGTGTGATTTCATTCTGCTAGATCTCTGTACTAGAAAAAAAGGCTATCATCTTTAAGTCACCAAATGATGGAAACTGTAAATACATACTTGTAAGTTTTTAGAATTCTAGGCACATTATTTTTTTTAATCTTATTTTCATGACCTGGATTGTTTTGTTTTGAAACAGTGTCCAATAGAGCCCCAGTTGGACCCAGATTCACTATGTGGCCAAGTGTGACCCTGAACTTCTGATCCTTTTCCTTCTATCTCCCAAGTATGAGAATCCAGATATACACCACTGTGCTCAGTGTGTGTGTGGGGGGGGGGGGGCCTAAGGATTGAACCCAAGGCTTCAGTCATCCAGGCAAGCACTCCACCAGCTGAGCCTCATGCCAGCCCTCGTCTGGAAGCTGATGGGACTGCATTATCCCATGTTTCATTGCTTCTGCTTTCCTGCCTCACCAGCATCTCATTATTTATATAGGCAAGTGGGCAGAGGTGCCGTAAAGCCAACACACACACATCTTTCCTACATTTCAGACTAAAATCATACGAATGTTTAAAGCATTTTGTGACATTAGCTATCAAAAGCAAATAATTTTCAAAACTATAGACACACCTAAGTGTAAATGAATGGAAATCATCTCCTGGTTTTGTTGTATTGGACATATTGGTTTGATTAGCTCACATGAAAGATCCTGTTCAAAGGGGGCACGTCACCTGGACTAGAACACAGCTGATCGTCTGGGTTCATGAAAATTTTAAGCAGGACTGGAAAGAGGGCTCAGTGGTTAAGAACATTTGCTGCTCTTGCAAAGGACCCAGACTCAGTTCCTAGTGCCCACATGGCAGCTCACAACCACTGTAACTCCAGTTCCCAAGGATTCATGTCCTCTCTGGCCTTTGCAGGCACTGGTATGTGGTACACAGGTACACATGCAGGCAAAACACCCATCCACATGAAACATTGAAAAAGAGCAGTGAAAAGAGGCTAAACCACAAGGAATTTCTGCAGACTAATAATTAGAATCAGAATCTAGAGAAAGAGATGGCTAACAAAACCCCAGATGACATGTGTAGAAGATCAAAGTGGCAACAGTGAGACAGCGTAGGAACAAGGAGCTCTGGGTCTGCCATGGACAGTGCCTCAAAAATCAGTGACATTAATATCTGAACTATGTCTGTAAGAGTGACATGCATAATGATGGTATAAAAGGAAAGGTTCTACCTACACGCTTTTAAAATCACTCACTTTACAGAATATTCAAGCTGTGCCTATCTAACACAAAGCATGGCTCTGAACGGAGAGGCATAGCAATGAGAGGTAGGAAAGGAGAGGACATGGGGCAGAGCAGGAGAGGGTCCTAGAGCTAGTGGACAACTGTGCATGTGAATAAATGAGCATTGAGCAGGAAGTCAGAGCAAGGAAGAGACCTGGTCTAACAGACATAAAATGCACAGAAGCTGGGGGTCCAGAGATGGTTAACAGTGCTTGTTGCTCTTCCAGAGGACCCAAGTTCAATTCCCAGTACCCACTTCTGATAGCTCTCTTCACCTGTAACTCCAATCCAGGGGATCAGATCCCACACTCGCATACACGTGCACACACACGCACTCACATGCACACACACATGCATGCACCATAAATAAAAGTAAATGTTTAAAAAGAACAAGCTATATGTGCAGGGTAGAGTACAGCTGTGGTTGAGTGCAGATGTAACCTGAGGAAGTCCTAGCTGCTGGCTTCCTTGTTTTGTCACTGACATGAACAGCACACGTCTGTCTGTATCTTTGTTTACACTCACAAAATCTATAAAGCGAAGAGACTTCAGGGTTGCTCCAGGCAGGCATCCCATTGCCGAGAGACAAGGATAGTGGCCTTCTTCCAGTACATACTGATTGCCAGAGAAATTTTCTCCATCATAAGCAACCCAGCTATAAAAGAAACAAACACATGATATGAAACATATACAATCTTATTTAAGAAACGTGGTTTTTATGCCAGGTCTGATGGTGCATGAATTTAATCCCAGCATTTGGGAAACAGAGGCAGACAGATCTCTGTACATTAGAGGCCAGCGTGGTCTACACAGTGAGTTCCAGGACAGCCAGACTTACATAATAAGTTCCTGTCTGGAAAAAAATAAAAATAAAAAGGAATCTGATTTTTAGAGGTACCTGCTACAAAATAATCATAAACCTTGCAGCTAACTGATTTCTCTTTTTAAAAAAAAATATCTGCATATGCTCGCTGAATGTCACCTCATGGCAATTTAGTGTGCCTCAGCTGGTTAACTTACTGGTTGGGAATGAATATGGCTTCTTTTCCACACCCCAGCCTTCTGCTGTGTTCCCAGTCAGTGTGCCTACATGCACAAGGGTCCCTCCCCTGACTAACAGTCCTGTGAGCCACGGAGCTACTCAGCCATCTGCTTCTCATGGAGCTGGATTCCCAGATTTTTTTTTTTTTTTAATTTAAGTTTCCTGGCTGCCTTGAACTCACTCAGTAGCCTAGTCAGGTCCCTGAACATGTCATCCTCCTGCCTCAGTCTCCCAAACAGCTGGTATTAAAGGCCTGAGCCACCTGGACAAGCCATATGTTTACTGAAAATGTCCTCCCGTTCCTGATGCCTGGGCCCTGGGCTCCCCCAGAGGCTGCTGCTTTAGCCTGACAGACGCTCACTGAGGACTGGCTGAGTATCGGCTATGGCCCTTTTGCTCAAGACCTTTCAGAAGCAACACTGTCCCCGCTCTCTTGAAGTGACTCTGGCAAACTGAGACAGATGATAAGCAATTAAAAACATGTACGTCTGACAGTAGGAAATGAAGCAGGTCAGGAGGGGATTGGGGTGGGGTGGGTGGGTGAGCCACTTCCCCTCACTTGCTCTTTATTTGACACTGAAAGCACACGGACTGTAATATTCAAGGTGCCGTGGCTACTGCTATTAGGATGAGTTCCCCTGGCCACTTTATGGGCCTCCATGGTTTCTCCCATTCTTATAAAGCTCTCACAAGATGACTGCTGTCAGCACAGCACTTTGGTTCACTGCCCCCACTCCATCCCTGTTCCTTAGGAGTCCATCGACCCTGTATTTGCCCATGGGGAGTCAGATCCTCCCCTCTCCTAATCCACACTGCCCTTACTTCTGCTACCACAGCTGCTCAGCCAGGGTGTTGCCCCCACCTGCCTGCCACACAGAGTGCTGGCCCTACTCCTTGTCTGCCTTTAAGAAAAAAAAAATCTGCCTTGGGAGGTAGCTAAGAGGTTCCCCAGGTCCAGCCCTCGTTACAATGCTGGAGCGGGTACAGAGTATAAAACTGGAGTGAATCCCCTGCACACTGGGGTCATCGCCAGCTTCTGCAGCCCGTGTGTACATCCTCTGACCTCTGAGCCCAGATGCTACAAGCAAGCTTCCCGACTGATGTGGTGGCTTTACAGTGCCAGCCACCCACAGGAGCCAGGGTAGGCTTGCAAAGTATGGGTTGTCTACCCCAGCCATCTCCCTCTTCCCGTCGCTGTCAGCTTACCTGCCTCCCAAAACTCTGCAAGACTTGGTCTGAAAGGAGTCGTCAATCTGATCTATTGTTTCTTCAAAACTTTGACTTTGACCTTGGAACTGTGGTTCTGAAAACAAGTGAATCTAAAAAGAAAAGAAAAGAGAAACACAAAATTAACTGCCTGGAGACGTTCAGGCTACTGTTTTTGTGTGTATGGGTATTTTGCCTGCATATTTGTGTCTGTGCACTACAAGTGTGTCTGGTGACTATATAGGTCAGGAGAGGGTGTCACGTTCTCTGCGCCTATAGTTAGACAGTTGTGAGTTGCCATATGTGTTCTGGGAACTGAGTCCCTGGCAGAATAGCCAGTGCTTTAACCTCTGCACCACTTTGCTCAGTTCTTTAAATGATGACCCAGACCTGACCTGCTAACTCTTGTTATAGTATGGTATGAATTTTATAAATCCTTTAATCTTCTACTAGGTAGCTAATGATCAACAGGTTGGCTGTACCATCCATGAGTATTTAATTTAGAGGCATCAAAGGCCAGTGAAACAACAGAGACAACTTTCTAAAGAACACACTGCTGCTACAAGCTGTGGGGCATGCAAAAGCTTTATTGTGGCCAAAAGTAATTGTGCATAGGCTCTAAGGTTAACAACAGACTAGATGTGGGAGCATGCAGTTTCGTCTCCCCCTCTCTCTAAGGGTGATACTTGCTGACTTTTTATAATCTCTGTATGCCAATAAAAGAGGCTATAGTGGTGTTTGTGCTTCTGTGTGTAATGATAGCTGTCAGAACCTCTGCATTAAAAAGCCTATCTAGCAAGAGTGACAGTGACACTGACCCGGGAGCCAGCAATGCAAAGGCTTGGGCGATACCATACAGTGCACACACAGCAAATGCGAGTGCATTTATAGTGTGCTGAGATCTGTGTGCTAGTACTTTGAACATAGACTTATGTATGTCCATGAAAGTGATTCTGTGTAATGAAATTAAATCCAACATTTTATTACAACAGTATTGTATAACTATTTAGATGTGGGTCAGTGCCATTGACTAAGCACCACTGTTAATGTTTTCAGAACTAAGAATGGGTAAAATTCACAAAACGTCTCACACATCTGACACTTATATTCACTTTTTCAATGGAAATGAATAGCCCCTAATATAGAGCATTGCTTTTAAGTTACCTGATTTCGTCTCCTGGGGCCAGTGAAAGAATCCTAAGCATTTTATAAAAGAAGAGAAAAAAAAAAGATTACTAAACAAGTTATGTTAAAATTTCTTTTCTTCTACATTAACAATTACTGTTAAAATTACACCAGAATATTTTTTGTACCAATCATTACACAAACCAGAAGCTATGAAGGGAAGCCAGGGCTGAGTTAATGTTCCCATAAGAATGAACTCTTACCAGGCATATGGGTTGGACGGAAGAGATCTTACAATTTTTGCCTCCCCAATCCTCAAAACTGGTGTAGAAGCCTTTATCCAGGACATACTGCTCCCCCGTGAAGTCCGGGTTTTCATAGGCTACCCACCTACAGAAACACAGCCCTGGTTAACGTTGGTCTTATTTTACATTTTACATATACATATCTACCTCACATATCTGAAAAAGTGTTTTGCTGATCAGACCCCATTTTTTTTCTGTTCTCTATTAATTTCTAGGGGCAGATCGACTTTGTCTATCTGTCAAATCCAAATAGTGTTCAAAAGAATGTCTCTATGCAGACTTCTTAGTGTTTCTAAATACTAAATTTCCATGCCTCTAGAAGCTCCAATGAGGATTTTTGTGTTGTGATCTTTTCCCCTATTTTCATGCCAAGGGAATACACTGGATCTTAAAAAGGAGTCTGCTTCTCTTCTTCTCTTCTCTTCTCTTCTCTTCTCTTCTCTTCTCTCTCCTTCCCTCCCTCTCTCCCTCCCTCCCCCTCCCCCTCCTCTTCTTCCTCCTCCTCCTCCTCCTCCTCCTCCTCCTCCTCCTCTTCTTCTTCTTCTTCTTCTTCTTCTTCTTCTTCTTCTTCTTCTTCCTTCTTCCTAGTAAAAACTTCATTTCAACATAGATTTCTGCAGACAGATCTTAACAGGAAACTATCTATGCCTCATATACAACAAATCACAATGAATAATAAAACCCAGAAACAAAGAAAAGCACTTATTTCCCAAATGGTATTTCCAACCTAACAGGTCTATAGAAAAACAAAGCTGAACCAGCTCTCAGGGTACCAAGGACATCACTTGCAATGTTCCCATGTCAGGAAGGTGCAATCAGTCGAACCCACTCACTGATGTTACTTGCTGTGCAAAGGAAGTCTTTGAAGGGGAAAAGGGTTTCTAATTCTATTCCATCCAACAGATTCTCAGTGTAGTCTCCACTCACTCACTGCCCTAATGAGCAGCTCACCGTTTGAATGGCACATGTCACCCTCAGAACTTTCCAGATCTATTCCATTTCCTAAGGAGGACCCAGCATGTCCACTTCTCGGACAGAAAGTCAGTCTGCTTACTCACACAGCACACACTGACGTCCCATCTGCCATGTGCCAGAAACCGACAGACGTGAAGAATACAAATCCCCTGCCTTGAGCTGGGTAGACAGAGGAGCATCACAAGTAACTATCTTTTGTGACACATTGTGACTGGAGGTGGCCTGTCTGAAGTGATGCCGTCCCTTAAGGCCAGAACATGAGTAAGCCTGTAGCCGACAGGGCTTTGTGGCCTACCTGACATGTTCTTTCAGTGTCTGTATCACAACGGAAAAGGATCCCCACAAGAACAACCACTCTGAAGAAACTGTGTGGTCAGGAGAAGCTAAAGATCTCACACCCGAAAGCTCACCATCTCTGGCCATCTGAATGCAGAAACTGAGACCGGGGCTGCCTCAGAAGAAGTCCTTCCCACTCCCCCAGTATCAAACCTGCACCAGCAGCTCTTCAAAGGTCTGCATCCTGTGAGGTGAGGAGTTTGGAGGCCTGGACCTCTCTGTGGTCCTGACATTAACTTTCAAGAATGCTGACTGGGGCCAGGGGGTGGGGGCGTGGTGGGGAAGTGGAGGCTCTTAACTTTTTTAAACTGTGTTTTCAGGTATGAGGGAGGGAGCTGGCCAAGGGCCCTGTGCTGAGCCAGGGAGGCCGCAGGGCACAGCTGACCTTCAGTGCACACACATCTTAGGTAAACCCATGGTTGCGGAGTGGTGACAACCACAACAGAGAGCCTGGCTCCAGCCATGAGTGCCTCTTCCTAAGGTAAACCACAAACACCACAAATTGCAAACAAAAACAATAATTAAATAACCCAGGTCACATCACAGAAAGCTGTGCCTGGGCTCTGGGCCTGTGGCAGCTCTGAGCACCAATGGCGTCAGGCCTTTTGGATTGACTTTCAGGAGGGGAATCACCTGTGAAGAGAGATCCTCTGGAGATTCACCTGTGGCCAGGACAGGCACCTGCCCCCCAGAGCCCTCTCAGGTCCTTGGTAGTTGTTAAACTAACAGGTGTGTGCTCCATTTCCCAGTGAAATTATACAAACAGCTGGTAGGCAAACTCACAATGGAGGGTCAGTCTGTCTGACTCACTCAGATGGAAAAATGGAAGCAAGGAAGTGTATGAGACAGGACTTGACCTGAGAGCAGAGCGTTCTTCTGCGGCCCGGCTGAATCTTTGAGATCTGTAGTACAGAATCTACGTATACTTGGGACTGTTAGGAAATTTGTCAGTGTCCTTGCTGTAGGGTTCCGTTCATGAGTTATTTACTGCTGTGTTAGAGGATGGAGAACAGGAGAAGAGAAATGGGACCTGGCAGGCCCCAGCTGAGGGGAACGAGGACAAACCTACCCTTCTGTGGAAGAGGAAAGGAAAAAGTTCAAAACGAGAACACTTGTCTTTGTTTATTTAGGTTCTCATTGTATCCCTGGCTGGCCTAGAACTTGTTATGTAGACCAGGCTAACTTTGAACTCACAGAGATGCCTCTGCCTTCCGGAGTGCTGAGATTAAAGGTTTGAGCCGCAGCATTGGGCTTATTTTTATCTGGACTCTAGAAGTGTTTTGCTTTATTGTTGGATGTTAAGATGTCAGCCCAGCTTCCACTGCTTGGGTTGGCGCAGCGCAGCGTGGGGGCTGTCAGCAGCTGTGAGCAGGAATTCTTCTGGGCTTTCCTAAGAAGGGGAATGTGGTCCCTCGAAGGCTTAGTTGGTCTCATGAGCATCCTTCCTACCATTTCACAGCTAAGGATCCCAGGGATTTAACGCCCTGTGACAGTGCGCCTCCAGGGAGACACAGGACAGGACTTTCAAAAGCTTTGTTCTGTCTGAGCATGGAGGCATACATTGGTAACACCCCATAAATATCCCACCCCCGATTTCCATACTCACCCCACCACTGCACTTGGGAGGGCTTTGAAGCAAAAGGACTGAGCTCAAGGCCAGCATGGGCTGTATAACAAGACTACATCTCAAATAATAAAAGCAAAACAAAAAGTTTCTTCTGACTTTGAATTTTGTGATAAGAAATAAAGGATCCGAATCTAGCTGGGCACGACAGTGGCATAGCACACTTGGAATCCCAGCACTCAGGAGGCAGAGGCAGGCTGATCTCTGTGAGTTTTAGGCCAGCCAGGGTCACATAGTGAGACCCTACCTTAAAATAGACAGACAGACAGAGAGACAAACAGACAAATGCCACCAAACAAAACAAAAATGAGGTTGCTTATTTACCAGTAAAAATTAAAGCCATTAAAATAAGACCATTTTTCTTTGATACTATTAAAAAACGACTGGGTTAGTCATCCTCCCTTACGTTTCACAAGGCCTAGCGCAGTACTGTCCAGCCCAGTCTTGTCTGCACACAGACTAGAACCCCCACCCCTGCTGTGCATCCCAGTGCATTCACCACCTCACAGCCTCCGTCCTGTGATCTGCTGAAGACATAACAGACCTCATTGGAGCTCTTCTACAGCCAACACATTCAGGAAGAATGTGTGTGTGTGTGTGTGTATGTGTGGGGTGTGTGTGTATGGTACATGTGCTATGTATGTGTGGGGTGTGTGTGTATGGTACATGTGCTGTGTATGTGTGGGGTGTATGTGTATGGTACATGTGCTGTGTATGTGTGGGGTGTATGTGTATGGTACATGTGCTGTGTATGTGTGGAGTGTGTGTGTGTGTGTGGTTCATGTGCTGTGTATATGTGGCATATGTGTAGTGTTTGTGTGTGTGTGGTATGCATGTGTGTATGTATGGTGTGTGTGTGTGGTGTATGAGTGTGTGCATGTGTGTGTTGTATGTGTATATGTGTGTGGTGTATGTGGTTTATGCATGTGTATGTGGTATGTATGTGTGGTGTGTATGTGTGTGGTGTATGTATGTTTGTGTGTGTTGTGTGTATATATGTGTGTTGTATGTGTTATGTGTGTGGTGTATGTGGTATGTATGTGTGGTGTGTATGTGTGTGTTGTGTGTGTATGTGTGTGTTGTATGTGTATATGTATGTGGTGTATGTGGTTTATGCATGTGTATGTGGTATGTATGTGTGGTGTGTATGTGTGTGGTATATGTATGTTTGTGTGTATTGTATGTGTATGTGGTGTGTGTGTGTGTGTGTGTGTGTGTATGTGGTGTGTGTATATGTGTGTGTATGTACAACTGTGCCTCCCTTCTACTTCCTCTAATACCAAACCTCAGTTGCTACAAGGAAAAAAAAGACTCTGCCAAGAAATACAACTAAAAATGACTAAAAATCGAAAGATATAAAAGCCCAACATCCTATTGAAGGAAACTGATATGAAGCAAGCAGTGCGGGTAAGAAGGAAGGAAAACAGGCTCCGAGAATTATGTGCTGTGCTAACTCAGCCTACATCAACATCTACCCAGCATCCTCCAGCTTCCTCTGCTAGGTAGATGACTGAAGAGCAAGGATACCTGGTGACTGTTTCTCCAAGACTGAATGGCTCACTACAACTTTTTCAGACAATAATAAGCATGATCTGAAATTACTGCAAAGCCAGCACATTGTTTCCGGTGGCCTCTGCCCTATGTTCAGACAACTCCTGGTTCTGGTAGACGGCCAGCTGTGATCATACCATGTGAACATACCATGTTAGGGCTAATGATGTAATTAATACAGCCTAGTGACAAGTGACAACCTACGCAATGATGTAGTGACTAACAACACAAGTGTGTTCACTGTAGACATGTCAGACTCGCCAGGGTCTTGGGGGAGGCCTCGAGAAATGCATTAGGGCTGAGGCCAGCCAGATTCAGTAGGCTAACACCAACTGCTTTCAATAGAACCAACATCTGCTTTCTTCCTGTCCTTTTAATAACATTACCACTTAGAAGAAATCAGCAGGGTCACGTGCTGGATCATGAGAACAGTTCCCTATGGCAGAGATCTGGTGTCCGTTCTGATTCCTGGGGAGCCATACACTTCAATCATACCCACTGGGGAACTGACCCTAGGATGGCCACACCATAGCAGCACAGTCACCTCTCTACTTAAGGCATGTACTAATGACCCACGCCACGGAAGCAAAGTCAGACCTGGAACCTGAGCATGCAGTGAGTCGGGAGAACGAGAGTCAGCCACGGCTGTGGGCCACGGGTAAAGAGGTCCACCTCTGGGAGAGCCCTGGGAACAAGCCCAGCAAACCATTTTTGCTTGATTGGCCTTGTCACTGTTACTGCTTCCAGACAGGACCCGACTATGTCACCCAGGCTGGCCTTGAACTCAGTCTTTCTGTTTCCACCTCTTCAGTGCTGAGAGCACAGGTCTATGCTACTGTGCCTGGCCAGAAACAAAATCTTCTCTAGGCCTTTTTATTGTGCAGCCAATAAGTTCTGTTTCTATCTCTTAGGCTGGTATGCCTGATCAGTCACTTCCGCCTCAGAGTCACATCTCGGTAAAGACTTGGCATTGGTGAAAACACGGAGTGGAGTGCCATACTCTCAGCACGGAAGGCTGGGGTAAGCAGATGCCAAGGTCAGGTAAGCTGACCACTCCAGGTAGTCTAAACAGTGGTTTTTATGTCAACATACTAGTGAGGGAGCACTGGCAGCCATAGCACTACAGGAGAGCCTACTGGGACTTTCTCCCAACCTCAAAGTCAATGCCAGCTTACTAACAATCCATCCATTCAGACAAAGGGCCACAGGGCTGCATATTTCCACCATGACACCAAGAGCCTGCTCCAATGGGGGGAAAAGGTTACATCAGAATATTTTTAGGCCAGCCATGAAAGTGTCACAGCTGTAAATACAAAGGGGCTGAATTAATGTTTACCCGTGAGATATTTACTGAGGGCTGACTCTGCATCACAGACTACTAATTTAACAGAAACCCGAGTGAAACCCAAGCTTCACCTCCTGGTGGGATTGCTTCACTTACACGCCACTCAGTACATTGATTGACTGTGTCTTCACTCCGTAGCCGGTCTCCTTCAAATTGGCAACAATTCCCAACACATCAATACTGGAACCTTTGGAGCCAAAGTTCTTCTCACTGTACATTATCATGTGCGCATTTGAAAAATCCTATTAAGAATGAGAGATTCAAGTGTAAAGGGTAGCCGCTCATCATCCCGAAAGGACCTCACGTTGGCTGTTAGCTTCTCCTTAACTTACACTTAATATAGGCCGCAGAGACTGGAGCTCTCCATTGTAGCCTCCCCAGGCGTTCCAGTCCCTGTATTCTCCCTCCTCCAGCAAATACTGGTGGCCAGTGAAGCCACACTTCTCATAAGCAACCCAGCTACGAGAGAAAGAGCAAGCGGCCAGTCAGACATTCGCAATGCTTCCCATGTGCCCCATGTACTGACAAACACAAATATAATATTTGGTGTGAATTTGTGAAATTCTCCAAGTTTAGAAAGGACAGCATACAAATTTATGTGCTTTTGTTAGAATTGTTTAATGTTTAAGAGAATTTGTTCAGAGAGAAACCTCAGAAAAAAAACCTAAGAAACATGTTAGAGTTCTGTAAAGGAGTGTAGTTGTATGTATCTGTGAGTATGTGTGTGTGTGTGTGTGTGTGTGTGTGCGCGCGCGCGCGTGCGAGCGCGCAAGCTTTTGAGTGTGGTGTATATGTATGTGTGTGCATTTGGATGTGTGGTTGTGTATGTAATTAAAATGAAGGGCTAGAGAGATGGCTCAGCAGTTAAGAGCACTTGTTTCTCTTGCAGAGGATCTCAGTAACCCACATAACAGCTAAAACTGTGACTCCAGTTCCAGAGGCTCTGACGCCATCTTTTAGACTCCTCAGACACTGCACAGATGTGGTGCACAGACATACATGCAGGTGAGACACTCATACACATAAAATAAAGATAAATAGTTAGAAATCTACACTTTTGCCTACTTACAAGACTGTTTCAGTATATGCTTTTACTAGAAATGTGCAAGATCTATAAAGTTCAAAAAGATCATGAAAATTAGAAAGAAAATTAATAAATGATTCATTAGATTGGAACATGACACTTTAAAAATCAATCTGTACAGCTCTGTATGAGCTCCACACCAGACCCCCCTATAGTGTCCCTTCAGCCACTGGCACAAGTCCAGCTCAGCAGACCCTGCTGGGGATGACGTCATACAGACCCAGCATGTATGACAACAGCCTGGGGTTCAGTCTCCATGACTCCCTACTCTCCACAAAATATCACCAGACTATAATCAGGAATGTGTCTTTGGGGAAAAGAGGGCACATTTCTTATTTCATCAGGGAACAAGAGAAATCTTACCATTACCCTTGTACTTACACGCCTCTTAGGACTTTCATAGACCCCACGGATGTAAAGGGCAAGTTGTTGTTTCCAGTTGTTTCTTCTGTCTCACCTCCTTCCATGATAAAACTACTCATTTCTGTTTCTAGCTCCATACACCTTCCTTCAAAGGAAGGCTTTTCATAAATAACTACCTGCAATAGAAGGGAGATATGCCAATAATTTGGAGAAGTTAAATAGCTAAAAAAAAAAATAGCTAAACATTGACCCTGTCATTCAATAGCACTTACTTGGGCTAGGGGTGTGGTTCTTGTCCAGCATGTGTGAGACCCTGGCTTCCAGCCCCCACAAGACATAGCCAGAAAAACAAAACAAACAAAAAACCCCAAGCTGGACATAGTGGTATAGCCTACAATCCCAGGACTCAAGAGGATGAGGAAGAAAGATTCCAAGTCCACGGCAGCCATGGGCTACATAATAAAGGCTGCTTTGGCTCAGCAAAAACAGGACCAACAAGATGGCTCAGCAGGTAAAGGCTGAGTACAATTCTCCAGACTCACATGTGCCTATATGCCAACACACACACAAATGTAAACAACAACAACAACAATAAATAGCACTAAATCCTGGAATACAAATTAAAATTTTCTAATCATATATAAAAATCAACTACATGATAACACTTACTAGTTAAAAATTAAAAAGTTAAAAAGCATTAGGTTTTGGAACACTCCAAAGGCAATGTTTAAAAGATATTAAAGAGCCAGAGTATTCTAAAGTTGATTTGAAAATGATAAAAAATCATGGTGCATAGGACAGGTGTAGGAAACAGGGGCAACAGGTGCATCTGGAGCAGGGAGAGCTAGCTGCAGGATGGAGCTGGACTCATGGCTCAGTAGGGAGAGCTGGGGGATAAAGCTGGATACATGGCTGTGCAGGGAGAGCTGGGGGATGGAGCTGGACTCATGGCTTTGCAGGAAGAGCTGGGGGATGGAGCTGGACTTATGGGTCAGCAGGGAGAGCTGGGGGATAGAGCTGGACTCATGGCTCTGCAGGAAGAGCTGGGGGATGGAGCTGGACTTATGGTTCAGCAGGGAGAGCTGGGGGATAGAGCTGGACTCATGGCTCTGCAGGAAGAGCTGGGGGATGGAGCTGGACTTATGGTTCAGCAGGGAGAGCTGGGGGATAGAGCTGGACTCATGGCTCTGCAGAAAGAGTTGGGGGATAGAGCTGGACTCATGGCTCTGCAGGAAGAGCTGGGGGATGGAGCTGGACTTATGGTTCAGCAGGGAGAGCTGGGGGATGGAGCTGGACTTATGGTTCAGCAGGGAGAGCTGGGGGATGGAGCTGGACTCATGGCTCAGCAGGGAGAGCTGGGGGATGGAGCTGGACTCATGGCTCTGCAGGAAGAGCTGGGGGATGGAGCTGGACTCACAGCTCAGCAGGCAAAGGCTGAGCTCAATCTCCCCCAAACAAGCTGAAAAGCTTAAAAGCTCTCTTCTGTTGCCAGCAATGGGCTCATCAATTAGCAAATCCAACCAGGAATGGTAAAGTTAATAGAACAGTGAACCTTGGAGGCCATGCTAAGATAACCGGTGCCATTAGCCTTTTCCTGAAGTTTAGTGGGAGGAAGACTTAGTGGTGAAGTCACATTAGCATCATATACTTAAAGATCGCAGAATAATTTCTCTCTTCCCTACCCCCTCACTTCTGGATGCACACCCACTTATATTCTCTCTCTCTCTCTCTCTCTCTCTCTCTCTCTCTCTCTCTCTCTCTCTCTCTCTCTCTCCCCTCTCCTTCTTACCTTTGGATCTGTAGGGAATTCAACTTTACGGCCACCCTAAAACAAAACAAAACAAAAAACAGCATAGTAAAAAACTCAGTTTCCACTGAGAGTGTTCAGTATTATCACAGTAGTTACAGTAGGTGAAGCACACAGTGTGATTGGTTACTTTATGGTTTGTTTTAATTTATATAAGATGATGCCAAAATTATCAAACTGAAATGAGGACACAAGACCATCTACAGCAGAGACGTACTGGACATGCACAGCTACTGTGTGCTTCTGTTCTGTTCTGTTGTTTTTGTTTTTGTTTTTGTTTTTGTTTTTGTTTTTGTTTTTGTCTTTGTCTTTGTCTTTGTTTTGTTTGTTTGTTTGTTTGTTTGTTTGTTTGAGTGCAGAGAAGTCAGACCCAGGGCCTTGCAATGCTGGCCAAGCACTCCACCCCAGAGCTACAACCAGGCCCCTTGGTTTATTTTGCTCTGTATTGTTTTTTAACTAGGAAATTTTCTTATACAATTTTAATTTGTATCCCAAGAGTCAGTGCTATGTGCTTCTTGTTCTTTTGAGACAGGGTCTCACACACCAGGAAGACCAGGCTAGCCTCAAACTTGGGATCATCCTGCCCCAACCTACTAAGACTTCTTCCTCTTATTTCTCTCGCTAAATAACCCTTAGGTTTGATAACATCTCACAGGAAGTGAGTTCTACCTTCTGCCCAGGCAATCCAGCATGGGCGGTCCTTCCCAGGCCATGGTCTTGGCCCACATTCCACTGCTCCCTCTGATTCCACTCCCAGCAGCCTCGCCCTTTGTATTTCCTGCCTGGCCCTGGGAGGCATCTGACTTAGCAACCCATAGCCTACAAAAGTGTTAAAGTTCACACAGCAGGAAATAATAAGAACTATTAGATAACAGTGAAAACCTCTCAAAAGATGGCATCATTACACTTTTGTATTAAAAGAGTGGGGTTGTTGTTGTTGTTTTTAAGTAAAAAACAAAACAAAACTAGAATTAGAGAGGAGAGTGTTGCCTAAAAATACTGAACAGGCAGAAGTCAGTGGTTGATAAACTGAGAGATTTCCCTCGATGTGTTTTTGTGAGCTTAAAAGCTGCAGCCAAAATCCTCAAATGGCCCAAATAAACTGAAACCATAAATAGGCTAGCTCAACCAGCAAGCTAGCCCTTATACAACCAAGGGAGTGCCTGCCTAAAATATAGTCTTTGAGGGCTGGAGAAATGGCTCAGTGGTTAAGAGCACTGGTTGCTCTTCCAGAGGTCCTGAGTTCAATTCTATTAACTACATTGGTGGCTCATAACCATCTGTAATGGGATCCAATGCCCTCTTTTGGTGTGCATGAAAACAGAGCACTTGCATACATAAAATACATAAAAAATCTTTAAGAAAAAAATAATCTTTGGGGGGAGGTGCTCAATAAGCCTCAGTTTTAAAACCATCCATCACATTGATTTTTAAGCTTGAAATAACTCTGTCATACATTACCAAAACTAATAAAACTGGGAACTTTGAAAGTGGATTTAATTTAAAAAAAAAAAAAAAAAGGGCCTCAAGTCACCTGCATTGATCTGCAGATAACCAAATCAGGCGTGTCTAACTTTCTAATCTGTCTCCTCGGGCTGCCTCTGAAGATACTGCAGTGTGGACTTTCACAAGCAAGTTCATAGCAGAAGCTTCACCCTGGTGTTCAGTGAGCACCTAGCATCAAGTGGCCCACATCAGAGCCTAGTGTGGTAGACTCATCCCACCTAAACCTTCATCCCAACAGAGCAGCCAGGGACCAGGGACGGGGGTAGGGGTGGGGCAAGGAACTGGAAGCACAGGCTCCAGGTAAGGAGGATGAGTGTGGTGGTTTGTATACGCTTGGCACAGAGAGTGGCACTATCAGAAGGTGTGGCCCTGTTGGAGTAGGTGTGTCACTGTGGAAGTCTGCTTTAAGACCCTCACCCTAGCTGCCTGGAAGCCAGTATTCTGCTAGCAGCCTCCAGATGAAGATGTAGAGCTCTCAGCTCTGTCTGCACCATGCCTGTCTGCCTTGCTTGGATGCTGCCATGCTCCTGCCTTGATGATACTGGACTGTATGTCTGAACCTGTAAGCCAGCCCCAATGAAATGTCTTTATAAGAGTTGCCTTGGTCATGGTGTCTGTTCACAGCATAACACCCTAACTAAGACAATGGGCATTGACCCCTCACCCCAGCTCTCCTTCACCACTCAGCCCTGCCTCCTGGCACTACCTCTGTGCTGGTCCTCAGCATTCCCTGCCCAGCTCTGTGCCTGCCCTGGCCTCATACGCATCCTCTGCCAGCTCCAGTGGGGGCAATTCTGCTCCCGTTTAAGATTTGACTGTGCATTCAGATGGTTTTCCTAACTATGCCCTGCCCTGCCTCTCATCCCACCGAATGGGGTTGCTTCCACTTTCCACAAACAGTTCTTCACTCACTAGGCCTCTCTGGGCTGAAGTTGGTGCAGACATCTACTCTGTGAGGCAGAAGATGCTCTCCGTGCAAAGGGCATAGTCTTGTCCACCTTTCTTAACCAGGAAGTTGTTTCTACTCTTTCTATCCAGCAATAGATGCATGTAAAGCAATAAAAGCTACTTTTATTGTTCAAAGCCACATCTGGTAGATTATGGAGGTCAAGCTAAGAGACTTGCTGCCTTCAGAAAACCAGCTTCAATGTCATGTTACCATTTTCAGAGGCCGCATGGATCCGATGTACGCTTCCTCGGTATCCCAGAAGGATAGGTCAGGGTATTCTCCGGGCTCCAGAATGAAGGGGACACCTTGGAATCCAGGCTCTTCATAGATCAGCCATCTGAATAACCACCACGGAAGCAAAGAAGCAGAACTCGTGGTTAATTTCTGTTCCCTCCTGCCTGGCACACAGGACCCCACTGACAGGAGGGCAAGGACAGAGGAGAGTATGGCCACTCTCCCAGAAATGGCTGTGCCTGGGCTTCAGAGAAGCCTGGCCTATGAGTTCCTCTTGGCTGGCTTGGCCACTTACTTTAAGCCATGTTATAACTGCTTTAACATGTAAATCTCTCTGTCACTTAGAGACCCCCAAGTTAGGCCATCTCAAGCCCTGTTCTAAGTTAATATTTCTTTTGTAAATAAAGACTCCCGGCATTCTACACAGTGTCAAAATGTGTAGCAATGGATCCCTTCCAAAAGCCTAGAAGGAATTCCACCTAGAATTTCAGCCAGGCCTCAACAGTGCTGTCTCTATGAGATTAAGCCACTTGCCCCAAGACAGGGCTGCTGTGAACTGATCCCTGATTCCTTACTCTGTCACAGCAGGTTTCTTCCCCACTGCAGGGAGTGTACCAAACACCATCTGCCCTTGTCACTGTCCCAAGCATCCTCACTGTGTGCATCACTCAGCACACACTGCTGTCATCAGAGGCCTGCAGGTCCAGGTGGCAACACCTTCTGAATGCTTGGTTCTGATCCTGAAGACATGAAATACCACATCCTTGCATCGGGCTTGTCAGCTGTCACTTCTGCTCTGGTCAGGAAGTGGCAGCCCCACCTACTCCTGAGCAAAGGCTAGGGAGCCATAAAAACATGCCCACTGGAGCTAAGTGCATGTCTGAGGGAGGGTGCAGCTACTGGAGAAGAGATTTGTATAATTCAGATGTTGCCTTCCCTCAGAGACACAGGCTAGCTCCTCCCCAGACTCTCCTTTCTGATGGCAACCCCATAAAGTGATATCTGTTAGTCTGGCTGAACCACCCACCTGGGGTACTCTACCAACCACGCTATGTTCCCAGATATTGGACCAAGAGGGAGAGCTCTAAATAAAACCCTTAGCAAAACAGGGTCTGGGGATAGGGGTGCTTTTCTTCTGTTCCTGATTCTGGCTGAACACCCATTTTTAGTGCAAGTTCATGTTAAAGATGCCCTTGAACCTTTTTTTGACTACCCAGAGATTTGCCACCTAGTTCCTACTAAAGATCAGTCAATAGGTATACAAAAAACTAGGAGGCCCCATGGCCCACAAGTGGAGACCAAAGCCAATCAACAGTGTCCTAAGGCAAGATCACAGCCACAGGGGGAGGGAGGGGAGGGGGGAACAGCAGAGGAGCCAGGAGGAAGGCCCCTTGTTAACTAAGCAAGTAAACTTGATGACATCATCGGCAGGCAGGTGGCTAGTTTGTCATGTGATGTTGCATCGCTAATACATGACGCCCCCTCACAGGAAGTGCCCTGGCCCAAACCATCTGTACTGGCTAGTTTTGTGTCAACTTGACACAGCTGGAGTTATCACAGAGAAAGGAGCTTCATTTGAGGAAATGCCTCCATGAGATCCAACTGTAAGGCATTTTCTCAGTTAGTGATCAAGGGGGAAAGGCCCCTTGTGGGTGGGACCATCTCTGGGCTGGTAGTCTTGGGTTCTATAAGAGAGCAGGCTGAGCAAGCCAGGGGAGGAAAGCCAGTAAAGAACATCCCTCCATGGCCTCTGCATCGGCTCCTGCTTTCTGACCTGCTTGAGTTCCAGTCCTGACTTCCTGGGTGATGAACAGCAGTATGGAAGTGTAAGCCGAATAAACCCTTTCCTCCCCAACTTGCTTCTTGGTCATGATGTTTGTGCAGGAATAGAAACCCTGACTAAGACACCATCCAACCTAAATCCAATCATACCTTTCCATCTAACCCTTCGTACAGACAACACTCAGAGAATCAAAGGATCAGAGGAAAAGAAACACTCAGAAAAAAACCTATGTTCTAAGACAGCCGGCCGAAGGTCTCAACAGCTCAGGGGTCATTGAAGCAAAGGAGGGGGCAGAAAGATGGTTAGAGCCAGAGGAATAGGAAGTCTGCTGTGAGATGGTGTCTCCTAGAAATGTCAGGGAAGCTGCACTCCTGAGCCTTCATCAACACAGCTGCCTGACCATGACCTGAACTGCACGGCAGCCATGCCAGCGTGGAAAGGGATGGATGATGTGGATGGATGATGCTCCACCCCAGACACAGAACCACAAACAACTAAGGGTGGAGGGGGAGGACATCCTCCCCAGGGAAGAGCCCCAAAATTGGTTATCCAATGCCAAATGGTCACCCCCCAAAATATTTCCATGTCAGTAATACTATAAGGGCTGGGAAGGTTATATCCATCTATCTATCCATCTATCTATCTATCTATCTATCTATCTGTCTGTCTGTCTGTCTGTCTGTCTGTCTGTCCGTCTATCTATCCGTCTATCTATCCATCTATCTATCTGTCTATCTATCCGTCTATCTATCTATCTATCTATCTATCTATCTGTCTGTCTGTCTGTCTGTCTGTCTGTCTGTCTATCCGTCTATCTATCCATTTATCTATCCGTCTATCTATCCGTCTATCTATCCGTCTATCTATCCGTCTAACTATCCGTCTATCTATCCGTCTATCTATCCGTCTATCTATCCGTCTATCTATCTATCTATCTATCTATCTATATCTATATAGAGATATTGTGTGTGTGTGTTTGTAGTGGAAATTTCTGGATGTCACTTGATGCAGACTCATGATGTTTTGCTGAAGTGTAACCTGTTGAGAGGACCCCTGATGCTTGGGGAGATTATTAAGTATGACCCAACAGACAGTGATGGGAGCTTGCCTAGCTACCCATGCACATGCTGGTCTCGAGTCTTAGCTGATCTACAAGCGTCCTCACTGTGTGCACCACTCAGCCTGCTGAGTGCTTGCTTCTGATCCGAAAGACATTGCAATACCACACTCACAGGAGAATACATATAGTTACTATAACACAGCAATGAAAACCACAAAAACACAGGCAACCCAATGGATGTGTGCAGTGTTAAGAGAGGGTTTATTGTGTGCGCAGAGGGGGATGGGACCAGAGCAAGTGACAGGGATCTACAACACAGCTGGTAGTCACTTAGGTCAGGTTTGTGTCATTATCAGCCTCCGAAACTCACATGTAGACATAGAGCCTTCTGTAGATGACAACTATTTTTAGTAAAAGTGAGAAAAGCACATTTGGCTAGGGAGAAAGCAGTCGCTTCATTTCAAATCATCGGAACTCTCCAGCTAACAGCCCTGGTGCAGACAAGGGGGCCCGCCTGTCTTCCTTGCTTAAATCGTATGCTCCCTCTGATGTTCTAAAATTCTTTGTTTTTATTAAAACACACCCTAGAACTATGCAAGCCTGCCTTTGCCTCCAGGAGGACGGAGCTGAGATCAACTAGCCGCTAAAGCAGAGGTTTAGATATCAGTCATATTCAACAGAATTTGAAAAGCAAATTTAGTTAAGAATTACTCATTTCCTCAAGAAAGAACCTGAGAAGGCCAGTAACACCCTTATACATGTGCAGAGGAGCTTAATCTAGAGTGAACAGGCCCAGGAGCGTGTTTCCTAATGGGATAAAGAAAAGACTCCCCCACCCACCCCCACCCACCCCCAGGACTTCTCTGCTCACACACTTACAACACCGTACCAATGGCAGCAAGATGAGCTGAGTGCTTATTACCAGTTAACCCCCTCAACCTAGCCAGATGTGGTGGCTCACATCTGTAACCCCACACTAGGGAGAACAGGGTGGATGGAGAGAGTAAGCCAGATACAAACAGTCCTCTCAGCTCAGCCAGACTTCCTTGGAGATCTGTAAAAGCATTAATGTCCCGAGCTCAGCAACGGAGTTCAGTGGACTTTGAACAGACACTGTAAGGCGGCTTTCACAAGGCCACTGGCACGGAAGGGAAGAGCCAAAGAAGACATCCAAAGGCAGTGGTCAGAAAGACACTTTCTCTTACCAGGCTCCCAATCTCTCAACATAAACTGCCTAAGGCACGTAAGGTCTTTCCCCTCAACCATATCCATGGGCCTCTGGGATCTCATGTAGTACATAATTTAATGTCTTCTCAATGGTCATTTTCCCTTTTAAAACTTCCTTTAATCTGCTTCTCCCACCTACAGCGCTGGGGACTGACTCCAGGCAATTTGCCCATGAGGTAAGTGTCCTAACTGTGAGTTACACCCACAGCCCTTCAACCCCTTCTCTAAGTGAAGGACTCCCAGGTTGTACCAGCAACCTTTCCCTGCAACCCAGGCCCACACTTCTGAGTACCCCACTGCCCGATTGTGTGTGAACTTGCAGTGGATCTCAGATTTAACCAGTCCAAAAACAACTTCTGAACTCCCCTCTTCCCTCCACACTCTTCCTGCAGGTCCCATCTAGAATAGGCCAAGCTTCCAAGCCCCTGCACCTACATAAAACTTATCAGCAAATGCAATCAGTTCTGCCTTTAGAATGTACCTCAGGTTTTGCCACTTCCTGCTTCCACTCCCACAGCAACTAAGCCACATCACCTCCTGCCCATATGACTAGAATTGTTTCCCTACTGTTTCCCTCCCTCCCTCCCTTGACAGCCTACCTCTTTATAGCAGCCAGTAATCCTAAATTCTGCCCTAGTAAGTGCCCGCACTATTGACAAGATATCCCCCATGCTCTCCCTGCTACTAACTCACTTAGAGAGGGGCGGGTACAATGGCTTAGACACACCCCTCAAAATGCCTTGTGGAAGCTTAACCTCCACTGGGAGGTACTAAGAGGGGATCAGGCTGGACCTTCAAGAGGTAACTCAGTCATCAATTCAGTCACGGGGCCTCTTTCCTCATGGATGGAGTCACGGAAAATAGACTAAGATAGAGGGCTGCTTTTTTTCGAGGTACATTTCAAAATTTTAGACAAATGAAAGAACAAACTTTTGACTACAAAAGAGGTAAATCTACAACTTAATCCCTGTTACAAAGTCCTAGATAAATCACTGTCCTCGACTTGAGTACCTCTTGTGACAAGAGACTGTCTACTGAGCAAGGCAGCTGCTTCCATCTCAACCATCAGGAGGCCGAAGCTTAATTCTCGGTCTCTCGCTGCTTCCTGCAGGTTCCCACAGACCACCAGAAAACAGACGGAGTTTCTTCTACCTTTCATTCCTTCAAAGATGGCTGCTACCCACCCCAAGCCAAAGCCCCACCATCTCGCTTCCTACAGTCACCCAGACGTTTCCAGTTCATGATTTCAGATGCCTGAAAATGGGAATTTGTGGTATGCAGGTTACCCGGCTCCTCCAGCCTGCGCGAGCAAACTACTTTCCATGGTAACAACAATGGCAAACTAAGACTCACAGCAGCCAACAGGACATCCAAGACACGACTGACTGAGTAATGCTTTCTCATTTGCTCGGGGTATCTTAGGTTGCTTTCTAAGACACACTATGAAACTATGAAACCTTTGGCTGCACGTCCCACTCACAAAATCCTGCCAGTGTGCTCAGAATATGTAAATAGTTATATATTACATACAGTACCATTGATCTAATTATACATCTCAGAAAACTTACACAAAAATAGAATGTTTAAAAGAGAAGAGATTTGGGTGCAAAATGGCCCCATGGGATAAAAGTGTGAGATGCCAAGCTAGACGACCTGAGCTCTGTACTCGGTGCCCATATGTTGGAAA
Organism: Mus musculus; assembly: GCF_000001635.26. Lineage (NCBI taxonomy): Eukaryota > Metazoa > Chordata > Mammalia > Rodentia > Muridae > Mus > Mus musculus. The sequence goes on from NC_000076.6 coordinate 43,985,262, forward strand.
GAGAGACTAGACTGATCTCTAAAAGCTGTCCTCTGACTTCCACACACATGCCACATACACACATCTATATGTCTACACACATGTACACACATCATAAGTAAATAAATAATAGTAGTAATTCTTCTTTTTTCTTTCTTTCTTTTTTTTTTTTTTTTGGTTTTTTTTTTTTTTTTTTTTTTTTTGGTTTTTCGAGACAGGGTTTCTCTGTGTAGCCCTGGCTGTCCTGGAACTCACTTTGTAGACCAGGCTGGCCTCGAACTCAGAAATTCGCCTGCCTCTGCCTCCCGTGCCCCACCACGCCTGTCTGTAGTAACTTTTCTAAAGAAAGATTTTATATAAAATATTGAGCAACTTTGATGGGGGTTTTTCTAGCGTTTCAGCAGATACCTTCTGTGTGCCTGGGCTTTGGGCTCTGCTTCAAAGACCACGTGCTCTGTCCTGCACCTCTACTTTTTATCTTCTCTCCCCTGTCTCAGATATCCCCATTTCCTTCAAAATATTCTTACAGTTTCATGAAGCTTGTATAGCTTAGATCACTTATAAGACAGTCCCACACAACAGCACTTTATATAAGACAACCACAGCAGCATTGTGTAACAATGGCAAAGGAAGTATCTTCTGCCTGAACCCATCCCACTTGAAATACTGAATTATGTCCTTGGAATACACCATGAGTGTATAAGGCACTGCTCAGCTGTGATTGGCTAGGTTTCTCTGTGATAAAGGAAAAGAAAGGCCTATATAGAAACTCTGTTTTCCATGGCTGGGATATAGCTTAGTGGTAAAGTCCTTGCCTAGCATCTCAGCACAAGAAACGGGGAGGTGGGTGAAGAGGCGTGGGGGTGGGGTGGTGGTTCAGCACCTAGAGCACTTGTGGGTAAAGTGTAAGGCATAGAGACTGAGTTTGGATCCCCATACTGAAACCCTACATCCTCCTTAGTATTCCTAATGAAGCCTCATTAAGACTGAATTTGGAATGGAAGACTTACGTGCCCCAGTGCACTTTGATGGAACACGTCTTCTGCATCACAGGGAAGCCCTGCATTTCCTCAGTGTCATCAAAGTACGAGTTCAGGAGTCCTAACCCTTCAGGCTCAGTAAACAAGTCGATCTGACTAATTCTGTAATCCTGTAAGAAAAAATGCCCACATACATATATATTGCAGATACAATAACTATACCATATGCTGAACTTGCAATAAGTTCATTATTCTTTCTTCTACGATAACTAAAAATGTCATTTTTAAAAAATTAATGTATAAGTGTGAGTGCCTGCATGTATCACTCGCATGCCTTGTCCTGGTGGTGGAATGAGAGTTACAAACAATTGTGTTAACAAAGCATATTTAGAAGATAAAGGAGAAAAATAAGAGGAGGAGGAGGAAAAAGAAGAGAGGGAGGAGGAGGAAGGGCTAGAGAGAGCTCCGTGGTTAAGAGTGCTTGCTGCTCTTGCAGAGGACCAGAGTTCAGTTCCCATCACCCACAGTAGGCTTCTGGAAACCACGTGCAACTCCAGCCGCAGAGGATCTGACACACTCTTCTGGATTCCACAGGCATTACACTCATGTGCACACAGCCCCCTACACACATACACAATTAAAAATATCACTGTATAAAGCTGAAAGGATTAAACAATGTGGGAAACAACCTTAAGATCCATTGTAATTGGAAATAGCAAATAAATGTTGATAAGTCACTTAAGTACTACACGGAACGAATAACACACCTTCTCAATGAAGTGTAATGTGCAGCTGAGCCTCCAGCCAAGTGGTAACATGAAAAGCTTTTGTTGTATTAGCAAACAGGAGCTATATCCCTGAGCTTCCTTCCTGCACATACCTGGAGCTTTGCCCTAATCAATATGCATCAGTTGGGACTCATGGTAAGCAGCTACTCACAGGATTGTGATCTTGGGGAATAATCACGAAGACAGAAAAAAAAACGACTGAGAGTAGAAGTGTTGAATTGAAAAGGGACAATAGCATTTTATTTATGGCACATTAGAATTATGCAAACAGGAGATTTGAATATGACCAACCAGAGGGCAAGAACTCCAATAAGTGAAGGAACAGACACAAGTCATGGTGGCAAACTTCAGATGACTGCTTTAAACAAGGCTTTATTACACATACTATTTGAGCAATAAATAAAAAATATAGGTGTGTGCTACATTCATATGTAAATGCAAAATATTCCACTGAGAGGACATCTTAAAATAGTGTTCCTCAGAGCTGAAAGGTTGGCTCAGTGGATAAGAGCACTGGTAGCTGTTACAAAGGACTGGGGTTCAATTCCCAGCACCCACACGAAGGCTCACCACCTCCTTGTGTGTGGTGCACAGACGTAAAAGCAGGGAAAACACTCATATACATAAAATAATGAAGAAGTAGTTTTCATATCTTACATGACTTATCACACTATCTACCCTACTTGAAACAAAAATTAAACTGGCTATGATGGAATACGCCTATTATTCTGAGAGCTACGGCCACACAGAGACATGGCTGCAACGTTAGAGACAGCTTGAACTACAGAGTCAGTTCATGCCAAAACCCACTAGAAGATAAACCCTTTGGAGTAATGGTTGTCATCTAAGTCTCCATCAATGCTGACCTGGAGTGTGATCCCAGTGTGTGAAGTGGAAACAGAAAGACCAGGAAGTTCAAGGCCAGCATGTGCTACCCAAGACTGTCTTAAAACAAACTAAAGGAAGCACTGACCTAGGAATCAGGCAGCGCTTCTCTCTGCTTCTTTCTTCCCATCTTAGAAGCTTCCACTTTTCTCTACTGCACTCTCCCTCTATTGTATAAAGTTATTATTTAATCTTCCATTTGTATGACACCAGAAATTACACACTTACGAAGAAACATGCTGACTGCACCTTCTTTAAAAAATGAGCAGGAAATTCTAGCCGCTTCTGTAATTGACAAATTACAAGTATCTCAAATAATCTGGACTTCTGTTGTCTAGAGGAAAGATTTATTTGGGCTCATAGGTTCAAGGGTCGTTGCTTGGATCTAAGATGATCCTGGATATCACTGTAGCATATGTGAACAGGGCAGGTCACCGAATGGCAGCCAGGAAGCAGAGACACAGAGAGATTCAAATGATATTTTAAATCCACATACAATCTAAGCTGGGCCATCAACTAAGCTATTTCTTTACTGTCTTTCCAAAGTAAAATACCTTACAGTACTTAAGGAAAGTAGAACTTCATGTAGACATAAAATAGTAAGCAAGGGACTGGAGGGATGGCTCAACAGTTAGAGCATTTGCTGTGATTACAGAGGATCAGAGTTCAGGTCCCCCCCTCACCCCCCACCCCCTTACCGATGTCACCGGCTCAGAGCCACCTGCAATTCCAGCTCCAGGGGACAGGGGACTTCATACCTTTTCTAGCCTCCATGGGCAAATATACATATAAACACAAGAACACACATACACAAACACACACACACACACACAGAGAGAGAGAGAGAGAGAGAGAGAGAGAGAGAGAGAGAGAGAAAATAAAGTAAATCTTAAAAGCAACCAGTCAGTTCATAGAGAATGCATGGCAGCCAGGTTCCTTAGTAAGCGGCTCCTTTGGGGTGCGAGTGGAAGGCAGAGTGAAAAGTGTACCTAATAGATTTATCATGAAAATGTCTAATGAGTATACTGTTTCTTTTCTAATTGAGTTATGATATACAAATATTTACATTATAAAACATATATCCATAGAGTAGCAATCAAATGGTTTTTTTTTTCATTTATTTCATAAAAAGATTCCCTTAAAATTATCTCTGACACTCATCTCCATGTGCTGAGTGAAGTCCACATTTCTATAACCTACCTGAACCACGTGTCTGATGGAACCAATCACTACAGGTTTATCAGACTCTGCTTCTTCATCCAACATTTCCTCTGTTCCCCAGATACTAGAGAGTTCCAGTTCACCTTCTTCTAAAGCAAGAGAATGCCCTTCAAAATTGGCTTTCTCATACAAAATCCAACTGCGAATAAAACACAGAAAAGCCATTATCTGTTATGGTGGTTGTTTTCATTCTGGCCAGTACATACTGTACAACACTAACTAGAAATAGCATAAGCTCTGCCCTAGGACCAGCATTACTGGGTTTCATGAAGCCTCAGATAATTAAAACCCTCTACAGGTACTTTGGAGATGTCTGAGTTATCACTGTGATAGAGTGCCCATGTTCATGGAACTGACAAGGGCGACTGTCATATGTGCTCTTGCATGAACTTTCCCCTCTCATGTATGGTATCACCCATTTCTCTTAAAGGTATTATAATGTATACATCACAGTTGAATCGACAGATACATTGATACACAGAACTATATTTATGTTAACAAAAAGGAGTTTTGAAAGATTCTCCCCAGCCACCACACAGCACTCAGGAAAACATCACAGTGAATGGGAGGGCTTACACCTTCAAGAGGGCATTAAGAGTTGCTAAAGGTGGGCTGGAGAGGTGGTCCAGTGGTTATGAGCAACTACTGCTCCTGCAGAGGACCTGAGTTTGAGTCCCAGCACACACTCTGGATGGCTCTCAACTACCCATTATCTACAGTTCTGATGCCTCTGGCCTCCATGGGCACCTCCACTCATAAACACTAACATACACATATATATAAAATTAAAAGATAAATTGTTAAAACTAAATTTTAAAAAAGGTTGCAAAAGAGATTGTAACTGTCCTGCTACAAATGAAATTATCTTGCAAAATTTGTTTTTATCCTAATTTTCAGTCTTCTAATTTGATAATGAAAGTACACTTTATTTTTCTAATGATATGTTCACTACTTAGAAAAACATATTAAAATATTAAAAGCCCTGTCAGAAAATATGTTGCATAATAATTAGAGGGAGATTGAAAGAAACTCAGCTAATTTTTTAGGTCGTAACTCGATTTGGTGTATACAGCAGCCGTTTCAGCTACTCCAGAGGCTGGGGCAGAAGGATCGCAAGTGGGGCATCCAGTGAGTCCAAGGCCAGGCTAGTTACTTGGCAAGATGATGTGTGAAAAGAAAAAGGCAGTTGGGGAATACAGCTCTGTGGCTGAGTGCTCCCCTCAATAGCATGTGTGAAGCTGACCCACAAGTTACTCATAAATGTTTGGTGGCTGCCTCTTGACCCCAGCCCAGCATGTATGTACAAGGTGAAGACGAACACGATACTCTGATTTTGCTTGCAATTTTTTCCTTCACTCAACTTCCTGTGCATTTCTGAGAGACAATTCAACCAGCAAAAAATGTTTTAGAAACCGTGGAAGTATCTACATTTTCACTAATCTCTTAATCAAAACTAACTTTTGTCAAAAATTGAAAAATAAACAACTTCAGGTCACTTCTTCAGTGAAGTCTCAGAAATTTATTTATCTTTCCTTACCAGCTCATTTCGTTTATTGATTTATTAAATGATTGCCTGGGTGTGATGGTACACGCCTTTAACCCCAGGTCTGGGAGGCAAATACAGGGAGATGGATCTCTGTGAGTTTCAGGTCGGCCTGCTCTTCATAGTGAGATCTTGTCTCCAGTTTACAAATGTGAGCCATGACATTCAAGTAGAGGTCAGAGGGCAACTTGTAGGAGCCAGGACACACCATGTGTGTGTCCTAGGGATGGGACTCAGCTCACCAAGTTTAGTGGCAAGCATCTCTACCCACTGAGCCAGCTTGCCAGCTTTGTGGTGTGTGTGTGTGTGTGTGTGTGTGTGTGTGTGTGTGTGTGCATGTGCATGCCTGTGAGATTGGGTCTTGCTAAATAAGACCAGGCTGGCCTAGAACTTTCTTTTAATCTCTTATGAGCAACCACATTCAGCTTTGTTTAACTTTGTTTAACCACATACAGGTTTAACAAGTCACACCTGACCTATAAATAGAACAAGTGTAATTGTTTTGTAAGATTTATTTATTTATTTAATATATATGAGTGCTCTATCTGCATGCATGCCTGCATGCCAGAAGAGAACATCAAAACTCATTACAGATGGTTGTGAGCCACCATGTGGTTGCTGGGAATTGAACTCAGGACCTCTGGAAGAGCAGATGTGCTCTTAAGCTCTGAGCCATCTCTCCAGCCTGAACAAATGTAATTTTTAAAATCTAAGTTTTACTTATTTTTCCGTGTTTGGGTTTTTGTGTTGTCTTGGCCTGTATGTATGTCTGGGTACGTGCCTGCAGTACCAGCAGAGGCCAGAGGGAGATGTCTGATCTCATGAAACTGGAGTTTCAGATGGTGCTGAGCCATCTGTGGGTGCTGGAAACCAACCCCAGGTCTTCTAGAAGAGCTGAAAGTGCTTCTCACTGTCGAGCCACTGCTCCAGCTTCCAAATGCAGTCCTTACCAACCTCGTTAGATACCCGAGTCAAGACCATATTTTGGGTCCTAATTCTATTAAAGCAATGTTATGTGTTCTACTGTGTTTTTATGATTTGTCTATCATAAACATGTACCACTTTTATAACCAAAACCATGTGTGTTACACACGATTCCTATCTTGCCATCTGTTGATGGCAACTTGTCAGAGGGCAACTTGTAGGAACCAGGACACACCATGTGTGTGTGCCCTAGGGATGGGACTCAGCTTACCAAGCTTAGTGGCAAGCACCTCTACCCACTGAGCCAGCTTGCCAGCTTTGTGGGGTGTGTGTGTGTGTGTGTGTGTGTGTGTGTGTGTGAGTGAGTGTGTGTGTGTACGTGTTTAAGTTATTTATGCTGATAAAGGCACACCCATAAATAAATGGTGAGGTCCAAATAGTAACTGAGAAAGCTAATCACCCATGGTAAGTTGTATTTGCAGTACACTTTAACACCAGCTGTAAGCTGCACCTGCAGTGCACCCTAACATGTAAGCTGTACCTGCAGTGCACCCTAACACTGGCTGTAAGCTGCACCTGCAGTGCACCCTAACATCAGCTGTAAGCTTCACCTGCAGTGCACCCTAACACCAGCTGTAAGCTGCATCTACTGTGCATTTTAACACCAGCTGTAAGCTGCACCTGCAGTGTACCCTAACACCAGCTGTAAGCTGCATCTGCAGTGTACCCTAACACCAGCTGTGAGCTGCACCTGCAGTGTACCCTAATACCAGCTGTAAGCTGCATCTGCAGTGTACCCTAACACCAGCTGTGAGCTACACCTGCAGTGCACCCTAACATCAGCTGTAAGCTGCATCTGCAGTGCATTCTTACCATCCTCGGACAACTTTCACTACTATCACTGGAGAGAGGCGCCAGGAGCTGCAGTCCTGGATGTCCCCAAACACCTCAATGCACTCCTCAGAGACGTCGGGCTCACTGAATATCACTACCTGCAAGACAATAGAAATGGCAACATTTTGTCTCCCTTCACCAGATCAGGAGAGAATCTGGACTAGAAGTTAGAATAACCTTACCTTGCCAGGCCGGGGGTTGAGTTTGCTGTGCATACTTCCTCTAAGAGTCTGCAATCAGAGGAACAGAAATGTGGTCAACAATTACAACACTATAGGCCAGCCTTTTCTCCACCTGCGAGCCCTTAAATCAGAACAAAGTTACTTTACCATTTGTCAGCACTGAAGCAGTCTACCTTGCTGTACACTCAAGTTATGTTAGTGTTCTTTTTGAATTTACACAATTAAACCACAAGAGTTTCCAGACGGATTTGCCATTACAGCTTCTACTCATTTTAATGTCTAGAATATTTCCAGCCATACTAGAAAATCTGGGGTCCAAAAGTCAGATCTATGCTTTATATCAGTTCACTGGCTAAGAACTGACCAGGAGACTGCATGTCAAAGAATCTGAGTAATTGCAAACGTAAAATAGAAGAGGAGGAGGAGGAAGATGAGGAGGAAGAAGAGTTAGAGGAGGAGGAATAAAAGGAAGGAAGGGAAGAAGGAAGGAAGAAACCAAATACATCAGTTACTGGCTAGAAAGAGCTAAGTAGATTGGTGTGTTCATACACACACCCTCATTGGATCTATAGACATTGTGCTGGCACAGCAACTCCTCTATCATGTGACAAATACTAGTGTAAAGGATATTGTGCACTGTGAGGCCGAGGACCACTTTCCTACAACTGCAGCTACAGGAGAGAATGGGCAGAGAGCCACAAACCCGGGGATGCCTAGGAATGCCGCAGAGTGCATTCAAGGCCAGACGAGGGAATCCAGCCACGTGGTTTGCCTCAAAACAAAAAAAGTAAAAAGAGGGTGGGGAAGCAGCACAATAGCAGGGAAGCAGCACAATAGCAGGGAAGCAGCACAATAGCAGGGAAGCAGCACAATAGCAGGGAAGCAGCACAATAGCAGGACACTCACCTAGCATGTACAAGGCTGCGGGTTTAATCCCCAGAACAGCAAGAGAGGCAAGAAGAAGAAAAGGAGGTATAGAACATTTCACAATATACACTGCACATGGTATTTTTAAAAGATTATTTATGTGTATGAATGTTTTGCCCATGTATGATATGCACCAAGTATCCTTTGGAAGTCAGAAGGTATTGGCTCCCCTGGTACTGGAGTGACAGACACTTGTAAGCCACCATGCCTTTGCTAGGAACTGAACCAGGTTCTCTGGAACATCAGCCAGTGTTCTAACCACTGAACAATCTCAGCAGCCCTGCACATAGTATTTTACTCTCCCCTCTTTTGATGGACAAAAATACCTTTTTACATGGCTTCGGAAGTAACCATTACAAGATCACCTGATGAGACCAGTAAAACCCGAAATGTGTAAGGTAATAAAAATAATTATACATGTAAAAACATTACAAAAGCTGGCTCCTTGCAGGCTAGCCAGGGTGCCTCTCCCGAGGCCAGCCTTTGGTCTCACCCCTTCCTCACACCAGTGGACTAGGACCACAAGGCCTAAGTAAGACCCCTGTGTGGATTATTAGCAACCAGAGGGCATATGTTGAGCTGTTTTGTGCACATGTGACAAGTTGGTAAACTGAAAGAAAAACCTAAAATTTAAAACAAAAATGAAGAAATACATTTAACATAAACCACAAGCAACAAAGCCTAAGACCCAAAGAAAGACATTTTGAAAAATATCACAAAAGGCCTAGAAGTCAGCGAAACTCTTTATTTCTTCTTTTATGCCATCTGACTCCGTTTCAGAGAGAAAATATTTTTTTTCCCATTTTGTGTGTGTGATGTTCATGTGTGAGCACACATGTATGTGAGTGTGGAGACTGGAGGTCGACTGTGGGAGTTGTTCTCTCTTCCTGCCATATATATTGAAGCAAGGTCTCTTAACCGAATCCATAGCTCACCAATAGGTTTAGTCTAGCTAACCAGTCTGCTCTGAGGACCTTGTGTCTGCCTTTGCCAGCACTGGGATCACAGGTGGGTCACGGCACATGCTCACACACATGTGAGCATGCACACACACACACACACTACATTTACATGGGTTCTGGGGCTCCAACCAGTTCTCGTGCCTGATACTTGCAAGGCAACTGCTTTAACAACTGAGCCATTTCCCCATCCCTGAGAAAAAATAATTTTAAAAATCAGACTTGTTGGGTTATAGCCAAATAACAAATGATCTACGATCAGCTAACAGGAACAAAGGCGAAATGAATGGGAAGTGGACCAGCAGAAAACTAACTTGTGCTTGAGAGACATTTTTTTTTTTTCTTTTCTTGTTTTTTTCTGATAAAACCTTTAGGATTTCTATGTAGTACAGGTGGATTGTCAAAAGGCGATGAAAATACACAGCTCAGTGATGAAGAGCTTATAATTGGCATGTGTGAAGCTCTGGGCTCACATCCTGCAGTGCTGGGCTGGGGTGGGGTGGTCCTGGAGTAAGGGAGGTTTGTCCCAAGAACCTTTCCTGGTGCCCCATGAGCTCAAAGCTATGCTCATAGTAACAAGAGGTTATCTGCCCTTTCTGAGTGAGTATGGGGTCTACAGCACGCCATTGCTCTGAAGTATTCACACGTGTTTTCTGGGGGGCTGAGTTCCCACATGAAATTCTAATATAGATGTGCTGCACAATTAAACAAAAGTTCTTCGGAGATCTCAATATTCAAAGGTAAATGGGTCTTCACAAACCCACTGGATGGAGCTCGAGGGCTCTTATGGAAGATATGGGGAAAGGATCGAAGGCTCCAAAGGGGAACAGGAATTCCATAGGAAGGCCATCAGAGTCAACTAATCAGGACCCTTGGAGCCTCTCAGAGACTGAACCACCAACCAAATAGCATACACAGGCTGGGTCTGGCACATACATAGCAGATATGCAGCTCAGTCTTCATGTGGGTCTCCCAACAACCAGAGCAGTGACTATCCCTAAAGCTATTGCCTGGCTATGGGTCCCATTCCCCTGGCTGGGCTGCCTTGTCTGGCCTCAGTGGAAGAGGATGTACCTAGCCTTGGAGAGACTTGATGTGCCATGGTGGGGGCAGGAGAATACACCGGTGGGCCCCACCCTCTCAGAGGAGAAGGGGAGGTGGGGATAGGGGAGGGACTGTGTGAGGGGGGACCTGGGGGGCCAGTGACGAGGATATAAGTTAATTAGTTAATTAATTAATTAGGAAAAAGTTTAAAATCTATTAGTTTACAAAATCCATGAAAAAGAGAACCTGCATGTAATAATGCTGAAAACCTGTGTGTGTGCACGTGTGTGTTAGTCAGAGTCATGTTAAACAGCTGAGGCAGGTCTTGAACTTTCTGTCTACCTGCCTTGGCCTCCTGAGTGCTGTGATTGGTGACATGTCTCATCACAACTAGCCAACCATGTATTTTGAAAAAGCTTCCAAAATCACAGAACATGAGAGGATTATAGCAAAAACCACCTCCACACCCTGCCCAGTGAAGAAGGGCGCCAGGTCCTTTCTGTGGTCATGTCTCTACTTGCCTGACAGCTTTGCTCACTGCAAAGCAAGTTATAGGCACAGTCTCCCTCAACTTAAACAGGGAGCTTGGAACCAGAAGGGCACAAACAATCCTGGGCTGGTGATGGGGCCCAGCAACAAACAGCGTGCTTACTAACAAAAGGCCCTACGTTCAGTCTCCATCAAAGAGGAAACTTCAGGCAGTTCAGAGAGGAAGAAATGGAAGCTGCATTTTGCAGCTCCCTCTATCAGGGAAAGAACGAATGCAAACTAAACTTTATGCCACAAACTTGAGGAAGACAAATTCCCATTTAGGTAGTTTCCCAACTACACATATGACGATTATGGAGAGCGAGTGAAACCTCAGAGCAAAGAGGAAGGAGAAGGGGGATCCTTGGGCTGGGCGGGGCCTTTGCAAGTAGAGGAAGCTGTTTCACACATCTTGAAAATTCTAAATATAGCACTGAGTGTTTTTACAGAGAATACAAAGAATACGAGTCTCCTAGGTTTTCTGATCGCTCAAAGCATCTTTCCTATACTTTCCATAGTACAACACTGACATTCACAAATGCCTTGAAACATAACTTATTCTCCCGGCTTGGCCACAAATGTCTTGGGGGAGGAAGTGTTGGTGTCTTTGTTTCTTGGACTCCAAGAGTTCCTTGCACATAGATTTAAAAGTGCACAGAGGTAGGGGTAGAGGGGTGAGGCAGTGGTGGTGCACACCTTTAATCATAGCACAGAGGCAGGTGGATCTCTGTGAATTCAAGGCCAGCCAGGTCTACACAACTAAATCCAGGACAGCCAGAGCTACACAAAGAAACCCTGTCTCAAAACAAAACAAAAGGTACATGGTAAACAAATAGAAACTTATTGCACATGTACAACCCCTGTAAAAATACAACCTGAGCCCCTCACTGCCTCTAGGTTTAGAAACATCCCATCTAAATAAGAATTAGTACTTACCATAGAGTCTGATAAGGACATTCCAGAAAAGGAATGGCCTGGGTCATACCGGCTTGCTTTGAAAAGGCCCAGGAAGTCCGCGTCCACGCTCCCAACATTCGGCAGGTTTGACTTCAGAATACCTTCCACGCCATCGCTGTTCTTCAGTTTGGGTAAGTCTGAAAGGTTGTTTTCTGGCAATTGTAGGTTGCCCTGAGAATTCACATCTTCCTTGCTTCCCTCTTTTTGTGGGTACTTTTCCATGTGGCTGGAACCCAGACGAGATGTATTTGATGAATTGAAATTGAAGACCTTTAAGGAGTTGTGGGGTGCAAGGTGTGGCTGTTCTTTGTCTGAGCCACAGGGCAGGCCACCCTCCTTCCTGGGCTGTACCACTGATGACTGAGATACGGAGCTGTTCTGAGAAGTGCTAAAAGATGTGCTCATTGTGTTGACTGACGTCACGGAGGGAGAAAAGACTTTGTCTTGTGGCAGAGAAGAAAGCATGCTTGAGAAAAGCGTGCTGTTTTCTAGCCGTGACCTCTTAACGCCGCCGCTGTTGATGTCCCTGTTCTCCTTGTCACTTGCTTCTGAAGTGGTCTGTGGCTCGCTCTTCCCATTACTGTTAGTGTGCAAGGACTTGAAGACGATGCTCTGCTCGGTGGATGCACGCTTGGCTCTCAGTTTGGATATGGGGTCGTGGTTCTGCAACAAGTGCAAAGCTGGTGACACCTCTGCCAGGCTTTCCTTCTTCTTCCCTAAACCAATGGTGAACACGTTGGGATCAAACACCTTTTCCAAACTGTCCTCGTGAATGGGAGGCATAGCGAAGTGAGGGGCTGGAGAGTTTGGGACCCGGGCCTTCTTCTTTTTCTGGGGCACACATACTGCACTGTCCATCTTTTTAATAATTTCAGTGAATTTTTCCATATCAGAAGAAGAATCCAAGACACTATTGTCACTACCAGCAGAAATGTTCAAAAGCCTGGTAGGGGTAAGTGGGCTGGTCGCATCTTGACCTGGCCTTTGGGGGCCTTCTGCATGACTTCTGCTGCTGGGAGAGTGGGTGAGGATGAACTCCGCTGTCTGGGGCATCCCACTGCTGCTCTGGATGGGCGGAGCCTTCTCAGGTCCTGACTGTGTGATGTGTGGTCGAGACTGTGCCACATGTCCTTCTCTGTGATGGATGTCCTTGGGTGATGTGTCTGGTGCATCCTCGTGCTGCGGAACACAAGTGGTGACAGACACCACTTCAGGCTCATTACTGTGACAGCTTGGCAGCTGTGCCTCTCTAACTTCAGAGCTCTCTGAGATGACCTGAGAGCTCACATCCTGAGGATTCTCCACGGGAAGCACAAAGGACCGGACCTGGACGAGGACTTTGGAGGGACAGTCTTTCCCCATAGTTTCTGGGCTGTGCTCTGGAGTGGAAGGGGGACTGGCTTCTCCCACTCCAGGTTTGGAGATGGGAGTTTTCTCAGTGTGAGGAGAGACTGGCGAAACACACCCATTGTGGTTTTCTGACACTTCTAGAGCAGTGCAGGGAACACTGCATATGGGAACTTGAACACAGCCATCTTGGGGAGCGTCCACAGAAATGGGTGCAGAAGGCGGGAGAGATGACTCCCTAGCTGACTCAGCCGCTGAAGCTGGCTGTGAGTCAGAAAATGCATCCTGTGGCTTTGGGGGAGCCTCTCTGGCATCACAAATGGCAGCGATGTCCTGTGCAACATCACTTGTGTTGTTAAGGACGGGGCCTTTGCTGTCAGCAGCCTCTGGCTGGCCCTCTCCTGAGAGCTCAGAGTCCTTCACAGGAACCAGAGCAGTGGGCCCTGGGTGGGAAGGATAGGCAGTGTCTGTTTGTACATCCAGCTTATCACTTTGCTCAGGCTCAGGGCGGAGGACCTGATCCTTGGTGGACTCTCCTTCCCCTCCTCTGGTGGCTGGACGAATCTCTTCTCTGGGGACAGGGACTGCTGTGCCTTTCCCTTCTGCAGATGGCTCTTTGACCACCAGGCCATTCTGGTGGCTGGTTGACACAGCTTTCTTTTCGGGTTGCTCCATTTCTTTGGCCTTTTTGGCTAAGTTCAGCTTCGCCCTCCCAACAAATGTCTTACTAGAGGGAGGATTGTTCCTTGTGTTACGGACGTCGGGGTGGCGGGGGCTACTGTTAGCCCGCTTGTTTTCAAATAAGGAGATTTTGTTGGCTGTGTTCCCCTTATGAACTGGCTGGCTAAATGAGTTGTGCTCATTTCCCAAACTGTCAGGATTCTTCGGAGTTTTCAGATTTAGTTCCACATGTTTGGGTCTGGCGGGGCTGCAAGGACAAAGCAACAGGGCAGTTAGCAGCCTGGTGTTAAGTCGACATACAAACCAGCTGCCAAAGAGACCACAAAGTCCGCATCCCCTGGTGTGTATCTGCTTTCCCATGAAACTTCCTAAACAATCCTACAAACACTAGCACATATTTTTAATATAAAGTATCTTACCTACATATGACAGATGAGACTATAAATCTAAGAAACTATTAATTTACCAAGTATTCATATTCATTCACAGTGAGTGGCACTGAACTGGCAGACATTACAAGGTATAAGGAACAAATTTAAATACTTAATGCCTTCCCATATTTTAAATGCGCAGTATGTATTTATGCATGCATGCATGCATGTGTGAAGTCAGAGGACAACCATGGGTGTCAAGGTTCGACTTTGCTGAGACAGTCTCTCGATGTTCAGCACTGCACACCCAAGTTGTCAGGTCTGGGAGCTGCCAAGCTTTTCTTGGCTCCATCTTCCATCTCACTACGGGAATGCTGGGATTAGAGACACTCATTCCCATGACCACCTTTTCTATGGGTCTCAGGTCCTCACACTGTATCCACTGAGCTGTCCCTCTGAACATGGAAAGTGTTTTTAAATCTTTCCTAAACCTGCTGCTCATCAGCATTCTGCCTTATTCCCAGTGGTTTCATATGCATAAATATTTTACTAGAATGAAAATGGCAGTGTTCATAGGGCTTGCTTGGCTGCTTGCCTTTTGCTAAGACAAAAGGATGAGTTAACATTATAACTTCCAGGGTCCTAAGACTGACTTCCTTGGAATTTTACACAAACATTAGTAGAAGCAAATTTTTTAACCATACGGCTATACCATAATTTGTTAACTGACTTTGTTAATGTGTCTAGGGCAGAGTCTCCCAGCTCATTCACATTTCTTAGGTCTAATTACTTATTACTGGGAATAATGTCTTTAGTGTACACAATGTGTTCTTTCACAATAGCAGAATGTGTTGTGTTGGCATTTGCCTGCCTTGGCCTCAGTCCTGGCTCTCACACTAATATCTGTGTGAATTTAGCCAAGGCATTTCACATATCTGGCCCATTGCTCTCTTTTGTATCTGTAACTTAAAAGGTAATACAAAACAAAACCCCTACATAATTTAGAACAGAATTAGTTTTTATTTCACACAAAACTTATGGTTAAGGGAATTTTGGAAGTCCCCTTAAGGGGTTACACTGAGGGCTAACAGAGGCTACAGGACCAGAAGGCTCCCCATGGCTGCTTTCAGACAGAGCCACTCCCACTTTTTTGTTTTATGAACCATTTTATATAAACATTCCTCAGGGCAGGCAGAGGAGCTTGTCAGTTTGTAGCCAAATGAAAACCACCGTTTGCCAAGCACTTGGGAAGTTATTTAATTTGGTTTACCCAATGTACAACTTGCCTGTTCTTTTCTAAAGAGAGAAAGCTGAGACCTAGAGAAGGTAGGTGACTCCTCTGAGGTCACCTAGCTGGTGACAAGGCCTGGGTTTGAAGCAGGAGCTCATGTCTCAGAAGCCACATTACAGTATGTGGTCAGACTAGACGGGCCTGGAGCCCCGCAGCCGCTTTCCTTATCAATGGTGTGTGTGTGTGTGTGTGTTGAACGTGGAGGGGATGGGGGATGGGAGATGGGGGTGTTCAGTGAGATATCAGGTCCATCAGAAACACAGTGTTTGCAAATGCTGTGTTAATTAATTATTGCTGTGTTAATTAATTAATGAGCAAAGGTGACAATCTGAGGAATCTTAAAAAAAGAAAGAGCGGACCAGTCAGCACAGGAAGAGAGCATCACCGAAGTAGACATCAAAGTACATCTTGGGATGTGCAAGGAGAATGTCCAGGTGAGCCCCCGGCTCCCCATGGGAAGCACATCTGCTCATTAAAGATTTACACCAGATCAAAATACCTTTTACAACCCAACTCTCTACCATTAACTTGTGTTACCAAGAGTCACTGCAATTAACCCAGTTGGGGCTGATTAAAAGGCAGGCTCCTCTAATGCATGTTGTAATGCCTTCATTATGAGGTGAGAGGGAGTGAAAAAAGCCACAGCTACACTGTAAAAGGAAGTGCCTCCCTGCCTTAAACACATCCCTCTTCGAATCTCAGTGTTTGGGAGAGAACGTGCAGAAATCAGTCTTTGAACAGGATTAAGTCATTGTTTTTTAGGTGATACAATCTTATTTTAATTTTTCTTTCCCAAACCAGGCTCAGATCTCAATCCTGTCATTTGGGAGAGAAAAGCCTTGAGTTTCAGGCCAGCCTTGGCTAAACAGTGAGTTAGGAGCCATCCTGGGCTACAAGGTGAGCCCATCAAAAAAATCCAGCCAACCAACCAACCAAACAAACCAACTAACCAGCCAGCCAACCAACCAACCAGCCAACAAACCAACCAAACCAAAACCAACAAACCAAACAAACCAAACCAAACCACACCACACCAAACTACAATCAGTTAATATCTTTCTAAAAATCCAGCCATAACAGGACTAAAGGTCTGAAAGCCTCTGTCAGATTGACAGAAATAGGCCAAAGAACTAGATAAAATTCTTAATTTTCCACTTCATTAGTTTGCCAGTTCAAAAGAAAATTTAAAAAGACGGGTGGTGAGGAAAACGGTTTAAAAAGAAGTGACCGGTAGTGAGAAAAAAAGACACTTGGCTCAGTTCTGGTAGGATGCAGACCCAAAGAAGAGTTCCATTGTAAGATCCCTTCCAGAACTTGTTTACTGATCCCTTAACAGTGTAACATTTCTGGTTTTTCCACTGGTGCCTTCTGATTGGATGACAGGTGGAGCGGCCAGCCTGGATTTAGTCCTGCAGCGTTTCTCCTAGCTAGGCTTAGCAGGTTTCTGTGTTCCGTCACACTCGTCTTCCACAAATAATGGGCATCATTCAGTGGGGAAATTTTCCTGACGCTACCGTTACAGAATAAATAGCTGATTATGTCAAAGGTCTCCAGGCTGCCAGCTGGTGAGACAGTTCAACCTTATTCATTAAGCACATTTTCCTCCTAGCTTCCAGACAGACCTGTTTCAAACCTTACGTCTTTTTAGGACATCAAATAGAATGAAACCATTTAGTTCAAAAATGATAATGCTGCAAATGATGGGCCTTTTTGATCAGTTTGTGAATCAAAAATAGGAAGAATTTGAGAACTTAATTATTTCCACCTGCTGGGAAGAGTCACGGCCTGAGCTCAGTTCTACAGAGAGCCCTCCTGGGCTTCCTAGCCACACAAATCAGTTACCATCAAACCACAAGCCCAGGCTCCTCCAGGAAACCGGTGACTTCTTGTCCTGTACTTCCAGAACCTTTACAATGGCAAAATCCACCCGGCCCTTTTAATTTGATTTGTATGCTCCTTGCTGCCACAAGGGGGACTTAAATGGTGAGGGCAACAGGCTGCATCACAGGTATGGCTCATCTCCCCCCACAGCACACAGAACAAAGGGCACTTAGTAGATACTTGCGAAATTGCTAAACTTGCAAGCGAGTAGGTACAGTCTGTTGTTTTGTGTCCTTTCACTTAGGAAATTTTCAGTAACAACGCCGATCATCTCAATAAGAGAAAAGTCATTTCCAGCTCAGAAACAAAAGTGCTTACTAGATCACCGACGGGGGGTTGGGGGGGGCGGGGGGGATTATTAGAGATGTCCTTAATGCTTGCTTTAGGACAACAATGTACTAACCCTATAATAAAGTTCTCTTAAAAGTCTTTCCTGTCAATGCCACTGGGCCACACTCAAAATACTGCTGGCTCCTGAAATACCCCTGTACACTTTGGATAAAGAATATAATTGGCTCTATCAAGCCATTAAGTCTTATCTCTGCTGTTTAGGTAAACACAGTGCCTCAAGGGATAGATCCTATTTTCGCATTCATTTAACTTAGTTCTTAAAGCAGGAATTAGCGGCGGAGGCTGCCAAATGTGTCACACCCCAAGCCTTAGTTCTACAAACAGTTCTTTCTCTCTTTGAAGTTTTCACAGGAAAAAAAAAAATATACAGGTTACAGACCAACCATACAACCCTAAACAGCCCCCTGCTCAAACTGACTCCGCAGCTACTTACAGGGTCACTTTGGTGGTCACAGTAGACCTGCCCACACCGAACTGGTTCCTGGGCTTCAGGCCGTCGGCGTCGGACGCTCCTGTTCCCCTGCTGCGACCCCCGTCGCCCCGGCTATCAAAGTGGTGGGGCAGAGGACCCCTCTTGTGCTCTGGCTTGATCTCGGGCAGCAACGAGCTGCTTTTGACGGTGAGCTCGCGCGGGACGACGCGGCCCGCCTCCTCGCCGCTGTCCGCCGCAGCGGGCGCCCTCTTGGGTGGGGACTCCTTGGCGGGAGCGCGCGAGCCACTGCCGGGCGAGCTGGGCACCGCCTCGGGGACACGGCTGCGACCCTTCCGCTTGGTGGGCGACAGGGGCTTGCTGCGGTCCGGTTCCCCTCGGGGTTGCCCTCTGGGGCAGGAGCTGGCCTTTGGCTCCGGGCAGGCGACCGGGGCTGCGCCTCCGTCGGGAACCGCTTGTACCGATTTCACTTTCCTTTCCGCCAAGCAGTTCTCAGCCGCAGCGTCTGGCGCCACCTCGTCGTCGAACACCGCCTCGTCCTTGGCCGCACTCTCGGGAGCCACCGCATCCGCACCCGGGGAGTCGGTGGATTTCTGCGACTTCCTCCGCCGACCAGACCGGCGGCCGCTTGACCTCTTTTCCATGTCGTCCGAATCCTCGCAGTCGTCTGTCCCCGGAGCAATCGAGGCCGGCTCGTCCACCTGAGCCACCTCAGTTTTGCTCAAGTAGATGTCCAACGTTAGCACTTTGGTGGGATGCGCGCGGTCGACCGACCCGGCTGTGCGGCTGGTCTCTGCGTCCTGGGCGGGAGGCTCACCTGGAGGAACCGCGTCCCCCGGGGCCCCCAGAGAGCCCGCTTCGGCACCCACGCCGGGGGCTCCGTCGGGGGCCTCTCCTACTCCTCCCACGAGGTGCTCCTCTGGCGGCGACCCCGACACACCTCTCGCTGTCTCTGGTTGGAGGCCAGCGCCAGGCAACGCTTCCTCCCCCGGACTGCGGGCGGGCGTCTCTGCGCTCTCCTGCCTGGAGCGATTCCCTGGTGAGGAATGCAGCAGCTCTTTGGCAGCGGTGGTGGCATCTGGGAAAGTCTCTCCCTCTGCCTGTAGAGGTTCTAATTGGGCTGAATCATTGCTGTGGCACTGCTGCACAACCCCTACATTGATGCTGGAGCAAGGTGACTGTTCGGCGTCGCAGGGGGTTGCCTGAACACAGCTCTCAACGGGCTGGCCCTCAGCCTCCTGCCTGGGGCCCGCCTCGCCAGCGTCGGTTGCCTTTAGTTGGTTGTCCTGAGCCTTAGTTTTCTCACTCCCTGTTTTTGGGACTTTAGCAGAGGCCGATTTGCTATTTGAGTTGGTGGGACTCTCTAATCCGTTCCTGGTGTTCCTTCTCCTTCCAGCCGTAAAAAGAGTGCCAAGTTTTTCCAACACTGGCTTCCTTCTGGTGTCTTCTGGTGGTTGTGCTCTGGACTGGAAAATGAAAAGAAATGGGGAGAGAAAACTTGAGAATCCGTTTTGTTCTGCTTTGGTAGGTTACAAAGCTACTGCGAACCACCTTGGCAATGGACCAGGTGTGTTTGACAATGAATAGGTACAGCCAGGTGTGGCAGCACGCGACTATCTGGTCTTTGTTATGCTCCAACAAAATTCACTTTAAAAACTAGACAGAGATGATAGATAGATAGATAGATAGATAGATAGATAGATAGATAGATAGATAGATAGATAGATAGATAGGGTCTCATTATGTAACTCTTGCTGTCCTAGAACTCATCATGTAGACCAGGCTGGCCTTGAATTCACAAAGATCCGCCTGCTTCTACTCACTGAAAGGTGGGGTTAAAAGCATGCACCACCATACCTGTGTGGCTAAATTTCTTTTTCTTGTATTTTCGGTTGTGAGCCTAGCCTTAATGGCTGAGTCATCTCTCCAGCCTTAAATTTTGTTTCCTTAAACACATTTTTGAAGCTACACTACTTACAACAGCATTTCGTTATAAGTGTTCTTAACCCGGAACGTCCAATTATTATACGCATGTAGTAGGGGCTTCTGCTTTTACTTCTTTCCTTAGTAAAAATGCAAATTTAAAGCAACCAGGCATGATTTCAGGGTCCGCGGTTCGCCCCCCAAGTACCTTAGGGAGTTTTTGGGTTTTTTTTTTTTTGTTTGTTTGTTTGTTTGTTTTACAGAAACAACTCCCTTTATTTACTGGGAGGGGGGGCGTTGTGAATGGCTCAAGGAAAAATTCCTAGTGGCCCTCTGGACAACCTTACGAACACCTGGGTCTAGCCTTCAGCAAAGGTGCAGGAATGCAGCACCTGGCCCCGCCCAACCGCAAGGCGCTCACCAATGAGGCCCACGTGCCCGCGTTTAAACTGCGCGCGCGGCGGAGCGCTGTCCCGCCTCTTCCCAACTCACCCCTAGGCTTCACCGGGGATAGTCCCTAAGTGCCCGGCTGAGGGGCAGGGGCAGGCGGCAGGCCAGCCTAGCAGACAGCTGCCCGGAGGGCTGCAGCCAGCACCAGGTGTTGCAAGTCCTTGCAGCCAGCAGCCAGCGTGCAGCCCCCTGGTCTGTGACTAGGAGGAGTGGGTAAGGGGTTGCAGGGCTGGAAAGGAAGTCGAGAGCAACCCTTCAGGGCAGCGTGTATGCGGGATCAGCTCGACTCCCCGTGGTCCCCTACGATCCCTTAAGAGCCAACCCTTAAACTCAAGACCCAGGTAAGAGAGTCTAAGCCCCGACGAGGCAGAAAACAGCCCCACCTTTCCTAAAGGGTGAGCGTTTGTTCAGGACGGTACTGACTCACCACTTAGGGATTCCAGATTCAGTCTTAACGCAGATAAGCGTCCCCACCCCCATCTGAGCTACAAAAGCAGTCGAGGGAGTCCGGAGTTTGTGGGAAATGTAAAATGCCTGGGTAAGAAGTGCTTGGGATCCACAGAGTCAACAGGCATCTGTTGAGACAGACCTGGTAGTGTAACCTTGCTGCAACCTAGTGAGGTAATGTGTTACCTACCAAAGGCCGAGACCAAAACAAGACGTGCTGGAGGCGGGGCGATAAAGTCCGCCTTCAAACCCATGCCTTCCAGTTCCAATTAGTGCCCTTTCTAGTCCATCACAGAGGACATGTGGGTGCAGAGGGAACATTTGAACGCTAGTGGCTCCAGAGAAACAAACCCCAGGCTACACAGGCGCACACCAGCAGTCAGAGCTCCAGGGAAAGCGCTGAGAAGCTCAGGCTGAAGTGCTGCTAAGAACCAGAGAACTGTGACAAAGATTAAAAAAAAAAAAAAAAAACCTAGCCACCCAGAGCTCCTGTGACTGAAGCGATTTTGGCTATTACATGTTTTCAATGGAAATATCTGCCCATTGAGTCCTGCTTAGGTACTAGACACCCACAAAATGATTTACATAGTCATCTTTCCAACAGCCCTTGCAGTTTGTTATATCCATAAGCCAAGATTACGTATCCCTGTCCAAAGCTGCGCAGCTGGACAGACCTTCTGACTCTGAAAATAGAGCCCTTTGTTTCCATTGCCTGGACAGGCCATCAAGCATGCCCTGAAAAAGTAGACAGGAAAATGAGCCTGAGTCTATGGGCTCAATTCCAGTCCCTGTCAAAATTAAACAACTAGAGTATGTATCTCTGTGCCCTGCACAGTAATGTTGCAATCCATTTTCCCATACTGCAAAGAAGCCTGGTCAGCCAGCCGTCCTCTATTCAGTATAAGCATCCCCACCCCCAACGCTCAATCTTAGTTGTAGTTGCTTTTTTATAAAGCCAGTTGCTTGCCCTTCAACTTGACTACCTCTTACACCCCCTACCCGTACTAGCACTTTTATAACAACTTCATTCCGTAGAGGCTCAAACTGGAAACATTTTAGATCTTGGTATATGTAGGCAATAGATGAGTAGTTGACAATAAAGAGAGACGCTTTTGACACCCCAGGGCATGGTAAATTTTCAAAGGCATTGTGCTAGCTGGGGGTGAGGAAGTAGCCTGGTTGCCTAGCAGGTACGAGGCTTTATGTTCAATCCTCAGTAGTATAACCAGAAACCCCTTTGAGGGTAGTCAGAGTCATCTTCTATCTTGATTATGGTGATGGTTACACGTGTGTACACAGCTCTCAACACCTATCAAATGGGTAGACTGGCTGGGCTCTCAAGTCACCCCAACCACTCAGGAGAACAAAGCAAGAGGACTTCTTTTTCTTTTCTTGGTTGTTGTTGTTGTTTTGTGTCTCTGACACAGGGTCTCACTATGTAACTAGCTTCGAACTCACAGAGATCTGGCTGCCTCTGCCTCCTGAGTGCTGAGAATAAACAGATGCACCACCGTGCCCAGAAAGAAGGATTGCTTGGTAGCAAGAACTTGTGGCCAAACTAGGTAAATAGCAAGACTCTAGATCTTTCAAAGGAAACCAGGCCGGGCAGTGCTGGTGCACGCCTTTAATCCCAGTACTTGGGAGGCAGAGGCAGGCAGATTTCTGAGTTTGATGCCAGCCTGGTCTACAGAGTGAGTTCCAGGACAACCAGGGCTACACAGAGAAACCCTGTCTCCCCCCCCCCCCCAAAAGAAACCAACTCTTGTCAGAGACAGCGGAATACCTCCTACTTCTGGCCATCCTGACCTGTATAAGGACTTCTAGGACAGCCAGGGCTACATAGCAAGACCCTGTCTAAGAAAACAAACAGAAAAGTAAAAAGTTCAAAATGTGCTCACAGGTAATCCTAGCACTTGAGAGATGGAAGCAGGACAATCAGGGGTTCAGGGTCATCCCTGATCACAAAGTGAGTTCAAGACCAGCCTGGTCTATGTGAAACCGTGTCTTGAAATGAGTTTGTCCTAACATGTAATCGCTTAATAAAGTTGCTTTAAAGTAGTGCTTTTCCTTGGGAAGTAAGAAACAGACAGTGTGTGTCAGGTACTCAGTCTTGCTGGGAGTATGCAAGCTCTCAGGTCATTACAGAGGTGCCTCTTATCGATAGGAAATGAAGATTTCCCAAGGGACCATCCTTTCAGGAACTCGGGAACCATCCCCTCTGAGCAGGGCTCAGAGTGTCCATCCATTGTGTTAGGAGAACGTCCTCAGTCTTTGAGAAACACCTTTCTTAAGCAAGTTGCCCATTGCTTTACACCTAGAGATTGTTTCTGCCCAGTGTTCATGTGGAAAGTTGGGTAGATAAAGAGCCAAAACCCAGTAGACAAAGAGTAAACTTTGGGGTTTAGAGTCTTACACCTAAGATAGGTGGCCACAGACCCTGCACCTTCTCCCTTAACTTTGTTAGGAAGACCTATGTTTGCAAAGACCTATCAGGACGCTTCATGTTCCTTTATTATTCCCATCCAGCTCCCCCCTCCTGTCCACCTAGGGTCCTGGGGTGCCCTGGATCTGGTTATTCTCAGGACCTCCTTCCTACCCTCCTTCCTTACTTTAGGAATCTGGCAGTCCTCACTGTATAGAACCTCCCATCTGTGCCCCACTCCATAGAGCAATCCATGCCAGTCTGTTCCAGAGGTGGCATGGACCTGTTTTAGAGTGTTCTTTTTGGTTAATATTCAGTGGAGCTCATCAGGGGAGGGACCTTAGACTTATCCACAACAAGGTCACAGTCCAGCAGTGTGGAGAAACCAGGGTGGCCATGGCTAAAATGCTGTGATGTGAAACTCAGCCCTTTTGGTGTGGCAGCAAAGTGCCCCTTAGTAAATGGCACCCTGTGCTGCTGTAAACCTGATGTTGCCCCATTGCCTCATTTGACAGGTAGCCAAAGACCAGAACATTCAGGATAAACAGTCAACTAACTGCAGTCTGCCCAAAACAGACGTACAAGCATGCAAAACTACTTTTACTTTTGTTGAGATTACTAATTGGAGTCGTTGACATCAACTTTAAAGTAATTTACCTAAAAATCATGTTTAAAGGCTGAGAAAATTGTGTTGAACACATTACTTGAAAGCGTGCCAACATTTAAAAGTCATTCATAAATGTCTACTTTTCGTGTCCTACATAAGGTGAGCCCCTCATCAGAAGGAAGCATTCCTAGTCTACATGTCTAGCCACTAGCACAGGGGTCTCCGGACTGAGCATCTATTGCTTCTAACAACCCTGGGCACCTGATCGGTACCAGTTTCAAGGAGGTACCAACGTTTGTGCTTGAGGATGACTGGAAACATGGCTGAGGTCTGACAAACAGAATCAGAATCTTTTATGCCCAAGACTTAGTGTGGTCAAGAATTCCATCTGCCAGAGAGGGGGGGGGGTGTGTCTGCAAATCGGCGCAGCCACCAGCTGATAAGCTGCTTCAGTTTGCCTGCCCGTTCCTGGCCCAACTCTGACTCAAGAAAGCCCACTGAGACCTTTCATGTCCTTACCTCTGGTCCCTTCTAGAATGTGGTCACCCATGTACAAGAACAACTGTTAAAAAACAAACAAATGTGATTTTTGAAGTGCTTAGTTTGTTAATTTTTGAATGAAATCTTCCTTCAGCCTGAGGAAGGAACAATTGAAATGGTGTTATAAATGAAACGGTCAGCTAGGTTACTGTATAATGCCTTAGGATCATAGCGTATGCTTTCAGGGTTGGCATTTGTTCTGGTCAAATACTTTTTTCTTAATTAAATATATATATTACATATATATGTATATATCATATCCTTAATGTATGGCTTAAAAATAGGGAAGTTAAATATTTTTATTATTTATTTATTTTGCTACACTGGGAATTGAATCTGGGGCCCTGTCAATGTCTGGGCCTCTGAGCTATACTGTCCTTCAAAATATAGGTTTAAGCTACTTTAGTCTTCAATTATCAAAGTTTTAAAAAGTTTAAAAGTTCCTTCAGTAAAAGTCAGTCATATCTAGGACTCAGGAAGTTCCTCGACTTTCCCAGCAAGCATGAAGCACTGGGTCTTGTCCCCAGCACTGACACAAAGAGTGGACTTAGTGGCTGGTGACTGTTATCCCAGCACTTGGGAAGTACAGGTTGAAACCCAGGGGTTCTAGGTCATCCTTGGTTACACACAGAGTTTGAGGCAAGCCCTGGGTAAATGAGACCCTCTCAGTTATTCTGAAAGTGAGAAATATCTTAGAACCATGTGACAGCTAACTAAAGAACAGATGGGGGGAGCCAGGGATGGAGAAAGAAAAGAAATAGTTCACAACTGGAGAGAAAAATCTCAGAGAGCTAGGTTGTGGGAGAGAAATACACAAAAACCAAGAAAGATTTTTCATTCTTTTGATTGCTATTTGGTTTCAACATAGGATATCACTAAGTAGCCCTGGCTGGCCCAGTACTTGATATGAATTCTGTAGTTCAGCACAATTTCAATTAAAATTAAAATTCCGTTCCTTCACACTAAGCGTACAGCTGCATATCATCTCAGTACAGCTTCAGAGACGGGAAATTACATTCAAGGGAGGGTCCAGACATGGTTCTCACAGACCTCAGACAGACCTGGCTCCTTATTAGATATAAACTACCACTCACCTATCATGCATCTTGCCTTTTGATGCTCCTGCTAATGTAGGTATACAGATTGATGCAAAGAAAGGAAATGTTCACCACGTAAGTGGGCCTATCAAGTACTGATCTTTTTCATTTTAAATTTAATGTGTTTCTATTATATATAATCCACTTTCTGTCCTCAAGATAGATTCTTAATTGTTTAGCCATTTCTGGGGCGAGGGTGCTTGTTTGCTTTGTTTTAATGGCTTTTGTTTGTTTGGATTGGTTGGGTTTTGCTGTTCTGTTTTTTTTTTGAGGTGATGTTTCACTGTATTGCCAAGGTTGGCCTCGGGCTCAAGGGCTCCTTCTGCCTTAGCTTCTGCAGCATCTGGAACTACAGTTAGAGACCCTTTAGTGGTTCAGAGATGAACAGAGATGCTCTGTTTTTACATTTGAGCTATGACAGCAGTTTCTCCCAAGGCTGTTACAGACGGCAACAGGCACCGGTCAGTGGGAGGCAGTCCTGGAATAGAGAAGCTCGTGGAGTTGTTCCATGTGACAGCTCTTGATCTATAGTCCAATTCAAATGGTGCAACAGGTGGCACACTTGGCCTCTGGGTCTTCCCTCCATCATCTCTCCGCCAAGGATCCCTGGGTGGGGCTCTTGCTTGCTCGATAGCTCGGCTCTCTCTAACATTTGCCACTGCTTCTATTATCCCTTCCGTGTCTGCTAACCCTTCCTCTTGTGCTTTTCACCACTGTGTTCCCTTCACTTCCTCCTCCGTGTTATTACGAAAAAAGTCACGAGAGTCAAACAGCACCACAACCTATCATGTAAAATCAGTTGTACTATTCTGTAAAAAAGAGTGACAGAGCCTCTGGTTCATGTCTCTTTTCTTTAATTCCCATACTTAGTGATGTCCAAAATAGTGGTGTTCCTGATTATAAAAAGCTTTCATTTCGAAAGGGTTAAATGTCCACCCTTCTGAAGAGTTTCTTTTTTTTTTTTTTTTTTGGGAGACAGGGTTTCTGTCCTGGAACTCACTTTGTAGACCAGGCTGGCCTCGAACTCAGAAGTCCGCCTGCCTCTGCCTCCGGAGTGCTGGGATTAAAGGCGTGTGAAGAGTTTCTTTTAAAAGGCAGATTCCCTGTGCGGGATGCAAGGCAATGCAAGAGCACTTGTCTGGAAGCTCCGGATCCTGGTTCCATCCTTAGCACTTCCCCCAAAGGCACCTTAGGGCAGCTGGCAGAAGAATTGCTATGAAGCACTACAGTCATAATATGCCACTACGGGGCACGGAGGCATACCCCCGAAAGCATGGAGGCATCGGAGGCATACCCGCAAAGGCATCTTAGTCAGCACACATCTCACAGACGCTCATTTATGATAGAGTTTATTCCATAGCAAAGAAGGAGACAGATGGAACAGGAAACCACATTAAGTGAAGCAAGCCAGACATAGATAGACAAATATTTATATGCATCCTCTCAAATGTGGAATCCAGATTTGATGACATGAAAGTCATGGGGTCCATCTAGGAGTAAAGGTAGATTATGAGCAGTATAATGCTAAACCTATCATATATTAAGATGTTGAGACAAAGCCCATTATTTCAAACTCTGACTAAAAAATTAACGGCAAATCAAAAACAGATTTCCAGTTTCAGGAAAGAATTTTCTTCAGATCATTTGTTTAGTTGGTTGGCCCTCATTTTTTGCTACACAGCCCTAAACTTCTGGTCCTTCTGCCTTCATATCCGGAGTATTGGGATTACAGGTGTTTGCTATCTCACGTGACTTAGATCATTACTTTTTTACAGAGCCGGAGTGAAATCTCAGTTTTTAAAGCCATCAACACTTTTGTTTGAGACAGGATCTCACCCTTTAGCTCAGGCTGGCTTGGAACTCACTAAATAGTTGGCCTCAAATTTTTGGCAGTCCTCCTACCTTAGCCTAGGAAGTGCTGGGATTACAGGCATGGGCAACCATACCTGATTAAGCCACTAACACCTGATCAATTGAAAGAAGACGTTTTGAATTATGAAATAATTTTCTCATTAATTTCGTGAATAACAATTGACCATCCATCCACTTTATGCCATAAGTTTCTCTTTACCTTATAAAGGTGAGCAACAGTCCAAAGAGATTAGTTTTCCTAAACACACTCAGACTTTCTAAATGTTGGCTCCATACTTTTCCCAGGTCGTGCACTGTAGTCCTTTGTTAGAGACGAGTCTTTGCTGTATGGCCTGATGCATGTCAGCTAAGCCACTGGGCTGGCTGCACTGCATGCTTCCCACCTGTGTGCCTTGCTTGTCCCTAGACCTGGCTGTGCAGCAATGGCTGGGATGGAGTAGCTGGCAGGCCAGCCCACTCTTGGGATGGAGTTCTTCTACAACTGTAAAGTGTAAAGTGTGTTCCGGGTATGGCGGCTGGCTCACCCCACTTTGCCCTTGTGTGTGTGTCTTACCCCAACCATAATGAAACACAGAAACTGAACCCCTTGCCTTTTAATTTTAATTAGGTTTGAGCAGTGGGAGGCACATACAGGGGTGCAAAGGGAGGGACTAGGATGGGGTAACGGATTCTCCTCTCCCCTAGTTAGGCCTCGAGTTGAGGATCTGGCCTTGACCATGGCTTCCTCCTCCTCTTGCCCTCTCAGGCCCACTAGAGAAAGGGTTGGACTAGGGCCAGCCAAATGCTCACTAGTCCTGGCCAGAGGTCAACAAGGGTATGTGGAGCTGAAGTAGATATAACCTTGAGAATTTCCTTTAAGGAAAAATGCAGCAGGTGTGGTCATCTAGTGTAGTATGCCTTCTAGGCGGAAGCAGGGGAATTGTGAGTTCCAGCAGTCTCGAAATATCAACACAAACAATAAAGAGAAAGGACAAGAGGATTGAAGGTAGGAAGGGAGGAGGGAGGGAAGAGGGAGAAAAGAAAAAGAGATGCAGAATTCTGGATTGCAGACTAACACACACAACTGGAAGAGGCAGGGGAAGAACATTGTTGAGAGCCCGTGGTTCCCAACCTCACCCACTTTGTCATGACCTTTCACGGCTTTCTTCAATTACACAAGTCAGCATGCTCCCAGGGCTGGGACCTCAATTCTGTGTCGCTTGCTAGAAGTAGCAGATAACCCAAAACATCTCCTTTCAACTAAGCAGTTTCCCAGATATTTCCTTTTTCTCACAAAGATAACTGTCAGGCTGAATAAATTTGCTTTGCAATTGAGACGTGCAATCATAATTTGGTGATTTTTCCCCCCTTGTGCACAGTGTGTGACTAAAGGAGATAGGGATTTGGCAGATAGTATAGCGGAAGTATTTCTTACCCTGTGCATGTCCTGACTACATAATTAAATGACTAGCCAGTGAAGTTCTAATTAAAGTTTAGCCAGACTGGGAAACAGAACTATGCTCATACAAAGTAGTGGGCTCAGTCCTTTTTATTTGGCTCAGAACTGAAAGGTGTGTTCTTTATATACTTTTAAAAGGAATGGTCTGGACACAACTCATTCCAAAGATCAAGAGTAATTACAATTCAATAAAGACCCATGGAGTCTCAGAATCGAAGGGTTAAGGGAGCAAGGGCTAGTTCCGGAGCCAGCAATTCATTTCTAAATGACATGAGGGAGATTAGGAATATGCTGGAGCAGAGAGAACAACAGCAAAAGGCCAACCTGGCTCAGCTGCACTCACATTAGACAGGGACAGAGTGGAAGTGTGTGTGTGTGTGTGTGTGTGTGTGTGTGTGTGTGTGTGTGTGTGTGTGTGCTCGAGAGTGTGTATATGTGTGCATGAGTGAGTGTGTATGAATGTGTGTGTATGAATGTGTATGTGTGAGTGTGTGTATGTGTGTGCCCGTGTGTGTGTGTGTATGTGTGTGTGTATGAATGTGTGTTTATGTGTGTGTGTGTGTGTGTGTGCTCGAGAGTGTGTATATGTGTGCATGAGTGAGTGTGTATGAATGTGTGTGTATGAATGTGTATGTGTGAGTGTGTGTATGTGTGTGCCCGTGTGTGTGTGTGTATGTGTGTGTGTATGAATGTGTGTTTATGTGTGTGTGTGTGTGTGTGTGTGTGTGTGCTCGAGAGTGTGTATATGTGTGCATGAGTGAGTGTGTATGAATGTGTGTGTATGAATGTGTATGTGTGAGTGTGTGTATGTGTGTGCCCGTGTGTGTGTGTGTATGTGTGTGTGTATGAATGTGTGTTTATGTGTGTGTGTGTGTGTGTGTGTGTGTGTGTGTTAGGTGGCAGCCACACAGAGAAACGGACAAGCTCTTTAGACTGCAGGACTGTGGCTTCAGGCTGCTTTTGAGATACCTAGGGAATCTTGAGACCTCCTAACTTAAATGTGCCAGTTTAAGCAGATTTTAAATGTGTCAGAAAATAGTGAAATTTATTCCTAGGAAATGGAAAAATGTTTAATTTTCCAATTAATTCATACTAGAACACGCACTCAATAATATGTTAGCATAACTGAGAAATTCCCAAGTTTTCGTTAGCAACTCTTTTCTGTTCTGTTCTGCCCTATTCTAACCGAGAGGAACTTAACTGTGTAGTCTAGGGCAGCTCAGAACTCCCACCGCTTCTGGGTAGTGAGATTACAAGTGTGTGCTATCGCACTCAGGTAATGAAGCAGAAAGCAGCTGAGTGTCCGGGGGAGGCACGACTGGTGTCCAGACTCTCAGGAGGCGGAAGTATGAAGACCTCAAGGGCTAGCCCCGATTGCACAGCAAGGCTTGGTGTCAAAAAAGAAAAGAGAGAAGAGAAAAGAAGTGAAGAGAAGAGGCAAGGAGGGAAGAGGGGAGGGGAGCATGGGACAGGAGGGGAGAGGAGAGAAGAAAAGCAAGTGTGTGCTTTCATGAAGAGAATTTGGGAATACTACTATGGGAGTGTTGTTTATTCTATCAAAAATTCCACATCTGGGTTGGGAGGGATGGCTCAGTAGGTAAGAATGCTAGCACAGGAACTGAGCTCGGATCCTAGCACCCACATAAAAAGCTGGGTGTGTCTGAAGAATGTGACCTATAGCGTTGCTGAACATTTAAATGTGTTATGGTTAGAACAGAAAAAAAAAAAAACTCACAACAAAACAAAACCCAATACCCACAAGCTTACTCTTAGATTAATTTGTGTGGGCAAATTATGTAACTCCACAAACAATGTAAATGATAGATTTAGAAGACAAGAAGCTCACAGAGTGAGCACTTCTGTGTCACCGTCTGTGGAACAGGGCCTCACTTTCATAGCTAACCTCCTCTATTTTCTTCACAGCACTCATCTCTACACAAAGGTGTGGTGTGACTTGTATGTGGGACTCCTTGCTGTTTGTCTGCCTTTCCTTTCAGAATGTGAGCCCTATGAGGATGGGGACATGGTCTTGTTTAGCCTTGAGGTCTCCAGTCTTTCATCTGCATGGTGCCAATAAACTCAGTAATATTAATTAGTTAAATGAACACACTATCATCTATGTTTTCTAGAAATCTCTTACTATGAAACCTAGCAAGGAGCGGACAGCACTGTAGAATGGAGCCCAGGGAGGAACTAACTTTACTCTAGAGGCTGTCTCCTTCTCTGATGATTTCCCCAAATCCTGGTCCTGAAACATTTGTCCTCTGGGTTGTTTGAAGAACCGAATGAGGCACTCTGTAAAACACCTAACACCGAGGAGATAGAGAAGGGGAAAGACCGTGGCTCCAAATTGGATCTGGAGTATCCCACAAGGCCTTGGTCCCCAGCCTGATGCTACTGGGAGGTCATGGGGGGATTAAAGAGGTTGGATTTCATGAAAGGTCTCCAGGTCACTGAGCGCATAGCCTTAAAAGGTGTTTCTCTTCCCACCCAGCCATGACTGGTTTTCCTTTCCATGTATTCCCTGACACAGTGCCTTGCCATTTGGAAAAAAGTGACAGCTAATCATAAACAGACTGGAAACTAACTAACTAACTAACTAACTAACTAAATCTCTTCTCTTTGTGAGTCAATGATCTCAGGTGTAATAAAAAGCTGTTGGACTGGCATGGTAGCACATGGCCAGCCTGAGGCACATGGCAAATTTCAGGCCAGCCTGGGTTACAGAGCACTATCCTTCAAACAAGCAATCAAGAAGGATAAGATATTTCTATAAGAGAAATACACATTAATATTTTCAAGTCAGCACCACAAATAGTCAATAATAAGTCAAAAAGAAGAGTTCTCAAGTGCCTGCTGTTGCTGCTTTCCCCTCTCATTTTTAGCAAACTAATATCATTTCATATGTGCCCATTGTACTTGTATGTCACTGAGTTTGTGTTATTAAATATACAACTATATTAATACCAATCAATGTATAAATTCTATTGTGTCCACCCTACATGTCTGCCATGTCCACTGTGCCCACCATGTCCACCACACCTGTTGTACCCAGCATGCCTTGCATGTCCATCATGCCCACCGTCCCACCATGCCCACTGTGCCCACTGTGCCCACCGTCCCACCATGTCACCATTCCACCATGCCCACTGTCCCACCATGCCCACTGTCCCACCATGCCCACTGTCCCACCATGCCCACTGTCCCACCATGCCTAGCACACCCACTGTCCCACCATGCCCACCATGCCCACCATCCCACCGTGCCCCTGGATGATGTTTTATTTACTGTCAATGGGATGCAGGATGCAGAAAAGACTGCAGCTTATCTGTACACAGATCTTGAATTATTATCATGGGAAGCATATCTAATTAGTTACCAGGGGGATGAAGAGGCAAAGCACAAGATGTAAAAACTAAACAGAACAATCCCCAATACTGGACAGGCAGTAAAGATAGAACTCTCATACACTGGTGGCCACAGTGAAAACTGCTGTTGCTACCGGAGAAACACTTGTTTTTCCTGATGGAACATTTCTGTTCCCTAGGACAGAAGTCCTCAAGTTGTTAATTTTAGAATTCCTTGACAATTTTAGAAGTTAAAGACCACAAGAGCCTTGTCTATATAGGTTATATCTATCAGTGTTTAGGTCAGGGGTTAAGGCTTAAAGCCAGGTGTAGTGGAATACATCTATAATCCCAGCACTAAGGAGGCAAAGGCAAGTGGATCTCTTAGTTCAAGACTAATTCAGTCTACATAGTGAGTTCACAGCAAACTGGGGCTACACCAAAAAAAAATGAGGTAGAGGAGGAGGAAGAAGAGAAGGAAGAGGAGGAAGAAGAGGAGGAGGAGGAGGAGGAAGAAGGAAAAGAAGAAGAAGGAGAAGGAGAAGATGAAGGAGAAGGAGAAGAAGGAAAGTTGTTCAACAAGACAGCATTAAATATTATACCTCCAGTTGGATCCCCACTCTACACACAGAAAGGTAGAGGAGTAAAAGGGGCAAATAATATTTATCATGATAACAAAAACATTTTGACATTGGAAATTTTCCCAAAATACCTCAGGAAGCCCCAATGGCCATAAGACCTTGCTATAAGAACAATCACCTTGAGAAGTCTGTGTGTGCTGTTCTGGTATGTGGGCACAAGAACCCTCATGGCGGTAGTGCGTCTTAACAGCCTGGGACCCTTGCTAGCAGGATGAAGCAACGAACAGTGAAGCAGTTGTAAAATAAAGAACTCCATAGCAATAGAGGCAACACCTTCAGCTGTCCACTAGCTCTGGATGGGTTTATAAACACAATGGTTTGGGTTGTGTTCTGTTTTTTTGTTCTTTTGTGGCAGGGGCTAACACTGTAGCCCAGGCTAGTTTGGAGCTAGCTCACGTTGTAACTCATTTTATAAGTGAGACTAACATATAATTTATATGAAAGTTAGGAACACAAAAACTGTTGCGTTGTCTTGGGGTATGCTTATAGGTGATAAATCATAAGAAAAAGCAGAGAAATGACTGTTGTAACAGTTAAGATAATAGATACTGGAGCTGGATGGATGACTCAGTACTAAGGTCACCAGCTGTTCTTCGGGGGATACTGTGTGCACGCAGGGCACAGACATACATGCAGGCAAAACCCCTATACACATAAAACATAAGTAAAAATTTAAGAAAATAATGGTATTTCTTTGAGTTGTGGATCCTTGCCCTTATTTAAAATTTTGTTGCATTATCATGGATATTTCTTCTCACTGACTTTTAAATTTCAAAATATGTATTATGCATCTTGATTACTGAGCGTGTGCTGTTGTTCGCTTTCTGGATTTGTTTTTTAATTGTTTGTCTGTGGGTTCTGTGGCTCCTGGTCAGGTGCCTGACTCCCCTCACTGTGGTCCTGGCCTTGATGATGAAGGGATGCTGGCCAGAAACCATCAGGAACCTGAGGAAGTGGCCGATAATCTCTCTCTTAGACTGTTTCTAATTACACCATGCCTGCTTTATAATTATCCATTATACTCCACATTTAAATTTTATACACTTTTCTGATGCAAGCTATATTTCACAATAACTAGGGACACGCATGTCTTTGGTTTCAAAAGTCAATGAACTTGTGTCCTGTACTAATTGGCTTTTTAATTTTCCTCTTCTGTGATTTCAGTAACAATCCTTAAGAACCTGCCTTGTGCCTGGGACGTCTTAATGGCCCTTTGAGGGGCACAGGCACCATTCTCTCTTCACACCCAAAGGAACTGCCCAAGCCTGCCTAGCAGGGTTCGCAGGCTGTAAGTACTCAGTCACCTTAGTACATTTTAGGTGCTTATGATTATGTACTAATATGGCAGCTAACCAAAAGATCAAGAATTCCACTAAATGCCAAACACTTTTAAAGGTCACAGTCATGACGCTCCTAAAGCTACAAGTTTAATATGTTTTGAAACTGGCAAGTCGTTTCAAAAGCCATCATCTGCCCAAGGCTGCCACAGGTGTGTTTCAAACAATATATGGCTCTGCTACTCTCTCTTGCACATGCGTGTGTGTGGGGGGGTGCGCACACACACACACACACACACACACACACACGTGCGCGCGCTAGCAGGGAAGGAGGAGGCAGAGGATAGACTCAGACCCCAGGGCAACTCAGTGGAGACCTGAGAGCCTCACAGGAACCACCGAGCTGGTTTGAGCTCTTTGGATACAGCATTTAAATTGATCAGATGTGGTAAAACTATCCTTGTAAGGAGTTTCATACACCATCTAATATGTTTTTCTGGTCCCTGGATCTGCTGGTTCTGCCCTCACGTCCCTCCCACTGGCAGGGAGACAGCTTTACTTTGCTTCCTCCTCCCAAAGAACACGCAGGCATTATTATTATTATTATTATTGTTATTATTATTATTATTATTATTATTATTATCCTCCACGAAGCTACCTTGGCCCAGGTGGGATGATGCAGGCAAACTTCAGAGGCTGGGAGCACGTGTGCTTTGGGAGTGAGGAGTCTGTGAGAATTGTGCTGCTCCTTTAAGTGTGAGAGTATAAGATGTTTCATCACCATATTCCTGGCAGGCAGCATAAGCTTAGATGCCTTTTCTGCCTCGGCTTGTGAGTCTGGATTGCTTCTTTTGCAAAGCCTGCTCCTGTACAGGCTTGAGGCAGACAAGCCTGAACACCCAGGCTCCCCTGCACAGTGCTGCTCCTGATTCTGCCTAGAGACATGGGCAGAAGGCTCTGCCCGCTTCAACATTTCAAATTAAAATCCAAATGTCATCCTAACTAGCCATATGTTCCTGTTACCTATAGTGTCGGTGCTAATATGATGGACCTTCTCCTGGATATATCTTTAATAGCACAGATATTTAAGACAGAAACAGCGTTCAGAATGCTCAGCCTGGCTGGTTTACCTCCCCAGCCCAGCCTAAGCTCACAGGGCAGCATCCACAGACAGAGCTGTGAGGCATAGCGTCAGGTGTTGTACATTCATAGGATGAGTGACCAAAACCCAGAAATCTTAGTTATTAAACTTCAAATGCTTTTGATGAATTGTATCTGTGATGTTCTTAGACTCACATCATGGTTGATTTGTTTTTGGTTTTGTTCTTTTTTAATTAGCAAATCATTTTGAAGTGTTTTTGCTCTTTTTCTTCTTTCTTTTTTTTGGGGGGTAGGGGTGGGGGAGGATCTATTAAGATGTCTGAGAAAAGATTAAGAGGGCCAATGAGATGGCTCAACTGGTACAGACGCTTGCCACCAAGCCTGATGACCTGAGTTCTATCCCCAACACCCACAGGGTAGAGAAAAAAACGGACTCCTGCAAATTACATGCTGATCTCCACATGTGTGCATACATGAGTGCTCAAGGGAGCACACACACACACACACACTTCAAAAATGTTTTGGTAAAGGGAAGACTAAGAACTCAAACTTAAATTTAAATCCAAATGTCTGTTTTTAAAATACCAAATGACAGGTAAGGGTTAGGTGTTCAAGTTCTAACAGGGAAAACAGAGGCACGAAAGCCCACCACCCACTAAAGCCCACCACACAGTAAAGCCCACCAGGAACTTGGGTTTAATGATTACACCTCTGTGACTAA
This sequence comes from Mus musculus, assembly GCF_000001635.26. Lineage (NCBI taxonomy): Eukaryota > Metazoa > Chordata > Mammalia > Rodentia > Muridae > Mus > Mus musculus. Next base: position 44,021,308 of record NC_000076.6, read on the forward strand.
ACCAGTGGAGCAAGGTTTAATAGGTCTTATATAAGTCTCCTTTTTCTTAAACGGATGCAAGATCACTCTTCTTCTTATCCGAACCCTTCGCACTTCTGGAATGATAGGTTTGTAAGAAGCCCAGTTGTTCCCATAGCATTTCTGTGTCCCAATAAATCTCGTTTGGGGAAAGCATGTGCAATACTTAATAACTCCTTACTGGGCAGGTGGTGAGAGCAGCAGGCAGCCAACACCCACGGGAGACACCTTTGAAAGACAGCCTACATCTGAGAAGAACGCTGAATACTCTTCTACCTCTATCACCATTTCTTCCCCACTAAAGTCACTCTCTCCCTCTCCCCCATCCCTGCCCCAAAGAGCCCATACCAGTTTGTCTTTGAAATTTGAAAGAGGGGAGGGACAGAGCTGGGTAAAAGTTTTAACTAAGTCATTACAGTACACTCAAAGAGCAGGATTATAAATCAACATGAGAATGACCGATGTAGGGAACCCAGATGTAATTAACCAGAGCAGCTTGCTAGTGATCCTGATTAGCTTGCTTATATCAGACAGTGCAGACCACATCTTGGACATTTCATTCCCTCTTAGAGCCAAAGTCTCTGTCCCTATGTAGCTCCCACCATGTTCTATTCAGAATTGCTTGAAACCTTTAAGAGCAAAGTACTTGCCAGATCTAGACAATAGATACTTTGTGAAGTTAGTCGATGTCACTAGTATCGATTCTGTATCAGTTAGAAACAAGGTTGTAGGCAGAAGAGAGATAACAAGACCAGTCGTTTCTTACCATGCTGTCTTGCCTCTTCTCCACTTCCTATGGATACACCAAAAGACTGCAGGCAGCAGCAGGCAGCTCGGCCTGCATCCCCTCTACCCTGCTTCTCACCACAGCCCAGCCTGTCCAAGTTCCAGTCTGCCCTGTTCAACTCCCGCAGCTCAGTCTCTGTAGCCAGAGCTGAAACGGAGACACTGCCGGTTCATGTGAAAAGCTCAGTTAATAAGGGTGTGTTTCATTCAAGAGTTGAAAGGGTTAAAGAGGTGGGCCCTTTTTGGGGTGTGACATTAAACCCAACTTGCTGAAAAGACAACAGAGGGAACAGTAAGCAGGTAGTTTGGGGGAAGTGCTCTGCATATATTAAACTCTACAAAAAAAAAAATCCAAAACAAAACAACAACAACAAAAACACCACCAACAACAAAAATGTGTGGATGGATGAGAAATACTCAGAGTGAAAGGCGCAGCTTAGCTCTGAGTTGAATTCTCTGGTAAACAAAGTGTCTTTATTGTCTTTAATGCTGGGTTTTTAATTTTATGTTGTTCTAACACCAGTTTTATGCTTTTTGTTTTTTACAAAAGTATAAATTACATTCCATAAATCACATCTCATGTACTATTGTTAAAAGTGCATGAGGGGGTGACACGCCATAGAAAGGGTAAAAATTCATCCATCTCACTGGGACTCAAGTGACTGACACCTATTTTCACCAGTCAATCTAATCCAGTAACTATACATCATTTTTGATAGCTGCACTCACATGCAGGATTTTGTTTTGTTTGTTTATTTTGGTTTTTTGGGGGGGGGGGTTAATATATGCTGGGCTTCCCCCACCACCACATTCAGTCTAAAAGCGTTTAGTGTTTGGTGAGACTCTTTTGTTTCACTGCTCAGCAAGCATGATGGTTCCAGCAGGCCTCCTCATGCTTGTCCTTGTGGGGGGTGATACAGGTCAGGAAAAATCGCTGTCTTATTCCATCAAGAACCAGGAAACACCTGCTGGTTCAAGTCAGCGCTGAGCACACATTGCTGATGGTGTCTGCATGTAAGATGCTACGCATTATCCAAAGTTTTCTTTTCCACCCTCGTAAAAAGCACAAGACACATACTTTATCATCTAGATGATTCTTAAGCACATAATTTTATAATGCTAGCTATACTCATATTGCTTTGCAAAATACCTCTAGGACATTTTCATTGTTGAAAACTAAAATGGTATCTCTACTAAACAACTATACGTTCTCTGCCCTCCAGCCCAAAAAAGCTGCCATCCTACCTTCTGCCTAAGTCTGACAACTTTGGGTTTGCTTATCTTTTTGTGACTGACTTATTTCCCAGCACAATTACGTAGGACAACTTTGACACTGGGGTACATGATTGTAATCCTCAGTATTTAGGAAGAAGAAACTGGAAGATCAGGAATACAAGGCCAATCTCCTCCACAGAGCAAGTAGGAGGCCAACCTGGGCTACATGAGATGCTATCTTAAAACACAAAAAAACACCTACCAACCAAACAACCAAACAAAAACAGCAACAGAACCACCCCACAATTACTTAGTACAAACTCTCAAGGCTGACCATGCTACAGCTTGTCATTCATTTATTCAGACGAAATCAACAGGCATTTATCAGCTGCCAGCTCGATCAGTCAGTTTGGGATAAAAAACAAGAAATAAGTGGGGGTACATATTGTGGAGAAAGACACAGATATGTGGGGAAACCACAAGGAAATACTGGCATGTAGAGGTATATATGATAGGAATGCAGCAATAGTTGCCATTTAGGGGTGGCCCATGTAGAAAATGTATGCTTTGTAAGTGGATTAGCTGACTTTAAAAAACCTTTTCTTTCTGCCTTTATAAAGATTATAGCTTTATGAGTTACTAAGAAATCATTCTGTAACAATCTTTTTTTTTACTGTAACAATCTTATATATGTATATATTAGAGGGGTGTGTGTGTGTGTGTGTGTGTGTGTGTGTGTGTGTGTGTGTATGTGTTTGAAGGTCCCATAGAGGCACCGAGGCCTGCTGGAGCTCCAGTTACAAGTGGCTGTGAGATGCTTGATGTGGGAGCCAGGAACAGAACTCAGATTCTCTGGGAAAGCATCTTAACCATTGCACTCTCTCTTTCTAGGTCTTAGGAACTGTAAGAATATGTGACATCAAGTCTGGGAATGTGACTTAGTTAACTAAGTGCTTGCCTAGCATGCATGACATTCTGGGTTCTATCCCAGCTCTGCATAATAACAGGCGACACATAATCTCAGGGTCTGGGAGGTAGAGGCAGGAGGATCGGATCAAGATCATCCTTGGCTAGAGGCCAGCCTGAGTGAACCACTGATGTCTGCATCCTGCTACCATGGGCTCACTGTGAGGGGCAGGCTAGATGGCTTACTCTTGCTTCTAGAAGCATATAGATTTATCCATAGAACAAGTGCCAGTGTGCAAGCGGGTGTGTAATTAAGTGCTGTAGTAGGTATAGAGACATTTGTGACGCTCGACGAGTTCAAAGGGAAGGAGATTGGCAATGGGTGAGCCTTGAAGCATAGGTTTAACAAGGTCTGGGTGGAGGGAAGGCACTCCTGCAGAGGGCAGGGCCTGAAGGAAGCTGGCCAAGAGAAATGTAGGCACAATGGCCAAGCCAGGGTTATGTAGCACGGAAAAGGCTGGCAGAGCGTCCTGGAAGGGGATCGTGAACTGAATCTTACTGGGGAAGAGCCCTGAGAAGCGAGTCAAGAGACCAGAGGTGTAGAGTCTTGTGAGGCAGGAGCCCGCCCTCCACAGGTTTCTGAGAGGAAGCGGCATGAGTCAAACTACTCAGGAAGAGGTGGAGCATTGCAGCCTCTGCTTGGTCCCACAGTTCACACGGGAAATGAAACGGGCCTGGAGGGACCAGCAGTTGGGACAGAGGGAAGGGGAGGGTGCTCAGTGAGAAGGAAGATGTCGGAAGGGAAGGAAGAACCCAGAGGAGCTCAGTGGAGAGTCACAAGACCTACAGGGCGGGGCAGCAGGAGTCATGTCGAATTTAGGGGACAGTTACTATCTCCAAGTGAAAGCGTCCATAACCCATGGAAGTTTCCCTCTCAAGGCGATACATTTGCATTGAATCTGAACCCCAAATCAGTCACCATGGTCACAGTTTGGTGAGAAAGATACAAGATTGTCTATAAATGGCACCTTTACAAGATGGGCTAATTTTATGTCAACTTGGCATACGGTAGAGACATTTGAGAGGAGGGAGCCCAAGTTGAGAAAATGATTCCATAAGATTAGGCTGTAGGCAAGCCTGTAAGGCATTTTTTTTTTAAATTAGTGATTGATGGGGGAGGGCCCAGCCCTGGGCAGGTAGTCTTGGGTTCTATAAGAAAGCAGGCTGAGCAAGTCATGGGGAGCAAGGCAGTAAGCAGCTCCCCTCCATGGCCTCTGCATCAGCTCCTTCCTTGACTTCTAGGATGATGGATGGTGATATAGAAGTGTAAGCAAAATAAACCCTTTCCTTCCCAAGCTGCTTTGAGTCATGGTGTTTTATCACAGCAATAGAAGCTCTAATGTGACAACCGTGGCTAGAACACCAATCACCAGTTTCATGCATTAAGCACTTTGACCTACTGATCCATCTCTGCAGCCCTGCATCAAATATGATTTTTTAATTATAAGGATCCATTCATGCACGTGAGTGACTTTAATCTACGAGGACCATAATGCAGGCACCTGAGGAATGACAAGTAAATCCACTGTGCATTTTGGGGAAATGAGGAAGCTACCAGAGCAGGGTTTAGGACTATGAGGGTACAAACTTCCATGTGGATAACTTTGTGACAAAGACACAGAGGGGTGATTGACCCTCCAAGTGAAGGTATGCCCCAAGTCTATTCAGAGAGTTGTGCTCGGAATACTTTGATGGCTGTTTCGCAAGGATCCCATAGGGTCATCTGAAAAGTACACGGTGATAAATACACAGGCATGGACAGAAGAAAAGCTCATTTGTATATGAACAAAATGAAAACTGTTTGGATCTCCATGCAGGTTGAAAGCTTGAATGTTTCCTTGTTTTAGGAGAGAGGTGTGTGTAAGCTCAAGTGTGCATGTGCATGTGTGCGTGTGCCAGTTGTTGGTATACAGCTGTAATCCCTGAGGAGGCAGAACAGATTAAGGATTCCAGGCCAGAACCAGCAAATGACTCAGTGGGAAAGGCTCTTGCTGCCAGGCTTGATGACCTGGTTGGCATTGTTCCCTGGGAACTACATGGTAGAGGGGAAAACAGCTGATTCCACAAATTGTCCTCTGACCTCTACATTTGTCCTCTGACACATGAATGCATCATAGACACACAAAGAGATATTACAATTTTTATTTAAATAAAAGTAACTTTAAAAAAGAGAGAGAGAGAGAGAGAGAGAGAGAGAGAGAGAGAGAGAGAGAGTTAGTTTCCGGGGTAGAGAGCTGTCTCAGTGGTTAAGAGCATTACTGCTCTTCCAGAGGACATGGATTCTATTCCCAGAACCCACATGGAAGCTCACAGTCATCTGTGATTCTAGTACCAGGGCACCCAACATCCCCTTTTGGCCTCTTGGGTACCAGACACATATGGTACACTGGCACACATGCAGGCCAAACACCCATTCATATAAAAATAAATAGATTAAAAATAGGTCTAGGTGAGCCTGAATTACATAAAGAGACCTTGCAGCCAAGAGAGAGAGAGAGAGAGAGAGAGAGAGAGAGAGAGAGAAGAAAAGGACAGAGCTAGAGAAGTAGCTCATTGGTTAAGAGCACATATTGCTCTTCAGAGGACCAATGTTCAGTTCCCAGCATGCACACCAGATACCTCACAGATGCCTGTAACTCCAGTTCCAAAGGCTCTTGTGTGCATATGGTGCACATAAACTCAGGCAAACACACCGTGACAGCTAGTCTTAGTTGTCATCTTGATCATATCTGGAATAAAGTAAAGCCCCCAAATGGCTGGGCTCACCAATGAGCAGTTTGTGCTTAATTTGAAGTGGGAAGATCCACTCCTAATCTGGATCTTTGAGGTGGGAAGACACAGTTTTTTTTTTCTCCAAGACAGGGTTTTTCTGTGTAACCCTGGCTGTCTTGGAACTCACTCTGTAGACCAAACTCATGGATGTTAAAGGTATTCACCACCACAACCTGGCTAAGACACACCTTTAATGTGGAACTTTTGGGGTCAAGAATGTTCATCTTTAATCCAGGCCATACCTTCTGCTGGAAACCTATGTAAGGACAGAGAAGAAGGAAGCTCCCCTCTCTGCCTGCTTCCTCTAGCTTCCTAGAGCTCTAGCTAGCTGGCAAGTCCATTCCTTCACTGGCATTGAGCCTACTTCTTCAGGATTCCAGTGTATACTGAAGACCAGCTGAATGATCCAGCCTCGTGGACTGAACAATTACTGGATTCTTGGACCTTCTGTATATCACCAGATATAGTTACATTAGCTAGACCACAGCCTGTGAGTCATTATAATCCTTTAATGTATATTAATGTTTGTTGTATTAGTTGTTATTGTAGACAACCCTGACTAACACACACACACACACACACACACACACACACACACACAGATATAAAAGCAAAACTATAAAAATAAAAATACTCAGGCATGGTGACACAGTTATAATCCCAGCACTTGGGAGGTAGGGGCAAGAAGGTCACGAGTTCAAGGTCAGCCTGGGCTACAGCAGATATCTCAAAACAAACAAGCAAGCAAGCAAGATAGAGGCAAGGAAGGGCCTTTTTGCCTTATCTTTTCTTTTTTGTTGTTGTTGCTTTGTTTTATGTTTTTATTACTTTATTACATGTGTATGAGTATTTTGTCTCTGGGTACCATGTGCATGCCTGGTGCCCAAAGAGGCCAGAAAAAGGCATGAGATAACCCTGGAACTGTAATTACAAATGGTTGCTTCACACCAAGTGGGTGCTGGGAATAAAACCTGGGTCCTCTCACAGACAGCAAGTGCTGTTAACTGCTGAGCCACCTCTCCAGCCCCTGTTGGTATACTTTGATATAGGATTTCATGTAGCCCAGGCTAGCTTCAAACTGACTATGTAGTTGAGAGTGTCCTTGAACTACTGATTCTCCCTCACCCCCTCCTCAGTGCTGGGTTAGCAGCAAGCGTCACCATGCCCGGCGTCCCCACTGTCTTTTCGGAAGTTGGCAGTTCTGTCTCCCAGCTTCTTGCTTTCTTGATTAAAATAAACACCCAGTCTTTCTCCACTCAGGAACACTCCAGGTGTTTTCTTTACTAACAAAAAGGAAAATTTTATTCTTTGCAGTAAGACAGCGATAGTTTTCATTTTTGTAGGAGTCTGGGCTGAGTATGGAGTAGCACACCCAGAATCATTCATAAATCTATACTGTTCTCCTCCACTTAAAGGGCTCTCACCAAGAATCTGATTATGCTACAAAGAAGAAAATAGCTTCTAATGTCTGGCACATTTTAGGAAATAGATAACCAAAATGAGATGCCCCTTGAGCAGATTTTTTAAAAATAGGTTTTGTCTGAATAAGAAATAGGGATCTTTAGGAAGGCAAGAACATATAGATTTGGATTTTGAAAGCGGACTTTAGAAATGGTGAGAGGACAAGATCAGTGAGAGTCTTCTAGTGTGTGGGATGGCAGAAGCCATCTTCTCAGCAGCAGCTACAAGTGCAGTTCTCGGCAGGTTGGTTGCCTGCAGTGCCAGGCTCTCAGCAAAAGTCTATTGTGCTTATACAATCATATTTTTATGCGATGCTCTGGAAAAATCAAGAAGGAACCTGTTTCCAAGCACAAGATGACTTGTAGTACAAGGAAGTATGGGGAGAGAGGTGGGAAAGGATGGTCTCAGGGAGGACCACAGTGAGCGGTGAGGGGTGGAGGAGGACTCAGCAGGTGGAATGTTACCTGCTATCTTTTGTTTTCCGTGTTACAGGACAGGTGCTCTTGAATGCCTGGGAATCTCCGGGGATAGCACGTGATACATATTTTATATATTTATATCTTATTTTTATAAACTGTAACCATGAGTGTTAAGTCAACTATGACTCACGAATTTTGGTAAGCATTTCCTAGAGCTAAATTCGTTGAATTGAAAGAGGAGCATATTATTGTATTATCTTGTTTTTTATAGTGGTTTCCCATAGCGTAGGGCACTTGAATACCTGTTCCCCAGTTGGTGGCACTGTTTGGCAGTGTTGTAGTGTTCTATTGCTGTGAAGAGACACCATGACCAAGACAACTCTTATAAAGGAAAGCATTTAATTGGGGGTTTGCTTCTAGTTTCATAGGGTTGGTCCATTATCATTATGGTGGGGAGTCTGGTGGCAGACAGGAAGGCATGTTGCTGGAGGAGTAGCTGGGGGGAAGGAGAGAGGGAGGGGAGGGAGGGGGGAAGGAGAGAGAGAGATAGAGAGGGAGAGGGAGAGAGGGGGAAGGGGAGACAGAGAGAGAGAGAAAGAGAGAGAGAGAGAGAGAGAGCTAGAGGAAGAAGGGATCCAAATTCCTTTCTTGACTCAACTGAGGACGAAGCATGCACGTATATGAGCCTGTGGCAGTCAATCTCATTTAAATCACCACAGCCAGTTTAGAATGTGTGGCCTTGCTGGAGGAAGTATATCACTGAGGGTAGGATCTGAGGTTTCAAAAGCCACCCATCTCCACTTGGCTCTCTCTGCTTCCTGTTTGTGGTTGGAGATACATGCTCTCAGCTCTCAGCTCTCAGTTCCAGGCTCCAGCTGCTATGCCTGCCACTGCTCAGCTTCCCTGGCTGGTGATGGACTGCAAGCCCCAATCAGCCCTTCCTTCCCTAAGCTGCCTTGGCTATAGTGTTTTATTACAGCAATAGGAAATCGAAGCAGGCTTGCAGACAAGGTGCAAGTAGACAGAAGACGAGGGACTTGTCCAAGGGCAGTCACTAAGTCTGAGGCTGGCCAGCCAGTCCTCCCTTCCATCAGTTCTAACCTCCGGCTCTGCAGAAACCACCTCTGCTTTGGGTCCCTTTCATCTTGTCCCTTCTGTCAGGGCCTCCTTGCTTAGCCCATCTCTTTCTATCCTCACTCTCATCTCCATTGTAATGTCAGCTTTATGGAGCCTTGGATATCCTTGGGGTTTCTTGACAGTACAGTTCCATGCTGCAGTATTGAGTCAGTCCTCTTTAAGCATTCAATAACCTGGGGCTACAGGACTCTTATGAAGCCACCCAGGAAGAGGAAAGGTTAGGTGTACTTGAGCAACCCTTTCTCCCTCGTGACACGGATGGTTCTGAGAAGTGGCCAACATGGCTGCCACAATCCCCTCACCCATTGTCCTATGATCTCTCAGCACTAGCTAGTCCTTGCTTCAGTCAGAGTCCCTTCAGACTGTTCTACACACGCAGTTTTTCCAGACTGCCCTTTCCAGACTACCACATATTTTTTACCTGTCACCTTAGAGAAGCCTCCTGTGACTCCACCACCTGTTAGGATAATACTTCCTCATAGTCATCTCTACCCCCTTTCTCTGGTACATTATTCATCCAATTTCCTGTCTCTAGCTCACTAGATTAAAATGTGTGTATCTTTACTTTCATTTCCCCCCTGGAGCATCCTGTCCTGAGAGCATGGATGTTACCGTCTCCCTTCACTCTGTGTTCTCAGAGCCTCACAGTCTTGCAACAGGAGTCCCAAATACCCAGTGAGCGCTCCAGAAAGTTACAGAACGGATGCATTCATTTCACGGCATTGTTTTACAGTGAAAAATCCTCAAGTCTGGCTTGCTTAGCAAAGCACATACAAAGAGAATGAGCATTAGAGAAGCCCTGCAAGAAAGAAAAGACAGAAATGGAGATGGGGGCAATGGTGGGCACAGAGGCCCTAAGAGCAGTGTCCTGATCCAAGACTAGAACAGCCCCGACGGGCAAGGAGGGAGTTGCTCCTGAGACAGGGACCCACAGACAGATGTGAGGAGGAGATGCTGGCAGGGACTGAGAGACACAGGCGGCCTGCAATGCCTGCCTACTGGAGAGGATCTAGAAGAAAGAAGGTCTAAGCCTCACTTCCTTCCTTCTCTTTGATCTCCTTCCAGGATCTCTGTGTCTGGTGCCAATAGGAAGCACAATGGACCATCTAAATGGAACTAGTGGGTAGATCCACAAAAGACAGAGGGGAGGAGGAGGCCAGATCTGCAGAAGAACCTACAGGAGCAGGAGAGAGCCAGGCTCTACCTCTGGTCCTCTCTGAGGATGAGTTGGAGTTGAGAACTATATCATCGGAGATCAACATGGGGTCTGCAGACACAGAGACTGTCAAGGATGCTGCCAGAGTCCCATCAGATTCCACAGGGCATCGTCTGAGGCTGGCCAGCTTTTTTAACTATTCTCTTCAGGATTTAGATTGTCAGAGTCCTAATAAATTTAACTTTCACTCAACAGTAGCATCCAAATTTCTCTTAATATAAAATACTCAGGCTGGAGAGATGAGTCAGAGACTAAGAGCACTCACTGCTCTTCCGAAGGTCCTGAATTCAAATCCCAGCAACCACATGGTGGCTCACAACTATCTGCAATGGGATCTGACACCGTCTTCTGGTATGTCCGAAAACAGCTACGGTGTACTTACATATAACATTAAATAAATCTTTGGGCCGGAGCGAGCAGAGGTTCTGAGTTCAATTCCCAGCAACCACATGCAATTCTCACAACCATCTGTACAGCTACAGTGTACTTATATACATAAAATAAATAAATACATCTTTTTTTTTTAAGTACTCTAGCTACCTCCAGACTGGGGTGAGCCATCCTGGCTTGCCCAGTTGCCACGGGCATCACCTTCACCTGCCATACCACACCTATTCAGAACCATCAGCCTGGATCTCCTGAGTTGCTCATACTCAGCCTCCATCCTGACGATTGGTCCTCCTATAATTTATCTTCCTTGGCACTTTGCCACTGAGAAGACAGATTGCGTTTCTAGCAAAAATGCACAATCATTCCTGCCTAACCTCATAAGCAAAGGCCGGCATAAAGCAGACCCAAGGTCTATGTGTGAGCACTAGGCCTGTAAAATGAAACGATAGGTTTAATTCCATCTTTGTGAAGTTGAAGCTAACCTTAGTTCCTTGTGAACCTAAAGTTAACCAGCCAATAGGTCTTCAAAATTAAAAGCATCTATGTGTCTAAGAAAATAAAAATGTGGCCCACAAAACACAAGAAGAGACACTTTTTCCAAAGAAGAATGGAAATAGTCAACATATATATATATATATATATGCATAGCATTACGTTGTATAGGAGAAACTCAATCAAAGCCACAATGGCACACCACACTGTACCCATTGCGATGGATAAAATAAAAAAAAAGATACAGAAAGTGCTGATGAGAATATGCACAAACCCCTGTGCAAATGGCTTTCCCCATTGTTGCTGTGGTTGTAAAACATTGACTACAAACATTAAACACAATTGTCATTTGACTCAGTGATCTGGGCTGAATATATTCCCTATCTCCTGATTTACTGGAGCCTCATTTTCAACATTATAGTATTGAAAGTGGGGCCTTTGGGAGGTAAACAGATTGAATTAATCAGGTCATGAATATTGTGCTCTGGTGATGGGATTAGAGCCTTTATAGTACCTGAAGAAATGCGATCTTCTCTTCTGTCTTCCCACCCTAGCCCACTCATTTCCCTCCATCCCTGGAAAGACCATGCGAGTACACAGTATAAATGTAGGTTCTGAGGGTTCTCTCTCTTACCTAAGAACTCTCCCCAGAAACTGTCCACGTTGATGCTTTAATCTTGAATTCTAGGCTCCAGGAGTGTGAGAAATAAATGTCTACTTCTAAAGCAACCAGTCCATGGTCATCCTGAGCTGACCATAAAACATCCAGTAATTCCACTCCTAGTACTTGCCCAAGAGGATTAAAAGCATCTACACAGAAACTTAAAGGTCAATGTTCATGACAGAACTATTCATGAATTAAAAAGCAAGACTAACCCAAATTTTCATCCGATGGATAAATAAATGATGACTCTCTTGCCAAAGAAGGATGAAGTCCTGACATAAGCCACAATGTGGTAGTGAAGGGGAAATTTCTGGTTTCTCTGGAGACTCAGTTGTGTCATGTGTTGTGTTTCTGGAAACGATCTCACAAGAGGATGTTTTGCTGAGGCAGACACATGGGAGGATGTTTTGCTGAGAACAGACACGTGTTATTTTTTTTTCTGGAAGCTGCCAGGAAAAGGGGCACATGATGTTTTGCTAGAGAGGATGTTTGAGAGAGCACATGATGTCTGGAAAGGGTATAAGTGTAACCCAACAGACAGTGGGTGACACTGTGGCATTGGTTCGCCTTGCCTTCTTTGCTGACCATCATTTGTCATGACAGCATAGACAGAAATGTACCAAAGGACTTCTTGTCATATTCCAATGGCTTCTTGGCACTTCTGTGAACTCAGGCTGATTGGCAGAGCCTCATTGTTTCTTCTGGATCAAACTGCCATTGCTGACTCATGATTGTTTTTCCGCAAATGGATCAAGCTACTGCTGCTGATTTGTGTGAGCTGGACTGCTGATATCCTGACAACAAAGATCGGAGTGACCCCAAAGAACTATTTCTAAACAGGTCCACAACCACCTTTGCCTTATTAACCTTTCCTTTTCACTACCTCTGGTGGGAAATGACCTATAAGGGAGGTTGAATCATTTAAGAACCATTATTAATGTAGGTTTTGAAAAATCCAACTACATGGAAGAACCTTGGAGACACCGCACTAAGTGAAGGAAGCCACCCAGAGAACTTTACATGGTGATTCTGTTTATATCATACATACAAAGGGTCAGAAAAGGGGCTAGTGCTTGCTAGGGGGTATGGAGAAGGGGATGAGGAGAAACTTCAGGGTTTCTTTGAGAAAGCAATGAAAGGGCTCTGAAAACCAAGGGTAGCGATGGTTATATGATCATATGAACATACTAAAACCCACCTACTTGGACATTTTAAATGGTGGACTTTATAGATGATGAACAGTTCAATTTTTAAAATGGCCACAATCAATAATGAGGTGAGATCCTTCTAGACTCTTATTACATCATTCCAAGGAAATCAGTGAAAGTAAAAAAAAGAAAAAGAAAAACCTGGTGTTGCAAGAAATAATAAATATGGTAAAGTTCCATGGGATCCCTTCTCAGCATTACAACTGTAGAAACGGAACAACAGAGTGAGCCTAGGATAGGAATGAGGTCTAGGCAGCACCTCCCGTGAACATCACTGAAGCCTGCGGTCTAACCGGGCATGCAAGAAGAGTCTTCATCCCAGTTCTGATGGGCTTGAGGGGCCTCAGACACCAGCTTTTCTCTGTTCTTCCTTCCTTCCCAGCCCAGCCTCTCCCTCCCTCCCTTTCTCCTTCCTTCCTTCCTTCCTTCCTTCCTTCCTTCCTTCCTTCCTTCCTTCCTTCCTCCCTGCCTCCCTCCCTCCCTGCCTCCCTCCCTCCCTCCCTCCCTCCCTTCCTTTTCTTTGAGAGAAGTCCTCACTCTCTAGCTCAAGCTGCCCTGTAACTTGTTACCTCACTCATGTTAGCCTTGGATTTTCCATGCTCCTGCCTCAGCCTTCTGAGTGCTGAGACTACTGATTTGTGCCACCACAGAGGGCAGAGTGTTCTGTTTCTTCCATTCTGTGCTGGAAATAGAACCTAGGGCCTTGTGTTTGCTCAATGACAATAAAGTTTCAGTTACATTAAGATAATCTCATGTAATATTTCACAAATATATTGATTATAAATAACTAACTTATAAATTGGATCATTATATTGTATTTATGCATCGAGAGCATTTGGTCTGAAGGCATAGCTCAGAGGGGTGCCTGCTTATCATGTCTGAGGCCCTAGGGTCTACCCTCAACACCAAAAAATAAAAATACAAACAGCTCCCCCATGAATTTGTTAATATAACAAAAGTACAGGTGTGGTAGATTATGTTTTTGCTTGTAATCCCAGCACTTTAATTGGGAGGCAGAGGCAGGTAGTTCAAAGTGAGTCTGAGGCCAATCTGGTCTACTTAGTCAAGTTCTAAACCAGCCAGGTTTACACAGTGAGAAAATAAATAAATATTTTCTAATGCACCAGTAGTGTAATGTTTCATAACTTTACTTGGACATTTTCTTTACATTGTTACTGTTTTATGTTTTACTCTTCCACACTTTAATTTAGAAAAACTAGGGAGGATCTGGTGTCTACCTCAGAGAGCTGTTAACAGGCATTATTAGCAAGTTATTGTGTGTAGAGTCTTTACTGTTGGTTCCAGAAGCTGTTTGATGAAGGGAGTAATGGTCTACGCAATCCCTCCCCAATCAGAGAAATATATGATAATGAGCAGGTAGGTGCTATAGACTGGTGTTTAGTTCCTTTAGAGTAGTATGTTGAAACCTTGCCCTGGAGTGTGACAGTAATAGAGTATGGAACCTGTAGGGTATGATCAGATCATGAGGGCAGAGCCCTCATTAATGGGATTAGTGCCCTAGTCACATGAGAGCTTGCTTCCTTCTCTGCTTTCTGCTGAGTGAAGCTACAAGGAGCCAGCTGACCACAACCCAGGATAACAGCATTGTTAGAACCTAACCCTGCTGGCCCCTGACTACATCAGAACTGTAGGACACACATTTCTGCTGCTTATAATCTTCTAGTCTCGAGTACTTGGTTCACAGGAGGTCAATGAAAAGAGCTCTATGTGCATGTAACAGAATGTGCACCTGGAACGCCCTGCTATTCTTCTGAGCTTCCAAAGAAGAGCAGAAACTGGGCTGGAGTCTGTCATAGGGTTTTATTGCTCTGAAAAGACACCACAACCAAGGCAACTCTTATAAAGGACAACATTCAATTGGGGCTGGCTTACAGTTTCAGAAGTTCAGCCCATTATGATCATGGTTGGAGGCATGGCTGTGTCCAGGCAGACATGATGCTGGAGGTGCTGGGAGTTCTACATCTTGATCAGAAGACAGCCAGGAGGAGACTATCTTCTGCGTTGGGTGCAGCCTGAGCATAGCATACCTCAAATCCTACCTACACAGTGACACACTTCCTCTAATAAGGCCACACTGCCTAATAGTGCCACTCCCTATAACCAAGCATTCAAACACATGATGCTATGGGGCCAAACCTATTCAAACCACCACAGGGTCTCATTCTGAGGTGACCTGGACTCATGAAGTTCATAAATGATAAAGGGACACTTCTGGGTCATAAAGGAGGACTATGGGAGCCACTGGGACCCTGGGGTCTGCACCTGTTAGGGCCGCTACACTGTCGGCTTCTCTGCCTTGAGACAAGAAAGAACACATAATGCTAGACCATGGAAACACCTGGGGATGTATGTGTAGTTGGGGGGATGGTTTCTTAGCAAAGTAATGATCTCAATGTGAAGGTCCATCAGAACCGTGCTCATTCACTCAACCTTCATTGAGCATCAGTCAGGCTTCTCTTGTCACATGCTGTAGTCCTAGGGGCATGCACCAATCAGAAAAAAAACCTTAGAAAGGTCCTTAGGGGCATGCACCAATCAGAATAAACCTTAAAAAGGTCCTTGGCTACAAAGGCTCAGAAAGCAAAGCCATGTGATTTAGTCCATTCAGGCCACCACAACAGAAACCCATAGACTGAGATGCTAACCCAGAGCTAGCTAACATATTCCTCACTGTTCTGGAGGCTGGGAAGCGAGACATCAAGGGGCTGGCAGGGTATGTAAGGTAAGGGCCTTCTCCAAGTGTCTCCACAGAAGCAAACTCTCTACCTTCATTCACTCATATTCTCTCTTTATCCACAACCTCACTCATCTCATTCCAGGCTGGCCTCTGATTTATTATGTAGCCCAGCTATAAGTCCTTGAACTTGTAGCAATCCTCCTGCCTTAGTCTTCCAAGTGCTGAGATTACAGAACTGGGCCACTATACATTTGCATATATATGTATATACACATACACACACATATACACACATATATATATATGCTACCATAACACCATACACACACACACAATTTTGGGCTCAGCATTAAACAATGTATATATTAATATGTACGATTTATAAATACATGTTTTAATATATACATACACTAATATGTGTATATAAATATATACTAATATATATTATAACATATAATATCTTTAGCATATATTATCTATTTCTATTGTATATGACATACTACCATATGTTATGTATATACTACACTATATTATATATTTTAAATATATTATGTATAATATCATATATTAAAATAGATACAATATACATATTATATATTTTAATATATATATATATATTTTATTGCTAGAGCCAGACATAGTGTGTGTGTATCCCATTCACAAAGATTTTATGTTAAGGAACCAAAAACTCCAAAGGCCCCACCCAATTCATAATACCATCATATTGTCAGATAGATTTTCAACATATTAATTGGGGAGAGGGCACAACTGATCAGTGCATATCACAAATCATCACTCAGAGCAGGTGTCTGTGTTTTTTTTATAAACGGTCATGTTTGACACGATTTCCATTGACTTACTCTCTGTCAAATGTCACCCTGTCCTTAGCGGACATGTGAGAGGCACAACGCAAGCCTCCCGGCACAAGTCTACCCAGCAATTACTTACAGCGCAGGTTTTATAATTCAGCGTGTACTTCAGTTTCTAGATTGTAGCTATCATCCGTCTCCATATAAACCACAGTTTAACTGGCTTTATCTGATTGTAAACATAATTGGAATTAAGGTTTAGAAAGAACGATAAGGCTGATCTAATCTTAACACAGAAGAAAAACAGGTACCCACTTATTTGCATTTTGGTTCTGGGGCACCCTTAATACTTTAAAGTTTTACATGATATAAAGATCTGGCCTAACAGGACAGACAATCTGTGAAGGATTATCCTGCAGTTTTCTAAACCTGTGGGGGTGACTGTGTGACCCATGCCCCATGCCAAGTGCCTCTCCAGTGATGCACACCCCAGCTCAGACAGTCAGGGAGACCAACTGCTGTGCCCGCCTCCTTTGCACAGGGTGGAGGCTCTCACAGCCTTCCTCACCCTGCGGCAGAGGAAGTGGCAACTTGGACCAGGAGCCTTCCAAACGTTTGGTCGCAGCTCTCTGCTCAGAACCGACCCAGGGAGAATGAAAAGCTCTCTTCATGACTGGAGAGCCTTCAGACAAGAAGGAACTTTTCATACCCACCTCTGATGAGACCCACACAAAAAGGCTCTTTCTCAGCTCCAGGAACCTAGGCAGGAAATTGCTCCCAGCAGCCCAGCTCTGAAAGGAGGGGCGTGGCCACAAAGTGTCTGCGTTCACCTTTCTTCATCGTGATCTGCTGTCTTACTTCCGTGTTACAGTTCAGCCCACCAGGGATGAGCGAGGGAGACATTTCACTAGGGATTTTCTGAAGCTAGGTGAATGAGGTCTACCTTAAGACAGCCTTAGCCCCAAGCCAAACGGCAACCTGGCATAAACTGAAGCAGCTGGAACGCAGCGAGCCTGGGGAGGCTGACTTCTTGTCTTAGCTGAACTTGACATTTCAGTCCCTCCAACTGCAGCAGAACATCCCTCGGTAATACCCCTGCCACGAACATTCACCAAGAACCAAAGGCCAAGTACCAACACCATGGCTACCCCCTCCACCCAATTCTGCCTCTCTCTTCTATTGTGAGCATCCTCCATGATAGTTAAGTGTGTTTCGCAAACAGGCAAAATAAAGATACCAAGAAATAAGACTGAAACAGCAGAGACAATATTGAGTAAGAAAAGCGGGGTTTACCTAACTATGCCTGTGATTCTAGGTGCTGGGGTGCCTTTCTTCATAAATATGATTTCGTCTTGCTCTTTATGGTACTGGCACCATTTCATCCAATCTTTGTGGCAGGTGAGGTTCTAAGTGCTTTGATGGCGCTGACTTAGTAAACTGAAGCACAGAGAGGCTTAGTGAGTAGCTCAGGCTCACACAGCTCTCACGTGGCAGAGCTTTGGGTTTTAGTAGATGTGATTCCGGAAGTCATGCATCTAACTAATTGCTTGTATGGAGTACTCCAGAAGGAGCTGACCTCGCCTCGTGGCCCTCGTGAGCAATCTCGCCAAAATTTGCAAAAGGTTCTGGCACTTCCAAACCCCAATTGCAAAAGGTATAGAGCTATTAAATTATGATAGTTAACTTATTTTGAGGGTGAGTCACTGTGGAGAGGGAGATACATGTTCACATACCAAATGACCCAGTAACCTGAAACACAATCAACACTAAAGAAAAAAAAAAAAAAACTCCACTTCAAGTTTCCCATGAATTAATCACAGATAAATCCATCTCTTGGTCAATCTCTGGTGTCAAGCTGCCAGGAACTGCTAGAGTGTGAGTCAAGGCATGTGTAGAAATCCACGCTCATGTGTATAACTGTAGACACTGCTCAAGAGTGGATAAGATGCCCCAGGTTCTAAAAACTACTTGGTGGATGGAGCATCATGCAAACAAACTCTCAGGCTTACCAGTTGTCCGATGTCCCTTTGTCCACTTTGTCACACTACTCACCCCTCCTGTGTGAAACTTTTATGTAAAAAAAACAAAAAAAACAAAAAAACCCAAAGCCTTTTCATTACCTGGGTATCCCTATTCTCTGTGCACACAAGGTTAATATAAACACTGTTGTAAACGCATGTGATTCACCCGAGCTGTGAACTTGGTGCTGCTGTTCTTAAATTGTGTGTTTTGTTTGTGTGTTTGAGTTTGAGTGTGTGTGTGTGTGAGGGGGTGGGGGGAGCTTTCTCTCCCAAAATGTAACCTTGCTTGCCTGTGCCAACCCAACTCTGATTCACCAGAGTTGGGCTGGCAGAGCCCAGCCCGGAGGCCACCTGACAACCCAAGCCAACTGAAATCTGCCTCTTAAAGCATTCAGTGCTGGGAACTCACCTTTCCCAGTCTCTCCTGTTTGGGGTTCTTTTCCCACACGGATTTCCCCTACCTTTCCATTCAGTTTATACATTTTGCTAGAGGAGGAAACATTTTACAGGAAAACTGCTTGCCATAGTACTTTATGCCTCAAACACAGAAAGATGGAAGGCTCCGATCTCTGACTAGCTCACAGCTCCACCCCGACTGCCTTGGAAGAGGTGCTCTTAACACATTTGGGATGATCTGGTAATATTAGTCTCAAATTCCACAAGTTAATGAGATATGTGTTTAGGAATATCCTCGTACCTATATTCATGGTGAAGGTCAAATATAAAATGCTGGAATTTTCAGTAATAGGAACAGAATAATGCCACCCTCTTTATTCTTACATTTAAGGACCTACTCAGGCTCTGCAGGTGAGATGGCCCAGAGGCTAAGAGCACTTACCAGGCAAACCTGATGGGATCTGTCGATCCCTCAGACAGATGGTGAAAGTAGTTCTCTGATTCCACATGTGGCTGTGGTATGTGCAGTTCCTCCCACCACACACACTAGTATTTTAAAGACTATCTAGGTTTGTTTAGTTCTATACCCCATTTTTGGATTGGGTTGTTTGGTGTTTTGGTAGTCAGCATCTTGAGTTCTTTATATATTTTGATTATTAGCCCTCTATTGGATGTGGAGTTAGGGGAGATTTTTTCCCCCAATTTGTAGGTTGCTGACTTGTCCTACTGACTGTGTCCTTTGCTTTTCAGTTTCATGAGGTCCCATGTATCAATTCTTGATCTTAGAGCTTGAGCCATTGGAGTCCTGTTTAGGAAATCCCCCCCCTCCATGCCAATGACTTCTAGGCTCCTTCCCACTTTCTCTTCTATTAGATTCGGTGTATCTGCTTTTATGTTGAGGTCCTTGATCCACTTGGATTTGAGCTTTGTGCAAGGTGACAAATATGGATCTATTTTCATTCTTCTACATACAGACTGTCAGTTAGACCAGCACCATTTGTTGAAGATGCTTTCTTTTTTCCATTGTATATTTTTGGCTTCTTTGTCAAAGATCAAGTGTCCATAAGTGTGTGGTTTTATTTCTGGGTCATCAAATCTCTTCCATTGATCAGCCTGTCTGTCTCTATACCAATACCATGCAGTTTTTAATCACTATTGCTCTGTAGTATAGCTTGAGATCAAGGATGGTGATTCCCCCAGTTCTTTGATTGTTAAGAATTGTTTTAGCTACCCAGGATTTTGGCTGTTCTCTGAGGATCCCAACAAGCAGCCTCTGAGGGAGAAAGGCGTAGATCCTTACACCCAGCCATTGGACTGAAGTTGAGAACCCCTGTGGTTGAATTAGGGAAAGGCTGGAAGAAGCTGAGGAGGAGGAGGGTGACCCCATAGGAAGACCAGCAGTCTCAACTAACCTGGACCCCTGAGATTTCTCAGACCACTGAGCACCAACCATGCAGCTTACACTAGCTGGTCCAAGGTCCCTAACACATATATAGCAGAGGACTGCCTGGTAAGTGGGAGAGGACTTCCTGGTCAGTGGGAGAAGATGCACCTAACCCTGGAGAGACTTGAGGCCCCAGGGAGTCAGAAGGCCTGGTGGTGGTGGTGGGTACATCCTCTTGGAGACCAGGGAGGAGGAATGGGATGGGGAACTGTGGGAGGGGCAACTGGGAGGGGGGAAATGGCTGGACTGTAAAAAAAGAACAGTGTGAAATAAAAAATCAGTGTGTAGATTTGACTAGCTATTGAGAGGAAGATAATTAGTGGGAGGGGAAGAGACAAGAAACAGTACTGGAGTGAAAATAGGATCAAAATATATTATAATATATAAAAATGTTATAAGCTGGGTGGTGGTCACACACCTTTAATCCCAGCACTCAGGAGGCAGAGGCAGAGGCAGAGGCAGAGGCAGAGGCAGAGGCAGAGGCAGAGGCAGAGGCAGAGGCAGAGGCAGAGGCAGAGGCAGAGGCAGAGGCAGAGGCAGAGGCGGCAGAGGAGGCAGAGGCAGAGGCAGAGGCAGAGGCAGAGGCAGAGGCAGAGGCAGAGGCGGCAGAGGAGGCAGAGGCAGAGGCAGAGGCAGAGGCAGAGGCAGAGGCAGAGGCAGAGGCGGCAGAGGAGGCAGAGGCAGAGGCAGAGGCAGAGGCAGAGGCAGAGGCAGAGGCAGAGGCAGAGGCAGAGGCAGAGGCAGAGGCAGAGGCAGAGGCAGAGGCAGAGGCAGAGGCAGAGGCGGCAGAGGCGGCAGAGGAGGCAGAGGAGGCAGAGGAGGCAGAGGAGGCAGAGGCAGTTCTCTGTCAGTCTGAGGACAGCTTGGACTATAGAATGAGTTGCAGGACAACCAGAGCTAAACAAGAAACAAACAATAAAACAAAAAACAACTAAAATAAAAAAACAAACAAACAAAAAAACCCAGTCAAACCCTGTCTTGAAAATTTTTTTATAATAAAACAAATTACATATAATTAATATGTACTAAAAGTATTTAACTGGCCAAATTTGCCCAAACATTAATTTTAAAAAAGAGAAAACAAGATTCTAAATGGAAAGTTCCACATCATATACTTAAGTATTCTAAAGTTATGAGTTAAGCTAAAAGAGCATCAAATAAAATTCTAGTTTCCTTCTTATGCTTTAAGTAGTTTTCAAGCTGTAAATGTCACTAGAGCCACGCTCCCCTCATTTCACCCAACCTGAGATCCCGATCCTGTGCCTAGCCCTTTCCATGGTCTCTTCCTTTCCTATTTCCCAAGATTGTATCCCTTGAAAAAATATACCTTCAAACATATCTGAAGCCCAGTATTCTCTTCCATAGCCTGCCTCCACGTTATATACACGAGACCTGCCACACCTGCCCAGAGACAGCTCTGCTTGTGCATGAAAGCTCTGCATGGAGTCCCTAGACACAGCTTCTACTGATTACCCTCTGGTCCTGGGAAGATCGCTCCCCTGTAGGGCCTGCTCTCCGAGGGATGAAGAAGAGACCCATGCAGTCTTTGGAACTAGAGTTGCTCGTCCTCCCATCGGAGGAAGACACTAAATGTATTTAGTTTCCTTTCTAAAATTTTATTTATTATTTAATATGCATGAGTGTTTTGTCTGCAATGTGTGTATGTGTACCATGTATGTGAATCAAGCCTATAGGTGCCGGAAGAGCGCATTGGATCCCTTGGAACTAGAGTTACAGGTGGTTGTGAGCTCCAGATGTCAGTGCTGGGAATGGAATCTGTGTCTTGTGCAAGAACAGCAAGTGCTCTTAGCCGCTGAACTCTCTCTCCAACCCTCCAAATCTATTCTTAATATCTCTTTTTTGTTGTTGTTCTGAGTCAGGGCCTTACTATATAGCTCAGGCTGAAATCAAATGGAATATCCTTTGGGCCACCACAGGGCTTATTTAGTAATCTGAATGTAGCTAAAACTTCTAAATGAATTTATGTTAAGAAGTGAAGTCAGTCATTGAGATGGCTGTCTGTAATTCCAGCAATCAGGAAGCAGAGTCAGGAGGATTGCCATACGTTGTAGACCAGCCTGGGCTACATAGTGAGACCTTGTCTTCACAGCAAGAACAATAAAATACTAAACAAAAAGTAAAAGCGTTGGGACTTTAAAAGGCCAGTTAAAGTTTCCTGGGCGTTTTTAATCTCCCCAAATATAAAAGCACATAAAAAAGGGAAAGACTGTATAATTACAAAGGTTTGTAAGTTGTTGCACACTATGGAGATTCCTGATGGACTGCTGACGCATCAACAGCCTGGTGGCTTCTATTAAACACACCAGCACTGGGCTGAGGGTGTGGCCCGGCAGTAGAGCCCTGCCCTGCTCCTCAGTTCCACCCCCAGCACCACAAAGATGGACGATCACAGCTGCCTTTCTGAACACAGACTTTTTTAGCATTGGCTTTTCAGAAGACCACAGACATATTTAACGACACGGTCACATTTGGGGTGCTTTGTGCTTTGCTTTGTTTTGTTTTGTTTTGTTTTGAACCCTGCTGCGGGTCAGCCTCTGAGTCACAGGGTAGTTTGGCAGATGTAATCACTGCCCTCATTCCTTCTGAGCGAGCAGCACTCCTCTGATAACGACATAACCATGCATCATATTCCTTAGTGGATAAGGAAACCCATGTTTATCCCAGTGTACCCAGGAACATGGTACAGGGGGTGTCAATGGATGAATGTGTTTTGAAATTGCATCTTCAAAAGTGTCTTATGTTCCATAGAAGTAGAAGAAAAACGTCTAGAAAGAAGACTCCCGTTCATGTTAGCATCTCAGTAGACTCGGAATCTAGGGTATCACAAGGTCAGGGTCAGCCTACGGTGGAATCTGTGCTGCCAAAGCACAAGCTCTTGGTTGCTCTCTTCTTCCTCTTTCATGATCCACTGAACTGTGCATGTCACCTTTCTGTTGGCATCCCACCCCCAAACCCCCATTCTCAATGGTGTCAGGGACTGCTCACCCTTCCTGGAAATGCCACTCTCTGTGAGGGCCACTTCTCCCTTCCTTCCAAAACAGGTTTCCTTATACTATTCCCAGTTCTCTCTCCTCTCCTCTCCTCTCCTCTCCTCTCCTCTCCTCTCCTCTCCTCTCCTCTCCTCTCCTCTCCTCTCCTCTCCTCTCCTCTCCTCCCCTCCCCTCCCCTCCCCTCCCCTGACCTCCCCTCCCCTCCCCTGACCTCCCCTCCCCTCCCCTCCCCTCCCCTCCCCTCCTCTCCAACATTTGATTATCTTGTGTGGTGTCTGTGTGCAGGTCCAAGTGAAGGGCCATGGGTGTGTGCATGTTCTGTGAATGTGTTCCTGAGGGTGTGAGTGCACATACATGTCTGTGCATGCATGAAGAGGCTGAGGTGAATGTCAGCTGTCTCCCTTAATCATCCTCTACCTTATTTTCTGAGGCAGGACCTCTTACCGAACATGTAGATCATCAGATGGCTAGGCTGACTGGCCTGCCACAGCGCCACCTACCCACTGCTGGGATTACAGATGTCCACCACCACACCCCACTTTTGCATAGATGCAGGGGCTCAGACTCAGGTTCCTGTGCCTGCACAGCATGCAGTCTGCCCACAGAGCCATCTTCCCAGCTTTTGATGGCCATATTTAAAGGTAGAAAGGACCAGTGGCTCACAGCTTCCGGTCGTTATCTTTCTGATAATATCTGTTCGATTCTATGATTCTTGCACAGTTGCAAGTACAGCACAAATAACAAGAACTTTACTGTGGCTCTATCTGGAGGTTCTAATTCGACGAGTCATTATTCCAGAAACCGAGGAATAAGGGAATTAAATCAAGCACTTGTTCTGGCTTCCTCATGAGCCTTTTAGGTAGTGAAACACAGGATAAAGGAAAGTTCCTCCAATAGGAAAGTGTCAACGAGCAAACATGGCTGGGTGAGGTGATGGCTGAAGCGACAGTCATGTGACCTGTACCGCTGTCTGGTATGGGCTCTGAGAAGGAGTGTCCAGAGGAGCATATCAATCTTCATGAGAATGAGAAACTGGTGGGTGTTTGATTATACACAGCACCATCTGTGAAATAGCCTTCCCCCAAATAAATGAATCAAGAGCCTGTGGTGGGTTTACTGCTTGCCAGTAAACACTGGGGAT
Source organism: Mus musculus (assembly GCF_000001635.26). Classification (NCBI taxonomy): domain Eukaryota; kingdom Metazoa; phylum Chordata; class Mammalia; order Rodentia; family Muridae; genus Mus; species Mus musculus. The sequence goes on from NC_000076.6 coordinate 44,045,572, forward strand.
GGGGGGAAAGTTCAGTGACATCAAGCACAAAGCAGAGGGACACAGGATGTGGGACATTCCATAAGAAAAAAAGTAACAGGGCTTGTGATAATCCCAGCACCGATGAGGCAGGGTAGGGGGATCTGTGAGTTGGAGGCAAGCCTGGTCTACAGAGTGAGTTCCAGCACAGTCAGATATACACAGTGAGACCCTTACCTCTAATTAATTAATTAACTGACCTTTAGAATTGAAACTCGAATCGCATGTAAAACACTTTAGATGACTGGGGTAATTAGAACCATGGCAGGATACTTGATAATATGAAGTAATCAATATTTCCATCAGTGTGATAACAGTATTGTGGTTATTGGTTTTGACAGCATCTTTTCTTGAGACACATACTGACATATTTATGGGGAAAACAACTTTATGCCTAGGACTAGACTTTTAATTTAAGGGACTTTATTCCTGAAACCAATTCTATATTTATGGGAAAACCAATGAGCTGGTTCGGAGAGTTCCTATACATACAGTAGTCAGGATACTATATATACATATATATACATATTTCTTCCATGATCCATTTTCTCTGTTACTAACACATGGCATTGATGTGGTCCATCTTTTATAGTTAATTATCCATGCTGGAGCACAACCATAGCTAAGAACCTAATGTTCAGAACACTTCAGTAGGCATCTGTCCTTTCTTCTTCATCTATTTATTTACACAGTACAAATTAAAACAACCCAATCCTAGACATATGATTCTCCCATAAATGGGTCAATGACATTGCTAGTAAAGACATTTCAAAAAGCCACAGACATAATCTTATCATACTTAAAACACATTATTGTTATAATTTCACATTACCAAATACCCAGCCAGTGTTTCACTATCACCTCAAATGCATTTTTACAGCTGATTTCAGTCAGGGTCAGAGTCATGTCTGTGTCTTGTACTTCTAATATCAGGATGGACCCAGGGATACTTAATTTATACTGTGAGTTACAGGAATGCCATTTCATTTATTCTGTCCCTCCAAGTGTTCAAGCTTTGGCTGTTAAGGGTTTTGTTTTGTTTGTAGTCAGCTGTCACTGTTGTGTTTTTAGACATGTTTTACAGTGGTTTTTTTTTTTTTTTAATACTTAAAGGCACTCCAGGTTCATCTTTAGTATTGTCTGCAATGGTCTTTTAATATCAGCTATTCCCCAAGGAAGACTAGTCCATTCTATACAACTCTGGTATCAGCAGCAAAGAGGTCTAGGTGTGTTCATTGCCCCTGAGGTAGCCCTGCTTCTAGGTCCCCAGCTGACCAAGCAAGAGAATCTTTGTGGAGCTGGAGAGATGGCTCAGTAGATAAGAGTACTTGCTTCTCTTCCAGGGGACCTGAACTTAATTTCCTACAGCCACACAGTGTCTCACAAGCATCTGTAACTCAGAGGATGTCTCCACAGGCACAGGCACACACGTATACACACACACACCTTTTTTTTTTTTTTTTTTTTTTTTTTTTTTGGTTTTTCGAGACAGGGTTTCTCTGTATAGTCCTGGCTGTCCTGGAACTCACTTTGTAGACCAGGCTGGCCTCTAACTCAGAAATCCGCCTGCCTCTGCCTCCTGAGTGCTGAGATTAAAGGCGTGCGCCACCACACCCGGCACACACACCTTTTAAAAAAACAGAAAATAAAATGTATGGTGTATGTCTAAATAACTTAATTACAAATAAATACAAACAGTTGTGTATGTAACTATTTGTATTGATAGCAAGTTAAATGGGAGTTCACATTGATAGGTTTGGCCTTTTTGATTTTTGAATCAGTGTGTGTTTGAGTATGTGTTATATATGCTCCAACATGCACACATATGTCTGTGTGTTGTGTATGCACCCAATACATACATAATATGTGTGTATGTTTTCAAATATGCCACAGCACCTGTGTTGGTCTTTTTTTTTCTATCTTTATGTGTTTTAGGAATCAGACTTAGGTCAGCAGGCCTCTGTGGTGAGCATCTTTACCTATTAAGCTATCTGTCTATCCGGGCTTGACTTTTAATTCTGTGTATGTCTGTGATGGGTTGCAGATGTGAGCTTGATAATTATTAAAACTGGATAATGTACAAATGGAAGTGGGGGTAGGTAGTGGTTTATTATTTTATTATCTCTATTTTTGTGGGTGTTTTGAAGTTTCTGTACAAAGAAAGACTCTTAGTAAGAATAGAGGAGGACACTGGCGGAATGGCTCAGTCAAAGAGTTCACCACCCAAGCAGGGGGTTAGATTTCCAGTGGCAACATAAAGGCCTGGTATGGGGTAAGGAGATGTCTGCAATCCCATTACTGGGAAGTGGACACAGAGTGGTCCTTGAGACTTGTTGGTCTTTGTAATCTGTGTTCAATCAGAGGCCCTGTCTCAGAAAGTCAGGTGAAGCCTGACCAAGGAAGATACTCAATATCAATTTCTGGGTCCTACATGCAGACATAGACCGGTGCTCATGCATGCACAAGAGAGATACATACACATAAAAATAATATTGGGTAGGGCACCTCTGACTCTCCTAACCCCAGTAACTGTTATGAGCTAATTTCCAAGCAAATAACTAATTAAACATCAAAATCTGAAAAGGTCCACACTGACAAAAGTAAGAAATGATAGGTAACAAAAGGAATCTTCTAGAAAAAAATTAATATACAAACGATAATTTACTGTAATAGTAGATAGAATACAAACTTCACGGCTAAGAGTGCAGCTCACTGGTAGTGAACATGAGTGCTCAGTATGTACAGAGCTGTGAGTTCACTCCCTAGTGACTAGACAGGCTTGTACTAACACACACACACACACACACCAACTAAGAATCTCTACTTCAATAAACCCTGGGAACATATCTGTATTTCTATTCAATTGCCTGTATTTCTATACAATTGCTCTTATCCAAATAACTGTGCATTTCCAAGTAAAACCTAAATAATGCTTAGTATACTCTTTTTAAAAGAAAAATAAGTATTGAAAGCTAAGTGGTTTGTATTCAAAACAATAGCAAAAATGTTGACGTTTTAAAACCTACAAAGCCAAAAAGAGGCCACCCAGAAGACTCTGCTGTTTAGGAGAGCTCACTTCCTGAGGTCCTGGAGAGCTCTCATTGCTGCTCAGGTTACAGCTCTCTAAAGATCAAGTCACTTAAGTGTACTATCATGTCATCTGCAAATAGTGATATTTTGACTTCCTCCTTTCCAATTTGTATCCCTTTGATCTCCTTTTGTTGTCTAATTGCTCTGGCCAGAACTTCAAGTACTATATTGAATAGATATGGGGAGAGTGGGTAGCCTTGTCTAGTCCCTAATTTTAGTGGGATAGTTTCAAGTTTCTCTCCATTTAGTTTGATGTTGGCTATTGGCTTGGTATATATTGCTTCTACTATGTTTAGGTATGTGCCTTGAATTCCTGATCTCTCCCATACTTTTAGCATAAAGGAGCATTGTATTTTATCAAAGGCTTTTTCAGCATCTAGTGAAATGACCATGTGATTTTTTTTCCTTTGAGTTTGTTTATATAGTGGATTACATTGATGGATTTCCATATATTGAACCATCCCTGCATCCCTGGGATGAAGCCTACTTGATCATGGTGAATGATCATTTTGGTGTGTTCTTGGATTAGGTTTGCAAGAATTTTATTGAGTGTTTTTGCATCAATATTCATGAGGGGAAATGGTCTAAGGTTCTCTTTCTTTGTTGGATCTTTGTGTGACTTAGGTATCAATGTAACTGTGGCTTCATAGAATGTATTAGGTAGTGTTCCTTTGTTTCTGTTTTATGAAATAGTTTGAGAAGGATTCGTCTTCTTTGAAGGTCTGATAGAACTCTGTACTAAAACCTTCTGGACCTGAGGATTTTTTGGTTGGGAGACTTCTAATGTTTGCTTCTATTTCCTTAGGCGTTATGCTCTCCCCTGAGACGCTCTGCCAGAGCCTGACCAATACAGATGCTGTTGCTTGCAGCCAAACATCGAACTGGGCACAGAGACTCCAATGGAGAAGCTAGGGCAAAGACTGAAGCAGCTGAAGAGGTTTGCAACCCCAAAGGAAGAACAATATCAACCAACCAGACCCCCCAGAGCTCCCAGGGACTAAACCACCAATCAGAGAGTATGCTTGTGGGGACCCATTGGCTCCAGCTGCATATGTAGCAGAGGATTGCCTTATCAGGCATCACTGGGAGGGGAGCCCCTTGGTTCTGTGGAGGCTCCCAGGGTAGGGGAATGCTAGAGCACTGAGGCAGGAGTGGGTGGGCAGGTGGGGGAACACCCTCATAGAGGAAGGGGAAGGGGGAGGGGATATGGGGCTTGTGCAGGGGAAACTCAGAAGGGGATAACATTTGAAATGCAAATAAATAAAATAACCAATAATTAAAAAAAAAATCAAGTCACACAGCAGGTCCCTGCTCTTTACTGAGGCAAGCCACCTCCCTATTGCTGCCATAATCCCGCTTCTCTGGCTCCCACTACACCAAGCAGAAACCAGTCTCCTTTCATGCAGACAACCACTAGGCTGGAGCCAAAATAGACTTCGAGTACAACCTGTTTTGGAGTTACTCCCAACTCTGTGGTCTTCCCATTTGACCATCTTCAATAATACAGATCGACGCCCTCGTGCAGGGAGTGCGCTCTCTAGAGTGAGGAATTCCAAGATTCTTTATTAGCCCAGTGACACAGTACTCAGAGTCTGGCACCCTTGTCTTTCCTTGTTTGCAAAGCATGAATAATGATACCCAGCTCAGGGTTCGAGTATGGGCTAACTAATAATTGCACAGTGCTAATCGTAAGCCGGCTTCATGGCACCAGCAGGTAGCACAGCCTCGAGGAATGTATGTGTTAATTATCTAGTGCTACAGCTGTATCAGTCACTGGAAGGAGGGTGGTCTGAATGTATCTACACTTACTTCATTGGAAGATATCACCCTGGCCTTTGGGTTCCTGCTCTGTGCTCATCTTCAACGTAGCACAGATAGTTTATTTCTGTTTCTCAAGTGGGTCCCTCGAGGGAAGGGCATGTTGGTATTTTAGCTTGGGGAATACCACAGTGCTGTGTTTACCTGGCTGCTTCTGAACTCACTGGAGAGGAGAGCAGCAGGAAATATCCCCAAACAAAAGAAGGGACTTACTCAGCCTGGCAGCCTGACACTCAAGCATCCTGACACAGGTGACAGTGCCAGAATGTGACCCTGAGGGCAGAGCTGCCCTGGTTACAAAACTGCTTCCTATCCAGAAATGGCTTTCTGCTATGTAAGATGTATCTATAAGGGGAGATTTTTTTAAAATGTCATTAATTAGGGCAGTAGACGAGAAGGGAATGAAACAGGTTTTGAATTTAACCGCCTAAGAAGTCTTACAGGGACGGTCAGTCCTAGCAACCACAACCCTGCACTGGAGAGGAGCAGTGTCCCCTACTACAGTGTCAAACAGGCATGAGCAAACCAAACCCTGTTTAAAAACTAACAAACTCCTACTGCCTGCTGACTCTTCAGAGGTTCTTGGGAAATACCCACAAACAGGTGTGGGTGTAGGCAGCAGGGAACAGATGGCTGCCGGAGGGCCAGGGTAGGCGAGTGTCAGAGACTCATAGTCTAGTCCCAGAAAGGGACGTTTGACCATGACTGACTGCCATGTTATCCGATGGACAAAAACATGGGGTCCTTACTCCCCCAGCAAACATGCAGAGGTGACCCATGAAATGAGGCATGCCATGTGATCCTCTTGTGTTGTTGGGTTCCCCCAAATAAGCAAGTAGCTACCCTGCTTGTAAGACTGTATTGTATCTATGGCAACAGTCTGGTCCCCTTCTTTTGTCTTCTTGTCTCCTTGTTCTTTCTGCATAGAGGAGCCCTCCATCTTGTTCTATGCCAACTAGGCCCCATTGTTCTCCTGCCTGTGCTCCCAGGAGTCCTGTTGGGCTGAGAAGAGAGCCTCTAGTCTTCCCACAGGCTCTTTGTCCCTTGTGACCTGGCATGTGCCCTAGCCTTCTGCACCGCCCATCTCTCGCCTCTCAACCACTTATCCACCTGAACTGTTCTTACTGGGAAAACATACAACATCCCCTGTTTGCTTGGCCTAGAAGACACTCAGGAGTCTTCAGGAACTGATTGTCACTCACCATTCACATAAATGTTACCTCTGCAGAAAGGCCACTTAGACACCTCAGCCTAGAGTACACACCACTAAGTGACATTTTCCTGTTTGTTTTTGTCTAACTTCCGTCTCTGGCAACACAAAGCAGGAAGTAGGAATTGTTGCCTCTTGCTTACCTCTGTGTTGCCATTCCTAGCACTTTGCCTGGAAGACACAGTGTTCAGTCAAGTTTTCTAATTGGGGGAAGACATATTCTGTTTCTATTATTTCAGTTTAATTTGCCAGTGGCCGTCAGGTGGTTATTGCCAAATCATGCTCTCTTCAGGCATCAATACCCGCTCTCTACAAAGAAAAGGAGCTCCAGCATGAATTTCTTCATGTGTCACCGCCATGTTCTTAACTGACAATTGTTTCCTTTTACTCTACAGAACGATGGGATGCCACGCTCAACACCCCAGTCCCCAGTAACCTGTACCCCTCGTTCTGAAGTCTTTGAGTACTGTCCCATGCCCACCATACTCTACATGGCTTCAAAACCACCTGGTTTGTCCCATCCTACCAAAGAGCCACTCCTGCCCCCACCCAGCCACTCCCCACCTCTCCTAGCTGGACATCTCCATCAGCCCCAGGACAAGCCCAGACCCCGCCTCCAGCAATGTGTCTTCAGTTATCTCATTAGAGGAAAGGGCATATATTTTGCCATCAAAACTATTATTGTATTATGCTATACACAGAGACTATCTTCCCCCAGTGTTAAGATTCTTTTGAAATACTTCTTTTTCCAAAGAGCTTCTTATATGGGGTGGACAAGTTGGAGTAAGTTCTGAGCAGCATGGCTACCTGCTTCCACTCACACTCACCATGAGTTCATCATTCCTTTTGCCAAATCCAGCATCCTCATTTTACCAGTCTTCTGACTGTCCATATTTCACATTTTCTACTTGGTTCTGTTTGAAATCTAATCATTCGCTGTAAGCCTATGGCCATTTATTTAACTCTTACAGTACATGGCCTGCTCTGTGACTCTGTAAGACCCCCTCAGGGCTGCTTTCTCTGAAGTTTCTGCAAGCTGTCCACCCTGTTTAGAAAGCTCCTGGAAATATAAATAGTTCAAAGAACCTTCAGATTTGGGGAATCTTAACCAAATCTCTGCATATAGCATGACACATTAATAGTTTTGAGAGCAAAATATAGTTATTTACTCCGTGAGGTCATTAAAACCACGTTGCTTCATATCTATCCTCATTACAGTTTGCTGACAAGGAATCTTGGTGTTAATTTACAAAAACTAATAATAGGAAAAAGCCTTCAGCTTCTTGTTTGTTCTGAAAATATTTCAGATTTCTGTAGCCAGTTTTCTAGTGACTACTTTGAAGTTAGTATTCTCCAAGGCGAGCACATAGATCCCCACCAGTTCCCTTTAGGAGGCTCAAGTCTTGTCACCGGGGCCATGTTCCATCCTTGGAGTCTAAATGCTTAAAAACACATCCGTCCATTTTTGCTCACATGACATAAGGCATCTGTCATCCAGTCTCTTGACTTTATCCCAGTCAACAGTTCTGTCTCCGTGCTAATCCACCGTTTGAGTGGCCACATGGGCAGTTTCTCAGAGTCCATCCACACTTGATTTCAAAGCTTTTTATTTCCTTGTACATGACTCTTCCATTACATCAAGAAGACCAATGCCACGGTCTCTCACATATTCCATCTATGATAAAGTATTCATCTTTGCTTAAGAACTCACAGCGGTTTCTCTGCATTTAACACATGGGCCTCTAGCTAACACTTCTGGGGGCAAATCTACTATTCAGGATTCTTTCTGTGTCCCTTTTGTGTTCAAAGACAGTCTCCTTGGGCCAGCTTGTTCTCTCTACATTCATCCAGCACCTTCATTCTAATACCTCTCCTAGATGCAAGAGAGCAAGGCAGTATTGAATATAACCAATACACTATATTTTAGTTTTAAATCTCAAACACTAGGCTATCATTCCTTTCAGTCTCAGTTTAAGCTAAGCAATAGTAATACAGATAATTCTTTATCTTTTCTCATTCCCTTCCTTTCTGTTGGAAGAAGTAGCTCCCAAGGCAACCCATCGACGAGTATTAAGTAAGTTAGTAAATAGATAAATAAATAAGCATACATATCAAGTTTGGGATAAAGGAGAAGAGACTGGCAGAATATTAGCAGCAATATTGCAGGAACAAAAGAAACCAGAGAGATGGCTCAGTGATTGAAAGTATGTATTGCTCTTCAGAGGACGCAAGTTTGAATCCCAGCATCCATGTTAGATAGTTTGTCACCTCCTGTAGCCCCAGCTCTAGCATAGCTAGCCTGTTCCTCTGGCCTCTGAGAGCCTCTGGACTCATGTGCACATACCCCCACACAGACATACACACACAAATATTTTTTAAGGTGGATATGTTGACACACATCTTTGGTCTTAGTGGTTGGAAGGCAGAAGCAAGCAAGGATCTCTATAAGTGTAAAGCCAGCCTGGCTTATTTGTTCAGCAAGTTCCAGGCCAGAACTTACTTCAGTAGAAACCAAACCAGAAAAAAAACAAAAAACAAAAAACAAAAAGAAACAAAAAACAAAGACCAAGAAAACCAACAAAAGTCCGAAGGAGGGTCGGCATGTCAGTGGGCTGTGTGGGAAGGCTAAGCACAGGGTGACTCCAATTCCTGCCTTCATTTCTTGTACTCTGGCCTTCTGGTGGTTCTTCTCTGTCCTCCCGAATCCACCCAGCTCCCCCTCAGTACCTTTCATGTTCTAAAATGATGTATGATCCATTTTCTAAATGGGATACAGAATTTGCTACTTCAAGGATCATTTTTTAAGAACATGAAGGTATATATGATGACTCATTGCAAGATCATCTTAGCAATGTGAGGTACCAGCACAGTCAATTGCTGTCTCTACTAGTAATTCCAACTTGGTTATCATTCCACTCAGTGGCTTTCCAAATGCCGGGGGCAAAGATGACACAGAAACAGTTAAGATCACTGATGCACAGATAAAAATGAATTGCAAACCATTTAGAGTGAGATTACAAACCAACATCAGCAACAGAAATCCTTTAGGGACAGGAAGCTTACTTGAACATAAACAGTATTTATAAGAAACAATAGATAAGCTGGGTACAGACTTAGTAGAGCAAAAAGATCTGTATAAATATGGGGCAGGGGTCTGAGGAAGGTAATGGTCTTTGATTTTTAAATTTTATTTATTTACTTATTTATTTATTTAGAGTACAGTGTGTAGGGGTTAGTTCTCTCCTTGCACTATGTGGATTCTAGGAACAAACTTAGGTTGCCAGACTTAGCAGCAAGCCCCTTTACCCAATAAGCTATCTTGCTGGCCCCAGATTTGTCTCTTTGTGAGAAAGAAATACAAGAATAAGGTGAACTGATAAAGCTAGTTCATAAAACCAGATACCAGATGCAGAAGAGTATTATGTACAATCTCTTTTAGTTGTTTCCAAGAGTTTTTGCAGCACCTCAGTATTTTATTTATTTATTTTTTTTTTTGGATATCATCCTTTTTTTTTCTTCCATTTTTTATTAGTATTTTATTACAAAGACGTCTACATAAATCTAGCCAAATGCCAAAAGCAGACACAAGGAGGGAAGGTGGAGAGGTAAGGGTGTGTCCTCTGAACACAAAGAGCAGGACTGAGGCGGAGAAGCCCAAGGCCTCTCCCAGCCAGCTTCCTCTCTCTCCTCCTGCAGCCTGGAGGCATGCCGCTGAAGCACCACAAAGCACCAGCTAGGCTCTCCTACCCACTCATTCTCAGAAGCTCTTCAAAGCTAGTGGCTCTGCTCTTAGCTGTTTGGTGTCTTCTTCCCCAGGCTGAGGAATCAGCTCACCAAGGAAAGGCTGTGTACGTCTGATGGCCTGATTCAGTCCCCGAAGATAGGAGGAGAGGACAAGCGATTCAACAAAGGTGTCCTCTGACCCCCACAGCGTGCTATGGCTATATGTGAGTGCACACACAAATAATTACATTTTATTTTTTAAAGAAGATGTAAGTTCACTGGTCTAAAGGAGCCGCTACCTGGTGGAAAGAGACACCATTTCTAAATATGGAGAAATCTGGGGTGTTACAAAATTCCCTGGGAACATGGCGTTGTCAGAGGAGACTCTAGGAACCGAGAGAACAAATAAAGTAGTATTTAATCAAAATTTTAAGATAAATATATTGGATAATTTGGATTGTTACTGTTTTAAAATAAAACAAAAACTAGAAGAAGATTTCCCTGTAAAGGTCACTCTGTTAGTTTTCTGTGTATATTTTCACTTTGTAAAGTATTTTAAACCAATATTTTTAATTAACATGCACTTACTGGTGAAACATTACCTAATTCCCATATTCTTAGACCTCCCCCCGCCCCAGGTCTGAGGACAGAATTGGGGATTGAGGTGTTATGTACGCTAGGTTAGTGGCAGGGGTATGGCCCCAACCCTTTTACTTATTTATTTAGAGATAGGTTCTCACTAATTTAACAGGCTGAACTTGAACTCATTCTGTAGCCCAGGCAATACTTGAACTTGGGAACCTCCTGCCTCAGCTTATCAGGTATCAGGGAACACAGGTCTGTGCCCCTAATCCTGGACATAGGTTAACTTGCGGGGGAGGGGCTGTCCTAGAGCTCCTTGTGGTAACCAGGCTGACCTTGAACTCACAGAGATCCTTCTGCCTCTGCCTCCCAAGTACTGATATTAAAGGCATATTCCACTACTTCAGGTGTAGAGGTTAACTCTTGAAGAAAGCGTGCTTTCTTAGTTTTTAAACTGTTTTAGGCAAAGATTATCACAAAACTGGAGGGTTATGATTTGATTTGCGTCATCATTAACAGAGAGACATTTTAAAGTGGATGTTTAATACCAGTGATCTAAGTATCCCCCAACTCTCTCACTCTGACCTTATCTGACCTTATGCAAACTTATGCCCCCCCTGCTCAGGGCTCTCAGTAGGTCACCTTGGGAAGCAAAGTGCTCTCAGGCTCCGCCCTTCACTCGGTGAGCTGGGCATAGGTCTGTGGGTTTCCATGTCCTGAGGTGACCAGCTTGCCTGAAGCGCTGCAGTCTGCGTCAGCTATCACAGTCCCAGAGCTCTCTCCTAACCCCAAGTTATCACCAAAGCTCTGTGCATTTAATTTAGTGTCACTGGCCCTGTCTCCCAGCCACAGAGTTGACTTTCTCCCAAGTTCTTCTGGGCATTTGCTGCTGAACTGCTGGTTAGAAATCATTAAAAATATGTCTAGAGTGCTGCTAATTAGCCAATAATTAGAGAAGACCACGAATCAAATGCATAATGACTGTAGGTGGTGTTTAAAAACAAAGAATCTCAAAACCGAGGCTTATCAGGCACGGGGCAGAAAGAGGCACTCAGACGCAAGGCAGTAAAGCCGTGAGTTGTGGAAATAAACACCGATTAAGATCCTACATTCTCCGTGCAGGACACATCTGAAAGAATGCTCTCACGGACTCTGTCAGAGCAGGGTCAACAAATGTTTTAATCTATCTCAAGCTGTCCACTCAGCACTTAGATGTTTTCCAAAACATCTCTGTGCATACAAACATATACACATGTTAAAATAGACTTCCTTAAATTATGGGTTAGGTCAGTACTCTGACAGGGGAAAAGAAAAGCACAGATCAAAAGTTTATAGGACACGCTTTTTCTCCCAGAGCATATTACAAAACAAGGCTGACGACACACGTTTTACGAATTCCATCCAACAGCTTCAAAGTTTCCAGGCACAGAACAAAGTGAATGTATACATATATATATACACGATTACAGGTGGAGCGCAGGGTGGATGAGCATCAAAGCTGAGTCCAGGCTGGCAGTTACCGCCTCTACAAGAGCAGAGCATGTCCAACCAACAGGGGTGGGGATGATGGGGGAAACCACGGAGGTTGAGAGCCAGAGCTGTGTCTCCATCTTATACCTGGTGAAATGTGGTACCCAAAAGGCAACATGGAGCTGAGGACTAGAACCCGAAGACAGATGCTACAGATACAACTTAACAGTAGAGTGCTTGCCTCGAAAGAACGAGGCCCTGGGTTTGGTTCCCAGTACTGCAGACCATAGAATCAGAATTTGACTATCCACTTTCCTGAAATGCTACTTCTCAAAACATCCTGACATTTATTTATTGAGACAGGGTCTCCTGTATCCCAGGCTGGCCTCGAACTCACTAGGTACCAAAGATGACCTTGAATTCCTGCTTCCATCCTGGTGTTCAGGTGACAGGCATGTGCCACCATGCCTAGTCTATGAGGAGCTTAGGATGGAATCCAGAGCCTTGTGCATTTTAGGCAAGCATTCTTCCAACTGCACTATATCCCCATCCTCCCAAGCATCTTTGTGGTCTATTATTGTCTAGTTCAAATAAGAAGTTGGTACCCTGCCAATGACCTCAGCCCAGAGGAAAATGGCTTTAGAGAAAATATAAATTTATATATATATATTTTTCCAACACAAGGATCTGAAAACTTTCACGCAGAGAGGGCTAAGTCTTGGAGAGCACTGCGCAGCAGTAATCGGCTTTAGTGGCATTCACTTTGCTAGCTAAACTATAGCCAATTAGAAGAAAATATTAATACAAGGCAAAGGGAGGAGAGGAGAAAGACAAGAATGTGAGTTTTAATTGTAGTGACTGGAATACCGACAGATACAAGACTAAAATGCTTAGCCATTCACAGAAGTAATAAATGCTGGCTCCCCCTCACACACCCTCACAATGGAACACTTGTAAAGAGTTGCTGTCAAAGAAACCACAGCAAAGGCCAAGTTCACAGAAGATCTTCAGCGAGGACTCACCTCAAGATCCCGGTCATAGTTCCTGTTTCTGGAATTTTCATATCTATTCCGGGAGTCAGGGCCCCTGTTCCGAGAGTCGACGCTCCTGCTACGATTGTTGGCACACCCGTTACACCTGCCGCAGCCGCAGCCACAGCCACAGCAAGTCCGACCCCCCATCTCAGCGGATCAGCCGTCAGATTTTCTCCAAGAGGGAACAGTAAGTGTCGCAGAATGAAAGCAGTGTCCCAGCCACACATGCAGCCAGGCCAGTGCCTGACAGACCCAGGGTGAGAGCCCAAAGAGGGACTTCTGATCAAAACAAACACTTTCCTGAGATTAGGAGAAACCTTCCACTCAGAAGAAGGCCAGGCACAATGGTGGCATCTCTCCAAATGAGGGATCCTCTCCCAGTGGCCGCAGGAAAAGAAGTGAGCATCATTAGCCGTGACTCCGCTTTATAAGACGTGATGTCACCACAGCTTTAATTTTCTCCCGTGTTGCATTTGCTGGTAGGAATTCAGCTTGACATTTCAGGATGCCAGAACAATAACAGTAATTATCGCCACACTGAGCTCTGTATTGTCCCTGTAGTCTTGGATCACTGGTGAGCCCTTAAAGCAGGTATGCTGGTCAGGACAGTCACCATCAAAGGCAGGGGACCCATCTTCCCTGAAGCTGGTTGCAGTATCCCAGAGGACCCCTCTTAAGTGTTTCTAGATTCCAAGTTTTAAGTCTTAGAAAGTTTTTGTGTTATGTGCAAGAAATGAGCTTGAGAGGGAGAATATTTGGAATGAAGGGTGCTTTGTGCAGCTCTTCAATTTCCATGCCAACAATTCCAAGTCCCATGCCTGTTTCCTATCACTTCATGGTCCCTCTAAGGGTAGAAAGAGGAAGAAGGGAGAGGGAGGAGAGAGAGGAGGAAGAGGAAGAGGAAGAGGAGAAGAAGGGGGTAATGATACCCCAGAAGATAAAAATTTCTTTCTTTCTTTCTTTCTTTCTTTCTTTCTTTCTTTCTTTCTTTCTTTCTCTCTTTCTCTCTTTCTCTCTTTCTCTCTTTCTCTCTCTTTCTTTCTCCCTTTCTTTCTCTCTTTCTTTCTCTCTTTCTCTTTTTCTCTTTCTCTCTTTCTCCCTTTTTTCTCTTTCTTTCTCTCTCTTTTTCTCTCTCTCTTCCTTCCTTTCTCTCTCTCTGTCTCTTTCTTTCTTTCTTTCTCTCTTTCTTTCTCCCTTTCTCCCTTTCTCTCTCTCTCTCTCTCTCTCTCTCTCTCTCTCTCTCTCTCTCTTTCTTTCTTTCTTCTTTTCGAGACAGGGTTTCTTTGTGTAGCCCTGGCTGTCCTGGAACTCACTCTGTAGATAGACCAGGCTGGCCTTGAACTCAGAAATCCACCTGCCTCTGCCTCCCTAGTGCTGGGATTAAAGGCGTGTGCCACCACTGCCTGGCGATAAAAACATTTCTTATAAAAACTTTTATCAAGGCTGGGCATGGTGGCACATGCCTTTAGTCCCAGCATTCCAGGGGTAGGAGCAATTAGATCTATATAACAAGTTCATGAACATCCAGGGTACATAGATCCAATCTCAAGAAAAGAAAATAACAACAACAACAATAAAACCTTCTGCAGTGCTAAATATCATGGATTGTCACAAAACCAGAGAAAGAATGGGAAAAGAGAATTCACTGAAAAAAAAAAATTTAAAAAAAATAAAAAAATCATTAAAAAAAAATATCCTGTCTCACTCAGGAGGCAGAGGCAGGCAAAATAGTCCAAGGCTATCCTGGTCTACAGAGTGAGTTCCGGGACATCCAGGACCACACAGAGAAACCCTGTCTTGAAAACAAAGAAAGAAATCTCAGCCTCATTCTTTTCTTTCTTTCTTTCTTTTTTAAAATTGATTTACTTTTCTCTTATAGGACAGGTTCTTATTCTGTAGCCCAGGTGGTCCTGGAACTCAGGGCAATCCTTCTTTCTCAGTGTCTTTGGTAGGAGGATTACAGGGAGAACACCATTTCTTACTTTCAACATGATTTAATTGCTAAGTTTGCAAATTTGAATAACACAATAGCAAGAGACTGGCAGGATTTAAATAGCAACAGCTGAGCGCTGAGCACCCACGGATCCGGAGAGCTGGGATGGTCCAGCCATCCTCTTACACCTGAAGCATCACAGAGTTGGTCTCGAGTGACTTGGAAAGAGGAGTACCAGGATTTCTTAGTTAAGAAAAAACATGTCGCCCAGGTCATCCTCAACCTCTGTAACAAGTTACAGCTGGGCTAGAGTGCAGGTGACACTGTTGGGAGTTGCAGAGGGAAGAGAAAAGAACAAATAAAATGGAGAATTGTATGTGGTCCCTGCATTTTCTGTTGAAAATAGCCCACCCTGGATGGACTGCCTATATACATACGTAGTAAGAGATACAAAGCAGGCCATTACCCATCAGGGCAGAAAGAGCCTTAAGCCTTTGTTTTGTATATTACATTACAACTGGATGTTTCTTTTGCCCTAAGAAAATAATAATGAAACTTAGAAGAAAAGGTAATAAATATGCTAACCAGGTTGTTGAAAAGAAACCACACCCTCTCATAGACAAAGCCTTCTAGCTTGGCAGAATACAGGAAATGGACTGGCTTACATGTATGCATATGTTTATTTATACATCTATAAATAAACAACACTCACAGTGGCTACTTCAAAGGGTGACACAACATGTACTTGGGAAGGAAAGAAAACAAATCCTTAACTGAGTTTTCCTGCTACAGCCTGGTGATCCTGACACCTTCAAATGGAAAGCTAGCAAGACATAAATAATATTCCTTCCTTCCCTCCCTCCTTCTCTCTGTGTGTATATCTCTTTCTTACCAGGTAAGATACTTAGCTTTTAGGAGAAAAGCAAGTGTCACAGGGAACCCTGCTGTGTGAAAGCCATCTATAGGGAGCAAAGCCACAGCCCCTGGCATTGAGCCTCCCTGTTCACGGAAAGGTCATGCTGTCAGGCCACATCAGAGCCTGGGAGATAGCTGCCCAGGTGCTGGCCGAGTTCAGAGGACACTTAAGGTAACTGGCACACAGAGAGAAAAGGGAACAATTTTCCTGGGCAGAGGCCACCAAGGAAGAGCTCTTCTACAAGCACACAAAAGTGGTGATGCTTTCGGCATGGGAAGATGAACAAAGGCAAGAGACTGACCTGTAAAGGAAACCTAGGACCAAGCAGAATATCCCAGACAGTACAGGCAAGACTTATAGCTTATAAGAAACCAGAGGGTCCTGGTGATCACAAATGCATCCCTAAGTTTTAAGTTTAATCCTAATAATGCTTAAATTATTTCTCCTCTCTTCAAAACGTATTTAAGTAGACAATAGTTTCACACAGTTCCAGGACAGAAATGCAAACATATAAGCCTTCAAAAGCTTGTGTCTCCTACCCATACATTCCTCACTCAACTCCATCACAGCTAACTATTACTAGTGTTGACTAATTAGTTAGAGACTTTGCATCTCCCTATGTAGAGCAGGCTAGTTTGGAACTTGAAATCCTCCTGCCTCAGTCTCCCAAATTCTGGAGTGTGCCTTCTCCTAGCATCACTAGCTTTTGATGTTCACATCTATAGTCAATGCATTTATAAATAGATGTGAGTCTGTCCTATGTTGCTGCCTCTTGTACAATTATTACATGCTATTCATTTTGATTCTCATCCTAGATGTTTTGTTTGGTGTTGTATTATTTTTATGCCTTAGATCAGTGGTTCTCAACTTGTGGCTGGCACAGGGAACCCTGCTCTTTGAAAGCCATCTTTAGGTACCAAAGCAATAGCTTCTGGCACACAAGTGGTGAGCGTTCCTGTGGAAAGGCAATGCTATCAGACCATGTTAGAGGCAGGGAGATAGATGCCCAGGCCAAGCCCTTCGGAGTTGAATGACCCTGTGGTGGTTTGAGTACGCTAGGCCCACAGGGAATGGCACTATTAGGAGGTGTGGCCTTGTTGGAGGAAGTGTGTCACTGTGGGGGTGGGCTTTAGAGGTCTCCTCGTGTGCTCAGGCTCCACCCATTGCAGAAGAGAGCTTCCTCCTAGCTACCTAATTCCAGCCCAATCGGTGGTCTGGGTGGAGGATCTGGCATCTCTGAGATGCAGGTCTAATTGGCTCTCTCAGCCATAGTCTCAAGAGATAAGAAGCCAAATACACATTGGTAGGCAGGAGAGACAGTCAGTCAGCAGTAACTGAGAAGGCATGCAGACAGGAGTTTGGGTCTCCAGGAGCCATGTGAATACTGGATAGGCATTGCTGTTCACCTGTAATTCCAGCAGCACAGGGAAGGCTGAGACTCTCAGAGCAAGCTGGCTAAGCAGACTTGCCAAGTGAGTGAGCTTTGGGTTTAACTGAGATAGCCTGTTTTACTGAATAAAACAGAGTGAATCAAGGAAAATATCTACCAGGCATTCACATGCGTACACATGTATCCATACCTGCTAATGCACACACCGACGCATATCACTTGTACATAAGAGAAGAAAACAGCTACTACATTGGTGATAATGAAAGAACAAGGAAGACTGTGGGAGCCGAGGCTCAAGAATAAGAACAAAAAAGAGGTGAAGGGAACCAAGGGGACAGCAGTGTACCTCAAAGCCGGTTCTTCCAGTGCGAGGCCCTTTGATCGTCCCTGGGGAAGAGCAGCAAGCAGTGTAGAACAGAGGTGGCACCTGGCTTGACCCCATTGTAGGGGACACTTGGGGACAGTGTGGGCCTGAACTGTTTCCTGCCTGTTCTTTTCTACCTGTCCTGTTAGCCATGGGCTTCAAGCTCTGACCTTTCCATCTGCCTTGGGGCCTTGAGGTCTCTTTGGGGTAAAGCTCAGGACACAGTGCTTCTTGGCTGTAGCCCAAGGGTGTGAAGAGACAGCTGGAGTGCTGATGGCCCTGCATGGCAGACAGGGACACTGCAGAGCCTTCACTGTCCCTCCCCAGGAAACTTATTTTTTGCCCCAATTCTTTTTTTAAATTAATTAATTAATTAATTAATTTACTTTTATGTCTGAATGCCTATATGTTTGAGTGTGTATCGCATATGCTCCTGCTGTACAAGGAGAGGTGTCCAAGGAGAGGGCACTGGGTCCACTGGAGTTGGAGTTACTGGCCGTTGTGAGCTACCAGGTGGGTGCTGAGATTCAAACCCAGGCTTTCCACAAGAGCAGCCATTGCTCTCAATGTCTGGGCTGCCTCCAGCCTCTCCTTTGCCTTACTCCGAATGCTGCCACAAATCACTTCCTGGACTTCAGCAGTCATTAAGGGGCTAAAATGAATTGTATTTACAGAAGAAACAGTTTCCTCTTAAATGATAAAAGGCATCATGCAATGATACCTAGAATCCTTGGCTCAGGTCAATGACCAGGGCTACCAGTGCTCTTCACCCATGGCTGTAAATGATCTTGTAAATAAATAACTCACAAAGAGAGAAGGAAGTGAGAAATCAATGTGGAAGTGAGTATAAAGTATAGAAAATTTATTAATTTAAATTTGATTTCCTATTCCACTATTTGCTAATATGCTGTTCTGAGTTAGAAAGTACCCTGATTCTGTGGTAATAAAGATACAGCTCTTATTTAATTTTTTCTATATTAAACTATTCTGCATGGATTTTCCCCATTTTTGCCGTGTCCTAATGAAATATAAAACATGCTCTAATAAGCTTATCGTGGTCTTTTCATATTGCTTAACATCACTAAGGAATCATGTTTTGTTTTGTTTTGTTTTGTTTTGTTTTGTTTTGTTTAAGGAGTTAGGTATTAGAGCAGGGCCTGGTGCTCGACAGGCAAGCCTAATTCTTTATTTTTATGCTAAAATACACAGCACAGAAAAATTGACTATCTGAATTATTTTAAGATTATAAGCAGTCTCTGGTACATTCAGACTGACAGACAATCAGCATCCAGAACGCTTTCCATCTCCATTTGTAAACTGAAGAATCCTTGAACCCGAAGCTTTCTGCCATCCCCTCCCAGGAGTGGGGTTCCAGGAGTGAGCCAGCACACTTGGTTTGCATTAAGTAATTAACTTTTAATACACAGTATTAATGAAGCAAATGTCCTTTCCACTTGGAGAGTCTTCTTTCACAGCACAATGTGCTTCACTGTTTGCCCTCATTGGTCTTGTAAGTTAGAAGGAAAAAGTGTATCGTACCTCCGTCGGGGTCTGGCAGCTACCTAGCCGACTGCAACTTAGGGCACCAATCTGCTCTCCTATGCTGCAGATAGGTAGATAATGGATAATCTCTCCACACACATGAGTGAATACAATTAGCCAGAACACACACTTGCATTTCACACCTCAGGAAAACTTTCTTTTAAAAATACATAATTAAATCAGAGATTGAACCCAGGGCCTGTGAGTCCTAAGTGTATAGAACATCCTGTGTGAACATCAGCTCGAAACCACAGCTGGGAGGGGTGGCCATGCCCTTAATCCCAATGCTCAGGAGGCAGAGGCAGGAGTACTTGTGAGTTCTGGGCTAGCTAGGGCTACATAGTGAGATGCTGTGTCAATTTTTTTTTTTAATTAAAAAAAATTTTTTTAAGAGAAAATAATTTTATTTATACAAAGAAGAAAAGCAGCTAATAACAATGTTGAAGATCTAACCACAACAGCATGAGGGCTAACGCTTTTTCCTGGGACAGAACCACTAACTCCAAGTATTGATGTAGTAGTACTTCATATGTTCTTAGTTTAAAGAAAAAAGTTACACAAAGATCCATGACTACAAGAAGGACTGGCTGACAGCACAGGAGGCATGGACTCAACATATCCAAGGGATTCATTTATTATCATACACTTTGAAATACTGTGTTATAACATACATTATATTGTATAGAATATATATGGTATCATTGCTGAATTAGATAATAAATCATAATACAATAGATATAATAATCATAGCTACACTGTACATACACACACATATATGTAACACATAATATTCCTTATAAGTATGCACTGTGTAGTCACTTGGGGGTTATCTCACATGTTTTAATTACTTAAATTCTGAGGACCATATGTTGAAAAATGAAACATTAAAGCTAGATGTAGTGGCACACATCTTTAATTACAGCCCTTGGGAGGCAGAGGCAGGGGGAACTCTGGGTTTGACTCCATCCTGGCCTATAGAGGGAGTCCCCGGACAGCCAGGCCATACAGAGAAACCCTGTCTCAAACAACCAAAGAAAGAAAAGAAAATGAAATGAAACATTACCTTTTTTAACATTGCAGACTCCGTAGATGAAGGGCCAGGCACCTCACTGGGGGTGTCAGATAACTGTAGTTCACCACCATGCAGTGTTAACTCCTGGGGCTCCCCTTGGCTTCCATCGGGTACAAGGAAAGCTCTAGAAAGGATGGAAATGGTGACATTAATGATTATCAAGAGTCCTGAAAACAGGAGAGTCTTAAAGACACCGTCATAAATAATCCGGTGCTCTTACAGCACAGTGTAAGCCTTGATGATGTCACCATGTAGCTCAGGGAATTCCTTGACACCTTTGAGAAACAAATTAGAATGGCCAGGCACACAGACCTGCGGTGGACGGGGGATTTTGGTGTGGGGCATACCATTTTGGTTTGCAGTTTCTCATTGCTTTCCTATCATTATTGCTAAAAAAAACAACAAAACCAGCCAAATGGTATGACTCATGCCTACCCTCCCAGCACACAGGAGGATGGCTGTGCATGGGCTACAGAGCAAGACCTTGTCTAAGCAGAACAACAAACAAACAAACAAAACTATAAAGCAAACAAACTAAAATGAAGCGACAAAGGAATTCATATATTTCAGTAACGCTGGAAGGAAAGTGGACACTGAATCCCAGCTAGCAAAGAGATCTACCAGGACTGTCCAACCTGTGGCACAATGCCATAAACTTAACTTAAAACATGATGAGGTTTTATGGGACTTATTATTGTAGCTCAATTGTACCATTCTTGAGCATAAACTCTGTAGATGACAATTTCATGTCCCAGTGTCCAATGGTCAGCCACACCTGACAGGTTCTGCCAGGAAGTTACTGTTCCCAGGGCTATGAAATCAGACTTAAATGCACGGGAGGAAATGAAGGCAGGGAAGGTGTTCTAACACTGAAGGTGCCTACCCCGAATCTATTTCCTTTAGCTGCCCCCTGCCATCTTCTCCCCCTACATTTTCTTGGCTTGGAACACTAATTTGTTCAACCACCTACCCATCATGCACTTCAGAAGCCATATCCAACTGAAGCGGTCACCCATGAGGTCAGATCCTTGAGTTTTGGTCCTTTTACCCTGTCATTAATTTGGGCATATCTCTTACCGGATGTTATAACATTGTTTTATGTCTGTGTACCTGAAAAGCGTTCATAGTCACCATGGTATGATTCCGATCCGAGGGATGAAGGGTGGATGCTAAAGGACTAGGAAAGTCCTCTGTTTAAAAAGTCCACAGGAAGAAACAAGCCCTCTCCCTGCAGGTGGTGGTGACTTGGGACCATTCAGGGAAATAGGCAGAGAAATGACCGAAAAGAAAGCAGAACAAACACACAAGAGCAACTGGAATCTAAACATATTGATGCACTGCTGACTTACTCGGTCCAATACCAGTTTTATCTCTGAGCTTTTGTGTTAGAAATACCCTATTCTTTAAGCCATTTTGAATTACCAAAGCATTGAAATTAAAACAAGCATTTATAGACTCCCTGCCCCCCCCCCCCCAATCATATGGTTGAGGCTGAATAAAGTAGAGGAAGATTTCTGCTTTTAATGAAAACTACCAGTGAGGTGGGAAGAGAAGTAGCAACTCAATGCCTCACGTTTCACAGGAGCAATGGAATCTTCTGAGAATTTCTACAGTATACCAAGGGTAAAGAGACAAATGGGAGAATGTTTTAGGATTCGGAAAAGTGCAAATCAGGGAGGTAATACCCGAAAGGAAGCCCTGTATGAGAATAATGCGCCTACTTTAGCTGTTGTTTTGTTTTGTTTTGTTGTTTGAGTGAGGGTTCTCACATAGCCCAGGCTAGCCCCGAACTTCCTATATCATCACGTATGACCCTGATCTCCTGATCCTTCCGCCTTTGCTTCCCAATTACTTGGACTGCAGGCAGCACCACCATGCCAGGCATGGGCATGACTGGGAGAAGTCTCTCCTATACAACTTTAACAAAACAAAACATTATTCTTTGCACAACAAAAGATGAGAAGGGACATTAGAAGCGGTGTTTTTTTTTTCCTCCCTTCTAGACATAGCAAAGAAAGAGAATTGTGTCAGTGTAGAAAGGAATTGAACTAAAGGATCTCATAGGGCTGTCATCGTGAGGTATTCTATAATCCTAGTTCCAGGAAGTGGAGGAGGAAGGACTCCGAGTTCAAGGTCACCTGGGTTTGCATAGTGGAACCCCAAGGAACAGAGATGAAATTGTATGATTTCTTTAGTTAGAACGTAACAGATCTATCTCATGCAACATTTGATACTATATAAAAATCATCTTGGGCTACATAGAGAAGCTCTATCAGAAAAACAAACAAAGTAAAAGAGTTCTTCAGGCAACTCTTTAATAATTTACACACACATACACACACACACACACACACACACACACACACACACACACACACACACACTGGAGAATAACAGCTGAGAAGCACCCGACAGCTGAGGAGGTAGGAAGACTTACGCAGATACACCTTTCATAAAGCCTTTCTTCACAAGCTCTTCTCTATCCCTAACCATCTGCCCTCTGCTCACAAATATGCCAAGAGGAATAGGAAGCGAGAAAAGACACCCACACCCTGAAACAGTATCATTTCTTATAAATTGGGGCAGTAGAGCAAAATTGTATAGATAGTCTACTGTCCTTAATACTGATCTTTGGAGTAAAATATATATATTTATTTATTGGAGATTGAAGAGATGAAAATGTTCTCGTGTGCCCCCTATGAGAGTGAAGGCAGGTGTCCAAGAACTGAGCTGTCTCTTCTATTGCACCATCCATGTTAAATGGTCCAAAGATGGCAAAGCTGTTTGTTCTTTCTACATATTTTGCTTGTGAGCCAATCCTTGCCTGTTTATAGTACAGGATCCTTTCCCCTCTAAGTAACCCAAAATCTAGCTCAGAGAAACCAATAAAAAAAAATGTTTATTAACATATAAACTAAGAAGAGCTCCTGAGCTTAATCAGTGAACTCAACTGCTTCTAGATTCTGTGGCTTCTCCAGTTCCAGACATCACAGAAATGCCAGGCTATCTTCTTGTGCATCTTCCTCAGAAATGAGGAAATATCCCAAAAGCCATTTCTTGTCACATGTCATTACACGACAAACCAGTTCCTGGACCTGCTCCTTTGAGCCTGGAGCCTGAAGGACACTGTGTCCATTCAGAGAACAGACATCTGACAAACCTAGGATTCTATTAGGAAAGAATGAGTGGGGAGAGGCAAAAACGGATGCTCTCTACCTGCTGCCCGGCTTTCTCGTGAAACAAGCTCCCCACACTTACTGTAACACTGATACAGGTAGAGTCAGGCCATGTTTATGACTGAATCTGAGGCATCGAAGTAGAAACCCATGTGATTTAGGCCTCACAGTAGGCTGAACCCAGGATGCCTGTCTGCTTGCTCCTTTCACTCATGGTATACACTAGTAAGGCTTAGCATGGACCCAAGGGTTGATTCTGTTTGGTAAGCCTGTACTCGTGATCTCCCGGACTCAAGATACACACCGTCCTGAGGCAGGTCTCTTATCAGTGGCCAGAGGAGGAGAGAGCTATCGTTTGCAGTCCCAGGGAAGGGCCTGGCCTAGTGCTCTTCTGAAACAGGAAGTGCTGTCTGAGGCACACTCATTACTTCAGACCTGCCTCTGAGGGAGGAGGAGATACCAGTGACTTCCCTTTCCTCATGACCCAGATCCAAACAGCAGCCACGCACCTGGCCACTCCAATCATCATCTCACACGCTGCTCCAGGACTTAGGTGAGCGGGAATGAAAGGCCAGGAGATGTGTGGGCCCAGAGGTCATCATGAGGCAGGCTTAGCTGCAGGGCAGCCTTTCACACACCTCAGATGCTCCTATCACCTGTAAGGACTCCTCACTTCCTCTAGATGCCTCAGCCACAGTAAAGTTATTGTACAAGTGTTTATCCTAAAACACAGTGCCTTCAATCCCAGCACCCAGGAGTCAGAGGCAGAGGCAGGAGAATTTCTGTGAGTTCCAGGTCAGCTTGGTCTAAATAATGAGTTCCAGGATAGCTACAAAGTGAGACCCTGTCAAAACGAAAACCAAACAAACACAACACAACACAACACAAAACAAACCCACAACCCCAAGACTGTAGGGTAATGGCCTAAAATACAACCTACAAGATGGTTTCTTTCTACTACATAGAAAGAAAACACTGGGAGTCATGCAGAAGCTTTATAGATTCTGGGAATCTTATCACTGTCATCTATCTAGCCATGCCAGATATCAACATGCATAAAAAGGAACAAACCCACACCCCCACCTCTGGAGGTCTGTGAGGCCTAGGGCTATAACACACTCAGTTCTGAAGAACAGTTGCATAAGGACTAGACACTTAAAATCTCCCTAGCCTAAAAGCCAACCTTGATAAATGTTTGCAACAGCAAAAGCCAATTGGAAAGTTGGGTACTTTTTCATGCCTAATGAAGTAAATTTTAGTTTCACTCCTAACAATTAGGCTAGAGGAACCATAAGAAAGGCTAAATGTTGCCAGGCAGTGGTGGCACACGCCCTTAATCCCAGCACTTGGGAGGCAGGGGTAGGCAGATTTCTGAGTTCGAGGCCAGCCTGGTCTACAGAGTGAGTTCCAGTACAGCAGGGCAATACAGTGAAACCCTGTCTCGAAAAACCCAAAATAAATAAATACATAAATAAATAGGCTACAATAGAGCAAGGGAGGATTTGTGAGAGAGTTTGGAGGGAAGAAAAGAATGGGGGAAATAATATAATTATATTGTAATCTAAAATAAAAGCTATTAAAAAAAATAAAACAGTCATTACTGGACAACAATCGTTTTGGTTAATAAAACAAAATTAAATCCTCTAAAACTGCCATCTTGCAATGGAGTCTTAACAGAACCTGTTTATTAATTTGATAATTATAATAATTTCTAAATTTTTTTCTTTCTTCTCATGAGACAGAGTCTCACTGTGAAGCATTGGCTGGTCCGGAACTCACTATGGAGACCAGGCTGGCCTTGAACTCCTAACACTCCATCTGGTTCTGTGTGCTTCATCATACTGGGCTTAATTAAAGTCTTTCCTGTTTCCCTTTTAAGGGGCAGATATTACTCTGCCTTAGTCAATATTTGTTAAGTGCTTGCATTTACTCAGGGTCATGGCTAAGAGTGGGAAACAGCTGTCAGCTCCTTTCACTTTATCCTTCCTGTTTTCCTTCATTTGAGTTTCTTTTGCAAAACCAGAGAGACCATCTCCCTGCAATTGATTTTGTTAAAAATAATGGTAAGGTTGTATCCTTGCTAGTGAATCCTCTTATGTTAGAGAGCCACATACCTTTTCTCAGAAAAATCCCTGAAGCTTACGTAAAACAGTGTTGGGCTCTTTAAAAAAGAAAACAGCCCAGTACAGATAGGTAAGGGGTGGGAATCCTCAGCCTGTGGCCCACACTTCTGCTGTCCTCCTAGCTCCTGGAGCAGACAGATGTGCACTGCTTTGTGTTATAGTGGGTAGGGATTAATGCAGAGCTCAAAGTGCCCGAGTAAGTGCCTGGGACTGGTTATAGAAGTGGCTCAGCTAGGCTCACAACCAACACAGCTGCATTGACTGACGGGGCGTATAAACTGATGCTGTACTGCCCTCTGCCGTCTGAACAAGTATTATTAGTGAGTTCTCCTAACCTTATAGTTATTGAAAAGGAAGTTACCTAAAGGTACCTCTGTGTGCATCAAGGCATTTCCCAGTTAGAGCCTGAAACAGTATATAATACAGCCACTCTTATGAACAAGACACTGGTTAGAAGTGAACATAAATGTACTGGCTACACACACACACACACACACACACACACAAGGGCAGGGGAGAATGTGGTATTTCTTTAGTTCAGCTGCTAAGTGGTAGAGAAAAACCTTCTGGGTAGGACCACCCCCTCTAACATTAGACTCTATGTTAGATTATGGCCCCACACCCGCAGATAATACCAGATCTGACCTTGAAAATTCCCCTGGGGATTACTTGATGTAATCTATTCGGTACAGTCTTGAAAAGACACTGTGCTTGAGAAATCATGAGACTGACAGAACATGGAGCCTGCTGGTTAGCCACATGTGGAACTGGGAGGCAGGCTCCTGGAAAAGCCTCACAAAGACATATCTAATAACAAAATCTGGATAGATCCAGGTAGATCCTATATTTAACAAAACAGAATGGAAATCTACTTCTCTTATAGGACCAAAGGTTTTAGATTTACAAAGTGGGTTTGTATTTCAAAAGCAACATCGTTTTCAAATCGATTTTTCTCAGCCAACGAAAGGGAGGACTGTAACAACATACACTCTTGGATTTCAGAGCATTTCAGGCTAGCCGTTGGGCAGCGAAGCGAGTTATGTCACTTCTCCAGGCCTCAGTTTCCTCATCCAAGGTCATAATCAGATTGTAAAAAGGAGTTAAATAATTAGCAACCGTTCATAAAGTGTGTGTGTGTTTGTGTGGGTACCTCATAGATCCTCAAAAGGTTGGCATTTCCTGAGTAAGAATTTGGAAGATTGCATGTGGGTAGCACTTTGAGGAGGCACATTTGTCAGAAAGAATGTCTAGCTGCCCAATCACCCCATTTTGCAGATGAATTCACAAAGGCTCAGAAATGGTTACTCTTCACCTTCACTGGCCTAGATAAGATGAATAATTCTAATTCCAAATGAGCCTTGTGATCGCAAAGCCCCCAGTTGGATGGGGGCGTGGAGATCATTTATACGCTTAATCAAGTTTCAAAAATTCCAAACATTTTCAACATTGGTGTCAACAGTGGCAACAGAAAGCCCAAATTGCCATCTAGTGGTTGTATAAGTATGCCAATCCACTTGTCTTTAGCTTTTGCAACTTTTTTCCTAAAAAGTAAGGTTCCCTGACAGCCTAACTCTCAGATGGCCTCTACTCACTCCCTTGGGTACACTGATGGACATAGTGACTTGAAGACAAAGAACATCTCTCGATGCACTATGGGGACAGAAATGCCCAAGTGCCCCTCATATTTAGCCAGTACAGTGCAGAATGTCTCTCTACCCAAGGCTTGGGACCATTGCCTGAATATATTGTTGAAATCTGGTGTTCCTGTGAAATCACCCTGCCTGTGAAACTTAGCCATCTTTCCGAGGACTGATGCTATGGGAATTTTAGATGTTAGGGATCGCTCGGCATGATTAACCAACTATGAAACCCACCTTGACCCAGGCTAGTCTCACAGGAAAGAATGACCCCATTCTAAGCAAAAACAAAGACAAGTGGAGGCCAAGGACCACACAAGCCCAGAACCACCACACTGGGCTCCAGAGCGCTGAGGAGCCCTGGGGAGGGGCTCTGCTTATCAAGAGACTTGAGTTTCATTTATGGCTGTACATACTCTATCCACAGCAGTTGGAAGACCATGCCCACCCCACCCTCAGCTTCCCTTTCTAACATACACATTGAACAAGTTTACCTTATACTTGTCAAAATATAAATGGAGGCTTTTGATTGCTCAAAGTGCCCTTTTAAGGCAGCTCAAATTCCCATAATGGGGATTTGACAGCATATGTACTCCCCAAAGAAAGACTAGTGACTATATTAAGTTCATAAATAATAAATCGAAAATGTAGGGGAAAGTATTTTAAATTGCTATCTCTAATTTTGTTTTTTGTTTTGTTTTTGTATTTATGTTTGTGTATGTGCCATGGAGCACAGGTGACACTCAGAGGACAACTGTCAGGACTGTTCTCTCCTGCCATTGTGGGATCCAGCGACTGAACTCAGGTCATCACAGTTGGTGGCAGCACCTTTACCTGATGAGCTATCCTGCAGGCTCTAGATTGCTATCTGTAACACAAAACAATTAGAGCATGGTGGGCCAGGCAAGGAGGAAGACACCTGGTAAACCATGGTTATAGGATGGAGGATAGAGAGGTTACCCTTCAAATAGCCAGAGGTAGACCACAGGTGTCCTGCTCCAATCAATTCAACCCTAACCATTTATTGAGAACCCTTCACCATCACACCCGAGCTTGCTTTGGGGGATACAACAGGATTGGCCTCATGAGAACTTCCTGATAAACACATTGGACTTTTGACATTATCTTACTCAATACTCCATCTATAGGGACTGAAGGGAGAAATACAGATTAAGTTCCATGAAAAGGTCTTTTTTTTCTTTTATCCACAGACTGACTTTCTTCCTTCCTTCCTTCCTTCCTTCCTTCCTTCCTTCCTTCCTTCCTTCCTTCCTTCCTTCCTTCCTTTCCTTCCTTCCTTCCTTCCTTCCTCCCTCCCTCCCTCCCTCCCTCCCTCCCTCCCTCTCTCTCTCTCTCTCTCTCTCTCTCTCTCTCTCTCTCTTTCTTTCTTTCTTTCTTTCTTTCTTTCTTTCTTTTTTTGAGACAGGTTTTCTCTGTGTAGTCCTGGCTATCCTGGAACTCTCTTTGTAGACCAGGCTGGCCTCAAACTCAGAAATCTGCCTGCCTCTGACTCCCAAGTGCTGGGATTAAAGGCGTGCACCACCACCACCCGGCATAATCCACAGACATTCAAATATTCCCTCACCCATAGACTCTCAGACAGTGTAGACCGTGTACCCTGATAATGCATCAGTTTGGAAACTGCAGAACTTTATAAATACACTTGTTTTCTTCAAACTCTTTCTCTGGCCTCACTGGACTGACAATCCCTCCTTTAGCTTCCCAGTCATTACCGGTTGGCATTGCTAACTGGATGTATCTTCCTGTAAGTCCTTTAGAGGAGACAGTGGTGGGGAGACATATTGCTGTCACTCTAGTTCCCCGCCTCATAATGTCTTCAATTAGTAAGCTCCCCACTGGTCCCTACTGCTACTCCAACCCACCCTCATCCTACTAATGGCTGACCATTCTGCGGTCCTCTCTTATGAAAGCTGTTCAGTGGTTCAGCACTATAAGAAATGACACTGTAAACTCACGGTGTTTCCCTCTTTTGGATCCAGTCTGCTCTTTCACAGCTCCCGTCCCCATCCCATGTCCCAGACTATTTAGTAACCAGTATTTTCGCTCCATTATAATCTCCAGAAGCCCCTACTCTCATCTGGAAGAGCGAAGACTTGAGTGGGGTCTTGATACGGCACAGGACAACGCCTGTCACTTCACTCTTGCTCAGTGAGCGAGTCCTAGGTAAGCATACTCAAAGTCCCTTCTGTAAAGGTGGGCCAGTTCATGATGGGGCAGCTGCTTGCAGATCCTGTTTGTTAGGAATTCCTAACTGTCAATATAAAGCTTTGGTTCAGAAGCCCCTCCTTTGTGCCCTTCTCCTAGCCTTGAGCAGGCTGAACAACCCCCCCACCCCACAACCACCAAGGTTTTACAACCTAGCTGGAGAGGCCTGGCTTTGCTGCTTTTGCAATTTTCTACCAGAGCTTTGAGAAGTTGACTGCCTGCTGAGCTTGCTTTGCAACACAATCTTGCTGAAACAAAGGATGGGGTCTGTGGGTTTTCCCTATATAAACACAGTGCTGAAAATTAAACTTTGAGCCTTGATCAGAAACCTTTGTCTTGGCTTCATCCTTCTCTCACCCCCTCCTCCCACTTTTTATTTCCAGCTTTTCTTTCAGGTACCCAGTTCATCCTTGACTGCAAAACAGCTACCCTCCTTCCACTGGAGTTGTGAGTTGGGCTGCTCTGTCTGATATTTTTTTTCCAGAAGTCCATAGCAATGGCTCAGGCTTTGAAGTTGACTTTATAGCATGTTTAATATGCACCATCTGTCTGTTTTGTTTACCTTTGCTCCACCTTAGCTCACTAGCCAAAGACGACTTATATCAATGACGATTAATGAGAGTCTCTGAAACTCTGAAGCTTCTAAAACAGCTGGCACAGCATTCATGCACACTCAGCCTTTTAGACACGCAGAGGCCATCTTTACCAGTTTTGTGCCCTGATTATACCTGCCTGTCTGTAAACGTCACTACATTGGAGGTATTTCTAGAAACAGAAATTCAAGAGAAATTGCCTTTAATCCCAGCACTCGGGAGGCAGAGGCAGGCCGATTTCTGAGTTTGAGGCCAGCCTGAGGCCAGCCTGATCTACAGAGTGAGTTCCAGGTCAGCCAGGGCTACACAGAGAAACCCTGTCTTGAAAAAAACTAATCAAACAAACAAACAAACAAATGAGAGAGGGAGGGAGGGAGAGAGGGAGGGAGGGAGGGAGAGAGAGAGAGAGAGAGAGAGAGAGAGAGAGAGAGAGAGAGAGAGAGAGAGAGAGAAATTGTATAACCATCCCTTGTATCAAAATTTTTTTGTTATAGTTCCCAAATTCTATTATATCTCCCAAATCAGATACTCAACTTTATCCCAGTTATGCATTGGAGATTTAGAGCCTACTATCTTCTACATAGTGGCTCTGTAAATCCTTTAAAAACAAACAAACAAACAAACAAACAAAACAAAACAAAACAAAACAAAAAACAATCTGTGAGAAAAAAGTCCTTAATGTTATAAGACATTTAGCCTCCAGGTATGATGGGTCCATTCCTGTGACCCCAGATTGAGGCAAAAGGATCCTCTCATCTAAGACCAGCCTGGGCAGAGGAGTAAGATCCTGTCTTGGAAAATAAAACACCAAAGAGAAAAGAAGAGAAGAGAAGAGGAGAGGAGAGGAGAGGAGAGGAGAGGAGAGGAGAGGAGAGGAGAGGAGAGGAGAGGAGAGGAGAGGAGAGGAGAGGAGAGGAGAGGAGAGGAGAGGAGAGGAGAGGAGAGAAAGGAAAGAGAAGAGAAGAGAAGAGAAGAGAAGAGAAGAGAAGAGAAGAGAAGAGAAGAGAAGAGAAGAGAAGAGAAGAGAGAGGAAAGAGAAGAGAAGAGAAGAGAAGAGAAGAGAAGAGAAGAGAAGAGAAGAGAAGAGGACATCTGAAATATTCTCACACATAGTAATGTACTTACAGTAAATCTTCATTATCATGTGAAAATGAATTATTTCAAAATATGAGTAGATTTCTCTATCTTTAATTTTTGAAGGTAAAAGCTTATAGAGGCTAGAGGTAGGTATTTGCTGCTTGTTTTTGAGACAAGATCTTGGTAGTTATAGCTGACCAAGAACTTGCTATGCAGAACAAGCTGGCCTTGAATTTGTAGCAATCTTCCTGCCTCTGCCTCCTAAGAGTCTTTTAAGGTAAATGCCACTATATCTCAAAGTTAGAAGTTAGTTTTTGCATTAGTTTCTTGACACGCCCACATTACCAATTTCTAAATGCTGGATGGTTGTTCCACAGAATAAAATGGCCAGTGATTAATACACAATTCATGGTTGCTTGGCTCACACCTCTGACTGCTTCTGTCTGTCTGTCCATTCTACAAGAGGTGAGCGTTGCTTAAGGGCCTCCTGGATACATCACAGTGACTAGAACTATCATCATATTCATAATGAATGAGTCCAGTTAGTATCTTTAATTGATGCTAATGTTATGAAAGAAAACTCTAATTAAAAATTTATCTAATTAAAAAAAAAAAAACACGGCTACTCCAGGGATCCAGACGTGCCATCCAAAGCAGACAGAAAGCTGGAACATTTATATGAGACAGACTGATAGGGAACGCCCCACATCTCAGGAACAGAAACCTTTCAGGCGCAGACAAGACAAAGTTGTCATAGTGTCCCTATTTTCCAAGTAGCTTAATATGGTTGTCCATCTAGAGATGCTGTTTGTATAATCTACACGTCAGGTTCAGAGTCTGCATCTGAAGGGATCTTCAGTTGTACTCAAAGCTCATTTATGTCTTCCCTTAAACTTGACTTTCTTAAAAAAAAAAAAAAGTTTTGTGTGTATGTATGCGTGTGTGCATGTGTGTGTGTGTTATCCTCAAGTAAGGGGGGTACATGTGCTTGTGTGTAAACATTCAGAAACCAGAGAACACTAGGTACCCTGCTATACCCACCTTGACCCTTTGAAAAAGAAATCTCACTGAAAATGGAGTGAGGTTGGCAGCCAGTAAGTCCAGCAACCCTTCTCTTTTTGTCCTTAGAGCAATAGAGTTACAGGGGCATGACACCATGCCTAGACTTTTTTGGAGTGCTGGGATTCAAACTTAGGTCTACATGCTTGTACAGCAAGCTCTCTTAACCAATAACCCATCTTCTAAGCCCTCAGTCATAAAGAACCATCTGCCTGTTCCTTCTATATACTTTGCATATTCTTTGCTTAGGTTATTTCCCTCCCTTCCTTTGTGATCTTTGGCTGTCAGTGCCAGCAAATCTAACTTATAAAGCCACTCCCCCAGATTGCTGATTGCAAGAAATCTTGAGCTTCCTTACCTAAAACATCCACTTTGAAAGGGAATGCCAAGATACATTGGAGTTATATTCAAAGAAAATTTGAAGGTAACATATTTACATTAAATACAGTATCAAAACAGTGGCTTGATTTCTAGGAAATGCCCTAAAATATTAAACCATTGAGGCAAAACGAATGTCATTAGGAATCACAGACTTGCTCAGATATTGATTTTAAAAAGAACAAGAAAGCAACAAAATAGTCTGGGAACAAGTTTGTCTTTCTAGAGTGTAGATTAATATTTTATGTAAAAAAATACAATATTGGAAAAAACTATCAGGGTTGGTTAGGAAGAGATGCTGGCCAGAGATCTTTTCAGATACATAGGATGTAACTGTACTGGGCTTTCCTCACTACCAGAAGCTACTATGTTTGACTTTTCCTGGAGATTCAAGTCTTTCTTCCTCTTCACACAGAGGCACCACTAGCTCTATCTAACCTTGGGTTTTACAGACACCCAGAG
This sequence comes from Mus musculus, assembly GCF_000001635.26. Lineage (NCBI taxonomy): Eukaryota > Metazoa > Chordata > Mammalia > Rodentia > Muridae > Mus > Mus musculus. Next base: position 44,078,465 of record NC_000076.6, read on the forward strand.
AGTGATGGAAGGTTACCGTGGGGTGGGAGGAGAAAGTAAGAAGACAGAGAAAGTGAAGTGGGAGTCAGGGAGAAGATGGCTTAGATAAGAGTACTTTTTGCTCGTGAGAAGGACCCCAGTTCAATTCCCAGCACCCACATGGTGGCTCACAACCAACTCCCAAGCACCCACGTGTCACAAATTCATACACATGACATAAATCTTAAAGAGAAAAAAATGAAAAAGAACTTGGGAAAATGAAAGATCTGAGAGATCTTCCCCGACTAAGTCTAGAAAGGAAGAGAGAAAAGAATCTCAGATAATATGAGGGTGTGTTCAGGAGGGGAGAGAAGTGAAGTGGGGAGGGGCTAGCTTAGGGTGTGTTCGGGAAGGGAGGGAAGTGGACCATAAGGAAGGGAAGCAGGGGAATGGGGGCAAGCTCAGCAAATGCACAGGAAGGTGAAGCCAAGAGACCCTCCCTTGTCCCAGTCTGGGCTCAAGGGCACCAGTCTCTTCAGAGAGCAAGAACTGAAGGACATGCACAGGCAGGGGTGGCCCTGGTTTTCAACCCTAAGGGAATTATTACGAAATACAATTTCATAGGTAAGTTGGCGACTTCCTGTGGTTTGGTATTGTTTATTAAGTGTTCGTATTTCTCAAGTCAATTATAGGCTTTTCAGGAGTGAAGATTCAAACATCATCTATCCCTGTAACTTATGCTCCATAAATGCCTTTATTTATTTATAGCTTTCCTGGGTATGATATAAAACAAGTATTTTCTTGTGCCACTGGTTAGTTGAGAATCTAAGCTTCCAGCTCAGGGAGAGTTGAGTCACCAAACCACAAGCATTCTGTCCCAAGAAAGTATTTATTTTGTTTAACAGGACTGTAAATTAGGGAGTGTTATCTCCTCTGCACGATGGGCTATGAGTCAACTGTCTGCGTACATGGCAGGATCTTATTTCTAAACTGGAGATAAAGGCAGGAGCTTTTACAGGGTTTGAATGTGAAAATCTAGCACAAACTAGCAGAACAGCTCTGATTGATTTCATTTTCCTCAGTACAGCTATTTCCACACTGATTTTGGAACAAAAATGTTTAAATATAGCCAAAGCTTCAAAAAGAAAATAAGCCTTCTCTTCTCTTCTCTTCTCTTCTCTCTTCTCCTCTCTCTCTTCTCCTCTCTCTCTCTTCTCCTCTCTCTCTTCTCCTCTCTCTTCTCCTCTCTCTCTTCTCTCCCCTCTCCCTTCCCTCTCCCCTCTCTCTCCCCTCTCTCTCCCCTCTCTCTTCCCTCTCTTCCCTCTCTCCCCCCTCTCCCCCCTCCTCCCCTCTCCCCTCCCTCTCCCCTCTCTCTCCCCTCTCTCTCCCCTCTCTCCCCCCTCTCCCCCTCCCCCCTCTCCCTCCCTCTTTCCTCTCCTCTCCTCTCCTCTCCTCTCCTCTCCTCTCCTCTCCTCTCCTCTCCTCTCCTCTCCTCTCCTCTCCTCTCCTCTCCTCTCCTCTCCTCTCCTCTCTTCTTTTCTTTTCTTTTCTTTTCTTTTCTTTTCTTTTTGAGATTGGGTCTCATATAGTTCAGGCTAGCTTTGAGCTCACTCTGTGGCTGGGGCTGGATTTGAAAGTCTGATCTTCTTGCCTCTACCTCCCAGGTAGTAGAACTGTAGACATATGCCAGCACCCTTTGCTTAAACTTGTTTTCTATGAATAAGGTAACACTAAGCATATAAAATGCTTCTAAAACAAGCAATTCATAACATTAAAAAGGAAACAAATTGCATTACCATTTTTCATTTGACATATTGCTTGGTGTTCATGACCACATGGGCATTTGCCAGCTGTCTTGACTAATTACTGAAAAGAGTAGACATAATTTTAGTTGTAAGGTTAATTTCCTAATCTATCATCTTTTCTTCCCTCTAATAGAAGAAAACATGTAGGCTCCCTCTTTTAGAAATACTGAAGGAGAAGCCTTTTCTCTTTTCACCAAATCAAAGAGAAGGAAGACAAAGAGAAGAGCTAGAGCTGGAGAGCTGGTAGGCTGGCAAGCTCTAGCCGGAGAGCTGCCGGAGAGCCAGAGAGCCAGAGAGCCAGAGACTTCGACAGCTGAACAGCTGGCTCGATACTTAAGAGCAGTTGCTCTTGCAGAGGCCTGAGCTTTGGCTTGCAGCACCCACACTGGTCACTCGAAACTACCTGTAACTCCAGTTCCAGTGTATTTGATTCCCCTCTGGCCTCCATGGGCACATGCGCTCATACCTGCTCATACCCACACATAGACACACACATACATGTAATTAAATTTTAAAACACATTAAAGAGAGGCAGGGGATAGGCAGTGATTTTGCACATTGCTCCTGTCTAATGTCTGCGGTGCTGCGGAGGGCTGCTAATGGCCGCAACGCTTTAAGTAAGCGATTTGTCTGTACTTACTAAGTGCCAGTATGCAAGCACAGTGTCCTACACCTCTGCTTCTGATAAAAATGATTCTGAAGAAATCAATAAAGAACACTTCCTTATAGTGCTGTCTATGGTAGTATTGTTTCTTACAGCAAACCCCACTTAGGCAATCATGAAACTGATGCACATCCATGTTACAGCATATCATTTCTCCTTTAAGACACGCAGTAAAGCTCCTGATGTAATGGCAGACAAGCAGACAAGCAATGACCTGCCAACCAGGTAATGGAGCCAGAAACACAGAGCCGGCAATGCACAACATCAAACAGTGGCCGTCTCTGATGAACTAGATCATGAGGGGTTATAGCCTCCTATATTTTCCAAAAGCACCATACCTTCTGTTATAACCAGAAAAACAGCCAATAGAAATGCTTGAAAACTCCCAGTCGGCTCCTCTGGGAAGTTTAAATAAGGATTCTTGAGCTGCAAAAACAGAAGGTGGAATCCGGAAGGAATGGATATTCCTTCACATATTCACATAAGCTAGTCAACTATTGACACAGGTTTTGCCTGCCAATCTCAGGTTCTTTCTCAGTCCCTTAGGCTTTCCCAGCCTAAATCAGGGACTGTTCCAGGTTACTGTCAGTCATCCCACAAGAGTCATGCGTCTGTCCTTGAATGATTTCCAAGATAGCATCTGTTTTAAACGCAAGATGTGCAGGGACTATATACCACCTGTGTAAGGTAATGACCATCTGTCCAGCTGTTTGCCAGAGAATTTAAAAGCAATGACTTCAAGTAATTGTGCGCTCTGACAGCTCGACTGGGGTGAAGAACACAGAAAATTGACAGTTATCGTTTGCTCATTTATCTACCATCTATCTATCATTTATGTATACATGACTGTGTGCTCATGCATAAACACATGTGTGCAAATGCCCTTAGAGGCCAGAAAAGTGCAATGGATCCCCTGGTTCCCTTAAGATGGTTGTGAACTACTTGCTTAAACATGGGAACCACAGTAGGGTCTTCTGGAAGAGCAGGCCCTCTTATGCACTGAGACTCTGACTCCTCCTTTTTGTAAGGAGAATCTCCTGGGACCACCCCTGACACAATGGCAAGTGTAACACACAAGTGTCCATGGCTGCTTTGACGCTCTAACAGCAGAGTTGAGCAGTCTCAACTGACAATGCCTGAGGTACTTACTACTGTCTCTTTGCAGGAAGTTTGCTGGCCTCCAGTTTAGATTCTAAATACCTGCAAGTTTGCTTGGTTCACGCCTTTCTGTACTTCCGTAGCTTTTATTGAATGAGGATAAGCCTTCTAAAACTCTAGTAAATTTATCAGGCAAGTAAAATACATCATAAGCTTGAGCTTCCCTACATCTGGACACACACACACACACACACACACACACGCACACACACACTCACAAACATACAAACAAAATGGCCCACAGCCATAGATCACAGTAAAACATTTGTAATTTTTAAAATTTGATCAATTTTTTTGAACATTAGAGCCACACTTTATAATGTGCTATATAACCAAACCACCAAAGCACAAGAGATCCATTCTATCCTGGTTAGGGTTTCTATTACTCTACACTTTATAATGTGCTATATAACCAAACCACCAAAGCACAAGAGATCCATTCTATCCTGGTTAGGGTTTCTATTACTCTACACTTTATAATGTGCTATATAACCAAACCACCAAAGCACAAGAGATCCATTCTATCCTGGTTAGGGTTTCTATTACTCTGATAAAGCACCATGACCAAAAGTAACTTGGGATGGAAAAGATTCATCTCAGCTTACAGCTCTCAGGTCACACTCCATCACTGAGGGAAGTCGGGGCTGGAACTCTATGTAGGAACCTGGAGGCAGGAGCTGATACAGAGGCCATGGAGGGTGCTGCTTACTGGCTTGCTCCTCCTGACTTAATCAGTCTGCTTTCTTATATAGCTCAGGACCACCTACCCAGGGATGGGACACCCACAGTGAGCTGTTGCTTCTTCCATCAATCACCAATCAAGACAATATCCCACAGGCTTGCCTTTAGGCCAATCTGATGGAGGCATTTTATCAATTAAGATTCCTTCTTCACAGATGACTCTATCTTGGGTCACATTGACAGGAAAAAGAAAAGAAAAAGAAAAAAGAAAAAGAAAACAACCAGGACACATACTCAAACCAATGAGAGCTCTTTAAGCTTCCAAGAATCTGTCAGTCTCCCTTCCCTTCCACTTTAGGCAGAAGATGTACACCGTGTCAATGACACCTCACATCTGAGTAATATTTATAACCCGAAAGGGGCATTTTTGCCACACATAATTTCCATATCCTCTTGGGATCCCTAACTTAACAGTTTGAAGGAAGAATTTTTGTAGAGAGAATACCTTAGGTATTGTATGGATGCATTGCCTGTTTATTACAAAACCTAAGGTCTATAGGAAAGGTTAGAATTAAAGGTGGGACATCGAGGAAGCAGAAAGAATTCTGGGATAGAGTCAGGCACAGGAGGTTTGCCCAAGAAGATGTGACAAGATGGTTGAATGGTACCTGAAAACAGGTAACAAGCCATGTGGCAGAATGTAGATTAGAATATATGGGCTATTGTAAATTATGATCTTGTGAGAGAATAGCCTAGTGATAAGGCCAAGGTATTTGTAAATTTTTTTTTTTTTGAGTCTGAGTCTTATTTTTGGGAGCATGGGGCTGTGGGGCTGGGGTGAAGAACTGGAAGTAACTTCTACACATCTTATAATTTGGAAAAATAGTGTGTGTGAGAGGAGAATGTTGGTATAAGAATGAAAAATAATATCTGGTTATTTCTGTGAAGTATTAGGGTGTATTTTTTTTATCTGTAAAGAACAAGAGTTACATAGTGGGGCCTCAGGAGTTGAATCAAGCATCAAGGTGGGGGCAGCCTAGGGTTCACCTGTGGGCTCATACCTAGGATTTTACTAGAAAATGTCTTTCTCTACTAGTTCAACATAGCCTGGGGTACACTCCTGAGACTGATGTCTGTTTTGGAATATAGTATCAACACTGACTGTGCTGTTGTTCAAGCTGTCCACTGAGCTCTGGATTTTCCTTAGTGGACTAACTAGCTTCCCAGGGATCAGAGAAGGGGAAAGGAAGAAAAGAGGAAAGCAAAGATTCTTTAATGCTTCAAACTACAAAGCCTATTACATCACAAAGTAGTTTATTATGTATTTGTTTGTTTGTTTGTTCGTTTTGAGACAAGAGCTTGTTATATAGCCCAGGCTAGCCCAGAACTCAAAGTTCTAGGAAAGTGCTAGGACTGCAAGCCTGTGCCACCAACCTGGTTAACAATGTTTTCAATAAAGTTGTGCCATTGCATTTCATGACCCTTCTCTCCCACCTAACATTTCTAACGTGTAAAAATTAACAAATCAACTTTCTGAAGTAGGCAAAGTCAGGCCAGGTAGTGTGAAAAACCTCCTCTTTGAGTTGACAATGATTCATCTCACAAGGAATCTAAGTTGAGGCACTATTAAGAGACTATGTTGTTTGTATACTTTACTTTCAAAGCCTCTGGAGAAGAGGAGCATTAGGAGACAACAGTGCTTCCTGCCTTGCTAAATAAACACACGGTCCCAGTCCTATAAACAGGTCAGGGCCCACAGCACTCAGCCACCTAAACAAACAACAGGAACGTGGGTGGCAGGTTCATTGTGCCCTTTGTATCTGCCGGCAACATCTACTCCTATAAGAGGTCACTATGGATACACAACAGCTTTTGTCCAAGAGCTAATGAATCAGGTGCTTCAGGGTACAGATGAGCTCCCTTTCCACTTTCTCAGGTAAATCCCCATGACTAAAAAACAGAAGGAGACCCAAGTCCAAGGCAAGACAAATTGAAACAGTGTGATCCTTCCCGAACAGATGGTACTCCCTCTTGGTGTTATCTAATCACTTATGGGTAGAATTTCCACATAGATGGTGCTCCCTCTCAGTGTAATCTAGCCACCTGTGTGTATAATTCCTGCATAGATAATTTCTGCACAGACGGTGCTCACTCTCAGTGTAATCTAGCCACCTGTGTGTATAGTTCCTGCACAGATGGTGCTCCCTCTCAGGGTAATCTAGCCACCTATGGGTAGAATTCCTGCACAGATGGTGCTCCCGCTCAGTGTAAGCTAACCACCTATGGGTGGAAAGAGCGAGTTCACACACAGAACCCTACAGGTCTTCTGCAGCTTTGTGTGTGTGCTTAATGGATACAAAGGACTTCTTTGCCCATCTAAATCCATAATGCCCTCGTCTTAAAATCTGCCTCAAATAAAATTACCTAAATAGTTTGTATCTGAATGTTTCAGTTTAGAAAAGATGATGAGAAAGAAAAAGCTAAATTGAAGCAAAGATTAAAGCCAGGTATGGTGACACACAACACTTGCTGAGGTAGAAAGTCTGTGGGTTCCTGTGACTTGTATAGGCTAAACCCTCTTCTCCCCCTTGTTTTTACAACCTGGATGGAGTCTGCTCATTGCCTCTCTGCATTTGCAATTTCCTACCAGAGCTTTGAGGAGTTGACTACCTCAAAGCTTGCTTTGCAACTCAATCCAGCTGAAGCAAAAGTATGGGTCTGTGAGCTTTCCCTATATAAACACAGTGCTGAAAATTAAACTTTGAGCCTTGATCAGAAACCTTTGTTTTGGTTTCATCCTTCTCCCTTCTCTCGCCCACCAGTCCTTTTTCATTTCAGCCTCCCTTTCAGGTGTACCCAGTTCTCCATGGCTGTTGGACAGCTACAGGTGGTGCCCGAAAGAGGGGCCTGAACATGGGGAATGGGGGTGGCCAACTGAGAAACACTGTCTTGGTGGATCCACAACAATGGAAGAAGTAATGGTATCCTGCACGGTGGGAAGTAACAAACAACAAAAATGCTAGCCATCTTTTGGAGGCTGTTGTAGCAGGTGCAACAATGGGATACACGCTAGGCTGAGTTGGTGTTGATCCAACGCTAAATTCACCTAGGGGTGTGACAGCACAATTCAGACAGGGGGATTGTATATAGGCATTTGTCTGCAGCCAAGAGCTTCATCAGGTGAGAACAGCAGGGTTTAAAGAGAGAGAGAGAGAGAGAGAGAGAGAGAGAGAGAGAAAATACCAAAAAACAACAACAACAAAAAACACGTTAGAAAAATTTTTAGCTCAAGTATATTTATGCTATTCATGGTTCCCAGAAGTAGGAATGGTAAATATACAAATGACACAAGAAAAAGATGGAGAATAGGTTTCAGAAAAGCAGTTATCCTCTGTCCAGGGTGTGTTAGCAAAAGAGAAGGAAAATAGATTTCAGAGCTCTCCTAGGGACAGGAAGAAACCAGGAGCCATCCTGCTTCCTCTCTGGGTCCCACTGGAGATATCCTAAGTTCGGGTTACATCACGTTCTCTTCCCTCTCTGTGAATTGTTTGGCTTTGGTGCACCAATCTGTCCATGTGTGTCTGTTTTCATTTTGTTGTCTGAATGATTGTTGTTCTATGTTGAAAAGAAAAAATGGTTAAAATGGTTAAACTTTGAGCCTTGATCAGAAACCTTTGTTTTGGCTTCATCCTTCTCCCTTCTCTTGCCTGCCCATCGTTTTCACTACCAGCCTCCCTTTCAGGTGTACCCAGTTCTACATGGCTGCTGGACAGTTATAGGTGGTGCCCCAAAGAGGAGACTGAACATGGGGGGAGGTGATTTAGTTTAACTTAATTAAAATGCAGTCTCAATTTGCACAACAAAAATGTTAAGTTGTCCTGCACCCTTAGCTAAGAGTCAATCACAGCACGAGAAGCCCTGCCACAAGCTCAAAAGCTGCTTTTAAAGGGGCCAGCAGATTCTCAAGTTCTGCAGCAAGTAAGCCGATGGCTGGTTTTTTCCTAGAAAAATCTCTGCAATTGTAATTATTGGGTTCAGAAGGTAACAAGGTGCTCCTTTCTTAAAACTATAGCTAGAAAAAGCAAGAAAATTTTGTTTGGTCTAAATATAAGATGTGTGTAGCCACTTCATTTTTGTTTTTGACTGGTTTTAAAGGTATAAATATGCTCTGCATGTCTTGGTTATAGAATATTGACTTATAATGTATTGGTTATGATTTTAAAAATTGTAACATTGGTAACAAGAAAGTTAGCTTAAAACTGGTAACTCAGGGTTGGAGTCACTCTAGACAACAACACATGGCATGAGCCAACCCAGGAAAACAGGTCTCTAAATTGGGATATTATTTTATGTAATTCTTATCCTAGAAACTAGACTTATAAAGGATAGGATTTAAAACAATGTCTCTTCGATGAGGTATTACAAGCTGCACTGTCATGCATTCATATATAAAAACTTGCAGCCAAAAACTTTGTAACATGAAAGTAATGCTCTTGGCATTGATTTTAAAGATAATGGATTGTTTACACTGTTAAAAATTGGGTTTTGCTTTCCAAAGTTGTGGTTGTGCTTTGGTGTTATAGTTAAACTACTGGTGTTCCATTGGCTGCAGTTCACAGGATTTTTAACTCACCCATATTTGTAATTAAGAAAAAAATCAAGCAAGTGGAGGCTGCTGCCTTGCGGGAGACTACATCAAATATTTACAATTGAGTTAATGCAAAGCTCAGAGCAGCCTCAACAGAGGTTTGTGTGGCACTCCTCTTGTCTTGCAAACCCTGCCTACAGGAGTCTTTGGGCCCTTGCCTCCAGGGACCTGGGAATTGTGTTTATGCCAAAGCAGCATTATTATAAAAGGATTGAAGATTTATCCAGGTGTTATAGGTAATAATTACGAGGAAGAAATTAAAATTATGGGTGTTTTCCCCCCTCCCCACATGGCATTATAACTGTACCCGCTAACCTTAAAATACTAATTGAAGAAAAAGGTCATTGAAGGAGTAATAGACACTGGAGCTGATGTAGTCCCTCACCTCCAAGGGATTGGTTATTCCAATAATCTAAAACAAAGTTCAAACTAAAGATTTATGAAAGGTTAATGAAACTAGGAACTTGTGGGAGGATTGTAGCCTGGCTGGCCTACTCTACCTGCTATTCCAGGAAACACATATAGAATTATTATGATTTGGAAGATTGTTTTTATACTATTCCTTTGTGCCTTGATGGTTGTAAAAGGGTTGCATTTAGTGTGTCTGATTGTAATTTTAAAGAGCCTTTGAAATTATATCATTGGAAAGTTTTATTAGCCTCAAGGAATGGCTAATAGCCTTACATTATATAAAAAAATTTTGTCTCTGCTTCAATACAAGAAGTTAGGACTTTGAATCTGTCAATGTATATTATTCATTATATGGAGGGTATTTTATTAGCTGATTCATCTCATGGTGTTTTACAAGAAGCCTTTGCTTTTATTCAATAAGCTTTAAAATGTTGGGGAGTAGTTGTTCCAGAAAAGATTCAAAGACAATATTCTTTTCAATATTTGGGATATCAGTTATATCCTAAACAAACTGTGGCACAGAAAATTCAAATAAGAAAAGATAGTTTACTTACTTTAAAAGGTTTCTAGGAGATGTTAATTGGCTAAGACCTCACCTTCAGCTCACCACAGGAGGACTTAAGCCTTTGTTTGATGTTCTCAAGGGAAAATGCACATTAACTGGTGAAAGACAAATAGCTTTGCAGAAAGTAGAGGAAGCTACTATAATCAACTGTTGGCTGTTTGTGTTAGGTATTGCTACTTGAAGTGCCCAAAGCAAAGTCTTTGGCAAAAGGGACCATTAATGTGGATTCACCTTTCTTCATCTCCAAGTAAAGTTTGAACACCATATTATGAAGCTGTTGCTGTGTTAATACATAATTGTAGGATAGAATCATGAATGTATTTTAGAAAGAATGTCTTAAGAACCTGATGAAACATTTATTCCTAATTTCAAACAGCAATTAAATGCTTATTGCAGAATACTGATATTTTGCCAATTGCATTGCAAACATTTTAAGCAAAATTGATAATCATTATCCAAAAGACAAGTTGTTACAATTTGCTTCTATGAATTCTTTTGTATTTCCTGTAAGTTTGTGTTTATAGCCAATAGAGAAAGTGTTTACTGTATTTATAGACAGCTCATCTAATGGCAAAGCAGCATATGTAATTGGATCACATGCTTATTCTCTTGAGTTTCCCCCACTTCAGAACAGGTTATTGAATTAGAGTCATTGTTTTTGAAATGTTGAAAAAAACCAAGCTTTTAATTTGTATACTGATAGCCAATATATATCAGTTTTTATATGGATAACTCGTGGTTTGCAATTGCTTGAAATTGTTCCTTTTTTAGATACTACCAATTCTCAAATTTTGCAATTATTTATGAAAATACAACTCAAGTTAAGAGAAAGTACTGATTCTTTAAAGGACTGTCTTTGGACACTTAAGAGGTCATACTGGATTGTCTGGCCAGATCCCTTAGGGCAATGCCACAGCAGATTTGTATACCAGGCAGATTATAGGCCTACACAAGAACAATTTGCCAAACAATCTCATTCCTTACATCATCAGAATAGTAATAGCTTGAGACAACAATTTGGTATTTTTAGAGAATGTGCATGTCAAGTTGTAAAGACTTGTTCTCAGTGTCCTCAATCTCTATCTATACCACATAATGGTGTTAATCCTTGAGGACTTAAACCTAATCAACTATTGCAAATGAATGTCATTCACATATCTGATTTTAGAAAACTAAAATATGTACCTGTGACTATTGATACCCTCTCAGGCTTTCTTAGGCAACTGCTTTCACAGGAGAAGCAACTAAAACTGTAATTAGTCATTGCCTGCATTGTTTTTCTATGCTTGGTGTTCCAAATCAGATTAAAACAGATAATGGAACTGGCTATTACAGTAGAGCATTTGAGATGTTTTGTAGATAATTTAATATTACCCATATTACTAGGATTTTTTTTTTATAATTCTCAAGGACAAGGTATTGTGGAACTTTAAAATAATACCTTCATTAAAAAAGGGAGGGAATTATATCCCCAAACATATTATTTAAATCATGCTTTTTATTTTTAAAATTTTAAAATTTGGATGCTAAGGAACTCTCTTCTGAGTGTCTATGGCACTCTACAACTAGGCATGCTTATGCCTAGGAGAAATGGAAGGATCTACATACTGGCATACGGCATGATCCTGATCAGATATTTAATTTGGGGAAGAGGACATATTTGTGGTTTTTTTGCAGGATGCTGCAGGAGCATGCTAGCTGCCATAGTGATTGGTGTGACATGCTGATGCTAGGACAAAGAATGATGCTGACCTGTGAGCTTTCTGAGTGCCCTGACAATGGTGACAGGAAAGCTGTATTGGACATATGTTCTTGACCCACCTTTGCTTGCCTATATCTCAGATTGGATAAGCTGCCTTGCTTCAAGCGTTTAGACCTTGTGGGACAGAGAACATGGCGGCTCTGAAAACTGACTTAGAAAAATTAATCAAAAGGAGAAGTTATAATGTCTCTTCTCTTTCCTTTAATGTGACAGTTATTCTGACTCAATCATGGACTGGTCTAGAAATCAATCCAATACTGGAAATACCAATGATGAAGACAGCTTAAAATCCCTATCAGCCAGCTGAGTTAACCTGGAGTTTAGTCTCCACTCTTATTGGAGAGCAAGTGCTTTCTATCAATTCTCAAAGTCCACCCCCCTCCCCCATATACCTGGTGGCCAGACCTTGTGTTTGATCTTTGCTAATTAGCAGCTGAATTGAATACCTGGGACATCCCTGCAGACAACTTTAATCTTGTTGCTTTTAACTTTGGCCTTATCATCTCCCACCAAGTTTAAAGATAAAAGAACTACCAAAATATTGAAAATGTAATTTAAATGACATAATATGCACAATGCAACACTATATATAACATTAAAATAATTCTATTTCAAAAAAAAAAAACTTTGGCCTTGTATCTTAAACAGATTGATTGCCTTCAAACAGGATTGCTTTCAGCAAGCTCATCTATTCAACATGGCAGTTATTCATCAATATGAAGAAATGCACTGAATGCATATTCATATTCCTTTGGGGCTTTGGTTTCAATGGGAAAGAGTGTGCTTTTCAAGCTGGTGGCCAGATATGGAAAACTGCAGTCTTGAGCTCCTATTGATCTAAGACAGAGACAAACACCAAAAAGCTGCGTTTGCCCTCCAGACAAACAGCAAAAGCTGTGCTTGTTCTCCAGGACAGGTAAGAAGGATCAATATAGATATGGGCCTAAGACAGGCATGGCCACTTAGCCACTCTATTCCTTAGACTGGATCATGGAAAACAAGTAAATCTTGTGGCCCTGTCCAGCTCATCATTAAAAACAAAAGAGGGAGAATTGTGCTCTTCCCCTAGCCTTGAATAGACTAAACAACTCCCCCTCCCCCTCCAACCCCTGATGGTTTTACAACAAGGCCTTGCTGTATTTGCAATTTCCTATGGAGCTTTGAGCAGTTGAATGCCTGCTGATCCTTCTTTGCAACTCAATCCAGCTGAAACAAAAGGATGGGTCTGTGGGTTTTGCCTATATAAACACATAGCTGAAAATTAAACTTTTTGAGCCTTGATGAGAAACCTTTGTCTTTGTTTCATCCTTCTTTTACCTACCTGTCCTTTTAAATTTCCATCCTCCCTTTTAGGTACCCAGTTTATCCATGGCTGCTAGACAGCTACAGGTTCCAGGCCAAGCTGAGCTATATGGCAAGAAACTTCTGGGGGGGAGGGTTACTGACTGGGATGATGGCTCAGTAGTTAGAGGAGTTGAAATGGTTGCTCAGTAGTTAGGGGTACTGGAATGGTTGCTCAGTAGTAAGGGGTACTGGAATTGTGGCTCAAAAGTTAGGGGTACTGGGATGATGGCTCAGTAGTTAGGGGTACTTATTTTTGCAGAAACTATGGGGTTAATTCCAAGCACCCACATGGTGGCTCACAACCACATATAACTCTAGATCCAGATGATCTAATGTTCTTCTGATTTCCGGGGGCATAGGGCACACTCAGGGCACACATATATACAGGCAAACACACACATACAAAAATTTGAAGTGTTCTTTAAAAATATTTTTGAAGAAAGAAGTTTTCCTGTTTGTTTATTTTAAGTCAGGGCTGAAGAGATGACTCAGCAGTTTAGAGTGCTTGCTGCTCTTCCAGAGCACCTCAGTTAGATTGCTCATAACCGCCTGTAACTCTAGCTACAGGGGATCTGAAGTCTTCTTCTGGCTTATGCAGGCACCAAGATGCATGTGGCACACACACTTGCCTACATATAAGACACACATGTACACATAAGTAAAAAAATTATATATATATATATATATATATATATACATATATATATATATATATATATATATATATATATGTATGGAGAGAGAGAGAGCCTAGGAATGAATTTGTATAAGTGGACAGTTATTAATTTTTGGTTGTTTTAATTCTATGTGTGTCTGAGAATAAGTTTGAACTCTTTGCCTCTCTAGCCCAGCCCAGCCTATGTCTTACTTTGTAGATCAGACTGGCTTCTGACTCACAAGGATCCACTTGCCTCTATCTCCTAAAGGTGTGCACCATCATATCCAGCCCCCTTTCAAGCAACTTTAATTTTATTGCATTTTAATTTTTTAGTGTTTGTGGTATTGTTATTCTTCTTTTATGTATTCATCTAGTTTTTCTTGTGTATATCTTCACTATTGGGCAATAGGTTTTTATCTCCATAGTTTCTTCTCCACCCCATTTGTTTCTTCCTTTCTTCCCCTTCCCTATGTTCAATAGTACTTATTTTGTTTTATTTATTATTATTATTAATTTGTGTGTGTGTGTGTGTGTGTGTGTATGTGGTGTGCAGGTGAATACAGACACCCAAGGAAGTCAGAAGAAAGAGAGGGAGATGTTGGATACCCTGGAGCTGAAGATATAGGTGGTTATGAACTACCCAATATGAGTGTTGGGAATTAAGCTAAGATCTTCTGGAAGAGCTGTACACATTATTAACTGGTAACCCAGCTCTTTACCCCACATATGGTCATTTCTTTAAAAAAAATCCCTAGGGAGGATTTGAAAATATCTATCCTAGTTGGTCTCACAATAGTAAATGAATAAGGAAGGCATCAAGAAAGGATGGAGAAGGAATCCATCCTTGCATCAGAACCTTGGTAATTATAGTTTTCTGACAACTTTCCTGGTCTCCACGCTTTATTGCCTTGTGTAATCCCCACAAGGGACCTACAGGACTGTTGTTACCACTGGCAGTGTTTACAGGTCAGGAAAAGCTCAGAGATCAAGGAATTTACTTGTAGGCATACTAGAAGTTGTAAAACTGAGATCTGTAGTATAAGACAGTTCCATTATTTAGTTTCTTTCTTTCTTTAGAGAGGAATGTGCCTTGTAATAACAGCTAAAAGGAAAAGCCACAGTTTTGGTTTCAGTGATACTGAGGATTCTATATGCAATTCAACTTCCATTTGTGTTTCAATGATGGTGCCCACTTATGTAACCTCAGGAGGACAAGGGGAAAGTCTCTGCATACAGCTTAGAGGTTTATCCTTTTGTTAGTTTATTGTGTGTTCCCAAAAGAGATTCTCTTATACAAAAGGGGTCCAAGGCCCAACATGAGGTTATAACGACTCCTCTGGATCAGTGCTCTGTAAACTCTGGAGGTTCACTTACCCTCTTTGTGGCCAACAATGCCTGTCCCCCTGTGCCCCCTAAAGCATCCCTCCACCCTGAGCATGTGACATCTTTTCATTTTTCAAAGAGAACATAATCCTGATTGTCAAGCTGTAAGTGGTGATATAGCCCACACAAAAACAGGAAATAGAAGAAAATGTAAGAGACACACTGTTGTCAAAGAGTGAAGTTTCAAGGCCACCACCTCCAGCAGGCTTACAAATGAGTGTTTCTATTCCCCTAAGTCTAAAACACTGAAAACCTCCACAAGAGAAGCTGTTCTACAACCAGGCTCACAGCCAGCTCAGCTTTGTTTTAGAGCATCATTGAACATCCTACACTAACAAACAAGGGAAAGAATACCCATTCATTTGGTATCTTAGGTTTCAATGCTGTGAAAAGACACCATGACCAACGTAACTGTTATAAAGGAAAACATTTCATTGGGACTAGCTTACAGTTTCAGAGATTCAATCCATTATCATCATGGCAGGAAACATGGCAGCATGCAGGTAGACACAATGCCAGGAAAGCAAAGAGTCCTACATCTTCATCCACAGGCAACAGAAGGGGACTGACTTCTGCAGGCAACCAAGAGGAGGTTCTGATTCCACACTGGGAGGAACTGGAATATAGAGCCCGCCTACATAGTGATACACTTCCTCCAAGAAGGCCACATCTACGCCAATAAGGCCACACCTCCCAACAGTGCCACTCCCTATGGCCAAGCATTCAAACATAAATTTATGGGGGCCAAATCTATTCAAACCACCACCTTTGGTAAAAAGCCAGAGAAGCTGTTAGCCCTCAGATAACCTGATTGAACACTGCCACAGGTATCCTTCAAGCCCTCTCAGGCTTGCCAGGCTTGTCTAGAATTCAAAATGATGCTTTATACATCACTGGAGTACAATGGACCAAAGGACGGATACCCTTGCTTCATAACAAACATTTCCAATGTCCTTAAAATGGGAATGTAATTTGGTGTCAGAACAGCTCTGTGCTGCATTTGATGGTGTCTGGGCTAAAGAATCTCTCTGTTGTTATGACTCAATTCTTCACTAGGAAATGTGCTGACAGTATAACAGCACCCTCCTAAGATGTAAACAAAGCTCAGCATGGTGGTTCATGCCTGTAATCCCAGCATTAGGAGGTTGAGGCAGGAGGATTGTCATGAGTTCAAGGCCAGCCTAGGCCACACAGTGAGTTCCAAGCGAGCCTTAGTTATAGAGGGAGGCTGTCCCTCAAACACATACCTACAAACTCCCAACCCCCAAACCAAAAGTACATTAGGTATAACTTTGGTATGTATTTAGAGGCCAAATCATGAGGAGCATGGGTGAAAGGAGGGGTGCAAACCAGCAGGACATGGGAAGAATACAACCTAGAGATGACAGGATGGGCTAGCTTGACAGCATGGAGATGTTAAAAGATAGTCAGACCCTAGGCATGCGGACTGCAGGATGAGGGAGTAGAACTGGGAGCTGAGCCAAGACCTATGCACTGTAAACAGACACTCTTCCACTGAGCCATGCCTCCAGGTCCTAGACATGCCTCCAAGTGGAATGTTTTCCATGGCAGTTATAAAACTCTTCCTGAGTCATCATGCCATTCAGATTTACCAAGATGGAGAACACGGGGAGGAGAATATGGGGGAAATTCAGGAGTGGGGTTTTGGGCATGTTATGTTAGAAAGACAAGAAACCCTGTGTGGTGGCACATACCTATGTAATTTCAGTCCTTGGGAGGTGAAGGAAGGAGGATTAGTGCTTAAGATCATCTCTGGCTACACAGTGAGCTTGAAACCAGTTGAAGATACATAGGATCAAAGAAAGGGGTGTAGGCATGTCAGGCATGCTGGTATGCATCTTTAATCCCAGCCCGTTGGAAGTTCTAGGCTAACCAGAGCTACAGAGTGAAACACTGTGGTAATTTGAATGAGAAAGTACCCACAGGCTCATATTCTTGATGATGATGATGATGAACTGTTTGAAAGGATTAGGAGGTGTGTCACTTGGAGTGGGCTTTGAGGTTTCAAAAGCTCAGTAGGTGCAGTCTCTCTGTCTGTCTCTGTCTATCTCTCCCTCTACTTCCCCACAATCCCCTGCAACCAGATGATCATATGTGAGATCTCAGCTAGATGATCAGATGCCATGCCCACCTGCCTGCCACCATGCTCCCTGCCACCTATGCTCATGGACTCACCCTCCAAAACTATAAACCCAGCTGCCAAGTAAATGCAAGGCATTTGCCTTGCAGAACACCAAGGAAGGAGCTGGCAACCGTGTTAAAGAAGGAACTGTGTTAAAGCATGTGGACACTTTACAATGAGGTCAAAACATGAACTTGACAGCCTGGAATAAATGTCAGCCCCCTTTGTTTCCTTAGCCCATAGAAAGAAATCACGGGCGGGACTCTGGACCCAGCTCCCCACTCCGCCTCCATGGAGACAGAAACTGTCCTGGTTGGCAAGTGTGAGCAGAATTCACCTGGCAGGCTTGCTCAACCTCTTCCTCTTGGGAGCCAGGGGCATTCTTCTCTGCTTTCCCAGGGGCAGGCTGTGCTCAAGCAGAGACACCTGAGCTTTCCTGGTTTGTATAGAGCCTGGGCAAGAAAACAGTGCCACACCCGTTGGTGACCTCAGGAGGCTTGCAGGAAGCTTCAGAGGGGTGAGATGGGGGTGGATTTAAGGGGTGAAGGAGACAGTAGCATCAACAATCCTTTTGTCCAGGTTTTCTGTAAGAGGGTCAGAGAAATGAGATGTTGGGTCTAGAAAGAGTGAGTGTCTGCAAAAGACAGTGGACATGACAGCAGACTTGGGGTAGGAATGATGCCATGGGTGCAGACAGCTAATGATGTGGGAATGGCCCAAAGAAATCCTTAAGCAACAGAGAGAGTATGGAGCCAAGAACACAGTGTGGAGGTCTGGCTTTGGACAGGAGCATGGGCACCCCTGGTAAAGGAGCAGAGTTGGGAAAAGGGTACAAATGAAGGTATGTTGGTGGCAGAAGGAAGGGTTCAAGATTCCTATATGACTGATTTCCATTTTAGGGTAGTAAGAAGCAAAATTATAATGGAATGGAGTGTGAGGTTTAAAAGGTTGAGAAAAAAATAAAAGCACAAGGAAATGGAGGACTGAAGGGATATACAGCAAGACATTTCGATCTGCTCTCAGTCCCATTTGGCACTGTGCTCAGAAACTCAGACTGACACCAGCCAGCGTGGTTGTGAGTTGTATCCCCAGTCACCTTCAGTTAGAGGACTGTTTGTCAGCATTGCATCTCTCTCAGATGACCATAAGATACTGGGCAAGGAAGCTGAAGCTGTGTATGAAGTAACAGACCCAAGTCCTACAATGGAGAGACCCAGTAGAAACAATAGAAAAAGCACAGTTCAAGGGTGTGGTGGTTTGAATATGCTTGGCCCAGGGAGTGGCACTATTGGGAGGTGTGGCCTTGTTGGAGTAGGTGTGGCCTTGCTGGAGGAAGTGTGGGGGTGAGACCCTCCTTCTAGCTGGCTGTGAACCATTCTTCTCCAGTTTGCCTTTGGAACATGATGTAAAAGTCTCTGCTCCTCTAGTGCCATGGCTTCTTGGATGCTGCCCTGCTCCCACCATGATGATAATGGACTGATTCTCTGAACCTGTAAGCCAGGCTCAGCTAAATGAGAGTTTCCTTGGTCTTTTCATAGCAATGGAAACCCTAAGTAAGACAGAGAGCCAACTATGGGTTTTGGAGATGATGAAAGATCCTGGGAGTAACAATGGACATGGTGGAGGTGACAAGGGGGACAGCAGAGAGAAGCCAAACTCCAGGAGGAGCTGTCAGCAGGGATGCAGAACTGCCAATGGCATGCCTGGGATAGTGCTGGACAGAGAGGTACTGTAAGGACTGAGGTCCTCATCCAGGAGGGAGTGAGCCGGGAGAGGTGGGGTGAATAGCAGGGGCTGTGTGTCTCTACAGCTCTGTGCAGGAGGTGGGAGGGCAGCAGACTGGAAAGCATGATAAGGAGCCAGGAAAACATCTCTGTGGAGGTGATACAAGGAGGGTCTAAAGCTGGCATGGGTGACAGAGACAGGAATGGCACCGTCCTAGGGGAAGGGCCAAGGTTAGCTCAGAGAAAGTCAGCACTGCAGAATATTTGGGGGTGTTCATGATGATGCACCCCAGGAGCTAGAGGACACAGTAAAAGGACTTTGGGACTGAGCCGGAAGTATAAAGCAAAACCCCCGAGGACAAGGAGCAAATGGAGAGAGGCTAGAGTTCTGGTTGAGGTAGACAAATGTGTAAGTGGGAAAACATATTTTGTTTTGTACTGTGTGTTCCTAAGAAAATTGTTGAGACATGCAGTTTGATAAATCAAAGCATGCTTCTGGTTTGCTGGGTAACAGAACTTTGCAGAGTGGAGACTTCTCTGCAATGTAAATAATCCTTGGCCTCATTCCTTAGATTTTGGTGTCGTTTTGTTTTGTAAGAGGGTCTAACTATGAAGCTCACTGGCCTGAATGTACGAGGTAGTCCAGGTTGGCCTTCAACTCAAAGGGATCTTCTTGCCTCAGCTGAGATCTTTGGAGTGAGCCACTATGCCTGGCTAAAAGTTGTAAGTTGGGTTTTCTTAAATCACAACATATAAAAATCACAACATAAATGTGGTCCAAGGAGTGGCACTTCTTGGAGGTGTGTGGCCTTGTTGGAGTAGGTGTTTCACTATGGGGATTGCCTTTGAAGCTCTGCCCCATGTGGAAGAGTCAGTCTTCCACTAGCAGCATTCAGATGAAGATGTAGAACTCTCAGCTCCTGTGCCATGCCTGCCTGGATGCTGCCATGTTTCAACCTTGATGATAATGGACTGAACCTCTAAACCTGTAAGCCAGCCCCAATTGAACCAATTGAATGTTGTCATTATAAGAGTTGCCTTGGTCATGGTTTCTGTTCACAGCAGTAAAACCCTAACTAAGATCATATATATATGTACATATGTATATGTATATATGTATATATATATATATATATATATATACACACACACACACACACACACACACACACACACACGAGGAGAGATGAAAGTGAAAATATTTACTATTGTAATAGTGACATTTAGTTCAACTAGGGAAGCCCATTGGACCTTAGTGCTTCTGTGACCCTCCTGTACTAATGCTCGGATGTATATTTTGGCCAGTCTGTATTTCTCTAAAGCCATTTGCAAGAGATTGAAAATCAAAAATTCACTAAAAAGGAAAGTCAGGCTGGAGGCAGAGCCTTGTACACACAGGCTCTGGGTTAGATCTCTGACACGGGAAGGGATGGAAAGTGGGCACAGAAAGGGGGGACAGAGATACATATCTACCATAAGTAAGCATGTTCCCACACAACATCTGAGGAGCCTATAATACATGCTGACTTATCTACAGGAACAATTCACTTCCAGAACATCTCGGGAAGGCCTTTAAAATAATCAACTGTCTTTTGTTTTGGCATGAAGTCATTTAGAAGTGACAGCTTCAATGAAAGATCCTAAAAAGGATGATAAGGTGAGTCACTTGAGGCTCCCCAGGCATCTTGTTGATAACATTATCACATCTTTATCTAGATGCTCCTTCAGCCCCAGATCTAGAAGAGGGGCCCTTAAGGGTAGAAACTATCTTTCTCCATCACCATAATAAACAGTACAGGAATTTAAGAATGCTTCCAAGGTGGGGCATGCACAAAGTGGATATTTTATTCTTGATGGAAAAAAAAAGTGTTTAATTCTTGACAGCATCACCTCCTATGTTGTATTTGCCAATGTTTCCCAAACAAAACTTAATACATTTTTTAGTAAGGAAAGAAAAAAATATGGATTGGGGAAGAGAGTCAGAAGAGCAAAAAAAAAAAAAAAAAAAAAAAAGGGGGGGGGAAATATGGCTGTTGGGGCCATTACAAGACTGGGGGTATATGTCAGTCCTGGAATATTTGCCTGTCATGCATGAGACCCAGGCTTGGTCTCCAGTACCCCATAGATGCGGCAGCACACACCTGTAATCTCAGCACTACAGAAGTTGAGGGAGGAGGCTTAGGAGTTCAGTGCCATTATTGGTTACAGAGTGAATTTGAGATCATCCTGGGCTATAAAAGACCCTATTGGAAAAAGAAATAAAAGTAGCACAGTTGGAATTAGATGAAGAAAAATCTCACTGCTGAAGACACCAGGTGACATAGGACATAGAGGAACCATGCTAGGGTTCCTGTCTTCACTGGAAACTGAAGACAGAAGAAGACACCAGCTGATACAAGACACAGAGAAACCATGCTGGGAGCAGGCAGGATTGCTCAGTGGGTAGAGCAGTAGCCACCAAGCCTAATGTTCTGAGCTCCATCTCTGAGACCTGTATGGTAGAGGGAGAGAATTGACTTCTGCTGTGCCCTGACCCCTGGTACACACACATCCACTCAATCTTCGAAACTTTTAGAGTTCTGCAAGAGGGAAATGAGTCCCATGAACACTAGTAGAATACTGCTAGGTTACAATAAAGAAATAGGGAAGAAAAAGGGAAGATGGGGTGAGGGGGCATCTGGAACCGGCCTGGAAGCTTCCTCTATGTTGGGGATTCATGATACTGGAAAGGGCTTTCTGTGCAGGCTGCTGGAGAACTGTTATCAACTGTCTTCCTCTAGGGCCCTTGTGTTACATTATTGAGCTTCCATGGAAGATGCACCTGCTGACCTAATAGTCACATGACTATTTAGGAGTAACTAACTACTTTCTGATTCCATCCCACAGGAGGAGATTGGTCTCTGGTACTGTAAAGCTGGGGAAGACATAATAAGTAGGGGAGCTGATGCTGCTGTACTGCCACATGGGCGTGGTTTCCCTGTCAATCACCTTACTGCCACATGGGCGTGGTTTCCCTGTCAATTGCCTTACTGCTAAACATTTAAGTCCATCCTTTAACTGTCACTTTAATCAGAGTTATTTTGCAGCCATTATCATTCACTAAAGACACTCACAACCAGTCAAAGGCTTGAGAGTGACTGCTGAACGCTCAGCCTTACACAGAACATCTACATCACCCCTTTCAGGACCCAGAAAACATTGCAGAAGAGGGAGCTAGAGAACATAAGAGCTGGAGACAGGAATGGAGTCTTACAGAACACTGTCCCTGGCCATGACACAACCAGTACACTCTTGAGCTCTCAGGAGCTGAGGTCACCTACACATGCCCTACCTAAGACGGGAGCTGTCAATGTTGTGTTTGGTGTGTGTGTGTGGGAGTTCAGGAGGCCTGACCTATCACTGAGGATCTACAGGCAACTGGGGGATGGACGGTGAGGGAGGAGGAGACATTTCCTTCTGTGGCATGGCCGCTGTAAGTTGGATCTACTCCTATAGGGGTTACTGAACCCATCAGACATGTTCCTGTGAGCAGCCCTTTCTTAGCGGGTCTCACACACATGAAAGGCAGTAGAAAGGAGACTGTGGGAGAAGGGAATGTGTGGGAGAGAAGAGAGCTGAGAGAGTTATAGGGATGACTGGGAAACAAGTATATACATGCATGAACAAGTCATATGAAACTCCTTGTTGTGTATCATTAATATGGGCTGCTAAAGCATGTGTAAAAACAAACAATGAATTCTGTCACTGCTTACTCATGGAAACACTAAGTTCTAGCCTAGCCGTGAGGCCGTGAAGGGAGAATGTATATACAGGCCACAGCAGGAGGCACCAGTGGTGAGAAATTAGAAAAATCATAAGCTGACATCAAGGCCCAAAGTCCAGGCTAGATTCTGAATTTGTATAAACTGAGAAAAGCAGAAACCTGAAGTCACGGGGATTCTGAGGTCTTGGCACATCCACCAACAGAAAGGACATGACACCGAGGAAGGACCAAACGGCACATTCTGCACAGCCTGCTGCTTCTCTTCCTTAGAGACCTGACTCTCCCACGACAGCCTTATTGGTTCTGGAAGCGCTGTGAACCCGCACTCCTAAAGAACACGTGAACTGGTAGGCCTCAATAGCTTGAACACATCATATATAAAAGGTATAGTCTCCACCATCCCACATTCTGCTAAAAATTATGGAGAATGGCAGGGCGTGGCTCAGGACAGGAAGCCCTTGCTGCATAAGCCTGACCATCTGAGTTAGGATCACAGAACCCATGCAAAAGCCAGGCACAGTAGCACACGTATCGGGAATCCCATAGAGCATGCCCCTACCGGACAATGGGAAGGGACATAGACGAATCTCTAGAAGCTTGCCAGACAGCTACGCTGATGCACACAGCAACAAACAAGAGAAACCTTGTCTCAAACAAGGGGGAAGGTGAGGACTCACACTGAAGCTGTCCTCTGACCTCCACCTGTGTACTGTGGCATGTGGATGCTAACACTCACAATGCACACACATGCATGCACACACATGTACATATATGCACACACATGTGAACCTACACATGCATGCACATACACACACATGCACATATGCATGCACACTGACCACAGACAAGCCAAGAGTATTCCTTGCTTCTATTTCATTTCTCTGTACTTACACTTCTTCCTGGCAGTGGCTAACATGGAGTGATAGTCCCTCTGTTGTTACAATCACATAAGATGCATCTCTCATTGTTACTGTTACCTCCCAACTCTACATTAGGAGGCTTGAATAATCACTTCTGTTCACCTTCCACGGTATACAGGATCATTTTATGCCAATTTTACACAAGCTGGAGTCATCTGAAGGAAGGAAACTTGAACTAAGAAAATGCCCCATAAGATCCAGACTGTAGGGCATTTTCTAATTTAGTGATTGATGGGGAGGACTCAGCCCATTGTAAATGGGGCCAGCCCTGGGCTGGTGGTCTCTTTGGTATGGAGTGCCTGCCTTAGTTTCCCCAAGATGGTTTTCATTTGCTATTCCAACAAAGACTCAGTCAGTCCTCAGGAGGCCTCTCTCTGCAGCCAGGAACCTCTTCAGAGATCTTTCCTCAAGCACACTCCGTGCTCCCCACTCCTCATGTTCTCATCTTGACCTCTCTAGTATCTGGTTTGTCGGCACAGGAGGCTTTACCCTTAAGTATACCTGAAAGTGGAAGCTTAGCAACAATCTACTTTCACCCAAAACCATAAACCCTAGTGGGTTTTTTTGTGAGGGAGGAGGTTTGAAACAGGGTCTCTCTACTGTTTAGCCCTGGAGCTCATTGTGTCGACCAGGCTGGCCTTGAACTCAGAGATCCTCCAGCCTCTGCCTCCTGAGTGCTGGGATTAAAGGCGTGCACCACCACCACACCTGGCTCAAAAATAAAAACATAACAACAACAAAATCATAATCTCTTTTGAATGAACATTTTCCCCCTTTTTGTGAGTAGGTGACATTCCAGTTTGAACTGGAATTCGACATGACCTTGAACTTCTGATCCTTCCGCCCCCAATTAAGTGCTGAGATTACAGGCATGTGCCACCACGCCAGTTTCATGCTTCATGCAGTTCTGATAATTAAGTTCCCCCCCGCCCCTTGCACGCTACACAAGCATTTTACCAACTGAGCTACGTTTATAATTCCGTGTAAAGCTTTTTCTAATGAATTATGCATTTCTTTACCTTGAGAGTATGATAAAAAGCATTCATCTTCATCAATACCTAAAATTATGCTGAAGTATAGGAAAGCTCTAAACCCTGGTGCCAGCTAGGACGACTTCTATAAGGGACATCCCTTCTACACGGGGCTCACCTTCTAGACTCAGGAGACTCAACAGCATACGCCAGAGGCAATAGACCAGTGAGTGATCTTAAGGGTGCTTCAGCTTCCTGTCCAGAGACACAAAAGCTTCAAAACAGTCATATTTGCTGCGATGACAATTTCTTCCTGCCCTGAGACTCTCGAAAAGTAAGAACTGAACTCTGTCGACGTTGTTTTCTGAGTTACTAACTTAAAGTCTGGCAGAGAACGATATGCTTGTAATTTCATCACTGAGAAGTGGAAGCAAGAGGATCAGGAGTTCAAGGTCACCCTTAGCTACAGAGTGAGTTCTGGCCTATTGTGGGCTATGTCAGACTCTATTTTGAAACACAGCAAAATGGTAATGGTATAACAAGACATGTCTGTAGTTCTATTTATTCTTGTTTCAGTGCTAAGGATTGAACCCGATGCTGTACAGGCGGGGCAGGCGCTGTAGTGCTGAGCTGTATCCCCGGCCCTGCATGCTTGTACTTTGACCTGCTCATCACTTTAACACTTACAAGGCTAATGCTAATTCTTGTATTTCTTTTGTTTTGCTCTTGGTACAATGCTTACTATAAAGACAATGACAGAAGATGTCCCAACTGGTAAGAAGGACACATGTTCCACTATGTTCATAGCAGCCTTATTTATAATAGCCAGAAGCTGGAAAGAACCCAGATGCCCCTCAACAGAGGAATGGATACAGAAAATGTGGTACATTTACACAATGGAGTACTACTCAGCTATTAAAAAGAATGAATTTATAAAATTCCTAGGCAAATGTATGGACCTGGAGGGCATCATCCTGAGTGAGGTAACCCAATCACAAAGGAACTCACACAATATGTACTCACTGATAAGTGGATATTAGCCCAGAAACTTAGGATACCCAAGATAATAAGATACAATTTGCTAAAGGCATGAAACTCAAGAAGAAAGAAGACCAAAGTGTGGACACTTTGCCCTTTCTTAGAATTGGGTACAAAACACCCATGGAAGGAGTTACAGAGACAAAGTTTGGAGCTGTGATGAAAGGATGGACCATCTAGTGATTGCCATATCCAGGGATCCATCCCATAATCAGCTTCCAAACGCTGACACCATTGCATACACTAGCAAGATTTTGCTGAAAGGACCCAGATATAGCTGTCTCTTGTGAGACTATGCCGGGACCTAGCAAACACAGAAGTGGATGCTCACAGTCAGCTATTGAATGGATCACAGGGCCCCCAATGGAGGAGCTAGAGAAAGCACCCAAGGAACTAAAGGGAACTGCAACCCTATAGGTGGAACAACAATATGAACTAACCAGTACCCCGGAGCTCTTGTCTCTAGCTGCATATGTATCAAAAGATGGCCTAGTCGGCCATCACTGGAAAGAGAGGCCCATTGGACTTGCAAACTTTATATGCCCAAGTACGGGGGAACGCCAGGGCCAAAAAGGGGAAATGAGTGGGTAGGGGAGTGGCGGGGTGGGTATGGGGGACTTTCGGGATAGCATTGGAAATGTAAATGAGGAAAATACCTAATTAAAAAAAAAGACAATGACATGTCTCTTGAGTCTACATTTATAAGCCCAAATCATTTCTGTGGCTCTTACTGTCGTTGTGACAGTTAGAAAAATAGCCAGAAGCTGGCGGTGAAGCTATGCAGGCGAAACAGAAGCTGCACCTTAGCGGCTTGGCGGCCATGATCCTCACAGTGTCTCAGCCAC
Source organism: Mus musculus (assembly GCF_000001635.26). NCBI lineage: Eukaryota > Metazoa > Chordata > Mammalia > Rodentia > Muridae > Mus > Mus musculus. The sequence goes on from NC_000076.6 coordinate 44,104,906, forward strand.
CAGGTGACTGCCATGCTTTTTAACACTTGCCCTTTAACAGCTTAACTTAAAAATGCAAATTCCATCATTTCCTCTCTTCTCTCTTGAGGAAAGGAAAAATATGTTTGATAAAAAGCTAATTAGGAAACACAGAAATATGCCAAAGGGGTTGAGGTTGAACTCAGTAGTAGGGAGCTTGCCCAGCAGATGTAAGGTCCCAGGCTCAGTCCCTAGACCATAGAGAAAGGCGATAAAATAGAAATAAGATAGTAATTCACATTTTAATAGTGAAGTTCCTAAAGATTGCTCCTAGAGATAACGACTGCACATTTTTAGCATCTATGTGTATGTGTCCAGCTATGCCGAAGTGACACACACAAATTTATCAGCAGTGTGTCACAAGTGTCTTCTTTGTCAATACATTCCTATGTGTCTGATGAAATCCCTATGTTGTTTAGTAAGTTTGTGTTGAAGGACTTTCAGAATCCTTCTGCTCTTTTGTTTGTATTAATCAAAGAATTGTTTACTCATTTTATTCAGCGCTTGTATTAATCAATCAGTCATGCATTCATGTACTCAATATCTACAACTATCTTCCTTTTAAGAATTTTAGGTGAAGGTGAAGCTCCACATTTGAAAACAACGGTAACATGTTCTGAAGACAGGAATCAGAGAAACCTGTAGCCCACACACTATGACACAACCCTCCAGCCGGGCAGCTTCTGACCCAATCCTTTACCTTAGGCACATATCAAGTGAAGCTAGATAGTCTCCAAAGGGAGACTAATGCAGAGCACATCACAGCAAACTTATTCCTGTATGTCACCCCCATCCCATCCTATCCCTAAGTCTTTTGTCTCTCCTGCCAATTCCAGGTGAGCATGTGCACTTTTGAGAAAGCTAAGTGGGAATTAACAATGCCTGCAAGAAGACAGGACAGAATATCTCGCGCGCGCGCGCGCGCGCGTGTGTGTGTGTGTGTGTGTGTGTCGGTCCATATGTGTGTGTGTGAGTATGAGCATGTGTGTGTGTATCAGTGTAAATATGTGTGTCCTCTGTGTGTATGTGTGTGTATGTGCCTCTGTGTGTGTGTGTATCTGTGTGAGTGAGCATGAGTATGTGTTAGTGTATGTGTGTATTTGAGTGTGAGTGTGTCAGTGTGTCTATGTGTGTGAGTGTGTGTATAGTGTTAAGGACTTTGAGCCAGAGGACATTCTTTGGAGACTTTGCTTAGTGTGCTGGGAGTTTAAAGACATCCATGACAGAATTCCTGGCAGGATTCTGAAAACTGAAGGACCAAGAAGGGAAGCACGACAGGGAGGAGTCTGCAGAGGACTCTGCCCCGGCTGAGGAGAAAGACATACACCATCTTCCTCTGCCTCCTCTCCCACTGCAGCTTTGATGGCAGCAGCAGAAGAGAAGCCTCCCTGGGGATTACTTTTCTATAAACAGACCCTTAAAAAAAACAAAACAAAACCAAAACAAACAAACAAACAAACAAGCATTGGTTACATGGAATTCTGTCATCCATGTTTTTTGTGATGGTCATGAAAGTCACTTCCTGAAATCAGGTAAATACATTTCAAATGAAATGGACATACACCGTAGGGAGAACCTCAACATTATTTAATGTGAGTTGAAATTATGGGCCAGTTTTTGCTATTCTGTCAATTTTGGCTTTGTATTATTGACAACATGTCTGATTTATATGAAGAAAAGACCAGGATTCCTTCAGACACCTGCCACTGTTATGCATCTGCTTTGGTATTGTAGTTAATGAGGTCATCGCTGGCAAAGCTTCCATCCCTGATGTCACCTCTACCAGGCAGGGAAAAGATTGTACTTTCTATTTCAAAGTCATGACAGTTGGAACATACTCATCAAGAAGACTATAGAGCTTTGGTGACTTTTTTTTTTTTTTTTGCTTTGTTTTTGTTTTTGTTTTTTGAGTTTCTCTGTGTAGCCCTGACTGTCCTGGAACTTATCATGTAGGCCAGACTGGCCTTGAACTCACAGATATCTGTCTGTCTTTGCCCCCTGATTTGCTAGGATTAAAGGCGTACATCACCACAGCTGGCTTTTGAGAAATTATTACTTGATGTGTATGACTGCCAACGTGTGTGCCCATTTGAAGCTTGTGCATGCAGGGTGTATGGAGGCAACAAGAGGGTGTCAGATCTCCTGAAGCTGGCATTACAGGATGCTGTGAGCTGCCCCACATGGGTGCTGGGGACTTAAGTTGGGTCCTCTATAAAAGCAGCCAGTGCTCTCACTGCTGAGACACTTCCCAGCCCCTCAGCTGATTTTTTGCTTGAAGACAATGGGCTAATTCCTATCCCACCTTCTCCAATACTGGGATGTTCACAGTGTTGTGAGCCAACGTTTCTCCTTCAAGGAGCTGTATAGAAAGGCACTCTCTCTCATGCTTCATCCACATCAGCAGCAGCGTAATAGCAAGATTGACATCGTTCATCATGACAAAGTGAGACCAGACTTTCCTAACTCTCTAGAAAAAGGAATGGAAAACTTGAGGAAATCATTTTAAACTTGTCCCCCAGAGCTAGTGAAAACAAAACAAAACCAAACAAACAAACAAACAAAACTTTTAAAATGGAGTCATTTCAGATCCCAGAGAAGCAAAAAGCAGTAGACAAGACTTCCCATGGCCAGGCCTGCGGTGGGCATCCACACCAGGGCAGAGGGCAGCTAATGGTCTGCTTTTGGGGGTTTCTTCTCCAAAGGAACGAGCTAGAGGAATTGCTAAGTGTAGAGCCAAGTCAAAGTGGAATTAGGGTCAAGATTTTTACCTATTTCTAAGACAATGGAGATCTGAAAATCTTTGAAGTACTTAAAGGAGGTTCACAACAACAGTAACTTCTGAAGCAATTACTTCCTTTTTATTTTATGTTTGTGTTAGTGGCTGCTTGTACATCTGTGCGCCACGTGCATGCAGTGTTCATGGAAGCCAGTGGAGGGCAGCAGATCCTCAGGGACAGGAGTTACAGGTGTGCCCTGTCATGTGGGTGCTGGGAATCCAACCCTCTCTCTAGAAAAGCAATAATTCCTCTTGATTTCTGAGCCATCTCTCCAGCCCAGCAGAAACTTTTTATTATTAAGGTTTTGGTTTTATTTCTTGGTACTAAACATAGAAGTAGCCATATTTTCATGTATTGACAATTCCTTTTTCTTTTTCTTTTTAAGTTTTTGTTTGGAAAGAGAAACAACAGTTTATTGTCTAAGAGTTGTCAGTAATGTAACCAAGGGTACACTGTGTTCCTCCTCTGTGACAAATGCCAGAACAGAGCAAGATGCTCAGTGTTACAGCCTCTCAACTCTCCAACTGTGATGGCATCTCCCCCACCCTCAGAGAAGCAGTAAGACATTTCAGTGTGCTTGAAGGAGGAGCATAAAAACCCTTGGGACCAAACCCAGATCTGCCCTCTCTCGTCATAGTGAATGCCTGTTTACTTTGCCAGCCCAGGATTCTGTCCACCTTTCTGGTAATGGTAACACATCGTTCTCTATCTGGGAAATCACCCTTCCCGGGCTTTGATTCTGTAGTTCTGGGACTCAGTCAATATCCAGCTGCCAAGAGTGGGCCTCACCACTGTGGCTGGAAGGTTAAAACATACTCATTTCCTAACCACAGACATGTAACCCAAAGAAGGGTAATGATTCCACAACCCCAAAGGTTTTCCTGGTGCAACCAACAACGAGCTCTTCCTTTAGCAGGGTCTGCTCACTGTGATGGGCTCAGGAGAAGGCACACCATGGTAGAGGGTGGGGACATGCTACCTGAGAATGTTGCCAGGAAGACAATGACTCCAACCTCCAAGGCCAACCATTCCCACAACCAGGACACCTTGGGCTTCCCAGGTATAGAAGCCAATAAACCCCCTTTACTCTGTTTTGCTGGATTTGTGTGCTTGCTCCTGACAGAGTCCTGAACTGACGGTTGGTGGAAGACGGGGCTTTATTAGTACCTTGGCAAGCTCAGCAATTGAGGGAAAATAAGGACTAATCACTGGATTGCTAACCCTCCTTTATCATTCACCAGCCTGGCCAATGAAAATAAGACAGATGTCCCTAATCACAATGGAGAGATTGTGTTTTCCAGCACAGTAGACAGCACAACCCAACAACACCATGACTGTATCCTCCAGCAACAAACAACACTCGCCTCCTACACACACCATGGGGAGAAACAATGGTGCGATCGTGGACATTTGCTTCCTAACAAAGTCAAATTTTAAAATGATAGGATTTGGGTTGAAATTATTTTTTAAAAAGAAAGGGAAAGGAAAATCAAATCCTCCCCTACTCCAAATATAGAGAAAAATCTGTATTTTACATTAATAATCTTAAATATTTAAAATTAATAATTTTATTTTATTTTAATAATTAAAATACAGTTGTTAATTTAATTAAATATAATTAAATGACATTACATATTAATAATTAAATATTAAAACAATTTTATAATTAAAATTAAAACAATCAATTTTAAAAATAAAATATTTTAAATTAATAATTAAAACTTAAATTAATAATTTTAAAATTGTAAATGAATCATTACACCCGTAGGTAAGAAAGTATTCCTAAATTTACCTTTTATTTGTGTGCATGCACGTGCATGCACATGCATGCACATGCATGCACACACATGCACATACATGCACATGCATGCACATGCATGCACACACATGCACATACATGCACATGGAGTGGAGGGCACCTTGCTAGAACCAACTCTCTCCTTCCATCACTTGGGTTCCAGGGATGGAATGCACGTCGTCAGGCTTGGCAGCAAGGCTTACACCCTGAGCATCACTTCAACCCAAGAAAGAGGATTTTAAGGATGGAATATGGAGAAAAAGGAGAAAGGAAGGAGCTTAAACCATCAACGCAAACAGTATGATGCTGCGCATCACGGCACCATCAGTGTAAACAGTATGATACTGCGCATCATGGCACCTGGGACAACTGCACTCAGTAGAGCTGGGTCTCTGGGGCCAGAACAGGGAGGAGTATTCCACAGAAAGAGTCTAACACCTAAGCTACATGGTATATAGGCATATAGATACCCATCTACCTATATACCACTATAGACAAAACTACAAGATACCAAATCAGATACAAAATGATGCAATCAGGAGGAGCAATAAATGGGAGAGAAATGAAGCTGCTTTAGATATAATATGGTAATTTTACTAAACTTTTTAATGAGAAGGCATATACCCAAATAGCAGTAAAAATACAGTATATTAAATAACATAAGCAAGTAACACAGTCCTCATCATTATTAACACAAGCAGGCACCACAGCCATCATTACTATGATTCAGTCTATAACTGTATGTGCCTTATGCTGGGGCTGGAACCCAGGGCCCTGCACGTGCTGGGCCACACTCTGCCATGGGGCCTGCCTGGCCCACGATACTTCTGCATGGCTCTCTGTGCAGCAGGCTTATGGCTGCCAGTGTCACTACACTGTGAGATGCATCAAGTGAGTGGTAGGAGATTTCTAGCCCTATTATAATCTTGTGGGCTACCGTCACATATGTGGTATGCCTTTGACTCTGCACAGGACATGTATTTGGGTCTAAGAAGCTAAAAGTATCTAAGTTATTGAGTCTTGATGAAACTGGTGGGATAAGCTGCCCCTAGGTGTATCACTATGGCACTTTAGGGGTTTCTATGGCAACCAAACCCCAACCCAGGCCACATCCATATCAGACCAACCTTCCCACACAACAGTAGGCCACCAGGTGGGGGCAAAGTCCTGGGTAAGGTTCTTGGCACTGTAATTTTGAATCCCAATAATAATGACTGTGTTATTTGCTCATGTTAAAAAAAAATCAATATTTAGTGAACATTTTGTTACAGCCCTCAGAGCTAACTCCCTCTGCAAGCTCACCAGCTTCAGGTAGGACACAAGTTTGCAATGGATTTTACTGCCTTATTCTAGCAGGCAGAAATGTTTTCCTGGTTTGTACACTACTCATTAACCACACTTATCAACAATCTTTTTTACTTCGTTCTTAAGATTAAAATCAGTCTCTTGGAACTTACTATTTTTATGATGAATGCCCTTCCTTTATTTTCATTCCCACAGTTGCAAACACAATATTTTGTAACAGAGGTTGGCTGTTCATGCACAACTGCACCTTTAAGAAACACTGGGCAGGAGATTGCTGAAGAGGCAATTTGTACACCAGAATTTTCATTCTTAGCGCTCAGGCGGTGGAGCGCTGTTAGCAACAGATCAGTTGCAGCTCTAGCACAGGAAAGCCAACATACGGGGGTGCGCAATCACCCCGTAACCCCAAGTCCTTTTTCATTGTGTGTACAAAATGGAATAACACAGTGGGAAGAGCAGCAGGCTGGCGATAAGGAGGGCTGGAATCTGGCCCTTACCAGTCTCCCTTGGCTTCTCACCTTGCAAGGAGCCACCTCCCTGCTTCAGTTTCCAGATATATAAAATAGAGATTACATCAACAAAGCCGCCAAGCCCCGACTTGTCAAAGGTGCTGATTAGAGAGGCTGAAGATGGAATCTTGCAAACCTGGGCCTGAGTCCTCTTCTGATAGGGCTCCCACGTGCCCTTCAGCAAGCTGACTGTGCTTTCCGCACTCGACATCCCATCGTACATTATCTTGGTCAAGTCCTTAGAATCCCCACAGATCTCTGTTTCCCACCTGTTGTTCGGCTTGTAGTATAAGAACAAGGCTTGTAGGGCCTTGCACAGGCCAGACATGTGCTCTCTAAGTGAGCTACACCCATAGCTTTTGTATATTGGCTTTAAGCCATCCATCCAATGTAGCATTTATATACTTTTTTAAAGGGAGGCCTTTATTTTACATATATGAACATTTTGCTTACATATATGTTATGTGCACTGTGTGCATACAGTGCCTGTGGAGGCCAGAAGAAGGCATTAGCTCTCCTGGAACTGGAATTACAGATGGTTGTTAGCCACCTGTGGGTGTTGGGAATTGGACCCAAGTTCTCTGGAAGTGTACACATAACCACTAAGGATCCAGCCTACTCTTTAAATTCTATATGTGTGATGGCGAAGAGATAACAGCACAGAATCAATAGAAAAGCAATAGTGGGTTCTTTTCTCTCTTAGAAAGTCAGAAAGAAAAGCACACGCTGAATGCTAATTTATATAATCACAACCTGCAAGCTGAGATTCCTTGTAATCCCACTGCAAACACAGCTACAGTGTCTGACCTAGTGACTCACACCAGGCTCTCCTATACACAAAACTACCGTAGTGCTGACCAAAAGGTTTTCCCTGGGTGAAGAAACGTTGACAGGAAGTAGTGAGGTGAGTCATTGGATTTCTTCAGTCATTTTGAAATGCCTCTACCGACTCTGGCTGGCAGTAACCTGGGCGCTTTCGATTGAATATGAATCGATGGTCTCTTCTACCATGCACAATAAATTGTTCCTCTAGGGGAAATTCTTCCCAGGGAAGATTTCACGATAAGTTGAAGTACCGTTCCTAAGTGTAAAAGCCAGTAAAAGCATGCTTCATCTAGTCTTCAGTTACTCGCTTGGCCGGTCTTTTGGAGGTGTGTACGATGTGAAGCCAGGCATGAGGGTTAGCTGGCAGCCTTCTTAAAGCTGTTTGTGTTCTGGGTCTCACAGGAGTTGTGTTAGATGGATGCCAAAGGTCTGAAAAAATATGGTTGACTTTGCTTAGAGCAAACCAACAAGAGTTCATAGATGTAACACTGAACTGGTAATAACTGAGAAGTGGAAGAAGAAAAAGGAAAAAATACAAGGTCGAGACAGGTGTGGGTCAGTGGGAGAGCACGGGAGAGCACCTGCTTCCAATGTTCAAAGCCCTACGTTCAGTCCCCAGCACCATCATACCAACAAGGTGGCTTAGGGGAAAAGGTCACCCAGCAGAAGTCACTGAAATTCAATTATATTGAACTATAGCAGTTCTAATGGATACACACACACCCTGTATCTTTTGTTATCAGTGCTTGAAGTAGCTTTGGAATTCACTGGGTGTTCAGTTTGTTGGATTGTTCAAATGCCTGCCATGTCTGGGGCCTGAAAACCTTCAAAAGTGAGCAAGGCAAGCGTCTAGCCTCTATCATGACTTCACAGCTCCCCGAAGGAAGAAACCTGAAAAAGAAGTGTGTGTCATACTCAGACTCAGTGCTTCCTGGCAAGCTAAGCTAAGCCCAGATCACACACTTCAGGGAGACATCGGTATCGCAAAGGTCTCCCTGACAGATGCAGCAGCTCAAATTCCCACATGAGGACAGCAAAGGGTTAGGACTGGACTCCCTGGAATCCGGCGGGGTGTGGGTGACTATTATACTTAATCTCGGCTAATCCTTCGTTAGAAATGTTTCTAATGCAGAGATCACTGCCCGGTGACCCACCCACTGCTCTCAGGGTGGCAGACTTGGCAGTAGCCTTCCACTGACCCCGAACCATCTCAGAAAGGCACAATGTGCCCACTGTGGAACAGTGTTCCCTGATGCCACCCTCTCCTTTATCAGAGATGAGAGGGATAAGACTCAGGCTTACTGAACAAACACTGGACTGGATCAGGTGCATTAGAAATGCCCAACCCTCACAGCCTTTGGTATTTTCTTTGATGTTTGCATCATTCGAATCAGATTCCACAAGAGTGATTCTCAACTCTCTTTACATGTATACCTGTGCTTCTTGTAAAAAGAAAACCATTTCAATTATGCAGGAAGGAGCAATTCTGGAGAATTCTCACAGCACGGTGACTATAATTAATGCTATTGAACTGTGGCCTGACCTGGTAGCACCCACCTGTCATCTTAGCACTGTAGAGGTGAATGCAGGAAGGTCAGGAGATCTAGGCCAGCTCTGGCTATAAAGCACGTTCAAGGCCAAGCTCGTATTCAAGAAAAACAGACAAACTCTATTATCATCTAGATACTTGAGTTTAGTAAGAAAGGTCTTGTTTGTTTGTTTGTTTTGTTTGTTTTAGGGACTGGAAGATGAAGCCAGAGCCTCACACATGCTAAAGGTTCTACCACTGAGTCATTTTGAGCCCCTGAGAAGCAAGATGTTCTTATGAGGAAAACAAGTAGCCATGTGAATTGATAATTAACAATCATTTTCCTCTCTGTCTGTCTGTCTGTCTCTCTCTCTCTTTGTGTGTGTATGATGCTCACAAGTGCTATGATAAAAGACTCAAGATCAAAGGCACTTGTGCAGGGGGTGGTGGCACACGTCTTTGATCCCAGCACCCAAGAGACAGAGGCAGACAGATTTCTGTGAGTTTGAGATCAATCTTGTCTAAATAGAGTTCCAGGACACGCAGACCTATATAGTGAGATCCCCTTTCTCTCTCTCTCTCTCTCTCTCTCTCTCTCTCTCTCACACCCCCCCACACCCCCCCACACACACTCACACACACACACACCACATACCACACACATGCGTGTCACTTGTGAAAATACCGCTCTTAAATACTACACCCTCACATAATAACCACAGCAATCTACTTCAGATATTTTCACACACACTTTGGTAACCATCAAAAGTGTCAGTGTCATGAAGGCTGCCCTGTGGGCTTCTTTTTCTGCCAGAACAGGGTGTTGGTGAGTTCAAACCCTGCTCAATTGGTCAGTAGGCAACCCAGTTACACTGGCCTCTCCTCTAGCTGGGTAAACTGAGAGTAGCGTTCCCTCAGGTGTTTATGTTTTCTGTCTCCTGTGCTGAAGCAGTCAAAACAAACCAAAATCCTCCTGCCAGCACCTTCAGCAGCTGGCTCACATCTGCCTGTAACCCCAGCACCTTCAGCAGCTGGCTCACATCCGCCTGTAACCCCAGCTCCAGAGGACCAACGTCCTCCTCAAGCACACAAATGCACACACACACTACATATTTTAAGAAAGCTAAACATGACTTCTTGAAATGCAAACAATGAAACAACATACTTTAGCTCGCCTACTCTACTGCTGTGATAAAGGCCACTATCAATCTCGGAGAGGAGTTTGTTCAGCTCTCACATCTCAGTTTTCCCTCTCCTATTATGGGAAGCCAGAGCAGGAGCCAGAGCAGAGACAACAGAGGGACCTCCTTCCTGGCTTACTTCCCATGGCTTCCTCAGCCTGCTTTTTATACCACCCAGGAACATCTGCCCACAGGTGGCACCACCCACAATGCACTGGGCCCTTCCACATCAATCATCAATCAAAACAAACAAACAAACAACCCAAAACCCTCCACAGGCCAATGTTATGAGGGCAATTTTTCAATTGAGATCATCTCACCTTTTGCCAGATGACTCCAGCTTATATGAAGCTGACAAAAACCAAACAAGCAAGCAAACAACCAACCAGCATACCTGCCAAAGTTATAGAATTCTGCTTTGCCAGGCACTAATGCAGAGAGAATAATACTATAGTTACTAAGAATTTTTACGAAGGTCCTGGATGCTCCCAGGTGAAGATGCCCTTCTTGCTGAGTCCTGGAGCGGGGGCGGGGGTGGTATATATGTGACAGCTCATGAGTGTGGTGTCTTTGCCTCATACTAGAATTATTTTGATTTTTAAATACAGCAGAATGGCGGCTTCCTTTGATTCTTTGATTTCTTTGAGTTTCTGAGTCCATTTAGTATTCCCACTGAAACAGGATCAAATTCCACTTGCTAAGAGGCTAATGAATTGTTGAACCTTACACTATAAATAGAAGAAGCATGAGATATTATTTGGTAAAGTAAAACTTTCAATTTGAACTTTCCTGTTTAATAGGAGAAGTGGGTAGGGGTGGGGTGGGGCATGGCCTCAGTCTCAGGGCGTCCCGTGTGCTGGGTTCCATCACTGAGCTGTGTCCCTCTTTTTATTTTATGTATTTATGTATTTCTTTATGCATTCACTTATGTGTTTATTTATGTAGAGACAGGGTCTTGCTCTGTATTCCCTTTTCATCTCATATTTGCTGCATGGATGAGACTGGCCTCAAACTTAACAGTATCCTAAGAACTCCTATCTCCAGATCCCAAGAACTAGGCACCAGACACCCATATGGTGCACATACATGTATAAAAGCAAAACACATATACACACAAAATACAAATAAATAAATATTTTTAAAATGTGCATTGAAGAATACTTTTTGAACTTCAAAATACATAGATATGTATTAGAATCCTTTGGGCAGGCATGTCACAGAGTTTCAAATTTTCAAAGGTAATCTCATATTTAAAACACTTTAAAAATGATCTTATAGGTAACTGTTCTAACAGTGGGAACTCCTCTGTTTGTCCTGTCAGATGTTAACATGGGCAAGTTCTTTGCTCTAAAATGTCCTTTACAAATCATCAGGAAATGCTTTGCTGCACAGGACATACTTCAGCCATAAGATGATAGCAAGCACGTCTGTGCCCTCCTACTAATGCCTAGATGTCTCAGAAAGAATACTGTACAATGCTAAAACCATGTTCTGCCTCGTACACTAACACACTTGTATTGTGACCCTCGAAAGGCAGGGCACCACAATTAGGAAATATTCTTCTTTGGCAGATTAACCAGTCACATTTTAAAGTATGTGCTTAATTTTTATTTTTGTGTATGTACATGTGCCTGCATGAACTTATGTGTACCATGTGTGCATAGGTGTGCACATAGGCCAAAGGGCATCACAGCCCATGGAACTGAAGTTATAGGTACTTGTGAACCCCTGATATAGTTGCTGGGAACCAAACCTGGGTCCTCTGTGAGAGTGGCAGGAGCTCTTAATTGATGAACTGTCCTTCCAGTCCTTAAATAAATATTTGTAATTTATCATCAATAAACAGAAATTACATAGGTTACTTCAATGCATTATCATGAAACAGATTTCACATACTTGCTTAGTGTCTCTTACTTTCGAAATTAATCTTATTATTTTGAAAACAACTTTAAAAGTACTTTATTCCTCTTCCATATATCTGTCTGTCTGTCTGTCTGTCTGTCTGAGTGTGTGTGCTAGTGACTGAGGAAGCCAGAAAGGAGGTGGGGGGGTGTTAAGATCTTTTGGAACTGGAGTTACAGGTGCTTGTGAACTCTTGACATGGGTACTGGGAATCAAACCTGGGAGTCACTTGCATCTAGGAGCCACCAGATGAGAACGCGCTGGGATAGAACCCGGGTTCTCTGCAAGAGCGGTGAGTGCCTTTAGCCACTGAGCCCTCTCCAGACTCACACTATTTCTGTTTTGCCAGATAAGGTGCTAAAAATAGTAGGAAGGAGAAACAAGGAGCACCAATCTTTCTAGAACCTAAGCGCTCAAACCACCACTTGGTGGCAATTTCACAATAATCTTGAAGAGCATAAAAGAAGCTGAGGGATAAGAAAGAAAAGGAAGGAGAAGTTATATTAATTCCTCAAGTGGAAATGGACAAGTCAGAGAAAAACCAGACATCAGCTGGAGTTTAGCTCAGCGGTCAAGCACTGGGTTCCATTCCCAGCACCAAAACCAACGGAAAACAAAGAAAGAGAAAAGAAATAGACATGTAGATATTAAATAAACATTTGCTGTGTCTCAGGATATCTGTGAGTCCAAGACGCTACTGTGTATGTAAGGAGGGAAAACAAACTGGAAAGCATCTTTTCTTCAGAGCTTTCAGAAGCACGAAGGTAAAGAGCACAAGTAAAGACAGAGTGATGTTAAAGACAAAAGATGTTTAGAGTCTTAACAAATCAGAAAACTTAGAACCAGGAGCCTGCGCCAAGAGAGCCTAAGGCTTGGGAAAAGTTCAAAGAAGAGGATTAGCTGTGAGTACAAGGCTAACGTGGGCTATACAGCAAGTTCCAGGACAGCCTGAGCTACATAAGATCTTACTTCAAAACACACACACACACACACACACACACACACACACACACACACAGAGAGAGAGAGAGAGAGAGAGAGAGAGAGAGAGAGAGAGAGAGAGAGAGAGGGAGAGAGAGAGAGAGGCAGGAGGATCTCTGTGTCTGAGGCCAGCCTGATCTCCATAGTTAGTTTCAGGACAGCCAGGGCTACACAGATCTTGTCTGGAAAAACAAAAAATCAAAACCAGGAGTGGTGGGGTTAGGGATGGAACAAAACCAAACAAACACAAAACCCTTTTACTGAAAATATCAAACCTTGAGTGAGCTGGTGACAGAATGCACACCATAAATTTGCAACACAGTCACTTGACAGAAGAATGTACCATTATCCAAAGTACAGATGGCTTGCACAGAAGCAATACTGAACTGGAATCGGACACGTGCCACAAGATTCCAAGGAGATGAAAATCAAAGGAGTGAAATTAGTCTAGGATGTATAGATTAGGAAGGTACAAAAGAGCTCCTGGGTGATGGCCGAGTTCTATATCTTAATCTGAGCTATGCTTAGACATGGATATGTAATCATTGAGCCAGACACTTTGTATTATATCCATGTATATGGAAATTGAGAGAGGGATAAAATAAAAGCAGGGAAGAGAGATCAGATTTATCACATCATGCCAGTGTCTTAAACATCATTCCATTTGGACAGCACCAAGTATCAGCGGTAGCCTCAGGGTCTGGAGGTAGCTTAGGGGGCACAGTGCTCATCCAGTATGTAGACAAGGACCTGGGTTGGATCCTGCAGTATGGTGGCTCACAGCTGGAACTGTTGCAGGGGGATTAGAAGTTCTAAGTCATCCTAATATGAGACCGTGTCTTTAAAAAAAAAAAAACCCAAAAGACCTGACAACTTCTTCAAAATTCTGTTTCATTTCATTATGAAGTCTCAAAGCAGGGTTCTTGCAAACAATGCAGTGTGTGTTCTTTGGTTCTGTCAGGACGGTTTTCTTCACAGGCTGTCTTGTGAATGATTCATCTTAGTCCCATTTGTCCTTGAACAATAGCAGGCTTCATGGACACAGTTAATTAAACCACTTTCTTAGACCTAGGGACTCCTGCCAACGAGAGTCGAGCACAGCACCCAAGTAAGATGGCTGCTGCCCAGGGAACTCGGGGGGGGGGGGCATCAGGTGTGGCTCCAGCAAATAATCTCTGAAAGTACACCCTCTGCCAAGAGTGAGGCCCTGAATTCCATTCAGAGCACTTAGAAGTCATAATGTGAGGGGTGGGAGGGAGGCTCAGCAGTAAGAGTCCTGGCTGCCCTGCTGAGCAGAGCCCTCATGGTGGCTCAAGACCCTTCTTAACTCCATGCCAGGGAATCCTCTGACTTCTTAGACACATGTGTGCACACACACATACATGCAGGCAGGACACAGACACACATCAAACAACTCTGTCTTTTCTTTTCTTTTTTTTTTAAGGAAAAAAAAAACTAGTACTTTTAAAAGTCAAAATATTGGAGTTCTAGAGAAGACCCAGGGGTTAAGAGTGCTTAATGGTTCTGTCAGAAGATCTGGGTTCCATTCCCGGGGTTCCGTTTCATCAGGCAGCTCAGACCAACTAAAACTTCACTTTCAGGGGGTCCAGTGTTCTCTGGCCTACTTGACACAAATAGACAGACAAATGAAAGAAACTAAACATAAACATAAATATAAATAAATATAAAAAGTTTTGGGAGTCAGAGTCAGGGGAGTCTGACTGGCCAGCCTGGCCTACAGAGTGAGTTACAGAACAGTTAGGGCTACGGAAAAAACCTGGTCTTAAATAAAATAAAATAAAATAAAATAAAATAAAATAAGTCAAAATGTAATAATGTAACAGACACCTACCATTCATTAGGGTCAACTCAACTAAATACATGATAAAATAAAAATGTGATTTAAAATGTTTATACATGTACATATTTGTAGAGGGAAGATCTCCCTGATGAGACAAACGTAATTAACTATTGCCAAAATAATGATAATAATAATAATAATAATAATAATAATATTTTTGAGTCAGGGTCTCAATACACAACTCTGACTAGATATGTCTTGGAACTCATTATGAACTTTTTACTTTTATATTTAAATTATTTATTTGTTTGTTTGGTTTTTTTTGTTTAATGTCAAGTAGGTCAGACTGACCTTGAACTCACAGAAATCCTCCTGCCTCTGCCTCAGCAGATGTCACTGTGCCTGGCTCAAAAAAATTTGTATTTAAGAATGTCATTTTACTGGTTTGCCTTAAAATGTAAAACAAATGATTTGTATATTTGAGTTTGTTTTATTATTCTATTTTAGGTATCTAGATGTTTGCCTCTGTGCATGTCTGTCCCTGCCTGGTGACCTTAGAGGCCAAAAGGGGGCAATAATCCCTGGAACTGGATTGCAGATGGTTGTAAGATGCTTGCTATGTGGGTCTTTGGAGCAATAGACATTGTTCTTAACCACTGAGCCGTTCTCCAGCACCTGGTTTCTACACTTTCAAAATAATACATTAAGATAGGATACTACTATGCTTAACTAAAAGAAAAAGTTTAAATTAGAAAAAAAATGAATTTTATAAAAGGAAATAGGTAGTTGGTGCCCTAAGACTAAAGCCAAATCATAGCTACACATTTTAATTTTACCTCTGAGCTTCTGCAAATCAAGAAGCCAGACACACTAATCTTAAAATGCACAAATATGTGTCACTAAAGAAAAATTACAAGTAAATATCCAACAAGCACACAGAGCAACTTCTAATCCCTAGCAATCAAACAAGCCTCACAGGAAGCCATTCTTAACATCAAACAAGTCACAGGGTCAACTCACTGACAGGGCGGTTCCCTGCCCTGCAAGGCCCAGGGTCTGATCCCCAGGGCTTAGAAGGCAGAGTCACAGGTGAGAATGTGGCAGGAAGTGTTGGGGTGGAAAACTGAATTCCACTGAGCAGATCCACAGGAGAGATGAGACAGAGCCCAGACACTGCTGTTGTTTCCATCTCTGCTTAGCCACGACCTGGGTTTTAATGTTGAAAAGCACTATCTCTAGCCGATAAAGGATCCCGGCTTTTAAAACTTCTTAAAATTTTATTTTATGCGTGTTTTGCCGAATGTGGGCTTAGTGGCAGCAGAGGTCAGAAGAAAGCACAGCACAGCCTGGAACTGGAGTGACAGAGGTGTGAACCACCCAGTGGGGCCTGGGAAGTTAACCTTAAGAGCAATCTGTGCTCCTAACTGCTGTGCTACCTCCCCAACCCCTCCCTTTTCCCTTTAAAGGGACAGTAGCCTCCTGACGGATTCTTTTAGCTAGCCACCCATGCAGTGTAGCTCTAGAGTTTTACAAGATGGTTGGTAGAAAACAAAACAAAACAAAACAAAACAAAACAAAACAAAACAAAACACCTTGAACTTGAGCTACTCTTGAACTTGAGCCTCTGCTTCCAGGTGCTGTGACTGCCATTATGCCTGGCTCTCAAACACTGTTTCTTACTCTAACTTCCAGCAAAATACAGAAAAAGAACTGGCTTGAGACAGAGCTTAATAGCTTGATCCGACAGTGGGCAGAGTCATTCACAAGGTGTGATGGTGCATCTCTTGCCACACTGAAGGTTGGTACTAAGAAATACTATTCTACCGTGGAGCTGAAGCCCCTGCCCTCTTTACCCTTTTGAGATTCATGTAGCCCAAGCTAGCCTTGAACTTCTGATCTTTCTGCCTCTACCTTGCAAATGTGTGCCACATACTGATTTGTGCAGAGCTGGGCATCAAATCCAGAGCTTTGTGAATACATCATCTCAGAAACAGAGGTGAGCCATGGATGTAGAAGTCAGCTGTAAGAATAGAGGGGGGGAGGGATAGTTACCTGAGGCTACACTTAACATGGGGGTGGAGTTTCCTCCATCTTTTTTGTGTATCGAAGGCAAACTACAAGACCACAGACTCTAGACACTTGTTTTCTTCTTACTTCTGCTTGTATCTGTATGCCTATCCATCCATCTATCCATCTGTCTATCATCTATCTATCTATCTATCTATCTATCTATCTATCTATCTATCTATCTATCTGCCTATTTCTGTGCCTATCTATCTATCTATCTATCTATCTATCTATCTATCTATCTATCTATCTGCCTATTTCTGTGCCTATCTATCTATCTATCTATCTATCTATCTATCTATCTATCTATCTATCTATTTCTCTATCTATCTATCTACCTAACAACAATCTATCTACCTACCTACCTATTATCTATCTATCTATCTATCTATCTATCTATCTATCTATCTATCTACCTATTTCTGTGCCTGCCTATCTATCTATCTATTTCTCTATCTATTTCTCTATCTATCTATCTATCTATCTATCTATCTATCTATCTATCTATCTACCTACCTACCTAACAACAATCTACCTACCTACCTACCTATTATCTATCTATCTATCTATCTCTCTCTCTCTCTCTCTCTCTCTCTCTCTCTATCTATCTATCTATTTTTCTATCTATCTATCTATCTATCTATCTATCTATCTATCTACCTAACAACAATCTATCTATCTATCTATCTATCTATCTATCTATCTATTTCTCTATCTATCTATCTACCTAACAACAATCTATCTACCTACCTACCTATTATCTATCTATCTATCTATCTATCTATCTATCTATCTATCTATCTATTTCTCTATCTATCTATCTATCTATCTATCTATCTATCTATCTATCTATCTATCTATCTACCTAACAACAATCTACCTATCTATCTATCTATCTATCTATCTATCTATCTATCTATTTCTCTATCTATCTATCTACCTAACAACAATCTATCTACCTACCTACCTATTATCTATCTATCTATCTATCTACCTACCTAACAACAATCTATCTACCTACCTACCTATTATCTATCTATCTATCTATCTATCTATCTATCTATCTATCTGACCAGGCTTCAGGGGTCCTGATGATCAGACTTAGGTCTTCAGGCAGCAAATGTCTCTACTCACTGTTTTTTTGTATTTTGTTTGTTTGCCTCCTTTAAACATGATGCTGAAAATAATTGTCTGTGGTGGTTCAAATAAAAATGGCTTCCATAGGCTTATAGGAAGCGGAACTATTAGGAGGTGTGGCCTTGTTGGAGTGGGTGTGGCCCTGTTGAAGAAAGTGTGTCACTGGAGGTGGGCTTTGAAGTTTAACATGCTCAAGCCAGCCCCCCCCCCGCCCCCATGTCTCTCTCTTCCTTCTGTCTGCTGATATAGATGTTGAACTCTCAGCTGCCTCTCCAGCATCATGTCTGCGTGCATGCTGCCATGCTTCCTGCCATGACAATAATGGACTAAAACTGAGGACCAGTGCATCAGTGGTCTTGCTTTGTGTCAGAGGTTAAACTCATGTAATCTCATTTGTCTGGTTAGCATTTTTGTCAACTTGACATAATTTGTTATCTGGGAAGAGAGAGCCTTCACTTAAAAATTACCTCCACCAGACTTGCCTGTGAGCAAGACTTTGAGGCATTTCTTTTGAATGAGGATTGATGTAGCAGGGCCCATTCCATGGTAGGCAGCTCCATCTCTGGGCAGGTGGTCCCAGGGTATATAAGAAAACAGGCTGTGGATTCATAGACAGGAGCCTTGCATAACTGTCCGCTGAGAGGCTCCACCCAGCAGCTAACCAAAGCAAATGCAGAGATCCACAGGCAAACATAAGATCAAGTTCAGGAAATCTTGTAGAAGAGTTGGGGAACCTGACATCGAGGAACCTGGAGGGGACAGGGACTCTACAAGAAGACCATTACAGACAATTCAACCTGGACCCTTGAGGGTTCCCAGGGACTGAACCAACAACCAAAGAGCATATGCAGGCTGGACCTAACCATCCCCACTTCACATATACAGCAGATGTGCAGCTTGGTCTTCAAGGAAGTCCTCCAACAACTGGAACGGGGGCTTATCATGACACTGTTGCCTGCCTATGGATCCTGTTGCCCTAACTGGTGCTTTGTCTGGCCTCAATGGGAGAGGATGTAACCAGTCCTGCAGCAACTTAAGGTGCCAGGGTAGAAGGACATCCCCTTTTTCAGAGGTGAGGGGTGGGGCAGGTGGAAGGGCTGTGTGAAGGAAGGAGTGAGAGGAGAGGGCGCCTGCCTGATGAAGCGAATAAACAAATACATTAATTAAAAAAAAAGGAAGGAAAGAGGAGGGGAGGGAGAAAGAGAGAGAGCAAGAGAGAGAGTGAGAGAGAGCAAGAGAGAGAGTGAGAGAGAGTGAGAGAGAGAGAGAAGCAGGCTGAGTAAGCCATGGAAGCAGGCCAGTAACTAGCATCACTCCATGGTCTCTGCTTCAGTTCCTGCCTCCATGTTCTGCCTAATTAAGTTCCTGCCCTGCCTTCTCTCAGTGATGGAGTGTGACCTAAAAGTTTTAAGACAAAATAATTTTTTTTTTTGCTTCACAGGTTGTTTTGGTAATTGTTTTTATCATAGCAATAGAAGGTAAAGTAGGAGACAACTCTAAATCAAAGTGATACTGCGATCTGCCATGAGCAGTGAATGCTCTCCAAACCCTTCCTCACGAGAGGAGATGGGCTGTGTGCGTTTCAACAGCTACTCCTACTTGGTGACTGCATGGCAGACAGTGCCCATCTATAGTCAGAAAGTCAGTATATGAGCAAGAGATAGTCTCTCTGTGTATGTCTGTCTGTGTCTGTCTCTGTCTCTCTGACTCTGTCTTTCTGTCTCTCTTTCTCTCCCTCTCTTTCTGTGTGTGTGTGTGTGTGTGTGTGTGTGTGCACACTCACACGTGCGCTGACCAGCTACACACAGGAATGAGAACCACTGTCACAGCTTCCCTGACCCATGCACTAATCTATGTGTAAACAATTCAGCTAGACAGTTGTGCGTGACCAAGTGGTTCTAAGTGGTATGCATATGGTTGGAGGATGGAGATTACATATGCAAAACAGCAGGTGGAAGCTCTTGCAGAACGTGAATAAAGGCTGTGAAATTAAAGGCACTGCCACAAAGCAATCGCTTATGCCAGAGCACACAACTTCACACTCTAGCCTCCATAGCAGTCTGGCCACCCTGGCACTGTTTGTTTTGCTCCATGTTTGCTTTATTTCCTATTGCTCGTAGGAAATAAAGCCCAGCCTTCCAACTATTCTCAACACTCAAGATGGCTTCATTTAACCATTTGCATTCCTGAAAGAACTGATACTTTATACATCTATTTTATCTGAGTCTAGATAATTCTAAAATGGCTGCTTATGTAGAAGACAAGTAGGGAATTTGGCATTTATAAAAAATCCAGCCATAATATACAGAAGTGAATGTTAAAGTCAAGAGAGCTGGTTCTGGTCTCAGCTCTACCACCAGGAGCCTAGATGCACTTGGGGAGTCCCTCAGGGTGTCTACTTTCCAAGTCTCACTTAGAAGAGCTGTGCGGCTTTTTGCTGCCATTACAGTATTGGAAATAAATCAAATGCAGATTAGATTTTACTGCATATCTACCAAGCTTGGTCATGCGATTGTGCTTTGGGCCTCTCTCTACACCTTGAAAAACCTATAACATCCTGGCTCCAAGATTAATTGGAGTTGAATCCAGAGTATCCTTTCAAAAGAAAGTGGACTAGAGTCTGCCTGCCCATGATTACAATCTTCCGTCCCTGGGCACAGACAGGGATTTCCTGGTAGGCCTATTTGGGTATTGTTAATTTGCAGTAAGCAGATTGCTTAATAGTAATAAAGAATAATGCTTTAACCATGAGCTTCTTTTGTAACATGTACAAGGACTTGTTAGATCATATTTATCATTGTTAGCAATGTGTACTTGTCTGTGTGTCTGTGTCTGCATGCATGTGCACGCAACCTAGGCCTTCAATCATACTAGGCAAGCACTCTACCGCTGAGTTACACTCCAGCTCTGTTGAAAATGGGCCTTGTTTTTTATATATATATGTGTACACACACACACACACACACACACACACACACACACACACACACGCGCGCGCGCGCGCGCGCGCGCGCGCGCATACACATATGTTTCTGTGTTTCTTAAGCTGGCCTTGAATTCCTGGGCTCAAGCAATCCTCCTGCCTCCCATGCAGTATGCCATTGCACTCAATTTAATCAAAATATATGGATTATCAAAAGCCTCTGTTAGCTTCTGCACACTAGTGATAGAGAAAACCTCTATAAATGTTAACTCAACACTGGCACAAATGTTAAGAATAAAACCAGAACTTCTACAACAAATAAAACAATTGTTGCAACCGGTGACACTGTTTTTCCTCTGTGAGAAGAGAAACCACCTGTGGAACTGAGGTGCCAACAGTGTTGAGCATACTATAACCAAGCTCTCAATCTCAGCTGCCTCCCAAAGATTATCTTTAAAAGCCAACCTCACCTGGAATGCAATACAGTTGCTGCAAGACTATATGATGCTGAATGATGCTGAAGGAATTGTAATTTGATATTCATGCCAAACATTCCATTTGACAGCATGGATATTTCAAAACCTATCAGGCGGGACATGGATCGCTGGTCTGATTCTCCCTAGAAGCAGATTCTGTATCTTCTAATATGCTTTCACAACACACTAGAGAATTTTCTTTCTCTACCACAAGAAGACTTTCTGTGAAATGTGTCACATTCCACATGTGTTCACCCTTTCTAACACGAGGGCGCGTCCTCACAGATGTCACTCCCTTTAAAGTGTTGTATCCTTGGTGTGGCCAGCAATTAGGACCTGGAGTTTGACTACTGACAGCAGTATGTAGACTGCTGTCAACAGCTGTTCACAATGGCAATGAGGAGCTAACGAGACCTAAGGCTAATAAGCACTCAGGAGCCTGTCCCTCCCGGGCTGCTACATGTCACTGTGTTGAGAGGTGGGATTGGCAGCATCTGAAGCTGAGGAGGGCTCCTGTGGCCTGGGTCCTTCTTCAGAGCCTGGGTGGTGTTTCCTTCTAGGAATGCATCTCCCATCTTGCTGCTTTATAGACAACACTTTGGATGAAGTGCTGGCTGAACATTGCAAACCTTAGTAGCTGCTATCTTCGCCCTGGGGACATCTGAACTTAGGGTTTCTCTGACTATCAGGAACCCATCAGAGAGAACATGCCTGCCATTGTGCCACAGGGGCAGCCAATGACAAGCAGATCTTGGAATGTGGGTCCCTGGATTCTTCCCCCTCAGGAAGGGCATAGCTCTGAACTCTTCAATACCCTTTCCTCCTTTCAACTGCTTAAGACCTAACAAGAAAAGCCAATGGCACAGTTGACTAATGTCCCTCAATTTCTCCCCAATGAGTAGGAACCTTCTAGACCAACAGAGTAGAAATCCTGGAAAGAAATCACTAAGAACAATTAATCCCAATGCTGGCTCCTTCACAGATGAGGGAAGCGAGCTAGACAGAGGTGACATGGTTTATTTAAAGTGGCACAACCAGAATTCACTGACTCAGAAACAGAATTGAAACAGTTTTGCCCAACAGGTCACAGCTGAAAGCACTTTGTATTGAATCTGTTAAAGAAAGTAGGATGATTCTATATGGCAACATATTATATTTACGATATATTATCATATATATAATATATTATTGTGTGCCTATGTGTGTGGTGTGTTTAGGGATGCTTGCTCTCATTTGTGGGAGCACATGTGTATCCTGGCGCATGAGCACATGTGTGCATGAACTTGTGGCGGCTCAAGGTTGATTGGTGTCCTCCTCCACTGCGCCCCACCTTCAGTATTGAACTAGACATCTTGCTGAACCCAGAGATTGACATTTGGCCAGTCTGGATAACTGCTTTCTCCAGTGATCCACTGTGCATTTCCTTTTACATTGAGGTTGCAAGTGAGCCATCATACCCAGTGGCTTTTTCACCATTCCCATGTGGCTTTTCACCGAGTCTGGAGACCTCAAGTTCATTTGGTCTTCACCCTGCATGGCGAGACTTTACAAGCTGAGCGATCTCCCCAGCCTGAGAATGCTGTTTTATGAAGTAAAAGACATATTATGCCTACCTATACAACAGATAGAAATGCCATCCCTCCATCCCTCTTTCCATTCTACTTTCTTTCCTGTGCAAGCTGCCATCAAACTCCAGCTTCTTCTTCCCTAGGTTGGGAGTAGCCATGACTACAGGTTCGGGCTGCTGAGCCTGGCTCTACTTTTTTATTTCTGACTCTTTGCCATCGGTAAGATATTAAAGGCTTCCGACTGGAATGGGTTGTCTCAAAGAATGTTTATGGTATATTGGAATTAATAGAATGGAGAAGAAATACAGGTTTGTCAAAACGCCATTCCATTCTTGCTACTCATTTGCATTATGTATTTGAGTAAAGCGTATAACTCTTGCAGCTTTCTTTTCTCCCCTATAA
Organism: Mus musculus; assembly: GCF_000001635.26. Lineage (NCBI taxonomy): Eukaryota > Metazoa > Chordata > Mammalia > Rodentia > Muridae > Mus > Mus musculus. The sequence goes on from NC_000076.6 coordinate 44,128,104, forward strand.
CCATCCAAGACAGATAAGGTTCCTACTAAAAGGACTTTACAAACTCTAACCTTGCCCACTTACCTTATGTCTCCCCCACAGGTCATCGCCATGATAATGCTGGAAATAACAATCATAAAAAAACCAGCCCAGTTTTCATATATGGTAGAAATTGCTGCCTTTTTGTACTTATGATACTACAAACTTTGCTATAAAATTGTAAATTTATGCCAGGCATGTGATATACACCTTTAATCCCAACACTTGGGAGGCAGAGATAAGTGGGTCTCTGAGTTCCAGACCAGTCTAGTCTACTATGACAGTTCCAGGACACCCCTGCCCCCTACACACACACACACGCACACACACACACACACACACACACACACACACACACACACAGCCATTTGTGTGTGTGTTAGTGTGTGTGTACCTTGATACATAATCCTAAGGTTTTTGTTTTTATCAGTACTGAGATTTCATGCTAGGTCCTCATACAGGCTATCTGGACCTCTACCCTAAACTGTTACTAGTTCTTTTTCATTTTGATGCAGAATCTCACAAATCCGATAAGAATGGCCTTGAACCTGGTATGCATCCCAGATAGGCCTTGAGTTTCCAACCCTCCTGCTCCAGCCTCTTTAGTAGCTGAGATCACAGGCATGTGCCACCATACCTGGGTAAATCCAGAGGATTTTAAGATTATTTAAGACATTATTTTAAAAGAATTTTTTTTTTTTTTGCTTTTTTAATAACCAATGAAGAATTTAAAGAAGTAAAGTGAATTTCAAGGCTTTAGATCTTTGGTCTAATTGTTTCCTTAAAATATTACTATTTATAGAATTTATCTGTACACAGGTAAACTAGTGGAATGTAAATATTCTAGTAGGAACAAATATCATCTCACCACTAACTTGACAAGCCATCAGACGCATCCAATGGCTGCTCTCCTGCCCTCAGACCTACCTCCAAGCTCAGACACCTGTGGGGAACTCTGGGTTTCTCCTCCTCACCAAGCCCTGATGTTTGACCTCCAGAATCCTTTAGGGAGCTGGTGTGGCACCACATCCTATACTCCTAGTATTTGGAAGTGCAATTAGGAGTTCAAGATCATTTTCAGCTACAGAAGGAGTTTGAAGCCAACAGGGTTACATGAATTCTGTATCCCAAAACCAAATGAAAAACCAGAATCCCTCGGGAATTTGAACAGTGGCCTTTCCAAACCACAGGCCCTTCAACCTCCCCAACAGCAAGTGGGAAAGGCAAAATAGAAGAGCTACCGAGTGATAGATAGCCAGGAAATCAGTGATCTACTGGCTCATCCTGAGCAGTTAAGAATGGAGCTCACGGTGCTGGAGTGATGGTTCAGTGGTTAAGAGCACTGACTGTTCTTCTGAAGGTCCTGAGTTCAAATCCCAGCAACCACATGGTGGCTCCACAAACATCCATAATGAGATCTGATGCCCTCTTCTGGGGTGTCTGAAGACAGCTGCAGTGTGCATGTAAATATAATAAATAAATTTCTTTCTTTTTTTTTTTTAAAAAAAAGAACAGAGCTCATGACGTATGGCATGAATGATCTACAGTAACATAGCTGGAAACACTAAACCAGAAAGAGAAAGGAATTAGGGATATTTGCAATTGTCACTACTTAAATTTTCTTATTGTACTTGAGAGAAGGACTTATAATGTAGTCTAGAAGGGATCAAAACTTACTGTGTAACTAGGCTGACTTTGAACTTGCTACCCCCTCCCAGTCTCCCAAGTGCTTGGATTACAGGTGTATGCAAAACTAGATACAATGTTTGCATTTGCTAAATATGTGATCAATGGTATTCAGATTTTACTTAAGAAGAGTCCAGAAGTTGGTATAAGGACATTTTCAGGGTTATAAATTGTCATGTGCTGTTTGACCACACTAAGAAATGGCTCTGGGAGCAGGCTCAGTCCTCACCACTTCCGACCCATGAATATTTACATCAAGTGTCATCCAAAATCCTTGTGCTGAGTCAGACTGAACCCTGGCCCTGTACGAAGGGAACAAGAAAAACAGCCAACAGACCAAGAGTAAAAGCATTATGCTCCTCAGAAGGTAAACCATTTCCAACAGAGGCTACTGTTGTTTGTCCTGTGACATAAGAATGCATACTATTGTGAGCTCAGTGGTTAAAGGCACTTGCCATTGTCAGGGGCCAGAGTTTGGTTCCTATTATGCATCGCATGTCAGGTGGCTCATAACCACTTCTTTTGGCCTTCGTGGGCACCTGCATGCATGGACACACATACACATACGCAAACGCATACACATACACACACACATACACTGTGACTGTCTCTCATCTTTCTCTCTTTCATACATACACTCTGTCTCTGTATTTCTATCACACACACACACACACACACACACACATACACACCCCGTCTCTGTCAGTCTCTCTGTCTTTCAGTCTCTGTCTCTTACCCGTCCCTCTCCCCCACCCCTCATGAGTAAACCAAATCTTAATGCCTATGCTCTGCCAGTAACTCTTAGTGGGGAACTTTTGCATGACATCAGGGCTTCCTGGTCCTGTCTGCTGGGAGATTAAGAGCCTAATGTAATGATGTTATCTATCTGCTGTTTACTAGTTGTCTTTTGCCTGGAACCCTCACCTGTAGGAGTTCTCTGCTCCACCCAAGAGTCCTGATCCAGCCAGCTGCCTCAATGGGGCCCCAGCGGAGCTTCCCCAATCTATTTCAGAGAATGTCTGTGGATTCCCGAGTTGATTATGTTGACATTTGTGTGCTTTCTACGTTGGCTATTTCCGTCTTCTCTGTGAGCTGTCCACCCAGTGTGATGGTGTTCTGCTATCTGCTGTTTCTTCCTGGTGGACACTATTCGTTCTTTTGGTTTTGCTCATTGTAAACTGAGCGCCTGCTACTGTAGGTCGGTCTCCAGACTGTACCGACATGGAGCTTAGTGCTTCACATTGGTAATCCTAGTGCTTGGGAGGCTAAGACAGAACAGTCGCAAGTTCAAGGCAAGCCTATGCTGCATAGCAAGGCCCTGGGCCATAAAAGGAAACCAAACCAAACTCCCAGAAATGCATGTTAAGACTCAAACATAAAAGTTCTGGTCAGAAGGAGGCCTGGTAGAGCAACAACTATGGGGTCTTTGTTCTACTGAAGCCCTCTAAGTCAGGGCGTGGTCAAACTCCAGACATGGAAGTGTCCAGGAACAGTGTTTCTCTGTCCGTTCCCTTCCTTTCCCTTTCCTTTTCCCTTCCCTTTCCCTTCCTCTTCTCCTCCCTTCCTCTTCCCCTCCCTTCTCCTTCCTTTCCCCTTCCTTCTCCTTCCTTCCCTTCCCTTCTCCTTCCTTCCCTTCCCTTCCCCTTCCCTTCACCTTCCTTCCCTTCCCTCCCCTCCCCTTCCCTTCCCTTCCCTTCCCTTCCCTTCCCTTCCCCTTCCCCTTCCCCTTCCCCTTCCCCTTCCCCTTCCCCTTCCCTTCCCCTTCCCCTTCCCCCTTCCCCCTTCCCTTCCCTTCCCTTCCCTTCCCTTCCCTTCCCTTCCCTTCCTTTCCCTTCCCTTCCCTTCCCCTTCCTTCCCCTTCCCCTTCCTTCCCTTCCCTTCCCTTCCCTTCCCTTCCCTTCCCTTCCCTTCCCTTCCCTTCCCTTCCCTTCCCTTCCCTTCCCTTCCTGTCCCTCCCCTTCTCTTCCCTTCCCCTCTTCCTCCCTCCTTCCTTCCCTCTTTCCCTTCTCCTTCCCTTCCCTTTAGTCCCCTCCCTCCCTCCCTCTCTCCCTCTCTCCCTCCCTCCCTCCTCCTCCTTCTCATCCTTTTCCTTCTTTTTCTTTTTTTTTTTTTAAAGACAGAGTCTAAGGATGTAGCTGTGGCCTGGAACTTGCTATGTAGCCCAGGTTGGCCACCTGCTTCGGCCTCTTGGTGCTAGGACTAAAGATGTGAGCCACCACACCCATTGAAACAAATATGATAAGCAGTTGAAGATTCAATGGCCAGCCAGTTGTTACTAACAAAAAACACCCTTTTCTGCATGTAGAATTCTCTTTAAAATGTTGTATACCAAGAGTTCTGCATCTTCACTCATAAAATAAATATTTTTCAATTCCGTCTTCAGCTTCTTCATTTGCTCTTAGTCTTACTCAGGTTGCTCTTATGAGAGGGCTCAGTAGAAGGAGCATTCGCTTCTCAGCATGAGTGAGCTCAGGAGACGAAGGCATCAGCTTCCCAGCATGACCACGTGAGTCCAATTCTCAGGACTCACATGGCAGAAGGAGAGACCGGAGTCCTGCAACTCTCCTCTGATCGTCACACTCACAGACTGACATGAACACAAATAAATGTAACAAGACACACTAGTAGATCTGGAAGACTACAAAACTTCTTTATTTATTCATGAGATTTGCATGAAGCAATACTAGAGGAAGCATTAGAAAAAACTCCAGAGTCCTGGAATGTCATCCTGACGATCATTAAAGAGTGCCAGGCCTCAATCTGTGGAACAGAGACCATCCAACCAACCACACTCTGGGAATAACTAGGAATTCCATGAGTTTCCTGTGCACTGTGCTATGCTTATGAGAGAAAGACAACCTCCGTCCTGGTGGAAGAGGAAATGTGCAGTTGTACTGGCTAGTTTTGTGTCAACTTGACACAGCTGGAGTTATCACAAAGAAAGGAGCTTTAGTTGAGGAAATGCCTCCACAAGATCCAACTGTAAGGCATTTTCTCAATTAGTGATCAAGGGGGAAAGGCCCCTTGTGGGTAGGACCATCTCTGGGCTGGTAGTCTTGATTCTATAAAAGAGCAGGCTGAGCAAGGCAGGGAAAGCAAGCCAGTAAGGAACATCCTTCTATGGCCTCTGCATCAGCTCCTGCTTCCTGACCTGCTTGAGTTCCAGTCCTGACTTCTTTCAGTCATGAACATGAAGCTGAATAAACCCTTTCCTCCCCAACTTGCTTCTTGGTCATGGTGTTTGTGCAGGAATAGAAACCCTGACTAAGACAGCAGTCATGTATCCAGCTGCTGTGATTCTCTACACACTTGGCACTATGGTTTGAACATCAAGTGTCCCTTACTCTCACGAGGTTGTGTGCTGACCAAGGCCTCTGACTGGTTGTTTGGAATGTGGGACCTGGTGGGTGAGTTTTGAGGGATATAACCTAGCATCTCTTTGGGCCAATATGCTTGCTTCCTGGGCCACCTGCATGATGTGACCAGTGTCTCCACACTACAGCTGCAACAACCAAGATAGATATTCCTATGACCATGACTTTCCTGCCATGAGGGACTGTAGCTTTGGAACTGTGACCCAGAGCACACCTCTCCTCCCTTAAGCTGTTTCTGTTGGGTATTTAGTCAAAGCGAGCAGAAAAATGACCAATATAGTTGGGAAGGAGACAGACAGCAAAGGAGAGTCAGAAAAGCCAATGGAGGGGTTGGAAGGTGGCTCAGTGGTTAACCACTTGCTGCTCTTGCAGAGTTCTGTCCCTAGAATCAGTAGATACTAGCAGCTCTATCTCCAGGAGATCTGATACCCTCTTCTAGCCTCTGTTGGCGCGCACATACACACATACACACACACATACATACACACACACACACACAAATAACTAAAAACAGATCTTTGAAAGAAAACAAAAAAGGCCAAGAGAGTCATATGAAGCTCCATCAGTAGCTGCACATGCTACACTTGTTTCTGCCACACTTGTTTCTGTAACTGTGAGTTTCTGTCTCTTTGGCCACTAGTCATTGTCAGTAAATGAAACTAATTTTGTATGGTGAATTTTAAGAGAATTGTCCTTCCATAGACCCATAGTAAAATATAACTAAAGTAATTCATTTCCATGGGCATTAAATAGTAAACAGTGTCCTAAACAGATCATGAGTATATGCATATATATATGTATATACACACACATGTGTGTATGCATATGTGCATATATGTATGTACATGGGTATGCAAATAAGCGTTTTAGAGGACTAGGTCTTTTAAGGAACACTGTTGAGTCCTGGAGCCTCAGTAGTCCACAGGGTCCAGCTCCTGCTGAGGATCACCTCGTAAGCACAGAAGAGGTGGCTTGTGAGTTCAGAGGTCTTTTAAGTGTCAGCAGCCCCAGTAAGTTTGATAATCGCTATGGAATTTGTTCTAGAAAAATCATAGCCTGGGATTCAGAGCTGAAGCAAAGTGGATTGAAGTTGGCTCCGCGCCTCCTTTAAAGACTGAAAAGGATATTGCTCACGTGGGCTCACAAGTCCCGAGTGTGCTTTCTCCAAGGGGAGGTCTGGAGCAAACATACTGAAGCTGCAAAAAGATGCAAGTGTGCACACAGGACTTCACACATGGGTGAGCGAGCTTCCCAAGAGCAGGAGGGACAACCCGAGTAGATTCACCAGAAAGTTCACAAAGGCAGCTGCAATAATTGAATTAGTAACATCCAGACAAAACAAACGCCTGAGAGCATTTGCCCTGGAAGGGACCCTGCTCAGCTTTGAAGTACAGGCACCGAGGCACAGGCTAAAGGAATCATCTCTCCTCCCTATTCCAATGGCAATTTGCCCCTCCTCCTCCCTCTGCCCTCCTCCCTCTACCCTCCATTACCCGACTCTGAGTTGTCTTTTATCCTTCAGCAGCATAAAGCCTCCATGAAATACAATAAAAAGAGCGAGCACACACTATGCCAGTCAGGATCAACACGGGCCAGATGGTCCTCAAGCATCACTCAAAGGACTCCGCTTACAAGTTGTAGGCGGGTAAGGTAAAGCAGATAAGGAACTGTCCAGTTCCTGAGCACCCTCCCATTAGGAAGCTATTACTATCCCTAGGCATAGTTGGGGGTGGGGGCAGGAGGGGTAAGGGCTAGAGATGGAAAGTTCTGACTATAGGACAAGTCTACCCATTCGTGCTATGGCCATATGATACCGTAGTAACCTATGCTTATGACGGTGCCAGCTGAAAGCCATGGAATTTATTTACATGTCCATCAAGATACACAGATGAAGAAAATGTAGCATACATATGCATGAGATGTTATTCGGCCACAAAGAAGAATGAAAAGGTGTCATTTGCAAAAAGAAAAAAAAAATCAGAGAGCTTCAATCAGGCTTCTCCATGCAAAATGCATATAGTGATCTATATAACTATCTTTAGAAACTTAATTCACCCTCTCGAGTATAGCATTCAAAGTGAAGACATTTCCCAACCCCGCTACAAATTCTAATAACTTAACACAAGGCCAGGCTAGCATCAAACTTGGAGAGCCACCTGTTTCTGCCTCAGGAGTGCTAGGATTAAAGACTTGTCATCACGAGTCGCCTAGGTCTACTGATGCTAAAAATACAAGCAAGTAATCTAGCACTTCACAGAAATATGAATGAAGTCCTACAGCATCTAGATGTGCATCTGTCTTTACATACAAACACATCCTGTGGTGCACATCTGCAATCTGTCTTTGGTATAAATAGAAATGCCGTCCCAGGGAGACTTGATAGCTGCATGTCTGGTCATGCCCATGGGCACCATCACTGACACCATCTGTAGCCCTCTGAGCTCCTTCCAGAAGGAGAACTCTTAAGAGGTGGGAACCTTTGTCTCCTGACAGATGTCTAAGTTCCTGATGCTTCAGTCTCTTCCACATGTTTGAACACGATCTCTCCTTTATCAGACAGGTGAGCGTGGGAGCTTTTCCTTGTTTATGGCCGCTTCTCTGTAGAGCTTGAAGGGGCTCACCAGGCCCCCAGAGCACCCCAGGATGGGCACACAGAAAGTGTTCACCATATCTGCTCAGTGAATGATGTACATTGATTTCACACTCACAGACGTAGTCACTGAAGATATGCAAAAAGAAAGAAGAAAGGGAAAGAAAAGAAAGAAAAAAAAATACAGAGAGAGAGGAGGTTCCAATGAAATGGCTCATCACGCAAAGGTGATTGCTGCCAAGCCTAATTACACAAGTTCGATTCCTAGGACTCACACATACAGTAGAAAAGGAAAACCCTTCCTACCAAAGAATCCATACCTTCCAAATGAACAGTATCTCCTAGAAATGTGGACTTTGGGGATCCAGCAGTTTCCTGCTTCTTGAAAGGTGTGGCAGTCCTATGCAGAGTGAAAACCCACAGCATCCCCCCCCCCAACAACCCCCGCAGACTTCTTTATATATGCAGAGGCATCAGAAGTACTACAAGCTTGGCGAATACTGCAGGATCTGAGTTGCCTATTCTCCCCAGATCACCTGTCATGGGTGGCCAGAAAAGAAAGATGACATGATTTCCCAAGGCAGTTTTCTGCCTAGATAGTCCCCATTTTCTACAATGGCACCAGAAGGGTTCAGGTGATCAAAATAGGAAATCTCACTTCCCTGGTTTATGAAAGAGTGAGTGCTCTGACAGTGTCTTAGTTAGGGTTTCCATTGGGGTGGAGAGATACCATGACCGTGGCAAGTCTTGTGAAGGAACACATTTTGTTAGGGATAACTGACAGTTCCAGAGATTTAGTCCATTATTGTCATGGGGTGGGGGCCTGGCAGCATGCAGGCAGACATGTTGCTGAGGAGACAAGTGTTCTACACGTTGATCTGAAGACAGCAGAAAGAGACTGTCCCACAGTGGACACAGCTTGAGCACTGTGTCCACTCCAATGGTGACACACTTCCTCCAAAAAGGCCACACCTACTCCAACTAGGACATACCTCCTGATAGTGCCACTCCCTATGGGCCAAGCATTCTTACACTTGAGTCCATGGGGGCCATTCCTCAACAAACCACTGCAGACAGCAAATGGTATCTAGATCTCTTCTCCACGCCCCACCCCCCTTTTGAGACATGGATTCATGTAATACAGTCTGTGACTCCAACTTTCTCGGTAGCCAAAGATAGCGTTGAACTTCTAATCCTCCTGCCTCCATCCCATCTGCCAAGTGCAGGGATTACAGGTATACACCACTGTCCCTGGCTCCATAGTTCTCTCCTTTAGCTGGCTACCTCTCACATACAAACACCTCCAACAACACCTCATTGGATGGGGTAATTTAGTCTCTTTACGGTTTGGTGAAAATACTATGAGTTTGGGTACCAGAAAGAATTGGGTTTAAATATTGTTCTGTACCTAGTCATCCCTTTCAGATCTGTTCTCTCAAAGGTCAGCGTAAGGCTGGGTATCCCACTCTGCACAGCTCTTCCAGAGGTTACATGATGCACCGCATGCATAAACAACTGTTGTGTATAAAGCACCCAGCATCTGTGCATGCCCCTTGACCTATTTCTTTTTCATTTTTGTGTGTTCGTTCATTAGGACACAGAGTCTCACTATGTAGACCAGGCAGGCTTCAAACTCAGAGATTGGCCTGCCTCTGCCTCTCGTGTGCTGGTATTAAAGGCATGCACCACTCCACCCTACTGGTCCATTTCTTTTTTTATCAAAGTCCCAATGCTTATTTAATTTATAGGAGAGAGTGGGAATTATCTAGCTGAAAATTCTCTTTATCACCCCAATGTTATGTCTATTTTCCTTAGAAAACATGTCCAAATTAACTTACAGTCACTTTTGTCCTTTGTTGGTCATATATTGGGTGTCATGAGGATGGAGATTTGGAGCCTGGTATGGATGATGCACGCCTGAAACCCCGGTATTTGGGAGAGGTAGAGACAGCAGAATCAGGAATTTATGATCAGCTTCATATTGTTTGAAGCCAGTGTGGGTTGACATGAGACCCTGCTTAATATAAATAAATGGTGTGTGGGTGGCAGTGTGTTTATGTGTGTGAGTGTGTGTATGTATGTGTGCTGTGTGTTTTTGTGTATGTGTGTGAGTGTCTGTGGTGTATATGTGTGAGTGTGTGTATGTGTATATGTGTGTATGTATGTGTGAGAGCATGTGTGTATTCCTCTTTAACTTCTATACACCTTGTAAATGGGTGGAACCAGGGCCCACACATGTTGGTACACAGAGAAAGGCAACCAGCAAGCCTGTGTGAGCAGGGAAGTCAATGCAGATATTCCCTAAGGATGCTCTCTGCCTGCCCCTTCAACAATTATGATTCATAAGGGACTGGTAATCCCCTTTGAGGCATTCTTTTTAAAGCTTCATAAAAGCGAAAGAACGAAGAAGGGTACAATTAACTCTCAACAGTGCAGAAATGCCAGCACATCTAGGGCAAAGGACCAGAAGCCTCCTACGGGGTAAGATCAGGACAACCTTAACATGCAAACCGGTGAGAGTCTAACCTGGGAGCAAATGCCAGGCACTCCGTCACACTTCGCTTTTATCTTGACAACCATCCAATCTAGCTTTTAGCCCAGCTTGTTTAAACATGCCTCCCGACACACACAAGAGTATGACACGCACGGGAAGGCAATAGCTCATTTCCATTCAAACATGATCCGATGAAAGACTCCTCATCAATAATTGTGTAAGCTCTGGGAAAAAAATGTTTTGAACAGGCCATACTAAAACAGAATATCTTTGTATCTTACGCTTGTAGTAATTACATTTTCTTGTTTTAAGGGCCATGACAACTTTCCCAAGAGTGGAGCAGTGGGGAGCTGAGCCAACACTGGTGAGGCAGCAAAGCCAAGAGTGGCTGGCAAGGCCTGGGCAAACCTCAGAGCACAGGCTTGAAAAGGGCCTGCTCCTGGCTCCTACACAGCACACAAGCTAAAAAAGACATTTCAGCTCCCATCTCAACAGGTGCTCTTGTCGGCTCTTACACTAATAGCAGATGCAACAGCAAACAAGCTGGGTATCCATGGATACTGACCATTACGAAAAGGTTTAGGTGGCAAATGATGAATAAAATGTGGCAGGCCACAACATCAGCACCAAACTCCATCAAGGGAGTTCCTGCATATGGCATAGTGCCATCAGGGCCGAATCCATAACTAAAGTGACATTTTATCACTTAGAAATCTGTTTGCGACCAGACATGGCTGTTGTACTGGCTAGTTTTGTGTCAACTTAACACAGCTGGAGTTATCACAGAGAAAGGAGCTTCAGTTGAGGAAATGCCTCCACAAGATCCAATTGTAGGGCATTTTCTCAATTAGTGACCAAGGGGGAAGGGCCCCTTGTGGGTGGGACCATCTCTGGGCTGGTAGTCTTGGGTTCTATAAGAGAGCAGGCTGAGCAAGCCAGGGGAAGCAAGCCAGTAAGGAACATCCCTCCATGGCCTCTGCATCAGCTCCTGTTTCCTGACCTGCTTGACTTCCAGTCCTGACTTCCTTGGTGATGAACAGCAACATGGAAGTGTTAGCTGAATAAACCCTTTCCTCCCCAACTTGCTTCTTGGTCATGATGTTTTGTCCAGGAATAGAAACTAAGACAGCTGTGCACACCTACAATCCCAACATCCAGGAGGCAGAGGCCAGCGGATTTCTGTGATTTCAAGGCCAGCCTGGTTTATATAAGGAACTCAAAGTCAACACCTAGGGCTCCAGAGAGACCCTGTTTCGAAAATAAAAACCAGTAAACAAATAAACAAAAGGAAGAATGAATAAATCAGTCTGCTTGTGTGCTGGAGAGATGCCCAGTGGCTAGGAGTTTGCACTGCCCTGGTAGAGGACCAAATTCCAGCTCCTGGCACCCACATGGCGTGGCTCACAACCACCTGTAACTCCACCTGGGGGGATCTGACGTCCTCTTCTGACCTCCACAAGCATTACACTAATGTGTGCAAATACACATAGACACACAACATTTAAAATAAATTTATTATATTTTAATAATGTTATTGTAATAAGATGTATTTTTATAAATTTAACTAAATCTTATACATTTAAATATAATTCAAATTTATTAGATTATTTAATTTGATAAAATAATTTTAAAAATAAAATTTAAAAATCTGATCACAAAAATATTTTTTTTCAGAATATGAGTTCTGTTAGTTCATTCATTTACTTCCTGGTTTACTTCCCTTATGCACTCAGTGTGTGGCCTCCACAGAGAAAGTCCTAGCCCCCAGGAGATGGTGGAACAGTGGGAGTTTATAATCTGACAGCTGTTGGGTCAACCTGAAGAGGAGCCTGTACTTAGCTGATGATGAAAGATACACCAGGATGTAAATCAGACCGTGCAGAGATCCAAAGCAAGGGCAGTTTCCCTGCACTGAGTGTTAAGGCAACCCGTGAGAAACTGGGATAACCCTACCTAGCCTAGCACCACCTGTGAATTTAAAGGGCCACTTATCTCTGAGGTGCATTCCTCAGCCTGTGTCCTACTGCCACAGAGAAAGGCTGGCGTAGGAGACAGGTCGGCTTCTTGCTGGTACTGTTTTCTGAAGGCTGGGCCAGAGGTTCTCAGCTCAAGAATCAAACACAGCACATTCATTTATATATACAGTAGTTTTAAAGGATTTATTTGTTTATTTTTATGTGTATAAGTGTCTAGCCTATAGGTATGTCTGTGTAGCATCTGCAGCAGGTGTCTACAGTGCTTTCAGAGGCAGAGGAGTCACCCTAGAACTGGAGTTACAGATACTTGCTAGCCACCATGTGTGTCCTGGGAACCAAGCTGGGATCTTCTGCAAGAACAGCAGAGCTCTTAGCTTCTAAGCCATCTCTCCAGCTCCTGCACATCACTTTCTGTGTTAGCTACAAGCACAACTCAGACTTGGCTATAACTTGTTGGAAGCAGGAGCTGGGGTTTCTGTGAATGGAATTTTGGATTGCCTGCCTTAACCACATAGCTAGGGTCTCTTTGTAACTCTTCCAAGTGATGTTCTAGTGTGGGGATCACCTCCACTGAGCAGGCCCATTCAGATCACAGCTGTCACACACATAATCTGCTACGTGGAGGATGGAGGTGACAGGATCTCAAATTCACAGCCTGTCCGGGATACAGAACGAGTCAAGACCAGCCTACGCATCTCGGTGAGACAGCTTCATGACTTAAAAACAAACAAGCAAAAGCAAACAACCTCTAGAAGTGGATGGAAGAGCTGGTGAGATGGATCAGGAGGTAAAGGAATTTGCCACCAAGCCTAATGGCCTGAGTTCGATCCCTGGATTCCACATAGTGGAAGCAGAAGTTCATTTTCAAAAGTTATCTTCTGAACTACACACACACACACAAATAGAATAAAATGTAATTTTAAAAATTATGTATGTAGTAGAGTCTAGTGGTTCCATGCTTGTCTAGGATGAGAGGTCTTGGGTTCAAATCCCAGTTCCACACAAACACAAACAAAAATGCAAGATGCAAACTCATACTTCAGTGCCCTCTGGGTAAAACTACAACTAATGTTTTCTAAAGTGAACACAGGAAAGACGTATATTGGTGTTACAGGCACTGCGGTGTGAATACAAAGCCTGGTCTTATGGTGATTGTTTTTGTTGTTGTTTACAACTGAACCTGGAGCCAATATTATATTCCCAGCCAAGATACAAATTTCTGTAGCCCAGCACGGAGGATCTGAGGCAGGAGGATTTCACAATTGAAGCCAGTCTGAAATACACAGCTTCTGTCTCTAAAACAAATACAGAACCGAAAGCAAACAAGAGGAGCAGAGACAAAGCCAGACCCCTGACCAACTCCAGGGTCATCTAAGAGACCAAGAAGCCACCAAGTTGGCTGGGCACTCCAAAGGACATCCTTCTTTGATCTGCAAGTCCACTTGAATGTCCAGACTCCTGCATCTCCAGCCAGTGATTCTGGTAGAGGCATCACTTCGGTTTGTACCCTCAGCCAGGGCTTTGATATCAGTTTGCCACATTCCAAGTCTAGGATTTATTTCTAGGTGCCAAACTGTAAATCAAGAGCTGAGTGAGACCCTGCGAAAGAGCATGTCTGTACAACCATGGCTATGTGCATTGCTGTCCCAAGTGTCACCATGAAAACAAAAGTTTCTTGGGCTTTACTTCTGGTCTAGGATTGAATATAATTGCAGATAATCATAATCCAAGGGGCTGGAGAGATGGCTCAGCTGTTAAGAGCGCTGACTGCTCTTCCGAAGGTCCTGAGTTCAAATCCCAGCAAACACATGGTGGCTTACAACCATCCATAACGAGATCTGATGCCCTCTTATTCAGTATCTGAAGATAGTAGCTACAGTGTAATTACATATAATAAATAAATAAATCTTAAAAATGATTTGTATATCAGAAAATAAAATTTCCCATTAATCATTCAATATGAATAAGATTTAACAAGAGGGAAAAAATATCTTCTGCTTCCTCAAGATAATCTCCTTTGACCTCCACACACTGGGTGAAGTCTTTACTTCCTCACTAAATGCATCATACATTCCTTTATCCAGTTTCGTCCACATGCCCCACCCTCTTCTAGACGGAAATTTTTTTTTAGGCAGAATCACTTTTAATTTCATTTCTTTAGTTCTTAGTCTCAGTGCTTTGAGTTGGCTGAATCTAAGGAATGTCTTTTTGAAGTTCAATTTATCTTATCACTTCAATAAAAAGATAGAGGCGGGGGATAACAGCCGTGCTAAGCAGCTTAACATGGTGAGACCTTGGGTTCAATCCTGAGCACACACTCACACACACACACACACACACACACACACACACACACTCACACACACACACACACACACTCACACACACACACACACTCACACACACACACACACACTCACACACACACACACACTCACACACACACACTCACACACACACACTCACACACACACACACACACACACACACACATACATACATATATATACACACAGACATACAGATAAACACAGACACATACATATACACATACATACACACATGCGACATACATATATATACATACACAGATACATATACCTACCTATACACACACATATATACACACCACACACACATATATATACATATATGTGTATATATACACACACACACATATAGACACACAGACACACACCTTCACACACAGACACACACACACACACACACACACACTCACACTTACACATGAGCTACAAAAGTGAGCTTTCACCACAGAAATATCCATCAAGAATCCTAGAAGATAGCCAGGCAGTGGAGGCACACGCCTTTAATACCAGCACTTGGGACAAAGATGCAAGCGGATTTCTGAGTTCGAGGCCAACCTGGTCTACAGAGTGAGTTCCAGGACAGCCAGGGCTATACAGAAAAACCCTGTCTTGAAAAACCAAAAAAAAAAAAAAAAAAAAAGAATCCAAGAAGATGGTTTCTAAAGTTAAGATTACATGGCTTTCATAAGCAGGATCTCCAAAACAAATACAATGTAAGATGGAGACTGTGCAATTATTTGATAGAATTTTCAAGGGTAACAAAAAAAAAAAAAAAAAAAAAAAAAACCACACAACTCAGGCTTCGTAATCTTTTCGACGCAGTCAGACAAAGATTTTCCAATAAGTGAATCCCTCTCCCTCCACTTGGACATTTCTGAAACCCAAATGAAGTCAGGCGTGCATTCGCAATGTTCTCCAAAGATTGGTAGGAACAAACTACTCCCAGCATCAGATACGTGTAACCCATTGATATATTTATGCTAATAAACAGAGCACGCGTCACTGGCCTTAGATTTATGACCAGAAACTGAAGCAGCAGGGCCAAGGTACAGCTGCAGAGAGAAGGGTTTGCCTGCGTGTGTGAGGCTTCGGACACTTTCCTAACTCCAAGGGAACAAACTATAAAGCAGAAATGGAAAGAGAACGCAAGTCTCCAGGGTCTTTTACGACTCTCGAAAAGGGCTTAAGCCACTCCTCAGGACATAGATGGACTGGGCAGGTTATGACTTGATGTGTGGAGCCGGAATGAACAAGGTGACAATGACAGAGATTAGTGGCAACCTTATCAACTCACAGGTTGGGCTCTGAACTCACTTCAGAAGCAACTCCTTTTGATGTTAGCTTTGGCTTCCTAGTGAGATACGCTAAAACCATCCTTTCTTCTTTTTAATTGTTGGTGCTGGGATTGAACCTGTACATCAATGTTTTTAACTTACTCGGTGTATGAGCGGCCTTGCTCATGTACACCGACAAGAACATCCATCAACTGGGAATGAAGATGCACACCTTTAATCCCAATATGGGAAGGCACCGGCAGGTGGATCTCTGCTGCTCAGTGTCTGCTTCTCTCTCTTGGGATAGCCAACCTGCTGTAACTGGGCTGGGCTGGAGGGAGGGAAGGTTGGCTGCGTTGGGTGGGTGCAATGTAGGGCCTTGGTCAGCTATGGGTGTGCGGGTACAGAACACATACTCCTGGGAGCAGCTTTGGAGAACTGGTTCAGTATATTGGGGGGGGGTGAGGAGAGGGTGGTATTTATGCCACTGGGGAGGTAGCCAGGGTCTCTGGGGCAATGTTAGTGTGGCTGTGTACAATTGTCCGGGGGTGTTGGAAGATACTTCATCTACTTACTCAGGGGAGAGGGGATCCAAAGGGAAAAACCTTATAAAGTCAGACAAGGAGTGAAGAGTGAAAGCTGTCAGGGCAGTAAATTCTTACTAGGGTTGATAGTGGGCAGCCTACTTTCTGGCACCAGGTTGGGAGAGGGGAGAGAGCCAACACCTGGCATCTCCTGGCATCTTCATCTGAGGCTGAAGCTTTCCTCGACACCCTGCCCTGACACTCCCCTCCCCCCAATTTCCGTCCTCTGCTTATCAAGGGCCATTATGGTCCTGTTAGATTTCTATGAGTTCCGGGGTAGCCTGGTCTACATATCAAGTCCCAGACCAGTCACAGTTACATAGGTAAGACCCTGCCCAGAAAGAAAAACAAACAAACAAACACATATTTACAGGACTTCAAAGACTGTTGGAGATAGTTAATGTCTTCTAGGATCCTGAAGTTCTTTACTTTAACTTAAAAGTACTAGTGTGTGCATTAAATGTATGGGCATTGCTAAAATAACAGCGGCGGCTCTCATCACCATCCCCCTACCCCTGTAACCACCTTTCCCTGCCAAGGTGTGATGGTTTGAATGAAAATGGCCCCCCACAGACTAACAGGAAGCGGTGTTCCTGGAGATGTGGTGGCCTTGTTGGAGGAAGAGTTTCACAGATTTGAGTGTTTCACAGCTTTGAGGGTTTAGAAGTTCAAGCCAGGCCCACTGGCTTTCTCCCTCTCTCTTCCTGCTGCCTGTCCATCCAGATGTAGAACTCTCAACTCCTTCTCCATACACCATGTCAGCCTGTACTCCTCTGTGCTTGCCACCTTGACTACAACGGGACGAACCTCTGAACCTGCAAGCCAGCCCCAATTAAACGTTTTCCTTTGTAAGATCAGCCGTGATCATGGTGTCTCTTCACAGTGATGAAACCCTGACTATGACACGGGGCTTTTCTATCTACACTACCCAGGTCTCCCAGGGAAACAGGGTTATTTCCAGTTTACAGGTAAAGGATGGAGACTGACGGTGATACTGCTGATACTGAGAGCTATAAGAGCGCAGGATGAGCAAGCCAACCAAGTACGGAGCGTCCTCCCATGGTCTGGCATCAGCTCCTGCCTCCAGGTTTCTACCGGATTTCCCTCGGTGATGGTCTATGATATGGAACTAGGCTGAAGTAAACCCTTCCCTCCCCAAGTGGCTTTTGGTCATGGCACTTTATCACAGCAATAGGGACCCTACTAAGACAGGCACTGTCCCTAGGAGTCTCTCTTCTTGTGCCCCAGCCGATGCGAGGTCTGTAGAGTTTTAGAGCATGACAAGACCCATCTACCATCTGAGTTTGGCTGTCTCCAAGAAATGTTACCACTAGCTTCTATATTGTTCGGATTCATTCTGTTTGATATTCACTAAGCTCCAGGACAGCCATGTCAATTCACTGTATCCAGCTTTAAGCTAGCAGCTCTTTCAGGAGGAGGGGGCCAAGGAGAGAGGCAGCACTAGAGATGCAACTTGGGTTTTAGGCATGCGAGCTAAGACCTTTATCGATGAGCCCTAACACCAATTTCTTCTAATTTTATTAGTTTTTTGTTTTATTACACACACACACACACACACACACACACACTCCACACACACTCTCTAAATGTAAAAAAAAAAAAAAAAGGTTCGGGTTTGGTTTAGTTTGTAACAGGGTCTGATTCTGTAACCCTTGCTGACCTGTAACTCTCTCTCTCTGTAGACCAGGCTGGCCTCAGCCACACAGAGATCTGTCTGCCTCTGCCTCCCAAGTTCTGGGATTAAAGACACATGCCACCACACCCAGCTTTAAAAAAAATTTTTTTTTCTTTAAAAGAAAATAAAATGGAAAAGAAAATTTAAAATGTAAAGAAGAGTCAGTGTTTCTAGGCCCTTGGGATACATTCATCTATTTAATTGAACAACCACTTGTTATTTCCTTTTTCTGAGTGAGGATATTATGACACAAAATGGTTAGTAACTTGCCAGGATGACATAACTGAGTGTCACACTTACACAGGAATTCAAACTTAGAGAATCAAGGCCCTGAATAAACTCTTTGCAAAACAGAACATCAATTAATATGGACAAATGTCTGTATTCGCTAAGGTCTGCTTAGGCTACTCTGGCCACAGCTACCACAACCCTCAGGGCACACTGCTGGCCTATGATGAAGGTGATAATGTGTGACACTGGTCATGCTTTGACCCCATTATGCAGTAAGTATTTCTATGAAAATAACACAAGATTAGCATGCTTGCCAAGGTCAAGGTGGAAAGATTTTATGAGTGAATTGCAGGAAGAGAGGCAGCCATATTCAGCCTAGTGTATGGAAAGAAACAACGGGCTTTAAGGATGGTCACTCTAAAGCCGCAGATGTTCATTCACAGGATACAGAAAATCTGGAGCCGTAAGGTATCTTAGCAATGGTCAGCTCTTCTAGCAAAAGAGGCACTTCCCCATCCTACCCTACTTCCCATTTCTCCCTCTATAGCTTTGCTTTTATACGAGTTTTAAACTCATGTTTGAGACAAGTAACATAGTAGTCTCCTTTATCCTGAGACGAGGGAAGATAATTTCAAGACAGCCCACTGGACACCTGAAACTGTGGACGATACCAAACCCTGATAGGGGGGTGGGCAGTAGAGAGGTTTTATTTTGTTTTCTCATACCATCAACTTCCACATCTCAAGCAAACATTGAAAATACCAGAGAGGGAAGAGATTGCTCAGTGGTAAAGGATGTAGAGAACCCACATTCTTTATGCTGAACCTCTGAATCTGGCAGCTTAGAACAGCCTGTAACAGCAGTTCCAAAGGACCTGATGTCCTAGGGTGTCTGTGCAATGCGCACGTGCACACACACACACACACACACAGACAGACACACACACACACCATTAAAAGTAAATACTAAATTTAAAAATAGAGAGAAAATACTAGTGAAAAATACTGTATCTGTATTGTCTATACAACTATTTTTCCTTGACATTATTTCCTAAGTAAGATATTTCACCACCACGTATACAGCACTTATAGCATATTCGGTATTAAGAATGTTCTAGAGATGATGAGGGATGGGGAAGGAAGCTGTGATGGCAACACAGCCTGAATTCCCAGTGCCCGGAAGGCTGTGGAATGAGGGTGAAGGTTCCGTTGGGTCTGGGCTAAACCTGGGACTCTAAGTGATAATGAAAACAACAACAATAAAGTCTGTGCTAGGACCTGGGCGCAGTGGAAGCTGCACTGATCATCTGGCCGTCTGCTTTGAACTTCTAGAACTTCCTCCCAGGTGGAGTGAAATGCTTGTAAAGATGCCCAGACTAGAAAAATATCCCAAGGGCTGGCAAGTACATTTGTTTCCAGAGCTTTTGTTAACACAGAGTTCCTCGGAGTTCTGAAGGACAGAATGAAGTGTTTCCTGATGGCCTAAAACACAGAAAGGTTCGAGAAGGAAAATCTACTTGTCACTTTGGTATCAGTTTGTTTTCTCTTGAATAAAATACCAAGAGTCGTGTGTTATTACATTTTGATAGACAGGAAACTAACCATCAATTCTGATAGGATAACTGAAAGTTACACATGCACAATAAAACCAACACACACACACACACACACACACACACAATCTATGTATAATTTAAAACAGGAGCCAAGTTTTTTTCCTTTTGGTGTTGAGACGTGAACCTTGGGACTGTCACAAGCTGGGCCAGCACCCTGTCACTAAGGTACAGTCGCAATCCTTATATTTTAAGAACGAGGTACTCCCTGGTTTGGCTACTCACTGAGTCTCTGGGGGACATTTACCCCAAGGCCACCTTTTCTCTATCCATTTAATAGAGTCAGCTAGCCCCTCTACTTCCTCCTCCTCTGGATCTGTGAGAATAGTGGAGACTAATATCCATGAACATGAGGTACTTTACGATTAAGGCGCTAAAATTAGAGTATTTCCAGAGCTCCAAGGCATTCCTAAAGGCATTCATTTTTGATTCCAACCCTTGGCTGCCCTGCTTTTCTCAGCTGCAGGTGCAGACTTAAGAAAGTCAAAACTAAGGTCCCATGAATGAGACTCTAGAGTACAGGCTGAGGGTCCTGGACCCTGTGGTATAGTTTCGGGGCGGGACGAACTTTGCAAAACCGGCTGAGCCACGGAGCAGGAGGGGATCGGAACACTCAGCGCTTACCTGGTCTCCCCGAAAGCCCCGGGCGGGTGAGGGATAAACACCCCACAGCTGGACGATGGAGACTGCTTCTTCTTGGAGCGCCAGATATGGAAGGTGGGGTGTTTCTTGGGGGCCTTGGACGGGCTGGCCTCCCTGGGGTCGCCCTGCGATGGTGGCGACAACGGCATCTCCTCTTGTGCCTCTTCTGCGGGCTCAGACTCAGTCCTCCCCGGGGCCCAGCGGTGCTGGAAGAACTCACCTGGGCGCTCGCTTGCCTGCCCTATCACGCTCGGCGCCGGACCCCGCCCCCTTGCCCCTGCGAGGGACAGTGGAGGGTTAAAGGACAGCGACTAAGCAAGGCTGGGAGGCGGGAGCTGGCTGGGTCGCTCCACAGTGCCCCCGCGCGGCCAGGTGCAGAGGTCTCGGGAGCCTCGGGTACCACAATCCCGCCCCTCGCCCCCGGATGCGGCGCAGCGCCGCCCCCTACCGGACATGTCGGGAACTGCCCCCCCCCAACCGGAGCCTGGTCCGGTTTCTGTAATAGCAGGGGTGCAGCTGCAGTGGGTCACCCACTGGAGTTCCTTGGCAGCTCTTGGCAATCCGGCTGGCTGGGTGAGTGGCTGCTTAGCCAACCCCATCTGGAGAAGGATGGGAGAGGCACGTCCCCTGTCCAGGCCGCCCAGCAATTAGGACTCCTTCACTCTGGGTGGTTTGGGCAATCACGTGCTGGGCGGTTTGTGATGCTGTTTGTAAGCACGGGAGTGCCAACTTCTCCACTCTCCTCAAGAGTCTGAAGAATTAGTTTGGATTCGCATCCCGTAAAGCATCAAGGGATTAAAAACCACACGGAGAAGGACATTAGCGAAGCTTTGCAGTTCTGAAAGGGCTCAATATACGCCTCACAGTGAATTGAACGTCAGACCCATAAGGTATGCGTCACATCTTTTACTGCTAGTAACTTTCTTTACTTAAGCAGCACTAATATGCAAAGGCAGTGGTATTAAGCGAAGGAAGTTCAGTAACAATCCTTTGGACATCATTAACATACGAAGAGGCTTAAGACCACTGCTCTAAAACGGAATGCCACCACGCTGCAAAGCCTTCTTCTTCGCTTCTTTGCAGATGCAGCTCATGATTTCAATCCTTCACTTACTCATCCAGAGAACATGCATTATTATTCCATTATTTTCTTTACGTTTGTTACAAGATATAGACTACATTGTGGTTAAAGCATACAAATCATGGTGGGCCCAGGAACACATGCCTGTTATTCCAGCACTTGAGAGGCAGAGGCAGACAGATCTCTGTAAGTTTCAGGCCACCCTGGTGGTCTACAGAGTGAGTTCCTGGACAGCCAGAGCTACACAGAGAAACCTTGTCTCAATAAACCAAAACCAAAACAAACCAAAAAACATAACAAAAATGAAACAAAACAACAACAAAAGGAAAGAAAATACCTCCACTCGGTATTAGTGTGTGAAAATTATTTATATTCTTGCTTCTGGCCATTAAAAAATGTGTACTCCTATTGCATGGTATGACTATCCCATAGTCAACTGTGGGTGGACATATAGATTGTTTTCATGTTGGAGTTATTATAAGTAAAGCTGGTGTGGTCCTCAGACATAAGCATTCATTTCTATTGGAGACACACACAGGGGTTCAAACTCAGTAAGAGGATGTGCATATATGCTCAGCACTGGTGAATCCTGCAGGGACAAGGTAACAAATGGTTTTGTAGCATTTTCATGTTTCTTCAAAAGTGTTTAAAAAATTCCAAATTTTAAAAGATCTGTACACACACACACATACACACACACATATATATTATGTTTGTGTATTTATGTGTGTGCGTTTGTTCTATCTGCATGTACACCTGCATGAAGGAAGAGGGACTCAAATCCCATTACAGATGGTTGTGAGCCACCATGTGGTTGCTGGGAATTGAACCCAGGACCTCTGGAAGAGCAGTGGACTGCTCTTAACCGCTGAGCCATCTTGCCATTATCCAGTCCCCAAATTCCAGTTTTTAAATCTATTTTACACCTAATTTGAATCTGAGTCCTTTAGCTGCTTGCTAACTACAAGGAAAATGTTGGCTTTCCAGGTTCCACCTCAGAGAAAAGGAATCCATGTGGTTAAAATTTGGCAGGCTGGAAAGATGGCTCAGTGGTTAAGAGAACTGGCTGCTTTTCCAGAGGGCTTGATCGAAATCCCCATTAATGACATGGTGGCTCAAAAAAAAAAAAATTGGTGAACAGAGAAGGTATTCAAAGAAGCCATGTGGTATGGTCAGTGTGTGAACAATGGCCACTTCTAGAGCAAAGGGCAACCAGGTATAGGAATTCCAAAGTGACTGTGTCTTGGTGGCTCATCAACAGGGAGGTGACCAGTTTGTGAGTTTGTCACTGATGAATAATGAATAAGAATTTACCAGAGAGAGAAGAGAGGGTGTATATCCAAGGAAGAGAATAAACAAGATTGGCCAAAGGCAAGGATTGCAAAAGGCCATGTGTTGTTGATAGGGAAGCTGTAGAAAAGGGCACGAGATGGGTCAGTCAGGCAGAGCTGGACGGAGAGCTCATTGTAAATCAGGCTCCTGCAGCACCCAGCCTTGGCTCCACAGGCAATAGAACTGTAGTTTGGATCTTACGTATTCCCCCAACCATATAGTGAAGGTTCAGTATAGTGAAGGTTCAGAGTCTATTATGGTGCAATTTGAAACTGATGGGCCCATTAAGTGTTAGGAGGTCTCCCGGCCATCATAGGCGCATCCACGAAGGAGAGAATCCTAGGCCCTGCTCTGTCTTTCTCTTTTGTTTTATAGCATGAGCCGAGTGGTCTTCCTCTGCCATCACCCTGGGCGGCCTAGCACCAGCCCCAAGAGCAGGGGGCCAACTGAACATACACCATGACTTCAATGGAGTGGACCAGAACAAGCCCCACCTCTCTGTAAGCTGATTGTATTAGGTCTGTGTCAGACTGGCGGAAAGACAAATAGCACAGGACCTAGTTATATTCTTAGGCAGAGACGTGATGTGAACAAGCTTGGTTCTTACAAAGAAGGCTTCCCTGAACGGCTCAGAGTTGGAAGAAAATCTAAGTTGAGTCGACTAAGGCCACCTTAGAGTATTCTGCAGAAAGTCAGAAGATGGGGCCCATAAAGAAAAGGAAATGGGGACTTGAGAATGGGTCAGGGATGTGTTTGCTCCACTCAGAGACCCTGTTTCAAAAACTCTGCTTCCATAAGCATACCCTCACACACATGTGTGTATACACACACACACACACACACACACACACATGTTTTTAAAGAAGGAACAAAGTTGGCAAAATGGCTCAGCAAGTAAAGTATCTTGTTATACACACCTGGTGACCTGAGTATACTCTCAGGACTCAGTGTAGAAGGAAGGAAATGATGCCTAAGAGCTACTCTCTCTCTCTCTCTCTCTCTCTCTCTCTCTCTCTCTCTCTCTCACACACACACACACACACACACACACACACACAGAATTCCCTTGGTGGAACAAAACTTTATGAGATGGAATCCAGGACCTGTAAGTGAGTGAGGAGGGAGAGATAAGAAAGGGTTACTAAGGAGTGAGTCTTCCAGCCTAGGCACATAGACAGCATTAGCCTAAAACAGAAATACTGGAGAAAGACTAGTCTTTGCATATGAAAGCAAGCTTGGTTTTGAACATATTGAAGCCTGGAGACTCCGTAGGTAGATTTAATTTAGGAATTCATTGAAAAAATGAATCTGGAGGTCATAGGTCAGAACAGCATGTGAGAAGGTATATGGTTGACTCTTCCCTCTGCCCAGATATCTGACCTATCTCAGAGGCAAGGCCCCTTCAACCAACACTGGTTCTTTTTTCTCTATCAAATCTTGTTTGAATTTCATTTTAATCTGACAGTCTATAGAAATGCCCATAATTCTCCACACACCCCACAAATAAACCTTTTCTTCCTTGATCCTTAAATTGGGCAGGAAAGCTTCCTCATCAGCAAATATAACGTAGGCAGAACTTGAACACCGGAATGTAGGTCACTGCTTCTCTAAGAATCTCTCATCTGCACGTTTGTTTAGAGATAATCTTGCCCTACAGTTCAGGTTGGCTTGGGATCGCTAGATAGACCAGGCTGGCCTCAAATTCATAGCAATACTCCTATGTCAGCTTCCTGGTACTGCAGGAGATTACAGGCATGAGCTATCACACCTGACTTCCTTTTGGATTCTTGCTGTGTGTCTGGAGTTGCCTGTGAGTGTTAAGAGGTGTGTGGAGAATTTGCAATCATCATCAATAGACAACAGATAGCCAACCATTACATATGTGAGGCTGTCTGAGACCAGTCAGCCTCCACATAAGTCACACAGTGGTCCAGGTGTATGGAAGATGGAGTTAGATACATTGCAGCTGCCCCAGGCCAAAACTGCCTGGCAGACTCAGGAGCTAACCAAATAGTGCTAGTTGAAGGCACTTTTTTCATTTTATAATTTATGGATATTTTTAAATTAATGACATAACATAAAATCAAAAGCAGCTAACTCGATTTCTATCTTATTTTGGACCTCTGAGGTGTACAATAATTGAGAAGCAATGGAAAATCCCAGACTATTCACTACATAAAAATTCAATTATGTCCAAGAGGCTAAATAAGAAAATGGAAACTTAACTCAAATTATTTGCAAGTGTTCGCCTAGGTTAGATAAATTATAAATCTTTTAAAAATTATTTGGGTAGACAGAACATGGACTTTTAAAGCTACTCTGAATGTCATAAAGAGTTTTATAGCACTCATTTATTAAAAAGATGATGTTCGAGAGAAGACACTCTGATCCCAGGACTCTGTCACCTGTGCCCTAATCAGGATCATCTCCCTAAAGATCCATCAGAATGGTCCGTGCCCCACCCACACTCCAGAATCAGGCTTCACTGAGCCTGGTGAGGAATGAAGTATTGACCGTCTCTGATACGGAGTACCTAACAAGGGAATTCTTCCCACCTCTGTTCAAGGAGGCCAAAGCATAGACAATTACGATCCTGGTGGAGTACTGGCTCTATGCTTGCCTTCATGTTGGGTTGCTGATTAATAAACCCAACTTTCAGACCTTCCAGGCTATACTGGATAGAGTAGACACATGGCTGAAATGGAAGTATCGCCCCCGGATGTGCAGGCTTAAAAACGTTGACTTCAGGGATGAACAACACCATGCTTCCTCAGATATGCAGGATGGGAGAGAGGGTAGAGACCACTTAGTAGGAACTATGCCTAAGAAGCCAATAGTGGAGGGCCACTCAAGAACAAGGAAACAGTGTCTGAGGCTGTTCCATGACCTTTCCTTTATGTCTTCTCTGCATGAAGATAAACACTAAACACTGTTGTTGGAGTGGGCAAAGGAGAGGAAGAACTTCCTGCATCTGTGCTGTGAGAAGTTGGAGATCAGAGCAGTAAAAGTGTCCAAGGTCAGGAATGCATTAAAATTTCTACAGCCAGAGTTCATCAAGAAGTTGGAACTGAATACAGTGGGGAATTTGTCCAAACTGGCAAACTTTGTACCTTTCATTAGAAAGAGGAGAAACCTTCGGAAACCCATGCTAGTACGCACCTTTGGAACAAGGACTTTCACTCAAGAGGAGAGGCAGAACATCAGCAAGATCATTTCTCTATTCTGCAAACTCAGCGGTCTCCGGCATCTCACTATTGATGATGTCTATTTTCTCACAGACCACATGAAAGAGTTGCTCGGGTGTCTGGAGGCCCCATTGGTGTCCTTCAAGATCACCCTGTGTCAACTCTCTCAGTCAGACTTGGAGTCATTTGCCCAGCGTTGGAACTACAGTCAGCTTAAACACCTGTGCTTGAGAGGAGCCACTTTAACTAACCTGGATGTCAAGCCTCTAAGAGATTTCTTAAAGCAGGTTGCAGCTAACCTGCAGACTCTGGACTTAGAAGACTGTAGGATGGATGATTCTCACCTCAGTACCCTTCTGCCTGCCCTGATCAAATGCTCCCAGCCTACTAGCATCAATTTGTATGACAATGACATCTCCAAGGATGTCCTGGAGAACTTTTTGCACCGCACTACCAATCTGAGCCAGCTAGCAGTAGAAATGTATCCTGCTCCATCAGAGGTCTATAATGAGTTGAAATATGTTGTAGTAGAGATATTTATTCAGCTTTGTGCTGAACTCATGGACAAACTCATGGATGTAAGGCAGCCCAATTCAGTGTGCTTTGGTTCCTCTTCCTGTTATGACTGTGAGGATCATTATTTATATGAAGATGGGGACGACACACTTTGTGCCAGGAGTAACAACAGGAATATTCCTTCGGGGTACTAAGAAATTCCTAGGGACTGGTCTCTCATCCAAAGAACCCAAAACACATGGCTTTGAGCATTTTTCAATGTGATGAAACAATGCTCCAAACTCCTGTTAGGACTGACTGTTCACTGGCGTTCTCCTATCTATGAAATTATGGTCAGATCTTGAAAACCTGATATTCTCTCTCTGTGCTTCTCAGTCATTGGTTGGTCCTCAAGATCATAGTCAGAACAGTTCTTTGTACACAGTAATGGAAGGATACGATGTCTAACTCTGTTTCACATGCCCTCTCAATGTGCAATGAAGCTATTCTGACATTCCCCTTTTGCATCTGCCTGGTGGGTGGGTCATGTGTAAAGTCTTCAAAGTCGCAATGTGTGTAAAGCCAAATCTTGAGGAAGGGAATTCTGATGAATAAGTACCAGATTGCAATTCAGGGTAATCAGGCTAGTAGGAGTTGTCTGGGCACCAAAGAGAGCTAAAACAGAAGAAAATAATGAAGAACAAAGGAGTGGGACCTCAGC
This sequence comes from Mus musculus, assembly GCF_000001635.26. Classification (NCBI taxonomy): domain Eukaryota; kingdom Metazoa; phylum Chordata; class Mammalia; order Rodentia; family Muridae; genus Mus; species Mus musculus. The sequence goes on from NC_000076.6 coordinate 44,155,425, forward strand.
CACCTTTTTAAATCCTTTTTCTTTCTAATGACTCATTGTAGTTTAGACTGGCCTTGAATGCCTCATCCTCTTTCTTCCACTTACAGATTAATGAGGTTGCTGACAGAAAACTTCCAAGGCCAGCTTGTAGACCACCTGACTATGAGGCCCTATTTGTTTTTCGCTGTTCTTCAGGACTCTTAATCTCTGATTGGCCTCTTGCACATTAAGGACTCCAGTTGTCTCTGTCCTTTAAAAGAATTGCCAGTCCCTAGGAACTATACATAACAGATGTGCCGGAGTCTACCCATTATGTTCCCTTGCATCTATATAATCAAGTGTCAATAAAGAATGCACAAAAAAGATGATGTTCAGTGAATTTGGAGATGGTCTGTCTTAAAGCAACAGATGACAGAAAACAGATACTAAAGGATTAAAATCTATTCTCTTAAACTGTGAGACTAAGGTCTCCAAGGTACAAATCATGTACAAGTCAATCCTTTGACAGGGACATTTATTGTCCCACAGAAACAGATGGAAGTAGATAGGCTCTCTATCTTGAGGTATTTTGGGGGTGCATTTAAATGTGCACAGTCTATCCCCTTCACTGGCTGGTCCACAAGAGTCTGTTTAACACACTACAGAGCCCAGTGAATCTATTTGCAGGAAAAGACCACAGAACACAGGGATTGATTCTTTCTACTTTGTGGGCCTGCCTGAGACCCTGTCCCTAAGAAACCATTTTGGTAAGAAAATATATCATGTGATATATTGCAAGACCAAGACCTTTGTCTCTCTTCATGAGGCATAAGCAGGACTGAGGGGACCAGAAAAGCAAGGAGCCCAGAGGATCCGCGTTCACACTCACGCCCCTCACGTTCACACTCATGCCCCTTTCCTTGACTTTATAGGGTTTCCTTGTAGACTGGAAATTTCAAATACAGGGGCCAGCAAACTCTCTATTCCAAGATTTCAAACTTAGAATTCCTTGTCTGGCCCTTTATCTTTAGCCACAGGCTTCTCCCCCACATATGTTTGCTTGTTTAATTCATAAATATAGATAAACATAGAATTATGAGAAGAGAACAAGGAAGGGAATTCTGCTTCTAGTCATAATAGAGTAACCAGAACAGGGTTGATCCTTAATCATAAAGAATTAGCAAGCAGTGAGTACTATACTATAGTAGTAGTATCTAGACCTAAATGATTCTAAAGAGAATAAAGTGGACTTTCTTAGTTGATGAGACACATATTGGATTTTTTTTTTTGAGCTATGGTTTCTTGATGTAGCCTTGGGTGTCCTGAAATTCTCTCTATAGAACAGGCTGGTCTCGAACTCAGAGACTTTCCTGCTTCTGCCTCCCAAATGCTGGGATTAAATGCATGCTCCACCACCTGGCTAAGAGGAAGCTGAAATGGTTGAATTTTATGGAGCAAGAATTTATTTTTTTAAATTGTACAAAAAGTATCCCTGGGGTCTATTGTTGACATCAGCCTACGCATGCATGAGTAAGGTGAAACTCCACAGGGGAGGCTGGGAGTGAAGAACAGGGAGCTTACTATCTCTAGAGTTCAACACCAGGCTGAGAGATAGATGTTCAGGCTCTGGACAGCCAAACTAGAGTTCTCACTGAACACTTGGGAAATTCAGTGAGGGTCACTCAGCAACAGAAGGGTTGACTTAATTCAGAGCAGTCACCACTGAAAATTCGCTATTGGCTTGTGCAAATGGCTTAGCAGGCTTCGAACTTGCTACCAAGCCACGTGACCTGAGTTCAGTCCCTGCGACCCACATGGTGGAAGGCATTAAGAGCTCCCATAGATTATCTTCTAACCTCCACACGCATGCTGTGGTATGTATGAGTTCATGGGTGTGTTCACACATAAATTAATTAATTAATTAATTAATTAATTAATAAAATAAATGTAACTTAAATTGTAAGTTTGCTCTGTGGGAACAAAGTTTATGATAAGCCTCAAAAGCTTCAAAATGAATCAAAAGTAATATGCAAAATGAGGAAAGACATCTTCATCCAAATGAGTTGCAAAAGTTTGTCTGGATCAAATGAATTATAAAACTAATTAGAAGCCTTTTAAGCTGGGCAGAGTGGTATTCTTGGAGCCGGGCCTCTAGTAACCCATTTTCCACAGGCTTCTGGAATGTACTCTGTAATGACCCATGAAATCTTTTACTAATGGAGGATCTCGAGAAAAAAAAATTCACTGTAAAATTTACAACTTAGGAAGAAAACAAAGCCCCCTTGTATGCCTCTCACATACTGACTGCAAAGAGAGAATCAACTACCAGAAGTTGTCCTCTGATCTTGGCATGCATGCTATGGCATGTGTGTGGACACACAGACAGACCCAGACAGACAGAAAGATAGACACAGCAGACAGACACACAGACAGACAGACACACAGACAGACAGACAGACAGACAGACAGACAGACACACACACACACACACACACACACACACACACACACACCATAAAGAACTTCTGAGTGTGTGAGGAGTGTGGCTCTTTCAAAGGGAACTCGCTGCTTTCTTACAGTGTAATTCAATACCTTCCCTATTTGTTTGTGTCTTAATTCTTTTACCAGACATGCCACCTGCCTTCTGAGAGAACACCATTTAATATGGTACCTAATCTGGCTCTGGGGTCATTTCTAAGAGACTTTGGGTTTGGGTGGGGCTGGAGAGACAGCTCGGAGCTTAAGAGGGCTAGCTGCTCTTCTAGAGGACCCAGGTTTGATTCCCAGCATCTAAGTGATGGTTCACAAATGTCCCGAACTCCAGTTCCTGGGAAACCTATGCCTTCTGGTCTTTGAGGGCACTAGGCATGTATATGGTACAAAGACATACTTGCAGGCAAAGTATTCATAAACTTAAATTAGAAAAATAATATTAAGACAAGACACTTTGAAGAGGAAACAAAATGGAAAGCTATAAGCAGAAGCAAAGAAAACCTCTACCTGTGAGTAATATAATATCTGAAGTGATAAAATTCCTTACAAAATGGGGTCGACAGCAAATAACTTCAGAACCTACAAACCTACAGAAATATCAGCAGGAACTCCCCAAAGTTTTCTAGATAAAAGAAAAGGCACAAAAGGCCACCCAGGGTAGGTAGTCTGTGCTACATAGACTCATCTTAAAATAATTTTTATAGATTTATCTTATCTTGTGTGTATGAGTGTTTTGCCGGCATATATGTCTACACACTATGTGCATGCCTGGCACCCTAGGAGATGGGGTGCCTCCATGTGGATGCTCAGAACACTCGTACCCCTGTCCTTTCTCCGCCAGTTTCTCCTCTTTCTTCACCTCTTCTTCTTGTAGCTTTTCTCATTTGATTAAAAGCAATTCTGTGTTGGAGACTTGGCTCAGTGCTGAAGAATGTTTGCTCTTGGGAAGGGAGGGTGGAGAAAAGAGAGCAGAAAACAGCGGCAGCGAGAATGGGAAGAAGCCAGTGGGGAAACTGAGGCAACCTGTGCAGAGAGAATGACAATATGTTTTCCATAGTGCTAGCCAACTTATCACAGTGAGCCCCAGGAGAGGTGAAGACATTAATCAAAGGTGCAGTGGCACTCAGGAGTCTGGGACAGACAAATCTCTCTGTGAGTTCAAAGCCAGGTAGGTCTTTGTAGCAAGCCCCAGGCCAACCAAAGAGAGAAACTGCACAGTTCAGGGAAATTGATAACAAAAATTCAGCTCTCTGAGACATAAACGTGATGCAAATCTGTAGTTAACTGCAAAAGACTTGGTTGTCATATATAACTTGTTTTGTTGTCGTTGAGATGGTATCATCATGTCGCTGAGTCTGGCCTCTAACTTACAGCAACCCTCCTGCCTCTGCCTCTATGATGCAGGCATTTGCAGTAATTCACCACCAAGACTGGAATAAAATAACCTCTGAGTGGGCTGGCAAGATGGCTACGGTTGGTTCTACTGGCTACCTGTTACAATTAGTATTCAGCCAGGTAGCAAGTCTGCCCCGATTGCCTTGATTGACATGGGAAAGCCCCACCCCCCAATTGTGAACAGCACTTTCTGCTGGTTGTCCAGATAAAATGGGTGAGGGGTAAATAAATAAGAAGGAAGATCATTGTTCCTTTTGCTAGCTTGACTTTCCTCTTACCACCAGGCAGATTTATCTATTGCTGCTGCTGACTCTTTTCCTGATATCAGCATCAGTGGTCCTAAGCTTTCATAGTGGACAGTGGCTCTTCAGGATATTTCTGGGCCTCTAGATTGGAACTCCAGGGGTGCACACCCAACCCTGTGAATAGCAACCATGCTATTCACCTCCCCGACTCCAGTGAGAGACAGGTGTTGTGGGGCTCTCGCCTGCTGTTGAGGCAATCAGCTTCAGGATTAACTACTGGGTTCTCAGCTCGTAGGTGTGATTCTGATAAAAATAAACGCACATGCCGGCTCAGTTTGTAAAGGAGCTTGCTGATAAACCTGGGAACCTGAAGTCAAAAGCCAATAAACCAAAATGGTGCAAGAAGAGAATACGTTTCTGCAAGTTGTTCTCTGACCATCACATGTGCATGGGTGCATGCATGTACACACACACTCATGCAAATAAATAATTGTAACTTTAAAAAAAATTAGGAGACAGACAGTGGTCCACCCATAAAGGTCTGGGACAGCCAGAACTACAAAGATAGACCCTGTCTCAAAAAAAAAAAAAAAAAAAAAAAGGTGGAGGGCGGGCAGGGGTAGAGAAATGGCTTGATTGTTAAAGAGAACTTGCTGTTCTTGCAGAAAACCAGATTTGCTTCACAACAGCTACACGGTGGCTTGCAACCATAATAGGTAAGCCAGTTCCAGGATGTTCTAATGCCATCTTCTGGCCTCTGGGATGCACTGCATGAATGTAATATATACATTAACATCCAGGCAAAACACCCCTACACGCCATTATCACCACCATCGGCTAATGAATTAAATTAGAAACTTTAAACTCTGTAGCCTAAGCAGCACTGAGAAGGAACTCCTTTGTAAATGACACGAATGGTCTTGTATTGATGGAGAGCCATCTGCTGTGACAAATGTGCCACCTTGTCTAGTGGGAGAGTGTGACTATAAGGGAGGCTATGCATATGTAAGCCAAGAGAATGAGGAAAAATCCTATAATGCTGTTTAATTTTTTTGTGAACCAAAAGTCCCCTAAAATCTACTAAAAAAGAGAAAGAGGATCACTTGTGAGGAATCCTTGTGGAACTCTGTAGCAACATCTAAAGAGAAATTTAGAAAGAAGTCTGGACCACAGGCATTTTTGTAAGGAATCTTTTATCATCTTGGTTAGGGCTCTCTGGGAAGTGATGCTAAGATGGACTTAAGCTCAAAAATAGAGTGTTAGAGGGGATCACTGTGATGACAAATAGGAGGGACACCAAAGGCCCGGGAGGGTCAAGCATCAGCACGGAGGAGACAAGCAAGCAGACGGGAGCCAGCGCAGACTGGGAAGGTGCCCTGGGATACTCTGAAGTCTTCAAGCCAAAGTCATCAGAGACTCACATGTCCCCCCAGGAACAGGACTCAGAAGCATGTCGTTGAGCCCTTGGTCAGTTTTTCTCCCTTGCAAGGCCATTTCCCTGGCTGCCATGTAGTCTGATGCTTACTAAAAAAAAAGTTCACCTTTCATTGTTGATGTTTGTGGTGGCGGCTTGTTTGATTGTCTGACTAGAATATATTTTATTACATGTTGACAATTTTACACATTTAAACAATGCATCTTGATCACATTTACCCCAGCTTCCTCTCCTGAGTCCCAGGAACCCCCAACTCTTCCCTCTCCCTCCCACAGGCATCTCTGGCCCATCCCTCTCCCCACTTCATGCCCTCTCCTTTGTGCTTCTGTCAATAACCCACCGAATCCGATCGCTGCTGCCTGTAGGGAAGCTGACTGAGCTTGTTGCCTGATCTCAGGCAGTAATCATAGTTACCGTGAGTTCATGGGTAAAACAGCATGGTGTGTCTCAGAGATGGCACTTCACGGCACAGCTCCCGGTCCTCCCAGTCCTCTCTGTCCCTCTTCCGAGATGGTACCCGAGCTTTGGGGAGGAGGAGGAAGTTTGATAGAGATGTCAGAGTTATGACTGAGTTTTCAACACATTCTTATTCTCATCATTTTGACAGGTTATGAGTCTTTGGGAAGTTATGGCCAACACTGTAGAGAGAAGGTTCTCTGGCCACGGCGGGGGGAAAGCACTCATTCATGAGCACAGAGACAAATGTCTAGAAGGAAGGTTAGCAACATATCATTCACCAAAAAAGAGTAGTAGATTCCTCCCTAGGCCCTCTGATCTCCCAACCCATGGGCTCTTGCACAGGTTGACAGTACCTGGTCTGAATTCCTTCCTGTGGAGCAGGCCTTAACTCTAATCCAAAAGCAGCTGGTTAACCCCGTAACCTTTGTGCCATCGCTGCTTGATTTTTGGTTTTCTGTTTTGTTTTTGAGACAGTGTTTTGTTGAACAGTCCAGGCTAGCCTTGAAGTCTTGATCTTTCTGCTTCAGCCTCCCAGCTGCTTTGTGTTTTAATATATGCATCAGTATAAGTAAAATTCTAATATAAACCATTCTCATGATCAAGAAGTTCTAAGCTTGGCTGTGTTCTATGACTGAACAAAAAGGGACAGGGGAAATGTTCTGAGCCAAGCATTGTGGAAGATGCCTGGGATCCCAGGTCTCAGGAAGATGAGGGGAGAAGACTGCAAATTCATGGCTAGCCTTGGTCACAGAGAGATCTTGTCCCAGTGGAACAATTAAAAATCAAGTTCTGAGGACATCTCCAGCTTGGTGCTTCCTGGCGGCAGCTTCAGGTGTTCTTCACCTTAGAGTTCTCCTCAGCTGACACTCTTTATTCACGAGCAGATCAATCGGCTCATCTGATTGACCTGCTCCTGCTGTTTGACATTATCTTAACCCCACACTTCATCCAGAAACCAAGCTGCTGTTGAGTGTGCGCTCTCTGATCTTTCTCGGGCAATACTACTCGAGACTACCTTTTTTGACTTGTGGTCCCTAGATTAAATCAAGTTTGTCTCTGTCCCTCCTGCACAAGATTTTCTCAGCTAGACATGGTGGTGACAGGATTGCAAAGATTTTTGCTTGTTTGTTTTGTGACAAGGTCCCATGTAGCCCAGGATCAAACTCAATAAATAGGAGGTGACTTTGAATTGCTGATCTTCCTGCCACCATATTTGGTTTATCTTTAATTTTTACATAGAAACCTATTTATGAAACCTGCAAATAGCTTATACTATGGGTTCATGGGTTCAAATCTAGAATTCTATAATGTAGGCAGTAAAGAAGCTGTAGTCTATGTAAATTCAATATATGAAAATAGCAAGTGGTATTTTAAAATTGGACTGAGAATCCACCCACTCAGATAGAACAAGCAATCCGTTTTCACAGGGAGTACTCTGGACACTAAGTACTGTGGTGAGGGTAGGCTATGCCGCAGAGAAGACAGCCACAGTAGCGAGTTAAGCAGTGTCTGCATCTGGCTGCTGCAACACAAAAGCAACTGCCTTTATTATGTTCTCATGATTGTGTGTGGAATTGCGTTCCACAGTTCTGGGTAAAGAAGCCAACCCACATAGTTCACTGCTGATGCGTTATCTGTATTTACCTCACCTGTTTCACATCCTTTTTTCAGAACAGGACACATATGAATAAATAATCCGGTAATCTATAATTCACACACCTCTCCATAAGCATTACAAATGAGAAGAGAGGCTATTTCTATTTCCTAATGCAATGGTCACGTCCTCTCTTGCAAAACCCACTCTTCTGTGAGAATTATGCAATGCTCTCTATTTACTGTAGGTACAAAATGCTTATCCCACATGATATGTAGATGTGTCATAGCTTAGTTCCAGAGCAGAGCTTCACTCAAGCAATTTCAAGCTTGGGTGTTGTTCCGATTAGTTATTTAGGCCAAGTTAGGAAGGGAGAACTAATAGTGAACAAGGTCTGGCCAAGAAACAATATGAAAATTTATGATGCATTTTAGGCGTTAAATCTGAAACCTAATGAATGATGATGAAACTCACAGTAAAGCAGCTACATCGTTTTTCTTCATGTGCGTGAGAGTTTGCCTACATGTATGCACATGTACAGTGAAAGCAAAAGTTATATCTTAACTTTTAATGCCTGTGTCTAAGAGAGCCATGGAACAAAAATGCCTCTAACCCATAGTCCCCTTGCTGAAGCACAGATGCTTCCTGAAATGCCCGAGGCTCTTGTTTATAGGATAAAACAAGCCATGTTTTGACTCCCTTAAACAAGTTTGTTTGAACCATCTGCACTGAATATGCTTGATTTCATGTGGGCAGACTGTACGTGGGCAGGAAATATATCAGGATGTATGCTTGCCCCTAATAGAACCTGATGGGAAGTAAAGTGGCCCTGTGGTTTTGTCTTTTTAAGCCTCTGAAATACATAATGCATGGCCAAGTATGGACCCAAGTATGAAACTTGCCAGAGTCCATCCACCTGCCCAGTATTATATTAAAGCTTGCTTCAAATTTGGTTTAAAATTGTGGTAGTAGTCTTATTCTGGACTGGTGGTTTAACATTTTTTCTGGAGGCCCCAGCAAGATTCAGACCAGCCACCCAAACTCTAAAACTGAACCTTCATTCTGAAACTCTAGGGCCAAGGGGCCACATCAGGAGGCATGTGCCTCAAGATGGTCCAAGGCTCCATGGCCGCCTTTGGTTTGTGGACTATTGGAGTGAACTGCCATGCTGAAAAATGCAGCAAGCAGCAATAGAAGCCTCCTCATGAATCATAGTCTGTTCTATTCTCTGGGATCCTGGTCTGGGACACTCAGGGAATTGAAAGGGACCCCAATATTTCCAGGGCAAATACTAAGACATCATTTGGCTGCCTGGTTCTGGGTTGGTTAAAAATTTTCTGTGTGTTTTGTGTATGTGGATTGGTCTGTGTTTCTTGGCGTGTCTGTAAGTTTTGTTGCACACATGGATCTGAGACAGAAAGATATATAGTATCTGCTGCCACCAGCCTCCAACCACTACCATGACTGCTTTTATGGGCGTGGCTCAGTATTTATCTCTGAGCACTTTGGTCACTGAATTCAAGTTTGCAGGAGCTCAGATGTCTTTTGGGTGTACATAACATTGGAGTTGTTTTATACTGCTCTGCCCCGACTTGCAGGGATAATCATTGGAGACCTAGGGCAGGGAAGAGAGAGTGGGAAGGACAAGAAACACAAAGAATGAGAGCAAGATAATTGGACTGATTAAGCTCTGAAAACCTTTATTCTGGGATTGCAATATAAGAAAGACGAGGCTTCAAGGGAGCAGGGAAAAGCCCCGGGGGTCCTCCGAAGGTTAGGTGGCAACCTTCAGCCCCTGGAACCAACAGTAACAGTGTCTTCTCTACCCACAAACATTCTTTCTGTTATGACCACGAGTGTTCTTTCAGGGCTGTTTATGTAAGCTAGAAAATTTCCACAAGGTCATGGCTGAGGCCATGGCTCCCGGCACTACTCTACTTTATTGAAGAGCTGGCTCTAGAGTTGGTTTATGGCTCTCCCTTCTTTAGACCCAAGCACATTTAAAACTTTCATCTGTGTCCTGTGTTAGTCAAGCCACCTGGCAATGTGACAGAGAGCAAAGCAGAAGAGCCGAAAAAAATTAGACTCTGTTAACGTGAACATTTGGTACCTCAAGATTCATAAGTTAATTTTATTGAGTATGGTTAAAAATCTGTAACATTTGTGGGAAAAGTTAAGTAAATCTCATAACACAGAGTTGATTGTTAAAAGTCTATGCATAAGTAATCTTAAAGGAACCATGTGTCATGATTCCATTTTGGGATATAAATAACATATGGCTTGCCACCATCTTTAGGCAACCGCATGGCTGGTTGCCACCACTCATAGGGTTGGGAAGGGTAGATGTCATTGGACTTCACCACAAATTTCTGGTTTCTTTGGAGACCAAGTTGTGTCATATGACTTTTTTTTTTTCTGGAAGCTGTCTCATGAGAGGATGCTTTGCTGAAGCAGATGTGTGAGAGGATATTTTGTTGAGAACAGACATGTGTTTTTCTGGAAGCTGCCTTATAAAAGGACATGTTATATGTTGCTGGAGTGGATGCTTGGGAGAGAGGGTGCATGATGTTTAGAAAGAATATGAATATAACCCTACAGGGACTGAGAGGATGCTCTTGCATTGGTTCACCTTGCAATGCTTTGCTGGTCTTCACTGATCTGCGATTGTTGTGACTTCAGAGGGAGAAAAATGCCAAAGAACTTCTCATGGTAGGTATCCTGGCTGCTTCTTGCCACTTCTGTAGACTTGTGCCAATGTGGTGGAGCCTTGCGATTTCTTCTGGATTGAGCTGCTGCTGCTGGTTTGTATTTAGTGTTTTGGACTGGACTGTTAATATCCTGACAAAGAAGATTGGAATTCCCCACAAAGAACTAGTTCTAAACAGGTCCGCAAGCCCCCACTTCCTATTAACCTTTCTTTACCACTTACTCTGGTAGGTGGTCTAGAAAGAGGTTGAAGTGTTTAAGAACCCTTATTAAAGTAGGTATTGAAAAAAAAAATCTAAGCCTACACATGTGGCTGAAAGTCATCTTTTCTAGGCTTAGAGAAGACAGATGTTCACAACCATCTTGATTAAAGGTGACCATGTGGACTGGGCCAACCAAGGAGGTGACAACAGATCTCTGAGATATTTTGGGTTAGGATGGATTTTTGTATGATAATTCTTGTTATGCAAATGAAATTTTTGAAGATATGATTTTTTTTTTAAAAATGCTTAATAAAGTATTAAAGGTATACATCCATGCATTCATTTGCAACAAGGTACCTTGTGTTGGCAGCCAAACTTTGTAGCATAAGAGTCATCCAGGTGGTATTGGTTTTAAAGATAGGAAGGAACCATGGAGAACAACAGGGGCTTTGCCAGTGTGTGACAGGGATAGGTTCCTACAGAGGACCCAGGCGCAATGCGGAGCCTAGCCTGTGTCATGTGAGAATCACCAGAAATACTGTCAACAATGGAGCCAACTGGGATCTCGAAAGCAGGCTATAGATATGTTGCTGAGGGTGGGGCAAGAACGTTCTTGCCCCACCCCCCTCGGAAAAGCACAGAGGGTTAGGAATGAATCGCAGGTATTAAACACTGAATTGTCTGCACTATTACAACTTTGTTCTACCTCGTGTAGATGTGCCCCATTCCTTCCCACTTGAAGTAAAAAAGTGTATGTTACTTTTGATATTGCAGGAGAATAAAGCTGAGAGATCTTTAAACTTGAGAAAATTTGGGAGTTTTACAGAAATTTTGAATTAAAAATTGGACATTATTTTAAGAAACAGTTTTTAAAGTTTAGTAATCTGGAACTGGGGCAGACGCCATGGAGAGGAAATACTTACCGATAGCGCTTTCTAAAGCTTACTCAATCTGTTTTCTCATACACCCAAGACCACCTGTCCAGGGGTAGCACCACCACCTGTGAGACGGACACTCCCAAACCAATCATAGATCATGAAAGTAACCCATAGGCTCGACTACAGGACAATGTTATGGAATCATTTCCGCACTTGTGGCTCCCTTCTGTCACATATCTCAGCTTGGGTCAAGTTGACAGAGCTATTCAGCAGAAGCCATGAAGGCTACAACTGTACTTTCAGTCCACAGGCTCTCAGGTCACATCCCAGGGCTCCCAGGGGCTCTAGGAGGTGCCCTGGTGACAGGAGGAGGACAGAAAAGGCCAAGCGGGTCTGGCTCCCCTCCTCCTCAACCTGAGTAGCAGTACTGCAATTGTCTTGGCATTGTACAAAGAGTGTCCCGGGGGAAACAAGAATGGATTGGAGCAGGGCCAGAGTAACGACAGATGCTCCAAACTAGTGGATCGGCAGAGTGAAGGACAGAGTGGGAAGCACCCAGAGTCAGGAGATGGCAGTCAGCTGTTCTGAGTAAGTCTTGAAAGAGGCCTCGCTTTACACTGGCTGTGAGGCCTCCTGTACTCTGTTGCCACTGCCTGGAGCATGGGTTCTTTATCTTCTTTACCTTCTTTGTTCTTTACAAAAACATCTTGGATTCTGCTATTTGTCCTTTGGCTTTTCTTGTTTTGTGTTTTGCCAGACTTGGTACCTCAGGTTTGTAACCCCAGCACTTTAGAGGCTGAAGGAAGAGGGCCATGAATGTGAAGCCAGCCAGGGTCTGCAGCTAGCAGATGAGATGGTATTACTAAGAGCCTTTTTTAATATTATTATTCAATAAGCTTTTATTTCTCGTATGGACAGGGGTATATGAGTTCCCACAAGTGGACAAGAGAAGGCACACAGGAGGTGGTAACGTTCTACTGGGATAGCTTGTCAGGTGCGTCAGTGTGATAATCTTCTAGGCTCAGATCTGCTGAGAAAAACCTGCAGCAGAGTAGTACATTAGGGTACCTGACTTTCAACCAGGACAAAGTGGAGAGGGCTGGGGAAGCCCTTATTGTCTCCTGCCCCTTACACCATGAAGACCTTTACACACATGAAGACATATATGTACCTATGTGTCTATATGAATCACCAATTATTCAGTAATGATGTAACGGTGGACAGGCTCCAGCTTGCCTGCCAATATTTAGAGTGTTCTGAGGGTCAGGACTCCAAGATGGCAGCAGAGACCAGACCTGACCTTGGAGTGGGCAGGGAACAAGAGCTGCCACGTCTTCCATACCAGAAGTGAGGAATGAGGAAGCCAGACAGGTGGCTCCACACATCATTCTGGCCAAGGTGAATCTGAGATGGCTTAAGCACAGCAGGAAAACATCCACTTAGCTGGGATATTTTGTGAAAAAGCAGCACTCAGAAGACAATCCCTGAATGCATGGGTGTGGGCGTCTTTAATAAACATTACAGAAAGTGGGAGGAGTCAAGCACATATAGGCATGGACACATATAGGCAGGGGCACATAAAGGTGTGGGCTCTGAGGGATAATTACCCAGAGTCCTTTGATGTAGCTCACAGTTGAGCTTTGGATGTATGGCCACATTGCTTCTAAAGAACTCAGAAGGCCACATCCTCTGATAATGGTGGCTCCCGGGTGCTGGCCCTAGTCCTGATGCACAGTGGAAAATCAAGTGGCCGATGCACCCTGCTTTATTCTGGCCCTTGCTACTGTTGGGTGTGTGTCTGCACACTCACTCATCTTGTCACATTGACATACATTGACTAGGGCTGTGAAAAAGCATGTTGGAGAGCAATGGCCCAGACTTCAAAGAGCAAAACTTTAATAAACTTCACTCTGGAAAATGCACATTTGGAAGAGGGACCAAAAGCACTCCACTAGGCTCCAGGACCAGCTTTGCTGGACGGAGGCTCTGCTAGAGGACTGTGGGCTTCCCCAGCAGGGTCCAAGCTTCGCTCTTTTGATGTCTAAGTAAGGTTTTTGAGACTCTCTCAACCTGTTCAGGCAGGCCACGCATTTGCTTCAAGACTGGCTTTGAACACCCAATTCTTTCACCTCTACCCTCTTGGTATAAATACTCTGCTCTGTCAACCATTGAATCCTGGTGTTCATGTGTATACCTCAAGGCACTCAGTCAGTACTGAAACCCCCTCTCTATCCAAACCAAGCGTGGGCTGGGAGTTCTGGTCATTTGTACAGAACCCTGCAGGCAAATAAAAAAAAGTGCTGACTGCCAGCCCCCACTTGCCCTTCCACCAGCCCACTAACCTGCTTTGCTGTCTGTCCCTGCCTTCCAATGGTTGCAGTAAGCCCACGGGAGCTTCTTAAAACACTGGTGCAGGCTGACCTACACCAGCAGCTTCAGTAATTGGCTGGATTAAGGGATTGAGTCCATTCTACAGTGGTCCTGGCTTGTCTCACCGAGACTTGTTTCAGAATGAACTTAGGCTCAGGGAAAATACCAGCCCTTCCAGCTATGTCTCAGGCAAGTGCTGGGATGCGGGGGCTTGCCCTGTATGAGATGGGATACTGTGGTGGTCACTCTTATAAGGACAACCTTCAGAGGGAGGAAAAGCACTCTTCCAAACCGAAAGCTTACTCTCAGGACCCTATGCAAGGAGAACATCCGCTGTCTCTCCCTTACCCAGGTCTAGCAGCTCCCAGACCAGTTTCCAGGGGATCAGACCCCTGGGTCTCTGCATCACAGACAACGTGGCCCTGCCTCTGGGAGGAGCTGGCTGTGCAGGTGTCATTTCCTGTCGAAGCAGCTTCTTCAGGGCTCTGTAAGCCTACACAGCCCGTTCCCGCTCTTCCCCCAGGATCTGCTGGCGGGCCAGTGAGGTGGCTAGAGCCGGGGACCCGCCACCAGGACCCAACAGCATCTTCTTCAGCATTAGTGATTTCTTGCCAGGAGCATCTCTGCTTGTGCTCCTCCTCGGCTGAACTGTCAGCTCTGGGGGCTGCAACACAACTTCTCCAAACTTCACAGTATCTTTCAGTAGCTCCTGCTCCAATCTGTCCACGGCTCTTGCTTCCCTTTTTCTCTGGGCCTTTTCCAGTCGTCGCTTCTGGAACGCTTTCTTCCTCTCAGACTTCTTGGGAGCTGACTGCACCTCTGGCTGCCGAGGGGCCTGGTTCTTGCTAAGAAACAGTACGTGTTGGGCCTCCTGCTCCATGCACGGGACGTAGGCCACATCAGACTCCCCCTTCCTTTGCTTGAACTTGGGGACAGCGATGTCTGGCTCCTCCCCCTTCACTTCCTTTTCCAATGTCTTCTTGAAAGCCACCTGGGCCTCCTTTTTTCCTCTTCTTGTTACTTAGCGTCTTTTTCCTCTCCTGTCGGCTCCTCATAATCTCTCAGAGCCGAAAAGGGATTTCTTGCTCATTCTGGTTCTTAGGCTTGCAATTCACTTTCTTCTTTTCTTTGCGCTGCTGTCCCCAAGCCTGCTCCTGCAGCTGACCTGAGCCTCCAAGACCGGCCCACCACGCGGTAGCGCTACGCTCGCAGGCTTCACCATGACTACCCCAGGCGTGTCACAAAGAGCCTTTGACTTAAAGGCCCTTGCTAGCTATGCACTACAGCACACATCTGATGCTCCATCACTCAAGAGGCTGAGGCAGAGACCGAAGGCTGCCATGGGTAACATAGTGAGGCTCTTTCTCAAATCTTAGTGGAGCATCCTAGCATGGTGGCACATGCCTTCAGTGACAGCACTCAGGAGGGAGAGGTAGGTCAGTCTGTCTGAGAGTTCAAAAACAGCCTGGTCTACATAGTTCTAAGACAGCCAAGGCTACATAGTGAGACCTTGTCTTTAAAAAGTGGAGTTGGACAAAACAAAACAAAACATCCTTTATTTTCCCTCAATACCATTGTATATTATTTCTCCTGCAAGATTGCCTTATAACTCACGCCCTAAAGCCAGATTTCCCTGGCAATTGTGCACAATTCTGTCACAGCCCACTGGAGACTGCTGTAGTCATTTGTTTCCATGTCAGACCTCTCCCCTGTTAGAATCTGACTTCCTCAAGAGCAGAAATTCTTTCTAATGTGTCTTCCTGTCCTGAGTCCCTTGGATAGCCTTGCATATAAAAGCCTGCTGAATGAATAAGGACACTGTTCTCTGAGAACAGTGATTATTTTATAAATACCTTGAGAAGGGTGGAGGGGTAGGGAACGATGACCTAGTGATATCTATCCTTCCAGAATGAGGAGATTTCATTGTTTGGATGAAAAAGAATACCAGAGCATGCTGGGAAACCTTAGTGATGGGGAGGCCCAGAAGACAGGACACGAGACAATGTTAGAAAAACCGATTAGAATAAAGAAATAAATAAGATTAGCTTCTATGTCAGTTTAGAAATACAGATCTATCTTTAAAAAGTGTTGGGCCAGCAAAATGGCTCAGAGGATGACCTGAGTTAGATCAGGCTACCCCATGCACACCATGACATGCATATGCACATCTTCATGTTCACAAATACACACACTCATTAATGTTAGGAGAAAAAACCACAACCCAGCTTGTTAAAAAGGGAGGCTGTCATGAGTGTGTTATTCTAGAAGCAAGACAAGCATGCTTCTGTCTTTCCGCAATGTCAGAATGCATTGAATAACAATAAAGTCACAAAGTTTAGGGTTCGGTGACAGCAGTTTAACTTAGTCCTCCTACCTTGGTTTCTGCCCAAGTGAATACAAGTTCTTTTTTCCAATCTTAATTACTAATATCCACTCTCACAGTACATGGTAACTGTATCCATATGTCTCTATACAGATATGTGGACTGCAGAGCAAACTCAAGTTTTACAGCCTACAGCAGAGTTTAAAGAGACTTTGGAAGTGTACTCAGAGTCTATATCCAACAATATCCAACCAGGCCAGGCATGGCTGGTGGCACATGCCTTTAATCCCAGGCAGACAGATCTCTGCGAGTTGAAGGCCAGGTGAGTCTACATTGACTTGAACCACACAGCTCTAGGAGGGAGGGAACTGCTTAGGAAACGGCTGTTGGGGCTGCTGAAGTCAGATTTGGAATCAAAGAATTCAGCTTCGAGGTAAAAAAAATCCTGAACCAGGTCTGGAGCAGGAAACCAGTTAAGCACAGGAAATGACAGGTCTGGCCCAGGTCCAGATCAGCACACAGGTGATGCTCAGGCAGAATAGTAGGCTCCTCAACGGTGCAGAAGTAGAGTCAGGGAGTCCTCAGTTCTTGACACACATACACACACAGACACACAGACACAGACACAGACACACACACACAAGCACACACAGACACACAGACACACACACACACACAGACACACACACACACACACACACACACACACACACACACACACACACCAGGTATCAGATGTCAGGTTTGGTATATGGCCATGCCATTACAGATTTAGGTGCCACTATATGGGCTGTGGGTGATGGAGTTTCACCCCATCCTCTATCTGTTGTATCTGATAAGTTCTTGGGCCTTCATGCCCTGACATGATTTTAAAATGCACAGGTGCCCCTATATCCATATACTGCAGTTCCCATTGTGTTCTTAGGAATAAGCCATTTCTCAATCTGGGCTGGACTCACATGGCAGCTCACAACCATCTGTAATTCCAGTTCCAAGGGGTCCAATGCCTCCTTCTGGTCCCTGTGTGCACCAGGCATACACATGGTGCACAGACAATCATGCAGGCAAAACACCCACACACATAAAATAAAATAATATTAAAAAAAAAAACTAAAAATTTCTAGCCAGGCATGGGGGTGCATGCCTGCGACCCCAGAACTTGGGAGACAGAATCAAGAGGATCAGAAACACAAGGATGTCCATGCTACATGGAGAGTTGGTGGCCATCTTGGGACCTTGGGCTAAAGGAGACCCTATCTCAGAGAGAGAGAGAGAGAGAGAGAGAGAGAGAGAGAGAGAGAGAGAGAGAGAGAGAGAGAGAGAGATTTAAATATCAAAGAGTTTTCACACATAGACAACCCATAGTTCAAATATCCATGAGAAGAGGATGACAAAGTGTCCAGAGGCCAGGCCACACCTGAAGCCTCAGAGGACCAGGGGCCATAGACAAAAACTTGCTCCCTAGTGAGCAGCTACTGGGAAGTGCTGACTGTCAACATTAAGAGCTGAGGTCCTTCCAGGTGTAGTGACAATGACACACTCCTTTAATCCCAGACTCTGGAGGCAGGAGCAGGAGGAGCTCTGTGAGTTCAAGGGCGACCAGGTCCACAGACCAAGTTCCAGTCTAACGGGGCTGTACAGTGAGACCCTGTCTCAAAAACCAATGCCAATGCAAAAAAATAAAAATAAAAATAAAAATAAAAATAAAATAAAAATAAAACTGAGGCCCTAAAGGAGGGCTTCAGGATTCCAAGGCCTACTCTTGGAGGACTTTACAGGACCCTGCCCCTTCCTTCTTTTGAGATTTTTTTTTTTTCCTTCAGGGGTTGACAAGTATACATTTGTTAAGCCTAAATAAAACTTTTCTCTTTATGAGGGAGTTATCTCAAGCTTTCTTTGAAGTGATAGAAAGTTGGATAACAGCCTGGTGGTGATGAACACCTTCAATCTGAGCCCTTAGGAGACAGAGGCAAGCTATCGAGGCTAGCCTGGTCCTACATAGAGTGTGCCAGACAGTCAGGGCTCTGTAGAGAGACCCTGTTTCAAAATAAAACCAAAGCAAACCAGCCGACAAACAAGCAAAGCAAGATAAGACCTGGAGAGGACCTGTTGGGCAGGGTGGGGTTGGCAGGACTAGATGGGAAATAGGAGGGGTGGGTGTGAGAGTAACCACAATACACATATATGAAGTTGTCAAAGAATAAATCTAATGCTTAAAGGCAGGGAGGGAGAGGGTGCCCTGGGTGGCGGCCCATGTTTTTCAGCCCAGGACTTGGAGCTAACCTCACAATGAAGGTTGGGTAGTTCTCAGTGGCAGAGCACTCATCCAGCATGCACAAGGCTGTCTGTTCAATCCCCAACACTAAAAAACGTAATCATAGCAAAATGCCTGCCTCTGACACTGTATGTGGCTACTATTAAGGGAAAGAAACCAGTCCAAAATCTCCAGTGTGCACTTTGAGCATCATCTATTCTTTAAGCAACTGGACTGGTGGACACATACCATCGCACACGTCAGAACCTACAGAATTTACACCAATGCTGACTCATAATGTAAAGCATGCACACTGTGTGCTAATTATCAGGTTCATTGTCATGCAAGAGCCTTAGATGCAGCTTCATTGTTGGTAATAAACGTACCACATTGGTTCCGGGTGCCAGTACCAGGGGTGGCTGGGTGGGGAGTGTCCACATAAGGTTCCAACTCTACTACAAGGAAATAAGATAGTTTATTCTAAATTAGGCATGGTGGCACATCCTTGGACTCTCAGAACTCAGGGAAACCGGATAGCAAACCCAGTGGCAGCCTCAGCTACAGAGAAGTACTTTGTTCCAATAGAAAGAGAAAATAGTTGATTCTGAGTCAAATATGAGTGGCCATGGCCGTAGAACAGTCTCAAGCCCTGAATGACATGTCCTTCTATGGGAGAGAATTTGTAAACTTTTATAGTCACAGGACAGAAAGTAACGAAGAAATGTGTTGAACATATACACAAAGCATTCGTATTGAGTGGCTTCGGCAAGGGAGAGAATCTATAGATATTTCTTGGGGCTAGCAAGATGGCTTAGCAGCAAAAGGTGAATTCTGTTCTTGTAAAGAATCCAATGGTTCCCAGCACCCATGCCAGACAGCTTAAACCTGCCATTGGCTCCAGTTCCAGGAGACCCAATGCTGTCTTCTGGGCTCTCTGAAAACATAACGCACATACACGCACATACTTCCCCAGCCCCTACTCCTGCGGAAACACATAGAGACATAATTAAAATAAAAATTTTAAATGTAATTAAAAAGGCATGTCTCTTTGTAGTTCAAGCTTGCCAGAAACTCACTATGTAGACCAGGCTGGCTGAAAACTTGTGATCCTACCAGCTCTGACTCCCATATTCTGGGATCGCAGGCCAATTCACCCAGTAATGACTTTGGAGCACTAGGGATCCAACTTAGGACCTGTCATTGTCCAGGAGACACTACCACTGAGCTATAACCCTGCTGAGACATATTTCTAGCCCTGAAGTTTAATTTATTAATATGCATCTGTGCATGCACCTATGTGTCTTCCTGTGTGGGTACACATGAGTATACAAAGAGGCTGACGGATACCCTTGGGTTTCATCTTCAGTAATGCCATCTATGTCCTTTGAGCTTGCATCTCATGACATACTAATTATGCTAGTCTGTCTGGCCAGCATCCCTGGGGTCCTATCCTCATCTTTTCAGTACTGGGGTGACAAGTGCATACCCTGATTGGCATTTTGATGTGACTTCCGGATATTAAAACCATGTCCTCATGCAAATCATGACTCTATGGGGTCATCTATCCATCTGGTCAACCCATTTCCCACCCCAGTCTTTTGAGGTGATAATTCTGAAGAGATCTGATCAATTCAGGTGGGTATGACCATACACTGAGGTTGTCATCCCAACATTCTTAGTTTAGGATTGATAGACACTAGAGCTGTGTACAGCTTAGCGGTACATTCCAAGAGCTTTTTGGTCGTTTGCGATGGGGGCTCTGGAGTAGTCTGGAGCTTTTTGTCCTGCCTTCAGCTCCTGAGTTCTGCAATAGAGTTTTATCTCAAGGTCAAGAAAATGTTAGGTGAGAAATAAAGGTTGATAATAAATGACTATAAAGAAGGTTCTGGGGGGCGAGGGCATTAACTCAACTGATAGAGTGCTTGTCTAGCATACAAAAGGCACCCGGTTCAACCTGAGTTCGAGCCCCAATACCACATAAACAAGGCATGTGCCTGCAATCCCAGAACACCAGAGGTGGAGACAGGACAATTCAGAGTCCACACTTATCCTTATCCGTATACTACATTCAAGGCCAGGAAGAATGGCGAGCTAATGATAGTCCAAGTGAAGGTACTTTTGGCTTTGGACCCAGTGTGTCTATGTCCCCCCAGTCATACTATTCCCCCATAGCCAAAATCAACATGTCTCTGGGACTGTTAATGCTCATGCAACTTCTTCAGAAAACGTCCGCCCTCAGCAGCACAGAAAGATATAGAAAGATACAGAAACTACCTTCCATTCAAGTTTGCTGTGAACCAAAAACTACTCTTGAAAATAAAACCTGTTAAATCTTTAAAAAGCACCTGTGCATGTCGATGTATGCCTGTAATACCAGCATAGCGTATGTGAATGTGTGTGTGTGTGTGTGTGTGTGTGTGTGTGTGTGTGTGTGTGTCTGCGCGTGCGTGCATGCATGTGTGTGTCAGAGGAGAGTATTTAGGATTCATTTCACTCCTTCCACAGTGAGTTCTAGAGATCAAACTTAGGTCACCAGGCTTGTGTGGCAAGATATTTTACTTGCTGAGTCATCTTGCCAATTCCGTTTCTTTTTTTAAAAAAGTGTGTGTGTGTGTGTGTGTGTGTATGTGTGTGTGTGTGTGTGTGTGTGTGTGTGTGTGTTTCAAGAGGTAGGCAGTGATCAAGAGTGGGAGGAAACCAGAAGCTTGTGGATAGGAGATCTGTGGTTGAGTTTGTCTGGTGCCTGTGTTTTAGGGCCACATCTCAAACCAATGAGAATTTGTTGTTGGAGCATCTATTCTGGAATGTCTGGTGACTTGATTTTGTGCAGGTCTTTTGTAGTAAGTATTTATGAGGGTTTCTATCCTGTTTTAGATCATTCAGTTCCCAGATAAAAGACACAAAACCTTCATATGTATGATAAGCCTTGGGCAGCATTAGAGCTGGGTGGAGATCAACCCTCTAAGCTACTTTGCCCCCTTCCCTGTCAGTGACCCTGAGATATGACTTACCATGTTTGCCTGGGCCACCCTTACTCTGACTGGCCAGCCTTCATAACCAGTTCTCATGACTCCTCACCTCATGACCACTTCTCCTCTCTCCACCCTCTCTTTCTTCTCTCTCATGGTCCTACCTTCAACCCCAAACTCAGGAACCAAGACTCCACCTACCTCTCCTCTGCCCAGCTTAGGCATCATTATTTTAAAATTAAGTTTAATAGCATCACTTGGTGTGTAGGAGGATTTCCTTGTCCCTGGGGGCAACCAATCCTTGGGCACTAGTATTTAACATGGCAATACATAGCAACAGACCAAACCTTAACACAGGTCTTGTTCAGATAACACTAGCTGCTATGTTCACACATGCAAAGGCCATATCATTTCCAGAAGACAAATTTCACAGTGTTCCTCCTCATTCTCCAGCTCTCTCTCTCTCTCTCTCTCTCTCTCTCTCTCTCTCTCTCTCTCCCTCCCCCTTCTCCCTCTTTTTCTTTCTTTCTTTTCTTTGATCTGAGTCCAGGAGCTCAGACTCAGGTTGTTAAGCTTGGTGCCTTAAGACCCATTGGAGCATCTTCCAGCTCAGGAAGGAAACGGGTCTGAGAAAAATCAGAATTAGTACTAACAAGTTTTAGAAGGACTTTTTAATCTCTTTTCCCAGATTTATATTGTATATTTATATTACTGACCCAGGGCCAGTAGCTGAGGGTGAGCATGTGTGGAAGCCTTTGTTGTGCCACCTCCTGTGCTGGGATTACAGGTCTACACCACCACACCCAGTTATGGATTTGAATAAATTCTGTGTGAGAGCCTGTTTACAGCCTTTCTCACACTAACCAGATGTTTCCTCCTGGACAAGTCATCAAGGGTTGAAGGGGAGACTCTGACACCTAGTGGCTACAATGTATTACTACAAGGACTTCTTTTGGAAATTTTAAGAATGTCCTTTTAAAAAGTCACTTGACACTTGTCATTCTAAGTGGACCAAGGAACTCCACACGAAGCCAGAGACACTGAAACTAATAGAGAAGAAAATGGGTAAGAGCCTCAAAGATATGGGCACAGAGGAAAAATTCCTGAAGAGAACAGCAATGGCCTGTGCTGTAACATCAAGAATCGACAAATGTGACCTCATAAAATTGCAAAGTTTCTCTAAGGCAAAAGACACTGTCAATATGACAAAATGGCAACCAACAGATTGGGGAAAGATCTTTACCAATCTTAAATCCGATAGGAGGCTACTATCCAATATATATCAAGAACTCAAGAAGTTGGTTTTCAGAAAACTAACCCTATTAAAAATGGGGTACAGAGCTAAACAAAGAATTCTCAACTGAGGTATACCAAATGGCTGAGAAGCACCTTAAAAATGATCAACATTCTTAGTCATCAGGGAAATGCAAATCAAAACAACCCTGAGATTCCACCTCATTCACACCAGTCAAAATGGCTAAGATCAAAACTCAGGTGACAGCAGAATCTGGCAAGGATGTGGAGAAAGAGGAACACTCCTCCATTGCTGGTGGGATTGAAAGCTGGTGCAATCACTCTGGAAATCAGTTTGGCGATTCCTCAGATAATTGGACATAGTTCTACCAGAAGATCCAGAAATACCACTCCTGGGCATATACCCAGATGATGCTCCAACTTGTAATAAGGACACATGCTCCACTATGTTCATAGCAGCCTTATTTATAATAGCCAGAAGCTGGAAAGAACCCAGATGTCCCTCAACAGAGGAATGGATGCATAAAATGTGGTACATTTACACAATGGAGTACTACTCAGCTACTAAAAACAATGAATTCATGAATTCTTAGACAAATGGATGGATCTGGAGGATGTCATTCTAAGTGAGGTTACCCAATCACCAAAGATCACACATGATATGCACAAACTGATAAGTGGCTATTAGCCCAGAAGCTCAGAATACCTAAGATACAATATGTAAAACACATGAAACTCAAGAAGAAGAAAGACCAAAGTGTGGACACTTTGATCCTTCTTAGTAGGAGAAACAAAATACCCATGGAAGGAGTTAGAGAGACAAAGTTTGGAGCAGAGACTGAAGGACTGACAATCCAGAGACTGCCCCCCACCCCCAGGGATCCATCCCATAAATACCCACCAAACACAGCCCTATTGCAGATGCCAACAAGAGCTTGCTGACAGGAGACTGATATAGCTGTCTCCTGAGAGACTCTGCCAGTGCCTGACTAATACAGAACTCGATGCTCACAGTCATCCATTAGATGGAGCACAGGGTCCCTAGTGAAGGAGCTAGAGAAAGTACCCAAGGAGCTGAATAAGTTTGCTGCCCCCTAGGAGGAACAACAATATGAACTAACCAGTAACCCAAGAGCTCCCTGAGGCTAAACCACCAAATCAAAGAAAACCCAAAGAGAAATTGGTAGCTCTAACTGCGTATGTAGCAGAGGATGGTCTAGTCAGTCATCAATGGGAGGAGAGCTCTTGGTTCTATGCCCCAGTTTAGGGGAATGCCTGGGCCAGGAAGTGGGAATGGGTGGGTTGGGGAGCGGGGGCGGGGGGAGGATAGGGGATTTTTGGAGGGGAAACTAGGAAAGGGGATAACATTTGAAATGCAAATAAAGAAAATATCTAATAAAAAAGTAATTAAAAGAAAGAATTCTAAAGGAAAAAAATAAAGATGCCTTGTAAATTAGTATAAAATACATCTTAAAATAGGCTTTCCCCAAGGTGCCTGGAAAGTGCTCACAGCACTTCTTCTAGAAAATATTGGGATATTTGGGAAAAAACTCAAAGGACTGTGGACTGTGAGTTATTTTTCAAGGAGGATTTAAGACTTCCAAAACAGCTTAAGCATCCAAAATAGCCCCCTGTTTTTTGACTACTTTCAGGTTTCTTGACCCCCTCCCTCATCCTGTTTTTAGCATATATTTCAGAATTGATGTTTCCTTGCCCTGAAAGCAGACTGGCATTTTCTTACCACCTGGCTTTCATGATGATAGAAGCTGTCATGCAGACCACTGAGGGCATGAAGACAGAGTGATCTCAGCCAGTGCTGGATCTATAAGCTACAACACTAACTTGCTAGGTAAATTATCCCACGTAGTGTCATGATGGTTATGAGTAACCAAACACATTTAGTTCTGGTTTGAGACCTGATACCTACACTAAAGGATTTAATGTCTGCTACTGGAAACGTAGTTAAAAGCTTATGTCTGCGGGAGCAGCGAAAGGCTACAGGGGGAAGGCCACTGGTACATTACTTATGTTTATACTCAGGTTTGGACTGTTCTTAACCTTGATCAGAGAATGTCCCATACATACCAATGTATGAAAGGTGAAGAGTTGGGTTTCTCATGCTAGTTGAGAGTTTACTGACCGCTAATGCTATTTTTATCCATTGAACAAAAACATATTTCTTTCCATTATCATACATTTGTCTCTTCTGCTGTTGAACGATCTTTTAAGATATTTCTATTGGAGCATACTTTATTTTACTCAGTGTTTACCTTGTACCTAGAAGCTTTTGGCAGTGTTTTTGTAGTTCTAGTAACAAATGCCAGGTAGGGGTTTTCTGTAGGAAAGGCCATATCCAAAACTGAAAGTCATAAGTTTAGGACACTGTAGAACACAAAATAGGAGGAGCAAGAAAGTCAAGCTAGCAGAAGATGGAGAGAAATACCAAAAGGAGTAGCAATCACTGTATGGAAGCAGAGAATGATAGAACATCACTAGTTATTTGTAAATTGCAGAGGAAAGCACAGGCAAACAAAGGGCTCACCATTCCCTGTTGGGAAGGACTCAAGTTGTGCAGGTCTAACTGTGATTTAAATATGCTTGCATCCTCACATTTAAACATCTTTCTACATGTAGTTAGAGTCTGAAAGTGGCACATGAGAATAAGGTGTAAGATGTTTTAAGAAAAAGCAAGAATACAGAGTGAAGGTGCTGCAGGTCCAAATTAAAGAACTTCTCAAAAATGCTGAGTATATAAAATGACCACAGTCCAGTGTTCAGTAGAGAATGTTACTAAATTAGTACATATATAGATGTGAAGCTGTACACAACTGGATTCTCACCCCTTGATTTAGATGTGAATGACCCATATGAACTAGTTCATGTTGTTTGTGGTACCCTGTCCTTTGTCTGTCTTGTTTCTTCACAGAACTCCAAACAACATCCCAAGACAATGCCAATAACTGTGATTTTTACTCACAGGCACAACATATCTTTGCATACCGAGGGTCTGTGTCAAATCTCTAAACAAAACAAGATCATCAGTAGGAAAAATTAACAAAACTGAAAACTGTTTACAAATGAATGAGAGCATATAAATAGTGTGGGTTTGTGACTTTGTATTTGAAACTCACAAGAACTTTTTCAGAGCTTATGAAAATGTCTTAAAATGTGTTAATTATGCAGGTTGATGACAAAACCAAAACATATCAATATTATACTGCAGCATTATAGATGACATTCATTCATGATGAATCAAGGGACTTGATTTAATTGGCACATAAACTCAACCACACACAAACGCAGACAAATAGACTGCTCTCCCTTTCAGAATGAACATGCCTTTATATTGAGGCTCCTGTTTATCAGAACTAACAGCAAAATGGGCTAACTTCAAAATGATCCTATCCTGACATACTCTCGTGTGTCTCATATGTTACCTAATGTCAATGGAGTTTTTATTTGGACATCTGAGAGTTATGGAATGGGGGAGTGATGGACGTCATTGACACCAATTCTAGTCCCTCCTGCTTTTTCCAAAAATCTCTACAGAAGTAAGCGGTTTATTTGATTTGAATACACATACACTGTTAGACTTCTCTGAAGATTAAGCAAGACAACCTCAAAATCTATCAAGTTCATTTCTGTCCTTCTTCCTTTTCAGTAGACAACACTCCCTTTCCAGGAAAAAAAAAGCCTTCTGTGCAAATATCTTGACTTGATCCATTTCACAATCCATTGAAAGATTTTCATAATGTGTTGTATCTCAGTTTTTCAGACTGGCAGATATGTACCTAAATGGAGTGACAGACAGACAGAGAACCAGATGGGCAGTTGAAAATAGTATATTTTTATTTATTTTTGCTGTTGTCTCTTAGTAATGTAATATGCTTTGATTGTATTCTTTCCCTCATCCATTTATTTTAAAGGAGTATATGACTATAATTTAAGTGTGCTATAGAACAATACAGTATAATACTTTCTATATTTTTCCGATCTGTTTATTTTCTCAGGCAAAAAAATATACAGAAATTTAAGTAAAAATCTGGGTTTTCCATTATGTCCCAGTACCTTTGACCTTCTGTGCTGTTCACCTACCATAGAGTTCTTTGAAGATAAATTTCTATTCTTTGCTTACAGGAGACTGCTAGAAGAAATACTGGGCAGACATTTGTAGTTTAAGAACCCCACATATTTTAAATGGGAATATTCATTTTAACATGCTCTGCAACAGGAGGTTTATAAAACTTTCACGAGCTCCAGCCAATACGCCATTCACAATTAAATTTCTTTGTGTCAAAGTGGTTATTTTCAAAGTGGCCTCTAGGTTCTGCTAGCTTATCTCCTAACTTGAAATTTCAATGAAAGCCATTAGTTTTGTAATGGAATTGGGATTTTGTGATAATATTGCCGACCCCTCCATATGTAAGTCATTGCTTCTCTTCCTTCTGATTCCATTATTAATTGGGTAAAGTCTATGAGGTCATAGCATAAAATCATATTAACTACTCTACATGCATGGCTAATCACATACGTATGTTTTTCTGTGGCGAACAAAATATAGTTCTGCTTACTCAGGCACTTGAATCTTGCTGCCATCTAAACAATGAGGAATAGAAAGTTTAAAGCACATGGCTCTTCTCAAACACATTTAGAACAAACAGAAGATTTTATACCCTTCCCTCATTGCCCACGCCAAGCCACTCTCTCCCTAAAGAACTATTTCATGTTCTGGCTATCCAACATGGACAAAGGTCTCATTTGCCTTCATCTTTCCCTATACTCACTCTGCCTTCATCCTTCTTTCCTCTCTTAGCTTCTTCAGGTTGCTCAAGCATCAGAGAAAAATGAAATGGAACTCATAACACAGCTACCTCTGGGGCTGGCTCACTTTTACCTTTCGTCAAAGTTGATGAGGTGTATCTTATTATCATTTTATGTTTTTCAGCTTGATAGATGTTTAATTGGCAACATAGACAGGATTCTGTTTGACACAAACATTCTAAGCAATGGATATTCTATAAAATGCACTACTTACCGCTCTCTAGATGCCTTATTACATTTTCTTCTGTAATCTTGCCCACATGGATAGATGGAGAGCTTCCCTGGAAGCCTCCTGGAGCCAATTAGGTTCAGACACACTTGGTCAAATTGGCATTTATAACACATCTCACAAAAGTCTTATTTGTTTTCTAAGAACATGTCAATTTTAAATTTTAAGAAAAATTATGGTAAAAATAGAGAAAAATAAATATTGAAGAGCAAGATATTTGGATGAAAATACAATAAGAATTCATGTTGAAGTCTCTCTTTGATTTTTCAGAGAACAGGAAAGACAGATTAGGACCTGATGTGAAAATTTCAACAAAAATAATTACTGTAGATTCATAGTGCTTAATACTAATTTGTTATCTCCAATATACTTTGAGGATATTTATGGAATGCTTAAATGCAAAAATTCTTATCAGGGTTATTGCTCAGACATGGCATTAACATGAGCTGTAGTAACAGGGAAGTCTGTTTTTTTTCTTTTTCTTTCTTTTCTTAATTTTTGGTGAAGGGTAATAGAAATCCTCTTGTTAAAAATCCTGACAGAATATTATGTTGAGTGTGAAATGAAAGCAGTAGAATCTGCTTCATTTCACAATACATAAGAGAGGACATAAATATTTTTGTTAAATTTGTACATACAAAAATCTATATGACAAAGCTTTACAGCATTTTCTGTGTTGTTTAAACAATAGCACTAAAATGCTACAGTGTGGAATTATTCCCAGTGAAATCTTTTAAAAATACAACACACTTCACTTTTGAGATTTGATTTTGCATATTTATGTGAGTAAAGAGGCTTAAGTTGAGGCTTATTCAAAGACACAATGGGGTGGGACAGATGAAGTACTCATATGTGAAGGTTAAAAATTAAAAATGGAAGAACGGAGGTCTTGGGAGAGGGCCAGAATATGCTCAAAATATACATTAAATTAAAAATGGTTTAAATGATAAAAAATAAAACATATAAAGGTATAGGGCAAATGCCATCTGTATGATCACAATTTTGAAGTCAATCCATATTATGTATAGAATGTCATCATTTTATAGGCCTGTCAATAGTATGAAGAAAGTGTTTATGTTTCTTCATAGACTTGTGGTGGTTTCAATAAGTAATGTCTCCCTAAACTTCAGATTAGAACACTTGGACTATAGTTGGTAGTACTATTTGGTGAGTTTATGAAGGTTCAAGAGGTACAATCTTGCTGGAGGAAGGACTCTAGTAGGGGTGAGCTTTTAGTGTTTATAGACTTACTCCACCTCACGATCATCTCTGTGTTTGTAGTTGGATATGATGTCTCTACTTTCTGATTTGTCTACCTGTGCTCATGCCTTCCCTGCTACCATGGAATATCCTTCTGGAATTGTAAACTCAAATAAGTGTTCTCTCCAACAACAACAACAACAACAACAACAAGAATTACTATTTTCTAAAATGTCAAATGATAAAAATATAACAACCACTGCCTCTCTCCAATAATGTCATCCTGTTCGACATTCAGTGATTGGCAGATTCTCACCCTCTGTTGGCTATCTTAATCTCTTGAAACTCAGAAATATCTCTGACCACAAGTTCTATTCTCATTCAAATCCTACTCTAACTACACTGTTTCTAAAATTTTCCATCCTAATACCTCATGATTTACTTACATGAAATTTACATGAAAATGCTTTTGTATGACTTAAAAATATTGCTCCTTGCCTGCTTTGTCTTCTGTCACTATTGTGTAGGACATCATCTGAAATACACTGTACAACTTCTCATATGGTCATAGATGTTCACTAGCAGAGCTTCATATAGGTTCTCAACCTTCAACATGTCTTCAGAATGGCCTCAGATTTCCGTGAGTACATCAGTGTGTACTATGTCCAACAGATTTGTGGAAAGTGGAACTCCTTTGTGACTTATACCTATGTAGACTCTTCACATTAACTCAGTTCCTAATATTGATTGAGGTCACTGTACAAGCACAGTAAATGAGTCTATTTCTTTCATTGAAATAAGCAAAAGTTAAAACCGTACCTTCACAACAAAGCTTCCATTCTGGAGGCAAACATTCCCTTGATTGTGTTCCTGAATGAAACCCAAGAGAATCAGGAATAAAGGGCATATATTGGAAAATAACCAAGACAAGAAACAGAAAATGAACAGAGAACATTTTTCTAACAGAAAAAAAATTACAAAGATCTCATGAAAATTAACGAGACAAGGATGAACATTCTCACTCCTGATGTCTAACATGGTAGATAGAACAATCACACAAGGAGAAACCAACAGGAGAGGAAGATGTGAAACTATATTTGCTCATTACGAGAAAATCCAGAAAGTCTCCAATAGAAACTCCAACAGCTGATGACCTCATTTATCAAACAGAGGGTAGAAACTAAGGCAGAAAAGTAAGTACTCTACCTTTATCCAAATGAAAGACATATTGGAAAACAAGTCCCTGAGAGAATATCATTCAAATAGTCTCAATGTGTAATAATAAATTGGGCTAAATCTAACCCAAAATGAGAAAGACATGCGAAATAAAAGCTTTAAGATACTTCCCAAAATATTAAAGTAGTTATCAGAAGATGGAAAGAACTCATATGCCCACAGACTTGTGGGGTAATACTGTAAAATGGTCATTCTACTAAGAGCAATCTACAGATTCTATGAGCTCCACATCAACACTCAAATGCAATTTTCATAGAAATTGCAAATATAATCCTAGATTTCATATGGAAGCATTAAAATAACAAAAATTGCCAAAATATTCCTTAAAAAATTCTACTGGAGATATTGCCAGCACAGAGTTCAAGTTTATAGTAATAAAAAGTGTGGCACTGGTCACAAAGGGACACATTGATTAGTGGAAGGAATTGAGGCCTCACACCTCCAGTAACCAGGCAAGACTTCCAATGGAGGGATGGGGACACCAACCCAACAACAAGACCTTAGACCCACAATTTGTCCTGCCTACAAGATGTGCAGGGATAAAGTTGGAATTGAAATTGGGGGAATGGCCATACATTGACTGGTCTGGCTTGAGACCTGTGCCATGAGAGAGTGTCTGCCCCTGATACTATTCATGTTACTCTGCTATACTTGCATAAAAGAATCTAACATATCTGTCATCAGAGAGCCTTTACCTAACAGTTAATGAAAACAGATGCAATGACCCATAGACAAACATTAGGCAGAGCTGGGGTAATCCTGTGGAAGAGGGGGAGGAAGGATTGAAGGAGCTAGAGAAGTCAAGGACACAAGAAAACCTATGGGATCGATTAACCTGGGCTCACAGGGGCTCACAGAGACAGAACCACCAACCAGAGAACATACATGGTGTGGACCTAGGCCCCCAGCACAAATGTAACAGATGTTCAGCTTGGTCTTCATGCTGGACCCCTAACAGCAGGAACAGGGACTGTCTCTGACTCTATTGCCTGCCTTGGGATCCTGTTTTCCTTACTGGGCTGTTTTGTCTAGCCTCAACAGAAGATGTGCCTAGTCCTATTGTGACTTGATAGGCCAAGGTGGGGTGATATCTATAGGGGTGGGAGGAGCTCCCCTTCTCTGAGGAGAAAGGGAAGGAGGATGGGGGAAGAACTAGGAGGAGAACAGGAAGGGGAAGCTGCAATCCAGATGTAAATAAATGAATTAAAGGGAAAAAAAGAATTAAGGCTACACAAGTAAACCCACAGTCCCATAGTTTCATGATTCAGGGATTAAAGTCCAAGATTCATAGGGAAGAGAAGACAACACCTTCAACCAACTGCGAGAGACAAACTAGATAGATGCCCTTAGAAGAATGAAATTAGACCCTCATCATTCACCCTGCCCAAAATTCATCTTAACTACATCAAGTGCATCAACGTAGGAAATTCTTAATCTAAGAGGAGAAAGCAAGGGAATTGGCTACAGATCATTGGCAAAGGAGTGCACGGTCAGAACTGAACTCTGAGAGTACAAACGATGAGACTAAGGTTAACACACAGGACACAATACAATCCAAAGCTTCTGTGAAGCAAAGGTCTGCCGTTTTGGTGGAAGGAGAAATCTACCAAGTGGGAAACACTACTTTCCAGCAGGACAAGTGACTGAGAGTATCTACAAAACACCAAGAGCCCACCCATTACCTCGACAATGAATCATGGTACTCAAATTTTATCTTATCTTTGCCCATGCATATAACTGTGTAAAACAGAAGCAGCTTAGAAAAATCAGATAATTATTTACTACATATCAATGGATAGTATTTAGTTATGTGACTGACTTCTAGCATCATTAAATGGTGTACATAATAGATTAAATGCTTTCTTTACAATATTAAATGACTATATCTTAACTGTATGAGTTAGGTTAAAATGTATATTATTTTGGAAGGTATTGGTAAACCCAACACAATTACATGAGTAATGTAAGGAGTTTACATAATTCCCTTTCCTTATTCATATCAAAATGTTTATCCTTTTCTTATTCAAATTCATTTACCAGTTCTTTTAGGTCTGCTGATACATCTACATCTATTATAAAAATTATGAAAAAGAGAAAACAGTACTCTATAAAATAGGTATAAGTTATTTAAAGTTAATGCTTTTTAAAATATTCATTTATTTACATTCCAAATGCTGCCTTCCTCCCAGTCCCCCTTTACAGAGTCCCTAGTCCCATCCCCCCTTCTCTGAGAGAGTGGGGACCTCTGGGTATCATCCAACACTGTCATATCAAGTCTCTGTAGGATTAGGGGCAACCTCTCCCATGGAGTCCAGACAAGGCAGCTCTGTTGGGGAATGGATTTCACAGCCATTAGGGACAGCCTGTTCCAGCTGTTGGGGGATGCACATGGAGACTGAGCTGCATGTCTTCTACATATGTGAAGAATATATACATGGTCCAGCCTGTGTATGATCTTTGGTTGATGTCTCAGTCTCTGCAAGCTGCCAGGGGTCCAGATAAGTTAAATGTCTTTTAAAGTGTTATTTTCCAATTACCAATCTTAAACACAAAGTGCTACTGTATATTAATATTCTTAGAATAACTTTTTTTCTTTTTGTTTTTTTAAGCCAGGGTTTCTCTGTGTAGCTCTGGCTGTCCTGGAACTCATTCTGTAGACCAGGCTGGCCTCAAACTCAGAAATCCGCCTGCCTCTTCCTCCCAAGTGCTTGGATTAAAGGCTTGTGTCACCATTGCACGGCTTGAATAACTTTTAATTGTAGAAACACCAATACTTTACTTGGATAGCCTCACTACATGATATCAGATTTGAAGCATCCAAGACTTTGAGTGCTTTGTCTAAAAATTCATAAACTTCATGTATGTTTTCAGGATCCATGTTGATATCTGTTATGGAAAGGCACACATTCGTCCTGAGCACCACTCTCTGCCCAGTATTAGTAACTTTAGACATGTCACTAAGTACTTGAGGAACATCAGTCTAAATATACTACTCATTCATCTGTGAGCATCGTTCTCCTTACATTTGCATAATTACTACTTCCTGTTCTGACAAATGGACCGTTTACAGTTCATCCTATCTTCTGAAGTCAGTATATACCTATTGCCATAGAGAATGGGTGTCAATTTCTTTGGTGTTTCTGTGTGGCATTATTTTTTAAACTCTTCCTTAATACATGCCCTTGATCCTTTTCTTTATAGGTGTGTCCATTTGACAAACTGAAATGTATTTGTCTCATCCTTAAAAAATTAGTTCTCATTCATTATTTCTACTAAATAATACATGCCACCTATGAAAGCTCAGAGAACATTGTGAAAGAAGTATAATTGAGAGCAGCAAAACTTGAGGTAAAAGGAGATAAGGTGGAAAATAACTTCAGAGTGTCAATTTTGTGTGTGTGTGTGTGTGTGTGTGTGTGTGTGTAATAAGCAATCATAATGGTTGATTTAAAACTGACAAATGAAGCATCATGCTTAGCTTTAACTGTCAACTTGACATAGTTTGTACTCATGTGAGAAAGGAGTCTCATTAGAGGGATAGCCCAGATCAGAAGATGCCTGTGGGCATGTTTTGGAGGAGGGATTTGTCATGACAGTTAATTGCTGTAGGAGGGTCCATACCACAGTGGATGGCATCATTCTCTGAGCACGTGGTTCTGGGTTTTATAAGAAAGCTAGCTGAAGTCAGGTGTTAGCACATGCCTTTACCCCCAGTATTCCTGAGGGCAGAGGCAGGAGGATCTCTGAGTTCAAGGCCAGCCTGATCTACAGAGTGAGTTCCAGGATTATATAAAGAAACTCTTCTCAAGAAGAAGAAGAAGAAGAAGAAGAAGAAGAAGAAGAAGAAGAAGAAGAAGAAGAAGAAGAAGAAGAAGAAGAAGAAGAAGAAGGAGTAGGAGGAGGAGGAGGAGGAGCAAGAGGAGAAGAAGGAGGAGGAGGAGGAAGAGGAGAAGAAGAAGAAGAAGAAGAAGAAGAAGAAGAAGAAGAAGAAGAAGAAGAAGAAGAAGAAGAAGAAGAAGAAGAAGAAGCAGCAGCAGCAGCTGAGTGTAAGCCTGTGAGGGTGCCAGCAAGCAGTGTTCTTCCACGGTTTCTGCTTCAACCTCCAAGCTCCTGATTGAGTCCCTGCCCTGACTTCTTTCAATGATGGACCTTATGGAAATACCTGGAAGTGTAAGTATTTCTTCCCCTAAATTAATTTTGATCAGTGTTTTATCACAGTAAGATAAATCAAAGTAGAACTTGAATATAAAGTTATTTTCTATCTCATAGTATTGTTTAAAAACATTTAGTAACATATATTAATTTTATAGTTAAAATTAAAATATATCACAGTAAAAGAAAACTGTACAAGCCAAAGAATCAGGGGCACCACCCAGTTCATTCTATGAAGCCACAGTTAAACTGATACCTAAACCACAAAAGACCCAACAAAGAAAGAGAACTTCAGACCAATTTCCCTTATGAATATGAATGTGAAAATTCTTAATAAAATTCTCACAAACCGAATTCAAGAACACATGAAAACAATCATTCAAAATGATCAAGTAGGTGCAAGACCCGAAAAGCCTTATGTCCGGGATGTCCCACTCACAGAGACACAGAGACAGAGATAGAGACCGATGCAAAAAGCAAGAGGTTTATTAATCCAGCATCCTGGGGTCGTTCTGCAATAGGGATAGAAGCGACCCCAAGTAGCTAAAACACACACCTTTTATACATTTTTTGGAGGGTAGTTTATTATTGGTTAACCTTTAGTGACATTAAGGGGCAGACTTAAGGACTGGAGGCATTGTGTGGGCTTTTCTATACAATCAGAGGACTATCTCTTGGCACACTTTGCCGTGAGGCAAATTCTGGGAAAAGAACATATTTACTTAACTTTTTACAACCGTGGTCATTTTGAGCTACCACAAATCTTACATAGGCTTCTTCCCAGGAATGCAGGAACGATTCAATATATGGAAATCCATGGATGTATTCCACTATATAAACAAACTCAAAGAAAAAAATCACATGATCATCTCATTAGATGGTAAAAAAGCCTTTGACAAATACAATACCCTTTCATGTTAAAAATATTGGAGAGATCAGGAATTCAAGGTACATACTTAAACATAAAAGCAATATACAGCAAACCAATAGCCAACATCAAACTAAATGGAGAGTAACTCAAAGCAATCCAACTAAAATCAGTGACCAGACAAGGCTGCCCACTCTTTCCCTATCTGTTCAATATAGTACTCGAAGTTCTAGCCAGAGCAATTACACAACAAAAGGAGATCAAAGGGATACAAATTGGGGAAGAGAAAGTCAAGATATCACTATTTGCAGATGATATGATAGTATACATAAGCAACCACAAAAATTCTACTAGAGAGTTCCTATAGCTTATAACTTCAACAAAGTGGCTGTATATAAAATTAACTCAAACAAATCAGTAGCTTTTCTCTATTCAAAGGATAAAAGGGCTGAGAAAGAAATTAGGAAAACAACACCCTTCACAACAGTCACAAAATATTACTTGTGTGACTCTAATCAAGCAAGTAAAAGATTCGTATGACAAGAACTGTAAGTCCCTAAAGAAAGAACTAGAAGACCCCAGAAGATGGAAAGATCTCCCATGCTCATGGATCAGCAGAATTAATATAGTAAAATGGCCATCTTACCAAAAGCAATCTACAGATTCAATGTAATTCCCATTAAAATTCCAACTCAGTTCTCCATAGTTAGAACAATTCTCAAATTCATTTGGAATATCAAAAACCCAGGATAGCAAAAACTATTCTTAACAATAAAAGAACTTCTGGTGGAATCACCATCCCTGACCTCAAGCTCTACTATAGAGCAATTAAAAAAAAAAAAACACATGGTATTGTACAAAACCGGAAGGTAGATCAATAGAATAGAATTGAAGAACCAGAAATGAACCCACACACCTATGGTCACTTGATCTTTGACAAAGAAGCTAAAACCATCCAATAGAAAAAGGATATTTTTAACAAATGGTGCTGGTTCAAGTGGTGATTGGCATGTAGAAGAATGCAAATTGGTCCATTCTTATCTCCTTGTAAACTCAAGTCCAAGTGGTTAAAGAACCTCCACATAAAACCAGATACACTGAATCTAATTGAAGAGAAAGTGGAGAAGAATCTCCAACACATCCTCACAGGGGAAAATTTCCTGAACAGAACACCAATGGCTCAGGCTCTGAGATCAACTATAGACAAATGGGATCTCATAAAATTGAAAAGCTTTTGTAAGGCAAAGGACACCGTCAATAGCACAAAACAGCAACCTACAGATTTGGAAAAGATTTTTGCCAGCCCTACATCTGATACAGGGCGAATATCCAAAATACATATAAAGAACTCAAGAAGTTAGACTCCAGACTACCAAATAACCCTATTAAAAATGGTGTACAGAGCTAAACAGAGTTCTCAACTGAGGAATCTGGAATGAATGAAAAGCACTTAAAGAAATGTTCAACATCCTCAGTTGTTGCAGTAAATCTCCAACTCAAATATGCTCCAGCAATGAAAACACAACTCAATTAATGTTAATACATGCTGTGTGTCCAGATTGGGCAGATCTACAGATACACTACAATATTCCACATCTATGAGACCCTTTAGAACTTGTGGTTTCTCCAGGCCATGTGCTTCTGCTCTGCTTTTCTTCTTCCTCCTCCTCCTCCTCTGCCTCCTCTCCCTCTTCCGTTTTCTCCTCTCTCTCTCTCTCTCTCTCTCTCTCTCTCTCTCTCTCTCTCTCTCTCTCTCTCTCTCTCTCTCTTTCTCTCCATTCTGCTCAACCTTCCCTTTATCTGCCCAAACGTAGGCTCTCCTTTATTTTACAAATTAAGGTGGGAAGGAGGTTTACAGGAAGTCACTTGAGTGTTGACTCATTCCTTGTTCACAACTCCTCACAGGAGAATGGAATTAACATCAAATATAACTAGTCCCAGGGCTGTCCACAATACTTACTCATCAGGGAAATGCAAATCAAAATGACCTTGAGATTCCACTTCACACCAATCAGAATGGCTAAGAAACAAAACCTCAGGTGACAGCAGATGCTGGAGAAAGAACAACACTTCTCCATTGCTGGTGGGAAGTGAATGGTGGTAAAAACCTTTTTGGAAATCAATCTGGCAGTTCCTGAGAAAATTTGAAATAGTTTTACCTGAAGACCCAGCTGTACCACTACTGGGTATAGTCCCCAAAGATGCTCCAATATATAACAAGGACAGATGCTCCACTATGTTTATAATAGCCAGAAGCTGGAAAGAACCCACATGTTCCTCAACAGAAGAATGGATACAGAAAATGTACATTTACACAATGGAGTACTACTGGGGTAGGATGATCAAGGGAGGTGGAGGGAGGAGTTACCTGGGAGAGAGAAATGAGGAGGAGCAAATGGGGGGGTACTGGAGGGGTTGGGAGAGGTACAGAGGGTCAGGAAATTGAATAAAATATGTAGCAGTGGAGGATGAGGAACTCAGGTTAGCCATTGGAGAATCCGAGATGCCAGTTGAGAAATCTGTTTAGCTCTGTATACCATTTTTAGTAGGGTTATTTGGTAGTCTGGAGTCTAACTTCTTGAGTTCTTTATATGTATTTTGGATATTCGCCCTGTATCAGATATAGGGCTGGCAAAAATCTTTTCCAAATCTGTAGGTTGCTGTTTTGTGCTATTGACAGTGTCCTTTGCCTTACAAAAGCTTTTCAATTTTATGAGATCCCATTTGTCTATAATTGATCTCAGAGCCTGAGCCATTGGTGTTCTGTTCAGGAAATTTTCCCCTGCGAGGATGTGTTGGAAGAAGAAAGGGCTTATAATGTAATGGGTGTTCATATAAGAATTATTAAAAGAATCTTTGGCTGAACCATGTTGGTCTGCTAGTGTATGTGTGCATGTGTGAGTGTGTGTGAGTGTGTGTGTGTGTGTGTGTGTGTGTGTGTGTGTGTGTGTGTGTGTGTGTGTGTGTATGAAGCTATGGGTACTCCAGTTCTTCCTTTAGAACTTTTGTTCTTTGAGGGAGCATTTTTTTTATTAGATATATTCTTCATTTACATTTCAAACCTGAAAGTCCTCTATACCCTCCCCCCTGCCCTGCTCCCCAACCCACCCACTCCCACTTTCTGGCCCTGGCATTCCCCTGTACTAGGGCATATAATCTTCACAAGACCAAGGGCCTCTCCTCCCATTGGTGGACTACTAGGCCATCTTGAGGGAGTGTTATATGAATGATTCTATTGACTGAAGCACTGTAGACTGTCAAGGCCATCAGGTTGGAGTGAGGAAGCCTGGCTCTGAAGACAACAATAAAGAGATCAGATGCTCCTCCTAGGTCTCTGTATCTTCATGCCTTGGTCTATTTCTCACTGCCCTGGGAAACCTGAGCTCAACATGAATAGCTCCTGGAACCACATAGCTGAAAACCTTGTGTCCTTCACTGTATGGCAACTTCTGACCAGCTACTAGTCTCAGATACAATGGGAAGTCACTTTGTCTTCTATCTAGACTTGGTTTGGGACTTAAGTTGATCCTGAGTCCTGCTGACTTAGAGAAATACTTAAGGAAGAGAAAGAGGATTACAAGTTCTTTCATCTGTATCGGCACCTTCAGAGCAAGTGAGAGTCAGCAGAACCTTTGTGTGTGATAGGGTTGGCAATGAGGTTGCTAAGGCAGCTGCTTGAATGTGTGACCTGGTGTTTGTCTTATGCAGGGAACACACACTGAACACTGCAGCTAGCCACAGGTGGACAAACCAGGAGAGAACGAAAGACTTGGGGCTAGAAAGGAGAGGGACAGCATTCTAGAGTCAGGAGAGGTATGAGACTGTCTCCCCCTTCTTCTTGCCTGTGTTTGGCTGGGCTCCTCTTAGTCCTTCACATGCACCATGATTTCTCAACTATGCTTCCAGCATGCTGCAAATTCATTAGTGCTTATTCTAATTAAATTAATTAAATGAGGCCGGAGGTGGCCAGGGTCATAGTAGACTGTCCATCTCCTGATCATGCATTTCTGAGGGTGAAAATGTGTGGCAAAGAGGTGCTTTCCCCAAATCCAATTCAGAGTGTTATAAAAATGCAAGAAGTCAGCCAGCTAGCCAGTCAGTCAATCAGTCCTCTGAGGGCTATGCTTCGATTGCTACAATACCATTCTGAAGCAACCTCATCCTTTCTCTAGAGTCATGGGCAGAGCTTCTTCTTTTTCTCTTTATGGTGATTATTAGGAGGCTCCTAAAAACCAGCTCTTGATGTCCAGTGTGAAGAAGAAGGGACAGGTGGGAGAGGAGCTAGGGATATCCTCATTTTTGCCACTGAACATCAGTGTGATGTCAACAAGTCACAAAGCCTTCCTAGGCTTTAGCTTGCTCATTTGAAGAGTGAAGAGGAAGATGGACGGATGCTTCTGTGCATCTTAGGAGCAGTACTCTCCTAGGCTCCTTGATGGCTTTGAGCAGACTTCTGCTGAGACCCAGCTCTGGGCTGTCACCTAAATTGTGACCTTTCAGGACACTAGCACTGCAGCCAACCAACAGTAGATAGAGGGTGGGAAGAGGAGTCGACCAGCCAGGCTGCTGTTCTGCACCTCGCAGTTTTGAGATCCAGAGTGTGCGTTAAGAGTTGTCTGTGCCATATGCTCCAAATGATCTCAGCAAATTTGATCCCAGCACTAGGGCTTAAGAAGATGCTTCTATCAAGGCCAGGTCCAACCAGGGGTTTTAAAGCAGGGAGGGACCTGAGAGACAGACTGTAAAGCAGGAGTTGGTGTCCCTGGGGGGACATTAGCAATCTGACCAGTTCCCAGACTGGAAGTGGTAACGTGGCTCTTGCCTTATTACCAAAGTCAGGAAGGACATTCTCTTCCATGAGGCAGAAGACTCCTGGGAGGTGGAGACTTTCAGAGGCAGCTCTTTCTTTGCTGTTTGTGTGCATGATTTCTCTTTCAGAGATGCCAGGAGGCTTCATGTACGGCTTGATAAGCCATGTTAGAATGAGAGGAATTATAAACGTTCGCTATTGTCACTATGCCATCATTATTATGGTAGTGCAATCAGTAAAATATATTTGCCTTTTAAGGTCTAGTGTAATTGGATTCTGCTGAATTGACGCAATTAAAAGAATTAGGGAGCCCATTAGGTGATTTATGTTTTCTATAAAAAATTTCTTAGATAAAATAATCACTGGAGGTGGGGTGAAGGGAGGGAATTGTGGTAGAGGGGATCAGGAGGGGAACAGGGTGTAGGATTAGGTGTAGGCAGAGCCAAGGAAGTGAGGGCTGAGAGAGTAAGCAGAAATAGGTAGTGGAAAGGGAGGTGGTACATTGTAGGGGAAGGTTGCCTAATTGTTTATTGGGTCATTAAAGATGGCAGAAGCTAATAAGGCGATTTCCAAGCTGGACCGGAAGAGAAGGGGGGTTAGAGGATTGGGAGTAGCATCAGGCGGTGGGATGGATAAGAAGCTTCAGACAGTAGGTCTCTCGGGACACTGATGGATTGTAGCCACAGCTACAGAGATGGCTTCCTGAGCGCCTAATTAAACCTTATAATTGTCCAGGGAAGAAAAACCCTGAGGAAGTTTCTAAATGTGCTTCTTTACAGAAAAATGAAAGCGCCGAGAAAGAAGTCACTTCTGAGCATCAAGATTTGGCTGTGTCTTTGCCTGATGAGAAGCCAGTGGTAGGCCAAGTTACGAAAAATCCTTATCGACTTTATAATTACACCTGGGTGATCATCAACAAGGCAGGTGACGTAGCTAATGCCACCTGCAAGTTTGAATGTTCTATCCCATGGCCCATCCTGAGAGTCGATCTTTGTAAATTAGTCCTAGGAGGTCATAATGACTGGGGAACTCATTCAGAATTCCTGCCACAAGAACAAGCAATTGACGATCCAAGACAAGTTGCCTATACCACTCCTGGATGTGCTAGTTTAAGTCGTAGGAAAACACTTGCCAGTGTTTTAAAAAGATGGGGCATATATATTTGTCCTGGCCCCAGTCACAGGAGTCGCACTCTTAATTATAAATGTGGTTTCGCCCCCGATTATTTCTGTGCTTCCTGGGGCTGTGAGACCACAGGAGACACCTATTGGAAACCCACTTCTGATTGGGACCTAATAAAGGTCCAGAGCAGGCCCGATTATGCTGCCTGTGCTAGCTCCAACCAGACTTCCAAAGGATGGTGCAACACCTTAGAGATCTCCTTTACTGACGCAGGAAAAAAATTTAATTGGGAATATACATGAGGAGCTGAGTGGGGTTTATGTATCTATAGAAATGAAAAAGATTTTGGAGTAACTTTCAGAATCCAGTTACTTAAGAACACCCCATCTTTAGGGCCGGCTGCTATAGGCCCCAATCTCTTTTTACATTCCTCATATCCTAGAAAGCCGAGTCTTCCACAGACTGTTACCTTAGGTCCACCTGGGACTACTGTATTCCAGCCCACTTTACCTGCTGGATCTCCCTCCTCCGCAGAATTGATTTTATCCTTAGTAAATGCATCAATTGCTACTATACACACAGCTAATGCTACTCAGTATGAAGAATGCTGAGTGTGTTTTTCTCCTCAACCTCCCTTTTACGAAGGGGTGGCAACATTCGGATCAGTTATTGCAATTAATGTTTCCAGCAAACTTGGATGGCACCCCGAGAGCCATGATGGACTCACCGAAGTCAGGTGTCTGGCATAGGCTTATGCCTTTTGGGACCTTCCATGCTTCCTCCCCAGGCCTTATTAGAGGTTTGCAATCAGACTATTATAGTACAAGGCCATTTAGCCTGTTAGGGAGATTGTGAAGGGCTCACTTTCTCACGGGATGGTCTCTGACACTCCTTGAGCAGTAACTAGAGAAATTATCCTTATTCAAGCAGCAACACCACTGTCTGCTCAAAGCACCCTAAGGATTTCCTGAAGCCATGGAATCCTTGGAGACTTTTAGAAACATCTATGAAAGGCTAGAGATTGTTGCAGCCTATGCCTAAACCCACAGATTTTCTCAGGGCCTGGATTAGAGTGATGTGGGAGAATAAACACCTAGTTATAAAGCAGTTTCTTCAATACACAGAGCACAGTCCCCATAAGAAGTAGCACACAAGCAGCTTTTGGATTAATAGTAATGCTGCTTTCCCTGCCTCTTCTCTCTACTCTCTTTCTGCTGATATCTAACATCTGTATCTGTATCTCTGATCTTGAAGACTTGGAAGACATTTCTGAGTTCTCTCATGATAGTCTCAGGATCTCAGGAAGATTCAGTCAGGACAATTTCAGTGAATGTTAATAGAAGAATGGCAGTTCCCCTCAACTTAAAACAAGTGAATCATTAGTTTGTAGGTCACCCGGGATCTGAATTCTTACCTCGCCTCCTTTAATATCGATAGGTGCAAATATAAAGGGAATTCCAGAAACACTCAACTTTCCTTTATCAATTGGCCTTATATTAAGTAAATTCTTTGGTTTTGGATTTTAACTTCCTATGAAAGTGTGGGTTGATGGTACTGTAGTACGCATTGCGGCCTTCTATAAGCATGCAAATGCTTCTTAAGAAACTCTAACTCATACATACTGAGTAAATACCTATACACCTTGAGATTTTTGTGTGTTCCTACTCAGTTAATTAATAAATATTCCCTCTGAATTTTTTCAACTTCAAAAAGATAGAATTTTAAGAAGAGGATAGGAGCTAATAGTTCAGGAATAATGGACCTCACTGAACCTTCCCATAACTATCCAAGTCTAGGCTCTAGAACTTTGAAATTGAAATTGGCATGTCAAAAGGATTAGTCAGATGTAGTTAAGTTATGAGTTTGAGATGGAAAGGACATTCTGAAATATATAGGAGATCAATATAACCACGTGTGTTTTTTTTTTTAATAGGGAGAGAGGTAGTTGAGATACACAGAGTGGTTACAGTAAAAGAGATAGCAGAATGGTGGGAGATCAAATTTTTCAGGTTAATATGGTAGTTTCTTGGAAGAATAAATTAGACTGAAACCTGGAGTATAGAGGATGTCCAATGATCTCCTCGTCCATGAGTTTATTTCGTGAGACTGCTGCCTTCCAGAACTGTAAGGAAAATACTTTTCCATCAGTTTTGAAGATACTGGCATTTGGCCACAGAAAACTAATATAAAACAGTCTTTGACTTCTCTGTGCATTTCTAAAATTATTATCAGTTGGTGCCATTGTGAAAAGAGCTTTATTTTAAGATGAGAGAGTCCCAGAGTTATGCTTGGCTATAAAATCTTGTTTAAGCTGTGAATAACAGTGGGGAGAAAAACCTGATAACTTAAGTTTTGAAGAAGATATGTTTCTCTTGTGTCAAGGAATTGCAGATGCCTATGCATCATGACTTCAATGTATCTTTTCTAAGCCTGGATTGAAACAGTCCTTTTCCCTCCCCTAATACCTGATCGGGTTCGCCTCTCCACTCCCCTTCCCCTGCTTGCCATCTCTCTACTTTCCCATCCAGGTCCCACTTTCCCTCTGCAGTTGTGATTGCTTTCTTCTCTCTCCTAAGTGGAACTGAGGCATCCTCACTTGGGCCCTTCCTTCAGTTTGTTCATCTTTTTAAGTTCTGTAGACTGTATCTTGGGTATCTTTTACTTTACCTTTTTTTTTTTTTTTTTTTTTTTTTGCTAAAATCCACTTTTTAGTTTTTCACCCTAAAACAAAAGAATACATCTTCTACTCAGTGCCTTATGGTACCTTCTCCAAAATCGACCATACAACAGATACAACAGATACAAGAAGATTGAAATAATACCATGCATCCTATCAGATCACCATGGCCTAAGGCTGGTTTTCAATAACAGCAAAAACTACAAAAAGCCCACATACACGTGGAAACTGAACAACTCTTTAATCAATGATAATTGGCCAGGGAAGAAACCAAAAAAAAAGAAATTAAAGATTTCCTGGAATTTAATGATAATGTTGACACATCATACCCACAAATGAAAGCAATGCTAAGATGAAAGTTTATAGCACAAAGTGCCCTGGTAAAGAAACTGGAGAGATCTTACACTAACAACTTAACAACACACCCGAGAGTTCTATTACAAAAAGAAGCAAACTCACTCAAGAGGAGTAGAAGACAGGAAATAGACAAACTCAGGGCTGAAATCAACCAAAGAGAAACAAAGAAAACAAAAAGAATTAGCAAAACCAAAAGTTTGTTCTTTGAGAGAATCAACAAGATAGATAAACCCCTAACCAAACAAACTAAAGGGCCAAGAGGCAGTATTCAAATTAACAAAATCAGAAATGAAAAGGGAGGCATGACAATAGAAACAG
This sequence comes from Mus musculus, assembly GCF_000001635.26. Taxonomy (NCBI): domain Eukaryota; kingdom Metazoa; phylum Chordata; class Mammalia; order Rodentia; family Muridae; genus Mus; species Mus musculus. The sequence goes on from NC_000076.6 coordinate 44,199,751, forward strand.
GAATTTCAAAAAATGATTCGATCCTACTATAAAAACATATACTCAACAAAACTGGAAAATCTAGATGAAATGGATGGTTTTCTAGACAGATACCAAGCAGGTAAACTATCTAAACAAATCCATATCGCACAAGGAACTAGAAGAAATCATTAAAAACCTCCCATCTAAAAAAAGCCCAGGGCCAGATGAATTTAGTGCAGAATTCTAGCAGACCTTCAGAGAAGATCTGATACCAATATTCCTAAAATTATTCCATAAAGTAGAAACAGAAGGAACACTACCTATCTCATTTTATGAAGCCACAATTACTCTGATACCTAAACCACAAAAGGACCCAATTAAAAAATAGAACTTTAATCTCGCTTATGAATATCGATGCAAAAATACTCAATAAAATTCTTGCAAACCGAATCCAAGAACACATCCAAACCATTATTCAACATAATCAAATAGGCTTCATCCCAGGGATGCAAGGTTGGATTAATATATGAAAATCTCTTAATGTAATCAACTATATAAACAAACTCAAAGAAAAAAATCATATGATCATCTCCTTACCAGCAGTAAAAGCATTTGACGAGATACAACACCCCTGCATGTTAAAGTATTGGAGAGATCAGGAATTCAAGGCCCATACCTAAACCTAATAAAAGCAATGTTCTTTTTTCTTTTCGTTATTGATTTCTTGAGGACTTCTTAGGTGTCTTTTGATCATAGTTATTCATCCACAACCTAATAATCACTTCCCTATTCACCTGTTTCTTGACTTATTTTGTTCCATTTAGAATGTACTATGTTTATAGGGTCTCCTAATATGTGGAATCAATGAGACAGTGATTTAAATGAAAGAAAGTAGTCATAGTAGAGAAATATGAGGTGTGTTATGCCCTCAGTTCTGAAATAGCTGCATTTTCAATTTGAGAAGAAACAAGAAACTCGAGTTTTATAGACTGACCTAAAGAGGGATTCAGCATGTGTTTGTTATATGGCAAACAAAACAAGTTCAGAGACTGACAGAATGGCCAACTAATAATCAGGACAACTTGAGACACATCCCATGGGCAAACACCAATCCCTGACTCTATTAGTGTTACTCTGCTATGCTTGCAGAGTATATCATAAATGAAAACAGAATGAACAGAATATTGGATTACATTGAATGAATACAAACTTATATTTTGTGTTTCCTAGAAAGAGGAGGAAAATGTCAGTAAGAAGATATTTTTACATGTGTTTATTATGTGTTTGTATGTATGAATATTTAGGCATGTTCATTCCAAGGCATACACATGAAAGACAGACACAACTGATAGGAGTCAGTCCTCCCTGCAATGTTGGTCTAGGGAAAACATCAGGTTGTTTGGCTTGGTAGCTGGAATGTCTGTGGTGAGATTGTCTGGATTAATAGTAGATGTGCTAAGGACCAACATGAGGTTAACAGTGGCACCACCTGACCACAAGGGCCTGAGTAGCTAAAGAAATTAAGCAGCTGGGATTCATCCCATAAACAACCACCAAACCCAGGCATTATTGCATATACCAACAAGATTTTGCTGACAGGACCCTGATATAGCTGTCTACTGTGAGGCTATGCCAGTGCCTGGCAAATAGAGAAGTGGATGCTCACAGTCATCTATTGGATGGATCACAGGGTCCGCGATGAAGGAGCTAGAGAAAGTACCCAAGGGGCTGAGGGGGTCTGCAGCCCTATAGGAGAAACAACAAAATGAACTCACCAGTATCCCCAGAGTTCATGTCTCTAGCAGCATATGTAGCAGAGGATGGCCTAGCTGGCCATCAATGGGAGGAGAGGCCCTTCATCTTGTGAGGATTATATGGCCCAGTATAGGGGAATGCCAGGGCCAGGAAGTGGGAGTGGGTGGGTTGGGGAGTAGGAGGGGGGAGGGTTTAGGGGATTTTCAGGAGGAAACTAGGAAAGGGGATAACATTTGAAATGTAAATGAAGTAAACATCTAATAAAAAAGAAAGAAATTAAGCAGAGCAAACCATGGAGAGTAAGGCAATAAGCAGCATTCTTTATGGCCTCTGCTTCAGTTCCTGCCTCCTAGAACCTGTCCTGCTGTATGTCCTGCCCTTAGTTTCCTTCATGGGAGGTAGAACTGTAAACGGACTTCCTTTTCTCTTCAAGTTGCTTTGGATTATGGTTTTTCTCATATGAAAAAACAGTATTTTTTTAATCACAATAGAAAATAATCTGACTACCCTTAGAGTTATCCCTTGCTTCCTATACACAATTAGTAAGAAAGGCTTCTTAAGAAAGGCTCGTTGGGGAGGATAGAAAGAAAGTTAACAGGAAGTTTCACATTTTTACCTTATTAAGTGTTAGGAATCCTATTTCCAGTCATAGTTTTCCTCAATAAGGAAAAATTACATTATGTTGCATTCTTGCTGCCTTTGAATAAGAATCTTTTCCCCATTTAGGCCTCTGTGATACATTTATAAAACAACGGAATACAAGTTCACAGTTCCATGTAGGTGAACACAAACTAGATATACTCTTTTAGTAACTCAGAGAAATACATTTTTGTAACCCTCAATTTCCTGGTATTCATTTGGAGATAGTAACTTAGACTATGATGATGCATCACAGCTACTCAGTAGAATCATTCTTTGACTATAATCTAAAAATATGGATGCAGACCCAAATGTAAGTGCAAACACCTTACATTTTTTTAAAGTAGCCAAAAAATACACTATAAAAGCATATTCAACAAATTATGCTTATCTAATTTAATATCTATATTTAGAAGAATGTAAATAGATCTATATTTATTACCCAGAAAAAAAACCTCAAATTCACATAGAGAAAGAACTCAACATAAGTCCAGATACACTGAACCTGATGGAAGAGAAAGTAGGGAATGGCCTAAATACATCAGCACAGGGGTTAAGTGCCTAAATACAACACCTATAGCACAGACACTAATATCAACAATTAATAAGTGGGACCTCATGAAACTGGAAAGCTTTTATAAGGCAAAGGACACTATCAATAAGACAGAGAATAGCAGCCTATGTCCTGGGTAAAGGTTTTCATCTACTCCACATCCAATAGAAGACAAATAACTCAAAAAAGCCAAAAGAACTCAAGAAACTAGATATCAACAAACCAAGCAATCTGAATAAAAATGGGGTTCAGATCTAAACAAAATTTTTCATAGAGTCATAAAATTGACTACAAACACATAAAGAAATGTTCAATGTCTTTATTGATCAGGGAAATGCAAATCCAAACTACTTTGATGTTCTATCTTATAACTATCAGAATGACTAAGATCAATTACATAAGTAGCACTCATGCTGGGGAAAATGTGGAAAGGAAAACACTCCTCTGTTACTGGTGGGAGTACAAACTTAAACAGCCACTATGGAAATCAATATGGTAGCTTCTCAGAAAATTGGCAATAAACTTACCAAAAGACCCACCTATACATACCTCTGATCGACATACACAAAGGAATGCTCCATCCTGTCTTAAGGACACTGGCTCAACTATGTTCACAGTGGCATCATTCATAATACCAACAAACTGGAAACAACCTAGATGCCCATCAACTGAAGAAAGAATAAAAAATTGTGTAACATTTACACAATAGAGTTATTGCTCAAATGTAAATACAAAATAGCTTCATGAAATTTGTAAGCAAATAGATGGAAAAGTCCCATCCTTGGAAGGCCATATGGAAATCTAGGGCAGAGGAAACTTTCTGGAACATATAAGGGTGACCATAGCAAGGACTCCTAGTAATGGAGTATATGGAGCTTGAGCCAGCCATCTTCTGTAATCAGAAAGAGCTTTCAGTGGTAAAGCTGAGACAAAGTATTTTACCTAAAACATGCCCTGACTACAAAATATGCAATGATGGCCCAATGATGGCTTGAAACATGTGATAGTGACCAACTAATGACTAGTATCCCTTAAGGCCAATGCCACAAAAGGAATTCTGTACCTAATACTGTCTGGAATGACAGGAAGGGAAGCTAGATGGCCCAGAAAGCTATAACACAACCAAAATTACTGGTCCAAAAGGAAAGTGTAAATGAAATGATTCCCAATGATATTCTGCTATACTCATGGATCTGTGCATAGCCTATAATCATTAGAGATATTTCTTATGGCAGATTATAAAAGCATATGAAGAGATGCAGAGCCAAACATTATGCATAACTTGGGGAACCCAGCAGAAGAGAGAAAGGATTGAGGAAGACTGGGTAGCAAGGAATCCAGAGAACAAGGCCACAGAATCAACTAAGCAGGGCTTCATAGAGGCTCACAGAGATGAAGCAGCAATCACAAAATCTGAATACATGTATGCACCTGATTCTTTGCATATATGTTATGCTTGTTTAGCTTGAAGTATTGGAGGACTCCTAACAGTAGTAGTGTGGGTGTCTCTGACTCCATTGCCTACACTTGGGACTCTTTTCCTCCTACTGAATTGCCTCATCCTACATTAATATGAGGTATTGAACCTAGTATCACTGCATTATGCTATTCCATTTTTTTTTATTCATATTGGGGGTGCTGTTCTTTTCTGAGGGGAAGTGGATGGAGCACTGGACGTGGAAGAGAGGGTCCGTGGAGAAGCTGGTGAGAGGGCAGGGGTGAAACTGTAGTTGGGATATATCGCATGAGAGAACAAAAAAGGAAAAAGCTAGCAATATAAAAGTAAATATAATATTAAAATATATTTAAAAGGTAGAATAAAAAGAGACAAAAATTTGGAGGGAATTTTTTCCAGTTCTCATAATGGAATCTTCCTATTTGGGGTGGTGAACTTTTTAAAAACTCTTACTTTTGCTGTTACAAAGTTCTGGCCAGTCAAGTGTCTGCTGTCACACAGCACTGTGTTTACTATAGACAATTTCCTCCCACAGTATGATACACACACACCATACCAGTCCAAAGGATTTGGGGTATAAGTTTAAAAAATTATCTACACTAGAATGGTATATCTTAATGAACGTAAAAATGTGCCATAGGGTCTCAAATCTTCCAAATCTTTCCCAAGAGTACAGCACAATGTAGGAAAGAAAATATTGTATGAATCAGGTAATTTTCTGTACTTGGGTTAACATTCCTGCAGACAGCACACCACTGGGATGGAGCAGTAGAAGTCAAGCACTTCATTGAACTAAGGCTATTAGTCTCTACACTCATGCTCAATAAGAGTGTTTAATCTTTCTCAGGGTACATGATGCCCCTAACCTCTGTGTCATCCATGACCTGATCCTCCTGCTGACACTACTTCTCAGCATATCCAAATTGTCTTAGCTAGGGTTTTACTACTGTCAACAGACACCATGGCCAAGACCAGTCTTATAAAACACAATATTTAATTGGGGCTGGCTTACAGGTTCAGAGGTTCAGTTCATTATCATCAAGGTGGGAGCATGGCAGTATCCAGGCAGGCATGGCACAGGCAGAGTTGAGAGTTCTATGTCTTCATCCAAAGTCCGCTATTGGAAGACTGACTTCCAGGCAACTGGGATGAGAGTCTTAAGCTGCACCCACAGTGACACACCTATTCCAACCAGATCACACCTCCAGATGGTGCCACTTCCTGATCTAAGAATATACAAACCATCACATTCCACTCCCTGATCCTCATAGACTTGTTCAAAAACATGAGTCTATGGGGGCCATACTTAAACATAGCATAATGCAAATGTATTTAGTCCAACTTTCAAAGTCCTCATGGTCTATAGCAGTCTCAACAATGTTAAAAGTCCAAAGTTCAAGGTCTCTTCTGAGATTCATCCAACTAATTAACTGTAATTCCCAAAGCAAGGCAGGAAACCAGCTGGGCAAATTCCAAACTCTGCATCTCCATGGCTGATGTCAAAGTGGTCTTCAGATCTCCATTCCTTTTTCATCTTTGTTGACTGCAACAAACTGCTTTCTCCTGGGCTAGTTCCACTCCCTGTTAGCAGCTTTCCTTAGCATGTATCCCATGGCTCTGGAATCTTTAACATCTTTAAGTCTCCAAGGCACTTTCAATGTTACAGCTTCTTTTTTTTTTTCCTTTTTTTTTAAATTAGGTATTTTCCTCATTTACATTTCCAATGTTATCCCAAAAGTCCCCCATACCCTCCCCGCCTACTCCACTACCCACCCACTCCCACTTTTTGGCCCTGGCGTTCCCCTGTACTGGAGCATATAAAGTTTGCAAGTCCAATGGGCCTCTCTTTCCAGTGATGGCCGACTAGGCCATTTTTTGATACATATGCAGCTAGAGTCAAGAGCTCCGGGGTACTGGTTAGTTCATAATGTTGTTCCATCTATAGCGTTGCCAACTCCTTTAGCTCCTTGGGTACTTTCTCTAGCTCCTCCATTGGGGGCCCTGTGATCCATCCAATAACCGATTGTGAGCATCCACTTATGTGTTTGCTAGGCCCCGGCATACTCTCAATAGAGACACCTATATCAGGGTCCTATCAGCAAAATCTTGCTAGTGTATGCAATGGTGTCAGCGTTTGGGGGCTGATTATGGGATGGATCCCTGGATATAGCAGTCTCTAGATGGTCCATCCTTTTGTCTAAGCTCCAAACTTTGTCTCTGTAACTTCTTCCATGGGTGTTTTGTTCCCAATTCTAAGAAGGGGCAAAGTGTCCACACTTTGGTCTTCGTTCTTCTTGAGTTTCATGTGTTTTGCAAATTGTAACTTATCTTGGGTATTCTAAGTTTCTGGGCTAATATCCACTATCAGTAAGTACATATCATTTGAGTTCTTTTGTGATTGGGTTACCTCACTCAGGATAATGCCCTCCAGGTCCAACCATTTGCCTAGGAATTTCATAAATTCATTCTTTTTAATAGCTGAGTAGTACTCCATTGTGTAAATGTACCACATTTTTTTTATCCATTCCTCTGTTGAGGGGCATCTGGGTTCTTTCCAGCTTCTGGCTATTATAAATAAGGCTGCTATGAACATAGTGGAGCATGTTTCTTTCTTACTAGTTGGAACATCTTCTGGATATATGCCCAGGAGAGGTATTGCTGGATCCTCCGGTAGTACCATGTCCAATTTTCTGAGGAACCGCCAGACTGATTTCCAGAGATGTTGTACAAGCTTGCAATGCCACCAACAATGGAGGAATGTTCCTCTTTCTCCACATCCTCGCCAGCATCTGCTGTCACCTGAATTTTTGATCTTAGCCATTCTGACTGGTGTGAGATGGAATCTCAGGGTTGTTTTGATTTGCATTTCCCTGATGATTAAGGATGTTGAACATTTTTTCAGGTGTTTCTCAGCCATTCGGTATTCCTCAGGTGAGAATTCTTTGTTTAGCTCTGAGCCCCATTTTTTAATGGGGTTATTTGATTTTCTGGAGTCCACCTTCTTGAGTTCTTTATATATATTGGATATTAGTCCCCTATCTGATTTAGGATAGGTAAAGATATTTTCCCAATCTGTTGGTGGCCTTTTTGTCTTATTGACGGTGTCTTTTGCCTGGCAGAAGCTTTGCAATTTTATGAGGTCCCATTTGTCAATTCTCGATCTTACAGCACAAGCCATTGCTGTTCTGTTCAGGAATTTTTCCCCTGTGCCCATATCTTCAAGGCTTTTCCCCACTTTCTCCTCTATAAGTTTCAGTGTCTCTGGTTTTATGTGGAGCTCCTTGATCCACTTAGATTTGACCTTAGTACAAGGAGATAAGTATGGATCGATTCGCATTCTTCTACATGATAACCGCCAGTTGTGCCAGCACCAATTGTTACAGCTTCTTCTTTCAGTGTCTGGGATTCCACTTGATCTTTTGGACTCCTCCTAAGGGCTGGCATCACTTCTCCAGCTCTGCCCTCTGGAGCACTCTAATCTCAGGTTGATCCATTCCACTATGGCTGCTGTTCTTGGTGGTCATCCCTTGGTACTGACATCTCCAATACACTGGGGTGTTCTACTTCAACTAAGCTTCACCAATAGCCTCTCATAGGCTCTCTTCATGGTGCCAAGCCTCAAATCCTTTGTATGACCCCTTCAGTCCTGGGCCATCAACTACAGCTGAGGCTATACCCTCTTCAATGGCCTTCCATGACCTCTCACAATGCCAAGCCTCAGCTGTTCTTCATGACACCTTTATGCCTTCAAAACCAGTACCACCTGGGTGATTCTTACACATTACCAAGTCCAGCTGCAGCACAAGGTACAACCTTGGCTATCTCTGGAACACAGCTTCTTTGTGCTCCCAGAAAACACTTCCCAGAAGATTTCACCTCAGTGATGCTGATCTCTTCTTAATCACTGCTAATTTCTTAGCTCCAGCTAAACAGCATCAATTGTCTCAGTAGTTCCTTCCATTCTTAACTCTAGAGCCAGAGCCACATGGCTGAAGCTGCCGAGGAGTGCTGCTGCTTGCAGGAATTAGAACATGACCTGCTTGTTCTATTACATTGTCAGTGGCTTTCTGTTTTCCAAATCCTTCACTGCCTAAGCTTGGCTTTCCTGGGTCTTGCTCTGTAGTTTGGCCTTGAACGCAGAGATCAGCATGCCTGTCTCCTGGGATTAAAGGTGTGTACCACCAGGCCTGGATTTAATTTAGCTGGGTAGGATCTTGCCCCAAGGTCCCACTCCCTTAATCTGTTATTTCCTAGAACACAGCATTTTGCTCCATTTCACTTCCTGGTACCCCTTTAATACTCAAACCATGTATTTTATATGTTTCCTTTCTAAGCTTGCTATGCTTGTTCAAACTTCTCTTCTTAAGACTTAACCAGAGAACAAAGTCTCTGCTGGGCTTTTTTGAAACTTCCCTTGTCAATGCAATTAATCTGAGGCTCTTCACCTTAGTCTCAGGCAGACTTTTCAGTCAAGGGCAAAAAGTAGCCACATTCTTCACCGAAATACCACAAACTCAGTCTTTATGCCACATTCTGAAATTCTTCTCCTTTGAAATCTCTTGGGCCAGGTCAACACAGTTCAAATTACTCCCAGCAACAATGTCTTCCTTATTCCTACTAGGATGGCCCATTAAGGCACATTTAAAGCATTCCACTGTGTTCCAAATCCACATTCTTTGAAATGAAAGCATGGTCAGGCCTATCACAGCAACATTGCATTCCCTGGTACCAACTTCTGTCTTAGTTAGGGTTTTACTGCTATGAACAAACACCATGACCAAGGCAAGTCTTATAAAAACAACATTTCATTGGGGCTGGCTTACAGGTTCAGAGGTTCAGTCCATTATCATCAAGCATGGTAGCATCCAGACAGGCATGGCACAAACAGAGCTGAGAGTTCTATATCTTCATCCAAAGGCTGCTAGTGGAAGACTGACTTCCAGGCACCTAGGGTGAGAGTATGAAGGCCACACCCACAGTGACACACCTACTCCAACCAGGTCACACCTATTCCAACAAGGCCACACCTCCAAATGGTGCCACTCCCTGGTACAAGAGTATACAAACCATCACAACTGGGAAGCATATTACAGCAACAGCATGAAGTAGACTGCTGTCTTGTGACAAACTTGCTACAGATATGGTAAGGGGGCAAGCCTCACCAGAGAGAACTTTGTATCATTAGGAAAGATGCCTGCATAATGTTACCATGTTTATACAAGGTCCATGGCCTCAACAGGGGCTCTTTGGAAAAAGGGACAGAGAATGTGTTTTTTACTTGAAATAAGGGGCCTCAGCAGTGTTGCTCAGCCTGGTCATGAGGATTTCACCTCACTCTATCCGTGCAGAGAAATCCAAGGTCTCCTCCCACCTTCTCTTTGAGCCAGGTATAGGCACAAAAAGGCCATGACACAGTGCTGGTGTCCCACTCCTCAGTTATGCTCAATTTTCAACTAATGTTTAAACAAATACAGTGTGGTCACTTGTTATTGATAATCTTCACATCTTACCGAGGGCACCAACTGCTTGATTACACTCAACTCTCTAAAAAGTCTGCGCCCTGGGACATATATCAAGATAAATCTGGCATGGAGGTGCATGAACACTTTCCTGTACTGAACGCAGAAAGGTGGAGGTAGAAGTATGATGTATGGTTAATTAGCCACCAAGTTCACATTGTGTTGCTGGATTTCATCTCAGGACAAGGAAGTGGAGTGTCTCTCATGGTTTCTGTCTAGCCCCTTGACAGGTTCTCTGAGCTCTGGCCTCAGCACTTGATACTTCCTGCTGGGCAGCAACACTAAAGGAAGCTAAGATTGTCAGAGGCACAGTATTAGGCTAGCAGCAGTGGATATTACTCAGTTGTTCAGATAATGACACTCTCATTTGTTATTAATGTCAGTTTAGGGAAAAAGAGAACATGGTCCTTAAAATAGAAAGATCATTTTCACTGGTCCATCTTCCCAGGAAGAAAGACTGGAAGGGAGAGAATGCTAAGTACTTTATAATAGACAAGGATTGGTAAATGAGGCCTTGGATGTAGGGTGTGTTTCAGTGTTGTTTTCTGAAACAGAGTCTCAAATACCCCATGTGGGCCAGGTCAACCTTGAGCTCAGACAATTCTGCTTGCACTTTCCAATATTTGGGCTTACAATCGGGGCCTCCAAGAACTGTGAAGACAGAACTAGTCATTGTGAGAGACCTGGATAATCTAATGCTAAGGCATGTACTGCCCAGTATAGCAATAGCCATTGTGTTCTCTGTCTGCCCCCTATTTCAGATTGTTGCTGTCATATGACAGCCAATCATCAACACAGAAAAACAACTTGACTCAGAGCAAAGTCATGGTGTTCCACATCCTGTTATGTTCTGTATGAGGTTTGTTAATCTTACAATGGTCTATAAAACATTCCATGGGACCCCTCAAATTAAGGGTCAATATGCACTGTTGTATCTAAAATAGCAAGATCAAAACTAAGCACTGGACATTTCCCTAACTTCATAGGAACTAAATGTGCTTTGTTCACTTGTTTTTGTTTTGTCTTGTTTGTTTTTTGTTTTTGTTTTTCTATTTATGTTAACACAGACAGATTTTTGGGGCCATGATGAAGCCCCCCCAAACCTTAGCTATGGCTCTGATCAACCAACAATAGGGTGTGCATTTAATCAATCATTCATATTTGACTGAGATTGGGTTTTGTGTGGCTTGTGGGGCCAATCATGAACCCAAATACAAGATGCTAGGCCCTTGCTCTGTCAACTAACCTATGTCTATTGTATTTCCCTATACCTTCTGCCTGCACATCCGCACCTCTGTTGAATATATTATTTACTTCATACAGAATCTCATGGTCTGGTACACAGAGGACTGTAAGCAATACTGATTGGTGAGTTTGGTACAGTGAGAAAAGCCCCCACACAATCTGAGGAACACTTATTGGTGGCTCCAATATTTTAGTTTCCTTTGCCAAAAGATCTCTAGATGGTTGTCAGAAGCATGATGACTGCATGTCTCCCTCCTAAGGGATCTTGGGGCAAATTTCAAATGCTAAGCACAAGGCTTCATGACTGTGGCACCTACCACACTCAAGCCAGTACAGCTTCCTGTCAGTACAGGGAGAACATTAGCAGGGAACCAAAGGCTGTATGTAGTCCATGACATCAGCAGTCCCTTCTTGGACATTCTATTGTCTCCTGGAGAGTTCTTAGCAACCTCTGTGATGTCACCAGTGTTGTAGTGACAACAAGCTCACTGAGATTTCCCAGTTGGTGTCTGGCCATTTCAGTGATTGGCCATGTTTGCCCGACTCAGAAGACTTTTTCAGACAGCCAATATGGATGGGAGTGAGACCAGAGAGGGGAGGAAGGATGGTGGCCTTCCATCTGAGAGTAATGAAGGACGAAGGAGGTGGACTTGGGGAATGTGGAGTATATCCTGGAAAGTGGATGTTGAGCTTCCTGGTAGGGGTGGCCTGAGCTGGCCTTTCTAGTAATGTGGAACTGGAGACTCTGGTAGCGAAAAAATTTCCATGGTTATCACAATTCTTGAACATCCAGGATTTCAGAACAGTACTTTCTCCATCCCGTAAGGCAGGCGTTGGCAAGGTCAAAGCTGTTATGCTATGAACTTCAAGTCTTTACTTGCACTGGGTATTGTGGGTGTTACATGGGGACAGAATGAGACCATCAGGAGTGACACCGGGTCTAAGCTGTGCCAGTTAGGAGGAGGGAAATCCTGCACTTCAGCCCATGGCTTCTTTTAGCTCCTGTAGTTATCTGACATTAGTGCCAGGGAGAGAATGGTGCTCCAGACCATGACCTCATGTTCTCAGAACTAATCTGACCTGTTTGTGACAGTTCCTACGTTACCTTTCTTTATCAACAATTGTGGATGGCAGGCATTTCTATACTGTAAACAAGGAACTATCTGTTGATACACCCAGACAGAGGGGGATTCTATTGCTACTTCTGGGGTGTTTGGTGTTTCAGGAGGGGAAATTGATCATTGTGTTGACCATGTTCTCCCCCTGCATGACTTTTTTTCTTTCTTTTTTTATTACGTATTTTCCTCAATTACATTTCCAATGCTATCCCAAAAGTCTCCCACACCCTCCCCCCCCCCCACTCCCCTACTCACCCATTCCCATTTTTGGCCCTGGTGTTCCCCTGTACTGGGGCATATAAAGTTTGCAAGTCCAATGGGCCTCTCTTTCCAGTGATGGCCGACTAGGCCATCTTTTGATACATATGCAGCTAGAGTCAAGAGCTCCGGGGTACTGGTTAGTTCATAATGTTGCACCTACAGGGTTGCAGATCTCTTTAGCTCCCTGGATACTTTCTCTAGCTCCTCCATTGGGGGTCCTGTGATCAATCCAATAGTTGACTGTGAGCATCCACTTCTGTGTTTGCTAGGCCCCGGCCTAGTCTCACAAGAGACAGCTATATCACGGTCCTTGCAACAAACGCTTGCTAGTGTATGCAATGGTGTCAGCGTTTGGAGGCTAATTATGGGATGGATCCCTGGATATGGCAGTTTCTTGATGGTCCATCCTTTTGTCTCAGCTCCAAACTTTGTCTCTGTAACTCCTTCCATGAGTGATTGTTTCCAATTCTAAGAAGGGGCAAAGTGTCCACACTTTGGTCTTCGTTCTTCTTGAGTTTCATGTGTTTTGCAAATTGTAACTTATATCTTGGGTATCCTAAGTTTTGGGCTAATACCCACTTATCAGTGAGTACATATTGTGTGAGTTCCTTTGTGATTGGGTTACCTCACTCAGGATGATGCCCTCCAGGTCCAACCATTTGCCTAGGAATTTCATAAATGCATTCTTTTTAATAGCTGAGTAGTACTCCATTGTGTAAATGTAGCACATTTTTTGTATCCATTCCTCTGTTGAGGGACAGCTAGGTTCTTTCCAGCTTCTGGCTATTATAAATAAGGCTGCTATGAACATAGTGGAGCATGTGTCCTTCTTACCAGTTGGGACGACATCTGGATATATGCCTAGGAGAGGTATTGCGGGATCCTCCGGTAGTTCTATGTCCAATTTTCTAAAGAACCACCGGACTGATTTCCAGAGTGGTTGTACAAGCTTGCAATCCCACCAACAATGGAGGAGTGTTCCTCTTCCTCCACATCCTCACCAGCATCTGCTGTCACCTGAATTTTTGATCTTAGCCATTCTGACTGGTGTGAGATGGAATCTCAGGGTTGTTTTGATTTGCATTTCCCTGATGATTAAGGATGTTGAACATTTTTTTCAGGTGCTTCTCAGCCATTCGGTATTCCCCAGGTGAGAATTCTTTGTTTAGCTCTGAGCCCCATCTTTTTAGGGGGTTATTTGATTTTCTGGAGTCCATCCTCTTGAGTTCTTTATATATATTGGATATTAGTCCCCTATCTGATTTAAGATAGGTAAAGATCCTTTCCCAATCTATTGGTGGCCTTTTTGTCTTCTTGTTGGTGTCTTTTGCCTTCCTGCATGACTTTTTAAGCCAATTCTTTGGCTTAGAGTAACAGGTAGGATATCTGATCATCTCCAAAGCTCAAAGCCTTTTGAACAGTGAATTTATCATCTGACTTGTGAAACCCAGGGCTCAGGGCTCTGAAGCCAAGTTGTACCCTGTGCAATTGATAATCATCCTGGAGAAGACATCTCTCTGGTCCTCATAAGCATGTTTATGGAGACTGAGTTAACATCTGCCTACTTACATCGCCTGATCTCTCTAGAGTGATGGTAGAACTGAGATCCACTGAGAAGATATCTCATGCTGGGACCAATCTCTTGGTGGTGTCTCTAGGTTACAGGCATGTTTTCCTTCTCTGTGGTCAGTCTACACTCTTTGCATTCTCACATCAAATATTCTTGTATTCATCTACGTACAGTGGCTCGCAGACAGACATCATCCCCTGTACCTGTCACAAGCAAGAAGCAGTTTGAGAAAAAAGAGGAGGAGCTGACCAAAGAGATCCAGCTGACTACGAGGAGACAAATGAGCTGAGAGATCACCTGAGCTACGTGACAGAAGCATCCATGAACAAGAAGTATACATTGCTCCAAAACTGTGGTGTCAGTCTGGGGTCTGCAATGCCTCCCTTATTTTATGATTTTAAAGGGGTGGGTTCTAGGAAGCTATACCACCAGAACATAACTGGGCCCCACTTCATGCCCCTAAATACTTCTTAGAGGAGAGGCAGCACCTGAAGTTTTGTCAGGAGTGAGAAGGGAAATGGACTCTTCTGTTCCCTCCACTTGAAAAGAGGAACTTGGAGTCTGAGTGAAGAACTGAGGGATAGAGGCAGTGATGAGTTCCTAGAGTTCATTTGGAAAGCCTTTGACAGGAGGTTTCTAGGGGATGGGTGTTTGCAGTTGTGTTTTTACTTGTCTGGCAGGTGACTGAGTGCTGGAACCTCCAGGTAGCAGCTGGAGGGGCCTGGTCCCACATGTTGCTTCTCAGTGCTTGATTAGAATGCCTGAGGTTCATGCCTGTTCCTCTTTGTCTGTGTGCCTTATACTCTGAGGCAGTAATGTTGCATACATTTCTTCTACCTCTCATTGAGTTCTCTTTGTCTCTCTCTCTCTCTCTCCCATTCTCTCACTCTTTGTTTCTCCATCTTTTGTATAGGTCTAAGTGTGTGAGTCTGTGTGCATGCACAGGTACAGTTCTGTGAATACGGTTTGTATGTTTTTATTTCTCTTCACAATTTGGAATCTAGGGGTAGGTGTTTTGGCCTGAGGATTTACCTGCCTAACAGTTTCCAGGTGATGTGGGTCCTGAGGTCTGGTAGTCCCCACTTTAAATAGCATTACACTTTGACTATGTGGTCACAACTGTTCATACATTTGTATCCCTTGTGCAGATTATAAATCTGAGGTGATGTCTGGCCTCATCTCCACAATTATGTGTAATATCTGTCTCTACAGTATTAGTTGTCCAGGATTTAGAATCCCTTTTATGAAAACAGGGGAAATACAATCACAGGTGTCTGGTGGGCAAAGACCTGCAGCCTAAGCTCCTGAGAGCATAACTGGTTAGTCTGCCCTTCCAGCCCTACTGAGTAACACAGGGAGCCAGGGCACCCTCCATCTGGATGCCTAGTGTGCTGACTAGTTTTGTGTGAACTTGACACAGCTGGAGTTATCCCAGAGAAAGGAGCTTCAGTTGAGGAAATGCCTCCATAAGATCCAACTGTAAGGCATTTTCTCAATTAGTGATCAAGGGGGAAAGGCCCCTTGTGGGTGGAACCATCTCTGGGCTGGTAGTCTTGGTTCTATAAGAGAGCAGGCTGAACAAGCCAGTAAAGAATATCACTCCATGGCCTCTGCATCAGCTTCTGCTCCCTGACCTGCTTGATTTACAGTCCTGACTTCTTTCAGTGATGAACAGCAATGTGGAAATGTAAGCTGAATAAACCCTTTCCTCTCCATTTGTTTCTTGGTCATGATGTTTGTGCAGGAATAGAAACCCTGACTAAGACAATTTGGTACCAGCATAGTGGGGTATTCCTGTGACAACCTGACCATGTTTTTGGGGGGACTGTGGAAGAACTTTGGAACTTTGGTCTAGAAGATCTATTCAGTGTTAAGAGGTCTGTCAGATGTTGTGTAGGAGCTTGGAAGATAATGTTGAGAACAGTGCAGAAGATGGAGGCCTGGCTCTTGAAATTTCAGAGGGAAAATTAAAGACTCTTTTCAGGGCCATTGCTATTTTGGAGTTTGATTATTCTGTGGTTCTGGCTAGCTGGGGCTGAAGAATCAGCTGTGATAAACAAGATAGCAGAACTACTAAAGCAAAACCTTTGCATTACTGGGACTATTTATCTATTGATGCTGGTTAGCTGGAGCTAAGAAATTAGGGGTGATTAAGAAGAGACCAGCATCATTGAGGTGACATCTTCTGGGAAGTGTTTTCTGAAAGCACAAAGATGCTGTGTTCCAGTGATAGCCAAGGTTGTATTCCTGCTGCAGCAGGACTTGGTAACGTGTAAGGGTCACCCAGGTGGTACTGGTTTTGAAGGCATGAAGGGGTCATGCAGAGCAGCTGAGGCTTGGTACTGTGAGAGGCCATGGAAGGCCATTGGTGAAGGTGCAGCCTCAGTTGCAATTAATGGCCCAGGACTGAAGGGGTCATGCAGTGTTTTGGAGATGCCAGTACCATGAGATGACCACCAAGAGCAGCAGCAGTGGAGTACAGGCATCTGGAGTCTAGAGGATGACACGTGGGCTACAAAGGGCTGGCTGGAGCATTGGATGGTTGGAGATAAATTTTTGATTTTGATTGTGACTGTGCCCTGATATTTTCCCTCTTGAAGGAAGAAACTATTTTAGTGGAGCCCACAGTTCAGAGACTTTTAATTGTTAAAGACTTTGGATTTTTTTTTTATTATTATATTTAAGTACACTGTAGCTGTCTTCAGACACTCCAGAAGATGGCATCAGATCTTGTTACTGATGGTTGTGAGCCACCATGTGGTTGCTGGGATTTGAACTCCAGACCATCGGAAGAGCAGTCGGGTACTCTTACCCACTGAGCCATCTCACCAGCCCAAGACTTTGGATTTTTAAAGAGACGGATATGTTAAAGAGATTGAAATTTTAAGAATATGTAAAGACTTTGGGATGCTTAAAAGTTATTAGACCTTGGGAATGAATAAGAATATAAGGGTTGGGGCTTACTAGTGATGTGTTTGTGTGTCAAGTTAACAAGGGGTCAATTGTACTGGCTGGTTTTGTGTGAACTTGACTCAGCTGGAGTTATCCCAGAGAAAAGAGCTTCAGTTGAGGAAATGCCTCCATAAGATCCAACTGTAAGGCATTTTCTCAATTAGTGATCAAGGGGGAAAGGCCCCTTGTGGGTGGAACCATCTCTGGGCTGGTAGTCTTGGTTCTATAAGAGAGCAGTAAAGAATATCCCTCCATGGCCTCTGCATCAGATCCTGCTCCCTGACCTGCTTGATTTCCAGTCCTGAATTCTTTCAGTGATGAACAGCAGTATGGAAATGTAAGCTGAATAAACCCTTTCCTCCCCAAGTGTTTCTTGGTCATGATGTTTGTGCAGGAATAGAACCCCTGACTAAGAAACCTAGCTTCTGGTGTTCTGGAGCCAGGATAGCAAGTTTCCCAAGGTTAATAAAATCCCAGCATTTAGAATGAAGAGTGTGGTTTCCACGGCTGCAGTAGTCCAGGACCCAGCCTGAGTTCATAGAGTTCTGTCTTCCTGTGGCCAGGTCCTACCCTAGGCAAAATCCTCTTTATGAAGAATTGAAGTTAAAGGAGAAGGTGATCATGACATTTCTACACAACTTGGAGATGAAGAAGATGGAGGCCCGAGAGAACAAGCAGGAGCTCAAGAAGGAGAAAAATTTCTATCGGTAAGTTCTTGTCAGGGAGGCCAACACTTATGAAATGGCCATTTCTACCTTCCTTTTTTTCTGGCCTGGAGAGTCTTCAGGTCTGGTTCTATCCTTTTTAGCCATCAGTGTGCCTTGGATCTTTTGGACTCAGTTTTCCTAGGTCTCTTAGAGACTGTTACCACTGCCAGTGTTCTCCAGGCATCCTCAGGAGCCTCTAGACAGACAAGTGATTCAGATCATGAGAAGGTTACTATGCTGTACTGGGCCTCTGGGGCTCAGGCAGGGTTTTACAGAGCTGAGCGAGATGTAACACAAGGATATAGAGTGCCCTCCCTTTGGTTCTACTGACTATCCTGATTGCATTTGCACCTTAATTGGTGTTGCCCCAATGCATGGGCTTTCATGGGTATATGGAGATCCCTCTTTCTTTTGGAGAGACATGGACCCTTTTTGGCGTTTGGGCTGCAGCAAAAATTTCTTTTTCCCTGAAATGGCTGTTTGCCCTTTGTGCAGCTGTCATAGATGTACTGAGGTGGATTGTATTAGGTCTTCATGGGAGCCAGGGTACAGGTCAGGTTAATGGGACCTGTAAGTAGAAATGGGAGGAGGAGGCTGCAGGATCTTACCATGCAGAGTGTGTTTCCAGTAACCTGCCCAGCTGGATCCTGAGGAAGAAGAATCTTATAAAGAAGAAGTTGGTAATATTGAAGCAGGAGAGCAAGGAAGTACAGGCTGATTGGGCCATCATCCATCAATATTTGGTGGACTTGAACCTGAGTGGTAAAGACTAACAGGAGAAGACCAGCAACCTTGAGACTCAAGAACATCAGGTAGGGATAAACAATTCGGTCAGGCTATGACTTTCTGATACCACTGTCACATTAGATCTATCTTTGCTTCCCCACCACCATCTTTCTAATCCACACTCCCTAGCAGCCACCCTCCTCATAGAATGTATCTGTTCATTGCTCTGTCTTCACACAAGTATTCTGGGAAGTTAGCCTCTTGTGAGACACTGAATTAGCCTCTTTTGGGACACTGTTACCACTGGCAAGTGTACCTTTCAACTCTGCTTTGATCTGCAGTCAACTAAGGGTGACAGGTGAATAACATGTCACATTCTTGCATGTCCTCATGATAGGTGGAATGCCATGCAGAGGTTTGAGTGAGTTCTGGGTCCTTAGACAGGCAGAGGTCATATGACATCCCATGTGCTTGCACCTTGGAGGGATTAGAGCCAAGTACAAATGTCAAATGAGTGCTTCTCATTATCATTGATCTGGGTGTCCTGTGCCCTTTTCCATTCTTCCTGTAATCCATTGAGGTCTCTTCCTTTGCCATGTTCTTGGTTGGAATTGATAGAAGCCTGAGTTGATCTTTGTCAGTCCATGTTTTTGTGACTGTTGTTGAATACTTTGCCTGTCTTCAGATTTAACATCAATAATTTCAGTTAAAATATTAATGTTGACTGTCAAGTACAGTTGAGGTGGTGGGAGGCAGCAGCTCACAGATGCCATGCCTGTCCCCTCCATGCCTGTGTCTTAGTAACTGCCTTTCTCTCCCAGGTCTCAGAAACTGCAAGATAGCTGGGATTGGCCACAGCAGAAGAAGAGAGCATCTTGGAGAATGAGTTGCCACCCCAGGAGGCCCCTGCTGAACACCATCCCCAGCGTCCACAATCTTCCTTGGATGAATCTTCTTCCATATAATTCCTTTTCTTAGGGTGAATAGGCCTTTACTAAGAAGCCATGGCTGATTCAGGGTGTTGTTCCCTTTTCTCTTCAGACAACTCCTCTTGACAGAGAACTGAGGCGACTGCACTGCCACCAAGTGTCCAAGAGGAGTAACAGGCTGTAGGTCTGTGCTGCTAAAAGTGCAGAGAGAAAGCAGCTGAACAATAATTTTCTGTTAGAAAAGAGAAAGCAGCTGAACAATAATTTTCTGTTAGAAAAGAGAAAGCAGCTGAACAATAATTTTCTGTTAGAGTTTTGGTTAAAGTTTTGCTTTTTGTTTGAATTGTTGCAATGTTATTTAGAAGTTATACGTTCTTGTTCTTGTTTTGAATGGATTTTTTTTTGCTTTTAACTCTATATTAATTGAACTTTTTTTTGCCTGACAATCCCTGCTTGACTGAATTTGATGTATTCCGTGTGTATTGCATTGAACATATTTAAGAGTGAACTCTTCTTTTGTGCATCTTCCTTCTCTCTATTTAACCTGTGCTTCTCCTTCTCAAACAATGGACTATTTATCTCTTCAGCTGCTTAGGACCAACACCTAGAGAAACTGCAAAGCCACTCTTGATTCCATAGTTTCCATCACCCTAACTTTCAACTAGTCACCAAACTTATATTAATACTGAATTCTTTTTTATATAATATTTTTATTATGTATTTTCCTCAATTACATTTCCAATGCTATCCCAAAAGTCCCCCATACCCTCCCCCCCACCCCCCTACCCACCCACTCCCATTTTTTGGCCCTGGCGATCCCCTGTACTGGGGCATATAAAGTTTGCGTGTCCAATGGGCCTCTCTTTCCAGTGATGGCCGACTAGGCCATCTTTTCATACACATGCAGCTAGAGTCAAGAGCTCCGGGGTACTGGTTAGTTCATAATGTTGTTGTACCTACAGGGTTGCAGATCTCTTTAGCTCCTTGGATACTTTCTCTAGCTCCTCCATTGGGGGCCCTGTGATCCATCCATTAGCTGACTGTGGGCATCCACTTATGTGTTTGCTAGGCCCTGGCATAGTCTCACAAGAGACAGCTATATCAGGATCCTTTCATCAAACTCTTGCTAGTGTATGCAATGGTGTCATCGTTTGGAGGCTGATTATGGGATGGATTCGTGGATATGGCAGACTCTAGATGGTCCATCCTTTTGACTCAGCTCCACACTTTGTCTCTGTAACTCCTTCCATGGGTGATTGTTTCCAATTGTAAAAAGGGGCAAAGTGTCCACACTTTGGTCTTCGTTCTTCTTCAGTTACATGTGTTTTACAAATTGTCTCATATCTAGGGTATACTAAGTTTCTGGGCTAATATCCACTTATCAGTGAGTACATATCATTTGAGTTCTTTTGTGATTGTAATACCTCACTCAGGATGATGCCCTCCAGGTCCAACCATTTGCCTAGGAATTTGAAAAATTCATTCCTTTTAATAGCTGAGTAGTACTCCATTGTGTAAATGTACCACATTTTTTGTATCCATTCCTCTGATGAGGGGCATCTGGGTTCTTTCCAGCTTCTGGCTATTATAAATAAGGCTGCTATGAACATAGTGGAGCATGTGTCCATCTTACCAGTTGGAACATCTTCTGGATATATGGACAAAAGAGGTATTGCGGGATCCTCCGGTAGTACTATGTCCAATTTTCTGAGGAACTGCCAAACTGATTTCCAGAGTGGTTGTATAAGCTTGCAATCCCACCAACAATGGAGGAGTGTTCCTCTTCCTCCACATCCTCACCAGCATCTGCTGTCACCTGAATTTCTGACCTTAGCCATTCTGACTGGTGTGAGATGGAATCTCAGGGTTGTTTTGATTTGCATTTCCCTGATGATTAAGGATGTTGAACATTTTTTCAGGTGTTTCTCAGCCATTCGGTATTCCTCAGGTGAGAATTCTTAGTTTAGCTCTGAGCCCCATTTTTAATAGGGTTATTTGATTTTCTGGAGTCCACCTTCTTGAGTTCTTTATATATATTGGATATTAGTCCTCTATCTGATTTAGGATAGGTAAAGATCCTTTCCCAATCTGTTGGTGGCCTTTTTGTCTTATTGACGGTGTCTTTTGCCTTGCAGAAGCTTTGCGATTTCATGAGGTCCCATTTGTCAATTCTCGATCTTACAGCACAAGCCACTGCTGTTCTATTCAGGAATTTTTCCCCTGTGCCCATATCTTCGAGGCTTTTCCCCACTTTCTCCTCTATAAGTTTAATGTCTCTGGTTTTATGTGGAGTTCCTTAATCCACTTAGATTTGACCTTAGTACAAGGAGATAGGAATGGATTGATTTGCATTCTTCTACATGATAACAACCAGTTGTGCCAGCACCATTTGATGAAAATGCTGTCCTTCTTCCACTGGATGGTTTTAGCTCCCTTGTCAAAGATAAGTGACCATAGGAGTGTGGGTTCATTTCTGGGTCTTCAATTCTATTCCATTGGTCTACTTGTCTGTCGCTATACCAGCACCATGCAGTTTTTATCACAATTGCTCTGCAGTAAAGCTTTAGGTCAGGCATGGTGATTCCACCAAAGGTTCTTTTATCCTTGAGAAGTGAGTTTTTGCTATGCTAGGTTTTTTGTTATTCCGGATGAATTTGCAGATTGCTCTTTCTAATTCGTTGAAGAATTGAGTTGGAATTTTGATTGGGATTGCATTGAATCTGTAGATTGCTTTTGGCAAGATAGCCATTTTTACAATGTTGATCCTGCCAATCCATGAGCATGGGAGATCTTTCCATCTTCTGAGATCTTCTTTAATTTCATTCTTCAGAGACTTGAAGTTGTTTTTTTGTTTTGTTTTGTTTTTTGTTTTTTTGTTTGTTTTTTTTAGCAGACATTTCTTTTTTTTATACTTTTTATTACGTATTTTCCTCATTTACATTTCCAATGCTATACCAAAAGTCCCCCATACCCTCCCACCTACTCCCCTACCCACCCACTCCCACATTTTGGCCCTGGCATTCCCCTGTACTGGGGCATATAAATTTTGCAAGTCCAATGGGCCTCTCTTTCCAGTGATGGCCAACTAGGCCATCTTTTGATACATATGCAGCTAGAGTCAAGAGCTCCGGGGTACTGGTTAGTTCATAATGTTGTTCTACCTATAGGGTTGCAGATCCCTTTAGCTCCTTGGGTACTTTCTCTAGCTCCTCCATTGGGGGCCTTGTGATCCATCCAATAGCTGACTGTGAGCATCCACTTCTGTGTTTGCTAGGCCCCGGCATAGTCTCACAAGAGACAGCTATATTTGGGTCCTTTCAGCAAAATCTTGCTAGTATATGCAATGGTGTCCGAGTTTAGAAGCTGATTATGGTATGGAACCCTGGATATGGCAGGCTCTAGATGGTCCATCCTTCTGACACAGCTCCAAACTTTGTCTCTGTAACTCTGTTCATGGGTGATTGTTTCCAATTCTAAGAAGGGGCAAAGTGTCCACACTTTGGTCTTCCTTTTTCTTGAGTTTCATACGTTTAGTAAATTGTATCTTATATCTTGGGTATCCTAAGTTTCTGGGCTAATATCCACTTATCAGTGAGTACATATTGTGTGAGTTCCTTTGTGATTGGGTTACCTCACTCAGGATGATACCCTCCAGGTCCAACCATTTGCCTAGGAATTTCATAAATTCATTGTTTTTAATAGCTGAGTAGTACTCCATTGTGTAAATGTACCACATTTTCTGTATCCATTCCTCTGTTGAGGGGCATCTGGGTTCTTTCCAGCTTCTGGCTATTATAAATAAGGCTGCTATGAACATAGTGGAGCATGCGTCCTTCTTACCAGTTGGAACATCTTCTAGATATATGCCCAGGAGAGGTATTGCTGGATCCTCCAGTAGTATTATATCCAGTTTTCTGAGGAACGGCCAGACTGATTTCCAGAGTGGTTGTATAAGCTTGCAATCCCACCAACAATGGAGGAGTGTTCCTCTTCCTCCACATCCTCACCAGCATCTGCTGTCACCTGAATTTTTGATCTTAGCCATTCTGACTGGTGTGAGATGGAATCTCAGGGTTGTTTTGATTTGCATTTCTCTGATGATTAAGGATGCTGAATATTTTTTCAGGTGCTTCTCAGCCATTCGGTATTCCTCAGGTGAGAATTCTTTGTTTAGCTCTGAGCCCCATTTTTTAATGGGGTTATTTGATTTTCTGGAGTTCACCTTCTTGAGTTCTTTATATATATTGGATATTAGTCCTCTATCTGATTTAGGATAGGTAAAGATCCTTTCCAAATCTGTTGGTGGCCTTTTTGTCTTATTGACGGTGTCTTTTGCCTTGCAGAAGCTTTGCGATTTCATGAGGTCCCATTTGTCAATTCTCGATCTTACAGCACAAGCCACTGCTGTTCTATTCAGGATTTTTTCCCCCTGTGCCCATATCTTCGAGGGTTTTCCCTACTTTCTCCTCAATAAGTTTCAGTGTCTCTGGTTTTATGTGGAGTTCCTTAATCCACTTAGATATGACCTTAGTACAAGGAGATAGGAATGGATCAATTCGCATTCTTCTACATGATAACCACCAGTTGTGCCAGCACCATTTGTTGAAGATGCTGTCTTTTTTCCACTGAATGGTTTTTGCTCCCTTGTCAAAGATCAAGTGACCATAGGTGTGTGAGTTCATTTCTGGGTCTTCAATTCTATTCCATTGGTCTACTTGTCTGTTGCTATACCAGTACCATGCAGTTTTTATCACAAGTGCTCTGTAGTATAGCTTTAGATCTGGCATGGTGATTTCATCAGAGTTTCTTTTATCCTTGAGAAGAGTTTTTGCTATCCTAGGTTTTTTGTTATTCCAGATGAATTTGCTGATTGCCCTTTCTAATTCGTTGAAGAATTGAATTGGAATTTTGATGGGGATTGTATTGAATCTGTAGATTGCTTTTGGCAAGATAGCCATTTTTACTATATTGATCCTGCCAATCCATGAGCATGGGAGATCTTTCCATCTTCTGAGATCTTCTTTAATTTCTTTCTTCAAAGACTTCAGAGTCTTTCTTCAGAGACTCTGGGGCCTGTGCTGAATACTCTTGGCAGGGTCCCGGAACCAAGATGCCTGCTGCCGATGCTCAGACAATGTGCTCCCAGGCCGGGCAGATCCCTATCCTCTGGCAAGGAAAGTGGCCGGATGTCTGGGGCCCGAAAAGGGGGCTGCCTTAGAAGCTCTGTGGCTCTGGCCTGTCCCA
Organism: Mus musculus; assembly: GCF_000001635.26. Lineage (NCBI taxonomy): Eukaryota > Metazoa > Chordata > Mammalia > Rodentia > Muridae > Mus > Mus musculus. Next base: position 44,224,386 of record NC_000076.6, read on the forward strand.
GAAGCTATTAGCTTCTGTATGCAGCACACTCACCTGGCAGAATACTCTAGGCGGGGTCCCGGAACTAAGATGTCTGCTGCAGGTGCTCAGGCAATGTGGTCCCGGGCCGGGCAGACCCCTATCCTCTGGCCGGAAAAATGGCCGATGTCTGGGGCCCTTGCAGAATACTCTCAGCGGGGTCCCAGAACCATGATGTCTGCTGCTGATGCTCAGGCAATGTGCTCCCGGGCTGGGCAGACTCCTATCCTCTGGCTGGGAAAGTGGCCGGATGTCTGGGGCCTGTGCAGAATAGAAGTTCTTATCATACAGATCTTTCACTTCCTTAGTTAGAGTCACTCCAAGATATTTTATATTATTTGTGACTATTGAGAAGGATGTTGTTTCCCTAATTTCTTTCTCAGCCTGTTTATTCTTTGTGTAGAGAAAGGCCATTGACTTGTTTGAGTTAATTTTATATCCAACTACTTCACTGAAGCTGTTTATCAGGTTTAGGAGTTCTCTGGTGGAATTTTTAGGGTCACTTATATATACTATCATATCATCTACAAAAAGTGATACTTTGACTTCATATTTTCCAATTTGTATCCCCTTGATCTCCTTTTGTTGTCGAATTGCTCTGGCTAGGACTTCAAGTACAATGTTGAATAGGTAGGGAGAAAGTGGGCAGCCTTGTCTAGTCCCTGATTTTAGTGGGATTGCTTCCAGCTTCTCACCATTTACTTTGATGTTGGCTACTGGTTTGCTGTAGATTGCTTTTATCATGTTTAGGTATGGGCCTTGAATTCCTGATCTTTCCAAGATTTTTATCATGAATGGGTGTTGGATCTTGTCAAATGCTTTTTCCACATCTAATGAGATGATCAAGTGGTTTTTGTCTTTGAGTTTGATTATATAATGGATTACGTTGATGGATTTCCGTATATTAAACCATCCCTGCATCCCTGGAATAAAACCTACTTGGTCAGGATGGATGATTGTTTTAATGTGTTCTTGGATTCGGTTAGCAATAATTTTATTGAGTATTTTTGCATTGATATCATAAGGGAAATTGGTCTGAAGTTCTCTATCTTTGTTGGATCTTTACTGTGGTTTAGGTATCAGAGTAATTGTGGCTTCATAGAATGAGTTGGGTAGAGTTCCTTCTACTTCTATTTTGTGGAATAGTTTGTGCAGAACTGGAATTAGATCTTCTTTGAAGGTCTGATAGAACTCTGCACTAAACCCATCTGGTCCTGGGCTTTTTTTGGCTGGGAGAGTATTAATAACTGCTTCTATTTCTTTAGGGGATATGGGACTGTTTAGATGATTAACTTGATCCTGATTTAACTTTGGTACCTAGTATCTGTCTAGAAATTTGTCCATTTCATCCAGGTTTTCCAGTTTTGTTGAGTATAGCCTTTTGTAGAAGGATCTGATGGTGTTTTGGATTTCTTCAGGATCTGTTGTTATGTCTCCCTTTTCATTTCTGATTTTGTTAATTAGGATTTTGTCCCTGTGCCCTCTAGTGAGCCTAGCTGAGGGCTTATCCATCTTGTTGATTTTCTCAAAGAACAAGCTCCCCTTTTTGTTGATTCTTTGAATAGTTCTTCTTGTTTCCACTTGGTTGATTTCGCCCCTGAGTTTGATTATTTCCTGCCGCTACTCCTCTTGGGTGAATTTGCTTCCTTTTGTTCTAGAGCTTTTAGGTGTGCTGTCAAGCTGCTAGTGTGTGCTCTCTCTAGTTTCTTTATGGAGGCACTCAGAGCTATGAGTTTCCCTCTTAGAAATGCTTTCATTGTGTCCCATAGATTTGGGTATGTTGTGGCTTCATTTTCATTAAACTCTAAAAAGTCTTTAATTTCTATTTTTATTCCTTCCTTGAGCAAGGTATCATTGAGAAGAGTGTTGTTCAGTATCCACGTGAATGTTGGCTTTCCATTATTTATGTTGTTATTGAAGATCAGCCTTAGTCCATGGTGGTCTGATAGGATGCATGGGACAATTTCAATATTTTTGTATATGTTGAGGCCTGTTTTGTGACCAATTATATTGTCAATTTTGGAGAAGGTCCTGTGAGGTGCTGAGAAGAAGGTATATCCTTTTGTTTTAGGATAAAATGTTCTGTAGATATCTGTTAAGTCCATTTGTTTCATAACTTCTGTTAGTTTCACTGTGTTCCTGTTTTGTTTCTGTTTCCACTATCTGTCCATTGATGAAAGTGGTGTGTTGAAGTCTCCCACTATTATTGTGTGAGGTGCAATGTGTGCTTTGAGCTTTACTAAAGTGTCTTTAATGAATGTGGCTGCCCTTGCATTTGGAGCATAGATATTCAGAATTGAGAGTTCCTCTTGGAGGATTTTATCTTTGATGAGTATGAAGTGTCCCTCCTTACCTTTTTTGATAACTTTGGGTTGGAAGTTGATTTTATTAGATATTAGAATGGCTACTCCAGCTTGTTTCTTCAGTCCATTTACTTGGAAAATTATTTTCCAGTCTTTCACTCTGAGGTAGTCTCTGTCCTTTTCCCTGAGATGGGTTTCCTGTAAGCAGCAGAATGTTGGGTCCTGTTTGTGTAGCCAGTCTGTTAGTCTATGTCTTTTTATTGGGGAATTGAATCCATTGATATTAAGAGATATTAAGGAAAAGTAATTGTTGTGTCCTTTTATTTTTGTTGTTAGAGTTGGCATTCTGTTCTTGTGGCTGTCTTTTTGGTTTGTTGAGGGATTACTTTCTTGCTTTTTCTAGGGCGTGATTTCTGTCCTTGTATTGGTTTTTTTTCTGTTATTATCCTTTAAAGGGCTGGATTTGTAGAAAGATAATGTGTGAATTTGGTTTTGTGGTGGAATACTTTGGTTTCTCCATCTATGGTAATTGAGAGTTTGGCCCGGTATAGTATCCTGGGTTGGCATTTGAGTTCTCTTAGTGTCTGTATAACATCTGTCCAGGCTCTTCTGACTTTCATAGTCTCTGGTGAAAAGTCTGGTGTAATTCTGATAGGCCTGCCTTTACATGTTACTTGACCTTTCTCCCTTACTGCTTTTAATATTCTCTATTTAGTGCATTTGTTGTTCTGATTATTATGTGTCGGGAGGAATTTCTTTTCTGGTCCAGTCTATTTGGAGATCTGTAGGCTTCTTGTATGTTCATGGGCATGTCATTCTTTAGGTTTGGGAAGTTTTCTTCTATAATTTTGTTGAAGATATTTGCTGGCCCTTTAAGTTGAAAATCTTCATTCTCATCTACTCCTATTATCTGTAGGTTTGGTCTTCTCATTGTGTCCTGGATTTCCTGGATGTTTTGAGTTAGGGTCTTTCGAGTTTTGTATTTTCTTTGATTGTTGTGCCGATGTTCTCTATGGAATCTTCTGCACCTGAGATTCCCTCTTCCATCTCTTGTATTCTGTTGCTGATGCTCGCATCTATGGTTCCGGATTCCTTTCCTAGGGTTTCTATCTCCAGCGTTGCCTCACTTTGGGTTTTCTTTATTGTGTCTACTTCCCTTTTTAGGTCTTGGATGGTTTTATTCAATTCCATCACCTGTTTGGTCGTGTTGTCATGCAATTCTTTAAGGGATTTTTGTGTTTCCTCTTTAAGGTTTTCTACCGGTTTAGCTGTGTTCTCCTGTATTTCTTTGAGTTATTAAAGTCCTTCTTGATGTCCTCTACCATCATCATGAGATATGCTTTTAAATCCGGGTCTAGCTTTTCGGGTGTGTTGGGGTGCCCAGGACTAGGTGGGGTGGGAGTGCTGCGTTCTGATGATGGTGAGTGGTCTTGATTTCTGTTAGTAGGATTCTTACGTTTGCCTTTCGCCATCTGGTAATCTCTGGAGTTAGTTGTTATAGTTGTCTCTGGTTAGAGCTTGTTCCTCAGGTGATTATGTTAGCCTCTATCAGCAGACCTGGGAGTCTATCTCTCTCCTTAGTTTCAGTGGTCAGAGTACTCTCGGCAGGCAAGCTCTCCTCTTGCAGGGAAGGTGCCCAGATATTTGGTGTTCGAACCTGCCTCCTGGCAGAAGTTGTGTTCCACTCATCAGAGGCCTTAAGATCCCATGGAGGGTCCTGTGGGGACCTTGCGGGTGTCTGGAGACTCCGCGAGCAAGGAACCCCAGTGCTGGCATGGACCAGAAGGCTTAATTGAACTTTTATAACCTGTTTTTTAAAAATTCCATTTGCTATGAATAAAAGTTGATTTGCAAGTAGTGACTCTTGAGACCATCTTCTTATTCAGGTGTTCTGTCCCCTGCTGCAGACCTAGAATTCACAGCCAGAGATGGATCTCTGTAAGTTCCAGGCAGCCAGGGCTACATAGTAAAGTCATAGCCACCTAGGGGTATACAAGGTGATGATCTTTTGTGTGTGGGTAATGTCACTTACCCCATGAACACACACTTTATGATATAATCATGGCCATACTGTCATAATTTCTCTTACTCCTAACATATAGTACTCTGTAACACACATTCATTCATGACCCTGTGGACCAGATACTGAGTAATATACCATCATGTTGCGCGCGCCCAACTGGCCAGGAAGAACGACGCTGCTACAGGATCCTTCTGCACACGTTTATTCAGTCCTGTTTCTTCTTTCTCTATATCTCCCTTGTTTATATCTCCCCTGTTTATATCTCCCTTGTTTATATATCTCCCTTGTTTTTATATCTCCCTTGTTTTTATATCTCCCTTGTTTTTATATCTCCCCTTGTTTTTATATCTCCCCTTGTTTTTATATCTCCCTTGTTTTTATATCTCCCTTGTTTATATCTCCCTTGTTTATATCTCCCTTGTTTTTATATCTCCCCCACTAATAGTAATCCTCTCTCGAATAATAATCCTCCCTCTAGCCTGGGCCTCTCACTCTTTTATACTTTCAGTTCCCATCCACGCACAGCAGGCCATGCCACCTCACCAGGCACACAGCTTCAGCTAATCAGGGCAGCAGGGGCAAATCTCCACCAAATTGGATTCACCTGTATCCTGGTACACCTGCGCAGCACTCAAGATGTTTGTGTCTTATATGAGGAAGTCAGGTGCAAGTCATATGACTTAGCTGCAGTCCCTGGCGCCTTTAGGACTGCCGCCACACCCGCTCCCCACACCATCATTTCTCTAAAGCTGCTGAGGAAATAAAAATATTCACAAAGGAATATAAAATAAATGAGGAACGCCAGAGCCATATGCCTAAGTTTTGCTTGCAATATAGCATCAGTGACAACCACACAGCAGATATAATGACCTTCCAAGTCATACTGGGAAATAGCTTTTGATAGATGCTGCTGTCCTTGACCATAAACTTGCTGTGTTTTTGTTGTTGCTGATTAGACTTATGTTTAACATTTATGTGAATGGGTGTTTTTCCTACTGAATGTCCTACTGTATGGGGCTCTTCCTTAGGGCAGTTCCCTCAGAGGCCGGAAGAAGGAATCACAATGATTACTGGAGATGATTGTTAGGCACCATGTGGGTCTTCTAGAGAGTAGCAGATGCTCTAACCTGTGAAGCATCCCCACACCACCTGCAGTTGGCTTTTTTCCTTCCCGTGCATGTGCTGTATTTAGTGGACCAGGATCAACTCCAATTAAGTGGAGAAATTTCAGGAGACGTGTAGGTACAGTGCCTGACCTGTGCATGCTCATTGTCCTAGGCTGCCAGGCATGTATGCAGGGATCTGATGTTACCACTGCTAATTCTGTGTTCAGGATATTCCCTCGGTATCTTTTCAATTTTAGAGCAGATCTTCATCTCTCATATAGGATGAGAATGTAGATTAGGCACTTGTGTAAAATTTAGAATTGAGATTAGCTTCCTAGAAGCTTGATTGGGAAAAAGACTCCCTCTTGATAGCATGAAATGTATCTATTGTTTCTTTTTTAATTGGACATTTTTTATTTACATTTCAAGTGTTATCCCCTTTCCAGGTTTCCCCTCTGAAAACTCCCTATCTCCTCCTCCTTCCCCCTGCTCACCAACCATTCCACTCTGGCTTCCTAGCCTGGGCATTCCTCTACACAGGGCCAAGGCCTTTCCTCCCATTGATGACCAACAAAGCCACCATCTACTACACATGCAGCTGGAGCCATGAGTCCCACTGTACTCTGATTGGTGGTTTAGTCTCTGGGAGCTCTGGGGGTACTTGCTAGTTCATATTACTGTTCCTCCTATGGGGCTGCAAACAATGTCAGCTCCTTGGGTCGTTTTTCTAGCTCCTCCATCAGGGCGTTGTGCTCAGCATCCACCTCTGTATTTGTCAGGCACTGGCAGAGCCTCTCAAGACACACACACACACACACACACACAGAGACACACGAGAGAGAGAGAGAGAGAGAGACAGAGACAGAGACAGAGAGACAAAGACAGAGAGAGAGAGAAAGGGAACATAAATACAAATATAGAGCTTATGAAATTCCTTGGTTTAGATCAGTTGATGAGCTGATGACATGGTCGAGCAGGTATTCATCATTGCTGTCAAGCCTAGAAACCTGATTCCCCCCCCCCTCTTGGAATGCATATAGTAGAGAGAACAATCCTACAAAGTCCTATAGTCTTCATGTTTGTGTGTGTATATGCATCTGTGAACCCATAGTATTTCTTTACAAAATGACATTGAAGACCATAGTGAAATTGAATGTGGAGGAATCCTGCAGATTTCTATTAGTATTGTCTCATGGCACCTTGCAGGTTACACTGACATGGTGGACTACTTCAACATACCATGAAACCTGCCAGTGTAGATGTTCACTGTGAGACTATGGTGTGCATCACCACCATGGAGATCAGCAAGGTTTTGATGTATTACATTCTGCAGTTCCTAATGTGAGACAAAGCCTCATCTCATGGAGAGGTAGGTAGGATTTGCTGTCAGGGAATAAAGACTGAATTCAGTCAATTTGATACAAAGAGAACAGTACAAAGAATCAGTGAAACCAAGATCCTGTTCTTTGAGACAATCAACAAGGTAGACAAATACTTAGCCAAATTAACTGAAAGGTCGAGAGACAATACCCAAAATAGCAAAATCAGAAATGAAACAGGAGACATAACAATGGCACTGAGGAAATCCAAAGAATCATTAGGTCTTACTGCAGAAGCCTGTAATGCAAAACATATCAAAATCCAAATGAAATGGGTGACTTATGGACAGCTATCGATTATCAAAGTTAAATGAAGATCTGGTAAAGTAACTAACAGCCCTATAACCCTAAGGAAATAGAAACAGTCATCAAAAGCCTTCCACTCCAAAAAAAGCCCAGGCCCAGAAGGTTTTAGTGCAGAATTCTACCAGACAGTCAAAAAAGAGTTAGTGCAATACTTCTCAAATTATTCACAAAGTAGAAACAGAAGAAACATAGCTAAACTCATCCTATGAGGTCATAGTCACCCTGATACAGAAACTACACAAAGACTCAACAAAGAGGAATTCAGTCCAATTTCTCTTTTTTAATTTCTCCATGCAAATTTACTTACCTTCATAATAAGGAAGAACATGTCTTCCTTGTGTATTTAAAATTATAAAATTAGATATAGGATAGAAGGAAATTGGGTTCATAAGAAGTGATGTATAATAGAGAGGAACATGCTCATGGATTTGGAACCAGTCACAACTATGATGTGTACTGGTTATTGAAAATATCAGAGTGACATAGTTGTATGTCTTTAGGAAGGTGACTGGTGGGTGACACTGATCCTAAAATGCTTCCTGTATTTTAGTCTATACAGAAAAACATAGGAACAAATAAAATATTGGGGTACATTCAGGAAACCGGTCTGGAAGCCATTAAATATTCCCAGAGGAAAAGTTTCAACCAGTTGCTAAAAGTGTTTTACCAGGTGGGATGAAAGATATCCTTTCAAATACAATTGGTGTGAAATGGGTGAACGAAAGCTTTACCTATTCATGCTCTTTCCACTTTCTCTCTGCTTTGGGGTTACTCAAAGAACCCCAAAACCTTTCCACCAAAATCTGGGTTTCTACAGGGCAGAGATTGGAAAACAAGTTATGAAAACACACGCAGAGTTCAGTTAAGGGCCTCACTTGAGTGGAGGAAAACAGGAAAGTTCTAGGGGAGCAGATAAGATAGTTTTTCAGGGCCTAAGGATATAAAACCCCAGGTGTTGGGAGAGAACAGAATACTTTGGTGGTATCCCAGCTGGAAAGAGATGGTGTGTGCAAATCAGGATAATAGCAAGAAGGTTAGTGACATAGAAAGATATTATACAGAAAAGTGTTAATTGAGGGAAACTACTACTGTCCTGGAGTTCACAGCAGCAGAGCTGTTCCTTTTTATTATTATTATTATTATTATTATTATTATTAGATATTTTATTTACATTTCAAATGTTCTCCTTTCCTAGTCTCCCCTCTGGAAAGCCACTATCCCACTCTGCCATCCTCTGCTCACTAACTCATCCACTCCCACTTCCCTGTCCTGTTATTCCCCTACACTGGGGAATCAAGCCTTCACAGGACCAAGGGTTTCTCCTCCCATTGATGTCCAACAAAGTCATCCTCTATTTCATGTGTGGCTGGAGCCACTGTTCCCTCCAAGTGTACTCTTTGGTTCATGGTTTAGTTCCTGGGAAATCTGGGAGTACTGTTCATATTGTTGTTCCTCCTATGGGGCTGCAAACCACTTCAGCTTCTTTGGTCCTCTCTCTAACTCCTCCATTGGGGACCTTGTGCTCATTCTAATGGTTGGGGGCAAGCAACCAAATCTGTATTTATCAGGCAGTGGTAGAAACTCTCAGGAGACTGCTATAAAGACAAGGAGAGATACTCAACAAAGGTAAAATCTACCAAGATGAACTATCAATTCTGAATGTCTATGCTCCAAATGCAAGGGCATTCACATTCATAAAAAACTTTACTAAAGCTCAAAGGAGAAACATGCTGAAAAAGAAAGCAGGGAAAGAACACCCTTCACAATAGTCACAAATTATATAAAATACCTTGGTGTGACTCTAACCAAGCAAGTGAAAGATCTGTATGATAAGAACTTCAAGTGTCTGAAGAAAGAAATTGAAGATCTCAGAAGATGGAAATATCTCCCATGCTCATGGATTGGCAAGATTAATATAGTAAAAATGGCTCTATTGAGGGTGTCATGTTCTTGTGGTGTCCTTTATCTCTGTCTTCTCCAATCCTTCCTCCACCTTCTCCACAGGACTCCCGAGCTCCACCTAATGTTTGGCTGTGGGATTGCATTTGTTTCTATCAGTTCCTGGATGAAGACTCTCTGATCTCTTTGACATGATTGTGCTAGGCTCTGGTTCCTGCATATCCTGCAAACTGTAGATCTGAGGGTTTTATGGTAGGGTCCAATCCCTCCATTTTAGATCTTGCCTGGTTACAGAGGATGGCCAGTTCAGCCTCTGCATCCCTCATTACTAGTCCTTGCTAGTATGACCATAGATTATATGGAATTTCCATTGCATTACATTCCTATCTCATTCCTGAAATGTCCACCAATTTCAGTTGTCCCTCCCAATACTCTCCTCCTACCCTGTCTACCAAATCACTCCCGTTCCCATCCCCAGCCACGCCCAATTTGCCATCAAAATCTATTCTATTTCTTCTTCCCAGGAAGATCCTTGTGCTCCTCCCCAATACCCCCCACCCTATCCCCTTAAGCCTTCCTTGTTACTTAGCCTCTCTCGGTCTGTGGATTATAGCATGATTATCCTTTACAGCTAATATCCAGTTACAACTGAGAACATGCCATGTTTGTTTTTCTGGGTCTGGGTTACCTCACTCAGGATGATGCTTTCTTAGTTCTGTCCAATTGCCAGCAACAAATTATTATCATTTTTGTTCTTATTTATTGTTGTTATCATTATTATTATTTGAGACAGGATCTCATTAAGCAGCTTTGCCTGGCCTGGAACTTATCTATGCAAATCAGGCTGACCTCCCACTCATAAAGATCTGCCTGCCTCTCCCTCCTAGGTACTGAGATTCAAGGTCTTGGCGACTATGTTTGAAGTAGAATTTCTCTTTGGAACTTGGAGCTTGCCTTTTGTCACCTCCAGGGACCCTCCTGTCTCTGCTTCCCCAGAACTAGGATAATAGGAGACCACACCACTCTCAGCACTTTTATGTGGGTTTTGGGAGATCGTACGCTGCTCCGAGGGATTGTGTATAAACAGTTTACGGTTGAGCCATCTCCTTTGCTCAACTTCTACCTCTCCTTAAAGGCGAGGGATTGAGAAAACTTCTTAAAATACAGGGGCATGTTTTTCATGAGTGAAACTCTTCCCAATCATTTCAGTACACTAAAGAGAGAGCCCCAAAATATCCTGGCCAACCACTTTAAAGTGTTAACTTGATTTATAGCGTTTTCCTCTTTAAATCTTGCTTTACTGCACTAATTCCCCCTTGTCTGTTGGCAGTTTTTCTTATGCTTGTTCTTTTGAAATGCCACTTCATAAATATCTTCTCAGTTGAGCCTTTATCTATTTTCAGAAAATGCTTTTGCTTTCCCAATGGCTTTCCCTTTTCTCCCTACCTTGAGCTGTTGAAGATAAAGCTCAGGATGTCTATTGCTGAACTAGATCCTCAGCCCTGGGAGCCTTTACTGTCTATAGAGCATCAGCCTGCTTGGGTTGCAGTTGCTTGGGTAGACTAAGGGCATATTGCTGGTGATGACTGCTCTGACAGCCATGTGCCCTATACTATGATCCAACTTTGCTACTGCCTCTGTGAACTCAGCTCACAGATAATCCACACCTATATAAATGTCCTCATTTTACCAGAAACTACCTTGTTTTCCTAAATCGCTGCTGCGAGGTGCTGATGGGACTGTCGGCATCCAGCACACACAGGTGAAACACTTTGACACAGTGGAAGGCATGGACCGGTCACATCTGATCACAGCAGTCTCTATTGCTACATCCCTTGTCTCTGAATGATTTCAGGGTTCATGATTTAGGTTTCAGAAAAATCCCCACAGTTATTAGACCTGAATAGAAGTCACAGTGTGGAACAAAAGCATGCTGTATATACATTTTGTATTACAAGGGGGAAAAAAATCAGTTTTGAGGCAAAACAGCCAGTAGTTGACGTTTTTTAATTAAAAAACAAAACAAAAACAAAAACAAAACAAAACAAAAACACTTTCAAAATGTTTTATCGCCACCTCGTGGCAGAATAGCTGTAAGGCAACTGTAACAGAAGTGCTTTTGGTGTCCTAATAAAAAGAAGCAATAGGTTCGTCTTTATTCACGAAGAGGTGAAAAAAATGCTTTATCAAAAACAAGAGAGAATTTGGACCTCTACTGAAATTATAGTTAGCCTTCCGATTAGACTCTGCGAGAGCATTTTAGGTGATATCAGTTCCCCGACGCCAGGAGGGGTTATGATTTTCATGAATAATTTCATCTATCCTTTCAACAACAAAAGGTTGAAAATCCACTTTTAAGCTCTATGAGGGGGAAAAAACACCCTGCCTCTTAAATAAACTTGTGTGTGATAGATAAATACTTTCTCAGTGTTTTGTCCTCAGTGCTCCAACAACTACTGACTTGTGGAGCCTGTAAACTGTAATGGCCCAGATCTGCTTCTAGAGTTCAGAGGTTCTTTTACTGGAAAAAGACTTCATTAGAAAACATTCTGCAAATTGGAAAGATTGCCTTGTTTTTATCTTATCACTCAAAAGTATTGGCTATTTTACACTTGGGGTTTTAAAAGTGTGTTTTGTAGAGCTCAATAACTTTCCCTATTAATTTTTCCCCATCAAAACAGTGCTCTTCTGTGTAATCCTGGCTGTCCTAGAACTCACTCTATAGATCAGGCTGGGCTTGAACTCAGAGATCTACCTGTCTCTGCTCCTAAGTGCTGGGATTAAAGGTTGTGCCACTGTGCCTGACTCTCCCTATTAATTTTTCACTGTCTCCTTAGATTCAAAATTTAATAAAGGAGTAATTTTTTGTATGTTTAGACATTTCTTAATTGGATCTCACCCAATTAAGCATTTTAGATAGGAAACTTTAAAGATTATTTACCGTGTAATAATGGGAGCAAAGTAAAAATGCTTTCTGCATATCAGAAAACATTTGTAAAGATCAAAGGAAGCATCCCCCTGACCTTCAATACATACATACATTTACATATCTATGATATATATAAAGTGTGCATTTCATAATAATATGGAAATATTGAGAGCATAGCATCATTTTTTCTCTTTCCTCCATTTCTCCCCCTTCAATGAATGTTTCTAGGCTAAGAATAATTTTTTTAAACAAAAGTTAAAGAGCTACTTTAAAGCTGGTACTTGGCTACTAGTAAGTCAGGATATCCTTGGGAGTCCTGCTAAAATATTCTAGATAATTATGGTAGCACTTACGAAATTAACTGGGGAGTTCCATAAACTGTTCATGTAAATGCCAGGTCTATCACAGTCTATCAAAATGCCAGGTCTATCAAAGTCGCTCAAAGAAGCTGTCACAGGCAATACAGAAATAAGTGACCAGGTGCACAGGAAAAACCAAATGATGTACTAGATATGAATCAGGAGCTACAAGCTCTGGGACAACAGAAATCATGACGGAGCCATGTCTGGATCTGAACCAAGTTCCCCAAAGAGTTTCTCTACTGTGCCAAGCCCCCAGATTATAACCTAAGAACTGCTTTCTGAGTAGATCTTTCCTACGGATCCTTCCATTTTATGGACATCTCTGCCAGGTGATCATGGTTTTCTAGTTTACCAGTGAAAAATAAGGATATTCTTTTATCACTGTTTGGGGTGAATGGGTTCAAATTGTTCCTTCTGGAGACCATGAAGACATAGATTTGCTTCTTTTTGATTAAGCACAATCCTAGAGTCTTAGTCATTACAGTATATAACATCATAATCACGTAAGAGAACTACCAGGACTCTAAAAGTAACTTATTCACCAGATGTAATTGTCATCTTGGAGGCTTACCCTTTCTAGTTCTTCCTGAACTTGGTCTGGTTCAATTCTTTGATTGTGGCCCAAACCCCTCTCCAAACTGACTGATTCAAACTGGTTTCTCTTGGCTTCTGACTGAATTAGTCTTAGTCTGTTTACCCTCAAACTAACTCTATCAAATCTGTTCTAACCTTCTGTCTGGTCTCTTCTTATTCTCTGGCTTGTTCAGTCTTCTCCTGTAACTGGTCTCTGTGAACTGCCCTCCCTCCCCAACTCTCTTAAGTGCTTTCTTTCCTCTCTGTTCTTGTGAGGGCTGTGCTGTTCTCATGAGAGCTGGGCATGTCCTATCTCTGACTCATTCTGTTATCTCTCCGATTCATCACTTGGCCCCTCAATGAGATGTCACTTACAAACATGACTCTTCCTTCTATAAATGAACCTTACTTTCGTTGTTTGGGATTAAAGGTGTGTAATTAGGGAATGTCTGCATTCTAGCCAAATCACATAGGTCTAAGAGGTCTATGGATGTGATTCCTTGCCAAGAGACAATGTGTACTTTTTAAAAAATTTTTTGGTTTTTCGAGACAGGGTTTCTCTGTATAGCCCTGGCTGTCCTGGAACTCACTTTGTAGACCAGGCTGGCCTCAAACTCAGAAATCCGCTGGCCTCGAACTCAGAAATCTGCCTGCCTCTGCCACCCGAGTGCTGGGATTAAAGGTGTGCGCCACCACACCCGGCCAATGTGTACTTTTTAAACATGGCAAATGAGATTTTTTCCCTGACCACAGTGAGCTTGTTTTTAATATGCTGGTAAATCAAATTAACCACCTTGAATTTCAAAGAGAATGTATAAGTATACATATATCTATATATCTGTGTTCATTTCTTACAAGAGAAGTAGTTCTGTGTTCAATTTATACGTACTGATTGCTTTCTGCTATGAAATGGCAACTGTTGATAGATCATTGTGTTTTAAGATGTAATGGGTAGGGGACTATATTTTGATTTTACCTGGCTTTAATCTGTAAAATGTCACTTAGATATATAGTATAGCAACACTTGAAGTACTATGTAGCTTCTGTATCTCCCTATACAATTGCATGGTCTAATATCCTGCTGTACCTGAACTCCTCATAACTGTATTTAAATTAACAACACTCACAGATCCTAAAGTTACTGAAAATTTAAATTCTTAGCTTTACTTTCTGATTTGAAAATTCAGTTAACACCTAAGATTTGTTCTATATTAATTTTTCTTGTTATGTGTCCTGTTGGAAATTCCTGAAATTGTGAGCACCATCATAGAACTTCCCAGAGTACTTGGTGCTGTATTTGCATAGTTGGACATAAAAGAATTTGTAGACAATGATTCTCTCTTTTTTAATAAAATGAAAAATCTGAAAAAAATGTTAGTTACATAAATGAGGAAATGATCACAATTATGTAAACATTATCCAATAAACACAAATAAATAAAATGATTAATAAGTGGGCACATTCCCAAGCATTCAAGTACATTTTAGCAACTTGAGAATTCCAAGTCCTCCAAATGCAGAAAGAGAGTTACCAGGTTGACGGCTTGCCAGGACACATCTTGTGTGGTTGCTGCAAAGAGTCATGCAAATGCAACAGCAACAACATATGCTCAAATGAGGGTAAAATAGTTTTAGAATCTATGTGAATTTAATGAACATTTATCATGATTTCAATTTTATTGTTTAGAATTAATGTTCAATAAGTGATTATCTGATATTTTTATGAAACATGTTGACATTTGTTGGCAATGATGAATCGAACCATCTCTCTTATTAAATTTCAACAATTCAAATGCAGTTTTTATCACTTATTGACTTATTTGTCTAGTAGCATTAACCAGCTAAAATTAATTTTAGAAATCTACTTCACATAAAATAATAAATAAATTGATAACAAGCTTCATAGCACATTTTTGTTTACCTTTAATGAAACTCTTCTGAACACACTCCTATCTAATTCTCATCCCACAGGTATTCATTTATCACTCTATTAACATGCACATCAGTAATGGTGTCTTAATCTATCTTACCATGCTATCAATTAGAAGGAGAACATCCTTGAACATGGGGGAGGGGGTGCTAATACATAATTTTTTGAAACTTAAGATCTCTAATAGTCCTTTGAATAATGTAATTTCTAACAATTTTTTTCTATTTAAAATGCATCTTCTGAAAATAAAACTCTGAAAAATTAAGTATAATATTAACATTAAAATCATAGGTCATGATGTTGGTTCATACTATGATATAAGGCTTACAAATGTTTCTGTATGTATGTACTTATTCATTTACTTACTTGTTTATTTTCTTTAACATCCTGCTGTACTGGCATTCCTGATGATTGGATTTCAGTTACCAGCACTCAGAGATTCTAAAGTTAATGACATATTAAACATTTAGCTTTACTTTCTAGTCTGAAAATTCAGTTAATGCTATTATTTGAACTTTATTGATCTTTGAGACAAATCTCACTATGTTTCTCAGGCTGGTCTCAAATTTGTAATATTCCTGGCTCAGTGTGCTGACTGCTGGGATTACAGACAAGTAGTAGTGTGGTGGCTTGAATATGCTTGACCCAGGATGGCACTGTTAGGAGGTATAGAGTAGGTCTGGCCTTGTTGGAGGAAGGAAGTCTGTCATGCTTTGAGATATCCCTCCTAGCTTCCTGGAAGCCAGTCTTCTCCAACTGGCCTTCAGATGAAGATGTAGAACTCTGAGCTCCTCCTGTACCATGCCTACCCTGACACTGCCATGCTCCTGCCTTGATGATAATGGACTGAACCTCTGAACCTGTAGGACAGAGCCAATTAAATTTTCTCCTTTTAAGAGTTGCCATGGTCATAGTGCCTGTTTACAGCAGTAAAACCCTAACTAAGACATATCATATCTGGGCAAAGATAAAATTTTTCTTATTCTCAAAGATTATTGCAAATTTTTTATACACAATGCAACAAGACACTTGAGCATATTGCTCAATTATTACATTGGAAATATAGTGCTGGGTAGTCTTAATGGATATTGATAAAAGGAAACAGATATGGATTACATGTAGTATAGAACCACAGTTACATGATTAGAGATGAGGGAAGTTACTTTTGAGAGTGTTAAGGACCACTTGGCCAATAACGAACCATTCTTTCAATATCCTCTAGGTCCTTGCTCCTTCAGCCACCTCTGTGACCTGTTAAGTACCATTTACATATCAACTAGAAAATGTTTCTCAAGTCTACTTTCTCTGCATGTCTAATTAAAATTGAGAAAAAATTTGAAGAACACCTATGGCAAGAGGCCAGAAACATTTCTTTCTTCTTTTACAATTAATTTCATGCTAATTTTGTAAGAATATTTATTAAGGTTTTGTAAAAAGGTTGGATTCATAATGACCTCTTGAAGACAATTTTTTTCTCTCAATGAATGATTTTCATTTTACTGCTCGTATTTCAATATATTCTTTAGTCTACAACATCCACATTTCATTGTGGGGCAAAGTGGACTGTGCCACCAGACAGGAAAACTGGTAAGGTTGGGTCTCTATCTATGCCCCTGAGCTCAGGCTGTCCCATAACACCTAAAGAAATAGAAGCAGTCATTAATAGTCTCCCAACCAAACAAATCCCAGGAACAGATGGGTTTAGTGCAGAATTCTATCAGACCTTCAAAGAAGACCTAATCCCAATACTCTTCAAATATTCCACAAAATAGACACAGAAGGAACACTACCCAATTCTTTCTATGGAGTCACAATTGCACTTATACCTAAACCACATAAAGACCCAACAGAGTTAGAATGTCAGACCAATTTTCCTTATGAATATCGATGCAAAAATGCTCAATAAAATTCTCAAAAACTGAATCCAAGAACACATACATCAAAATGATTATTCACCATGCTTCAGAAGGCTTCATCCCAGGAATGCAAGGATTGTACAATATACAGAAATCCATCAATGTAATCTACTATATAAACAAACTCAAAGGGGAAAAAAAACCATAATCATCTCATTAGATGCTGAGAAAGCATTTGACACAATTCAACACCCCTTCATGGTAAAAGTCTTGGAAAGATCAGGAATTCAAGGTCTATACCCAAGCATAATAAAAGCAATATACAGCAAACTAGTAGCCAACATCAAAATAAATGGAGAAAAACTTGAAGCAATCCAACTAAAATCAAGGTCTAGACAAGGCTGCCCACTCTCTCCCTACTTATTAAATATAGTTCTTGAAGTCCTAGCCAGAGAAATTCGAAAACAAAAGGAGATCAAAGGGATACAAATAGGAAAGGAAGAAGTCAAAATATCACTATTTGCAGATGATAAAGAAAAGCAGTCCTCTCCGACTATCTGGGGATGATCTTGTGAAAGAGAAGGAAAATGAATGTAAGCTGTTTCAGAGCTCTCCTAAGGACAGGAGGAGGTCCAGAGACGTCCTGCCTCCTCTCTGGCTCCTACTGGAGGAATGCTTGGTTCTGGGTCTCTTAAGAAGGATATCTGGGTCCCTTCGGGAGGTTTGATTCTTTCCTTTCTGTCTGTTGTCTGTCCTTGACGTGCCAATCTGTCCATAGTCTAGCCACTCTTCCTACCTTTCTCTGATCTGTCTCACAGTGTGGATGACACTGTGGAGATCTCTGTGCGGATCTTCACTCACTTTCTAATGAAGTAGTGATCTAGTGCTGGCATCCACTAACCCCCTGAGGAGGCAGCGGTCCAATGAGATCCTTCACTTACCTCCTGAAGAGGCAGTGGTTCAATGCGAGCCTTCACTCACTTTGACAAAGCAGTGGCTCAATGCGTGTTTTCACTCACCTCTTGTCGAAGCCTGACTCAGTGTGAACCTACACTCACTTCCTGATGAAGCGGCAGTTCAGTGGGAAGAGTGGTCTCTCTCAGACCCCAAAGCCAGAGCCACACGCTGGACCCCAGTTTTCCCCAGCCCTGCAGGGACAATCAATCAGTGAGGACCTAGGGCAAGAGAGAGAGAAAGCAAGAGAGAGAGAGAGAGAGAGAGAGAGAGAGAGAGAGAGAGAGAGAGAGAGAGAGAGAGACACAGACACAGACACAGACACAGACACAGAGAGACAGAGACAGAGAGAGACAGAGACACAGAGAGAGACAGAGAGAGACAGAGAGACAGAGACAGGAGATAAGAAGAATGAGAGCAAGTCAATCATACTGATCAAGCTCTGAAAACTTTATTCACGAGTGGCAATATAAGCATAAGCAAGAGGAGGCTCCAAGGGAGGGGGGAAGAGCCCGGGGGCTCTCTGAAGGTCAGGTGGCAATCTTCAGCTTCTGGAACCAAAGGTGTCCCCTTTAGCCACAAACATTCTTACTGTTATGACCACGAATGTTCTCTCGGGATTGTTTATGTAAGCTAGAAAATTTCCACAATGCCATGGCTGAGGCCATGGCTCCCAGCAACCAGACATTTCTCAAGGTCAAAATATCCTTAATGAAATAACATTAAACGTCACATTCTATAGATTTCTGATGTTTTTGAAGGTTATCTAAGTAATGTATCTCTGAACTGTTAAGCCTTAACTACTCTTAGCCATTTCTATTTCAATAAACTAAAAAGACTGTATTATAATTTATTAAATCAGAATAAACATAAACTTGTGTTTGTTATCTGTCCTCAATTTGTGTTACTTAATCATCTTAAGCAGTTTGTTAAGCAGCTATTAAAAGGACTGGGTCAAGTCTTGTATTCTCTAGCCTCCCCCAGCCTGAAGAGGGCTGGTGCGGACCTGGTCGCCACTGAGGTGGGGCCACCTGCGGTGTAGCTTTCCAACTTGGCTGGCTTCTTTTGTTTGTGTCAACTGCTGCTGTGCTTCCCTGGGGTTCTGCTGCCTGCTGAGACACCTTTGAGACAATCCATGTTGTGCGGAGTCTTTAGGCTGGGTCCAGGCACCTGGATGGACCTGTGCAGGGAATGGGCCTATATAAACTTAGACTCTAAGTAAATTTTAAGGTGCCTTGAACAGAGTATTTTGTCTTGGTGTCTTTATTTCTTTCCCCATTTAGTCTTTTTCAGCCCCAGCCTGCCTTTAAGGAGTACCCAGTTCTTGTAGGCCATGAGCAGCTTACAACTACAGATTGGCGCCTGAAACAGGGACTTGAAAACGGCAGGATAAAACTGAGGGTCTGCTGTCTTATGTGGAGCTCCACCAGCAGGGAAGAATAAGAAGATCATATCAAGCACAGGGAGCAACAGGTATTTATGCTAGTGCTGGTTTTAAACTTCATTTTTTTAAAGTGTTGCTGGAGGTGCAATAGGATATGGGTTAAGTTGGAACAGTGCTGACCTGGTGCTGATTCCACTTAGGGTTTGGCAGTGAAAAATGGGACTAGAAACCTCAAAATAGGTGGTTGTCCGCAGTTAAGAACTGCATCAGGCGAAAGGAGTAGGGCTTAAAATAATAAAATACAATAAAATACAATGCAATAAAATACAATGCAATAAAATAAAATAAAGGAAAATAAAATAAAGGAAAATAAAATAAAGGAAAATGGATTTCAGAAATCCCCCAGAGACACAGGAAAATCCAGAAACGTCGGCCTTCTCTCTGGCCCCTATAGGAGAAGTTCTCTACCCTCTTTGTATTGTCTATATTTGGTGCACCAATCCGTCCACATGTCAATTCATGTATGTTTTTGTTTCGTTGTCTGAATGACTGAACGTTCTGTGTTTCTTGTTGGAAAATAAAAATGGCTAAAACTTTATCTGCTGATTCAGCAAAGCCCGAGCTTGGCCCACACTTTAGCCAAGAATCAAGCACAGCAGGAGGGCCACTGCTGAAAAACTGTTTTTAAAGAAAAGGAGTCTGCAACCTCTTCGTTCTAAGACAACTAAGCTGATAGTTGTTTTTTCCTAGAAAATTCTCTGCAATCGTGATTATTGTGTTTAGCAAATGACAAAGTGCTTTTTTAATTTATTTTTTTTATTTATTAGGTATTTTCTTCATTTACATTTCCAATGCTATCCCAAAAGTCCCTATACCCCCCCCCCCACTCCCCTACCCACATACTCCCACTTCTTGGCCCTGGCGTTCCCCTGTACTGAGGCATATAAAGGACAAAGTGCTTTTTTATCTTATAATTATAGCTAGAAAATTAAAATTCTTTGTTTAGTCTAAATTTATAAGATTCGTGTAGCCACTTAATTTTGTTTTTTACTGGTCTTAAAGGTATAATATGCTCTATATGTCTTCATCATAGAGTATTAGCTTTTAAGTTATTGGGTATGATTAAAAGGGTGTAACCTTGGTAGCAAGACAGCTTTAAATTGATAACTCAGGGTTGGCGTTTTTCAAACACGTTGGCATAAAGCAGGCCAAAAAAAACTAGGCCTCTAAGGATACTTCTAGTTGAGATATTCTTTTATGTGATTCTTATCCTAGAAAGTAGACTTATAAAGATAAGATTTAAAACAATGTCTCTTTAATGAAGCATTAAAATTTGCAATGTCATGCATTCATAGTTATAAATTGGCAGCCAAACTTCGTAACATGATAGTGATGTTTCTAATATTGATTTTAAAGATGATAAATTGTTTTAAAATGGGTTTTGCTTTCCCAAAGTTGTAGTTATAGTCTAATATTGCAAAAGAAACTTAAAAATTCTAAAATCTGTCCTCACTGCAAGAGGAACAAAGCTCAGAGCAGCCTCAGGGAAGCTTGTGTGACTTTCTTTTGTTGTGCAAATGGTGCCTAAGGAAGTTCTTGAAACTTGCCTCTCCCTGCCTTTTGGGGAATCTTTTTAGCTATACTACTTTGTTGCAGATCTATCCAGATGTTGTTCTAAATAAAGTTCAAATTCAGAATTTATAAAAAGTCAATCAGGCTGTAGAACTTATAAGGGCATTACAATCTGGCTTGCCTACTTCATATAAAGTTATTATAGATTTAAAAGTTTGTTATTTCCTTTGCATTCTGATAATTGTAAAGGGTTTACTTCTAATGAACTGGTGATCACTGGAAAATTTTGCCTCTAGGTATGGCTAATATAGCTTTACATTATGTAAGAAAAATTTTTTATTTCCTCTGCTTCTATACAAGAAGCTAAGAGTTTGAATCTTTCAGTGTATATTGTTTCCTAAGTGGAAAGTATTTTATTAGCTAATGCCTCTAAAGGGAAGTTTACTTCAAATCTTTGCTCCCACACAATGAGCCTTAAAGTTATGGAGAGTAGTTGTTGCTCCATAAGATTCAGAGGCAATATCTTTTCAATATTTAGGGTTTTAGTTATACTAGAAAATTGTGGTACAGAAAATCTAAGAATGAAAAATTGATTTGCTTCAAAATTTTGTTTTCAAAAGATTCCAGGCGATGTTAATTGGCTAAGACCTCACCTTAAGGTCTTAAAGCAACTTAAACCTTTGTTGGATGTTATCTTGAGACACACAAATTAACTAATAAAAAGCAAAAGGCTTTCCAGAAAATAAAGGAAGCGTTTATAATTGTTATCAATTATAATCAATGGTAATTAAATATTAGCTGCTTATTTTAGTTATGGTTATTAAATGTGCCCAGAGCAATTCTTTGGCAAGAGAAAACATTAATGTAAAATCATCTTTCTTCACATCAAAGTTTTAACATCCTATTAAGGCTGCTGTGGTGCTAATTAAGAATTGTAAGATAACTTCATATATTTTAGAAAAACTATAACAAAAAATTGTGTCTTAAAAACTTGACAAAGTGTCTGTTCCTTGTTCCAAACGGCAATTAAATTGGTTATTGCAGAATATTGATATTTGGCCTATTGCATACCATCATTTTAAATAAAATTGATAATCACTATCCTAAAGATAAGTTAAAAATTGATTTTATGCATGCTTTTGTACCTTCTATAAATTCATGCATGCATGCATCCCATTTACTGTGTTTAAAAATAGCCCTTCTATGGGAAAAAAGTATATGTGAATTGGATCACATGCTTATTCTTTTGAGTTTCCTCCTGCTTCAGCACAGATAATTAAATTGTGCGCTGTAGATAGTGTTTTAAAATGTTGAATAATCAAGCTTTAATTTGTATATTTATCTAAATATATCTCAGAGCTTACAATTGCTTAAAATTGTTCATCCCTCAGATACTATAAATTCTCAAATTTGCAATGGTTTATGCATATACAACTCATAAGAAAAAATGCTGTTATTTTTAGAAGACTGGTTTTGGACATTTAAGAATTTGTTCTAGATTGCCTGGACAAGACCTCTTAAGGCAATGCCATGCTATATTTATATCTCAGGCACATTACAGGCCTTACACAAAAATAATTGGCCATATAATCTCGTTCTTTATATAATCAAAACAGTAATGGCTTAAGATAATATTTTGGTATTTTTAGAGAATGTGCATGTCAAATTGTAAAAAAAAAAAAGTTGTTCTTAGTGCTCTCAGATTCTACCTGTTTCCACATAATGGTGTTAATTCTTGAGAACTTATACTTAATTAATTGCTGAAAATGGATACTCTTATTTCTGATTAATAAATTATGCACATGTGACTATTAATAACTCTTCAAGCAATTTCTTTTTGCTTCTCTACATACTGGAAAGGCCTCTAGAAATGTAATTAATCATTATTTACAAGCCTTTAATGCTATGGGATTGCCCAAACTCATTAAGACAGATAATGGGCTATCCTATACTGGCAACAATTTTACTTCATTTTGTAAGTAATTTGGTATCAAACATAAAACTGGAATTCCTTATAACCCCATGGGACAAGGAATTGTTGAACGTGCTCATTGCACTCTGAAAAATTGGTTTTTAAAAACAAAACAGGGACAGTTATACCCTCCAAGGTCACCAAAAGCACATCTTGCTTTTGTCTTGTTTGTTTTAATTTTTTTGCAAACTGATGTTAAAGGTCAGTCTGCAGTGGATGCCACTGGCATCCAGTTACTTCCAGTTCTTATGCCATGGTTAAATGGTGGGACCCATTAACTAATACACGGAATGGTCCAGACCCCGTTTTAATCTGGGGAAGAAGTTTGGTCTGTGTTTTGTCACAAAAAGAAGACAGAGTGAGATGGCTGCCTGAAAGATTGGTTTGTCAAGTGGACACAGATCCTGAATCTTCTAGTAAGTATGATTCTAACCTCGATGATGGCTAAAAATCCTTTTTAGATGGAAAAGTTAATTTGGAGCACAGCCTCCATTTCCAGAGAATTTTCAGCTCTACTGTTGATTCTCAAAGCCACCTCCCCCACACCCGGAGGTCAGAGTCTGAGCTTGATCGTTGCTAATTTGCAACTGAATAAAGTACCTGGACATCCCCAAAGAAGCTTTTATCCTGTTGTTTTTCAAAGACTTTGTTTTTCAAGCAGGTCAGTCTCTCTTTACAGCCTGATTTCAGCAAGCGTGAAGCCTTGCCACCAGCAAGCACAGGTGGCAGAAATTCATCAATATGAAGAAACATTTTAAGTATATATTGTGGCTTTGGTCTGATTTGGGAATAAGGTGTGCTATGAGGGCCGGTCAGCCAATGTCAGGCAACCAGATTTCGGAACTATATCAATCTAAGACAGAGGTATATGCCAAGAGGCCATGGTTTGTTAATAATACATCACAGAGCCATGTTTGTGTAAAATGAACACAAACAAGTTGCATATATACTCCTTGACAGATAAGAATAGTTTGGGAAAATCTGACATTTCCCAAGCCAGGCACGGCCGCCAGCCACCATAACTCCCAGGCAGGACTATGGAGCATAAATAAATTTTATTTCTCAGTCCAGCTATTTTTATTTATATACTCAGGAATTGTAGCCTTCCCCAGCCTGAAGTGGGCTAGTGCAGACCTTGTCACCACTGAGGTGGGGCCACCTGCGGTGTAGCTTTCCAACTTGGCTGGCTTCTTTTGTTTGTGTCAACTGCCACTGTGCTTCACCGGGATCCTGCTGCCTGCTGAGACACCTTTGAGACAATCCATGTTGTGTGGAGTCTTCCGGCTGGGTCCAGGTGCCTGGATGGACCTGCAGAGGGATGGGCCTACCCCCTATATAAGCTTAGACTCCAAGTAAACTTTAAGGTGCCTTGAACAGAGTACTTTTGTCTTGGCGTCTTTTTCAACCCCAGCCTGCCTTTCAGGAATACCCAGTTCTTGTAGGCCACGAGTGGCTTACAACTGCAGTATTCTTAAATAAGTTTCATAGGCACAGTACCAAAGAGTAATAATATTAATTTCAAATTCTGCATCAATATACAGATTTATACCAATGAAAACCATGATTCTATATCAGTATATAATTTCTTTACCAATGTAAGAAATTAAAACTTTACTTTTGTACCAATTACAAAGATTGTTTTTATCATTGTAAGATTACAGCTACATAATGCTTTGTTCAAGAATAAAATTTAGTAATTCATTCCATTTATTTCCTTGCTGTTCAAAATTATGACCATTTTTATATTATTCCTTAAAATAGCAATCTATCTATAATTTGTAAAATAACCATTACCAGGCATCCAAACCCAGGGAATTGGGCCGATGACTCTCCATAGCCTCTTCCTGCTGAATAGGGGCAATAATAAATTATTTAAAGGAGTGTGGAGGGGCTAGGAAAATTAGGGAAACTAGTTAGACTTAAGATAGCTAGCTTTAGCATCTATTATCCAGTCTCTGCCTGTTTGGAAGCTTCTGAGCTTGATTGAAGTTCTGACAGAATCTGTTTGAAAGATTGAATCAGGCAAGATGACTTGGAATCAGTGGCAATCCCTGAAGCTGTTTTGGGAAGCAACCAGAAGCAGGGGCCACGCAGGTCAGTTCAGCATTTCTGGGGATGAATCTTGCCAAACTGTACATTCTGAAATATATGAATCTCACAATCAAAATTTTACTACCATTAAACAAGTGTGGATTGTGCAGGGTACACAGATCAGATAAGGATTACATTTTACTCCTTTTTTGAGCAGGTGAAGACAACTGTCTTTTTTACAAGTTAATGTTATCAGTAACTTATTGTAATAACTTCATTCGTGCCATATGAAGGATGGCACAATGAATCTTTATCTGTCCTGTTTGATTTCCTTGACATTTTCTATTTCTTCAGGGGGTCTCCCCCTGTCATATCTAATCCATATGACTCCAAATGGGTCCAAAGCCTTCTCTCCTTTTCTGTCAACAAAAATACTGAGGTGCTCTACCAAAATAATATGTCCTTGGTCCAGTAACTGGAAATCATTAAATATGTAGCTTGACCTCTCTCCCAGAGGAATTTTAATATAACCACCAAACTCATAATCATACTCATCTTGATAATGAAAATAATTCAAAGCAAATAAAGCAGTCTAAACAAATATTACCCAATGAGACAGAGCTTTTGCTGTCCACTGCTTAGACCTTCATGAGATCAAGGCCTAAATTATTTATATAATGCAAATTCACTTCTGCTTACTATATAAGCCTATTTCTAGGCTCTCTCTTTATATAATTCTCAAGGTCTAAATTCCTACTATCTGAGATTGTCTAGGTTTCCTACCCCCTGTCTTTGATTTATTTTTTTTTTAAGATTGAATGCATCAGTATTTCAATTCCTCTGTATTTTACTTTAATTAAATTCCCTTCTACTTACTGTATAAGCCTATTTGTAGGCTCTTATTTTTATCATACTATAGTTAAATCCAGTGTTGACATGTTCAAAAATCCCAAGAAATTGTTCTGGAAATACTGTTACATCTCTTTAAATCATTTGTTTAATAATTTTCCCTACCTTTTCTCTTCTGTGTAACTTAATACCTGCTGTGTGTACCATCTGGCTCTCTGCCTCTCATACTCTTTGTATCAGTTTCAAACCATAGGGAGAAATTGCCACATGGCTTGGGCAAAATCTGTATATTCTTTTCTATCCTTAAAAACAACTAAATCAGATTTACAACTCTCTATCTTTTATTTACCTGGTGGCTGAGACAGGCAGCTTTATTGTCTACATCTCATTGCTTCACTCCTAGCACTCAGGGAACAGGTTACCCTGTGTGCACAGCAGGAGTTCTCAGCATCTCTAGGCTGAGGCTCTCCCAGGTGGTGGCTGTGTGTCTTTGTTTTAGTTTTGAGCCCTGGAGACTCATGACTCAGCTCTGCTCCACTGAGAAACCAATTCTCCCCCATTAAATTATATCATTATTTGTGTGTAATCCATTCGAGGATTTCTTAAATTAAGAGTGAATTTTTGCCTGCCATGTTACATATCACCTGTAGCATGTAGTTTCTACTGCTCCATTTTAAGCTCCAGGCAGCCTGCCCTACCAGCCACCACTCTGGTTCCCTTAGATCTGTGGATAAAAGACACACAGAGGGAGGGAGGGAGGGAGGGAGTGAGGGAGGGAGGGAGGGAGGGAGAGAGAGAGAGAGGGGGGGGGGAAGGAGGAGGAGGAGGAGGAGGAGGAGGAGGAGGAGGAAGAAGAAGAAGAAGAAGAAGAAGAAGAAGAAGAAGAAGAAGAAGAAGAAGAAGAAGAAGAAGAAGAAGAAGAAGAAGAAGAAGGAGAGGAAGAGAGGAGAGGAGAGAGGAGAAGAGAGGAGAGGAAAAAGAAGAGAAGAGAAGAGAAGAGAAGAGAAGAGAAGAGAAGAGAAGAGAAGAGAAGAGAAGAGAAGAGAAGAGAAGAGAAAAGAGAAGAAGACAATTTTTACCTGCCTTGTGGCTCAGCAGCTGGGCTCTTCTAAGCCTCCCATGCCTAGTGTGCCTTTTCCTTTACTTCATGCTCAACACTGTAATATGCCCTTAGCTTAGTTGTCCAGCTACCTTCTCCTTGCTCAACACCCTACATCTGCCCTCCTCAGCTTAGTTGTGTTTCCAATCTCCTGCCTATGGAAGTAGCCAATGGCCACTCCACCGAAGATCTCATATGGCTGGTGACTCTCCCTCTCTCTGAAGCATGGTGATTTCCCTTTCCTCCTCCTGCATCTCCTAGCCTGCCTGCAGCAACCTGGAAGTCCCTGTCCTTCCACCTAGCCATTGGCTGCTGGCATCTTTATTGATCAATTAAGAACCAATTGGGGAATAGTGTTCACATGCAGATTCCTGATCAAAGCATCAGAAATACCCCCTTACACTGCTCTGGCAGTCAAGGTTCTATATTTTCTCCACAGCCAAGCTAGGTACCAGAACCTTATCACATATTCAAAGTATTCAACTATCCATATCCAAAGTAATTCAGTCGTCTATTTTCTGCCATCAAATGGGTTTGTGGGTATACTAAGTTATCACATGGACCCAAAGGATTGCAGAAAGAGGCCAGGGATGCTTTACCTGTTTGAAAGTAATCAGGAGACAAAGGTTCCTTTGAATCACCCTGTGTAGCTCAGACCGTGGTCGTGACAAATCTTTATCACCTTTCTCAGGGAAGGCTTCAGGAATTGATTGGCCTAACAAATGCTTTTTCCATGTGAAGGAACATTTCCCAAAAACCTTTGCATCTATGCATCAAGAGTTCAGGATGTTTTCTTAACTGTGCCTCAGCAGGAAGATGCTAAATCTAATCTATATTAGCTATATTTAATAGCTAAGTTTTATCACATCTTATCAGTATGCTTAGGCATGGGTGAAAGATGATTTTGTCTTCTGTGTTAACTGAGGCTATGCAATGAGATTCAGGATCACTATGACAAACCTTAGTTAGCTTAGTGTTTCCTTATTGGCTAGAGGAAGATCAGCATCAGAACAACACATGCCTTGGAATCCATTAAAATTCTCACCTTGGGCTGACTCAATAATTGCTCAGTAATAACAATTTCTGATATCTGCAGCATTTAAAAATCGGTCCATTGATGGCTGGCACAGTGGTTTTCATTAAGATTCTAATCAGTTCAAGACTGAGAAGCAAATTATACACTGTTTTACCATTTCTATGTACATTCTAATGTCATGAAATCCATTATTATTATTATTATTATTATTATTATTAACCATTCCTCCCTCTCAGTTCCCCCTCCCACAGTTCCTCATTCCATTCCTCCTCCCCATTGCCTCTGAGGGTGTTCTCCCCTTCCCCCCCCCAGCAGACCTCCTCCTTCCTGGGGCCTCAAGTCTCTCAAGGATTAAGTGCATCTTTTTCCACTGATGCCTGACCAGGCAGACCTTTGCTATATTTGTGCCAGGGGCCTCAGACCAGCCCATATATGCTCCTGGTTGGTGGCTCTGTCTCTGGGAGCTCCCTGGGGTCTGGGTTAGTTGAGACTGCTGGCCTTCCTATGAGATTGCTCTCTTTTTCAGCTTCTTCAATCCTTACCCTAATTCAACCACCAAGGTCCTCAACTTTAGTTCACTGGTTGGGTGTAAGTACCTGCTTCTTGGCCATTAGAGACTCTTCACTTGTGAATTTACTGTTTAGCTTTTTACCCAACTGTTTAAATTGGGTTACTTGGTTTTTTGAAGGTTAACTTCTTGAATTCTTTCTTTCTTGCTTTTTTTCTTTCTTTCTTTCTTTCTTTCTTTCTTTCTTTCTTTCTTGCTTGCTTGCTTGCTTGCTTGCTTGCTTGCTTGCTTGCTTTCTTGCTTGATTTCTTGCTTGCTTTCTTGCTTTCTTTCTTGCTTTCTTTCTTTCTTCTTTATTTATCCCCACTTTCTCCTCTATAAGTTTCAATGTCTCTGGTTTTATGTGAAGTTCCTTGATCCACTTAGATTTGACCTTAGTACAGGGAGATAGGAATGGATCGATTTGCATTCTTCTACATGATAACAACCAGTTGTTCCAGCACCATTTGTTGAAAATGCTGTCTTTCTTCCACTGGATGGTTTTAGCTCCCTTGTCAAAGATAAGTGACCATAGGAGTGTGGGTTCATTTCTGGGTCTTCAATTCTATTCCATTGGTCTACTTGTCTGTCGCTATACCAGCACCATGCAGTTTTTATCACAATTGCTCTGTAGTAAAGATTGAGGTCAGGCATGGTGATTCCACCAGAGGTACTTTTATCCTTGAGAAGAGTTTTTGCTATCCTAGGTTTTTTGTTATTCCAGATGAATTTGCAGATTGCCCCTTCTAATTTGTTGAAGAATTGAGTTGGAATTTTGATTGGGATTGCATTGAAACTGTAGATTGCTTTTGGCAAGGTAGCCATTTTTACAATGTTGATCCTGCCAATCCATGAGCATGGGAGATCTTTCCATCTTCTGAGATCTTCTTTAATTTCTTTCTTCAGAGACTTGAAGTTTTTATCATACAGATCTTTCACTTCCTTAGTTAGAGTCACTCCAAGATATTTTATATTATTTGTGACTATTGAGAAGGGTGTTGTTTCCCTAATTTCTTTCTCAACCTGTTTATTCTTTGTGTAGAGAAAGGCCATTGACTTGTTTGAGTTAATTTTATATCCAGCTACTTCACCGAAGCTGTTTATCAGGTTTAGGAGTTCTCTGGTGGAATTTTTAGGGTCACTTATACATACTATCATATCATCTGCAAAAAGTGATATTTTGACTTCACCTTTTCCAATTTGTATCCCCTTGATCTCCTTTTGTTGTCGAATTGCTCTGGCTAGGACTTCAAGTACTATGTTGAATAGGTAGGGAGAAAGTGGGCAGCCGTGTCTAGTCCCTGATTTTAGTGGGATTGCTTCCAGCTTCTCACCATTTACTTTGATGTTGGCTACTGGTTTGCTGTAGATTGCTTTTATCATGTTTAGGTATGGGCCTTGAATTCCTGATCTTTCCAAGACTTTTATCATGAATGGGTGTTGGATCTTGTCGAATGCTTTCTCTGCATCTAACAAGATGATCATGTGGTTTTTGTCTTTGAGTTTGTTTATATCATGGATTACGTTGATGGATTTCTGTATAGTAAACTAATATTTTCTAGTTCCACCCTTTTGCCTGCAAATTTCATGATGTCCTTGTTTTTAATAGCTGAGTACTATTCCACTGTGTAAATGAACCACATTTCTGCCTCCATTCTTCAGTTGAGGAACATCTGGGTTGCTTCCAGTTTCTGACTTTTACAAACAAAGCTGCTATGAACATAGTGGAACACAAGTCCTTGTGAGATGATGGAGCATCTTTTGGGTATATATGCCCAGAAGTGGTATAAATGGGTCTTCGGGTAGAACTATTTCCAATTTTCTGAGAAACTGACCAATTGATTTCCAGAGTAGGTACACCCACAAGCTATGGAGGAGTGTTCTCCGTGATCCATGTCTTTGCCAGCATATGCTGTTGCTTGGATTTTTGACATTAGCCATTCTGATGGGCATAAGGTGGAATCTCAGGGTTGCTGTGTTTGCTCTTTGCTGATAAGTAAGGATGTTGAACATTTCTTTATGTACCTCTCAGCCATTTGAGATTCCTCTATTGAGAATTGTTTAGCTCTGTACCCCATTTTTAATTGGGTTACTTGGTTTGTTGGTCTACTTTCATGAGCTCTTCATATATATTTGGGTATCAGCCCTCTGTTGGATGTAGGGCTGGTGAAGTTCTTTACTCAGTTTGTAGGCTGACATTTTGCCCTATTTGCAGTATCCTTTGCCTTACAGAAGCTTTTCAGTTTTATGATGTCCCGTTTATCCATTGTTGTTCTTATAGCCTGATCCACTGGTGTTCTGTTCAGGACATTGTCCCCTGTACCAATGTATTCAAGGCTATTTCCCTCTTTTTTTCTTTCATTAGATTTAGTGTATCCAGTTTTATGGTGAGTCTTTGATTCACTTGGACTTCAGTTGACATTTTTTTCATTTGTTCAGGAAGAAGAGGATCTCATTTTTTTTTTCTTAAGAAAGTGAGGCTTTGTGAACGAAGTCCCTTAAAACTCATAGCTATACTTTGTCCACACTGAGCTGTCAGACAACTTTAAGTGTTTACATTGTGTTTGCCTAGTTCTTATAGCATACAAGCACATTTGACATCCTTTAATTTTCTTGGATACATAACAGGTTGTTTATAGTGACCCCAAGCCAATGATTATTAATTTATATCTTTGACTTTAAAAACAACTAAAAGATGCCATTTTTATTCATCTTCATGTTTATCCAATGACTCCATCTGAATCAATGATCACTATGTTTAATCACACTTTAGAGGGAAGTATGAATATTTAAAAATGTTAGGGTCTTTACTGAAACTTTATCTGAACAACTAGGGTTTTGACTGCCACATCCCAGACACCGAGCTTATATTTGGAGAAGTTCCTTTCTCCCTAGAGCACCCCCCC
The DNA here is from genome assembly GCF_000001635.26 of Mus musculus. Classification (NCBI taxonomy): domain Eukaryota; kingdom Metazoa; phylum Chordata; class Mammalia; order Rodentia; family Muridae; genus Mus; species Mus musculus. The sequence continues at coordinate 44,255,419 of NC_000076.6, forward strand.
CGAAAAAAAACAACAAAGTATTGGGGTGACTTTCCCTAATGTTTTTGAAGGTGTGTCCCTGTATTTTCAATTGTTAACTCTGTACCAGTAGAGATCTAAGCGGGGGCAGGATTTTGGTATTGTCTCATCTGTGGTCCGTCCTTAGTTTTCTATATATAAATGCTTGCCCTTCTTCACCTGTCTAAAGATGAAGGTCTCTCAGCCCTCATTGCCTAAAGGCAATCCTACAAGATGGATCAGATTGTCTTGCTGCTGATTGGTTCAAGCTGGAATATGTTTTTTGTATAATAAGGGGCTGATGGCTGAACTTGGGTTGGAAGTGTGAGGGCAGGGCTTGTGGGTGGAGACAGAAAGGAGACTTGGGCGATTAGAAGAGAGTTGATAATGGAGGGAGACACAGAATGGAGCAGAAGGGAGAAAACCGAGCTGCTGTAAGCAGGGAGTGAGAATAACATGGGAAGAGAGAATGGCAGGAAAGTTAAGTTTAGATGAGTGAGCTGAGAGACTGCCCAAGCATAAGGCCAACAGCTTTATAGCTTTAAGCTATACAGAAGTCTCTGTGTCTTATTTAAACTACAATTCAGCCCACAAAAGTCCTGGAATATCTGGCAAACCAACATGGGGCACAGGATCCAAGGTTAAGGCTCTAGACGAGCTCCAGACACGAGACCTGGATGAGAGAACCCTGGCACAAAAGTGGCAGCCAGCTGTAGCACACTACTCTGTGAGTGGTGGGTGGTGGACAGACTTGGTCCCTCACTTCTGATGAAAAGTTCACTTTCCCAGATCCGTAGTGGGCCATCCTGGGGCAGGAAGCTAAAGACCTCAGAACCAGAGGTCTGAGTGGGCGATTGCTTAGAGTGGGCAATCCTTAGAGGAGAAAATTTAGAGAAACTTAAATACAGAACTAAATATTAAAATTTGGAAGTGGTAAAAAGGGAAATAAACAATGAGAAAAGGAAAAGAAACTGAGTAGAAACAGTCATAGAAGAAAATCTTAACTTTAAAAAATAAAGTGAAATCTCAGGAGAAAGTAGAGAGTAATATTTAAAAGGAAAATACTTTCTGTCTTAACAAATGGAAAACACTATAGCAGAGGGTATTTGGACCCTGTATAGTTTTGCTTTGATTATCAGCATAGAACTAAATCGATGTTGGACAATAATTGCAGTTTTCTATGACCTCTCTAAGAAAGATCAAAAGAAAGAAGAGAGGGGGAGAATCTACTTGTCTTCCTCACTCGAATTCACAGGAAGTAGACTTGGGTAAGGAGAAGACTGAGAGATGAAATGTTAAATTACAAGCAGTAGAACATAAATTAGAGGATTTTAAAATCAGAATACACAATTTTCTCATTAGTTCAGAGGAATCTAATCTAGCGCCCATGGCGCCACCTTGTGATAAAATTGCAGGATGGCAGCATCTAGGCCCATCGGAAGACGTACAATATTTTTTTCCAGCTACTAAAAAGAGAATTAGCTCCAGGTGAGGGAAACCCACTAGGCTATGAAGAATATGGGTAGACGTCATAGAGGTGCTAAATTTAAAAAGATTTAATGGTAGCTTATGCGTTCCCCTTATATGAAACAGATACTTAATTACTGGGCTAAGCAAAATCATTTAAATCCAAAAGACTGGAAAGACTTAACATCAGCGATCTTCGAAGCTGGCCATCGATTGCCATGTCTAACATGATGGAGAGAAGAGGCTTCAGCCTGGAGCAATGTAAGAGAACTAATGGTATTGAGATTGCCGAGGATCAGTGGCTAGATTACGGTCAATATACAAAGGTACAAACGCGGATTTATGCACAACCACATATATGGGTGCTACCTTAGAGTAATGCCATCTAATAGCTTTAAATGCTTGGGGAGAGATTGAACAACAGGAAAAACAATGTGGACCATTTGCAAAAATAACTCAGGGCACATATGATCTTTTACTTCTTTTTACAAAGATTACAATCAGCTGTAAATAGAGCAATATCAGATCCAGATGCTAGAGAAATTTTAATTGAGCCCTTAGTTATGAGAATGCTAATACTGAGTGCAAAAGAGTTATTAGACCGTTAAAGGTCTGACCCACACCCATTTATGACTGGATTAGAATTACTGTGGATATTGGATCTAATGCTTACAATTCTGTTACAATTGGACAGGAAATTGCTAAATTCATGACAGCTCAGAATGTCAGCTGCTTTGGCTGGGGAAGACCATTTCCTAAAGGGCTGGAGACAGTTCCTGAGGATCATCTTTTTTCTCTAATGATAATCCAGGGAGAAAGCTTCCCAGGATATGTAAAGGATGTGGAAGAGGCAGACACAGAGCTTACAAGATCAGATCACCCAGCAGTATAAAAGACAATTGTTTACTAATGGAAAGGTGCATATGGGGCTTTGCCCAGGTCCTGCCGAAACAACATGAGCCATTCGTTTCCTGTCAGCCAAGGTGAGGCTGTTCTAGAGAGCAACTAGAAAAAGTAAAGCTTGGTGTGACAAGCCTAATTGCTCTGGTGACATTCTGAAGATACCAGGAAACAAATATTTTGGCAAACTGTTAAAAAATGGCAAGAGACCAAAATGTTTAAATTAAAATTAGATGGAATGTAGATTGAAGGCCTAGTGAGTACCAGAGCAGGTCTAACAATAATTTCACAAGATTCCTGGAATCCAACTTGGTGACTTCAAATTGTATCTACGCAGCCCCTAGGGATTGGGACATATTCTCAGGCTAAAAAGAGGTCTAAAATGGATTAAATGAATAGAATCAGAAGGTCAGATAAGAAAAGTAAGTGCATATTTGGCAGTCATAACCATGAAATTATGGTGAAGAAATCTATTGCAACCGTGGGAAGCACGGGTTAGCATTCCTCCAACTTCAGGGGCAAGTCATAAGATAGGAGATGTTCTTGATAAAGGTATTGAAAGATTGGGATCAAAATCAATTACACAATGTCAAGGCTGTACATAGGTAGCACAGAGCAGAAGGCAACTCTCTACATTTATATAGGGTTACCATTGCTGATAGAGTACCAACTGCCCTACCATTAAAGTGATTAACTAACAAACCTGTTTGTGTAGATCAGTGGACCTTAAATAAGAAAAAGTTACAGGCCCCAGAACAGCTGATCCAAGAGCAGCTGGTGGCTCAACATATAGAAGAGTCCATCAGCTCTTGGAATTCTCCAATATTTTTCATTAAAAAGAAATCTGGCAAATGGAGGATAATGAGAGATCTGAGAGAAATTAATAGAGTAACTCTGCCTAAGGGTCCTTCACAACCTGGAATCCTTTTAACTTCATTGTTACCTAATGCATGGCCTGTTATAGTAATTGTCTTAAAAGATTGCATTTTCTCAATTCCCCCTGAGGAACAAGATGGAGTAACATTTGCTTTCACTATGCCCAGATTTAACCATGAAAATCCAGCTAAAAAATACCATTGGTTCATCTTGCCACAAGGAATGTCAAACATTCCCCCACCTTCTGTCAATATTTGTTCAACAGCCATTAGAAATAATTCATGAACAATTTCCTGAATCTGTAATTTGTCATTATATAAATGATATATTACTGACTGATCCAGATGCAGATACATTAGAGAAAAATGTTTGAAGAAGTAAGGGTAATTTTGCCTTGTTTAGGAATACAAATTGCTCCTGAAAAAAAAATACAAACAGAAGATTCTATTAATTATCTAGGATATAAGATAGGTTTACAGAAAATTCATCCACAGAAAGTACAGATAATAAGAGATCAATTACAAACTCTTAATGATTTTCAGAAATGGCTGAGAGATATTAACTGGCTATGGCTTAAAATTGGATTAACCACTCAAGAGCTAAGTAATTTATCTTGCACCTTACAAGGTGAGTCAGACTTAAATAGTCCAAGCAAATTATCAGTAAACACTGAGAGAGAATTGGCTCTGGTAGAAGAGAGATTGCAGGAAGTGCATGTGTAGTGCTTGGATTCAAAGACTGATTGGAGTTTAGTTATTTTGTCTTCTACTCACTCTCCCACAGGGATTATTATGCAGAAGGAAAATTATATATTAGAATGGATATTTTAGCATATAAACAGAGAAAAATTTAAAACCTACATGGAAAAAGTTTCTGATTTGATTGTGAAAGGAAGACTAAAAGTTTGTCAATTATTAGTAACAGACCCAGTACGGATTAAATTACCATATACTAATGCTAAAATTACCTCATTATGAGTAATCAATGAAGATTGATAAAGAGCTTGCAGTAATTTTGGGGGGAGATAGTAACAACAAAGACTCCAACAGCAAGCAACCTCAGTTTATAAAAAGAATTAACTGGATTCTTCCTTGTACAATTAGAGGAACACCAATTTCTGAAGCTCCTACCTCTTTTAGGATTTTTTTCTAGTAGCTACCCAGAGAGAACTGCTTGGAGAGGGAACACAGTTTTTTAAGATTTTTTTCTAGCAGCTTTTCTGACTTTTGTCAGAAATCTCATGAGCTATCCAGAGAGCTTTTAGAATGTTTTCTAGCATGAAAGAGCTGTCTCTAGCAGGTAGCTGTCTTGAACAAAGAGCTGTCTCAAGCAGAATACAGAGCCAAGACCTATCCACAGAGAGCTGTCTAGGGAGCTATCTCCAACAGACTACAAGGCTGTCAACTTGCACCCTATCATTTAGAGTCATTTCTTAGCCATTTCTAAACACCCCTTCCTCAGAACCCCTCTTCAAGCAGAGGCTGGTCCTTGGCAGAGATTTATATTACAGTTTGGACTGATAAAGTTAACAGATGCCTTTCATCTGCTCAATCATAGAGCAGAGAATCATCATTAGATGATTTGTGCACACGGAACATTTCATACATGTGTTAATACAAAAAAATTCCCACAATGTTACCTTTAAAAGTTTGTGTGTTTACAGAACAAAACCAGACACCAGTGAAGACAAAGAAATTAGCCCCTGGTGATCCAGCCTCAAAGACAGCATCAGTTATTCTTTCTTCAAATTTGCATCCAGGATAGCTTCAAAGTGGCCAGTCTCAGATGGCCCAGCGTCACAGACTACTTCAGCCAGAACTTCAGTTAAGCCTTGCACTGTTCTAGCCCTAGATAATCTCATAGAGTCTGGACAGCATGAAAACACAGGGAATAAATATTCTCACAGCTGCAAAATCAAAGGAAGGGAAAACGTATGTTTCCACCACCAATAACAATAAAATGATAGGAATCTACAATCATTGGCTAATCATAGCTCTCATTATTGATGGTCTCAACAAGTAAAAAGACTAATAGAATGGATGTGAAAAAAGGACCCATCCTTCTGCTGCATCCATGAAATACATCTCAAGATCAAGGATAAATATTGCCTTGGGGTAAAAGGTTGGAGAAGAATATTCCTAGCAAATAGACCTAAGAAAGAAGCTGAAGTATGCATTTTAATATCTAACAAAAGAGACTTCGAACCAGAACTAATCAAAAGAGATAGGGAAGGACACTACATACTCATCAATGGAAAAATCTACCAAGATGGCTTTCCAACTCTTAACATCTATGCCACATACACAAGGGCACCTAAGTTTGTAAAAGAAACACTATCACAGGGCAAATAACATATTAACCCTCACATACTGATAGAGGGAGTCTTCAAGACCTCACTCTTGCTTATAGGTCATCCAGGAAAAAAACTAAACAGAAATGGTAAGGTAACACCCTTTATAAACCAAAAGAACCTAAGAGATATTTATAGAACATTTCATCCAAACACATACTACACACACACACACACACACACACACATGCACTCATTCACAAATACCAGCTTCTTTTTAGCACCTCATGGAACTTTCTTCAAAATTGGCGATATACTTAGACAAAAAAGCAAGTCTCAACAGATATGAGAAAATTAAACAACTCCTTGCATCCTTTCAGACCACAGTGGATTAAAAGAGGATATCAACAACAACAAAAAACATTACAAACTCATAGAAACTGAACTGAGATAATACATAAATGAAGAAATTACAAAATTCCTAGAGTTCAAAAAAAATGAATACACAAAACACCCAAATTTATGTGACACGGTGAAAGTGGTGCTAAGAGGTTTTCTAAGAGAAAAGTTCATAGTAGTAAATGCTTTCGTAAAAACAAAAAAACAAAACAAAAAACAAGCAAGCAAACAAAAAACAAAAAGCAAAACAAAAAAAAACCCTAGAGAAATCTCAAACTAGCATCTTAATAGCACACCTGAAAGTTCTAGGGGGGTGGGGGAGAAAGAGGAAATCATACCTTAAAGTAGTAGACAAGAAAATAAAACTTAGGGTTTAATAACATGGAAAGAGAACAATACAAAGAATCAATGAAGCAAAGAGTTGGTGCTTTAAGAAAATCAGTAAGACAGACAAACCCCTTTTCCAAGTTTAGTGCAAGGTAGAGAGATAATATTCATATTAACAAAATCAGAAAAGGGGGACATAAAAATAGATATGGAGGAAATACAAAGAACCATAAGAGCATACTTTAAAAACCCGTACTCCATGACACTGGAAATCTGATAGAAATGGATCATTTCTGCTATAGTTGCACCTTTCCAAAGTTAAGTCAAGATAAGGTAAACTTTTGAAATAGACTTATAATCCCTAGTGAAATAAAGCAGTCATCAAAAATCTCCCAACTAAAACAAGTCCAGGGCTCAATGGTTTCAAAGAAGAGTTAGTGCCAATACTCCTCAAGTTATTTTTTAAAAATGGATAGAAACTCTAAGAAATTCCACTAAAATCAGGAACAAGACAAGGCTGCCCACTCTCTCCATATCCGTTTAATATAGTACTTGAGGTTTTATCTCGAGAAATAAGTCAACTGAAGGAGATCAAGGAGAAACAAATTAGGAAGAAGTCAAAGTATTATTTTTTTGCAGATGATATCATAGTATACAGAAGTGACTTTAAATATTCCACCAGGACTTCCTACAGCTGATAAACACGTTTGACAAAGTGGCTGGATGCAAAACTATCTCAAAAAATAAAATAAAATAAAATAAAATAAAATAAAATAAAAATGTAGTCTCCCCTCCCCCAGCCTGAAACCTGCTTGCTCAGGGGTAGAGCTTCCCGCTCAATCGTTCTGCCATGCCCACTGCTGGAACCTGCTGCTTTGCTGTTCGGAGCCGTGCACGTGGTCACCCTGCTATTGGACTCCAAGATTAATTGACGGGAATCGGGCCCCCTTCCCCTGCTTTATAATTGCGTGTGGAACAGTAAAATTGAGCTTTGATCAGAATGACTGTCTTAGCTACATTTCTTTCTCTCGCCACCTAGCCCCTCTTCTCTTCCAGGTTTCCAAAATGCCTTTCCAGGCTAGAACCCATGTTGTGATCTGCTGGCCGGACACAACAATAAAATAGTAACCCTCCTATACATAATTGACAAATAGCCTGAGAAACGATAGACATAAATAATGTAAAATATCTTGGGGTAATTCTCATTCAGCAAGTGAAAGACTTGTGATAAAAATTTCAAGTCTCTGAAGAAAGAAACTGAAGAAGATATTGATGAAAAAAACTCCCATGCTCATGAATGGCTAGAATTAACATAGTCTTATATACATACATACATACACACACACATATATACATACATACATATATATATATATATGCGCTACTATCTTAGTATTTTTATGAAACTCCTGCCTGTGAGAACAAGGGGATCTGACTCTTGGGACTCTTTTCCTCCTGTTGGGCTGCAATGTCCAGTTGTGATACGGATGTGTTTGATTCATCTTGTTATATTTTATTTTGTCATGTTTGCTTGTCATGCCTTAGAAGCTGGAAAGGGAGTGGATCCAGAGGACAAGGGAGTTGGGGTGGAACTAGGAACAGCAGGGGGAGAGAGGGGGGAAACTATAATCAAAATATATTGTATGAGAAAAGAATCTATTTTCAATAAAATGAAATTAAATTTTATAGTTACCCAATACTTTGGGGGAAAAGTGATTAATCTCTGTAACTACTTAATTATATATTTGTGTTTTAAAGATTGCAGCTATGGCTACAGCAAACTAGAGTTTTAGGTTGCTTGTGGAAATTTACAAGACTCAGCTTTGACTTTTATTTGTATAGTGAGTTTCCTACTCTACCTTCTTTTTCAGTGTATTCTTTTAAAGATGTCCTTTGTTGAATTCATTCATCTTTTCCCCTTTGAGTTATTAGAGATCTTTAGAAGATTGTGGGTTCATTTAAATGTTTTGGAATTCTTAGATCTATACTAGAACTGAATATATTAAAACAGTAGTCCCCCACATCCTCCTTTTTACTATGTATCTGGATAATTTTATAACTGGACAGTTCAGGACTCATAGTCTTCATGTGAGGGATGCATTAGATATTGCTAAACCTTCATTTATTTTTGTATTGTGGTGAAATGTTGACAAGTGTATGGACCTCGGGTCCTAATTCCAAGCTCAGATCATAATCCCGGGCTCCTCAGCTTCCCAAGTGCTGGAACTGCAGACGTGAGCCACCACACCCGGCTTCCAGGGTAAACCATATTCGTCTGCTCGGTAGGTAGAACTTTCTGTCTGAGGAACTTAAAACTAAACCAGAGGTGACTCAGAAGTCATTTAAGGAGAATTAAGAAACATTTCTTCAGTACTACTGAATATGGCACATTGCTGTTTGGAAATTTGTAGAAATCACACTGAATAATAGTATGATTTTGCTCTAGAATTTAATAAGTAATAAAGTAAAATCTGCTTTCAAGGGACTTCACGTGCTTAAACATATCATCAGTTTCATCAGTGATTTATCTTGAGACAAAAACCAGGGCTGTTTTAAAATGAGACTCCTTAGTACATGTTTATATTACTTGAAGAAAAATGTAGATTTTTTTTTTTAAAGTAAGAATACCTGTCCAAAGTTTGAAAGGCACAGTTCTCATTCACTCTGTTGTGATCATAAAAAGAGAAAGAGCTAGAAGATATGTTCTGGGGGTTGTGGGGGAAGGGGTGCCACAACAGGCCCATGCCAAGGCATCCCTTCCCTGTGAGGGACCAGACACACACTGGTATAGCATAGAACAGAGTTTATTTAGGGCATGGGGAGGGGAGTTAAGAAGGTAGCAGAGGCAGAGAAAGGCAGAGAGGAGAGAGTAGAGAAGCAGAGGCTGGCCATGGCCACATGGGGTGGGGAGAATAGGAGCAAGGGGGCAAGATGTAAGAGCTCTGCCTGTGCCATACCTGCCTGGATACTGCCATGCTCCTGCCTTGATGATAATGGACTGAACCTCTGAACCTGTAAGCCAGCCCCAAGTAAATGTTTGGTTTTTTTGTTTTTTTGTTTTTTAAAGACTTACCTTAGTCATAGTGTCTGTTCACAGCAGTAAAACCCTAACTAAGACACCTTGGTTTTGGCTAAGTTATTTAATTCAGGGTATCCAGTGTTGTTCATTTCGTAGTTCAGTGGTTACCATATCACAATCCAGGCAGCATCCTGTAGCTGCGACCACATCTTCTGAGCCCTCGTGGTCACAGCTTCTGTCACAACCTTATTGTTAACAGATTTCTGACAAGATTGAGCCCTATATAGATTGGTTATAACTGAGTAGAATTCAGTGACAGTAGTAAAAATCATATTGAGAAAGGATAGAAATGAGAACCTTAGGTAGCGTTAGCAAAGAGGCATATGGCTAGAACCAGCCTAAGAGAGCTGGCAGCAGTGGCATAAAATCCTGGTGACAGAAAACGAGTTTGTCCCAGCAGGTTTAAGCGTGTTTCATAAAGTAAGCATGGAGGCAGCATGGACAGGTAAGTGCTTGGGCCTTTTCTCATTTACCAGACTGCTAGCAGTATGTGTGAAGATCCCTTAAAACATATGTTTGAGGACAATTTAGCATCCATTGGATGACAGGGGATGAGAGGGTCACTGAACCTTTCGTTCCAGCATCCTGAGTAAAGGTCAGTGGCGGTCAGTAAAGTCAAACTAGAAATTCAGGTCGTCAAGTGAAAATCTAGAGGCCACGGCCGCAGGCAAAAGTAATTCAACCTGATACCAGGAATTTCCGGCCAGCTGCATGAGCCAAAAGGGTTTATGAATTGCCTTTGGTCCTATGTCCTAACTTGTAGGTAAGCCAGGAGGCCGGTCTTAAGAACCGGGGCAGAAGAGGCTGGCCAGGCACTATTTGGGCATCTAGGATCCCTCTTGCCAACCGGAAAACTCTTTACCAATCAATATGCCGGTGTGTGTTTGTGGGCTTCTGCAGTCTGGTAGCAGAAAATGTGGAACTGAGTGGTTGGTTTGGGCCCCTCTGACTGTGCCTGTAACCCACATGGCAGAGGCTGGGGACTGGGTCTTGAGTCGGGGAGAAAGCAGCCGGCCTGCAGTGGCTGAAGCAGAGGGGCCGCAGGTCATGCAGCCCTGGGTGGCTGCGCCACTGCTGGGGCCCAATGTGGGCAGGGGAGAGTAAGGGCCCAAAGTATCCTAGCAATACACTTGTGGCACATCCACCCAAGTCTCAGGCAGAGAAGCAGAGAGAGAGAAAGAGGCGGGAAGGCAGCATTTTGGAGCCAGATCCACCCCTCTCACATGGAGAATAGAGCCAAGGAGAGAGGGGAGGGCAGCAAGCAGGATCTGTGGCAGGGGCGGAGCCAAACTTGCTTTTCAGGCAAAGCAGCTGGAACAGCAGGCTGCAGATGAGAGGAGGTTAGGGGAAAGTCTAAGCTATAGCAGACTGACCCAAGGGCGAGACATGTGGGGGGTTCCCAGACCTGGCCTGGAATTCTCAGCCTCAAGAAAAAGGAGAGGGAAATCTCACCCAAGGGAAAGGATCTTCAAAAGAGGGGTAGTTCTGAGCTCAAGAAATCTTTTCTGGGGCCATGTAGATAGTCATGCTGACCAGTGGGAATGGGGGGTTTACCAGATCTGGGCTAGCGAACGAGCGTGGATCTCTTGCGGTAGCTGGGGTGGGATGCAAACCTGCAGAGTTTCTAGATCCGAGTCGCGATGCAAAAAGAGAAAGAGCTATTAAGGTATGTTCTGGCGGGGTGTGGGTGAAGGAGACACCTCAGCGGGCCCATGCCATGGCATCCTCCCCCCCCCCCCCCCCCAGAGACCACACACAGGCATAGCATAGAACGGAGTTTATTTAGGGCATGGGGAGGGGAGTTAAAAGGGTAGCAGAGACAGAGAGAAGGAGAGAGGAGAGAAGCAGAGGCCAGCCATGGCTACATGGGGGGTGAGGGTGGGGAATGGGAGCAAGGGGGCAAGACCTAAGAGAGAGGCAAGAGAGTAGGAGGGTAAGAGAGAGGAGGGGTCAAGCAATCCCTTTTATACTGGGCCAAGCCTATCTAGCTGTTGCCAGGTAACTGTGAGGAGGAGCATACCTGGCTGCTGGCAGGAACTGTGGGGGTGGAGTTTAGACAGAATTCCAACACACTCCACCTACTCAAAGCAGAAATCTCTACTATATTAAACTCAGTAATCAGTTACTAGCTGAAATCATACCTGGTCTAAGCACTGAAAATAAATGACTATTGTATGCTCAGCCATAAAAGGGACACCATCTCCTCCAAGGCTCAAGGAACCTCACAAAAGAAAGGTGTCAAACTCATGGGACAAGAGCAAGATCACTACAACAAAGTTTGAGGCAAATTTGGAGCAAGTTTTATTAAGTACTGGCCAGGACGTGGACACTGGTACAAGGTCCACACCCAGGATAACCAGAGAATGGCACCAAATTACATTAGGTGGAGCCTTATGAAGGCCAACCCAGCTTCTCCTCAACAGAAGTCTGACAAGACCCTCTTGGGTTTCTTCAGGTAACACTGCCTTTATTTAGATTCATGGCTCTAGCCAGGCTCTGCCGCTGCTGACAGAGCAAAGTGTCGTGGCAGAAATTCCAGTAGAGAAATTGAAGCAGAAGGATGGTAAATTCAAGGTCAGATCGGAGGATGGGGGTTAAAGAGTATCCATGATTATACATAGAGTTTGAGGTCAGTCAGCGTTGCACGAGAGCTTGTCTCAAACCCAAAAAAGGAGGAAGAAAGGAAAGAAAAAAAAAGGCTGGAGAAATACCTACAGATCAGTGTAGTTAAGAGTTAATTGTGCTCACTGATCTCGCAAAAGACTAAAATCATTTCCAGTGCCTGCACTGGGTGCCTCACAACTGCCTGTAACTGCAGCTCCCGGGGCTCCATTTACCATCTCTTAGGATCTAGTTGGACACCTCATCCTCTCCGGGTGGGGGAAGGAAAGAGAAGAGTAAGAGGGGAGAAGAGAAGGAGGAAGAGAAGGTGGAGGAGGACGAGGAGGAGGGTGTTAAAATGTTTGGTGAGTGAAGACCCAGATCAAGTACTCTTTACGTTTTGTTTTATTTTCAAAGCAATAAGAGTAGGAAAGGTACTCTTAGAGGTGAGGGAGGTTTTGGTACTTTTACCAACTGGGGTTAAATACAGCCACTAATGCCTACTGTGGTCCTACAGGAGTGGGGAGGTTCTACCGAGCAAATGAATGTGGTTTACCTTGAAAGCCGGGTGTGGTGGCTCACGTCTGCAGTTCTAGCACTTGGGAGACTGAGGAACACGAGATACCTAGTTAAGTCCCAGACTTGCAGCTTGATACCCCTGTCCTGACTCTAACCCAACTAAATTAAACCATCCCAACCACCCTTAAAAGTAAGGTTTTTACAATACTGTTTTGTGAGGAAGAGAAAAATGCTGCTACCACGGCAGCCGATGTCTCAGGATCCTTTATTTCTCTGTTCTTCCACAACTGTCACACTGACAACCGGGAACACCAACGACTGCGTTCTGTCCATCCAAGAAGAAAACCGGCAAACTCGTTCCGAGTTCAGGCGCTCCCTGTGTGTCTGCGCACGCTCAGGAGCAACTCAGGTCTTGCCAGGTTGGGCCGCGCTCGGAGGGCGGAGCGCTTGCCACGTGGTCTTGGTGACGTCATCTCCGGGCGCCGAGGGTGACTGGACCTACGGTGGGCGCCCGGCGCTGCGGTTCACTCTGGTTCCGAGGGCGGAAGTGCCCGTCGGGCTGTTTTCTGACCCGGGCGGCAGCACTGTGCGGCTGCGCGCGCACTGGGACTTCTGCTCCTGCGCCTCTGCAGGACAGTGTGATCCCGGCAGACAGAACCCGACCGAGCGGCTTTCGCGCTGCGGGAAGCCGGAGCAGAGCCGGCACCTCGGGTAGGGCTCATGTGTGTCCCGGGCGTGGAAGTGTGGGGCGGGAGTGGGACCGGGCAGGGGCAGGGGCTGCGGGCGAGCGGCCCGTGTAAAGAGCGCACCCGGAGGGATGGCGGGGGAGGCGGTGCCGCTGGGCGGAGGTGGGGTTGGCGAGACACCGGCCCGGGAGCCCTTGGGCAGTCTAGCTGTCCCTTTGGGTAGTTAGTATGTCAGTTCCTTACTAAGGTAGGAAATGTAGCATCGAGTCTGGAGCTCAAGTTAAGGACTTGCATTTTATTTAAATCGTAATTGTTTCGGTGCTTTTTGATTCTATCTAAACGCAGACTGTTTCTCTTCGATGCAGTTCTTTGAGTCTCAGTTTAATTTTAGTACTTAATACTAACAAATGCATTTTTCTGTTAGTAGAACACTTTCGTTTATTTAGTTACTTTGTTGAAATTGCTCTCAAAGAATATAAACTTGAGGAACCTAAGAATCTGGGTGGCATGTAGGTTTTTCTCCCAAAGCATGTAGCATTGTTTTCACTGAGAAAGCATAGCAAGTCTTCACTAGTCAGAACCCCAGGAGCAGTTGACTATCTAAAGCCTTCTAGAATTCACCTGATAAGTATCTTGGGTCCTTGATACCGAGTATTTGAGTCAGATGCAAATATTCTGACTTCATTAAAATTATTGTTTGAATTGAAATTTGAGAACAAGAACATTGGCTTTATGGTAGTTGTCTTGGCAGGTGAGAATGTTACACTAAGTTTAATTGTACTTTGAGCCCAGTTTTGTGGCCTGTACCTTTAATTCCAGCAGTGGAGGTGGGGTGAAGGCAGGAAAATCAGGAGTTTAAGGCCAGCCTTGGCTATTTAGTGAGTTTGCTGCAATCCTAGAGGGCATGGTACTCTTTGCAACACACAGACAACATCCTCCAAAGCCCAAAAACAACCTAGCATTTTTTGGCCCTGCATTGGATCTTGAGCAGCACAAAACCAAACTATAACCCGAAAACAAAACAAACCCCAACTGTGATTGCCCACGTTTCTAATCCTTGTGCTAGAGAAGCTGAGGAAGGAAGGTTGCTTTGGGTTGGAGGCCAGCCTGTACTACAGAGCAAGACTCTTGTCTCCGAAAAGAACACACAAACACACACACACAGCTTTAATCCCGGTCTGCATAGTGAGTTTTAGACTAATCAGAGTGACACAGTGAGCACCTGTCCCAAGGGGAAAAAAGTATTTTCCAGGTGATAGAAAGTTCTAGAAAAAGGATAAGCCAATGAAATGGAATGGGTAGGGGTGGTGGTGTGCATGGGAGATCTAGTGCTGTTCACAGAAAAGGTATGTGAGTGAGGCTAAGCTACATGGAAAGGCCATTGGAGCATACTAGCCAATTCCAGGGGCAAATAGGAGTGCTTAGAGATGAGACAAGGTCATTGTGGGACTTTGTAAAGACTTATTTTTTTTTTCCATTTTAATCATAAAGTGACCAGGTTTTGCCTGCATATCCATATGCCCATCATATTTATGCCTAGTGCCCATCAAGGAGTCTGCTAGAACTAGAGGTACTGAAGGATGTGAACCACCATGTGGGACTGAGAGTCAAACCCATGTGCTCTGCAAGTGCAGCCGGAATTCTTTACTGCTGAACCATCTATTTTTTACTTTTACTTTTTTTTTTTTTTTGAGACAGGGTCTCATTCTGTGGCCTTGTATCAGGCTGGACTTGAACTCATAGCTATCTGCTTGCCTCTGCCTTCTGAGGGCTGGGATTAAAAGTTCAGATTCCTTCCTTCCACCCTTCCTTTTCTTTCCTCCCCAACTCACTCCTTCGTCTCTTTGTCTCTCTGTCTCTGTACAGGATTTCTTTGTGTATTCCTGACTGTTCTGGAACTTGCTCTATAGACCAGGCTGGCATTGAACTCAGAGATCCACTTGCCTCTGCCTCCCAGAGCTGAGATTAAAAGCCTATACCACCACCACCTGGCTCTACTTTTAACTGTCTCTTTTACTGTTTTTTTTCAAATTGGTTTCTCGAAACAAGGTTTCTCAGTGTAACAGCCCTGGATGTCATGGACCTTGCCTTGTTGACCAGGCTAGCCTTGAACTCACAGAGATTGTCCCAAGCAAGAAGGTAGATACACATAGTATACAAAAGTTATATTTTATTACATAGTATACAAAAGTTATATTTTATTACATAGTATACAAAAGTTATATTTTATTACGCTGAGGGTCATTACACAAGGTTCACATTTAAATTCCTAACTATGGTCCTAAGCCTATCTTCACCAAAGCTGCTCACCTGTTCCACCTATCTTAGCTGAAAGTCAGGTCCAGTCTCTAACAGAAGTTTCTGATTGAACAGTCAGCATCCTTGGGGAGACTCTACAGCCACCAAACAGATCACAGTGGCATCTCTCCAGAATTACAGAGCAGAGCATTGCTCTTGGTCTCTGCTTATATACCATCTTATGGGCATCCTGGGGTTCTAGGACTGTGTCTGGTTATCTTGAGTAAGAGATGTAACTGAGTTCTTGGTGTAATGTCTAAAAGGCTTTTTTTCCTCTCTCTCTCTCTCTCTCTCCCTCCCTCCCTCCCTCCCTCCCTCCCTCCCTTTCTTCCTTTCTTCCTTCCTTCCTTCCTTCCTTCCTTCCTTCCTTCCTTCCTTCCTTCCTTTTTTCCTGTGCTCATTACAGGGATCTACTTGTCTCTGCCTCCCAGGTGCCTGGCTTCTAATTTTTATTTTTAATGAGATAAGTTTGAGTCAGGAGCAAATTGAGCTAAGCTGAGTTTTACACTGATTGCCGTGTTGGCTGCAGAAGTGGTCAGAGTGGCTTGAGTCTGGTGTGGTTGCTGCTAAACTGGAGTAGTCAGGTATGGAAGAATGGTTAGGGATGATTGTAAGATGTATGGGCAGAACAACAGACTAATGGGGTTTCTGCTTCTATAGTGGAGGAGGATGTGGCAGTGGGAGAGAGGAAGACCTGAGGTCAGCATCAGTTGTGCAGGTGTTAAACTTCCAAATGACAGGTCCATTGTGCAGGAAAACACTTGTCAGACAAGTCAGGAGTCCAAGCTGAAGGTGAAAATGGAAGTTGGAGCAAGTATATTTGGTATTTAAAGTTGTTTGAAAGATGCCCTGTGGCCATGTTTCCTTTAGGTGGGAGGGAGGCACACAAAATACAGAGGGAACGTAAAATCCTCTTCTCTTTCTCCCTACCCCAGAGTGGAACCAGTCAGTAAATCCCCTTGCTAAGATTGACTGAAGCAATAGATTTAAGAGGAACTAGAAATAGGGTCATGAGACAAACAGAAAGAAAGGGAAGGAGATTTGGAAACTTTATGGGAAGGTTTGGGTAAGTGACACAGGAAAGTGGGGGAATGGGTGGACTGGAGGAATGTAGAGGTACTAGACATTACCAAAGACCCATATTTGAAGCTATTTGCAAATTTAAGGAGAGACTAGGCACTGTGCATTTCTGGACAGCTTCCCATATACCTTGGGAAGGTTGCCAGCCTACTATGTTTTGGGCCCGGTACTCAAGTTGGTTTGCCTCAGTTGCTAAATTGCCTTCTGTTTAATCTCTTTACCTCCAGGCTTGCCCTCCATGCACAGCTCTGGGAGCCTTGTCCCGTTTCATCTCTCTCAAACCTCATAGGTTCTCTAGGGCGGCTCGAGTTGATATCCTTACTGCTTTGTCCATGAGCTTCCACAGGTTTGACAGTAAGGGAATTGCTTGCATTTCCTAGCATTTGCAGCATGTCTCTTACTGTGCATTCCTTGTAGGTTTTCCCCACTGGAACAACCTTGTGATTTGAGAAGTAATTTAATTCTGTAGGAAAGGAGATTGGGGCTTAGTGAAGTGTCTGGGCAGGGGTCACACATGACACTGAAGCCTTTACAGCATTAACTCTCGACTAATATTCCCAGGCAAAAGTTACAAACATGTTGATGCGTGTTGCTTCTGTGTGCTCACCTTTGGATATATACAGTCCTGAATGTGGCTCATCACTGGTGTTTTCAGCTTTATGGTTGTCACTTTGTGATACAATACCAGGCACAGTTAGGAACTACTTGGGTTTTTTGAGTCTTTTTAAAAATAGGGTCTTGCCATGTAGCCCAGGCTGTTGTCTTACTCATTTGTGTGGTATCTTTAGTATTATCCTACTGCTGCGATAAAAAGCAA
Organism: Mus musculus; assembly: GCF_000001635.26. NCBI lineage: Eukaryota > Metazoa > Chordata > Mammalia > Rodentia > Muridae > Mus > Mus musculus. The sequence goes on from NC_000076.6 coordinate 44,272,755, forward strand.
CTTGGGGAGAACAGGGTTTATTTCCGCTCTGTGCCCTGAAATCACAGTCCATCTTGAAGGGAAGTCAGGGCAGGAACCTGGGGTCAGGAACCTTGGAGGAGAGGCTGTGGAGGAATGGTCCTTTCCTGCTTACTCCATTGCATGCTCAGCAATACTAGGCAGGCACATCTGGGCAGATGTGGCACTGCCTGCCCTTGGGGGAATGGGCCCTTCCACGTCAATTGTTAATCAAGAAAATGCCCTATAGACTTGCCTAAAGGCCAGTCGTACCGAGACATTTTCTAAATTAAGAGTTCTTCTCCAATATGCCTAACTTTGTGCAAGTTGACAAAAAAAAAAAAACAACAAAAAAAACAGGCATAGTAGCCAGGGATGACCCAATACTAGTGATCTTTCTGTCCCAACTTCCAAAGAACTGGAATTAACTGTATATCATTATTTCTGGCAAATAAAGTGATTTGCCCTCCCCTCTCACCCTTTCTCTTCAGTGCTGGGAGTTGAACTTGGGGCTTCATATATGCTAGATAAGCGCTCTATCGCTGAGCTGAACTCTATACTTGGATTTTGGAGTGCTACCTTCAAGCCTGATAGACAGATATGTTAAGATTCTCTTTGTTGTGTCTGGCAGCTGCAGTAGGCTGTGCAAGTTCACAAGGATAAAAAGCCTGCTCTACATTTACCGTGTTGCTCAGCTGTGATATGAGAAGGTTAGACATTAAATACACTTTTAACTTAACGTTATTTTCCTTTTGGGTTTTTGAGATGGGATCTCACGTAGCCCAGGCTGGCCTTGAGCTTGGTAGATAGCCAAAGCCAGCTGTGACTTCTTAGTCCTCCTCTACTTCCTGAGCAATGGGGTTATGGGTATTCAGCACCACACCTTATTCCATTTATATTTTTAATTTAAATTCTTTTCTGAGGGCACATAATACTCACTGTAAGTTGGAGAGTGTGACTTTTTCTTTGACCATTCGTTGCCATCCGTTAGGTACCAAGTGTATTTATTGTTTTATTTACTTATTTATTGTGTGGTTGTGTAGTGTGTGTGTTTGCATACATGTGAGTGTGTAGGGGTTAGAGGTAGCTCTAGGGGTTGTTGACGTGCTCTCCCCGAGGTTCCTCTATCCTGATGCTGCCACTCCTGACTGGGCATCCCCAAAGTTACTATTTTAGAATTCTTTGAACCCTACAGATCCAGTAGTATATAACTCCTCTCCTCCTTATAGAAGCTTCTGTAGAGCCAGAGGAAGTAGACTTGTTGGACAGGACAGAACCTTTACATATGATCTTACCGTTTGCAGTGACCACATGGGCAAGACCTATACAGAGCAAGCCAGCCCACATCCAGGATGGGAGGGGAGGGGCTCATGCAGTTCCTGGAGCTGAGCAGCTGTGGCTGCTGGGAGAGGGAGAGTCAGCTTATGCCTCAGTAGGTTGCCCTGTTCAGGTGAACTCTGAAAAGCTCAGGACGCTGGGAGGGAGTTGGGGGGGGGGGGCGGCTGGAGGGTGATAGATTTGATCATATACAAGTCTGAAATTCTCAAATAAAATAAGTATTTAAGAAAAACTCTTAGAAGTAACCTTTAATTGACTATTTACCATGCATAAAGGGGTGTTTGGGGCTGGAGAGGATGCCAGCAAACTGCAGTGAGATGGGAGGAAAGAGCTCAGGAGATCAAGTGTGGCATCTGCTATTGACTCTGTTCTTTTGTAGCCACAGGATTTTAGAAAATCATTCAGCCATTCCATCTCAAATTTATCATTTATATTATCAAATGAGAACATACAGGCCGTGTATATCCAGTGTGAAATGGTATAAAAGATAGTATTTCTAGCGATTTAAAACTGTTGTTTGAGGCTGAGCAGTGCCATGTTTGTAATTCCAGTGCTTGGGAGAGAAGTAGAATTGTCGGAAATTCAAGGCAAGCCTGTGCTACACAGTGAGTTTGAGTTGTTTCCCCCCACCCCCACCCTCTCTGGGCTACAAAAATCCTATTTCAACACCCCCTTCCCACATGTGATCATCTGATTTTCTTTTCATCTCATTCTTACACAGAATTTGTCAGGTTCATGTACTCTTTCTAAAGAAACTTAAAAGATGCAGATAATGTATTTGTGTACCTGCTATGATCCAGATAGTGTTCCAGGTGTCAGAAGGAAAATGGTATGTGACATATAGTCCTTTCCCCACGGAAGTGCATTCCTCTCTCCTGGAGGTGTCAGGTGTACAGATAAACACCTTTAAGCAAGCTTGTCAGTTGTGTAGAAGAGGAGAAATGGTGCATCCATGAAGGACAGGGATGCGCTGCCCCATTCCTGCATAGAAGAAAGGCTTTTAGAGACGAGCCCTGAATGATGTGCCAAGTCGGAATGTAAAGCAGAGAGGGGCACACCAGCACATGCACAGGGTGGAAGGGACACATCTAGACATGGGGATTAGCCTTTCTACTATGTCCTGCTAATGACTGAGGATGGTTGGTTGGTTGGTTGGTTGGTTTTTGAGATAGGGTTTTTCTGTGTAGCCCTGGGTGTCCTGGAATTCATGCTATAGTCCAGGCTGGCTTCAAACAGAGATCCATCAGCCTCTGGCTCCCTAGTGCTGAGATTAAAGGTGTGCACCACTGCTGCCCCAGCGTGTCTAAGGTTTTCTGTATTCATCTAGTATATACCACCTACCTTGGCCTATCAAAGGATTAGGATTTATTGACTAAATTTAATGTTTTCTTTAAAACATTTTATTATCTTTATTTAAGTGTATGTGTGTATGAGTACTGGTGCCCAAGTGCAGAGAGAGCGGGTCCCCTGGGGCTGGAGTTAGAGGTAGTTGTTGGTGCTGAGAACTGAACTCTAGCAGAGCATAATGCTTAACTGCTCTCAACTGCTGAGCCATCTCTTTAGCTTGGCTATATTGAATATTTTAGCAGTGTGTTTGATCCATAGTTTTTAGAATTTACTTTCTGTATTGGCTGGGTCTGTGTCAACGTGTCACAAAGTAGTCATCATCGAGGAAGGAGCCTCAGTTAAAGAAAGGCTTCCATGAGATCCAGCTGTAAGACATTTTCTGAATTAGTGACCTGTTGGGGAAGAGAGCAGCCTATCATTGCTGGTGCCATCCCTGGACTGGTGGTCCTGGATTCTATAGGAAAATAGGCTGAGCAGGCCACTCACTGAACGTGCCGGTAAGCAGCACACCCCCATGACTTATGCGTAAGCTCCTGCCTCTAGGTTCCTGCCATGTTTGAGTTCCTGCCCTGACTTCCTTTGATGATGAACTGTGATGTGGAAGTGTAAGCTGAATAAACCTTTTCCTCCTCAAATTGCTTTTTGATCATGGTGTTTTGTCTCAGCAGTAGAAACCCTAACTAATACACTTTCCTTTATTGTTAAAATTATTTGCCTTTATGTTTTTAATTATTCTTAGTTCCTAGAGCATTTTGCGTGTGTGTTGGAGTTTGAACCCAGAACCTCATGAAGACTAATCAGTTGTTCTGCCACTCAGCCACATCCCTAGTCCCTTCTGCCCCTCCCCACTTGCTTTTGAGGTATAGTTTGTTGATGTAGCCCAGGTGGGCGGGGACCTTGTCTCCTCCCTGTTTCCTAGGTCCTGAAATTACAGTTTCATGCGTTATAAATGAATTGCTTTGTTCATGGCTAATGTGGTAGTGCTGTTTTTCATTTTGCACGTGAGGAAACAGACATGTTAACTAAGGGTCAGTAGAAAATGGCATCACCTATTTTGCTTATACATTTAAAGTAGATTTATTAGACCAGAGACACAAAATTCTTATAGGTGAACTTTTCTCTTTCTAATGATTAATAATAAATAATACATAAAAGAATGTATATCTCTGCATGTGGGTATGTGCACCTGTGTTCTGGTGTCAGTGGAGATCTCTTGGAGTTAGAATTGCAGATAATAGTGATCTGCCTGGTCATGTGCTGGGATTGAACTTAGGTCCTCTGGAAGAGTGACAGTGCTCTTAACCACTGAGCCATCTTACAGCCCCAAGATGAACAGTTACTAATATTGACTGCATAATTTGAAGTAATAAGTAGCCTTGCTTACATTCCACTAATCTCTTAGGCAGTTTGGTTTACACAATGTATGTCAACAATACCATGTTCTGTTTAGCTGATCTGCCTTGGTTCAGTCGGCTTCTTTCCCTGAAGTCCAAATATATCAGTGGCCAACAATGGGGGGCTTCAAGGAGATTGAGAGTTGGAGTTCTGTCTGCGCCACAGTTTGAGACTCTGTCTCAAAAACTAAAAGCAAAAAGAAAGAATTGCAAATAAGATGTAAGCCTCTAGTTTATTTCTTGGTGTATGTCGCTACTATAGAATGTTCATAAACATGGCTGAATTACAAGATGTTAAAGTCCATGCCTCCCTGGGTATGGTGGTGCCTGCCCAGAAGAACTCTCTGAATTCAAAGCCAGCCTGATCTAAAGTGAGTTTCAACATAGCCAGGGCTACATAATGAGACCTTCCCTTTAAAAAACAAGCAAACAGACAAACAAAACAAAACAAAAAGCCCTGCCTATAATTGAGTTTTGAGGTATTTTTCATTTCTCAAAGTCTATCCTTGTATCTTCTTTGAGGAGGGACTCAAAAATTAGAGGAGAGAATGTTGGCTTCTCTTTGCTCTGATATAGGAAGGAGAAGAAGAACAGAATAGAATAACAGGGAAAGACCAACATGGTCAACTGCCCTAAGCATCAGATAGGAAAAGAAGTCATCCAGGCACGGTGTTTTGGTTTATGGTGATCATCTATCTAGAATAGTGTTTTGGACTCCTACCAATTGGGTCTTTACTTCTTGGGAAGGGAAAGAGCTTTCCCAACGTGGCCTTGGGCCTTTTTAGGTTTCATTTATTGTCAGTTATTTTCAGTGATGGTGAATTTAAGGAGAGACCATTCCATGTGCCATGAATTACTATTTATGTCTCATGACTTGACCATAAATGTGTTAAAGGAACTCTGACAACTTTCTCTATTTCTTTTTATTAGATATTTTCTTTATTTACATTTCAAATGTTATTCCCTTTCCTGGTTTCCCCTCTGAAAACCTCGTCCCCCTATCCCATCCCCCCTCCCCTCTGCTCACCAATCCACCCACTCCCGCTTGCCTGGCCCTAGCATTACCCCATACTGGGGCATAGAGCCTTCACAGGACCAAGGGCCTCTCCTTCCATTGATGACCGACTAGGCCATCCTCTGCTACAAATGTAGCTGGAGCCATGAGTCCCACGATGTGTACTCTTTGGTTGGTGGTTTAGTCCCTGGGAGCTCTGGGGGTACTGGTTAATTCATATTGTTGTTCCTCCTATGGGGCTGCTAACCCCTTCAACTCCTTGGGTCCTTTCTCTAGCTCCCTCATTGGAGACCCTGTGCTCAGTCCAATGGATAGCTATGAGCATCCACTTCTGTATTTGTCAGGCACTGGCAGAGCCTCTCAGGAGACAGCTATGTCAGGCTCCTGTCAGGAAGTACTTGTTGGCCCAGTGTCTGGGTTTGGTGACTGTATATGGGATGGATCCCCAGGTGGGGCAGTCTCTTGATGGTCATTCCCTCAGTCTCTGCTCCACACTTTGTAACTCCTTCCATAGGTATTTTGTTCCCCCTTCTAAGAAGGATCGAAGTATCCACACTTTGGTAGTCCTTCTTGAGTTTCATGTGGTTTCTGAATTGTATCTTGGGTATTCCAAGCTTCTGGGCTAATATTCACTTATCAGTGAGTGTATATCATGTGTGTTCTTTTGTGATTGGGTTACCTCACTCAGGATGATAGCCTCCAGGTCCATCCCTTTGCCTAAGAATTTCATAAATTCATTGTTTTTAATAGCTGAGTAGTACTCCGTTGTGTAAATGTACCACATTTTCTGTATCCATTCCTCTGTTGAGGGATATCTGTGTTTTTTCCAGCTTCTGGCTATTATAAATAAGGATGATATGAATATAGTGGAGCATGTGTCCTTATTATATGTTGGAGCATCTTCTGGGTATGTGCCCAGGAGTGGTATTGCTGGGTCCTCAGGTAGTGCTATGTCCAATTTTATGAGAAACTACCAAACTCATTTCTAGAGTGGTTGTACCAGTTTGCAATCTCACCAGCAATGGAGGAGTGTTCCTCTTTCTCCACATCCTTGCCAGCATCTGCTGTCACCTGAGTTTTTTATCTTAGCCATTCTGACTGGTGTGAGGTGGAACCTCAGGGTTATTTTGATTTGCATATGATCATCTCAATAGATGCTGAGAAAGCTTTTGACAAAATCCAACACCCCTTTATGATAAAAGTCTTGGAAATATCAGATGTTCAAGGCCCATACCTAAACATATTAAAAAACAATATACAGCAAACCAGTAGCCAACATCAAACTAAATGGAGAAAAACTTGAAGCAATCCCACTAAAATCAGGGACTAGACAAGGCAGCCCACTCTCTACCTATTTAATATAGTACTTAAAGCCCTAGCCAGAGCAAATAGACAACAAAAGGAGATCAAAGGGATACAAATTGGAAAGGAAGAAGTCAAAATATCACTATTTGCAGATGATATGCTAGTATACTTACGTGACCCCAAAAATTCCACCAGACAACTCTTAAACCTGACAAACAATTTCAGCAAAGTAGCTGGATATAAAATTAACTCAAACAAATCCTCTACACAAAGGATAAACAGGCTGAGAAAGAAATAGGGAAACAACGCCATTCACAATAGTCACAAATAATATAAAATGCATTGGTGTGACTCTAAGCAAGTGAAAGATCTGTATGATAAGAACTTCAAGTCTCTGAAGAAAGAAATGGAAGATGGAAAGATCTCCCATGCTCATGGATTGGCAGGATTAATATAGTGAAAAATGTACATCTTGCAGAAAGCAATCTACAGATTCAATGCAATCCCCATCAAAATTCCAACTCAATTCTTCACTGAGTTAGAGCAATTTGCAACTTTATCTGGAATAACAAAAAACCTAGGATAACAAAAACTATTCTCAACAATAAAAGAACTTCTGATGGAATCACCATCCCTGACCTTAAGCTGTACTACTGAACATTTGTGATAAAAACTGTATTGGTACAGTGACAGACAGTGGAATAGAATTGAAGACCCAGAAATGAATCCACACACCTATAGTTACTTGATCTTGACAAAGGAGCTAAAAACCATCCACTGGAAAAAAGACAGCATTTTTAACAAATAGTGCTGGCTCAACTGGAGGTTAGCATACAGAAGAATGCAAATTGATTCCATTCTTAACTCCTTGTACAAAGCTCAAGTAAGTCCAAGTGGATCAAGGACCTCCACATAAAACCAGATGCACTGAAAGTTATAGAGAAAGTGGGGAAGAGCCTTGAACATATGGGCACAGGGGTAAAATTCCTAAACAGAACACCAATGGCTTGTGCTGTAAGATCAAGAATCAACAAATGGAACCTCATAAAATTGCAAAGCTTCTGTAAGGCAAAGGGCACTGTCAATAGGACAAAAAGGCAACCAACAGATTAGGAAAAGATCTTTACCAATCCTACATCTGATAGAGGGCTAATATCCAACATATACAAAGAACTCAACAAGTTAGACTCCAGAGAACCAAATAACCCTATTTTTAAAATGGGGTACGAGCTAAACAAAGAATTTTCAACTGAGGAATACCGAATGGCTGAGAAGCATCTAAGAAAATGTTCAACATCCTGACTACTTTCTTGAGTAAGAGTTGGAGCTGCTAATTACTGCTTACTACTCTACATAGGCCATCAGGTCTGCTAGGCAAGCACTCTACTGCTGAGCTCTGTCTATAAAGCTCTTTTTCTTTTTGCAACAGGGTTTCACTGTTTCCCATGCTGGCCTTGACTTGACTCTGTAGCCCAGGCCTTGAACTTAATGATCCTTCTGCCTCAGCCTGTTTGGTAGCTATAATTACAGAGCTTGAGGTCCTTGATAGTGACTTAAACATTTAAATTGCAAATCAAATGGTCGAATACTTTCTTAGTATGTCTAAGGCACTGGTTTTGACCCAATGCTACCAAAAGTAAACAAAACAAGAAAAAACTTTACAACTGAATTGAGTTTTCTTCAAATGTGTTAGTTAAGGAAGTTTTTAGTTGTCTTCTCTTGAGCAAGAGTCATAGTTGACTGGATGGTTCAAGGTTCCCAAAACTACTATAAATCATTCGATTTCAGATGTGCATATTAGTGTGCCTTAGGTTTCTATTGTTCTGATAAAACATACTGAGCCCTTACCTCAAAATCAGGAAATATCCATAAGCTGATTATTTTTTCCAATTAAAGAACATTTAAATTTTATTTTAAACTTTATTATATTTTTAAAAAGTTGAAGAAAAAAAAACACCCAAAGACTATGCAATTCAATGAGCTTCTATATATTTTATAGAGAAACAGGAGCTGTGGATCTTCACATTGCAAGTTATGTATTTCCTTCCTTCCTTATTTACTTATTTTTGTTTGTTTGTTTGTTTTTGTTTTGTTTTGTTTTTGAAACAGAGTTTCTTGATGTAGTCCTGGCTGTCATGGAACTCACTCTGTAGATCAGGCTGGCCTCCTTCTCACAGAGATCTGACTGCCTCTGCCTCCCAAGTGCTGGGATTAAAAGTGTTCACTACCACCACCCATCCACATTGGATTTTATATTTCCACTGTTTTATGCACTTACCCACTACCAAAACCACTACCACCAATAAAAAAAACCACGATAGAGTCAGAACTCGGAAACAGCTTGTATTTACTACTTGCATTCATTCCTTCTTCATTTCCTAATGTTAGCTTTTCTTGCTCTCTTTCATATGTTACTGTACCTACGAATATATGTATTCACACACGCAGATGCATTCATGTTAGATTCTGCATGTAAGGAAGAAATGTGGTTTTTCTTCTTCTAAGATTGTGTGACCTTGCTTAATAATATATATTCTAAGTCCATCCATCTTCCTGCAAAATTTGTGATTTCATTTTTCTTTAGAGCTGAACAGTATTCCATATATATATATATATATTATATATGTATACATATATAATTTTATATATACACCAATTTTCCTTGTCCATTTGTCTGTTGATGGGATTGAGGTTGATTTCAGTTCCTTTCTCTCGTGAATAAAGCAATAATAAAGATGAGGGTGAAAACACTTCTATGCTAGGGTATACTCAGAACTGAAATAGGAGATCACATGATAATTCTATTCAAAAGTTTTTTGAGAAATCGTCAAACTGAGTTTCATGACAGCTGCAGTGTTTTGTGGCCCACTAATCGTGGTTGAGGTTCCTTTCCCTGCACATCCTCTCCAACATTTGTTGTCACGTTTATTGATGACCGATAGCCATTGGTGAGACGCTCTGAGAGTAGTTTTAGTCTGCATTCCCTGGAGAGATGGCTCAGTGGTGAAGAGCACTGGCTGCTGTTCCAGAGGTCCTGAGTTCAGTTCCCAGCAACCACATGGTGACTCACAACCATCTGAAATGGGATCTGATGCTCTCTTCTGGTGTGTCTGAAGATAGCTACAGTGTACTTAAATTCATTAAATAAATAAATCTGAAAAAAAAAAACCCACATTGTTTTTTTTAAAGTTATTGGCCATTGTGTTTCTTTTTTTTTTTTTAACAGTGAATATTCAAGTTTATTTACCCACTTGCTAATTGGCAGTGTTATTTCTTTGGTGTTTCATTTCTGCAGTTCTTTGTAAGTTTGGATATTGACTGAGTGTAGCTGGTAGCCCCCATTCTGTGGGCTGTCTGTGGCTACAGCGTTCTTTGCTGTACAGACTTCTCACTTCCCTGTGGCCCCACCTGCTGATACTTGAGGTTGGCTCCTGTGTTGTTATGTTCTGTTCAGAAAGTTCTTCCTATCCCAGTAGTTTAAAAGGTGTTTTCTTTCAAGTTGTAGTGTTTCAAGTTTTAAATTAAGGTCCTTAGTCTGTTTTGTATTGATTTTTATACAAGGTGAAAGGTAAGACTAATTTCATTCTGCTGCAGGTACAGCCAGGAGGGCCAGCACTGTTTGCTGGAGAGGCTGTCCGTTTTCCAGTATGTTTTTGCCTACTTTGTCAAAAATTCAGTGGATACATAGCTTTGTCATTTTATTTCTGGATCTTCTTTTCTATTGCTCTTCCTGTGTGTTTTTATTCCTGCACCAGGCTGTCTTTATGACTATACCCTGTAGTATAACTTGAGATTCCTATGTGTGGGTGGGGTATGTTTGTGCTTGTGTGCACATCTGCCATGCAGCCACGTGGAGATCAGGACAGCCAGTTTTTCTCTTCCCATCATGTAGCTCTCAGTAGTCTAAGTCAAGTCATTAGACTGCGCAGCAAGTGCCTTTCCCCACCAAGACATCTCTCCAGCCCATAACCACATAAATTTATTCATTTTACTTATTTTAAATTTATCTTACTTTGATTTTTAATGTGTATTTGTTTCAGTGTGTATCTGTGTGAATTTATGATATGTTTGTGGGTGCCCAAAGAAGCCAGAACTGGGAATTGGATATTCTGGAACTGGAATTACAGGTGCTTCTGCGGAATCCTAGCTGGGTGCTAGAGAGACCTCAGGCCTTCTGAAGCTCAGCGGGCATTCTGAACTGCTGATCCATCTCTCCAGCCTGGACATTTATTCTAAAGATCAGCTGCTAACCTAGTCAGGAAGTAATGAGGGCTTCCTGTTTTCAGCAAGTTAATTTGAGTGATTTGTACATTCAGAAATTTTTCTTTTGAGTGTAGAATTTAAGCATGCTTGAATTTGAAGTCTCACTGTGGTACTGAATGAAATTTACATATGTATATCACTAGCTTAGAATACTTGTATATATTTAATAAAAGTCAAGGCACTGCTAAGTACCAGGGTCCTTATTCTAAGTTGACTAGTGGCCAGTAGTTTGACATAAGGCAGGTCTTTTCCCACCTAAGGCAGTTTGCTTATGTGTGGATGGCCAACAGCTGACTGATCTTTAACTATGGATTAACTGATGCCAATCCCAAAGGGTTTGTCCTGGGTGGGGAGAAAGGATAAAAGCAAGCTCCTTGATGTACCTCGGTGTTAATAATTGATGTCCTGCTGGAGAGATGGCTCAGCCATTGGAATACTTTTGGCTTTTGCAACAAGTTCAGTTCCTAGCATCTGCATGGTGGCTCAGAACCTTTTGTAACTCCAGTTCAGGGGGATCTGACACCCTGTTCTGGATCTTCAGGGCATCAGAAATGCATGTGTTGCCCACACATACATGTAGACAAAACATTCATAAACATAAAATAATAACTCTAAAAAGAATTTTAAATTGATATCCACCTAGGCCCATAATTTTGGAGGGCACCATGCAATTATTTAGGATTTTTCTTATACATTATACTAAATTATGAATTAACTGCCCAACACTGTCTTGGTTGTATATTGACCCTTAATACTCAGGTAGAACCTCCTTGGGTTGCCCTGTGCATTATCAGCAGTGTGTGTTTCATCATGTACACAGGTGACATGGAGTATGAGCATGATAGCCTGGGCTATCCCAGAGCTCATGCACATTGTCCTTCCCTGATCCTGAGACTTTCCTCATGTGCAGAGCGAGCTAGCAGCGCTACCCTGTGGAGTAAGGACTGTTGTGAGTTGGAGAAATATTTCACTGGGACTGAGGGTGTTAGTCACTTGACAGTGTGAGTAAGAGTTGGAGAGAAGCAGCGTGAGTTAGTACTAGGCTGGGGAGTCAGAGCACAGCGACTGGATGTTTAGGGGTCGGGGCTTACTGAGGTCTATAGGACGGAGTTGTAATCAGTATGACTGGAAGTATTGGTGGGGCCAAGTTATGCATCTGATGAAATTTAGAAAAGGGAATAAACTTAATAAAGAGCTTTTTGTTGTTGTTTATTTGTTTGCTTGCTTGTTTGTTTGGCAGGGGCTCATGTCACCCAGGCTCAACCCATGAGGCCTATAGGCTTGCACCAACCCCAGTTCTTGATTGGTATATGCTATCATCTGCAAATCGAAGCAAATATTCTTTTTATTTTTTTTTCAGGAGAAATGATAAACGTGGTAGGAGAGGCTAAATACATTAGATGGGGCAAGTGTAATTATGTGAATAATCATCTGAAATTAGATTAAGATCATAAGGCACAGGTACAAGGCTCTCTTTTAGGTGAGTGATAAGAGTCTACCAGGCTTGAAAAAGTAAGAAGTATGTGGTGTGATTTACTTTGTGCCTGGCCCTTTAAAGGATCCCCAGTTGCTAGTCACCTGGCCCTTTAAGAGAACTGCTTGACCCTATGGCCTTTGGTTTGGGTTGCCTCTAGAATTCTAGGGATAGGAGAGGATATAAAGAGCCAGCAGAGGCTGAGAGAGGGGAGCCGAGGGTCCAGGTGGCAGGAGAGTAGGGTCAGAGAAGACAGTTGGTTTAGGAAAGGACTGAGTAGGGCTGAGGAGAAAAGACAGTCAGTGTAGAAAGGAGGCTGAGCAGAAGAGAATGGGAACCTGTTGAGCCAGAGACCATATTATTAGGAGACAGTAGAGAGACTAGCAGAGTGACAAGAGACAGTTGGTGACAGCTGAGCCAGGAGAAGCCAAGCTGAGCAGATAGGGTAGAACAGCTGCTATAGTTTGGAGAGGCTACTACTGGGGAAAATGAGAGACGAGACTGTTTAAGCAGACTGTTGGGAAACTGAGGGAGGAATGGCTGAGGAAACATTTGAAGGGGCTGAGCTGGAAACTGGGAGGGGGGCTGGCCTGTAGTTAAGAGAACTGATTGCAGTTTGTAAGAAAGAAGGCATTAAAAGAAACATTAAAAAACACACACATTTTGCAGAAGTATAGTTTCTATTTTGATGGGACTTATATTGCTTATTACTTGAATATGTAATTGGCATCACATACACATGCATGCACATATGCATGCATGTGTATACACACAGACTTTTTGAGATTGTGTTTTACCAAATAGCTCAGTCTTGCTACATACAGACTCTTGTCTCGGCTTCTCTAATGTAGAAATTCCTGGCTTTTACCTACCTACCTCCCCTCCTCCCTGGCTGGGAGAGAGTAAGAGGTAGGTAAGTATGGCTGGCCTCATACTTGGAGAAATCACCTGCCTCTGCCCCTCTGCCCCTCTGCCCCTCTGCCCCTGCCAAGTGCTGGGATTTAAGGTGTACATCAGTGAGGCCTCCCCATACCCCACTCCACCTTTTCTTTAAGTGAAGTTTTTTGGTGTTCATTTTTTGCCTATGAAATGTTTTCATTAATTCTTGGAAGGATCTGACTAATGCTATTTATTCTGTTTCCAGTTTGGCTTTGGTTGAAGGAAGAACTTAGCCTATATGTACTGCTTCATCCACTGGAAGAATGACAGATGACAAAGATGTGCTTCGAGATGTGTGGTTTGGACGAATTCCAACTTGCTTTACTCTCTATCAGGATGAGATAACTGAAAGAGAAGCAGAACCATACTATGTAAGTGTGCAAAGGGGACCTATAACTTCGTCCATTATTTACAATAAAATAAAAGTTTTAGAATGTGGAGGCTGTCACTTTGCGATATTTTCTCCATCCACCCTTCCTTCCTATGTTTCTCTTTCTTTGTTTCTCTTTCTTGTATTCTTTGCTCATATGATACATCCTGACGCAGACTCCCCTCTCTCCCCCTCCTCCTCGCCCGTCCCCTCCCCTCGTCCCTCACTTTACTGTGGGCGGTTAGAAGACTAGGATGGTTACTTGGCTGGTCACGTGCTTACCATGTAAGTGTGACAACCCAAATTAAGCTCCCCAGGACTCACTTGAAACGTGCCATGTGTCATAGTGTGGGCTCTGGGGAGGCAGAGACAGGAGGGTGCCTAGGGGCTAGCTGGTCACCCAGCCCTGCCTTCAAACCAGTGAGCTCCAGATTTAGTGGCGCTCAGTAACGTGAACAGTGGCTGGAGAGATGGCTCAGTGCTTAGAACTTGGCTGCACTTGCAGAGAACCCTGTTTGAGTTCTAAACACCCGTGTGGCACCTCACAGCCATCTGTGACTTTGTGCTGCACATACATGCATGCAGGCAAGACACTCACACACATAAACTCTTTAAAACAAATAAGGTGAAGGGTAATGGAAGAAGACAGCTAACACTGATCTGTGTGGCTACATGTATGTACATGTGTGTGCATGTATGTGCACATGCACCTGATGCACCGTAAATGAATCAATGCAAACAAAAGAGGGCTTGAGAGGCAGCTAAACAGAGAAGTACACATACTGCTCTTGGAGAGGACCCAGGGTCCCAGGATCCATTTTGGCAGCTTACAACCCCCGTAAGCTCTAGTTCTGCTCTTCAAAAGTACCTGTACATACACATAATTAAATAACAGCAATTCTCTAAGATAAATAAATCCCCTCTAATCATGCTACCCACAGTTCAAACACACATGTCACTTTAGACATACTGATATGCGTTCTTTTTTGTGTGCGTGTAGTCATCTATCTTAGAGAGTGGAGTCAGGCTATCTCTACAACAGAGCACAGACTTAGAATGTCAGTACCTACCACACAGCACACCTGTAGTGGAATCATAAGCAATGTGCTGTGTTTTAATAGGAAGCTAGGTTTTTTTAAGTTTTATTTACTTTATGTATATGGGTATTTTCCTTCATTTAAGGATGCCACATGATTGTTGTACCTGAGCAAGTGAGAAGAAGGAGCCAGATCCTCTGGAACTGGACTTGTACACAATTGTGATTGGTCATGTGGGTGGTGGGAACTGAACCCAGGTTCTCTGCAAGAGCAGCCAGTGCTTTTAACCCAACATTGGATTTTTACATATTTAGATGATTCCAAGCAATTAGTCAAATATGTATATTAATGGACTTACAAATATATATACAGTAATAAAATCTCTTCACATGACAATGTTATTTATGACCTAATGTTAAATATGACCTAATGACCTACTATATGATCACAACATGTTATGTCTGACATGTTTAATAGAACATTGGGGCATGGAGTATAGTAGGGTGGTAGAATATTTTCTTAGCATTTAGAGGAGAGGCCCTGGGTTCAGTTCCCAGCCTCCAAATATCTAAATGAAAAAAAAAAAAAAATGTATGTTTGTGTGTGTGTACAATCACTGTGGAATACTGGTATGCATTCTTTTTTGTTTGTATAAACACACACACTGGTCACTCGAACACCACAGAGACGCCACACACACCACAAACATATACATCACAGACCCACACTGCACCATACACACCTCAGATACACGTATACTACAGAACACAGACCACACACACCCTCCTACACACACAGACACACCACGATCACACTTACCAGACACAACCACACCACACAAACCCACATATATACACACACATCTCTCTGTCTCTCTGTCTGTCTCTCTCTCTCTGTCTCTCTGTCACACACACATGTGTCAGTCAATGGATCAGTAAGGTGGATCCTCAGTTCATTTCTAGCATCCATGTCAGATGGGGCATAATCACCTGTAACTCCATCTCCCAGGGGTCCTACACCCTCTTCTGGCCTCTAGGATCCTGCACTCAGATGGCACACACAACCATATACACGTAAATACAAATATAAAGACTGGCTGTGTGGAGGACGTTAGTATAGATTTTGAATGTCTAATCCTCTTGCTTTGGCCTCTGTGCTCAGTACTAGAATTCTTTTTCTAAATTTATATTTCATTTTATTTTGTGTGCCTAAGTATGCATATGTGCACCACTTGTGTCAGAGACCTTGGAGGTCAGGAAAAGGGGTCCTGTATCCTGCACCTGGAGTTACAGAGAGTTGTCAGCCATCATGTGGGAGTTGGGAAGGAAACACCCGTCCTCTGTAAGAGCAGTAGAGCACTCTTAACCATGGAGCCCTCTCTTTACTCCTTGAAAACAAAATATTTTAAAAAGATTCAAGGCCCCATGTAACTTCATTAGCCTAGAGCACGCTGTGTAGCAGAGTCATGACTCCCTGCAGCGCCCTGGTCCCTTTCTTCCCAACCCCCACACCACACCCTGCTCTCCCTTCCTTCTGTTCCCCTCCCTCTTTCCTCCTTGGAAGAAGTCTCACTGAAAAGCCTCAGGCTAGCTTTGAACTTAAAGGCATCGTCCTGCCTCTGCCTCCTGAGTACTGGAACTAAAGGCATGGGCCACCACGCCTGCCTGAAAATTCTTAGTTTACTATGCTAATTTCATTCTCTTTTGGTATGATAAATTTCCCCGACAAAAGCAACTTAGGGAATTATTTTTAAATAAGTAATTCACGGTTATATATTTAATTTTGGTTGCAGTTCATTTTTGCTGCGAAGTTGAGGCAGCAGAAGTTGAAGCACCTAGTCACACCACATCCAGAGTCAGGAATAAACAGAAATGCATGCATGTGCACTGCTCACTGCGCTTCTCTGCTCTTAGTCCAGAACCTAAACCCAGGGAATGGTGTCTCCCACATCAGTTAGCACCGTCCAGGTGACCTCCAGCTCTGTAGACAGTTCCGCATTGAGACTGTCCTGCCAAGTGATTCTAGATAGTGCCGAATTGGCAAAGCCAACCATCACTCACACGTGTGTTTTACACCAATAGATTATATTTCTGAAAGAGGGCAGGTTTGCTATACCCCTGTGATTTTGTATATCCTTCAGTGTACCCTGTGTATTGGTGCTTTAATTTCAAAAGAGTATAATGTATCTTTGCCATTTATTAGCTATATTATTAAAATATTATTACTATGATATTTTAATATCAGTAAACATTAAGTTCTGTGTAAAAGAGGTGGTAATACTCATGTGAATCATTTAATATTTACAATAAATTTGATAGAACTACTTAGTATCTGGATTAGTATGCCATGCAATTATGTATTAGATAAAGGGGTAGGGAAAATTATAGATTTGTGTCAATTATAAACATCTGTTACCCTAGCTCTACTTAGAAGTTATAACTCAATTAGAAACATTTGCTTTTTTAACCTCTAGCTTTTAGTTTCTATAAAAAGCAGATTATTGGGATTAAGTAGTCAAAATATTACAAAGAACACAACTGTTTCCCTTACTATTAAAAGGCTTACTTAATATCTTTGTTTTGAAACAATAATGAGTAAATAAATATGGCTTTTCAAATTTTCATTTCAGTTGCTTTTGCCAAGAGTCAGCTATTTGACGTTGGTAACTGACAAAGTGAAAAAGCACTTTCAGAAGGTTATGAGACAAGAAGATGTTAGTGAGATATGGTTTGAATATGAAGGCACACCCCTGAAATGGTGAGTTTTTCTTCTTTGTTAAGCACTAAGTATATGCTAGCTGTAAGAAGGTATAGTGTCCTAAAACCATTGTGAAAAGTTCTACAAAGAAAGAAGGCCAAGCATGGTACCTGTAATCCCAGCATTCAAGAGGCTGAAGCAGAAAATTGCCAGTTTGTGGCTGCCCTGGTCAATATATCATATCAAATACCAGGAAAGCTAGCACCATACAGCAGGACCCTCTCTCCCACCGTCCCCACCGCAAAAAAAAAAAAAAAACAACACACACACACACACACACACACAGAAAAGAAGTGACTAGTCTAGCAAGAGTTAAACCATTATGCAGTACTTTGTAGACAATATTCTGCCTTGACTAGCATGGCCCTGGATTCAGACTCTTAACCTGTCAGAAACCAGGCCTTATGCGGCACACCTGTGATTCCAGCACTCAGAGCTAGAGGCCAGAGGATCAGAAGTTTGTCATCTGTGGGCACATAATGAGTTCAGCCTAATCTACATGAGACCCTGTCCTTGTCCTCAGCTCTACCCACTACTTTCCACTCCTTCACTCCCCCACCCCCAACAAAAATAATGGAAAGAAAAAAAAATTCTGCCTTCCCAAACAGTGCCATTAGAGATAGGGACCCAGTGTTCAAATACCTAATCTTGGGTGACATTTGTCATTTAAACCATCATAAAAAGGGGGAGAAATCTGCCTTCTGTTTGGATGCATTGGTGATTTTATGATAGATTAATGTATTTTCTTTGTTAAAAAAATTGTTTTTAATTATGTATATGCCTGTGTGTGTGTGTGTGTGTGTGTTGGTATATGCAAGTGAGTCCAGGTGCCCATGGAGGACATGAAGCATCAATACCCCACAACAAGAGTTACTGTTGGCTATGAGCCACTCTGCATGGATGCTGGGCATTGATCTGGGGAATCTCTGAAAGAGCTTTGTTTTGTTAGTGTAGGTGTGTGATGCCCATATAGGTCAGAAGAGAGTCTTGGATCCCATGGAACTAGAGTTACAAATGGTTTTGAGCCACAATTTCAGTGCTGGGAATCGAACCTGGGTCCTCTGCAAGAGCAACAAGTGCTTTATACTGCTGAGTCAGCCATCTTTCCGATCCCAAGTATGTATTCTTAAGTGCTGAGATTATCTCTCCAGACCCACACCCTAGCTGCTATGCTATTTTTTAAAATTCTTCAAAACCCCTCAATTTGGGTTTACCCATGTGCAGATAAGGTTTTGATATTCTCTGTTTTTGAGAGTCTTATTTATTGTGCTTCCAACCTGTTTCAAGTAGAGAAGTTACAAAGGGAAGGCTGTGGGAGAGGTGGAAATACACTGGGTTCCTGCATTCATGTTTCCATTTGCATCCATTTGGTTGCAGAAAGGTGTTGACTAGGACGATTTAAAAATAAAATTTGAAAAATACAAATAGGTTAAGGCACTTTCTCCCAATCTGGAAATATTAAAATGAAGAGGCTTTGAAAGAGGCTAAGAAATAAAGGAAATTACTTAGGTATAAATAATCTTGTGTCGCTGACAAGGACAACTTAGAAGGAGTTAACTTCTAGGATCTAGGTTATATTTTTAAGGTCATGTCTCCTAGATACCACATCAATAATGTTTGGACCAATTTCTTCTTTTTACTTCAGTAGAGTGATTTGGCTTATGTTAGCTTCCTACATCCTTTGAGAAAGCATCCTGCCTCCACCCATCACTGGGGGTTGAACCAGGGGTCTTGGGCATTGTAGGCAATTCTCTTCCTCTGAACTTTATTCTCAGCTCTCTTGAAAGTCTTTTTCCCTCCTAGTCAGGATCTCTGTATCCCAGGCTGATGAATGCTCACTCTGTTATCCAAGCTTGTGTCGATCACTGTGTTTCTGACTGTGGCCTCTCAGCTGTTGAGATAACAGGTGTATGCCAGTGATTGCCTTGACAAGAGCTTCAGCTCATGACTTGAACTGCTGTCAATCTGCTGAACAGTTTCCCCTTAATCTGTTCTCTAATTTCCTAGTTGCTTATTTTAATTTGCCCAAATTATAACAGAAAGCTATTTAAGAAAAGTAGTAGACAGACTGAATGTCCAACAAGTTAAAGGACAAGCCTAGCATAACGGTCATGCTTTTAATCCTAACACTCAGAAGGCAGAGGCAGGCAGATCTCTGAGTTTTAGGGCAGCCTGGTTTACATAGTGAGTTCCAGGACAGAGCTATATAGAGAGGCCCTGTCTCAAAAAAGAAAAACCGTTATTGGTGCATAGATAGGTTCTAGGTCATAGTCCTTTGTAGGTTACAAGTGCTTTGTCTTTGTCATGGAGCCCAGCCCCAGCCCTCATGCATTTGTGTTGCTAACTTTTAAGTTATCTGAGATACAGAAGTGTTGGTCCATCTGAAAACTGTCCTTTTTGGAATGACCTAACTAGACAGCAGAGGGTGCTCTAACACTGCAGTTTAAGGAGTGAAGTTTCGTATTACTGAAACTTAAGTATTCATTACGTGTATTTGATACTTGCAGACTGTAATTATCTTAAGAGAACAGTTCCATATTCTCTGAAGGCTACTTTGGCAGTATATCATATTAATGGGTAAAATCAGTTGGGTTTGTTGCTCAATAGGAGAATACTGGCCTCACCTATACAAGGCCCTAGGTTTAATTCCCTACTGCTGCAGGGAAAGATAATGGGGAGAAGAAAGAAAATGAATTATATCTTCAACATTTGAGTAAAAAATTAAGAAAGTTCTTTTGTTTTGGTAATTGTAAGATAAATATATCTCTGCTGTGATTTTTAAATATTGTATAAACCATTTTCAGAATGGGGACTGTAGAAGTAAGAAGTTAATACTGACTTCTGAATTGAAAAACAAACCAAAAAATCCTGCTGACCTTAAACGTAAATAGGATGCAGTGACTGAGCAGCACGTGTGACCTCCAGTGCACACTCACACAAGATGTCCAGTGCACACTCACATGCAGCTCTCTTGAGAACTCGGGATGCTCGTCACAGTTTGTAAATAATGTGGAGATTACTCCCTTGGCTCCATGTTTTGTCATTTTTAGCTTTTCCATTCATTTTTGTAAGGTTGTGAGTTTGGGGAATTTAAAAAAATATTTTGTAAAATGGGCCTTTTCAGGGTCAGGGTCAGACTCAGGTCTTGTAACTAGGCGAGAGTACATTTAATTACTTGGGTTTTTTGTTGGTGTTGCCCTTGATTTACTCAGTAAAAAATAACTTGTGAATCTTCAATGTGGTGATTTTTCTGGGTAAGAGGCATTTATATCTATGGCATGACTTGGGGCAGTCGTGTCCAGTGTATGGACCATCCATGCGTGCCCACCCATGCCATTTGAGTGCTTGTGCAGTTAGAGGACAACTTTTGGGAGTCTGTTCTCCAGCTCAGTCTAGGATTGGTAGGTAGCATTAAATATGCAGGCTTGTTTGACCCTCCCTCCCCCCCTCCCTCCCTCTCTTCTTTCATTCCTCCCATTCATTCATCCATCCATCCATCCATTCATTATTGAATGCAGGGTTATACATAGCCCTGGTTGGTGTCAAACTTTCTGTGTTGCTGAAATTAAGCATTGAATTCTGGATCCTGCCTCCATTTCTTGAACGCTGGGATTATAGACAAGTTCAGTCATGCCTAGAGGGTTTTGATGCTTTTTGTAATAACTATTCTGAATCTGTATTAAGAGTCTGTAACTGTATATGATATACATACATAATATTATCACAGACCAGGGGGTTTCCTGCTCTTTAGGTGAGTGTCTGTAGACTTACAAATTTATAAATTTTGAAAACAAAAAGCAAGGGCTGGAGAGATGACTTACTGGTTAAGAGCACTGACTGCTCTTCTGGAGGACCTAGGTTTAATTCTCAGCATCCCCATGGTGGCTCAGAACTGTCTGTAACTCCAATCCCAAGAGATCTAATGTCCTCTTCTGGCCTTTGAGGATACTACATGCATGTAGTCCACAGACATACTTGAAGATAAAAACACCTATACAATCTAAAAATAAAAGTTAATTTAAAAAAAGACTGGCTTTAGGAACTCATCCTTCAAGGTAATTGGACCAGGAGTTCAAGGACAGCCTAAACTATGGGAGATGCCATCTCAGAAACGGAACAAATCAGTCACTGTAAAAGCCAGATGTGGTTATGCACATCTGTAATCCCAGCATTTAGGAGGTAGAGGTAGAAGGATTGATTGCTGTGTGTTTGAGGCCAGTGTAGTTAAGATAGTAGCAGGCCAACCAGAGCTGCATAATGGAGTTGTCTTTCTAATGTAACAAGATATTTTTGTGTTTAAATAAACTTACAAAGAATAGGTCCCTCTTATAAGTACTGGGATGATAATTTAACCCTATAGCAGCTGATAAGACTCCCTTGAGTACATTGAAACTGTTCTTGGAAATGGAAAAGTTAGAAGGAAACACCTGGCAGCTGGATGGAGCGTGTGTACTGACCAATCATGTGGCCGCACAGTTACTTTTCTGTGATCAGCCAGTAAAGCCTGTGACAGTGCGTGGTAAGATGTGCTGGAAATTGGTTTGGGGGTCATAGTTACAAATTTATGCATTTTTTCTCTCTTTAAGATATACCTTTCGTTTTTAGGCATTATCCAATTGGTTTACTATTTGATCTTCTTGCATCAAGTTCAGCTCTTCCTTGGAACATCACAGTACATTTCAAGGTATAGTTTAAATAGCCATTCCTGTTTGTTTTATTTGCGGTTCTTAATAGAGTAGAATTTTTTTCAAATAAATTATTTATTTCTCCTTTTTATTTGTTCTTAAGCCCATGCTGGCCAGAAACTTACTATGTGGATTAGGTTAGCCTCAGACTCAAAGTGATCCTCCTGCTGAGCCAGACCTTTGTGCTGGGTTTGCAGGCAGGTGTGTGCTTTCTCCCTGGATAGTCTGTCACTTCTGACTTCCCATGGCTGCTCTTTCTGCCCTAAAATAGTCTCCACTTTCTTCCAAGTTTTTGAGAAAACCATTTAATGCATAAACATCTTTTCGTTTTTAGAGCTGAGTAATCTATGGTTTAGACTTAGAACAGGTTGTTCTATATAACCTATATATAATACAGTTATATTTACCAAACAATCAAATTCCCAGGTGTAGACATGGGCATGAGAGCAGAGATTGGAATAACTGATACAGTTGAGAAGTTCCATAGCTACTTGGATAGAAGTTTAAAGATTTTGTGAGCCTCTGTTTTGAGATACAATTCCTTGTAGTTTTGAGACCAGGTAAACGCATTGTTGTGTAATTGTGTCTTACTAATTGAAAAGTACTGGTCATGGCTGAGCATAGGTGACACTCTGAGTGGCTCTGGTGTCCAGGAGGCAGAGATACAAAGGTTCTGGGTTCAAGCTCAGCTAAGACTTGGGCTGCAAAAGCAATTTGAGTCCAACCTTGACTACATAATGAATCCATCTTAGGAAGAAGGAGTAAAAATGAAAATGAAAAAAAAACCTCACCCTGGTTTCCTCCCTCTTTCCTTGTGCTCCACCCCTCCTGCTCATGGCAGGCATTGCAGGAGTCTGAAGTACATCTTGAATTATCATTAGTAAGCAGCTCTCCAGTGGCAGTGGGCAATGGAGAGGCATCAGGAGTGGGAGGACATCATCATGTCAGGGCTGCTCACGCAGGCGCTGGCCCACCCTTCTCATGGTGCTCTTCCTCCATACTTTAACTCGCTGGCCATATACTATTTCCCTGGACATGTTAAAGTGCTTTGCAAAGCAGTGTGCTACTATATTTTAGTTATCCCACAGCTGTACAGGTGGAGCCACCATCCTAATAGTGTGCATGAGTTTCACTAGCCATGGTGTATGTGCAATGGGCAGTTCACGGTGGTGTGAAAATAAGACTACTTCAAACAGAGACAGAGCACCAGTATTGCCTAACAAGCCTGTCTCTTAGTTTTAGGAATAAAGAATAATCCTAGTAGTTGGATTAAATTTTAACAGTTAACTGTCATTTACTTAACAATCTGCGGAGTTCATAGCCACCGCACTTCCAGTGCATGCTTCCAGGTGGACCTGGGCTGTTGAGGATTTCAGTGCAGTTGTTTATATAGCAGCCTTGCAAAATAGGCCTGAGTTTTGTAGCAAGTGATTGGATCTCATTAAAACAGACCCATTTCACTTTTCTTTTTAATTTTTAAATTTTTATTTGTGTGTGTGTGTGTGTATGTGTGTGTGTACGTGCAGGTCAGAAGAGGGTGTGGGCCCCTTAGAACTGAAGTTGTAGGAGTTTGTGAGCTGTCTGCTATAGTTGCCAGGATCTGTTCTCTGGTCTGACAGAGCAGTAAGTGCTCGCTCGCACTCACTGAGCCTCCAGGTTGGTTTCCGTCTTATCCAGTTGACCTGGGCTACTGAATGTGATATAAGCATTTGGCTCACATGCCATCGCCTTCCACAGCCGGCACATGGTTTTCTGGTGTTGATTTCGTTTGGCTGTTTCCTTCCCATCCAGTATGTTCCTACAAGTTTTGTGTTGGCTCCATGAGCACTTCAGTGGCTTCTCCCGGCCTCACAGGCACTGCAGTGAGGTCCCCACATGTCTCTGCAGTTCCTAATATAGGAGCCTCCGTCTTCATCTCTATCCCCATCTGCCTGCTCCCATGGGTTTTTCAGCTGCTGAAAGAAAAGCTTTAGTGGTGTCCCTGGGTTGCTTAATGTGTGTGTGTGTGTGTGTGTGTGTGTGTGTGTGTGTGTGTGTGTGTGTGTGTGAGTGTTAAACTGTAAGGACTAGTGCAGTAAATGCTGAGATCCTGCTCTTACGCTGCCAACACTGCTCTAGGAGTTTGGGATATATGATTGAAGGACACAAAGACACTCACACAGTAAAGACACTTCAGGCTGATTTAGAGCCTGTTTTTTTTTTTTTTTTTTTTTTGGTTTTTTTAAAAATATTTTTATTAGGTATTTTCCTCATTTACATTTCCAATGCTATCCCAAAAGTCCCCCATACCCACCCCCCCCCCCCAATCCCCTACCCACCCACTCCCACTTTTTGGCCCTGGCGTTCCCCTGTACTGGGGCATATAAAGTTTGCAAGTCCAATGGGCCTCTCTTTCCAGTGATGGCCGACTAGGCCATTTTTTGATACATATGCAGCTAGAGTCTAGAGCTCTGGGATACTGGTTAGTTCATAATGTTGTTCCACCTATAGGGTTGCAGATCCCTTTAGCTCCTTGGGTACTTTCTCTAGCTCCTCCATTGGGGGTCCTGTGATCCATCCAATAGTTGACTGTGAGCATCCACTTCTGTGTTTGCTAGGCCCCGGCATAGTCTCACAAGAGAGAGCTCTATCTGGGCCCTTTCAGCAAAATCTTGCTAGTGTGTGCAATGGTGTCAGCGTTTGGATGCTGATTATGGGATGAATCCCCGGATATGGCAGTCTCTAGATGGTCCATCCTTTCATCACAGCTCCAAACTTTGTCTCTGTAACTCCTTCTATGGGTGTTTTGTTCCCAATTCTAAGAGGGGCAAAGTGTCCACACTTTGATCTTCGTTCTTCTTGAGTTTCATGCGTTTAGCAAATTGTATCTTATATCTTGGGTATCCTAAGTTTCTGGGCTAATATCCACTTATCAGTGAGTACATATTGTGTGAGTTCCTTTGTGATTGGGTTACCTCACTCAGGATGATGCCCTCCAGGTCCATCCATTTGCCTAGGAATTTTATAAATTCATTCTTTTTAATAGCTGAGTAGTACTCCATTGTGTAAATGTACCACATTTTCTGTATCCATTCCTCTGTTGAGGGGCATCTGGGTTCTTTCCAGCTTCTGGCTATTATAAATAAGGCTGCTATGAACATAGTGGAGCATGTGTCCTTCTTACCGGTTGGGACATCTTCTGGATATATGCCCAGGAGAGGTATTGCGGGATCCTCCGGTAGTACTATGTCCAATTTTCTGAGGAACTGCCAGACTGATTTCCAGAGATGTTGTACAAGCTTGCAATGCCACCAACAATGGAGGAGTGTTCCTCTTTCTCCACATCCTTGCCAGCATCTGCTGTCACCTTAATTTTTCGATCTTAGCCATTCTGACTGGTGTGAGGTGGAACCTCAGGGTTGTTTTAATTTGCATTTCCCTGATGATTAAGGATGTTGAACATTTTTTCAGGTGCTTCTCTGCCATTTGGTATTCCTCAGGTGAGAGTTCTTTGTTCAGCTCTGAGCCCCATTTTTTAATGGGGTTATTTGATTTTCTGGAGTCCACTGTCTTGAGTTCTGATAGAGCCTGTTTTTAAAGGTTATAACTGACCCGAATATTGTTAAAGAAATTAAAAGTAAATTGGCAGCTCAATATCATTAATGGACATGGTTATAAAAGTCTTCAATAAAAATTAGCAGCAAATTGAAGCCAGTAGTACCTAAAAAAAGAACAATACACACATTGCGGAGTTTATCTCATGAATATAGGATTGATTCAACACCCAACAGTCAATCAGTGTAATTCATTGCATTAGCAAAATAAAGTAGAAAAGCCACACAACAAAATCAATAGCGAAAAAGAAAGGAGTCCAGTGACCAGTGCTGCAAAGCCTATGCCAGCTTAGGAATAAAACACGACTTACTCAGTGTGACCAGCAGCACAGCAAAAATCTTACTAAATAATGTGGTTTTTTTTAAAATGTTTTTTTAGCTGAAGAGATGGCTCATCAGTTAAGAGCACTGGCTGCTCTTCCAGAGGTCCTTAGTTCAATTCTCAGCAACCACATGGTGGCTCATAACCATCTATAATAGAATCTAACACTCTCTTCTGGTATGCATGAAAACAGCATACTCAAATACATTAAATAAATAAATCTAAAAAAAATATTTTAGGCTCATTCTATGAATGAATATTTTGCCTAAACGAATGTGTGTGCTTGCTATCTGTAGAGGCCAGAAGAGGTGTCCTGTCTTTTGGAACTAAACTTATAGATGGATATGAGCAGCCATTTGGATTCTGGGAACCCAGCCTGGGACCTCTGCAAGAGCAGCAAGTGCCCTTGACCACTGAGCTGTCTCTCCAGACCCCTACATGATGGATTTGAATCTAGAAGAAGACAGTTATATAAGCAGTTCTGCTATAATCCAGCATGTTTTCCTTAGAACGAAACAAAACCAAAAAAACCACTCCTGCTTAAGATTGTACAGTTAAAAACCACAGGTCTTTTAGGGACAGTCCAAAGCCTTTCCACAGCATAGTTTTACTCAGGCAAGTAGCTAAGAGGTATGCAAACACTGCAGTAAGGAAGGCATTGCAAGGCAAACGTTTGCTCTGGAGAGGGCAGCTTGAGCAGGTCAGCTGTGAAGCTGTGGGAGGGTCGCTTGGAACCAGAAGTTGTGTTGGCTGGTGTTTGTGAGGGTGGTTGCTGACATGAGGTATTTCTAACATGGAGGCTTCCGACAGTCTACGTTTCTGGGTACAGAATGCGGTGTGCACCCGCTGTCTCTCGTGGACAGTATTTGCATAAGGACACACAGAAGTCACATTATGCTCATCCTCTTACCTCATGTGCCAGCTGCTTTGGAACAAATGCGAACGATTTGTACAGAAAGTTCACAGAACCTATGAATTACCAATAAATACATGAAAGGTGCCTATCATCTTTAGTCATCAGGGAAATGTAAATGAGAACCAGAGAGAGAGAGATTACTTTACATGTCCTAGGATGACTGAGATGGAGAAGGCTGATGATACCCCTGACATTGAGCCCAGAGCTGGGAAGGTGCTGATGAGAGCCTAGCACTGCCCTCTCACTGCAAGAAAGTAGTTCAGCAGTGTTTAACACCATCAAGCAAACACCTGGATCAGTGTGGACAGCATTGCTGTTTGTAGCTGTATACTGACAAAGACGGAAAGATGTCTACCAGGACACTTGCCTATTACTGTTCACAGCAGCCTTATTAACCAAGTCAAAGTTGGAAATAATCACGCTAGCAAAGGGATTTCAAGATTAAACACAGTAGTCATTCACTGATACCTTAGTAACAGAAAGGAGTCGGTTTCTGGTGTGTGCAGTCAGTCACAGTAAATCTCAGAGCATGCTAAGTCAGTGGCACTGTTTCTTACATGATTACATTTGTGAGATGTTATTATAGGCAAAACTGGTACAATAGATTATGTCAGTGGTTGCTGGAGTAGGGAAGAGGGCGCCTGCTACACAGGACACGAGGTACCTTGTAGTAAACTTTGGTAGAGAGTGAGGGAATAGTAGTAGTTGCAGTTAACTTTTGCTGAGGAATGAGGGATGTGGTTGCTTATCTGTTGTAATGCTATCTTGTTTGGTTTATAGTTCTTCAAAATTCATCTAACTAAAACTTCCTATGTTTCATTACATATGAATCATATCTCTATAATTTGACTTATTTAAGAAAAATACTGATAAGAAAGATACTGAGAAATGAGGTCATTATCTCTGGTTTATAGACTATAAGAGTTCGGATGCCTGTGGATATGTTAACAAGCGTTATAGTTCTGGCCAGTATTACTACAGAGTCCAGTATAGGGACAGTATAAAATTCTGCCTTGACGTGGTGGGTGAAAGGGAAAGTGTCCCGGATGTCGTCCATAGAAGCTGAACCTGAGCTGAAGATTTTTTGGCCAGATGTATAAGTAGATAGACAAGGGGAAAGAAATGTTCAGATAGTTGGTGTGAAGACAGAGATGAGAGGGTGTTGCTGGAAGAACAAGTGTTTGGAGCAGGGTGTGTGTGAGTGTGTGTGTGTGTGTGTGTAATAGGGTGAGGAGTTTAGGGCAGGTTAGCAGACTCAGGTAATTTAGAATCTTGATGGCTTTGATTATATGCTAAAAGGTCTTAATTTTTGGAAGGTCACTATAACTCTCAGTTCAAAACCATTAAGGGTATAAGATTGTAGACATGTGCCCTTGATAGCTTAAACTCTGATATGTTGCAGCCTAGAGCCAACAGTGAGGGGGTTGCAGTTGAAGGATTGCCCAGATCAGAATGAGCTGTGCACAAGTATGTTGGGGATTACCTTGATTGTTAGCTGACATCGAGGGTCCACCCCACCCCGTGGATAGCACCATAACCTGGGCGGGAGGTACTGGACTGTATTAGAAAGCAGGCTGAGGATGAGAGTCCTGCTTAGAGAGCTAGCGCACAGCCAAAAGGCTTCTGTGAATTTGTGGTGATAGATCATAAGAGGTGTAGCCAAAGAGAAGTTGAGTTTGGAGTTGGTGTTTGGCTTTAGGTAGGTATTTTCAGTGGGAAGAATGTATGTATGTATGTGGAATGCTACTAAGAGGGGGAAATGAGCAAAGCTACTCCATGGGAGAATCTAAAGATTGGACAGATAGGACCTAGGAAACATGATGAGAAAAAATATCCTATAGATTGTAGCAAGGAGTGATGATAGCTTGTAGGTAGAATTAGAATCTTACAAAAAAGAATGAGAAACTTAACTTGGTATATGGTGTGCTTATTTTAGCCTTGGCTCATTTACCTGTTTCCCTTTCTCTCTCTCTCTCTCTCTCTCTCTCTCTCTCTCTCTCTCTCAGTGACTTTGAATTCATGCTCCTCGAATGTTGAAATTACAGGCATGTGTCACCATGTCTGACCTTTAGCTTCTGTCAGCCTTTGGGTTGTGGGTGGGAGGCCCAGAAGGAGTGGGTTATAAGTTCACATAACCCATGCTGGCCTCGGATTTGCATCCATCTTACCGCTACCTCCTGAAGCTGGAAGTATAACAGGCACGGAATTACTTTTCCCAATATATTCTTTCTTTTCTTGGAAAATAATACATGAGAAGAAATACTTGGGGGAAAAATGCTCTCCCAACCCGTTTATGTACACCAAAGTCATTTTGGGAAACTTTTATTTTTTTTTATTTTTATTAAAGTAAATTTATAAACTATGACTTTATATTTTTCATTCTGAAAGCTGTGTCTTTTACTAGAGGTGATGGTAATCCAACAATGAGAGCTCATGGTTAATAATATATTTGATTCTTTTCATGTGACATGAAAGTATTGCTTACACCCATGGAAGGAGTTACAGAGACAAAATTTGGAGCTGTGACGAAAGGATGGACCATCTAGTGATTGCCATATCCAGGGATTCATCCCATAATCAGCTTCCAAACGCTGACACCATTGCATACACTAGCAAGATTTTGCTGAAAGGACCCTGATATTGCTGTCTCTTGTGAGACTATGCCGGGGCCTAGTAAACACAGAAGTGGATGCTCACAGTCAGCTAATGGATGGATCACAGGACCCCCAATGGAGGAGCTAGAGAAAGTACCCAAGGAGCTGAAGGGATCTGCAACCCTACAGGCGGAACAACAATATGAACTAACCAGTACCCCGGAGCTCTTGACTCTAGCTGCATATGTATCAAAAGATGGCCTAGCTAGCCATCACTGGAAAGAGAGACCCATTGGACTTGCAAACTTTATATGCCCCAGTACAGGGGAACGCCAGGGCCAAAAAGTGGGAGTGGGTGGGTAGGGGATTGGGGGGGGTGGGGTGGGTATGGGGGACTTTTGGGATAGCATTGGAAATGTAAACGAGGAAAATACCTAATAAAAAAAGAGAGAAAAAAAAGTATTGCTTAGCTGCTTTAACAAGTGGTATTGCTAATAGATTGAATTTTTTTCACTTACTTGTAAGAAGTGCTTTAATCTAATGATATTCATTTACTGATAACCCATCTAGATACATTATAGACAGTCAGTGAATATTCTAACTAATGCAATTATAATCTCTAGAAAGAGGACCTAAGAATGTAGCTCAGTGGTAGGACACAGAGCGTCCTGGCTTTGGCCCTTAGAATGTGGTAGGGATTGTATGTGCAAAGTAATAAAAAGATACCTGCACACCTCAAGTGAATGGCTTCCTAAAGGGAGTCTTCCTGAGTGTCCTGTAAAAGTGAAATGAAATTTACTTTGCCATGTTTTCAATTTGGAAGATAATGAGAGTAAGCACGGTGTTACTCTGTCTGTAAGAGGTTGTTTGAGTCAGGAAGATAAGGATGTGTACACAATGGCTAGTGCACTTTAGGAGAGATAGAAATGTAATGGATCAAGGATCTGTTTGTAACTTCACTGTGGTCTTTACTCTCACTTGGGTGGATGTGAAAGAGATGCCCCACAGTGGGGGCAAGGCAGGGTGGCCGTGGTGCGGCATCTGTCACTCTCTGCAGTGCGCGTCCTTCAGCTGCCTTGACTGTATAAGTACCTCAGCTCTCTGTTCTATTACTGCCCTCCCTTGTCTCTTGAGTTCCTATCATTGCAATTTCAAAGCCTTCCTAATTGAGCTGGGCCTTCTGGTTCCAAAGGCCACACATTTGTGATTGCTAGTGTCAGTTATAGGTGTGATATCCTTAGGAACATACAAGAGGTAACTTCACAGATGAGGATTTTTGGGAACAGTGCAGATTGTGTCAAATGGGCAATAATTACTAAATTAATTTTTAAAATATTTGTAGCTATCATGATAATGAAATGTGGCATGCTGTGAACACTGGTGAGCGGGGAAATGTAGTCAATGTAGTTCTCCTGAGACGCTAACTTATGTCTGCATACTTGTTTTGTGTGTATTTCCTTTAATAGAGTTTTCCAGAAAAGGACCTTCTACACTGTCCATCCAAGGATGCGGTTGAGGCTCACTTTATGTCGTGTATGAAAGAAGCTGATGCTTTAAAGCATAAAAGTCAAGTGATCAACGAAATGCAGAAAAAAGACCACAAGCAGCTCTGGATGGGACTGCAGAATGGTAACTACACAGTGCCTGACTCCTGATTCTGTATACCGTAGTACGCAGCCATAGCCCTGTGAGCAGGTCATGCTTTAGCCGTATGAGTTGGCCCTGGCTACCAGGCCCAAATCCACACAGTATGTACTCCACTTCAGATCTGCACAGTCATCTCTTCCATTTCAGCTTGCCAGTGTTGCTGTGTTCCTGATTCTCTCTCGTAGGCTGGTCACTTATGATTTTAGAAAGAGTGTGGTCCTCATTTCTTAGACATGGCTCTATTTTGGATCATAGTTGGAAGATGAATGCATCCTGAAAGGTCTCTACTCACACCAGGGCTGCAGCTTCGGCCTCCGCTTCTTCACGGTAGTACATTTGCTCTGTGCTTGGCTTCTCCATTGCCACGCTGTGATTTCGACTCTGCCTGCAGGCTGGCTCCGTGAGTAAAGGCACTTGCCAACAAGCCTGACAGCCAGCGCTCAGCCTCCCACCCGTGGAAGGAGAGGACTAGCCCCGTGATTGTCCTCTCTCTCCATGCCATGGTGCACACAGATAGATAGACATAAAGATGCTGAAGTTAGCTATGGAGTGTTTGTGAAGGCAGCTGCTCCATCGTCTCTGTCTAGAAGACTGCCTCTCCTTTTCTGCCCGTTGAACTTCTCACGTCTTTACAGTGTCTATATGGTCACCTTTTGTAGGAAGCCTTCTGTTTGTAGTTAGCAATGTGTATCTAACTTGTCCTGACATTGCAGAGAAGGTGTGGTCCTCCAGCACCTGGGGTCACATAGCCAGCTCCTGGACTGCAGGCAGCAGGGTGGGGCTCCTGTACTTGGTGTGTGTGCCAGGGGCACTGCCCTGTACATGCCTTTTGTTCTCTGGTGTTCCTGCACTGCTGTTTTCTATCTTGCACTGCAGAATGCTCAAGGGGTTGGCATATATCTTACATTTTTATCCTCAAAACATGGTGTTACTTTCAGCGTAAAAGACATAAGTTTTGATTTACTTTTTTTTTTTTATCTCTTTCTCACATGACCAGGAAGTACTATTAAAGTGTTTCATAAATAGTGTAATATTCTTAGTTTAAATTATTTATGGAAATGGCTTTTTATATTTAAGGACTTTTTTTTTTTTTTTTTTTTTTGGTAACAAGGTCCTGATTGTGAGGTCATAGAGCTGTTGTCACCTTTGTGTCGATGTAGTTGTAAATTTGTCCAAATTCAAACAAAGCAGGTGGGCCACTGTTCCATTCAGAGCTGCACCTGGAGAACAGCAAAGCTAAGCACAAGTTTCAACGATTTTTGAATACTTTCAAATGCTAATTTTAATTTTGAAGCTCTCTGAAGGAGAAATAAGAAAAGCTTATGAAACCAAGAAAACTCATTTAAGGCATAATGTGCCTTTCAGTTTTTTATAGGCTTTCAGTTTAGAAACGAGAATGTGCCACCTCTCTGAAACAGTTAATGGTGACAACAGAAAAGAAAGTAGCATTTTTATTTATGGGACAGTTGTCAATTCATGTGGAGTATTTCTGTTCAGCGTCACACTGTATGGGGAGATTTGAGGAAATCACTAAAAGATTACAAGAATGGTACAAGGCTCAGCGTTTAGCCAGTCTTCTCTGAGTGTAGCTACTCCTTTTTCTGTTTGGGTTTTTTGAGACAAGTCGTTCAGCCTAGACAAATGTTTAGTCCCCTGCCTCAGCTTCCAAGTGATGGGATTGTGGGTATGCATTACCATGGCCGGAGTGAGTCAACACTTAAAAAAAATGATTTAAAGTTCCATACACTTGCAGATAAAAGTATGATTTAGCTGTTAAATACACTTAAAATTCCCATTACTTATAAAATGTTGTTAGCCTTTTAAATTAGCTTACAGTGTGCTATTTACCACACACACTCACCCCTTGATTGTTTTTCCTTTGTTGAGACAGGGTTCTAGTATATTCTGACTTCAACTTAGGATCCTCCTGCCTCAGTCTCTCAAATGTTGGGATTGCATACATGTGCAAACACTCGGCTCCAGTTTGCCATTTTTAACATAAAACTGGTTTTAAGAGGAAATAGGAATTATGCAAATAGACTTGGGCTAGGGATAGAAGACTTCTGTAAAGGTAAGGTGAACTCTAAAGGAAGAGAAGAGCCAGCTTGTATTACAGAGCCATGTTTCAAAATACAAGGCAAGAAAGCTTGGTTTGGGTCTTAGTCTCTGCACATTTCTACAACAAGAGTACCATAGACCCAAAACAGTAAATACTGACTTTATCCATCTCTGGAGACTGGGGTAGTATGAGGTAAGACACCTGCAGACCCAGTGTCTGCGCAGGAGAGAGTTTCCCTGAGTCCTCACGAGTGAAAGCACCCTGGGGTCTCATTTATAAGGGCACTAATCCCACTGGTAAAGGCTCAGCATCAGCCATGATTGTCTCTAAACTTCTTGGCCACTCAATACCAAGAAGCCTTATGGAGCATGACTGTGGTGAGGTGGAGGGCGTGATGATTTAGTTCACGGCAGGTAGGTTCCAAACCTGACCGAGAACCGTGATGTCTTGGATGTCACAGGAGGAAAGGACAAGTTAATGTTCTGGAGGGATGGGAAAGAGTCCATCATGTGGGTTCTTGTAGGCCAAGGCTACAATGGGAAGGGTTGAAGGCAATGGGAGGGAAGAGCCAGTGGAGGAGGGGTTTTGCCCAGAGAGTGCTGAAGCAGCACCGGGCTGCTGAAGAGCGGGTGGGAAGGAGAGGCAGGAGCCGAAGTGGGGAATGTAGTGACCAACAGTGGATAGAAAGACAGCCCGCTGTGGTTGAAGGTCATTTTGAAGGTAGAATTGACAAAACCTATTATTAGATTGAGTGTAGTGAGGAAATGCTTATTTTGGGATCCTGATGGTGTTCTATGCACTGAACTGTGAAATACTGGATACAGAGAACATAGATGTGGTCGGCAGCAAATCAGGCTCATCTTTATGGCTCAAAGTTTGAGCTGTTCGAGGCAGCTACATGGAAGTAGACTAAGTTGTTGGTAGAAATACTTAGTGTGTGAGACAGTGGATGGAGAAAGTGCGGTAGATCAGGCTCTAACGCTGCAGCGTCTAAACTCCTACACTGTCCCATTTCACAGGCGGTGCCTATTTGATAATTATCTTTCACCTGTCATATTTTCTGGACCAGTGAGTAAGTTAGCCTACATGTATCGGTGAAGAATCTATAGCATAGTGAGAAAGTTGTTTAAAAATTTTAGCTTCCTGGAATGTTCACTTAGGTTTCATTACAGAATAGACAGGCGATTTATTCTCTATGTGTTTTTAAATTTTTAAATTAATTTTGAAGTTGACTAAATTTTGACTCAGGGTTTAAAAAAGATTACTTAGCTCTGACTAGCCTGGAACTCTCCGTAGCCTCAAACTCACAGAAATCCACCTACCTCTCTGCCTCCCAAGCTCTCCAATTAAAGGTCTGTGCCACCATGTCCAGCATTCTCTATATACGCTTCTATCTATCTATCTATCTATCTATCTATCTATCTATCTATCTATCTATCTATCTATCTATGTATCTATCTATCTATCTATCTAAAATTAATGTTTTGTGTGTGTGTGTGTGTGTATTAAATCAGTCATTCCATTTTCTTTTCTGTAGTGGAGGGAAACTGGGGAGATAGCTCAGTGAATGTCCTCAGCATCTTTGTAAATATGAGGGGCAGGGATTGCTGGCCTGCCTGTAATCTCAGCACCCAGGAGGTGGGAAACACAGACAGTCCATCATCTGGAAAAGCTAGCTACCTAGACTACCTAAAGCAGAGGATTCTGGGTACTTGGAAAGACCCTTCCTCAGTAAACAGACTAGAGAGTGATTGAGAAGTCACCTAGTGTCAACTTCTGGCCTCTGCACAAATGTACATAGAGGTATACGTGCATATGAACATGCACACGTGCAGAAAAGGGTGATATGAATTTTATAAGTGAATGCATTTGTGCTTTAATGGGAAGATAATTTGTTAGGCTTCTAAAGAAAGATTGCTCATGAAATTTAAATAATAAATACAAGCAGTATTTGAATTATAGCCTCCTAGAATACAAACAGTTAAGAAAAAAAATCTACACAGTTATTTCAGAATGCCAAACAGATTATACTCATGTTAATTTGTCAGAAGGTATCTTAATAGCCTGGGATCTATGTACATCCTAACAGATTGGTTATCTGTGTACTTCCATGAGGAGATCTGGTTGACATGTGTATAAGTCTGTGTTTAGGCTGATACACTGATTACCACTTGATGATAGATATATTAAGGGAGTATTTAGTTTCATTGAAATAAAAAGGATTAGTTTTATAGGCGTATCAACGTTTAATTTTTGTCATCCCTTTGAAATGTAATTTCTTATTTGTTAGTCCTTTATCTTAAATATGCGCTACTTAAGAAATTTTTTACATTTTTGTAAGTTCTAAGATTGTTGTCTTTCATTTTAATATATTTAGGAAGGTTCATGGAGCATCTTATAAATAAATATATTAATGATCCATTATCTAAAAAGGAAATCTGAACCATGTTTTTGTTTTGTGATGTGGTTTTGTCCCTTTGTTCTCCTCTTTCCTTCCCTTCTTCCCTCCCCTCCCCTCACTTCTGCATGAATGGGGTTTTGCTGCCTCCAGATATACCCTGGACTGGCCTGTAACTTACTGTGTAGCCCAGCTAACCTTGAACTCTTGGTGACATTCCTGCCTTAGCCTCCTAAGCTCTGGGATGATAGGCTAGAACATAGGCATATATTGTTTAAGATACTTGCAAATGAATCTTTGTATTGGAATGTAAATTAATTCATGACTCTCTTTAAGAGAACAGAAATGAATACTGCTGCTTTTCCCTTAGAATAGCAGGAAGCACTTCCTAGATGTCACAGCCATTCCCTCCCTCTCTGTGCTGTGCACTTCAGCATTGCTTTCAGCTACCACTGCTGTCCTGCCAGGTATACATGGTTATGTTAGGGCCATCACATTTATAGTTTCTCTTCTAGTTCTGTAGCTCAGCACTTGGTCTGTATGTGTGTGCAGTCGTTAGAGTGATCTGTTTGGCTCGTTCTTGAAGCTGTATTCTTTTAAATGTTAATGTAGTGTTTTCCTTTTTGAGATGGGGTCACATAAGTTACCTGGCTCTGCCTGGTGCTTCTGATCCTCCTGCACCATTTTCCTAAGTCTGTAAATAAGGGCAAAACAGTGGGCTTTATGTCCTTTTTAAACCAGAGGAATTTGGTATATAAACAGACATTTAACCCGCTCTTATAAAAGTTCAATCTTCTAACCTTCTGGTTGTAAACTTAATCATGTTTAGTTGGAATATGATTTTATATTTGTTCAAATCACCATTAAATGACAAATTGTATTAAGATCAATCCTGCTTACGTTTTTTGGTGGTTTGGTTTGGTTTTGGTGGTACTGGTGACTGAACCCTGACCAGAGACTTAGAGTTTCTGGCCATTCTAGCCATTCTCCTGTCTCAGCCTCCCATCTCCCCGTTGGTAGAGTGGGATTTCATGTTCCTGAGCTACTGCTTTTATGGGGTTCTGAGGATCTGACCACGGTCATCCAGGCTTGCTCAGCAAGTCGGCTGCCTCCCCATCTTTTTCTACTTCTATTTAAAAAGCAAATAAAAATGTGTATGCTTGTGACATGACCTCAACTATGTACCTCTGGCCAGCTGGCCTGGAATTCACTATGTAAGCCAGTTACGTAGTTCCTCTGCCTCCCGAGTGCTGAGATTAAAGGCATGTGCTTAAATTATTTTTAGTTCTATGTACTAATGTGTATTTGCATGTTAGTATCCTCAGAAGCCACAGTGTCTGATCTCCCAGGAGCTGGATTTACAGATGCTCGTCACTCCTGTGTTGTGGTGCTGTGAACAGACCTTGGCTTTCCTGGAAGAGCAGTACACGCTCTTAACTGCTGAGCCATCTCCAGCCCATTCTTGCACTTTTGAAGCAACTTGTCTTCTGAATATGTCCTTTGGAGTCTTGTCATTTCTTCCAGAGTTCTCTCCTTCCTTTTTCTTAGTCTAGTTCTGCTTATCCTTTTTGAAGATGAGATTGTTTTTCTTTTTTGAGACAGTCTCACTATATAGCTCTGGCTGGATGTCCTGAAAATCAGTATGTAGCCAAGGCTGCCCTTAAACTCACAGAGCTCTGCCTGCCTCTGCCCCCCCAGTGCTGCGATTAAATTCATGTGCCACTACACCCAGGTTTAGTTCTGTGGGAATTTTTTGGTTTTGGTTGGTTTTAATTCTGAAGAGAACAGAAAAGGGCAGCTTACAGATGACTAGCCACCATGTGAATGTATGGAATTGAATAATTATCTTCTGTCTCTCCAGTTTCCCAGTACTGCACACTGGGAAACAGACTTTCCTCACAAATATCTGAGTTTCATTTACTAGCCTCTGCCTCGCTCAGTTATCTTTGTGGGATCTACCTGGTCAGATGACATTTTTCGTTCAACATTAAGTAGTTAATGCCATTTAATGTGTTAGCTATCTCTAGGTGTTGCATAAAGTTTTAAACAAGTGATAAATTGTTTGTACTGGGAATTTCATGACTTCAAATCCCTGTCCCCAATCATGGCTTCATTCTTACTGTCTCTCGAACTTTTTCCGTCAAGTCTCCATTAGTTCCTGTGGTGACAGTGAACTGTGACTTCAGCATTCTACATATTAAAAAATGTTTCTTAAACGGAAGAAATAAACACTAGTTTCTTGTATCTTATTGTATGACTTTATTACTTTAGAAACTATAGAGAATTCACAAATATTTTATGTATAAATCATATTTACATATTATTAAACTATGACAATATTTAACTAGGACTCAAAGAATTGCCAGATTTCTGGATACTAGAAATGGCAAATGTGCAGTTATAGAAGAATGAATAAATGTGCGAATTTCAGATGCAGCAAAATGAGATGCATTCTGTACTTGTTTTGTGTTTTTTAAAACAGTTTTCTGCTGCTCCTACTACTAATTAAGTGCATAATAATTTGAGAGATTACACTCTCTATACTTTGTCCAAATTGAAAACTTTTTGAGTCTACTGGTCCTTCTGACTTTGTTTTTAATTATTCTGCAGAGTCTATGTCAAACCCTGACCTCAGTGAGTCCTAATGGCTGCCCTCCCCCACAGAGTTCTAGTTCAAATAGCAGTTTCCAGACGGTCCTCTGGGATCCAAGTGGATTCTTGGGCTTTCCTCTTAGCTCTTGCCTTTGTGATCTTTAGGGTATTAAAATATCCCACCATGTGTTAAATTGAAGTAAATATCTGCCGGTCTAATTCTAGATTTCAGTCCCATTGTCATGGTAAGATCTTGAATATTTTGTAGGAATCTATAGACAACTGATGTTTACTTATAGCTCCTTAGATGTGGCCTTGTAGAAATACTTGTCTGCATTCACTTAATCCTTTAAAGGTGGTTTGATATATAAGTGTTAAGTACCTGATAATCTCATTTTTCACATACGTTGTGAAGCATAAGCAATAATTGCCTGCCTTCAATAAGGAGAAGAACAAAAGAGAGGTGTGATGTAGGAAATGGGAAGAGAAAAGACAAGAGAGCTGAGGCAAAGGAAAGATCTTATATTCTAATGAGCGTCATCACTGTCTTTAGTTCTGTTGTTTCCATGTGCCATGCTCAAGAGAATATACCATGAGGTTCAGATATTTGAGTTGTAAGTGAGTAATATGGGAAATATTGGGTTTGTCTCAAATTTTATTAACCTCATTTTTCCGTTAGGATTCTGATTAAAATTTCTTTAGGGTTTATCATGAGTATCACTTATTATTAAAATTTGCTGAATAAAGGACTAGAGGGATGTCTCCGTGGTTTAGAACACTGATCGCTCTTGCAGAGTACTTAGATCCTGTTCCCAGTACCCACGTGGCAGCTCACAATCATCTGTATCTCCAGTACAGGGGGGGTTGGTTGTCTCCTCTGACCTCTGTGGACACCAGGCATGTGCATGCTGTTATACATGTAAAACAAAGCAGCTTTACACATGAAATAATTTAAAAAGTAATTTCTGAATAAATGTTTAAGAGAAAGGAGGAATGTGTGTGCATGCACACATGTGTGAGCATATGCCTGTTTATAAGTGTATCACATACAATAATAAGCAAATGCCCACCTTCAGTAAGGAGCAGAACAAAAGAGAGGATGCATCTGAGTGCATCCACATGCAGATGCCCGTGGAAGCCAGAGGTGTTGGACAGTAGGTAGCTGTGGCCATGCCACCTGATGTGCGTCTCTCCAGCCCCCATCTGATTTTCCACTCCGGTGCTATTTGGTGCTTCTCTTTGATGCTGCTTTCCACCAGCAAAACATCTGTGTGTTTTTTTCAGTTCAGGACCACTTGTCTTAGCCCTCTCTGCCATTTGAGGAAATGGGATATGGGTAGGCAGAGAAGACCTGAGCCACCAAGCACTAGTAGTGCAAATAAAAGGGCCGGTAAGACACTTTAGAAATCTTGGTTATGTGTGAAGTGAAGGAGAAAGCCTATTTGTTTTTAGATGCAGAGTAGTTGAGCAAACCCACTTTCCACACTCTTTTTGTCTGCTGTTTCCATTCTTTTGTGGTAGTGAATGTAAGATCGTGAACTGTTTGTAAATTAGGAACATCTTTTCGAGGGAAATTTTCATGCTGCCAGTATGGACATACTAAATGAAGTACCAATAGAAGGGGATTTTCTTAGAGAGATTATTATAATTAATAAAATTATGTAATGTCTTAGACCTGGATACTCTTACATGCATTATCTTGTGATTCCTTATAAAGATTAAGTAAACGTTATCAACTGTACAAATAAGGAAATGAACTTAACTATTAAAGAGGTGGGACCAGGAATTTTAGCCTAGATTGCCTCTGATTCCAAAATGAAGGCATATTCCATTACATCTGGAGGTTATTAACTCTGGCTACATATTGGAGTCATCTGGAGAGCTTTGAAAAAGTACTGGTGCCAGTAAGGGGGGCACTGTAATTGATCTAGGGAACATCCCATGCATTGGTGCTTTTAAATGCTTCCTAGGTGATCCCAGTGAGGGGTAGCCCAAGAAGGATTGCAGCTCATTCTACAGCTGCCCTGGCCACTAGTGTGTCTTTGCCTGCAAACATTCGTCAACAATCATCAGTGTTGCTGAACTGACATTCTCTTACCTAACATAAAGAATTTGTATTAGATAAAGAGACGATATCTTATATAATAAACACTGAAAAGATTTTACTGACCAGGGCTGTGGAGGTGGCTTGGAAGTTAGGAGTACTGGTTGTTCTTCCAGAGAACCAGGGTTCAATTCCCAGCATCACATGGTGGCTCACAACCATCAGTAATTCCTACTCTAGGGGACCCTACACTCTCTTCTGGCCTCTGCAGATGCCAGACATGCACATGGTGTCCAGATGAACATGTAGGCAAACTCCCATACACATAAAATGAAGTAAAAACAATTTTTAAAAGTTAGAGTGACCATAGTATGGGTTATCCTTGCCTTTAGTCTGTACAAAACTTAAAAGTAAATTTATGATTTTGTCTTTCTTTAAGTTGCCTCCTGAGTGAAGTGAAGTGTGTTTGATTCATTGTTCAGTTTGTTTCTGGACCTCATCTCAGGATGTGACAACACTCATTGAGACTGAGAGAAAGAACACTTTCTCAACACATGGTGGATCAGGTCATGAGATTCAGTCTGTACTTTGTACAGGAACACATTTAGATAATCAGAGATGGCTCCATAAGTCTTTTTAAGGACCTTTATTTCTCTCCTCTTCTCTTCTCTTCTCTTCTCTTCTCTTCTCTTCTCTTCTCTTCTCTTCTCTTCTCTTCTTTCTTTCTTTCTTTCTTTCTCTCCTCCCTCCCTCCCTCCCTCCCTCCCTCTCTCTCTCTCTCTTTCCTCCCTCCTCCTCCTTCTTCCTTCCTTTCTCCCTTCCTTCCTCCCCTCTTTCTTTCTTTCTTTCTTTCTTTCTTTCTTTCTTTCTTTCTTTCTTTCTTTCTTTCTTTCTCTTCTCTCCTCCCTCCCTCCCTCCCTCCCTCCCTCCCTCCCTCCCTCCCTCCCTCCCTCCCTCTCTCTCTCTCTTTCTTTCTTTCTTTCTTTCTTTCTCTTTTTTTGGCTAGACATGGTAGCCAATTTCATTTAATCCCAGCACTCCTGCACATATGTACACACATACCCATAAACATAGACTTAAAAAACAATAAGCCAGCCAGGTATGGTGGCACATGTCCTTAAACCAGCACTTAGGAGGCAGAAGCAGGTGCATCTCTGAGTTTGAGGCCAGCCTGGTCTACACAGTGAGTTCCAGGACATTCAGGGCTACAGAGAAACCCTGCCTCCAAATAAATAAATACATACATACATATATAAATACATAAATAAAACCATAAATTGAGCAAATAGGTTAATAAATACTAAGTTTTGAGGCAGGGATGATGGTTGTGATGAGAACTGTCTTCCATATGCTTCATCTTTGAACACTTGGTTCCCAGTTGGTGGCACTGTTTGGGGATGGTCAGGTGGTTCAACCCTGCTGGAGGAATCATGTTGCTGGGGACAGACAGATGTTAAGATGATGTAGCCTCACCCAGCTTCCAGTTGCTCTCTCTGGTTCATGCTTGCCTTTGAAGATTTGAGCTCTTCACTACCATGTGGCTACTGGCTGCCATGCCTCCTCCTCATCCTGGACTCTTGCCCCCTGGAACCATAAGCTCAGAGAGACTCCTTCTTCTGTAAGTCATTTCTGGTCATAGTGTTTCATCACCACAGCAGAAAAGCAACTACTCACTACTCAGGCTCTCATGTGTAGTCCTGGGGCCTGGACCAGGCTGGCCTCAGACTCCCTAGTCATTTCTACCTCCTAAATGCTGCATTAAATCACACTTGCCTGGTTTATTTGTCAAATTATGTATATGTTTGTAGATCTGCATGTGGGTATGTGCATTTGCGTTCCAGTGCCCATAGAGGCCAGAAAAGGGTATTGGATACCCTCACCTAACATTCAGGTGGTAAGTTCTGGGAGTAGAATTGCGGTTCTCTGGAAGGACAGTGTGCACTTCTTACCGCAGAGATTACAGGAAGATGTGACTCTGGGTGAAGACCATTCTTTCAAGTGTTGTAATGTGAACACACAAGAACAACAACATTTGTTACTAGCCTGTGATGAAAGTTTTGATGTTTGAATCTTCAGCTTTCCGGTAAATTTGAAAGAAATACTTTTTCATAAGAGCACTTGCAGTTCTTCTGAAGGTCATGGTAAACATGAAGTAAACTTGGTGTCTGTCTGATTACTTTTTCTTTCAGTACTATCATGATGAATATGTGTTCTTACCATTTGTACTTTGTAGAAGAAACTGAAGGACAGTTGTAAAAGCATCGTGCTTGGGCCTGGGGAGATGGGGAGATGGCTCAGTGGGTAAGAGCATGCTCTGTAAGCACCAGGTCTTGAGTTTGAATCCTAAGAGCCCACGTTAAAAAACAAACAAAAAGCAAACAAACAAAAAATCTTGCCTGCAACTCCATTGTGGGGTGCAGAGAGGGGTGCAGAGACAGGAGGCTTGCTAGGGCTTATGACCTCTGAAGGAGTTCCAGGTTCAGTGAGAGGCCCTGTCTTAAGAATAAGGGTGAGAAGTGCTTGCTGATAGAAGCCTGGTATGGCTCTCTCCTGAGAGGCTCTGCCAGACTGAGCTCTGGGGTCCCGGATGGAGGAGTTGGAGAAGGAACTGAAGGAGTTGAGAGGATTTGCATCTCCATGGAGGGAGCAACAGTGTCAACAGACTAGACCCCACCCCCTCCCCGGGAGCTCCTGGGGACTGCACCACCAACCAAAGAATAACACGGAGCTGCCCATGGCGCTGGCCACATATGTGGCAGAGGGTGGCCTTGTTGGATGTCAGTGGGAGGAGAGGCCCGAGGGCCTGAGAGGGTTCAATGTCCCAGTGTAGGGGAATGCCAGGGCAGGAGGATGGGAGTGGGTGAGTTGGGGAGCACCCTCATAGAGACAGGGGGAGGAGGGGAAGGATAGAGGGTTTACGATGGGGAGACCTGGAAAGAAAACATTTGAAATGTAAATAAAAAAAAATCCAAGGGGGGAAAAAAAGAATTCGGTAGAGAGGGTTCCCGCAGGGTGCTGGGATGTGAGAACACGTGTGCCATGTCTCACACAACACACCTCAGTTGTCCACTGGCTACAATCATAGGCATGTACCACCATGCAGGGTTCACGGACAGATAATGTTCTGGATAAGCGCTTCTGGGTGCTTTGTTTTGGTTTTGTTTTGTTTTGTTTTAATTTTAAACTGATGAGTGTCTGCAAGGACCATCATTACAAACTTCCGGTATAAAGACACCTGGTTGCACCTTCTCTTAGCGCTGCTGTTCTTTGACTTTTATTCATATCTTTTAATAACTATAAAAATAACTCTAGCTGGGTGTGGTGGCGCATATCTGTAATCCTAGCACCTGGGAGGCAGAACCTGGAGTGTTGGTATAAGTTAAAGCCCAGCTGGCCTACCAGTGGAAAATACAGATTTTATAAGGATGTTTAAGAGTAATTAATACAGATTCTTTGTGGTTTTAGTTTTTCATTACATTTAATGTGTGTGTATGTGTGCATGTGTGTTAGAAGGAAGAAGAGAACCTGCAGGAGTTGGATTTTCTCCACAGTGTGAGTCCCGGGATGGAGCTCAGGATTTCATTCAGTCTTGGTGACTCATCAGGCCTGCTCAGGAGGCAGAAACCACGCAGTAGACTGAGTGGGTAAATGTGTAAGTCTTATAGAGAGTGACTGTTAGTTATGAGGAAGCTCTGTGTGCTACTTAGGGCTGGGAGGAGAAAAGCCACACCTGGGGTTCACCCTCAGTTGAGGAGTGTAGTTAGCACCCTGGGTTAGAGAAGCTCATCCCGGTATCCAGGCCCAAGTGAATCTGTAACCCACAAGTAGCTGAGTAACAGTAGGGACCCAGAAGGCCCTTTAGGGCCTCCACTGTTTATAGAAGCTTTCCGTGTGCTGACATCCGCGTGCCTGAGAAGACTGCACAGCTGGCCATATGACAGGAGTGACGTCTCCTTTACTGTCTTTAGCCTAGTGACTCTGATCTTTCTCGTGGCCGTTGGGAACTACAGAGGAGCCTTTCGCTTAGCAATCTCAGCACACTCTGCTGAGAAGTCTGTTAAATGGTTGGTGTTGTAAGACCCGGCCATACTGTAGTGCATAAGTTAAAGCGTGAATTGGAAGCTAGGGTGGGTGGGGCTCCTTTCTCTTAGTTTGCTTATCATCTTTCAGTACCCTGTGACTGGTTTCCTTCCATCAGCATTTTGGGTCAACATAGTTACTTGGCGGAGCTGTCCTATGTATTGTAGTATGTAGCAGTTTTCCTGGCTTCCATCCACTAATCTCTAGGCATACAGACAAGTTTTGACAATAATGTCTCCAGACAGTTACCCAATCTCTCCTGCAGTCTTAAATCTTCCCTAGTTGAGAGTTAGTCTATTTTCTGGGTTTTTTTTCTCTCCCTCTCCCTCCTGTTGGAATCCGAGTAAATCTATGTTAATGTAGACTTGCTTTGGGGATTTGCTTTGCAGCGTCTTGAGTCAGGATCTTGGTATTCTAGCTGCCCTGGATCAAGGTAGCCACAAGCCTGTAATGATGATCCTCATGCCTTTGTCTCCAGCTCTGCTGGAGGGCTTTTTGTTTGTTTGTGACAGGGTCTCAAGTAGCCTAGGATGCCCTCAAACACACTATGTAGCCAAGGCTAGCCTTGGAATCTTGATCATCCTGCCTCTACCTCCCATGAGTTTTGATTATGGAAGTGTGCCATCATGCCCGGGAGCCACAGTAAGGGGAGCAGTTCTGTCCCCAAAAGTTTTCCTCTGACCTCACATGTGCAGTGTGGCATGTGTGCCTCTATTTATATATTCACACATGCTATCATACACAATAATAAATTAAAACAAATTAAAACTTTGAGCATTTCTCCAGAGATGTCTCCAAGTA
The DNA here is from genome assembly GCF_000001635.26 of Mus musculus. Lineage (NCBI taxonomy): Eukaryota > Metazoa > Chordata > Mammalia > Rodentia > Muridae > Mus > Mus musculus. Next base: position 44,317,722 of record NC_000076.6, read on the forward strand.
CATAAATGGCCTTGCAAGCACATGTACAGATACTCAGTTATTACAGAAATGTAAATCCCAACCACATTCCATTCCTATCTTGTACTGACTAAGAAGTCCATATAAAAAACAAAATGCAGCCGGGCAGTGGTGGTGCACGCCTTTAATCCCAGCACTTGGGAGGCAGAGGCAGGCGGATTTCTGAGTTCGAGGCCAGCCTGGTCTACAGAGTGAGTTCCAGGACAGCCAGGACTACACAGAGAAACCCTGTCTCAAAACAACAACAACAAACAAAAATGGCCAGACATGGTGGCACACACCTTTAATCCCAGCGCTTGGGAGACAGAAACAGATGGCTGTCTATGAGTTTGAAGCAAGCCAAAGCTGCATAGTGAGACTGTCTCTCAAAAAAACAAGCAGGGCAAAAATGACTAGTGCTGGTAGTGGCAAACATGGATTTCAACTCTTTGACCTTGCTTGTGGGAACGGAGAATGGTTCCACTTTTGAAAATAGTTTGGCAGTTCCTTAGAATATTTACCAAGTAACAGTTAAACGGCTTTGCCATCCGACATAGAGATTTCACTCTTGGGTCCACCAAGTGAATTGAAAACATTCATACAAAACATGTACGCTGATGTTCTTAGTAATGTGATTTACGATAGCCAAAAGTAGACCTGACTCAAATTTTGTAAGTCAACACAGTTTTGTAACTCTATACCACTGAATGCTTATTGCATCATAAAAATAACTGAAACTTTTAAGACTACATATCACAAGAACAAACTTTGAAAACATCATACTGTGCATGTGTGTGTGCATACATGTGCACAGAGCAAATGTATAAGACCACATACTGTATGAATGCATTTGCAAGAAAATGACCTTTGAATGTACTTAGAAAAGTGCTAGACTCTCTACAGTCTATGATCTGCAAAGTATAACTTAGTACCGTTTTAACTGAACCTAAAAAAAAAAAAACCTTTAAAGTGTAATCAGTATGAAATTGAGCTGCAATTGACATTTCACACATGCACGTTCTAGATATTGTTACCCACCCTCTCTCCCCCATGTGCTGTGAATTGAGTCCAGGGCTTTGTACACTTTAAGCAAGCCAATTCAACCAGGGGATTACATCCATCCCTGCTTGACAGCCCCCACCCCGTATGTGTGAGTGGAGAGCTAGGGAACGCCTGGAGACAAAGTCCTTCATTGCCTATAGAGTGCCAGTTAGGCCAAGTGCCTGGCCCGGGCACAGGCAATGTCTCTTCCTCTCTGGTGCTGGGATTAAAGTGGGCACCACCACACCCGGCATTTTTGCATAGGTTCCAGGAGGCTGAATTCAGGTTCTAGTGCTTTCAAGGCAGGTTCTATACAGACTTTGCCCTAACACCAGGTTCCACATTTCTTTAAGCTCTTCTACACTGTTGTAATATAAGTGCTGACTAATATTTAAATCGTGCAAGTTTGTTCTTACATAGATTAGCAGCAGAGGTTAGACCAGAGGCAATCTGTCTCTACTGCTGGCCTTTGCCTTGATAACAGAAGTAGTCCCATACCTGTCGAGGGTTTATCTTGAGAGGAAAAAAAAGATGTTAAAGATTAATTTCATATCTTCCTTTTGTTAACATTAAGAGAAAAAATTGTAAACACTGTCTTAATGCTTCTCAGAAACTTCTGAGTGGCTAAGACTTTACTGTCTTTTTATGAGCTAATCTGTTATGATGTTCATTCTTAATAACAGACTTTATATCATTTCAGACAGATTTGACCAGTTTTGGGCCATCAACCGGAAACTCATGGAATATCCTCCAGAAGAAAATGGATTTCGTTATATCCCCTTTAGAATATATCAGGTAGGAAGTAACATTACGAAAAATGTTTTTGAAAGCTTTAGACATCATTTTGAAGCACTGTGTCTAGAACCCTTCTGTCTGAATGGGAACTTACTAGTATCTGGGTTTGCATCAGGTTTTCTAGCTCCGTCTTTTGCTGGTAGTAGAATTGGAGGTTGTGTTGCAGTGACTCATAGTTGCTACTGGTTATGTCCAATGTTCTTGCTGATTCGTCTACCTGCTACAGTTTACCTGTAACCCTGAGATAACACATGAAGCATGTTTGAAGACTATTTTGCTGAGAGAGTTTCAAGTAGCACAGACTGGCCTGGAACTTACCTAGTGAAGGCTGGCCTTGAACATGTACCTCTGCCTCTTAAGTACTGCAACTATACCTGTGGTATCTGGGTCTACACTGGAAACCCAGAACTTTGTGCTTGTTAGGCAAATACTTTGTCAGTTGAACTGCATCCCAAGCCCCAAGGCCTTTTTTTTTTTTTTTTTTTCCATTTTTTATTAGGTATTTAACTCATTTACATTTCCAATGCTATACCAAAAGTCCCCCATATCCACCCACCCCCACTCCCCTGCCCACCCACTCCCCCTTTTTGGCCCTGGTATTCCCCTGTACTGGGGCATATAAAGTTTGCAAGTCCAATGGGCCTCTCTTTCCAGTGATGGCCGACTAGGCCATCTTTTGATATATATGCAGCTAGAGTCAAGAGCTCCGGGGTACTGGTTAGCTCATAATGTTGTTCCACCTATAGGGTTGCAGATCCCTTTAGCTCCTTGGCTACTTTCTCTAGCTCCTCCATTGGGAGCCCTATGATCCATCCATTAGCTGACTGTGAGCATCCACTTCTGTGTTTGCTGGGCCCTGGCATAGTCTCACAAGAGACAGCTACATCTGCGTCCTTTCAATAAAATCTTGCTAGTGTATGCAATGGTGTCAGCGTTTGGATGCTGATTATGGGGTGGATCCCTGGCTATGGCAGTCTCTACATGGTCCATCCTTTCATCTCAGCTCCAAACTCCGTCTCTGTAACTCCTTCCATGGGTGTTTTGTTCCCAAATCTAAGGAGGGGCATAGTGTCCACACTTCAGTCTTCATTCTCCTTGAGTTTCATGTGTTTAGCAAATTATATCTTATATCTTGGGTATCCTAGGTTTGGGGCTAATATCCACTTATCAGTGAATACATATTGTGTGAGTTTCTTTGTGAATGTGTTACCTCACTCAGGATGATGCCCTCCAGGTCCATCCATTTGGCTAGGAATTTCATAAATTCATTCTTTTTAATAGCTGAGTAGTACTCCATTGTGTAGATGTACCACATTTTCTGTATCCATTCCTCTGTTGAGGGGCATCTAGGTTCTTTCCAGCTTCTGGCTATTATAAATAAGGCTGCTATGAACATAGTGGAGCATGTGTCCTTCTTACCTGTTGGGGCATCTTCTGGATATATGCCCAGGAGAGGTATTGCTGGATCCTCCGGTAGTACTATGTCCAGTTTTCTGAGGAACCGCCAGACTGATTTCCAGAGTGGTTGTATTACTAGGTGTTGAGACAGCAACCCAGATGGCCTTGGACTCTCCTACCGTAGCCTCCTCAGTGCTGGGATTATATGGGTGCGAATAGTGGTAGAAATGGCCTGATGTGCATTCCCCTACACAACACAGAACAACACCAACAGCACTGTAAGCAAACAGCATCCTTTTCATACTTGATTTAGTACTGCTGTTATTCTTTTTGTTTTTACTGAGTTGTTGTTGTTGTCGTTGTTGTTGTTGCTGCTGCTGCTCAAGATGGGTCCTGGGCACCCTGCTGTTTCTGACAGAAGCATACATACATCAGGTCTGGGTTTGTTGACTGATAAACAGTGATGAAGTCTCATAGAGATCACCTGTCTCCCCAAGGAGCGTGGTATTTGCTAATTCAGTGTTTGCTCCTGCACCTGAGGAGAGTGAGTCTAGATGGGGAGTCATCAGGGCTATAGACAGTGTCTGGTAGTCAGGCTTACAGAAAGCTGACACAAGGTAAAGATAGGATTCTGCTTGGTGTGTCGCCAATGTTAAATAAACCTTGAGGGCCTGCAGGGGTAGCTCAGTACTAGAGTGCTCCGTACTAGCAAACATGAGGTAGGCCTTGGATTCAGTTGCTGATGCTGTAAAAGTTGTATTGGTCGTATTTTAGGAGGCAGGGTACCTACTCTAATGACAAATCATTTAATAGCAGAAATTGAAAGCAAGAGTTAGTATTGCAGGTGTTATTTTCAAGGCTTCTACGTTTGCAAAAACAGAGTTCTGTTCATGCTCAGTCCAGTGTCTAAAATGCCCTGTACGTAACACTGTTAACTCTTATTTTCATTTTCACATGCCGTGAGCTCTCTAGTAACTTACTGTCAGGTATCCCACAGCCTCACAGAGTGTCTAGATTGTGAAATATAATTTAAGAACTATCGTTGCCCAGTAGTGCACGTGTTGGAGAAGAGGCCTTGCTTCCTTGTTTATTTTGTTTCAGGGACAGTCGTGAGGTCAGGTTATCCTCTCATGCTTTGCTCTTACCACCCAGAAGAGTCAGGTGTGGAGAAGGTGTGTGGAGAGCGAATGTGTCGGGGAATAGAGAAGAGATTGTCCTTTTGTTTTGGAGACAGGGTTTGCTTTGGAGACTAGCCTGACCTGGAACTCACAGGCTTTCATATAATAGCATTTTAGGTGTGTATTACCACCTCGACTTGAGAGAATGGTTTTTATACAGTTCTGTCATCAGATAGAAAGTGGGAACTTAGAGAGCTCTCAGAACTAGCTTCACTAGGCCTGGCTGCCAGATGGGGGTTCTGTGAGAGCCAAGCTTCCTGCAGGCCTTTCCTGTGTGGGGGAGGGAAAGAGCAGGGCACTTTATTGTTTCTTAGTTGCTTACAAGCTTTTCTTCCTTTCCATTCTGGTTCTGGGTTGAATCTGAATAAATCTGAATAAAAAGTATGGTATGTAAGTAAATACCAAAATTTTAGATTTATAGGTTTTTTTTTTCATTTTTTTTCTTACATTTTTTAAGTTTTCCTTTTATGCTCCGACCAAAGGAAAATGGAGCCTCCATTTCTTTTTCCTAATTATATTCTAGTAGTAGCATCAGGTATGATTGTGATACTCTCTTAGGTGAGCTGTTACTTAGGAAGCATTTTGATTAACACTTAATTTGAGCATCACACACACACACACACAACTTAGTAAGAATATTTAAAGAAAGCCCAGAAGCCCATGTTTAATAGACAAAGAATAATGTTTGCTAAGATATTAGATCACACTGAAGAGACTCATGTCACTTCCCCAGGAGAGTTCAAAGGAAATGTAGAATTAGCAGCCAGACCCAGGTCTGATATGTCAACAACTTATTTCTTGTTTATAAGTTAAGCTTATCATATTTATGTAACATAGTTATCACAATGAATGAGACAGCCTGAATGTAGCTTGGCCAGATGAGCCAATAGGAATCTAGAATTCCATGACTGATGTTGTTCCTCATACACTGGACTTCTGCAGAGATGGCAAGCGCTGCTTTCCATGTTATGTGTTCATCGTGGACTCAGAATGAGTACCATCAAGTGACAGAATTTTAGTGGTAAAAGTCAGATTCCTCCAGAATTCTCTAGCGGTGTTACACACCGTTTCTCTGTCATTTACATAGTAGTCAGTGTGTGAGTTTCAGGTCTGTGTTCCTGAAGTCCAGGTGCTTCAGTATGAGCCAGTGTTCTAGAAATGAGGCTAATGGCAGGAGGTGGTTCCAACATGCAGCCACATGTTATTTAGAATTCCATCCATCAGGAAGGAGATGGTGTTAATGAGGTTACCTCCACGAGGCTCTGTGAAATGGCCACGAAAGGTCTGGGCAGGGATGGTAGGCCTTGCATAGGCAAAGGGACTTGAGAAGAACCTGTAGCCAGCTGAAGGAGACACTGATTTATAGGGGATGCACATCAAGAGGAATAAGGCCACAAAGGAAAAGGTTCCTGCATTGAGGATTTTCCTGTGGTCTGGACAACTGCCAGTCATTGAGTCACTTTGTGCTGTGGCTTGCTTGACACTCTTCCTAGGAAGAATTGAACAGTGTTATTTTAAGTTTTAAACAATAAAGAACGGTTGGAAAATGGTGCCTAGATCCTACGGATGCTCAGATCACCTCTGCCTGTCTTTATCAGCTGTAAAATAGAGTCTGAGTTAGGTTGTCTGTGCTTCGTAATCACCAGAACGCTGATTCCCCCTCCCCCACCCCCTCAATGTTTCAGTATAAAACCATCTTATATATCACTAAAGCCTCATTGATGACTTAATTTGATTGAGAGGTTTGCTTGCCAGTTTTACTTTAGTAGGTCTACTTATCTTCTATCGTGACGCAGTGAAACCTTTAAGAATGTAATAGTTAAGGGAGTTCATAGTACGCGATTATAATCAGAAACTAGGTTGGCTAGGACTAACTTGTACTCCCTCATCTGAGGAGGGGCCGGATTTCAGGCATCAGTGAATTTTCTGAAGTTCTTAACAAAAGTGTGTGGCAAGTGATGACTCCCTCCCTGTGCACAGCTCAGGGGAACATGCCACATAGACTGCGTAACTCTCTTCAGAGAGACAGAAATGGTGCTTCCTTCTGACGCTTCTCCCCTAGTGTACTGCACGGTAGTGAAAAGTTACCTTTCTGTGCTCTTACTGCCTCATATTTTAGTTACTATCTTGCCATTACCTCAAGCAGAGAAGCTAGAGACTAAGAAGAGGTCCTACTGAATGCTTTTTTTTTAATTTAGTTTTAACTTATTTCCAAAGAATATATATAATAATTTGTCACTTATTTTAACTGCCTGTGAGATATGTCACCAAGGGTAGCTGGTGAGATGCCCTTTCCCCACAGGTCTCAGAATTATGCTACCAGAATCTATTTCTCGATGGTTTCTATCTCTTATTTAATATTCTAGTTTACTCTTACTTTTGCTAAGAACTTATTTTTCTCTCTCTCTGTGTGTGTGTGTGTGTGTGTGTGTGTGTGTGTTTGTGTTTGTGTTTGCTTGCATGTGTGTGTGCCATGTGCATGCCTGGTGCTGTGTGAGGACAGAAAGGGCTTTGGGCTGTCTGGAGCTGGAATTATGAGCAGTTGCAAGTCACCACATAGGTGCTGGCAAGGGAACCCTGGTCCTCTGCAAGAGCAGACCAGCTCTCCAGCCCTACAAGTTCTTTTTATTTAATTTTAGCTTTCAATTTTCAGTTAGCTGTGACTCGGCTTATGTTTTCTTTTGCTTGGTGGAGTGAGGTGGTCTCATGTAGCCTAGGCTAGCCTTGTCCTGCGTAGTTCAGGCTGCCCCTAAACTCTTTTTAAGAACTGTAATCACAGGTATGAGCCACCATGCTTAGCTCTATCTCTTTATCTTCATAATCTCTATTGTTTCCTTAAATACATTTTCCTACTTCTTTAATTATTTTCACATTTTTAAAAATTTCATTGTATTAAAAAATAGTTCTGTAAAAGTCCCTATCTAGCTTGCTCAAGTCCAGTGTGTGTGATTTTACAGTTGTCAGCCTATTTCCTTATTTCCTTGCTTGGGTTATAATTTGTATGGTCATCTGACAATTTCAAAAGATTCTTTAAATGCCTAGAATAGTACATCTCTCTGTTCTCTCTCGTGTGTGTGTGTGTGTGTGTGTGTGTGTGTGTCCACGCGCGTATGTGCTTGCTTGTGTTGCATGACTAAAGTATGCAAACAACCAGTGTATAAGCTGGCTTTCCTTTTTATATGAAGATAAAGTCACCACAGACATGAGTGCAGTTCTGTTCCGTGTCTGTTTCTTCTAGATTACCATTGATGTGTTGGGGCCTTTATACCAGTTCAGTTTCTTATTTCTAGATTTTCCTATTCAATTTTTTTGACTAACTTGTTTGCTATTGCTGTTGTCTTCTAGTAGCTATGAAGTTTTAAAACTTTTTTTCACTGAGTAAGCTTGATGTCTGACCAGATAAATCCTAGGACAGACAAATGACAGTTTTCTGAGAAAGAACTCAGCCCCATTCTGGCCCTTCCTCTAGTGACAATGCTGCCATGATCCCAGGCCGAGGACGCACATGGCCCACTGGGAAGCTTTGGCCTGAGGTGGAATCTCAGAAAGCTAAAGTGGGATGACGTCTCTGGAAACAGATGTTCCCTGAGCTGTTGCAAGAGCAAGTTAATTTTAAGAAACACTGGTTAGTGTTTTAGTTTTCTTCTCTTGTGTGAAGAACCCTGACAGAAGCGTCGTTTGGGAAGGAGGAAGGCTTCTGACTCGCAGTCTAGGGTTCAGTGCTTCATGGTGGGAAAGTGAAGGCAGCTGATTGCATCACATCCACAGTCAGGAATAGAGCCGTGAGCTCCTGCTGCTGCTCCTACCTCAGTTAGAGCAATGAACCCAAACCCCACAGGCATGCCCAGAGGCCAGTCTCCATGGTGACGGCCCATTCTAACCACAGCAGTGTTCTCCTTGCTTGGTGGAGAGGTCATGTGATAGGCCGACACTCCATTACTGAAGAAGGCATCTCTACTACCTCTAAGGCTTGATGAATGGATTTTGTAGAAATTTGGAGAAAACGATAAAGATGAAGTGTTTCCTAGAGTTTTTTTTGTTCTTGTTTGACTGGAGTGAGGAGTTATTTTAAGACAGTGTCTGACTGTAACCCTGACCAGCCCATAAGTTGCTGTGTGTTGGCATTGAGCTCTGTCTCTGGAATTGAAGGTGTACATGCCTGGCTGCTATCTCTGTTAATGATTTCTAAAGTGCAAAACGTTCCACTGAGTACTCGACCTTAAGGATAAGAGTCGGGCTGGAGAGGTGGCTCAGCAGTTAAGAGCACTGGCTGCTCTTCCAGAGGTCCTGAGTTCAATTCCCAGCAACCACATGGTGGCTCACAACCATCTGTAATGGGATCTGATGCTGTCTTCTGGTGTGTCTGAAGACAGTGACAGTGTACCCACATACATGAAGTAAATAACTAAATCTTTAAAAAAAAAAAAAAAAGGAAAAGGAAAAGAATAAGAGTCTGTCATGTTAGATGCCCAGGGATTGCCTTCTCTACCAACCTGCAGCTTATAGCTAATGCCCCTACCCTGGACAGTCTGAAAGAATAACCCTGTAGCATGGAGCATGGCCGTGGTTAAAATAGAGAGGCTTCAAGCCATGCAGGACTGGGATCTCAGGCTTGGAAAGCAAGTTTCAGGACAGAGCAGGCCAGCTGTTCCCAAGCTGTGGTTCACAATCCTATGGGGGGGGGGGGGGTCACATATCAGATAGCCTGCATATCAGATATTTATATTACTATTCATAACAGTAGCAAAATTACAGTTATGAACTAGCAATGAAATGATTAAATAGTTAGGGGTCACCACAACATGAGGAACTATACTAAAGGGTTGCAGCATTAGGAAGGTTGGGAAACACTTGGGCACTTATGTCTCATTTCTGGATCTTCTTCATCTAAAAAACTCTGATTGTAGTATTTTGTTACTGTGGAGATGAAATGCGCCTGCTTCACTGTAATGTCTCAGAATGCTTGGTGTGGAAAAGAGGTACAGATGCTATCTAATCAGCTGTGCACTGGGCAAGTTGAGTTACCTTAGATCATACTATTGTTGCAAATTAATGTTTGTCAGGCTTTCTGTATTTCTGGCGAGTGGAATACGTGTGATGAGTTGTTCATGACACGAGGCTGTGTGTGCGCTGCTGTATTTGTAGTGTCTACCACAAGCAGCGTAAGCCTGTGCTTCCGTTTCCTCTTTCTTTCCCTGCAAGTCCGCAGACTCGGGACTCTGGAGTAAGTTTTGTTCACTTTCTTTGACTCACTCATTCTAATGTCCCAGAACAACCTGCCTTAAGTCTCAGCTTTCCATTTGCATCTTACCCCTTCCTCCTCACAGAACTTGTCATGGTTCCTGTAGAACTAACTGCCTGCTGTGTTTCTTTCCCTCCAAACGATAGCTTTTTATTTTGTTTTTGAGACTGGTTTGCTCTGTAGCCAGGGTTGCCTTTGATCTCTCCTGCCTCAGCCTTGTTCAGTACTGGGACCAAGTCCGTGTCCCACCACACACAGCTGGCATATGGATGTTTGTTTTGGTGATAATTTTGATATTATATATTAGCTATCTAGCATCTAAATCACATGGTATTGTTTAAAACTGGACTGTTTGGGGGGCTGGAGTTAAGAGCACTGACTGCTCTTCTGATGGCTCTGAGTTCAAATCCCAGCAACCACATGGTGGCTCACAACCATCCTTAATGAGACTCCCTCTTCTGATGTGTCTGAAGACAGCTACAGTGTACTTGCATATAATAATAAATAAATCTTTGGGCCAGAGTGAGCAGGGCCGGAGAGAGCAGAGGTCCTGAGTTCAATTCCCAGCAACCACATGAAGGCTCACAACCATCTGTACAGCTCAGGCATAAAATAAATAAATAAATCTTTAAAATAAAAATACTGGACTGTTCTATTTTCTTACCTGGTTAACTTCTCTCACAGGGCCTTTAACCTCACCTTACCATCTCTTCTGGCTAATCTTTCCCAATCTTTCACCTGTGCTGTATATAGGTTAATTCTTTGCTCTTATCTTAGGTATTTCTCCTTTGCCATGACAGAAACTAGGAGTCTGACATCTTAACACTGATTTTGACCTAAAAAATGACTTGCTCAGTGTCCAGCTGGTTACCTGCTGCACGACTGAACCTGGGCCTTCGTATCTTCAGCTTTCCCTTGTCCTTGTAATGCAGGCAGTGGTTTTTATTATCTCCCCCAGTTCATTCTGTTGAAGTGTGTGTCGATTTTCTGGATTTAGTCGATTGCTGAGGAAAAGAACTGACTTCCTTTGCATCTTGATAGCTGTTATAGACAGTGTCTTACTGCTAGGAGGGATTGAATAATGATTTTAGTGTCGTTTTAAAACATATCTGAATCTTATATTCTCTGTTCCTTGTAAAATAAGTGGGTAAATTGAGGCCTGCAGGGGGCAGTCCAACACAGCAGGTTTTTAATGTATTTAGTAATCTCAGATGGTTTAGAGTTAAATTCCTTCCTGTGGGGAAAAGTTTGTAAGGGAAGCAAATTATACATGAATAACAGTAATTGCTAACATTTATTTTGTATTTTTTAAGGCCAGGTACTGTCTTAACTATTCTACATGTGTTTATTCCCTTATGTGTTCATATTTTCTATACAGATGAGATCATTAAGAGATACTCTAGGCCCTGATACTCATGGCTTCATCCACCTGGTGATTAGGAAGCCAGGGATTTGAGCAGAGACAGTGGAGCCTCTCGGCAGAGCCTGTTCTCTTTCATGGGCTGTTGGTTCATTTCTTTGGTTTTCTTAGCCTGTCGTTGCTTCTTATTTGAAATTCAGTTTGTACACGTGTATACTATCCCTCCCATTCTGTGGCTCCCAGCCCTCAATCCCCTTTCTTCTAATAGAGAAAAGTCACAAACAGTGTGAAGAAACTGAAGCAGAGCTAAAACTTTGGAACCCTCTCTTCGTTACAGAAAATTTCTATCTACCAAGTAGGCAATTTTTATTGATCCCATTAAGTTCAATTTTAGAAATAGAATGAGTGCCATTGCTTGTATCTATGTATAAGACGATCTGCAGTAACCTTGAAGCCTCAGTCATTAATATGTCATCTTAAAAGGAATTGTAAAGGAAACTCTTTCAACAGTTTCACTAAGAATTTCTTGGTTGTAAGAAACAGTATTGGGAGATGAGGTGATCCAGCAAGGAAAAGCACTTGCCATCTAAGCCTGTTAGCCAGAGGTTAATCCCTGTGACCACCACGTACATGTCACAGCACACATGCACACACACATCCATGCTGTCAGTTACTGGTATGTCTTTCTCTTTTATCATGATAGTTTCACCTCTCCTTTCTGAGAATTTGATTAAAATAGTAAGAACAAGGTCATTTTAAAAAATTGATTGGTGGTACTTATGTTAAATGTAACACACTTTAAAATGTTCACACTGTTGAAAATAGAAGTGTGTGTAGTATTTACCACCACAAAATAGAAAGCTGTCACCTATCAGACCTTACACCTTACAAGGTTGTGTTGGTTCCTGATGTTTGAGGTGACTGGTTCAGTGACTAACTTTAGTTCTCCCAGCATTCCCGGACATATAGCCTCCAGTTGCCTGAGTTGCCCACTACTCTTAGTATGACCTTGACAGTAACAATCCTATCTTAAATGCCAGCAAGATTTTGCTGAAAGGACCCCATATAGCTGTCTCATATGAGGCTATGCCAGTGCCTGGCAAATACAGAAGCGGATGCTCACAGTCAGCTATTGGATGGAAAACAGGGCCCCCAATGGAGAAGCTAGAGAAAGCACCCAAGGAGCTGAAGGGGTCTGCAACCTATAGGAGGATCAACGACATGAACTAACCAGTACCCCCAGAGCTCGTGTCTCTAGCTGCATATGTAGCAGAGGATGGCCTAGTCAGCCATCACTGGGAAGAGGCCCCTTGGTCTTGCAAACTTTATATGCCCCAGTACAGGGGAATGCCAGGGCCAAGAAGTGGGAGTGGGTGGGTAGGGAGGGCAGCAGGGCAGGGGGAGGGTATAGGGAACTTTCAGGACAGCATTTGAAATGTAAATAAAGAAAATATCTAATAAAACAAGGGAAAAAAAGAATTGGGATTAAAAAAAAAAAACTGGTTTAAAAAAAAAAAACCAAGGCAAACACATTGTAGTCCTGTCCTAAGCAGAAACTGTAGCACTCAATGCAACTTTGTAGACAGGAGCTAAAGATGCCAGCACTAACTGTTCATTCTATTTTCCCTAAATAATTAAAAATATACTTATGGTTAAAGTATTTAAGATTTTATATTTTCTTCTCTCATTTAATGGGATATGATTGGTATTCTTAATGTATATAATATATAAGAGCAGTCTTAATATCTCACACTGTTTAGAAGGAGTTTTATACAGTAATTTATCCAACCATATCACCTTTATGTTTCAATATCACTAGATGGCCTTCCTAACGTGTCATAAAATTTTATATTCTTAAAAAAAAAATCCTATCTTAAGTCACTTAACCTTAACATTCACAACTATCCCAGCTGGTCAGCTGGTTTCTTCGTCACGTGGGACTTCCAGTGTTCTGAAACTGTACGCAGTGCTAGCATTGGGATGCTGCTCCTCAGATGATCCTTCAGCCTGCTGACAGCTCTGTGCTGTCAGAAATCTGCTTAATCACTTATTAGTTTCAGTAGGGAAAACTGCCTTCTAATTTTCCCCCTGCTCTTCTCATAAGTAATTTTCATATAGCACGCAGAGCACACACCTGTCTGCTGAAAGCAGATTGCCAGGCTTTGGTTCTTAGCAGTGGTTCCTTCTTTTGGGGAAATATGAGAGTTGCTTTTGGTAGAATTACTCAGACTTTAAAAATACCTATCTGCTAATACTTTCAAGTAGGTTGTATGTAGGGTGCTCACTTAGGAATACTAGAAGAGAAATCAACTTAAAGAGAACAAAGCAGGCTGGAAGTGTAGATCAGTGTGGTAGAGCATGTGCTTAGCACACCCAAGGACCAAGTTACTTCCCCAGTACCACTCATACACACACACTTGCAGACATGCAAAGTAAGCCAAAGCAACTTGTATTCTTTCTGATTGAGCCTATTTATAGATAGATAGATAGATAGATAGATAGATAGATAGATAGATAGATAGATAGATAGATTGATTTATATATAGATATATACATATATGTGTGTCTTATAAAAATATATGACAGTGTTGTTGAGTCACATCCATTTAGAAATATTTGTATTTATTCTTGAACAGTTACACACACACACACTCATATATATGTATGTGTGTGTGTGTGTGTGTGTATATATAAATAAATAATGTACCTTGACTATATCCACCCAAGCTCTCCTCCTGTCCCACTCTGCTCACACACCCCCAGTATGTGTCCCTCCTACCCTGGTGTCCTCCAGTTTGGAGTCCAGTTTTTGCTGCCTGCATCACACACCTGAAGAAAAGTGACCCCTTGTCCTAGTGCCCATCAGTGGTTAGTAGCTCCTCAGCTGGGGTGGAGCTGCACAGCCCTTCCCCATCCATGCTGGCATCACTGGTTAGGTTGACCTTGAGAATTGTGACTGCACTGAAGTCAGAGTGCACAGCTGCGTCATGACCAGCAGACAGTGTTTCCTCATCCTCTCTGCTGCTTAGCATTTTCCTGTCACTCTTCCAGGACGTTTCCTGGGGTTTCTGGAAGTAGATTTATAGGTGTCTCAGCTATGTACTGACTGCTCCCTACTGTAGAAAGCAGCTTCTCTGACAGGCTGAAAGCAGCACTGATCCATAGGTATTCTCATAAATATTTAGAAGGCAGTTTGACCATGTGTTTGTTTAGCACAAACTGCGGTTGTGTTTCCCTCCTGTCCTGCTTAGGGTTTCTCCTGCAGTGGAAAAACAACAGGGCCATACCTACCTTCATCTTACAGTTCCACGTCCAGTCCGTCATGGAAGGAGTGCAGGGATGCATCTACCTACAGCAGTCACTAATCAAAGACATGCTACACAGCTTCCCCACAGGCCAGTGTGGCGGGGTCATTTTCTCAGCTGAGGTTCTCTCTTCACAACTTCTGTATCCCTAGGGACTGTGACCTCCCTGCCTATGGATTTTTATCTAGGTTGTAAACCAGCCATGGATCTCTCCTATGCACCAGGCCTCAGATGCAGTCAGAAAGCAAGTGGTTATTCCTGTAGTAGTCAGACCACTGGTTAATATTTGTAGGGGTTGTGCTTATTGGTTTTCAAGGATTTTAGGTTTGTTTTGTGGCCCATGCAGATTGTTTCAGTACATATGCATGTGGCCAGAGCAACATGTGTGCATAGATTATGTTGATCATGAATCAACTCTGACAGCCATACATGAAGCCATTACCTAGGCAGATGCTTCTTGGCGGTTTTAATGAATTAACATTTTAATCCTTCATAAGTAAATTTAGTCTGATATGAATATTCTATTGTATTATCTGAGTTGTATGCCTTGGAAGCTGAAATGTTTATAATGATGTAGAGAATAATATATTTTTTTAATTTTTTATTAGATATTTTCTTTATTTTCCTGGTTTCCCCTCTGAAAACCTCCTATCCCCTCTCTCCTCCCCTTGCTCACCAACCCACCCTCTCCCACTTC
Organism: Mus musculus; assembly: GCF_000001635.26. Classification (NCBI taxonomy): domain Eukaryota; kingdom Metazoa; phylum Chordata; class Mammalia; order Rodentia; family Muridae; genus Mus; species Mus musculus. The sequence goes on from NC_000076.6 coordinate 44,332,735, forward strand.
CTGGCCCTGCCTTTCCCCTTTACTGGGGCATAGAACCAAGGGCCTCTCCTCCCATTGATGACCGACTAGGCCATCCTCTGCTACATATGCAGCTAGAGATAGGAGCCCCACCCACCATGTGATTTCTTTGATTGGTGGTTTAGTCCCAGGGAGCTCCGTGGGTACTGGTTAGTTCATATCGCTGTTCCTCCTATGGGGCTGCAAACCCCTTCAGCTCCTTGGGTACTTTCTCTAGCTCCTTCATTGGGGACCCTGTGTTCAGTCCAATGGATGGCTGTGAACATCCACTTCTGTATTTGTCAGGCACTAGCAGAGCCTCTCAGGAGACAGCTATATCAGGCTCCTGTCAGCAAACTCTTGATGGCATCCACAATAGTGTCTGGGATTCCACTTCACACCAGTCAGAATGGTTAAGATCAAAAACTCAGATAACAGCAGATGCTAGTGAGAATGTGGAGAAAGAGGAACACTCCTCCATTGCTAGTAGGATTGTAAGCTGGTACAACCACTCTGGAAATCAGTTTGGTGGTTCCTCAGAAAATTGGACATAGTACTACCTGAGGACCCAGCAATACTACTCCTGGGCAAATACCCAGAAGATACTCCAACATGTAATAAGGACACATGCTCCACTATGTTCATAGCAGCCTTATTTATAATAGCCAGAAACCAGAAAGAACCCAGACGTCCCTCAACAGAGGAATGGATACAGAAAATGTGATACATTTACACAATGGAGTACTATGCAGCTATTAAAAACAATGAATTTATGAAATTCTTCGGCAAATGGATGTATCTGGAGTATATCATCCTGAGTGTGGTAGCCCAATCACAAAAGAACACACATGATATGTACTCACTGATAAGTGGATATTAGCCCAGAAGCTCAGAATACCCAAGATACAATTCACAAAACACGTGAAACTAAAGAAGGAAGACCAAAGTGTGGATACTTTGCCCCTTCTTAGAAGGGGGAACAAAATACCCATGGAAGAAGTTACAGAGACAAAGTATGGAGCAGAGACTGCCCCACCTGGGGATCTATCTCATATAAATAACACATTTCTAATAGGCTTTTCTCTTGATCTTTGCTTTTTTTCTTTTCCCTTTTTCTCTCCCCAACTATCCCATTTCCCCCCTTTTGGAATCCTTCTGATTCACTAATCTGAAAAGTGTTTTTACTACACAGTAAACCATTTCCTATTTTAATGAACGTCTTGAAGTTTCCTTTTTAAAGAGCATGCTGCTGAAGGCAAAATGACTGCCTTAGCTTACACTGGAAGCTTCTCCTCACGATGAAGATAATTGTTACTGTAGGCCAGAGCTCATTTCTCACTGTATGTTTCAAGAAACATGGGCTCGGGGAGGGATGCTCTTGCCCAGGTCTTTGTTTCAGCTGCAGATGCTTCCTATAAAACAGGGTTGAGTAGCCTTCAAAAGAACCTGCACATCAAAGTGGGATTTGAACTCTTTTTTTTTTTTTTTTAATGTTGCTTTAGGAATGCTTAATGGAATAGAACTAACAAGTTTACTTTCTTCCTGAATATACTGTTATGTTAAAGTTTTTAATTTTTTTACTTCCATGCCTTCTGTGTCTTATATATGGTGGATTAGTTTTATTGCTCTGGAGTGTTCTAACCACACTCATGTTTTATGCTATAGTTGTAGTTCATGTTTTGTATGGCCAGGGGCATTTCCCTTGACTGCAGTTAATTCTAGGCTAAAATGTTTTGAATGAAGCATTATATCGTAAGTTGTAACAGCGTGCTCTTCTCCTCTTCTCTAATGTGGTAATTATTCAGCAAGCTATGCTTAGCTCAGCCACAGTGTATCCTCTCAGGCTCCCTACCACAGCCTTCAGTTCTCAGTTGAACAAATTGTTACTTAAATTATACAAGAGTTACATCAGTCTGGTTTGGTTTCATTTGGGTTGGGTTGGGTTGGGTTTGGGTTTGGGGACTGGTATCTCCACATAGGGATGTCCTGGCCCACTATATAGACCAGGCTGGGTCTTAAACTCACAGAGAGAGATCTGCCTGCCTCTGCCTGTCCAGTTCTGAGAATAAAGGCAAGCGTCACCATATCTACTTATATGCATCTATGATGTACATGATCCTGCCAGAATCCTGTTTAAAGTTCATTATGTCCTGCCTTAGCCTCACCTGTGCTGCTCTAAGTGCTTCTTCAGCGTTGTCATCAGTACTACAAAGGAGTACTTCTACATGGGAAAACCTCCTATAGGGATAGGAAAGAAAAGGTCAAGACAAGGAGCTGAAAAGAAATTGTGGGAGTCTAGTTAAAATAAGTCATTTACCAGGCCGTGGTGGATTATGCCTATAATCCCAGTGCTTAGGAGGCTACGGCAGGAGGATTATAACAAGCCAGGATAATTTTAATTTTAGCCATGCCACAAAGGAGCTAGTGCTTCATAGCAAACGGGAGCATGTGATTGAGTGTCTGCGTAGACACAGCATTGGCCCATGCGCATCTGGATTCTAAGTCTACACCTGCTGGCTTTTGAGGTGCTGTGTGTAACCTCCCATGGGCTGTGCTGATCCAAAAGGATTTTAAGAATGAGCTTCAGTGGGGCTGGTGAGATGGCTCAGCGGTTAAGAGCACTGACTGCTCTTCTGAAGGTCCTGAGTTCAAATCCCAGCAACCACATGGTGGCTCACAACCACCCGTAATGAGATCTGATGCCCTCTTCTGATGTGTCAGAAGACAGCTATTGTGTACTTATTTATAATAATAAATAAGTCTTTAAAAAAAAATGAGCTTCAGCCAGTGGGTAGAAGAGCACAGTTTTAATCCCAGCACTCTGGAGGCAGAGGCATAAGCCAGCTTGGTCTACAGAGTGAGTTCTAGGACAGCCAGGGCTACACAGAGAAACCCTGTTTTAAGGGAGAAAAAAAAAAAAGACAAAAAACTAAAGGAAAAGAATAAGCCTTTCTCTCTCCACCCCTTCCTGGAGGGGTGATTGGCAATTACCAGGAGCAGTTTCAGGACTCCCTGGGTGGCCTTTTATGACATGCTACATGGAGTTTGTTGTAGATGGCCAGGAGGAAGCCTCGCCTCTGCCACAGAGAATGCTGGACCAGATCCCCCTGAAGAACACCTTTTCATGTTCATCTTTGAAGATCTTTCTATAGCAGTCCAGGCTACCTCCACACTTTCCCTCCACTCTGCAGCACTATGTGTCCCTGCGCCTTGTCGCAGGGGTAAGACACAGCTCTGACTTCAGCAGTCACCCGCTCCATGACCAGCTCACCACAGTGTGGTCTCTGTATTCTTAGGTCTGGGAGCATGCCCTGAGTGGTGTCATAGTCGACACTGATGCCCTTGATGGATACACTGAAGCTCTCCTACAATTTACAAATGCTGTCTGACTTGCTGATCACCAAGCAATTGCTCAGGCCTCTGGATTGACGCTCAGTGCCAGATTTGCCCACTTTGGCCTACATGCAGTTCCAGGTGACAGAGCCCTGGGAGGAGACTCCAGTTTCCAGGCTTCCACGCAGCCCAGGAAGACGTGTTGTACCTACCCTTGAATGCTGAGTTGAGAGTTTGCATGAGGGGCAGGGGAAGAGATTGGCTAGGTCCCTGCAACAGGAGGACAGGTACTCCCTGCACAGTGGGCTTTTGTGTATCAGCCTTGATCAGCTTGCCGATGCGTCGCACCCAACAGTGGCAGTGTCTTTAGGAGTTAGGACAGCTGGAGCAGAGGTAAACCCCATTCTGTGCACCTACCTGGAAGTACCCCAGAGCTGGGGCGGGGGGCAGGAATTCCTTACTTGTTCAAGGTCATATCATAAAACCAATTCATGGTGACTAGTTTTATAAAAGTACTTCGGTTGACCACAGACACTCAAGATCATGAATAAATGGACAGGTCACATGGATGGAAGGTGACTCTGGGGATAGAGAGGTGGCTCAGGGATTAAGAGCTCTTGTAGACAGGACCTGAGTTAGGCTCCCAGCACCCATTGGAGCAGCTCATAAGCATCTTTCATTGTAGCTCCAGGGGACCTGGCACCTGTGGTGCGCATGTACTCATGGTGACCCTGTTAACAGCATGCATTTAGTAAGCATTCATCTTTAAGCTAACATCTTGTGCTTTAAAATCTTTCCAGCTGCGTTTTAATTATCAGGTCATAAAACATTAAATGAGTTTTGGCAATCAGGCAAGGTTTTCTCCCATTCTAACTGAGAACTGCTATGCTGCTTGTTCTGTTGGGGGACGTGTGAACTGCTCTGAACTGATAAGGATAAGAATAGTTCTCTAACCCTTGTTTGGGTGCTGTACTGGCTAGTTTTGTGTCAACTTGACACAGCTGGAGTTATCAGAGAAAGGAGCTTCAGTTGAGGAAATGCCTCCATGAGATCCAACTGTAAGGCATTTTCTCAATTAGTGATCAAGGGGGAAAGGCCCCTTGTGGGTGGGACCATCTCTGGGCTCTATAAGAGAGCAGGCTGAGCAAGCCAGGGGAAGCAAGCCAGTAAAGAACAAAACTCCATGGCCTCTGCATCAGCTCCTGTTCCCTGACTTGCTTGAGTTCCAGTCCTGACTTCTTTCAGTGATGAACAGCAATGTGGAAATGTAAGCTGAATAAACCCTTTCCTTCCCCAACTGCTTCTTGGTCATGATGTTTGTGCAGGAATAGAAACCCTGACTAAGACAGGTACTATTGACCTTTTTTAAAAAATATATAATTGTTTGAAGGAACTCATAGTCACTCACAAAGCTTGAGACTTCCCCAAGAGGACACACCACTCCTGTCACGTTGTATGAGTAAGAATTAAAAAGAAAGCTCAAACAAAAGCTTTTGTGTGTGGCAGGCAGCAGTGTCTGGCTCTTTCTTGTCCTAACTACACCTGAGTGTGTAGTAGTTTTATTGAGTTGTCAGTCTAGTAGCACGCATGTGTCTCATTTAGACAGTGACAGAGTCATGCAACCATCACTGTACCGAATCTCAGGAGCACTCACTCACCCCTACTTACTGCGGCCACTAGCTCGGTTTCTGTCTTTGAGCTTTTTGCCTGTTCTGGACATTGTAAGAAACTAGGGTGTTATAATACACAGTGCTTTGTATCTGGTGCCTTCACTTGCATATGTCCCAGACTCCTACTTGTAGATCATGATTGCTCAACTAGAGTAATTTTCGGGGGAGGGTCTTTGTATGGTCCAGTATACAGCTACTGCCAGTTGATAAGCATTTGGATTGTCTCTGTCTGGGGCTGTTCTGACTGTATGCTGTAGCGAGTATTAATGCTGTTTTTCATGGTGATCGCTTATGTTCATTTCTGTGGGTATTTAAAGAGTACAGTTGACAGGCTATATGCCGATTGTTTGTTTAGTGTTGGTTACTGTTTCAAAGTATTGTTAGTGTATTTTCCAAAGCATCTTCACCATATTCCTGCCCACTGTGAATGAGGCTGCCAGCATCCTTGCCAGTGCTTGCTTAGTCTTACCCTTTTTAGTCCAGCGTATTATATATACATGGTCATGGTATATATGTGTGTGATTATGTATATGTCAGCACATCACAGTGCACATGTGGAAGTTAGAGGAAAGCTGTCAGTGATTCAAGCATGATATAGCCTTGTGTGTTCCCATTGTAGCTCCCAAATAATTGACACAAAGACCGATTATGTTTATTCACAAGTGTTGAGCACTGTGACTGCTCAGCTACTCAGGAATTCTAACCCTCTAAGCTGTCTACTTCTCAGCCACATGGTCTTTACCTTCAGTCTGAGTTCTGTTCCATGTGTGTCCTCATGGCAAATGCCTTGGTGGTCTGCTCATCACAGTGCTTCCTGTGCCCTCTGCCTCACGGCCATCTCCTTTCTTCCTCCTCCTACTCCTTTCAGACCCTCTCCCTGGGAACAGAAGTTCAGTCATAGGCGGATCGGCTCTTTATTAAACAATAAGATCACTGGGGAGCCTTCTTTATGCGAGCGATACTGATCCAGGAGATGGTTCAGTTCCCATGACAGTGCCAGCAGCTGGACTGGAACCAGATCTCTGGCCTCAGAGGTCAGTATCTGAATACACAGTGCCCAAGACCAACCCCGTCAACGTTGTGGAGTCATGTCTCTCCTTTCCCTTGTGTGGGTTCTGGGGATGGAACTCAGGTCATTAGGATTGCACAGCAAGCACCTTAACCTGCTGAGCCAGCTTGCCAGCCCCTTTCATCATTTTTAAGTGAGATTGTCTCTCTATTGTTTTGAGAATTCTTTGTATATGCTAGGTACTAGCCTTGTCGGACGTATGATTTGCAAATATATCCTCTTATTCTGTGGACTTTTCTTATTTTCTTGATGGTGACATTTGAAGCGCAGACTCTTCAGTCTTTGGTTTAATCTTTGTTGTTGCTGTTCTTACGTTGTCATCGCTGAGAAAGCCTGGCCTAACCTTGTTAGTCCAAGGCTGCAGGCTTCTCCCTTGGTTTTCTTCTGAGAGTTTTGTGCTTTTACTTCATGACTTTTCGCGTGTTTCATAATAGTCAAGTGCTTTATTTTTAAACTTGCTGTCCTGTAGATTATATCAGCAGTCAGATCTATGAATTACCACTTTTGTTTGCTGCTTCAAAAATTTGGACAAGAATTTTCATATAGTCTATTGATACTTCATTGGGCTACACTGAAAAATTATATACATCATCAAAAAATAATAATATCCCCATACAGTAAGCTTCAGCACTCACTGTAAAACTGGTGGAGCATGTATGGAGGGTGGGCGTGGAAGCCTTTCTGCATCTGTGCAGTCACGGGTTCTTGGCCGGGCTTAGACTCAGCTTGTCTCCTGGGGAAGATATTTGACTGGCCTTCAGAACAGCCCTACTTCTGAGATCAGCGTGGCTGCTTTCACTCAGACGTTTCCTCTTACTGCTGTATTTGTACAAATTGGAAATGCTTCTAATTTATTTTACAGTAATGTCTGTAAAGATAAAAAGTTCATGCAAAACTACCCTTTGACTTTTCAAAAGAAAATAACTTAATTACTTACAGGATTCTTGTATTCATCTAACTTTTTAGTGTGGCTTTCAAGACAATTAGCAAACATGTTAAGTTATTAACTTGAATGAAACTTTATGATTCTCTTAGTATAATTGTTTTGGAGAGAGATCTTTAGTGTATTAAGATAACTATTTCTAGGATTATTAACAATACTGTCTTTACTTGAGTCTTTTTCTATAGCCATGCTACTAAATTTTTCATATGAAAAATTAAACTGGGCTAGGGAGCTGGCCTAGTACTTGATCCATTAATATGAGAACCTGAGCTCAGACCCCTACCTAGCATTCACATAAGCCACATGTGACTGTGTGCTGCTCTAAACCCACTGAGCCCTCTGAGGTCACTGACCAGCTTGGCCAGCTGAAACAGGGACTGACTCTGTCACTGAAAGACCCTGTCTCAAACAGTAAGGTGAGGCTAGAGAGATGACTCAGTGGTTAAGAGCACTGGCTGCTCTTCCAGAGGGCCTGAGTTTGTTTCCAGCATCCACATGGCAGCTAACAACCATCTGTAACTCCAGTCTCAGGGGATCCAGTGCCCTTTTCTGGCCTCCATGGGAACCAGACATGTACATGGTACACAGTCATGCATACAGGCAAAAGACAAAATTAAATGAATAAAACTTTAAAATGTAAAACATAAAGTGAAGTTATTAAAAAAAGAAAAGAACAAGATGACAGCCCCTGGCCTATGTGTACACACAAATACACTGCACATACACACAAACAGTAAAGCAAGTATTTCCAAGCAGCCCGTGTGTTCTATCAGAAGGCTCAACATCATAGATTCCTGTCTTCCGTAGTCCACCATGCTACTCTGCACCACGTATATTATAGTGAAAGGATGTGAGGAGTACACAAACTGTTAACTACATTTGCTTTAACTATTATGTGGCAAACTATATTTGGCATTGTCTAGACAGAATTACAAGTGTAATAATTTCAATGAGACAAAACACACTTTAAGCCAGATGTGAGGATGTATTTGGATGTATGTGTGTCATTTAATCATAGTCTCAATTAAGACTCTGCTGCTTTGGAGATTAAGTGTTCCTGGCTGTAATAATGACAGCTTCAAATCTAATTATTATTTCTTGATGTCGTCGGGAATATTGAGAGGGGCCTGCAGAGTATTTTAGCCAGCCCACTCACATTTCCCTCCATAAGGGATGAAAGGCTTGGGCCCCCGCTCACCTCCCCTAGAGACTTGACTGTAAAGTCCTCAGCATTGTTTAAACCTCTCTGTTATTTTTATTGAATACATCTTGTAATTGTGTGTATTCTTAAGCTAATTTAAATATGAACCTGGTTCTGAAAAGCATGTGATGCACAATTTGACATGCATGAGTTTATCTGCAGTCACGTGTGCTGTGACAGTTTGAAGCCTACATTAGGTTACTGTTGGTAAAGCCTGACAGTGCGCCTGTGTAACACGCTTTCTTTGACTGTGTGCCATGAGCACTTACTTGAATTAATAAAGTATCAAAGGAAGTTGAAGGAGACTGTTAATTACTTTTGATTCTCTCTGTAATTGTTTCTGTAACAACTACTGTTCCCTTTTATTTAATAGTGCTTTAAAAGTTAGGAGTGAAAAGAGTTAGCCTTTGTTACCACATACTGCATTGTTCAGTCTACATTTTAGGAATTATCTATCTTATTATTATGTCATAATAATTAATCATAGGTAACATTTCCCAGCTTATCAGATTGAGGAGAGGACTCCAGTGTTGGATTTCTCTTAGAGACAGTGCTTTGTGTTAGGAGTTGGGATTGCAGTCACACTTGCCTGTTCTGCTGTGCCCTGTACACTGGCCCTTAGCTGGGGTTTGCTATCCACTAATTTCTAACAAGTGCTGTTACTCCAGGTTCCCATGAATGCTGAAGTGTGATTATCTCTTTCTTCATTAAAGAATAATTCAAGCTCTGTTATGAGTTTGAAGCTTGAGGCCATCTGGATTTCTCCTTGGTTTTCATCGTCTTTTGAAATGGAGTTTTCAAAGTTTACATTGGATGTGCTGTGCAATTAACTGCTTTAACTTTATACCTGCTAGGGTGTCTCTCACTCTTAGAACTTTACCTTATGTAACTTGTTAGGGTTTGGGGGGTTTTTTGTTTGTTTTTAGTGGGGTTTTTTTTCCTCTATTTTTGTTCTTGTTGGTGAGTTTGTGGGTTTGGTTTGCTTGCATCTAGTGGCCCAGCCCTGCTCATGGTAGGCAAGTGCTTTTATCACTGAGCTGTGTATGACCCAAGCCCTGAGTGAAGCTTTGTGTTCTGGCTTCCTGGTATTTCCTCACAACACCCAGTTTGCGGTTCTGCTCTCGTTTACTACGGTATTACAGTCACTTGCGTGCTATCCATCTATCCATGAGTTAGCATGAGGATGCCCTTCTAAGTACAGGACAAGTCTTTACTGAGCAGTCCTGATACAGGACACTTGGGATCGTAGTTGAGCTAAGCTCCTACTTGAACATTTCTCCCTGTTCTTCACTCACACTTTTGTTGCAAATGCTCTTTTAAGCTATTTTTTAAAAAGAGGAAACATCACTGCCCTCTGCAGTTCTCCTTATGCCAATCATTATGATGTCCCTACCATTATGAATGGAATGGAAGTAGCTATGGTTTACTATAGAGTCTTTCATTGGCATAGGAAAAAACTCATTGCTAGCAAGGAGATCTGGTGACCTAGCAATTGTCGAGGTTTTTAATTTGGGAAAGTATAATTTGTGAAGAATTGAGTTTTATTATTTTTGAAGATTTTTAATTTAAAACATAGTTATTCTAATGTCTGAGTGATGTTACACCTTCAGGAGACTACTGCTAGGAAATTCTGCCCAGCCTTTAATAAGTCAGCCCCTGTCATCATTAGGTTATGCCTAAGCAGTCTTAAGTAGAAGTCTCTCTAAAACACTGTTCTTTCTTTCCTTTGAAGTAAAGCGGTTTCTAAGTTTTGTTGTCCTGAGCATTATTGTTGTACGACAGAATTTTTCCTGGGAAGACACAACACACAGGTATATTCACTCCAGATAGGGATTTATAGCAGAGTGAAGTATAGACACCACCAAAGTCCAAGTTTATGAACCAGTAGGTTTATTGGGGTTTCTTACAGAAGTGTGGCTGAGGGGCTACTCACTGGAGCAGAAATGGCTCAAAGACAGCTACATCACCAATGCCTTCCCAGCATGAATGGCAGGTCACAAAAGCTAGGAACCTGGGACACCCTGTACAGCCTGCAGACAGCTCAACTGATTGCAGAGTGTCCTTTCCAAGTTCTTCAGTTGGTCTAAACCCCTTTCAGGTAGCTGGTCTGGTCTCAGAGTCATCTTTGCCCCTCAGCTTGTCTGATTGTCTTTGTAGCTCAGCTTCCCTTCAATGGGACTCTTAGCTTTTATTCTTTACAGTGGCAAGAGAGGCCTAGTGAATCTGGTCAGTTTCAGGGACTTCCTGAAGCTATTTTGAATTGTCTTTCTTCCTGCTTGAGCGTCTCTGCAGGGTAGAGTGTTTTGCCCTTATCTGTACACAGCCATGTGTGTTTGTAATGTAGTCACTTTTGGAGAAGTTAGGTCATTGTGTCCATAATTCTATAAGAATGATAACCACCAGCTAGTTCTTTATCACATCAGAGTCTATACTCTTTGACAATACCTTAAAAATCAAGAATAGATGCCTGAGACGCAGACTTGATCATAGTTTGTGAGAGTGTCTCTTACACTGTTTATGTGTTTTCTAATCTCTAAATTACCAGGGTGAGTCTAGGAAATTGGCTGCAGTGAACTGGATTGTCCTGTTGGCACTGATGCAGTATTGGCTGATGGCCTTGGCTGTGTTTGGTAGCCTTTTTCTTTTGCGTTTTCTCTGTGATGGATACAAGCAGCACTTCCCTTTGGAGAACTGTCTTGGTCACCATTTTATGGTGTTGTGTTAAGGTGTGTTACTGTGGAAAGATTTATTGTTACGTTCTGGGATAGTGAAAACAGGAGCAATACTGAGAAGTAACAGGGCATGTGTTTTTCAATACTGGAATTAGAATTTCCTTTTTAATATGTAACCATCACTATTTGGCTTTTCCTGTTTTGCCTGTTGTTTTTAAGTAAGCTTTGTAACTCAGCTACCTCACGTTTCTGCTGCTAACTAGGTATGAGTGACAACAGGATCCCGGAGAGCTCACTCTGACAGTGCTGCTGTCCACATCCCTGCTGTCCCACCCAAGCCTGTTACACCTTCACTTCGTCTCCTACCTAGGCTGTCCCCATGCTGCTCTCCATTAGTGCGGAGAGAGAAAAGGTCTCTTTCATCAGGTCACTTCCCTTACTAAAGGTCTTAAAAGCCTCTTGGTGACCTGGAAGACTGACAGTCCTAAGTGGGTGGTGGCGATGTTAAGTGATTGCCCTAGTCCCTTTTCATTTCTTTTCTTCTGGGGCTTTCCTAACTTTATTATCTTTGTGTAGTTGATCAGTCATCTAGACATGATAGGTTGGGTTTTTTTTTAATGTGTATACTAAACTATAGGCTTTATAAATAAAAAGATAACAATAAATTTTAACTGTGGACCAGTTAGTGAAGAAATCCAAATTATTTCTGATAAGTGTTGCTGAGCTATTGTTTTGCACAATTTGTCTTTATTATTGCTACAAATTCTCAGCTGTGTTGTTTACATCCAGTTTTTAGCATTTATTGTATATCCCTTAAATTGCTCATAGTTACATGGTTTTTTTACTCATGTTTTAGTTTCTGTTAGTTCTTTCAAAAATGTTAGCTCTTTCAAAAAAGACTAAGAACTTCCTCTGATTAAAAGCATAATATCCCCAAAGGATATTTGAAGTCATATTCTTAGATTAGACATATTTTTGTTCTTAGACATTTTGTGGCTTTTTATACCAGGAGGCTTAAAATTAAAACTTAACCTCATAAAATGGACTAACAATTGAGGTGAAAAGAAATAGTTTTCATTTCTTAATTTGTGCTTGGTAGCCTCCCAACAACACACAGAAGAAATGGGGGTGTTGAGCCAGTGTTGCACACCAGCTGCAATCCCAACACTCAGGAGCGGAGTGGGGGCAGGGTGGAAGTGCCAGGCCAGCCAGAGCTACTGATGGCCGAGCTTCTGTACTCTGGTCACTCATGAAAGGAAAATAGTCTTAAAGTGAGCAGAGGAGTGTGCCTCTGAGGAGTCAAGTTTGTCATGATGACTGTCCTGGTGCCTTGTTGTTGAGGGGTAGAACATCTGTCGTGGTGACTGGTAACTGTCCTGATGCTTTGCTGCCCTGTGAACCTGCCACTCGAACAGTAGACTCTTTTGAGAAATTTTCTTTTTAGTTCAATAGTTAATCAGGGTTCTTTGGGGGGCTTGTTTTTTAAAACTATTTTTATTTATACTTGAACAATTTCATATGAATGCAGTTACCTTGATCATACTTAAACCAAATCCCAGTATTTCCATTTCCTTCCATGTCTTCTTTGTTGTTGCTGTCCTCCTCTTCCTCCTTCTCCTATTCCTCCTCTTCCTCCTTCCTCTTCCTCCTTCCTCTTCCTCCTTCCTCTTCCTCTTTCTCATTCTCCTCCTCCTCATCCTCTTTGTCCTTCAGTAACTCCCTCAGTTCGATTAATGCTGCCGGTATGCACATAGGTGTGGGGCTATCCACTGATGCCAGGACATCCTCCCATCAACCACACACTCGAAGAATAATGAGTCTCTTTGAACAGCCAGCAACTGTCAATAACTCCTCAGCTCTGGGTAGAAATCACTGAGCGCTCCCTCCCCTATCCATACTGTAAAGTTGACTGGTTTGGACTTGTCCAGGTAACCATAGCTGCTGTGCATTCCTGAGTACACTGTCCATGTCACATCCAGAGGACATCATTTCACTGCACTCCTGCATTGTCTGATCATGAAATTCTTTCTGCCCTCCACCACCCCCAAAATACATACTTCTGTGAGTTGTGAGCCTTGAGAGTAAGAGGGTTGATAATAGACTGCCTATTTAGGGATGGACATCAGTAACTTACTCTCAGGGCTTGGACCAGTTATGTGTCTCTGTATCACTACCTACTGCAAGAACCTTCTCTGACCACAGTTTAGAGCAGCATTTATCCATAGGTGTAAATATAAGCATGTAGAAACCAGTTCAACAGTGTGGCTGTTTAGCACAACAACCATAGTGTGTTCTCCACTAGGGCTGGTGGCCTCCCCAGCCAGGGAACATTGACCAGGTTTACAGAGCAGGCCTTGGGTTTAATCAGAAAGACTCCCATAAAAGTCAATGCCAGTATTTCAACCTCCTGGGCATATCTTGTGTGGCAGGTCAGTATTGCTGCAGGGACCACCACTGGGTAGTGCTATTGATGGTTTTTCTCCCCCAGTGGCCTGTGTAGCGCCTGCCAGCACTAGGAAAGCTAGCCAGCAGGGAAGAATTTTTCAGGTCAGTTCCAAATTGATTTCTCTATGTCCTACAACTAGAATGTGTGGTGTCTTTACCAATATAGCCTTACTATCTAGTTATGGTGGGCAACCAAGAGCAATGGCAGGACCTTGTGTTGTTTGGGTAGTCTGTGGAGCTAATAACTTGAAGGGAGATATCCCAGACCTAGCACTGAAATCCTTACCTCTATCAAACCTTGGATTCTTGATATGAATTCATTGTTATCAAATGTCTGTTGCCCTACTTACAATAGGCTCATTTCAAAACCTTCTTTTTAAAGATTGAAAAAAGTTTTTTTAAAAATTTGTGTGAATGTTTTACCCATGTGTATGTGTATATGGCACATACATACCTGGTTCTCATGGATGCCAGAAAAGATGGTAAATTCCCCTGGAATTCCCTGGAACAAGAGTGACAGATGGTTGTGAGCCACCCTTTGGGTACTATGACCCAAACCTCAGTTCTTTACAAGAGCAGCCAGTACTCTTAACCCCTGAGTCCTATCTCTAGCCCCTTGGAAAACCTCGAGCTAGGGACTGCTTCTGTATTTGGTGGTTGTGTTGTATCACTACAGTGTCTGAGATTCCATACTTGCATGAGTTTGATTGACTACATTTATGTTAACCTTTGCCCCAGTGATCTCACGTCAGTGACCCTTACAGTTATTATCTGCATTCACGGTTACCCCACATCAGAAGACACTAATGCCAGCTTCATGTTTGTGATCTATGGGTCTGTAGTCAGCAGCAACAGCAACAAGGACTGACTTGCTTGGGTTTATTCCCTATAGACCACGACGGAGCGGCCTTTCATCCAGAAGCTGTTCCGGCCTGTGGCCGCAGATGGACAGCTGCACACACTTGGAGATCTCCTCAGAGAAGTCTGTCCTTCCGCAGTCGCCCCTGAAGGTACGGTGCTTAGCAGCTGCGACACATCGCTGCCGTTTTCTGTTCTAAACCTTTGATTTCTGAGGTTAAGTGAGTATTCTATATTGGCACATTTTAGGAAGAATTTTCCTTACCTTTTAAGGGAAAATCTTTTGTTTTATAGCAATTGTCACAAAACACGAAGTCACTTCTGTCTGACAAAATATACTTCCTGTGCTCTGGGGCTTTGTAAGTACTATTCTCATGCATTTGTATACTTGAAAATCAGTACACATAAACATGTATTTGAGATGCTTGGCACTCAAGAGTGTTCCAAATTTCTTTCAGAAGTTGAAATATTTGCATACATGTAGCGAATTATTTTGCGGATAGAATGTAAGCTTAAATATCAAATTTGTGCACACATACCCACCTACCTATATGCACAGCCTAAAGGTGATTTCCATGGTATTTTTAGTGTGCTTACATTTTTATGTGTGCTGTCACGTGCGGTCAGCTGTGGAATTTTCCACATGTGCTGTTGCGTCAGTGGTAAAGTCAGTGTGGGCATTTCAGATTTCCACCCGAGAGCTGCTATAAATGTGTACATGTATACACACATGCATATGGACATGTATGCGGGTGTCCTGCTGCTTTTCGCACCCAGCCATTGCCCATTAACTCAGCAGTTTGCAGTTTCAGCCTCGTGGTCTATTACAACATTACTGATTACTTATGTAAGAGGAATCGTCAGCCATGTACACCATGTTCATTTACACACCAAGCAGGCTTTCTCACTTAGACCTAGGAGGGAGGAGGTAAGGAATTATTAAACCTTATCTAAGGACGTGGTTTTCCTGAGAAATAGAATTAGAGCCAGTGTAGGCTTGGAGACAGGACTAAATCAGAAGGGGTGACAAGGCACATCATGAACCCAGCACAGAGTTACTGAAGACAGACAAGATTTATGGTCTCAGAGGGTCACTTGCCTCACCTTAGCGCCTAGACTACTATCAGAGCGTCTCATGGTAAGTGTTCACTAACCACTGGAATTCCTGAAGTCCTTGTGTAAGGCTTAGCTCAAGCGGTATTATTTATGATAACTAATTTGAGGTAACACTAAGTTTTTGTCTGGCCTTGGTCACAGTCCCACCTCACTATTTTATAATGTTAGCTTTCATTAAAGGCTTTCTGCCGTTCAATATATTTGATATCTCAGCAGCTTTTTAAAGTAAACTCTACAGAGCTCGTGTCAGAATTTGGAAGAGAACATTTTTGTCCCCTCAGAGTGCTCCCTTCTGCACACTTGGAGCTGTTAGCTGTAAGCAGCCATTGCTCAACTGTCTGTCTCTATGATTTGCCTTTTAAAAAACACTTCCTATAAATTGAATCCTATGCTAAGTAGGCGTGTAGCCCAGCGAAGCGGGTTTGTGTTGTTTGTCTCGGTGGCGTCTTTTTGTTGAGGACTGCTCCTGCTTAGGTGGAATGTCACAGAGAATTCATTACACCTTTTTACCTTTCTGATTAATTCAGCTGTGAACATTGGCATGGATCTTTCTGGGAACATCTTTTCATTTCCAGGACAAATTCCCAGAGGTGGGATGACGGGGACCAGCAGGCAGTGTGCTGGCCTGCTCACTGTCTCTTCCCTGCCATTCCCCCACGGGACTCAGGAAGGCTTCGGTTTCTTCACACCAGTGACATGTTTTATAGTGATCCTGATGACTGTGTGTCGGCATCTCACAGTGATGGCTCTCCACTTCCCTCATTTGAATTTCCCTACTGATAACTCTGTCTGCCGTGTTTATTTGTGTAAGGAAGACAGGCTATCTGGTGTGCTGAGTAAACGACGGCTGCCGGCTGCGGAGCCGCAGCTTCTGATCACATGCCCTTATTTTCACTCCCAGGCCCCCATTTTATTACTTTCCCAATACTCTGTTTTGAGAAATATTTTATATTCTGGAAGAACTTGGGAGGGTTTTTTTTCACACAAAATCTATGGTCTGTCTTTTTATTAGATATTTTCTTTATATACATTTCAAATGCTATCCCGAAAGTTCCCTATACCCTCCCTCCACCCTGTTCCTCTACCCACCCACACCCACTTCTTGGTACTGGCATTCCCCTGTATTGAGGCATATAAAGTTTGCAATACCAAGAGGCCTCTCTTTCCAGTGATGGCTGACTAGGGCATCTTCTGCTACATATGCAGCTAGAGACATGAGCTCTGGGGGCACTGGTTAGTTCATGATTGCAGACCCCTTCAGCTCCTTGGGTGCTTTCTCTAGCTTCTCCATTGGGGGCCCTGTGTTCCAACTTATAGATGCTGTGAGCATCCACTTCTGTATTTGTCAGGCACTGACATAGCCTCATACGAGACAGCTATAACAGGGTCCCTTCAGCAAAATCTTTCTGGCATTGTGCAATAGTGTCTGGGTTTGGTGGCTGATTATGGGATGGATCCCCGGGTGGGGTAGTCTCTGGATAGCCCATCCTTTCGTCTTAGCTCCAAACTTTGTCTCTGTAACTCCTTTCATGGGTATTTTGTTCCCTATTCTAAGGAGGAATGAAGTATCTACCCATTGATCTTCCCTCTTCTTGATTTTCTCGTGTTTTGCAAATTGTATCTTGGGTGTTCTATGTTTCTGGGCTGATATCCACTTATCAGTGAGTTCATATCTAATGACTTCTTTTGTGGTTGAGTTACCTCACTAAGGATGATATCCTCCAGATACATCCATTTGTCCAAGAATTTCATAAATCTACTGTTTTTAATTGCTGAGTAGTGCTCCATTGTGTAAATGTACCACATTTTCTGTATCCATTCCTCTGTTGAGGGGCATCTGGGTTCTTTCCAGTTTCCGGCTATTATAAATAAGGCTGCTATGAACATAGTGGAGCAAGTGTTCTTATTACCAGTTGGAACATCTTCTGGGTATATGCCCAGGAGAGGTATTGCTGGGTCTTCCGGTAGTGCTATGTCCAATTTTCTGAGGAACCTCCAGACTGACTTCCAGAATGGTTGTACAAGCTTGCAATCCCACCAGCAGTAGAGGAGTGTTCCTCTTTCTCCACATCCTCGCCAGCATCTGTTGTCACCTGAAGCCATTCTGACTGGAGTGAGGTAGAATTCTGACGGCTAAATAGTTTTAATTCTGATGGAATTGTATTCAGTTTTTAGTGGGTTGTGTCTAGGGCTTTTTTTATAATGTCTTCTAGTCAGTAGATAATATATTTGTGTGCTTATAAAATAAAAGTTGGTGTGAAGGAGCTCAGAGCAGTTGCTCTGCCTTGGGTCCCGTTTGGAGGCACAGTGGCATTTCCCCATGCATCTAATTCCTGTCGCTTCAGGTTTTGGAAATTGGGAACCTTCGCTGGTTTATGAATACTGTTCCCGCACTAGTTAGAGGATGACAGGCCTGTGAGTGTCCTCACTGCATCCCAGGTTGTGGAACAGAAACTGATTTCCTCATTTGAACTGTGGTAAGGCCCTGCCCATGTTCTCTGTAAGAGCCCTCTTTCCTTGACTAGCTCGCAGGTGGTCTACAACTCACTGTACAGACCACAGCCATCCTCCTGTCTCTGCTTCCCAGGGGCTGGCCTTACAGACATGTGCTAACATGCTTAGCCATAATCTGTTTCCAGAAATTAGTAATTTTAGGTGTATTTCTTTAAATGGCCCTGTGGGATCCTTGATTACTGAGTGTGAGACCATCACATTAAACCCTGTCTCCAGAGTGTAATGAGTGGCCTGTGTTTGCTGCAGGTAGGTACACTTGTGCTTTGTTTAGTAAAAGTAACTTTATTTATTTTTTTTTATCTAATTTTTTAAAATGTTTTTTATTACATATTTTCCTCAATTACATTTCCAATGCTATCCCAAAAGTCCCCCATACCCTCCCCCCCCCCACTTCCCTACCCACCCATTCCCATTTTTTGGCCCTGGCGTTCCCTTGTACTGGGGCATATACAGTTTGCATGTCCAATGGGCCTCTCTTTCCAGTGATGGCCGACTAGGCCATCTTTTGATACATATGCAGCTAGAGTCAAGAGCTCCGGGGTACTGGTTAGTTCATAATGTTGTTCCACCTATAGGGTTGCAGATCCCTTTAGCTCCTTGGGTACTTTCTCTAGCTCCTCCATTGGGAGCCCTCTGATCCATCCAATAGCTGACTGTGAGCATCCACTTCTGTGTTTGCTAGGCCCCGGCATAGTCTCACAAGAGACAGCTACATCTGGGTCCTTTCGATAAAATCTTGCTAGTGTGTGCAATGGTGTCAGCGTTTGGAAGCTGATTATGGGGTGGATCCCTGGATATGGCAGTCTCTAGATGGTCCATCCTTTCGTCTCAGCTCCAAACTTTGTCTCTGTAACTCCTTCCATGGGTGTTTTGTTCCCAATTCTAAGGAGGGGCATAGTGTCCACACTTCAGTCTTCATTCTTCTTGAGTTTCATGTGTTTAGCAAATTGTATCTTATATCTTGAGTATCCTAGGTTTTGGGCTAATATCCACTTATCAGTGAGTACATATTGTGTGAGTTCCTTTGTGAATGTGTTACCTCACTCAGGATGATGCCCTCCAGGTCCATCCATTTGCCTAGGAATTTCATAAATTCATTCTTTTTAATAGCTGAGTAGTACTCCATTGTATAAATGTACCACATTTTCTGTATCCATTCCTCTGTTGAGGGGCATCTGGGTTCTTTCCAGCTTCTGGCTATTATAAATAAGGCTGCTATGAACATAGTGGAGCATGTGTCCTTCTTACCGGTTGGATCTTCTGGATATATGCCCAGGAGAGGTATTGCTGGATCCTCCGGTAGTACTATTTCCAATTTTCTGAGGAACCGCCAGACTGATTTCCAGAGTGGTTGTACAAGCCTGCAGTCCCACCAACAATGGAGGAGTGTTCCTCTTTCTCCACATCCACGCCAGCATCTGCTGTCACCTGAATTTTTGATCTTAGCCATTCTGACTGGTGTGAGGTGGAATCTCAGGGTTGTTTTGATTTGCATTTCCCTGATGATTAAGGATGTTGAACATTTTTTCAGATGCTTCTCTGCCATTCGGTATTCCTCAGATGAGAATTCTTTGTTCAGTTCTGAGCCTCATTTTTTAATGGGGTTATTTGATTTTCTGAAGTCCACCTTCTTGAGTTCTTTATATATGTTGGATATTAGTCCCCTATCTGATTTAGGATAGGTAAAGATCCTTTCCCAATCTGTTGGTGGTCTTTTTGTCTTATTGACGGTGTCTTTTGTAACTTTAATAGTTGCTTTTAACCCAAGCAGTAGGGTTGGAATTTTGATTTATTTCACTGACGCTGTATGAGCTCATCTACTTCCTGGTTGCCAGTTTCTGGCTGTTAGGAGTGGCTGAGAAAGGTTTCAAGTGAGGGCTGGGGGGAAGCAGAAACACCTTTGCCTCTGTACAGAGCTGTGGCCTTTGAGTTCAGTTAGCCCAGGCTTTGCATCCCTAGACATTCCAATATCTCCTGGGTATTCAGTTGGGGGATGAGATTAAGAACTGCAGCCTTCACAAGCTTTGCCTTCTAATCTGGTCTCTCTCTCCCTCCCTCCCTCCCTCCCTCCCTCCCTCCCTCCCTCCCTCCCTCCCTCCCTCCCTCCCTCCCTCCCTCCTTCCCTCCCTCCTCCCCTCCCTCCCTCTCATTCATACACACACACACACACACACACACACACACACACACAGAGAGAGAGAGAGAGAGAGAGACAGAGACAGACAACCCTTGAGTGTGCCAAGAGGACAGGTCAGAGGACAACTTTCAGGATCTCCTACTATGGGCTCTGGAGATCAAACGCACAGACATAACATGAAGACATAACACCCATATAATAAAATAAATAAATAATAACAAAAACCCTTTAACCTGCAGCCGTGCTTCAGACTGTCTCAGGTGTTGTGAGTGAATAGCAGGCTTCTCCCCCAAAGCAGCCAGCCAAGTTCGTTGGTTTATGGGAGCACCCATGTTTCATAGATAGTCCCAGTACGCAGTGTTAAGTTTCATACCATGATTGAGCACGTCCTCAATTCTGTCTTTTTCTTTGGAAAACTTTTATCTTTTGCCTCTTTTCATTTCATATTTATTTTTAGGAAAAAATCATTTAAAATCTGTGGAGAGTAATCAGAAGCTTCCAGTCTCTGAGTGAAGAGCGACTCTGTGCAGATTAGGATACCTGAACACTGTCAGTGTGTAGCATTTTGACATACCTGCACTCAAGCTGAAAGTGAAAGACTTGAAACTTGGGTGTGCATGGATAAGAACTAGCTGTCATCACATTATAAAAAGAGAAAGTATTCAAAGAACCCGTGTCCTGCTTCTCCCTGTGAGAAGTGAATGGAACGTGGAGGAATATGTCTTACGTCATGGTGACAGTAGAATGCGCTATATTATGGCAGCGAAGCTGGGGTCATGGGAGTACTGCAGTGAGCTGCTTTGTTCTATTCCTTCTGATCTGTAAGTAGTTAGGGGAATTAGCCAAGATGGAAAAAAGAAACCAAAGGTGAGCACAGGTACATGATGCCTGTGGTTTCAGTGGAGTTAAAATGACTCTGAGGTCTGCTTTTCTGTTCTAGGCCGGCAGTTACACACCTTCCTCTCTCAGTATACTACGTGGCAGGGTCAGGAAGCAGGCCCAGCCATGTGCTTCTGGCTGGCTGGGCACCTGCTGTCAGCCTCCAGCCCGAGTCCAATCCCTGGGAGCCAAATGATGGAAGGCGAGAGATAAACTAAATGTTAATATTTAAAAAGTCAAAGACCATATGCTTAATTTTTATTTAGAAGAATATAAAATGCCTATAAATTTTGCTGAGTCATATTTTATTTCCCAATGTTCCAATATAATTATAAAAACCTAGTAAGCTACATAGTGTAAGATAGTGTAACAAGCCTGCATTCTTTTTATTTTTCAACATTGTATTTTTATTTGGGAATTTTACACATTGCATGTTTATCACACTCACTTCTCGGTCCTTCCAGGTCCACCACCACTCTTGTTCCCTTCCCCAAAATAGAAGGGAAAAATATGCATAGTCCAATTTGGGTTGCCCATACACTCAGGGGAGCATGGTCAAACTTTTAGTGGCCAGCCGCTTAAAGATAACCCCCTGCGTGTGTTCCCCCTCCCCCACGTGCCAGAAGCTGTCAGCTGTGAAGAGGTGCACTTCAGCATCCCTATCACAATTTTTAAGGGCTTTCTGCAATGGTTTCCTGTCTAGACTGACAAACCTTCATTCTTGGTTTTTAGAATTTCCTTCAAGGTTTCATTGATTAATTATTTGTGTTGAACTATTTTCTCGTGGTTTTATATTCAGTATTACACAAACAGCAAGGTGTAAAGAAAGACTTGGTCCATGGCAGGTTAGTCCTAGTGTCCTCCGGCTCTCCTGAGAGGTGGATAGCTGAGCAAGCGATCTGCCCTGTCCAGTTCCTCCCGACGGCCGTTGTACTTCTTACTCTGTGACACCCTAGGGTCCTTTACAACTGTTGACTTCTGGGTTCCATGTGATGACTTAATTTTATCTCAGTCACTCACTCTCTCAGGGCTGTATATCTTGTCTTGTCGCTCTCAGATATGAAAGATACATCGTGTGCTCTGTAGAAAGCTTTGGTCAGGCGGAATGGGCAGGAAGTTTTACAGCTGTGGGTGAGCCACACTGAGGATGTGCTGTGCATAGTGAGGGAAGAGTAAAGATGGAATCTTAATGAAGACGAACCGAAGGCAGACAGCTGGGAAGGAAAGGGCTCAAGCCACACCTCACATGCCACTGTAAAGCCCTTACCATGTGTAAGGCCTGTGTGTGCCACGGAGCCTAAAGAAAGGCTCCTGCCACTCTGTTTGAGAGACGTCTGCCTTCAGATATGCCTGAAATTGCCGTAAGCTCAGACACTGTGGAAAGGCGCTGTGGAACACAGTGAAATTGAGGCGAGGGACTTGGAATGTCCAACTTAGGTGATCTAACTTCAAAATTGTTTTCTTTGTGCAGGTCCTGTGTGTGTGTGTGTGTGTGTGTCACAGTTTTACTATTTAGTGACCCTCTGTAACTTGCTGTGTAGACCAGGCTAGTTTGGAACTCATTCAGCTGCCTCCGCCTTCCTTGCAAATGCTGGGGTTGAAGGTGTGTGCCACCAGGCCTGGCAGTTATCTTATTTTTAATAGGCTTTATGAGAAAACCATAGAAGTTCAAAAAAATAGAACTTTAGTGAATTCATATTTTTCCGTACTCTTCATGGTGTCTGTCCGGTGATTCTCCATATGGAGTGTTGATTTCAGACACAGCAGCTGGGGTGGGAACACAAAGCCCGGAAGTATCCTCAGGCGGTGGACAGGATTAAAGACCCCCATGGCTGCCTGAGAGCATGAGCTGTCACTGCAGTTAGCAGTCACATGGTCGATGGGCTCTGCTCCCACAGGAGCAAGCATGGGGATGTGTGAGCACACATCAGAACTGCAGCCCTGCCCCTCAGATGGTATGGAAGGATGAGGCTTTATAGCTCTAGTCTCTTTCTCACCACAGACTGAACTAACGTCTATCTGTGCGTTCCTCCCATTTGAATTGGACAATCATTAAAATTTTAACAGATCTAGGTGTCTAGGTTTATGAAATAAGTTAGTTTCCTGTTGCATTCTGTAGAATGTCAGACAACATTTCCATGTGAAACTTTAAAGTCTTATATTTTTCTAAGGTTTTCAGTTAGCCTGGTATTTCTTTTGTATAGGTTTGCTAATATATTTTTACAAACAAAATTTTATGGGAAACTTAGAAAGGCCAATTATACCTTCACTTATGGGAAGACTTCCATGCCATGGATTGACTGTTTTAGAAACTAGTTTCTAGATGGAATTAGACATGCCACAGGTGTAGTCCCAGAAGGAAAGAGAAGCAAGGTTGGCCACAGCGCCACCGTCACTTCATGCCCTGGAGCAGGCTTGATTGTCAGCATATAACTTGCTGAAGCATAGAGGCCCAGAAGTAGGTTGTAGATTCTGTTGGTACTAACGGAGCGTTTGCCATTCAAGAGGACTACTGTAGTGATCCACACAGCACTGGGTCACCCCTGTAGTGGGAGCCTCCTTTGTAGACTCTTCCCAGCCCGGTTTTTGTTGTTCTTTATTCTTGATTGCATTTATATTTTATGGAAGAAACACTGTCTACAGTGGGAAGTCTAAAAGCAATTTAAATGCTGGCCCTCTGTGAGCAAAGATCTACTATAATCCTTGTTAAGGTTCAGCCCAAACTTGGTAATTATAGTTTACTAAATTTATCACGCGCTGTAAATATAAATGAGTCTTGAATGCTTTCCTCTCTGTCTGTCCTCATGCTTTGTCCAGCACACAGGCACTTCTGACTGGTCTTGCTGATACAGACTCTCTTCAGATCTACATCCATTGGTGTATGTCTTTTCTAAAATCAAAGGACGAAAATGATTATTTTCTTTCTCTACTAATGGAGATGATATGATACTGGATCCAACAAAAGATGCCTCTGATTTCCTTTCCATCATTTTTTTTTTATCTTAATCTCAAGAAGCTAAATAAGTTAACCTGGATTTTCGAAAAGTGGAAAGCATGGGCTTGTGCAACCCTTACTCTGTTGCTGGCACTAGAAAATGAAGTTGCACACAGTTGTGTGTTCTGAGGTCTGTGGTCCTCAGCCTTGTCACATGGTGCAGCTGCTCTGCCAGTCCCATGTACTGTCTGCCAACAACAAGCTCAAAGCTACTTGGTCCCTTTATGCAGTCACAACAGTAGTGTCTTGGGTGAGGAAAGGCTCCGCAGGTAAAGATGCCTGGTGATGTGAGTTCAGAACCCAAAGTGGAAAGAGAAGTCATTCTACAGTTACCCTCTGCCTGCTACGCATGTGCCGTGGCACATGCACGTATGCACATACAATGCACAAACAGCAATAACGTTTTTAAGGAAAATATTTTGAACCCTCCAGTTTTTTAATTGTATCCATTTTTTAGGTGAACAAGGCCATGTTTAACTTTCACCTTTTTAAACTTGATGGTCATGAGGCTCTTGATCAGTTTGTTTAAATCATCTAACAGTCACTATCTACATTTTCTATTATGGCTAATTATATGGTTTTAATTTTAAATTTTGGTTTATGTCTTTTTCATATAATGGCTATAAGCAAAAGTCAAGCGAGTGCACGTGCCTAAAAGTTGATGATACCATCTAAAGAGCCAAGGCTCTGAAAGTATTTTAGAAATAAAATATTATATATGCTAGGTAGTTTGTACATGGAAAAGGGATCCGGGGACTGTGAGTGGCTCCTTATAGCTGGCGCTGAGTGAGCATAGACCCGGAAGATGTTAATGGAGTGCCGTGAAAGGCTGTAGCTCTCTGATAAACACCGCTCCTTCTGTTTGTGATCACGGATGAAAGCCCAGTGCTCAGGAATGCTCGTTTTCATTGCTGCAGCGTGGAGTGTGCTCTTAAGATGAAGATCTCATTCCCCAGGAAGCATTTCTGCGTAAGATTAATTGCCCTTTTAAAATCAGTGTTTGATGTATTCCTTTGGCCATATCCTGGCTTGCTTTAACCCCCGACCTGACCTCCCTGACTGTTGCCACCGAGGCCGGCCGAGTCAGAGCATGATGTATGCACTTCAGATTTCAGCCTGGGCTGTCTCGTGGCAGTGGCTTCAGGCTGCATTTTATTCATGAACATATCTGAGGAATTTGTCAGATTAGAGAAAAATTGTTCAGACTAGTTAGTGGTAATCAAAAAGCTTGTCTCTTTATTTATTGGTCTTAAAACTTTCTTACAATTATTAAATTATTTTTAACAAAATTTGTTCTTGAATCATAAACTACCCCTGAAGCTGCAGTAGTTAAATCGGGTGTCAGTTCACTTGATCTGAGCTTTCTGTTCCTCCATATTTAGAGGTGTGAACCTCGAGAGAGATTAATCCAATGGAAACTTCTCATTGAAGGCTGTGCTCCTTTTCATCCTTTCCTTTAGCATCCTTTGTAAACTAAGATTCCAATTGTGTCTGTCAGTCAGAAAGAAACTGCAAGATGTCCCGAGAAACTGAGGCAGCCTGTTCTAAAGACCCTCGTATGCTTCTTGTTGCTGTCTGCCTGGACCTGAGCACTCTGTCCCCAGCAGGCCAGCGATCAGGGGGTGAGCTCTCAGGAAGCAGGCTGAAGAGAACAGTCTTTATAGAGCAACGTTGTTTCTGTTTAAGTGGGGTTTGTTGTTTGGATTGAATAAAGATTTGTTTTGTTTTGTTTATTGTTTGTTTGTCTGTTTTTGTTTGGTTTGGGTTTCTTGCTGGGGGGGTGGTTGGGGTTTTTTTTGTTTGTTTGTTTGTTTTTGTTTTTTTTTTTTTTGAGACAGGCTTTCTCTGTGTAGCACTGTAGATCAAGCTGGCCTTGAACTCATCCTTCTGACTACTGGGTTTAAAGGGTACCACCACTTCCCTGGTGTTGGTTTGCTTTTGTTGTTGTTGTTGTTGTTTTTTAATCTTCTTAAAATGAATCTTAAAGTCTTTTAAACAATATTATCATAATATGTCAGGGCTCCCTTGACTTTAAGGTGTGGTATTTCACTGGATTTTTATGTTGAATATATTTTGTATCTTTTGAATTATTTTGAATGTCACATAATTTGTATATTACTGAGTCTGGGGTTTTGTTGGCCCTCCCCGTTGTTTTTTTTTTGTTGTTGTTGTTTTTTTTGTTTGTTTGTTTGTTTGTTTTTGAACAATGCCACCAAATAATTAGAGGCTAAGTTCTTATAACCTCTTGGCTGCCAATCACATAATTAAGTCCATATTATTTTATAGCTCTTGGTGGATATCTAGTACCAAAGAATTAACTTCTTACCATTCTTGACAGCCTAGTCCTCCCCTTCTCTGACCCCCTTTCTTAACCTGCTCTCCCACTGACTCCCCCCACCCTCACGGTCTTCTGTAGCCCCGCCTGGGCTGGAATTCGCTGTGTGACCTTGAACTCTGGTTCTTTGGTTTCTACCCGCTGTATTGCTGGGATTCTGAATGTGCGCTGCTACAGCCAACTTGGGCAGTGCTAGAGATCTCACCTAAGGCATTGTGCACACTTAGCAACCTCTCTACCGCATGACTCTAGCTCAGAGCTCATTTTCATTTTCTCTATAATATTTTCATACCCTAGGAAGGGTGGAGAAATGAACTAACTTCATTGAATACCTGCTATGTCCAAACCCTCTTGCAGCTTCAACTGGTCTTGCTGCTGCTGCTTCCTCCCCCTCCTCCTCCTCTTCCTCCTCCTCCTCCTCCTCCTCCTCCTCCTCCTCCTCCTCCTCCTTCTTCTTCTTCATTTATATAGTGTATGTGAGTACACTGTAGCTGTCTTCAGACACACCAGGGGGTATCAGATCACATTGAAGATGGTTTGTGAGCCACCTATGGTTGCTGGGAATTGAACTCTTTATCACTGAGCCATCTCCCCAACCCCTGGGCTTGCTTTTTCAATTTTTCTTTTATTCTTCGAGGAGCCGTAGAGATGAGTGTTTACTCACTCTCTAAGATGAGGAACTGGAGGCGCATTCAGCTAGATTCTAAGCTAGTAAATGTTGATGGCCGACGTCTGAAGGAGAGTTTGCTGTTGTGGTGTGAAAGAGTGGGATCCTGATTAGAACTGGGAGGTCTTCTAGGA
Organism: Mus musculus; assembly: GCF_000001635.26. Lineage (NCBI taxonomy): Eukaryota > Metazoa > Chordata > Mammalia > Rodentia > Muridae > Mus > Mus musculus. Next base: position 44,359,700 of record NC_000076.6, read on the forward strand.
CTTTATAGAGCAGAGGTTTGCAGCCTGTGACACTCAGCTCATGGAGACCTAGGTGGCCTTGGGTTCTGAGCACCAGACAGGACTTGGAATATGTCTCAGTCATCCGTCAGCCTTCACTGCATTGCCAACCCAGCCTCCTCAGGAAATGTGAAGAGAGGGTGTGTTGTCTTCTCTTGACGTGTGCAGCATGTCTGAGAATGCATGTCACTGAGGTTCATTGAGAAGGGCAGCAGAGGACCAGCCAGCCTGTTTGTTTTTCTTCCATTAACCTTCCTCGTGCTGTGGTGGTGGATCAGAGTGTGAACTAGGACCCTATATGCAACCTTCACTTCCTATAAAATGAAATCTCAGAGAAATGAAGCTGGGCATCCATTCCCAGGGTGGGGATTCAATTAATGTATCTGTCAGTAGCACCTGTCTGCATGATTGGCCTTTCTCCTTTATGCCTGATTTATATCATTGTGTGCATTTATTCTTGTTGTACATATGTCTGTATACTGGCCCCATCCCAAGAATCCTCTGTTTAGTTACTTTTAGAAAGAAGTCGGAAAACAAAGCAAAGGAGAAATACCGATGAAGTGTTGGATTGATACGTGCTGTGACAACTGTTTCACATCGTTGTCTTATCCGTCTTGTCTTTGCTTTCTTCTCCTTTGTTTTGAGATGGGATCTTATTTAGTCTACAGAGTAAGAGTATTAAGAGAACCATACATTGGAATGTTTTCAGGTAGTATAAGAGCTGTTCTAAGGACTGTGCCTCCCATGTGCTCAGAGTTCAAACAAGGCTACCATGCCAGGCCTTAGCTCACACCTTCAGTTGTTCTGAAGAGAGGTAGGCACAGGTAGGCCCAACTTAGGTGTCCAAGATTAGAACACATTCATGCAAGAGTTCAGAGTGACCCCAGCCTGCAGGCTGGAGACGCAGAACTTGCCTTCCCAGCACACGATGGCACAACAAGGCACGTTTGATGCAGTTAGAGTGCCTCTCATGTTCTCTGGCTTGCACCAGGGACAGACTCCATCTGCTCTAACGGGATTGGTGGCCTGCCTTGTCAGGCACATGTGCAGCAGGGGCTGGGACACACGCAGTGAATGCGAGCTGGTGTGTAGTGCTGCGTCAGGACCTGTGCTGAGACTGAGGAGTGCCTGGTTAGGCTTTACTCGCACAGGGCTGGCTGGCTTGAGAAACTGCGCACAGAGGGAACTTTTACTCTCACCACGCTTTCGGTTTTTGACTCAGTTCTAAGTAGGAGGAAATTCTGAGAATATTAAAATAGCTCAAAGAAATATATAATAAGAATATTAAGAGAACCATACTAGAAACGTTTTCAGATATTCTAAGAAACCATTCTGGAGAACTTCGTCCATCTAAACACTGGTTCTTCAGTCTTCTGTGCTCTGTGTGCAGCTTTGCCTTCTGTCTGTAGATGCTTCTGACCAGCATTCTGGAGCCATTCTTTGTATTAATGCTGTGATTATAGCTGCATAAAATAATGTCTGCATAGATGCAACAAAGCTGGCTAGAGGGCCGGAGAGGTGGCTCAGCCTTTAAGCGTGTGCTAGTCCCAAGTCGCATCCCAGCACCCATGTTGGGGAGCTCACAATAGCCTGTAACTCCAGGTCCAGAGATCCAACACCCTCATCTGACCACTGGACACTCTACTCCTGCACACACCCATTTAGACTCAGATACACGTGCATTAACTAAATAATACAAATAGGGGGTTTTGTTTGGTTTGTTTGTTTGTTTGTTTGTTTGTTTTAAGATAGCTTAGGGAAAGGAAAGCAAGAGAGGCAATTTTTAAATTATGGGTCCTTAGGCAGTGGTCTTTCCCCAAAGTTAAGCTGAACTGTGACAGGGATAAGGGCAAGCTTTGTTTAGTCGTGTTTGAAGTTGGTAGCTGGTAACATGCTTATCAGGTTTTTAATTTTCGACTTCTCTTTTGACTGTAGTGCTTCCATGTCTGCTGTTGCTCTCTCCCTGCCTACCCACCCTTCAGCCTCTGAAGGAAGGCTGGATATTTCTTTAAAGGTTCTGCTTTCGTGTGGAGCCAGGCCGTCCCAGCCCTTAGAGCAGTGAAGGGCACTTTGAGTAGAACAGAAATACCAGCAGCAGCTGTAGTGGTCCTGCCCACCAGAGCTTGCCCTGTTCTCCTTGGTCCCCAGGATGCTGAGGGTTGCCCTTATGTTTTGAAGACACTGTCAGGGAGTTGTACCGCAGGGTGACAAATTGTTCCTTTTTTTCCGTTTTGGTTATTTTTGTTTGGTTGGGGGAGGGGTATGTTGTCGAGCTGTTCTTTACATTGGGGGTTTGTTTGTTTGTTTGTTTGTTTTGCTTTTTTAATGGTAATACAATTTGAATTTAAAGGTATTAATTGCAGCATCCTTTAAATTTGTATTATGTTTGAATTCATTTTAGTGTAGAGGTGATTGCCCACATTTCTTGGTATGAGTATGGAGGTCAGAAGACACCTTGGGGGACTAGGTTCTCTGCTTCTACCCTGGGTGTCAGGGATCAGACTGGAAGCCATCTGGCCTGCCAGTGAGTGCGCTTCTCAGTTGAGCCCTGCAACCAGCCCTATAGTTCTATTTTAATTAGCAAGCAAATATTAGTAAAACCTGATGAGGTTTTGGGACTCTTAATGAAGAATCTTTAAGTCAGATTATTGGCTCTCTGTGATCCCAGCTTTAATTGTACATTTTTTTATTACTTTCAACACTATGGGAAATACTTGAGCACATTTCAGAGAATCAGCAAAGCACCCAGCTGTTAAACATCTTCTCGAATTCTGGTCCGATTCTGGATCACTTCTGCCCTATATTTTTAAGGGTGTGTTGTGTGGCCTTCCACAGAGTTGCCATTTTAACAGTCGTCTGTGGTGGTTTGAACTGTGTACCTAGAGTATTTTGGTCAGTGGGTTCACCCTGCTGTTTTCTCCAGCATGGTTTCACTAACGTCAATCTCAGGCAAGCACAGTAATTAAGAAAGAACAAACACTTTCGCAGAGCAACAGAATTTTTATCAGAATTCACTGTAGCCCTCAGGTTTCTGTTTAGGATGAGACATTTTGCAACATTTAAACTTTCTCCTTGTCTTCATTTCCTGTTGAGGGGATAGAACAAGTTTGAAATCCATTTAATTCACTGAGGACCCTGAAAAGGCAAGTCTTCCTCTTTCCCTGTGGTTTTTACTGTTGGATCTCTTTCTTGGAACAGATGGAGAGAAGAGGAGCCAGGTGATGATTCACGGGATAGAGCCAATGCTGGAAACCCCTCTGCAGTGGCTGAGCGAGCATCTGAGCTACCCAGATAACTTTCTTCATATTAGCATTGTCCCCCAGCCAACAGATTGAAAGAGTGTGTCCTCCTCGCTAGATGGAACCACCTTGAGTCAGGACAACGAGGCGTGACACCCTTGCTTCAGTCAAGTTCAGTGGAGGCAACAGAAACCCGGGCTGCTGCAAGCCAAGGAGGAGAAGATTCCATGAGAGATAGGGCGCCCGGGCAGGGCTGAGTGTGCACCACTGCTTCGCTGAGACACACAGGACCACTGCAGCCTCCTCTTCTCGTGAAATGCAATGCAGCCGAAGCCTTTGCTCAATGAAAAAAAAAAAAATGGAAATGTGCCACAGTTTGTATTTCTGATTAACAAATAAGTGGGGTATTTCCTAAGGTGACCATGGTGGAACCTTAGGCAGGAGAATGGAAACATTGGTTGAATTTTCAATAGAATTAGACTTAAGAAAGTAAAAGAGAAATTCTGTTATTAATAACTTGCAGTAATTTTTTTGTAAAAGATCAAATTACAGTAAACCCATCTTTCCTTAATGAGACTTTCCTGTTTACAGTCAGTCTATTGGTATGCAAACAATCTTGTAACTTTGATAATGAACAGTGAGAGATTTTTAAATAAAGCCTCTAACTATGTTTTGTCATTTAATAACATACAGTTTGTCACTTTTCAAAGACCTCCTGAATCTCATAGAGTAAGCCACTTTTTCTTCTGTGTTCCCATTTCTCACTGGCATAGCAAGGGTGCGGGGCATAAGGCGACTTGTCTCAGGAGCTGTCACAGGATTTATTACTGTGACTTGAAAAATCTGTCTTCTATATACTAAAGGTATAAATAATCCTATCTGTCTTTGCTGTTACGTTGGTCACTGTAAACCTGTCAAATCATAGTATGCCAAGTATCTGTCTATGATAATTTTTGAATATTTTGAATCTCCCGTTCCTTTCCAGTGTTTTTGTTTGGTTTGGTTTTGGTTTTTTGTTTTACGTTTTTGTTTTTTGGCTCCTGGATTATGTCATTGTGGCCCCTGGCAGCCAGTCTTTAAAGCCTGCAGGTGACCTGTCTCTAGACTGCAGTAGCTTTTCCTTATCATTACCAAAAACATCCAGAGGTTACTGGAACTCCTACCACAGTAAGGAAAGTTTGCTGCACTCTCTCGATGGCTGCTTGGAGACTCCTGCTGTTGATTTGTGAGCTAGCTTGCTGTCCACATTGAATGTCAACCCATCTGAGTATGCTAAAAGATGATATCATAAAATAATGGTTCTAGATTCAATAATAAAGATGAATGTTTTCTTATAAAAATTATGTGGTGGCTCAAGTGAGGTCCTGATAGCGCTCCTTCCTCCTTTCTCCTTCCCCTGTCCTCTCCCCTGGCCCCCTGCCCTCTCCCCTATCCTCTCCCCTGGCCCCCTGCTCTCTCCCCTGGCCCCCTGGCCTCCTGCCCTCTCCCCTACCCTCTCCCCTGGCCCCCTGCCCTCTCCCCCTGCCCTCCTTAGCTTTTGATCTTCACTGATTTACAGCACATTTTTTCACAAAAATGAGATAAAGTTGGCCAAATAGCAAATATCCTAGAATGGAAGTTGTAAGCATAATAATAAAAGAAATAACAGTGAGGGTCAATCACAGAAAAAATAGAAGCGAGCAGGAAAGCATTGCCTGACAAAACAAAGCGCCCTTTCAGTAAAGGCGGGGAAAAGAGCACCCTCAGTTACATAAGGAGAACTCGCTGACTTGTGCTTCTGCACATTGGTCTGGGTATGAATGAGGGGATTTTCCCCTTTGGAGTTTTGACAAACTGAGGAGAGGTTACTGAAGGATCGGATGCCAGGGAGGGCTTGTGAGGTGTGCTCAGAAGGGTAGCCATGGTGACTTTTGGGTGACACTGGGGTAAGGGACCTCCACTTGTAGATTAACCGAGTAAATCCCACCAAGCCACTGCCGGCCAGCCCCCCGGTGTTCCTGCTGCCAGGAGCATCTGCAGCCTGGTGAGCTAAGGACCGGGCCCAGTGACCAGAGACAGAATAAAGCCAGGAATTAGTGCTGGCTACAATACCTAGTTTTTATTTGAGCACTTAAGTCTTATGGCCTACTAAAAAGCTAGGTAAATATGTTTGCCTTCATTCCTAGGAGTTGGGAGTGAAATATTTATAGAGCAAGATTGGGATTCCCTCATCTTCAGACTACAAGTTTCTACAGAGATGTGGGATGAGGGATAATGGAGAACGAATGGGCTACGGGTCTTAGTAGGTGGCTCACTCTGAGAATGAAAAAAAGTAAGTTCTTGGCTTTGGTGACAGGGGAGGAATTCAGAGCCTAAGCTACTACTTACCTATCATTGTGCTCCTCGAAACTTGCATGACCTTGCTCCGACCATAGAGAGCTTGTTGGAACTGAAGCCTGGTGATAAGGATGCACAGGGTATGTCCCTGAGGATGAGGGACAAGTGTCCCCAGCCATGTTGTGATTTTCCCAATCAGCGAAACTAAGTGGGTTATCCTAAGACTTCAGGTTTAACATTGAGCAATTAGCTTTGGGGTGGGGGTGGGGGAGCCACAGCAGGAGTGGGGGCTGGCTCTCTCCTTCCACTCCTGGTCCCAGAGATAGAACTCAGGGTGTCACTCTTGGCGGCAAGCACCCTTAACCACTTAGCTACATCTTGCTGGCCCACCAATAACTCTTAATGGTTATTTTTCTATGGTATACTTGTTTAAAAATCTGTTCAGATAACCTATCTTCTAGTTTTCAAAACATGCAGTACATGTGGCTCGTGCTAGATAATGCAAATTACATTTTCTCAGACTGTTGATGCTTCCGTTCTGAGAGGAGCCGGGTCTCCCATTACCTGTGGCACTGTAATTCAAAAAGCAGGATAAAATCCCTGGGTATGAAGGGAGAAAAATCAAATATGATCATATTTAAAACTGGGCTCATTTTTATGCAACCACGATGACAAGAGTTGTTCTCAATACAAGTTCTATTCCTCTCTGTGGTCTTTTTTTTCTTTTTTTCTTTTTCTTTTTTTTTTTTTTTTCTGCTCTGTTCTGTTTTTTGAGACAGGGTTACTCTGTGTAGCCCTGGCTAACTTGTAACTCACTCTGTAGACCAGGATGACCTCCAACTCAGATCTACCCGCCTCTGCCTCTGAGGAATGGGATTAAAGGTATGAACCACCACCACCCGGCCGTCTTTATTTTCAGATATATTCATCTGGCCTGAGAATGCACCAGAAGAAGGTGGAGGAAGGAGAGGTGTGTATCTTGTTCAGATTATTGGAGAGCAGATGGCACCCTGTAATTACAGGTCATCTTTTGTGATACAGAAGTGACAGGCAGGTAGTGTGAGCTGCACTCAAGAGCTTCGATGGCTTTTAGGCTAGCACGTGTGGTAGGGATGCTCTTTCCAGCTGGGCAGCAAAGGGAATCCCCAAGTCAGGCAGTCCTGAGAGCAAACATAACATTTTTCAGTGTGCTGTGTTGTAAAGCCACCAGGTTCACATGTGTGTGAATCAGATGCACTGCTGTTGAGTTGGTCTTGAGCCCTCCATGTAGCTAACAGTTCCCTGGAACTTCTGTTACTCTGCCTATACCTCCCAACTGCTAGCACTACAGGTAAGCATTACCCCATATATTTTTCAAATGTGGTTTTTCTGTAGGATATTTTCAGCTTGCCCGTCTGAACCAGAGAGAAGCCATAGGAAGCTCTTTATCATGATCCTTCATATGACTGACAGATCTTGCAGACTCAAATACAAATTATATTTGCTTCCCCAGATGTACTAGCAAATGTACTAATGTCTAACCTTGTAATCACACAGTCTGTGTTTAAACAATGAAGAGACTCACTAGATTCTTAGGTTTTTAATACTGAGCCGTTTTAATCTTATTTGTGTTAAGGTGATAACATATCAAGGTAAGTCTGGGAATTTGGGACATTTCAGTGTGCTCTGACACATCCCCTGACCCTCTAAAAGGGCTTGGTGTATAGCTTTCTCCAACCTCCAGTCACAGAGCCAAAAACCGGTCTATAAAAAGGCATAATTAATGGCTAATGACATTTTTAAGTAGGTCTTGTGTTCCTGTCAGAGTTACCAGCTACAAAAATAGGACAGACCCTGTCATTTAGAAATCAGTATACAAAGTTCAGTTGGTTGGGGTTGGCATCACCAGTGGAGACGTGCTTACTCAAATCTGCTCTCAGTAGGAACCGCCACGGACCGGGTCCTTGCGTCAGCCCACATTCATTTTAGCTGTTGCGTCGACCACAGTGCAGGCCTGTTTCAGCCTCCCTTTGAGCAGCTCCTCAGCTGCTATTCTCAGCCAGCATCTGGAGGTCTTCACCAGTCCTGACCTTTTCATAGACGAGTGGTGTGTGCCGAGCTTGTGCTGGAGGCGTTGCGTCTGAAAAGGAGAGTTGTGGGATCCAGCAGCATCTCCCTACCTCCTGGCGCTGGAGCAAGCACTTGGGTCCTGCTGAGTTAAGCTTAGAGTGTGAATCTTCATCCCCTCCCCAGGTCCCAGCAGCTCTGGCTGTTCACTAGGAACTCGGGCCTGAGTCATCTCCACGCCGATGATTTCTAGCTGCTCGTTCCTTCATCGGAGGTGACCCATTTTGTCAATGTCACTTCCAAAATAATTTACTAGGTTTATATTGACTATCTGCTGTCTTGCCAAGTACTCGGGAATTCAGAGCCAGCCCCGTTGCAGTCTCTGAGCATGGGAATCATATCGAGAGCATTGGCTTTCGGGCACTAGCGCATGCAACAGGTACCTTTGACCTCTAGCTGGCTTTGTCTGGACTTGGTAGGAGTGGAGGTCCTGGGGCTGTCACTGGAGGCTTTTGTCCACCTGGCTCTAATATCTAGCTTGTTACTTTTCTGTTGATGGCTTTTTTTTTTCCAAGACAGGGTTTCTCTGTGTAGCCCTGGCTGTCCAGGAACTCACTCTGTAGACCAGGCTGGCCTTGAACTCAGAAATCCACCTGCCTCTGCCTCCCAAGTGCTGGGATTAAAGGCATGTGCCACCACTGCCTGGTGTTGGCTGACTCTTCTACAGAGATAATAACTGTGATTTGTAGACGTGTGGACTCCCTCTCATTTTGTGAAGATTTAGGGAAACTTCCCGTTCCAGAGGATCTGGCACTCTCACACAGACATATGCATGCAATCAAAGCATCAGTGGACATAAAAATAAATGTCGTTTTTAAAAATTCAAATATAAAATGTTATCCTGGCACAGGCATTTCTCTAATCTGGGTCAGTGTTTTGAAGTTCACTGCTGTCTGAAGTCTTTCATAGGTTTCAAGGATGCTGGTTCTTAAGTCGGCAGGTGTCACTAAGGCCTGATGAGACAGTAAAAGTGAGACAAAGGGAATGGAATTAGCAGCCAGCACCTCAGATGCTGCAAGCCCAAGGATTAGATGTATGGCATCTTTCTTTCCTATCCAGGTCCTATGAGGTAGTGCACGGCAGCCTTGAAATCATGCCTCTCCTGCCCTGGCCTCCTGGGAGGCAGCACTCAGCAGCTGCATGTGACATAAAACCATTGCTGCCATGGTACACCAGTTGCTGCTATGTGCTAGACAGACTCTGGAGTTTATAGACATCCATGCGACAAGCGCAGAGATCTAGGGAAACGGTTGCGAAAGTTGTGCAGCAAACAAGAAAGTGTCTGGGAAGGCAGCAGACAGAACTTAGCTGCAGGGAGATACTTTGAAGAGGCGATGGGAAACGCTAGCAGGGCTGCAGCGGGAGGGACTAGCTTCGGACTGTGGGGTGACTTTGGCGGGGATTTGACTGGAGCACGTTTGACAGCTGACCACACCTTGTTTCATTCTTCACTTTCTTTCTGCTCACCACACCCTGCAGCTTTGCTTGGCTCGGCCCCTTTTCAGTTTCCTTCCCTTCTCACCTTGAGTGTGGTGTCCCAGCGGTCACCTGGGGGGGGGGGGGGGGAGGCTCTTCCTCTACCGTACTTGAACTCATCCCAAGGCTCTTTTGTTGTTTTTAATGTGAATGCGTAGGGCATGGTGGCTTATGCCTTTAATCCCAGCACTTGGAGGCAGACACTGGTGCCTCTGTGAGTTCAAGGCCAGCCTGAACTACATAGTTGCAGAGAGCCAGAGTTATGTAGAGACCCTGTCTCAAAAAAATAAAATTAATAAAAAAAAAGAAGTGTTTGTGTATGCTTTTGTGGAGATGCTGGAGCCCATGGGAACCAGATGGTGTGATATACCCCAGAACTAGAGTTAGAGGAAGGTCTGAGCCACCCTGTGGGTGCTGGGAACTGAACCCAGGTCCAGAGCAGCCAAGGCTCTTACCTGCTGAGTCATCTTCCCAGCTCCACAACTTAGGCCATTTTACACCCTTGTTATCACCAACAGCGACCTCTGCACTCCAAACAGTACTCAGCCACCTACTTGACATCTATGTCAGTTGAATAGCAATTCAAACTTGAGCATCAAAGCAGAATTCTTGACTCCCCTGCCTCAGACCCCCACCTGTCCCGTTCTTCCATATCTACTCAGCTCTGTGGTCCTAAAATGGGAGTCAGCATCAGCACCACACTTGCCCTGCTCACCCACACCGTGTCCATCATTAAGTCTTGGAGCAGCTACACACCAGCTCATCCGGTCTGCTGCAGTGGCCTTTTACCTGGTCACCCTGTCTCCAGTCAATACTCAGGGAAAGCTAAGTCACCCGTAGGTGAGTCGGAAACTATTTAGTACTCTCAAGTGTGTCCTGTGCCATGCAAGACATGGTAATATGGAAGAGCATGTATCATCTATCTGGAATTACTTAGGTCTTCTGCCCTCTCTGTGGAAGCCTCCCTGACCTAGAGTTGACTTTGGGCCTTCACCTCTTGCGTTCCCACTCATGTTAATTGCTCCACAGCTGTTCCTTGGTAGGCTATAGAGCTCTGTGAGAGCCAGATCTGTCTGCCTAACACAGTGTTGTAATGGCACTTGGGGGTAGAGGCAGGCGGATCTCTGAGTTCAAGGCCAGCCTGGTCTACAGAGTGAGTTGTAGAAAGCTAGGACTACACAGAGAAACCCTGTCTAGAAAACAAACAAACAAAACAGAAACAAAGATTGAGTAAATAAAAATAATGTTTGCTCGAGGTATAGAGAGAGGGGCAGGTGCTAAAGGGTCTGACTTTTCTGCACGGAGGGAACTTCAGTGGTATAGCAAAGTGGGTGTCTGGGAAGGGAAGAAGGCAAATGCTGGAAGATAGTGCTGCAGAAAATTCACTACCTTCACAGAGACCCAGGGTGATAATGGACCAGACCTTTGAATTTGGCAAGTAACTATTCAGAGACCCTCAAGAGAGCTGTTTTGAGATGAAAACTGTCAGGTTGCAGAGATTTAGGAAAAGAAATGAGTTTTAGTGATGAAAAAAAGGAAGTTAGAACCAAGCTGTGGTGTTGTACCCTTAACCCCAGCACTGGGGAGACAGAGGCAGGAGGATCTCAATGAGTCTGAGGCCAGCTACAGAGAGTTCCAGAACAGCCAGGGCTACACAGAGAAGCCCTGTGTCAAAACAGAAGAAAAAGAGAAAGAAAGAGAGAGAGAGAGAGAGAGAGAGAGAGAGAGAGAGAGAGAGGGAGGAAAGGGAAAGGAAACGAAAAAGGAAAGGAATAGGAAAGAAAGAAAGAAAAGAGAAGAAAAAGAAAAGAAAGAAAAAGAGAAAAGAAAAGAAGAAAAGAAAAGAAAAGAAAAGAAAAGAAAAGAAAAGAAAAGAAAAGAAAAGAAAGAAATTAGACTACAGCTGGGCCTGCCATGGGGGAGAGAGAACTGAGTTTTAGGTGGCCAGGAGAGGCAGTGCACTGTGGGGAAAAAGGGAGGAGCCAGTGGGATTCCAGAGCGATGGTCACGCCCACGGGGTAGTGCATGGTCTGGGAAGTGGAGGGGATGGGCGAGTTTCACAAGGAAGGGCCTGAACAATGATTCCTGCAGTCATTTCTAACAACTAAGACCAGTGGTCTGAAGAAGTCCCATTGGCCTTTGTCACTGAAGATGACGTTCAGTCTTCACCAGAAAGTATGAACTGGGTGGAAGCAGGTCCCGGAGCCTCTCTGCAGGCAGAGCCTTTCCTCTGTGGGGTTTGTTGGCGTGCAGCTTTCCTTGGGTGTGGTGGGCCTGGGCTTCAGCACTTCTACCCAGGCCCAAATGGCGCTGGTTCTGCTGGTCTTAGCTGTTACCATCTTGGTTCTACAAGACATCCCCCTCTTTTAATAATAGCTGCAAGATATGTTTCACATTTGGCATAACGTTACAGTGAAAACACATACACACACAAAAACATACAATAAAAAGTATTTTTAGAGAATGCCTCAAGTCTTTGGAATTCGAAATTATATTGCTCTGGAATCTGAGAGACTAGGAAACTACCTAAAAGCAGCTCGTGACCTTGATGAAATATTTCCCTGGAGTAAAATACTTCGGTTATTTAAGGAGAGCAAATTTCAAATTTAAGGTCAGTTATTTTAGTTATTTACTAATATCGTATGGAGGGTTGTTTGTTTTCATGGGTTTTTTTGTTTGTTTGTTTGTTTGTTTGTTTTTATTTCTGAGACAGGGTTTCTTTGTGTAGCTCTGGCTGTCCTGGAACTCACTCTGTAGACCAAGATGGCCACAAATTCAGAGATCTGCCTGCCTCTGCCTCCCAGTGCTGGGGTTAAAGGTGTGTGTCACCACTGCCCAGCTCTATGCTTTATTATTAATGGTAAGAGATGGTTTTAAAGGATGTACACTGAGCAAAGAAATGCTTGTTTCGTTGGCAGGGTACACGACACACACTGGCCTGGATATGTAACCCAGAATAACCTTGAACCTGTGCAACATTCCTGCCTCAGTTTGAGCACAGGTATATATACTGCTGTGGCTAGCAAGAACTCCTAACAGAAAATGACAGCGTGTGCTATTTGCGAATCTAGGATGTATTTGAAAAGTTATTCCTAATGTAGAACTTATGAGCTACACTGAACGTGTGGAGTTCCCCATACCTCTCTACCACTTCCTCTCCTTACATCATGAATTACTACTGTGTGTTTATCACAACTAACTGTTTTGATATATTATTGTTAACTAAAAGGCCCTATTTTATTCTGATTCATTTGTGTCTACAGCCCTAAGATACTACATTATATGGGAGTGTTTTTTCCTTATTATCTTTTACTTAGTCTTCAAAAATTTCAACAGATACACAATGCATATTGATTGTATCCACCTTCCTATCCTCCCATGTTCCCCCAGGACCCCAAAGCCCACTTCCTTTCTAACTCAATGTCCTCTCTTTTATTAGTACTAGAACCTCCTGAGTCCAACTAACTGTGTACACGTGGGTGTGGGGCCATGCACTGGAGTGACCCTCCCCCAGCAGCCCTCAACTGCCATAGCTCCTCCATCTGCATGAGTTTTCTTATCTCCTTCATCCTCTGTTGTGTGAAGGTTTCTAGTCTTCCATGTTCTCACTGATACGAAGAATACTGGGCAGTCACTGCTCTCTAGTTGAGCTTTTCTGGTGCTGGTTCTGGGAAGAAGAACACCCCAGCAAATGCTTTCTCACCCTGTCATGCACCCCGCTACATACTGGCAGGGCATCATGGTGGGCTCAGCCTTGAACAGGGTTCTTTCTGTCTGTGGCCTTACTTTGCACTGTCTGTGTCTCCTCTACCTCTGTTGCTTAAAAACCATCATTTCCTCTCCTCAATGTACAGAATCAACTCCACCTTCTTATTATTTAGATAAATCATTTGAAATTCATTTGTAAGGAAATTTTGATCATCTGCATTCATTTATTTAAAAGGCCATTTTTTTTTATTTATATGATAGGTTTGTGTATCTTACTGCTCAGGCTGTTACAGCGCTGGACTCTGGGAGGTTTCCAGTTGGCTCCTGTCATGCACCCCTGTCCTTTTGTCTGTAAGCAGTTTCTTACTTTCTGGCATTTAATGATGTGTTTCTTGCCTCAGCACTAAAATTCAGTCTTCTCCAGGGAACCCTGGTTTCTTTTATTGAGAAGACTTGTTTTTAAGTCCAGGCTGCCCACCCATCCGTTCCCTCAGTGACAACTGAATTCTACTCTAATGCTATCAGTGGACCAGAAGCTGTACACACAGTGGGGGAAGAAAGCAGAGAAAAGGAATAGGGTTGGCAAGAATTCTCAGTGGGTAGTGGCACTTGCTGATGAGCCTGAATTTGATCCCTGAGACCTACATGTTGGAAAGAGAGAGCTAATTCCCACTAGTTGTCCTCTGACCTGCACATGCCTACCTACATACATATTTGAGCATACCCAGATACACATAGGTACAAAATAATTTATCTTCGTCACTTTATTATAATGAACTTACCAATGAAAATATCACACGGCTAGATTAAGGCAAACACTTGCCTAGTCCCAAACTCTGCATCTCAATGGATTGCTATTCTGTTAGAAAGTATAGTCTGAAGCCAAGGAGTCACATTGGGATTTGACACTTTCACTCTAAATTACATTTTTTTTTTTTGGTTTTTTGTTTTTTTATAGATTTACACCACCAAGAAAAATCTATAGCAGAGTTGGAACTAGCAAAGCAATCATCAGCCTTATGTCTGCTTTCCTAGCTTACGTGTCCCTTTGCCTGCATTCCAACCTTCCTTGTCACTAGCATTTCCCTCTTCTCAGTCTCCTTTCTAAACCTTCTTCCATACCCATCTCTTTACATAGAGCATGTCTATACTATAGTCTAGACTTCATATGAAGAAGAAGCTTTGCATCTGGGTAACATCACTTAGTACCACATCCTAAGTCCATCCGTTTTCTGGCAAATTTTTGCTTTGCAGATAAATGGTATTCTGTTTGTATTTGTACCATTCTTTACCCTTTAAGTACATTTTCAAAATGAATAAAAATATTCAAAGTATTACCTTACAAAAGTCTTATTCTCTCTATGTGTAGATGTGTTAGTTAAAGCTGATGATGTCTTAGTCAGGGTCTTAGTTACTGCTGTGAACAGATATCATGACCAAGGCAACTCTTCTAAGAATGACATTTAATCGGGGCTGACTTACGGGTTCAGAGGTTCAGTCCATTATCATCAAGGGAGCATGGCAGCATCCAGGCAGGCATGGCGCAGGAGGAGCTGAGAGTTCTACATCTTCATCTGAAGGCCACTAGGAGATTAATGACTTCCAGACAGCTAGGTTGAGGGTCTTAAAGCCTACACCCACGGTGACACACGTATTCCAACAAGGCCACACCTACTCCAACAAGGCCACACCTCCAAATAGTGCCATACCCTAGGTCAAACATATTCAAACCACCACAGGTGATACATTTCATGGTTGTTTCATTTTGTTCTAAAGAGATTACGGTTAAGAAACAATAATCAAGATGGAAAGCTGCTATTGAGTTAGCAGTAAGACTAGACAGACTGCTCTGAAAGAAGAAGAGGCTTGTTTGAGACTCTGAAAAAAAGCCAGTGTGCTTCTGAGGAACATGGATAAGGAGAAGCCAAAGATGGGGGAGACAGCAGCTACAGGGCCCAAGAGGCCACACCGTTATTTAAGTTGAGAAATAAAGAAAAGCCACTGGACCATCTTTATTATTGTTGTTTTATGTTTTGTTTTGCTTATTTGTTGTTAATCGTTGTTTTAAGACAGGGTGTTTCTGTTTGGCTGTCCTGAAACTCACCATGTAGACTTGACTAGCCTTGAATTCACAGAGATCCACTACTCTTTGCCTCCTGAGTGCTAGGATTAGAGGCATGCACCACCATACCTAGCCAATTTTAGTACATATCTTTTTTTTTAACTTTTTTTGATGGCTTGTGAATTTCACATCATGCACTCCAGTCTCATTCATCTTCCTGTCTCTTCGTTATCTTCCCTCAGCCCTTGCATCCTCCCCCTCGAAATAAGATAAAACAAAAGTCTCCTTTCAGATATCCTGTTGTTGCCCTGTGTCATGGAGATCCTGTAGCTTTTGGATCTGCAGGACTGGCCCCTTCATGTGTTCCAGCAGTTCATAGATGGGGTAGATGTTGAGGTGGCCAATTCATAGACCTGGGTCTGGGTCTGGGTGATAGCTGACTTGGTCAACACCAACTCTCCTGCTTCCACTGCCAGGTGAGCTTCCCAGCACTGCCCTGGCTAGCTCACCCAATGCTGTAGCCAGAGAGGGACAGGGCCAGCTCTCCTGCTCTCTAGCCACTCATCTGTGTCCATGCCACCAAGGGCCAGCTCTGCTGTGCTGCCCAGGCAAGGTACAGGGCCTGCCCTCTGAGCATTGTAGCTGGCAAGGGACAGGGACAGTTTATTTCTTAAACTTACATTTAATGTGTGTCTGTCTGTGTGTGTGTGTGTGTGTGTGTGTGTGTGTGTGTGTGTGTGTGTGTGTGTGTGTTTGTGTGTATGATGGGTATTGCCAGTTGGTTCACCATGAAAATCCCAGGGATGAAATTCTGGTCACTGCACTTCTTCAAGTGCCTTCACCCACTGAGCCATTTCACCTGCCCCGATTAGATGGCTTAGACAGAGAAATATGGATGTCTTAGAAAGGTCTTTTCAGTTACTGTGTGAGAAAGGAAAAACAGAGCAAAAGGCAGAGTAAGTGGCTTTTTATCATGGGCATGTGAGGAGTCACCAGGTCATATTCTTGATCTCTGAGCCACTTGAACATGTCTGGCGCATGACCAGCCTTGTGTGTTAAGCAGACTCTGACTACTGAGCTAAACCTCTAACCCCAATAATTTTCATGTGAATAGATTACACAGCTCTAGTGAAAAGGAAAGAAACCAAGTCATACTTGGAAACAGCAAGTCTTGCTGATAGACCAGGTGTGGAGGGATTGAAGTGATTCCTTTACACATAACCAGTCAGATTCATTTATGCTTTCTCTCCTTTGAGCTACAGGAGAAAGGTTTTTGTTTTTTGTTTTTTTTTTAACTGTGCTTTGTCAGTTATATTGGCCAGAAATGTAAACAACAGAATTTTCAAGAGAAACTTAGATTGAGTAAAATCTTAAAAAAAAAAAAGCAGCTCTCTTCACAGATTTTTAAACCTATATGACTTATAAGTTATGATATCAAATGTCTAAATTACTGGAAGAGTCCTCTACTGGCAAATAAGAGACCTAAACTCTTGGGACTCGAGGCCCTGTCTGGAATCTGGTAAGGAAATAATTGTTCTACAGACTTTATAGTATGTGAAGAACTGAGTTGGCACCATCCTTCCTTGATGCTGATCTTGTGACTGTTGGCGACCAGCATGTGTGGGTCTGTCCATCCCCTGCTATGAGTGTTCCTTGCAGAGAACAGTGCCTTTACCTGTCACCGTGGTGGGACTTTTGGAAAAACATTGCTTTTGTCTGCGCTGGGCTGAGATGAGGCAGAGAACTGAAAAAGCCAGATCTCAGGAATAGAAAGATGGAGTCTCTGGGGTCTGAAACAGGAGAGGGATATGTGTGCCCCCAAAATAATGATACGTGTTGAAGGACTAGTTTCGGCCTGACTGGGAAACCCAGGCAACAGCCAGATGTTACTGGCCTCTGGCAGTGTTTTTACTGGTAATCAGTTTTTGTACGACAGAAACTCCAAATTATCTAAGCAAACTAAGGGGTTGCTTTTACTCGTATTCTGAAAACTTGACATTGCCCTAGTTCTTAGGCACCATGTCTGTCTCATTCCTGAGCACTGCCTCTCCTGTATGCTAGCTTAGTTCTCAGGGGCATTTTTTTTGGGCACAAATAATAGTTTAGGGAATGTGGACCTTGAATTCTCTGCTAGACCAACAAGGATCGAGAGATCATCTCCTCTAACAATACAACTGAGACCCAGAGATGCTTGTTTGCAGAAAGGCCAGCACATGTTTTCTCAAACCTCATTGGTCAGAACTGAGCCAATCACCTATCCTGAAGCATTCTATGATGAGCATCATCAACAGTTTCCCAAGGGAGGAAGGGAGGAGAAGGTTCTTTGGTGACATTAGGGAGAAGAGGGTACAGAGGAGGCAACCTATGAGTTCCCACATCTCTACCACCTTCATTACTGTATGCAAGCCAAGTTAGATCAGGGGCAGTATAGACAGAGGTGAGCGTGACTTTGTTTCTTTTTGTGGGGAAGGGGAACAGGTACATGTAGACTAGACTACCCTTTACCTTAGGATCTTCCTGGCTCTCCCAGGTGCTGCTGGGATCATGGTATGGCCACCATCCCTGACAGTAGATCAGAATCTTTCTGTTCAGAGCCCCAGCTCTACCTGTTTCTGGCTAAGTCACCTCTGCAAGTTCCACTTTCTTCATCTGAAAAAAATGTAAACGATGGCTAGACTCGGAGACTCATGCCTGTAGTTTTAACACTTGGAAGACTGAGGCAGGAAGACTGCCATGAACTCCAAACTAGCCTAGGGTACACAGCGAGTACTTATCTGCAAAGCAAAACAAACCAAAACCAAAAATGTAAATGGCAACCTTAGTAAAGATCAAATTCATACATCAAAATATATGTTTGATCCAGCACTTAGGTGGCAGAGGCAGGCAGATCTCTTGAGTTTCAAGGCCAGCCTGGTCTACATAGGGAGTTCTAGACCAGCCAGAGCTGTATTTATTGTGAGACTGTCTACAAACCAAAAAAAAAAAAAAAAAAAGTACTTAGAGGGGCGAATAGGATTATATATTTGAAAAAATAAAAGTCAGATATGAAGTATTTTTGTTGGGTATGAGGCTCATTTCCACCCAATGGCACTGTGCACATAAGGAAGCCGGCTCTCTCCGTGTCAGGCAAGTTGGGGCCCATGTGGTGCCTTCATTGCAAGGAAGAGGGCTCATTGGTTCAGAACCAACCTTAGGCAGCAGGTGTTCAGGGCTGGGGTGTCAGAGTTTCAGCTTTGATTTTTCTATGAACTGGCTGGGTTATTAAAGTGTTGACCCTGTTCTCTTGTTTAAGAACTGGTTTCATTTCTAATGACACAGCAACCATCGAGCCATTCCTTGATTTAGTCACTAGAACCAAAACTGAAGTGTGGCTGGTTTCGTGTTGTTTTTATAGCAGTTAGTACAGAGAACAACAGGCTCCTGTGAAAACAGATGTATTGCTATCTCTCTCCATCTGCTGCCTCCCAGACTCCCAGCCGGGCTCTGCCAGAGCCCGAGCCTCAGCTTCGGTTCTTGTGAGAGAGGCTACCTTGAGGACAAGAACCTGGCTGCTCTTTCCAGGGCTAGGGGCACCTTTATTTTTCTCCTCTTCCTCCTCTCCCTCTCCTCCCCCTCCTCCTCCTCTTCTCCTTACTCCTCCTCCTCCTCCTCCTTCTTCTTGAAAAGGAGCTTTGCATCTTCCCAGGCATTTTACAGTTTGGAACGGAGTATCAGAGAGAGACCCTTGTTGCCCATTATGAACCCAGGAGGTTCTTCGTTTGATGGGCCTCTTTTAATATGAAGGTCTCATAACGCTGAACTAGAGTTTTTAGTTCTCTTGGGGGAAATCATCGTGTTAATTATAATGCTAAACTCCTCATAGTGAAGTCATACTCTCCTCACAGAAACCTAATCTTTGACAGTGTGTCTAGAATCAGATATAAAAGTGAGTGTTTACAAATAAAGGAACAGCAGTGGGCTAAGGCGGTAGGTAAATTAGCAAAGTGCTCACCCAGCACGTGACAGGCCTGGGGTTTGTCCCCAGCATTGACTAAACCAGGCATGGTGGTTCAAGCCTGTAATCCTGGTGTTGAAAGGCCATCCTTAGCTACAGACTGAGTTTGAGACCAGCCTCCGGGACATGGATCCTCTAAATTAATTAATTATATAATTTTAATTAAAAATTAAAATCCCCAAAGAAAACCAAAAACAAACAACAACATAAACCAACCCATAAACATAAACATTGATTCTTATATGTCTTCAGATTTAAGAATTACAGAACATAGAACACTGAGCTAACTCCCATGGAATAGTCAGGTTCCCTTGTGTATAAAATACAGTTAACAGGAAATGCCTCATAGGACAATAGAAGAGTTTATGTGAACAAGTAACATACAAAATGCTTGAGAAAGCACCTGGCAGTTTGTACCCCATAAATGCTGGTTGTTCTAGGCAGAGGATGTAACTCAGTTGGTATGTGCTTGCTTGGCATTCATAAAGCTCTGGGTTCCATTCCCAGCACCACATAAAACAAGGTGCTATGGCTTCTTCTACCTGTGATCCCGTTTTGGGAGGCTCTGTAGCCGAGGCCAAGTTTAAGGCCAACTTGGCATACATGAGACCCTGTCTTGAAAAACCAAACAAATCCATAACGTTTGGTTGTCATTGTCCTTGCTTCATGTTCTTGTCAACTACATGTTGAATATCCTCACCTCACTCCCAAAATACACTGACACACACAGACACAGATACACACAAACACACACATACACACAGATACACTCTCACACACTCACACAGATATACACAGTGACACACACAGACACACTAACACACATTCACATACATGCACACTGATACACAGATACTGACACACATACACACTGACACACACACACACATAGAGATACACTCAAACAGACATACTCACACAGAGACACACAAACACTCTCACAAACACACACACACACACACACACACACACACACACACCACCACCACCACCACCTCAGTCTCCTTCAGTGTCTGCCTACCCTCCATCATCTTCAGTTTTTCCTGCAACCTTTGATCTCAAGCTGTCCTCTGAAGTCTGTGTCTGTCCGACCTGACAGATGAGGCTAAGCCTGGCCCTCTTGCAAGCTGGCCTGTGCCAGAGTTGTCTAGGCAATGTTTGTTGCTTTTTAATGATAAGTATAACTTCTGGGGAGTGCTAATTTTAAAAACTTTTTAAAGGTCAATGCCATACTTCTGTTGAGCCAGCTCACCTGGAGATTGGCTTTAGTGATGGGATTCTCTGCTTTGGCTCTGCTATGCTGTTCTCAAGCCCACACACTGGACCTTCTTGGTCCAGTTGTCCATGTTTCCATAGTTGACCAAATTGTTTACCCTAATTCCCCCACAGTTAAGAAAATTCTGTGACATTGTCAAGAAAGCCATTGTCCATTTAAAAGGTCATTCATCTTTTTAAAGGTCTCGTTCATCTCATTCATCTTTTTCTCTCATTCATCTTCCATTGGTATTTTCTGCCTGTGTTCACTGTCTGCGCAACAGCGTGGCTGTTCAGCGCTCTCCATATGGACCTTTGATCCCTCCCAGATTGCAGATTTCTGGAGACCAAAGCCAGAGAGCTTGGTACCACTCCTGAGGTGAAGGGCAGAACGGGCGCAGCCTGTCTGAGGACTCTCGAGAGGGTTCTGCCAAGCACATGGCTCTCTACTTTTCTCCTCTGTTATTTCCAGAAAGTCTCACAAACTCCTTCCATCTCAATTCGGGCCTTCTTCAACAAGCAGAGACAGATTTAAGGTGAGGGACTTCTCCGGCTGGCCCTGCAGCCGGGGTCTGAAAGTGACGTGTCAGGCAGGGGTTGGGGCGTGGTTGGCCTCCACCCTCGGCTGGAAAAGGACATTTTTTTTTTTCAAGGAGAAGGTCTTGTCTCTGTGTCTACCTCATCGCAATCCTCTTTGTCTGGTTTCTTCCTCCTACCCAGTCTCCTTTGCCTGCCTTCCCCTTTCCCTGACTGACTTCCAGGCTACCCCTCCCCCAGCCTGTCTTCGTGCCTTCCTCCTTACACTCGCCTGATCCTCTGTGCGTCTGGTCGGTTTCTGTTCCCTCTTGTTCTTTTTCTTTCACTTTCCGCCGCCCACCCGTCATTTTTAACAGTGTCATCATGACTTACAGTGTGGGAACATGGAACTCAGCGTCTCCCACATTACACAGCCATCTCCGGATTCCATGTGACCAGCACTCTTGCCCTTCGCTATGAGGGCAGAATTGATGCCCCACCACTTCCCAGCTGCCAAGGCCCAACTCTCTCTGAGTCTCTGCTTCCTGCTCACTGCAGAGGAGGGCAAGGCTAGAGCGGGAGGATGGGGCAGCTGCTCGTACAACTGCGAGCGGAGGTTTCTAGTACTGACATATATGACTATCTTCATAATCGACAGAGCTCAGCTGAAACATCCAAGTCAAACGAATAGCAGGGTCTCAGTCATACACAGAAAGCACTCTTCCCTTTTTCTTCCCTCAGCCCCACACATGCAGGCTTGTGCAATCAGTTCTTATATAAAGATCTGCTTGAAGTCAGGCCTGGGGTTTCTCGGAGGCATTATACCCCCCTTTCAAAGGTCAGGGTTCACTCAGAGCAGCTAGAGTAACCTGGATGTTAAGAGTTGGGAGGGGAGGCACCTCGAGGTTTCCGGGAATAGGACCTTCTTAGACTCTGTTTCACAATGCAAAGAATGGTTTGTATGTCTCACATGCAAACCAGATTTGTTGATCTGAGTGGCAATGTCCCTTTGCAACTGTGACCAAGGATGGAAATTAAGCCTGTCTCTGTCTCAGAGGCTGGGCTTCTGCCAAGCACTCCGTTTACTGCTGGTTTGCTACCTTAACCCTTGGCAGCAGCCCGGGGCTCTGCTTGCAGCCAGCACCCAGCCAACACAGTGAAAGTGATCTTTGCATTGAGCTGTCTGCCTACAGGTCTCTACAGGCATCTCCTGCCCTGGCCTGTCTGCAGAGCCAGAGAGGCTGGCTGACAGGAAAGTGAGCCAAGGCTCCTGGCAACGTTCCAAGTCCCAGAAAGGAACTGCACCTAATCCAGCATCCTCTTCCTTTTTTTTTTTTTTTTTTTTTTTTTTCAGGTGCAAGTGGTTAAAATTCACAGTCATGGTTCCACTGAGTGGAGAAGCTTCACTCCCAACACAGCAGGGCCGGTCCGGCGCTGGGGCCCAGTTAAAGGTGATTAAGCTGTTTAGAACAGAACGGATGCTCAAAAAAGGGGCCTCCAGCCACGTTCCTCTCTGTTCTGCTGTAGGATGCTGGACACAAAGGCCCTCGGCAGCTGCCACCCCTCAGTCTCGAACTTGCCTAGAACCCTGAGCAGAGACATAGTCGGTTCACTATCCGGTACCGACCGGTTCTGGTATTCTGTGACAGTGGTAAGCGAAACGAAGCCACCTCCCATGGGCGCACCCTCCCACGACACCTGCAAGAGAGCAGCCACAAAGCATGAGGCTGCTGGTCCGTAAAGACCTCGAAGTGGCCTCAGAGGCCCAGTTCGGGTACTGAGAAAGTATTGATGTTTATGGACTATGCAAAGATGGTCTGAAGAAAAGGGAAAATACAGCAGAGATCTTCCTACATAGGAATGCAGTTTCAAAACACAATTTGAAAAGAACTATTTCTAGGGGCTGAAGAGGTGGCTCAGCAGTTAAGAACACTGGGAGCAACTCCAGAAGACCCAGGTTCAATTCTCAGTGCCCACATGGCAGCTCACAACTGTTTATAACTCCAGGTCCAGGAGATCAAACACCCTTCCAAATACATAATGTAGGCAAAACACCAATGCACATAAAATTGAAAGAAAGAAAGAAAGAAAGAAAGAAAGAAGGAAAGAGAGAGAGAGAGAGAGAAAGAGAAAGAAAGAGAGAAAGAGAAAGAGAGAAAGAGAGAAAGAAGAAAATAAATCCGGGTAACGGTGGCACATGCCCTTAATCCCAGCACTCGGGAGGTAGAGGCAGGGGAATCTCTGTAAATTTCAGAATAGCCAGAGCTGCACAGAGAAACCCTGACTCAAAAAAAAAAAAAAAAAAAAAAAAAAAAAAGAAAGAAAAAAAAAAGAAAAAGAAAAGAAAAAGGAAAAGGAAAAGGAAGGAAGGGAGGAGGAAGCGGAGGGGAACTAGTTCTATAAAACCGTAGCTTTCATCCGTATTCACTAAAGGGCAGCAGTCTACCACTCCAGGCTGCCTTATATCAGAACTAAATGTGTAATGCTGCCCAGGCTGAGTACTCACCTTAGGGTCCTTTTAACTGGTTTTGAAAGTTTCAAAGCTGAACTTCCTAAGGGCTTTGCCCTAGACCTATCGATACACATGGAAATGTAAGGGGGAAAAATCCTTTAACCTCCATATATATACACATACATACATATTAATCTGAAAAAAAAAGGAGAAATTGAGATGTAATAGTAGAGGCAGGACTAGCAGTAACTGACTAATACTTACTATGCTCATATGCGGTATGAGTGTAAACGTCATACACACGCAGTGTCAGGTTTTTTAAATTCGATTGTATGACTGAAATGCTTGGTAGAACTTCTGCTTCTGGCCAGGATGGGATAATCGACCCAATGTGTCTTCCTTCCTGCAATAACCTCCAGGAGGAAAGCAGACAGAACACACAAAGCGCTTGTTTTCACAACAGCAGACCTCAGGCAGTACAGAGCAGTGCTCCCTGAGAACCGGGAAACAAACGAGGGGCCCTGGGCTTGCCTTCACCTGCTAGACCGCACTCGGGTTGCTTAATAAGTGGGAACTGTGTTTTGTTCTTAACGTTTGGCACCCTTTTTCTAACTGGGTTGTAAAGTCTTTGAGAACAGAGGCTCCCTGTCCTGGACAGCACACCCCTAGTCTATGATGCAGTTGTCACATGTTGCTTGCTGAATAGACACTCACCGGATAAAAACCTGAGGCTCTCCTGGGGTGCGATGTGGTAAGTTCAGAACTGACGGGATGTTGGAGCTCCGTGTATCATAGACTGTGTCGTCTGCTACATAGATTGTGTAGTCCTCATTTCACAGAGAACGGGACAGGTCCGAACAGCACAATGGCTTGTCAAAGCCACATGGCTCCTCAGTGGTGAGAATTGGTAGGCTTGTTCCTCTCTATAAACCAGTACTCAAGAAGTTAGCAAGGCAGAGCCTCAAGCTGCACAGTGCCTTTCTTTAGGATGCTGGCTGCATTATCCACAGATCAACGGTATGGTGTAGCACCACAAGTTCAGGGGCAGACAGGTCCTGAGAATTACTGTGGACAGGATGCTGTTAGAGTTTAGATCCAAGACATGTGTTGAAGGATTGGTCCCCAGGCTGTGGTATTGGGAGATAGTGACTGAGGTAGGCATCTGAGAAGTGAGGCCTGATGGGAGGTCTTTAGATAACTGGGAGCATGTGTTTGAAGGCAACTGTGGGACTCCATTCCTTCTGCCTTCTTACTTCCCTACCGTGAGTGAACGGCTTTGTCTGCCATGCATTCTCTGCCGTGATGTGCTTCCTTTCGACAAAAGCAATAGGGCCAGTAAGTTATAGACTGAAACTTGAAAGCTATGAGCCAAACAGACCCCTCTCTTTTTGTAAGCTTATTACTTCAGGCATACGTTCCAGTCATGGAAAGCTGATGATCACAGCCAGCTAAGGTTAAAGGGTTAGCCAGACTCTGCTCAGTTCTAGTAAGATGTTGAAGGAACTAGTAAGTAAGCTGAGAACGAAGGCCAGAGGGAAGCTATTTCTAAAATGAGCCCAGAGACTCCTGGGGACTTAGAAGGAGAAGTTGGACTTCTAACAAGGCTAAGCCTTTCCTAGAAACTTTAAAAGAACCAAAAACACACAGAGTGATCAAAGCCTTAAATGCCTTTCCTTGGCTGGTCATTGCGCTCAGCACAGCCCTGTGGGCTGTATGGTTCTTCTGGGAGCTGGGAAGGGTGGGATCATACAGAGAAGTTCATGTGGCAACCCTACCCATTGTCTCAACACTTGGCTGGGCTATCTCTGGAAGTCTACATAGAGGAGTAGTGCCCGAGGCCAGGCCAGCTTGCTTGTCAGAGCTGGAGCACCCTCAGACCATAAGATGTGTTCTGGCATGGAAAGAACTGCCTACTCTGTATGGAAAGTCGCTGATAGCGTGTTCCCATGAGGCTGAAGCGAAATCTGTGGATCAGTTTTGAGCACTCTCTGAGGCCTGGTTCACATTCAGGCCTTCTCAGCCCCCCTACTGCTCAAAAGGATTTATCCCAGTGTATGCTAGGAACTGAAAGCTGTCGCCAAACCCTTCCCTTTGGGTTTATTCTGAATTCAAACCATTGCCAACTCCTCCAAGTCCTTGAAAGGCAGCCTGGTTCTTTCTAAGCACTTTTCCAATGGCTCAAAACTTCTAAGACATGTCTTGATGTTCTGAGATTCTGTCCTGTGCAGGGAGCAGAGTAATGCTACGGTGACGACCCAGCCAAGGTGTGGGGGACCTGGGGATGAAGTTTCTTGCTTGGCTGTTGTTTCAAGATTTGTATTTTTTATTTTACAGTGACATTTGGACTTTGCCTCACAAAAGAATCCAAAAAGTCTCAAAGCAAATGATGATTTAAATGTGGCTGTGGACGATCCTTGATCCTTGAAACCCCACACAATTCCTTTAGGAAGGAATCTAGCAAGAGAGCCCACAGCTTAAAGGGAGTCCTCTAAGCAAGAATTGCTCTTTGAGTCCTACCCAGCTGGCTCAGAGCCCAGCTTGGGAAGGGGTCTTTGGACAAACCTGGCACCCAGGATTGGACCCAGCAGTCTGTGCTTAATTGGGTTTTACTCCCTGGCACCAGCAGTGACTCACGAAGCAGAAGCCACTGTGCAGGAGAAAGTCAGGTTACTGGCAGCAGAGACGGCTTTCTGTGCACCGAATAGACTGGGCAGTCCAGAGCTGTTGTTAGTCTCCAGTTTATAACCCAGGAAAAGGTAGCACTGAGTCACTGTCTTGCTCGTTTGTCTTTTTGTTTTTAGTTTGAAGTACTCAGGACTAACTGAGCACTGGGTTCGATCTAAAGGACTGAAAAACAAACAAATAAACTAGTTATTAATAATAAAGGCCTATGTATTTTATTCTCTCAGGTGCCGGCAGTCACAGGGCCAATCAGAAATACACTGGGCTCAAGATGTAAACATGATGTCCTCTGGATCAACATGAAGCTCTGCACTGGACTCTGTGCTCTGGGACAAATAAGCCCTGCTTTCTCCATGGGGCTCCTTGTGGGCTGCTCTTCTTTGTGGGTCTTAGCCTAAACCCATCTGCTCAACCCTTGCCTGTTTCAGTATCCCTGCACAGCACTGCTGACCTTCCTGGAGGGCCTATGGATTCCTCCCACCAGACCAAACTCACCCCAGCATGGACACATATAGGTGGTTTTCTCTGCTCTTGGTGGTCCCCTTGTGTGCCACCCCCCCACACACAAATGCACACACTCCCACACTATGGGTCAAAAGCCCAGCCCAGCAGGGGCTTGTAGGTACCTTTCTTTCCTGGAGAGTCTGCTGCCCACACTCATCTTTGCTTCCTTTAGACTGCCCAGCTTCTTCACCCACTCCCCAAACCCTCTTGATCAACTCGCTACCTCCCCTTACTGGCAAGTCTCCTTCAGGAGTTCTAGGCCCCTCCCAAGTTTATAAGAATCCCCAAGGTTTCCCTAGTCACAGGACAGTCTTGTACATACTGGAGAAATGCACTAACCTCGTCACTATTCCTGTACAGGGTTGGTTTGTCCACTCCTGTCCCTACAATGGATACATAAGGTGATGATGGAGCATGGACCCATGTCTCCCCTGTGGACTTACTATACCTGTAATGGGCTTTGTTCCTGTGACTGGGTTGTATTTTACAGCATGTCTGACTACCTATAAGAAAAAGAGACTGAACTGGGTGGTGGTAACTCACACTTTTAATCCTAGCACTCAGGGAAGCAAAAGCAGATGGGTCTCTTTGAGTTCAAGGCCAGTCTGGTCTACAAAGCTAGTTCTAGGACAGTCAAGGCTACACAAAGAAACCCTGTCTCAAAAAACCAAAATTTTTAAAAAGGAAGAAAAAAAGGAAGGAAGGAAGGAAGGAAGGAAGGAAGGAAGGAAGGAAGGAAGGAAGGAAGGAAGAGGAGAGAGAAAGAAACTGTTCTGATGGGCCTGACCTAATTATACTGTGGACCTCAACCAGGAATGACAGGGAACCAGATTCTACAAACAAGAAACTACAAGTGTATTTCCTCCCCAATCCCTCCAGACAAACTCTCTGGCCATTTTATGGAAGAGAGGAAAGGACCAAGCCATCAGTCTTTGGACTTCATAGGACAGAGAACTAATACAAAGTGGTTTTGTTGTTGTTGTTGTTGTTGCTGCTGCTGCTACTGTTTTGTTTGTCTTTTAAGTCACTAGGTTTCTGGTGATGAGTTGTGGAGCAGTAATACCACTACATATTCTATCATACTGTAGTTATGAACTGTTTTCCTTTAGACAGAGTCTCACTGTACAGCCCAGGCTGACTTCCATCTTGTAATCCCCTCAGCTTTCTGAGGGCTGAAATTACTGGCGTGTGTCACCACATCCACCTGGTTTTAAAAACGTTTTCCTGGTCCCTGAGTCTTAGTATGGCCTTGGTAGGCTGCAGATTTCTAGAAAGTTGGAAGAAAGTTGGCCACCGGGTTCCCTGTGGGTGTCGTGTATCAGCTCGAGGAGGTCTGCCTGAGGTCAAGTTGAACTGGGCCTTTCTGGGCCTGCTATTTTCAGCTTTCTCCTTCCTCAGGGGCTCCTCACTCGTAGTAAGAGCAATGCGTACAGGACCTCATGCAGAGGGCAAGGGTAGGAGGAGGTGATGGTGAACAGAAGGTTGGTAAAGAGCAAGAGAAAGGAAATCACCCCATGTGGTGGAACCAGATCCTTGGGTGTGTAGGGGGCAGGGGTGGCCCTCATGATCTTTGAAGGCTGCTGAGGCTTGCTTCAGGGCAAAAGCCAGGAAAAAAAAAATGAGAGGGACCATGCTGCTGAGTTACGCAGGGTGTTGGCCATTTGACAGCATCAGGGATAGCATAGACTAGGATGGAGATACATTCTGGGTCTGCACTGTGAAGGCTCTTGAATGAGAGGTGGTGTGAAGTATGGAGTGATTTGGTTAGGAATTGGGGTCCGTGAAAGACCTCGGGGCTGAAAGGATGCAATCAAGTGAACTAAACATGTGAGGTGGATTGAAGAGAAGGCAACAGGAGACAGAACGTAGAGTGAAAACAATCAGATTCACTTTGGCAGTAGAGACAACGAGACAAAGACCCAGAGAGGTCACAGTCATGGCATACAGAGAGTTTTGAATGACAACATAAACATGGCTCCCAGCCTCCCTCTCTCTCTCAGGATAGCCTCCCTTCTCTGTTCACTACAGTTCTGTCATCCCCACCAAGGGCCCAAGAGACAAAAGTCACTCCACTTGGGGAGCTGAAAATGACTAATGCCAGATAATAACTTTTAAGCCTGTTGCTGTGATAATGTTTGAGACAGGGTTTCTCTGTGTAGCCCTGCTGTCCCGGAACACTCTATAGAGCAGACTGACCTAGACCTCAGAGATCCGTCAGACTCTGCCTCCTGAGTGCTGGGACTAAAGGTATGCGCTGTCACACCTATGGCTCTAAGGCTTGTAAAGACTAAAGAATGACCCAGCCTTTGATGGAAGAGGAACAGAGAAGAGCATGGGGTCTTGTCTCCTTGATTTGTGTTTTGTTTTGTTTTCATTTGAAGTGCCTGGGACTGGATCAAACACTGGCTTTGATCTAGAGTACTAACTAACTAGATAAAATATATAATACATACATATATACATACATATATACATATTAATAGTAAAAAGGGAAAGTCTATGTATTTTAATTATTTTCTCATTTATCAATAAGACGTCACCTCATCCTGTGTATACACACATATGCACACGCACATGCATACACACGCACACACAACTGCAGCCTCTTGTCCCCAGTTCAGAAAGCTTTTCCAGACGACGGACAGAGAAGCAGTTATCCAGTTGGGTTGCTCTTGTAACCACCTTGGTTGCCACAGAACAGTGCTTTGGCATCGTTAGGGACTGACTCTCGCTGCCTCCCTTCCTGACTGACTGTCTAAGCTTTGGTTGGTACTTCCGAATCATGACTTCATAGGGTAAAAGACATACAACGTCGCCTTTGTTCACCACCAGACCAGTCAAGGACAGACCAGGCCTGCAGAGCTGTTCTTCCTCCTCCGCGGCTCTGGGTAAGCACACGTCTTCCTCCCTTACTTTAAAGGCAGACAAATTGTTTTTATCATTTGCCAGCACAGCTGAGGATGATTATTAATTAATCAAAACCACTGACTTTTAACTTCCCACGCTCTCCAGAGATGCTCCAGTGACAGCCTGCATCTGGACTTCAGAGCTAGACTTTAGATGGAAGCGGGCACCGTGCAGCAAAGACTTTGTGTTTTTTTTTCTGGTTTATTCTTCTTAAGACACAACTCTAGCTTAATCCCATTTAGGCAGTAAACTTGATTTTAAGGTGGTCTCATTTGGTGGGGGTTTCTCTTGGTCCCCTTTATACAGCTTCCTTTGAAATCAGAAATGCTGTGTCAGGGTTTCACGCAAAGGAAAAATGAGTCGGGAGCACATTTTCTGCTCATCAAAAGGTTGAGCAGAAGTGCGCTCTCAAGAGCGTGCGCACACACACACACACACACACACACACCAGCAGTATTCCCTGAGTAATGAACCCACCGCCCTCATCTTCTCTGCTTCTGATGAGACTCTCTGGCCTTATCATACAATTCAGCATCTCAGACATGACTACCTACAGGTTTCCAGGAGCAAACATGAGATGTTTCTTTTGAAAGGAACGTGACAAGCGATGGTCTGAGGTAGTCGGCTGAGGTTTGAGCCAGAGAGTCCATGCCTGTTTGTAAGACGGTGCTGTTCTATCGACGTGACCTTACTGTGGTTTTCAGTGCAAAAAAGAAAAAATAGAGAAGGCAGAAGACTGCTCACCTCAAATTAAACCTCAAAGCGGAATGGCTGCTCTCTAAAACAGAGTTCTTTGTTGGTTTCAGCACTCAGGAGAGGCTACAATGAAAAAAAAAGAATTCCCACATTTTGGGGAGCCACACACATAGGCAAAGGATTTTTTAAAAAAGAAAGAAAGAAAAAGAGAAAAAGGAAGAAAGAGAGAAAAAGAAAGAAAGAAAGAAAGAAAGAAAGAAAGAAAGAAAGAAAGAAAGAAAGAAAGAAAGAAAGGAAGAAAGAAAGGAAGGAAGAAGAGAAAGCATGGCATGCTTCCTTTTGTAAGACCCCATCCATCTGTGTGCTTTGGCGATGTGTGTGTGTGTGTGTGTGTGTGTGTGTGTGCATCTTCCCTGGAGGCGTGTACCTGTAGGGGGAAGCAAAAGAAGGTTAAAAACAAAACAAAAAAAGAAAAAACAAAAAGACCCACTTTCCACTGGCCCTTTGGTTCTTGTGGAAGCTCTGGTCAAAGACAGAAGAGGAAGGTATTTGCCAAGATAAGAGTTGCGATATGATCTTCAGATCACCTATAAAATTCATTCATTCACGATAGCGTCCAGGAGGGCGCCTGAGAATAACGGAGCTGAGTGCTGACCACCCTGCACTTTTTGTTTTGTTTTGCTTTGCTTTAAAGAAGAGTAAAAGTCTTATGTCATCTCTAAGAACTAGTCAGAATAACTCGGGAGATAAACCTAATGGAGATACACCATCTCTCCATGCTATTAGACCAATGCAGGAGTTCACAATAGCAAGGCTCCGCCCACTGTTTTTACTCCTGTAGCTAACCGCCCTCCCACTGAACCAGTTAGTCAGCCTACTTCCGGTTGGCCAGGTGAAAACTGGACTCCTTCTTTCTCTAGGTCATCAGAGTTCCTAGACATTTTTTCCTGCAGTTCTGAGTGAACGGGAAGAACAAACTGCAACTGATGAGTTCAGGACTTCAATTGTGAGCAATGGAAGGAGACTGAAACCAGCAAGCCCCAAAGTGATTTTGCTCGAAACCTGCAGGGTGGGACCAGGGTGGGACCAGGGTGGGACCAGGGTGGGACTGGGTGGGAGGTTTTCTTACTGTCCTTTTCTCATGCATACACCATCTCTCTTGCCTGACCTGCTTTTCAGACATAGGGCAGAGGAGACATCAGACCCAGGGTCCCAGATTCCCATGGGGACATGGTTATCTTAGGGTTTCTATTGTTGCCATAAGCACCATGAATTTATGGAAACAAGGGTTCATTTCATCCTCCAGCTTATAGTCCATCATGGAGAGATGTTAGGGCAGGACCTCAAAGGCAGGAACCTGGAGGCAGAGCTCATGGAGGTGTGTTGCCTTCTGGCTTGTTCTCCATGGCTTGCTGAACCTGCTTGCTTTCCTTCCTTCCTTCCTTCCTTCCTTCCTTCCTTCCTTCCTTCCTTCCTTCCTTTCTTTCTTTCTTTCTTTCTTTCTTTCTTTCTTTCTTTCTTTCTTTCTTTCTTTCTTTCTCTCTTTCTCTCTTTCTCTCTTTCTCTCTCTCTTTCTCTCTTTCTCTCTTTCTTTCGTTTGTTTTAAGACAGGGTTTCTCTGTGTAGCCCTGGCTGTCCTGGAACTCACTTTGTAGACCAGGCTGGCCTCGAACTCAGAAATCCGCCTGCCTCTGCAACACCTAGGACCATCAGGCCAGAGTTGGTACCACTCCCTGGATGCTTCTGTATCAGCCATCAAACAAAAGAGTGCACGGGTATGCTTATCTGGTAGAATATTTCCTCAGTTGATATTTCCTCTTCGAAAATGGCTCTAGCTTGTGTCAAGTGGACATAAAATTACAAGTGCATCTAAGAAAAGGAGACTGCTCTTGGTAGGGTTAAAAGTTCTCAGAGAACGTGTCTGGTTGGGCTAGACTGGATGCTCCTTAATCCCACCAGCTCTGAGCAAAGAGCCGGATTGTTCCTGGTGTTATGAGGGTAAAAAGGCTGGACTCTGGACGATGCAACAAGCCAGGTTCTCCACCACCTGTCCTCAGTATGCCTATCGTAGAAACAAATCAATGAAAACCAGAAACGCTGGGAGGAAGGGCAAAATAAACGAATCCTGTGACCCTCAAGTCTGTCCTTGGGAAACAGATAGGAGTCAGATTTATCTAGTCTTTTGAAATTGGGGCACAACACTGACTTTTCCAACCAAAGAAAAGAGAAAAAGCTCATTAACATTCTAAATAAGTTTACAGTTTTGTGGCGGGGAGGGGTGGGTGGGGGTGGTGCTGTTTTCATAGCTATCCTTGGCTGCAGGCTGCCTTCCAGGTAGCGCATCCTTGGGAGGGCTAGAGGTATGCATAATTAAGCAGTCCTGGTCAAGGTGTGGTCCCAGCCCTCACTGACCCATCTTTGTCTGGGATGCCTCTCTCCTGCAAGGTGGTCTGACAAGTTGTCAGAACTGTGTGAAATCTCTCCCTGGGAGGCAAGTTCCTCCTCCAGGGCTGGCACCTGCCTTTCAGCCTCGCCCTCCGGGTCATGAGATTCCAGTAGACATTTTAATCCTTTGAGGGTCTATTGTTTAACAGTCTTCAACAAGAATCAAGCGTCTAGACTTGGCTGCTAGTCACGGAGGGTGTGCTCAGAAGAGTGTTTATTACGCTCTCAGAGTAGGATACCCACCTTCCTCTTGCTCACAACCTGCCACTAAATCTCTTGTGTTGGAAAACTGACCATTGAAATAGTTTAGAGCTAGTCGCCATGAGGGGGAGAGTACCTAATTAGAATGGACTCTTAGGGACTAGCCAGAGTGTCTGAGCATCTGAAGAATAGGGAACATATTTAAGGGGTATAAAATAGCACCCGCAGGCATGAACATGAACTGCATTTGTTCAGCTTAGAATGGGCCTCTCAAAATCACAACAGTATGTAAGCAAAAGTAAGTCATGGGGAAAATACATAACGGGCAATTTTATTTACACAAGTTTTCAAAACGCTCCATGAGAAATATACTTAGGAACATGTGTATATTATAAAACAACTGTGGAAAGAAAAGCATAGGCCAAATTTGGGGTAGTAGTCACACAGATGATGGCGTGACCAGACATTGACTTTCAGAGGGCTCACACACTGTCTTGGTTTGTTAAGCCGAAATAATGGCTTTGACATTCATATTATTGTTATTTAATCTCTATACACTTTACCTTTTTGCATATTTTATATCAAACACACAATCTACTGCTGTTAGGCAAGCGTTCTACCTCTTGAGAGAGTTTCCTTGGCCTAGGTGCTGACTGCCGGAGGTGTGCTCATGAGCTTGGGTGCAACACTCAACAGTTCTGCTATTTGCCGGTGGCTTTCTATTTTCTGTCCCGTGATCACCACCCAACAAGGAAAGTGATTGGGGCAGCTTGTCTGAACTTGACTTAGAGAGTGCCTGAGGCCCAGCGCTTTCTATGTCCTTTGGCCTTAGATCAAGAAGCAGCAGTTCCTTGTCTCTGCCCCCAGCTCAACCATCCCAGCCTTAGACAGCCTGCTGACCAGCGTTTCCATGGAAGCACGATTACACACTGTTTGACAGTTTCTTCAAGAGCTAGACGTGGAGCCACCATCTGACCCAGGAATTCTACTGTTGGCATAGAAGCACTGAAAATAGAGATTTGAACAAGAGGGACTTTATCTGTATCCCATGGCTTTATAGCAATAGCAAAGATAGAAGCTGCTCATGTGGCCACCAACAGGTGAACAGATAGACAAAATGTGGGGTACCCATAACCCATATAAAAAGAAATGAAATTCTAATACTTATAACATGGGCAGATCTTCTTGGAAACATTATGCTAAGTGAAATGACCCACATACAAAATGACAGATATTCTCTGATTCCGTGTATATCAGGATTGTAGAGTAGGCAAATTCACTTAGACCAAAACTTAAATAATAGTGTAGGTAGAGGGGAAGAGAAGTTATTGCTTAAGGGGTAGGGAATTTGGCCTAGTGTTATGGTTCTATGAGATTGTGGGTATATTTGATACCATTTGATTATACACTTACAAATTCATTTCTACTATATGCTTATTTTTTAAGTGAGAAATATAATGTATTCTTTTAAAACATTTATTTATTTACACATGACTGCTCTGTCTACATGTATGTCTGCATGAGAAAAGAGGGCATCAGATCAGCTCTCATTACAGGTGGTTGTGAGCCACCATATGGTTGCTGGGAATTGAACTCAGGACCTCTGGAAGAGCAGGTAGTGCCCTATAGGGGCCTGAGTCACCTCTCCAGCCCCTATAATGTATTCTTTGGCACAATTAGGAAGAAAAGCAATCACAGAGCAACATGAAGTCTATACATGGAGGTAAACTAACCGGTCCTGAGAAGGCAGACCAGGGCCTCGAATTCTTTTACCTTCTTGGTCTTCCCTGCTGGTTTCCCAAAGGTCACCACCATAGCAGTTGGTTCTCCAAGGTCAAAGGTCATCTCCACAGCAAGTGGTTCCCACCCCCTCCTGTAGACCAGACCTGCCACTTGTGCTTTCCACACGACAGAATGAGGACATCTCATGCTCATGGGGTTTGGGATTGTGGCTTCTGACTGTTGTGAGGGAAGTCCATAAATGTCACTAAGGTGGACCAGCCAGGGTCCAGAGTGGGGCCCTGAGTGGGGTGAGGCCTGGAAGGGGTCTGACTGTGGTCACACTTTAGACATGTGGCAGAGGTCAAGGAGACAAGGACAAGGAGAAGACAAGGAGACAGAGAACACATTTGGTCAGATAGATCTTCTGGTTGTTTGGGTTTGTTGTTGTTGTTCATTTTTGTTTGCAGCACTAATTGTTTGCTCTGACTGGGAGAATGTGATTCATTATTCATTAATTTTTGTGGTTCTGGGAGTTAAGGACCAGGACATATAATGCACATGTCTTATCACTGAGGCATATTCCTACCCACATTTCCATTATTTATTTTGAGACAGGGACTCACTGAGTCACTCAGGCTCCACTCCACAGCTCATGGAGGCCTTGAACTTGTGAGCCTCCTTCCTCAGTTGGGAGTACAGGCCTGCCCCACCCAGCCTGGCTTCTTCATTTGAGTCAACTAGGGTCATCCCCATATCCGCTGAGTGGATGGGAGGCAAGCAGACTGGAAGGGTGCTGTAGAAGTGCACAGTTTGGGCTGGACTAAGCCAGCAAGACATCTCTGTGGGTGCCAAGGGCAAGAAGGCAGCTGGGGTGTCAACCATAACAAGGGCCCTGGGGAACACTGCCTCTGGGAGACCCTTCCATGGTAGGAATATCCACTGGAAGACTCATCTGTCTTTCACCAAGAATTTTGATGAATTCTCTTAATTTAACATTATTATATTATGTTATATATTAAAATTATAGATTATATGCTATGTAGTATATATACTAGTATATATTAAATATATAAAATGAAAGTAATATTCATATTAATTAAATCCTTTCTTTAGCTAAAATTTAATTGACTTTTATAGATCCAATTTTATTTTTTAAAATTTAAAACAATTCATAGACCCCATCTAAATATTATGGGTCCAAACACTGTGCCTATATGTGCTGTTTGGGTACATTGTTCTTAGGCCCTTGTAAGACTCTCTGCTTTGCTTACAAGAGACTTGGCGCTCTCTCTCTCTCTCTCTCTCTCTCTCTCCTCCCTCTCCTCCCTCCTTCTCCTGCTTCCTCCCCTCCCCCTCTCCCTCTTCTTCCCCTTCTCCCTCCCTCTCCCCCTCTTTCCCTTCCTTCCCTCCCCCTCCTCCCCCTTCTTGTCCCCCTTTCTCTCTCCTTTCCTCCCCCTCCTCTCCCCTTCTCCCTCCTCTCCCTCTCCTTCCCTCCCCCTCCTCTTCCCCCTTTCCCTCTTCTTCCCCCCTTCCCCCTCCCCCTTCTCTCCCCCTTTTTCCCTCTCCTTCTTTCCCCTCCCCCTTCCCTCCCCCTCCTTGCCCCCACCCCCGGCTCATTCTCCTGTGGTAGGGAAGGACTTGACTTTGACATGGCTTTGTGCCTCCTCTCACTTCTCACACCTGTAGGTTTCTCACCAGGACACCCTTAACACCTTCTGGGTAAGAACAGCTCCTGTCATTTGTAGTCACTCTAATTGCAAAAGCTGGTTCTTAATATGGAGTCATGGACTGTGTCTATGTATCTGTAAGTTCCAGCAAAGGCTGCAGATTTCTACGGAATTGGAACAACACAGAACAGGTTTGAAGACAGTGGAATTTTTGAAGACCTCTCTTATTAGTGCTTTGTTCCATATTGGATACCTCAAGACCTTGTGCTCACATTTGCATAATATACCCTTTCAAAGTTTTCCTGGGGGTGTTCTGGAGAGACCACTCACCACCACCACCATCATCATCACCACCACCATCACCATCATCATCATCATCATCACCATTACCATTATCATTTTTATATTTTTAAGGCAAGATCTCAAGTAATCCAGACTGGCTTTGAATTTTCTGTAGCAAAAGATGACCCTGAACTCCTGATCATCCTGTCTCTGGGTCCCAAGTACTGGAATTACAGGTGTGTGCCACTGCTCAGCCTGACCAATTCTTATCTCTGGTCCAGCAACATCACCCTTCATGAGTGCCACTTGTTAGTTGGCAGATCACTTGGTTCTCAGCACCAACTGGTCAGTCAAACCCACCAGTTCTCTCTTCCCTCCCAAACTGAAGCGAAGCCATCTCTCTCCGGGATCCAGCAGCTGTGGCTTTAAACCTCCTTTATTCTCAGCACAGACACAGTGTGTTCTCTCTGAGCTGCTTCCTGGAGATCATGGGGAGGTCTCTTCTGTCTTCTAGGAGGACAGAGGTCTTCCTTCTCATACTTGGACACCTTCCCATTTGATAGCCATGTTTATATAGACTTCTCCCCAGAGTGGCAAGACAAAAATTTCATTTTCAAGATTGCCAACAGATTTTTTCCGATTATAAAAGTTGAATCTGGATCTTGATAGGATTCGATTTCTATTTTGGATTTCTGGATTCTTGTGAAGAAATAAATTAGCCATGGCAGATAATTCATCCTTTTGTTCATAAAGAAACTCCTTTAAAGCAGGCTTATTTTCCTCCCTCTGTCCCTACCTTGCTCCCCCTCCACCCCTTTCTCTCTTCTATTCTTTCTTCTTCCCTTTCTTCTTTCTTCTTGAAATCATGTTCCAGGCCAGAGATCTGAGTCAACCATTCAGGAATGATGGTCTGTCCTGGCCACATGGTCGTCAGCCGGTGCTCTGGTGAGAGGTAGTCAGAAGAAGGCCAGCAGCCTCTGAGGGAGGTAACATCTACTTGAAATTTCTCTTTCTGTTCTACATTCCCCTGGTGTGCTGGAGCCTTCAGGAGATACTCCCAAACCTCTGCCTGAAGTCACTGTGCTTCAAGGTGCCTTGGAGATAGCAATGTCCAGACAGATAGCGGGATACTAACCAGGAGGGGCTGGAGTAAGGACAGCAAGAACAAACAGGATGCTTTGGGACAACAGAGGCTTCCTCCTGGGGAGTCCCTGGAAGTCAAGAGGAGAAGGGAGAGCAGTGGATGTTATCTCATGGTTATCATGGTTACCAGAGACAGGGTGGCCTTGAGGATTGGAGAACAGAGGACTGTCGAGATGACACAGAGCATCACTAACAGTCAGCACTAACAGTGAGCTCCCGGCGGACTTCTATCAGATACATTAGTGTATCAACTATTGTTCTGGGTGACTACATAACTGGGTGCTCAGCCTGCCCAACATTCTTCAAGCCACATCATTCTCACCCTGCTCCCTGGCCTCGCTCTTCGTTCTCTGTGGACCTGAGGACTTTGTTTTTAATTCAGAAAGTTCTCTGTGTGCCTCAGGAGCATCTGGATGGAGTAGAAGCGCACAGAAAGGTGGCTGACAAGTGTGATATGCAAGCTGAGTCAGGTGTGTGCGCTTTCTCATCTGTCTTTGACCATGAGGTCCACCAGCTCAGCATGCTTGCTCCCTTCCTGCCTGTCTGGGGCTTATGAGCAGCTCCACGCCATCAGCATAAGAACTGTGAAGAATTTGAAACATGCAAGCTAGTGGGAGAATCTTCTACAGTGTAGATGATAAAATGGTGACTTATATTGCCACATAAACCTGCATGAACAAACCCAAACCTCAACAACCTCTGCCTAGATGGGAAGCATGACAAACTCTCCTAGTGAAGAAGTCTCATGGGGCTGTGGGGTCCAGGGGCAAGCACAGCCACTTGTAGAACTTCTTAACTATACCTCTGAGAAAGGAAGGCTCTATACCTGCATGGAGGTAGAGAAGGGTTAGCCACTAGAGCAAGTCTGGGTGAACTTAAGGGTCCCCATCCACTCCCTTCCCAGGATCCCTGCCTGAAAACCATGCAAGGCCTTGAGATGGAGACTCAGATGCCAAAGACATGCTGACATGCTTGCTTGCAAGTATGTGGTGATACCTAAAGCTACCTTGAAATTTCTGTCCAAACTATGTTTAATAGTTTTCTCACTGATAGCCGAAAGAGGCATGGATGAAACTATCCTTTTTGATTTTTATCTATCTATCTATCTATCTATCTATCTATCTATCTATCTATCTATCTATCTATCCGTCTATCTATCTATCTATCTATCTATCCGTCTATCTATCCGTCTGTCTGTCTATCTATCTATCTATCTATCTATCCGTCTATCTATCTATCTATCTATCTATCTATCTATCTATCTATCTAACTATCATCTATCTGTCTGTCTGTCTATCTATCTATCTATCTATCTATCCGTCTATCCGTCTATCTATCTATCTATCTATCTATCTATCTATCTATCTATCTATCCATCCATCTATCCGTCTATCTACCTGTCTGTCTATCTATCTATCTATCTATCTATCTATCTATCTATCTATCTATCTTTGAGAGAGGGCCTCACTGTATAGCCTTGGCTTGGAACTCACTGTGTAGGTTAGAATGGCCCCAAACCCAGAGAGCAGCCTGCCTCTGCCTCCTGAGTGTTGAACCTATCTATCCTTTTTAACATGGACACCAAGGGTTATCTTCTTGAGGGGCAGGGACTGGCCTGGTAATCTCATTTTGCCTATTCAGTGCTGGAATGGATTATTATCTCTGAGAGTAGGGTAGAACAATTCAAGAGAGGCAGTACTTGGAGTTTTACGTGAAGGAAATTTGACAATGTTCCAGCAACTGTCAGGCGAGGCGAAAAGTCAGGCAGAATCCGTGCACTAACTAAGAACGGAGAACACAGTTTTAATCTTAGCATGGAGACAGCTTAGGCAATCGCTTAACCCTATCAACCCCTTCACCAAACTCCAGGAAGCAAGGCAAAGAGAGGCCAGTTACATTCACAAGGGAATTCAGACTGCCACCGCCTCCCCTTAAATAGAGAGTAGTGGCGCATGCCTTTGATCCCAGGACTTGGGAGGCAGAGGCAGGTGGATCTTTGAGTTCGAGGTCAACCTGGTCTAAGTGAATTCCAAGACAGTCAAAGCTGTAGAGTGAGACCCAGTCTTGAAAAAACAAACAAACAAAAAAACCCCAAAACAAACAAACAAATAACAACAACAAAACCTCAAACAAACAAACAAAAAAGAAATAAGGAAGCAGAGAGCATGCTGGGAGCCCATGGTCTGTGTCCAGGCTGTACAGTGGTAACAGGAAAAGGGCTGGGTCCCGAGTGGAACATCAATATCAATTCAGCTATCATTTTTTATCTTTTTAAATGTGTGTGCATATAACTTTGTTGTGCTTAAGTCTTTGATATCTGATAACTGAAGCCTCAGACGAGGAGACTACCTATGTTTTAAGTGCAGATGTGACAGCGAGTCCTTGTGTGGCCTTTAAAGAGCCTCTTCACCTCTTGGCCTCAGTTTCCCTGTCTGAACACTAAGGCTCATAATTCAGATTCAGGTGCCTCATTGGGCTGCTGTGGTACATTAATTATTGTTTATAGTGCAAGTGGAAGTTGGGATGTGTTAATTATTATTATCATTCCTGACTCTTCCAGCCAAATTCCAGCCAACCTTCACCTTGCTTTTAGTTCCTGAGATCTGACAAGAGACAGCTCATGGCCCCAAGGAGGGCGACCAATTAAAGAAAGGTACATGGCAGGTGACTCGCTCCCCTGCCTGAAAGGCTCAGCCAGCCAAAGATTCCAGGCTCTAAAGTTCTGGAGCTGCCCAAGGACTCTCAGGCTGTATTAGAACTCGTTGTGACAGAATGAGACTTCTGAAGCTGCAGCCACACATCTGTCCTTTGCCTCCCTGGGTACCTCTCATTTAATTTACTAAAAAGTCCGGGGATCAATACCAGGTGCTCACCGCATCATTTGAGAAGCCCTACATGGCAAGTTCCAGCAGAGGAACTCTCAGACAGATTATGCTCGCTCGTGAGCAAACCTGGCCACTCTGGAGGCTCACGACTTGGCTTCCTGTTCTCTAAGCATGAAAATAATCAGATTGCATGTTAGTCAGACAGTGACAGCCCAGTTTCATCTAGTCACTTGAGAGTTCCTTCCATCCCAGGGGATTGAACTTAGAGCTTTTGTGCACAGCAGGCAAGCATTTCACCTCTGACTTAGCATTTCACCTCTACAACCTATTTCTTGTGTGACTTCCTAGATAAGTAAGTGGTGCTGTGCTCATTTTTAGGGAACTCCTCAGTTCCCCATGAAGCACCACCCCTACTCTCTCAGCAGTTGAAAGCCTCTGTCCAAGGGCAGGCCATGCCCCTGTGTATGTGTTTGGCCCCCTCTCTGCGCCCATGTGCACTTCTGTCTGCATTGCCCTGTAACTGTCTTGTACGATGCAGCTGATCATCTGGCCCCCAACCTTCACTTTCTCTAGCTTTGCCATTCCCCACGAGCAGGCAGGCCTCTTTTGTCTGCTCAGCACCATAGGCAGAGTGCTGGTGGTGAGTGCTAGTTAAGTAATTAGTGACTGTAAAACACTTTGAAAACACAAAGAACTAGATAAATGCCAAGTATTGTTGTTATTAATGATGAGGAGGCCGGTTAGTCATCCTTTGCCCTGAACTCAGCTCCTTGCCCGACTGTGGCCACCGCTCATTCGTGAACTAGGATGAGAACTCTCCTCCTCCTCGTTGCAGGCGCTGTTTCACACTGAGTCAGTGACCAAGGTGAAGGGCAGGGGCCAGGAAACCTCCCCTCCCCATCTCCCACCTGCTCTCTAGCACTGCCGGCTTTGTGGCTGCCAGGCCAGCGTTTACCGAAAGCTGACTCTGAAACTGCCTCTTTCCCATTCACCTGGTTAGTGAGCTCACTGATGTCTACGTGAGCTCTTGATTTCGGTGAGCTTGCTGCTGGCCGGTGTGAGGACAGGATGGAGCTTGAGGTGACGCCCCACTTTCCACTCAGTTGCCCCCCCTTTACACTAGTGACAATGGTCTTTCACGTGCTGTGCTGTTTTGTTTTTTTCTAAATCCTTCTATGAATGTTTGTCCCTTTGATGTAGTAACTTACAATAAGGACAGCAGGTGTCATTTTCCCCCATTTTACAAGTTGGAAATCTAAGGCTTAGGGACGTTATGGGCCCACATAAGGTCCCCAAGGCATTTACGATCTGGTGAGAGGGTCAGGGTTTACCTCAGCTCTTCTGAAACCAAGCTAAGTAGTGTCCTGTGACACTTGTGACTGCAGCCAACCTCAGAGGGGGTATGAGGACATGTTAAACACCCTGCATGGGTGGAAACAGCATATATTTTTTAGAGGCAATTCCATGCCTCTCGGGGGCACCTGACCTAAATCTGGGACACTGCAGGGCATGCAGAAGTGTGCTTTGTCCGTTTGGGGCTTGGGATCCCAGAATCTGACAGTGCATTTGATAGAGACAGAGACACTTTAGAATTCATCCCCTTGAGACTCACACCTTTCACAGATGACAAAGCAAAGCCCAGGGAAGCCACCATGCCACTCACTTGCAATGGCGATATATCTTCGTGTGTTTTGCTTCTTTTCCAAAAATGAGATCATTTTTTTCAAGATCTCTTCTGAAACAAAGCATGTAAGTAATTAGAAAATCCAGTGCTGCAGCTATGCATTTCTATGTGCAAACTCACCGGTATTTATGGGGGTTTCTGATTACCTCGGTTAGGCTGCTGGCCCAGTGAAGGACAGAAGGAGCCCAACTCTGCTGCAAAGGGCTGATCAACCGACGACAGCCATTTCTTTCAGAGACGCTGTGCTTTATTTAGCTCCTAACTGCGATGCCAACACGCAATCGTGCTGCACTGAATTCCTTTCTCTTTTAAATTTTTTTTTCTTTTTTTGCGGTTAGCATACAAACTAATGATTTTTCACTCTGGTGTTTCTGCACACGGTGCATCATGGTTCTTGGCCTTCAAGTTTTCTTCTTCTCTTCCCTGAACATCCAAGTCTCTCCTAGATTGAAAGACAATCTTCAAAGGTTCATTCTCACCGCTTAATTTAGGTTCCAAGGGCGGGTGTGGTGAGCCTGGGGGTAGCTGCATTAAACACACACTGGGGGATGGAAGGAGTGGGGGACAGCCCCTGTGATGACAAGCCTCTATCTACCTCAGGACCATTCCAAGGACTCCTCCATGACCCGAGATGAGGCAGTTCTCACACCTTTCTTCACCACATGCTATGTACTCTCTTGACCTACACTTGTGGCCTCCTGCCCCGGCCTGAGATACCACCGTGAGATTTCTTATTTCAAGTAGTAAGTTTATGATGTGGCCAGATGTTTATTACAACTTCAGAATACATCAGAGCTCGACAGTTGTCCACAGTGCTGCCTAGGCTGCAGTGGAACTCCAAGGCTCAGGCCTTTGGTTCTGTCCCTCTGTCCCTCTGCCCCTCTGCCCGTCTGCCCCTCCCTCCCTGTTCCTTTCTCAGTTCACAGCAGCCCTGAGGGTCACCTCTACAGTTGCCTATTCTATGGGGACATTGCTCTGTTTCTGGGAGATGTGACTCTTCTTAATGAGGAGATGCTTCAGCCTGAGGATTTC
The DNA here is from genome assembly GCF_000001635.26 of Mus musculus. Taxonomy (NCBI): domain Eukaryota; kingdom Metazoa; phylum Chordata; class Mammalia; order Rodentia; family Muridae; genus Mus; species Mus musculus. The sequence goes on from NC_000076.6 coordinate 44,402,631, forward strand.
TGAGAGTGCCTGCAGAACGCAGCAGAGAACATGCATCCAGGGCGGGTGGGCTGACACAGCTGCGGCAGGCTCACTGGTGAAGTAGAAAGAAAGCTGAAAACTCTGGCTCCCGAGCTGTCAACTTTCTGTGGAAGGGTATTTATGGGAACACGAATACTCCAGTTCCCTTGGCCTGACAATAATGCAGAAAGCTGAGAATGCAGGGTCGGCTAGTCCAGGTTAGGCACTATGGACCCGGTCCTAGAAGCTAGTTCTGTTTTGCCTCCGTCTGCCCCAGCAGTGTGTGCACATTTTTCTCCTGAAGAGCACTTTCAGTAGAGGGTGGCAAGTGGCAGCGGGGCTGAGAGCTGAGGAGACCTCACTTGCACTCAACACTTCTCTAGAGAAAGCCTTTCATCTGACTGGCTCAAAGCACCCGTGAGTGATAATTTACTCCTTGGGACATCTCCTGGGGAGGTAAGTGTGTTGTCTCATGGTTTTGTTTGTTTGTTTGTTTTGTTTTGTTTTGTTTTGTTTTGTTTTGTTTTGGTGTGTGTGTGTGTGTGTGTGTGTGTGTGTGTGTGTGTGTGTGTAGATTAGAACAAGGTGACATAGAGTTATTAAACGATCCCTTCAGTGAGCATATCTCTAATAACTGGGACCGGTTTACTGAAGTGGGAACAGACACCAGAGGCTGGGGCAGTGGCAGAAGTCAGGCCCTGCCACCTGGCTACCTTTGCCAACCCATTGCACACCTTCCCCAGTAAGTAGTGAGCTTGCCACTAGCCCTGGTGCCTCAGTGAGATGCTCACAAACCCAGGAAGTCAAGAGGGAGAGAAAAGAAAGAGAGTACACAGCAAGAAATAGCCCAGGACGAGGTTAGAGGCTCTCTCTGGCTTCCTGTAAGTGCAATCCTAACAAGCCACATGCGAGGGAAACCAAATGTCATGTGAAGCAGTGAAATTGTCACCCTCAGGAGGGCTGGGCCCCAAGGCGAAAGGTCAGACTGATCCCCTCTCTAGTAGGGCTGAGTTCCCTTACACTATTTTTAGCAACTCCTAGAATTTGCCAGCTATTTTTAGAAGCTCCTCGAATTTGTCACCTCACCCAGATACAAGAAGAGCCGAAGAATTACAGTTTGTCCTTCGACTGAAGGCAATGTCAGGCTTCAGCTGATGGACCTCCGAGAATTGTACACAGGTCAGATGTTAATGGTGACTCACACTGGAGCCTCTGACAGTCAAAGGACTCGACTCAGGTGGAGAACTCAGCAAGTGGTCATTACCCCACCTGCATGGCACAAGGTCAGCCTGGTGCTTAGCAGGGTGGACCTTGAAGCCTTGAGCCCCACCTCTACCTCCTTTTCCTCGTCTGCAAATGAGAGCTTGCTGTGACCTACCTCTTGCCGAGGTGGTGGTAAGAGTGTGGACTCACTCTTAGGAAGTATTCATGACCAGCAGCTGTTATTATGGTCTTTTGTTGTTGTTGTTGTTGTTCTTTAGGTTTATATTTTTAGAAAACTAAGAATGGCCACAAGGATGCCAATGGACAATCAGGACGTCGTGCCTAGGTCTGAAAGCCATACCATTTCTGCTGATAGAGAGCACCCTGGGAATCCTAGTCATGGGCTAGGCTCCGGGGTTCTGCGGGTTTTATTTGTAACATCTCCTGGGCCATTGGTAGGGTGGCCTTGGCTGGCACAGTCTGTCTTGGACCCCACTCTCAAAGATCTTCCAAAGATCTGCCTTGTGCCCTTACAATGGAGAGCCTGAAGCAGTGACTGAAATATTTCCAGTGAGCCATGTGACTCTGATAAGACTAGCAGTCCTCTCTACAAAATAATGAACATGGGCTCCACGTTTATTCCAGTGTTTCACATTTCCCACAGCACAGTAGTTTAACCTGTAAAGAGTCACCCTGAGTTAGCATCTACTGAGCCATTGCTACCAGGGAAAGCATGGGTTCCCTAAGCCTGTGGTCACAACATTTTTGTCAACTGACCCATGTAGTGCCATGTCCCTGTATGCGTCTGTATAGAGAGTCTGTCTTTATACACCATATACAGAACAACATTGTAAAATCATTGGTTTATTGGCAAAGAACTAGTGACTGTGTCTAGGTACTAGGTGGGTGGCTCAGTGAATAAGAACACTTGCCACACAAACAAAATGACCTGGATCCCCAGAACTAATGTAAAGAAGCTGCGCATTCCTGGAACTCCAGTGTTGGGAGATGGAGGCAGGCTGATCTCGGGAGTCCACTGGACAGCCAAAGTAGCCAAAATGGTGAGATGTCAAACTTCTGCTTCAGTGAAGATCCTGTTCGTAGGCAATGACATGGAATGTGAAACCATACTCTTATGGCCTCCTTGTGTTTGAACGGGCACACATACATACATTCATACATACACACACACACACATACACACTCACACACATACATCTATACACACATACATACATACATATATACATGTATATACACTATATTTACATATACATAAACACTCACATACACACACATATACACACATATACATAATACATATATACATACACACATACATATACACACACAACAAGCAAATCATACACACACATAAACACACAACCATATACATACAAACATACACACACATACTTGTACACATGCATGTATACGCACAAGCAAACCACACACACATACAAACACTCAATAAACAAATCACACATACACAAACACCAAGCAAACCACATATACATGTATACATAACACATACACATGCACAAGCAAATCACAATACGCATACATACACACAACAAGCAAACCACACACACATAAACACACACACAAGCAAACCATATACATACATATACACACACAAACATACACACACATACATACATACACACATACAACAAGCAAACAGCGCACACACACACCAGCCCTATAACCCATATCTGAATCCACTTTTCTGACATGTACTACTCTCTCTCTCTAAGGCCCATCCCAGGCTTCCTGCACTGGGGGGCATTTGTGACACTTCAGCAGTGTGCTTTGGGTCACTTTGAACAGTGACATCTGTAAGAAGAGGCACAGAGAGACAAAACCCCACCACAGAGGAAAAGTCACAGTATAAAAGCTACCCAGGAAGGCAGACTTGCTTCCTTCTTCTTGGTGGGAATGGGCACTGGATATGTTTGTTGCCCATAAGCAACTATGAGCCCACAAGTATTGATTTTAGGGTCATAAGTCAATTTAAATGAGATAAATTTTCACGTGTGGAATCTGTAAGTAAAGACAGGAACTTTATGTATCCTGGGATTGATAGCCCAAGGAGGTTAATCCTGGAAGGAAGGATTCAGGTGTTGTAAACCAGGAGAATAAACCTCAAATAAGAATAAACAAAACATCTTTCTGTAAAGTAATGACCATAATCTTATTTATTTATTTATTTATTTATTCGTTTATTTGAAAGCACGGTCTCATGTCCCAGGCTGGCCTTGAACTCACTACTTAGCTGAAGATGGTCTTGAACCTTGGATCCTCCTGCCTTCACCACTCGGTGCTACAGCTATGTGTCACCATGTCCTCCAAATTGTCACCTTTTATCAAGAACTTTCTTTTTTTTTTTCCCCACTTGACATTTTATACCTCTGGATTTTGCTTAAGACCTAGCAATTACAGAGGCATTGAAATAAACAAATTATAAAATGAATATTTCCTGATGCCTTGTATTTATTATTTTTATCTTTAGCAGCAACCTTTTATCTTTCTCAAACAAATATGATTATCAAAAATATTCATACTCAAAAACTATAAAGAAACGTGACAGAGTGAAAACATGTGTTGGGGTGGCAGGATAAGAAATATGTTTGTTTTTCATAGTGTGAGCGCCAACATAGATGCTGTATGATTTTAGACATCAGCAACCTTAAGAAAAAAACCCATCAGTGCTGGGAGTATGTGCCATTGAGTAACTGCCTGTGTATGGAACCCTAAATTTAATTCCTAACACCATAATAGCAAAAAATCCAACAACAACGACAAACTCTTTTCACTAGAGCAACATGCCCGAAGAGTGGAAAATGGTCAGAAAAAAACAAACATACAAACATAAACACGTGAGGAGTGATGATATTTAATCATTTCTCCCTTGGAAATTCAACCATGGGTGGGGAAACGAGGTTTCTCTCTGTCATTTTTGTTCTGCAGAATTACAGGGACCACGCTGACTTTCTGCAGGCCTTTTGTTCCTTGCAAGGCTTCCCTTGATTTACACTGAGCCATGAAGAAGAAGGCTAGGATAGCTAATATGTAAACACTGTGGGTAACTTGTACACCACGAGGACAGTTCTAGGAACCTGCCATCTCATAAAATCTACCAAGCAACGTGGTCTTATGAAAATGACTGTGGGTTGTGTCCAGATGGAATTTGCCAACAACCATGGCAAGTGGCCACTAATAAAGCTGGTTAGTTGCAAGTGTGGCCTACAGCCTTGGAGCCCTCAGTGTACAGCGCTGCCCAGGTCCAGATACTCAATGAAAGCCTCAGGAACCAGGCAACTCAGACTTTATTGAACATATTTTATATGCCAGATGAGTACCAAGACAGATCAGACCCAATCTCTAGCCGTAAATCAATGCCTACTTGAAACGTTGGGAAAAGATCTTTAGACACCAAAGAAGCCGCTGCATGAGAAGATTGAGGGAGCGAAGACACGGAGCTCTCCTGGGTGCTCTGTCATAGTTCCAGGGTTGCACTGGCAAACAAGAAAAGCTCTCATCTTCAAGTCAGTGAGAGATTCAGACAATTAACACGCATGACCATCCAGACAGATCAGAAGGAAACCTGTTCAGAGAAAGGCATTACGAGGAAGAAGCCCAAGTGATGTGGGTAAGATGAAGGACGCCGTGCTTTAGACAATGGGTCAGCAATGCCGCTACTGCTACTTCCTTAGCAGACATTGCTGCTCTAATTCAGTGTGACTCTCTGATTCAGTGGCATTTCTGAAGTAGGTGCTACCAATCAACTTCAACACCTGCTATCAACAGTGGACCTTCTTCAGAATTTGAGAGAGTATTAAAATAACACTACTGAAAATAAATATTTTGGAAGGCCACCTAGGGAGAGACTGTTCATGTAGGCAATGATTAGGGGCATATGGTGTGCTGGCTCTTTCTTTATTGACTTTCATTAATTCAAAAGGTTGATGTTACTCCCTTTGAGCAGATGAAATAACAAAACCTCAAAAATGATGTCATGTCCCAAACAGGAAAAAGAAGAAAGAAAGAGAGAAAGGGAGGAAGGAAGGAGGAAGGGAGGGAGGAAGGAAGGAAGGAAGGAAGGAAGGAAGGAAGGAAGGAAGGAAGGAAGGAAGGAAGGAAGATTGGGAGCCTAAGATATTCTATTCCAAAGCTCCAGCTCACTTCATTGTTTAATATTGATACTCCAAGTCAGAGGTGATCAGCATATAAAGTGAGAGTAGACAGATCAGACAGCATAGGAAATAACTCTCGGGTATTGATTGGATATTAGGAGGAAGACAAGGATAGAGACAAAATAAGATAACAGCAATAGCAAATACATCTTAGAAAACAAGATTGGATGGTGCACACCACACTGTGGGCTGCACTGATTTCTGAGGGGTGGGTGAAAGCTCACCAGCTTCTGCATTCCCTCCCAGGAAACTTACATTTTTATAATCTAGAAGTAAATGAAAACATTTTTAATTTTTCGTAAGGCTAGACGATTACCCCTTGAGAGTTATGTTGGTAGTGAGTTTCAGCAGAGAGGTAAAGTTTGCATGCTTGGCCTTAGATGCTTAGAGCAAGGCAGCAGTGGGAGGAGGGCTGTGTGGCCATAGCTCCCTGGGCTTTGATTCTGATGAGAACTTGTCATCATTACCGGTGCTGACTCTTCAATCAATCCTAGGCCATGCTATCTGCCATGACTCTGTCACCATGAACCATGACATAAAGCAAAGAGCAACAAGGTGCCATGAAAACAGTCAGCTTGACAGACACATAGGACCAGAGCTGGACCTGGAGCTGGCTGGACGAGTACTGCTGTGAGCATATCACTGTTTTCTCACAGGCCCCAGACTGGTCTCTACAAGTTAACGGAAAGAATGGAGAGGGTTATCGCTTGCATCCCAGCCGCTCTGCCACCAAGACCATATGTGCATTCATGACCTCTTGGTGCCCCTACATGGGTGCCTGTTTACTTCAGAGCAGTGGCTAATAAAAAGAGCTATTTGAAAACGGGCAGTTTCTATAATCTCAACCATCACGAAAGCAATAATAACAATGCCGTATCCGGGAAAAGCAACAGTTCTCTGGACATTTGAGAGTAGATTCCTAGGGGATGAGTGTTAGGATGCCCCATAATCTCCTACTCAAGCTCTTCCTCTTCTTTTTTTAATAGAAGACAATAGCCAGAAATGAAGCCATCGCCATAAAGTTCGCTGTCGTAAAAGGTAATTGCCAGCTCGGCCAGGCTCTGTGGAGCAAGTCCTCCTTGGCCTTGAGTCTTTCTTCCCAGCTACAGCCCTCCTCCTCACTGCGGCTGAGGAGTGCCTGGCTTGCAGATCTAAGCTGGGAGTGTAGTAAACGCATACATAACACTCCGTCTCTGCTTCTGGCTTCCGGCTTCTGAGCGGTGGGGAAGCTTTGAACTTCAGGAATGGGCCATTTCCTCTGTGGGAGAGAAGTGTAGGGAGACCCAGGACGAACACATGTCCCTCCTGTTTGTTTACCATATGTGTGGTTTCCAAGCAATCTGGCCCTGGATGAGAACTGGTTCACGCTGCCTGGGTGGGCTTCTGGGCAGGACCCCCCAGCACTGCAAGACTTGATTGCTCCCAAGCATCTAGGCACCAGGACACACACTACCCCCAAAGCCTAGCGATGTGTGATTTCCTTGGGATCCAGCTTAAAGACAACTCCCTAAATGCACCAGCTGTCTCAATGTTCTAATAACCCCACTGGCATTGGGGGAACCAAAAGAGGCACACCCTACAGGGCCCTGACTGTGTGTCATCTTGGCAGTTTATGGACTGACATTTGACACCCCCACCTCTACCCCAGTCTCTGTGTCCCTTTGGGTGCCACCTTATAACTCCGGCTTTCCACTTTCATTTTAAGACAGATAATGCTAAAACACCTTTCAGGGACATTCCTCCTGAGTAACGGCAGGCAAAGCCTGTGGTGGCTGGGTGGGAAGTGACACTTTTACCTGTATCAGAGCTTCAGGGCTAACTGGAGAAACCTGGGCAGGACCCCAAGTTCTCTTTAGGAACCTGCAGCCCGAGTGTGGGCCCTACCCTGCATTACTCAGAGTCTCGAAGTTGATTCATTTCAGTGATACAGGGAGCTGAGGAAGCCACCCTGTTACGCACCTCTTTGTCACATTTAATCACTTGGAATCACCTGGCATCATTTGGATGGACTTACAAGGTGCAATTCCAAATTTCGTTTCTGAGGGCAGGAGGGCAGCCTAGGCCTTCTCTGAGGTCTCGCTGCTTGGGGCAGAGCACGGGGAGCTTGGCTCGTGGTCTGTCTGTCTTACCCTGTGGCTTCGTGGTTTTACAGCCCTCACCATGCCCTGCCTCTTGGGTGGTTTGATGGTTGTCCCTTTTCTCCTCAGAAATCGCAGGCTGGAGCAGTCGCCGCCTCTTCTTTCCTTGGCAAGCCTTGTGAGCCGAAGGTAGACAGGATCTTCTGTGAGGAAGCCGTGCAGCCAGTAATCCCCACTGCCAGACCTGGGCAGTAAATCCCCCTCGCACCCGCACCGGCTTCCTCTGAGCTCTGCCTGGGCCTGTCGCTTCTCCTCCTTGACTGTCCACAGTGCCAACTACGTGGCTTAGGTTCACAGAGCCTTTGGAGAAAGGCCTCTCACTCTCCTTTTGTTCCTCTACACGCCCCCTCTTTGTAAAAGAAGCATCTAGAAGGCAGGGGGTAAACTGTTTCCCGCGTAAGCCCAGCGACCTGAGTCAGATCCCTGGAACCCATTCAAGATGGAAGGAGAGAACTGGCTCCATAAAGCTGACCTCTGGACTCCACCATGATGCCATAGCATGTATGCTCACATCTACACATCACACACATACAAAGAATTTAAAAGTAGTAACACCCACTGAATGTAGCAGCACGCTCCTTTCATCTCAGCCTTCAAGAGGCAGCGGCTGGCCAGGGGATCTGAGTTTGAGTCTAGCCTCGTTAACATAAGCAAGGTCCAGGCCAGACAGGGCTACATAATACAACCTTGTTCCAGAAACAAATCCATTCTGCTGAGCTGGTCTAGAGGACCCAGGAGAGACAGAGACAGAATAGGCCCCTTACTTTGCTTACTAGTTCCAGATGAGTCTGGTGACCGCTGGGAGAGGCCTCCAGAAGGAGATGGACCGAAAGTGGCCCCAGATGAGTGCCTACTGTATATACCTCCTCATCTGCTTTGGGATCCGGTTGCTGTGACATGTGGCTGTTTCAAAGTAAAACATAAAATATCCACCATCTTGAATTTAGAACAGGAGAAATCTCAGAATGTTTTACAAAATGTTACTTTAGATATCTTGTGTTGAGTATTTTTTTCTCTTCTCTTCTCTTCTCTTCTCTTCTCTTCTCTTCTCTTCTCTTCTCTTCTCTCTCTTCTCTTCTCTTCTTTTCTTTGTGTGTGTGTGTGTGTGTGTGTGTGTGTGTGTGTGTGTGTGTGTGTGTTTTGAGACCAGGCCAGCCTTGAACTCAGAAACCCGCCTGCCTCTGCCTCCCAAGTGCTAGGATTAAAGGCATGCACTATTACTGCCTAGCTAAAATAATTTTTTTTTCTTTTTAAAGAACACCTCACCTATTTTATATATTTATTCTTTTTGTTTTTTGCTGTTGCTGGGTTCTTGTTTTTGTTTTATTTTTGAGACAGGATAATTATCCTAGACCAGCTTGAATTCTTAGTCTCCTCCTATCCCAGCTTCCTAAGTCCTAGGATTACAGAGGGGTGTTGTTGTTGTTGTTGTTGTTGTTGTTGTTGTTGTTGTTTTAGGGACTGCTAAAAACTTTGAAGTTATATCTGTGGCTTTCATATTTCTACGGAACAGGCTGTAGATAAGCCTTGCCTTTTTAGGCCCCTGGGGCCATAGTGTCACTGTCTAAGGTTTCTGAGGCAGCTCCAGCTATATGGCTTTAAAACTGGTTCTTGAGTTATGATTCCCACCAACACAATAAAAATTCTTTCTGGAGTCTGGAGAGCTGGCTCAGTGGTTAAGAGCATAGGCTGCTCTTCCAGAAGACCTGGTTCAATTCCTAGCTCCCACATGGCAGCTCACAACTGTCTGTAATTCCAGTTTGAGAGGACCAGGCACCCTCACACAGACAGACATGCAAGCAAAACATCAGTGCAGATAAAAATAGTAATAAATCTTTTTTAAAAATTTCTGACTCCCTGATTAGTTTATATGCCGGATCACTGGAAATTACGTTCATGTAAGCAGTAATTGCCATTAGTATGGCTGCCCCAGAAAACCAATTTGTGACAGTTACTTTTTATCAGAACCAGGTTGTGAGCCAAGGTGGGTAAGATGTGTGCCCACTAACTGGGGCTATTCATGTACGATCTGAAAGATGGGATCGCCTAGAAACTAAAGAACACAGGCCTGCTGATGGGGTAATGAGGGAAGGAGGTGTGGCCAGGAAATGATCTCCCTTTCCCCACTGGATATCCACTGACACACACGTGGGTGTGTGTAGAACTTGCTTTTGGGTGGAGCACAGTCACACACACCTTTAGTCCCAGCACTTGGGAGGCAGAGGCAGGTGTATTTCTGTGTAGTCTGAGCCTGGTCTATATAGTAAGTTCTGGGCCAAGCAGCGCTACATAGGAAGCTCTGAGCCAGTCAGGACTACACAGTGAGGCCCTGTCTGAAAAACAAGTTAAAAACATGCTCTACGTGTGCACATCCGACTTCATTTCTTTGTTTCAAATCAACAACACTCAGCTATGCCTTCTAACACCTATGATCAAGAACCAGAACCATGTTTAACCACTCGCACCCCCTCCTCCACCTCTGTGTAGCTCAAACTGCTGCAGGTCCTTGGGAAGGTCAGGCAGAAGTTGAGGTGCTGGGCTGTTGAAGTAGCATCTTCCCTGTCTTCTGTCCAGACCCTCTGTCAGTCTTACTTTCCTCTCCTGAAATATGGGACTATGGTCTAGCCCGCTCAGACACAGTCAGTGTGTCTCTGTTGTTTGAAAGAGAAACCCCAAATTCCCCCGAGACCTGAAGCTGTCATTAGCTTGAACTCCGGTTCCCACTTTATTTTTTACCATTCCACAGACGTCAGCTCAGATGACAGTCAGGTGTTCCTGCTATCAAAACAGGTTAACACCCAATGATCCATCTTCCGCTGTACATGGGTCTGGATGGGTAAGAGGGCATCATGCCCACCTTCTGGCAGTCACTGTTCCAGGACGTCACCTAGTTGTTCTCATGAGTGTGTGTGTGTGTGTGGGGGGGGGGGAGGGCAGAGAAGCATTGCAGAGATTGTACTCACCCTAAGCCTTGAGTTCCCCTTTAAGTGACGTTCATTGGTCTTAGAGTCTTTGTCCCCTCCCCCAAGGAGGATCGTAATGTGACTTAGCCACTGTGGGGGTTCAAAGGATGGCTGGCAACGATGACTAATAGCACAATGCCAAAAGTGGACTGAGCTATGTGGCCAGTGCTCTTCCAAAGTCACACTTATCAGCTCAGAGCTCAGAAGTGATCAACATGAAAGGGCAAAGGGCCATGTCAGGTACTGTCCTAAGCCACCCCTGCCAAGGCTCTGCAAGGCATATCAGTGTGGGACCCAGTATATGAATGTTGCCCAACACAGTAGAGAACACAAGAATGACCATTGTCTTAGTCAGGGTCACTACTGCTGTGATAAAACACCAGGACTGAAAAGCCCGTTGGGGAGGAAAGGGTTTATTTGGCTTACACTTCCATATCACTGTTCATTACTGAAGGTGGTCAGAGCAGGAACTCACAGAGCAGGAACCTGGAGGCAGGAGCTGCTGCAAAGCTCATGGAGGAGTGCTTGCTGCCTATAGACTTGATATAGGCTTGTCCAACTTGCTTTCTTACAGGGGGAGTCCCATCAACAACCGGCTGGGCCCTCCTCCATCACCCACTAATTAAGAAAAAGACCTCCACCCAGATCTTATGGAGGGATTTTCCTCAACTGAGACTCCTTCCTTCCTTTTTGATGATGTCAAGCAAGACATAAAACCAGCCAGAACAACCCTAGTCATCCTGAGTGTACCTCTCAGGTGCCAGGAGCCACCACAGGCCCACAGTTTTGCAAAATAGTTTTTAAACTAAAATTGACATAACCCAATAGGGTTCTTTGTAGAGAACTGCAATTCTTCTGTCTTCTGAAATATTTAGGCCCCTTAACATGATTCTCCTCTAAGTGGGAGAATAGAGGACACGCTCCTTCCCATGGTTCTAAGGACACCTAGACGGTGTCCTGGTGGTAGCACATTATCATAGTGAGTATGGCACGTGGACCTTCAAAGTCATGATGTTCCGCCCTGGGATTATCAGCCAAGGAGCAAGTGAGGCAGGAACCTTGGTGGCAGCCTCCACCCATGGAGAGCTAGCGTTACATCACATCCATGGGGGAGTTTCTGTGGAACCAGAATGGATGAGTTTCTTGCATCTGCTGCCTGGTGTTTCTTAAGCCAAAGCGAACGCAGACCCCAGGAAATCTTATCTGGCGTTTCCTTCTGAAAGCCAGTATCACTGGATGTGCAGCAGTTCTTAAAGAGATGCCTTCAGACAAACCATCAGGAACTCTTGGGCCTCATCCAAAGTCTTCTCAGCCAGGTTTTCTGAGAGCAAGGCCCAGAAATCTGTGATCAGCCTGAGGCTGTACACAAACTCACCCATGTCTAAGAGCTACTGTTGTGTGAGAGCAGTCAGACATGTCCCTTAGGCCACTTCTTTCCTCCATTGCTATCAAACCTACCTTCTGATCTCTCTTAACCACCCCCCCCCAAAGAAAGCATACTGTCTGCCACCAAAAATATCTACTATCCCATCGCTTCAAGTTTCCAGAAGTGTTGGTTGGGAACTTCAGACAAAGAGGGATGATATGGAGCTAAACTACCAAACTCCTTTGCTTTATATCTCCTAATTAAAAATCCACATGGCTGTGGGGGAGATGGCTCAATTGGTGAGTGTCTGCCTTGCCGGCATGAGGACACAAAACCCACGTTTAGTGTGTGTATGTTTGTGTGTGTGTGTGTGTGTGTGTTAGCATAGGCTTGTAATCCCAATGCTCTTGAGGTAGACATAGGTAGGTGGTTGAGACTCCATAGTCAGCCAACCTACCTTACTTGACAAGTTCCAGACTAGTGAAGACCCTGTGTCAACAAAAATGCCTGAGCCTGAGGAACAACATTCAAGGCTATCTATCCTTTGACTACCATACACACCTATACATGTGCATGCATGCACTTGAGCATGGCAGTGGTGTGTGTGGGGGTGGGGGAGAGCTGGACACGTACAAGCCATATCTCTTCAACCTCTAGCTAGCCTAAATTATGCCAGAGAAGGAAGTTGAGGTCTGATGCTAGGCACAGGCTTCCATCGAGGGTAACTCTCCCCCAGCAAGGCCAGCTACAGCCTGGATAACCATCCGACTTCCCATTTATGGTGAGTGCCCATGGTTAGGGTTGGGCAGGGGACAGAACCCTAGGATGCCTTCCTTTCATCAGTGGCCCTCAGTCAGGGTCACATCTATTCTTCAGAGGTGTCCTTACACTAAGCTTCAGTGAATTCGAGGCAGAAGCTCAGTCACCTGGCAGTTCTGATATTGTACCCTCTCTGTTTCCGGGATTTTCCAAGACCCAGGAAAAGGGACCACCTTTGTTAAGTCAAGGACAGTTGTGGGTGTGGGGGCGGGGTGGGTCATGGTGGGTGAAGAAGAGAAAAAGACTGACTATGCTTTTGTTTTTATTAGGATTTTTGGTTGGGGGGGGCGGGGAGGGGGCGTTGAGACAGTATGAGTCACTGTAAAGCCCTGACTGGCCTAGAACTCACTATGCAGACCAGACTGACTTTAAACTCACAGATATCTGCCTGTCTCTGCCTTCTGAGTGATGGGATCGAGGCATGACACATCTGGCTGCTATGCAGCTTTTCTTACAGGACAGAAGTAAAAGGTTCCACAAAGATAATCCTTCCTAAGTTTCCAAGCCAGTTGCCCTTGGTGCTCAGAATAGATGCCAACTTTTCTCAGTGAATGAGTGTAAAACAAAGCAAAGCTCCCTGCTCCCAGACACCCTGCTCTCTATAGAGCACTTGCAGCAGGTTTTTTACATGCTAAGTGCAGATGTGGACTTAAGCTTTTTCTTCAGATGCTAAGTGGGCTTTCTACCTTATTCTTTCTGTCTCTCCCAAATCCATTACCAACACTAAAACTACTTAAAATACACATTATTTGTAGGACTGCCACTGAAAGGCAGTGTCACCCGAGTTCTCCCCATACCACAGTATTAACTTGGCTTTTTCATGGCGCCATATTCTGTCCCCTTTCTCTTTCCCACGTTCTGTGCATCCCTGTGAGCAGAGATGTCATGGCTGTTCCTCTGAAGTCTTCTTCGCTGGAACAAAATCGTATGCTAAGTACTAGATTATTCTGATGAAATGAACTTTGAACAGGGCTTAGAAGTTTCAGTAACATTCCCTGAAGCAATAATTGAGGAGAGAGACAGAGACAGAGAAGGGGCAGAAGTGGCTTCTCCTCTTCTCTCTGATGGAGAGACAGAAAGACAGAAAGGAAGAAACAGAGACAGAAATATAGAGAGAGACGGGGAGGGGAGAGAGAGAGAGAGAGAGAGAGAGAGAGAGAGAGAGAGAGAGAGTTACTGTTGCTGACACTCATTTCCTGTGGAGTAGAGAGTTTCCCATCTTCTAGCCACACCTAATGCTGCAGTCCTACCTGTTTACCTGCTTGCTCTGCTCTGCTCGACAGCATCCCCAGGTAACTTCCTGCCTGTGGGCACACTAATGCATATTCTGTAAGACAGAATCTAAAACTCAGTCCACTCAAAAGCAGCAGGGCTTTTTTGGTTTTGTTTGTTTGTGAGATAGGACCTCTCTCTATGTATCCCTGGTTGGCCTGGAACTCACTATGCAGACCAGGCTGGCCTTGAACTCACAGAGATCCTCCTGCTTCTGACTCCCAGCACTAGCATTAAGGCCATTTACCACCATGGCTGGTATGGTCTGGTTCATTTCGCAGACATGGAATAAACCTAACTCATGATGCCTCTATCTGGTTCCTTTCCCTTTAGTAAAAATATTTTTATAATCCAGGAAATAAAGTACTTTTATGCAGAAAGGGAGGAACCTTTGTACACAGTCTGGGCCCTCCAAAGAGACTATGAATTTTTCATTGTATGCAACATGAGCATTGGCCCTGGTCACTTCAGCTCTGGTTGGAACCGGGTTGAACCCTTCTCGACTTTGCAACTCCTAAAGACCTCGTTTAACAAATTTCATAACCCGCGAGCCTGTCACTTGGTGACGTCAAAGTACAGATACTGAACCTGGTTTAAGAGATGAATGTCTGTCTTGTCTTTGGGATAACTCACATGCAAATATAAAACCTGGCCATCCAGAGATCCCGGGGACTGAGTCATTCCCCTCCAGTTACTGCCACCAGCATCTTTCAGAAATAAAACTAACCATTGTGTGTAAGAATTCCGTAAGGAGGCTAGGAGCCTCTTCGCAGTGTTGGAGTTGATCATGGTCTGTTTTACTTTTGGCGACTTTAAGATGGTGATGTCTCTTGGTGTTGGGAAGCTGTGGCTAGGGTCATTGTCTCCCACACTAAACTGCCTCCTCCTGCTCCCTAGCCTCAGGACAGTCAGTGGCTGCCTGCGTCTTTCCTCTGGCTCTGTTGTTTGATCTGTTTCCTGCCTGTTGTGGACTGTGAATGGAGCAGATCCTCTAGGATTTCTTACAAGGAACACACAGAGTTTAAGAGACTCTAAATGAGCCTCAACCCACATGCTCTGTTAGCACTGGGTCCCATGAACCCTTCCTGCGTTCATGAGCTGGCAGAAGGTTTTTATCGATGTGACAGGATTCTTTGAAGATGACCTTTGCACCACATCTTATCCCCATGTTTCTTTGTCACTCATCAATACTGTAGTGTTGTCCACCTCAGACTTCACCACAGGAAGCAATGGCCAAACTCGAAGACAGCAAAGTGTGGGAAGAAGTTTCCATCCGCAGATCCCCAGCTCTCAGTGGATGATGATGATGATGATGATGATGATGTGTGTGTGTGTGTGTGTGTGTGTGTGTGTGAAATGGACAGAGGCAGTTAAAGAGGGCAGGACTTCCCAACAATGCAGACCAAGGAGCTAGATACCTCCTTGGAAATGGGGGCAAGGATATGGGTGTTGGGGATTGTGCAAGTCAGTGATCCCAAAGCCCCTGACAAGCAGGAATTCCTATGTGAAGACAAAAGAGTGAGGTCCCACGATAAGAGTATATTTCTAGGCTGAAGAGATGGCTCACCGGTTAAGAGCACTGGCTGCTCTTCCAGAAGTCATGAGTTCAAATCCCAGCACCCACGTCGTGGCTCAGAATCATCTGTAATGGGGTCTGATGACCTCTTATGTCATGCAGGCATATATGCAAATAGGGCAATCATATACATAGACAAATACATCTGTAGAAAGTGAAAGAGTATATACCCTTTCTCTTTTTACTTTACAGAAAAGAGAAAAAAATACCTTAATAATGATCGTCTTGCTATATAATAAATTATAATTAGATATCTTTTATTTGTATTTCTGTATGTCTTCACACATGGATATGCACTCTGTGCATGCACAAGTCCTCCAAAGTCAGAAGAAGGTATCAGATGTGATAGAGCTGCAGTTACAGGGGGACGTGAGCCACCACGTGGGCACTGGGAACTGAACCTGGGTCTCTGCAAGCTAAGAAAGTGCTCTTACCTGCTTTCTCCAACGCCTAGATAATAATGTTTACCTATGACAACATCTAAAAATTTCATGTTAAAATACCTTTTTAATTAAATAATCATAATTTACTGCTAAGAACTTTGCTAAATAATAAGATATGAGCATGGAGAAGAAAAGAAAGAAGCTATAGTGTCTTTTGTAAAACAACCATTGCCTAAAGCAAGACCCAATGTGAATACTGATAGGCCTTCAGTAATATGCTAACATCTGTCAAATTAAAACACAGAGGAATGAACGGGATGGTGAGGACAGTCATGGGAACTGAGCCAACCAAGGAGTCCTTCCAGGTTGACATGGAGCAGGGAAAGCTCCCTGTCCTCTGGAGCTGTGTGTGCCCGTGTGTGAATGTACACATATATAGATATGTATGCATATGTGCATCCAGACACATGCATGGGGAGGGAAGAGGTCAACTCTCTTTCTCAAAATTGCTTTCTCTTGTAGGGAGCCAGCAAAATTCTGAGAGAACTGTGGTGTTGCCTTGGGCATAGTTATGTCAAGGTCCCCATTGCCTCAGCCCCCTGGGAGTACAAGGCCTTCCCTGGTGAGTCTCAGAGGGATGGCAAGTCCTTCCTCTGTTCTGAGTGTGGATGTTGATAGTATGTGCTGGAAACGTCCACTCTAGGTTTCCCCTCCCAGATGTTTGCAATCTGCAGGCTGCTCCTACAGAGATTAGCTAAACCCACCTCCTCATTCAGCTGTATGCAATGACCCAACCTCCCTATTGGATTGTATAGAATAAACATACCAAGTTTCTGGGGTGTTGTTTCTTCATCAGGGAGCCCAGGCCACCGAATGCCAGTTTTTCGGTGTGTCTGTGTTCTTTAGTGTCTGCTCTTTCTGCCTTCCCCTGCCACTCCAGTTAGGTCAGGTCCTGGAGCTGTACAAGGATATGCCATCTGACACTGTATTTTTTTGAGACAAGATTTCCTTTCAGTACACCCCACTCAATTCAGCTAGCCTGGCTGACAGCAAGCCTCGGGGATCCTTCTGTCTCTGCCTCCCCAGCAATGGGTTACATGTTCAGGAACATGACATCAGTGCTGGGGACCTGAACTCAAGATCTTCTGCTTAGAAGACCAGCAACACTTTACCAGCTGAGCTGCCTCCTCAGCCCATGAGACTCTTCCTTAATGTGTTCAAATAGTCCTTCAGGGAAGCAGAAGGAAATGAGGGTAGGCCAAAGCAGGGGGCCAGAGACTCCTTGAGGGAGCAGCGAGCCTGCTGACCTTTTCTTCAGTTTTATGAGCTCAGTGAAACACAGGCTTACCAGGCAAGGAAGTGTGGTCTCGAGTTGTTAAACTCCAGGTTTGGTAAATGAAAGGACAAGCCTTGAAGGTGTGTCATTAGTGATTTAGAGGTACAGTTTTTCTCCCCAACTGTTGGTTGACTCATTTCCAAAGACAAGCTGCAGAACCCTTGAGTTGTGGCTAGAGACAACGAGCAGGGATTAGCTTTTGTAGGTGCCCACACCTTATTCACCAAGACCTGGGGCACTGGACATAGGCTAGGCCTTTCACTGCAGTCAGTAAAAGGCAAACAGAAAGAAAGCCTTTTGCTTCTACGAGGATGGAGAGTCCCTCTTCCTTCTGCTGAACTTCCGGGCTGTCAAAACAGGAGAAAACAACATGGTTGGTGGTTTTCATTGTAAACACCCAGCTCCAAACAAACAGCTCAGTTCGTTAAGCAGTTGGATGACCCATTTTGACTCATGCATGGAAATTCCACTGCAAACAGCAGGAGGAATTAGATGAGGGCTAAGTCAAATCAGGTGTCTGTGGACATGGGCGGGGAAGGGGGAGAGCAATGATTCACAGCAGGACTGAGATAAGTCTCATCCTGCTGAACTCCAAGTGGTCCAGAGTCCATTTTCTGAAGTCATTATGAAAAAGAAAATTCATTTGGGTAAATAGAAAGTAAACTTCATCAGAGCTGCATAAATGACATTTCCCACAAGAAGCTGAAGGTCAGAGCCCAGGAGGGAAAGGCCTTTGCCAGTCCAACTAGTGGGCAATATGTCTGCAGTCTTCATTACACAGACCAGGTTCACAGGAAGAGTAAAAAAATGAGGCCATTGGGCTTCATTTTATATATATATATAGTGTGTGTATGTGTGTGTGTGTGTGTGTGTATTAGTTCAGAGTTGGGCCTGGTTGTGCATACCTAGACTCCCAGGACCTGGGAGGAAGGAACAAGACCATCAAGAGTTCAAGGCTAGCTCCACCTAAATAGCAAGTTTGAGGCTAGCTTGGGTATGTGACATTCTATCTCTCAAAACAAAACAATACCACCAACTAAAAACAATAAAGGAAACAAAAAAATATTAATTTGAAAACAACAAATCAAAGAAAAACCTAAAAATTATTGCAAATGCTGAGTTTTCCCCCCTGTATTAAAAAGAGATAGTTGTCAGTTGTCCTTATTGACTTTCTTGTATATAGTTTTCACATGTGAGACTGTAGGAACATATATATCATATATACATATGATATATATATATAAAACCTACTGTGGATAAAGATTAATACAAGGTATGTTCCAAGGTTTGAGGCTGAGATTTCTGTATTGAACTTGACCCATGATGGGAGGTTAGGTAGCTTCAAGGGTGTCAGTCTCCGCAGGCAGGGAGGTTTGTGCAGTCACTTACCTCCTCTCGGGCAGGAGGGAGACTCCTGAAAACCTGTTTGAGCCACCTGTCCTTCTGAGTCCTAAGGCTGACGTGTTGGACTGTCCTCACTGGCTTCAGTCAGCTGTGGCAGTTTAACCATTGTGAGTGCTCTTGTCAACAGTCCCAGGGAGCTGTGAAGAGGTGGGCATACTGTAAACAGTGTGCCAGGCTCCACGTTGGTGCTCAGGGTGGAGACCAGCTTTACTCCTGAACCTGATGTGTGTGTGTCAAGTCACAGTTGCCAAGGCCTGGCAACTGGAGGGAGGAGGTGGGGGAAATCCCCAGGGCCTCTTCAACCTCAGAGATCCTGAAAGGCCAGAAGTGCTTCCATAGGTTTGCTGGACAGGTGAGGAATGTCTTATGTCCACGAAGAAGCAGGAGAGTCACTGGAAGTTTCAGGCCAACCTAGTGTTACTACATAAGTGAGCTGCAGGCCAGCCAGGACTGCACACTGAGACCCTGTCTCAAAAAATAAGTAAAACCAATCCAGGTGTGGTGGCCACGCCTTTAATCCCAGCACTTGGGAGGCAGAGGCAGACAGATCTCTGTGAGTTGGAGGCCAGCCTGGTCTACAGATTGAGTTCCAGGACAGCCAGGGCTGTTACACAAAGAAACCCTGTCCAGAAAAACCAAACACCAAAACAAACAATCTAAAAACTGAAACTAAACAAACAAATCAACAAAACCAACCAACTAGCAAATCAGCAACAGCAAGAAAGCCAAGTCTGATAAACTGCTAGAGCATCCTAGAGTAAGCCAGCAGGAAGACAGAAACCAGGGAACAGTTTCCATTTTGGGCAGGAGCCAGGGCTGTTCAGTGCCTGCTGCCACCAGTCTCCAGGCAAGAAAAGCCACCTAAAGGGCCACAGGCAACACAGTTCATAGGGAAGGAAGACTGTTACCAGCTTTGCAGTGCCCCCATATCCTCCTCCTTTGTACAATCGAGTTTGAACTGGTAATCTACCTTCTGCACCATTCACTATAACATTACAACACCCCACCCCCATCCTGCTTTTCATTCCAAAAACATCAGATTGGAACTGACCCAAAGAAGACAGGGCACAAAGGAGCGCCCCCCCCCGCCCCCCGCCCAAGGTCTAGTGAAGAGAATCCTCCATTCCTTAAGCCTCTATGGAAAAACATCCAGTTTGTCTTTCACCAGTTCCCAGTGTTGAGAGCCAGCCAGAGACTGGAGCACATTTTAGATAGTATTTTAGGTGTGTGTGTAGGTGTATGGTGTGTATGTGTGTGTGGTGTATGGTGTGTGTGTAGTGTGAGTGTGTGTGGTATGTGTGTGGTGTGTGTGTGTGGTATATAGTGTAGTGTGTGTGTGTGTGTGTGTGTGTGTGTGTGGTGTGTGTGTGTGTGTGGTATATAGTATGTGGTGTGTGTGTGGTATATAGTGTGTAGTGTGTGTGGTTGTGTGGTGTGTGTGTGTGGTGTGTGTTTGTGGTGTGTATGTGTGTGTGATATGTGTGTGTAGTGTGTGTGTAGTGTTGGTGTGTGTGTGTGTGTAAACACCTCCCACTGTTCACCCTCTGCTTCTCCCTTGATCAGAGGCCCTAAAATTCTTCTGATTTTTACATATCTGCTCACATATCATCCACGCAGGGGTTTGAGGTAAAGCTCAGATGTAGACCCTTTGCTTAGCTTGTGCAAGGTCCTGGGTTTGAGCCTCCAGCACTGCACAAAGAACATATCTAATGTATATGTGGCACTTTGCAAATAGCCTGCTATCTTTTCCTTCCACGAATGGAAGCAGGGTGTGCACACGCCAATCAATATACAGTTGCTTTTCTTTACCCCGTAGTCCTTGTATTTGGAAATAGTCCATGTTAACAGAGGGAGAATGTACTAAAATTCTCAATAATGGTTGATGTCCCACTACGTACCCAATAGTTATTTATCTAGCCACTTTTCTAGTTAGCCGGCAGGCATTTGAATGGTTTCCAGAAGGCAGTCGTAGCAAGTTACTGAAACAAATGTCTCTTGTATCAAAGACAGTGTCTTGTCAGTGTGTTGCCAGTTCATTGACATGTGTCTTTTCCACGAGACTGTAAATGCCAGGAGACCTGGACCAGGCACCATTGTACTGTGATTGCTAACGCAAGAAGCGGCAGCCTGCACATAGTTTGTATCTTATACTATTGGGTGAATGAACTAAAACTCTTCAGCCATGCCAATGACCCTTTAGAGAGAAGCGGATAGTGTTTGAAAGGTTAACAGACCTGCCAGGTCTCACAGAGATCTGGCCAGTTAAAGTAAACACCAATAAAATCAATTAAGTGGGTAAAAATAAAGTCAGTAATTAGAATTAATTCTTAAAAGGAGAATATTTTCCCAACATTGCCAGGCACATCAGAAATGATACTCTCATTGGCTAGCCCAGCAAGAAGAGAAAATGGCCACTCAGGAAAAGTCTGTCACCTTGGGAGGCAGGCAGATGTCCCCAGCTTTTGGAATTCCATTTTGTATTGCTTCCAGTTCTCAGAAACCCTCTGTGTCAGGATCACCTGAGGAACCTGGCTGGCTAGTAGGTCTTTCCTCTCAGTAAGGAACCTAGTGTAGCCCAGAAGACAAAAAGAAGAGAGGATGAAGGAGACAGAACCCGGAGGAGAAAGCACCTCTGACCATGTGAGCCCATGACCACGTGTCCGCTCAGGAGTGAATCAGGAAGCCTAGGGAAGGAGTGGGAGACTCTAATCCTGCCACCTCAGCTGCAGTGGGTGATCCACGGACGGAATGCTCCTTTGTTAACAAACAAGGAGGGTGTTGTTATCACAATACCTAATGAGCACTCATTATAATCGGGTAGGGCAAAATGTGTGGTCTGATTGGTGGCCCTCAAAACAATTATGTTGACATCTCATAGCTTAAAGATAGGGCTCTAGGTTTCGCAACCCTGCACCCCTAAAAAACAGAAAGAGATTTTCATACATACACACCAGTGTTGCATGAATCTCTATGACTCTCGTTCATGGATTTCCAAGATCCCCACCTATGGTGACTCCCCTGCTGACACACCCTTCTCTCTTTGTTTTGAGGGAGTAAGTTTCCTTTGCCCTCAAGGGAAAGGGAAGGGGAAAAGGATTTGATAGCTTCTTTCTTTCTTTCTTTCTTTCTTTCTTTCTTTCTTTCTTTCTTTCTTTCTTCCTCCCTCCCTCTCTCCCTCCCTCCCTCCCTCCCTCCCTCTCTCTCTCTCTCTCTCTCTCTCTTTCTTTCTTTCTTTCTTTCTTTCTTTCTTTCTTTCTTTCTTTCTCTTTCTCTCTCTCTTTCTCTTTCTTTCTTTCTCTCTCTCTTTCTTTCTTTCTCTTTCTCTCTCTCTTTCTCTCTTTCTCTCTCTCTCTTTCTTTCTTTCTTTCTCTTTCTCTCTCTTTCTTTCTCTCTTTCTCTCTTTCTTTCTTTCTTTCTTTCTTTCTCTTTCTCTCTCTTTCTCTCTTTCTTTCTCTCTTTCTTTCTTTCTTTCTTTCTTTCTTTCTTTCTCTTTCTCTCTCTCTCTTTCTTTCTCTCTCTCTCTTTCTCTCTTTCTTTCTCTCTCTCTTTCTTTCTCTCTCTCTTTCTTTCTCTCTCTCTTTCTTTTTTTCCCTCTTCTATTCTTTTCTCTATATTGACATGCAAAGCTGGTCCGTGGGATTAGGAACACTCTCCTACTTCATTCATCTCATCCTCAGATTCACAGGCAGGAAAAGGACACTCGAACACAGCACAGGGAAGAGGAAGTCTGGATGCCACACAGCTCTGAAACGCAGGGGCCAATGGAGAAGTGTAATTATCCAAGGCTGCAGTTTGATCCGGGATGGAGGCTGACAGTCCTCAGCCTGAGTGCAGTGCCCTGGAATCCAAGTGGCTACTGAAATAGTTCACATTGCAAGTCCCTGGCTCACCTCAAAGTGCTGGCAGCAACCCCATACCAAGGCCCACCTGGGTACTCGTGGCCCTGACCCACAGGGCAGAGAGCCACGTGCTGAGTCATCGGTTCCTTCAAAGCTGAGCCAGGAGTTACAGGGCTAGGCCACCTGGTTTTCTTTTGCTCTCTTGACCAAAACACCAGGGAGAGCTGAGTGGCTGGACCAGAGCACCACAAGATGATGCTTCCGTGGTCCTTTTGAGCTTGAGTACATCTTTATTAAGATGAGCAACAAGCTTTTAACTTGTTGGTTTGTAGGAATGGACGCAGAGGTCACCTGGGTGACTTGAGGCATTTTACAGGTGTGAAGCGGTGGCATGTTTTGCTCAAGTCATCCAGCTGGCCAAACCAGTAGCAAACCAAGTCTCTTGGTCACCTGCTCTCTAACGTCCCCAGGTAGAGTACTCTTCCATCTCCGGACACCAGCAGCTTTTGACCACTCTCCTTTTCAGAGTACATCCTTTTGAAGTAAAATAATGTCTGGTGCCAATGATTTTAGGCTTCCTTCTGATACAGTGGGCTGGTCTCCATTTCAGTGAGAGATGGGCTATGTGATGTTGGAAAACACAAAATCAAGTCAGTGCTTTGTTGTGGAAACACAAACTCGTGTCGGTGAAGAGCCACACAGTGACAACACTGGCTAGCCACACCTGAGTCACTCCTGTCAGGACAGTGTCAGCGGAAGACACAGACAATCCTGCCAATGGTTGAGGCTACTGTAGTCTTGTCCCATTGGGTTAGAATGTTAAGAAGAATATGGAATTTTCTACTAGACAGCTGACCCTAAATAATGTCGGAATGTACATTATTCACAGTACATGAGACCCAGATGAACATATGTAATGATACTTTCGAAAATCTGAAAAATTAAAAGCTATACAGTCAAAGCTGGGCATTAGTCTTTTAAAATAAATTTGATCTCCTTTAGCAGATTATTAATGTAACTACTTTATTTAAAAAATACCAATGACATGAATCAAATTATACTCTGCACTCAGTCCCCTCCACCACCACCACCTTCCCCGCCCCGCCCCCCCGCCCCGCCTCCAAACAGGTGATTCTTTGAGGTTAAGGTGCTGCTCTTGTTCATACCCAGTCTTCCATCTAGCCTGCCCCATCACCTACAGTGTGACAACAGGCAGGCGATAAGTGTTCCTTGGATGAGCGAATGAGTGAACAGACTAAAAGAGCCAGAGTGCTCTTTTGTTACTGGGTGACAAGCACATAACTTGAGTCAAAATAAAATGAAAGGACCTGAAGGCCGGTGTCCTTATGTAGGTGCTAATAGGATTTAGGTCTATGAGGGGCAGTAAGGAGGGTTTCCTAAACAGTTTCTCTTGGGGTAAAATGAGTTCCAAACACATCACACTGTGTCAAATATATGTTGTGGATCCTTCCTAAACTTTTTCACTTGGTAATTCATTACAAAATATAGTAGGCTTCAGTCTATATTATAAGCTTTCTCATTCCAAAGGTCTCCTCCCCTCACCCCACCCCCACCCCCTTTGATCTTCTCAGACGGAGAAAGTGTTGGGCATAATATAGAAAGACTTTGGTCACAGTAAGTGTGATATTAAGTTACTCAAGAATATTTTTGGAGTGGCTTGGAAGATAGCTTGGTGGGTTGGGTTCTCAGTAGCTACATGGAAGTCTCTAACCATTTTTGACTCCAGTTCCAGGGGATCTGACACCCTCTTCTGACCTCCACGGACATCAGAAACCTATGTGGATACATACACACAGGCAAAACACTCATACACATAAAATTCAAATACATAAATCTTTTTTTTTAAATGTTTTGCACCAGGCATTGGTAGCATGTGCCTTTGAGCTCAGTACTGAGGAGGTAGACTGTGGAAGAGCTCTGTGAGTTTGAGGAAAGTCTGGTCTATAGAGAGTGAGTTCCAGGACAGCCAGAGCTACACAAAGAAACCATGCTTCAACCACCTCCTCCCCCCAATTATTATTATTATTATTATTATTATTATTATTATTATTATTTTGAGCAGGTCTGGTGATACATTGGGCTACTGACTCAGACGGATTTTAAGTTCAAGACCAACCTAGGTCAGTTAGCAAGACCCTATCTCAAAAATAAATAAATAAATAAATAAATAATAAAAATAGATAAAATAAATAGCACTTGTCAGGCATGTATGAGGCTCAGGTTCAATCCTCAGTTATATATATATATATATAAATTTTTTTTATATGCACCATTGTTGTTTCCCTAAAGTATCTAAGTTATTTATCTGTTTCTGGGTCTCTTTACCGTACAAGCGAAATGGACATAATAGACGTACCTTAAGGGGCATCTGTGCGGAGACACGAACGCCAGCCACGCTGTTCATTCCTATCGCTGATCACAGAAGCCAGAGTTAAGGTTCATTTTTACTTTCTGTTTCTTCTACTGGAACCGTGCCATTTTCAATGAATACTACGGAGGCAAAACAGGCATGCCTCATGAATCAGGCGCTCTTTGGAACCTTAATCTCTTGCTTTCTTCATCTACCTCATACAGGAAACAAACCAAAGAAGGGGAGGCAAGAGTGGACAAAAAGGCACCCCAAGGACTGCTAGGCTAATCTCTAGAAAGCTCATCAGTAAGCAGGGTGGTCAGCTAGTTCAGTGTACTTTACAGGGGTTGTGACACGCTTGGAGTGTGACTTGTAACATGTTCTTGTAGTTTATTTCCCTAGGGTTTCTCCTTATGCGTCTCAGAGTAGGATGCGTATTGTAAAAAACCTCCGAGCTTTGTTCTGTGCTGGGCGGAACTCTGTTCTATTGAAAAACAAGCCAACTGCATTCTGGGCCTTGAAGCTTGACAGTGTCATTGGCAGCGTGACTATGTCACACTGTAAATGACCAGAAACATTCCAGAGTTCATGACTATTGTGTAACAATAACCCTTCAAGGGTGGCTGCAGGCACGAGGCACAGCACGCCCAGTGTGTAGCGAATGCGGGAGGAACCACTCCCCTGGAATGCGGCCTTGCTCAAAGGCAGTCAGGCCTTCTCTTCTTCCCCACCAGTCAAGCGTGCTGGGGGAGGGAACAGGCCAGACTGGAGGGACGACTCTATTTTCAGGGAATGACAAGTTGATTGCTCTGATTGGGTGAGAGTACTTACCTGCCCCCTGCCCTGGTTCCAGGTACAACCTGCAGGGAGGATTTGCTTAGTAGTGACTTATATGAGGAAGTGCCACCACACAACCTGCTACCAAAGAGGGAAGAGGACTTCAACCAAGGGTTGACTAGCAAACTCTCCTCCCCACATCCCTACAGCTACCAAGATGAAGTGAGGACATTCCATTCCACTGAGAAGAAGAAGGAGACAAGATGGCAACTCTAAATTACATGTGCAATAGCCCAAGAGGCTTATAAACATTTGAGGAGTTGATAGTTATTTTCATTCCTGACTGGTGTGCTGGTGCAAATAACATCTCCATAAACTGCTAAGCCTGACCAGAGTGCTGAGCACATGGATTTTCGATTGTGATCTGCCGTGAATAATGACTATTCACAAGGAGCAAATCTGCAGGGCTCCTCCAGCAGGGCAGGTGGTGTGTGAACTCAAACTAGGCCTTGGTATGGAAATCAAGCATATAGACATAACTGAAGAAAAGTACCCGTGATAAGTGGCAGGATCAAGAAATGTCAGTCCCCAGTAGCAGAGGGGGAAGGGGACGAGGAATACAGTTTCAATTTTGCAAGATGAAGAAGATCAATTGCACAACAAAGGGCATACAGTCAACACCGCTGTACTGAACACTTATGAATGCTTAGCTTTACATGTTTTTTATAATAATGGAGAGGGCTCACAGATGTAGCGAAGTTGGTAGAAGTCTTGCCTAACACGTGCTATGTCTTGGCTTTGATTCCTAGCACTACATAAACTGGGTGTGGTCACAGATACCTAGATCCCAACACTCAAGGGTAGAGCGACAAGAAGTCAAGATCACTCTTGGCTACCTTGCTAACAAGTTTGAAGACAGCCCAAGATACATGCGACTCGGTCTCAAAAGAAGAAACGAAAAAGTAGAGAAAAGAAAAGGCAGACAGACAGTCGCAGCACCTCAGAGTTTGTCCTCAATGGCTAAAATCAAAGACGTACCTGCGCTCACACCCACCGTTGCCCTTCTAGGTCCACATCAGTACCTATGCCAAAGAGTCAAGCATAGACTATTCTTAGGCTACCCAGAAGTCATTGTGGCCACTGTTTGGGCTTCGCAGAACCACAGAGCTCTTGAAGTTAGCATTCTATCCTTTGTTTGATGATATATTTCTCCTCATCCCAAGGTGAGGAGGAGTATCGTGAACTCCCCCAAAAGATATGCTTGGCTGACCTCAGGACTAAAGTCTAGTCAGGCCCTCTCTGCTCCCCTCTCCCCGTCCTTAACACCCTCTCCCCTCACATGCACCATCAAAGGGACTTTCCCTCTCTAACCACCGGGGTCTCCAGTGGTGAGCAAAGACGATGACAGAGGAGGTGATGTGGTTTCTGCACAGTTAGAAGCACAGAAAAGCTTTCAACCAGCCCTGAGAAGGGAGAAAAACCAAGTCCGGAAGGAAGTCTGTGTACCTTGAGCAGGCTTTTTTCTCTCTTTCTCTCTTTTTTCTTTTTCTTCTAAATCTTCCAGAAGACCTTGCTGCTTTGGAGCGGGCCCTCAGTAGAACTCAGGGAGGTCTCTCCTAGCAAAGCCACTCACTTTTACACCTGTCTCTGATGGGAATCAAGAGTCAGACCTTGATTTATGAGGTGCTTCTTGACTCTACATTTTAGACGGGTCCTTCCTTCCTTCCTTCCTTCCTTCCTTCCTTCCTTCCTTCCTTCCTTCCTTCCTTCCTTCCTTTCTTCCCTCTCTTTCCAGCCAACCCTTTTAAGAGCATGTAATTCTTCAGGTTGCAGATGAGCAATGATAGGTTCTGTTACTACCCTTAAGTTGGAGAAAGGACCGAAACAGCTGTAACTTACCCACGATGGGCTGGTTTGCTTCAGATAATGTAAGTTGTAGTCTGGGACCCACGTGTATGTCAAATCCAGAGGAGACCAAAAACTACCAATTTGAAGCAATACAACTATAAATCTTCTAGGGTTTCTGTTGGTTGCAAAAGCTGTGTAACAGGTGGCCGTGTTAAAAAAAAAAGTCTCTACACAGCCCCCCAAAAGGTTTGTGCCTATTGGGATTCCACTGCCTTAGAACAAAAGGTTGACCCAACCATTACTTCTTAACTTTCATCTCTGCCTCCAGGCACATTGGTTAACTTCATATGGAGACCATTTAAGACAGAATATACCACTTTAAATTCAGGGGCAGTAGAGGCCTTGTCTGTGCACCTGAAATAGAAATGCATTCAATCACATGTCTTCCCTCTGCTGTGGAGAGCATCCAGGTTCCATGATCAAAAGTGGAAGGATCTATAAACACCCTGCCCCCTCTTTTTTTCTAAACAGCAAATATGCACACCATGTCTACTACTCAGTATCTGAGGCATTATCCTCTGAGGGACGGGTTAACTTGATACTCCACTTTCTTCTCTGAAGCAGTTGATGTGACGCCTGCCTGTGTGCAAAAGCAGCAAAAATACAATCTCCCTGTGGTACCTCACAGAGGACCCGCCATCCATAGAGTGAGTGAAAGGTGGTTCAGAACCACAGCAGACTGTGGCAGGCCGTGCTTCTCCAGGACTCTCTGTCTGTTTCTTCCTAACATGATTTAATGACTGGTTAAGAGTTCAGGCCATTTGGCTTGGGATACAGCTCAGTGGCAGAGCACTCACCTACTGAGCACAAGGACCCTGGCTCAGTTCTCACAACAACAACAACAACAACAACAGAGCTAAGTTTTGTGCTGTAAGGTGCTCACGTTTGGCAAACGTGCCCAAAAGTATGAACAATAGCAGCAGCTCCTTGGGGTTCTGCCCAGCTGGCAATAAGAGCAGTGTCTAATCTGCTAACATCGGGAGCAGAATCAGTTTCCAGTTCCGGCATGAAGTTGTTAAACATCTTGGGCATCTCCCTTGACCGTCTCCGAATCTCTGGGCTGGAGATACTCCAAGTCCAACACCGTCGTCACCTCCTTCATGGGAAACCCCTGGGAGGAAAGGACACTGTCTTAAAGCCCCCCACTAGCCAAAGCAAAGGACCTCTACAATCCAAAAAATGCCAAGGTCCCTGGGGAGGTTTTAGGAAAGCCTCTGCCTCTTTGGCCTGTGGACAGGACTACATTCACAGGGTGGTTATTAATGAGACAAGTGCATTAGGAGCCGACTCATGTTTTGGTTATCCACCCTGCTGCACGCATTGGTTAGTAGTTCCTTGGGTCATCTAGGTCAAATGTCCCCTTGGCCTAGTTTCCCTCGTCCCTAGGTCACTAGAGAGGCACCTGCTTCCTTCAGCCTGTCCTAAGGGTGTGCTCATGGAGGGAGGATGCCCACCAGTCACTGGACAGAAAACACATCCCTACAACTAAGCTTGGGATAGGTGGCCACCTGCTTCCCACCTCTTCGATGTATGCATTACTGAGTGTGGACTACATTTAGAAATGTAAGTGTGGGGACAGCCCCACAGTGGGGAACTGGCTGTGTCGTCTGGCCATTTTCCACCACACCAGGCCTGGCTGGTGTGTACTTGAGTGCCTCCTTTAACATCCCTAGTCATGCAGGCTCACAGGAGGGCAGACTCACACTGGTAGAACCGGTCTACTTCCTGGTGCTCCCGTACTTACTTCCCCAACTATGCAAAGGGGTGGAGGAGGGAAGCCTGCTATGATTGGCATCTTCCTTGCTACACCTGAGCCCAAAGGTGTTCAGGGAAAGGTCATGTGGTGGCTGTCAACACAGACAGGACTTGAGGCCAGGCCAACCTGGCTTCACCAGGGAACATACCACCAGGAATGAAAAGGAACACTGGACACGAAGCCATGTCACTTCCGGCAAGACAGGGACAGGCCATGGCTTTGGGTCTCCTGAACTCCTTTGTGTCTTCTTTATGGCTCTGCCCTCGTCCCTTGGCTCGTCCCATCGGGTGCCGCTGGACTATCACCTACCTGTCGTGCCAGCAGGTTGGAGAGATGACCAGGCATGTTTTTTGGTGATCAGGGTGGTAAAATGGCCCACATCATCTGTGCTGGAGGCAATCACAACGAAACTGAACAGTCAAGTAGAAAACTGTCCGCCCACAGGCCCGCCGAGCCCAGTGCAGCAGTGGAGGTTAGGGGGTCGGGCTGCTCAGGCCAGCCTCTCTGCTACAGCTCGTGATTCAGAAATTACTGGAAGCACGCTTGCTTTTTCAGTCACCGTCTTTCAACGGTTTATTCATAAGGCAATTTTTCACTTTTCACTCGTTTTCAGCCCCTTTCACATCTATCTACTCACAGTTTCTGTCTTGGCTTTAACCTTTCCCTCCTCCTCCTCCTCCTCCCCCTCCCCCACTTCTCCCCCCCTCCTCCTCCTCTTCTTCCTTCTCCTCTTCTCCTGCTCCTCCTCCTCTCCCTCTCTAAGCTCAATTTGTCCTTATTCCCCCTTTTAAAACTTTAAACCGTTAAAGTGGTATAGAGGCCTCAGTGGCCTCACTAACTGAAAAGGTCCCTTTCACTGTCCCCTTAGGGGTCTCCTTACTGTGTTCTCAGGGCTTCCTCAGTTGCCAGTGTTTCTGTACCTTGCTCCTTTTTGTGACAATAAACTTAAAATCTTTTTTTACTTGTCTTGTAAATATGATTTTGCTTAAACAAAAACAAACAAAAAAGCAACAGCAACAGCAAAGCACAAAAGAAGGAGGGAAAGGACAAAGAAGAAAAAGGAAAAACAAGAGCAATTACAGGATTCTGGTTTTGGAGTCCAGCAAGAATTTAACTTAAGCATACTCACTATTCCTATTTTTTAAGAAATGTAGGTTTCTTTCAGGTGAGTGTATTAAAGCACATAGTTCTCACAAGTCAGCAGGACCTGCAAGCTCACTGTCCTTGGCCAAAGAAGACACAATGGCTGGTTCCACACTAATTTGCCCCCCCATTCTGGGTTCCCTCTACTCTCTGATCTCTAGGCACTTATGCAGCAACCTGGTTTCCAAGGACAACAGGAAATCATGGAGTCTTAGCATAGCAAAGGTATGTTACTTCCAAGATTGCCAGAAACAATCCAGGAGTGGCTCCTCATTCTAAGGGTCGGAAAATCAGGGTGAATGGGGGGAGTGATGGGCAGACCTAAGACTAGTGCTCTTTATTATGAGTACACAGTGTGTCCCCTGTGAGTAGGGACTTACATTCAGTTTCTTCCTTGAATGTATTCCTAGACTATGGGCCCGAGACATGTGGAAGAAAGTTAGGTGACCTTGCTATTAATCTTCAGGTTAGGTTATTGATAGTAGGTTATGTGTTACTGGATGACAAAGGTTTACATAGAAGTTGCTGATGTTCCATACTTCCTTAACCTGTATGGGTGGGAACTTGAACTCAGGGTCACTGTGCTGATACTGATGGGAGAGGGGAGGGCAGAGGCCACCCTTCTTCCTGAGTACCTCCTGCACTGGTTGGGGGTTCTCTAACAGGGCCAGGGGAACTCTTTGTTTCATTGCTGTTCATGATTCCTGGGAACTGCAAGGTGGGACACTCTTTGTTTCTTCCTTTCTTCCTTTCTTCCTTTCTTTGTTTCTTCATTTCTTTGTTTGTTTCCTTCTCTTCCTTCCTTCCTTCCTTCCTTCCTTCCTTCCTTCCTTCCTTCCTTCCTTCCTTCCTTCCTTCCTTCCTTTCTTCTCCTCCCTCCCTCCCTGCCTCCCTCCTTCCCCCCTCTCTCTTTCTTTCTTTCTTTCTTTCTTTCTTTCTTTCTTTCTTTCTTTCTTTCTTTCTTTCTTTCTTTCTTTCTTCCTTTCCACAGAATCATGGACTCTTCCTCAGAGTTAGGCAGGCTTTTCTAGTTTGTTAGGTCATACATACTTTGTTTCTAAAGAGTCTCAGGAGGTTAAGGAAACTAAAGTTCTCCACCAAAGTCTTGAACATGTCTTGGTTTAGGTCCTCGGCTGCACATAAAATTGACAGATGCTTGGACTGTTGGCATAGAGGGGCTTGCTGGGATATCTTGGGATGAGCTTGTGTTTTTAAGTGGGGTGACTCTTCCTTAATTCCTACAAGTCGGAAAACTCTGTCCCTGCCTGAGGAGAACCCCAGTGTCTTATAAACCTCAGAGATAGTTAGTCTCAGTCTAAATCAATGGTTCTCAGCCTTCCTAATGCTGCAACATTTTAATGAAGTTCCTCATGTTGTAGTGACCCCCAACCATACAATTATTTTGTTGCTACTTCATAGCTCTAATTTTGTTGTTATGAGTTGTAATGTATCTGATGCGCGACCTCCAGGATGGGGTCACTGGTTTAAACTCTTCTGCTGTGATCTTATTTGTTCCCCACCCATAGTGGAGAGCAGCTGGTTTCCTTTGTCCACAGGTGAGTTTTCCTGATGCCCAAAGATGGGGCGTTTTCCTATCATTTCACGAAAACACATTTTGTAAGCACACTGAAGAATCTCTTACCAAAATTACCCGATGGTGCTTATCTGCCACTTCCTCTTTCTTTCTCGATAGGGCAGAGGAAAAACTCAAAGATGACTATGTCACACTTGTGCTGAATAACACCTTCTATCTTAAACACAGAGAGAGGGAAATGTGTACAGGGCCAATCCTGACTCAGCACTTGGCAAGCCTGGAAGGAGCCAACTAGGAGAAGGTTCGTTAAGTTTATAGTATTCTGAGAAGCTGGGCCACAGCAGAGAAGATTTGCATAAATCTGGTTAAAAATAACCTTCTGGAATCTTGCTGCAGTTTTCGTCTGAATCACACCGATTAGGGCTGTATTGAAATTAAAATCACTTCTCGCTTATTTAAGCTGTCAGCACTACTTTGAACACTTGGACTTTGGGGTCTTTGAGGTCTTGAAAAGGGATGTGGTGGGAGGCTTCTCCATGGTCTCAGAAACTCAGGATCATCACACAGCTGGAAGTGGATTTTAAGAGGTAGCTAATTCCAAGAATGGTCTAGCTGAAGGCAATGAAATCAATGTATTATGGGAAAAGTGCTCCACCTTTGCGGACTGGCTCATGGAGCGCCTTGAAACCTTCCTCTCATTGAGCATCTTTTAGCTGCCCCTCTGCCCTCCTCTCTGGACAACCTCCCTGGAGGCCTGGTTTTGTTAGAAAGCCTTCTCCATGTGCATCCTATTGTTTTTCCTCCCTCTGACCTGGCCCTTTCTCATTATCTTTTTTTTTTTTTATTCTTTTTCCTTTTGGGGGGAAAGGGGGAGACAGGCTCTCACTATATAACCCTGATTTGCTTGGAATTCCTTATGTAGAGCAGGATGGCCCTGAACTAAAAGAGATATGCCTGCCTCTGCTTAAAAGTATGTGCTACCACACTTGGTACACACACACACACACACACACACACACACACACACACAGAGAGAGAGAGAGAGAGAGAGAGAGAGAGAGAATAACATCATTTACATCAGTTTATGAGAACAAAATTATTTCATTTCCCCCAATGAAAGGCCATCAAGAATTGTGCTCATAAACTTCTATGATGCACCACGTATAGTCTCTATATTGTAATATGATAGGGAATATTTCTGTATAGCTTTTATGTAATTAAGGAAATTTAAAAAAGAATTAGTGACTTCTTGAGACTTGCTTTGCCCACTGAGGACTATGTAAATCTAACAGTCCAAACTCTGGCAGAGGCGCTTAGGCTCCTGGTGGGTGTTACTGTCCCACTCAACTCTATGCATAGTTGTTCCTGAGATGGGCAACTCTAAAGAAAACAAGACCTCATCTACCAAAGAATGATGATTTATGTTAGCAATTGTTACACCCTAGATATTAAGGAGGTTTTAAATATATATATTACCACAATGGTTCTGTAGAACTCGGGCATCTAATCAGCACCACTTGGCACATTAGGATAATAGGGTTCTGCTTTTCTTAACTGCACAGTTATATGTTGGCAGCATTTCAAGATGTTTAAGTGAATTAGGATGAAACCCTGAAAGCAAAAGAAAACACAAGAGAGTCTGGAGGGCCGAAGTATAAGGAGTATTGTTTTCTCAACATACAGCGTGGACTCATCAAGTTGGCCATGGTGAAATGGGAGCCACGAAAAGCATCAGAAAGGGGGTTCCAGAACCTTCTCGAGAGAGCAGTCACGTTTTAAGACCCATCTCCTATTTTTATCTTCCAAAGGGAATCAATTTGACTTGTGCTGTCTCTCTCTGGGGACAGGTTAGGTTCTGAAACATCCATGAAGAAGAAAGGAGTCTCAGTCTCACCATAGGATCCACCAGGCTCCGAGCCATGCCACCAGGAACCCTGATCTTCACACTAGTTTGGGGTTAGTCAGCCTTTTGGAAATTCACATCAAGTACCCGAGTTGCCAATGAGAGTCCCAAGTTTGGAGTGGTGGTGGAGGAACATAGGGCATTTTTTGTGGCACATTTTGGGTTAGCTTCAAACCACAGAAACAATACTAATGTCAACAGCAAGAAAGGTTTCTGACCCCAGCTTCCCAGAAGCCCTCACCCACCTGCAGGCTGTGAGTACATATGTGACATTTCTGAAATAGACACTAGTCTTCCTTAGTTCCTCACTATGACCTCAGGTATACTGATACACATCCATAACTCATAAGGAAGGGAAAACTGCACACTATTGAGAGTGATGGCACAGCGCCCTGAACACACTTGGTCTTGGAAACTAAGCAGCGTCTGGCCTGGTTAGTAGTTGAATGGGAGCATGAGATAGTTCAGGTCAGTGATGCTCACTCGCTTCCTAGGACAGCCCACAGAAAGGGGAGATATTGGGCATCACGTCATATTGCTGGAAAAAGGGGGCGGGGCAGAGAGAGACAAACTGAAAATTCTTGGCGACGTGGCTCAGTGACCCTGTGGTAGTCAATAACACAGGAACATCTTTCAAGACACTAGACAAGCATTGGTAAAGCATGAACATTTATATTTTAATTTACATTTTGACAATTTGCACATAAATAACAATGTAAACCAGTACGTAAACATAAGATAGTTTGTTGTTCTAGCAAAGTAAAAAGCCAATAACTTTGGTCAGTTTTAACTCTGAGGAAAAAACAAACAAACAAACCAACCAACCAACCAACCAACCACTGTTCATTGTGGGCTCAACACTCTCATGTAAGAGGCCTAAGAGGAAGACAGATGGCAAGAAAAGCAATTGTCCTTGTAAAAATCCTCCCAACACAAGAAAAGCACAGGAGGAAAACAACCCAAGTTCACTGCAAAGAAATCGTATTTGTATTTGGTGTCAATGTCAGGTCATGCTTTGGTTAACCTACAATTAAGTGAGTATTTTTCTCAAATACAGATGCATCCAGAAATGTCAGTCTTGTTGGGGCTGCAGCCCAGTGACAGCTTGCTTGCTTGCTAGCATGTGTGGAATCTCTGGTTTTGATCCTTGGAAGGTAAAGAGAAACCCATCTAGCTAGTCACAGCAACAGGTCAGTAAGGCTCTTGGGTTTCCCCCAGAGGATCTGAAGTTTTCCCTCTTTGTAAGTTGATCTATATATACAAAACTCTAAGGTAAGCATCAGACTGAGCAGTGAGCATGAGTCAGGGTTCTAGAGGAGGGAGAGAAAGAGGAAGAAGAAGAGGAAGAGGAAGAGGAGAGCAGAAATAGAAAAATGATTTTTATTCTGTGACCCAACTGACACACATGTAGCAAGGCCATCAAATGCGACTGGATGGTGTGGTGTTTCTATCCATCCCAAGATGCTACACACCCTCACCTCTGCACTGAGGTGCTCTGCTCTCTGGTAGTAGGCAGGGTGGTGCCCAAGCACCAAAGTCATAGCGAGGTCATGGAGTTTTAAGCAAAACTTCAGAGAGATTCTTTTTGCTCTTAGGAAAAATAGGTTCTTTTACA
Source organism: Mus musculus (assembly GCF_000001635.26). Taxonomy (NCBI): domain Eukaryota; kingdom Metazoa; phylum Chordata; class Mammalia; order Rodentia; family Muridae; genus Mus; species Mus musculus. The sequence goes on from NC_000076.6 coordinate 44,438,133, forward strand.
TGGCTTGGCTCACAATTTAAGTGGTTATAAATATATCATATATACACATGGTATACTGGTATAAATAGGTTCATAAATATACAGCATTCTTTATTACACCTTGAACACCAACAGGTAACCTTTGGGCTTAGGAGAATACAGGACCGAACCACCCAGCCTACCATTTGGAAGCACACACGCTCAGCTGGGTAGCAACTCATGAGATACGACATTAATTCCTGCACTCCTACTGGATACACTCAATGAGGTAATTGTTGAACACTTTTGCAATGCCCTTTCATCTTTAATTAAGTTAATTATACAATGCAAAAACACAAATACTGAGAAAAGCTGAGTTTTACAGATACAATACAGTTGATGCGTTGGGGACAGGAATGTTCATTACCCGCTTAACCTAAGATGATAAGAATACCCGTTTTTACTTTTATTTTTTTCTGTTCTCTTTGCTTGCTTGTATTTTAAGTGTGGCCTGAGCCTTTCTATATCAAATCCTTCTTGGTAGGGCACCAGCTTTGTGCAATTTTGATATTAAAAAAACAAAAACAAGCCAACAGCAAAATGACAGCCAGACTCAAACCCCCCAACCCACACACACACACACACAACATCTGTGCTTTACGACAGATCTTCTGAACACGGCTTTTTTATCTTCTTCACATTTTCAGATAACACCCAGGGATGCCAAAGTCATATGGCCACTCAGAATGGTCATGTGACATTGGGAGACAGGTTGGCAAAGCCTTCCTGTCACTGTTTGGTAAAATTGTGACTAGGAGGAGGAAAACCAAACCATCATTCTGAAACATAAAATATTTTTCTTCTTCCTTCCCCTCAAATTATTGCTGAGCAATTCTGCACATGTATCCCCAACTTAGAGAATGTCACTCAGATTGTGTGATCTTCTGAGTTAACACACCAACCACATGACTTTGGCAATATCAAAACCTCATTTTAAAGCATTATCATAGAGAAAGGTTGCCTGAAATCACAGAGCTATCTTCTAAGTCTCAGGCATTTAAACAGATGTGCAGAAATTATCTACAAAGAATGGCCACAGGACAAAGATACAACATTTATACTCAAATTACAAAGAATCTTTCCAGTCATTGTAAACTTCTTTAATTATTGCTTTTTGAAAGATAAACTGTATAATAAATTATGAAGAATTATCATTGAAAAAATAATTATGGCTAGGCAATAGTTTTAGTAATAGGAAGGCGCTATGCAAACATATCCACACAAATATTCAAAATACACAGGTTCAAATATATAGACATGGCTGTAAATAAGTATATATATATTTATAATATGTATATATGTATATATGTATATATAGTGAGTCTTTGCCTCATTTATGCCCTGAGATTTTGGTAACATTGGAGTCCTTCTTTAATTCCAGAGAGGTGCAGGGAAGCACCCGGTGCCAGCGGAGCTTTGCAGATCTGGAGTCATGTACAAGCAATTTGCTAAAGGCACCCTGATTCACCAAGCCATACCCTAAGAAGCAACACGAAACACTTATTTTCTGAAAATCTTAAGGATCCATCGGTTCAACTGTTTCTTGTTTGACCTTTACAGGCACCAGAGGTAGTGGGTTGCTGTGAGGCAACTTCATGAGGGACAGGTCCGATGACTCATAGAGGCTGCACCCTGAGGAGAGGAGGCCGTTCCCCATGTTTCTTTGCAAAGACACTTTCAGACTGGTTTCTTCTTTCTCTTTTCTGACCACAGCTAGAATCTCCTTCTCCACCATGGAGGTCACATCGACACTGTCCTCCATGTCCTCAAGACGGTCTGCATTGTCGCTGATGTCGAACCTCTCAATTTCTTCATTGATTCGGGTCAGATCCTCCAAAGGCAGCCCAGCAGCTGGGCCCGCAGGGCAGTTGCCCTTCAGGTGGACCTTGAGGCTGCAGAGATGGATGTAGCTCTTGTGACACTGGGCACACTTGTGAGGCCGCTCCCGGGTATGCAGTCGCTTGTGCAGCTTCAGGTGCACAAATTGCGTAAACTTGGCAGGGCACACCTTACATTGGTAAGGTTTTTCTCCAGAATGCAATCGAAGGTGGGTCTTGAGATTGCTTGTGCTGCTAAATCTCTTGTGGCAGACCTAAAGTGTGAGGGCAAGGGAAGACAGAGAAAGGGCACAGGGAAGACCAGATTAATTGTTTGCAGCTGGAGGGGAAAGGCAGGCCAATAGCCAGAAACCTCGGGAGACCAGAAGCCTCTTAACAATGCTCATGCTGCGGTGGGGGGGGGGGGGGGGGGGGGGGGAGAAGCTGGGCACACAGTACTCTGAGGTACTGTTTATCTGAGGACATGTCCCCACCCACTGAAACTTGACTGACATCCACCCAGCCATCCTCAGTATAGCCTGTGAGTAGTCACAGAGTACCCAGGAGCTGTGCAGGGCCAGCAGCCTAGTACAAGACCATATTTTTTGTATTGTTGAAACAACACAGGAAGACAATTCTACAGCTATTTTTCCACAGAGGTCAAGAGTTCTACCCAGAGAATACTGCCCACCTGGCACTCATGTGGCTTCTCTCCTGTGTGTACCAAGTAGTGTTTCTGCAGGTGGGCGAGCTGAGTAAAACCCTTGTTGCAGGTCTGGCACTTGAAAGGCCGTTCTCCACTGTGCACTCTCAGGTGGACCTGGGAAGAAACCACAGGGGTGAACTCTGGGGTTGCAATGAGGCCTGCCTGCCTGCTAAGTTTCCCAGAGCCAGGTATGTACAATGCAGATGCAAGCCTCTTAGGAAAGACACTGAGATAAACCCTGTATTTTCAGTATTCAGCAGACCCCAGTTCAGGCTCAAGCTGGGTCTCCTATGGCTCAAGTGCACTCAACAATGCACTGCCTGGCAGCCAAGGGCAAACCAGCACGGGTCTGTGGGCAGAAACCCGCGGGGGTCTGGAGACCTACCTTCAGGTTGGAGAGCTGACCGAACGTCTTGGCACAGACATTGCACTCATACTTGATCTTGCCATTCTGTTTCTTCAGAGGGTAAGGAAGAGTCTTGTAACCAGTCATGTTTCGTTTGTTTTTAATGAGATTCATGGCTCCGTCAGTGCTGGGGGCCGCCATCACTGATGAGGTAGCTTTGGGTTGTACCACGTGTTCTGACGTGGCTGCAGTTCCCGCCGTTGGAGATCCGCTGGGGGGACTACTCTCGTCCTTCATGCTGGCTGCAGCCCCGGTAAGGGAGAAGGCACTGTGGGGTGCTGGGATAAGCACCTCTTTGGGGTGCTCCGGTGGAAGCAGCCTCCGGGCTCCATCGGTAGGCAGGGAACTCGGTAGGGAAGCTGGATTGAGCATGGGATGAGGCAGGCTGCTGCCACTAAGGAGGTTACTGTAGACGGGATACAACCTAGGGAAGAGGCTGAAGTTGTTGATACCATTGATGTTGTTCATGGTGCTCAAGCCATTGGAACTAATGCCGTACGGTGGCAACAGGAACTTGGGGTAGTGAGCATTGTAAGAAGGAATGAAAGCTGGTGGGAGGTGGGGGGCAGGTGCATAGCCAGGGTAGGAGCCCAGGCCCTCGGAACCATAGGAAACATTCAAGTAGGAGTAGGAGTCCCGGTGTTCTGGGAGGCCTGGCGCCAGGGGTGACACCGTGTTTCCCGGGCTGCTGTGGGGGCTGGAGCTCTTAAGGCTCTGCTCCGGGCTGCTGCTCGCAGGGGGACTTGGAGTTGTGGAAGACGGAAGGGGACTGTGAGTTATGTAGGTGGGTCTCTCCATCCCATAGGCCAGGGACGCTTTCAAAAAGTCTTCTGGCAGAGGTGCCCGGATAGGATAAACCACCCGAGGGTAGAAGGGCATGTCGGGGCTCCCATTTTTCCGAAAGCCATCCATGTCCTTTTCTAAAGTGAAGGGTGAAATGTTGGAACGGTAGATGTCCTTCCTTTTGGAGGGATTGGAGTCCAGTTTTAGAATTTCTTTCACGCTGTACTCTCTCTTGGGGACACTCTTTGGGTAGAGTTCATTTTTCTCACTACTGTATTGCTTTGGGTTGCTTTCCGTTTGTGCTAAAATGAAGAAGAAAGGGCGGTTACTCACAGGGCTGTGGAGAACTGAAGTGAAATCAGAAAGCCATTCTCTCTTCTTGAGAAACCCTGAGCAGCAGCAAATACAAAGGCTAGACACCTGGCCCCTAACGCCTCTCACTCCGGAGGGAGGGCTCTGGGCCACCCACTCAGAAACACTGCTCCACTTCCTCCGGGGGGCGGGGGGGGGGGGATCGGGAATAACATCAAACCCTGGGACAATGCCAGCCTCCATAGAGCCCAGTGCCCCTTGGATGATCTCCTTTCCATTAGTGAGAACTAGGATAGAAAAGTGCTGTTCAAACTGGAACGGGCAGAGCGTTCACTAAGATGGGGTGGAAAAAATACAGGGTGGGGGGTTGTCACGGGTTAATAAGTCATTCGCAGTTTACCTAGAGGAAATCAGAATGCTGTGCAAACTTAGATGAAAGATTAAGACTAGTTTTAAGTAATGAACTGTCATCAATTTCCAACTCGATTCTCTTTACATAGGAACTTCATGAGCCCTGTTCGAATTGCCTGTATCAACTAGAAGGGCATGGCGGCTGCCCCTTCTAGCCATTGCTCGGCAGTGCGAGCATTTCACCAAGGTTCTGGTCTAACCAGACTACCATCTGGGCTGTCTCCTGGAATCATGAGGTGTGACAGTCACCTCTGCCAAACCACGACAGGTACTTCCCAAGCTAGTTCAATTACTTACAGCACCAAAGAAGACAGAGGCAGCTAAGAGACAAACATTTACTCCTAGAGACAGCATATATGCCCTGGTCAAGCTCAGACAAGGAGAATACTGTCCTAAACTGTCCATAGTTATGTAGCCCTATTTCGCAGGAAAAGCCTCAGCTCAGCTTTCCTGGGCCAAAGATAAAACACATCCGATGCACAGGCTGAGTTGTGTTTCTGGGATGCTCATTCAAACAGGCACTTCTCCCCAGGATGCTGAGAGCATCATTAGTTGGGGGGTGCACATGCTCGGAGTAGAAACAAGATTCTTGACCTCCAAGATCTGGCAGGTTTGGAATGACACTTAAGACAATGTAAAGAAGTATCCTTTGTGCTCTTATAAAACAGCCCTTTTGGGCTTAACTGAGAAGGAACTCCAAGCTTGCTACCTGATAGGTCTGAAGATGAACTCTGTGGAAGCCCAGAACTAAAGCTTTCAGATCCATTCTCCAGGCTGACAGGCTGGAGGGATTTGATGCCAGTCGGAAAGCGCTTTACAGGACGTTATCTCCTGCTGGCTGTTATCAGTTACTCCTGGGTAAGCCAGAGCCCCAGAATAAACACCGTGGACAACACTATCAGGGGAGATGTTGATGGGGTCAGTGACAGAAAGCTTTCTGGGGGAGAGCAATTTCTCAAGCCTCTCAACCAAAATAAATATCCCCTTATCAGCCCAATATCAGTCCTTCGGGTGAGGCCCAGCAGGCAGGAAGTTCAAATTGTCACTTTTGTTTTTTAAAGCTAAAATGGTAAAGGAAGAGAGAGACAGGTTAAGCTGGAAGGCTGACAGGCGAGGCATCCCACAGTCACAGGAAGGGATTTACTGGAGGTAAGACAAAAAGATAATGATTTTAGAAGCACCCTCAGGTTAAGAGAAAAGAAGTTGTGTGCGCATGTGCGTATGCCTATGTATGTGTGTGTGTGGGCGCGCGAGAGCGAGCGCGTGAGAGTGTGCAAGCCTGCTTGTGTACGGCCTTCCTAACTCTGCTCTTTTTTTGATGGGGGTTCTGGGGGAAGACTTATTGTGCAGTCTCAGTAGGTCTGGAACTTGTTATATAGATTGGACTGGCCAAGAATAAAGAGATCCACCAGCGTCTGCCTCTCGATCACTGGGATTGAGGGTGTGTGCCACCACACCCCTGTCTGTGCCATTTTTTTAATGTGGCAAATCACATCAAAGACTCATAATGTTTTTGTAGTAGTCCCACAGTGGAAACTTAACAAATGAAAGCTGTTAAGTATAAAGAATTGGGCTTTCTTCCAGTGTAGAGCACAGGTTTAATCGGCTCTCTTCTTGCTAAGCACTTTAGTTACTGAACTACTGTGAAGCTAATGACTGAACCAAGAAACAATGAAGTCAGAGCTTTTCATTTTCTCCGTGACATGCATAATTTAGCGTTTGGTGGCTCTGTCTTCAGAAAACAAACAAACAAACAAACAAACAACCAGGCTGAGAACTTATCCTGAAGGAATATCCGCAGCAAAATGTCAGTCTCTAAAATACTTTACAGCTGGAAATTATAGACTGTATATGAAGGTACATTTTTAAAAACTCATCCTTCAGCAGCTGACTAATCACAGGAGCTGATATCATTTCTAACTCTCCCACTTAGCAGCTTGAGTTAACATGAAAAAGAAAATCAAGATCTGTTTTTGTTCTTAAATCTTAAATGGCTGTAGGCGGACAGAGTCATTTCAAGAGTGAGCTGCTTTGGAAGGTTCTGAATGGCTTAATTATGCCGACTCACATTTTCGATCTATAATAAGCACCCCTAAGACTACAAGAAAGAACCTAGAAGTTCTGCAGTAGGCAAAACAAAGTCTGTTTTCAACTGAAACCGAGAAAGCAGATTAACATTCAGAAGTCTATAATTTGGTCAACTGATTTCTAGATGGGTTAGTTAGATAGATAGAAAAAAAAATTACCAAAAAGGTTGGGAGGGCCAGGAGCTAAATTTAACAGTTCTTTTCCACATTCCTCTCTCCCTTCTCTTTCCTGTCAGTTTGTGATTTCTGGGGACTTACATTCTTTCATTAGGTTTCCATCCCCTGCACCCCATGATGGAAGTCCTTACGGAGATTCTGGACAGACCTCTATTGTGCTTTAAGCCTGGAAATCTAGCACAGCCCATCTTGGACACTCGATCTGCCTATTAGGCCTGATGAAATGCTGGAAATTTTCCTGATCAGAGTGTCAGTCATCAGTGGCCACACCTGGGCCAACAGGTTTCACAATCAGGAGCAAGAGCCTTGCACGGCAGCTGAATGGTTAACTCTCTTTCTGTCCTAGGAATGTCAGACAAAGGAGGTGTTCCTGTGACCCTCAGAAGACTCCTGCATCAGTCAAAAGGGGGGGGGTGTCTGAAGAGCAAAGCTGTCATTTCATAGCATAATGAAACTTACTTCTGGACACAAAGAGTAAACACTCGGAACAGGCATTGGGGGGATGGTGGGAGGCAGGGGTGGGGGGAGGGCACAGGCCTGTGATCCTAGCATTTTGGAGGTGACAGTGGCTCAAGGCTTTCCCTGACTACATCAAGTCTGAACTGAACCTAAGCAGCACGAGACCTTGTCCATAAACAAACAAACAAACAAACAAACACCCAAAGCAAACCCAAACACGAGGAGAGGGCTTGCTGCTATTGGGCAGGTACCTACCCACCATGCTTAGCTCAAGGGTGTACGTTGCTGAGCTGAGGGCCCGGGCACAAACACTATATTGTGAGCCTACAGGAAAGGTACTGAAGCTAAGATTTTCAGAAAACTGAAAATTCCTGAGAGCACAAGCATTGTAGAATGAACATGGCTAGCGAGACACTGTCCTTGGTCTTAAAAGTTAAAATACTAAAATTAATATTTCTAGTGCTTCAGTGGTAAAATATGAACTACATTTAGTCTCCAGGGAAAGCAAATGAGACTGAAGAGTAGAAACTGGGTAAAGTCTAGCTTGGAACTCTCTATAGATTTCTGGAAATGTTTACTCAAATTTCAGAGACTATTAAAATGAAAACTTTTAAACCTTCAACATTTAGCTTTCATGGGAAGATGGTCATTTGAAAAAGTGCTGTAAGATTCGGCAGTATAACCCAGAACACACACCCTGAGTTAAAATAGAAGTTAGAATTTTTTTTTTTTTATTCTTAAATTGTTCCTAAAGCTACCTGAGACTGACTGAAGAGGGAAAGCTTGCTAGAGGGCATGACAGTAACTTTAGCCAAAATTTAAAAAGAAGAAAAGAAAAAGTAAAAGCTTATAAACCCAAGGAAGCAAGAATTTGTCAAGATAAAGAGATAGGCGGTTACCGTAAGCCTGATTGAAAGATGAGATCAGTCCCCTTTACCATAAGGAAGGAAGCTCAGATATGACATCTCTTAGGGTTATTCACTTAGACTACTTGAACAATTATGACAGTTTTTTTTTTTTTTTCTAGAAAACAGCTTTCCACATTAGATCATGGCTTTACAGGCACACGTATCTTCACAAGATTTCAGTGAAAACTCAAAGCTCTGACCCAGCACAGCAGGAAGGGACTGCAGCTGGCCTGTTCCACAGGTCCATACCCATTGGGATTGTGCCTACAGCCGCTTGCATAAATTAGAATCGGAAATATACTTCTTCCTGCAACTTTCCGAAAACAACATTCTGTACTGGTTATTTTATACAATATATGTAATATGTATATCTTTGATGATTATGTTTTATAATAAGAAGTAGGGACATTAAAGAATGTTTTTCCTCTTCCTCGTCTTAGCTAAAGCCACCTACTTAGTCCAACACATGACGAAGCCGTATAATTAGACAACATGTTATTAGCTCACAGGGGCAGAACTGACATTACTAGCATTTTTAATTTTTTTTTTTTTTTTTTGTTCTGTAATCCACTTACTGAGATTTATCACTGTGAGCTCTCCAGGATAAGGGTAGTGGAGCCTCTCCGCAAAGTCCCGACAATACCACACAAGAAGTTCCTGGTTGGCAGGGATAGGCTTAATAGTGTAGAAGTAGATGTTCATCCCGTTCTGACAGGCAGCCAGGTTTTGCTCCCGGGCAGAGTGAGCTGGATTCACGTAGCGCATCCAGTTGCTTTTCTCCTCATTAAAGCCATCAATGAAGTGGTGGAACTCCTCTCTGGAATAGATCTGTTCAAAAGGAGAGGATAGATGCAGTGTGAAAGACAGCCGGCCAGCCCAAAGCGACCGGGAAGCTTCCCTGAATGGCTCAGAAGGAACACAGGCGAGCAACCAACGCTGTACCCATGACTCCAGGCCTCATTGCTGATCCGGTGGGACTCACGCTGAATCAGCAGAAATGGGGGAGGAAACAGGGCACATTGTGCTAGTTACCTTTCCATTTCAATTTTATGGTCTTCTCATGTTGGGGAGGGCAGTGGATAGCAAAATAATAATAATAATAATAATAATATTCCAATTAACAACAGCCGAGAGTGGGTGAAACTACCATAAAGAGGTACTCTTGCTACAGTAGCGAATATCGATCAGGCGACTCTGCTCAGCCCAGAGTTCCAACTCTGCTGACTTCTAGTGCTTTGAGTCACTGGGCACAGCAGCCGAGAGGACTGCGTCAAACTGAGTCTCACCTTTTTTCTATGGCCTCTGTACTTGTGTTTCCTACACCTCCGCCCGCCCGGGGCTTAGGCTCTGCAAACATCCTCCACCCCCAACCCTGAGTCCCACAGTAACACTTGTTCAGATGAATACTTGGAACCCTGCCTTTTTGTGGAAACACTGGGTGGGGCAAAGGTGAACTTCACCTGCCATAACAGAGTGAGGCACTGGCACGGAGGCCAAAGTTTGACAGCCTATCGAGAAGTAACTTTTCCTCTTGGTAAACACAGGCGGCCACCCTGTGCCTCTCTCTTGAAAAGGAGTAGAGAGATTTGCCCATATCTGTGAGGAGGCTGGCATACACGGTCTACACACACAAGAGCCACGAGTTTGGCCTTTTGGAAAAAGAAGAGAAAGAAAATATATGGTTCTTCTTCAGCAATGCTACCTCTGACTCACAGCTGTACTCAGAGTGCTTGGTTAAAGGCATAGTTAAGAGCAGGGGAGAAATACACTCCTACTGAAACCAAGGGGTCAAAGACTCACTCCTCATCCTCTCCAGAAAAGCTCCTCTCCTTGAAGAACCACCGCCTTCCTTCAGAGCAGAGAGCCCTCTTTACACACAAGACAGTCTCCAAGAGGTACGGCGCTTCCATGCTCACCTCAGGGAGTTTGCTCTACAGGGCTATTTGCTGTATTCTTAGTCACACACAGGCTGTGTGAACGTTTCTGTATTTCCCTCTAACGTTATCAGAAATAAAAAAGGAACTCTGTCCCTTTAACACAGGCAGTAAACAGCAGAATCAGTTTCTTTTAAGAGAGACTTCCTGTGAATTGTATGTGTGTGTGTGTGTGTGTGTGGGGGGTGCGTGTGGCTTCATCAAAGCAGCCTGCGAGAGCTTCCGCGGTGTATCTTGTTAAGAGAAAATGTAACAAGACCGACTGGATTCTGCTATCAAGAGGGGTTTTCAAGTTTGTTTACTCTGACGCGCAAACTTCCAGGAACAAGGGGTTCCATCGCCCTTACACCAGGGTGGAAACAGCTAGCAGAGGGTGTGCCGATCCCAGTAGGCCTTTCATGGCTACGGTTTACTGTATCCTTGTTTTAAAAAAAAGGACCTTGGATGTCGTGAAAGTCACACGCACCCCAAGAAACTAGCATCATGCTTTTGTAAAAGGCACACTGATACCAGCCTTTCCATCCAGTATCAAGAAGACTAAACACAAGCTGATTCATACTACAGTTACAAGAAATGTCACTGCTTTCTCAACCTGAGCATCTCTGACTGTGTAATTTGCATGACAACCTTTCATTCCTCACAACACAGAGATGTTCCTATTCCTGCTTGACAAATCAGGATCTTCCAACCTGTGAAAAGATTCATTCCTGTCTTCCTTGCATGTGGACAACTGACTTAAATAATTCCTCCCAAGGGAAGCCTTCTAGTTATTTAGTCTAATTCTTTTTGTAAATCTTTAAATGGGACAGTGGGGACAGTAATGGGAGAGCCTTTGGTGCTTCTTGACCGTTTTCAAAACGACAGTGTCGGATTGTCTTCATTCATACCAGCTGAGGCCAAGATTAATCTACCACTGGTGGCTCCCATCTGAGAACAGCAATAAGGGCGAAACCGCTCATAATCTCAGACTGCGATCTTGGAGCAATATAATTTAACACCAACTAAGTATTAAATAAATAAAAATTGAGAACAAATACTTAACAAGACTACAGATGCAGTTGTAGAAGTAGTACGTTTCTGGAAACAAAGACTTCCTAGCTGAAGACAGACTCTCTCAGGAATAAGTAATTTTTTAACCAAAGTCTTTTTCTCATGTAATCCAGTTGTGGATATTACCATTTCTCTGGGTGGTGTATATTTCATGTCTGTGTGAGGAAAACAGCTCACTAAATTTGTATAAATAGCTCTTCATTTCTACACTGAGGAAAACTGAACATGCCAGAGACATCTCAGAGAACAATTTTTACCCATGAATCCCATCTCCCAGGTCACCTCAGAATCCTCGCTAACCCTGACACTCCAAAGGAGATAGCATAGGCCAGACCTTTAGAATAGTTATTCTACCTGAGTCTACAATCTCATAGGCACACGAGGATTTTCCTCATGCTTAACAACTATGATACTGTCAAATGTAACCGTTTTATGGTGCAGATGGATTTAAATAAAACTAGCTCCATGATCCTTCCCAGTTCCACTAACCCACCATCTACCTCTCTTAGTGACATTTGTCTTCGACATCAAGTTCACTCAGGATAACTCTTCCATTCAAATGAAGTTAACTCAGCAAGAAATCAAGAAAGGGTGAAATGTAAGTCTCCGTGACTCATTACTACTTCCTCGAAGAGAAATGCAAATGAGCCTGCCCTTGAAGCAAGCGGCAAACTGTTTCCTTCCCTCCCAGACCTGTATGCAATGAGTTGCAAAAATTGAGATTCACAGGTAGTCCACATCTAACCACCTCCAGCTAATATTCTAGGCAGAGCGTTTAACCAGTTCTAGGGAACTTGCTCAGAATTCCAGTGTTTCCCTGGGTGAGCCCTGCTGTGTTGAAAGGGAACTGAGCCTGTTCTTTAAGCTCCATTTACCCCCTATAGTGAAAAGTCTTAAAAAAAAGGTTTTCTTACTTACCCGCCAAAAATACTTCCTGTTGGCATTCTTGGGAACTGTGTCATTAGTGTAGACTTCACCGATGAGGGGTCCAAAGCGTGTTCCCTTCGGTATGTACTCCTTACTTACCACGCCAATAACCTAAAGGGGAAAAAAAAAATATGAGGTCATTAGTCAGACTCTGAGATGGCAAGCTAGCTAGCTGAGTGAATTGAACTGTCAATTGATAACCCAGCACGGCACCATCCATGCCTCCACAGTTAGCCGTAAGCTTCGTGACAGTCATCGTTTACAGTCATCCAAGTGCTGAAACTGAAATAGTCCCGGGGACGGACTGCTTTCTAGTGACTGACTCGGCTCTATGGCCTCTCATGTTGGAAGACCAGAAGATGTTCCGTTCTAAGAGAATCAGAAGGCAGAGAGAGAGAGAGAGAGAGAGAGAGAGAGAGAGAGAGAGAGAGGGGGTCAAGATTACTGCCCTCAGTTCCCTAGTTCCAGTCTTCTCCCTCAAACCATAAACACCATGCTTGAGGAAAATGCAAGAGTTTTAACCTCAGAAACCAAAATAATGCTCTTTAGCTGTTCCATAGAGGCCGAGGGAACCAGAAACCAAACACATTAAGGTTTTTGTTGTTTTTTTAAAATTCCAGTTGACATCTCCATCCCCTTTGGCTTATAGCTCATAAGGGCTCTTTACTAGAAAGATCTTTCAAGTAACTTTGTTCTTCTCCAACATCTACTCAATGGTGGTCAGAAGTCCCTCTTTGAAATGGAATATGTAATGAGACTGTGGGTTCTAAAAGATGTGGCTTCTAAGATCTGAGGAAATGACCTTTTCAAACTGAAGGCCTCACACACTCTGACTCTGTGGGGTTTGCTGAAGAAACACATTAACTATGGCATTCTTCCTTGAGCATAACTTTCTTTTTACGGTATCAAAAAAAAAAAAAAAATAACAACACAACTCAGACACAAACCAGGAAGTAATTCAAATGAGCCCAGAGTGACTCTGTACCCCTTTCACAGTGGCAGGTGAGCCAGGGCAAGGCAATGCACAGCATTTATCTTTACTTGGCTTTTTTTGTTGACGGTTCTCCTATGATTATATTCCTGAATGGTAGGTGCAGAGAAGCAAATCAATGTCTCTTCAGGTAGTTTGAGTGGAAATCTGAGACTTGGACTGTGATACACACTGGTATCCAGCCTCATCCATAGTTAAAACTCGGGTCTAGTGTGGAATAAACACACATGAAGAGTGGGGACAGGCCACTCTCATGACAGGTGTCCTTTTATCGTCAGATGCCATTTTGTTAAATAATTTAATATTCAATACATGTTAACAGGGCATTCTTAAGACAGGAAAGGGGAGAGGAGAAATTCTCTATATCCAGCACAATTCGAAACAGATTCGTTGAGTTAAAGGTGTTATTTTTGGTCCTGTTTGAATTTGTGGCAAAGGTCTGAAGAAAGCAGATGTTCGTCTCCTCCTCTGCCCTCGTCACACCTGTCTATGCTTCCAAGACACCTCCTCATTGGTGGTGTCTGCTGGTAGCCTAGCTTTGGGGGAACAAGAGTATCTCAGAGCAGAGACTCTGGAGATAAATTTTTACACAGAATGCTTGACTACACTTTCCGGTCCCAGGCTTGTTCGGGTGAATTATTGAACCCACTCTGTAAAATCCATGGAATTGTCTTCTATAATACACAAATTATTAGACATTTACATTTGAATGCTTATTCCATAATATTAAAATGCCAAGCAGGAAAAACAAATAATGCCATTTGTCAGGGAGCCAATAATTAGCAGCTGATAATTTCAACATATCCACTTTAAAGCAGTAATTTTAAGAAAGGCACTCGACTGGTTCATCAACTTTGTTTTAAATTATAGCCTCCTGCGCACAGTTTCTTGGGAGTCAGAGCTTGATTACCAACAAGGAGCAGTACAATGAGGTCACAGCTTCCCTTCCAGATTGCCATTCTCTCTACAGAAGAGACGCTTGGTTTTCACCTACCGATTTTAACGCTAACAAAACACATTGTCCTGTGGCCAAAAGGAAGTTATTTAGAATCTTGGGGGGGGGGGGGGGGAGAAAAAGAAAGAAGGTACAAGCTATCTAGGACCTTTTAGGCACAACTATGGAGTTGGCACTGTAGCTGTTTAAGTCAGTGTTTGGAGCGCCTGCCATCTTTAACCTTACAAATGCAACTCAACAGACAAGTCATGTGAATGAGAGAAAAAGGAGTAACCAGAAATTCTGGGGTGGCTTCAAGTCCCAGCCACTCTGAGGCAGAGGCAAGAGATTATTGAGTCCAAGGTCAGTCTGGGAAATATAACCAGACCAAAATGCAATATTAGATTGTTTTTATGAGTACAATAGGACCTTGATATTTAAAATTCCTACTATACACAGAGCTGAAGAACACGAGGAAATTCACACTGATAGGTAAACAGAGACACACAATTCAGCATTCTGAGGTTAGAGGAACCCTGTAGCTTCGAAATCACCTGTCTCACTAGGTGTGGTGTGGTGCATGCCTCTAATCATAGCATGCAGGAAGATCAGCAGCTTGTGGCCTGCATTCCGACTACAGACATCTCAAGATTCTATCTCAGAAAAAAGAACATCAAATAAACCACCTATAGCCATCTCAAGTTCAGCATGCTAACAACACACAATAAACACCTTCACGTCTAATCCATGTCTGATTCCTTAATCAAAGAAGACATAGAAACTGCGGCTCTAAGGTTATGGTGATTGTGGGGTGTCTTAGGATGGGGGTAAGAGCCAGGGTTGTTCTTAATGGAAAGCAGGAAACTGATCCAGATGAGTGTCTTAGCCCAACCCATCTTCCTAACCCATTGTTTACAGTGCCCTACCCTAGGAACAAGCAGAGGGCACAGAGAAACTTGACCTGTGCTTTGAGTTGCACACTGCTAAAAAGACCAAGAGTGTGCTCACCTAACTGAGGAAAGAAACTTCACTGGAACTGACCAGGGTCCTAAAGAATTACTCCTGGGGACTGGCTGCTGTGTGCCTTCCCTACACCCATCAGGAAGAGAAAGAGGCCTCCTTAGGCTGCCCATGCTTCAGCCCCACGGAAGCTCTTCATGGCTTGCTTGACTTGCGGAGCCGACCCCTCTGCCACCTGGGCACATCTGTCTCTGTCAGTGGCTTTGGCTATAGGACACAAACTGGAGCTCAGAGACAAAAAGCAGAGCTTCTTTTTAACTTTAGAAAAGAAAGATTCCTACAGTGCAGGATGGAGTGAGTGGGAGTGGGAGTACAGAATGAAAGTCGGATGATAAGGGCAGCATAGGTCTGTTTGTTTGCTTTCAAAACAAACAGCCATTTAGAGAGTGTTCGATATAGGAGCCCAGTAGAAAGCAGGGGGATTTGAAAGGAGACACTATTCAGTTCCAAAAGTGGCCTGAGTTTCCTCACTTCAAATTAAGGTTACTTTAATTACTTGCTGTTTTTCCCCTCCCCAAATCTCGCCCAACAATTAGATTTCCTTTCCTGTATTTTTACTATAAGGGTATAGACCGAGATATCAAGTCTGTACTTCAGTCCAGTTTTCAAAGGAATTAGCAGGTGTTTTTGAAAGGTCTCCTGCTTCGTGTTATCTTTATGTGAAGGGAGATGTGGTGGCACTCTGGCACATACTACCAAATAAAAAAGTCCGGAGGTGGAATTGCATGTTGTGCTGAGATTCCATACAGATGGCTCAATTTAATAATGGACTTCAATCAGAATGGACACCATGTCCCTAGATCTGCCTGATGTTTGTCACCACTCAACTTCAGACCAGAGTCAGAGGAGCCACACAGTGCCTGAGGACAAGCCACCTCAGCTGACAGCAGAAAGTTGTCCTGGATACTGCTCTCCCAATGTCAAAACTGATTTTTTTTTAATGCAGTCAAATATTCAGAGATTATTTCAGGAGGACGAGGGGGAAATCCCACGGAAGAAGAACCCACCCGGTTAAACGTTCTAAAAGTTTTGAAGAGTGTGCTTGTACTTGGTTTTAGATCTGGAAATAGGAAGTAAGAATGATCAAACGGCCCCAATAAAAGAACAGAATGATTCTGAGCCAGAGCTAAAAATTGATGTTAAGATCAGAAATACAGTTTGCATGTTTTGTTTTTAAATCAAGGGGGTGGGGGTGGGGGTGGGAAGGTGCTGACACATAGCACAAATTCATAATGAAAAATGATCTTGTTTTTTTTTTTTTTAAAAAAAAAGTCCCCAGGATGTCAGCACACAGTACATAAAGTAACAGCTTTTGCTATTTTAATGAAAACATTTAAAGATGGGCAAGCCAGATCAGTCAGATAAAAGCTACACGTAGAAAGGCCTTTCCCTGTTTCTACAGCTCATGGAACTCACAGAACTAACTGAACAATGGTAATGTAAACACTTCCTCCATCCTAGATGCTTCTGGCCTGGAACTGGTTTGCAGCTATCACACCCTCAATGGCTCAATTCTGTCCTTCTCTTTCACCACCCCAAGGGACCTGTCCCAAAGTTCAAAACAGAAGGCGCTGGAGAGAAGGGAAAAACAGGCCCACATTTTGGTGTATGCTTAGGATAGGATGATGCTTAAATTTTGTTTCCTGGTGGCTTTCATGATTGAGGACCGAAGAGGTGCTACCACAACGATTTGACTTTTCTTTCGGTAAAACATAGAGTAGGCTCAAAGAACCCTGACTTTCTGTGTGTTGTGAAGGGCACCCTGTCAGAAACACAAGAGCTGCCTCTTTCTGGTTGCTTAACATACAGAGATGGGAAGGAATTCAGCAGAAAAGAAACAGAATCAAACAGGCTTAGTGAAAAGCTGTGCCTGAATTATGCTAAGATAAATAAAGCCACAGTGACACCAAGAGGGACCAGAGTAGCATGATCTAGAAACACCTGGAGCAATCAGAGAACTTTGCTCCCAGTCTGGGCCTGGCTGTAACTCTAGCCTTCGGGGAAGTTGACTATCTGAACCTTGAACTAAATGATCTAATAGCATAACTCCGTTCAGCCATAGTTTTCAGTAGAACAACAAAAATTGAAAAACTTTATAGGGCTGAGCTGAGAAGGACTCTGAAGGAGAACAGAGCCGATGACAAAAAACCAGGAGTCTTTATTTCTATCCCAACAGGCTACAGAGACAACAGGACATGAATGGCCCTTTTTGAAGGGACCAATATTTAGGCAAATCTGATGGGGGGAGAACACACTACACCTTTTAAAGCCACAGCCAGACCTCAAATACCCAAACAAACGCCACATTGACTCCACGGGTTACATACTCAGAGGCTTTCTGTTGAGAAGAACATTGTTTTCAGAAAGAGGTATAATTAAGGGTGACCTCTGGGGTTACAATTTTTTTTGGTGGTATTTATACACAAACTACAATTTAAAATTTGCTTTTCATAAAACAAATAAGTCTCCCATCAGAAATAGAACAAAGAGTGGAGCTTTAGTGAAACACAAGGTAGAATTCCTCTCTTTAAGTTTAGCTCTCGGTCTTTGCCACCTCCCTCCTTCCCCCCCCAAACCCTGAACTGAGACACACAAACAGGAAAGAGACAGTGTTTCCCCAACTCTGGAGTTTCTTTCCCATGTTGTCGCTTAGGGAAGGAGGAAAGTGACCTGGCACTTTCATAATGCATAGTCCTAGGAGCAAATCTGGAATCCTTACAACACAGAATCCCTCCTTTCACTGCTCCCCAAAGACAGCAAGGATCAGAAACCACAGCACTGTGGGCAATGGTGATGGTGGGAAGTCTCCTGAGGGCTAGCCTCAGCAACTTAAGCCATCAGGAGAGCAACTGCAGCAGCCAGATTCTCAGAGCAAGGAGTTATTTTGCAAATCACTTCACAGCCGACTCTAATTGTTATATAAACACAAATCAGGTGCTCCTCAGGTGTTCTGTGTCTTTGATACAAAGAGTGTACCCACTTCAGAAGCCATAAAACATGGACCTGCCGGCCTGGCCCAGGCCAGGGAGCTGCCACAGGTAAAGGGTGGTTAGTGAAGTCATCCTGACAGAGGACACTTTTACGTGACCCTCTTCCTGGTTAATGCCATCTCTTCAGTTCATAAACACGTCAAGGTTTTGAGAATAATTTTAGAAACCCAGCTAATAAAGCTGGCTCGTTAAAAGAATAAAGCCATCTCATGAGCAGAGGAAAAACTTCTTTTTCTAAGGAAGTTTCTTTCCTTTAAAACTGTCATCCAAGAGGGCCAGGGGGTGAAGCACTGAGCCCTTTACCATGCTGCCCACCAGTGCTGCCAGTTAGCTTTCCCAAGACATGTCAACTTGCCAAAAAATTTAACTGTTTACTAATTAGTATAGGACAGCTGAAGGGAGGAAGAAATGAATAGGAATTGGTTTGAAGAGAAAGCAAGGAAAACAGCCACTGGAGCGATCAATTATTTGCCAATGCATATAAATTCTCACGGTTCTCAGAGATAGTAGTAGGAGAGCTGGCCCAATTGCCAGTCAGACTTCAAGAAGGCAGCCGGCTTACCTCTTTGCTGTTGTTGGCAGCATACTTGAAAAGCAGGTTCCTTGGTAAGGATGCCTCGGCTTGAACAGAAGTACCCCCGTCAGCGCCGGAATCCCAGGGGTGGTCGTTCACTATGTATGTACACTTCTCTTCAAACTCGGCCTCTGTCCACAAAGTCATATCAGCGTCCTCCATGTCCATTTTCATGATCCCAGTCTCTGCCAGTCCTTGAAACTTCACGGAGCCGGAGCTAGACTTGGGGGCAGCCTGGAAGAGAAGGGAAAGGCTTTTAATCCCCATTGTCCGGCGCTCCTGTGCCTCCCTCTTAGAGGCTATGACTAACACGGTGCTCTGAAGACTTTAAAAGCTTGGAGTACTTGTACAGTTGAGTAAGAGTCCAAAGCCGTGTAAAGTAGACTGCCTTGAAGAAGCACGGTTTTAAAATGCAGCCTTTGGCTGAAAAAAAAAAAAAAAGCGTATATGTATATGTTAACCTCATCGGGAGAGAAAGAACAGCTACCTTTGAACAATCCTTGGCTTTATCACTCAAGGCAGAAATGTGTTGTGGGCGCTGCTGCGTCCTGTGTCCCGGGACGCCCGGGGTCATGGCCGCCAGACCCTCAGAGCTGTGGAAAAGCTGTCTCAGAGAAGTGTCACAAACAAGGGGAGGAAGAGGCAGGGGCGCTGCCTGCGTCTGAATGAAGCTAAAAATGGAAAACACGTGTGGTGCAGGAGCGGAACCCAGTCTGCCTTTTCCAAATGGGGAAAACTGAACTTTCCCACCAGCTCCCTAGCGAAGCAACTTTCAAAACAACTAGGTCCCCTCCCTCTGCCGCGCGCGCGCGCGCGTTCAGTCTCTTTCATCCTCCAGCAGGCAAGCCTGAGAGGGGTTGCATCCTGCCAGCATCCTTGAGTACCAGCCTTCCCGAGCTCCCATGGACCACAGGAAAAGAAAAATTGGGGAAGAGGGAAACACCCAGCAGTTTTGTTTGTTTTTTTAATCCGTGGGCATCTCGAGCCAGATAGAAAAATTAAAAACAAAACATATTAAAAAAAAAGTCAATAGAATTCCCTGAAGAGAATTCCTTTAGGAGCCCTCAGCCACAAATAGCACTTTCTATTTAAATGTGAAAGTGCATGAATTCCCAGAAGTCACTGAAGTGGCACAGTTTACTGTAACTAAAGTTATACAGAAGACTTGGGGATCCTCCTCTTATCTGCCCTCGGAAAAAGTCCTTTCCAAAGAGGAAAAGCAAGAAAGATAAAACAGCCTCTGCAACGTATTCCCACATAGACGCCGCAGATAAAAATTAGGAATAAGGATAACCATGTTAGAACGCGCGCTTGTGAAAATGTAAACACAGTACAGCGGGAGTCCCTCTCCGGAGCTGGTCTTTACAATTCGTCCCTAGATAGGACGCTCCGAGAAGGGGAAAGATGCTTACTTGTCCTTGTCCCGGGTACAACTTAAACTATCTCATTCTTATTTAGTTCCAACATGTAAGGTCATGTGGAACAAACGATGTTAAATACAAGTGAAAACCTAAGTCAACCCGGGATAGTTACAGTAATGTAAAGGCAGCGAGTGGCGAAGCGGACAAGAACCACTACTGAAATTTCAGTGAATTGACAATTATGTCTAGAACTGAAAGGGTTAATGATTCATACGGAGGAAAAAAGTCTTCTAAATGTTTGACAGTGCT
Organism: Mus musculus; assembly: GCF_000001635.26. Classification (NCBI taxonomy): domain Eukaryota; kingdom Metazoa; phylum Chordata; class Mammalia; order Rodentia; family Muridae; genus Mus; species Mus musculus. The sequence continues at coordinate 44,458,307 of NC_000076.6, forward strand.
CCGCGTACTAAAACAGAAGCGCTGGTTTCTACTGAGGCTTCATTCTTTTTTTTTTTTTAAAAGGGGGAGGGGGGAGAAAAGAAAAGTTAAAAAAAAAAGGAAGAAAGAAAAAGGGATAAAAGGTTTCAAATCGTATTAAAGACAGAATCTGGTTCCTTACCAAGGTCGTACCCACACGTTTTTCCAAGAGAAGATCCAACATCTGAGATAAGCCTCTCTCATGTCCACCCAGTCCACATCCTCCCGCGTCCCTGCCGGGCTGAGCAGTACTGACGCGCACCTCGGCGGTCCCTCCTTTTCTACGGCCGCGGGCCGGGCTCGCTCCGGGCGGACAGGTGCTGCGCGCTGCTCTTGCGTCTCCGCGACACTGGAGGGCCGAGTGTCACTGCAGCAGTGTCTGTGCGAGCGAGCGAGTGAGCGAGCGACTGACTACTCTTCCCCCTCCCTGCCCTGCCGCAGACTTCTTTACCAATACTGACGGTCTGATTCACTCCTACCAGCCGCCGCGATGGGGGCGTGGCCGCACCTGGCCAGCCCAGCCGTGCAGCGTGGGGTTCAGGGCTTCCCCCCACCGACTGCGACCCGCGGCAGCTTCCTCTGTTTGCAAATGGATTTCAACAAGGACTGGGAATCTTCTTACTTCCCTTTGCAGGCGCTTGCCCTCCATGTTTACCCACACTACGATTGTATTCTAAGTCCTCCGGATCGCTAGCTTCCTGTCGCGGCAGAGCGGGGCGGGGTGGGGGACTCCTCCTCAAAAGAAAACCCTAGTCACCTAAACTCGGTGTCTCAATTACAGGATCCGACGTACTTCGAAGGAAAGAGCTAAAGTATTTTGGCAGCACATGCAATACAATTTCGCTGTGTAGTCCTGGAGTCATTGCCAATGAAATAAATATTCTAAGGCGGTTCTCCTCTAGTATTAAACGTATAGGATTTCATTTCTCCTGCTAACTGAATACATTCAGCTTAGGTAGACCTAACTTCCTCCTTTCGACCATTTGGAAATAGGGAAACAGGAAAAAGTTATAATCATATATACTGGTTTTGTTGTCCCTGCCTCTCATGCCCAAACCCACAGCCAGGCTTCCGAGCGTGTGCGTACAATGGAGAGTAGGAATGCTTCCCAGTTAAAAAGGGGATGTTGGGCTGGGGGCAGTGAGTGGAAAGCTGTTGGAGGCAGTAATTAGTGGGGCTCGTTCTGAGCCTGGCCGGCTTTTCCTTCAGCCCCAGTCTGTCTTCTGGAGAAGGAAGGACATCCTGTGATGATGGCATACAATGTCCTGTTTGTTTATTATTAAGAGCGTGGACCTTGCATTCCTGCTTCTCATTACAAAACAAACCAGATGCGGTACTTCCTTCAATGGTCTTTTGCCTTCAGCAGGGATCCTCCAATTCACAGAAACAATGCTGCTAAGGGCCCATTTATAGCCAGCATCCCATCACAGCGACTTTTTAGATCACAGAAACTCAAGTCTTCCCCTTATCTTGCTTGCCTCATCGCAGGTTCCCCTCACCCCCACCCCCATTTTTAAAAATCATCTCTCCCAAAAGTTTACGATGTGGTATCTTTTCTAGTATTCTAAACACACGGGGCATACACACCCACCCACATCCAGATCCACACCCACATTCACACACCCAGACCCAACCTAATGATACCAACTTAGTCATACAATGAAGTGGACATTTGAGTATTTGTTTACAGGAAGAAATGAAACACAGCAAAACAAAAGCCCAACTCAATCATAAAGACAGGCTTGTTCTTCTGTTTTCCTTTCAAGAAACTTTCCCAGAAAAATTTTTTTGGGGGGGAGGGGTGTGTGGAAGGTATCACAGAAAATGATATGTGCATCTAAAAAATCCTTCTACAATTTATGTAGTTCGGAACAATCAAATTTATACCGGGGACAAGAGTAGAATACACTGGGGGGGGGGGGGGGGGTTGTAGGTCCACCTGTTATTTCATTTTCTGCCAGAGGGGGCGCTAGCACCAAGAAGAAACAGGCTGTTAGCTTGCTCTTGTGCCAGGGCTATATACAGAGAAACCCTGTCTCCAAAAACCAAAAAAAAAAAAAAAAAAAAAACCCAAAAAAACCAAACCAAAACAAAACAAAAAAACCCGAATGAACAATTCTTAAGAGTTCTCAGAAAGGTCCAAGTGATAATTAAACAAAAGAAATCCAGCCTCCTGCAGAGGGTTTATTAACCGATGCTGAGTCAGCACCACTATGGACAGAAAAACAATGTAGTCATCTCAGGGTCTGGCCTGCTGCTAGCTGTCTCCACTGCACAGCAGTTAACACGGTTTACCCTGCTTTCCTTTCATGAAAAACTTTGCTCTTGGGGCACAGATACCATGTAAGTGTCAGTGATTCCACCACTGTGGTGTAAAGAAAGAAGCAAAGGGTGGCAGTCAGAGTGGGAAGAGGGCTATTTTAAGCCAAATGTTTGCTTTAATGACTGGAAGATGCCTGTGAATCAACTCATGGTTAATTAATATCAGCCTGGGCTCACCTTCCGAGGTGGCGAAATAGGCTTGAGTCTAGGGAGGACGCAAACATCAAATATCAGTGTGAGGCTCATCCAGGCAACCCTAAAATTAGTTCCAGGTGTTCCAGCTGTGCTGGACAAAGCCATAGGTGAAACCATCAGGAAACAAAAAAACAAAAAACCAAAAAACCAAAAAAAAAAAAAAAAAGGGATAGAGCATCATTGGAGTATAATATCCTTGAAGTATTTGCTCCAGGACAAACGAACACGAGATGAGGGGGAAACAAAACAAACAGTTCCAGGCCAAGTTCTGATGCTGACGGTGGTAGTTAAGGAGAGATAGTGGTATAAGCTAAGATGAAGGGCAAATTCATATTATAGCACTTAGGTAGCGTCCAGAGCAGAACAGCTAAGCAGGGCCTGACTGTGGGCTGAGCGCCACCCAGCACCCTCCAAAGGCTGGAGCCCCGCACTCCCGGATGTGGACACTAAAGCTAGGAGACCAGGAGGTGCTAGTGCCTGTGCACAGCACAAAGAACTGAAGTGGCCATGGTCTGGAATCCTAAGTATTAAAATATTCCTTCTAGGAGCTGGAGAGATGGCTCAGTGGGTAAGAACACTGACTGTTTGTTCTTCTGAAGGCCCTGAGTTCAATTCCCAGCAACCACATGGTGGCTCACAACCATCTGATGCCCTCTTCTGGGGTGTCTGAACACAGCTACAGTGTACTTACTTACATATAATAAATAAATCTTTTTTTTTTTTTTTTTGTTTTTTCGAGACAGGGTTTCTCTGTATAGTCTTGGCTGTCCTGGAACTCACTCTGTAGACCAGGCTGGCCTCGAACTTAGAAATCCGCCTGCCTCTGCCTCCCAAGTGCTGGGATTAAAGGCGTGCGCCACCACCGCCCGGCAATAAATAAATCTTTTAAAAAATATTTCTTCTAAGCAACACGCTGGATACAGTTTTGGTCGGTTTTTTTTTTTGTTGTTGTTGTTGTTGTTTTTTGTTTTGTTTTTTCATTTTCTCCAGTGTCAGGACACCCCAATCTCAGCAGCTGTCTTCATTCATCTGTGAAATGGTAGCCCATCACAATCCCAATAGCTATGTTCTCTGAAAGCCCCGTCCCTTTCTTTTGATGCATCAGCAAACCCACCATTCGTTCAGTTTCAGCTCCTGGGCCAGGTTCCCCGCCCCTTTAGTCTTTGGGTAGGTTGGGAATCACTCTGTAGGCGGCCAGATGACTATGAGCAAAACGACTATAGTAGCTGCTATTGCGGCACGGAGGGAACCTGAGCACCAAATCTGGAGACTGGACTCCACTTGGGCTTAAAAAAGTTTTTTTCCCCTAAGGAAAGTAAGAAAAAAAAAAAAGGGATAAAATATGCTCAAGATGAAACGGGTTTTCATTTTCTAATTCAACTCCTGCTATAGCCAAACAAGGTCAATGACAGGCTAACCACATCAATAGATCACCCCCCACCCTCTTCCCCACTCCCTACTCACCCACCCACCCTCAACCCCCCACACCCATTTCCCACTTCCTGTAAGCTAGGCATCTTCATGCTGGTAAACATTTGGGGACCAACTGTAAGCCTGAGCCTTAGAGAGGGGCACTGTGGCTTCGAAGCCCTCCCACATGTCTCAAAGCCGGGCTGAGAACTGGAGGGGCACTTGGCTTTTAAACTTTAACAGCCTTTTCAACTCTAGTCAACCGGGCTTGGCTTCTCTGGGCTGCCTTCCATTTTTAAAAGCCGGACAAGAAGAGCAAGTTATGTGTGTGAGTGAGAGAGAATGTATGTATGACACATGCTGTGTTACAACGCCGCGTGTGTGTCATGGGTGTGATATGTGTATGATATGTTTCAATGGTGTGTTAAATCAATCTAAAAATAGCATAAGCTTCCTTTGCGTGACACATAACTCACCCCTCCCCCCAACTAGGACAAACATTGTCAGGGCCTAGACTTGGGAATGGTGATCCTAGCGGCCTGTGGGATGGTAGAGGATGATGTCACTGTTTTGACTTCCTAAAGAAGAGAAACAAAGATTAAGTAAATTAAAGCAGAGCTCTCTTCTCGTAATGTAACAAAGATAAGCACTCTCCTAAGGTCGGTAAAAACTTTCAAGATGGCTGCCATGTCAGGATGCCTCAGCATATTTTGGTCCTGTCACAGTTCTGGTTTTATCTGATTATCCACATACTTTTAAGTTATTTATTCAGTTGAACATCCACCAACTTAACAAATAGTGCCAACAGTAACCATCGTGTCCCTGGCAAACGGGGAAAACCACTGTGGGTTTCTAAGATCTGATTGCCTTTCTAACTATGTTTTTATTATAGTGATTCAGACATGAGAGGGATCTTAACTCCTGAAAAAGGCTGTGGGAAAAGCAATCATTTCTGAACCCAGAAGACATCTATCCTGAATTTGGTGGGAAAAGGAATGAGCCTGAACTAAGACGAGCCAGGGCAGGGATGCTTAGGGAGAGAGAGGCAGCAGGGCAGGTGCACGCTCATGGGCACTTTCCTTGAAAAATCTTCTCTCAGAGTCTGAGGGAGGAAGGATAGCTTCCACATCAGTGAGAGCCTGGGACCAAAGTACACCTCTCTCTTTCAGTGAGAGGAGAGGCCTCACAGCAAGGAGAAAGGCTCACAGTGGAGAGAAAAAGACATCGGTGTACACAAAGCCTTGGGCTCAATTCCTAGCACAGCACAAAGCAAACAAAGTAACATACGCCTATAATCTCCACCTGGGGGTGTTGAGGCAGGAAGATAAAAAATTGAAGGTCATTTTCAGCTACAAAGCAGGTTAGCCTAGCATAGAGGCTCTGTCATGGAGGCAAAAGGGTGTGTGTGTGTGTGTGTGTGTGTGTGTGTGTGTGTGATGACTACGCCTCATCCTTTCTAAGGGAAGATTGCAGATGGTAGAGGATGTGTCTCTGTGTGTGTATGCATGCATTTGCTTGATAGTACATATGTGCACTCAATTTCTCCAGGAGTTAGAAGCAGATAAAGAGAACTAAAGAAGTAGTCATGAGTTCTAGAATCACTGACCCCTGTCCCACACATAAATTCTGCTCCAAGGGGTGTAGTTCTTTACCTGAGCTGAATATCAGATTTAAGACAAAACCCCATTTCCCTGCCAGGTAAGCTGTGGACCAGCTTTGCAGAAGCTTAGGACGCACATGCTTCCTGGCTCTGCTCATGGTGACAAGATCTCACCTGCAACCATGACCCTTGGGGGATGGCAGCTCACCGGCATGCCTACTGCCTAGGAAAACAACCTTACAACTTGTGGAGGCCAAAACTCAAGAGTTCCGACTATCACACCAAGCTTAGAGAGCAGGAAGGAAGTCCTTTTACGTTAGGCCTGGAGTCTGGAGACAACTGACTAGTTCTTCAAATACTGCCTTTCCCACCTGAGAGGCTGAGGGGTAATAGAGGAAACAGAGAACAATAGTATTACAATAACAGGCCTCGTCCAATAGACACCTTATCTTCTGAAAAAACCTTTCTACTATTGGCTGCATATAAGCCTGATAACCCTTTTAACAGGAAGAGAGTGAGGGGGCTTTGACCCATCAGCCCTGACAAAGAGAGTGGGAGATTCTGAAGCCATCAGCCTGGACTTATCTGCTCACCATCTACAGCCCATTGTTTCCTGAAAGGGCCTACCAGGGAAGCTAGGTGCCTATTAATGTTCAATAGCCATCTTCCTTCCCCGTGAAGGTGCACCTGTGGGGACCTTAGAATGGGATCCACCACAGAGAAAGTAACAGCTTGGTGTTTGTAGGTAGGCTTCCCAGAGCTCCTTTGAAAAGAGCAGACACTGGTTTTTAGGAGAGCTAAGCCCACAACGGAGGGCCATTAAAAGTATTAGAGTGTACACTGCCACCAGGATCCTCCAGAGGAGAGCTGGGCTCTGACAATAGACAATTAAAGCTGATAAATCCAAGCTACTTGCTGCAGGTCTAATTCCTCCTAATTGTATTCAGGGATGAAGCAAGCTTGTCTAATCTCCCAAGTACCTGACCTATTTCCGAAACGATCTTCCCAGCCTTCCGTTTCTTCCCATCTGGACCCTGTTCCCTCTTCTACGATGCCCCTCTTCCCCCTGGCCTGAATGTGAAGGAGGACAGTAAAGGGTGGTGGGAAGAGGGCAGAGGCTGCATTCAAATCAGTGTCTCGGAGGGCCCCGTCACTGCACTAATAGGTAACAGCTAAACATGCTTTTGGGCTGGTCAGCGATTACACTGCATTTTGCTTTAGTAGGTTCAACAAGTGGCACGAAGCACTCCTAGGATCCCACTGCCAGCTCCCAAGCGTGCATGGTCCCAATGATTCTGCATATAGCTGAAGTCTCACTGATTGTGCTAATAGCCGCTGCTCAGAGCAAAGGTTCGCTTCATCCAGCATTCCAATGAGTTCTGCCCAACAAGAGCATTTGGAATGCCAGAGAACCTTAGAGACCCACTCAAAGCTCAGCTTTTGTGTCGACTTTGTATTTGCATGGTGGGAAGTTAAATTGAAATAAGGTCAGAGTGCAGTGTATACATATGTGAAGATACCACAATAAAACCCATTATCCGGTGCAGTTGATGTGTACTGATACAAACAGACAAGAAGAGAGAGTTCACCCGAGAAGCCTCAATTCTGAGGCGGATAAGGTGCTTGCTTTCTTTGCCTGCTGTGTCAGCAAACACCAAAAGAACGAGTCTTCGGGCTGCAATTACTTTGGAGAAAGTCTTTTTCAGTGCTTGCGAAACAAGGCTCCTTCAGTGCCCTTCCTATATGCGTCGGGTCATGAAACAGGCTTGAGGCTTCCCTTTTCGTATAAATTTAAAACTGTGCCTCATTTCTACAGTGACCCTGTTGGAAAATCACCAAGAGCCCACCTCTGGCTGAGGACACGTGAGCAACAGGAGGCGAAAACTCACAGCAACCCGAATCTGTCTCTAGGGAGTAAGGGCAAAATATTGCAGATAACTCTCTCGTTTACTCTGCGGCAGTCTGAGCAAGCCGAGTGAGTGACAGGCAGCCCCCAGCAGGGGCTCAACTGATAAACTGTGTCAAACTCCAACCATTTGTCAGCACCAGAGAGGGGAGAACAAGCTGAAAGATGGACTCAGGAAACAGATTTATCTGGTGCAACACATTAACTAGTCTAAAAACCAGTAGATAAAAGTAAACGCATTTATCCCCACAAGAAGAGAACTAATCTTGTCGGGGCCGCTGCGTAACTGGATGGTCTTCAAGCTCTCACCGCCTCGGGTGACTGACTCCGTTGCTTCTTGATGTTCTTTCCAGAATATGGTTAAACAAACCAAAGATTTATTTCTCTGTGGACCAGACTTTCATTAACAATTAGTTTGCACTAATATAAAAGGTTTCTGCCAGACTTGAAGAAAGAATTCTTCGTTCTCTAAAGTAGAAGTTTTCCAAAACTGTAAAAATTAACGTGGTTAAACAACAACAACAACAACAACAACAACATATGAACTTAAACCTCAAACTGTCATGCACAGTAAATGTACATTTTGCTTCATATTATTCCGAACATTCTTAGAAGCATTTTTAATTTCAGAAGTTCCCATACAGAGGCAAGACAGAGGCCACTAAACTATCTAAATTACTACAAGCCTTCAAAGTTGGCTGAAGCCAACACAAGGCACAGAAGCAAACACAGGTTTCCAGGCCAGACTGTGCCTGGAACAGAGCTGTTGGTCCCCGTCCCCGTGCTGGCTGCTTTTGTTTTATTCAAGCTTCACCAGGACATTTACTAGTAAATGAGATTATCTGTGCTCCTCTACCTGTTGTGAGCAGTCATGGCTATTGAACACTTACTACTCAGCTCAGTATGTATTAATGTCTGTATTAACATAGGTCTGTATCAATGTCTGCTGAGCAGATTAAAAGTGGTTCTCGGATCCTATCTGAAAACGAAGCACTGAAACAGGCTCTGAAGACACCTGTACTAAAGAAACCGTATTGTAGGGCACAAAGTCCACAGTCATAGAATTTAGGAAGTATTTCAGGGCAGAAGCCATCAACATAAGGGTATACTTCTGACCCCAGCACTTGAAAACACATTCTTTCATTAAAAACAGGGCCTCACCATGTAACTCTAGCTAGCCTAGATCTCAGTATGTAGACCAGGTCTTGAACCCACAGAGATATGCCTGCGTTTGTCTTGAAAGTGCTGGGATTAACGGTGTGCACCACCATGCCAGGCCTAATGCTAGTAGACCTGGCAGGCACAGATGCTCTCTGCTTCTTGTTGGGGGCTGCTCAGTTCACTCTCACCTGTAAGTACCCCCCCCCCAACCCTGGAATTCTTTCTGAAAGCTTTCCTGCCAGTCTTAGGCCCTACTTTCCCTCTGTAGCCACTTCACCCCACAGCAATTAGGTAAAGCTAGAGAAATCAACCAATCAGACTCCTCGTTCCTTATTGGGCTGATAATTCTGATTGCCAAATTGTTTTGGATGTGCAGAGAAGTTTAAAAGCAAAGTAAGTAAGTAAGCCATGTGGCCGCCTTGCATCTGTTCTATTTGTTTATGTGTGCAGCTTGATGAAGTAGACTAAGATTACACTTTGCTCAGTGTTAGGGTTTCCTCACATAATACTACTTTGTACCTAGTTTGGATTAGTGCTCAGAGTTTTAAACTGTTAGAGACAAAGGCCTCCTTATTTTCTGCTAGTAAGTAAAAAGAGAGAGAGAGAGAGAGAGAGAGAGAGAGAGAGAGAGAGAGAAAAGCTCTGCAGGTGTTTGTAAAAGGAAGACAGAGAAAAATATAATCAATATGCCCATTTCCCCAAATGGCTTCTATACAAAATATAGTGCTTAAAGTTTCACCGCTGCTGTCTCTGTAAATTCTTGAAGCGGTATTTCTGTGTTCACTTTTAATTTAATGTCCATGTAGCGTGATACATCAGTGTTGGTGTGGAGTTTTATATACACTAACTTTTCTTTTAGTGATTCCTATGGTAGTCTTATGCCAGCCAGCTTTCTTAAAATTTGGAACGGGAGTGTGGTGCCTCAAAGAAGCAGCTCTCTGCATTGCCACCCAAAACTGAACCATCTGCATTCAACTAGGGGCAAGGCCCCTTCCTCTGTAAGTCCTGCCGAGCATCTGATGATGGCAAAAGAGATCAGCGTGTTAAATCCAGAGAAGCAACCACAATAGCATCCCAGGGCCAACGACAAAACCAGGGACATGTTGTGGTTACCATAAGGGACTGCCCAAGAAGCCATTGTTGCTAAATATTACATTTGTATTTTATCCAGAATACTGGATATAGAAAGACATTCCTTTCAAAATGTATACATCTACTTAAGTCTGAGCAGAAACTATGGCAAAAATATTATCTCTGCTCCCAGAAATATAATTCAGTATAGGAGAATTAGGAGTTTTGAGAATTATTTTCTTTGAAAATGAAGCTGCTGAGAGTTGATAACAAACTGTTCTTCCTTTCAAATGTGGTTACTACTTTTTCTAAGGTCTTAAGCATGCTCCATGAGAGTATTACCATCAGGCTACAATGGGCGGGAGAGGGAGGGAGAGAGAGAGAGAGAGAGAGAGAGAGAGAGAGAGAGAGAGAGAGAGAGAGAGAGAGAGAGAGAGAGAGAGAGAGAGAGATTGGAGAGATTGGAGAGATTGGAGAGACAGGAGAACTGATGAACTGATGTCAGATGTTTTGTGTTTTCCCGGTCTCTTACAAGAGCTGTGGATTTCTCTGGGCATCGCAGGTCTCTGCTTCTCAGTGATGGCCCGCTACCAAGACCACACTGCTGCGTTTACCTGGGTGCCAGGAAGGGAACCACATTTTTGTGGTCCTCACACTTTCACGGGAGGCATGCTTACCTGCTGAGCCATTTCCCCAGACCTAGAGGGATTTCTAATTGAAATGCATTGATCTATTCTGATCATAAAAGCCAGGGGTCTGGCGGCAGGTGATAAGGATCAGGTTGGGTAGGTAAATGAGAGAACTAAAGGGAGGCTAAGCTCCGCCCTTGAGTGAGGGAGAAGCTATTGTGGGACAGTTGGCTCCTGAAAACCCCAGGAGGTAGCTTTCCTGAATTTGCCTGTAAGCATCAGGAGATTGCCCCTTGTGTCCTGCCCATACATTGCCACAGAGGACCTCACACAGCCCCAGGGGCAAACAGGTGAGTTTATTATTCCTTGCTGCCAAGTGGGCCTTTATAAAAAAGCCAGTCATTGTTAGCAATTTGGTGTAGATTCTAGCAGTTAAGTGTCACTTCTAAATGGACTTGTATCTCAAATAATGGTTCTGTTTGTTTCTGTTCTTTTGAGACAGAGTCTCACTTAGCCAACTTGAACTCCTGATCCTCCTGAGTCTAGTTTCCAGCTGTTACTATGTAGGTTACCTCTCTAGTGCCCAGCAGTGTTTTATGACTGACAGTTCCCCTTCTACTGTGAACACTTCTCTCAATCTTCTGCACTCTTAGTGGCCACAGAGTACTCCAAAGTGCAACTATGCATCATTTTAAAAATTTAGTTAATGATCAGCATATATGAATTGTTTTCAGTGCTGAAGAATTAGCCCAGGACCTGGCTAAAGTTCCTATTCTACCCTAGAGCTACACCCCAGCCTTAATGTATTTTTAAACTACTCAGAATTCTCTAAGAAACTGAACTTGAGCCTCATGTTCAGGATTTAAACAATTCTGAATTCGGAAGTCACATCTAAATACCCAAGGGTTGTCCTGCACATAGAGCATGGGACATGCAGCAGGGGGAGGAGGCGTCTCTCCCCAGCTGGTCATGGGGACCAAGTTGTAAGTGATTCTAGTTGCCCAAATTAACTATGAAGCATAAGCCTGTCTACTTTCAAACAAACTTAAAAACAGTAAGTAGCTGGTTTGTAGCAGTTGTTGTTTCAGTTTGTGTCTGAGATAGGGTCTCACTAAGTAGCAAAAGTTGAATGCATGGGTATCTTCTTGTCTCAGAGACCTCCCCTGGACTGAGATTACAGGTGTGAGCCATGAGACTAGCTAAAAGTAACTGAGAACTTATAAAATATTTGCCGGATATTTTCTGAGTAAAACATAAATGAAAAAAAAAACAGTAAGTACTATGTATAATGAATATACAAAAAATAATAATTTCTTTTTTCTGAGACATGGTTTATCTGTGTAGTCCTGGCTGTCCTTAAGCCGCCTCTGCTTTCAATTTAAAATAAATTGTTCCTTAATATTATTTAGCCAACCAGAGGCTTAATCACTTTTTTAGAGAATTTCTAAATTGAAGAAGCAATAAATCTCTGGGGATGGAGAGATGGCACCGTGGTGTAGTATACTAGCTGCTCTTACAGCAGAGTTGGGTTCCTAGAACCCACACTGTGGCTTACAAGTATCATCAACTCCAGTTTCCAGGCTATTCATTGTCCTGGACTGGCCTCTCTGGTACCAGACATGCATGTAGTGTGCAGACATATGTACAGGCAAGATTTCCATACACATTAAATAAATATATTTAAAAAAAAAACTTAAAGTTAATAAATAAGGCTCCTTAACACTACTGTAATGTTGAGAAATAGCTTAGACCTCTTACCTTGGGGTTCAGACCATCAATGTACCTTGCCACACATTCCTCCATCTCCTGGAGTTGAGCCCTCTGCCAAGCCCGGAGCTCAGCTGCCTCGTGTTGGAGGCAACAGCCAGTTCTCATCTCCTTGCTAACTTCACTACTTCCCCTTCTTGGGAGTCAGATCTGGACACAGCACAGGCCGTGGCTTCCAGGAAGCTTCAAGCCTGCTGGCATGAGCTTCCTTTCTAAGCACCTGGAAGTCTGCGTGGGATGAAGAGGATTGAAACCATCCTGTTTCCAGAGAAGCGCTCAGTCAGCCCGACCATGTTTCTGTTCTCCTTTACAAGGAGCCCCGGACATGAATGGCTAGAAGGTAGGTTGTCGCACAATTCTCCTCAACAGGCGGCAAGAGCTGCAGGATTATCTGGGCTGAGCCTTCCAAAGGCACACACTGAGTTCAAGACCAGATGTCTGGTCTTGAGTTTTATTACAGATGAGTCTTAGAAGAAAACACTAACAGTACTACTAAGTGTGAGATAGGAAAAAATTTGTCTGTCTGTCTATCTAAGTCTATCTAAGTCTATCTAAGTCTATCTATCTATCTGTCTGTCTGTCTGTCTGTCAATAATCTATTATCTATCTATCTATCTATCTATCTATCTATCTATCTATCTATCTATCTATCTATCATTTACCTAACTCTACATTTCTCTGTTGCTACAAACAATAGCCAAGCTATGTTTCAGTCTCAGGCGAGGCAACTCCTAGCAGTGTGCTGCATTCTTGTGTAGCTGTGGCAAGGAAGACCATGCTTCTCAGAGCGATCTCATTCACAAATCTGAATTCTGGCAGAAGAACTGAATAATACTCCCCATGACCCCTCCCCACCCTACAGAATAATTTCCAGGTTGATTTCATTGTTGCTACCTCTTGGAAGATGAATTGGCTCTTTGCATCTCTTTCTCAACCACAATGAAAAAGCTAAGCGCTCCCAAGGATACCCTTTTATTTTCCACTCTAGATAAAGAAGAGACTCACCTGTGGCTTGGTGGGGGACTTGAATACAAAAGCCCAGGCAAGGACACACACAGGTGCACCGGGAAAGCATTAAAATACGCTCCACAAATGCTTTCAGTAGAAGTAGCCTTCCAACTTTGGTGCATACCAGAATGTCCTGGAAACCTTAAAAATATTACCATTCAGGTTGGATCTATACCAATTAAATCAAATGATGAGATGATGGCCCAGCTAATTCTGTCTTTGACAAAGTTTCTTGGGTGACTCGAACATGCTGATAAATGGGGGGGGGGGGGGGGGGAGAGGGCGGGGGGAGGGCTCCTTTGCTTTATTTAGCCAGATTTCCACCTTTTAAATGTTGTATACATATAAACTATTGTCTGTCCTAATGCTTCCTGCAAAGTCAGTGCTCTGTGCTTGTGAGTTGTGGCTGCTAAATCTTTTTTATCTAGATTTTAGTTACCATACAAGATAATGAATTTCATTATGGTGTCCTCCTACCTCAACATCATTGTATTTGCTCACATTGACGTCCTTATTACCTGGATCCCTTTCCCTTCTATTACCATCTCTTCTGCTTTTTCCTCATATAGATGGACAGATATATTGCTAAATCTGGATTCTGCATGAAAAAAAATGTGATGTTTGTCTTTCTTCTCTATCTCTCTCTCTCTCTCTCGTTTTTTTCTTTTTCTTTTTTTTTCAAGACAGAGTTTCTCTGCATAGCCTTGGCCATCCTGGAGATGACTTTAGATGAGGCTGGCACTTTAGCTGAGATCTCTGAGAACTCACAGAGATCTACCTCTGCCCCGAGTGCTGTGTGTACCATCACTGCCCGGCTGCTTCATTCTTTCTTGTCCCCCTTTCCCTATACAGTTCTCTCCTGCTTTTATGTAGCTTATACCTTGGGACAGAAACAGCTTCTATGTGCATGGCTTGGAGCAGACAGTCTGCCTCTGAGATTGATGAAGGGCATGGGAAAATGAAGTCAAGCATACGAGTTCTGCCCCAGTGGCCCCAGATCGTATGCCTATTCCAGTTATGGATGACTTTGTGACTCAGAACGGAAACTATCACCAAGATGTGGATGGATAAATACCAATGCATACCCAACACTGGAAAACTGACTAAACATTATACAATCTGTGGCTGGTTATAGCTTTGTTGAAAAAGTACTTATAATCTCAGATGTATGAGAGAGACATTGAGTTGGATCCCCAACACTGCCAAAATAACACAAATTCTACATTCTATCAAAAGTGGGTTGGCATTATCATCCTTATACATTGATTCTTTATTCATAACACACACACACACACACACACACACACACACACACAAACACACACACACACACACGCACACACACCAGGCCTGTCTCACAGATACACCTGCTTCTGTCTCTCAAGTACTGGGATCAAAGGCATGAACCACCACACCTAGCTTATAAGACACAGTCTTAATACATGGATTAAACATATCATTACAAATTGTAACTCTTCAAAGAAACAGTGGAATATGATCATAAGAATAAACATTTCGGGCTGGTGAGATGGCTCAGTGGGTAAGAGTACCCAACTGCTCTTCCAAAGGTCCAGAGTTCAAGTCCCAGCAACCACATGGTGGCTCACAACCATCCGTAACAAGATCTGACGCCCTCTTCTGGTGTGTCTGAAGACAGCTACAGTGTACTTACATATAATAAATAAATAAATCTTTAAAAAAAAAAAGAATAAACATTTCAAGGTAGCAAAAGCTGCTCTTTGGGATATGGCATGGTACCCCAAACCTAGTCAGAGCTTACAATGTTTTTCAAATAAACAAAAGCTAGACAATGGTCCATTAATAATGTCATCAATACTTACATAAAAAGAAACATCAAAAGATATTAGTACTTAAATTTTTAGGATAAATCTCAGTTTCTAGGTATTTATACAACATGCTTTTTCATAATAACTTTTTCTAAATTTTAAAAAGACTTATTTATATTATGTATATGAATGTTTTGCCTGCGTGTGTATATATATGCACCATGTATTTGCCTGGTGACTGTGGAAGTCAGAAAAGGGCATCCTATCCCCTGGAACTGGAAATAGATGGTTGTAAGCTGTCATATAGGAACTGAATCCTCTGTAATAGCTGCCAGTGTTCTTAACTGCCAAGCTGTCTCTCTAGCCCTGATAGAACTTTTTCTAGAAGTAAATTTAAGTAGATATATCAAGAGCCTTGAAGATCCATAATCTTTGGCCAAATAATTCATAGGCATAGGAAGAGATCCATGGGAAAATAGTTTGAGCAGTCATAGTGATACAGGCATATTAAATTAGACTGTTGAATCTAGTTATACTAAGTTGGAAGTGGTCTGAGTATTGACATTTGTGGGAACTTGCTACTGAGATGATGATGTTGGTTATGACACGGCTATAATTCAGACCTTGAAAAGGCTTTGAGGTAAAAGTAGTAGAGAGAACTCACACAATAAACCACCAGAGAAGAAGAACCAAGACACAAAGTTCTATAATTCTGTTACTTCAGAAAACTCCTAGGAAGCCCTTTGATGTGAAGAAGACATGTCTAAAGCCATGAGAAGGGCTAGCTGAATGTCGTTGCTCCTTCTCTTCTAATTAGTCCTAATTAAGACAGGACTCACATATTTCAATTAACTATAATCCTCATCTGGCATAAACACACTGGTCCATATGTTAGGTCTTTCAGTTGACCAACTGTAACAACCTTAAAAATTGATTCAGTTTAAAAAAAATGTAACAGATAGATAATAAATGGCAGACACCTAGGAAATCTGAAAAGATAATTAAAAAAAAAACAAATAAGAATAGGTAATAGGCAGGAGAAAGAATTTCACATTCAATCTATTTTCAAAATCCTTGGTCTTCCTTCTTGCACAAGCTCATCTAATCATAGCTCATAAAGACAGTCTGTGGTGAAAAGTATACACACAGGCGCTACCAGCCTGGTGTCTAGTTCCTATTCCTATCCTCATCTCGCTGAGGAAAACCCTATCACGGAAGCTAGGCCACCAGAGCAAAGTAGAGCACTCAGCATATTTTATCGAGCAGAAATATTTAGCTTGGCTCTCTGCCAGAGAGTGCTGAAAGAGAGAACTGAATTAGGAGATTTACTGTCCACGTGCCAAGCACGTGTCGTTCAGAGTCTCCTAGACTACTCTCAGGTGTCTGCACAGGGCAGGGTACTGTCGAGCCTCAGGAAAGGACAGTAGCTTTCTGTTGTAACGAGGCCTGACATCACCGGAATGGACAAACTGCTGGATTTTCTCAATCCAGCTCTGTCCACAATTGCTCCAAGTATAAAACTGGGGTGTTAAGAGTCCGGATGGATAGCATACTCTGCAAGTATGAGAACTGCAGCTTGCCCAGAACCTGGGGTGTGTGTGTGGGGGGGGGGCGGGTGTGGGGAAGCAGATTGTAATCCCAGCTCTGGGAGGTAGGGACAAGAGGATCCCTGAGGCATGCTGGCATCCAGTTTAGGCCAGAAAGCTCCTGGTCAGTGAAATACCATATCTTAAAAAGTAAAACAGAGAGCAATTGAGAAGATGCCTGATGTAAGTAGCCTCTGGGTACACACGCACGCACACGCACACACACACACACACACACCACACACACACAAACAGACATTAAAACCTGGACATAGTCTAGGTAATTTTTTGCTATTGGAAGGAAAAGGTCTATAATATTTTCACAAAATTCCAAAGATGCTTCCCTTTAAATTTAATTATTTCTGTGAGTGTGTGCCCAATCCTACAGAAGTCCGGCCTCTCCCTCCACGGGATGAGTCCCAGGGCCATCAGCCTTGGCAGCAGGTGAGTTCATCTGCCGGACCATCCCAGCATCTCTGAATGTAGTTTTTAGACTAGGTACATTATGACTCTTTGGGAATAATGGCAAAAAGACATGGCTGTGAGGCCATCTTGCCTGGTAAGATCTTAATTCTCCTGGTTCTGCACGGCCTGCATCCAGGCAACTTCTTCCCTTCTTCCCTTTTCCTTTGTTGTTAACAGAATGGAAATGACAGCGCTCAGCTCCTGACAAGGTTTTGGGGGCCGGGAACTGTAATTCATATGAAGCATTGAGAACAATGCCTAGCACACAAACTGTGCTCAAGAGCTGACTCAAGTACTTCACCGTAAACACAGCCTTATCATAAATGTCAGTTGGGGAGCTGGAGAGATGGCTTAGTGGTTAAGAACACTGGTTCCTCTTTCAGAGGACCAGGTTCAATTCTCAGTACCCACATGGTGGCTCAGAACCAATGGCTATAGACACACATTCAGGCAAAATGCCCATAAAAAGCAAAGTTAAATGTAAAAAAAAACAACAAAAAAATCAACTTTGCAGATATATAATGGTGAAAATATGTAGACTCATCAATATCACCATAATAATTTTTTGTTGGAAAATACATGTTTGCATCTCCATAGGAATTAGGTGACAAATACAAACATATAAATTATCTATTATACGTAGGTGGTAAAAATGCTACTTTTTTTTCTTTCTGTATTTTTGTCAAAGATTGAACATAACTCTATGCATAAAGAATTCCCCATCAGGTTTGAGCTTAAGCCTCCTACAACCCACGTGGTGGAAAGATAGCTTACTCCTAGAGGTTGTCCTGACTTCTACATGAGTGTCATTATATGAGTGACCATACACACACACACACACACACACACACACACACACACACACACACAGAGATACACAAAGACACACAGACACTCACACAGACAGACATAGACAGACACACACACACACAGATACACAAAGACACACAGACACACAAAGACACAGACACACAGACAGACAGACACACAGACAGACACACAGACACACACAGACATACACAGACACACACAGACAGATACAGACACAGAGGCATACACACACACAGACATACAAACACACACACACACACACACACTAAAATGTGCCAAAATGTTTTTGAGAGAGAAAGGACAGTCTCTATGCAGTTTAGGTAGGAAAGGAGCGGAGGGGCCTGTCCTCTGGTCCTTTTTACCATTTCAGTTTAGATTCTTCAGGCAAACACTTTGTTGCGTTCGCTGTCTTTTGAAATGTTAGCTGTTATGTTCCAACCATGAAGCAGAGGGTTCTCTCCCGCCAAGCTGCCTACTTGTTTAAAATCTCACTTAAAATCTTTATGAAACCCTGCTAATCATCCTCAGTGGACTCCGCCCTCCGCTCTTCCCCTCCTCCTCACCCGCCCATCCCGTGGTGCGATCGGAGAGGCCGTCCGTCGACCCGAATGATGGATTAAATGCGTGACAGTTATGACAGGTGAGGAGTACATGGAGGGGCTTAGCCAGCAGGGATAAGATAAAGCCCCCAGTTAAGAACAAAGCCCCCACCAAAGCTGGCCCATTAATGACCACTCTGGGAAGCTCCTTATTTGGCCCATTTGGAAGGAGCAAGCCGAAACTCCAGACAATGGGTGGCCAGGGAGGGTCCTGTCTCCAAGGGCCTCCAACCAGCTAGTAGAAAACCCTGTATATTTTTCTAAACATGTCTGAAAGTCAGGCTCAGCGTCCCTGGAAGAGCAAGGTTTCCTTTCAGTGTTGTGTTAATACAATAGACTTAAGTTTACAGCTGGACTGAGTGGAATTACTGTGTATAAACCATAATATTTATCGACAGGGATCCAGCTAAGCCCCCGAGAGACTAGACTAGTTCAGCAGGACAAATCCAAGGAATTTCGGAAATCAATCCATTAGGATTACAGGGCAGCCCCCTGAGTTTGGAAGTCGAGGGCTCAGTCCATGGGAGCACTGAAGCTCCAATCTTCTTTTATCCGCAGACTCGTTGACCCAGTTTTTAAACTACAGATGAGATAGCGATCGTTTTCTATAATGTTTACACAACATTCTTAGACAGGCAGCCTGGTCATGTATTAACTTTGGTGCAGTAATTTCAAACACACTTTTGAAAATTGTTTGTGTGCCAAAGGTACAGCCCTTTCAGTACATAATTGCAGTAAGTAGCTTTACCATCGTGAGTGACACACACCGACAGCCCGTATAAGAAAGGGTGAACTGTGGGTTATCGTTTCCCTGTGAAAGGCTCTTAGCCCACTGTTTGTTTCAGCTTATTAATAATAGCACTGTAGAAGACTATTGTTATAGACAGCCCTTTCAAATTGTGCCATAATCTAGGGGCTAGAGCTTGTGTATCGGTTTGCATGGGAGCAGGTGTATACGAGTAGTTTATTCAAAAGACATTTATGAATCAATAAGAAGACCATTGATTAAAAAAAAAAAACTTCAAAGCCACAGACCATCACCCCAGCCATCAAGGGAACCCCCAAATACTTTAGCTGTTATAATAAATGTGTGGATAGGAGCCCCTTAGTACTACAGGAGCCTGGGCAAGTCTCAGGTAACCAACAACTCCATCTACAAATGGTGCCCAATGACTGAGGTGAGACCCCTACCGCATGAGTGAGGTTCACAGACTTTAACAAAAGCTTCTTCTGGTTTTTTTGTTTTGTTTTGTCTTTTGTTTGTTTTTTCCTGGTCCTATCCGAGTGCACACCTTACTTAACTCTGCATCCTGCCCACACACATTCTCTCTCTCTCTCTCTCTCTCTCTCTCTCTCTAAGGAGAGCATGCAGCTCCAGGAACATCTGAAAGAGAAGGTCCCAGCTTATAGCTACAGTGGCAGGAAACCCAGAATTCCCCTGTGACTAGTGGCCAAGGCGAGGCATACCGTCCTTGTGCTTACCACCTCCTCTCACCCGGTTCCTGGCAGGAGAATCATTCCTAGTTGAGCACATCCAATTCTACTGGCAAATGCTCTGCAAGGCTGTGTGCCTGGGGGCGTGGCAGAAACAGCCAGTAGAGCTTTAAGAGGTCAACAGCTTTCCTGTTGGCGCAGCAGCTCACCAACAGTCTGAGCAGTAGCCCTCTCACCTTGTGAACAGGCCTGCATCTTGTCTGTCCACAGCTCCACACCATTTTGCAGAAGAGCCAATAGACAGAGAAGTGGCCTGCTTCAGGGCCTTATCTGAATGATGCTACTCAACTCTCACCACCTGGGCCTTGCTGGAGAAGCAGCTCCATTCAATCAATGCCTCTTTCCCCAGACAATTACCGGTTAATCCCACCTCCAGCTGAGATGAACTGGTGGAAAGGCATTGCTATTTTTAGACAGGGCCATAAGTCCTTTCATCTATGAGAAACAGACTTCCTGATACACTGGGTCAAGCCCAGGTACTGGGTTGGAGGTAATAGAAATGTTGTACTGTGGCACTATTATCTTCTGTAGAATGAATGGATTTTGATCCTTCTGAAACAGTTTTAAATTCAGTTCTTCTCTACACTGCAAAAGTAACTTCCAGCTAGCACACACCTAGCAGTAACCTTGACCAGTTTCTGCCTTCCACCTTCTGAGTGATTCGTCCTTAGCTATCTTTTCAGTTTCAAGTGAATGAATGATTTACTTCACAATGAGTAAACTTAAAATGGAATTTTCAGAATTGACTAACAGTGTGGGAATAGATCATAATGTGTTTCTCCCCCCCCCCCCGCCCCCCATCCCTATATCTGGCACACTAGAATTGATGTTTCGGATTGAACTTGTGACTTCTCATTTCTTTATTGAGGAGGGGGCAGAATAAGAGACATTTATAGGCAACACACAGATTAAGACCAAAAGAGCTCTACATGTAGAACGGACTTCCACCACACTAGTTGGTACTCCGATGGTCTGCTGTGCAGCTGAGCCATGAAAAGCTAGTAATGTGAATACTTGCTATACCAGGCAGCCTTTGACATCTAAACACACTATTTCTCCTGGTGTTTTCTTGCCATTTGAAGAACGGTCTGGAAAGGAGGTGTTGAGTTAGTTTACATTGACCTCCGCCTGACCTGGCAGTAGAAGTTTTTAAGAGCTAAGCAGCACTCACAGCCAGGAAACCCCAGAAAAACAGCACTCGGAAAGGGCTTCATTTGTGGGGACCCAAAGTCACCCCACCATTCCTGTTGCACTCGAAGGGCGTCCCCTTCGGCCTTTGTGGGAAGGGAACCCATCCATCTTCATTTAGGCTGTTTTAGGGGGATGGGGCATGATGGGGTGGCAGGGGACAGGGCTGCCATTTCCTTTGGCTCGTAAAAACAAAAACCCAGCAATGATTATTCATTTCTATCCCTGATACCCCTCCCCATCCCAGGAAGCAACCCGCAACCAGGGAGGAATCTCTGAACACACTAGCTCTCCTGCTGTGCCACAGCAAGCAAAAACTTATCACTCAAAAGGGGCTGTGTGCTGGGATGTGTGTGCACGGATCAGTGACGCTAGGTTCTGAAAACTACTCACTATTCTTTCTATGCTGGAACTACTCCAATTGGGACACTTCATCAGGAAAGACATTTTTCTCTTAGAAAGAACTAAGTGGCTCCCGTGTTCTGTGCTCATGCCATTACTATAACCTTAGTGGGCATCTGCTTCCCTTGCAGCGGCACCAGTTCCCCTGGAGATAAATCTCACATCATTCTGCAGGATGCAGATCAGTGGAAAGACTGTTCTAGATAGAAACTTCTACATCAGGATTTCCCTTAGAAAGGAGTTATGTACTTTCCCTCCCCAAAAGAAAAGAAACGAACATGATCAGTTTTCTACAGATCAGAGAAATATAAAATTACCTTTAGGACTTAAATCAAAAAACAAAAAGTATTGTATATAACACATGCACACGCACACTGGAATCTAGGAGCTGTTCTGTTTTGAAATGACCAGGATCTACTTTTCAGATATAAAAGCTATAAGAACAACATTTATAAATTTCAAGGTAAGAAATAAAAATGGACAATGGGCTCTTTTTTTTTTTTTTTAAACTGATGATGGTATGGAATTCACGGAGAGTTGATTTTTTTTCCCTCCATTTTCAGCTACTTTTGCTTAGGAAGATCTGTGAGATGTGTTGGGATTGCTGAGATCTGAGCTATCCTGAGCACATCTCCTGGTTGCTTTGAAGCCTATCTGCTTCACTCCAAGTCCTCTCACACAGATCTAAATTCCAAGTCTATCCTTTAATGCAGAACTTGATCACGGTTGGGTCAGAGCTCAGATTGCCTGGTGGATATCATTAACAACTCCCCAACTCTCTGACATGCACGGAGACCTCTGCCCCTAATTAGCTGAAAGCTTTGAGCCTATCACTCAATGTCTCTGAGCCTAGATTTCCTTATTAAGCCATTTAAGTCAAACAAGACATAGCATGTTCTATACTACATTATACATTCCCGGGACTCCAGGTCCACGTTTCTTGTAGGGAATGGATAAAATGGAGGAGAAGAGCTCAGAATCTATGCTAGGAGTCATATTTGAAATAGCATTACATGACAGGATGCAATTGTAACACCATTATGCAGGCAAATTCAACCAGAAGTGAAGACAGGGAGGTGCTGGTGAGGCTGGGAAACTGGTCATTCCTGAACCAGGTGGTTTATGGCAGAGGAACTGAACCTGCTGGAAGGCACATGGTTCTGGGTGGTAGAGCCACTTCCACAGTCTAGATAAATGCATGGCTATTTTGGTGAATTGGGGGTTCAGGATTCTCCTCATTCCCGTGACTGCCATTAGATTACATTTCTATACTACAATACCAACCTCAGATCTTTTGACATATGTGACGTCAGAGATCTGATATATCATGGCTTGCTGCCTTTCCCCTTAAGGACTGAAGATCACTCTTGTCTTCTCTAGCTGCACTTCTTGTTATCTACAACATGATGGAGGCCCCTCTTTCCCTGTGTCTCCTTCTCAGCCATCAGCTGGACGTTTGACATCACACCAGGATGACACAGTGCCGCCTCCTACCCCAGCTCCCTTCCAGCACATTTTTTCTTCCCAAGAACACTTCTTACTTGATGCCAAATATTCCTGAAACCACACTAGGTCTTCCAACCCAATGATCAACTGCTTTTCTCCCCAGTTCACAGGTTGAAGTCCTGTTTCCCAATGTGACTTTATTAGGAGGGAATGAGAATACAGCCCCCTGAGGTATAAGCTGACTCCTACAAGGGACAATAGAGAGCTTCCTTACTCCCTTTCTGCCATGAGAATTAGTCTAGCACATGACAGGAGGCAGTCCTCACCAGAGCACAAACTATGCTCCATGGACCTTGGACCTCCTCGCTCGCGCGCAGCTCTGGGACAGACATCTCTGTCACGTGCTGCACTCTTGGAGAAGTTCCAACAGACTTGAAGGCTCTTCAGAGAATCACATGAGGCATGAAAAGAGCTTGTGGCAAATCTTGACAGAGGGTGGTATATACTTGGAAGGAGGTTGCCACAGAGAGAAGACTCACAAAGAGCTCCAAACCTAACCCTGTACAACTACAAGCTCCCTCCTGCCCAGGTAGGAGCATTAAAAAAGAGGGCAACTGTAAGTAATTTACATTAAGTTCTGCCCACTTTGAACAAAGCATGGAGAATATAACTTTCAGTCTATATCTATCCTAATTTTGTCTTCCCTACATCTGTACAACAAAAAGCAGGCCCACTCCTTAAGCCTCAAGGCTTCTTTTCTTAGAGTAAGGATGTAGGAATAAAAACTGATTTTTATTGGGTTCAATGCCAGCTCCAAAATCCCCAGCCAAAGAGACGAACAGTATTACACAGAGGAAGGACTAAATGGTTACTATGCCCATGTTAACTTCAAAAGATGAGTTACAGCTCTGCTAGAAATTTTGTCATTGTGAATAATTTAAAATGACTCACATGGTTTCCTTTCGACATTCTCTGCATTGATATCTGAAAAGTAAGTTATTAAAAAGAAAAAAAAATCAATGTTGTGCAGGAAGCCACTATATTTCCTTTCAAATTCAGGAGCTTGAACACTCAGACACAGAGTTAGTCAGACAGACACAGACACACACACACACACCTGCCTACTGATTTATATTTCATTTACTATGTATCCCAAGTCAACAATTGCGGTGAAAAATCAATTCCACTGCTTCCTGTCAGGGTTACAAGAACAGCCCTTCCATGAACATAGTTGGCAGGTGTATGAGACAAAAAGCATTCCTCTTCCTCTTCTTCTTCTTCTTCTTCTTCTTCTTCTTCTTCTTCTTCTTCTTCTTCTTCTTCTTCTTCTTCTTCTTTCTTCTTCTCCTTCTTCTTCTTCGTACCAACACAACATGAACGACAGCGTTTGGCCATGCTCTTTTCTCTAACTCAGTCATAAAAATTCTTGAGGTTCTTAACCTTACTGGAAAAGAAAACCTCAGATGACTATAAAGTAAATACACAGCATATTCCCAATATCATGGCCATCTTCAAGCAATTTCTCACACTTAGAATGCATTTATTTTTATATGAAGCAGATGCATGTCTTTGGGGCAAACCATGCCTTTTATTCTTATGTTGTGAAAGTCCCTTCTAATTAAAACAGGAAATACAAATTTCCTTGTCTAGTTCTAAGGATAAATCCCACTTAGCACGAGCAGCTGTCTGCAATTTCGGATGAACACTTTCTGGCTATTCTGAATGGACACTGCTGAATTCCTCTTTGGAGCACTTTGTATCCACATCCATTGTCCCAGGCGGCCCTTGCATACCTCCGGATCCTTCTCAAACAGAAGCCAAGCTGTAGCTTTCAAAACTGGAACTACAGAGTAGAGGTAGACTATGTTTCGGAGGAGGTTGTGGTAAGTTAAAAAACAAAACAAAAAACCCCGCTAAACTGTAAAATGAGGAGTCACTTAAGGAAGGCTTGGGGTTGAATGCGGGAGAGAATGACCACGCACTTCTTTTAAACACAGTTCTTCTGTAAAAGCTTTGTATTGCAGCTCAAATTGCAATTAGGAAGAATCTGGTCCCACCCTTCTAATTAAAAAGCACAAGTAGTTCCTTTACTGACCACAACAAAGGGCAGGCAGACACACACCCACTTCCTCCGGGGGAGCTTCTCTGGTTGGAGCTTCCAGGCGGCTTGTGTGTGGCTGATCAACAGGCTACAAGGTCTATCGAAATGCTACCCACTGCAGTGGGGTTTACGCTATTGTAAAAGCTAGATTAATATTATTACTAATTGCATAGGAATAGCCAGCTAGGAGCTGGGGAATGGGACTCAGTGCTAGTGTGCTTGCTTGCTTGGCATTCATGGGGCCCTGAGCTCCACCCCTACTGCCCCTTCCCCCAAAAGAAAGATGGCCGCTTAGCTTAGTTTACTTGCCCAGGAGAGACAAGAAGTGGCTACAACCAGAAGGCCAGCACAGCTCCTTTTAGAGAAGGATTCTGTATGCTCGAGTTCGTCTTGTGCCCACATCTATGTACCCTTCCGATTCCCAGCTGTGGCCTCCCACATGAAGCCTGGAGTAGGAGGCCCCGTATCCCAGGTCTGTGTGGTTAACAGAGGCTTGTGTTTCAATAGTGGAGTGAAACTACTTTCATAGATTCATCTGTAAGGAATTAGGAGACGAGAATTTCTAAGTTGAAAGTGTTCTCTTTTAACCTTAAATACCTCCAATTCTACTATCTGAAGCAATGTTTTTTTTTTTTGTTTTTTTGTTTTTTAAAACTGAAATGTTCCTATGAGCTCTCAATGCTTTTATTTGAACTCTGCAGCAAGGGTCTCATTACTTAGATTCAGGTTTACTGAAACTGACAGTGATACATTGAAACAACAGCAAGGCTTAAGGCTGATTCGAGTCTCAAAATCCAGTTAAGGGCCAGGACTTATAACCAGGAGTCTCCACAAATGCAGCAAGAAAGTTAATAAACACTACCTTTTTTTTTTTTTTCAACTGCAGCAATAAATTGTTCAGTTGGTGAAACGTCTTCAAGTTCTTCTCAAAATACCTTGGGAACTGTTTAATTAGCAAACTCTTACAACACTCAACAAATAGAAATTGGCAAGTTAAGGAGACACAAGGTCCCTCAAGCATTAACTGTGCTGATAATCTAATCCAAAGGCTTTTCAAAGGGACACGTAGTTCATTCTTCTTTCCCCGCCCCGGCCCAAGGTGGGGACACTCAAAGGAAAATCATTTTCCCTTAAAGTGTTCCAACAGTAAATAAAATATAAGAGGAGTTTCGATGATAGTTATAACCATGTATCAGGCTTCACTGCGATTAATATTATGTTTCCTGTGCACATACTGTAGGACTCGCATGGGCCCTCCCTAAGCAATGGCTGCATTTGCTTTGCAGAAAGATAATTCAAAGAAAACACTCCTTTAAGAAGTCTTCCTTTTGTTTCACTGAGCTGCAAGTAGGGCAACGTTTCTGATAATGCAGATATCTATTCATGATCAGCCTCCCACCTGATACTAGGACAGCTCAGGTAGCGGTGTGGCAGGGACTCTTAGCTATTAAACAGTCTTAGGGCAAAGCTCTGCAGTATGTTTTCGAGCCGGAGGTTGTGGTGGGTACGATAACATTTCTCTCCCCAGTGATGATGATACTTAGGGGAGGGTAATCTCTTTGGGAATGACAAGCCAAGCCTAACCCATTAATTATAGAGGACCCTGAAGTGGGATGTGCTCTGTATGAATGCTTTCCTTTCTCAGCTCATATAGTCTTGGGTAGGGCATAGGTTTGAGGGCTAGTCAAGTGCTGAAAGCTATGTCCCGGTCCCCAAAGCAGTATGTGTCATTTCAAAATGCACCAGTTCCAAGTGAGGGAGGGATTGCCAGTGTCTGTGATTTCTTACACCATTTTAAAGTGCCCAGAACTCTTCTCACCATGGTTAGACACAACGACAACGTGTTCTAATAACGATCTGAAGAACGTTCTTGCTGAAGGAATATTCATGAAGGAATCTAGTCTCATAAAGACAAAGGAAATCAGGCCTTTTCTTGGCCTAGGGAAGTTTGAAGTGCATGGAACAAAGTTGTTTTTCCTTCTTGGAAAGCCCAGTTGTGGCTCATTACAGTCACCATGCAATAACTGGGTAAGCTAAGCTGAACAAGGCTGTTCTTAGTTCTACCTGAACCAGTGGAGTATGAGTCCTTAAATTCTCAAGGATTACACATTGATCTGACAGTCATCTTCTTAGCTTGACGTGTCCCGGTGTTCGTTTGTAAAGCACAGGAGAAAACACTGGTTTAGTGGGAAAGTGTGCTTTCGTTTATTGTTTGTTTGTTTGTTTGATGTGTTTATTTTTAAACTCATGCAGGAATCTTTCAGATTGTGGACATCTTACTAAAAGAAAATCAAATATTATCAGAGGCAATCCTTGCTTCCCCATCTACCTGCAACTAAGGATAGTTTATTTGCTTGCTTTTGAGACATGGACTCCAGACATGGCTGGCTTGGAATTCTCAGTCCTTTTTCTGCCTTAGCTTCCAAGTGCTGAATACAGGTGTGTGCCACCACACTTGGTTTTAGGATTAGTTTTAAACGAGAGACAGACAAACATAAGGGAACAAGTAGCTTAAAGTGATACACTAAGTATACATGAAAGATTTTTACAGTCCATTTAGGAAGAGTCAAGCAGTTTCCTTCAAAGCCTGAACGCATCTTGAAGCCCTCTGTAGAATATGGGTTTGTACCTTCCTTTGCTTTTTTATTTTTTTATACACAGCTGTAAAAAATTAGTGAATGATTTTTTTCCCCTCCTGTTATCTGCTCGCCTGCTACACTGAGGTAAATGCAGTTACTGTATGAAGCCTTCAGCCTTTGCTCAGCTAGTTAACATAGAACTAGCAGACATTGCTGTAGGCAGATGATCGATGAGCCAAAGATAGCCCCCAATAAAAACAAGACCAAGCCCGTGACCGTGCTCTGCAATGAAACCCTAACGGGGCTCTTGTTCTGAACCCTTTACAAGCAGTTCATAACCTTTGTCCTCAGACTATCTTGCCACTCTGTAAAACAGGGGCTGAGGATGCTATAAGACATCAACTTTCTACCCAAACAGCGTGTTGTAAACATCTGGGGAAGGCATGGTGCTACTGCTAAAATAAACCATAAAAAGGGACATTAATCACAGCAGTATTCTTCAGGAGGCCTCTTTATTTAGTGAACTCCATTTTGGCCTCTTCAAGAACTGCATTTGACAGCACTAAGAGGGGAAGTGGACACAACCCCGTATCCCAGAAGCTATGTCCAATGGATCCCAGAAGCATTCATTTTCTCCAGTAGAGTCTCACTAGGTATACAAAATACTAGCAAGGACAGATCTCATTGCCCAGCGGCAGATGGTCAACACAAAACATACTCTACGGCACATTGGGAAGTTCCTTGTCTCATAAGGCTTTGTCTGGGCATTATTTCTCTCTTCTTCCCAGGTCTTCTGCACATATATCATGGGCATGGTGCTGAGCTTTAGCAGGATTTCTGTGGGTTTGACTGGGTGTTTCTGGATCTATATATGGCTCCTATAGTTTTGTCCCTTTGGCTCTTTTTCTCCTGGTAGTTTGCTTGCTTTGTCCTATTTTGGTTTGTTTAATTTTATTTTATCTTATTATTTTTTAAAGATACCTGTTTGGATTTCAATGATAAGAGAGAAGGAAACGGTGTGATTTGGACGGGTGGGAATTCGGGGAGGATCTGGGAAGAGCTGGGAGGAGGGGAGCTGGAACTAGAATACACTGGATGAAAGCAATCAGTTTTCCATTAAAAAGGATGCTAAAAAGAAAAAAACCTGGGCTTGAGAATTAAAATTTTGTAAGCATCCTTAGGTAATAAAAGATAAGTTCAGAAGAATTTAAACACACACGTGGGACACACAAACATGGATGCACACTTTCTCTTTTTCTAAATTGCAAAGGCAACAGGCAAAAACACATGAAAGAAGAAGACTCCTATTTTCAAACAAGAGCGCGTCGCTCAATATTTCCACTCTCTCATTTGCTTATTTCCATTTTAGCTTTCAACTAAGAGGCCTTTTTCCAGAATGTTTGGGTTAGAAATTAAAAAAAAAAAAAAAAAAAAAAAAAGTAAGGCAGACGACATGGCTCGGTGAGCAAAGGCACCTGCAGCCAAGCTTGGTGACCCAGAGAACACACGGTTGAAGGTCCAGTTGTCCTTTGACTTCCACATCTGTGCTGTGTTTGCACGCAAGAGTGTGTGTGTGCACGCACATGCACAAACATAATAAAAACGTAATCGCTTTTTTTTTTTTTTTTTTTTTTTTTTTTTTGGTTTTTCGAGACAGGGTTTCTCTGTGTAGCCCTGGCTGTCCTGGAACTCACTCTGTAGACCAGGCTGGCCTTGAACTCAGAAATCCGCCTGCCTCTGCCTCCGGAGTGCTGGGATTAAAGGCATGTGCTGGGATTAAAGGCGTGTGCCACCACACCCGGCTTGTAATCGCTTTTTAAAAAGAAATTAAAATTAAATTGTTGGCAGTAAGATTTTTTTTTCTTCTTCTTGGAAGAGGGATTACCAATGCTCTTAAAATTATATAAAGTCACCAAGTGAGGCAGGAAGTGTCCATTTTAATTTACATCACAAATGACAAAAGAATGAACTTAATCTAAGATTTAAAACTTAACTAAGCCAAAGTTTATCTCTCTGGTGAATTTTATATTACGTATTATTACACATCTAGAAGTATTTAAAGATAAACTTGCCTTTCTGCCAAATGCATCCTTAAATCCTGACAATTAGGAGATTTCCCCAAAGGAACCAAAATAACTAGTGAAGTTAGCATGGTGGCTATTTCGCTATGATGCAGTCTGATGAGCCAAGATAGAAATCATTAGCATTAAGCTGATAATTATCTTTGGAGTTGTTAATTAAATGTGAAATATACACAACATTAAAGACATAAAAGACACAATTAACTAGAAATTTTAACAGTTCATGCATTTACCACACAGTACATGGAAAGTCTTCCATAGAGCATAGAGGGGAAGGGAGGGGAGGAGAGCAGAGGGTGGGGAAGGGGGCTTGTTCTTAATTGTGCTAATCAGTTAGTCACTGGATCAAGTCTTTGCAAGTTTGCACAATCTTTATAATGGAGTTTCTTATTGTGATAAAATATACATAACATAAAGTTTCCTATTTTTACCACTTTCAGACATTCAGATCAGTGATATTAAGTATAGTCACATTGTTGCGCAACCACCATCATTATCCACCCCTAGAACTTTGCATTGCCTCAAACTACTTAATAGTAACCATGAACTTTGTCCACCCCCCCACCCCACCCCCCCACCCCCCGGCTCTGCTGACTTCATTTTACTTCCTACTTCTAAGAACTTGACTATTCTGGCGACCTCATATAGAATGGAATGATATGATATTTGTCTTTTTTGTGTCTGGCTTATCAGGATGATGCTGATGTTTTTAAATGAAAATCCCAACCAGTCTACTTGCACATAGACTATAAAAGAAAATAAATTTATTTTTCAGAAAATATATATGTAGCACCTTTCCCTGAATATAATATAACCAAAATAACCACTCACCTTTTTGGAAATAATTTTACCTTCTATAAGGAAACTCTGGTTTCAGCACCATTTGCCCCTTTAGGGCTGAGACTGAAGCATCTTCTAGCCAAGTCACGCTGTGGTCTCCTTTTTGCCTCTCTTTCTTCTAGACAGAAAAGGAAGCTATGCTACTGCCCTAAGAAATTTCTCACTGCTCCTTACACCTGTTCTGACAATGGGTCAGCTACACAAGCAAAAATAACAGCTGAGAAAGGCAGGTCAGGCACCCCGTGGTCTCCAGGACATTTACAGAAATGTCTCTCTCTTTGCCTTCTTTATTTGAAAATAGCAATGTAAGTAACATGATTCCTTCCCTTTCTGTTTGAAGAGACAGTGAAAGGCCACCTGCTGTGGGTCCACTCTAGGTCTGGGGAAGGGGCTGCCTCAGTCCTCAAGCTAACCCCTAACAGTCTTTGAGCAAAAGATCCTACCTGGCTGCGTTTGCTCAAGGAGCCAGGGGCAATGACAAGCGTTACCCATTAACCAGTCGTATTTTATCTCGCACATTCCCGTAGCCATGACTTTTACTCCTAGGTATAGTTAAAGACATTTCTGACCTCTTCTTAATGTGTCTGCATAAGTTCTGGACACTGATGTTTCAAATTCAAAACAACCCCCCCCCCCATCACATACTAACACACACACACACACACACACACACACACACACACACACACACACACACCAACAAAGATTGGGGTGCTGCTTGCTAGTACAGCATTTGCTTAGCATGTTTGAGGCCCTAGAACTGATACTCAGTACAGTGTGGGACATCAAAAAAGAAATGTAGTAGTCAAAAGCAGATATCCAATCACAAAGGCAACCTAAAGACTTATTCAACTCGCCCACTGCCGGTGGTGGAAACAGAAGTCCAACAGGATCACCTTTTAGTCTGGCATGCTATCACATGCTTGTAATTTCCCCAGGCAAGAAGCAGACACAGAAAGATCAGGAGTTCAAGACCAGCCTCAGCTTATATAGTAAGATTGATGCCCAACCTGGGCTATGTGGGACCCTTCTTCAAAACAAAATATTAAAAACAAAACAAACAAACATGAAAACCCCATCACTTCATCCCTCCACTGTGGAGGGCCTTTGTCTGTGGACCTCCTCATTAAATGTTGAAGGCTGGAAAAGTTGTCCAAGAGCTTATTTTGCATTTGGAGGAGAACTACAGTGGGCAACATATTGGTGTGGATGGAGAGATGTGGGTTTGATGTTAGTTTTTTCTTTACACACACACACACACAAGTGTGGAGATTAGAGGAACAACCTATGGGAGCTGGTTCCCTCCTTCCACCATGTGGGTCGCAGGGATGGAAAGAGCTGATCAGGCACAGCAGCAAGGACCTTTACCTGGTGAGCCATCTCACAGACCCCGAAATTCTTGATCACCTAAATTCAGAGTCAAAAAGACAAGAAAGTAAAGGGAACTAGAGACCTGGGAGGACAAGACTCCCCAGCTTAGGAAAGTCCAGTGGTCATCACTCTTTTCTACATCTGGTACTCAGGCATGCCATGTGTGATACAAGTGCTGGCACCCACTATGCTGTTGTTTCTGGTGTGTGTGTGAGCCCACACATGAGTATGCACACACCCATGTGCGTGTGTGCAGTCTATGTTGGATGTCCCCAAGATGCTCAGCAGAGCCCAGAGGAAAGAGGAGCAGACGAGGCAGAGTGACAGAGATGGTATATCATCCAAGCAGAGTCCTGGGACAGCAACTGAATTGTAGTGGCTAGCACAGGCTAACGTGGGTCTTTCCCACCACACTGGTCAACTCAGAGACATCTGACAGAAGCATAGGAGACATGTCTGCAGATGTGATGGTGGATGTGTACGCCCTAAGAAATGCATGGAAAACATGTCCATATGAATGAATGTAAGATGTATGGCATTAGGTCAGCCACGCAAGGGTTGCTGGGAAAAGGAAGCCACAGATCTCAACATTTGTTGTTAAAATCTTCTTCTACGAGAGGAATAACAGAAGTATTGTCATTTGTTTTGAGGGCTTCAATTTGCATTTCAGTAGTTGTGTCTCTAGACCACACACAATAGCTAACTATTAAATAGCTAACTATCAAGTTTAAAGGTATCACTTCACATTCAGGAAGAATGATAGTTCTACCAATGCAGGGAAGGAAAGGGTTAAATCTGAAGCAAGAAAAAAAAGTAATACCAAAGAAAAAGAGAAAAGGCTTCCCCTGGCTTTCTGGCCTTCGGTGCACCATAAAATCCACTTCTGCCCTGATAAGCGCCTGCACTGACCAGGCGAGCACACTTACTGCAGGTTTGCTAATTGAAGTCAGCTGTCTTTTTCAAGGCTATCAATACAAGCAGGAGGGTCATAAAATTGTGAAATTGCCAGAAAGGGGGACAAGGCAAATATGGGCTTGGCTGAAGCTGGCCAGTACAGGTGCAGCTCAACTCTGGACTAGAGACACTGCAGCGCGGTCAGCTCCATGGACTCAAGGTCTGCAGCCTTGAACACAAACTGCTGCTTCTAGATAGGTTGCTTTGGGTAGACATAGAACCCAAGCCCTCAGGTGTCTGTAAAAGAGGGGATTTCCCTCCAATTTCTAGTTATCCATTCAAAATAATATGTAAATAAAGGCATAGAACTCATTTGTTTACCAGTCCATTTTACAGTTCCTGGCATAAATTGCTTAAGATGTGCTAAACCAGAGACCTCCCCACCCACCAAAGTCCACCTCTGTACCTGGAATTTAGTTGTTAAAATGGCTCAGAGTTTCAGAACTGGGACGTTCTAGGCTGGCCTTGACATCTTAGCCTGGAAGAAGCTGAGGGGTGGAGTATAGAATTTGTTCTTGCTTGGCCAATCAACAAGAAAAAACAGGCCTTGGGTCATAAACTCCCAACGCTTACTCTCTTAGCTTCCAAGACAGCTTGCTTATTAGTCTTTCAGCTTTTAGTGAAAGCCCTATAATCCACATTGGTAGAACCACTGTGCCTGTTTCTTAGCACAATGCAACTTTGAGGATGAGGATAACAGAGGAAAGCATTGGAGTAAGCACACGTACAGGCACACCAAATTCTGGAGATGTAGCCCAGTCCTCCCTTTAACTCACTACATAGCTTAGGTTGGCTGCTTTGGTCACTTAAATTCTGGAGACACCAACGAGTGCTACCACATTTCTCTGTGGTAGGGATCCTGCCACACACATTCTCCTTGTCAGGTCCTGTTTACTTCCTACAATAATGATTTACCTTAATAAAAAAAAACATATTATTCTTATGTGATTAGTTAAGCTACACACGATGAAAGGAAGATACGCAACTGTTAATTTATATTTTGACCTCTCATGTCTGTCCACCATTCTATGGGTGTTGCCACTGAAAATCCATTCTGTAGTGAGAGACAACTTTTAAAAAGAAGCCCCATAAACTAACGTTCCAAAGCTGTAACTAACCAGGGGCACAATACAAACAGCATTTGCAATAGAAGACGAGCTGAAACACCAACTTCTTCTCTGACCTCCACCGATTAACCTCCTCTCTCTAGTTTTTATTAGGAGAAAAATCAAACTGGGTATAACATTCCTATTGCTCCGTGAGCTAGGAGATTTAGTCTTGCATTATTTTGGTCTGTTAAAAACAAATAAAGAAACCAACAACACTGAACAAGGTACATCTCTTTAATCTCAGCATTCTGGAGGCAGAGGCAGGTTGATCTCCATGACTTTGAGCCCAGGCTGGTCTAACAGAGTTCTGAGCCTTTCAGAGGCCCTGTCTTAAAAAAATCAAGTTAAAACAAACAAACAAACAAGGAAGAGTATATAAGATAATTCATAAGGTTATCAGCAGTCTCATAGGTGAATCCTGCTTTTTAATGTTCTGATTAGTAGGGAGTTAACGAGTACCTGCCATTATCTTCAGAATAAACTGTTAAGAGAATGCTACTTTATAGCCTTCAGGAAGAGGACACTGTCAGGATATTGATTAGAAGGTCAGAGGATGTGTTTATCCTACGTTGATTTATCCTTTCTTCCATTTGGGTAGAATAAGACTCTCCTGCTGTTGATGAAATATCCATTTTTCTAGTCAGGCCACCTGGAATTTCTGCAAAGCTATCGCTTCAGAGTCTGCCCTCTCTCTAGAGCAGAGCAGTTTGGACTCTGGCCAGTGCCTGTGTTCAGGTGGATTTGCCAAAGGCTGGTGTATCAGTAGCCATACTGGGAGGGCCACACGGCATGGTCTTTGCTTCCTGCTCGTGAGCAGTGGTCATGGCCAACTCCTTCCACAGGGGCCTGTCAGGAGATGAAAGTGTCTCTCACCTGTGGTCTAGCTGTTAGAGAGGAAAGCAAGCTGCCCCCTGCCTACCGCCATCCCAAGCCAGACACCTGCCTCCTTGCGCATGGGGCGGAAACTGGATCTCCAGTCAGGAGTTCACTGTCCTCCCTCTCAAGATGCTTTGATCACTTAGGAGACCATCCATCTCATTCTCCGGCAACTTTAACTCCACCTTCGAAGCAGCAGCTGCCTCCCCTCCCCCCAGGAGCCTCAGTCCCAACTCCAGGCTTGAGTATCAGGGTAATCAGTTTGATCTGACAGATTTTAATTACATTAATTAGGGCTTTTCTGAATAGGCCTGATTAGCATCCTGCCAAGTTTTTTTTTTTTTTTTTTTTTTTGTCTTCCTTTCCCTTCTCTAAAGGGGGACCAGGGCTCCTGTTTTCCTTTCTTCTAACACTGGTGACACTTCTTATCTTGTTCAAGGTAAACACACACTCAATGGCACCTTGTGTAGTGGGTATTTTATGAGGACATGGCATAGGCCTAGGTAGGGGAGAAGAGACTGCTATTTAGAGCACTTTCCAGGTCTTGAGCCTTGGTTTGGCTTGGCTGTTGTTGAGAAAACACTCCACATTCAATTTCACTTTTAAAGACCCCGCTTCCTGTAAATCTCCCTCATGGTCTCATCAGAAGGAAATGTAAAGAGATTCTTGCCTTTCTATTATATTAACCATTTTGTTTTAGAGAGAACCAAAGATAGACTCCAAAAAAGCCAGGGGAGATGGGGCCTTCCACCCTGACCTCGATCGGGTTTTAAGACAACAACAAACCCTGTGAATGTGA
Organism: Mus musculus; assembly: GCF_000001635.26. Classification (NCBI taxonomy): domain Eukaryota; kingdom Metazoa; phylum Chordata; class Mammalia; order Rodentia; family Muridae; genus Mus; species Mus musculus. The sequence goes on from NC_000076.6 coordinate 44,493,902, forward strand.
ACAAGGCTCTTTAACTGAAAACGCTTGCAAACGGCTTTCGGCTACTAATAAAAGAGAAGCAACCACACTGACTTCCCAGGTCTCTGTACAGAGATTAGCACAGTGCAAATTTGGCCTGCTCTATCATCTGCACTATAATTGCTATTTTAAAATGTGCTGTTTTGAATAACCCACAATAAATGAGGGCATTGTTCCAGAAACCAGGAAGAGAAATCTCAGCTGAAGTTTGTTTGCTTTTAAAAAGCCAAAGACGAAACTTTTTTTTTTTTTTGAGCCATATATCTTAAGTTAAACAGTAAAAGCGTGGACTTGCAACCCTTAATCCAAGTTTCGCCTCCCTTTCTCCACACACCTTGTGCAATAGCCATTTCTCTGGAGATTAACGCTGCTGCTCCCAGTGAACTGAATTGTGTCTCGTGGACCATGGTGTCTATGTTGGGATAGTTCCCGTTTGGGGTGATAGTAAGAGAGCTGAGAAATCATACCGTCTAGCCCTGGTGGTGTACCAGGAAAAGTTATCCAGAATTAGTCGCCTTCAAACACATTCTAGTGCACGCAGCCCGGGTAATGCATCTGTCACCTTCCCTGTAAAGCTTAGCTAGGTCTTAGCAAGGGAGACACAAGAGAGTTTACCGTCTGTTCACCTTTTTCCATTGGTGGGCAGGGAATGGGGGATATGGATGGGATTGGGAATGGGCTCAGTGAACTCCAACTTTTTTTTTTTCTTACTTCTGGCTATTACCCAATTCTCTCTGGAAATGAGAACAATCTTCTCTTACTTCCTCTTATCCTTTTACGAGGATGAGATTGCTTAAAGTCACCGATTTTGGGGGCTAGGTCTTTGATCCTTGTTGGGTCAGATAATTAAGAATGTCTAGCAAGTGTGAGCTATCTAGCAACACCTACAATTCCAGTTATCCAGGACTCTGGGGCTGGGGGATTATGAGGAGTCCTGTGTCAGATGAATACATGAGTAAATAATAAATACATAAACATATAGGTATAGAAACTTCACGATTTCTAGAAAGTATGGTGAAAAGACTGGAGAAATATTCAAACTTAGAAACAGAACTTGCATTCGATGCAGGTATTCCTTCCATTCCTGGGCAAGTATGCAGAGAACTCCACATTATATCTGAGATATTTGTATATTTGTGTTTATTGCTGCTCTATGATATGGAACCAACCAAGTGATCAATAGATGACTAGAAAAAGGAAAATGTGGTATACACACAAAATAGAATATCATTTCAGCTGTAAAGAAACATAAGTTGGAGACATGACTGTGGTGATGCAGGCCTTTAATGCCAGCTCTTGGGAGGCAGAGGCAGGTGGATTTCTGTGAGTTTGAGGCCAGCCTGCCCTACAGCGTGAGTTTCAGGACAGCCTGAGCTACCTAGAGAAACCCTGTCTCAAAACAAAAATAAAAAATAAAATCATGAAATTTTGAGACAAATGGGCAGATTTGGACAGTACAAACAAGGAGACCCAAACTCAGAAAGAACATCTCTTAAGTTCTCCCTTATCTGTGAATCCTCATTTATAATGTATACATGCATATCTGTAAGCAGGTGAGCGTGGGTATAGCATAATGTTTAGAAAGGAGACCAAGCAAGAGCAGTATCAGGTGATAAGGAAGGACAGGAGGCAAGCCAAAGGTTCTGTGAATCACGAAAAAGGAAGTCAATATAATTTTTGTTTCCTAGTTTCAACTCCATCATAGTTTTTGTTCATTTGTTTTGTAGTGACTACAGGAATCAAAACCCTAAGCGAAGCCCCATGGATTCAGAATAGCCATGCTAGTTCCCTAGGAAGTAGAGCCTGGAACTTGCTAAGTGTTTGCATGGCTTCCTTAATCTAGACATGCGATGTTTTCATTAATGTACTAATTAGAATAAAGAGATTTAAAAAAAAAAGCATGGAGGAACTTAAAGGCAGTAAGATCTGTATGTTTGGAGGCAGACCCTGAAAGTTTTGCTGTTCCCTAACATCCAGATGTTCATGCAGGATACTGCTTACTGCACACACGGAGTGGTAGTTTTCCTCTTGCTTTTCTAGGGGCCACAGTCCTTTTACGAGGGGCCAAACACATCCTGGCTTTCGTGTGCTGTATGTGAGAGTTTGAGTATATACATCCTAATTCTAACAACTGCTCACTTCCATGTTTACTCTCTTCTTTCAGAAGGATCCTAGAAAGAAGGAGACGGCTAAATTAACTGGAGGAAACGCCCAGGGTGGCAGGATACTCTGATTTCTTCATTAATGCCAAGAAAAGGCAAACAATGGGTGTCAGCCATTACGCCCTGCACAGTGCAAGATAAGAGAGAGTTAAGTAGACTAATCGGCTCATTTAGGCTGGGTTTCAAACATTTGGCGGCTTAATTTCTTCTTCCTTGGTGGGCAGTGCCCAAACATACAGGGAATGCTTTGAATGGTCTGGTCTTAGTGACAAAAAAGAAGCATGAGACATGCAGAGGAAGAGAGGATGGAGAGAGAATGTAATGGGACTAAGAAGCCTTTCCTAGGAACCTGAAACCATTTCTTAATTACCATTTGGGAAATAGGTTAACCACAATCTCCCTAAGCCACTGTGGATCAGCTAACTGATTTTGGCAGGAATGTCATCAAGAAATACTTATTTCTAATATTCTATGACAATAGATTTGTGACTAACCCACTTAGTACTGTCATTCTGCAAACTAGCTTATTTTAAGTATTACTCATGTTTCACGGAACAAATCGAGTCTAAAATTATACACTTGAATTTAATGCTTAGGAGATGAAAGGGCATTAATTCCAGGTGCTTATATTTCAGGCTTCATCAAATAAAACAACAAATTTGTATAATGGGGATTGATTCCCTTTTCTTTTAGGTGAACAAAAAAGTCAACCTCAGATCAGAGTTTATGAATGAATACTCAGATCAGTAAACAGTACTTACTCTTAATTTAATAATAATAATAATAATAATAATAATAATAAAACCTGTACACATAAAATGGTTGTTTGCCTGAAAAATGTTTATCCTTAGAGGGCACATCTCAGCTTCTCCTTACCTTCCCAATAAAAAGACAGAGGTGATTATAGGACATCTTAGAGACTACTTATATCATAGATTGTCTGTATTTTTCTAAGTTTGTGGCCTACTTATAAAGAATGTGGGTTTAAAAAAGAGGATAATTTACTTATTTTCAAAGGGTATCAAAGCATATGCATGCACAGTATCTCATTTGATCATGCCAGCCATAGTCCATTAAGAGTAATCAGTTCAAGTCAGGACAAAATTGCTGAAAGTACATGCGAAAGGATATGAAGAGTTATGCATTTGAAATGATAGTGGGCAGGGGACTTGGGTTATGTAGTCTAGAGGTAGACCAGTTGCCCATCATATATCATTCTTAACAATATAAAATAATAGTCATAATAATAACAGTGACAGTTGGGAGAGCTTTGGAAAGGTGGGTCAGTAAAGAGTCAGTTTTTTTACACATACACAACCACCACACTGGCAAAATCTGTCTGATGGAACCATCTGGGAGCGTGTAGTCCGTTGAATATCTGCAATTTGTAAGGGAAGGCTTGAATGGTAAATTGGAGGTAAACTTGGTCAATTTTAGTTTTTAATCTTAACAGTGGCTATCCATTCCCTTAACCTCTAGGATCATGATAGGCACCTATGAATAGATTCCTGCACATCTTGCAGCAGCTAGTGGGAACTCAAACAACCAGTAAGGATTCTGCCTTCAAATTTGGGGATCTGTATTTTGATCATTGACTACAGACTCTAATCATGGGTTTGTGCAGGCATAAGATCTCTCAGAGTTTGTTGTATATACCTTCTACTCATTGTTTCAGGTTCTTTGTTTTCTGGCAGAGATACCCAGAGAAACTCTGTCTCAAAAAAACCAAAAAGGGGGGAAAAAAGATAAATCACAAGGAATTCCAAGAAAAGTGTGCTGATCTAAAAATAAGGTTGAAGCAATCCCTTGGGAATGCAGGTGGCAGACTTACAAAATGAAGTTTTTAAAACAGCTTAAAATGCTGAAGATGTAAAGGCAAATAAAGTCAAGAGATAGAGAAACAGAATTAGAGAGAAAAATCACAAGGAGACTAAAATATTCCAAAGCAAACTTCTGCCAGGGGCATTTTGTCAGATGTAAGCAAGTTTAAAGGAAAGACAAGGAGCTGCTTAGGTATTTGGGATAAAAAGAAAAGGCCTGACAAAAGCAAAGCCCAAGAGACTGGTGGGACATATCCCAGTTAACCAGCGTGTCCATCACAAGTGGGACATATCCCAGTTAACCAGCGTGTCTATCACAAGTGGGACATATCCCAGTTAACCAGCATGTCCATCACAAGTGGGACATATCCCAGTTAACCAGCGTGTCCATCATGAGTGGGACATATCCCAGTTAACCAGCATGTCTATCACAAGTGGGACATATCCCAGTTAACCAGCGTGTCCATCATGAGTGGGACATATCCCAGTTAACCAGCATGTCTATCACAAGTGGGACATATCCCAGTTAACCAGTATGTCCATCACAAATGGGACATATCCCAGTTAACCAGCGTGTCCATCATGAGTGGGACATATCCCAGTTAACCAGTATGTCTATCACAAATGGGACATATTCCAACTAACCAGCGTATCCATCACAAGAGTCTTATGAGAGAGGGGGTGGGAAAATTATTTGAAGAAATAAAGGCTGAAAATCGTCAAGGTTTGATGAAATGTTTTATATACAAGGATCTAACTCTAAATGGCTAAACTCTAAATGCCAAGTTGGATGAACCCTGGGAACCCACATCAAGATTTATTATATCATGAGATGCCAGTTATCACATATTAAAAAAAAAACTAGGATAGAGTTGAAACTAGGAAACAAAAATTGTCTTTATATATATCCTCTTTTGCAATTCACAGAACCTTTGGCTTGCCTCCTGTCCTTCCTTATCAACTGATATTTCTTTTTCTTGGTCTCCTTTCTAGGAGTTATACTATACCCATACTTACACGCTTATAGATACACATGTATGCATTATAAGCTAGGATTCAAATAGGAAGGAGAACCTGGGCACGTGCTTTATAATCCTAGCGCACCACTCAGGAGGCAGAGGCAATAGGATCTGTATGAATTTGGAGCTTTTGGACACCTTAGTGTAAGGAAAACTGAATAGAAACATAGCCCTATCAGAAGAAAAAGAAACCCTCGGCCCTAAATGCGAAGACATTCAGTTAAAAACAAATCAGGAGAGAAAAGTATCGTTGAAGGTCTTCAGTATGAACTTAGTGACTGAAGGGGAACGTACACAAGGTCTCCCCAAAATATTCCCCCTCCTCTGTGCGAAGTGCTGACCCTGTCTGGAGGCAAGTGAGTTAAGATAAAGTCACTCTTTGCAAACTACTCATGGCTCACATGTCCTGAACTCACTGAAGCTTGTAAAAAAACAAAAACAAAAAAAACAAAACAAAACAAAAAAACGGTCCAGGATCCAGTGGTGGGATATGGTGGATAGTCAATACAACAGACAGAGGCCATTTCAAATGGGTTAAAAATACCAATGTTAAAACAACAAAACAGAGACGATTTCCTTTACTCTCCTTAAAAACAGAGGTATGTTTTCATCTGGAAGACATTCCTAGATGATGAAATCCAAGTTCCTCTTTTAGAAAAGAGTATACACTACCGAGTACTTATCTGGTCCCTTTAAGAAAAAGCCCACAGCTGCATTACCCTCTGCCCCTCTGCACTGGTCCTCATCACTATTTCTCCTTGCAGTCTGTACTTTACAACCGTTTCTCTCCCTGATGGAGCAGATCTCTCCTTCATGCCCAAAGTGCCCTTTGAAGTCTGCCCTCCCTTTAGGGCTTTGGCGGAGGTATTCAGACCACTCACACAACTCCAGCAGAGTTCCTGGACCATCCACGTTCTGTCGAATACAGTTGTTTCATGTGGCCCGTGATTTACTGTCTTAATTAATGCTCAAAAGAAGAAGAGTGTATCTTTGGTGGAGTTTTCCCCCCTTCTTTCCACAAAACAGGACTCTTGGGGTTTCTGTGGACATTGTGCAGGATGGTTTTGCCAAATGGGACGAGGCATGGTTAATACTTTTCCTTTATAACCTTTGCCATAAATCAGCTGGCACTCCGTTTGCACAAGCGCAGCGATTAATGTCCTGCCCCGCCCCCAGCACTTCCCGAATCTTAAACAAAGTTGGAATAAACTGAGGCTGAGCAGAGCCAGTGGGCCCAGTACGTCAGTTTAATGAGGTCTGAATAGATCACACAGGGCATATTGTGGCAGAATGAGGTGGGTGGTGGGGATGCAAATCTCAGTGATGTGAAAGTGGGGGAAGCGAGGGAAAGAGAAGATGTAGGTTTCGGTAGGTGGTGCTTAGACTCGGACACGTGTCTTTGGTAAAGGGAGCACGTCTTACATTCTCTCTGCCATTTGCTCGAGCTTAACTGCGGGACATGTTTAGATTTATCACTGTTTCCCCTCTGTGGTTTTGCTCTTCCATGTTCCCCAACACATGGGAAGTTTATTGTTTGCTGCTTCGTACTTGCTCTTACTCTCTATCCTCCTGCCTGCAATCAGATATCTCCAGATGCCAAAAGAATCCCCTACAGGAGAGAAGAAAAATAAAGAACTGCTTATCAAAGGCCCGGACTCCTCAGAAGCTAATTCTTAGGCCCCACCCATCCTTGGTGGACAGAGTTCTTTCAGTCCACCCTTTCCCATAAATCCATGTTCCTCCCCTTCCATCGATCACATCAGAGAAAGGTATGTCGATCCCTTTTCTGCTCAGTAAGTCAAATGCATGCATAGGATTGTACCTTTGATGAAAGCTATACAACAAGGCAAAAGGAAACAAGCCTCTTCAAAGGAGTCATCTCAGTGGGACTGAGGATTTGGTCAATGGTAGCATGCTTGCTCCACCTCAAAGCCCTGTGCTGAGGGGGCGAGGTGAGGTAGAAGAAGTATCCAATGACTTATTTCCCTAATGTCAGTCCTAAACTCACAACAGACCACCAGGAAGAAGTGACTGTTACCAGAGTTATCTTTTACAGACTGCAGGAAGATTGTTGAAGGAAAGAATTTTAAGAACATATGAACTCTTCTTAAGGTTTTGTTGAATCTGTGAACTCCACACAGGCTGCTTCAAAACTCCTAATTCTTAGTATGTAAGATAACCAGCTTCTAGTCATGTTTATTACTCTCCAATATGACACACGTCAGAAGGTGTTAGTTTTGTATGTAATAGGCCTACTGACTCTGAGGAAACCTAAGTACTAGTTCCTAACTCTCCAGAGCACCAATTTGAGCGTAAGATGCACAAGACCACCTTCCATCTTTGAGACAGAGAGGACACAGTCAACTCTATTCTAGAAGAGGAAGGAAAACTGTTCTTACATTTGTCTACTGTATAAATTATCCCTAGCACATGGCCACCCCATCTCACTTGACCAGATCAGGATGGGTCTAAGTGGTTTGGTCTTAGGAAACTTAGTCTCATCTGAAGTGTTTTCTTCTAAAGCAGGAACTCAAGACTTGAATGTTCTAAATCTGTGTTCCACTCAAAAAATAACCGGAAAGAAAGCATAGCCCCAAACTTGCAGTGCTGAAAGTATTGCACATGGATTTAAATGGGGTTTGTTTGTTGGTTGGTTGGCTTTTCTGTTTGTTTTTGTTTTTCTGAGACTGGGTCTTTCTGTGTAGCCCTGGCTGTCCTGAACTCACAGAGATCCACCTGCCTCTGTCTCTTGAGTGCTGGCATTAAAGGCCACCATTGTCATTCCGACTGAATGTTAAGTCAGACAAATATCCAGCACACCAAACAATGGCACCAAGCTGAAAGCTGTGGATTCTCTAAGGCAAATTCAACTGTTTTGTGCTTTGGAATCATTCTGTATTATGGATAATGCTAAGCACATGGCATAAACATTAATAGATTCAAGGGTACAGAGGAGACCGCTGTGGGAAAGCCTAAATTACATAGCAACAGTATTGTGTTTTAAGATTTCATCCTGTAGAACCTTTTCATTGCAAAAGGTCCCCATCACTACTCTTTCTCCCCTTTTTCTTAAATATGAAAGCCAATCGAGAACATATTTTGGTTTCAGATAGCTCAGGCATGCTTTAAAGTCCCCATTATACACAATATTATTTATTTTTCAAAGTTATTAATTATATACAGATACAAACATGCAGACACACACACATACACAGTTTGAGACATAAAGATGTTCTGCCTTGCAGAGATACGAAGTAAGAAATTCTTCAGACTGGACAATGTAGATTCAATCCTAAGTGCTCGATTTCTGTACAGAACGACATCTGCTGTTTTATTAGAAGTGGATAGATTAGTGTATTACCTAACACATACATCTAATGTGTTAGACCCAACAGCCAAGCAGAAAAGTGAGTTCACTGTATGCTATGGCAGATAACTGTGTGTGGATCGTGCTGAGAAGAGAAGCTTGGGAGCATAGCTCAGCTGTGGAATACTTGACTTGCTTCCAGCTCCAGCATAAACCAAACCCCCACCACCACCCCTCACCACCCTCCACCAACCCCCCACCAACTCCCACCAACCCATCAACCCCTACCAACCCCACCACTCCCCATCAACCCTGTGATTTCATTTGTACTTTCCTGAGTAAGATAGACTGCAATTGGGTGGAAAATATTTTTTTAATTTATTTTGTGTGTGTGTGTGTGTGTGTGTGCATGTGTGCATATGTGTTTGTGTATGTATGTGTATATGCATGTATATGTATATGTGTGTATGTGTACATGTGCCATGGTGTATATGAAAGTCAGAAGTAAACATGCAACAGTTGTGTTTCTCCTTCTACTGTGTAGGTTTTGGGGAATCAAAAAATAAATATAATTTAATTGTGGGGGTTCGAAGCTACCCAAAAAAACCATCACAAGACATGCTCCTTAGGGAGGGCTGGCGCTCCAACACAGGAGACTCTGATCCCTTACGCAGATGTGTGGGGACTGGCTTGATTTTTTTCTGAATCTTTTATTAGAGAGAAAGTAAGGATTCAGGCCATAGTTGAGACATAGTAGGAAAACAACTTGGAGTGAACTTCAGCCAACAGGATGTGTAGCTCGAAAAGAATAGGAAAGAGTGACGTGGCACAGGATGCAGGTGCGACGCTTGGGAAGGACCTCAGGGATGACACCCTCCGCCGTCTGTCTTTACCTCCTTGGAAACGGATTCAGATGTGAAGGGACTTGCCCATCTAACTGAGAGCCAGCACTCACGACTCGTGCACGTCATGGGAAAGTGGTTGGGTGGACAATGCCAAGACTGTGGCTCTGGGAGTCGTGTTTGTGAGGCTGGTTGGTTGTTGGCTTTGGTCCTCGTTATCAAAATTCACTGTGCAGCACAGGAACAATAGGTTGTCAGTGGTCGAGTGCACAGTATAAGAAATAAACACATCTCAGGGGGATTTAGGCTTAAAGGAGGTTCACATTAGCCTGAGTAAATTTGAGGCACACTGCTTAATCCATTCATGCAGTGGCTTTCTTTTCCTGAACATGGGTTCTTTTCTCTTATACATGCAAAGTATAACCTCCATCCTTGGTCTCTGTCTCTGGCCCTCTTCCAGTGCTTTAATACAGTTTTAAAAAATGATAAAGAAAAAAAAAAAGGAAATTGAGTCATTGATAAACAGGACATCATTGGAATAGCCATTGTGTGCAATATTCACATCTACTTGCCTAACATGCCCACTCCAGTTTTAAAAAGTGTGTGTGTGGGGGGGGGAGAAAGACAGACAGACAGACAGACAGACAGACAGACAGAGAGAGAGCGCTTATATACAGATATCCAAGGAAAACGTGAGGGAGTCAGCTCTCCCTCCTGTGTGGGTTCTAGACCTGGATCTCGGGTCAGAATTACTGGCAGCACCATTCTCTGGTTCACTGGCTTCTATTCTTAACCGACATTTTTGGTTTTCTCTTGATATGGATGAAAGAAACACAAATGAATCACATTTAACTTTTAATTTAATTTTGAGACAAGACTCTCCCTGTGTAGCTCAGGCTGGTCTTCCTACCTCAGCCTGCTCTGTGTCTGGGAATACAGGCATGTATCACTATTCTGGCCTCCTCCTCTTTTTCTTTTTAATTATAGAGGGAAAAATCTTGTTATTCTGAGATGCAATTTAGCTAACATTCTCTAAATCGACAATATATAAACCATCTATATGATCTATAAAATCTAGAGAAGATCCTAAATATTCATTAGAGTACAAAGTCCCTCCTTACCTGGTGATTTGCATCGCTTCCCTGCTCAGGAAAGTGTCACATAACTCCTCCCTCACATTAACTGAATATGGGGACTTCCAAAACATATGGTCTGGGAAGGTCATAGCAACAAAAAGAGTCACTTCCCTGAGTTGAAACATGACAAGCCTGACTTCAGTTGTGTCATCGAGGTGCCAGGCATCATACATTGTCAAAATGGACCCTTGACATGATGAGACGGGGTTTTACTTTGTGCTCTTCCTCCTTACAATCCACAACTCCAGCCTAAGCAAACAGACAACTTTCACCTGAGAACCTCTTCCAGGCCAGGAGTCTAAGGGACAGGATCAGTGAATGGAATGTCGTATCTATCTGCCGCCCTGGGACTCAAAGATGAAATAACCAGGGGTGTGGGGATGAAGTTTGAATCTGTTCCTAAAACTGGGTCAATACTGTTATATTAAATTACAGCTCATTAATTTGTACACATTAAAAGCAAAGGAGACTGGGTGTGGGGCATATAAGGCCCCCCTGTACAATTTCCTCAATTTTTCTGAAAATGTAAGCTGTTCTGAAATATATAATACACACAAACACACATATATAGAGTTTTAAAAGACACTATAAATCCTTGTATTGACAAAACAATTTTAATAACTGCTTTGGATTACTACCAAACTCATTTTTCCCCCCAGAGTCAAATATTTGGCTTTATTACAGTTTCTTTTTCAAGGTAGGTATTTTAATGAAAGAATAGTTATTGCTGGAAAAAATCAACTTGCTTCCCAATGGCTGGGAAGTTCTTAGTACCTGTGTAATGAGCTCTGGTATAGGCTAAACATCCTAAGATTCCCTTGTGCTAAATTCCTCATCTGTACATCTGAGAAGCTGGAGTGGATTATCAGGAGCCTTCTTTACATCATTCTTCCCAAAGACAGAAGTACCCGTTCAAAATCATGGAGAACTCCCTACTAAAGGCTCCATTTCTCATTCCTGGCCTTTAAGTGGCCCTGCTTCCGTATGACCACCGTGACTGACAGAGTCAACCGTGAGAGGATGCTCCTAAATCAACATGCCTTTAGGGGCTCTTTCCAAAAAGGAAAGAAATCTGGCAGCTGGCTTTGGAACCTAGATTACTTAGCTTAGTCAAAGTTGCTAGACCATCCATCATTGAGAGACGAGGGGACATTTGCCCAGGGTCAGTGGCCAAGCAACTGTGTGAACTTGTCCTAAATTGTCGCTGCTCCCTTTGCCCAGTTCTAAACTTGGTTGCTTTATTCTTAACATGCCACCCTGGGGCAGGGAGAGGGCACATACTCTCAGGTCACCCTCTCTAGAGGGTGGAGTCACACACACAGACTCAGAAACTAGTGTTTCCCATTAGCCTGTGTTCATTAATATTGCTGTCTAGCTGCCACGTCATGTTTGGGAAATGGTTACATTTCGGTGGCTATTTCCTATGTTCTAAATGGGCTTTAGCTCCAAACTAATTCCAGATAGAGGAGGGCATTGCTTTCAAACTGGCAGGGCTCAAAAAATACCTTTGGCTTCTCTTTTGCTCTCTATGTAGTAGACTGGAAACTTGTTCTGGACCTCAGGCAGCACTTGAAGACTTAAAGTTTACTACAAATAGCCAGAGTGTAGGAACAAGCACAGGATTCACCAAAATGTCCATGGTCGCTTACACTTGGTACAAGTGTATCATGGAATATTACTCAGTCGTATGAGGAATGAAGTTTTGACAGATGATGCACTAGGCATGAACTTTGAAAGCACCATATGAGGAGATGTAAGGCAGGAACAAAAGGACCCATATTGTATGATTTCATATACAAGAGATAGCGGATAGAAAGCAGCCAAGGGGAAGCAGAATTCCAGCAGGAGGGTGGGGAGGGCTGTCAGTGAACAGCTTCCACCTGGGATGCAGAAAAGGCTCTGGAGGCTGTGTTGGTGACGGTTGACAGCAGGGTGGATGAGCCTAGTACCACACTGATTGTGGGTCTCAGTCATGGATAAAATGGGGCTAGGCTTAGCTCTGTGGTAGAGCACACATTCAGCCTAGCGTGAGCAAGGCCTCAGGTCTGATACGTTATACAAACCAAATGGCATTAAAATGGTGGATTTTGTGGCATGCATCTTACTACTTAAAAAACAACAACAACAACAACAAGCAAACGAACAACAAACGGAATAAGATCTGGAAGTCTAAAATCTAAATGGGATGGGAGTTAGGAATTTGGAAGGTTCTGGTTTTCTGATTGTTTAGTAACCCTGCTGGTGTCTCTGTAGAGACAGGGGAGTCTCGCTATGTAGCCCTGACTGAGCTGGTGCTCACTGTATAGCTCAGGCTGACTGTGAACTTACTGCCATCCTCTTGCCTCTGCATCCCAAGTAAGTGTGCTGTCATGTCCAGCCTTCCTTTATAAATTACTGGTAGCTATTACTCTACATGGTTCCAAAGTCAGAATGATATAAGAAGATGCCCAGGGAGGTAGAAGCCTCAGCATAGAGGCTGGCTCCAGTCAGCACTCTCCAGCATCCTTTCCATTCCCAGGACTACTAGAATTACTAGGGTTAGTTGTGCTCTTCTTTATCTTCCTGTTTCTTCAGCAAGCATATTGTTAGCGTGCCATCTCTTTCACTTAAAAGGCAGCAGACTATATTCACCGCTAAGCACCTTGCCGAATCCTTAAAGAATTTTGAATCTTAAAATGTCAACCGAGAACTGTGGATTTTTACAGTTGTAGGCAGGATTAAAATTTTACTCAAGTAAAACCAGTAGAGAGAAGTCCACTTTCTACTTCATTTTAAACAGAAGTTGAGACAGAGAGGAGGGAAAGGGAGAGAGAGGGAAGGAAGGGAGGGGGGGAGGGCGAGAAGACTTAAAGGTTCAGGAGCATTAGGGCTGCTGACTTGCCCTGGGGGAAAAGTTTAACTGTGTAAATATCCCCTTTCAAAGCCCTTTATGTCCATAGGCCACTTGGAGATTACCACCTTGTAAAAGAAAGGAAGAAAAGCAGCCTCCTCGCCCTTCCCCACCCAGGAAAGGAAGAGACTGGGGTGGGGGTGGCCTCTAGTTGACCATTGCTCAAACTGGAAGGCCTAAGTGCTCCTTTTAAATCCAAGGAAATCCACTTGGCACCCTGCAAGACCCTGTATCTTGAACTTTGAGAACCCTTTACCTATATGATATCAAGCAGTCTGCATGGCTCCTCTTTCCAGCACCCACTCACAAAAGAAATAAGCAGATCTCAGCGGCTGGGCTAGCCCATCAGCCCCATCAGCTCCCTGAACTATTTTGGTCACAATCATTCACAGCTTTGGCAATTTAAAAAGAGGACACCTGTCACCCGAAAGCCAACTGCTGTCTTTTAAAATACTATAAAACAACAAAACCCTCAAACACTTTCTATTTTTTAAGGCCAAATCCACAATTTTGTAATCTGATTATAGAAAGGATGTACATTTAAATATCTAATCTATAACCTTATATATAATAGTCTATAATGAACTAGTATTATAGGTTACATTTTAGACTTATAAGCTAAGAGGTAGATACTATTTAGTAAAAAACACCGGATCCCATAATCTTTTTCTTTCCTTTCCTTTTCTTTTCCTTTTGGTTTTTCAAGACAGGGTTTCTCTGTGCACCCCTGACTTTCTAGAGATCATGCTGGCCTTGAACTCAGAGACCCTCCTGTCTTTGCTGGTATTAAGGGTATGCACCACTGTGCATGGGTCCAGATTTTTTTCCAAAAATCCTTAAACATATTGACGTTTGTATTCAAAGTCATTTAGTGGGTTTTTAAATTCATTAAAAACAAAACAAAACAAACAAAAAGCAACTGTTATGTGCCATCAAGTTAAGTTCTCCAGACAAAGGAGACAGACAAACTGATTCCTTGCCTGGGAGAGTTAGCATTCTGGTTGAAGAGTCAGACAATAGGGAAGTAAACAAACTGATAAATGCATTTGGAAAGTGGCAAAGACGACAAAATAGTTGACTAAATCCAGATAAGAAGATGGGCGGGAGGAAGCCCTTTTGATAAAAGCACCAGGAAACACTTCTGTGAGGAGATGTTCAACCCCAGTGAAGGATGGGGGCAAATTGAGGACAGAAAACTGCAGGCAGCAGCAGCAGCCTGCCTGGGCAGGAAGCAGCAGAAGACAGCATGGGCAAGAAGAGAGTGGGAACAGAGGAGAGAGTGGGAATGACTGCCTAACGACATAGGAGGGCCCTCAGACATGGTAGCCCTGACCTTGTGAGTCTTAAAAGCTGACTCTTGCCAAAAATGGTGTTTAAGGAACGAGACAAGAAACTCCAGGGTCAAAAGGCAATTTATACACAAGGCAAAAATGAGCTCAGTCTGGGCAGGTTCTGGGATCATGTTCGAGGCGGGCCCAGGGGGTTCAACTATCCTGGTCAACTGGTCAACTGGTAAGAGAAAAACAAGGACCTGGGAAATGTTATACATCTGTCTTTTTGTAGGTAACAAGCCAAGAATCAGAAAGAAATCAAATTCTATTTTTTAACTTGCATTTTTAAACACACAGAGGAACCAGTAATCTTGTTTCCGGGACAAAATGTTAAGGGTTAGTACTTCAAAACTGCCTGAGATTGCTTTAGAAAACCCTTCCCCTGAATACATGTGGGGCACGTGCTGGCTGAGGGGCGACTTGTAAGCCACTTGAGAAACAGTCATGAGTTTACACGAATGTCCCTTGTACATGAACATGTAGGGCATGCGCAAAGCATGTGGTTGTGTGGCTGGTATTGTGTGTGCACACAGTGGGTTGTGTGCTGAGGTGTATGCAGGGGCATGGGAAGACTGTGTGTCTGTGTGAGATTATTTGTGTGAGAACGTGGGGGCAGGGCGCTGGTTGAGAACAGGGGACCTGAGCCACAAAGATATGGATTTCATTTAAATTGGTTGCTGAAGAGGGCCAGTCCTTTGGCAACGCCATCTGTAATTGTTTGTATAAGCTTGGGCCAGGGAATGGCACTATTAGGAGGTCTGGCCTTGTTGGAGTAGGTGTGTCACTGTGAGCGTGGGCTTTAACACCTTAGTGCTAGCTCCCTGAAAGCCAGTCTTCTCTTTGTGGCCTTCAGATAAAGATGTAGAACTCTCAGCTCCTCCTGCACCATGCCTGCCTGGATGCTGCCATGTTCCTGCCTTGATGATAATACTGGACTGAACCTCTGAACCTGTAAGCCAGACCAGTTAAATGCTGTCCTTATAAGAGTTGCCTTGGTCATGGTGTCTGTTCACAGCAGTAAAACCCTAACTAAGACACCAGCAGATGGAATAATAAGCAGAACAGCATTTGATGCAAGTCACTCATTTGAGCTGTGACAGCAGCTCTTGTCCTCCTACCCCAACACGAGGCATCTGTCCACCTCCATCTCAAGAACTGAATCAAACCAGCCAATAATTTCATGTGACAAGCTATTAGATGAAGAGACCAAGCTATAGAGATTAAGCTTCAAGCACCATGGCTGAAGTAAGGCTGTGACTATGTATACCCACAGATTTTTTAAAATTTATTTATTTATTTATTTATTTATTTATTTATTTATTTAAGTACTACAGGCTGAGTGAGCCTTGATCATCCACAGAGCTGTATTCAGAGCCTTTTAATTATTCTGAGATCTTGCTAAGTTACCTTAACATCCTGTGAAGCTCAAGTAGGCCTTGAATGAATGTGTGATCCCCCTGCCTCAGGATTTCTCACCATGCCCAGCATCATGAATCATATACTTCACAGGTGGGTTTCAATTAGCATTTAATTAATTTACCTCAATAATAAATGTTTTGAATGAAAACATATACAAAGAATTTAAATGTGTGACTATGTGTATTATTTATAGTATTAAGCTGTAACATAAAATTTTTTTTAGGTTAGCATGAAAAACAATGGGTTCCATCTTGGCTTTATTATATACATGTGACATTGTACTTTGCTCTCCTTCACCCTTCCCCTCTGCTATTCTCCTCCTCTGTGTCCCTCCTTCTGTCCTGCTGGTGTTGCGCCCCTCTGCCCACCTAGTCCTTTCTCCATTTTCCAATTCCTTGTATTCTACTACCTTAGTTGTCTCATCCCTAAGATCTATCTAGCTCCTCCTTCTCTTTCATGATCAATGTTCTGGTTCAATGAGCCACAAACACACACATAAACACACACAGTTTTAAATCTAGGTTCTGCATAGGACAGAAAGCATGCAGTAGCTGTCTTTGTGAGTCTGGCTTATTTTGCTTAACATACTTATTTCTAGCCGCATCCCATTTTCCCACAAATGTCACGATTTCATTTTTCTCCACGGCTGCCTAAAATTCCACTGTATAACACATATTTTTTAAATCCGAGGTTCTTAGCATTTATTTAAAATAGAGGAGGGGGTGAATTCTGTCCCCAAAGGTTAAAAAAAATATAGCAAACCCCAAGGCACCTGCAGAAGAGTGCTCAGCCAGATTCTCTGGGGTCCCAAGCCCTGAGGCTTAACAAGTCCGGCTAAGCTAGGTTATAGTGGGCTAAACTCGCCTTACCATGCACCAGAGCCGGGGATTGACCATAACTTGGGACCACATAGCTCCTAGAGTGGCCCAGCAGACCTCTGCTGACTCTAACCTGTCCCAGCAGTGACCTTAAAATTAAGAAGGGGAAATATCATCACAGTGCCTCAACTCACATGTTCTTCTGTGCCTCAACTCTGATGCTCCGCGTCTCCCACTCTGGAGGTAACTCAGATCTGGCTATCTCCCTTTCTCTTTAAACTAGACTCCAGTGTCATTCCCCTGTGCTCTCTCTTTTGATATAACTTGCTCTTCCATATGTGTACATGACGATGTGTTCCTTGGTCGTCTCTTACATTACTGCTTTGAATATGTGAGGATTTTGAAGTGAGCAGAATTCTTTCAAAAAATTAAAACACAAGCACAGATCTGCCCAAAGAGCGCTAATGACTCCAGTAAAATTATACCTTCCTCAGTTTTTCCCCAGTCTACAGTGATACTTCCCTTCCAACAGAAGAGGAAGTGGCCCTTAGAAATCCGCACCAGTGTTTGCCTCCCTGGAAGCTGAGAGTTGAGCAAACCCACTTTGAAGCACCTGAGGAATGTTTTGAAGTCAGATTGTTACATATATGCTTTGCATGTCTTTTAGTCATTCGGAATTTGCCCAATTCCCCTGCTTCAAATATCTCATGTCAAAGTTAATTTACTTTACAATGAAAGCAAAACCAAATGCTCACAGCCTTCATGAGTGTTGAGGGGAGATGAGTGACCAAGACAGGAGCAGGGGCTGAGACCAAAGGGAAGACAGGACTCCTGGTAGAACACCAACCAGCCCAACTGGGGGAACTGTGCTCAGCCCCTGGTCTTCAGCAGAGAAATGTGATGTCCAGCCACAGACCTGGTCACAGCTGTATGGAGAAGGTGAAACTCACCTACATAGAGTTAAAGCGGAAGGGATTCCATGTACCCGAAGACAATCAAGAGAAACCAAGCAACTGCCAATAATCAGTTTTCTTAATACCTCAGGATAAACCCTGTAGGAACTGGGGTGACTACAGATGTGATCTCTGCCTTTATTTCAGGTAAGGGTACTACCAAACACTCCCATACTGCTTTTACACAAAGATGTCATCTGACTAGACCTACCTTCCTTTTCCCGATTGTGTGTGTGTGTGTGTGTGTGTGTGTGTGTATGTGTGTGTGTGTGTGAGAGAGAGAGAGAGAGAGAGAGAGAGAGAGAGAGAGAGAGAGAGATCCCAGAAGAAGAAGGCTTGCAGGATCTTCAACATCCATTAACACATGGCCAATGCTCTCATTAATGCTGTAAAAGGAAAACTAATTGCAAAGGGAGAGTGAGCCAGAGAGCGCACATGGACAGACTCTGGAGGGGAGAGATATCAAATGATTTCCTAAAGGGATTGCAAAGGGATGGAGGATTAAGGCGCTTGCTGTCTGGTCTGTAAGTAAATGAAGCAAACTTTAGAGCACTGATTCTCAACCTTCCTAATGCTGTGACCCTTTAATACAGTTCCTCACATTGTGGTGACCATAAAATTATTTTCCTTGCTGCTTCATAACTGTAATTTTGGTAGAGTTATGAATCGTAATGTAATCATAATCTGATTGCAGGATGGTTTTAGGTGATCTTTGTGAAAGGATCATTTGACCCCAAGAGGGTTGTGAGCCACAGGTTGAGAAACACTGCCTTAGAGGGTCTGGAGAGTCAAAGAGATTTCATCAGAATGGATAGTCACTGCACTACACCAGAGTGTGGTGGGTGGGAGGCAAGCTTAGATTGCGTCCTCATAGGATGCCCTAATGGTTAGGGAACTTGAGCCGATGATGCTCGGGAGAGAGGATTGGCCCAGGGAAAGGCTGGTGCTGGAGAAAATCCTTAGGAGTTGAGTTTAGGAAAATATATAGACAGACCATCGAAAAGGAAAGGAATTGGGCAGACAGGTGGCCTGGATTGCTAGCCTTCAAGTGCGGGGTAAGAATAGGGAGGGAGGAGCAGAAGGCTGGATAGTGTGGGGAGCATATTGTCTCCTGCTTAAAAATCTTAAGATATAAAAACAGTTAAAGAACCAAAACATGAGTTTTAAAAGTTACTGGCTTAGGATTTGGAGCGATGACTGAGTGGTTTAAGAACACGTCTGCTCTTCCAGGGAACGAGGGTTCAGTTCCCAGAACCCATATCAAGCAGCTCCAACTGTCTGTGATTCCAGTTCCAGGGAATCTGATGCTCTCTTCTGGTTTCTGAGGGCACGCCTGTGGTACTCATGCACACACTTGCCTCAGTATACGCATGAGAGCACGCATTCAAGAGCGCGCGCGCGCGCGCGCACGCACACACACACACACACACACACACACACACACACACACACACGATTAATAAAATGTTTTAAAAAACAATCCACCCCTGACGTAATCTAGAGGATAGCACAGTAAGTAGTTTTACATGAACAGTCTGCTCAGATAGTATAACAAAACAACACTTGCTCTTTTTTTTCCAGAGAAGTTTTGATATGCTAGCTCTTAATACGTGCAGAATAGTAAGCAAATAATGGAGAAAAGTCACTTTTCACCATGACTAATCCCCAAAGGAACAATGGGGACATCTTGCACAATACACACTAACTAGAATCCAAAGTGCTTTCTATCATCTGGGAAAGGAATGTTCAAGTTGCCATGAACCTGACATTAGAGAAACTGTAGATATAGTAAGCGTGCTGTGTGACACTCGGGGCCAGGGCCCTCCAGGACAATACTCTGCTGTCAAAGAGGAGAAGCCACTAAGAAGATTCCTTCCTTCCCACCATTGCGGAACACCTGATTGACGTGTGTCCTGGAGCAACGTGGAGGGCCAGCCTTCATCTCCGACAACTGCAACGGATGACCTGTTTCTGAAATGTGCATCAGTCAGACACAGTGGCTACTTGGATGCTATCTGGCAAAGGGCTGACTGCCTTGTTTATTTTTTGTTGTGGGAAGAGGAGGCTGGAAGACGAGAGAAGATACTTTATAAATACAAGTGGAATTATAGAATGAGACCTGGAGCAAATTATGTTCTAAGAGAATCCTAAGGTTGATCAGCACTCCAAGGCCACCCCTCAAGGGGTAAGTTTATGACATTCTCATGAAAGGACTTGCAGATTCTCACCATGACAACCTGCCCCGTACCTCCAAAACTGAAGCTCTAAAGAGCTAGTCCTACCATGGCTACAGGGGAAGCAAGACAAAGCTGCCCAGATGTTTTGGCTGTGTCTGCTAGAACAACTCAGTTAGTGTTTGCAGGCTGCGTATTTGCCTCAATGGAAGCAAAGACCTATTCTACTGGATGCACATCACTTTCTAAGCTGGCAGGCCTCAACAGCCTTTGTCGGAAGCAAGGAATAGGAACCAATTGGTTCTGCTGGGATTGTTGCTTTGAACAGGAAAGGCTGGAAGTGTCTTACTTTGGAAGGAGGGGGTGTCACAAAACCAGTCTGTAACTGTCCACCCTCAGAAGCTTTCAGGTTCGTGTTCAGTCTCTGCAAGAACACTTAGCATATCATCAAGACTTAAGTCCAAATAGCAACTACGTTCTTGGAAAGAATCTTTCAACTAATTTTTCTACAGGACCTTTCTTCCCTGACAAAAATCAAAGCAATCTTTCTTTTCTTCTCTGGCTACTCAAAAATGGAACTAGGGATTCTTTAGCACCCTACTTATATTTCCAGACAAGCTTGGTTGAAGAAAACCCTAGTGCAGTGTGAAAACTTGGATCTGGAGGTCAACTTTTAAAATTCAAAGCCTGGCACTCTGGTCCTGACTAGGGTGGCAGGAGAGTTGGGGGTGGGGGGCACAGATCAGTGTGCTTGCTCAGCCATCATCAGAGATGCTTCCTCTTGCAGCAGATGGGAACAAATACAGAGACCCACATCCAGACATCATGCAGAGAATAAGAGACCTTGAAACACTCTTCCCCAAATGGGATGTCTCCATCAAATTCCTCCCCCACCATAGCTCAGGGAACATAGAGGAAGAGAGACAGAAAGAGTGTAAGAGCCAGAGGGGATGGAGGGCACCAGGAAGACACGACTATAAACCAGCAGAATTGATGCACATATGAACTCAGAGACTTGAGGGGCAAACACGGAACCTGTATGGGTCTGCACCAGGTGGGGTTCTCGAGCTGAGAGAAGTAGACACATACACCTGTCCATACCCTAGAAGCTACCTTCAATAGATTACCAACCACAGATGAAAATTTAGTTTCCTCTGAGGGAGTCTCACTGGGGACACAAACTACTCTTATGGGTAGGCTGCATGCCCAGCAGTAGACGCCAACAGAAATGGAACTCAATAGGTATTTGGAAGGTTCTGTCAGGCATCTTCCTTGGTGTGTGTGTATTTGTGTGTGTGTGTGTTTTAAAATTTTATCTTATTTTTAACTTAATTTTTGTATACTATATATTTTCTCTGTCTCTGTCTCTGCCTCTGCCCCTCCTCCACAGGTCTTTGGCTTTATTTCCAGGTTAGTGGGTATTTTTGTTCTTTGGGTATCTTATGTTTTATGGAATTTCTGAGCGACATAATGAGTGGGTCTGTGTCTGTAGATTTCTCATGCCTCTTCTTGGGCTCTTTTCCTTCTGTTGGCTTGTTTTGTCCTATTCTAATATGTTAGCTTTTGTTTTCTCTTACTATGTTTTACTTTATTATTATTCCTTAAAAGCCTGTTTGTTTCCTAATGGGAGACACAGTGGGAGTAGATCCAGGTGAGAGGGAGGCTGGAAGGGCCTGGGAGGACCAGAGGGAGCCCAAACTGTAGTAAGGATATATTTTGTGAGGGGGAAATATTCTATTTTTAATTTTTCAATAAAAGGGACTTTTTTTTTTTTTTTTTTTTTTTTTTTTTGTAGACCAGGCTGGCCTCGAACTCAGAAATCCACCTGCCTCTGCCTCCTGAGTGCTGGCATCAAAGGCATGCACCACCACACCCAAATCCTCAAAATTTGAAATTGAAAGTTTTCTTTCCCAGTATAAATGATTTCACTCAAAAATGAATTGCCAAGAAGCACCTAGGGGTGGGGGTGGAGTGAAACCTGAATTTTGTTGATTTTGCAACTTATTGGAAGATTTGTACAAAATAAATTCTCTTGAAACTCAACACCTGGCTTGACAGCTTCACTAATTCCAGCCCTTCCTACTGAGGAAGGCCAAGGCCTGTGGCCTGGCAGACAGATTAACCACAGTTGCTTGGCAAGACAATAACAAAGCAGCTATGAACACTGGGATAGAAAGCAAAGAAGTCCTGTGCATATCCAAACAGGCTGCCTCACTTCACCAAATTCCCTAAAGTCACCCTCGGCTTCATTAGCACATGAAAAAGAGGTAATTGAGCATCCTCCAGCCGCCAAATCAATCATTCATGGAAATTAAGTTTTGATAAGAGTTGTTTAAATGTTGTCAAAGACTTTCTGAATATGTCCTTCTTTTTGCCTTAGGAAAATTCCAGCCAGCACTCACAGTCCTAGGCAGCAAAGGTGAAAGACTTAAAGGTGGAACGGGACTGCACCACTAGACCCATGTATCAGAAGGAATCCGACAGGTTTGCTTCCATAAACATACTGATTTGGGGGGAACTTGTTCCCCGTTCTTCACAGATACATCATTTGGATAGCTAGTTGGATAAACCACATAGAAGGATATATATTTTTAGTTAAACATGCATTCTAAGAAAAGATAAAGAACATTTTTTTGTTTGTTTGTTTTGCTGCTGTTGTTGTTTGAAACAAGGTTTTGCTATACAAAGCCCAGGCTGGCTTCAAACTTGTGCCAGCCCTTCTCAGCCTTCCCACTGCTGGATTACAAGCATGTTGGGTTTATGCTGTCAGTATTTATTATTATTATTATTTTTTATTTCTATGTATTCACCATTGCTCTCTTTAGACACACCAGAAGAGGACATCAGACCCCATTACAGATGGTTGTGAGGCACCATGTGGTTGCTGGGATTTGAACTCAGGACCTCTGGAAGAGCAGCAGTCAGTGCTCTTAACCACTGAGCCACCTCTCCAGCCCAACATTTCTTAACTACAATGGCAAAATGTATGAAACATAAGTGGATATACCTCTTAAAATATTTATAGTGTTTGTGTTTTTTACGCACGTGCGCATGTGCACATGCATGAGCCATGGTACATTGGTGGAGGTTAGCCAGCAGCTCGGGGAGTGGTTCTCTCCTTTCACTGTGTGGGTCTCCAGAATTAAACTCAAGTCATCAACTTGACGGTAAGTACCCTTGCTACTTAAGCAGGCTCTCTGGCCCTTGAGAGCACCTGTTGATGACACTTGGAAATGTTTTAATACATTCATGTATTGGCTCACAGGTTTAATATTACCATGAGAGGCTGAGGCAGGATGGTCGCTATGAGTTCTAGGCCAGCCTGGGTTATTGGAATGCCAACATTAAATGACTGGGTCACATGGTTAGCATTGCTGGTATCCCCCCAAACCACCCAGGTTTCTTTCTGATAATGGAAAGCAGTAATATTAATAACTCCCCAAAGAAAACAATTATTTTTGTGAATATTGTCTGTCCCACAGCCAGCCCCCCATTCTTATCGTTATTGATATGTTATCTTCTAAATTATAGGAAGACCAGAGAATTCGCTGCTAAGACATCACTTGGTTCTTTTTTCCGACTATATTTATTTTTTTTAGCCTGCAAATATTTGCAAATCCTCAGAAAGTTACTGGGGATATGCTTGTCTTTGGTGCCACAAATATCTTTTAAACAGTATGAGTTAGCATTTCCATTCATCCTTGCCTAGCAAGAGCATCCTAAACCAAGAGTGACTTATGAACTGGTCAACAATGAGTTTTGGTGTTTGTGTGAATATATGTTACTGCTTTTTCTTCAGTCTCCACTAGCTCAGATTTACTGGGCCCATACACAGACTCACACATCCCATGCAGCCCAGAGCTGGGAAGGCAGAGTGCCCAGCTGCAGCTCTCTCTCTCTCTGTTGCTTACTTAAAATCTGGCTAAAATGGAGGGTAGAGAGTTCAGGCTGCAGAAAAAGACCAGAGCTCCTTTCTCCTTCCAGGTGGTTTAACCCCCATGGGAACCTTTGATCTGTTGATCAGCAAACACACTCCTATATTTTGTATTCCCCAGTATATGATTTCAGAAGCAGGAGGAGGGGCATGATGCACAACCCCCCTCCCCCCAAAATGCCTTTTTATATTAACTGAAAGAGAGGCAACCCCTTTGCCAGCAGTCACCTCTATCCTGACTCACTTGCTCTCCCTCAGGAGGGATAAATACAGCAATGGAGGCATGCAAAGCTGCTCTGTTTTGAGAATCACATGCACTTATGTCCAAAAATGAGCACGCTCTAGGCTGGCCTGGAAGGCTTCCCACCTCTCACACATCCTTTACTTTTTGAGCTAGGGTTTCGTGTAGATCAGGCTGGCCTAGAACTTGCTATGTAGCCAAGGATAGATACTTTGAGCCTCCTGTTTCCCTCCTCCCCTCCCCTGGTACTGCTGGGATCACAGTGCCACCATGCCTGGCTTATGTGGTGTAGGGAGCTAGTATATTCTACATGGCCCCTCAGACCCTTTATAACTAAGACCGGTGTCTTGATTGAGCAAGAAGGCTAACATAAGGCCTACTAGGAGGCCTTCTCCTCTAGTAGCCCCCCACCCAAAAGTGAATTAGTTTACCTAGATGAGTACAGAACTATAAAACAAAATTTAAAAAAAATGGAAGAAAGACTAAGGACAGACATATATTATGAGTCTTAGAGAAAAGAATTCCGGGTAATGTTTTTTAAATGCCAAGGATAACGAGGAGTTAATAAAGACACAATTCTCACAACCACTGGGCACGCACATTCAAGGCAACTAATACACACAGCTCTCTTAATAACCTTCCTCCAGCCAGGCAGTCTTCTGGTGTGTGTGTGTGTGTGTGTGTGTGTGTGTGTGTGTGTGTGTGTGTGTGTTAGTGTGTGTTATTAATAGGTACAGTGCCTACGCAGAAGCCTCCCTCCCTTCCAATCAACTCTCCCTTCCTTTCTCATCCTGAGAGCTAAGTAAGTTATTTTTAAAACTTCTTGGCTGTAGGAATCATGACGCATAGACGTTCGAGCCTTCTGACTTGCCAGGAAGCCTCTTGGCTTGTGCTTATTATCATGACTAATTATTCCTAATGTCCCTTTTCACTCTCAAAGTGTCCCGTGGTAGCCAATGAGTTCCATGATCGCTTTAGTCACAGGATGCACATCTACACACAGTGGGTGAATGTATTAGTCAGGGTTCTCGAGAGTCACAGAACTTATGGAATGTCTCTCTGTGTGAAGGGAATTTATTGTGATGATTTAGTCCAACTAATCCAACAATGGGCAGCTGTGGGTGGGAAGTCCAAGAATCTAAGTAGTTGCTCAGTCCTATAAGGCCAGTTATTTAAGCTGGTCTTCTGTAGAAATAGTTTCCAACACACGTGCTGCAGTGTAAGCAGTCAAAAAAGATAGAGGCTTTCATTTTCCAATTTCCCTATGTAAGCCTCCAGCAGAAGGCATGACTCAGATGAAGTTATGTACCACCATGCCTGGATCTGGGACTTGCTTTGGCCCAGGTTGACTTTGAACTCAGAGATCTGGGATTAAAGGCACATACTACCTTGCCTGGGCCTAAGCTTTTCATAGCCACTATGCCTCAAGATCTCCACGTCAAGATCCAGGTCAGAAACTTGTGTCTTCCAGCCTCAAGATCTGGATCACAGGTGTGCTCTCCAATTCTAGATCGTAGTTCATTCCAGATATAGTCAAATTAACAACCAGAAATAGCCACCACAGTGAATGAATACATGAAGCATTATCCAAAGTATAAGGTATCTATCTATAGGTATCTTGGTTTTTATGCTCTTGGAATGTATGAATTAATTTAAACATGAAAGAAGAAAAAAATAGCCCTAAACTAATACCATCACTCCGAAATAACGCAGAATCTTGCTGAATGTTGCTTTCTCCTCGTTACCTTGATCACACGCTACTAAAGAACCCAGCCAAGTAAAGCCTTGAACAGAAAAGGAAGATGAAATTAGGACCATGGGCCGCTGATTACAGATGGCACAGGTGCCTCTCAGACCAGTGCATATGATCTGACAGAGGGGAACAAACTGTCTGCTTTAAGTATCATCTCCCCACCCCACCAAGGGCAACAGCAATAAGGAAGAATAAGAAGAAAAAAAAAAAAACTCAACAAATGTATTATGATGAAAATTCACACTTGATATACTTGATAAAGACGATCCAAAGATTTTTCTAAATTTGTGTAAAGCAAAATATATTTCAAAAAAGATCAATGCTCTAGATATCTTAAATTTTGATATTAAGGCTTATTTCTCATGCTATATGTCTTAAGAATAAAAAAAAATCAAACTAAATTTCCAGTTTAGCAAAGCCATGACAATTCTACTTTTAATCATTTGTCCAAAATAAGCTTGTTATGAAGTATCTTATCTTGACCAGTGGTCACCCTTATCTAACTATTTCCCTGAGTCACCAGCAAGGCCGGGTAAATGTTTCTAAGCAATTCTCTCAGAAGTTAAACATTAAATTAAAAAAAATCGAGACACCACTGAGAACCTTGTGATGACCTGCAGGCATGTTCCAGAGTGACAAAGATTAGAAGGTGTTCTCAAGTAACACCCATTGTTCTGCCCCTCTTAAGGACAAAGGGGGAAGAGAAAGCCATTACCTGCTCTTGCCTCCACACCGCAATTCAAATGCTCCTTAAGAAAGCAAAACAATACAAAACAAAACGCCTTAATTTTAGCAATCTAATACTCTTCTGCTTAGTCAAACTTTTGGATGTTCGTTTGTTTATTTTTTTAAATTAAACGAACTTTCTGACTTTGTTTCTGTACCAAAGTTCAGGACCAAGACAGTCAAAAGAAACAGTAGACTGGAAGTTGGTGTTTATTATCCATTCATTATATAATGTGTTTTAATTTCAATGATGATCCAAAAAAAAAAAATCACATAGAGAGCATATTAAATGCTTTCACCTGAGGAGAGCTATTTGTGGCTATCTGAGTCCAAAAGGTTGAAGGATGTTTTCTTCAGTATGGAAAAAGGACGTACACTGGCTGTAAGCTACAAGGGAGAATCAAAAGCAGAATATTCTCCATAGAGTGCAAGCTCTGGGTTTTGTCTCCAATACTTCACAAGCAAAGAGAGATGATGTTTTAACACAGCAGGGGACTCAGTCCACCAGATGTTAAAGACAAAGCAGTTTACTCTGCTGCAGTAATGCAGATGGAGGAAAGAAAAAGGACAGACACAAGGACTGACATGTAAGACTGACAGGTGAACAGCTTTATTCTATACCCTCACAATCCCATTTCTGTGGGGTATATCTTAAAGAGACAATTATTGCTATGTGTAAGATGACCCATCTGAGAAGGTCACAAGAGCCACCTTTGCACAGCAAACATTACCATAAAGATAAAGTAATGAGATCTCCAGTAGTTGAACACTACAATATCATTAGTAAAATTGACCTCATCAGAATAGACAGGCCAAAAAAAAAATCCTGTTTAGTTAGAAATAGGTAAGTCAGGTAAGCAGAAGTGGGCAGATCTTTGTGAGTTCAAAGCCAGTCTGAGCTACATAGTGAGTTCTAGGCAAGCTAAGTTACATAATGAGAGCCTGTCTCCAGAAGAAACACACACACACACACACACACACACACACACACACACACACACACTACCACCACCAAACAACAACAAACAAACAAAAACAACAAACATACATACACCCTGATTGTATTTGTCCTGTTTTCTAATCCAACTGTACTATGAAAACATCCAAATACAAAGTCTAAAATCAAGCATAGAATAACTGGCGATTGGGAGGCAGAGGCAGGCAGATTTCTGAGTTCAAGGCCAGCCTGGTCTACAAAGTGAGTTCTAGGACAGCCAGGGCTACACAGAGAAACCCTGTCTCAAAAACCAGAAAAAAAAAAAAAAAAAAAAAAGAAAAAGAAATAACTGGTGAGAATAAGGGAGAAGATGGGAAGAGTACACAGGAAATTTTAACACACACAGACACACATCAAATGTTAAGATATATAACTATATTATATATGAGATATTTACTATTTACATATACATATATGCATATATATGTACATACACACACATATATATACACACACACACAGATATATATGGGCAAAATGGTTTTGATGTGTCTTGGAAAGTAGGCCATCAGAGGAAGATGTACTGACATAAGCATTGGTAGTATTCTGTAAGCCTCTTGACATTGTTAAAATATACTGGTTTAAAAAGCCATATATTTTAACATAATTTTAAAAGATATATATGGCTGGAGAAATGGCTCAGTGATGAAGAATGCTTACTGTTCTTTCAGAGGCCATGGGTTCAGTTCCCAGAGCCTAGAACAGGCCGCTCACAACAGCCTATAACTCTAGGTCCAGGGGATCCAGTACCCTCCTGGCTGCATGTATGTGGTGTATATAAACTCATGAAGGCACACATATTTGCAAGTAATTAAAAGTAATTCTTGAAAAAAGATGATAGAAGCTAAAATGTTTGGAGACTGTTGAATTTTAGTTGGTTGTTTTTTCAAATGTGTATAACTTTATACTCTCTGTTTGATGCTTAGCCGCTGGAGTAAGAGATCAACAAAGGTTGCATAAACTTGTTGGTAAACATGAAGACTTGGTCTGTTTTGACTGCCTTTGGGGCTGTGAACCAGTACCAAACCACCGAGGGCAGAGAATCCTGCTTCAGTACACCTGAGCCCACCGTGTCAATGACATTCAAGCCATGTCTACTCTGAACAGCAGGAGCACTCTGTATTGCGTGTGGCCAGCAAAGCTGTGGGCAAAGACTGGTGAGTGAGGGATGAGAAGAGGGCTTTTGATAGAGCATAGCGTCCGCTGTGTACCTGGGGCCTCAGTTCTCTCTGTGCAGAGGCGAAATACTTATGGGATGTTCCAAAATTCAATAACCAGAGACTGATGTCTTGCTCCAGCTTAATTCAAGTAAACAGAATTATACATCACTTTTGGATAAAAATTTTCGTTAAAATTCATTATAATGTAACTGCCAAATTTGAATGGGAAATATACAATTATAGAAAAGATAAGAGAGAATCTTAGCCAGGTTGATTATAATGACCACAGAAAGAAAGATGGATGCTACCAGCCTAGCAGAAGCAGGATCATAAATGAGAAACGTTATTATCTTGTTATGAGGTGAGGATAAATACTTGAGGTTAAAACCCTCGGCCTGGGACATAGTAGACAGGTGCTCTGACAACTGCCAACCCAAGTTACTTTGTAATGAAAGCTGACTGACTGTCTTTAGCCTGAGAACATATGTAAGAGAAGGAAACAAACATAGGAAAATGGGAAATTGATGTTATGATTTTAAACTAGGTCTGATGCAGGAACAAACTGAGACTGCTAATCCTGGGAGAGATCACTCTTTGGCATAGGCTTGTCTGGAACTTACTGTGTAGCCATAGTAACTTGATGCAATCCTCCTGCTTCTACCCCTCAAGTGCCAGAATTACAGATAGGTTTTATAGCTCTCATTTTTCTCCCCCCCAACTCCCTTTATTTTCTCCTCCCTCTCCCCTTCTTTTCCTTCCATTTTTTCCTCTCTCCTTCCCTCCCACTTGTGCTGAGGATTGGACGCAGGGCCTTGCACGCGTTAGGCAAGTGCTTTAGCACTGAGCCATATTCCCAGTCCCACAAATCTTCTCAAAGTACATTTTTCCCCGAGTCAGATGTCGGTAGGAAAAGTTCATCCGACTTAGTGGTTTATGTAGATCTGGATTTTTCTATTACTAAAGCTTTTCAGGTTTTAGATCAATTTCTGTCAAGTACAGAAAATACTTATCGTTAAAAGTAGAGTAGCTTTTCAAAGCCCTTTGTTTTTGATGTGTGTGTCATATTTAAAGTGTCTTTCTAGCTAACAACAGAAAGAAAAGGCTAACATTTAGCCACACAGGCCACTTTGATGAATTCTGAATAACATACTCAGACATAGCAGGAAACACTGAGAAGCAGCTGAGTTCATCTGTAAGAACAAAGTTGTTGGAAACCTCCACCAGAAAAGAATCAAATTAGTAATAAAGATACTTAGAATTCATTGATTCAAGCTACTTATAATTTGCCATTACACAAATTAATGTAAAAAGAGAAACTACCTAAACATATGATTTTCTAATAGGAAGTTTCTAGACTCTTAACAACCAGTTTACTTGGAAAGTTTTGTTCCAGCACACAATATCATCTTAATAACTGAATTAGTTACAGATTGACGATTTGCTGTCAGATGCTAATTAGGCATTTTCTTTTCAAGCAGTGACCCCCATCATTACTAAAGCTTAAAGTATCCTTCCATTTAAAAGAAGCAAACTATTTTTCTTTTACAGTAATAATGTTCAGCACACATGCTTTTGTTCACATATTATCCACATGGTGTGTTAGGAGCCACAGAGCCACATTTAAAATTTCATTAGGAAAAACCCCACACACACTCAGCTCAGGCAACTGCTGAGAGACAGCTGCTAGAAACAACTTCCCACTGCAATGCTGTGTGTAGAACTTTGTAAAGGCTACAAGGAAGTGTGGCTAAATTTGGGGGAGAAAAAAAATCTCCTTCAAATTCAACTATATTTTGAAGGTCATGAATCTTAATACATTTAAGATTTTAGTGTAGAGCAAAAAAAGCTTTACTGAAATCGAGGCTGTATAATTCTTTTAAAAAATATGTACTCAGAAACTTTCATCTAAATACTTATTCTAAAACCCAGAAACCTATATTCCCAATCAATGCTAGGAAGTTGTGATGCCCCCGATGACTTTATCATTCCCAACAAATCAGGAAACAATCCAAAAATTTTCCTTTCAAAAATGCAAAATGCATGGGCTAGGAACTTTTTGAGGGCAACCTCTCTGATCTACTTCCGTGTTAGAAGGGCTGAGGAGTCACTGGCAGCAGAACCCAGAGAACTTTAACATCATCACCTGCAACCTTCAAGGGGAGCTACCCGGAGCTATTCCTATATATAGATCAACACCAAAGTGCCAGGAGACAGACCAATAACATTTGTTTATAACTGACCGAAATCATTTTATCAATTAAACCTACATCAAATTACATTGGTATAATAAGACTGAAGAGGAAACAAACAGAAATAACTTAGGACACATTTAACCCTGGTCTAGCATTCATTCTGCATGAAGGAACTTGTTTGTGAACGGCTTTCATTTATCAATGACCTTTACATTTATCAATGGGACTTATTTTTTGAGTGCTAAGTTCCTTGTCTTTGCTCCCTGTGTCATTTATATTAGATTTCCCACTTAGGAAGATTCTAAGGCTCAGACCTCTATCAGCTGTCAGTGAACAGTATTCTCATAGAGTTAAAGAAATCTCAGTCTGAAAACAAGCAGCTATGTTTGGAGCAGAAGTTTGTTTTCTTGTAACCCAAAGAAGACAAATCAAAACCTAGTGTGTGACTCTAAGGCAGGAGATAGCCTATTTGGTTAAAATAATGTTTACTTTGTGTCAGAAACAAAGGATTCTAGTTTCTGTCTGCCAAAGTGGGTAATTTTAACTCTACCTGTCCCTAAGAGGCATTGTTACTAGAAAATAAGGAGGACCCAAAAGGCTCCAATGGAGAGGGGTTCTGAAGAAGACACAGACAGCACAATGTAATGAATGTCCTCTTGGCCTTTAACATTTAAAAACATTGAAAACAGGCACTGAGATCCACAAAAGGGTGATAGGCTATTTTTACACAGAAACTGATTTTTGCTAAATGCTTTTTGAAACATGGCATGTATTAAAAACACCGTTTAAGCCATAAGAATTTTCGCCAGTGGATTTGCTAAGTACTGTAGAGAATAGCTTGACTTCCTGCACCTTGTAATGTGTACGAAATGGATAATTTATAAAGACAAATCTGTACCGTGCAGCATAGAGTCTAGAAGAACATCAAGCTGTAAGAGCAAAAACTAGATGCAGGAGAATGTCCTGTTTAGTTTATCCTGATGTCGTATACTTATATTCAAATCAGATAGGCCAGATTGCTAGTTTTACCACAGAGAAAAGCTAGCAAACATTTCATTTTTCAGACAGCTATTAGAGAAAAATCTGTATTTATGTTTATATTTCAAGGTACAAAAAGTTTGCTAACATTAATTCACATTATGTATATTTAAAAAAAAACTATAGTTAGCCAAAAACAAAAACAAAAAACCCTGCTTAGCCATCTCTAGGACAGTCAGTTTATGATAAAACAAACAAACAAAAAACAACTAAAAAACCAAACTTAACCAACTGGGAACATGCTGTGTTTTAGGGATTTCACTTTTTTTCAGTCAGAAACATTTTTTAAAATTGAATTTCCCAAGAGCTGAAGGAAATGTAGAGAGGTCTAGAATAAGAAGGGCCCTAAGCATCCTACTGCAAACTTTTCCAAGGCAGAACCAGGAAGTGGTGCCACTACTAGACTCTGGAACAAATGTTCCCGGTGGCTTTGTACCACAATGTTTAAAAACATCATATTTTAATTTCAGGCCTTATAAACTAAAGATGTCCCCCCCCCCCAAACTAATTACACTATTATTTTGGATCAGAGTTTGCGGCTGACAACATCTGTTAGAAACTCAATTGTGCTTCCTAATTAAAGAACTAAGTCTAGTTGATGAAAAAAAAAAAAGTTTAATTCAAAGGGAGCTGTAATACTGTGAAAATAACCAAATAATTTTCCCCCACAAATATCCTCCCTGGGAGAAAGAGGCTTTCAGTGGGAACAGAGCTTCCCAACGGTCTGTGTCGTGTATCTACTGTTTATTTTATTATTTTTCCTATTTACTGGGTCTTTCCTGTTACTTTATTTACAGCTGAATACTCACTTAACCAATGTTTTTTTTTTCCCCCTCAATTATTCCTCCTCTGCTGTTTTATTCAGCAAAGCAGAATAGTTTCAAAGCAAAGCAGTTTCAAGTCAGGCCTTTCCCTTTTGTTCTGTTTACAAGTGTCTGTTGAATCAAAACATTTAAAACTTTAAATAGTAATCCTTGAAGGTTCCTTTTAAAAAGAAAGGAAAAAAAAAAAAAAGTAAATCCTCGCAGAAAACGCCCAGGCTGCTTGTGAAAGAGGCAGCGCATGGTTCATTGATCCCATAGTGAACGTGACCACGCTGGGTAGGTACTCAGAGCTGGCACCTGCCCAAGCCCTCCTCTGCCTGTGCCTAACCTCTATGCTTGCCAGGAACCGAGAACCTAAAAAGGTGCGAGTAAGGTGAGACGTAACCAGGAACTTAAAAGTGTCATCCTGAGTAGGACTCATCTCTCCGGATTTCAAAAATCGGAAAAGGTAGCTTGGCAGCTCCAGGCGCTGCCCTCCGGGCCACCCCTCCAGCTCTGCGCCCCTAAGTTCAGCGCGATTGCGGTGCTAGCGGTTAGCGAAGGTGCGAAGGCTGGAAAGCTCGAGTAGCCCCGACTCTGGTTTAGACTGCCTGGCTTGCTCACCAATTACACTAGATTGCAAGCCCAGCAGCCATCCACGCGGCAGAATCTGCTCTGCACTTAGGAAGTGGCAGGCAGCACCCTAGCCAGTGACAGCGGGAACTCCGGGCCAGGCCAGGAGTTCTCGGAAAGTTTGTCTGCACAACCCATTCCTCCCTGAGCCTGGAGGGACGC
This sequence comes from Mus musculus, assembly GCF_000001635.26. Taxonomy (NCBI): domain Eukaryota; kingdom Metazoa; phylum Chordata; class Mammalia; order Rodentia; family Muridae; genus Mus; species Mus musculus. The sequence goes on from NC_000076.6 coordinate 44,527,430, forward strand.
GACACAGAAAGATCCCTCTGGTATCCTTAGGGTCTCTGTCAGCACCCTTGGTTCTCTTTATCTCCGAACGAAAGCAATCTCTGGGTCATCCTAAACCCACTCACTCCTTCTTTGGTGACTTTAAAGAAAGGGCTCCAGTTCAAAGAAGACGCACAAAGGGTGTGTCTGCTCCCTCTCACCTACTCGAGGGTCTGGCAGCACCAGTGTTCCTGCAGAACAGCTGTCCACCCCTCCCCCGCCTCACCGCCCCCCCTCCCGCCTTTAAAATAATTTGCGCAATCGTGCACTGCGTAGTCTAATTGCAAGCCGCTAGCTGCGAATTCCTTTTTCAATTTGAACCAGTCTGGACTCTCCCTCCTCTGGGTCTTACCTTGTCTCCCTAGCCTCCCACCGAGTCTCCGTGTCCTAATGGTGGCATCTGGGACGTGTGACACCCCTGATCCCCATCCCCAGAGTCGCTCTGCTCTCTGTCTCCCATGTCCCTCTCCCAGCATCTAAAACTTTGGGTGCTGTTTTTGCGCTACCGAAGAAGAGTAAACGTAATTGCCCCTGTTCAGTTGGGGCAGGCCTTTTAGAATTTCCGACATTATATTAAGTTTACATTTCAAAATAAGGTGTATCCGATTCTGCGTTTAATCAACCAACGGGTGACACGAAATTCGACGTTTTCTTTGAACAGACTGAAGGGAAAGATCTAAGGTCTTCCCTTCCATCCACAGACTGAAGGGAAAGATCTAAGGTCTTCCCTTCCATCCCGTTTTAAATTTTTAAATAATGAATGCCGTCGGAGGAATGAAGCAACAGGAGGTCCCCTCTGGTTTACTGTCCCCAACACTGGAAATCTTTCCCCACACTGATATCCTAATTTAAACACCACCCCGGCTCCATTCTTTGAAACCCCATTTCTTAAGGTAGCAAGAGTAACGTTTTAAAGACCTTGCACTGTTCCACGGCTCTTCGCAGTCCTAAGCGGCACACCTGAGCAGCCCGGGCAGCTCCCGACGACCTCCGGCTGCAGAACCTTCAGTCTTCCCTGTGGCACGTTTTCTGTGCCTCAACAAACTCCCAAAACAAGCAACTTCGGTGAATGCAAACTAAGCTTTCTCGGGAGAAACGTCAAGGCAGCTACAATCCGTCTCTGATTACACAAACATACCTAAGGGCAGGTTGGAGAGTGACGAGGGCTTTGGGGGTGGGGGTTTGTCTGCTCAGAGGTGGCTGAAACCAGTTTTCCCATTGTTATTTAGCTAAGAAAAGCTAGCTTTTGTTTTGTGGTAGATATTAGGGATTAAAAAACGCCAACGCCACAGTTCCCAGGAGTCTTTGAGATTATGGAAAAATCTAACCTCAAGTGAGGAATTTGGTTCTTTTAGATTACAGCACCGAATGAAGTATTAAGATTTTTATGAGGAAAAACGTCCAGTCACTTAAAAATTTTTCTATAGAGGCTGGAGAGGTGGCTCAGTGTGTAAAGGCGCTTGCTGCCAAGTCCGAAGACCAGGGTTCATTCCCACACAGTGGAAGGAAAGAACCGACTTTCACAAGTTCGCATCGTGGAATGCTCCCCACCCAAAAACCTAAATATCACTTTAAATATTACTAAGAACTGACGTTGCATCCTGCTACCTGCCCTGTATTTCAGTAACTCAGCTCCCCTCTGGCGTCTGTCAAAATAGGAAAAATGGCAACAGCAACGTCGGAACTTATTGGATTTTGCTCTGGAAACCCAAAACTTCAGATTCCCTCCAGTTATCATTGTGCACATTCGCTTTAATGGAAGGAGGCACACAGTCCTGATTCCCTCTTTGGCCTGCAGAACAGAGCTAGAAATCCCATCGTTCCTGGGTCCATTGGCCACACGTGTGCAAGCGGCTCCCGCAGCTGATGGAAGGTGGCTCATCCAGCAGTGGACGTGTGAATATGTGAGGGGACTTTGGGGGGGTGGCTGGAGCGCACCGGGCTGCAACCCACTCTGTGCTCTGATTCTCATAGTACCAGCCGGGCTAACTCGCCTACAACCGGCGAGCAAGGCTCTGGAGGACCCGGTCGGGTCCCAACCTGGGACCTCCAGGATTGGACAGCCTCTAGCCACGTGACCAGCACTCCGCTCGCTCGCGCCCCGCCCCTTCCCGCCGCTCGCGCAGTCCGCGGAGCACTGCACATACCTGGCACTCACTTTCACTTTCTGCGCTGGAGGTTCACGCACGAATGATAACTTTTTGTTTTGGCTCTTTTAGATTTTTTTTTTTTGAGGCAACCAGTGCAAGAGGAAGACGTCGGAGGAGAAACGAGTCGAACCCGTTCATGGCTGGGGGTAGCGTGGGAGGAGTAGGGAGGTTGCGTGGGGGAGCGGTTCTTGGCGGGGAAACCGGATTGCTCGCCTTACAAGAGCACAGCTGTCTGAGCTTTTGTGTCCGTGAAATGTCCTGGGAAGTGACACCCACCGCCAGGGCATAGCAAGCAAAAGTCTCAAACAAGTAGAAGCTCCATCCTTCAAACCCTGATATAATCCTTTGTTTATGAGAAGGAAAACCTGCCATGTAGTTTGCTGGGTTAACTGAAGTTAAAGGGCCTCTTGTTAGCCCACGTGGGTGACTTGCTTGGCATTAGTAAGGCAAAAATCCAAAGAATAGTCTCTGCTAGCTCTGGGATCAGCGGGTGACTCAGAAGCAATCCAAAATGTTTGCCCACGTACTCCGCAGCGCTTACCTATTATCTGTGTGCAGCTGACCCTCTAAGATGCTCCCCATGGCCCAAGAAATCTCATCTCTTGGAAGTCAATAGTCCAGGTCATGTTGTTTATTATACAGAGCTTAGTTAACGTTTTGTACATTTTACCTGTGAAGTTCTGGCACATAGCATCAAATTGCCTTCCTCCCTTGTCCATTTTCTTTTCTTATGCAGCACCTTCATCTTTAACAAGCCAGGGAAGTTGTAACAGGAAGATTGGGTTTTAGAAAGAAAATTGCTTTGCCTTCTTTCAAAAGATGTCTCCACCACTTGGTGGCATTTAACAGGTTCTAAACTGAGTCCTTTGTTTTTGTTTTGTTTGTGTTCCTAAAGAGTAATAGGAAACCAACTTTACAAAGTGTGGACAATTACCTAGTATAGTTTCTGGTACAAAATAAACGCTCAATGGATTATTATTACAATTGGGTTTACTCTCCTCCTATGGAGTTTTACCTGACTGTGCTAGTGGCCTTTCTTTTATTTTCATGTAGAAGTTTGATTAAGGAGAAAGCAAAGCTCATAAAGCAATTTGCTTCAATCATGTGTTGTGATAAGTAACTTCTACTGGCTAACTACATGTCCTTTTGAAAGTAGTTCCTCAAATTTGTTTTGAATATATAATAGTGCCTTTGAATTTTCTTAACTTCTCCCATGCACTTTTACCAAATGACAGAGTTAGGCTTATACTACTAGTTATTTCACAACTAAACATGGTGACTTTTAGGGGGAAACGCTATTATTTTCTCTGGGTAGTTAGCTGAATGTCTATCATAAAATACAATCTAGAATAAGAACTAATTACATACAAAAATTCTTTTTTTTTTTTTGCTATCTGGGGAAAAAATCACATAGAACAGATATATAAAATTTTAACTTAAAACAGCTGTGTTTTGGTCCCTGGTTTGGGGACCAAGCATAGGTGGAGACTGGAAATGAAAGTTGTTTTCTCTTTAAAACTAGTATAATTTCTGCTTGGTAGAAATGCAACCTCTGGGCTGGGGATGTAGCTCCCCCCCCCCCCCCCCGTTTTAGAGTCCTTATACTGATTAGCATGCATAGTGCCCTCCCCAAGTTGGATCTCTGGAAGGAGGGGGAGGGGGAGAGAGATCTGAGTCCCAAATTTTGTCTTCCACATGTTTAGAGAGATATATTTCTCTATATCTCTCTAACTATAAATAGATACACACATGTATATATGAACATACATATCACTTTATATACACACCCATCACCTCTCTGACTACCCCCACCCCCACCCCCCCATTCTAGCTGTCACTTAGTTTAACCTCCCAGTTACCCTATTGGGCAACTCTGGGAATTGTCCTGGGAGTTCTTTTCTCCTTCCCCAGTGGCAGCCATCAAGACATGCCTAGTTTAACTTATTACAATGCTACGGATGTGTCTCTTCCCTTCTTTTCCCACTGCTCCTTGCTTTGCCTCCTCTCTGGCTACAGCAGCATCTTCAGAGCAAGGCTCTGCCATTACCTTTCTCTCCAGTGCCGTTCCTTGAGTGGTTGATCTAAGAAGCACATCTGAACATGACACTTGCCTTTAAAGCTTCCCATTACTTACCAGATAAAAACCTAAGCTCTTTGCCCCAGCATTCAAATCCTCTTTAGCTCTCTCTAGCTTTACTTTTCTCTACTTCCTGCCCTGACTACATCCCGGCCTCCATTCATCTGTTCTATGCTAGTGAGTACCAGCTGCTATTATAGGCGCACTGGATACCTGAAGGAGCAAAATTGACCTTTGTTCTCAAACTTATATGAGTGTGGAAAGGAAGGGGTTGTTGGCAAACAAAAAAAAAAAAACTGAATAAATTAGTGCATTGTATCAGGTATAGGTAGGGTGATTTTAGATAGTCTAATCGGGATTGGCTTTATTGCAAATATGACATTTTCAGCAAAGACATGAGACAGTGAGCTAAGTTGATAAACAGGAAGAATATCTAGGCCCAGGGAAGCCAGAGCAAAGCCCCAGGTGGGTGAGAGTGGGCTTGCCACATCAAAGAGAGGAAAAGAGAAGGACAAGTGAAGGAATAAGGTTGAGTATTTGGATCTCTAAGTACAAAATCTGTAATCCTTTTAGATTTTAAAATCTAAAACTTTAGTGATAATGAGTGGAAATTCCGAACCCTACCTGATAATGTGTGGTAAGTTGTGGTAAGAAGGTAACCAAACTACAAAGATTATATAAGGCTATCTTCAGTGTTTTCAGCCATTTACGAAAGAGAAAAGAATACCATGTTTAAGCCAGTTGTGGTGGCTTAGGCCTTTAAACTCTGTCCTAGGGAGGCATGGGGGCGGGGGAGGGAGAAAAGAAAAGATACTGTGTTTAGATTTTACCTAACTCCAACTAGGCGTTCAATGTTTCCTAAACCCAAAGTGTTGCTTCTTCCAGATAAGGGCTCTTTAACTTGTATGTAAGAGATGAGGACTGAAGAGAAAATGGGAGATGAGTGTGCTCTTGGGCAGGTTCTCGCTAGCTCTGTTTGCTCACATCGCATTACAGGGGGGGTCAACCACTTGTGGTCACATTCTCCCACACAAACCATCATGTTCAGACTTCAGAGTCTTTCATCATGTTACTTTCTATTTGAATTGTATCCCTTTTTCTAGCTATGTTGCTACCTGCACTGCTCTGTTCTGTGTTTGGGCAAGAGACATAAGGAGAAAAAACTTGGGTCTATTTATCTTGGCATCCATAGTTACCTGTAGGTGGTCCTCAAAATCCTTCATGAACTAATGACAAATTCATTTGTAGAGTAACTATGTATGTTAGGTGCACATATTTCATCCTAAAACAGCCCAAAAGGGAGGTTTGCTATACCTATTTTATAGGAAAAGAAATGAGATTTAGTTATCTAAGATTAAACAGCTAGCACCTGACCGGGGTGCCAAAGTCAGCTGTTCCCTCTGGAGACTCCTTCAGAAGACTGAATAAAAAACAGAATTTGTCGTTGGCTTTGTTTCTTGCTGCTGGCTTGTTTGTGCCAAAGACAAAAGAAGAAGCAACATTCCTATCAATTTTAGTATGTCAATTTGTTAATTTATTAAGTATTTAATAGGAATCCAGTGTTTGCCAGGTACTTAGAACACAACGCTGGCCGGGAAGTGGTGGTGCACGCCTTTAATCCCAGGACTTGGGAGGCAGAGGCAGGCGGATTTCTGAGTTCGAGGCCAGCGCGGTCTACAGAGGGAGTTCCAGGACAGCCAGGGCTACACAGAGAAACTGTCTCAAAATAAATAAATAAATAAATAAAAATTGCTGAACAAAGCAGAGTGGGTCTTTCCCTTCCTGAATGCAGATGCCAGCAGGGAAAAGCCAGAATTGTGCTGCACACAGTCCCCAGTGCAGCAGCAGCCCCTGATCCAGCCTGACAGGGCCACAGGAAGGAGGACATTTACTTGAAGATGATTCTAAGGGGACTATGTCACTGGCTGTAGGCCGCTCAAGTTCAGAAAAAGGGAAGGACCTAACGAATTGTGAGTGAATACATTCTCCACAAACTTGTAGAAGAGGCTTAAAAAGAAAATAAAAGAATTTTGTAATAAGTCTGCTCTGTTCAGTTTTTCAACCTGGGGCAATCTTAGTGCCTCCCTTCCCACCAACTCTGACTGCCGTCTTTGGGTACACAATTTAAAGTAGGGGCTTGTAAACATTTTTTTTTTTTGGTGTGTGTGTTAATATTTTTTGTTAAGTTACATGACTGGTTTATTTGACTTAATGAAATATGTCTGTTTTAGGAATAAAATTCCCAAACTATGAAGTCTGAGGGTTTGTTCAAATTATTTTTGCTTCATTGGAATTTGGTGGTGTATTGCATCATTGGCTGGAATTTCAGGACTTGTTACAGAATGCAGTTTTAAAAACGATGCTGATAGGAATGAAGTTTAATGCTTGCTAATTTGTAATTACCATTCAATGGAAGAACTAGCCCAGGAAAGCATGTGGGGTGGTGTGACTGAGACAGGAAGAGACAGACTTGGAAACCAAAGACCTAACTAAAATCAGAAAGTAGCATTTTAGTCCTTTCTAGCTGGTGGGAAATTAATAGGTTGTTCTCCATAGATTAACCCTCGTTTTCAAGTAAGGATATTGTATTTACCACCATAATAGCTCTAATATATGACTTGATTTTCAAAATTAAAAATTTAAGGATGAAAATAGTCACTCAGACAACTTGCAACTGGCGGCAGCGGGCGGTGGCAAGAGAGCAGTTGTTTTTAATAAGAAAATGATGGGGAAGATCAAAGAAGAGCAGCGATCAGGATGTGGGAGTGAGTTCTCTTTATTGTGAACTGCTTTGGAGGGAGGTGAGAGATGAGACAGAGATGAGGAAGTCTCTCCTTTAGCTTCTCTGATCTAGCCTTGGGTGAGGAGAGTCCCTCTGGACAAGCGGCAAAGAAAAGACATGGTTAACTGGGGTAGTAAAAAATAAAATCAATGGCCCATAAATACTAAGTGTTTTAAGCTTGCGTTTCTCCTAGATTAAAAGAAGGAGGAAAGAAGCCGTTTGCTGTTGCCGCTGTCCTCTGCAGCTTGTGAAGCACGAGTCTCACTGATGGAGCAAACGCAGCCGGCCTTGCTTTCAGAGAGATAGGAAGACAGTACTGGGATGATTCAAAGACTTCTGGCAAATGGAGGCTTTAAGGTTTTAAACAAGATCCCCAGAGGAGGAGAAAATATGCTGGAAAAAAATAGTCATAAAGTACCTTTTTATGTTAAGTACAAAAAGACAGGAAATGTCCCCCCCCCCCCAAATATTGTTGTGTTTTCTCCATCTGGTGCAATAAAACAAGACAGATATGTCACGTTACACAAAAATTTCATAATATATATATATATGGTATAGTTAGATGCTAGAGAGCAAGTCTCTGGAGCAGTAGACATGTTACTCTCGGCCCCTCCCTCCCCAGCACTGTGTGCACTGCTTCTCTGGGGCCATTAAACCTCATAACTTTTCACATAGACAGTTTTTGGTTAATGGAATTACAGAACTTCAGAACTGTCATCATTACATCTAAGAAGGCCTTCTCTGTTTGCTAACTTCCTTCCAAAAACATTTTTGCCCTAATTACATTTTGTTCGTGGTTTGAGGAGCCCAGGACAACCCAGGGGAATAATTTCATTCTAATTTCGTCTTTCCTTTCCCAGGAGGTCTGTGTCCCTGCCATAGCTACCAAATTTACTTGATCCCTTGATTAACTGTTGTCCACTTTTTAGTGAAAGGGAAAAGCGAGCAAGCACCGGAAGCCAGATGAAGCCGCCGCTTTCTTCTTGTTTTACTCTTTCCTTGACGAGGTAACAGAGTTTGTATAGGCTTTCAGCCATGCCCCACTTCTTATCCAGGGCTCTGAGTGTGAGACAGGAAAGCTCTCTCTCTCTCTCTCTCTCTCTCTCTCTCTGTGTGTGTGTGTGTGTGTGTGTGTGTGTGTGTGTGTGTGTGTGTGTGTGTGTGTGTGTGTTTAGTCCTTGGACAGCAGATGGGGTGACCAGGCCTGGCTCTCCCAGGCCTATTCTCACTTTGTGCCTTCACCTCACCTGCCTGCCAGAGACAGGGGTTTCCTAGGTGTGAATAGTTAGTTTCTGTTCAAACTTCCTTAAGCCACACCTCCAGTTCCCGTTAGCTGCCCACTTGGGCTGGACTCAAGGGCTCCGGTTTGTAATCCCAAAACTCAGGAAGCTGAGACTGGAGGCTGAGAAATTCACAGCAGACCTGAGATACATTTAAGACTTTGTGTTAAACAAACAAACAAACAAACAAACAAATAAACGTACGTAACAAAAGAAAGAAAACAAGACCCCAAACAAGTGATCAAAGCAAACAAAAACTCCAAACCCTTCCCCAAACCGCCACCCAACAGCCTGCTTGATTGGCCATTTCCACTTCAATAGCTAAAAACCTGTCAGGTGTAAAGCTTTATCATTCCCTGGACAGCATTTTCCCTTCGGATTTTCAAGAATTGTGTAAATTCCAAATCTTGACAGGAGGACTTCCTGGTACCTTAAGTCACACTGCAAATGGCCCCAACTGCCAGCCTGTGTCCCTCCATCTTTACTATATCCGTCCTGAGCATTTCTGAACGCTTCCTGCTGCTACTGCTTGGGGCTTGCTCTGTGTCCTGTCTCACACAGATGATTATGGCAGCTTCTTAACTCACCTTCCTGGTGGCTTTGCAGTGCAGCCTAGAGATACTGTTACGCATCCGGGAGCTAAGGAGCTCCTAATCCCTGCCTCAGAGTCAAAGTCTGAAGTGTTTCAGAGCTGACAACTGACACCTCCACTGTGGTCCCTTCCAGCTTACCTGGCCCCTCTTAGATGTCTAAAAGAAGGCCCTAAAACTCAGGGCCTTTGCCTGAGATTGTCTGAGGCTCTGCCTGACCTCATTCTCTTCTACCTACACTGACTTTCCTGCATCTCCCGCCCCAGGGTCTGAACGCTGCTGCTCCTCTGCCTGGAGCATTGCTCCTTGGACGGGAGGGAAGCTTCGGTTCTTTACTGATATGCCATCATTTGGGTGAAGTGTACGTCGGCTCCCCCCTCCCACTTTCTCTTCTCTGTTTTTCTTCATGGTACTTAACTTCTTACATACTGAATCCCTTTCCCTCATTTACTGCTTCTACCCCCCCCACCCCCACCCCCCGCCCCCGAGAGTAAACAATCTGACAGCAGGACACTTTTTGTTTGTTTTTCTTTTTAATGCTTTTTGTTTCCCGTTGCCCAATGCCTGGAAATAAATACATTCATTTTTTAATGAAATTAGACAAAGGAGTAGCTTCAGTATATTCTATCACCTTGGAAGAAAAAATATTGAGTTGCCCTAAACCACAGTTTTATCAGCTGTAAAGGTCTGGTATCTTCTAGGTTACAGGGTGCTCAATAAGAGTTAAATAACATATAACACACTAGGCACACAGGAACATAATACATAGTACTTATAGTACTTGGTATTGGTATGTATGCAGGCCTGACTCATATTATGTATTTGATAAAGCTTTAAAATTTTAATAATGTATGGAAATATAGGTAATACCTTGCCTGCCTATCTTAGTCTTTTCTCTTTGTCTATTGCTGTACATAGCAGCTGGCTCAGATTTCCTTTGCTATTAGTATTTCTTTGTGCCCTGGAAGTGTGTCATGAGTACTACACACACTCATTACATCACATTATGTCTCCATCGACACTGAGAGGAAAAGTTTATTGAGCAGGTCTGAAAGCCTCCTTTTGCTTGGCCTGTATCCCTTGCCTTGGGATGATTCTTATTCCTTTCATGGAAGAAAAGGAAAGACAGAAGGAAGGAAAACCACAATTTGATTCCTTGACAGATTTCAGTTTTCCCTTTATAGCTCTGTTTAAAAGGAATATAAAATATTCATTATTTTTACTTTATGTATGTAAGTGCTTTACCTGAGTGTACTACATGTATGCCTCGTGCCCATGGAGGGCAGAAGACGGTATTGGATCTCTTAGAACTGGACTTACAGACAGTTGTGAGCTACCATATGGGTGCTGGGAATTGAACCTGTGACCTCTGGAAGAGCAATACATGCTGAGCCACTGCCCTACCCTACTTTCCTGTTGCTGGTTTCTTATCTGGGGTGAGTAGACATTTGTTCACATCTCCCCAGAAATAGTGTCACACCACAGTGAGAGAGGAGTAGGCTATCTCTTGAGCAGAAAAAGAGGGCCTGGGCAAGAACCTACTAGCTACTGAGACTGTCCCTGTGGTCTCTCTGTAAGACCTGCTATCACTGGACCAGACAAGGAAGACACACAGGCCAGGCTGGACGACAGGATCTGGAAACTTTTCCATTTTACAGTTTGACTCAAACAACAGAAATGAATTTTCTCTTTATTCTGGAGGCAGGAAGTTTAACACTTGAGGTTAACAGGTTTGCTTTCCCCTGAGGCCTCTCTCTCGTCTTGCAGATGGTGTCTTACTGCGTCTCATGTTTTTTCTCTCTCTAGTCCCCTTGTCTATTCAGGCGAGTAAGACCTAAGGCGAGGGGCTACAGGACTTGGAGTAGGAGGTGCTTAACTTCAACTTCCTTAAACTGGGCCAATCCTATCCAGATTCCCATCAGCCTTCTAGTCTGCTTCTTAGGCAAGGCTCATGCTGTGGTAGGCTTGCGTGTGGGAATGTGACAGGATTTATTTAGTTCAGGAACTTGGAAAGTCGCTCCCTCCCCAGTGTGCCTTTCCTTTTGCCTTGACACGCTTTCTCCTAGCTATGCTCTCTCGCCTGGTTTTACTCATTCTATGACACCCCACCTCTGCCTGAACCATGTAAGTAGGTCAGCAGTCCTAAGGAAGGGTCTGGTGCACTAGGTCACCTTCAGTTCTTGGTGTGACCTGGAGCTTAATTTCACCAAGCCGTGCTTACGGTAATCAGATAACACTAAAGGTATCATCTCACTGTCTAAGCCGCCCCCGGAGCCCCTTAATTTCACAAATTAAGAAGAAGAACAGCCAGGCCAAATAATTTACGCAGGGTCACACAGCAGCTAATAAATGGTAGACCTAAATATAGAATTAACATTTGAGGCCCAGGGCCCCAGACTTCTTTGGAAAGATGGAAATAGGCTCTGGATCCTGAAAGCTCAGGAGCTGAGAGTCAGAGACCGCATCTGAACCTTCTTCATGGCTTTCTCTGGGGGGTGTGGCCTCCCTCCAGCTCAACTGACCCAAAATAGGCATTTTAAACACCATCTCTCAGAGTCTCTGCTGATACCCAAACAACTTAGCGTCAACCACAGGGGCTTTGGGTTTCCCCAGCCTTGCTTGGCGGTCCGGGATCCCCTCTGAAGATCCCCACATCTCATCTATAAGGAAACTAGAAATCGGGAACTGCGGTTTTGGGAACCGAGAATCTCAAGAGCACTGGCCACAGACAGGCCTGTGGTGTGGGCTCCCTCAGCCCAGCTTCGAGGAGACTTATAGGTCGGTGTGGGATGAGCCTGCAGAACCCACGTGTGAGACACAGCTCCACACCAGGCTGGCATGGCTCAGGGACAGAGGTACCTGCATCTCCAGAACTTAGCCTGCAAACTAGGACTCCTGACTGCTCCCCCACCTCCTCCGCAGCAAGGAGCACTGGTCTGGCAGTCACCCTGACTTCTTGTCGCCACCACTTTTAAAAATGAGGAAGTTGAGTAGTAACCGGTTTTACTTTGTGGAATCACGAATTCTCAGGAACGGTTGGTTAGCTAACAGGGATCCTGAAAACGTAATTGCTCATCGAGTGGACTTCTAGGAAAATGTGAAGGTTAAAAAACTTGAAAATTCTGATGATTTTTTTTTTTTTTTTTTTTTTTTTTTTTTACCGTGATGAGTCAGTTAAACCCTTTGCTTGCCGCTGGCGGCTGCCCCTGCCCGTACAACAAAGGGACCAGTCAATGAAGGTTTCTTTGATGGTTCTGTTTGGAAACCCAAAGGCAAGCAGCCAGTGCTTTTCAGTCACAAATTAGAGTTTCAATTTGAGTTCACCTTAATTACCTTAAAAATGTAAACATTTGTCTCACACCGAAGTTGTTTCTCAAGCAACACCTTTAGATATGTTAATTCACTGATCCATTAAAACAAACACAAATCTCTTTTTTTCCTTATCAACTCACTCTTTTGCCTTTTTTTTTGTTTTGTTTTGTTTTTTAAAGAAGGGGTTGATTTTTTAAAATGAATTCTGAAGAAAATGTAATTAATATGTTTGGCAACACTGGTAAAATATAATAGATATAATAGTGCGATGGGGAGAAAGACAGAGTTTTAGTTCCCTTTCTTGCTCCATTACTCACTTACTTGATGTGGCCTCTGACAAGTCCCTTCAGTGTCCTGAGCCTCAGGCTCTCTCCATCTGTAACAAGGGGGATGACTTACCATCTCCATGCCTCCTGGGGGTGTTGTAAGGGTTAACGAGATATGTGATCACTGCTTTGATTCTAGGGTGAATGACCCTGTACAAATAAAGCATGATTATATATCAGATTCATCTTTGATTCATCCGAATAAGTGGGCCTCCCCTTATTAACTCTCTTCCTGTTAAAATTTCAAAATTGGACTGTCTGGTTTTTAAGTAGGCAGTGTGGTGGCATTCGATACTTGATACCCTTTGTGAAAGTCCTCCACAAGTTATATTACCCCATGAAGGGAGAGGTTCTGTTTGATTGCTTTTCTCATTGTGCTACCCAATGTCTCTATCTATTCAAGTTTAATCAACATTTTTTCTTTCCAGGGAATTACAAGAGTGCAGGGGTGCATGCCGAGCTGTATGGTGTAGCTCTAGCATGTTCTAGTTGAATTCCATCTATGGCTTATAATGACTCACTGAGATGTGTACGTTGTCATTACCATAGACACAGAATGCAGGCAGAGGGATTTTCATTTAATTAATGGGTAAAACAGGGAAGACCTAGAACGGAAGAAGCAACCTCAGAGTAGTGTCAGGCGTCAGGGTCATTTGTAGCAAGAGAGGTGCTTCTTTGAAACTTCTGATGGCAATCTTTGGTCAGAGACTTTTTTGCAACATTGTCTAGCAGGTATGGGATTTACCATCTGTGTTGTTGTCTTCACCAGGCCAAACTGAAGTGATGGACTAGGGAAATTTTACTTAATGGCAAAAGATGGGGCTCAGAATTGGCCCAACATTGAAAACCCCTATTACTACCCTTTCAAGAAAAGAACCAACTTCCTACTACGCTAAAAGAAAAGAACCAACAGAAGCTTTTGTGGGGTCACCAGCTGATTTTTAGAAGTTTCCCAAAGGGTAAAATCTTAAGGGGTATAAAGAACTGAGCTAGACTGCTTTCAGGTATTGAACTGATTCCTTCCTGTAGCCAAGGCCTTGGAGTTCATGCTGACATTTTCTAAAGTATGCTATATTTGAATAACAATCCTGCAGATTTTAGAGAAGATTGTAGAGGAAACTGCAACCCGATACAATATAGCCAGTAGAAAATTGCAACATTAGAGGAGTTTCTAGCCATCACATAACAAAGAGATCACACACCCTTACTAGTGAGGGAGAAAGAGAAGCTTTGCGTTATTAGACCTCTTTTTCATGAAACAAACAAAACAGAAAGATCCTTTATTCATCCCCGGGAATATTATCTACCAAATTATAACTCATAATTCTGGAGAGAGGGAAAAGGAACAAACCAGAAAAGACCGTCTTATCTTCTGCTTGTAGACAGACCGGAGGCTGCAGACTGCTTTAGAAGTGGATGACGCATGCGCAGTGGAGTGTTATGGCTCTGTACCTGTGCTCCCGGTTGACAACAGGCTGAATCATGGATGATTTGGGTGACCACTCATAGGCCGGTTCGTAAGCTTACAGCTTTAGACGTAGAACACTGACACAGAGAGCAAGTTACAGAAGCAGACTGAGGGCAGCAAGTGCTGAGTGACCGACATATTTAGGAACCAGTGCTTTCTCTGCATGAGAAGTGGAAAGTGAGAGCTGTGTGTGAGTCCCATAGTCAGAAGGAGTATTCTTGGGAGAGTTAGAGAAGTCTTGCCTTGCTTACAGTTACTTAGTTGGGAAAGCATTGCTTTTCAAAAAATGTTTTCTTTGTATTTACATGTATGGGCGTTTTGCCTACATGTATGTCTGCAGTGCCCACAGAAGCCAGAAAAAGAGCCTTGGGAAATGGAGTAACAGTCGTTTATGAGCCTCCACGGATGCTGGGAACCAAACTCAGGTCCTCTACAGTAGCAGCACAATGCTCTTAACTGCCGAGCCATCTCTGCAGCCCACGGAAAGGATTCTTGATAAGGAATGGCTGGGGATTTCAGGGTAACAGAGTCACAGTCAGAATGAGAACAGCCATTCACAGGGTCAAAATGGAACTTATTTTAGGAATAAAGAAACAGGCCCAGAGTCCTAGTGCCAAGTTAGTAGCAGATGTGGAAATATATAAAGCAGGTTCTGGCCTTCTAATGTCCTGCTGGGCCAAAAGACATTTCTGTTTGTTTACTTTAGTTTTTGTTTTGCTTCTTGTTATAGAAAATTTCAAATGGATACAGAAAGTAAAACAGTATAGTAAACACCGATTTGTCCATCATTTTTTTCCATTTAGTTTTATGCTATTCATACTTTATTCCTATGTTTTCATTATTGTTAATTTTATTATTATTGTTATTACTATGATGATGATGATGATGGCAGTCTCTGGTAGCCGAGGATAACTTTGAGTATCTGATCATCCCCCTGTCTCCACCTTTCAAGTTTTAGAGTTAGAAGCATGTGCCAATATGCCTGGCTCATTTTAATTAATTAACTAACCAACTGGAGTGTTTAAAAAACAAATTCCGATATTCACATTGTTTCTCGAGCAATAGTATTTTTAAAGGTAAACACTCAAAAGAAAACCACAACAGTCACGTTGATGATAAATTGAACAATATCGATGAGTTAATAAGCCTTTTTGGTTTGCTTCTTTGAAAGAGACTTTATGTAGACTACAGTGGCCTCAAACTCTCTGTTGTTCAGGATAACCTTGAGCTGCTAGTACTTCTGTGTCCACCTCCTGAGTGCTACCTTGTGCTACCATGCCTAGTGTATGTGGTGCTGGGTGTTGAAGCCAGGACTTTGTACAGCCTAGAAGAGCACTCTACCAATTCATCCCAGGGGTCAGCATTGAAAAGCCTTAGCGCCACCAACACTTACTTCCTCCTGACTAATTATTTAACAGCCTTTAGGGCATCCTTTTATTAATGGGATGATTGACAGGACCTCCAGTGTCTGACAAGTTATTGTTGAGCAGGAATAGGGCTTTAGCTTTACTATGTGAGAATGTTAATGATGGCTGTACAACCACTAAAACTTATAATACCTAAAGATTGCTAGGATGGTAATTGTATGGTTTTTTATCAAAACTTAAGAAGTTCTCAGGATGCCAAGTGCAGTAGCACCCACCTGTGATTTAGCAGTCTGGAAGCTGGGACAAGAGGTCAAGGACAACCTGCACTATACAGCAAGACCCTATCTCATAAAAAAAATCAAAATTAAAGATGTTGGAATTAATACAATTTCTTGTTACTTTATATGCTGTAACTTATTTTTTTCAAACCTTATTTTTAATGATGGTTCTTAAAACATTAACCTCCCTTTTTAGCCTATCACCCACCAGAGGTAGTGGGGAAGAAAGGATATGGGGGAAGTGGACCTGTTTAGAAATGGTTCTTTGGAGCAACTCACATCTTTGTTGTGTGGAAATTCTCAGTTCATTTCACAGGTTAGCAGCTGCAGCTCAATCCACTTGCAAACACTTCACAGACATACCAGCAGTCTAGTTTGGTAGAATCAGGATAGCAAACACAGCAGTGGTGACACTACCTAGCAGAGACAGCCAGGCCTCAGCCTTGGCACAAGTCAGCAGGAAGGACCAGGGCCAACAGGAATGCCAGGAAAAGTTCTCAGCTGTGCCTCTCTCAGCAAAGGAAAGATCAGTAAAGACTTGAGACTGACAAGCATTGCACAGCTAGCTCTATAAGCAAGCCAGCTCAGCCTCCATCACTGTCCATCAAGTCCATCCTTTTTATACTCTGTCCAAACATCATGTGTCCTCCATGGGTCTTGCCTCAGAAAGCGAGTCTGTCTAAGCTGACATCAATCTGCCAATCAGCCTGAGTCCACAGAAGTGGCAAGAAGCTGCAGCACACCATCAGAAGCTTTTCAGTGAGTTTCTCTCTATGGAGTCCTGACGAATGGAGATCAAGTACAAAGTGTAAGACGGATCAATACATGTGTGCTGTTATCAATGAATCAATCCTTCATCGTGTGTCCTTTCATGTGCTTGCTTTAGCAGAACATCCTTTTACCTGTGTCTGCTTCAGCTAAAGGTTCCTTTATGTATTTGCTTTAGCAACACACCACCCAACACAACCGACTTTCCACAGAACCCTTAGGTTTCCACTTCAATACTCAAGTCATATGATATGAAGGAGGGAGGAACAAAGGAGAGAACACACAAATGCTTCTCTTCTACATCCTAATAAGTACATTTTGGTTCAACTAAGAATTCTAAGTATGTATAAATTATGAAACCAATGAATAGATGAAGAAAAAAATTCTAGGTTAGAGGAGGATAAGAAAGATGATACTGTGCATGACAAAGTATTAATCTGGATCGGATCTCAAATACAGGAAAAAACATTATAAAAGACATAATTGGAATAACTGGCAAAATTTGGATCTGGACATTTATATTGCTCTTTTTGGTAGGTGTTTTGGGATATGTTCAGAGTCTTTATCCCTAGGAAGCATACATTACACTGAAGGAGTTTGGATAAAGGGACACTACTTCTGAAATAACTCTCAAATGATTCAGGGAAAAATACAGAGTAAGTAGAGGGTACAGCAAATGGAACTGTATGTTAATTACAGATAACTCTGCATATAAAGAGGCAGAGTTATTCTAGATACTTATGGTTTTTTGTTTGTTTGTTTTTTTGGTTGGTTTTTGAGACAGAGTTTCCATGTAGCCTTGGGTATTAGTGGGCTTAGAACTTACTATGTAGACCAGGCCTGGCCTCTGTCACTCAAGAGCCGGGGTTAAAGCCATACACCACCATACCTAGCCAGTGAACTATTTATGAAACTTCTCTATAAATGTAAAACAAACAATTCTACCATGCTCTGGTCTAACCATCAGTAAAGGGGATACAGTTAACAGAGGGGCTAGGTAAATCAATGATACAGTACAGCCTTGGTTGGGTGAGTTGAAGGCTTCATGACCTGCATTTTCTCTACTAAAAAGTAATTGAGGATTGACTTCACTAAGTGCTAAATTATGTTTTTTGCTGTCCTCCATACATTAACATTTGTGAGGTGATTTTTGTGGTATAAATATATGTTGTAAGATCAATGAACAGCTTTTGATCTATGGTTTGTATTGTAAATTGGGTCTTTTGTTGGAAGTGTCAGATCTTCAACTCAAACTTCTGTTATCCATCAAGAATTTGCCAAGTGGCTACAGTGTCATGCCTGTTTGATTGGCTTTAGAATTGTAGACAACAACAACAACAACAACAAAAAAAAAAAAAAAAAAAAAAAAAAAGGGAAAGAACTCCCTTACTTTTGTAACCTCTGTATTGTTATTTAAAAACATACAAGCACAAATACTTAAAGAGGGACAAAAGGCAGGAGTAGTCTATTGGCTTTACACTGGTGTGAACTGTTGGCAGCCAGACTAGCTCTGCTGGTTTCAGTGGAGGTGGCTCACAGTTAGATGTCTGCATAGGTCAAGCAGGAGATGAGGCTGTAGAGCTGTAGGTCTGTTCCAGAAGTTTCAGACCCAACCAGAGGGAAGTTGGTATAATTTTAGCCTATGTAGTTGTACTTCAGTTTTCTCCAAATACTTAGCTTTCAGGGTCTTGAAGTTTTGAAGCCATGAGCAATTTTCTTATTTACAAGGCTAGGCTACTGAAATGGAAGCCTCTTCATGGTTGTCTGTGCTGATGTTAATGGGCCCTGGCTGTGGCATTCACTTAAGAGAGCTCTTCAATTTAGCCTTGCCAAATGAAAGCTTCCAAGAACAAAATAGAGTCAGCTATGTCCATCTCTCCTTGGACTAAACATGCATGTTGGATTTTACTAGTAGCTTGTTGTCTAAATTACATTCTTCATCCTTAAAAACTAACTTAAGGAATTGGTTCTCTCAAGCCTTGTCTGTTTCAATATTGAGGAAATAGGGGGAAGTCCCTAGTGCAGCACTACATTGATTTGTTGGTTAACTCGTTGTTTTGAGATGACATATGCCTCATATTGAATGAAGAAGAAGTAAATTTTCTTTATTTTAAAAACATAGCAGTTGCCCCTTTGTGGGCTCTTGGCCAGAAGGAGTCTGATGCTCCGCTGATCAGTTAACTCCTGAGCAAAGAGAAGACAATGCTGTTTGAATCAAGATGAGAAGGTCAATAAACGAGGTAGAAAGTGACATTATTCTGATGTGGATAATTTTCCTTTCCTTGGTCCAAGGCAGCCACTTTTCATCCAGACCATTCAAGGAGGAGGGAGGGAGGTGATTGGAACAGGGAGCAGTATAAGATCAACTTCTGTACCTCTTGAGATATCCTCTGGTATACTAGGCTACAGGTGGATCAACCGAAACTGAGACATTATGTTTGTTAAAGAACAAGGCTTTGATTAACAGGGATTTATTTTAAGCATCTTGGGTGATTATGGCTGGGCCCTGAAGTTCAAAGGTCAAGTGGCCAGGAAAACATGACAGACATGAAAAGTGAGACTCATGAGAGTAGCCCTGTGTCCTCGTGGCTCTCTTTCACAGTTTCATGGCGAGGTATGACCTTGCAGGACAGACCAGTGTCCTTTTCCGAGAACTATATGTGTACCTGCTCTGGAAGGTAGACAAGTAGGTAGAGATCTGTATGAACTCTACCCAAGCCAAGAGACTGCTTTGTTTTGCATCTCAAATCAAAGTTCATGTGAACCAAGAACAATGAAGGAAATTCTAGGAAGTGTAATCCAGTTTAGCTAAGGTATCATGGTACAAATATACCACACTTTTATGCAGGTATGCAAAGCCAGATGATGTTCATAGCAATATAATAGTGAACGTAGGAAGCAACCTTAGTGTTCGCAGACAGGGCCCAAGATGTGGATCATACTCTACAATGTCCAGCAACATAATATTAAGAGAGAAAACAGCAAGTTGCATAATGATATGAATAATATATCGCTTAAATAAGTAAAAAAAAAAACCAGAAAACAATACAATTCATCATTTATTGGGGAGGAAAAAAACAATACTCTTCGTAGTCTACAGTTCTTTATTTCTAGGGGGTTATAAAATGATTTTGTTTAGGATGACAATACTGCATTGTAAAATGACATCATTTCCTCCTCCTCTCGATGTCTGCGTTTCTTCTAACTCACCTTCCATTTCCTCACTCTCTGAGCTGATATAATGCAGAGAGTCACCACTTTTATTGGTTGGGGGCTTGTTTTGTTTCTTTTTCAAAAGGGATGCAAGTATCCCTTCTATCTAATGCCGACCTTTATTCTAGGCAATAAGGAATTCGATGCTTTTCAATGCCTATCTTAGCTCAGGGCAATAAACTTTAATTCATTCTCAGTTAGGGTTTTGCCCCTTGATAGCAATCTTCTATAAAAGATTGCTTTAAAAAAAATCACTGTATACTGCAATGTGAAGACTGGTTTTTTCTCAGCCTCTTTCCTCCCCTCTCCTATCCCTTTTACCCTCCATAAAACATATTCTGTCGGTATAAACATTTCCCAAAGGCACAGGACCACAAGCCAAACCTTTAGGATTCTTAGGCTATTGCTTGATGTCAGCATCTTGCCAGCCATCTAATCCCCAAACAGAAAAAGTGTAGGAAGGAGTCAAATACATGACTTCAAATTTGGATGGAATGTCAAGTCAAATACAAAAGCTAACAACAACACACTTGTGCTTTCGAGGGGAAAATGGTTATCTTTAGATAGACCGTGAACAGTTCTTTAAAGCTGGACAATTCTGTGTAGAACTTCGGCTAGGCATAAATCATCAAGTGGTTTTTGGTGTTTTTTTTTTTTTTTCCTTTTTCTTTTTTTGGTTTTTCAAGACAGGGTTTCTCTGTGAAGCCCTGGCTGTCCTGTAACTCACTCTGTAGACCAGGTTGACCTCGAACTCAGAATCCACCTGCCTCTGCCTCCCCAGTACTGGGATTAAAGGCGTGCACCACTACCGCTCGGCTGTGTTTTTTTTTTTTTTTTTGTTTTGTTTTGTTTTGTTTTGTTTTTAATTTTTTTCTTTTGCCATCTAAAAGGAGTAAAGCAAATAGAAACTATATGTATTGGCACAGTTTAAAGCTGGTCCCTCACATATGGTCCATCGTGAGGTGAAAGTCAGGAGACTGAGTGTTCACATTGTAACCACAGTCAAGAGCTGAGAGCAAGGAATTAATGAATGGGTGTGAGTCTTCACACTCTTTCTCCACCCTTATGTACCCAGGATCCGCTGTCCAGGGAATGGCGCTGCCCACAGTGAGCTGGTCTGTCTGCCCGAATTAACAAAATCTAGACAGTCCTACATTGGAACTCTTTCCCCCACGTGATTCTAGATTGTCAAGTTGACAAAGCTGCTGTACACTTTGAATTTGGAGCAGTTCATTTTTTAATATTATTTTTTCACCCTATACATTCATTCTGCATGGTCCTGTACCACACAGGACATTTCATAAAAGCTATATGTTGAGCATGTTGCTCCCGTGCTCCTTTCCTTTTTTCCTACACCCTTCTCTCCAAGTAGCTGGCAGTACATTCTTATTCTTCCATAGTTCCTTGTACCGTATCGTCTTTTACCCATGTGTTATGAGGTAAATCAGAACATTTATATCCATCTACCAGGCTAGCATTCATAACCCATGGACAATTGATTATTCATAGCTACAGATAATTATATTTTCTGAGATTGATAGGCCAGGCAGCTTAAGATTGCTGCAGGAGAAATGGATGGGCTGTTACCAGTCAGGACCTAGGGCTCTATCCCAATGATCACAGAACTCTGTCTCCTTCTTGTTATAAGGTTCTCTCTAGAAGGACCTCCAGTACGTCTAATCCTTCGCCAGTGGACCAGATCAGACTGCTGACTGATCGTCATTCACTCATCATCAGCCAACAACTTTGTTTTTTGTTTTTTTTTTAAACAAGAGCACAAATCCACTATTTATTCATTTGCTTTTCATTGGTTTAAATCTAAGAGAGGTACAGCGTACATGGGTTCTAGATTCTGTGTCCAACAGTCTTTGCAAGCAGGTTGCTTGGGAACTGGGCATGAACAATATCACTGTTTTCATGGGCCCAAGCTATCTTCTCCAGAGTACTCAAAGGGTTTTTTTTTTTCCCCCTCTATGAATGTTAGCATTTTGTCTAAGCTCTGCCCCACAGTTATGTGGCAACAACCAGGTACACTCCTCCCCACAGTTACCTGGCAATAGCTAGGTGTACCTGACTCACTGTAAAAGGGGCTGCTTGCCCCCTCTGCTCTCTCTTGCTCTTGTCTTCTTGCTCTCTGTCCTCTCCCCCCTCCCCCTCCCCATCCTTTTCCCCCTCTCTCTCATGGCTGGCCTCTACTTCTCTATTCTCTCTCTCTGCCTTTTCTCTGCCTCTTCTACACTTTTAACTCTCCTCCCCATGCCCAGGTATGCATGTGGGATACACAGATATACATGCAGGTAAAACATTCATATATGTAAAATAAAATAATAAATCCTAAAACAAAAAACAGAAAGCAATGCACTTAACAAAGACAGCTTCTTAACCCAGTTTCCAATTGAAAGCAAAAAACTGTGTTGTAGTTGTTCTTGTTGTTGTTGTTCTTGTTAGGCATGAAAAACTGTAAAAACCAGCACTGATGGTGGCCTTTCTTCTGCCTAAGAAAACATAATCCAGGATTAAGGAAAAAAAATTTACATTCCCAAGGATTTGAGGTAAATCTGACCTAGGGACAAGAAGGTCATTTTGGTTAGTCTGTGACATTGTATAAACCATATAATGACTCTTAAACAATGGACCCTAAAGATTTAAAATTACCATAGGAATTGCATGCTGAGGTTAAGAACAGGCTAGAGTCTTGGTGTCAAAGGAACTTGCATCACAGGCAGAGATTCACACATTTCTGAAAGTTTATCTCATGGCTAAATCAACATATGCATATTTCCTTATTTGTTTACACCCATACACACACACACACTTTTCATAAAGCTTTAACACCTTCCCAGGAAAGGCTTCAGATAAGCCCGGAGTCTTTCTCTTATCTGTTTTGCCAAACTATAAAGAAACCAATTTTTCTTTATCAAATGTTCCCTTTTCAATTTCTGTTTCCTAATTTCTTTTGAAGTGCAGGGAAACTAAGGTGGTAGTTTTCATGCTCAGGAACACTGAGTATCATGAAGGATAAATTGGGAAGAGGCTGGTCAGCCAGGTCTAACAATAAGATGCCATTTCTGTTCCCTGCTTATTATAGTCTCTACAATCCAGGGCAGCCACCTTGCACTTCCCAGGGAAGGTACCAAATGAAAACAAAGAGAGACAAAGACCACCTAGACTCTGCCAAAACCACTGAGATGGTGACTTAGCTAACCCTGACCCTGTTCTACTTCTGAACTTTCTGTGAACTAACCAACGGCCACTTTCTACACTACCTGAATGAGGGGGTTGCTCATTGGTGAAAACTAAGATACTTCCTTCTCCCTCATGCTTTGATGGGGTAAGGGGAAACTAGAAATGTAGAGAGAACTTCACATTTCATCCTGTAAGCAGCAGGAAAGGATAAGCATATGACCTGCATATGCTGTTCCTGGGCTATCTCACTTACCTGAGTGTATACTAGTGCATTTCCATAGTCCAACAAAGACAGCTGAAATTATCTGGCATTTTCTCAAATACTAGGTTGATGAATGTTATATAATATAAACATATATAGTTTAACGTATTAAATTTGTGTTTACCACAAATTTTACCTCAATGTGATTATATACTACTTGCCACAGAATCCTGGCATTTAACCTAAGAGTAAGAACCTATTTATTGGGCTCAGTTAAAGCAAAAGAAGGAATTCAGAGAGGTTGCCTTTGCCAGGTAATAAAGATAGTTTCCTTTAATTTGTTCAAACATTTCACTTCTGTGAAGTCATCCATTTCATAACAAATCGCAATGGCACTTGGATTTGATCTTGAGGAACAAGTCCTGACCAGACAGAGAAAGAAATCACCCAGAAAGAGAACAATGAACACAAGACCAGAGACCCCATGCATGGGAGCACGACTGGTATGATAAGGGACAGTAGAACAGCAGGGGTGGTCAGAGCCCTGAAGAAACAGACATGAGCTAAACAATATACAGACTTGAGCTTCTTGAAAAGACACAGTGTGGCAGCAGAAGGAATGGAGTATTTAGACCATGTTAAAAGCCGGGTGGGTGTGGTAGTGCACACCTTTAATCCCAGAATTCAGAGGCAAAGGCACATGGAGCTTTGTGGTTTCTAGCCCAGCCTGATGAGCCACATAGTTTTAGCCCAGCCAGGATTACATAATGAGACCCTGTCCCAAGCAAAACAAAGCAAAACAAAATAATAAATAAAACAAGAAGATGCTTAAGTAATTGCATGAATCTAACAAAAATTATGAGGACTTAAGAAAGAAAGGAAGAAGAAAAGAAGGAATATGAGGGTGACTAAGAGTTGGCTCTCTCTGCCAACTTAAGGTCTTTGGATGTCTGCTGGGACGAGGACTTCTGAAAGCCAAATATGTCTGGAAGGCTGTGGTGTGAGGTTATTTTTGATGACTATAAGCAAGGTCTTCAGAACCAAAGAGATCACATGGCTCTTTAAAATTTAAGATGTTTGTGTCCAAGACGAAACTGAATTCTTCTTAGGTGACTGATGCATTCATAAGTATAAAACAAAACAAAACAAAAAAGCAAACCAACAATGCTCGTTGATGTGTTTATAAAAAGATTAAGGAAGAGGGGATATGTTTTGGTGGATGTGTAGTGACGTATGGGGAAGGCACCCTCAGCATGTATAATATAAAAGAATGAAAAAAGGTACTCCATGCAAATAGATCCAAGAATCAAACATGTATAGCTATTTTAATATCTGATAAAATAAACTTCAAATCACAATTAATCAGAAGAGAGACGGTAGAACAATATATGCTCATTAAAGAAAACTTTCACCAAGAGGGTACTGCAATTCATAATGTTTATACACCAAACCCAAGGGCACTCAAGTTCATAAAAGAAACACTACTACAGCTAAAAAATTATTGACCCTCATGCACTGAGAGTGGGTGACTTCAATACCCCAGTCTTTAAAATAGACATGTCATTCAGACCAAAAATACAGAGAATCTATGGAGTTAAGTAACACCATAAACCAAATGGACCTAGTAGACATCTGCAGAATATTCCACCATTCCACTCAAACATTAAAGAAGAATTAAGCTCTCTTCTTAGCAGATCATGATGATTCATGTTGACTTCTCCAAAGTTGGTTACATAGGATCATAAGATACAAAGCACATCTCCAAATATATATAAGAAAATTGAAATAACACCCTGCATCCTACATGACCAACATGGATTAAAGTTGACTATCAACAAGAACAGAAATAGCAGGCATTATACAAACTCATGGAAAGTGAAAAACTCACTACTAAATGAAAACTGGGTCAAGACAGAACTCAAGAAGAAAATTTAAAGTTTTAAGAACTGAATGAAAATGAAAATCCAATATACTCAACCCTATGAAATACAATGAAGACGGTTCTAAGAGACAAGGTCATAGCACTAAGTGCCTACATTAAAAAAAAAAAAAACTAGAAAGAGCTCATATTAGTAACTTAACAACACAATTGAAAGTTCTTGAATTACAAGAAGAAATAAAGAAATAATTCCCCCCAAAAAAGATTATTGGGAAAAAATAATTGAACTTGGGGCCGAAAGTCAATGAAATAGAAACAAACATATAAAGAAACATAAAAAAATACAAATAATCAAAAAAATGAAGAATTAATTCTTTGAGAAAATCGACAAAGTTGATAAAACCGTAGCCAAATTAACCAAAACAAACAAACAAACAAACAAAACCAAACAACAACAATAACAAAACAAAACAACAACAACAAAACCAAAATAAGATCCAAATTAAAATATTTGACTTGAAGGAGGGGAAATTACAATGGACACCAAGAAAATTCAGAGAATCATAAGGACATACTGCAAGTCTCTATTCCACTAAACTAGAAAATCCAAAAGAAATGGATAAATTTCTTGGTATACCATGGTCTACCAAACCAAGATGAAATAAGCAATTTATACAGACCCATAACCCTCAGTGGAATAGAATGGTAATTAAAACTTTCCCAACCAGAAAATGCCCAAAGACAGATGGATTCAGTGCAGAATTCTACCAGACCATCAAAGAAGAATTAATGACAATACTCCTCAACTATCTCACAAAAGCAAAACAGAAGGAACCTGAAAGAACATTTCTGATTTCTTTTTATGAAGTCACTATTACCCTAGCACCAAAACCACCACACACAGACCAACAGAGAGAGAGAGAGAGAGAGAGAGAGAGAGAGAGAGAGAGAGAGAGAGAATTAGACCAATATCCCTTGTGAACATAGAGGCAAATTTTCTCAATTAAATATTTGCAAAACAATAACACATCACAAAGACAATCCACCATGATCAAGTATGCTTCGTCCCAGACATGCAGAGATGGTTCAACCTACATAAATGGATAAATGTAACCTACCACATAAACAGATCGAAAGACAAAAAACAAAAAACAACAAAAACAAAAAACAAAAAAATCCATATGATTATCTCATTAGATACAGAGAAGGCCTTTAACAAAATCCAAATACGAAAGACACACCTCAACATAATAGAGGCAATTTACAGCAAATCCACAACTTACACTAAACTGAGTTGAATTAGGAATATGCAATAATTGCCACAACCTGCATGGCTTTGGACTGAACCTAAATAGGGCTACTAGAAATGAATAGGCACAAATAATGTAGAGCTGTGACCTGGTGAGCTGTCCACTCACATGGAGATGCAGTAGCAACAGAGAAACTCATTGTGTTCATTATGTGCAGCTGCATGAGGAGACAGGTCAGCTAATCTCAATAGGGGATCTCTGTAGGGGAGCAGTGTCAGGATGCTGTCATCTGGGAAGAGGAAGTTGTGACATCCTTACATAGCCAGAGAAAGGCCTTGCCATTCCCCTGAGCCAGACCTGAGGAAGGCTTTGTCATTCATTCCTACAGTTCTGGGACAGTTCTTGACATGGCCATACTCACGTCAACAATACACACTCATTTGGAACTTCATCTATTCCACACAAAATAACAGTAGAAACTTTGAAAACGTTTAAATGTATTGATATTGATTGAATCTATCCAAGTGCCTCATAATATAACCTTGCAATTTTAACTGCTCTAGAGGCTGAGGCAGGAGGATCACAAACAAATCCAAGGCTTACCTTAGCAATTTTGAGAGATTGTGCCTCAGAATTAAAGGGATGGTGGGGTAGGGAGCTGCAAAGACAATTCTGTAGTAGAACACTTGCTTACTATGCATAAGGCCCTAGGTTCAATCCTCAATTACACACACACACACACACACACACACAAAGGGGAAAAAGGAAGAAGACACAATAAAAAATAATGTACCAATTAACTTGAAATTATAAATGAGAAAACTTCCTCCCTCCCCCCCCTCCCACTTCCCCCCCCCTCCCACCCTCCCTCCCTCCCTCCCTCCCTCCGTCCCTCCCTCCCTCCCTTCCTCCTTCCCTTTGGTTTTAGTTGTTGTTGTTAGGTTTTTTGTTGTTTTGTTTTGTTTTGTTTTGTTTTTTGAGGATTTGTTGTCGTTGTTGTTTATTTTTGTCTTTTAAGTTTAAGAGAGGGTTTCTCTATATATTCCTGACTGTCATGGAACTTGCTCTGTAGACCAGGCTAGCCTTGAACTCAGAGATCTGGCTGATTCTGCCTCCCAAGACCCGAGATTAAAGGTATACACCACCACCACCTGGCTATATTTCTTTCTTCTAAATTAATAATGAAGAGGATTTTTAGTGAGAGAGAGCAAACTCACTATATTGTCAAACTAATAATGAATTCCTAGTCAAGTTATCTCATGCTTTAGTACCATTTTTTTATTATTACTTTGTATTTAATTTTAATAATAAATTATTTAATGCTAATGAGCTTATTATTTAATTATGTTAATTTAGTATTACTTATTTCAATTAATTTGCAATATACCTATAAGGAAATGTATATTGCCTCTTGTAGATAAGCATTTACATATTGTCAAAAGTTTTTTTTTTTTTCAAGGCCAGTACCTACACAATGAAAGGCTGAGTAGTTAAGCCAAAAGAGGTATGAGTGAGGGTGACTGACTGTCTTAGGGTTTCCATTTCTGTGAAGAGACGCTATGACCATGGCAACTCTTATAAAAGACAACATTTAATTAAGGCTGGCTTACAGTTCTGAGGTTTTCTCCATTGAGATCATGGTAGGAAGCATGATGGCACACAGGCAGATGTGGTACTGGAGAGAAAGCTGAGAGTACTACACTTGAATCGGCATGCGGCAGGAAGAGAGTGAAACCCTGGACCTGGCTTGAATATCTGAGCCCTCAAAACTCATCCCTTGTGACACACTTCTTCCAAAAAAAGCTACAACTACTCTAACAAGCCACACCTCCTAATTGTGTGCTACTCCCTAGGAGCCTATGCGGGCCATTTCTTTCAAACCACCACAGTGTCACATATTGACGTCTAAGGAGTGGAATTCCTGGGCCTTGTCTCCAGGACCTGTCAGTCTGAAAGGAAGAGATAAGCATGCTCTGCTCATGTTATCTCCTGTCTTTGGGAACTAGTCAGCCAGCAGGAAATACACTTGCTTTCAGGCCTGGAATTTGATAGCATTAAAAAAAATTATAAACAAACTTATAATTCTATGAATTATATTCTTAGAATACAGCATAGTAATTCCTGTCATACTATAAACACTTAATTAATAATTCTGATTTGGTACATTAATTAATGTAAATTGAGCCAAGAGTTTGATGAATTAAAGGAATCTAGAAGGAAGGAAATCTATTTAATATTACTGATAAGTTATATAGAGAAAGATAGAGAGATAGGAATAATGGAACATGACTACTGCTTCCCAGATACTCTGGAAGTAGAGGCAGGAGGATCCCAAGTTTGGGAACATCCAATACTTAGTGAGACCATATCTCAAAACAAAAAATTTTTAAAAAGAACTAGGAACAAGGACCAATGGTAGAGGACTTGCCTAGCATTCATGAAGTCCTTAGTTCAATTCCCAATTCTAGAGGGAAAGGAGGTGTTCAATACTAGTTGTTCACAAAGATAGAAAAATATTTAAAATTTTTTTGAAAAGTGCACACTGCTAAAATTGAGAAAGGTGAAAGTACTTTAGCATTTTAATTAAATATCCTTAAATTTTCTCTTTAATTCAAGATTGTATGGTTCAATGTATTCCTCTTCACTTGTCTTTATTTGGTATGCATTATTATATATATTCTGCAGGTATTATTTATTATACATTTTAGTAATTTCTGTCATCCTTTTTAGCAAATTTTGTTTCCTCTTTTTTTTTTTTTTTCCAAGACAGGGTTTCTCTGTATAGCTCTGGCTGTCCTGAAACTCACTTTGTAGGCTGTTCCAGGCTGACCTCAAACTCAGAAATCTGCCTGCCTCTGCCTCGCAAGTGCTGGGATTAAAGGCATGTGCCACCACTGCCCAGCCTCCTAACTATGTCCCTAGTTCAAAACTTTTAAACTCTTTTTATGTAAGAATTCAAGACTCTAACTGAAAAAAAAAAATTGAAGAAGACAGAGGTTTTCCATGATCTTGGACTAGACGAATTAATATTGTAAAAATGTACTACTAATCAAAATTCTAATGACATTCTTTACAAAGCAGGGGAGGGAATAACCAAAAACCCAAATGGAAATAGTAATAGTCAAAGTAATACAAAGAGGAAGAACATCACTTGAGGAACTGTAATTTCTGATGTCAAAATACACTACAGAGCCATAGTGACAAAGATAGATGGTACTGGCAAAAGAAGAAGAGGAGGAGGAAAGAAAAAAGAAAAGTAGACCTGACAGCTCTTTGCTAGCAGGTAACTTCCAGGAGAGAAGCCCGGACAACCGGGTCTCTCTGAGGCTGAGCAGGAGGAGAACCACACCAGGCTGAAGCAGGAACTCGCTTTAATGTGGCAGCAATTTGCTTATGTAGACAGGGCAAGGAGGTGGGGGTAGAAGCATGGGGTGAGATGGCTTATGGGGTTGGGTGAGATAACGAGGGGGGTGGGGCTATCTCATGTGGTCTATAAGAAATTTATCCATCAGTGGTAGCTAGGCAGAGGCAGTCTCATTCAGGTCAGTAGGTCATGCTGAGTCATTCTCAAGTAAGTGACAAGTCTCAAAAACTGAGCCAGGCTCAGGTTTGTTCTAAAGGCCCAAACCAAGGCCAAATAGGGCCCAACATCAACCAATTCAGCATAATAGATGACACAGAGACAAATGCATGTAGGTATGCCCAGCCGATATTTGACAAAGATGTTTAAAACATACACTGAAAAAAAAAAAGACAGCAGATAATGCTCAGACAACACTGTTTACTCATAGAATGAAATTAGATCTCACCCTGCACGAGCCAATAATATATCAAGGATTTTATATTAAAATCTAAAATGCTGAAATGCCTAGAGAAAAATGTCAGGAAAAGATACACAGACTTCAAGATATTGTGGCATGGCCCAGTAAGTTACTTGATGCCTGATGACTTGAGTTTGAATTTCAGGACCTACAGCGTGAAAGGAAAGAACCAACTCCAGCCAGTTGTCCTCTGACCTATACCAGGGCTTGTACATGCTCTCATACACAATAGATTAATAATAATAATAATAATAATAATAATAAATAGTTTTAAGATTTTAGGCATAGGCCGAAGCAATCTGAACATGACTCTAACAATACAAGAAATAGGCCAAGGTATTGACAAATGGGGTTACATGAAGTTAAAAATGTTTTCTACGTAGCAAAGGAAACTACCAGCAGAAAAGACAGACTGGAGAATGGGACAATCTTTGCCAGGCAGAGACTTAACATCTAGAATAAATAAAGGACAGCGAAACTTCAGCATACCAAAGAACAAAACCCCCAGTCAATAGATGGGCTAATGAAAGAAACAGACAGTCATCAAAAGAAGAAACTCAAATGGCCAGTAAAATACTTCTTAAAGTTCAACATTTTTAGCAACCAGGGAAATCTAAATTAAAACTGCTTTGAGATTCTATCTCACTCTAGTCAGAATGAATTGTGATCAAGCAAACAAAAGACATAAAATGCTGGTGAAAATGTTACATGAAATGAGACAGGCAATGGAGATTCAGAAAGAACACTGTTCTCTGTCATGTGCAGAAGTGAGCTTTAAGTGTTATATATGTAGATGTAGTTTGGGTCATCTAACCAGAAAGGGACTACAGAGTGAAAGGAGAGCTGAGAAAGGGGCAAGGCAGTGCACAGTGCTGTGAACGTGGGTCAGAGGCTGATGGGGTGGGGGGACATGGGAGAGTGGGGTTGTGGAAGAGGAAGAGGAAGAGGAGAAATTTCATGTAATGTTTTTAAAGTTCATTCATTTTTCTGTAAGTTTCATAATCTCATTTTTCTTTACAGCTATGTAAAATTTTCTTTTGTATAAATGCCTCTTTATTCCACATCTTCATGGTCTGTCCACTTGCTGATGGGCTTCTTAGCTTGGTTCCACTGTAAAGAAAGCATCAATCAACACAAAATGAATTCTAACATTTAAATTTAGTATTTAAACCTAATACTTAATATAACAATTTAAATTGATAAATCAGAAAAAATTGAGTGTCTAACCAACTTATCTTGGAGGTAAGCCTGGTAGCTTCTGTCTTGAGTATCTTACTTCAGTATGATCTAACATAGGGCTTCCTAAATTCTTTCTACTCATGATTGCTTTTCATGTAAGAGATATTAATGTGACTCCCCCCCCCCCTAAACATAGGTACATAAAATGGGTATACAGAGAATGAGTCAGAAAGAACTAGAATTCAAGGCCAGATTTAGTTACATAGCAAGTTGAAAGCTAGCCTGGGCTATGTGGGACCCTGACTCACAAATAAAAATTAAAATTAAATGACATACAAATAAAATATTTATTGATAGTAAGTCATGAGAAATTTTACTTTATGATAATCCTTTGGTATACATATAAATTTGTCATTTATTAAGGAAAAAAATTACACTCTAATGAAATAAATTACTTATTTTCATGAAGAATTAACTTTTGCCCGAGTCTGACACTGCAGATATAAAGCAATGTCAGTGCTTTCCAAACTGATCAATATTTTTATTTTATTATAATCACCATTTATGAGAAACACTACTTTACATAAACTCATAGTACAAAATTACAAAGAGTGCTTAGGGCCATTTCAGAAATTCTGCTCCAGTCCCAAGCTATATTCATTTAACAGTTGTTTTGTTTTGTTAGACTTGGGTCAGAAAACAGTAATTTTAAAAATCAAACACTCTAACATAAGACAACTCATAGACACAGTAACTGGGTACTTACATGCTGAAGGGAATACATGATAAGGGAATATTGGAAATATTTTTCTTTCTGTTTCTATAAGGACAGAAAACCTTGTACATCAAGAAAAAATAGTACACACAGCCACCTGGAATCTGAGCCATTTCTGGAAGCCTCTGAAGATGTCGTCCAGCGTGAACCCTCTCAAGGTGCTCAGTGTGTTGTGTGGTCACAATCAGGACATCAGTGAAGCTACAAAAAGCAGCACGGGTCAGGAGCAAGGTCAGGGCCATCTCAGCTTTGGTATACGTTTGAGTTAGGATTAATTTGTATTTGCTGTGCCTTCAGAAACCTTGTACGGTGACCAAGCTTTTCAGAACTCCCACACTGTTCCACAGCCCCTGTTGAGGTTTGGTCTGTTGCTATATATTGTAATGCTAAGCACTGGCCCATGAGGTCTGGTTGCCCGTGTGGATGGGGAGAACCCATGTACACCAAATGATGCTTTGGAACCTTGCCTGCAAGTTATCTCTGATTGATCAGTAAGATGCCTACAGCCTATAGCCAGACAGAAGGGAGGTAGGCAGAGTTTCAGATCCTGAGGTGGGGTCTGAGGCAGGACCACAAAAGGGAGGAGAATGGGGAGGAGAGAGGAAGATGGGGAGCGAGGAGAAGACACCATGAGGTAGGTTAATCATGAAAACATGGCCATGAGGGCTGCCCAATTGGAGTGGCTCAGGTAGACATGGCAAATTATATCTCACGGTTAGGGAAGTAGGCAAAATAGGTCAGACAGCACATATCTGCCTAGTCTGTAAAGGCTCATTATAAATATAGAGGTTGTATGTCTTTCGTCTGAGAACTAAATGATCCAAGGTGGGGTAGAAACCCTCAATATTAAACATTTACGTCACCAAGGCCCCCATAGACTCAGCCCACACTTTAAGAAACTATTATCTAGTCTCTGCGGTATGTAGTACGGGTCCCAGGCCAGGAGTACCAACATTATCTGGGTTCCTTTCACAAGTGCAGATTTTGTTTTTTAGGCCCTTCCTGTCTTTTAACAAGAATCCAAATATTTCTGGGAAGTCTGCTTGAGAGGAGAGGGCCATTACCTCTCACAAAGCAATTCAAACAGCTGGTGTGTTCATCTCTTATGATACTGATATATTTTTTCTTACATCAGTAGTTCATTTATAAAAATTAACTTGAAGACATTCTTTTCAGAGGCATCAAAGGGTAATAGTCTATTTTCTTATTTTCTTTCAAGAAGCCATTTACTGTCGTAAATGAAGCTCGATGCTTGTCTTCTGGTATTTCTTGTCAGTGACTGTCTCTGTAAACTCCCTAGAGTGCAGATACCTTCTGTTCTGAACAATAAGCCCATGAACACAGAGTCAATCCGCCTTCTCAGGTGCATTGTGGAAAGTGCAAAACTGAAGTTCTTGCTAAAAGCATCACCAAGGAAAGCTACCATTTCCCTCTTCCACTGTTGATCCCATCTAGGCTACTGCTGTAAGAGATAAAGCTAACCAGCCAGGCTTTGGAAGTTAGGTCTGTCACAACTGAGACTCCAGAAAAACTTTTAGAGCAAGTCCTTGACTGTGCTTGCTCTAGTAGCACACTCTTCAGAACCGAACATTTTAAAAATGTTATATATTTTATACTCTACACACTGGCATTGTAAACCGTGTGCTCTAATGTGTTCCATATGAGCACCAGATTTTGGAAATAATATACTATTTTATCCCAAAACATAATTAGTCAGACATATGAATTATTCATTCATTATCTTTAAAAAAATTTCAGTTGGTCTTATCTGCATGATACAAAAATGAAAGAAAACAAGAGCACCCTAATTTTCATAGATTAGAGACAAATGAGCAGACTGCCTAATAAGCCCTAACCTTGCTTTGCTTTGCTTTGCTTTGCTTTGCTTTGCTTTGCTTTGCTTTGCTTTGCTTTGCTTTGCTTTGCTTTGCTTTGTTTTTTCAGCTTGGTTTATATCTTTTCTGTTTCAGGGACAGAGTCTCTTGCAGCCTCAAACTCACTGTGTAGCCTAAGATGACCTTAAATGTCAGATCTTCCTCCCTCTAGTCCTTGAGTACTCAAGATCACAAATATGTACCCTCATGCCGAGTTTGTTTTAAAATGTGCTGCAGACGGAATTTATGGCTTCATGCATGGTAGGCAAGCACTTGACCTACTGAGTTATATCTCAGCTTCTGTTGCATATATTTTGAATCTGCTGTATGGTTTTCATTTTTAATTTTTAAAATAGGTTTGTTTTATGTGTGTTGATGTTTTGCCTATATGAGTTCATGTGTGCCACATGTGTGCCTGGTGCCTGAGGAGGTCAGAAGATGATGTTGGATTTCCTGGAACAAGAATTATTATTGTGAGCTACCATGAAGATGCTGGGAATCAATCCTGGGTCCTCTGGAAGAACAGCCAGTGCTCTTAACTCCTGAGCCATTGCCCCAGTCCCTGCTCTACAGTTTTTGACAAAGGTCTTAGTTACTTTTCTATCCCTGTACTAAAACACTGTGACCAAGGAAATTTATAGAAAAAAATGGGCTCACTGGGGCCCTAGCTACAAAGGATTAGA
This sequence comes from Mus musculus, assembly GCF_000001635.26. Lineage (NCBI taxonomy): Eukaryota > Metazoa > Chordata > Mammalia > Rodentia > Muridae > Mus > Mus musculus. Next base: position 44,561,908 of record NC_000076.6, read on the forward strand.
GTCTATGACCATCACGGCAAGGAGTCTGGCAGCCAATGCTTTCTTTAAAACTCTGTGGGTACCAGGTATGCATGTGAGGTACAGAGTCATACATGCAGGCAAAACATTCATATATGTAAAATAAAATAATAAGTCCTAAAACAAAGCAATGTACTTAACAGAGACAGCTTCTTAACCCAGTTTCCAATTGATAATGTTTGTCTTTGATGATGAGTTGTGTTTCTTGGCTGCAGCAGAAAGATGAATACTAATTCATCTTTCTAATCTGATATGTTAGTTCATGTCTTTTTATTGGGGCATTGAGACCTTTAATATTGAGAAGTATTAATGAACAATGTTTATCGTCCTGTTATTTTGTTGTTGTGGAATGGTTGTTTTTCTCCCTTTTGATTTACTATTCTTGGATTATTGCTTGTCTTCTGTCCTCTTTAATATAGTTAACCTCCTTAGACCGAAGCTTTTTTCTAGTAGCTTTTGTAGAGCTAGATTTGTAGATAGATATTGCATTAATTTGATTTTATTCTTTTTCTGTTGATGGTGACTGATAGTTTTGCTGATGTAGTTGTCTGGACTGGCATCTATGGTATCTTAGAATTTGTAGAACACCCATCTAGGCCTTTCTGGCTTTTAGAGTCTCTACAGAAAGTCAAGTGTTATTCAATGGGTCTGCCTTTATATGTGACTTGCTCTATTTCACTTGTGGCTTTTAATATCCTTTCTTTATTTTGAATATTTAGTGTTTTGATTATGTGTTGTAGTGAATCCCTTTTCTGGTCTTGACTATTTGGTATTTTGCATGCTTCCTACATGCGATTCATAACAGTAGCAAAATTACAGTTATGAAGTAGCAAGAAAATAATTTTATGGTTTGGGGTCACCACACATGAGATATTTAAGGTTTGCAGCATTAGGAAGGTTGAGAACCACTGTTCTATACCAATTATTTGTTTGTAGATTTTATCCTTTCATAGAGTTCCAGATTTTCTTCAGTTCCCTGGATTTGGATTTTTTTTTTTAAGACTTAACATTTTCTTTAAATTTCTCTGCCCTGTCTTCAAGATCTTAAATTCTCACTTCCATGTCTTTTAGTTTTTTGGTGAAGCTTACATGTGAGTTTTTTTGTTTAACATCCTAAAATTTTCAGTTCCAGTTATATTTCAGTTTGAGTTTCTTTCGTGATTCTATTTCTTTGTTAAATTCTACTTTCATGTCTTGCAATATTTTGTTTCATTCAACTGTTTATATTTTTGCAGCCTTTATTAAGGTATTTATTCATATCTTCCTGACCTGCTATTTTGAGATCCTTTTCCTGTGCTTCAGCTGAATAAATTGCTTTTCTCAAGGCCTATTGCCATAGAGTTGCTAGATTCTAGAAGATATTTATCTTGGTTGATCATATTTGCATTTTTCTGTTCAGGGATCCAGGCTTCTGGAGTCATGATATTGAGGTAGAGGTATCTCGTTTTGTTTTTGTTGGGTGGGTTCTGTTCTTCACTTGCCATTGCCCAGTCTGGATAGGAGGCAAGTGTGGTGGCTATGGCGTCTCTGGAAGGTGTTTCTGTGAGTCAGAGGTAACACAAAATTTGGAGATGGGCTGTGAGGAAAGGCTGAGAGAGGCAGCAGAAAAGAGGTAGGGGAACTTTGGTTCTGCACCAAGAGGAATAAGTAGAAGTTCCAGGAAAAGGTGTTGGGGTAAGAGAAGGCGCTCTTACAGGAAGGCCATAGCAGGATTCAGATCCAATGTTTTTTCTCAAGCTTTTCCCCTGTGAAATTGATTTTCTCCTTTTAAATAGTCTTCATTGGAATATGTGTTTTCACAATCAGAACTGAAGCCAGTGACCTTAAAGAGTCTATGTCTTCAGTGGTATATTGCCTGCCTATATGATCCAGTATCTATAATGCTCCCTTTCAAGGTTTTCCTGTATTCTCATGTCTCACTTCAGAATATAGTAATTAAATTTATCTCACCAATTTTTTTTTCTGTAGTTAAGGTAAAGATGGATCTAGGTAGCTTTTAGAAATAATAATATTGAAACAAAATATGATGACCATAAAAATAGTAGTTTCTAAATATTTCTTTCAATGTCACTATAAGGTTTAAATTTGACTTTATAATACAGTTCTCCTTTATCCCCATTATAATAGTAAAGAGAGGGTAAAGATTGAGGGTCCAGGCTCACTTGAACCTCTTGGGATGTCATGTCAACATTTTGGTAGTCATGTATATTTGGAGAGGTGGCTCCTGGCTGGTTTGACTGAGAATGTCCTCCACAGGCTCAAATATTTAAACGTTTGGTCTGTTGTCACTGGCTCTTTGGGGAAGATTAGGAGGTGCTTGCAAACTTGCTGGTAGAAGTATGTCGCTGATGGTAGACTTTGAGGTTTCAAAAGACTTGTGACATTTTGAGTTAGCTTTCTCTGCCTCCCACTTGCAGATCAAGGTGTGAGCTCTCAGTTTTTCCTTCCTCTGCATTGACAACACATGCACCAACCCTCTGAAACTATAAGCCTAAATAAAAGTTTCTTTAATGAGTTGCTTTGGTTATGGTGTTTTGTCATAGCAATAGAAAAGCAATGAAGATAACAATGTTTCTAAATTTTTAGGTCTCGTCCTATTTTAGAAAACGGGGCCCAGTGGTGGTGGCCCATGCCTTTAATCCCAGGACTTGGGAGGCAAGTCCTGAGTTTTTGGTCTTCTGAGTTTGAGGTCATTTTGGTCTACAAATTGAGTTCTAGGACAGCCAGGGCCACACAGAGAAGCCAAGTCTTGAAAAGGAACAACAAATCAGAGCAAAACCAAAAAATGAATTTTAATTAGTTTACTAATGTTTTTTGAGACAGTGTTTCTCTGTGTAGTCCATGCTGTCCTAGGACTCATAGATGTCATCCTACCTCTGACTCCACAGTGCTGGGACTAAAGGCATGCAGTGTTGTGCCTGGCTTTCAAAACAAATTTTAATCAGGTATTTTTACTACATCATTGCCAGTTTCCCATGATGTCTCTGTAGACTCACTCCTTATTACTAAACAGTTTAATATGTGACGACTTTTTCTTTCCAGGAAGCATATAACTTTTGTTCATTGCCAGTCTAGACAACTAGCTTGGCTCCAACTGAGAGGGCATAACCCAGAAGGGGAAAAAAGAAACAAATATTCACTTGACACTTATAGGAAGAAAAGTACTAGAAGGGGAAAATGCTAGACTGGGTGTTCTCTACAACCAATAACTGTGCTGTGGCTTTCCCCTTCTCTTCCCTCCCTCAACATCTCTGCACGCAATTAATCCTCTATGCTAGGCGTGAGAATGTGAATACAGTCTCTTGATAGAACATGTAGTTCCAATTCCTGTGGTAAAAGAATGATGTCAGTCTTTTTTTTTTTTTTTTGTGGTTTGGTGAAAGGAACAAGTTATATTTCTCACCTCCATTTACAGAAAGCAAAAGGAATTGTCCTCAAGAAGAACTTGTCATCCTTGGAGTGATTATGAAACCTGTCTGTGGTTACAAACTTTTTTTTTTTCTCCAGAGTAAATTCATGTAAACTCAAGAATTTTCCAGACTTGAGAAATAATAGTTTATTAATAAAAATTGGAGGCTCTTCATTTGATCGGTTCAGCTTTCTGATATGGTTCAAAGTTTACAATATGCCTGGGGTACAGATGGGAGAAATATAAAGCCAATAGCAGCATTTAAATGTAAATTCATTCCATTTATTTTTCTGTTTGTATGTGTGTGATGGTGGCAGGGGATGGGTGCTATTGTATGTGTATGAAGATCAGAGGATAACTGTGGGAGCCAGATCTCCTTCTACTATGTGGGTACCAGGGAACCAAACAATGATCATCAGAATTGGTGTCAGGCATCTTTACCCACTGAACCTACCTACCATCCCTTACCCTAATCGTTTTAAATACTGTCAGTGTGCCACATGTAGCTGTTCCTCATATTTGGAAGCAGAAAGAGGAGGAGACACCACATTCATTTGACGTGTGTTTATGTCAGAACTTTGCAGGCACTTACAAATTAAGAACTTTTATTTAATGAATATACTAGAGATTAAAACATGAAGAATGCATTAGGGTGGCTGGAGAGGAGGTTTAGTGAATAAAAGCACTTGACAGGCATGAAGAACTACATTCAACCCCCCAGCAATGATGTAAAAAGTTAAATGTAGCCACCCATACACCTGTAAACCCAGTGGTGTAGGAAAGGAAGACGGGGGTGGGGGGGGGGAAGCCTAGGGCTTGTTGGCTTCCAGCCCAGCGCCAGCCTTAGTCATAGGCCTTGTGTCAAGGTAATAAAGCAGAGAGTGACAGGGCAGAACACTTAATATTTTCCTCTGGTTTCTATGCATGTACACACAAACCAGTGCATATATGCACACACCACATGACAATAGACCACACACACTCACTACCACTTCTACACGAAGGAAAAAAAAAGGAAAGAAAATATTAAATATTAAATATCTTCACTGAATGCCTTACAGTGTTGTGAAACTGTTTCCTTAAGAATCCTCACATTATACATTTAGGATAGTATATTAGACAGGGTTTTCTAAGGGAACAGAACACACACACACACACACACACACACACACACACACACACACACACACACACACACACACACACAGAGTCTTTTAGATTGGATTTTATAATAAGGGTTAGGTAGTCCTGACCATCTGCATTGTGGGGAGGCAGAAAACTCAGTAGTAGCTGATCAGTTCACAAACTTAGATATCTTGATGTTGTAAACTGATCCTGAAAGCCCTCTGGAAATTCACTGGTACTAAGCCTGGATTGGAAGGCTGGAGAAGCTGGCATGCTGTAAGGGATGGCAGGGCAACAACAGAAAAGCTTACTTTTGCAAGAAGAGGCACTTCTGGAAAGTTCTGCCCACTTGGAGAGTAGTCCTCTCTTCTCTGTTAGGCCTTTGTTGGAAAGCAGAGGTTTCCCTCCCAGGTAACTCAAAATCTGATAAAGTTTGTGATAAAGACCAGCTATCACAGGAAGCTTGGAGTCCAGTGAGAACCAATTGACAGATCTTATTAATATGTGATGCCTTCCTTCTACAATCAAGTCAGTTTTTTAGGCATAAATATTTACATTGTCAGGAGATCTAAAGGTGAAAATGAAATCAAGAAAAAACCAAAAAACAAAAAACACCAAAACCACTTTCTAAAAATTTCCTGAAGGAGTCTCCATGGTAGCACCAGGCTCCAGATTAGCCAGTGCGGCCAGTTGTTTCGCTTGTTCCATTATTTTTTCAAACTGGTAACTTGTCATCTCCAAGATGACAAATCACTAGATTCTAGAATCACTTAGGAAAAATGTTGCGTTTTCTAATGTCAACTGTAAATGTGACTTTTGTTGACCAGAGAAGGTGATGAGATGAGAGGCGTACTCAAACTTTTGAATACATGGTTTGGCTGAGCCCAGATCATTTCTATTTATGTTCCAACTACCCCTAGGCCTAGGCCTGTAAGCTGCTAGATCTCTGTATAATCTGCCTGCTTACCTGGGCCTAGAGTGTTTTCAGCTTCCCACTCTCTATGCTGGGGTTTTGTGACCTAAGCTTGCTCAGGTCTTTGTATTTTGTCACAACTCATGTGACTTCATATGTGCAGCTGCTCTGTTATATATGGGAGACACCGTTCCCTTGGTGTCATATACCACCTCTGGTTCTTACAGTCTTTCCACACACCTTTTCCATGAAGATCCATGTGCCTCATGTACAAGGATATGATATAGATACCCTGTTTAGGGATGAGCATTTCAGCCTCTTATTCTCTGCATGTTGACTAGTTAAGCGTATCTGTGTTAATTGCTATCTACTGCAAGACAAATTGTCTGATGAGACTTGAGAGATGCACGGATCTCTAGGTCTACCAAGGCATTATTAGGAGTCACTTTAATACTATGCCTATTTAGCAGAATAATAGTGGTAGGTATTCCTCTAGGACCTAAGATTGCTTTAACCACAGGCTCTTGACTTTAGTAACAGTTCCAGGGATGGGTTCTATCTCATGGAACAGACCTTGGATCCAATCATAAAGTGGTTGGTTACTCTCATAACATCTGTGCCAATATTGCACCAACTGGTATGTCTTGTTAGGCCAGTCATTATAGTAGGGCTCCCAGCTGGGTGAGAACGGTGAGTGCCTTTCTCCTCTGGTAGCATCCATAGTACCATCCAGCATTTTGAAAGCTAGCCACTAGGGACGAAGCGTCGAAGTGAGTACCAGTGTAATTCCTCCATGTTCTCTGACTCAGTATGTGGAGTTTTCAGCAATAGGATCTTACTATCAATTCTGCAGGATAACTAAGAGCACTGTCAACATCCTATAACATCTGGAGGTCTGTCTGAGCCCATTGGCCAAGAACTCAAAAAATAGGTAACCCATTCCTAGTACTGGAGTTTTTATTTGCCAGCATGTGGTGTGCAGTTGAAGTATTGTCCCTCACTGCTCGTTCCCCAGATCTCTGTAGGGTAACTCCCTTTAAACTATTTTTATATGTGTGTATATTTTCAGGACTTTTTACAGTAGTATGTTTCTATATGGCTTTTTCAAAAGGCCTTTAGTGTTAGTTATCCCTCCCCATATTCCCTTCTTCACATAGCTCTCCCATCTCTTATCCCATTTCATCCTTCCAGTTCCATTATTTCCCTTTCCTTCTTTATAACACTGTATTCTATGTGCCCTACCTTGAAAGACCTCCTTGCTCATAGCTCCCAACTAGTTCACTAATCTCCATTGGTATTCCAAATGCACGCACATATCTAAAGAGTTGAAGCTAACATCTACACGTGAAAAAAGCTGATGTTGATCTTTTTGTGTCTGGATTACCTTGTTCAGAATGATTGTTCCCATTTCCATCCACTTACTTGTAAAGTTCATAGTTTCATTTTTTGAAACAGCTGAATAATAAATGTAAATGTACTACATTTTCATTATTCTTTCATTGGATGATAAAAAGCTGTTTTTATTTCCTGGCTGTTGTGGATAGAGCAGCAATGGCATGGGTGGGCAGGCGTCTCTATAGTAGGATTTGGAGCCTTTTGAGTGTATGCCCAAGAGTACATAGATGGATTGTGTGGTAGATCTATTTCTAACTTTTGTGGAGTCTCCATACTGATTTCCATAGTGGTTTCATCAATCTGCACTCCCAGCAGTAGTGAGTAAGCCTTCCTCTTTTCCCACATACATAAGAGCATCTGCTGTCAATTCTTATTATTTTGATTTTTTTTTTGGTTTTGTTCTTTTGTATTTATTTATTTACTTAAAAAGTCTTGACCATTCTACCTGGAATAGAATAAAATCTCAACGTAGTTTTAATTTACAATTCTCTGATGGAGAAAGATGTTGAATACTTTAACATATGTTTCCCAGATATTTCTATTTTAGCTTTGGAGAATTCTCTATTTATTGTCATACCCCATGATTTAATTGGGTTGTCTGTTTTCTTACGTTAGTTTTGAGTTCTTTGTATATTTTAGATACCAGCCTTTGGTCAGATGTAGACATAGTGAAGATTTTGTCTCATTAAATTTGCTTCCGTGTCAGTCCAGTGATGTCCTTTTCTGTGCAGAAGCTTCTTAGTTTCGTATGGTCTCTTGTCAGTTGGTCTTACTGCATATGCTACTGGCGTCCTGTTTAGAAAGTCATTTTCTCTGCCGAGTTCAAGTTCAAGCACATTCCTTACTCTGTCTTCTAGCACTGTCAAGGCATCAGGTCTTTTGTCAAGGTCCTTTATCCATTTAGAGTTTAGTTTATTGCAGAATGAGAGCTAAGGATCTGGATCTATTTGTCCACATGTAGCTATCTAGTTTGACCATTCGTTAAAGATGCTGCCTTCTCTCCAGTGTGCATTTTTGGTTTCTTCATTAAAAAAAAAAATCAGGCAGCAGGTGTGTGGACTTATTGTACTTAGGTCTTTAATTTTATTCTACTGATCAATGAGCATGCTTCATGCCATACCATGCTGCTTTTATGTAGACTTAGAGTTTTCCTCAAGTGGACATAGGTAAAAGACTAAGGCAAAGTCATAAAGGAATGTTTAGCTGAAGCAGACATAGGAGCAGGGGTGTTCTGCTAACGCATCATTCAGTTTGAAGGTGTGCATCACCACCGCCCAGTGTTTTGATCTAGATTTCTTCTCCATCTTCCATGCCTGTTATTCATAGATTTGGTCTTTTTATAGTGTCCCAAATTCCTGTGTGTGCCCTTCCTGTTTTCTGTTTGTTTGTTTCTTAGCTTCAACATTTTCTTTTACTGAATGATCAGTTTCCTCCCTTTCTTCTACCTTACCTCTGATACCGTTAATATTTTTTCTTCCACATGATCCAGTATTTTGGTGAAACTTTCTTTTGAGGTTTTTCTTTGACTTTATGAGTTTTTAATTTTGAGTTTTATTTTATTTAGGCTTTTATTCAGAGATTCACTCTTTAGAAGGATGTGCAGAGTGGGTCTGGTGGTCCCTAGGTTCTGGGTCAGAATCCATGATCAGATGGTGGGTGGGTTGCTTGGTTGATGGGCAGGTAGACTGGGTTCATGAGTTATTACTAGTGGTTCTAAGTTGGATTCTATGTGCTGTTGGAGAGGCATTGTGGCTGGGCAGGTGGCAGTCACTCTTTTCCTTCATATATCACATGTCCTGTCTCAGCACATGCATCCATCTCAGCTGACATCACTTTGCCAATCAGCCAGAGTTCACAAAAGTGGCAAAAAACTACAGCACACCACCAGAAGTTTTTTGGTGTGTTTCTCTCTATGGAGTCACAACGAATGGAGCTCAACTACACAATGTAAGGTGGGCCGATACATGTACGTAATTAGCAGAGAATCTTTCATCACGTGTCCTTTCATATCCTTGCTTTAGCAGAACATCCTTTCTACTACGTTTACTTAAGCTAAACGTTTCTTTATGACTTTGCCTTAGTCTTTTACCTATGTCCACTTCAGGAAAACACTCCTTCACTTCTTTGCCCCAGCAAAACAGCATCCAACACAACTGACTTTCCAAAGAACCCTTAAGTTTCCACTTCAGAAGTCACCTCATTCCACTGATAGCACTTATGAGGTCATTCCTTAGTTTGTAATTTCAGATGGTCAGTTTCCTCTTTAAAGGCTTTGTGTGGTTAAGTTATGGCAATGAAACACAAAATACAGGTGTGCGATCTAGAATGTTAACATCATACTGGTGAATATCCCTTTCTGGTGCGTAAAAACTCTGCTCACTAATAAGGGTTCCAGAGAATCAGGATTCCTAATCAGATAATTTCCAGGGATTGGTGTAATTGGGGAAAGGTTAATGTGAACAGTCTCCTGTACATTGTACATTTATTGTTATGAATCTAATAGACTCTCCTTGTCCAACAATAGATTATATCTCCACAATGAGAAGAAAAGAGGTGCTCAAAAATCCAGTGTGCTTTTGTTCTTTGTACAGTGATGAAAAATAAGAACATAGTCTCACTTTTACTATATGTCTCATAAACAGTGAGAACAATGATGGCACTTTTAGAATATTTGAAGATTAGAGACTTAGACACTTCCAACATGATCCTAGTTCCCTGTACAAACATGTGATCAGTCTCTGAACCCTTAGCCTCTGATTCACACTTCTTCAACACATCCAGCTTCTGGTGGGGTCAGGCAAGGAATCTCTGGACTCTATGAGTTGTGTGCATACTTCTGCCTCTCTTCCTGATGGAGACAAGTAAGAGGTCCCAGAACCCTCTTCATCTAGTGCATACTTTGACCACTCAATATGCTCACCCTAGACATGTAGTTGAGAGGTAAAGATTTCTAGATAACCCTTATCTACTATAATATCCCTTGCTAGTGTGTAATAAGTCTAGTGAAGCCAGAGAAATATGATACTCTCACCTTTTTAGTACATGTCTTTGGCACAAGGTACACTCACTGACTAGGGAAGTACATACATGATTCACCTGGAACCCTCATTCACCACTCTGAATACACATCAATACATGGAGTTAGAGACCTCTGCATTCAATGAATACTCCCTGAGCACTCTTTGACCCAGGCTTTGATGATCAGACTATATTTTGAATAGCTGTCTTGCGGTAACTAAGCCTGCATTGACTCTGGTTTAAGAGGACAGAGGCTATGCCTCAGGTCCCCACTCTCACCAGCCCATCATCTTCAACTATTCCATTCTTGAATCAATACCAAATCTCCCTATAACTGAACATTAATCAACCCTGAGCCCAGCCAAGATTTTTGAGATAGTAGAAAAACTAAGCACTGAAAGAACTGAACTTAGATGTGTCAAAAAGTCTCAGCAAATTAACTCAAGATGGGCAAAATTTAACATAAAAATGTCAATAATGTGAAAAGTCAAGACAAAATGCCTCTTCAAAAAAGTGAGACTCCTGTAAGAATAGTGGCCAATGACAGTGACTTAGATAAAATTTCAGACAAATAAACAGAAAGAACAATTTAAAACATGTTCAAAGATTTTTAAGGACGATACAAGTAAATGTGTGGACAAATTAAAGATGATACAAGAAATCTACTAAATAAATTTTATAAAACTCACAAGCAGTTGAATAAAACATGAAATTTGATTCAAGTATGAAAATAGAATTCAACAATGAGATGGAAATACTAAAGGAAAAGCAAGCTAAAACAATACCAGAAATAAAGATCTCAATAGTCAAATAAGAAGCCTCCATGGAAAGACATCCATAGAACAGATCTCACACACACACAAAAAAGAATATCAGGGTTTGAAGAAAAAGCAGAGGAATTAAATCATTCAATTAAGCTCAATGGAATGTTTAAAGAAACAAGAAAGTTATACAAGATCTGTAGGACAGTGTGAAAAGATCAAACCTACAAACTCATAGATAATTTGAGTTCAATCAAATCATAGAAGAATAACACCCAAATCCAAATACAAGAGGTAGAGAGAGTACCAAATATACAGGACCAGAAAAGGAGCTCCTAAGACTATATTAGAATCAGAATATCAGACACGTAGACTAAGTGGTACTGAAATCTTGAAGACAGGTCCAACACAATAACTATTGGTTTCTCAATGGAAAAATTGAAAGCTGGAAGAGCTTAGAGTAAAATATTTCCAGTTCTGAAAGACCATTTTATAGTTATCCATACTACTATACCCAGAAAAACTATCCATCATAGAAATCAAAGTATCAGCCTAGACGCTTCCTCCTCCCTGCTGTCTAGCTTTCCTAGTATGGAAGGTGCTGTGTAGTCTGCTGAGGGAGAAAAGTGATTAACAATCTTCCTCAGCTGTGAATCCTGCAAGCTGCAACTTTGCAAGATGTGGCTATTGGTGAACTAGGGGCATGAATGTTACAGGGATAATCATGTGTTTTCTGGTTAGATTTAAGGCCTACTTCATAGGAGGAGACTCATGCCTAGTAGTGAAAACTTGGCCAAGAACTCATAGACCCAATAGAGAAATCTACTACTACAATTTTGGTAAATAGGCTTGATACCAAAGTGGCTTCTAAATATATGTCTTTCTCTATACAAATGAATATAGCTCTCCACTCTCATGAGAGAAACTTCTTTTGGTAGGAACAATGCAGAGACTTTTAGCTGACCAGAGTGAAGAGAATGTGGAACAGCAGAGAGCTGAGCCCTACATATCACACCTCTGTCCCACATGGCTCAGAGAACATTGTGGAAGAAGAGACAGAAAGATTGTAAGAGCTAAAGGTTGGGACAGACTACCTCAGAACAATTTCTCCTGAACTCATAAACTCTCATTGGTTGTGCCTGCCCACACAAGGTTTGCATAAGAGTAAGCCTGTCAAAATTCCAGCATAGATTTGGGAGTGGCTTATGAAGTCCCACTCTAAGGGAAGGAGCTTTGGATGTTGATGGCTGCTGGGATAGAAGAGTCAGTTTTCTTCAGGGATGTGGTCCCTGGCAGGTTGTCCATGCTATAATGGGATACCCTATAGCCCTGCACATAAGGACATCATTAATTTTACACAATGTGTTATTGAAATAAAAAGAGATATTAGGAAGTTGGGAGGAGGACATGATAATGGGGGGCTAGGAGGAGTTGGAAAATGTTGATATGATCAAAATATATTGTATACTTACAAAACATTTACAGAGCATGAATAAATTAAGGTTAGTGTGTTTATATATGCCAAGTGGCTGGAATAATGCCTGCTGCATCATGAACCGTCAAGTGAGAGTTACTGTTTCTGTCGTTTTCCCCGATTATACAGACAATTTTCTTCTTTCTGGAGGCTCTCTCCATACAATTATTTAGGTTTCCAATGTCTTCATTGTATTCTCATTCTGGACATATTTCTCTGAGATGATGTAATCCCCTTGCACATGTATCTCAGAATTTCTTAATCATGCATTTATTGCTTGTTACACATGTCTGCAGCCTCTGTTCTTACAACACACTGTCCATTCTTATTTTCTTCTTGCTTTCTCAGGGGAATTCCTAGGTGAACGTTCTCATGCAGACAGCTTTGAATTCTCAGACTGAGACATCCTAAGTCTAGCTTCATTTCAGGAACATAAGTAAAGCCCAAAGCATCCTGAGAAGATTTATATTGCATTCTCAGCTGTGAGAGTGGCTCCACACCCAGTCTTTGTTCTATGGCAGAGTGCTGGGCACTAGATGGTATTTTCCCCCATCTCTGGTTGTCAGATGCACCTAGACTCCTCTTGCCAACTAGCACCATTGCCCTTAAGTTGGTGTCCTGGTTACTCATGGCAACACTTCTGTTATTGGTGTATCTTGATCTCTTCTTTTTCAGCACTCCTGCCTACCTCACACTTATCTAGCCTGACTCTCCGGCCTCTGGCTTGTTCTTCACTGTCAACAAGGACCTAGACATTTATAGTGTGTATAGTGAGCAAACTAATACACATCTGTGTACGTAAGATTGCTCTCCCTCTCAGTACTCATTGGTGGCTTGGAATTAGGAAGAGGGAAGGAGGGAAGGATCTGGAAGAGTGAGTAAGGAATTCAGGGCATGTTAGCATACTGACACTTCAGTTCTGGGGTGCTTTCCCAGTCCCTGTGTATCAACATAGCAATTATTGGGTGTGAGGACAATTAGGATGTAGGGAAAAAACTCATCGACAATGATTAATAAATTGCATAAACTAATGGCAGCAAGAAGAATACTCAGTCTGATACTGTGTTATGGAATTTCCGGTTTCAGAAACAGTCTGATACTATTTCCACAGAACCTACAAAACCTGTTTGTTCATCTGACTATCACAGTAGGACTTTGTTATCAAACTGTATATACCTAAAATGATGAAATATATTTTTCATTTCTAAAAATAGTTCTGTTACTGGTTAATCTAGTGTGGACATCTTGTGCAGGAATAGTTTCTCTGTTATTTTCTTAATTTTATAAAATCACCTATTCTTGTTTTAAAAGAAACTAGTATTTCTAAGATTCCTACAGTCTAACTTGCAAGCCTGAAGAAAATGTGAAGTACATATCAAATGCACTCTTCAAGACTGGCATGTGTATATATACCAAATGTACTCTGTAAGACTGACATGTTTAAGTGTATTTTTCAGACTTGACCTTCAACTCCATGAGACATACAAATTTCAAAATATTGGCTTTTTATTCCTGTTCTAATATATAACTATTAATGAAAAGCTGGTCTCATTGTCTCTGGAACTTGACAAATTATCTTGTTATTCTATCCTATTCTGTTCTCCTTTCAGGAGCTTGCCACTTTGAAACCTTGCCACCTAATACAAACCCTGAAATCCTGGCTCCAGCACAGTGCCAGCAGTGTTCCTTTGAAAAACTAAGATTGTATTTTGCAAAGTGTTATAATTCAAAAGAAGTGCATTTTTTTCAGATGTGGAATGTTTATACCAACTTGCCATCAGTTTGTATTTGTTTTAAGCAAGTGCTAAGTTTGCCGTTGAAAATGGTTGCTTTGCTGGGCAGTATTGGCACTTGCCCTTAATCCCAGAACTCAGACAGCAAAGGCAGGTGGATCTCTGAGTTGGGGCCAGCCTGGTCTACAGAGTGAGTTCTAGGACAGCCAGGGAAAGCCTGTCTTAAACAACAACAGGAACAACAACAACAAAAAAAGAAGAAGAAAAAGGAGGAGGAGGAGGAGGAGAAGGAGGAGGAAGAAGAGGAGAAAACTGTTTTAGTTTTAATTATAGAAACATGTTCAAAATAATTTTTCTTGTGTTAATGATATGAAAATTTTTAATTCATCCTAAATATTATAGTATTAAATTAGTACATAAATAGATTAGTAGAGTAGTAGATGTCTTTGAGTTACTAATCTGACGTAGATTTCTTTGTTGTATGATGCTCCAAAAATCCAAAAACATGAAAGTATTTGTATTTTTAAAATAAAGCTGAGAGTTAAAAGGTTTAAAAAAGTCATTGTTTTGAGGCAGGGAGAATTTGGGGAGTCAAATATTTGATGAGTATGAAGTTTCGCTCTGGAAAGATGAACAAAGTTCTGGAGTTGGGTCTCAGTGTTGGCTGCAATATAAATGCCTTTAATGCCACTAAACTCTACACCTCAAAATGGCTGAAATGGTAGGTTTAAAATTTGAAGAAAGAAGTCATTTTTGCTAAATAAAATGATAAAAGAAAAAACTGTAAAGCCTTTCATCTGACTTCTTGTCAATTCATCTTCCAGGGCCTTAGAGGTGACGATAGCTAACATCTTCTTATACTTTCTTACATATCAAGGGCACACACATGCATATATGTATGAAAATACATTCATTTAATTTGGTACTGGAGATTGACACGAATGAAGGCCTGTGGATCACAGGTAAATGATTTGTCCCTCTGCTGCCACTCACACCCCGAGAAGATGCTCACACAGGGCTATGTTACATTTCTTGAAGTTCATCTTGCCTTTCTTACTCAACATACTTGAACAGATACACATGTATGTGCAAAAAGTATTTTCTTTATATCACTGTCTCCTAAAGATGGACATTGGCTTCTCTTACCAGATAAGATGCTGTGTTTCAGTCAAAATGAACATACTTTGTTCTTTTTATGATGTCTAATTTCACTGTCTCTGTAGAATTATTCATTCATTCATAGAATGTTTGATGTGGTTTCACTGTCAGATTGATGATAATCCTGGAGAGTCCTAAGTAAACAGTTCTCTTCTGGTACAACATGGAGTTTGATAGCAAGGACAACATGTCAGGTCCAAAGGAAACTCCATTCTCCCAGATCCTGGCAGCTAGACAAAAGCCAGCATTCCTTAGGAACTTGTGAAGCTGGTTTCCCATTCCCCAATGGAGTCATTTCCCTTATCACTGTATGCGGGACAAAAGGCTACCTGTGATAGCTGCTAGCTTACCAAAGTTTACCAGATAGACACTTGTAAGCCCTGGCTCTTAGCTCCTCTCCTACCCGAAACTCCCCACAGCTCATGGGTTTCCCTCCTCCAAGCTACTCATTCTCCTCGCAGCCCTATTATTTCCCCTGTGCTCCCTCTTTTCCCTGTCTTCCTCTCTCTGCACCCCCACCCCCATCTCTCTGCTCGGTTCCTGCCTTTCTCCTGGCCAAGTTCAACCTGCTGACCATGTTCAGTCAACCACTTTCCCTCTCTGCTCTAGACCTTTCCAGATGTCTATGGCTGCTCTCTCTTTTTATGTACAAGAAAACCTCCCCCTTAACCATACCAAGAAGTGTTCATGTTGTCCGTTTATATATGACAGAGTATTGATTCAAGGGTACTTTGAGCATATAAAGTATCTGTTAAATTAGGACAAGAGAAATATTTGGCTATGAGCCCGAGTTAGGGAAAATGCTGTAGGCTGGCAGCTCTACACAGTAATAGCTTTCAGTCTTCATCATATTCCCTGGGCAAAGAATTCTAAGATCTCCTTTTGTAGCCCTTTTCTCCTGATGTTCATTATTCTACTCCTCTCTCCTGTTGCTGAGTCTTTTACTCCCTTCAAGAAAAGAAGCCCCTGCCACAGGGCCTTGGGCTCTCTTCACCTCAGACTGCCCTAAGAGATGCAAAGTCATGCCTGTTATAAAGAGGCTTGTACTAAAGGTGCCCTTGCTCTAGAAACAGAGAATTCTTATTCTCTCCTATCCACACTGTAACATAGATGAATCTCCCTGTTCTAGCCCATGGGAACTACCTGTGTTCTAGGCCATCATTAGCTTTGTAGTTGACCTTAGTGCCAGCATACCCAGCCACTGTTTGTGACCATTGCTTCTCCAGGAAAACATGCTCCAGGTTTTGGAAATTGACTTGTCAGATAACTTTTGAAATACAGCCCATTTATAAGTTGCAAACAGCTAATCCCCCCCCCAAATATATCCTTTCTGTTTTTCTCACAAAATCTATAAAATGGGTATTTTAATGATATTCATGTTTTATAGATGAGGAATCTAAGCCATATATATTGAATGACTTCTATATGGTCACAAAAAATAGTGGTTGAATCAGTAAATTCATTTTTGAGTCAGTAGTCAGTTAGTTCCATACAATGTAATCCATAGTTGAAGCGATTATTTTGTGTGCACACCCTGAGCCTCACTTTGGTCAAATGTTGTAATTTGTATTTGGTAGTAGTTAGAATAGTTATAGAGAGGAGGAAGTAGATAGGACCCAAATAAATGGCTCTGCTTTCGCTCTCTCCACTTCTCTTAACCATTTGCTATTGCTGGTGTATGGCAAACGTACTGACTTTGTGTTGCACTTCCAACTAGATCTGCCCACACGGGCAGCATCCAAAGCTATGGGGAAGATAATAATGGGAGGAAGACCAAACTGGGAAAATTCACAATGGGGAATATTAAAAACAAAACCATGAGCCAGACTATGGTGGCGCATGCCTTTGATCCTAGGACTCAGGAGGCAGAGTCAGGTAGATCTCTGAGTTTGAGGCCAGCCTGGTCTACAGAGTGAGTTCCAGGAAAGCCAAGGCTACATAGTGAAACTCCATCTCGAAAACCAATCAAACAAACAAAACATAATAAAATTTATTCTAAAGAGCGAAAATCAAGAGCTGAAGAGGAGCCTCAGCAATTAAGAATACTTGTTGCTCTTGTAAGAAGACCTGAGTTCAGATACCAGCACACAGTGAGTCACAAACTATCTGTAACTCTAGTTCTAGGGTATCCAAGTCCTCTTCTGGACCTCTGAGTACCAGGTACGCATATATACATTATGGATAAAATAAGAACAGACAAAATCAAACAAACCCGGGGCTGGAGAGATGGCTCAGTGGTTAAGAGCACTGACTGTTCTTCCAGAGGTCCTGAGTTCAATTCCCAGCAACCACATGGTGGCTCACAACTATCTGTAATGGGACCTGATGCCCTTTTCTGGTGTGTCTGAAGATAGAGACAGTGTACTCATCATATACATAAAATAATAAATAAAATCTCTAACAAACAAACCCTCCCGCAAAGGCAGGAGAACCAGAGAAAGCCTTAAGTGGTAAGATGAGGGCTTGCGAATAGGAGTTGGTTTGGTGTGGTTTTATTTTATTTTCTTGAGGTAGGGGTTCACTCTGTATCCCAGCTGCTCTCCAGTTTCCCTGTATAGCCCAGGCTGCACTCAAAGCTCTGCTTATCCCTCTGCCTCAAGTATGAACCGCAGCCCCATCACACCTGGCAGGACTCTGTGAGGTTTGGAGTTTAGGGCTGTCAGGTGTGCTACCTTAGCTCGCAGCCTTTTCAAGAAGTCAGTCCATCTCTTTGCCTCCCCTCTGTCATTTTGAAAGCAAAGCAAAATGAATTTTAAAAGGCTTCATTGGTAAATTTGTGGTTGTGGTAACTCTTGTTATTGAAACATTAGGGACTTACAGATTATATAACTTAATTTTCTACTTTATATCTCAATAGGTTGATAGTTGATACATTCTATTCTGACTTTGGGTCAAATATTATTTTCAATTAAATTGTGTGTGTGTTTTTCATGATCCATGTGTTTAAATCTTAACCCCCTGTCCTAAGAATGTGATTTTAGTTGGGGACAGCATCTTTTAAGAGCTAAGTTAACATTCTGTCCTCAGGGCAGCTCCTAACACAATACAGCTGATGTTGTTATAAGAAGAGGAGATTTGGAGAGAGACACAGACCAAAGCTTGTGTGAGAAGCAGTAGGGGAGAAGGCAGCAGTGCTCTAGACCAGGTTCCACTGGAAGGACTCAGCCTTGCAGACACCTTGATCTTGGAATTATAGACTCAGAATCGAGAGAGTTAGTCCCTGTGGTGTCACCTCTATACAGCAGTGCTAACTACTACACTGCTGATAAGCAAACTGTCAGAGTTGGAGAAAAATGAATTAGGACATAAGCTTCTTAAAAGGCTGAAGGTGAACAGATAGAAAGCAATGTAATAATGCCTCTAACAACAACAACAACAACAACAACAACCACAACAACAACAACAACAACAACAACAACCTCAGTGGATTTATTGCTTTAAAACCAAAGCAGCCGTCAGAGGAATTGGCTGGTGGCCATTATTTGAGTTTGATATACCAATGTTCTGAAGGACAGGAAACGACTAGGTGAGATAACTTATTTTTAACTCGCTTTGGAATTTAAATTTTGTAAATTACCCTTCTGTGAAATCCGCCGTTGCAGTATCTGGAGGATGAGATTTGTAAGTAGAGCATCCCGGGGAACGTTCTTCCTAGTCACTGCTGCATACCTGAAAGATCACAAGGAAAATGAAGCCGTAGGTAAAACTGCAGTGTGCAAGCATAATTTTTTTTCTTTGTTAACCCAAGAAATTACAGAATAAATGTTGTGTGGCCTTGGGCATTGCTGTCAGTACTTTATCAAGCGAAGATGAAAGGGCTTTATGGAAGAGAGTGGACTTGGGAACCTTACAGGGCATGGAGAGAGCAAAATTCGAGGCTGAGGAGATGTTTTGTTTAGAGCACAAAATGGCATATAAAACAGTCCCCAACTCCCAGCTACAGGAGGGTGACTATGAAGATTTAAAGGGAAATAAGAACATTTTACTGGATTATGGAAGGGCTCTGTTGGTGCTGTTTTTAAAACTGCTCTCTTAAGCACTAGCTTTTCCACTCATTGGTTTGGCCTGCTTTCAGGTTGAAGCTGGTTGGATCCTAGGTTTCAGAAGCAGCCTGCCTGTGTTGGGATCCTAACTCGGTGTCAGTTCTGTGAGGGGGACCTTGTGCATTTGGAAGTGGAGACATCAGTTGGGAAAATGGCTTCATCAGATTGGCCTTTAGGCAAGTTTATGGGGGCAATTTCTTGATTAATGGCTGAATGTAGGAGGGCTCAGCCCTTTGTTTGCAGCTACCTTGGCCAGGTGGTCCTAGATGGTAACTAAAAGCAAGCCTGAGAGCAAACCAGTATCCAGTATCCCTCCATGGTCTTTGCGTGGTCCCGTCTTCAGGTTCTTGCCTGGGTTTCCCTTAATGATGGGCTATAGGCTGTAAGATGAGATAATCACTTTTCTACCCTGAGTTGGTTTTGTTCATGGTCTTTATCACAGCAATAAAAGGCAAACTAGAAGAAACCTGTAAGCCTTAGTTTCACTGTCTGTAAAATGGGAATAGTAACATAGTATGCTTACTCACCCTCCTCTTTAATTCTTGGTTTTATTTTTCTTTTACTTTTCATCTAAGAATGTGCTGTGGGCTTGCGAGGGAGCTCAGGGTTAGGTAAATGTACCTGCCTCCAAGTCTGATGCCTCGAGTTCGATTCTGGGAACTCTCATGGTGGAAGAAGAGAACTGACTCCCAAAAGATGTATTATTCTGACCTCCTCCATATGTGTGATGTACCATGCACATGCCCTCGCAATAAGTACATACATGAACAAATAAGTATGTTGTGAATTGGCTGGGTGTGAAAGGTGTGGAGAACACGGTTTAGCAAATCTTCCCTTTGGCCCTTCCTTGACTTCCTGTGGCTGAGCTCCAGCCACATCTCTGCCATCCATGTTTAGAGCACCCTAACAACTCTGTTCATCTCTGCCTCCCCTCTCTCTATGCTGCCTTCTCCATACTTTGGTCTGAATACCACTGTTCCCTATTAGGATCACATTAAGACTCACAGTCATTATAACTTATTTAGGCTCCATCTCACTGCTCCCAGGGCTCTATGTTCCCTGCCAGATCCTTCCACTCTGGCCTCTTCAGATGTTCTAGGACTTAACACTGACTCCTGCTCCTCCGTGTCAAGACTTGGCTTCTCTCCACTTGAGAACAGAGTGGCTCCAGGGCAATTGCTGCCATTGGCTTCCGAGACTGCTATTAAGACAAGGGGCAGGCACACCTGAGAGATGCAAATGTCTTTAATAAATATGACTACTAAAATACAATGTCATTTTGACATGATCCAACACCCCACCCCATTTCTGTGCCTGTATTACATCACACTGCTTTCAATTGTAATAGAGAAGCAAGGCATTACGGAGGACACTGGGCAGGTTGTTTGTCCTTCTTGTCCTTGAGTAGTCTAACTATCAGTGACTACTGTTTAGGGACTCAGTGTCTTGCACCTTGAAATGAACAAGAGTTCCCCACATTTCAGCCATTTTTTTTTTTTTTTTGGTTCAGGATTCTTGAAGGCAGTGGTCAGTGTCATTTGACTGAAGTGAACAAGGTGCTCATTCTGAAAGGAAGACTTCCTTCTAGGTGTGACAAATCTTGAGAGTCCCACTCTCTATGAAACTGAACATACTTGGAAGCAAGGCCCTGAGTAATCTGTCCTGCCTGCCTTCCTTCCTTCCTGAGTTTCCTCTCCATGACTGTATCTTCTATTAGCGGTATCGATGACTGTAGGGTTTATTATGGTTGCTTAATAAAGATTGGTCATAGAGTTTTGAAGATGTCAAAGATGTCTAGATACAGATACATTAGATGCAGACAGCTGATTTTTATTTGATAGATGGCCATACCTTTGTATAGTATAACAAAGAAATACACCCAGTCCCCCCATTTGTCAAATCTATTGTGTTTTTTCTTTTTTTTTTTTTATTGAGTATCTAGAATGCACAGGCAGAGTGCCCAGGTCTGTGTCCAAAGATAAACACTGTTTCAACTTTTTCTGATAAGTGTAAAACCAAGAGGCCACGATGAGGTGAATGGGGAGTGACTGGGATGCTGGCTCAGGCTGGCATCCTTTTGCTTCACTTCCCAACCTGGAGCCTCAGTGACCTGGGTGGCGGCAAAGCCTGGGAAAAGGCACTGCTGTCTCTGGTGCTTTCAAGTCCACATTTTTAATACTATGCCAGTTTATCTGTTGCCGTTTGGTTCAGTGTTTCACTATCTTGCTATGTGTTAATAGTTAGATACTTTTCTTTTAATCAATAAAAGCGAATTAACTTAATTTATAACAGAGATATGATGTTTAAATGACCAGGGTCTGGCACACAATTGATGTTCAAAAGTATTACTTTTTTTGTTTTGTTTTGTTTTGTTTTGTTTTGTTTTGTTTTGTTTTGTTTTTTTTACTTATTCACTTTACATTCTGCTCACTGCCCTCTCTTGGTCACCCCCTTCCACAACTTCTCTCCCATGCCCCCTCCTCTTCTTCTCTGAGTGGGTGGATGCCTCCCAGGGTCTCCCCCACTGTGGCAAATTAAATTTTTGTGAGGCTAGGTTCATCTGCTCCCACTGAGGCCAGCCAAGGCAGCCCAACTAGAAGAGATATTCCAAGAAGTACTTTAAAAACATGCCTTTAATCCCAGCACTTGGGAGGCAGAGGCAGGTGGATTTCTGAGTTCAAGGCCAGCCTGGTTTACAAAGTGAGTTCCAGAACAGCCAGGGCTACACAGAGAAACCCTGTGTCGTAAAACCAAAAAAAGAAAAGAAAAGAAAAGAAAAAGTAGCAGGTAGAAGTTCCAGGCATGAGATGCTTCAGTGCCATCGGGATGGGACTAGCGGGACCTGCTGTGCTGTTTCCCTTTGTTTCCTTGCTGTTTTATTTCTAATAAAGGGGCAAATATTTATATCTTTATGAAGATATATTTCCACCAGCAATGGAGGAATGTTCCTCTTGCCTTACATCCTTGCGAGCACGCGCCACTTCTTGAGTTTTTAATCTTACCCATTCTGATGGGTGTAAAGTGGAATCTCAGAGTGGTTTTCATTTGCATTTCTATGGTGACTAAGGATGTCAAACATTTTCTTAAGTATTTCTCAGCCATTAGAGATTCCTATGTTGAGAGTTCTTTTTTAGCTTTGTACCCCATTTTTAAATTGGGTTATTTGGGTTGTTGATGTTTAACTTCTTGAGTTCTTTATATATTTTTATATTAGTCCTCTGTCAGATGTAAAGTTAGTGATACTCTTTCCCCAGTCTGTAGGCTGCTGTTTTGTCCTATTGACACTGTCCTTTGCCTTACAGAAGCCTCTCAGTGTCATCAGGACCCTTTTACCAGAAACTTAGAAGACCCAAGATATAAGATACAATTTGCTAAACGCATGAAACTCAAGAAGAACGAAGACCAAAGTGTGGACACTTTGCCCCTTCTTAGAATTGGGAACCAAACACCCATGGAAGGAGTTATAGAGACAAAGTTTGGAGCTGAGACGAAAAGATGGGCCATCTAGAGACTGCCATATCCGGGGATCCATCCCATAATCAGCTTCCAAACGCTGACACCATTGCATACACTAGCAAGATTTTGCTGAAAGGACCCAGATATGGCTGGCTGTCTCTTGTGAGACTATGCCGGGGCCTGGCAAACACAGAAGTGGATGCTCACAGTCAGCTACTGGATAGATCACAGGGCCCCCAATGGAGGAGCTAGAGAAAGTACCCAAGGAGCTAAAGGGATCTGCAATCCTATAGGTGGAACAACAATATGAACTAACCAATTACCCGCCACCCCCCCCCCCAGCTCGTGTCTCTAGCTGCATATGAATCAGAAGATGGCCTAGTCGGCCATCAGTGGAAAGAGAGGCCCATTGGTCGTGCAAACGTTATATTCCTCAGTACAGGGGAATGCCAAGGCCAAGAAGTGGGAGTGGGTGGGTAAGGGAGTGGGTAGGGGAGTGGGTGGGGGGCGTGTGGGGGACTTTTGGGATAGCATTGGAAATGTAAATGAAATAAATACCCAATTAAAAAAAATAAATTGTTGATCTTAGTTCCTGAGTCATTGGTGCTCTGATCAGGAAGTGTCACCCGTACCAAAGAGATCAAGGCTATTTCCCCACTTTCTCTTCTATTAGATTTAGTGTATCTGGTTTACCTCGAGATCTTTGAGCCACTTGGATTTGAGTTTTGTCCAGAGTGATAAATATGGACTTATTTTCATTCTTCTGCATGCAGGTATCCAGTTAGATCAGCCCCATTTGTTGAAGACACTCTCCTTTTTCCATTGCTTAGTTTTGGCTTCTTTGTCAAAACTCAAGTGTCGTAGGTTTGTGGGTTTGTTTCTGGGTCTTGGATTTGATTCCATTGATCAGCTTGTTTGTTCCTATACAGATCCCATGCAGTCTTTATTACCATTGCTCTGTAGTACAGCTTGAGGTCAGGGATGGTGATACCTCCAGAAGTTCTCTTATTGTACAAGATTATTTTAGCAATTTTGTTGTTGTTGGGTTTTTTTTTTTCCCATATGAAGTTGAGAATTGTTCTTTCAAGGTCTGTAAAGAATTGTAGTAAAATTTTGATGGGGATTACATTGACTGTAGATGGCTTTTGGTAAGCTATTTTTACTATGTTAATCCTACTGATCCATGAGCAGGAGAGATCTTTCCATCTTCTGATAATCCTCTTCAGTTTTTTTCTTCAGGGACTTGAATTTCTTGTCACACAGGTCTTTCACTTGCTTGTAATATTAACAATTTCTGTACCCATTTTTAAATTTGTCTTTCAGAATGAGGAGCTATCTATAGATAGATATACACAGCGGGCCATTTTCTTGTGTGTGTGTGTAAATTGTTTTCTTCTTCTTTGAATAATTCAAATAGAGTTGATGCTTTTCTGTAGGCTTTTGTTAAAAACATTCTTTCTTAGATGAAATCAAGTTTGTAAAATGTTAACACAGAGGCAGAACCTTTTAGTAAGTCATAGGCAAGTGGAGCTGCAGGATTATAACATGGATCCATGTTCTTCACATGGTCTAGTGTCTGCTCCTGCAGTGGTTCAATGCAATAAAGCCATGCTTCTGGGTTAGCTCAAAGTGACATTCTCAGGAATTAAAGCTGCTCTATGTCTGAAAGTGTGTTAGTCCCAACAAGTCAATTTTTTCATAGTATTCTAAATCAGTTTTGATATCATCTTAGGGAGACTTAGTTTTTATCTTACGGCATCTTTGAGAACAGGAAAGAACCTTTGTCAATGGCAATGGCTGCCAAGGCTCTGAGCTAGTATTCTTGCCTGCAGTTGTTCAGTGGTCTTTTCCAATTTTGCTTTTCTTAGAATACAGATCCCCAAAAGAGGACCCAACATCACTACCATGACTATCTCAACACTCGTGACTAATGTTGATCTAGGCAGCAAACTGAAATGCTATTGCCTTAGACATATTCATGTGCTTATAAGGAAGGAGAAGAAAACCTCAATAGCAAGGTTCCTGGTGATGTCCCTCAAGCTGAGTTCAGTTAAATTGCATTTTTTAAAGGTGAAAGTTACTTTCAATGACTAAGATGCCTTTTTTTTTTTTTTCCCACCTGGTGGGATTTTCAGAGTCAAACAGAACATCTCTATCAGGAAATTCTATTCTAGTTTTTAGTGTGCTGACATAAAATAAAAACATTCTTCCAGATGGGTTTCTGTTTACACAGCCTTTAAAAATTTTACTTGCATACAGCTTGTCCCACTGGCAGTACTTTGAGTTCTATTTTTCAAGACTTGAAGCCCTCAATACTGTTTATGGAACAGGAAGAGAAGTGACCCTTTTAGGGAGCAAAAGAAGCTACAAAACCTCTTGTTACTTCAAAGAGTTTGTTTGGAAGTATGGTAAGCAGTCCTGTTGGGGCCAGGCATGGTGGCACAAGCCCGGGACTCCTGTACTTGGAAGGTGGAGGTGTGGAGATTTAGAGTTCAAGGCTGTTTTGTGACTATACACCAAGTTTAAAACCAGCCTGGGCTAAATGAGACCCTGTCCCAAACATACGGTTATATCAGTGGCTTGACAACAGTATTTTAGGCATGTTATCATGAAAAGTTGGAGGACTGAATATGAAATAACCTTGTACTTATCATCTCCACTATATAATTAGCATTTTGCTATATTTACTATCTAGCATATTTAAGCCCCTATATTCATATTCCTGTTGCTTTATCAATCTTACCATTTTTGGGTGTATTTCAAAGTTACAGCTAGCAGAAGTAATGAGTTTTTGTCAAATCATGATGTTACCACAGGCCATCTAGCCAATGGTGGGACTTTTCAAGTGGAATTAGATTCCATGGCAGCTTAACAACAAATTTTATCTTTAATGTGATTTTAAAAAAAATATTAGGTATTGTTGTTTGTGGGAGGGTTGGTGATTGAAACCAAGACTTCAAACATGGTAAGCACAGCTATGTCATGTGCTGGTCTCTTTCAAACTTGAGTGTGTTTAAAGAATGTTTAAACATCTCTGCTAAAAGAACATTGAAGGTAGGTGTTAGCCCAACCCATGGTTTAAGTGCTCTCTCTCTCTCTCTCTCTCTCACTCTCTCTCTCCTTCCTTCCTTCTCTCTCTCTCTCTCTTTCTTTCTTTTTCCTTCCTTCCTTCCTTCTTTCGTTCTTTCTGATTCATTACCCCAAGCTGTGGTATTCATCTATGAGGCTCGTCCTGCTCCAAAATGGCTGCCAGAGCTCCAGCTGTCTCACTTTCTAATACCAAAGAGGAGCAGGGAGGGAAGGTGAACTCCTGACCTAGAAGATCCAATAATTTATGATTCATTTTTTAAAGTTTCAGGTCAATAAAACAAAAACAAAATCAACAAAAAAATCCAAATAAACAGTAGATGGAATTTTGTGGGATCATATTACATTTATAGCTGTATTTAGCAAAAAAAAAAAAAAAAAAAGACATTATAAAGATGGTGTTTATATTTTATATTATATTAAATATACCATAGCCATACTTGAAACTGAGAAATAGAGTATTGTTTGCTTTTGATTATTTAAGTAGCTGATCTATTTCAAACATTTCTCTTTGTTGGGAACAAGCATTTGAGCTGAAAGTTTCTAGCTCAGCTCTGTGAGTCCTAGGTTACCATTAGAGACATTTGCAGGGGCACTAAAGGTGACTTTGGCAACTTCTCAACAGAACTGTCTTCCCAGTGAACTCATTGAGCCCTGTGTTGTAGTAATATCAAAGTAATATCCTTTTCCCTTATTGGTCCCAGTAAATTTAGAAAAACTAATTGGTTTAGGGCCAAAGGGCATACAGCCAATTTGAGCTATCATTTCCCAGAAATGTATGAGTTAAGAATCTGGCCTGCTGATGACAAGGATTTGGGGAATATTTTAAAGCAGATTTGTCTCAGAAGGAGCAGCTTCATTTTCCTACTTGAAGGGTTCTTGGGTCAAAGCAGACACGATTTTAAACTCCTTGGTGCTAGGTCCAGGCATTCCTCGCATACATAAGGTCTTGTGTAGCAAAGAAGGAAGGAAACTGCTTTGAACTGTGTATCTGTATGCCGGTGTGTATATGTGTGCGTGCCCATGTGGGTGTGTGTGCTTCCCTAGGTGGGTATGTGTGCATGCTCATGTGGGGGTCTGTGCATGCTAATGTGGACATGTGTTCTTGCCCATGTGGGTGTGTGTGCATGCCCATGTGTGTGTGTGGGATGTGTGCCCATGCAGGTGTATGTGTGTGTGTGCGTGCGTGCGTGAGTGCATGCAGCTTGGAAAACCCCAGGGATTCTGCCTTCTCTATCTTATCAGAGGTAGGATCACAAGTGTGTATTTCAACTGAGGCATTAACAGTCTTTTGAGAGAAGGTCTCACTGTGTGTCTTTGGGTATCCTACAACTCACGATGAAGACCACGCTGGCCTGAGACTGACAAAGATTAACCTACCTCTGTCTCTTGAGTGTTGGGACTAAAGGCATGTTCCACGTACTTGGAACACATTAAAAGTTTTAAATTGACTGAGTGACTTCAGGATTCCTACATGGCTGCTGGAGAGTTTGAGGCATAGGCAGCTTATCAGAATCAGCTCTAACAGTAGCATCAGCATACACGTGTGTGTGTATATGTTTTGTTGTTGTTGTTGTTGTTGTTGTTGTTGTTAACCTAAGCAAGTATCCATGCTCAAATCAGAAGGGAGAATTCTTAGGACTCTTTATCAGGAGACAGTAAAATTCAACTCACTACAGTGTGGTAAATGAAGCTCAATTGAGACATGCCATGCACACCTACCCTGTGTTGCTGAGAGCTCTTTTTTGAGCTATCACAGCAGAGATAAGGAATTGCAATGGGGAGTGTGTGCCTGCAAAACCTAAAATTTTGGCTCTCTATCCCTTTGCAGAAAACATTTGCTGACCCCTGGGTTTGTACAGACCTCTTCAAAGCTCTTGGCCAATTTAGGGAAGCTTTGGTTTTGAAACCCAGTGGTAAGCAACATCAGCTTACTTTTGCAGATATGAAACTTAGATCCTAATACTTTCTTCAGCCCTCTCTCAACTCTCCTCCTCCAACTTGGAAAGTGGCCTAATAAGTGAAATGAAACTTGGCCTGATCAGCACTCTTGAGAAAGTGGAAGGTGAAAGTGTTGACATCTGCTTGTATTCTGTAGCCCCAACTTCTCTGGCAGCACATGACTTGGTGAAAGTGCTCTGGCCAACTAGCTAGCTTACATTGTGTAGAAGATTGTCTGCTGTTACCTCATTTTGTTTGGAATTATGTCCATGAAGAGATACAGCTTGATAAAAGATCTACATCTTTTCCTGAATAATGGCTCTTTTGAGGAATATCATTTTAAATTTTACTAATTGCAATAATCGTGAGTCTTTGTGTATTTAATATTGATATATAATATATTTAATCCTGATTATATATAAACATATGCATATTTTCAGCTACTTGTTTAAACTTTGACAAAATGCATGTAAAATAAAACTTACGGTACTGACTTTCAGAGACTTGAGCTTAGTATGATGGTGCCTTCCAGGAAGCTCTTCGTGGGGGGCAACTGGAAGATGAACGGGAGGAAGCAGTGCCTGGGAGAACTCAGCTGCACCCCGAAGGCAGCCAGTGTGCTGGCAGACACTGAGGTGGGTTGTGCACTGACAACCTCTTACATCGACTTCGCTAGGCAGAAGCTGGATCCCAAGATTGCTGTGGCTGCACAGAACTGCTACAAAGTGACCAATGGGGCCTTCACTGGAGAAATCAGCCCTGACATGATCAGAGACTTAGGAGCCACCAGAGTGGTGCTGGGGCACTCGGGAAAGAAGGTGTGTCTTTGGGAATCAGATGAGTTGATTGGGCAGAAAGTAAACCATGCCCTAGCAGAGGGACTTGCAGTGATCCCCTGCATTGGGGAGAAGCTAGACGAAAGGGAAGCTGGCATCACGGAGGAAGTTGTTTTTGAGCAAACCAAGGTCATCGCAGATAATGTGAAGGACAGAAGCAAGGTGGTCCTGGCCCATGAACCTGTATGGGCCATTGGGACTAGCAAGACTGCAACCCCTCAACCGGAAGTACATGAGAAGCTCCAGGTTGGCTGAAATCCAATGTCTCTGATGGGGTGGCTGCCTTAGTCAGGGTTTCTATTCCTGCACAAAAATCATGACCAAGAAGCAAGTTGGGAGGAAAGGGTTTATTCGGCTTACACTTCCATACTGCTGTTCATCACCAAGGAAGTCAGGACTGGAACTCAAGCAGGTCAGAAAGCAGGAGCCGATGCAGAGGCCATGGAGGGATGTTCTTTACTGGCTTGCCTCACCTGGCTTGCTCAGCCTGCTCTCTTATAGAACCCAAGACTACCAGCCCAGAGATGGTCCCACGCACAAGGGGCCTTTCCCCCTTGATCACTAATTGAGAAAATGCCTTACAGTTGGATCTCATGGAGGCATTTCCTCAACTGAAGCTCCTTTCTCTATGATAACTCCAGCTGTGTCAAGTTGACAAAAAACTAGCCAGTACAATTGACCCCTTGTCAACTTGACACACAAAAACATCACTAGTAAGCCCTTACAATCTTATTCATCCCCAAGATCTAAATAACTTTAAAAGTCCCACAGTCTTTACATATTCTTAAAATTTCAATCTCTTTAAAATATCCATCTCTTTTAAAATCCAAAGTCTTTTTACAATCAAAAGTCTCTTAACTGTGGGCTCCACTAAGACAGTTTCTTCCTTCAAGAGGGAAAATATCAGGGCACAGTCACAATCAAAAGCAAAAGTCAATCTCCAACCGTCCAATGTCTGGGATCCAACTCACGATCTTCTGGGCTCCTCCAAGGGCTTGGGTCACTTCTCCAGCCATGCCCTTTGTAGCACACGCGTCATCCTCTAGGCTCCAGATGCCTGTACTCCACTGTTGCTGCTGTTCTTGGTGGTCATCTCATGGTACTGGCATCTCCAAAACACTGCATGACCCCTTCAGTCCTGGGCCATCAATTGCAACTGAGGCTGCACTTTCACCAATGGCCTTCCATGGCCTCTCACAGTGCCAAGCCTCAGCTGCTCTGCTCAACTCCTTCATGCCTTCAAAACCAGTACCACCTGGGTGACCCTTACACATTACCAAGTCCAGCCACAGCACAATGTACAACTTTGGCTATATCTGGAACACAGCCACTGTGCTCTCAGAAAACACTTCCCAGAAGATGTCACCTCAATGATGCTGGTCTCAATCACTGCTAATTTCTTAGCTCCAGCTAAAGAGCATCAATAGTCCCAGTAATGCAAAGTTTTTGCTTTAGTAGTTCTGGTATCTTGTTAATCACAGCTGATTCTTCAGCCCCAGCTAACCAGAACTACAGAATCTTCACAATCAAAACAGGAATGGCCATGAAAAGTGTCTTTAATTTTCCCTCTGAAATTTCACAAGCCAGGGCTCCATCTTCTGCACTGTTCTCAACATTATCTTCCAAGCTCCTACAAAACATCTGACAGAGCTCTTAACAAGGAATGGATCTTCAAGCCCAAAGTTCCAAAGTCCTTCCACAGACCTCCCCAAAACATGGTCAGGTTGTCACAGGAATACCCCACTCTGCTGGTACCAATTTCTCTTAGTCAGGGTTTCTATTCCTGCACCAACATCATGACCAAGAAGCAAGTTGGGGAGGAAAGGGTTTATTCGGCTTACACTTCCATACTGCTGTTCATCACCAAGGAAGTCAGGACTGGAACTCAAGCAGGTCAGAAAGCAGGAGCCGATGCAGAGGCCATGGAGGGATGTTCTTTACTGGCTTGCCTCACCTGGCTTGCTCAGCCTGCTCTCTTATAGAACCCAAGACTACCAGCCCAGAGATGGTCCCACGCACAAGGGGCCTTTCCCCCTTGATCACTAATTGAGAAAATGCCTTACAGTTGGATCTCATGGAGGCATTTCCTCAACTGAAGCTCCTTTCTCTATGATAACTCCAGCTGTGTCAAGTTGACACAAAACTAGTCAGTACAGTGGCTCAGTGCACCCTGATAGTTTATGGAGGTGCTGTGACTGGAGCAACCTGCAAAGAGCTGGCAAACCAGCCTGACGTGGACGGCTTCCTCATGGGTGGTGCATTTCTCAAGCCTGAATCTGTGGACATCATCAATGTCAAACTATGGACAATGCCCATCCCTCTACCTGCCTGCATAGCATGGACTAGGTTGCCCAGAAGTTTAGTAACTGCTCTCACTAGTCACATGCTTCTGAGGACATCATCTGCCCCATCTTGTGGCCTAATCCACACTGTACCTTCTGGAGCCTTTTACAGTTTTCCATAATGGTTGGGACCAGGCTAATCCCTATCACTTACAATGGGTAGGAACAAATATGTCACCAAGGTGGCTTCCTGGGGGAGTGGAAGGAGTAGAACTGACTGTCCCTTTAGGCCCTAACAAGTAAAATTGCCTTCCATTGGTTTGGGATGGAAACTCATCGTTGGAACACAGGAAGTGGGCTTCGTGTCACTTTGGCCTGTCACTTAGATGGCTTTGGTTCTAGCTTCACTCCCAAGCCCTACTGGATGTCTGAATTTCAGTATACATGAGTGCCGACATCCTCTTACTCTGAGAGGCCTGGGATACGCCCCTCCCCCACAGTGCCGAAGCCCTAGTATTGTGTTTGTGAACCATCCTAACATGTAAGGGAAATAAACACCTGGGCCTAAAACAAACAAACAAGCAAACAAAGCTTACCATTTTATCTATTTTAATCATAATTCATTAATGTTAAGTATATTTACATTTTAAGTACACTTCTTAGCTTGCAAAACAAACCTCATGTCTCCTAAGCAGTTTTCTATTAGTCCTGCCTGCAGGCCCTAGATTCACTATTTTGCATCTGTCTCTTTAAGTTTTTACTTGTCACCCTGCATAAGTGGAGTCAAATAGCATCTGTCTTTGAAATTTCAGTTGATTGATTGTTTTGAGAGTTTCATATATGAGTACAATATTTACATAGTTTTACCCACCTCTCTCCTCCATTCACTCCCTCTCAAGTTCATGTCCTCTACTTGAATTACAATTGTGATATCTATATATCTATAGATATATAGATAGATAGATACATATATACACATGCAATATACATACATATATGTATATATACACATAAAACATACATATACATATATGTAAAACTTACTAAGTCCAGTTTGTGTTGCTTTTATGTATGTGTTTAGGGATGATCATTTGGGATCAGATAACCTATCAGAGGGTTCCTCCTGGAGAGAGACTGATTCTTTCTTTCTCAGCAGCCGTTGGTTACGTGGAGTTCTTCATCTAGGAGTGGGGCCTTGTGAGGTTTCTCCTCTTTTGGCATTGCCTGTTGTGATCATGCAGCATCTGTCATTTGGTGAGCGATTTATTTCATTTAGCATGTTTTCAATTTTTATCCATATCCAAATCAGAATGTCATGTTCTTTTCCTTCCTTCTTTTCCCCTTTCCTCCCCTCCTCCCCTTTTCTTTCTCCTCTTCCTCCTCTTCCTCCTTCTTTCTTCAACTTTTGAGACAGAATCGCACCATGACT
This sequence comes from Mus musculus, assembly GCF_000001635.26. Taxonomy (NCBI): domain Eukaryota; kingdom Metazoa; phylum Chordata; class Mammalia; order Rodentia; family Muridae; genus Mus; species Mus musculus. Next base: position 44,593,986 of record NC_000076.6, read on the forward strand.
GTGCACAAACTCAACTGAAGTCCATTGACCTGTGCTCACTGAACTGTCCTCTTCTCCTCACTGACTCACTCTGTGCTGAGCTTTAGTAGCCTCTGTTTTCTGTCTGTTCTTGTGAGAGTTGGTTGTATTCTGTCTCTGACTTATTCCGCTAAATTTTTCTCTGATTTGTCAATTTGTCTGCCCTGAATTAGATGTCACTTTCAAACATGGCTGCTAACTTCTACAAACTAACCTTACCTTCATTATTTGGGATTAAAGGTGTGTATGAAGGGCATGTCTGTAATCCAGCCAGAGGGATTAATCATATGTCATTCCATCTGCGTTGCACAGACCTAGAAAGTCTTCGGATGTGATTGCTTGCCAAAGCAGCCATGTTGCTGGATTAAAATTCCTCTACAGAAGAAAGCAATCACAAGTGGGGTGGGTAAGGAGGGAGGGGAGAGGAGAACTTGATCTGGTATTGGATGAGGGAAAAGGATGGAAGGCCTGAGGGCCAGCAGAAAGAATGGAAACAGTCAACTTCAGGAGATAGGAGGTTGAGAGGACCCTCCAGAATGCACCAGAGACCTGGGAGGTAAGAGACTCTCAGGACTCAAAGGAAGGGACCTTAGATGAAATGCCCGACAGTAGGGAGAGGGAACTTATACAGCCCATCTCCAGCAGGGAGACAGGGCATCAAAAGAAGGAGAGGGGGACCATCCCACAGTCACATCTCTGACCCATAATTCTTCCTGTCTGAAAGAATTACAGGGATGGAAATGGAGAGGAGTCTGAGGAAAAGAAGGTCCAGCAATAGGCTAAAAGTGGGATCCAGCTCAAGGGAAGGTCCTGAGGCCTGACACTATTACTGAGGCTATGGAGTGCTCACAAAAAGGGACCGATCATGACTGCCCCCCAAAAGACCCAACAAGCAGTTGAAAGAGTCAGATGCAGATATTTGCACCCAAGCAATGGACAGAAGCAGCAGACCCCTATTGTTGAATTAGGGAAGACTGAAAGAAGCCGAGGAGAAGGGCAGTTCTGTAGGAGGACCAGCAGTCTCAGTTAATCTGGACCCCTGAGATCTCTCAAACACTGAACCACCAAACAGGCAGCATAAACCAGCTGATATGAGGCCCCCAACACACATACAGTAGAGGACTTCCGGGTCTGTGTTCATTCAGAGATGATGCACCTAACCCTCAAGAGACTGGAGGCCCCAAGGAGTTTAGAGGTCAGGTGGGATGGAGGTTGGGTGGGAGGGGAATAAAATATGGAGTATAAAAAAATAAAACATTAATTAAAAAATAGAGATGCTACACAAAAGACATTAAAAAATTCTTCTGTAGAATAGTATCCCATTCTCATTCTCTCTCTCTCTCTCTCTCTCTCTCTCTCTCTCTCTGTGTGTGTGTCTGTCTCTCTGTGTGTGTGCATGATGCATTTTGTTATTTAAATGTTCATCTGATGATGGCCACTTGTGTCCTTTCTGTGAATGATGTTACTATGAACATTGTTTGATGTGAAGTTGCCGGGTTATATGGTAATTCTGGTTTTAATTTTTGAGGGAAGAATTATGTGCCCTTTGATCAGACGTGCTCATCTTACCTTACCCTTGCCTCCTCCTGATCGACTCTCCCACTTTACAGTTAGTTCTGTCCTCAGAGAAGCTGATCCCATGATAAATGAGAAGTCCAAGAAAGAATGTATTAGGAAAGGGGAAATCCCTGTGGAGGACAAGATGAGAAACAGGAGTAGTTAGGAAAGTCTTTATAGTGTATTGAAGATCAAGCCAGAGAAAAGTAAGAGGTCTGCATAGGCAGCCTTAGATTTAAGCATGATTTTGGTCAGACTGTAGGTAGGCTGGTAGAAGTCTTTGAATCAAAGTTGGAGGAATTCCTGGTTGCACGGGATGGGCTGGTGCTATTATTGATGTCATTGATGGGGGCAGCTGGGGGCATGTAACCTCTGCACAGTGATGAATTCACAGAGCAGCAGCTGGGAGTTGTGCTGGTTTGCTTCATGTTGCTGTGATGAACTACTTATTTTGGTTCATGGTTTAATAGTCTTCAGTCTTTTGTCTGCCTCTGTTGCCTTTAGGACTGTGGGGAGACCGTACATCTTGTAGAAGCACGTGAAAGAGGAAACTGCTCATCTAATGGTGACTAGCAAGCATGATAGAGGAAGTCCTGGGTCTCATCCATTTGTGTTGCTCACTTTCTGTCACATTGGACTTAAGAGAGATGAGTTTTACTGAGCTTGTGTTTCCAGAGGATCCAGTGTGTTACACAGGTAGTGTGTGGTAGAGCCCTCCATTGCTGAGGAGGGGGAAAGAGACCATGGGATGGGAGATGGGAGAGAGAATGTCTACATTGGTTGACATCCCTTCCTTTATTCCAACTGAAGCCACAGGCACTCACATCCAGGGCAGGCCTTCATGCCTTAGTAAGTCCTTGTTGGGAAGATGTTTATGCCTAGGTGCTTCTTAGTTCTATTAAGTTCTATCACTTCCCACTAATGTCATCACCTGGGGTCATAGATTGTAATACATTCACTCTGGGTGAGAACATATAAACCCTAGACTACAGCATGCAGCTCTTTAGAATGGTACCCACAGTGGAAAGCTGGGTGCTGTGTTTTCATAGCATTGCATTCTCTTGTCTTGTCATCAGGGATATAAACACTTTGTTATTCAGTGCTTGAACTTGAACTCCTTCTTGAATTTTCACAGACTAAGCAAGCGCTCTACCAATGAGCTGCACCCTCGAGATGATGACACACATTTAAAAATATTACTTTTATTTTTAATTTTGTGTCTGTGTGAATATCTGTGTGTCATAAGTACATGTGCGAGCACATGCCCTTGGAGGCCAGAAGGACCCCATGGAGTTAAGTTACAGGTAATAGTTAAATATAATAACATAATTTCCCCTTCCCTTTCCCCCTTCCAGTCCTTCCCATGTGCCTCTTTACTTTTTCTTAAAATCATGGTCTCTCTTTCTTTATGATTAACACACACACATATACACACACACACCCTCCTTAGTTTTTTTAGTGTTACTCGTACGTATCTGATCTGTTTTCTGGCCTAACCACTTGTTATTGGATAACCATTCTGGGACTGATCCCAGGGAAGAGCATTTCTCCTGCTTCCAGCATTCCTTCACTGCCTGTGGGTGCTCTGTCTATAGCTGAGGCCCACGAGCTTCCACTTTTCCCTGTTAGCATGTCTAGTGCCCTCTTTTCCAAATTTAAGGTGCAGGAATTGTGTTGTATAAAATATGGAGCACTTCATGAATTTGTGTGCAGGGGCCATACTAATCCTCCCTGTATCATTCCAAGTGTGTATACACACACACACACACACACACACACACACACACACACACACACAGGCACACAGGCACACGCACATGAGCACAGGTTCCCACAGAAGCCAGAGGACCTGGAGTTACAGGTGAGACATCTAATGTGAGTGCGGGAAACCTAACTTGATTTTTTTTTGCAAGAGCGGTACCTGTCTCTTTACCACAGAGCTACCTCTCCAGCCCAGTGATAGACTTCTACAAAACAGAAAACCAGTGATTCTTTAAGTCTATCGTGGTGGTATGGTTCTTCTTTCTCAGTAATATAAAGCCCAGGTCACTTCCAGCCTGTCTGTCATCCAAACCCATGATACCAATGGAACATACCCTGAATGTATGTGCCCTACACTTTTCTGTCACAGGCATTTTGCCTGTATAGTTACCCATCTCTTACTCGCCCTCTCTTTCTTAATTACACATTTGAAGTATTTTTCACTGAATTATAAATCAAACAGCCATATTCATTCTTGAAATGAATCTACTTTGCTAAGGAAACATTATATGAAATTATATATTGAAAACCAAGAAAGATATGAGAATGAATCAGATATGGATTCTTCCTAGCAAGATTAGAATTTTTCCTGTTTTATTTTATTGTTTGAGAATTTCATAAACATTTCTTATACATCGTGTTTTGATCAAACCCACCCTATTGCCTTCTCCCTAACTCCTCTCATTTCTACCTACTACCTTTCCCCAAAACCAAGGCACCATGTCTATTTATTGCTGCCAATATGTGCATGGGTCCAGGAACCTCGATGGCAGCAGGGGCAGTTTATCAAGGCACACATCACTGATGAAAACTGGCACTCTCCGTCTTCCAGCAGCCACCAATAGCTCCTCATCTAGGGCATGGCTTTGAGAGCCCCCTTCCCATCCATGTTAGGGTTTTAGCTGGCTTGATCTCCATCCGGTTTTGTGCATGCAGTCACAGCCATTATGAATTCATTTGTAACACGATATTGTTCAGCAATTATGTGTGGAAGAGCAGTTGAAAGTGTGTAAGAGCCAGAGGTAGTAGAGGAACAGTGTTTTCTAGATGTACCAGGGCTATAGCACATATGAAAGGCCACCTTCAGCAGTAGGAAAAGGATAGTATGCATACTATATTAAGAGGAGAGAAATAACAAAATCTGTAGGTAGGATATAGAGAAAATGTAGGAATGTCAAGGGGGAAGGAAGATGAACGTGATAGCTAAGAAACCCACTTTAAGAAATGGGTGTTAGCCGGGCAGAGCGACACATGCCTTTAATTCCAGCACGTGGGAGACAGAAGTAGGCATATTTCTATGAGTCCAGCCAGAGCTACATAGTGGGACCCTGTTCAGGAAGAAAAAAAAAACATAGAAAAAAGGTGATTATTTAATAATCGGTAGAATGTAGAAAAATGAGGGGGTGAAGGGAATTCCACATTAAAGATCTAAGAGGATCCTCAGCCAAAATGTCATTTTAACATGTTTTTAAATTTAGCCCTCACCATAGTGAGTTTCGCTATGACACAGGCATACATATGTAACTGCTCTTTGCTCTTATGCAGCTTCTCTTTCTTCTCCCTGGTCTTCTTTCCTCTTCTGCTTTCATATGAAATACTGAAATGTACTTCTAATTCTATGGAGAGAGCCATTGGGGTTAAGAGGAAACAGAAATGGTTTTCGGAGGTAGCCTGCTGGGGAACAGACCTGCTCTGGGTGTGTGTATGTCGGGCGTCGGGGAGAGAGCTGAGGCAGGGGGCTGACGTCCCTGTCTCAGCTCATTCTGCTTCGATTCTGAGGCGGCCCAACTGCTCCCTCCCTTCCAGCCCACCTTTCTACCTCTCTCACGGTTTCCCTTTCTGCTTCTCCGTCTGTGCCTCCTGCAACCAGAGAGACCAAGTGAGTGATCAATATGGAGGGCCCACTAGAGAAGAATAGAGCAGCAGAGATGGTTATGTGCACGAAGCATCTCTCGTAGGTGGCCTAAGGTGGGGTCGTGGAAAGGCAACTGCGCGAAGGAAATGCTACCTGTTTGTCTCGTTTTGTTTTATGGGTCAGTTTTACTTTAAGCCCCATGATGGGCAGGGCTGAGGGTCTACACGCGTTTTCTTCCACAGTGAGGAGAGGCTGGGGGAGAATGCCTCCATTGTGTGGAGCTGTCTGAGGATTTATTTTCCCCCCTCTAGAGGAGACAATTGGCATCCAGGAAGTGGTCAGGACTGAGAGGCAGGAGAGATGACTTCAGTTCATGCTCACCCGCCATCTGTGCGTCCTTTGGGTTAGATTCTCGACCCTCAGTTTCTTCCCTGGTGAAGGAAACACCCTGCCACTTATTCTGCTAGAGAAAGTGACTGTTTTAGGTTAGGGAAACTGGAAATCACTGACAAAAAAAAAACAAAAAACAAAAAACAAAAACCCCAGTACCTCTTGTTTTGCTCTATCACCCTAAAAGAGACAATCTCTGTGAACCTTCCAGCTTGCTGTTTAGAAACTGAAAAAGGGAAGGAACCGAAAGGGAAAGGTTACCTCCCTGTTTCTCTCCGGGACCCATCAAGATATCTCTGCCTCTAATAATCGCCTGGATAGAAATTTCCATCTTAGCCCAAAGCAGCTCAACCTGGTTTTGACTAACGCCCCATCTCCCTTTTTTTGTGTTCCTCTAAGTCAACAAGAGGACCTGGACGAGTCAGACCCTGTGTGGGAAGATTGGAGAAAAGAAGGAAGGTATGGAAACCACCAGAGATGGAGATAAGCTAAACATCCTGGCAAGTTGTCACGGTGTACAGCTCGTGCAGAAGGCTGAGCAGTTGGGAAGGTAGTTTGCAGACTGGCTTTAAATGCTTCATCTAATTGCAAGCAGCTGCCGATTAGCAGAGCTTGCCCAACTGTTTTCAATTCAGTGGTGATGGAGAGAATGAGCCTTGTAAGGGAAACTGGCAGGGTGGAGTGTATGCAAAGAGCTGCTTACACTTTTTCCAGAGGTCACAGAGTGCAGTAACTACTAAGGGACACTCTCTAAAATCACTGCAGGCCCTCAGGACAATGATTTTCCTCAACCTCACCACCGTTTCTCGAGTTTGGCGGGAGGCAAGCTTCCCTGTTAGCCGTATTCCAGAGTGATCTGGGGGGCATGATTCATCAATAGCTAGATTTCATGCCAGTTCAGAAGCGACTGTTTTCTGATGGGGCAATAAAATCACAATGAGAGGTAATAATATCTTTTAAGTGTCCTCTTGGATCGTTTCATTCTTAAAATTAAAAAATAGGAAAGAGTAGAAATGTTTTCACGAGTCCTCTATAATTATGGAACCTGCTACACATGACTCAAATTGATGAATTTCCTGGAAGATAGTTTGAGCATCCAAATTGGTCGAGCTTTTCCCTTCTTCAAAAACAGGTTCTTAATCTTTACTCGGTTATTTTACTAGACCTCATTTCTTGTCATACATTTTAAATAGTCGTTTTAATGTTTCTCTTCTGTGAATTGAAGAAACAGTTATGGTGATGGAAAGCAGCTTCTACAAACCTAGGAAGGCCTGTGTTCCTTCAGGTGCTGCCTAACTAGCCAGAAGTGTATGAGAAAGCAGAAGTGTGTGAAAAAAATTCCTATCGTGCACCAAGATTTATCAACAAGAATCTTCACTCATATTTTTGATAATAGCAGAAATTTAGAAATCCCACAGTGACTAAATATTTTATGGTGTCCATTAGTACAATCTTAGGTAGTCTCGACAATGTTGAATATATTGATGTAGGAAAATAGCTATAAGAATGTGATAGGTAGAAAATGGGACAATATAACCATTGTTAATAGAGATATCTTTGCATATCCATCTATTCTTCTAGACCTAGATCTGATAGGCTTCAAGTGTGCAAGAGTATATGTGTTTCTTTGTGTGTGTGTGTGTGTGTGTGTGTGTATTAGTATGTGTGTGTGTGTGAGTGTACATGTGTGTGTCTGTGTGTGTTAGTGTGTGTGTGCATGTGTATATGTGAATGTGTGTGTGTGCATGTGTGTCTGTGTGTGTGTGCATGCGTGTGCATGTGCATATGTGTGAGTGTGTATGTGAAGAACATCATAGAGGCAATAGTGCTGAGATTATAAGCACTTTAATGATTTGTCATTTTTTTCTAAATGTCTTGGGAAACACATATATGAGTTTTCTATTTAGGAAAATAAACTTAGTTTATAATGGAGTTCCCAGAGAGTCAGATTTCTATCACTGGTGGCTTCATCCCTTGTTAAGATAAAGCTAAGAGGGAGACTCATGCCCAGCAAAGGAGAAAAGGAATCAAGAGAGACAGCACTCAATAAACACCCAGTTTTGTTTCTGCTATCATGCCTGTTTGAAGCACTCACACGTATTTGCCTCAGCTAGATAAGTCAGCCCCTTAGAAACACTCACAGTTTCCGCCAGCTGCTTTGGATGGTTGAGGTTAGGTTTTGTTTTGGTGAACTTCACCGCCTATCCCGTGAGCTAGCATATGAACCGTGGTAAAGAGAGTCTCTGAGGCAGACTCAGAGGCACGCCGCTAATCTTCTGACATCCGCAAGGACTGGAAAAGGCAGCGCCATCTGTTTCTCTCCCAGGGCAGGCCCCTTGATGTCAAAGAGATGGACCTTCTCAGGTCCAGTCGTTAGATGGACATCCAGTGGCTGCAGCCGCACCTTGTGAGTCTGATACTCTGGAGGAAGCAGCGCAACAAAGACTGGAGTGATCAACCGTGTTAGACCCAATTTACAAGTCCTTTCTGGGATTGGTTTCCCAAATTCTTTCCCATGAATTAAGCATTTGCGAGTCCTCTAGCAGGAAGCTCTTTGTCACTGAGAGCTGTCAACGAGAGGCTGCTCATGTCTTTGCCCAAGCCTTCTGGACTGTCCTTTGAGTTAGAACCAGGGGGTTCTCATTGCATGATGTGGCAGAGTTTCTGGAAATTAATTTGGGGAAGAGGAAACTGACTGATGTGGGAGTCATCGCCTCAGCCGTCATTCTTTGGTACCCCCCTGCTTCGTGATGATTTCTCAAAGAAAAAGAGAAATGGCAAAACTTCTTGTGGAAATTAGGATCTGGTCAGAAGTACTCATTCTAGAGCTGTGTGGTTTACTTGACTCTAAAGGCGACTACTGGTTTAGTGTTAGTTCCTGTGTGCCTCCCCCCCCCGCCCCCCAGTCTTTCTTTTAAAACTCTCTTGTTTAGGGTACATACTAATGAGGTTAATTTTTGACACATTTTAAAAAATGGTGTTTACATAGAGTCACTTATGAGCAGCTAGCTACTGCACATGCCTGGAGGGAGACTGTTACAAAGAGGACAGTTCCTCCATTCAGGGAAATCACACAGGAGGGAAAGAAGGCAAGCAGCAGGCAAGAGGTACAGTACAAGGTGTCAGAATAAGTAAATCAATGACATTAGCAACAATTTTCATTGCTGGAATTGCGATGCACCTTGATGGTTTGCCTATCTGGAGAGAAATTTCTAGAAGAGTTAGTTACTTAGTCATCTTAGACTAGAGCCATGCATGCTTTGGATAGCAGAATTCTCTCTTATTTCAGTCAAGATATTTCAGTGGTGAGACACAAACCCATCTGAAGGTTTTGGGTCTAACTTCAGAGACCCTGCTGACTATGGGTGATGGTAGTTTCTCCAGTATTGGTGTCATTCTCTGACACACACACACACACACACACACACATCTTGTAATGACAATGGCAGCTAAAACTCCCAGCTTTTAATCTCTTTGCTTTGGCAATCCCAGAGGAAAGGGCTAGTTCTAGTCTCAATGGGCTCAATAGCATCTGGGGCTGATTCTCACTGAGTTAGTGTGGATCACATGTCAGTTCTGCATCAATCACTGTGGATCCTAGCAGAAGGGGCAGTCTAGTCACAACTAGCTCAGTAGCATCTAGCATAGATTCTCATTGAGTTAGTTTACGTCACGTGTCAGTTCTGCACCAACCATTGTGGCCTGAATGTAGCACACGCTTATTGAGCAGATCTAAGTTTGGGTAAGGGTTGGGAGCAGCATCTTGGTACCCAGTGGTAAAGTGAGGAGCTATTGATGAAAGTATGAAAACGCTGTGGACCCATGGTGTCCTTTTTGCACTAATTGGATGCTCCTACTGATCCAATTGTTCTGGTAGTCTTCAGCTTCCACACAAGGGCTCTGCTAACAGTGTTCTGCCTTGTTTCAAGGAGGTTCTTTGATCCCTGTGCAAGTTTCGCGGATGTGAATTTTCTGCTCACTGCTGAGACCTTTGTCTGCCAGCTTCAGAGAGCTGCCCCTACCCCAGCATCCATTCTGTTTGCTTGAGTAATGAGTCAGATGTTCAGTACGGTGGTTCTCATGGTTGTGATGCCTTGATCATCGTTGTTAGCAGCAGCACCTGGAAGCTTGCTAGAAATGCAAATTCTGCAGTCTTGTCCCAGACAGACTGAGTCAGAAAACCCTGGGGTCAGGCTAGACATCTGTGCTTCCAAGGCAGTCCAGATGATTCCCATATATGATCAAGTTTTGAAAATAGCGATTCAGGGAGTAGTCTGATATGGTCTATTTCATGGATTCTTAACTTTAAAACTTTATATTCTGCTTCCCCACGTGCTTAGACACCAAAAGAGGGCTCATTAATTCTTCCTTTTTTTCTAAAAATTTATTTTTATTTTTATGTGTATGAGTATTTGCCTGCATGCATGATGTGCACCGGTGTTTGGTGTCCCCAGAGGCCAGAAGGGGGCCTCAAATTTCCTGGAAACAGTTACAGACAGCTGTAAGCCACAGTGTGGGTGCTGGGAATCGAACCCAGATAATCTGCAAGAACAGCAAGTGTTCTTAACCACTGAGCAACCTCTTTGGCCATCATTCATTAATTCTTTATGCTTCTTGTTGGGAGTACCATTCTCAGGAAATGCACATTGCTGAGATGCTGCAGCTGTCATGGTTACCTAAAATGATGGACCCAAAGGTCCATTTGGAAGCCTTTCTAATTCTCCAAGGAGATGTCCTTGACAGGGATAGGATTTGATGAGTTTTGCTGATTAGTACAGAACTACACCTCATTACTATTAGTCATTTATTCAGCATATAGCAATACCAGGCTGGGTATTAGAAATAGGTTTACCAACAAAACAGACAATGCTTTCTATTACGGAGTTTAAGGCCTAGTGGAAGATAAAATGAGAATTCTAAATAAGATTTAGCAATAGGGTGTAACTCGGTGTTGGGAGAATCCAGGGTACTTGGAGAGAGTACCTAATGGAAAGATTGGCTAACAAATCCAGGGCTGAGTGGAGGTGAACTCATTGATAGTCAATGTTAGAGGCGTGAGTCTGCAGGAGAAAAGAAGAGTTCGTTCTTACGTAAGTCGGGTTAGTAAATCACCTAAGAGGTGATGTAATAGACATGCATGTCTGAGCTCAGGGCAGAGGTTGATGAGACAGTAAATCTTTCACAGCCCCGAACACGTGAAGAAGTCAAAGCACATCAGAGGTCGCCCGGAGAGAGTGTTTGAGAGAAGCTCTGGGAACCCAGAGATGTTCCTGTAGATGAAAACAGCAGAGGAAGGGAACCTGTGCAATCCACTGGCGGGTGGGTGGGTGGCCGGGAGGAGAAAAGTCTGCATATGGAATGTGCCAGACAGCATGGAGGCCAAAGGAAGCAAGTTTCACTACCTCTGGAAGTGACTCTGGTGGTAATCACAGTTCTGTGCCTGAAGGAAGTCAGGCCAGGTCATGAGGGGGAGTCACACAGTATCCCCCTCTCAACTGCTAACAACCTCTGACCCTCTTCCAAACAGTCCCTTTTCAGGTTATATCTCTTCGGAGACACATGTTTGCTAAGTTATGGTTTACTCAGGGAGAACCCTCCCCGATTCCATACTCCATGTCCAGCTTGCTGTCGCTTTCTGGGCAGAACCCACCGGTGCCTTCCCATTCTTTCTTTATCTCTTTCCATTTCCCTCTGCCTCTGGCCCAGCTTGTTTTAGGTCTAGTTAGGGACAGCTGTACACTTTGGACCTCCCCTGGCCCCAGCTGTGATGGCATATTGTATCTAGATTGTCTCTTTAGTCACAGCTAACTTCCTTGTCTTTCCTTTTCTCTTTCTCTCTCCAGGGAGACTCTAGGGAGTTACTTTGATGCACAGCTGACCTCCCCAGCTGCACAGTCTTTGGCTGTCTTTGTCTCTACAAACGTTCTTGGTGCTTTGAAAATTCATTTAGAGACAGTGGTCCACCTAGGATACTATCTAAAGGCGTTAAAGGTGATTCTACAATTCTGTGGCCAGTTTTGTTCATTGGTGTGAGTGGGATCAACATTTAACAATATATAGTGAGAGCCCAAATAAAAATATCTAATGCTGGCGATTTCTGTTTCATTTTTAATTATCATAACTGCCAGTAAAATGGATACGTCATGGCACTATTGACCAGTCAGCTCAATACATGAAAATGATTTAGTATATTTTTAAGAGCTGTCCTGAAAGCAGCCTGGACAATTATGGTAACGTGGGAGCACACAGGATGTACTCATGTCTCCAGGTGTCCCCCTAGGCTGATGACCTTCAATCCTCTTCCCTCAGCCCATTTTCCTTCCTAAAGTGTAACCCAGGGTCTCCAGTCATCTGCTGGCATGTTGTAGTTGACATCGGGATACTATTATCTCCATGCTTGCATTTTCCCTTTGAACATTTATTTTTCCTTTCCTAAACAAATTGCGTCTCCCATTTTTGTTGCATCTCTAAATTGTCCTGACCACTTTCTCAAGAGTTCTCACATCTTCCTTTCCTCCTGCTCTTGATACTCAGTCTGCTGCTCAAGCCTGAAAGATGATGTGGCAAGTTGTCTGGCTCCTTTCTCCCCCCTCACACTGGTGAGTGAATTTAGAAATGCACATTTTTATTGTCATACGATTGATAACATTTCTGAAGTGCTTAATGGCCTCTCTTCCTTCTATTCATTCTCCCTTGAATACACCACATAGAGATATCCAATTAGTCTTCTGAAGTTACAACAATGACCAGCCCGGCCAGATAAGCCCATGGGTGCAATAGTAGCACACTAACAGGGCAACCAACTGCTTCTGATTGGACTTAAGGTCCACTCTCCTGAAGAAAACACATGTGATATTATTAATATGGTCAAAATTTGTGCCTGGGGAGCTTATAGGCTATAGGAGAGAGCCTAGTACTATGATTTTACTAATTAGACATTGTTTCAAACTGACTTCTAAGTACATATCTCTATACTTGCAGATCAGTACAAGTCTTGGATCTAAACAGAGAAGCACATTGTTCAGTAGATGATGGTTAATGTTGAGACTTATAGCCTGTCAATGTATTAAGTGATAAGTTTCTGTCACATATAGGACATCTAGACCATAGTCCCCTATAATCTGAAGCTTAAGGAACATCCTGGAAAAGGGAGTAGAATGATTATAATAGCCAGAGGCCAGGGAGGACTGGAGCAGAACAGCATCTTCTAGACATGGCAGGACTGTTATTAACTTCTGGACATGACTCACGAGCTCGGAGCAGCTGTAGTCAGCTGCACAAGATCTACAGAAGACTGAGCTGGTCAACCTCCCAGCACGGATGGGAGGGGTCTGTGAGCCCCCAGCCCAACTGAGAGACTATTAGTAGTTGATGGCTGCTAGGGTAGGGAGAAGTAGTTTTCCCCAGGGGAGTGGTCCCTGGTTGGTTGCCCATGCTAATGCATGCATCCATCCATATAGACATATGCATATATATGTAGTACTAATTGGACTCAATGGGTTGTAAAAAAAAAACAGATGTGAAGTTGGGAGGGGGTTATGGAGGACAGATCTGGACAAGGTAGACTGGGGAGTATGGGTGAATATGGCTGAAGTATACTATATGCATGTATGAGGTTCTCAAAGAATAAGTAGGAAATTAACTCAGAAAAATAAATACATGTGGTAAGGATATGTCTATATCTCCCCTGTTGAAATAGCCTCACATTGGTGTTTAGACCCCAGAAAGGTACTTTATAGAGTTCCAGCACTTGGCAGCTGGTAATATGTGGGAAATGTTATTACATAAACCCCAGTTTGGGGTAAGAGACAGGTGGTATTTTTGAAGTCAGTGTCAACATGAGGATGTAGCCACAGTGACCGCCTCCAGCCCATCTGCAGGGACATTTCTGTCTCCAGTAAATACATCCCCTCTCTCCACTTGCTTTGACTGCCTCCCCAGGTTCCCCTTTTTTAACCTCGAGTTTCAACTTGATGAGTCATCAAAAGGACTGGGTCACCGATTTCTACCTGGCAAGAACTTCTGAAGCTGTGGCTGTTTTCTGGCCTTATCTCATCTGGCTGACGTCCATTAAACAAATACTGGGAGACTTTCATGCTCCAAGTACTATGCTAAGGAACAGAATTAAAAAAAAAAAAAAAGCCAAACAAGAAACAGCTCCTGCCTTCCTTCATGGGGCTTCCATGCTGAAACCCTCACCGCTTATGCAGAACTGTGAGGTCTCTTGAAAGGTTCTGCTGAGTGAGTTTAAGCTGGGAGCCTGAGAAGGTTCCCTGAGGAAGCAAGCCAAGCTAAGAGCTCTGGGTTAAGTAGGTGTTAAGCAGGAACGGAAGGAAGGGAGAGCGATCTAGATTAGTGTTTGATTAAGTAACTTGGTGCCGTAGCCTAGAAAAGTGACACAGAAAATTAACTATCACACATGTAACCAATTAGTCTTGATCCTGAGAGTAACGGGAAATTCTGCAGGCTGTTCAGAGTGATGTGATTAGACCCGTGTTTCTCAAATGTACTTGACACTGTTAGACGGTGTTTGGTGTTACTTTTTCTCTGCAGTCCTTGGATGCCGTAAGACACATCGAGGCACTCTTTCTTTCCCGGGGCTATCCCTGTCTCACATGGATTTGTCTCTTAGGTACATACCTGTGATCTCGAAATGACTTCTTACACAGCACATATCACTCCATGTTTTATTTTGTGTTACTGTTTCTTTTTCCAAGCATATTGGAAGGTTTTTGGAGACAGGAACCATATCTTGTTTCCCAGTGCATCCATAGTCCCTTGAACAGTTCCTGGCACATGACACACATCCGGTAAGAGTCTACAGTCAATCTCTTGAGTTCAGGGCCTTAAGAAGAATTAACCATGGGTGTGTGTGTGTGTGTGTGTGTGTGGTGAGGTAGCTCAGTGCCTAAAAATGCAAAGCTGACAGCCTTAGTTCATTCCCTAGAACCCATGCGAAAAGTCAGGTGTATGTTGTCCCAGCACACCCACAATGAGATGGGCGTTAGAGATCCGAGACCCTCCTGCAATCTTGTGGATCAGCGAACTAAGACCATACAGTGTGGCAGAAACAAGAGACACCCTTCCTCAAGAAAGTGACAGAAGAAAAATGACTCCCAATATTGGTCCTCTAGCCTCCACATGTAGTGTATGGAATGCGCGCGCGCGCACACACACACACACACACACACACACACACACCGACCCTCCCAAAAAGCCAGACAGAAATAAAATAAAATTAAAAATAATAATCATTTCAGAAAATGTACAATAGTTTATGCCTTACATCTAGTTTTCAATGACATGGTGATAGTTGCTCTTGTATGTATCTTGTAGAGATGGCCTATTCTTGAATATAATGATTTCTTGCACAAACTTTAAATTTTGGAACAAGTTTATCTTTATTGAAAAGTTGCAGAGATAGTGCAGGAAGCTGCTGTATGCCAGGTCCCCAATGCCAACATCTTGTATCCCTGTAGTCTAGTCTAAAGACAAAGAAATTCGCAAAGGTATGTTACTGCCTAATAAAGTACAAATTGTATTTTTCCTCCACCATTTTTTCTGCTTTGGAAACATTGGGCCAAATTGTATTTGGTTATCAGGTCTTTCCAATTTTCTTCAGCCTGTGACAATTTCATAAAATATCTGTTCACGTTGACCCCGTGTCAGTCTTGATCAGGACTGAGTAAATATCCTGTAAAATGTCCCACAATCTGGGTTTATCTGCTGTTTTCTTATGAACAGACCACAGTTGCGGGCTTTTGGGGAAAACCCACAGAATTGGAACGTGCTTCTTGCCATATCAGATGACAGTCATCTACTGTCACTGGCAGTAACCTTATCATTCAGTTGAGGTCGCCTTTGTCAGGCAGTCTTCACAACTGTAAAGCCACCATCTTCTCAGTTCCCTGTTGTGTTCTTTGAAAGTGAGTCACTAAGTTTAACCCATTCCTGAACAAAGTGAAGGAAAAGACGAGGTCTAACTCCTAAAGTGAGACACACATCTATGCACATATATAATGTAACTGTATAATGTACAATGTGTGCCATATAATTTAGGATTATGCTATAGGGAAGATTGCTCTTTATTTGCTTCTGTATTTATTTCTTTATATTAGTATGGACTTATGTATGATTATATTATACTTTGGCTAATAGGTTCCTATTGTTTATTTTGTTGCTTAAATTGTTGAGTCTTGATCATTCGCAGTTCTTTCAGATTGAATTCTATATTTTTTGACATGCCCTCATCCTTTTTTTTTTTTTCTAAGTACCTCTTTATTTTCTGGTACTATACAATTGTTCACCTGTATCTTTCACCTTTCTTGCCCCAGTCCTAGATCAATTACCTTCTCAAGGTATTTCGTAACCAAATATCTAGACAACAAGATCCAGGTGGGATGTGTGCCTATTGCTTTAAGGAGTTTATTTTCTCTGAGCTTGATCAGTAGGAGTTACAACTCTATGTGTGTTGTCATTGTGATGCATCTTATAATTATTTTCATACAATCTCTATTTGAATACATATATTCTATTTGAATATATATATATGTGTGTGTGTCTGCTAAGCAAAACATTGAGTTTATTCCTTTTGTATTGAACTCTAACTCCACAGATGTTATTGTAAGCATTCTTGTCCATTTGTAATTTCTCTTTCTAATAGTAAGACAGTTGATACACACTATCTATTATTTAGCTATTTAGTACACCCTTTTACAAAGTTAAAGCAGTTTCAGAGCTATTTACCTGTAGGCTCATGAGAAAAAAACGAAGCAATGTAGAGTATAGTGTTTACATGTTGCTCCTTTTTCTTTACTGTAACATTATTTTTTGAGACAGGGCTTCAGTTATCCTGGGTCAGCCTTGAACTCCCTATGTAGCTGAGGATGACCTTGAGCTTTGAAGCCTTTTGTCTCAACTCCCCCAGCCCAGGATTACAGATGTCTGCCATTATGCGGTCCTGGCAATAGAACCCAAGACTCCGTGCATGTTAGGCATTCTACCAACCAAGATACAGCCTAAGCCTAGTGTAGTTATTTTGTATCAAAATGGTCAACACCTTAATTGACCAAGTATCTAAAGCCTGATCCTCTGGATTTAAATCCTGGTTCCCTCAACTCATAGCTGAACAATAGTGGATGTAAGACTATTTTTCCAGATGCCTCATCTGTAAAGCAGGAAGAGTAACACAATCCTGGTATATTATTTAAGGATTTACAATCCGCATATGTGAAGTATGAGACTGCTGTGTGGATGTAGTGAATACCTTTCTGTGTTATCTATTACTTCTAGGGAAGAGCCAAAGTCTTTTTGGTGGTGCTCTTGTTTGGTCTTTTGAGGCAGAATGGCATTATGTAACCTTAGTGGCCTTGTAGTTGCTGTGAAGCCCAGACTGATCTTCACTTCTTGATCCTTCTTGAGTCTTCCCAAGAGCTCGGGTTGTAGGATGTGCTATTGTGCCAAGCAATATGAATGTGATGTCTATTTTTATTGCTAGGAGATTAATGCCAGTAAACTGGAACATTATATATATATATATATATATATATATATATATATATATATATATACACATATATGTGTATATATATACATATATACATATATATATATGTATATATATATAATTATCTTCTTATGATATTTTCCCTGTTCATTTTGTTTTACTTGGTCACTCCAGTTAGAGTTCATGAAGCCTGCTAGAGAAAGGGCAGAAGGTTGAGTTAACTTAACGGTTGAGTTATAGTAATTTAGGAGTTTCATGTTTATTTGCTTGTTTCTGAATTTTTTCCTGTTATTAAGCCTGGCTCCCTTATTGATTTTGGGGGTCTGAAAAACCTGTAGACTTTTTACACCTTGAAATAGTTCTGTTGCTTCTCCCACTTATGACAGTGTCCTGCCAGTTGTCATTAGTCATACGGCACAGGGAGAATAGGCATAGTCCCTGCTCAGGGATGTCAGCACTTCTGGGCAGACCGTGTATTACTTCTGTTTTAACCAGGCTTCAGTGAACCCAGCTGCAGCTGTGCCAGCGGTCTCTGATAAAACGCATTATGTGTTCCTCCAACCATTTTCCATTTATACTAAGAAAGAACAACAGCAACAAAAATACCAACTGAAAACCCAAACCAACCCCCACCACACATATCCCAGGCCACATATAGTCAAAGACCAGGTGCTTTTAGGCGTAAGTTCATTTATATAGAGTTACTAATTTTGTAGTCATTAATACAACATAAAATCTGGCAAGCCAGATGGTTCAGTGGGTAAAAGCACTTGCTGCCAAACTTGACTTAAGTGTAATCCCTGGAAACTATGTGGTAAAGAAATGACTCCAGCATATCTCTCATCTTACACACAATGTACACACACCACACTGGACACACATAAGCACACATATGCCACATGCATACATACAACACACATATACACATACAACACATAGTCCACACACAGACCACATACACTGTACATACACACATCACACTGCAAAAACATACCACATACAAAACAATACACACTGTACACACACATATCACACACATACTGCACACACGCTACACGTATACACACATCACACATGCTATACCTACATACATACACACCACAGACATACCACATATACACACAGAGCACACAATGTATACACACACATGTCACACATTGAATACACACATACCACCTACACACATTATACACACAACAGACATATACATTATTAATATACATATACACACATACATATGTGCAGACACAAGTGAACCACTAACTGAGATATAATTTGTTAAGTAATTTAAGCTTTTCCCATGAAATTCCCTAGATATTTAATGTAGCAAAAAAACCCCAAAAAAAACAAAAAACAAAAAAACCAATGAGTTATTTAGTCAGAAATATATGAAAGAAGTAGTTCTCTAAAAATCCCCAAAGTTCAAAATGACTTTTTCTATCTTTTTAAATTTCTGTAGGCAATGTAGATTTCAGTATTAGTGTTTGTGACTGCAGCCAAAGCTGGAGTGCAGAGACCAAATCGAATCAGCCCAAAGTGAACGGAAGTCTTTGGTACTTGGGAACCCTGTGAATGTGGACAGACAGACATAATTTCGCACTGCAATCACAGGTTGAATGACTATGGTCTAAGAAGCCAACAGTGCTATTCAGCAAGGATCGCTGCTGAGTTGCTGTTATCTTTTGCTGAGGTTTTCACACTTGACCACTATCAGATAATCTGCTTGTACTTTCTTCAGAATGGACTGTCTTAAGAATTATTTATATCTTCAACAGGCCTGGTTTATTCTTGTTTAGCAAAGGTAGACGATTTGTTTCTTGAAGAGACTCTTCCGCTTGTACATCACTTTTATTAAGAAAATGATTGCAGACATTTTCCTGGTTGTCCCCGCCCACCTTTGAATTTCAATTCTTTTTGTTTTTTAATTCTTCTTTTTTTAATTAGGTATTTATTTCATTTACATTTCCAATGCTATCCCAAAAGTCCCCTACACGCTCCCCCACCCACTCACCCACTCACCCACTCCCACTTCTTGGCCCTGGCGTTCCCCTGTACTGGGGCATATAAAGTTTGCAAGACCAATGGGCCTCTCTTTCCAGTGATGGCCAACTACGCCATATTTTGATACATATGCAGCTAGATACACGAGCTCCGAGGGGTACTGGTTAGTTCATATTGTTGTTCCACTTATAGGGTTGCAGATCCCTTTAGCTCCTTGGGTACTTTCTCTAGCTCCTCCATTGGGGGCCCTGTGATCCATCCAATAGCTGACTGTGAGCATCCACTTCTGTGTTTGCTAGGCCCCGGCATAGTCTCACAAGAGACAGCTACATCTGGGTCCTTTCAGCAAAATCTTGCTAGTGTATGCAATGGTGTCAGCTTTTGGAAGCTGATTATGGGATGGATCCCTGGATATGGCAGTCTCTAGATGGTCCATCCTTTTGTCTCAGCTCCAAACTTTGTCTCTGTAACTCCTTCCACGGGTGTTTGGTTCCCAATTCTAAGAAGGGGCAAAGTGTCCACACTTTGGTCTTCGTTCTTCTTGAGTTTCCTGTGTTTTGCAAATTGTATCTTATATCTTGGGTATTCTAAGTTTCTGGACTAATATCCACTTATCAGTGAGTACATATCACGTGAGTTCTTTTGTAATTGGGTTACCTCACTCAGGATGATGCCCTCCAGGTCCATTCATTTGCCTAGGAATTTCATAAATTTATTATTTTTAATAGCTGAGTAGTACTCCATTGTGTAAATGTACCACATTTTCTGTATCCATTCCTCTGTTGAGGGGCATTTGGGTTCTTTCCAGCTTCTGGCTATTATAAATAAGGCAGCTATGAACATAGTGGAGCATGTGTCCTTCTTACCGGTTGGAACATCTTCTGGATATATGCCCAGGAGAGGTATTGTGGGATCCTCCGGTAGAACTATGTCCAATTTTCTGAGGAACCGCTAGAGTGATTTCCAGAGTGGTTGTATAAGCTTGCAATCCCACCAACAATGGAGGAGTGTTCCTCTTTCTCCACATCCTCGCCTGCATCTGCTGTCACCTGAATTTTTGAACTTAGCCATTCTGACTGGTGTGAGGTGGAATCTCAGGGTTGTTTTGATTTGCATTTCCCTGATGATTAAGGATGTTGAACATTTTTTCAGGTACTTCTCAGCCATTTGGTATTCCTCAGGTGAAAATTCTTTGTTTAGCTCTGAGCCCCATTTTTAATGGGGTTATTTGATTTTTCTGGAGTCCACCTTCTTTATATATATAATATATAAAAATATATATAAATATATATATATTTATATTGGATATTAGGCCCCTATCTGATTTAGGATAGGTAAAGATCCTTTCCCAATCTGTTGGTGGCCTTTTTGTTTTATTGACGGTGTCTTTTGGCTTGCAGAAGCTTTGCAATTTTATGAGGTCCCATTTGTCGATTCTCGATCTTGTAGCATAAGCCATTGCTATTCTATTCAGGAATTTTCCCCCTGTACCCATATCTTTGAGGCTTTTCCCTACTTTCTCCTCTATAAGTTTCAGTGTCTCTGGTTTTATGTGGAGTTCCTTAATCCACTTAGATTTGACCTTAGTACAAGGAGATAGAAATGGATCAATTCACATTCTTCTACATGATAACCGCCAGTTGTGCCAGCACCATTTGTTGAAAATGCTGTCTTTTTTCCACTGGATGGCTTTTGCTCCCTTGTCAAAGATCAAGTGACCATAGGCATGTGGGTTCATTTCTGGGTCTTCAATTCTATTCCATTGGTCTACTTGTCTGTCGCTACACCAGTACCATGCAGTTTTTATCAAAATTGCTCTGTAGTAAAGCTTTAGGTCAGGCATGGTGATTCCACCTGAGGTTTTTTTTTTTTTTTTTTTTAATCCTTGAGCAGAGTTTTTGCTATCCTAGGTTTTTTTTGTTATTCCAGATGAATTTGCAGATTGCCCTTTCTAATTCATTGAAAAGTTGAGTTGGGATTTTGATGGGGACTGCTTTGAATCTGTATATTGCTTTTGGCAAGATAGCCATTTTTTACTATATTGATCCTGCCAATCCATGAGCATGGGAGATCTTTCCATCTTCTGAGATCTTCTTTAATTTCTTTCTTCAGAGACTTGGAGTTCTTATCATACAGATCTTTCACTTCCTTAGTTAGAGTTATGCCAAGGTATTTTATATTATATGTGACTATTGAGAAGGGTGTTGTTTCCCTAATTTCTTTTCAGCCTGTTTATTCTTTGTGTAGAGAAAGGCCATTGACTTGTTTGAGTTAATTTTATATCTAGCTACTTCACTGAAGCTGTTTATCAGGTTTAGGAGTTCTCTGGTGGAAATTTTAGGGTCACTTATATATACTATCATATAATCTGCAAATAGTGATATTTTGACTTCTTCCTTTCCAATTTCAATTCTTATCTATCCTTTGTTTATCTATGGAGGCTAGGAAGTGTTGACCAATGCATAACTGACTACTAAATATGACCCAGTCAGCAAGATCTGAAAATTACAGGCTCAGGGGAAGGACTTGGGTTGTGATTTATATAAATGAAGAGGAGACCAGTGTAGGTAGTATTCATCATTGATCAACAGCCCAGACTCTAACTGTGTAGAACATGAATTGAACTGAGTACCCCCACAGGGCTCTCTTTGGGAGTGGAAGCCACAGGACTTGTACACAGCTGTGTCACCACAGTGGTTAACCTACCATGGGGGAATTGGTATGTGGTGGGCAACATTAGTCACCATGGGAAATGATTTGGCTCTTTCTGGGCAGGGGAAATTTGTTGTAAAATAGAGCTTTCTATAGAATACTCCTTACTGAGTTGTTCAACACACTTCACAGAACAAGAGATTTGTACCAGGAGCCCTGGCTCCAGATCTCAGCAGTGGGACGAGACATTGTGTCTGCTTTAGTTTGTGCAGCCATTCAGAACTCTCTGGGGCCTGTTGACTTCAGGTTTGCTGATTGGGGCATACTTTGTGGAGACTCACAAACTGACCAACCTGTGCACTTAAAGGGCTGTCAGCACCAGTGTCCTATCCAGCTGATTGTCTAGAAACTTCTTACCCACTGGCATAGGTTCTGACTTTTCCTTGGTTTATCTCCTTGAAGACTCCAAACTCCTTTGAGATTCCTGCACTTCACATTTAGGATTACCAGGATTATTACTAGAGTGGTTTCAAAGAAAAGGACTGGCTATCTGGGCTCATTTTCTATAATTTGAAACAGTGGTTTCTAGGAAGGCTGTTCTCTTCCAAAGTCCATGACAACACCACTGATTGTTGTGTGAGGATACTATGAAAGAATAGTCAGAGGCAACCAACACAACAGCGGGTACTAGGGTTTTGGTTTGGTAGCTCAGGGAAGGAAGAACAAGTTAATTAATCGTGATGATAATCCTTTCTACCTTGGTCAAGCCCAGAAATCTGAGCCGTATTAGTGAGGATAGTACATAGAAACCCAGGACATAGTCAGAGATGCAAAATCCCAGTTGACTTTTTCCAGGCATCTGCACTTGGTGCCTTTTCTCTACTCTGGAAAGTCAATGCTGAAGAGCAGATGGAGTTGGCAAATGAATTAGAAGTCGCTGTGCCATGATCAAGTTCATTAAGTCCTCGGAGCTTCAGTATGTCACCAATAAAATAAGAATTAAAAAGTCAATGTGCTGTGTTGGACATAGCCTACACACTGACTGGCACATGCTGGATATCTGTCGAGAACACATAAGAAGCATTGATCAAAGATGGCAAAGATCCAGACAGCACTGAGATCAACGACGGCAAAGACCCAGAGAGAGAGCACCGAGACCAGCGATGGCAAAGACCCAGAGAGAGAGAGCACGGAGATCAACGATGGCAAAGATACAGAGAGCCTGAGATCACCGACAGCCAAGATCTGCAGAGCACCGAGATCAATGATGATAAAGTGTTTTAGAGCCGACTTTTATTAATCCAGCCCTTCCTCCTTTCACTAAGAAAGGTTTCTTAATGGTGGAATTTCTTCTCTTAAGACGAATACACGTTCAGGGTCAAGTTGTAAAGCTGGAGACTTGGGTCTCCCGTTAGCGTTTCATCCTCTGATACATGGATTAAACAAACTTCATCCCATGAAGCACGGCCAGTGCCCATCCAAGGCTATGGCTCTATGTCTTGTGCTCTTCACATATCATTGTAATATGAAATCAATTGTTTTTAGGATTCTTAGTTTATTAATAAGAAAATTTTAAATATGTTCTCTTTGATAAAACTAAGTCTAATATACGAGTTTACCCAACACAAAATCCAATGCCTAGAAAAATGTAAGATGTTATTGCTAAATATTCAGTTTTATAACTGTGTTGGCTAGCTTTATGTCACCTTGACACAAACTAGAGTTAACTGAAAGGAGGAATCCCTAATTGGTAAAATGCTACCATGAGATCCAGCTATAAGGCATTTTCTCAATTAGCAATCAATAGGGGAGGGCCCATTGTGGGTGGGGCTGTCCCTGGGATGGTGGAAAGCAGGCTGAGCAAGCTAGGGGAAGCAAGCCAGTAAGTAGCACTCCTCCATGGCCTCTGCATCAACTCCTGCCTCTAAGCCCCTGCACTATTTGAATTCCTGTCCATACTGCTTTTGATGTTTGTGTGTGTGTGTGTGTGTGTGTGTGTGTGTGTGTGTGTATAATAAATCATTAAACCGTTTCCTCCCCAAGTTGCTTTTGGTCATGGCATTTCAACACTGAAATAGTGACCCTGATTAAGACAATAACCAAAATTGCAGAAGCTAAGAGCATCTTTGTGTGACTGGTAAAATCAACAGACGGAGTGTGATTCTTTGAGCATTCACATGGGCTCATTGAAAGGCATACACTTTGTCATATGGGAAGTCACAAGCATAACACATGTGGAGCCTATGATCTTGGAACCCTGGACTCAGCATTTCTCCAGCCTCATCCTTTCTGAATACTTGTGCAATCTTGGTTTACCTGTCCCCCGAATCATTTTACCTCCCCACACCCCCCAGATTCTTTTGATATGCGTCCCATATACTATTTGGTTTTAAGTATGGGACAATTTTGATACTGTTCTCTGTTTGGTATCTGTTTCATGATCACTAATGCTGTGGGAGCAAGCCCAGGTTTTAGCATTAGATATGCAAGTGTCTCTCTAAGACCAGCCATGATTTAGCTACAAGTTATAAGAGATCAAGCATCAGTTGTCTTAGAGTCTACAGCAGAGACTGTGTTGCCTAGAGTTATTATAATCATTTGCTATGTACTCAATAATTGTTTGATTTTTTTCAACTCTAGTCTCCTTTGTCCTTCACAGCTGTTTCTTCAACTCCAACTTTCTATATTGAGAATTTGGACTGTTCTGCTACGCTGTAGAAAATGAACAATGCCTCTGTTGCATAAAATCACTCTAATTGTCTCAAAAATGGTGTGTGAACTCCAATTGAGAGCCCAAGCACAGGACTCTTGTATCTGCAACTTTCTCCTTTTACACACCAGATCAACTGTCTGGCTTTTTGATGTAGTTCACTCCTTTTTTTGTTTCCTACTGCTTAAAGGTCTTTAGTTTTTTTTTTTTTTAAATCATCTTTCTGAAATTTTGATTAGGCAGAATTATCTTTTTTGGGATCCTGACCTGTTGGGGAGAGCCATCTCCCAGTCTCCTTGGGTTTCTGGGAAGGCAATATCTTTTTGGTAGGTTTTGAGACAGAGTCTCATTGTAAAGTCTAGGCTGGCCTCAATCTTATGATCTTCCCACCACAGTGTCACAAATTACAGTTATGTACCAGTACAGTTGGCATGGGATGAATGCGACATGAACTTTTAAGTGAAGGAGAGTTGGGAGCTATGGGCAGGACAAAAGAAACCAGAAGGGCTGGGGCAAGCTGGGGCTGATATGTAAGAATACCAATACTTCTAGAATAGCTAACACTCTGGGTGGATGTAGACCCTTATTGGGTGGAGAACAGGAAGATGTTTTGTGGGGGGAAGGGACTAGGGAAATGTGCAGTTGGGTTGGATGTGCTAAGCACTTTGAGTAGACTAGGGTTGGGCAGGTTTGTCTGGACAGCCTTTCCAGAGGCTGTAGCTGCTTTCCTTGGTTACTCTAGCTCTCCTCTTCAGCATATTCAGCTCTTGCTGTCTACATATGCTATTGAGGGAAACCTTGCAAGAGCTACACTGTATACCCTGCTGGGCACTCCTGCTAACTTCAGCAGCTTAGCAGCTGGAACAGTGTAGTTCAATCATAAAGCACTGTGCCTAAGGGAGCACAACCCCGACAGTGGTTTCCCTCTTTCCCTCAGACCTGCTAACATTTGAGACTTCTACAGATACAATTCACAGAAATCTCCTCTTCTCTAGAACTCGAGAGTGTTAGAGAGTTTCTTAATCCACCCCTAAAGACTATCACATTCCCCTGGTACCTGCTGTCTCACTCCTTTGTTTTTTCCGCACCCCCACCCCCATGTCCTTTGTGCCTACCAATTTGTTCTTCAAGAACAAGCCTAGCAGTTTGTTACATGGACAGTTTGATGTTTCTTTTCTGTATTCCCTAAAGGACATGCTGGTGTAGATTTGGTCTTTACTTATTGGGTAAAGGAAACAAAGAAGCCAAGCAAGAAACATGCATATGGCTTTATTGATAGGTCAAAGAATCATGACAGTATGCAGACATGTATTTGAGGTTATATATCTGGATGTGCAGATAGGAGGAGGAGAAAGGCACTGGACCTGGCTTGAGCTTCTGGAACCCCAAAGCCCACTCCCAGTGACACATTTTTTCTAATAAGGCCACACCCACTCCGACAAGGACACACCTCCTCATCCCTATCAAGAAGTGCCTTGCTACCCTATAATGAGCACACAGTTAAGTATATGAGCCTATGGGGGTCATCTTTTTCAAACAACTACAACTATCATGTGAAAAGCATGGTGCAGGCAGGTAGGCATTGTCTTAGAGCAGTAGCTGAGAACTTACATCTGACCCACTAGAATGAGATGGGAAAAGAGACTTTTGAAACCTCAGAGCCTTCTCTCAGTAACACATGACACATTTCCTCCACCAAGGCCACATCTCATAATCCTTTCAAAAAAGCTCTACCAACTGGGGACCAAACATTCAAATATATGAGCTTATAGAGACTATTGTTAATATAGAAGATAGTCAAAGTAATAGAATTGGCATTGCTAAAAAAGTGTTAATTAGATTTGCTTAAGAGACATTAAATCACACAAAGTAAAATTTACCTAAAGGAGCATTGTCCCTAAACACCCTAAAGATAAACTCTGCTAGCCAGGCCTGTGAGAGATAAGCAAAATTCAGGATGTTAGTCTGCAAATGTTTATTCATTAGGATTAACCAATCATTAAACCCAACCCCAATGGCATACCTCCACGCAATGCAATGGTTCTCAACCTGTGGGTCATGACCCCTTTGAGGGTCAAGCAACCCTTTTACAGAGGTTGCCCAAAAGCATCAGAAAACACAGACATTTACACTACAGTTCATAACAGTAGCAATATTACAGTTATGAAGTAGCAACAAAAATAATTTTATGGTTGGAGGTCACCACAACCTGAGGAAGTGTATTTAAAGGTCACAGCATTAGGAAGGCTGAGAACCACTGCTCTAACGGGTAATTCTGTGATGGGGGCATAGGGTCCAACCATCATTAAGTCCAGGTCTGCCATTAGGTTCCCTGTGGTCTTATCAGTAAAGATGTAATTTGTAACTCACCTGAGTAGGCAAGATGAGCGTGGGTAACATTCATTAAATGAACCATACTAATGTACATAAAATAAATCTGACAATATGTAATATCTTTGCTGTGTAAATCTCCTATCTGCCCAAGTGGTCAGACTTGAAATCTCCTGTCTTTCTTTACATTGTTCAAAGTATAACCTAGGGCTGGAACCCAAAAGAGATTTAAGGAGGACTGTGTTTACAAACACAAAGTAGCTATACATTAGTAAAATCTCCTGCTTAATACCACCTTTTATTTTGGCTTTAGCCCTAGTTGGCCAGGCAGGTTAGTAAAGACCTTTGCTTCATCCTCGGTGTGTAAAGTGATTTCTTACTGAGAAAAGCATATTATTTTTATAACATTCTCACTCAAACCACCACCGACCCTAAGTGATGGCAGAATTGATATTCTCCCTTGAAAAGTAAAAAAAAAAAGCAATTTTAGTTTGTGAGTTTGTTGTGGGGGATCAAGAAATATAATATTAACAATGTCATTGAATTAGAATCAAGTGGTTCATAGAATAGTTCTTCAGGAACTATACAGTAAATCATTGCTTAATTTTTTTAAGATTACAATATATATCATTTCCCCATTCTCTTTCCATCTTTCTTTTTTTTTAATTAGGTATTTATTTCATTTACATTTCCAATGCTATCCCAAAAGTCTCCCATACCTCCCCCCCCCCACTCCCCTACCCACCCACTCCCACTTCTTGGCCCTGGCATTCCTCTGTACTGAGGCATATAAAGTTTGAAAAACCAAGGGGCCCCTCTTCCCAATGATGGCCGACTAGGCCATCTTCTGATACATATGCAGCTAGAGACACCAGCTCCAAGGGGTACTGGTTAGTTCATATTGTTGTTCCACCTATAGGGTTGCAGATCCCTTTAGCTCCTTGGGTACTTTCTCTAGCTCCTCCATTGGGGGTCCTGTGATCCATCCAATAGCTGACTGTGAGCATCCACTTCTGTGTTTCCTAGGCCCCGGCATAGTCTCATAAGAGACAGCTATATCAGGGTCCTTTCAGCAAAATCTTGCTAGTGTATGCAATGGTGTCGGCATTTGGAAGCTGATTATGGGATGGATCCCCGGATATGGCAGTCTCTAGATGGTCCATCCTTTCATCTCAGCTCTAAATTGTGTCTCTGTACTCAAGAAGGTAGACTCCAGAAAATCAAATAACCCCATTAAAAAATGGGGCTCAGAGCTAAACAAAGAATTTTCACCTGAGGAATACCAAATGGCTGAGAAGTACCTGAAAAAAGTTCAACATCCTTAATCATCAGGGAAATGCAAATCAAAACAACCCTGAGATTCCACCTCACACCAGTCAGAATGGCTAAGTTCAAAAATTCAGGTGACAGCAGATGCAGGCGAGGATGTGGAGAAAGAGGAATACTCCTCCATTGTTGGTGGGATTGCAAGCTTATACAACCACTCTGGAAATCAGTCTGGCGGTTCCTCAGAAAATTGGACATAGTTCTACCGGAGGATCCCACAATACCTCTCCTGGGCATATATCCAGAAGATGTTCCAAACGGTAAGAAGAACACATGCTCCACTATGTTCATAGCAGCCTTATTTATAATAGCCAGAAGCTGGAAAGAACCCAAATGCCCCTCAACAGAGGAATGGATACAGAAAATGTGGTACATTTACACAATGGAGTACTACTCAGCTATTAAAAAGAATGAATTTATGAAATTCCTAGGCAAATGGTTGGACCTAGAGGGCATCATCCTGAGTGAGGTAACCCAATCACAAAAGAACTCACGTGATATGTACTCACTGACAAGTGGATATTAGTCCAGAAACTTAGAATACCCAAGATATAAGATACAATTTGCAAAACACATGAAACTCAATAAGAACGAAGACCAAAGTGTGGACACTTTGCCCCGTCTTTCCATCTTTCAAACCCTTCCACATACCTTCTCAAGTTTATGGCTTCTTTTTCCTTAATTGTTGGTATTATATTCTATATTAATTTTGGACACATAAATATAACTTGCTCAGTCTGTATAATATATAAAATATATAATGTTTGTATATACATGTTTTCAGGGCTGGACCTAGAACCCAGGCTTTCACAGCTAGAAAAAAAATTCGTTCCCCCGGCACAGGACCTTTAGTATTAGGCAAGAGATCCTGAATGTACTGCTAACTGTTAGGTGACTCTGTTCCTCAGCAACTCAGAGGTTGGAGACTTTTTTCTCCTAAGGAGTAAATATTTAAAAATGTAGCTTTTCAAACAAATATGAAACTCCATAAATATGTATTTGAATTAACAAAGCAAGTGACTATATTCCAGGTAGTTGGGTAGATGGCTAAGACTGTATAGTGTTGATTACTACAAAGGGGAGATGGACCTCTGTGTCCTTGGGAGTCAGTGGCAAGAGTTGGGTAGGCTTTGTTTCTGATTTTTCATCCTCTGCTCAGTTTGATTAAGTGTCAGTATCTTTTACCTGCACCTCAGTTATAGACAGTTTCAAGTCTTGACCCCATGCCTGGCTCATTGGGTGAGTTTTCCCATTAACATGGCTGTCTTCAGTGTTAGAGGCTGAACCCACTCTGAGTCTTTGTTGATCTCTTTAACATACTCACCTATTGAGGCTTGTAAAACCAAGAGACTAACTATAACAAAACAAAACAAAACAAAACAAAACAAAAAAACAAAAGATAATACCTTTTTTTCCTGGATTGGTTTTGGTTGGCTTATGAGTTCCTAAAGATGTTGAGATTTTATTGATCATGTGATAGTGACTCTCCACACTGCCCTTGTTGTCCAAAGATGTTTAGAGAGCCAGAGATCTCAGGTTGGCAGCTTCCAGTGAAAGCCAATTAGCCTTTTTGTACATGCCAAAAATGTTCACAAGCTTTGCTTTGGTTGGATTGTCTGTAGATGGAAGGTGCTTTGTAGCAGCAGAAACATTAATGGTCCAAGTTAGCTCTGAAGTAGGAGGGAAGGTGTGGCACATGTTCGAGGGAGACAGGCACTGGAAGAGCGCTTTATGAACGATGATGGAGGACTTAAGTTATACCACCCTCTCCAGACTAGAAACCTTGGCAAGTTTCTAACAGCCTCATATAAATTCTGTATAATCATCGTGGGAGTTGCTTTACACTACTTGTTAATTCGCAGAGGACATTCCTCATGGTCAAATTCTCTCCTAGCTACGACTCCATGTTCATCGCTACAGCACCTACTACTAGATCTTGCCCATGCACCAGAAAAAGAAAGCTAAAGTGAACTCCAGTGTCCATCTGCTTGTCCATCCGTCTGTCCATCTGTCCATCCATTGGTATCATGTTGTGTCCCTCCTCCCCCCTGGCCCCAAGCAATCAGCTTGTGACATCAACCCTATATAGTTGACAATGTTTTCTGCCTCAGAGGAACAGCAGCAGCAACAACAACAACAACAACGACAACAACAATGACAACAAAGATACTCTGGACTGAACACAGCTTCTTCATCTCCAAATTCTGCCAAAGCCTTAAAATTCTCTGGTCCATCTCCTGGGCATATATCCAGAAGATGTCCCAACCGGTAAGAAGGACACATGCTCCACTATGTTCATAGCAGCCTTATTTATAATAGCCAGAAGCTGGAAAGAACCCAGATGCCCCTCAACAGAGGAATGGATACAAAAAATGTGGTACATTTACACAATGGAGTACTACTCAGCTATTAAAAAGAATGAATTTATGAAATTCCTAGGCAAATGGATGGACCTGGAGGGCATCGTCCTGAGTGAGGTAACCCAATAACAAAAGAACTCACACAATGTGTACTCACTGATAAGTGGATATTAGCCCAGAAACTTAGTATAGCGAGATATAAGATACAATTTGCAAAACACATGAAACTGAAGAAGAACGAAGACCAAAGTGTGGACACTTTGCTCCTTCTTAGAATTGGAAACAATCACCCATGGAAGGAGTTACAGAGACAAAGTTTGGAGCTGAGACGAAAGGATGGACCATCTAGAGACCGCCATATCCAGGGATCCATCCCATAATCAGCCTCCAAACAATGACACCATTGCATACACTAGCAAGCCTTTGTTGCAAGGACCGTGATATAGCTGTCTCTTGTGAGACTAGGCTGGGGCCTAGCAAACACAGAAGTGGATGCTCACAGTCAGCTATTGGATGGATCACAGGGCCCCCAATGGAGGAGCTAGAGAAAGTATCCAAGGAGCTAAAGGGATCTGCAACCCTGTAGGTGCAACAGCATTATGAACTAACCAGTACCCCGGAGCTCTTGACTCTAGCTGCATATGTATCAAAAGATGGCCTGGTCGGCCATCACTGGAAAGAGAGGCCCATTGGTCAGGCAAACTTTATATGCCCCAGTACAGGGGAACGCCAGGGCCGAAAAATGGGAATGGGTGGGTAGGGGAGCGGGGGGTGGGGGTGGGGAGAGGGTGTGGGGGACTTTTGGGATAGCATTGGGAAATGTAATTGAGGAAAATACATAATAAAAAAATTCTCTGGTCCAAACAGATCATATTTATTAGAAGTGCACTGAATTTTGGGATGTCGGCAGGGATTGCTTTGAAGTTCCCCTTCTAAGACAAGGGTGTCCTTTTATATATCACCCCGGTTCATACCAGGTCCTTGCGGTCTGTCAAAACAAGCCTGCAAAAGGACTTTTGCTAATAAGTCACACGCACCATGAAGTTGAAAGAAAGCTTGCCCGTTTGGCCTAGAAACATTTTGTGCATAAAAAGTACCCCTGGGAGGCAGAGGCAGAGATAGGCAGAAAAGGGAAACACTGCTGGCTTCAATACTAGATTCTGCTCTTTTGTGCGGTCCCTGGCTTAGGAGTCAAACAGATTTATCACATGAGGAGCATTAGTAAGCCCAGGGCATGAGAGCATCCAGCCTGGCAGGGAGGCTTTAAGGAACTCTGCTTCTCTCCATCAGGAGCTGCTGTAAGATCCTTACCCCCATCCCCCACCCCCCAGTCCTCCTGTCAGTGCTCTTGGTTTTCAATAATTGTGAAAGTTCCTCTTTTGTAGAAGGATTTACATCTTGGCTTTGTAAAAATCATCCTGAATTTAAGCTGCAACTATAAAAAGTCCCTAGCGAACGAGAAGCGGACTTTCTGATCTAAGTTATGGGAAAGTGGGCTTTTCCTTTCTATTTAAAGAAATGTGATTTTTTTTTTTTTGGTAATGCATTAGTAATTCTAGTGAAAAAAAAACTTTAATAGGGACTTGATTTCCTTAAACGATCATGATCTTTAAAACCACCCATTTCTGCTTCAATACATCACTTTCACATCTTAGGAAGAGTAAAACGATTTAGGAGTTGGCAATGAGGTCACTCATGATGCAGCAATTCTCACATAAAGTTTCAGGAAAAGGGTTAAACCAGAAGAGATTCACTCACTTTATGAGCTAAGGGGATTTGGTTATTTATAGTCAAATACAGTATGTGTTAGCTAAATTTTACTATGCTTATCCCAATGTAATTTCGGTGAACTATTCCTTTAATATTCTTATTCCTAATTCTCACTAGACTAGTTTTTAAAACTAAAAATCGTATCAAGCGGTTCCCAAGGAAACTGGACATAGTACTACAGGAGGATCCCACAATACCTCTCCTGAGCATATATCCAGAAGATGTTCCAACTAGGAAGAAAGAAGCATGCTCCACTATGTTCGTAGCAGCCTTATTTATGATAGCCAGAAGCTGGAAAGAACCCAGATGCCCCTCAACAGAGGAATGGATACAAAAAATGTGGTACATTTACACAATGGAGTACTACTTAGCTATTAAAAAGAATGAATTTATGAAATTCCTAGGCAAATGGTTGGACCTGGAGGGCATCATCCTGAGTGAGGTAACACAATCACAAAGGAAATCACACAACATGTACTCACGGATAAGTGGATATTAGCCCAGAAACTTAGGATACCCAAGATATAAGATACAATTTGCAAAACACATGAAACTGAAGAAGAACGAAGACCAAAGTGTGGACACTTTGCTCCTTCTTAGAACTGGGAAGAAAACACCCATGGAAGAAGTTACAGAGACAAAGTTTGGAGCTGAGAGGAAAGGGTGGACCATCTAGAGATTGCCATATCCGGGGATTCATCCCATAATCAGCCTCCAAACGCTGACACCATTGCATACACTAGAAAGATTTTGCTGAAAGGACCCTGATATAGCTGTCTCTTGTGAGAGTACACTGGGGCCTAGCAAACACATAAGTGGATGCTCACAGTCAGCTATTGGATGGATCACAGGGCCCCCAATGGAGGAGCTAGAGAAAGTACCCAAGGAGCTGAAGGGATCTGCAACCCTATAGGTGGAACAACATTATGAACTAACCAGTACCCTGGAGCTCTTGACTCTAGCTGCATATGTATCAAAAGATGGCCTAGTCGGCCATCACTGGAAAGAGAGGCCCATTGGACACGCAAACTTTATATGGCCCAGTACAGGGGAATGCCATGGCCAAAAGGTGGGAGTGGGTGGGTAGGGGAGTGGGGGGGGGGGGAGGGTATGGGGGACTTTTGGGATAGCATTGGAAATGTAAATGAGGAAAATACCTAATTTAAAAAAAAAAGGAAAAAAAAAACGTATCAAGTGTGGCTCAGGGATGAGGCTGTACCCGGTGAGAAGAGATGACTCTCTTCCTCTCACCACCCACAGTCCTGACTCTTGACTCTTCTCTGTCCATGTGTTCTTTCTAGCTGGCTTTATTCCTTCACACCGTATTGTACATTGATGACTCTGATATATACTTATTCCCCAGCAAGCTCTTTCCTGTATCTTAAACCTGAATATATGGCAGCTGTCCAAACCTCAGCTCATCACCACAGACCAACCCAAAAGTTATTCCCCCAAGTCATCTCCCAGCACCTAAGAACCAAGGAACCACCCAAGCCAGGGCCTCTTCTGACGTACCATGATTGTGATCCAACCTTACAAGTTTGGCTCCAGCTCTGGTCTCCTCCATTTTCATGCTCATTGCCCTAGGTCTTACCCTGTTCTTGGGCAATAGTCTTCTATTTACTCTCTCTGCTTTCTGCTGGGCTTCATTATAATCAGCCTTGTTCTTCCCAGACCCATCTCTCCGAACCACATTTCGGATTAAGTGACTCTGTTGTGTTCTAAGTTCCTGTGATTCCACAAAAGCATGGGATGGAGTAGAGATTCTTTAGCATGGTGTTTAAGGCCCCCTGTTCTTTTCTTGTCTTAAGACATCTAGTTTTACCTATTCATCTATGCCATTTCTCACTATTTGGCTTTCTATTGATCAATATAGCTGCTTAGAATAGATTTTCACTTTTCCTGACGAATGTCTTTTTAACTTAATTGTTCTTCTTTTCATGTATGTGTGTTTGTATACATGTGGGCATATTTAGTGCACACATGTATGCATATATGTTCAGGCCTGAGGTTGATATCTGTGATTTTTCTCCACCATCATTCCTTCCATTTATCCTCTGAGGCAAAGTCTTTCAATCAAATCCAGAGCCCACCTTACCAATGTAGTTAGTGTCATTAGCTAGTAGAGATGCCCTACCTCTGCCTCTGATTCTGGAATTACAGGCAAGCATTCTCTTACTTGCATGGGAAGTGCTTTAATTATGAGAGACTCCTCAGCTCTCTTTGTATTTCTTAAAGCCCTGGCTAATGTCACTGAAGCCAAGACAACCTGATCCCCTCATCCCTGCCTGCTAAAACTTCTGCCTGGGTAAAGATAACTGTTTCCCCTTTTGTGTGTGTTTTCCGTATTGTGGTCTCTGCTCATGCTGTGATTATCACCTATCATTTTTATGTTTTATTGTTTTTTGCATGTTTATTTTATGTTTTCTGATCACTCTCCTCTACTGAACTATCAGCAGTCTGAACTTGGGGGATTTGTCTAGTTTGTGTTTCCATCCCACGAACTTATCACGGTCCCTTTAAGTTAGTAAGCATAGTTGTTGGGGTATTTATCATATAACTATACCAGTTAGTGGTCTCTGTAAAGACACTCATAAAGCTTGCTCCTCTGAAGGCTAGGGAGGAAGCTCAGTCAATAAAGCTTGCCTTGCAGTGCAAGGATCTGCATTGTGTCCTTCAGAACCAGGACAAGGCTGGTGTGGGGATGCTTGCTTGCAATCCCAGTCTGAGGGAGGCAGAAATGGGTCCATTCGTAAGGCTGCCTGGTAACTCACCCTAGTCAAATTGGCACATTCTAGGCTTGGGGGAACTCCTTCCTGTGGGGCAGGGTAGGGGTGGGAGTGGGGTGTAGGGAGTCAGAGGGTGGGTGGAATCTGAACTTGAAGTTGTCTTCTACCTTCCACATGCAACTGCATTTTCTCCCCTTTTCTTCCTCTTCTTCCTTTTCCTCCTCCTTCTCTTCTTCTTTTTCCCCCTCTCCCCCTTTCACACACACACACACACACACACACACACACACACACACACACACACACACACACACACACCATTCACTTTCAGGGAATGATACACAAAAGTTTAGATTCACATGGCTGAAGAATTAGAAGTCCATACTCATACAGGATAGTTTTCGAGAACTCACCTGCTTTTTCTACATTTTGAATTCCAAAGTTGTTATGCTTGCATAAAAATTATTTTGCCTTGGCAACTCTTCCTCAGTTCATCTACAAAGAATTACTGCTAACACGGGCAGTTGATTAGTGTAAGAAGGTGTTATGGTCTAATCTTTTTTTTTTCTTCAGGTTTGCTCTGACTACCCTGGAGTTTATTTGACTTTAGATTCATTTTATTTTATTTTATGTGAGTAAGTGTTTTGTTTAGTGCCCATGGGGATCCCCCTAGAACTGGAATTATGAATGGTTGTGAGCCATTGTGTGGGTGTTGGGAACTGAACCCAGGTCCTTTGCAAAAGCAGTGAGTGCTCTTAACAACAGAGTTAATCCTCCTCCCAAATTCTTAGGTTGAAATCCCAATTCCCAAGGTGATGGTATTAGAAGCTAAACTGGTCATGAGGGTGGAGCCTTCACACATGGGATTGGTATTCTGCTAAGAGGCCAGAGAGACAATCTTACCCTTTCTGCGGAGCTAAGATGTAAAGGCGCTGTCTGTGCTTTGAAAGTGGCTCTCACAGACAGAATCGTTCTATATCAGCATACATACCGTTATGTTAAATCTCCTCACTGCTGGAGTTGTGATGATATACTTCTATTGTTTGTAAGCTACCCAGTTGGTGGCAGTTTGATATCTCAGCCTTCAGGTAGTAAACCAGAAGGAGTTTCAAACATTTTGTGATTTAAATGAAAATTTCTATCCCTGTGAAAGTTAATAGCAACTCTAGCGTGTGATATAATACCAGAATTATATATGTGTGTATGCATGTATGTGTGCACATGTGTGCATATATGTATTTATGTGCATGTGTGCGTTTATGTGTGTGTATGTATGTATGTGTGTATTCCATGTCATGATAGCCTACCAGAGGCCTACACATACATGGTTTTATTCAGTTTAATCACTGTTTCCTGAGATTGGCTTGGCCTCACTCTCCCTAGCTCTGACTGAAAGTGGCTGGGACACTTCCTTCTCAGTCTATAGCCCAGGGGCTGGTACCAAGTAAAAGCAGGTAACTCACGAAGGAACCAAATGTAAGATCAAGTCCTACAACTGCCCAGCCCTAACCAAGGGCACAGAACTCACCACCAGTCTCTGGAGGAAAGCAAGGACATTAATCAATTTCCCCGGAAAATTTGAACTGTCTTTTCTGAAGCTTTTTAAGAACTGCATCTGAAGTTTTGGACAGCTTGCAGTGGAAGTTGTGTGGGGACCGCCTCCCGACTCGAGGCTGTTATTCTTCTGAAAGTCTATTTTGACCAAAGGAAATCCTGTTTCGCCAGCAGCACGGGCAGTGGCCCCGAGACGCAGTCTCAGGAGTGTTGTGAGGATACAGGCTCTCTTTAATCTCAGATTAAAAATATTTGATGTTTACAAGGTGTATTAGCGTAATTGGAATGCGTCTGCCTGTCTGCCAGCCTTCCTTCCACGATAGGACCTCATAATTAAAGAGCATCGCGTTCATGTGGCTGCCTGCATACCCTTTCATGGCTTCTTGTGAGCAGTTATGGTCAAGACCGTTACCCTAGGCCCTCGGAAAGCTCATTCAGACAGACACAGCTGTAACCAGAACAAAGGAAGAGGCCGCATTCCCTTAGAATCCTACCTAGTGCTCTGGGCAAAGTGGGAAACCAGACAAGTAAAACAGTGTATGAGAGGCGCATGGGGTTCCCAGACTGCTTCTGTGTGTGTGTGTGTGTGTGTGTGTGTGAGAGAGAGAGAGAGAGAGAGAGAGAGAGAGAGAGAGAGAGAGAGCATATGCATGTGTGTTGGGGGGGGGGGTCATGTCTTTAAATATATTCACAAGCCAAATATGAATGCGTGTATTTGCACATATACATGTCTGCATGTGTATATATGTGCCTGTATAAACCCACATGTATGTGTAGGCAAACATGTTATTTCTTCTCTCTTCCTGTTCTAAAAAAGAGTTGGTCATTTTTTTAAAAAATCTCTTTGTATGCATCTAATTCTATGGTAATTATGAACATACAGGTGTGTCCTTTACCTGAAAACACTTTTCAAGAGGGAAGACAATGTATGTGCCCTATGGAAGATCTGGATTAAGTCTTCCGGGAGTTCAGAGAAAAGATGAAACCTGCCAGGAAGACAAGAGGAGCAAAATTCAAATCGGAGAATACAATTCTTCCCTCGCGTAATAACAATATCATACATACCTCCCCCTGCAGCCCCCACCCCAAGCCCAAACAACCCAAACCAAAACAAGTGATAAGAGCTAAGATGAGCAGATCCCGTGTTGTTTCTGGCCCGACTGCTTTGGGGGTATTAAAGGAACTTTGTGAAAGTCTACTAGGGAAGTGAGGCAGAGGGTTTGTCCTCTTCAATTTTTTTAATCGCTTCAGCCCTGAGAACAGAACTATATACACAGTTTATGGAACTGAAACAGATCAAAATAACTTGTCAGCTGACCTGTCCTCATCACGTTGTAAACGGCGCAGGACAATCAGCTTCTGGACAGTTAGACAGAGTCGTCTGTCGTTCAGACATTGTTTTTAACAGTGTCAAAAGCACAGTGTTGTGATTCCTTTGGGTGATACACTTTCCTGGGATGAAAAGATTACTTTTCATATAGATATGGAAGAAGATGTCTGCCCTCATTTTGAACTTAAAATTGGTACGGCTTTACAAACAAGAACAACTCTCACCAGGGAGATGTTTTCCCAGTCTGCTGTCTGGGAGGAAGAGGCATACTGCAGGAAATGGACAATCTTGACCACTACACAAACAAATAGTTTCCTTACAGGCAACTCACCCTGACCCTAGATACGCACTACTCTCCGTTTTAGTTCTTCGGATGCACTTAGATATCTGCTACTTAAACAGGACACAGAAATCCTACTATCTTTCATGAGTGTTGCTTAAAGCTTTATTAAATTGCTTCATGTATAAATCAAGTCATGAGCAACCTTGGTTTCATTAATAAGAAGGGTGCACTACAACCAATTACCCTGCCTTCATTATAGACGTTCAAGAGGCAGGCAGGCTCTCTTTGATTTAGAGTTATTTATTTATGTATTTAATGCTTTCTCACTGTTCTCTACGAGTGCACGCGCGCGCGCACACACACACACACACACACACACACACACACACACACACACACAATACACTTAGTATTTCTTTATATTTGGGACCAGTAGCTTGCTGTATGCTCTGTAACATCCATCAGATAACCAGAAAACTAAGAACTTAGATTCCTTGGTGATATTTGGCATCAGTAAAAATGTGGAAGAAGCTAAGGGGGAAAAAGGCTGTAAATTTCATAAATTGTAGATCCTTGTCATTCTCTACTTCCTGCCTTGCTTCCTCGTCATTATTTTTTCTCCTAGGGATGTGTGGCACTGTTTGTGTTCACGTAGATGGCTGTGTGAAGTTTAAGGCAGTGACGAGATCGTAATGCAGACTTCTAGCTGAAGCGCACACTTTGAAGCAGTGTTCATGATTTACTTGTATTTCTTTCTTCCTTGAAAAAGAGTGATACATTCCCTCTCCCCTTTTTAGAAGTGAGGTTTTGTTGAATAATTGAGGCCTTAAGAAAAGTTACAACACACTGTCTTTAACATCCACAAGACTGTCTTTGCACGCAAACACTCTGTTGACGTCAGCAGATCTTGTGTGAAGTTCTTTTTTTTTTTTTCCTCCTATCTCTGGGAACTGGGCTATGGGGGTGGGAATGTCTGCAACATATGGACTGGACCTGGGATCTGTGGGTGAGTCGACTCTGACGCCATTTGGAATGTTAAAGTTTTCTAATAAAATTGAGGTTTCTATTATTTTCCTATAGGGCAAGAAAAAAAATGTATCCAGGATGACATTTATTCCAGTAACTTTTAAAATTCTGCCATTATATTTGAGAGACCAGCAGCTAGTTTATGGTTTATGAGAACTGGCCAGTGTTAAAAGATTTGGCATTTTGTTTTGGAAAACCATAACTGAGCTGAACTTATTAGAGCCTCTGAGGCTGATTTGTAAGCAGAGATAACATGTTTCTTTGAGTTGATGGTTCAGTGTAGCTGACGACATGGTCACAAACATTTACATCTTAAATTACAGTGTTTTCAGGGATAATGGGATGGATTGGTGGGCAAATTGTCTCTCCATCAAATCTTTATGACCTGAGTTGGTTCTTCATGACCCCACAGTGGAGAGAGAGAGAGAAAGAGAGAGAGAGAAAGAGAGAGAGAGAGAGAGAGAGAGAGAGAGAGAGAGAGAGAGAGAGAGAGATGTGACACTAACCTCTGCACACATGCTGTGGTAAACACACACACACACACACACACACACACACACAGACACTAAAATGAAATAAAACTAGTTTAAGAAAAATCTGTGGGCCGAAATATTTTTGGTTCGATTATTTGATATTTTTAATTTAATGCTTCTCAACCATTCACCTTTCTCGTGAAGGACATGAATTCACTTCTGCTAACATTGAACAATAGAATCATCTTTTGTGGTAACTAGACTCATTGCACTTGATTGGCAGGCTTTCCCTGCCTGTATTAGCTTGGGAGCAGTATAGCAATAAGTTTGACCTAGCGGAGAAGATAAGGGACAGAGTTGTGATGAGAACAGATATTCTCGGTTGTGTTTACAAGTGTCACTTTAATTGCAGTTTATAGAAGAGGGGAGAGACATAGTTCTCTGTAGATGGAGAAGAAAGGAGGAATTTGTAGTGGATTTTGAAAGCAGGATAAAATGTAGAAAATATCAAGATAGCAACTG
Source organism: Mus musculus (assembly GCF_000001635.26). Classification (NCBI taxonomy): domain Eukaryota; kingdom Metazoa; phylum Chordata; class Mammalia; order Rodentia; family Muridae; genus Mus; species Mus musculus. The sequence goes on from NC_000076.6 coordinate 44,634,140, forward strand.
AAGGTGGGAAATTTTACAGTTCATTTTGGGCTTCCTGAGGGGTCAGGCACTGAGCCATGGGTAGGCTCGGTTTCAAAGTGAGCTATATCTTCTTAGAGGACAGGCATGTGCCTGTGAATTCTTATTAGACCATGTGGTCTTTATTTATAGCTCCCATTTGATTGTGCTCAGTAGATTGTTACTAATAATGATAAATTCTGTGGGTTCAGAAACACCCCGCGAAGAACCTTTCATGTGTTTTTAGCCCTTCAGCTAATTGGAAGGGGGAAACTGAACAACGAAAAAAGTGTAACCAAATATTGTGAAACCCCCACACTGCTGCGCTTAGACCAGGTGTCTGGTAAGCCTTATCAATTCTAATCATTTTTAGCCTTATTTAAATTAAGTAAGGAGGACTTTTTTTTTTAAAAATCCTTGTTATTCAACTTGAAAGAGAATGGTTTTCAATAGTAGATCAATTAACAAGGATTTACTGAGTAGCTACTCTGCAGTCAGAACTTTCTTATAGATACACAGTGTAAGTAAGTTCTCTTTCCAGAGCTTAAGGTAATGTATGGAGTGTATGCGTCAAAGAAGCGATAAAGGGATGCTCTGTGTGCATCCTGGTAACAGTTGTCAAGGAAAGCCAGATAGCACAGCTGGGATAGCTGGGGACTGAGTGGACAGCAAGGACAGAGAAGGCCTGACAGGTGATGGAAGTACAGGGCAGAGCCCTGAGGGCGCAGAGTGCAGAGAGGAAGTTGTGAGAGGATTAGAGCCGATAGTGCTTCCCAAACAGTCCTCACCTCGCTTGTGACGTGTCCAACAAGAACCATGAAATTCTGTAACGGAACATCCAATGTTCCATCCCTTCCTACGCACAGCCCTGCCCGTGTGTCCTTGTGTCCTACATGCATGCATGCACAAGCAAGTCTAGAACCTCAAATTCTCTTCTGTCTATTTGTAGCTAGCAGTAGGAACTACATATTTTTTTTTTTATTCTAAAGGGTGGAAAAGTTTTGTGATAGTTGCTTTATTTGAGGGAAGCTGACATTTTATTGGTGAATGATTAGATTTGTGATTTTATTTTAAAATATCTTAAATATCCCGAATAAGTGATTTGCACAGTGGAAGGTTTCTCAGCATTCCTAAGAAAAGCCAAAGCAGTCAAAGCCTTTTCCCTTTTCAATAGACCATTTGGAAGTAAAAGTTAAAAACGAAGTATGAGAAATGCAGAAGTTATAAAGGGAACTTGAGAACTTATTTTTAGGTTATTAGCCAGGCACACTTCTCTTGGCCAGCTCTTGAAATATGCGCTCATCCAGAGAAACTGATCAAATCCAAATTATTTCCTACAATTAACACATACGATATATTTGTGTGTTTGTGCGCATGTGTAGAATATACCTATTTCTCTTTTTAGTTTTTCTTTTTCTTTTTTTCCTGAGAAAACGAGGCTTCTCAAATGCCAGTGGTATGTGGTCAGATGAAAATCTGGGGCCTGGACTCTGCATTTCTTAAACTGGGTGAAAGGCTTAGCTGTCCCTGCTAGAACGTGAGCCACACCCTTGGCAGAGAGGTCCAGAGAACATGATGACTTCTTCCCAAGGCTTTAGGCACTGCTGTCTATTTTATTAAAAAAAAATGAGTGCAGGAGCAGGGTAGGAAGAATCCTTTATGGTTTCAGCATGGTCCAACAACTGGGCCGTTCTGCACGTAGACTGTAGAGAACTTCTGGTGGGCAGGGACTGGACCAGTTCTGTTCTTTCACGTACCCGAGTGACACGCACATGAGACATTCTCAGTCAGCTTTTGTTGAGTCTGCATTTAATATCGACCTGGGATATCATTTCGCCCTATGCCTTTTCTCATCAGACAAATGGAAGAAAGCTTATACTGGCCTTAGGAAGTCACAGTAGGAGCCGTAACTCAAGCCCTGCCAGTGTTGAAAGTATATCAGAACCAAATACTATGGTTGAAGAGGTGGAGGGGATGGAGAGCCAAGGTCCATCTGTCCATCTTACCATCCTTAAAGCATTCACAGGAAGATGGTTTTTGACACTGTTTGTGGCATATGCAAGCCTCTGATCTTTCAGCCATGGCCCAGCAGTGCCTTTGTTGGTCTCTCAACCTTTCCACCTGCTTGCCTTGCTTGTGTGACCCAAGCTATCCCCCTGGGGCTTTTCTAACCAACCCAGAAGATGTTTCTGTCTCTTACTGAAGCAGGATGTGTTTTGTTTCTTCCTGACTGTCACCTTAGTATTACTTTAGACCTCCTTTAGTATCTGAAGTATCAAATGCTCAGCCACTCAGTGTACTCTGGAATTACTGGAGTACATTCCTGCTAACCTTACTTTTGAAGGATATTTCATTAGACCATAACAACAAAGTCTTACTTGCCACAAATGGAAATGAAGGCAGCACTGACTTTATAGGGCGGGGCTGGACTTAGAGGAATCAGGAAGACAATTCCAAGTAGGTTTGAATTGACTTCATGGTATTATTGACATAGAGACATGATATTAAAACTCTTGTGGACAACTTGAAGACTTTGAAGAATAGTCTTCAGACCCCAGCAGGGGAGTTGTTAGAGCTCAGGGTGCCACTCTGAGGCTTTTTTCCTTCACAGCATACTTTACCAGGAAAAGGCATTAGAAGGCTATGGATGGTGGTGTTTATTGGGTAGTGGTTTTCTCCATACCATCACCTAGTTAACTTCTTGTAAGGTCATCCTGGTTCATAATGCTTAGTTCACAGGCCTGGTCACATTGAGCTGGTGTAAGGGGATTAGCTTCCTGGAGGTCGCAGTGAGTTTTCAGTTGGCTGAAGAGGATCTAGACTCTCCAGGTCTCAGCCTGACAATCAACAGGAAGCAGTTGTGATCACAGTAAGATATCTCTGAGGCAGACTACTACCGACCCACGCAGTGATAGACAGTAGCACTAACCATTCAGTTTTATTCAATTTCTCTTAGCTTTCTGGACAGCCAGGAGGCTCTATTTCTTAACTTGACCAATATCTAAGTTTTCTCTCTAGAATCCTCTTCTTGGAGTCTAATGAGCTGCTGAGTCTAACTGACTTTCTGGTAAGTACTCTTTCTACTCAGATGAGATGACTTCCCCTCACTACAAGAAACAGATCCACTGCTCTGCCAGTACTAGTAGCATTGTAGTTGTGGCCAGCAAAGTTCAGGCTCCCAAGAAACAAATGAACATGTCTCTCTTGACTTAGAAGTATTCTTATCATACACCATGAATTTCAGTATTCATTTTGAATACTCATCTGGAAACCAGAGCCATCTTTTAGTTCTCATTCTCTTCTACTCTTCCTAAATACAATATTTTTATTGACTTTCTGCATGCATAAAATGTGTTTTGATCATGCTCACCTATACCCTTCTCAATTGTATGTGTGTATGCGTGTGTGTGTGTGTGTGTGTGTGTGTGTTTGATTCTGAATTGTGGTGCACATATATATATGGATATGCATCCACCCACTGGAGCATGCTCAACCTACCAGGGGCCACAGCCTTAAAGAAAACTGACACCATCTCCCCAGAAGCCAGCAACTCTCACTAGCTCCTCTGCAATCGGGACTTCAAGAGTCCCTCCCTGGTCTCCATGCTGGAATGTTGCCTGACTTGGTATTGTGTACGTCATTGGGCAGGCAAGCACAAACACAGTAAGTTAATAATGTGAGTTCCTGAATGAGCAGTCCTGTCCTGTCTAGAAGACACTATTTTCTTCTGATCCTCCCTGATCTCTGACTCTTACACTACCCCACCCCTGAGATGGTCTCTGACCCCTGAAGAGACAAGGGGTGATATAGATGTCCCATCTTTGTCTGAGCACTCCACAGATTCTGCACTTAGACCAAATGTGAGTTTCTGCATTATTTGATGTCCCCTACACAAAATAACCTTCTCTGATGTGGTCTGAGAGCTGCACTAATCTACAGTATAGAAATACAGACTTAGAAGGCAGTTTGTTGGGATCCATCTGGTAAAACCCTTTTGTGGTCAAATTTTCAGTACCAGACATGTGTTTAGAAGCTGGCTACTTCTGTAACACTCATGCTACCATTGCACCCATGAGTACATCTTGTCATAGTGGTAGTTATTGTAGCTTTCAAGGTTCACAGTGGGGCAAGGCTATTGAGAATCTGACTCTACCCTACCAGTAGCCTGCACAACATGTACTGCTACTGAGAAAGCTTGTCAACAGAAAGGAACTTTCCTGGTCAAAACCAACTTGATTTCTCCATTTCCTGTGGCCAACGTGTGTTCTGTCTTCAGCAGTAGGGTCTTACCATAAAGTCCTGGTAGGTAAGCAAGAACAGTGGCAGTAGATTTTATTGTGGGCTCAGGCCAGGGGAGCAGTCCCTGAGATACTCTTAACCAACAGCTCAAAAGGAGGAAGATCTTAACTGGAGACAGGTTTCTTATATGACATTCAGTGGCTTCTTAGAGAATCATTATCTCCAACTAGGGTAGCACTGTCCTCCACTCTTTCCTAGTGTCTCTAATTTGACTTTTGACACCATGGTTTCTGTTTACCCAATACCCATACCTACCTTCAACCATACCCACAAAAGGTTATTTTTATAAGCATCAATATGACCATAATTACATTTTTCAGGGACACCCTATGCCTGAACTGCTCTGTGTGGCTTACAGATGCCATGGCTACTTGTTGACAACATGTCTTGCAATATTCGAATCCACTTTCTGCTCTGGCCAATGCTGAATTACTTTCAGTTCCCCTAATGAACCCCATTCTTTCCCACAGTTACTTGTTGCCATGTGCTAGTCTTCCTCCGTGTAAGAACACAACTCTTAGCCCTTCAAGGACTCAGTTTAAACATCATTTCTCTGGGTATGGCAATTATTCCATACTGCTTCCTATTTAACTTGGAATTCTGGTCTGAATTTGTCTATTTGTTTTCCTCACATGGGAAGGCAAACACTTCAGAGGCAGGCATTATATTTTGTATTCAATTTGTATCTCCTGGGATTCTTGAGGATATCATTATTCTACAAACCCACAGTAGTCATTTTCATGGCAATGGAATGTTAGCAGGAACAAGAGGAGAATAGTCAGTTTCATTTCCCTAATAAGATAAACTTATTCTCTTTACCAGGTAAGCGTTAACATACTGGCTGGCATATAATAAAATGTATTATATAGATAAATATTTTTTATTGGAAATATACATATATATGTATATATATATGTAAATTATACAACTATCCTTAATCAATGAGCCATCAGATAATGTCTCTATTTAACAGTTAATCTTCATTTAAGTCTACTCCCAGGGTATCCTTCCTGGGGTGCTTATTTCTTTGAACTTACCCTAATCCTTAATGTGTCTAATACTGCTTTGAACAAAAGCAAATAATAAAAATTAAGAGCTAAGCGTGTCTTGTGGGACACCCTTCTCGACTCCTTAGGTTGCCTGAATTTAAAGGTCCATGAGTGTTCTCCTAAGCAGAGTTGTTAGAAGTTTCCAACAGTAACTAGGTAAACCCAACTTCTTGTCTAGATTCATTCTTGTCTAGAAAAAGAAAGCTATTTATGCTACCATGAACATTTAAAAACTAGCAAGGAGTTAAGAAACCAAAAGGAGACACCTTTAATTTAATGTGATTGAAATACTATATAAAATTAGCCCCTCATACCAAGCATTACATTTCTATAGGTATCCTTCCCCTAGGGATCTCCTGTGGACAACCATGAATATTAATTTCTTCACTTACAGATACTTACTGTGGTGAAGAAGATACTGTCCTCACTAGGACTGAAATACCAACAGAGTTGAGTGTGTCATAGAGGGGACCAATGCGTTTCCTGTGCAGTCAGAAAATCCCTTTGAGAAAGTGACAAGGAGCCAGACATGTTGGGGAGAAGCTGTCTAGTCAAAGGGAAGATATTTGAGGTCCCATGTTAGGACCTTGCAAAAAGGAAGAAATATATATATTTATCTAAAGAAATGCTTTTATTTATACATACATATTTATATTTCTATATGAATATAAAACATGTTTACCTTCCTTAGTCATTGAGGAATACAGACCATTATATAATGTGTGTGTATGTGTGTGTGTGACACAATATCAGAATGTTTGAAATAATGAAAAAATTATTTTTGAGACAAGGTCTCCCTATGTAGCTCTAGGGTTTCTGGAATTCACTGTGTAGACCAGGCTGGCCTGAATCCTAGATATCTGTCTGCTTCTGCCTCCCAAGTGCTGTGATTATAGGCATGCATCTCTATGCCAGGTGAAATAATGAAAATATTTTTCACCAAAGGTAAGGAAAGACGTAAGAGCAACTAGAACACTATATTTTGCTGGTGTGCATATACATTAGTAAAACTATTTTGGGGTATTATTTACTACTGTCTACTAAACTTGAATTCAACATATCATATGACTTAAAAATTTCTATTTCTAAATCGAACATAAATTTGTTGTATGTGCGTCTAAACAGTTGCTAAACTTTACTTCTTATAGTAGCACTTCCTGTAAAAGACAAAAAGTAAAAACAATCAAATGAGCAGCAATGGTGAATGAATAAACTGCAGAGGATTCCTACAATGCTGTGACAATAATTAGTGAGCCTTTGTTACACATACCAGAAGAGAATATTGTGGAGTGGAAAGCAGCCAGAAACATGCACAATGATCACGTGCTGCCGTTCCTGTAAAAGTCAAGGCCGGATGAACAAATCTGTGGTGTTGGAATCAGGTTTCTATGGGTAGAACATAGGGAGTAGTGGCTGGAAATGTGTTGAGAGGGATTGAGTGTGGGAAGCCGCCCCCACATTCGCCGTTACAAGATGGCGCTGACAGCTGTGTTCTAAGTGGTAAACAAATAATCTGCGCATGTGCCAAAGGTAGTTCTCCACCCCATGTACTCTGCCTTCCCCGTGACTACAACTCGGCCATGGTCTGCAGCCAATCAGGGAGTGATACGTCCTAGGCGAAGGATAACTCTCCTTAAGAGGGAAGGGGTTTCGCTTTCGTTTTTGGGTTTGAGGCTTGCACTCTTGCTCCTGAAGATGTAAGCAATAAAGTTTTGCCGCAGAAGATTCTGGTTTGTTGTGTTCTTCCTGGCCAGTCGTGAGAATGCGTGTAAGAATTGAGGTGTGAGCTATGTCTTCTTTTTAATCCAGGTGATGTAGGTGGTACTTGGTGCTGTTACATCGAGCTATGTGTTTATAGTTTTTCTCTTTGCATGCTTTTGTTTCAACAAAACATTAAAATCAGAAACTACTTGTTACAGACACCATTAAAGTCATAAATGGTTGCTTCAATAATCTGTTTCCCCTGGGATCAAGTTTCCATGTCAGTTTGATCTTTCTCTTACCTACATAGGTTAGTAGAGAATGGCTGTTTGCTGGTTCTGTGTATTAAGGAACTTGCTTAGTTTATAAAATTGGTATTGGTTGTGGTGAGAGGGTGCTGCGTTTTCCACAGACATTTCTTCAGTATCCAAATGAGGCAGCTGCCACATTATCTTCCTGGTTCTCTTCAGAGACTTGATTTGATTTCTTTAGCAAAAGACCCCATGGTTTTGTTGTGGGGAGCTTAGAAGGAATGCACGGTTACTTGTCAGCCTAGGAGCAGGGGTAGAGCCTGCGATGTAAAAGAGGAATGAGTGAGTCTTCCAGACCTTCTGGCCTAACACCTCCTGTTAGGCCACTTCCTCATCTCAGTCTCTTATGATGCTGCCCACCTGTGGTGCTCTGGCTCCTCCTCACTGATTGTAGATCAGGGTGCATTTTAGTCTGGTCTATTAGTCACTTCTCCACCCACCTCCAGAAACCTTTTGAAATATGTCCTGTTGAACTGTAGGAAAAAAAGACAGGTGTGTTCTCATGTGGACATTTTGATTTAAAAAAAAACTGTATTTTTTTCCCAGAAATTCACACTAAAACATTGTCCTGTTTTGTCACATTCTAGAATATGAACCTCTTGAGGAATCACAAGCATCACGCTCTCTCTCACTTCCCTTCAACTTCTCATCTTTATCATTTTTGAATTGTCTAGGTTTATGTGATCTACATTTTTTTCTTTATTAAAATTAAACTCTTCCATTATCATTCTATAGGAGTGTTCTGAAAACCAAAATCTTCCAAACAGAAAGTCACTTGACTGGGTCCTTTTGAAGGCAATGTTGTATCAGTGAAAACCCTGTCACTCAGAATAGGTGGCCTCCATTGTCAAGGTCTGATGGTTCCTGTCAGTTATCCACAGCCTCTTCTGTTCCATCTGGGTCATAATAAGATGCTACTGTTCTTGGATTTTTCATGTCACCCTCATTGTTTCAAAATTATTATTATTTTTTTTTAATGCATGAGGAGGAGTAAAGTGAGTTTGGGGCCACCCTTGGCTGCAGAGCTAGGGTCAGACCATCCTTGCCTTCATAGGAAGACTTTAGCTCAAATGAAGCAAAACAAAATGAGCCTAGAAAACAGAAAGAAGGAAAAGGAAGGAGGGAGGGGAAATTGCAATGAATTTGAAAATCTCATTTAAAGGAGACTTTTCTGGGTTGATTGGTTTGTTTGTTTAGTTTTTGTTAAGACCAAATAGAACACTGGTTTGGTATAGCCTATCTCTCCCCCCTTCCCTTTCCACCTTCAAGTGTATTCTGATATTTGTTAACAGATGGAAGCCGTCTGTAGTTCCTGTTAACTTATCACTGTAAGTGATGCTGACAGGTACGATGACTATGTGGCCACACCCATTTTCCTTAATAGGAGAAGAATCTTTTTTAAGCCTGAAGACCCAGGTACTGTTTGTATAATCATTCACATGACTCAAATGACCAAGAGAAGCTTTGAGTAGGGGAAGGAGGAAAGAAACTGGCTGTGTTAGGAACTCCCCGGTCTACTATTGGTGGAAAATATTTTTCTCCTTGTTGGGGTCAGAGGCTGTCTTTCTCTGCTTTCATGTCCCAGCCCTGATACCCGAACATGGATTGCCCAGTGCCCTCTGCTCCTTCTGCCCTCTGAAGTCAGTCTAAGTCTTTACTCTTATCCTGTGATTATTAGTTTGTAGGCAAAAAAAAAAACAAAAAACAAAAGAGTTTTTGACATTCCTATTAAGAATGCTATTTTCTTGGCTGTCTATGCATTAATACAATCTTTTAAAAGTTACTACAATTGTTGAGTAATGCTGATTTAGTATCTCAGCATATAAAATATGAATGTCTTTAAGATGTCAATAAAGGCTTTTGTCATATTAATTAAGTGTTTCATAATCAATTCTTTTCCTTTTTGAAGTATTGTTTTGAGTCATGGTCCCACTCTGTAGCCTAAGCTGCCCTGGAACTATGTACCTCAGGCTGGCCTCAAACTCACCGATCTACCTGATTCTTCCTCCTAAGTGCTAGAATTAAAGCCATGTGCCACCATGGCCAGCCACAAAAGTTTGTTTTTGATAATATTAAATTCATCTATAATAAATCTGTCTCTGTTATTCTTAAACATTTTTTTAAAGTAAATCAAATGAAGAAAATAAGATCCTTTGTAACTGCATCTGTGCTAGCCACATCCTGTGGCTAGATTCTTTTATGGCAGATAACTCACTAGGAATGGCAGAGAATCTCTAGTCTTCAATCCTTTCAGATCTGATTGAGCTTATCTGTAATAGGTCACCCAAGGATTCCCCACTCATATAAATATCCAAAGAGAAGATCAATTTCTTTGTTGTCTTAGGTCCACTGGTAGAAAGGAACTAGAGTTGTGGCTTTCTGCCATTGATAACCTTGGATAGAATATCATGCCATATACATTCTACCAGCACAGGTCCTGGGAATTCTACACCTACCTGGATGTCTGGAAATGCCTCAGCTAAGGCCTGCGGGTGTGCACAACTCTGTGTCCTATAGCACTGGCTAGCCTCTTTGATGGTGACAGAATCTACAAACAGGTTGGTCTGAGGAAATGTCCCTCAGTACAGCTGGCCAAACGGGAATGGAAAATTGATGCAGGCAAAGTCTCAAACCAACATCGTGTCTCTTTGATTATTTGTTTGCTGTATAGAGAACAGACCTCCTACTGGCTGAGCCACAGGCCAGCAGGCTTTCTCATGGAGTGCCCAGTGTGCCTCTGTTTCCTTGATTTAGCACAAAGGCTGTTTCTGATTTCTGGGCATGGTTCCTCAGCATCTGTTCCAGGCTGCAGCTGCTATTGTTTTGTTTTGTTTTATTATAGGACTTATTACTATTGTTGATTCATCATTACATATGTTTTATTTATATATACAAAAACATAATATCATGTTGTTGTTCTGTTGAATAGATGGCAAATTAGTGGGCTGCTGTCCTGGAGAGGGATATTCGGAGTTAGGGTAAGGGAGCAGTAATTATTCATCTTGACCTGTAAGAAGGGAAGTTTCAGTGTGAGTGGAATGGCTGTTTCCAGGTTTATTGTTAGATTCTTTATAGGTAAGTTATATTGAGAAATTGAAGGACATCGGGAAAATGTATGTAAGAGAACCTCAGAATGCATTTGAGAGTGCTCCATAGAAAGGGTATGTTATACTGTCTGTTCCTTTCTTTGGACTTGATGGCACCCTGGAAGGGACTGTTCAGCAAACTCTTTAGCAAAAAATAATAAAAAAAATGAAAACAATGTTTCTTTCAGGCTTGCCCTTATTACTTTACAACAGTGCTCACTAATATAACACTGATTAGAGAGACAGCCCAAAAGAGCTTCTCATATGTTTCTAAGGACAATGGGGAAAAGTATTTTGCTTTCATAGTGTCTTCACTTTTGTCAAATCTCCCTTTAAAATCTGTGATTATTTAAAGGCCCCTAGTACACTTCTTAGACGTTAGAGTGTATGTAAAGGACTGATACAGTTAGGGGTGTTACTATGTTGGGGGGGGGGTAAACATTTACATAGTTACATAATTGACAGGGAGCTTCTATTAGAAAGCAATAGACAACACAGGAATTGAAATATCAATATGAAACTGGAGGTCTATTGAGGAGCCTCATTTCAGGGTTTCCTTTTCTGGTGGAGTTATTTGAATGCTGCACTTGTAGTCAACTGGCATCTAGGTTTGGACTGTGAGTTTGCAGTCAAAGCCATGCTGAAGTTGGAAAGGGGCTGTTTCATATTTGCTAAGCCAGCCAATAGTGGACACTTTAATTATACATAGGTGTGGATTTGAGGTTGGGTGGATGGCTGGTTCTAATCACAAAAATCCTGAAGGTTGGAGGGAATGTGGGGTCACTATGTATAACAGATCCAGTCACCAGTGACTTCACATCTATGTGTGGTATATTTTTAAATAGAAACAGTCACTACTCTCTATATTATCTCTTCAAGGACGAAATTGTCCCTTACTGGAAAAAAAAAAAACCCAGATCACATTTTGATTAAATGTAAAAGAGTTTTGATAAGCAGTATCAATCATATGCCAGATGCTGGGTGATGTTCCATATATTATCTTTAATTCCCACAACAAACCCTAAAGCGAAAATATGCCCTCTGTCCATCTCAGAGTAAGGCAGAGTTCAGATATACTCACCTGTGGGTAGGCTCACAGCACATCTTGATGGACATCCCAGGAACAGAACCTCATCTAGGTCTGAAGATAAAACTTGGCATCTTCTTGATATTATACAGTTCTTGTCCTCATACTGATTTTAACAGCTGAGCCAGGAAGCTCAACTTCTTTTCCAATATTCTAAAATAAGAGAGGAGCCAAACCATCTTAATATGAGCTAAACCGAAGGTGCAAACAAATGAGCAAATCCTTGTTAAGACAGATAAGTGTTTGGATGTAAAGTTAAACACAATTGTGTTTGCTTCTTCCAAGACACAGTGTCTCAGCCAGCAAGATGGCTTCAGTGGGTAGAGGCTTCAGAGGGAGGGCAGCTTGATGGCCTGAGTTTGATTGGCTGAACCATGCAATTCAGTACACTGTAGCATACACCCCCCCACACCCAACAAATCAATCAATCAAATCATCCAATCAAAGTAAAACAAAACAAAAGAAATAGAATCTGGGGGACCCCAGAATGTTGTCAGTGGTGGTGTATGGGAAGCCCTGGGCTTGATCTTTAGAGGAAGTGGTGTGCTGGAGAGATTGCTCAGAAGTACTTGATACTCTCATAGAGGACATGGTTCTGGTTCCCAGAACACAACAGGGAGGCGCACAACTACACATAACTCCAGTTCTGGAGATTCCAGCTCTCTCTTCTGGCTTCCACAGACACCGAGAATCTAAGAGATGGGCATACATGAAAGCCAAACATTCATGAGTAGAAAATAAAAATTAAACTTTCATTTCTACAAAAGGATGAGAAGAAAGCAGGACACACTGCACAGACCGGGAATACAAATGGACAGAAATGAAGTAGACTTGATGTCCAACTGCACTGAGCTTTGTAGGGTACTATCATGAAAATGTACTTCTTAGTGCAGATGCCAATGGACTTCTGGCAGGCTTGCATATTAATTAAGATGCTGTCCTTGCCTCTGGGCACACTGGATGACATAGCTAGATGATTGTAGCACACACGGAGAACAGAGGAGGAAACATTAAATTAATACAGGCCATGGACATGACCCACTTATTTCTGGTACAGATCAAAAGTGAATGTGCCTGATGGATGACGGGCTTGAGTACAGTGCACAGCTGTGGAGAACAATGAAAAAAGTAGGCACGTGTCACTGGAACGTCATAATCATCAAGGCTATCACCCTAATCCAGGCTGCTGCCCAGAAATGGGTACACTAGTCAATAAGGAATACGGCCTAAAAGACAATGGCTACATTTCTCTGTTCTTGATGGGTTTGCAATAGCTAGTAGATTTTCCCATTATCACACTTATTTACACACACACACACACACACACACACACACACACACCCTGAGTTTTCCCATGAAGGTTCTTTTATAAATTAGTTTCTAACCACATCCCCAGTGCATGTCCCATCCCTCAGGATCCAACCTGTGTTGCTTTGGGGCCAGCCAAAGCATCTTTTCCCTGCTTCTTGGAGTTGCCTGCAGATGTGGCCAGCAGAGAGAGGTTAAGGAGCCGGCAATGCAGGACAGCTGGGGATCGTTAGCAACAATCAAGGAGCAGCATTAAAAGGCAGCAGGGCGAGGTCTTGGTTCTTGCATTGGCCTGCCTGAGGAAGCCATCTGGACAGAGGAAATTCGCCTTAAACCTTGGCAAGAGAACTTTGTTCTGTTTGAACTTTGTTTAAAGCCCCAGAGTGGGTGATCATTTTGTTTAAACTTTCCTTAAAACAAAGAGTGGGAGATCCCCCGCAATTAACAACAGGAACCTTCTCCCCTCTTAGCAGACTTGATAGGAAAAAACTCAAGGGCTGTTCTGACATCCATTAACATGCCTCAGTTAGCAGGATGGAGAACAAGATGCAAAGGAGGGGCATCTTGAAGTCTCTGGAGAGTTAAGGTACTATAATAAAGGAATAATCACTTTATGTATCATCTTTATTTTGACTTCTCATTTGGAGATTTCCCCATTCCTGCCGAGGGCCTCAGCTTGTCGCTACTTAATAGTAACAAATTGTTTTTCACTATAATTTGCTCAGTTCACTGTCTTTGCACACATATTCACACAATGCTCACAAGTAGTGGGACTTGCCAGCCAGCGTTAAAATGATTCTCTAGGAAGTATAGCTTTGAGGCAGAGCCATGAAAACAGCAGCTTCCTTCCTTCTTGCCTTGATCTCTGTGCAGTTCCAAGAGCAAACTTCAGCCTAACATACTAACAGCAGCTAATGAAGTCAACCCTTTCTCTTTAAACTCAAAGGTTACCATTGCAATTATAATTTTGTCTATATTAGTATTATCTATAACACAGGGGCAGGGTTTGTTTGTTTTGTTTTTGATCATAGCAGTCATGTCTATTTGTAAGAGTCTATCACTATGGGGTTGTTGTTCCCTTATAGAAAGAGGGAATCGTGTAGGACCCTCAGCTGAGATTCTAGCTGCTCTTCAATACAATTTGCATGCATTTGTGCCCTTCTTGCCTGTTGACAGCGTTAGGGAGAGTATATAGGATGGAGGAGGTTACCTGAAGGGGCATCCCATCTATGCTGCTATTGAGAAGCCATCCTCCATGTTGACTGAAGACCTCCCATGTTGCTGTTCATGCTCACGAAGGCAGCATCTTACCTATGCTCTCTATGTAAGTTTGCCCCATAAACTCATTGGTTCCTCAGGCTGACTTTTCTTTGAAGCATACTTTGGTTTGATGTTGGGACCCTAGAGGACGGAAGGGGTAGACATTATTTACCTCTTCCAGTGGAAGGAATTATCAAAACAGATTATGTAATTTTTTCCCACGAGGACCCCACCAGGACTGATCATCAACCCTCTAGAACATACTTCGTCTCTGATTACCCAGCCTTTTTCTTCCTGACTTTGACACCCTGCTGTCTCCACTTCTACTTGATTATTTCAGTTCTGTCTAGAGTCTATGCTAAACACATGGCCCTTCATTTGCCTTGTGAAGCCATTGCTTGCTTTATTCTTCGCCTTCTCCATCCTCTCTACTGACGGGTTTCATGATTGGCCTAGTGGTAGATAGTGTCTGATGTTAGCAGCTACTCTATAAACACAGAAAAAGAAAAATCTGAGAAATAAATGCGTGGAGTAAAGAAAGGAATGGATGAGCTAGTCCCTCGTTTATAAGCATCCTGAAGAGGTGGGGTTAGGAAATCGCAATGAGAAAGATCATTGCTTCTCCTTAATATAGCTGCTGACCTTGCACAGAACTTGAACCAGTGTTTAAAAACATCCACATGATTATCTCATTGCATATCAAATATAAGAAGAGTGGGGGTTTGTGTGGACAGAGGCGAGAGTTGCAGGAGTGTTCCTGAGATGGGTGTGTGGTATTAAAAACTAGAAGATTCTTTCCTTCCACTAGCAGAAGAGGTGGGAATATTTTCAGAATGTCATAGAGGCAAGTCGGTGGGAAACCCCCATGCTTTCCCAGCTAGAGGCCTCCTTCTGTGTAGAGAGAATTAACTTGTATTTTTCTCTCCTGCTCATCTGTGAAGACATTTAACACACCAGAAACAGGGTGGGTAGAAACTGGTTCACCAGTATGGATACCAGAATACTATATAGAGAGACACATATGCTAAGGTAATAATAGAAAACACAAACAAGATATGCACATATCTAGAGTGTGAAAACATGGTTTGCCAAGTTGTGTACTAGTTCTGCTTGGAAAGAAGTGGGTTACCTGTGATGGGAGCGTTGACAACCATGTCACTGTGCCTTGTTGCCTCTTGCTCTCATCCCAGTCCTGATCTGCTTCACCTTTTAATTCCACCACAGTTCCAGACTCATCATCAGATAGGTCTTTAATTATCACCTATATTAATTAAATATACTAGTCTTTGTTGCTGGAGAAACATCTAAAATCATTTATGTGCTTATTTCTTTATCTCATATGGAATTAGAATTTAATTTTAAATGTATATACTTTTATGCTAAGAGCAGGCAAATATAATTTATCAACTACAACCTAAAACAAGTATAAAGCTATATGTATGTTACATGCAAATGTTCATTAGGTGTTCCTAGTATGATCAATTTAGTATCGGGTATTTGTTTGATGAAAAAAATTTAAAACACCAACAGAAATGTATACATAAAACATTCAACATACCATTGTTTATAGTAGTAAAAGGAAAACACCAAAAAATGAAGATGAGCTTAAATATCCATTGTCATTTAAAATTAGTAAATGGTAGCACAGTACCCCCCAACCCCCGCCAAGAAAGGTGATACTTTCCAGTAGACTAGATGATTGTTAATGATCATCAGTGCTGCTAATATCTATAAACTATAAGAATCAGTGTACAGCATTGTGTGCTGGTTAACTTACTATTTTTGTCAGCATGTATAAACATAGGAAAACACACTAACCTGTCACAATAACTGAGTTCTGGGATTGTGGATTTTCAATCCACATGCTATGCAGTGGCAAAGCATTATCATTTGAGTGTTTATTTTGTGCCATTGGGCTATTTACTGGTCTTTATTGCTCTTTATTAAATTTTTGTTGGGCTGGGACTCAAACCTAGGACTGTGTACAATCAGAGGCAAGTCCTCTACCACTGAACTCTGTAGTAACAGAAATAAGTCATGACTTTTTAAGTTACCTCAAAGTTGCCAGGGACACCAAATTTTTTTTTTAAGTTCAGTAAATATGAACAATACACAGTTGCTTGTTAAAATAAAGGCTTTACTATCATGTGGTTCTTGCTAGAATTTCAGAATGAATTGTGCTCTATAAGACTTTACTTGAAATCAATAATTTATAAATGCAATTAGACTAGAAGTAACCAGTAGGTAGCTAGTTACTAGGATGTCTTGTGAGAAGCCTGGAGTCTTCATCAGAAAGCCTTATGTTGTAGATGTCATAAGGCCTTGAGATGGCATCAAGGTGATTCATGTCTTGGTAAGTTACTTGGTAGAATTAAGTGGCACAGGACTTGGTCATTATGACCGACCCAGTTTGGGATCGTCCTGTTCTCTTGCTTGTGTGGCAGTAGCCACATGATTTTAAATTAGTGACTGCCTCCTTCAGGATGGTGAAGCTGTAATTAAAGGGTTAGGTTCCAGCACATACTCGGCTTGATGCAATATTCTTTCTCCTCTGAAGATGCTGGGTTGAACACAAAAGTTAGCTCATGTGTGGACATGACTGTGGTCTCTGCATCTCACTTGATGCACATTTCAAAACTACCTGTGGTGTGCCATAATAGGGGCCTCTGTCCAAAAGGCAAAGAGTACAGCAAGGAAAGGCCTAAGCTCCATGGGTGCTGGGTTATAAGTGCACTTCTCCTGGACAAGTGGGATGCAGTTTTCTTTGCCACCACCACCCTAGCTCCTGCCCCCTTATGTGCTTCTCTTTAACTTTGGTCAGTGAAGACCCTCACTACTTTCAGTAGAATGTCCAATTTTTAAGAGCAGCCAGTATAGGATGAGAAGGCTGGGTCTGGGCTGGAAAAGAGAGATAACACAGAAGGTAAGAAAAGTCAAAGCAAACCCCACCCTTGTCTTCTGTATGATCCCTATACTGTGTCCTGCAACTCACAGAGTATCCAGCTTTCCTGGGAGGAGACTGAATTCACTGAACCCTATTGGGTGCTTCAGAGCATCTTGTTCAGTCATGGCAGCCACCATTTGAACTGGATATAACTGTTTACAGGAGCTCTTAGATGAGGAAGAGGAAGCACAGAATGACCAAAGTATAGATCCTTTTATGCCTTATGGGTCACAGTATTGACTTAAGAACCTTCCACAAAGGGTTGGGCATTGAGAGGAGTTAACCGAGGCTCACTGTACTGGACATTGGATCATTAGCACTGTGACTCCCGAACTGCCTCTGCTCATCCTGTGTATTGAGTCACCACAGTCTTCAGAGTGTTCTTACCCAAGAAGTCTCCAACAATGTAGACAATTCTAGTGAAACTTGCACCAGAAAGACTTCTGCATCTTTACTTCTTAACTGCTTAGCCTAAGTCAAACAGTGACCAATGAGGAAAGAGTTTCGCTGGGGCAGTCAGGTGGGTCTTTCCTCTGTGATCCCCAGAACATCTGTTCCATGGGCAGATGGAAGCTGTGATCATCACCAGCAGTTTTAGCACTGCCCGTCCTGTGACTGGGACCTTAATCATTTCCATGTGACCTTGAAGCACGGCGACTATATATAATTTTGATAAAAGTCTCCAGTCCCAGTGAATCTCATAGGCTTTTTGTCAAGATTAAAGTAAATAAGAGAACACAAGGAAACATTGTAGGCAAAAAACTCTCATGTTAGGTAACAGGGAGGTTTTGGAACGAAAGTATAAAACATCAAAGAAATGATGAGCAACATTAAACAATTGGCTGTCACGTCACTCAGCCTCCAGTCTGGAGCAAAAAAAATTAAAAAAAAAATCATCTGAAGAGAAAACAGTTGTTTGATTGCTTTTGGATATTATCTGTCTTTACAAAAATTGAAGTTTCTCACTCAGGGAGAGGTTCATAATTGCCATAGATGACTTACATGTGAAACACTTGATGTGTGGCTGCATCCAAAAATGTTACAGTAAGAGTTTAGTTGCCTTTGTTGGGAGTAGGGGAGGGTCAGAAAAATCGGGCAAAGGGTCCTGCTTATTCCATGTTTTCAGTTACACTTTAAAATGTTCTGACTGATTCCTCATCTTGTAATTTAATTCAAAAAGAAGATTGTGTATAAATGAATTATTCTCAATATATATACAAAGGATGAGTTAATAAGGTATTTCTTTACTTTATGCTATTTCCCAATAACCATACAGAAGAAATAAGATTTATTCAAAATTGTACCTCAAGCCAGGCGTGGTGGCACAGTCCTTTAATCCCAGCACTCTGGAGGCAGAGGCAGGCAGATTTCTGAGTTCGAGGCCAGCCTGGTCTACAAAGTGAGATCCAGGACAGAGAAACCCTATCTTGAAGAAGAAGAAGAAGAAGGAGGAGGAGGAGGAGGAGGAGGAGGAGGAGGAGGAGGAGGAGAAGGAGGAGGAGGAGGAGGAGGAAAGAAAAAAAAACCAAAAACAAAAAAACCCTGTACCTCAATAGCTGAGCAGTTAACTGATCTACATCTATCCCCATTAAGATCATCCAAGCCAAAGTGACTCTCTTTCTTGGCTTTCAAAATAATATTTCCCTACTGCCTTTGCAAGTCAATAATATGGTTAGCTTGCTATTCAGTAATGTTTAAAATAAAATAATTGGACAGTGAAGCTGTGTGATACCTTCCCTCACCCCTCGGGATATAAAATCCAGTTCATCACAGTGATGATAGTACTGTCAAACTTATTATGGAATCCCTTTTCGGACTAAAGAATTCCCCAAGAAGTATGTATACATAATTCCAAATAGAACTTGCCAGATTTCAAGTAGAATGTTGTGTTTGCTCTAAGAACTGGAACTCATGGTAAAGCGGACAGCTTCTTTTCTCCAAGGTAGGATCCATTTACATTTTAATTCATATTTCCTTACATGTAATTCTATTTAGTCTCAGTAGTTTTATTTTCCCTCATCAATTTTTGTTTGCTTTTACTGTGCTTGTGTAGTTTTGTTATGACTTCTGTGGCTCAACTTGTCTCATCCTCATAATGGGATTTCCTCTTTCATCGCCTGAATAAAGATGGCTACAGTCCTTTGCATTCTTCTTTAAACTGGCACTGTCAACCCAATAGTGAAAATGTTCCTGCCTATTGGGGGGGGGGGGAACGACACTAACTATCCTCTTTCTACTACATTCTGGCCACAACCACTGCTGGTGAAAGATGCTTCATTGAAGGCTTAGACAGTTTCCATAGGCATGCCTGTTTTGAGTTTCCCAAGCAGTGATGGATCTCTTTGCTTCCATTGTCAAGCACATTATTAACTCTTGTGAGATCCTGGCATATAGCTCACTTCTTTGCTTGCTTTCACTTGCAAAAATTGTAGCTCATTTCACCCTTCATCTCCCTGACTGAATCATCTCATGGTCCACGTATTCTTATCTTTAAATCTTGCCTTGTTATATTCCTCCTGACTGCTTACAAACATTCAAAGTCTTTCTCCTTTCCATCTAAAAAAAGTCAAATTCCATTTGTCTTTCAACTTCCTCTTCAAAACCCCTTCAAAGCCTTCAGTGGATATTGTCCTTGAGTAAAGGGTATAAACAGGGCCACGGATGTCCACTAATGTTAGTGGATGTGTGTGGGCTGATCTTCCTGCCTGGGTCTTAGTTCTGACTGCTGACCATGAGGTGGCTTTTGCGAGATGAAAACTGAAAGGCTCTGGGATGTTTGCCAGCGCGCATCTTGTCTCCTGGCTGACTGTTGGTGGTCTCCAGGAACCCAGACAGAACTTGGCTCACTCAGTCCTACTTGCAGAGCTCTGCTGATTTAAGGCAGCTAACTGCCTGTATACGTATGTGTACAGATTGCTTTCTAGGGCAGGTCTCCAAACTCACCAGGGAAAACTCATGTCAGTTAAAGGACATGTGCTTTCACTTCTGAGCACTTGTTATTAAAAGCCATCAGGATATGATACATTTGATAAAACATATGTAATAAAACCTTTAAAGTTATGAACCAAGGTGGTAATAAATGATGCTTTAAGCACAATTTCTAAAAGATTAAATGTAACGAATGACTGTTTCTTTCACTGACATGTTATTGATGATATTTTTTCATTGGATATTTTCTTTATTTACATTTCAAATGTTATCCCCTTTCCTGGTTTTCCTCCCTCCCAGAAATACATGTTATTGGTGATATTTTTTAATGGAGGGAGATGTTTGATTAGTTTGTTATTTATAAAAGATTACCATACTTTCATATTATAATATAGGTAAAGGAAGAGTTTTTACTTGTAATATGTATTAATTTTCACAGTTTCTTGCTGTTTGTTAATTTTTGCATACTTTTTTATTCCAGTGTTTTTCCCCCCTAAGGAAGTGTTTTAGATTACTTATTCTGGAAGGGATAGTTTAGTTAAAAAATTAGGTGGTATGAACTATAAGCCACCACAAAACCTTGTCTGTGGGCTGTATTATGTTGCCAGTGCCTGGTCTGACTGCTTGAAGAGTTCTGAGTTATGACTGAGGCTACAGACTTCTGGCTTAGAGATAGGATGCAGAGACCAGTGACATCCCACATAGCAGTTCTAGTGGAGCTGGATTTATAAAAAGATTTCTTTTCATGCCAAAGTCTTTTTAAAATTATTTTAATTATTTATTTATTTAGTTAGTTAGTTAGTTAAGGTTAGATATTCTAGTAGTTTCTTTCCAAACCTCAGGAAGATATTTCATGCATTTTGAAGACCATTGACCTTACAGCTGCTTTTTGATATATTATTCTGTCTGGGTTCAGCATCTTTTAGAACATTCTATCCTTGCTCCAGCTGTTAACAGGGAGCTGTTAGTAGTCTCCTTGGTGACAGTTCTCAGGCATAGATGTTCTCAAGAAAAGGTAGCTATCCTCTTCTAGTTGTGTGTAAGTGATCATTTTGTTCTCAGCTTACCTGGTTTGATTTTATCTTAGAAAGTTGATGGGTATTTAGGGTTATGTCTGATGCTTTTTGGAACTCATATAATACCACATCATCTTCAAACCTGATGAGTCCTTACTTGAAGCTCAGAAGTGTTACAAGGATGGATAATGAAATACAGGTAATAAACAGATCAGAAATGGGAATACTGGTCCTTTTAAATAACAAACTCTGTCTGTGTTACCTTGTACCAGGATATATGGATTAGAAGCATGGAAGTAGGAATGTCTGTGAAACCAGACTTTCAGACCAGAAGTTGTTCCAGGGAAATTTGCCTATCCATACTGCCCATAACATCCACCCACTCACCCACCTGTCCATCCATCCATCCATCCATCCATCCATCCATCCATCCATCCACCCATTCATTCTCCTACGCATCCATTAATCTACCCATTCATTAATCCATTTGTCCAGCCACCCACCTATCCTCTCACCCTCCCATACATCCATCTATCTATCTATCTATCCATCCATCCATCCATCCATCCATCCATCCTCTCAACCTCCCACCTACTCATCTATCTATACTCTCATCTATCCTTCCACCTACCCACACATCTAACCATCAAGCCACTCACCCATCAATCATCCATCCATCTATCCATCCATCCATCCATCCATCCATCCATCCATCCATCCATCATCCATGCATCCTCAACCTCCCACCTACCCATCTATCTATCCATCTTCCCATCCATCCTTTCATCTACCCATGCATCTATCCATTCATCCATCTACCATCTTTCCAACCACTTAGCCATTTATCCATCCATCCATCCATCCATCCATCCATCCATCCATCTATCCATCTTCTCAACCTCTCACTCACTCATCTATCTATCCATCTTCCCATCCATCCTTCCACCCACCCACCCACACATCTACCCATCAAGCTACCCACCCATCTGTCCATCATAAGTCTTATCATTATGGTCAAGGCTTTGGGGATAGACACTGGGAATATCACAGTGGGAAAACATATGAGAGGTTGTGAGGAAGATGTGGAGAATGAAGGAGTAAAGCTCCTACTTGGGCAGGGAGTTCTGAAGCCACAGGAAAAGCTGTACAATGAGGGAGATGGGGTTTGGAGGCCAGAGCTTAGAATAGCAGGTTACCCAATTGCACTGTGTTATCTAAGGTACATTTTATGGAGCTTCATCCCAATGTCTTCTTACTTACATGGAACACAGGCGGCTCAGGGCATTTAAATGCTGGGCCTAAGTTTGTTCCTTAGAATCAAGAGCTGTCCCTTACACTGCCTCCCTTGAGCTGGCACTGTATGAAACTATATCTGAATTACTACCGTGTTGATTTGTATTTTATTAAAAGTGGGGTGTGACTGTGTCACTTGTGGCTGATTGAAATGAGATGCTTATAGGTAGCCATAATTTTCTCTTATAACAGCTGCTGCTTGAAGATCAAATCAATTTACACACTTTTCCATACCCCCTTTGCTAAAAATAGAACCCAATTAAGCTTGAGGCCTACCTCACATAGTTGATGCTCTCTGATATGTTTTATTCTGCCTTATTCCTCAGATGTTTAGGAGCCTCACAAAATCCATTGTTCATATGACTAAATCAAAATGTTTGACAATAACTGAGGCATTTTCCCATACTACCATAACAGGAAAGTTTTCTCTTATGATATACTTCATAAATATTGATCTGTTTCTGTCTCATTTACCACTGAAATCCCTGAGCCTAGAACAGGGAATATATAGGTGTTTGATAAATGTTGAACAAACGAGTGTTTCTTTGTTAAAAATAGGGAATAATGTATTATATTTTAAAAAGAAAATAAACTGTTGTTTTCCTTTTTACTTAAAAATTTTCCTAGAAACTGGGTCTCTCTATGTAAGCCCTACTGCCTTAGAACTTGCTCTGTGAACAAGGCTAGCCTCAAACTCACAAAGATCTGTCTGTGTCTGCCTCCCGCGTGCTGGAATTAAAGGCATGTATCACCGTGCCTGAGTCTGTTTTTCATTATAACTTGACTAAGAGTATGTGCTTTTGTGCTTCAGTTGGGTTGAGTCATAGGAGATAGGTCCCTGAAGATAGATGCACTGGGCTGGGAACAGCTGAGAAACATGCCTGTACTCTCAGATCTGGTTAGTCAAATCCCTTTCGTGTGTTTTGTAAGTACTTAATTATTTTCTTTTAAGCATTAGTGAACAATATGCCAACTTTATTGTGTTGGGACTTTTTTTTTCTTCATTCATTTCTTCTTAACAAAAAATCCATGTGTGTTCTTAGGGAAATACGAGTCACAAGTTTTTGATTCATTTACACTTAACTCATAGTAGTGTGGTTTTGACACTCTTTGATATCTAAGAAGCCTTTTCACTATTGCATCAAATATTTTGACTGCGCTCTCATCTTAGCAACCGGAAGTTGCATTTGGACATGGATAGATGCATACAATCATGCACCAAAATACTTCAGTTGGATTGCAACTCTGATGTTTGAGCAGGCTTTAAACTTGAGGAAAATGTTCCCTCAACACTATGCCTTTTCCTCACCAACTGTTGCTCAGAATTCCAGGGAAGGCAGAGGGGCAGCATGCTGGCTTTGTCTTGGGAAGCTCTGGCTCACTGAAGAGTTCCTGGAAACTATTTTTAAGGAAGTAAATGCATGTGGCTGCTAAGAGCTGTCAGCTACAGACAGGACAACCAAAGGGCAGTTTGTCTTTCTGAAATTAATGTTACTTTTTTTTTTCCCAACTGAAGGCAAATAGTAGCATGATAAAAATATATGAACTTGAACATTAATAGGATTTAATGTGTGAAACAACTCAAGCAGCATATACTCTCCCTTCATTAACTGCACAGAATTTTTAGTCTACAAAGTAAGCATGCAGGATTACCTGTCTACCCTTAAATCCCACAGTTCCTGTACATATAGGCAAAAACTGTTTTTTAAATGTACTGTAACTAATACAGAAGTACAGTCTTCAGTGTTTCAGAATAACATGTCATCTGTCTTTCCAAACCAAACCAAAATAAAATAACAAATGTGGGAAACCAAGATATCTCAAAAAGAAGTGTTCTGGACCTCAAGTTCTGATTTTGTAATACAGAAAGCTAATGAAAGTCTCACATGTCTTACTTGGTCACGTATAATACGCACTTAGGCCTCATGGTAATCCTGAGATCTTGGTAAACATGTGTTTACCCCATTTTCTGCAACAAATTAGTCTGAATGCTGAGCTGGCAAACAGCTGCCATGGGTTGCATGAGAAAAATAACTCAAGAAATGAGAAACTGTTATTGGTTCCTTAAATCCTGGAGGTCAGGACTTTGAGAAGACAGAAACAAAGTCTTTTTTGGCTTTGGGGTGCTGCCAGGAGAACCTCATCAGACTCAGCTGTGGATGAAGGAAGGCCTTGTCTAACCCTGGGGTATTTCCTGTGCTCCTCTGTGGGTCATCATGGAGAGATTAACAAACAAACAAACAAACAAACAAACAAACAAACCAGCACATAAGCTCAGTTGTCTTAACATAGTCTACCTTATGTAGAATTTTGAGAACATTTCTTCTCCTTGGTTGCCTGTAGTTAGTTGATTTTCCTGGCCTACTTTCCATTAGTTATTAAGGGTCAGCGCTCAGATCCAGAGTAGAGAGGGCCCACACAAAGATGAAAGGAAGCTATTTTCTGACTTGCTTCTGTGACAGGGGGTGTATGCACTTTTACTTGAGAGCTGTTTTTGAAAGGGACACTCAAGATATGGGATGACTGAATCCCATTCAAAGGGGCAGATGCCACAAGTTCAGAACATTCAAACCTTCCAAGTTATTAAGTTTTTCTCAAACACTGCCCTTAGTTAATGCATATTAGTCTCTCTTACTTATCCAGGCAGGCTTGCACAGAGATGCCTTGTTCTCTGTGTATCACTTCAGTTGAGATCAGTATTTCTTTTGTTTGTTTTGTTTTTTGTTAAGTCTGAAGACAGGTAAAGCATCTTAGCTAAGCCATGTTGTGCAGACCTTAACAAAGGTCTTCGTCTGTGTTCAGAAAAGGTATTTTTTCTGGCCCTTTCCCTTGCTATTTCTAGATGAAAACACATTACTTCTAGTCTTTTGGCATATTATTGAAAGTCTCAATCATCAAGCCAAACTCATTGATAGACAATTCTTAGAAATATGAAGAAGTCATCAATTTTCTTTGCCTTCTTATGTACCCTTCGTATTTCTAGTTCTCAGTTGTTTAGACTGAAGTGTAGTGAATGTGTTTCTATTGATATGACCACTTAGGAAATGCAGCTTTGGGTCCTTTGGAAACTCAGTAGTTAAATACATTTATGATGTCATTAGCTGTTTCTTACAAATTAAGGATTTATATTTTCACAAATCATGAGTTTTTTCGTAAGTGGAATTTCCAAATAGAAAATATAGTCCTTCCCCTTCTCTCTCCTTCTCCTTCTCCTTCTCTGCCCTGTTGCACAGTACCAAGTCAGTCTCCACAGCTTAGACGATGGAAAGAGAAGTTAACTTCTAAGGACGGTTGATGTTGTTTGGTTTTCTCCTATATGGAGCAATGGTGATTCATGCCTTTTCCACTGTCACACTGTCAGCATCTGCTAATCATAGCCCCATGATCACAGGATCTGTGCCCATAAACAATTTCCAGGAGGTATAGAGCAGCACAGGGGCCACTCAGGAGTAAACAGTACTTACTCTGTAACTCATTACACCCTCTTTCCCATTGTTTGCCATGTGCTTGAAATACTAGCTCCCTGCACGGTGTCCAAGCATGTTAGTAAACCAGCTCCTTTCACTGTCTCCCATTCTTAGACCTTAAGTAGAAATCTGGCTTTTCTAACAAAGCTCAGTGGATTTCCTTCTTGAAAGAGGAAGATACTGTGATGCTGAAGCTCATGTCTATCTCTCCTATTTCTTGCTAATACATTTTGGAGGACCTGGGAGGGAGAGCATTTAATACTATTGTGAAGCAAACTCCATGCATTGTTATTTAAGTTTGTGGATTTATTTTGGTCCAGCAGTTATGTTGTCTAACTCCTATTCCCCATCATATGGGTTCTTATCTTAGGCTTGGTCTAGTAATTCTAATAGAGTTTCCATACTCAGTTCAAATATATTCATTGAACACCCATTGCAAATGGCCTTGGAGATGTAGCAGTAGATGCAACCATTTCTGCTCCTGTGGGGATCTTGAGTCAAAAAGCAACATCTACAATTTGAAACCAGTCGTACAGTGCCTGTAGTTTTCAGCTAGATTATTTCTACAGGGGAAGGAGGATTTTATGTTTCCCTAATAATATTGGTCTAGTGTTCATTTCTCTGAGCTATGCATCTTCAGTGATGACAAATCAAGAAGGTGGTGTCCCCCGCTGGCATGTCTATTGGCAGGAGTTACTTTCCTGCTGACGATTGACTTCTTGAGTTGTGTCTCAAAAACTAAGCTAAAGTTACCATCTATTGACTCTTAGTACAGATTGGGTCTTCCCAACAATTTTGCACGGGGGTTAGTAGTAGTATTTAGTTTTGTAATGAAGACCATTTATCTAATTTACCAGAATGAGTTCATTCAGGTGCTAGGTAGGGTTGGGGTTTGATCCTAAAACACCTTTATTCGTTCTCTGATAATTAGCAAGAATAGCAGTGAAGCTTAAGGAAAGTGAACATGTGTTAGCTGGGGATCATTTATGGACACAGGCATGGTTTCTGTGTTTTCTGCATTCATGTTCATGAATCGACCTCTGATCATGGTCTGTCAGAAAAGCACCACAGAAAAGGCCTTCTGAATTATTGAAACATAGCCTTACACTTAAGGTAAAGAAAGGGCTTAGGACAGAGTCAACTGCAAATGTGAAATTAAAATGTGTACAAATCTGCCATATGATCTCAGGTAGGAGCAAGCAGATGTACAGAAGGTGGGTGGGTGGTGGGTGGGGTAGAGGAAACTTGACCTAATAACAGAGATTGAGATCATGGGATGTCATGTTATTTTGCTATTTTCCAAAAGTTCAGTGATGTTATTTATGTTGCCTTTATTCAAATTATCAATAAAAATATATCTGCTTGAGTTATCCTCCACAGCTGTGTAGAAGCTTGATGGTGAGTTTGGGTGAGAGTGGGAGGGAAGGAGTGGGTGGAGGTAGAGCAAACAAACAGACCATGGCACACAAGCACTCTGTGAAGTCACCCACCAGGACAGTCACTGAGGGGAGAAATATGAACACAGTTTACCTTTAACCGTCTGAAATAGAGTGCATTTGTCTTGCTTCCCTGTTGTGATATGTCTGTAGAATTGAAATAGTATACAGTTAAGCACACCGTGCAGGAATATCCTATTCACAGTTGGCCAGTAGTATTTTATTTAAAAGTTGTATTTATCTAACTGCTTTGGAGGTGTCATGAATTGAACTTGGCTTTGCAAATTCTGGTTTATTTGAATGTCCGTTCCTTTATACTAACGACCCTAATGGTGGTTTCAGCCCTGCCTCCTTTATGGGATTATTGCCAAAGCAAAATGAAATAATGCATATAAATGAGTTTTGTTGACTTGAGTGTTGTAGAAATGAAAACAAGCTATTTTTTTTTACATCACACCTGTTCCCCAATATATTGTGGATTTTCCCCGTGCGCCAAGGCCTAACTTTACAAAATGGTGCCTGTTTCAAACCTCTGGGTTTGTCCTCTGCTTTCTCTAGGGGCAGAGAAAAGACAATTTCTGAAAAGTCCTTTCTTCTGTTTCCTGCTGGGCCAGGTGGAGATCTGTTTACGTCAATGAAGTAACTTTTGAAGCAGATGCTTTTTCACCATGACAAAACAAAATGTAGTCAAGACAATTTGTACCCATACGAATAAACCATCAGAGGACAAAGAGTTCGGTTATACAGGCTGATGAAGGAACACAGCAATTTGTAGAAGAAAAACACAACTGCTAGTGTTGAAAAACTTTGAAACATAAGGAAGGCATGCTTGCCTTTGTTTCCAAGACATGATGAGAGCCAATCAGAAGTCTAAACTTTCAATAGGAGGGAAAAAAAATCAGCTTCAAATAAATGCCCTTTAAATGAATCACTCCGTGTCAGTTTCTCCTCCATGTAAAAATCTGATTTATAACAGAGACCCTCAAAAGTTCTTGTATGTGCAGTGGGTTGGGAAGAAAGTTTGGGAAGGCTTGGGAGTGATAGCTCAAGGCTTTACTGTTGTGTGTTATTTGTTCCCAAGCTGAGGCCTCGTGCCAGGAGTTACTCTGCAGGAAGAACATGTTAAAGGCCCGTGCTTAGCAGGTTAAAGATTGCTGGTGGACTTAGAACAGAGAAAAATGGAAATTGGGGAACAACCATTTGGATTCTTGGCTTCTATAGGATGGCACAGAATCTCTTAAATAGTGCTTCAAGTGAAAGGAAATAGAGACAGAGACCTTGCCGTTTACTGGAAAATGAAAATGACATCTACAAACGCTTATTTAACAAAAGAGTACAGTGTGGCGTCATAGCTTGTCTCACACGTATATGAGAAAGTACCGCTCAGCACCTGCTGGAGTGGACCTCCTCTTCCTCAAGAGCTGTCCATCATCAAATAGGACTGCTCTCCGACACTCCAGTTTGACCAACCAACCAACAAACAACAAAAACCAACCAACCAAACCACCACCAAGACCAAAAGAAAAATACAAACAAACAAACAAACAAACAAAAACCAGTTCTCTAAGAAGCCTAAATCGAGCCTAGCAGAGAGAACAATGACCACAGAAAACCATTTACATCGAGAGTTCTGGGGATGAGGAGCAGAAAAGAATTAACAACTCCTTTTCTTTCCATATAAAAATTTATGCTGAGAATTTCATAGATGAGTCCTGTATTTACTTCATTTTCTTTTCCCTTCCCCCCTCTAACTCTTCCCATGTCCTTCCAACTCCCCTTGACTTCTTGACCTCTTATAAATATTGTTACATATGTGAGCACACACAACCTACCTACTTGGTTTGGTGTTGCTAACAGTAGATACACTTGTTTAGGGCTGAGCACTTTTGACTGTGTAACCTATCAGGGGGCTTATCCTTAGAGAAAACCGATTCTCCATCTCTCTCCAGTCTGACTGGCTGTAGCTTTTCCTGTACGACTGAGGCCATGCGAGAAATGTCCCCTCCATGCTGGCATGTCAGTTTGTATAGCCCTTATGCAGGTCTTGTTTGGACAACCACGTTGTTGTGATTTCACAGGTGAAGCGTTGTCTCTGTCATGTCTAGAAGACATTACCTTGAAGCAGGCTTTTCACGCTGTGGCTTTTACAAATTTTCTCACCTCGGCTTCTGTGAAGTTTCCTGAGCGTAGCGGCTGTGTTGTAGAGGTACCAACTGGGAGTGGGTACCCTAAAGTCACGTACTCACTGTATCAGATCAATTGTGGGTATCTGTAATGACCTCTATCTGCTTCCAAAAGAAACTTTTTTGATGAGAGGTGAAGAGCTACACTTAACTGAAGATAGAAGGATAATTATTTAGAATACAGCTAGAAACTATATTGATTTAGGAAAATCACGGTAAGGTCATCTTTAGAGTCTATGATTACTCCTGCCACAGGCTATTTTTACATTCAGGCATGGATTACTTCCTACTGACTTTAGAAAGTCCAATTAGACAACTGTT
Organism: Mus musculus; assembly: GCF_000001635.26. Taxonomy (NCBI): domain Eukaryota; kingdom Metazoa; phylum Chordata; class Mammalia; order Rodentia; family Muridae; genus Mus; species Mus musculus. The sequence goes on from NC_000076.6 coordinate 44,663,826, forward strand.
GGTTGCCCCCAAGGTATCCGTGCCAGTATTGCACTAGTGGGGCTTGCTGGGCCAGTCATTGCTGATTTGCAGGATTTATCGGTCGGAAGGACTACTGATGGCTCTTCTCTCTTGGCATCCTATGCAGCATCTTTCAATACTGTGAGAGCGACTTCATAGGGAGGAGGTCTCCCGATCAGTCCCAGCTTATCTCTCCAAGTACTGTGTCAGGAGTACGTGGGCTCCTCAGGGATTTACCTTCACCATCTGGGAGGTTGGGCAAAGCTGTGTTGTTTTGGGAGTCTCTTGGGAATCCCCTGACAAACTGCTGGGATGGAGGTTTTACTTGCTCGACACTCTGGTTTTACTTAGTCAACGGATCTTTTGCTGGGGTAGAAGTGGCACAGCATTATAATTCCATGTAGCAGAAGCTCATTAAAGTCTATGCAAATGTATCTGTTTCTATTACATATGCATTTTAAATAAGCTCATAAATAATGTTTTTCTATGACTTTTTCAAACAGCCTTGGTGCCATTGAGAACTCCTTTTCCTCTCTGTATTACCCTTCTTCTCTCCTTCTCCTTTAAGTTCCCCAGCCTTGGTTTCCTTTTCCCCTTTCATAGCACCTGTGTCCTAACTATCCCCCTCTCTAAAGTCCCTCCTTGCCCCGAACCCCTGTGTCATGCACCTAGGCTGCTACTATTTTCTGGTTATTGTAAATACAGCACCAATGGACACCACTGGGCAGGTGTCTATGGACTTTAAGGAGTGATTATACTTAACTAGATCTCTTCTTGTGGTAAAATCAAGATTTGTTCAGAAAAGAATTCTATAAAGCAAAAACTAAATAAACAACAAAGAAAAAAATACAAGTGTTTCTTTAATTTCACACAGGCCCTTGCAGAGTTCTAGCGGCGGTATCAGCTATGCACTTTAAACCCTAGGACCAGCTCACTCCCATACTCTGTAAGCAGAGCTTATGGTGCCAACTCTCATTTTCCTCATGTCTAAATTTCAGGTTGCTGAAGACTGAGTTTTATATTTTCTGTGACATTTCCAGAAATCTGTGTGTTTGTTAGATGGTAGCCACCTGCTTCGTGCATGCTGCAGGCATTATATTCAAACATTTTTAAGGGCCAGAATGGTTTGTTCAGACACTTTCTGTGAATTGAATATGAAAATGATCCCTTTTACTCCTTACCTTATGATCTTATGACAATTGTATTTACCTCTTTCTTTTTGTCTGGTTTTTCAAGACAGGATTTCTCTGGGTAGCCCTGGCCATCCCAGAACTCGCTCTGTAGACCGGGCTGGGATTAAAGGTGCATGCCATCCTTAGCAGTTACCTTTCCATAAAGGCTTGTAAACCAGGGTTTGATCTTACCACCACATTTGTGTTACAACTAAAATAATTTTCACTTTATGTTTCTTGTACACAATGTTACCATTATGTTTTCTAATTTATTTCATGATAAGAGGCTGGTGAGGCCTGTGGAGGTTAAACAGTGAGATCTGGATGGCAGCCACTCCAACTTTTACAGAGTCAGATTTTGCTGGTAACAGTGTTCTTAAAGCACATAGATGTTTTCTCTAGCTCTTTGTAAGCATTCACAACCTGTGAAGAATAGATCTCTGTCTCTCTCTGTCTCTCTCTGTCTCTCTTTCTCTGTCTCTCTCTGTGTCTCTCTTTCTCTGTCTTTGTGTGTCTCTATCTCTCTGTCTCTGTCTCTCTTTCCCCCCCCTCACTTTCTCACTCTCTCAGAGAACTTCAATGTTGGCTTCACATAATTTCCCAGGAAAATTCCCTTTTAATTTTTCTATAACAAGAAATCTAAAAGTGAGTTTCCCCCTCTTCAGTGAAAACCCCTGTAGAAAGAAGGAAGTGTCCCATGACAAAGGGAGCCAGCTGAGATCAGTGACTCAGTGTCTTTCATAGATTATAGCTCTGAAGTGGATTTGACTAAGTGCTGGCATTTCTTACAGCCTGCCTTGGCACCTAAGGGTATAAAATAGCTACAGAGGCAATTAGCTTTAGAAAACAGGATTATTAAGTGCATGAACCCGTAAGTTACATAGGAGCTCAGAAGTGTGTCTTTAAAAGGGAATTGTCAAAGGGCCAATGGTACGTTGAGAAATACTTCCCCTGAGCCATGGGGAAAGTGTGTGGTATAAGGAAAGAACAGAGCTTGCTTGCCTCGTCACCTTCTGTGACCTAGGCGAGTGAGTAGGTGGACCCAGCCTGGAATGGTTGGATACAAGCTTTGCTCAGATGGAAGAGCCTGCCTGACAGGCCCAAGTATCTCTTCCTTTTGGTGTTCTCCCTTAAGTTTCTAAAAGACTTTGAGAAACTCTTACTTAAATGGGTGATTTAAAAAAAAATCTAGGGTCTTCCATATACTGGGCAAGTGTTCTACTATTGAGCTGCATCCCAAGACACAAATAAATGTCATTGAGAGGGAAGATCCATGTAGGAAAGGCCAGGTGCTGGCCTAGAGGAGCCCTTGGCTCCCACACAGACAAGACTCTTACAATGTATAGACACAAGAGATTCCACAGACACACAATCATGCGTATTCTCTTCTCACTCTGGCGTTTTCCCTTACACTATCCCTTTGGCCATAGTAAAGGTGGCTATGGAACCCTCGGTCAGAGCTGTCTGTCAATACTGTGGGTGTATTTCCAGAGACGTCTGCCCATTTCACTCTCTCTCCAGATGTGCTCAGTTTCTTGTGAAGGTCTTTTACTCATCCTATTGTTGTGACTGACTGAGTCTTCCCTATATGTTGAAGGTTGGTGCGATTCTTCCTCCTAGCCTGGTGCTCCCAGAAATAAGACTCAGACTCAAAATATATTTATAAATACCTTGGCCATATAGTTAGGCTCCGCTCTGACTAGATATAACTTAAAATAACCCTTTTATTCTAATCTACATTCTGCCATGTGTCTGGTTACCTGTACTCAGGTACCATGCGTCTGTCTCCTCACATCATCCCAGCAAATCTCTCACCTGATGCTATCCTAGAATCCTTTCTGTCTCCAGGGTGTCCCATCTATTTCCTGCCAAAGCTATCGGCCAAAGATTTTTTATTGATAGGTGCCACCTCCCTACAGATCTGAAATAGTCTTTCTACACATATACTCAATTGTCTAAGACACCATTGGTGATGCACCAATTTGTATTGGTAGGGTATCAGTAGATTTCATTTCTGTCCAAATTACAGAACGTCCTCCTTTAGGTATCTTTTCTGCAGCTGAGAAAATACAGTGATGGCTTCATTATCTACTCAGCAATCTCCTCAATAGGAAAAGAACTGAGAACCTACTAGGAAAAATACATCAGGGTTCCCCTCAACTGCATATTTTCAATTCTCCTGTTTGTTTGTTTGCTTGTTTGTTTTGTTTCATTTCCTGAAGTTTCCCATGATAGTTTCACTTGGGAATGCTAATTTCTGATGGAAAGAAGGGGCAAAGTGTCCACACTTTGGTCTTCGTTCTTCTTGAGTTTCATGTGTTTAGCAAATTGTATCTTATATCTTGGGTATCCTAAGTTTCTGGGCTAATATCCACTTATCAGTGAGTACATATTGTGAGAGTTCCTTTGTGATTGTGTTGCCACACTCAGGATGATGCCCTCCAGGTCCAACCATTTGCCTAGGAATTTCATAAATTCATTCTTTTTAATAGCTGAGTAGTACTCCATTGTGTAAATGTACCACATTTTCTGTATCCATTCCTCTGTTGAGGGGCATCTGGGTTCTTTCCAGCTTCTGGCTATTATAAATAAGGCTGCTATGAACATAGTGGAGCATGTGTCCTTCTTACCAGTTGGAACATCTTCTGGATATATGCCCAGGAAAGGTATTGCTGGATCCTCTGGTAGTACTATGTCCAATTTTCTGAGGAACCGCCAGACTGATTTCCAGAGTGGTTGTATAAGCTTGCAATCCCACCAACAATGGAGGATTGTTCCTCTTTCTCCACATCCTCGCCTGCATCTACTGTCACCTGAATTTTTGATCTTAGCCATTCTGACTGGTGTGAGGTGGAATCTCAGGGTTGTTTTGATTTGCATTTCCCTGATGATTAAGGATGCTGAACATTTTTCAGGTGTTTCTCTGCCATTCGGTATTCCTTAGGTGAGAATTCTTTGTTCAGTTCTGAGCCCCATTTTTTAATGGGGTTATTTGATTTTCTGGAGTCCACCTTCTTGAGTTCTGGACAGCTACATTTTAATATCAGTGAATGGAGTAGCCCAGTGAGCAGGAAATTAGATACAAAGCATTCACAGGTACATGATGGTTTGGTGGTATAAGAAACTGAGTAAATTAGGCTGTTATTTCCATGCATACAAAAAGAAAGATGCAATTGGGCAAAGTCTTCAGTGAGTGCTTTTGCATCCATTTATCTCAGTAGACATCTTTCCTATTAGACTTATTACCAGCATTAGGAGCACCAGAGCTTCAGGACCAAAATTGCCAGCTCCAGATCAGACAAACAGCCTCTGATAGAGGATCTTTGTCTCAATCTGCACATGTTGCTCAAAGATTTAAATATTGCTGTTAATATAGGCATACTATGTGTGGATCTATAGATGCCACCCTGAACTCATCTGATCTCAGATGCTAAGCTAGGTTGCATAGGAGGGTATTACATGTGGGAAACATGGTAGAAATGAGAACTTGTCCACAAAACTCAGTATAAAGGTTGATTTTACCTTTATAAATTATACAAAGCTTTCAAATTTGAGGCAATGGCCAGACTTGATATAGTGTAAGATATGGCATTTTTTTTTCTGCAAAAGGCCAGAGAATATATTTTTTATTAGATATTCTCTTCGTTTACATTTACATTTACATTTGGCTAGCTCCAAAGCCCCCTATACTCCTTGCCCCCCTCCTGCCCTGCTCCCAACCACTCACTCCTGCTTCCTGGCATTCCCCTGTACTGGGGCTTATGATCTTCGCAAGACCAAGGGCCTCTCTTCCCCTTGATTGCTGACTAGGCCATCCTCTGCTACAGATGCAACAAGAGACACAGCTTGGGGGATGGGGGTGGAGGCGGGGTTTACTGGTTTGTTCATATTGTTGTTCCTCCTATAGGGTTACAGACCCCTTTAGCTCCTTGGGTACTTTCTCTAGCTCCTTCATTAGGGACCCTGTGTTCCATCCAATAGATGACTGTGAGCATCTACTTCTGTATTTGCCAGGCACTGGCATAGTCTCATAATAGAGACATGATATATGCTCACTGACAAGGGGATACTAGCTCAGAAACTTAGACTACCATAGATTTAATTTGCAAAACACATGAAACTGAAGAAGAAGGAAGACCAAAGTGTGGATACTTCACTCCTTCTTAGAATGGGGAACAAAATACCCATGGGAGGAGTTACAGAGACAAAGTTCAGAGCTGAGACAGAAGCAAGGACCATCCAGAGACTGCCCCACCAGGGGATCCATCCCATATACAACCACCAAACCCAAACACTATATTGCATATGCCAGAAAGATTTTGCTGACAGGACCTTGATATAGCTCTCTCTTGTGAGAATATGTGTTTTAGGCAGTGTATTGTCTCTATCAGAAATACTTAGCTTGTCTACTTTTGCATGAAAGCAGGTTCAGAAAATGAGGAGGTAAGTGTGTCAATAAAGTTTATTTAATGATACTGACAACTGAATTTTATATAAATTGTGTCACAATTTTATATTATATATAAATATATATTATATGTTGTGAAGTATTCTGATTTTCCCCCTATGCATTTACATATGTGACAGCATTCATAATTTGTGGGCTATATAAAACTGGAGCATGAAGTGGGTGTGGCCTGTGGGGCATGACTCTGTCCCTCTATATCATGAAATAGTAAAAGATCTGAGCTCAGGAGAGGGCAGGGATAAAATGTCACATGTGTTTCATCTATAAAGAAGCTTGCTCAAGTTCATAAATTCTCTAAATATCATTTATGGTTGTAGTTTGAATGTTTGTGTTTGGTGAGGAACCAATGTGAGCAGCTTAGAGATAAAATTTACTCCCAGTCATGGAATCTTTTTTTTTTTTTTTTTATGAACAGCTCAGTGCGTAGCCCAGAATATACATAGTTAAGAGTCACATACAAGTTCAGCCTACTGTTAAAACTTAGCAATCTGATTCCTTAGTAACACTCAAGTGTACAAATGGATTGCTACCAATTATGTTACCATGTTGTACAAACGATCTCTTCAACTTATACCTCATATTTACCTGCCTTAGTAATCTCATCACTTTCACTTGTCCCCAAATCATCATTGATTTCTCTGCTTCTACAAATTCACATTCTCAAATTCGTTTATAAGGAAATCAGGAAGTGTTTGTTTTTCTGTGGCTGTGTTATTTTACTTAATGTCTTTCTATTTATCTACATTGTCATGAGTCATAAACCTTCCTTCTTTATTGAACCAAGTAAAATTCTATAGTATGTAAGTGCCTCATTTTATTTATTTATCTATCTATCTTTGATGGATACAGTTGCTTCTGTATCTTGATTATTATAAATAATGCTGTAATAACATGGATGATGTTGATGTCTCTTTGACAGACTGACTCATTTCAATAGATGCCTGATAGCTGATATAGCCAACCTAATGGTAGGCTATATAGTACTTCTGTTTTTCAGTAGAAATGAATGAAAAGAATCTGAGGTTAAGAAGTATATGTGCACTAGCCATTTTTAGAGAAGAAGCTTTGCTGGGAAGATGCCATTCAAGTGGGAGACCTGGACCTACAGAGCCTATATCAAGTGGATTGTGCATGTCTGCAATCCCACAGCTTCTATAGCAAGACAAGAGGCAGACACAAAAGAATCGTAAGAAGCTCTCAGGGCAGGTAGCCTGAGAGGTATGCAATGAACAACCAAGGAGAGACCCTGTGTCAACAAAGGTACAAGGTGAGAACTGACTCCCAAAGTCGTTCTCCAAAGTTCACACCAGCCATGGTATATTTGTACCAACACTCACCCAGACTGTGTTGAGGTTTTTGGTCTGTTGCTATATATTGTTAATGCTAAATATGTGCCCCCAAGATCTGGTTGCCCACAAGGACTAGGAAATCCTTATGTACACCACCAAGTGATGCTATGTAACCTTGCTCTTTAATTTAAAACTATTGGTTGAATAAAGATGCCTACTCCCTGTAATTGAGTAGAAGAGAGATAGGCAGAGTTTCGGTTCCTGAGCTTGGGTCAGAGTTAGGACCACAAGTGGGAGGAGAGAGAAGGCAGAGAGAGGAGAAGACACTATGGCATAGGAATCATAAAAACAGGGCCACAAGGGCTGGCCAATTGGAGTTAAGATGGCCCAGATGGAACATGGCATGTTATAACTCAAGGTTATTGATAGGAAAGTAGATACTAATAGCTTAGAGGGTAAAATATCTGTCCCGCTCTAGTGCTGATTAAGGGTTATTATAAATATAAAAGTTTTGTGCCCTTTATCTGAGAATGGAATGATCAAAGGTAGGGTAGAAACCCCAGATTGAGATTAATTATTACCACAAAAGACATGTATACACATAAAACAGTCATTCATTTATTTGATTATTTTTATATTTAGTATACAGGGTGGCATTATGTAGCTTTGGCTGTCCTTGAACTCACAATGTAGACCAGGATAGTCTCAAACTCAGAAATCTGCCTGCCTCTGCCTTCTGAGTACTGAGATTAAAGGCCTATGGACCCCACCCTGCCTCAAAACAACCTCATAAAAGAAGCTGTTGATTTTTTTTCTTTTTAGTAAAAGTATTATTTTGCTGCGCGGTGGTGGTGCACGCCTTTAATCCCAGCACTCAGGAGGCAGAGGCAGGCAGATTTCTGAGTTCGAGGCCAGCCTGGTCTACAAAGTGAGTTCCAGGACAGCCAGGGCTATACAGAGAAACCCTGTCTCAAAAAAACCCAAACAAACAAACAAACAAACAAACAAACAAAAAAACCCAAAAAAGTATTATTTTATCATAGGATTAAAAACTTTAGAGTATTGTTTCATGATGATATTCAAAACTATCATAAGGCTGTTGATTTATGTATTAATTACATTTGAACATGTTTTGAAATATGATACACTGTTTTTCACTTTTCATCACAAATACTTAATTTTAAAGGCTGAAATAAAATACACCATAATGGCTTGCTTGAGAACGTTTATAACAGCGCTGTTTGTCAGAGCCCAAACTACAGACAGCACAAATGCTCATAAACAGCATTAAAAACTCAGATGTGACACACACACACACACACACACACGATAGAATGTAATGCGGGAGAAAATGAAGGACCCGCTATGACACACGGATGCAGGAGAATACCTCACAAGCAACACTGCTGAGAAACAAGTGAGAAAAAAAAGAATACACGTTACAGCTTTTTATTTCCCCTTTAGAGATGGGATCTCCGGATGTATCCCTGGCTTGCTGGAGCGGACCATATCATGTAGGCTGGGGTTGTCTTGAATCAGGAGATGCCCCCACCTTTGCTCCCCTGGCACTGGTTTCAATGGCATGCTCCACCATGCCCAGCTTAATTTCTTTTGTTAAGGACAAAAGCAGATAAGGCTGCTTAAGATTGGAAAGGACAGAATGGCTACCTTTGAATTGTTTCCTGGGAAAAAGCAGGTGGAGGTAGAGGAAGTGTCTCTGTTTTTAAAAAGAAGTTGCTAGTTAAAACAAAATGTTTATTTTGTACAAATTCTTCAGGCTACCTATGCCGTATGAAATGTGCACATTTTACTTCCACATAAGAAAAGCAGAATGAAATTCAACTTTTGATGTTTTAGGTGTCAAAATGTTCTGAAAGATGAAGTGGTATGGGGGTGTGTGTGAGGTTTATTCTTCAAATGCTAATCTAAAATATTTTGTCTGTGAATATTTCTATAAGCACAAACTATGACACAAAAAGAAACCATTAGTTGTAAGGAGCTACAAGGGAGCGTGCTTTCTGTTAGAAATCCCTTAGATTTGCACCTTTAATTTATCACATGCTTAGGGAGCAACCACCACTCACTAGCCATGTAGTAAGTAACTCAGGGAAGCTTGCGGCCAGGTCTCCTTTGGCAGGTCTGTATGAAAGGGAAGTTTACAGCCAGGTCTCCTTGGGCAGTTCTGTATGAAACATTTCATTTCCTCCTGCTATTATTCTTGTGGTCTTTGTCTCAGAGGCAAACCTTGATTTCTCTCCCTCTTATTTCTTTTTACCAATCTAAGAGGTTAAGGACTGGTCCCAGTAGCCAGTGAAAGTTTCCTCTCTGATTTCCCATAGTTGGCAAGGTCCATCTAAGCAAAGATGTTCTGGGTCTCTGCATCTCATCAGTGCTGGCTTATGGCTCTGATGCCAGAGGCACTGCCTCTTTAACACATGGGTAGTGCATCACAGGGGTCTCCTAGGCTCCTGCCCTGAGGGTGGGCTTTGACTCTTAAACTCTGGTGGAATGGACATGGGAAGAGGTTCTGTCTCCTCTCACAGCTCTCTGGAAATTCCTTGGACTCAGGTGCTTCAGGCCTGCAACCCTCCTACGTCCACTTCCTAGGCCTAAAGAAGAAGAATCTAAAACTCTGTTGACTATTTTCCTCCTGGGATTATCCTCCAATGGAAATAATGTATATAGCAAAGGTACAGAGGAGATTGTAAGAGTGGGACATACAGACAAAGAAAATACACATCTAAAGTTGGAACATCCCCATGAAAGAGAAGCATATTTCTATTCCCACTAGTATTCCACATTGAAAAACTACCCAATACAATAAGCAAAGGAATATAAGCAAGTCTCACAATGATTAGGAACCAAAAGGGGAGAAATATCCTTATTTGTGAATTATCTGAGTATCTACCATATAGAGGTATCTACCATATGAATGGAAAACATTCAACTATTTGAGCTAATGAGAGTCCAACAGTGCACAGACCCAAGCACACAGGTTTAGAAAATATAAGGAAAAAGACATGGCATACTCATTTAAATATAATTATGTATTAATAAAACAGCTGGAGAAAATTTCTTTAGATGTGAGGCTTTTTATTCTGGTTGTCATCACCGGGTGAATAAAACCCATGGATGGTCGCATATGCATGAGGCCGCAGTCGTTAGACTTAGTGGATTTACATAAACAGTTCTAAGAGGAGACATGAGGTGAGCCAGGGTAGCTGTGGTGGGGAGGTCCTGGGAGAAGTTGTGGTGGTGGAGCGAGGGATGGATGTGATCAAGATACACTATGTGTGTGTATAAGGTTTCAGAGCATAAAAAGGTCATGTACTTTATACTCCGCTGTGCACATAGAGATCTACAATAATGCCTATCATGGCAAGATATGTTCACCTTTGTAATAGTGACATACTATGGAAGTAGCTACTTTCTGATTGAGTTTGAGGCGCACTCCACAAGACAGAGTGAATGCTTGATACCATCAATTGAAACAAAGACCCATGGCTTCTTACCTAGGAGATAACCTATGACCACTAATTAGTTAAATAAACATAATAACAAACTGAACTTTAAGTCCTTACCCTTGGGCCCACTGGTTAGGGCATTTTTCATCCTCCATCAGAGAGACCATTCTTTTGTAAGAGAGTAATGATTAATGCAGAGACCTGTGACTGGTTAACATGAAGTGAATAAAAGACTGTAGAGAGTATAATTGCAAATGGGGCATCTATATCACACTCCTTCCCCTCAAGGCTTGGGGACAGAGAGATTGTAAGAGTCAGAGGCAATGGTTATCTGTAATGAAACGGTATTGTCTGGCTCTGACAACACTGTTATATGACATAAACTCACAGCGGCTGTAACTATGTGCTTAAGACCTTTGCAAGATCAAAGCACCCAAAAGTCCAACAACTGGAGCAGGAAGGCCTCATGAAGCCCCACCCCTAGCTGAGGAGCTATTGGCAGTTGGTGGATGCTTGCAGAACAAGAGTCCACTTCATCAGGGAGGCGATCCCAGAGAAGCTACAAATGTATTATATGGATAACATGAGTGAACTCACTGACCTTAACAATAAAATTAAGAATTTAGAAAGGAAATTGGTAGGAAAATAGGCGAGGGACTGGAGAGACGGTGGTGGGAGTGGATTTGAACAAATCTGGTAATATATACCCACTGAGTTCTCAAACAGCAAACTGAAGCAAAATAAAAACAAAAATGTCTAAACAGTATGCCAACTTCTAATCTTTAACCAATTTGCATCTTCTTTCCATAAGCGTTAGTTCTACTAGATGCCATGTAGGCATCAGCTTTTGCCAAGCCTTCCACCCACTGCCAGCTCTGCTTCGGTAACCTGAGCCCTCTCCCTTTTACTTCCATCCCCTTTGGCTGTCTTCTCATTTTGACTTTGTCTAATGGCAGAGCTTGATATGTGGTCATACTTCTCCTTGGACAGTGTTGCTTCTTTTAACATTGGGCTTGCTAAAAAGCTCACTGGTATTTGACTTAGACATGTGTAATAAGTTATCTAATGCTTTCAAGTCTCAGTTTCCTCATCTGTGAAATGAAACGGTTAGTCACCAGCCCATTGGATTTCTGTGATGATCAAGTGTAGTTGATGTAGCTTCAGTGCCTAGTGCAGTACGTGGGAGTTATAGATGCATGCTCGGAGGCCACCTGCTTCAGCCTTGTCCCATTCTTGCCAAAGAATCATTTGGAATAAAAGTTAAAGTGAAACTAACAGCTTGACAGAAATTGTACCAGCATCAGGCCCTGTAACCCAGGGTAAACAACTCAAAAGCAAACAACATTTCTGTTGATGTTTATTTTATTTTTGGTGAAGGATAACCTGTATCTGGAGGAAAGTATAAGCTCCCAAGTGCACAGAATCTTTAGGTTTCATATGTGCATGCTTCTCTGTTGCTTCCCAGTCCATAGCTGCCCTGGATGCCCATTTTATATTTCACTTGCATTGCTGGGGGACATGAGAAGACTGAGGTTCTGGTCCTGGCAGCTAGCCTTTAACCTTTAGGCTGACTTTTGTGTGATGGCCAACTTGTTATACCTGCCTGTGTGGATCCTTGAGTATGAAGTAGGTTTTTGTTGTTGTTGTTGTTTAACATTAATTTTTCCAAGACAGGGTTTTGATGTATACCCTTGGCTATCCTGGAACTCGCTCTAAAGACCACACTGGCCTCAAACTTGTAGAAATCTTCCTGCTTCTGCCTCCCAAGTGCTGGGCCATCACTGATTGAAGAAGTTTTTTACCTGAGGTAATATTTGATAGACTTCACGGGAAGTTCTGAGGCAAGTTGTCTTAGGACTAAGATATTTTCAATGCTATCAAAAAGTCAGAATTATGGGACAGAATCTTGGGCAGCTGAGACTTCTGTCATATATTTTATAGACACAATTAATTTGGTCAAATAGCTTTTTGTTTGACTAGACTTTAATGACTTCATCTATCCTTATGACAAAATGAAAATCTCTATAATTAGAGATAAGGTTTGAAAGGATAGAGTAAATTTTTCCCTGAGGAAGAACCTGGGACACATTCTCTGCCAGGATGCCTAGTTGTAATATGTGTCCTATAAAATGGCAATTCTTTCTGAGTTCTTCTCTATGAGTAGGAATCAGAACCTCTCATTCTTCCATTGTCTTCCATTACCATTGCAACAGTCTTTCCTTCTGGTTTTTCTCAGCCTGCTTCCTTTTGGTCTTCTTCTAGAGGAAGACCTTGAGTTATGGGTTTGTGCTAATGAGTTCCCTGCAGCTGAAACTCAGGAGTCAGCCTGGACTCCTGCTTCCTCCACTCTGTATCAGAAAATCTATATGCTCCGAAATCTGTCTGTTTCTCTCTATCTTCCCCTGCTTTAACTACCTTTATGTCCTGCTGAACTACCTCAGTGGTGACTCACTTCCGGCTTCCTTCTAGTCTCAAACAGAAGTTGTGGTGATCTGTTAAAATAATGAAGGAAAGCACCACTGTGTGCATCTTGTTCCCTCTACTTCCTCTTACGTCACACTCACTCCAGCTCTGTGCTCTAGTCCTTAGTTCTTCAGGATGTCATTCCTCTGCTACTGCCCTGTCCCATACACCCTTCTCTAATTGGACAGTGCATTTGTCCAATTCTAAAAATGTAATTTGCAGCTGGATTAGCTCAAATGCCCATTCCCCAACTAAATGTTCTCAACTTTTCCATCAGTGAAAGTTCCCAAGTTCCAGATACCAACTTTTTCATTCAAAGTGCTTGATTTGCATCTTAATAAGAGATGCTTGTTGGCAGTCTTTTTTAGCTGAAAAATTCTTTTATCAGACTATGACATAGTATTGGTTAGGTGTTCACTGGAGTAGATATATAGGATCCATTTTTTACACTGACTCATATATTGCTAGAACTCTGATAAGCATCAAACAAAATACAGTGAGCATAATTGAGGTCAGATATTTGATCACTGGGTGCATTGTAATGTGTTTTTCTATTCAGTATTTGCTCCAGTAAAGTCAAAGAAGAAATACTTCTCCCTAGGGATTTGCACATGTAAAGCAAATGTTGGCCGGAGAAAGACTTCATGGACAGGCAGTAATGGGGAGCATAATGTTCTTTTCTTCTGGTTCCATCTTCAGGAATGATGCCAGGTCCTTAAATCAGCATTTCTTTCCTTCTTTCTTCAATGGGAACACTATAAATAACAACAGATGTCTATGCTCCACCCCTATAATTTCCAATTCAATAATTCAGGGATACAACCTGAGAATTTACACTTCTAGCAAGTTCTCAGATGATGCTGATGGCACAGGTGTTGAACCACGCTTACTGAAACCACTTAAAGTAATTCTAGTACAAAATTCAGGCCCAGGCTCATCTCCCCAAACAAGGAGGGGTTCATTTGCCAATACCCAAATGTCTTTGTGAGTCTATAGGTATAGTGGTTGAAGAAGTGTGGGTGAGCAGAGGGAGAGCCCTTGATGATCCCACTGTTACAAGTTTGTGGATAATGTTCATGATTAGACAAATACTAATATTTCATTGGCATGTTGTGAGTAAGTAATCATGTTATTGGCTATTGCGTCTCTGGATCTTTTAAAAAATATAGTATATTAACTGGAGCACAACATGTTTTGGCAGGGGCAGGGCACCCACTGTTGTCCAAAGTAAGGTGCTACAAGCTAGCCAGGGAGTAATGGAGCACAAGGAAATCAGACAGACTTAGGTAAAAGCAGCTGCTTATGGATGAAATTGAATTTTAGTTTACACGTCAACTTTTTGAAAGAACACAGGTATGTAGATGGCAGGGTTTGCTATCCACAGAGCAGTGGCTGAAGAGTGCTTTGAGGAGCATGCATGGTTTTTGTTCTGTTTTCACAATCTCCTCCAGATTTCGGTTTTCAAATATGGGTCATGAAGGAGGTCACATGTTAGATATTCTACATATCAGATTTTACATTACAATTCATAACCATAGCAAAATTAGTTATGAATTAATAACAAAATAATTTTATGGTTGGGAGCTTCTTGGTAAAACATAAGGAAATGTATTAAATGGTAGCAGCAGGTTGAGAAACACTGGTTTAGATCAAGGGTCAGTCATTTTATTTTCTCTATAAGGCCAGAGACGGAAAATAGTTTAGGACTTGTGGGTCGTTCTATCTCCAAGACATCTTCTGAACTAGCCCTAGACACTATGTAAATGAATGAGTGTGACTGTGTCCTAATGAAACTTTATTTATAAAACCAGGTGGTAGTCAGATCCAGTACTAAGTCATGAGTAATTAGTGTTTTATTTATTTATCTTTATTTTATTGTCAGTTTTCTTTGATGATTGAACTGCTAGCTAGGACATCTCACATGAACTTTTTGTTTGGTTTTGATCACATACTCCTAGAAGTAATAACATCAAATATTTTAGCACAATGCTTTAATGAATAGACGATAACTTATAAATGGCATATCTACAATGTTCTGCTACATTATTTGCACTATAAAACATGACCCTAAAAACAAGTTTTGAAGGGACATGACAAAATAAATAAAAGCAGATGATCTACTTTACTGAGCATCCTTTTGGCTCTTGTAAACTCCTGTGAGACTTTGGAGGCCTCTCATCTTGATTGGTTTGAGAGTTCTTTGGTGGCAT
Organism: Mus musculus; assembly: GCF_000001635.26. Taxonomy (NCBI): domain Eukaryota; kingdom Metazoa; phylum Chordata; class Mammalia; order Rodentia; family Muridae; genus Mus; species Mus musculus. The sequence continues at coordinate 44,678,892 of NC_000076.6, forward strand.
TGTTATGTGTGGTTTACCACTTAGGAGGTACTGCTGCCAGGTGATTTTTGGCTGAATCAACTAGAGAGTTAGCTCTGGATCATCTGTATTAACATGAAAAAGAAGTATAATCAACTGAAAATGAAAGAAGATGACTAGAGGCCAGGAGTTCATTGAGGTTGAGCATTTGGTAGGGCTATGGATGCAGTGAACATGAAAGGAACTTGGTGTCTTCTCTAGGCATACGTGACTTAAAGAAAAAAAGGTACAGAAGCAGCAAGGCTTCCCAAGATCACTCCAGTCATCAACACACAATAAAACAACATTCATGTTCAAAAGGTATGGGTAAAGATTTGTTACTTTCTATGTGACCCTTTATAAATTCTTTATGAATGATCTCTTAAGGAAATTGCAGTATGGAGAAATTACACATGTAAAATTCACTAGCAGTCTTTGGAGGTAACCTATCAAATGGGAGCTGTTTCAGGACCTTTAGAAACTGCAAATTGGAGATTTAATCTGTGATAAAAGGTTTGACCTTGGAATACCTGGTTCTCCAGGTGGTCTAGTACTTATTCCTGGTTCCCATGGAATTGGAGAGGATTCTAAATGTTGGAAGTAAGATGGTTTACAAAGGACCTGGGAGGGTATTTAAGCATTCTGAATAGGAGTAATACAGCAACAGTTGTTTCCACCCACTGTGGGCTTTGGTTTATGGGAACTCTTGGCTGAGTAGCTAGTTCGTCTTACACAGTTGCATCTAATGTCCTGCTCCTGATGGCATATCTGCACAAATCCATTTGCCCTTTCTTCCTTTTTGGATGTACTTCTGGGCATTTCCCTCTCAACATGCTAGGGATGGAAGTCCCCAAAGGTTTGTTCCCTTTCTCTAAGTCAGTGTTTCCATGGTAAGAAGTACAAATATTTTAACTGTGGGTAGACAACAGAAGAGCGTATCTTTTTCTCCTTCCCTTCTTTGACTTTCACTTGAGAACTGCGGCAAACATTTTCTATCATCAAAGTCTCTGGTGCAAAAATGCTGTCTGCACTTTCTGATCTAGCTGTTTGCTTGAGTCTGTCTGTCTATTGTGGTTTGATGTCTGTAGTCACTAACAGACCTGGCACACTGCACAACTGAAGAGAAGTTTAAAAACTGTCCATCTCTCCCTCACTTGGAAATCTTCTAAACAATTATTTCATTAGTTGTTATTGTTATTTTTCCATATATATTTTGGGTACTTTTGTTCTGAGCATAAATTAGAGTATTTTTTTTTCTCCTCCCATCACTCACTGGGAGTATATATCAGAAATATTTGGAGTTTGAAGTTCATTTTAAAAATAGTGATGTTGGATAAGTGTCAAAGGGGGAAAAACAGTGGGCTTACTCAGAATTCAGCACGGGAATCTGATCCATTGGAATCTATCCTTATACAGACCTTGGAGAGACTATAGCGTTATTGTATGGTCCAGCCTGTTCACTCCTCACTTTTTTTCTTTAGTTTCTAGGCTAAAATTTCCCCCTGTTCTCATATTTGAATATAGATTCGTGATATAGGAAAATAACAGCTGACAAAATTGTTTCCAAACAACCATAAGTTCTGGTTATCTGGAATTTCCCAGATGTACAGGGTAAGGGGGAAGCTCAGTGCAATGCATCCCAGAGAGCCAGTGAGCTTTTCCAGGAGTGTGCTTTCAAGAGTTCAGGGCTGGCAAAGGGTTCCCCAGATATGACTTGATGTTAAACATCCGAGTTTATCATCCTCCTGTAGCCAATCAAAAGGGACTTGCTGGGCTGGGAGGAGAGGGAGGCTCTTCCAGGAAGAGTTCATCGTGGAGCTGACAGCATTTTCCAGGACAGAAAGTAAACAGGGGTTTTATGTTGACCTCGGAATGCAGAACTGGTAAAAGCCCCAAACAGAAAAACAAAAATGTCCCATATGGGTTCTAGTAAAAGGCATCATGTTATCTGTCTCCATCCAGAAAAAGACAAAGGGCCTCACGAGAGTAAACAGCAGAGTCAGCTCCTCTTCAAATGCTTCGCTGCACACCTGAGCTGGGTGATGGAGTTTCCTCCATAGGGTTGACAGTCATTGTTCCCACTGTCAGGGCATGACCTTAGACCCACGAGTAACTGGAAGAATTGTCTGCTCTTGAATGGAAGCCTTCCTGTCCGTAAAAGTTGTCACACATCTAATCACAGGTGATATATGGCAACACATTCCTTCTAAATGCACCTTTCATTTTAATTGAGTGTTTGCACCCTTGGCTGGAAAAGAATGCCACCTGTACCCCCTCTCTCAGGCTACTCTCTGTGCTTAAAAGAAAACCTTAAAAATAGATTCTTCAAGTCTTTAACTAAACTGAAGGAGCCTGACACCTTCCCTGTGTATAGGTGATTTATTTTTTTGGTCATGGTATTCAAGGTCCCTATATGTAACAACATTTTTTATTTTAAGTGGTTGCATCTTGAACATTTAATTACTTTTTTAAAAAGTCAAATACAGAAACTTCATTAAAATATTATATGTCCCAAGTTTTAATCAGATATATTTCTGTATAATGACACTGAAGTGGTGGACTCACTTTTAGCACATGTTCTATATGTTACCAGCAGAGTTCACCCTGCACATTACAAAGTGTAGAGCTGTGTGCAGACCTCAGACATTGTTCTGGGGTCAGACATGGGATGATGAGACTTGTGTACTTTTATTTACAATGGTGAATTGGAGCCACGATTATACCTGTGCCCACCAACCTTCTAGAGTCAAAGATAACTTGTATATGTTTATTGCTGCCCTTAAAAAAAAAAAAAAAACATGACAAAAAAACTAATGTGAAAATAAAACCGGGCATCTCTGAGGCTAACCTGATGCCTGCAGCAATTGAAATACTTAAAATTCACTGCAACTGTTTCTTTTTTCCAAGAAATAAACTCTTACTTAATGTGGACAACTGAGGGTCTGACTGAATGACCACGGTCCTCATCCATCTCCTTCTATCCCAGGATCAGCATTGATCTGATGGGATAGTTTCCTCTTTGGAAGGCATCTTCTCTGTAATGTCAGATTACCTCCCACGTGAGACGTTCACCATCTTTCCCATGCTGTTCAGCATCTTTACCGTTTCTGACAGCAGAAGAATCCCGTGTCTCTCTGATTTCACTCAAAAGTGCCTTGTTCCTCCATCATTAGGAGGACCCCTTTTATGATTCTAGCCTGTCATTACTGATCAGTCATTTTCATGGTACCTCTTCTTTTAGCACAGAGTCCCTGGAACACCGGGGTCAGGGCTTTTCATCTTGGATTTTTCACTCCCACCTCTACATCAGTAGAGAGGATAGCACTATATAATTAGTGCTTAGTTGTAACTTATATTTGTAAAATGTCTTACATTTTACAAGGTGTCCTCCCCACCCCATTCTTCTTGTGCTCAATTATCTGGGTGGAATTGAAATAAACTTAAGTAACTGAATTGGGAAATTCTATTAGGGGGTAGAAGGCAGGGTAGACAGTAAGGAAAAAAACGGGACTAAGGTATCCAAAACAAGTGTTATTAAAGCACACAGATAGTTGATTATTCTCAGCTCTCGATGGAGCAAATAGGTTTCCTCAGGTGGCTTCTCACTCCAAGACAATTTGCTCTCAGCTCCATTTAAAGTTACTTTTAGATTATGGGCTCTCGGTGGCTGCTCTACAACTCAAGAGTTATAAGTGAAGACAAGTTTTTTTTTTTCTTTCTTGTGCATCCATGTGTGATAAGAACGATGCTTTCAGTACTACCAGATGATCATATTTCCATATATAGGCACAAAGAAAATGATTTTTGTCATCTCATTTGAGAGTGCTGCATACCTGTGTTTTCTGAGACACTTTTCACAATAACCAAGATATAGAATCAGCTTAGGTTTCCATCAACAGATGACTGGATAAAGAAAATACGGTTTATATACTATATATAACGGAACATTATTTAGCTATAAATACAAAGGAAACTGTCATTTGCAGCAAAACTGCTTACACTGGAATGCATACATGAAATAAGCTGGCCATAGAAAGGCAGATGACAGCACATTCTCCCTTGAATGTAGAAATGTAGAGAAAGGACATCTAAATGTAGAATATAGATAAGACTCTGGAAAGATGGTAGTAGAAGAGATGAGAAGGGTAAGGATGGTTAGAGATGATCCAGGCGTGCTGTCTGCATGTGTATGACAATATCACACTGAATCCTATTGATGTGTTACATTTTGGAGAAAAAAAAAAAGAAAAGAAAAGAAAAACATACCATGAGGAAGAACTCATGTCATGATCAAACCCAAAGGTTTGCTGTGGTTCTATTTCCTCTGAGAATGGGTTTTAGCTAAATCTACACAAAAGAAGAGACATAGGCCATGGTAAAGTAGGCAAGGCAGCAGAACAGAAATAGGAGTCCTATGTCCCAAAAGCCCCTGGAGTCCAAAGGAGTTCGAAAGGCTTTGGCAAAAAAAAAAAAAAAAAAAAAAAAAGAACAGGAAGAGGAAGAAGAGGGAGAGGAGGAGGGGGAGGGAGAAATATTGACAATGACAGAGAATGAAAAGAGCTTTTATTTTTATGATTTACTTATTTTTGTTTTGTATGTGCATTGGTGTTTTGCCTGCATGCATCTCTGTGTGTTGGATCACCTGGAACTGGAGTTGCAGAGAGTTGTGAGCTGCCATTTAGGCGCTGGTAACTGAACCCTGATCCTCTGTAAGAGCAATCAGTGTTCTTAACTGCTGAGCCATCTCTCTAGTTCTGAAAAGAATGTTAACAAAAACAGTCAACGAACGGAAAACTGTGATTCAGTTCTTTATGATTTACTAATTATTTTTAAAAGATATTTGAAAATCTACTCTAGATTCTATCTTGAGCCCCTGACCTCAAGGATACATTCATATCATTGTAAATATACTTTGTATTGTTGCTGTGGATAGGAAAGGTCTTCCAGATCTCATACACTGAAGGCCTGTTGATGTGCAATCCAGAAATGAGATCATGAGGACCCTGCTGTTGTCAACAATTTAATACTCCCTAGTCAACAATTTGATGAACTACTAAAAAGTGTTTAAGAGTTAGGAGTGGGGGACTTAGTTTAAGGGAGTATTCTTGAGATTTCAGTATTGGCTACTGTATCTTCACAATAATTCCTCTCTGCTCTCTGGATAGAATGATGGGAGCCCCTTGCTTGACCATAACCTCTGTACCATGATCTTTTGCCTTGCCAAAGACTCACTATAGGACAAAGTGACCATGGACTGAAAATTCTGAAGCTGTAAATCAAAATAAGTCTTTAGTCTTTTCAGTTGATATGCTCAAGTATTTTGTTACTAGTGATTGAAAGTGGACAAATACAAATATTAAAAGTGGAAAAGGACAATTAAATAAATCCTTCCCTAATCTTCTCTAGGCTTCTCCAGTTGAAGTGAACTTTATTGTTTGTCTGGCTTAGCACACACAGATGGAAGAATGCAGGACATAGCTCCCAGGAGAAAATACTCAACTTTGATATGGTGATCCTTGTCCAAAACAAACTCACTGAGGTAGACGTCTCATCCTCTCTTACCCAATGCCATTCTTTTATACAGGACTTACCTTATTATACATTTCAGTCATTTAGCATCAGAAGGCTTTGACTGTGTCTATTTAATGCATGTAGGATGCATATGAATAGAAGTGCTTACCTGCAGACTTTCCTGTGGATACAAGCTGTACATGTATCTTGAGTTCCCAAAAATGCACCCAACACTTCATAAACAAATAATATTTATAGAGCAAATAAATCAGTGGTCATAGCATAGTTATCTCATCTAGCAGGGGCACCCAAATGTAGTAATCATAAATTCCATGGAAGATTTTATATCTACCACAAATATAAAATGCTGGCTTTAGTACTGTCTGTGGCCACCAAAGTGAGTTGTGACTGGGCTCACCACAGAACGCACTCCTGATATAACTAATGGGACAGTACTCAAGCCTACAACAGAGTGTGCGGTCTTCTCAGTCGCTAGATCTAGGACACTGCCAGACTGCTGACTAGTTACATACAGTATCAAACTAGTCCAAGAGGCTGTGGAGAGATAATTGTGTGAGACAACGGGAGGACATGGGAGACATGATGCACAAGTCATCCTTTCTTGGATTACTCTTGAGTTATTGTGCTCTCCCTGTCTCTCCTTCCTCTCTCTTTCTCTTTCCCTCAATTTGTTTGACTCACTTCACCCATCCTTGTAGGCATAACAGAGAGAGACTTTTGGCATTTTCTCTTCTCTTTCATTGACTACATGGGCCTCGGAGGTCCCAAAGGAAAATAAACGAGGAACAGCTTGAGAAAGATGCTGAAGGACCTCTGGCAGTGTTTGCAGACTCTCCCATCAGGGTTCGTGAATCTTGAAAATCAGAAGACAAGGGAATCTTGCTCGTGTGCCTGCTCCCTCTCTCTTCTGACCCCTCTCTCTCTTCAGGGTCAGATTCTCCAACCCCACCCTTCCTTTCTGTGGCCCTAGAGGGAGGACATGAGTCAGCACTTAGGCTTGCAAATGTGATCTGCTTTTGAGTCCTCAGAAGGTACTCATTTCAGATCTAGGACGTACAACTACAGAGAAAGTCTCCCTCCCACCTCCTTCTGTTCTGTGGTCAGACACTGACTCCCACTTTGTTAAAGAGCTTTAGATGGATCTTAGCTTGAACATTAGAACAACAGTTTTATGCTCTTCTCTCTCTCTCTTTCTCTCTCTCTCTCTCTCTCTCTCTCTCTCTCTCTCTCCCCTCCCCCCCACCCCCGTGTGTTTGTTGAGGAGAGGTCATTAGAAGAATAGAAATAACTCCCACCCAAGTGCAATGGACAGATGGATCTTTCAGAGAACTCCACCAATTTAAACACATGGTGCTTGGCAATGTTGAGTTTGGGAGAGGAGAGAGGGAAGAAGACAACAGAGAGGAGAGCCAGACTTTTGTCCTTTATTCTTCTGAGAGAGGAAGCACATTGACATTCTCCCTTGATTTCTCATTAAAACTTTAAGGCATACCTTTCAATGGATTCTTCTGGGAATGGAACCAAGTTCACCAATTTTGTTGTTTAGCCAATATCCTTTCAGTCCTGTATTCAAATTTTTACTTTGCATGGAAAATTAAACCAGTAGGGTGTTTGCTGCTAACTCACTGTCACACTTTTTTGTCTTGTCTTTTTAGGAAAAGAACAAACAGGATCAAGTGGGGCTGGTTCAGACCTCCCCATGGGTCAGGCAGTGAGGAAGAGGGGAACGGTTTCGCTTCTCTGAGTTAAGAGTAGGGGAAAGTCACACCCCCAGCAGCCCTTGCAGGCAGCAAGCTGATAAAAGGTCCTCTGGAAGCTGTGGTTCTCCAGCCTAGGGAGGATTGAGAATGAGTGCGCTCCTTCCCTTTTCTCTGTTAGGTTCCTGCTGTGCTTGGTTTCCATCTTGCTTGACATGGCCTCTCTTTCCCCTTATCAAAGCAGGCTCAGGTTGGTAACAGATAGTGAGAACCGAGTGCTGTAAAATCCAGAGGCTAGATTCTTGTTTCCAAGTGTCTTGTGGCTAGAACTGACAGGAAGCACTCCTGTCAAGCTCTTGTAAAAATGTCAAATATGACTTTTTTCTATAAAATATTGTTAAACTTGTGTTAAGGACAAGGAATTCAAATATTCTTATCCACCCCCCCCCCACCACACACATAGATCTTGTAAGACTTTTATGCAAATGTTTTAATTTCCCTCAACCCACTAAAACCTTTGTTTATTCAAAGGTCCGATCCTCCAGTCTAGGAATTTAATGGCCTGGAGCAGTGACCCTTTTCTCCTTGGAGCAGTGACACTTTGCCGCCTTTTTTCATTTCCTGTGCACCAATTCTTTTCAGGCTAGCCAATTGAATTAGGTCTGTGAGGTCAGACCACAGCCAATGGGAGAAAAAACACAGACATCATCATAGTAAGTAAAAAATCTGAATGCACTTCCTGTCTGTGTGGTTGGGTCCCAAGCACTTCCTCTTGACCAAGAGTAAAGCATGACTTGTGCAGACCCTTTAGTGGGGATGGCTGTCTCTTTGTAACCTCAAACTTACTTCTCACATCCTTACTTAACAAAATGATCTTGTTTGTAACAGACTTCTAAGTAAAGAGAAGATCAGATCTCCTTCTGGTTTAGATAGCATACCTGTGGAGACTGGGGGAAAAATGATGGACACTTCCTCCTGGTGAGGAATTGGGGATGCGTGAACCTTTGTAATCACCAAGAAAACTAAGAGCATCTATTACATGAGCAGAGCCCCCAGGCAAGGCCACACAACTGCTTAGCAACTGGACAGGAGCAGAGTTTTAGCCTTGCTCTCACTTCCTGCCAGGCTTCTCCTTCCTAATGGGGTGAAGCTAGCCAGGTTGTGATTAATTAATGTGAAGCAGTGATTTGTTCCAATGCGTATGAATATTTTGTTAGAGAGGGAAAATGGCTCTGTGTGTGTGTACGCGCGCATGCGCATGTTTGCATGTGTTTGCGTGCTATACAGTGAGAGGGGAGAAGTATCTAAAATGTTAGAAACAGGATCTAAGTGCTTCGAAATTTCTACATTGTGCAGAACAGCACCTATTATCCTTAAACTTTAGACAACCTACCACTCAGTATCGCATTGGCCTGAGGATGAGTTCAGTTTAATAAACTCTAGAGACACTGCTCTTATGTCTCCAAAAGGCTTGTGTCTGGACAAAGAATGAGGAGAAGTTGGTCGCTACTTTTTGAATCTCACAGCCTTTTCAGATGAACTTAAGCATCTCTGCCTTGGAGGATTGAAGAGGGTCATGACTTGCTGAGAGATCTAGACTGTCTGTGTATTTTTAGAAGTTGAGGAGGTGGCATAACACCACTTAGAGTCCTCTTGGGTTGACTTTAGAATGGGTTTTTAAGGAGTGTCTACACTGAAGGTAGAGCCAAATGAAGGGCTAGGTAATGAGTGGCTTGTATCTTATCCATTTACCTTTGCTTCCTGAAGCTTTTGGGAGACTTTCTGAGGAATTATACATAGATAATTCACATGATAGCTAAAGACTGAAGACCTTTCAGGGGCATTCCAAGAAACCCAAGTCCAAAAAGTCTTGAAAATATTGGAGACATATTTAGTACTGACTGTAGATATGTATGTGTTGATGTCAATCTTTTATTTCATTTATGTTTGTTTATATCTATACCTTATTTTACATGCACAAAATATATTTTATGTATACAATTTTATGTATATTTGAATGAATCATTGAAGGAATGCCTGTTATCCCTCCAAAAGCATATATACTTGCAAGATCATTAAAGTCAATTAAAATTTTTCCTACGGAATCTATCATTTTGATGTTGAAAGAGGTTATACTCATGAAATCACTGTGGCTAGAGACAAGCAAATGTGGCTGACTTTCTCCCTCCCCTCCATTTTTTCCTCTGTTCCTTTCTTCTCACCCCTTATTTCCCTCTTCCTCTATCCTTTCTTCTTTCTTCCTGCCTATCTTTTCCTTATTTATTTTTGAAGGCATATAGAAGCAGAGTTGAGTGAATCTAGCATGTCAACTTGTCTCTATGAACTGAAGAGTCAGGAAAAATCCCCCTTCAATGTCAATGCAAAGTAAGTTAAGACACTAAAAATGAAAATTTTCATAATCATAACTTTTTAAATGGCTAGCTCTCAATATTAGTAATGTTTGCTTAAGACCAAGACTGATCATGCTGTTGTTTCCCACGCCAGAGTATCTGAAGACTTTAAAATACCGGGCACACCAAAGCCATTGGAAGAGGAAGAGGCAAACAACAAAAACCCCACCACCTGACAGTTCTGGTGATGACGTGGACCAGCCAGGGCTCAAGTATCTACTAATGGAAGGCTAAGCAGGTGCAGCACCCTGGAGGACTGTTTGGTACTTTCTGCTGAACCTAAACAAATGAATACCCCATCACCCAACAGTTTCTCTCCTACCTCAAACCCAAGGGAAATGAACACATGTGTGTTCCTGATGCATGCAAGAGTGCTCCAAGCAGCACTATCTGTAATGGTTCCCAACTAGAGACTGCTCAAATGTCTATTATTGGAAGACTGGATAAAGATTGCAGTGTAGGTCATAATGAGTAAATTGTGACAAACTACACTATAGAAGAATCTGAATCTCACAAGCCAAATACTGAACCTGGACACACACACACACACACACACACACATAAATTAAAGTTTTATTTCTGAAAATCTTCTGCTGGGCAAAATTATCATGTAGTTTTGTTTCTGAAAATCTTCTGCTGGGCAAAATTATCATGTGGTATTAGCTGCTATAGTAATGTTCGCCTTGGAGGGATGTAGTGTGCTTAAAAAGACCATGTAAGAGCTTTTCTTTTAAAGTTTTTTTTTAATATATACTTTTCAGAGTTTCATGCAGAATTTTATTTATGTTTTATTTGTGTCATTTCTACTCCTCCATTATCTGTCCTCCAAGTTCCTCACCCCCTCTTAAATTCATGACCCCCTTTTCTTTAATTACTGTTACCTATTGTTAACCAATCAGGGAGCTTATCCCTGGTGGTGGTAGGGAGGAACCAATCTTTCCTCTTTCGACAGCCACTGAAGCTCTTTGTTTAGGGGTGAGACCTTAGAAAATGTCCCCTCTCCATGCTGGTACATCAGTTGAAGTTACCATTATGTGGGTCTTGTTTCGGTAACTATACAGTTAAGATTTTATAAGTGGAGAGTTTCCACTTTGTGTCTAGAAGACACTCAGTAGCAGCAGGCTAGGCTTGCCCCCTCATACACATACACACACACAATGTATATCTATTTTTAAGTAAGCTTGTTGTAGTGTTTCCCTCTGACTTTTTCAAACATCCTTACCATGATTTGTTCCTCCTGCTTCACTCTCCCTGTATTACTCTCTCTCAGTAAAACTGCCTCAGATTTTGTTTTTTCCTTTTCTGCTTTCACAGTACCTGTTTCCTACTACCCTGTCTAGAGGAGCCCCTTCTCTTTGCTTCCTCCAAAGTCCATTTGAAGAGTTTTTGCTCTGTATTGCCTGAGCTGGGCCCTGGCACACTGGTATCTTTTGTGAAAATTCTCTGAGCTCCAAACTGGCATTTGTGTGCTTGTCTATCTACAGATAATAACCCACAAGCAGTCTTCCTGCTTATGGAATGACTAATTCCACCGTTCTTGAACAGTTGTTCTTGTGGTGGTTTCCACACAGTCCTGCAAAAAAACCATGAAGTCCAAAGGGGGAAAATCACTATGGATATAGTTTATTTCTATGTCCCAAAGCATTTGATTTTGACTATTCTCAGAATTAGAGAAAATACTTTTCTTTCCCAATCTAAATATATAGAAGTTTACTTTCTATAACAAAATTTAAATTTAATTTAATTTAGCATCAAATGACTTGGTAATTACCAGCCTTGAAGTGATATTGAATATTTATACTATTACCCATATCTTAGGTTCACACATCACATTTTCCTTAACACTGGGAATGAATGGGACATTTAAGTTTTTGGGCAAGATAAGGTCAGGATGACAGGCAACAATGGGAAACCATGTTAGACATGCTGACCTTGGTCAAATGTTCTTGATGTTTTTCAGAGCAGACTTAGAAGTCTGTTCTTTGGACTTCATGGTTTTCTGCAGGACTATGTGGAAGCCACCACAAGACTGACTGTTCAAGAATGATGGAATTAGTCATTTTCTTAAAAACTCCTAATATGGCTAGATTAGTTAATAGATAAAGAGTCACATTGGACATGAAGTCCTATTTATATAAGAGGGGCATTGTAAAGTGGATCAAAAAGTTCAAATACTCAAACAACAGCATTGTTGTGATGGGCAGGCAACTCTAGGCATTTGGTGCTACCCAGCACTGATATCCTCAGCGTCACACAGTACCCATTTGATTTGATCTCAAAGCTAGAATTCTAAGGACTATAACCTTAGGAACATGGGGAGAGGTCTACGAGCTTTTTAAAAGTGTGTGTGTGTGTGTGTGTGTGTGTGTGTGTGTGTACATGTTTTCCTGTGCATGAATAGAAGAGGGTAAGAATATTAACCTCTACTTCAAGGGTAATAAAAGTCCATCTGAATTTCCATTTGCTATGTCAGCAAAGAGTATATGAATTCAATAACTCATTTAACAATATGACAAAATATTTATAAAGACTCCCTCACATATAAAATCCATGCATGGTAGTGCACATCTATAATTGAAGTATACATTTATAACCTGAGCACTGAAGAGGTCATCAGAATGGTCACTACAGGTGCAAGGCCAGCCTGGGGTACCTAGTGGCTTCTAGACTGTGTAGGACTACTTATGAAGATCTGTCTCATAAAACAACCACCACTACCAAAAAAAAAAAGTCCTAAGAAATATTAAGTGTAGGTTTTTGTTTACAAAATGTCTAGAGTCATTTTGCTTCCATTTTCACTGCTAAGTTTTTAAGTCTATGGTTCATATCCTATCTCTGTAACTCCTTGGACCCAATCTCCATTCCAGCTCTTTAACCCTTTATTCAAATTGGCTCCTAGAAATCACTGCTTGCCACTTCAGCCTCTAGTGTGCTTTCTTTCAACCCATCCCCACTGTCTCTCATCATTATTTTTCTTCTTGCTCCGGAAACCGTCTCACTTCTTACACCTCTGGCATGTACTCCTCTATTTCCTGCTAACGTCCTGTCTGTTCCGATGTTTCCCAGACGCCTTTGCTTCAGTCTTCAACGCCCTCCTACCCGAGGTTTCCACCTACGTCTTCCACTTCTCACAGGCCACTACAGTGTGCAGAGACTATCCCTGTTCTCATGGCTGCAAGCATGTGGGGACGGTGACTCACAGATTTACAGCTCATGTCCTGTTCCTTGCTCACGGTTTATTCCCATCTCTCTGACTGACCATTGGTCATTTTCACTTGAAATTCTTCCCAGAGTCTCAAATTCAACAACAGCTAGCTAGCTGAGCTTGCCCTCTCCCCCACAAAAACACTTCCCTTTCCTAGTTCCTCGTTTCTGCCCCACAGTCCAGTCTCACGGTCATTCCTGCTGAAAACAAGGAATCCATCTCAACCGTGTCTCTCTCATCCTTACCTTTGCTCACCTGAAATTCCCTATCATGTCTGAAAATTCAGTTCTACTGACTTGTTTCCCCCAAACTTCCCTTACTTTCTCGAGGTTCTTTCTTTCTTGATCATTTACAATGCCTTCTAGCCAGCCTCTCTGACTGTACTTCCCGTCTGTCAGCCTGATCTCACACATTACTCCACGGTTCTCTGAAACAACGTTTCACACTGCTTCCCTGTACCCAACTCTTGGTCCTCCTACGTTATTCATTGTTCTTTCTCGATTGCAGACTATAAAGCAAATAATTATTCTTTGGGTCCCAAAAGATACTGAATACCATGCTAAATTCTATCTTCAAAAGATACAATTGTTGCAGAAATCAAAGGAGAAACCTCTACCACTCAGGTTAGAAAACTAGATTAGTGTCTAAATAACACAATAAATGGGGACAAATGAGAAACTTACCAGTGCTACATGGACCAGGTATAGAACAGCAAGACCAAAAAAAAAACCCAAGTCTTAGATTATGTAATTCTGAACGCTGCTCAGCTGAAGGCTCGGTGAGAGAGCTTTCCTAGGATGAGGGTACCAGTAATTGATCAGAGGAAAGAGATAAAGCAAGTTTGCTGTTGCAACTTTCCTCCTCAGCTTGCCAATGTCGGTAGAAACCCTGCCCCTGGGGGATTCAGCTGTAAATTTATGGTGTTGGAATAATTGATGAACTCCAGGGAGTTTTTACTGAATTCTTATTGGTTCACTTTTTGATGGACTTTTAAAAACTATTACTGACTCTTTGTGACTTCTGTGAACTAGAAAATCACTAAGTCCAAGTTCAAGTGACTCCAAGGTAAATTTTTATGTGCAATGACAGTGTCGGAGAAGTTTCTAGGCCTTGTTTTAGACTATGCTTGGCCAGGCTCTTATATACACCCTTTCTTCAGAGAAAGGACACAAGGAAGAATATTTCAAGTCAGTTATACCAGATGTTGGGGAGAAGATGTTGGAAGAAGATAAAATAACTCAGCAAATTAACTTAAGAAGGAAAAGAGAGGCTTAAAAAAACGTTTTTTAAAAAATCTATTTTTATTTAAGAAGGGAGTTGGTGTGTGACTTTGTACTTTGTTCTTAAAATCACTTTTATTTTCCTAGCCACACCACATTGATAAAATCCAGATGAGTCTTTGGCTACATTAACTTGCTGGATAGCTTTGTCAAATGTTGTCCATCTAGAAAAAGGCTATCCATCTTGAGTCTCACCACAGCCTGCTATATACTATAGCTACAAGTAAGAAAAGCCTTTTAAAAACTCTCTTGTTACTGCTATTGTGTTGAAGACCCTCACCCTTGACCCAGCCATCTTGCTTATAGAAAACCATTTTTTTCCCATGAGTGTCTAGTGATATGTGTGTGTTTGTACTAACAAGACTGAGACATACTTGGCAGTACTGCTATTATGTTTACAAATCTAGGTTCAGTAAAAGATCCTGCCTCAATAAAGTAGAGAGTAGCCAAGGAAGGTGCCTGGCCTCTACTTCAGAGGTGAACAGCTTGTCCAACATTACCAAAAATGTTGCTAAGGCAGGAACAAGAGAATGTCTAAGGGACTTAGGAGCCTGAAAATCACCAGAAACATTGTATGTTGTATGTTATATGTTGGGAACAGAACCCAGCCAAGAGTGGATTGAAGAGAGAATTGGGATGTGAGGAAATAGAAACACCAAAATCTAGATGACTCTACAGTGGAGGAGCTGGAGATGAACAGGAAAGGAATGATAATTAGGGGTACAAAGGGCCAGCAGTCAAGGTAGTTGATTATAGAGTCTGTCCATAGCTTTACATGAATGATTCAGAAGGCAGGGAGACACGAGTGATATAGAAAAAGGAGATACTACAAGGAGGGTCCCTAAACAAGGATAATTCTAGAGTTCACAGGTGGAATTGCCTTTCAATATAAGGGATGCATCTTTCACCATATTCAGAGGGTTTTATGAGTGTGGCTATTGATCAGACATACCAGATCTGTAGTACTGAAAAGAGAAGGAAGGAATAGCATTAATTCTTTAGTTGCAAACAATAGATGATATTTATAGTTAAGTTAAGAAACGAATAATGGGTTGGATGAATTATGGTACCTTAAAAACAAAGAAAGGAGGAGCTAGAGAAAGTAACCAAGGAGCTAAAGGGATCCACAACCCTATGAACTAACCAGTACCCCCCGGAGCTCGTGTTTCTAGCTGCATATATATCAGAAGATGGCGTAGTCGGCCATCAGTGGAAAGAGAGGCCCATTGGTCGTACAAACTTTATATGCCTCAGTACAGGAACAAGAAGTGGGAGTGGGAGGGTGGGGGAGTGGGAGGGTGGGGGAGTGGGTGGGGGGAGTGTGTGTGGGACTTTTGGGATAGCATTGGAAATGTAAATGAAATAAATACCTAATAATAATAATAATAATAAAACAAAGAAAACCCACTATTAGTGAGTGATAATCCTCCTGATGTCTAAGGGGGCTTGGCTCTAGCTCAGTTCTTTGGACAGAGAAACAGGTAAATGAAGTTTACTTGAAGATCTAGCCTGTCTCTCAGAGAACAATAGCATGATGGGGTCAAGAATTTCCTGATTTTTCCACTGTACAAAGGTGAGACATCTCCATAAAGTGGGAGTCACACATCTTCTCCTGTTGGTCACTTACTTGCTGTCCTCCCACTGTTCATTGTCGAAAGCTTCCCAGCAGCTGTGTTCTAGCCTTCTTCCTCAGGAAGTGGAACATCTGTCTCTAGGCACCTGGTCAGAAAGTGCCACATGCTGACAAGGCCCTTCTTCATCTGGAGCTAGGCCAGGAGAGAGTCTGAGCAAGTAAATGGGATTCTTGGAGCATTCCAGTTCCCATGTGGTCTCTCAAACAGGTGGCAGAACAGAACATCAGCATTTTCAGTACAGTACCTGTACTCAAAGGAATTACTGGGTATCAGCAGAGGTAGCGCAGTGAAGCCCTCTATCCAGGGAATACATTTTGACATCTTTTCTTGCACACTAGCTATCCTGATCCTGATATTACTGTGTTAAGGAGCACTTGACTTCCTCGCTAGCCTCTATTACTACTTACAGCTATTGGCAGCGTGCAGCACATCCCCAGCCATCCGGGATGGCAATGTTCATTTGACCTGTTTGTCCCTTTTCCCATAGTGAACTTTGAAAACAAATTCTCTAAAGACTTTTCAGTTTTTTGAGGATTATACACACTTACCAAACTCCAAAAGGCTTTTGATGCTGAAACGAAGTCTTCTAACTTATTAAATCTTAGGGGTAAGAATACTTGTGTTATCCAAGGAACAACTCAAGAGCCATAGAAAAATCTCCATGATCACTCCCCTCTACTTCTTATCCTAAGAGTAACTGGTGGAATATAAACATAGAACTTCCCACATATAATCTATAAGATCAGTCTGGATACTCTAAGCCTGAGCTCTCACTCAGTGCTTTCCTTTTTCCCTTTCCTTTCATTATTAACTTTCCTTGATTGGTTGCTTACATCTGGTGACTCTTCTTTTCTGTTGTGAACCTTTTTTGAGTCAGGAGGACAGTATTGTGTCCACACTTGTATTGCTACATCTTCTCAGAGGCCAGGACAGGTTTTGCATATGGTAGGCGGAGGAGACTTCTTTGTTACTATGTTACCACTGAGAATGTTACTTGGAAAAAAGATACTCTGCATCTTATCCTCCAGAGGCTGGTGCATCTACTCAGCAAGCAGTGGATTTGTGCACAAAAGCTTTTCATTTGATTCCCGAGTCTACCTCTTGCTCTATGACTGGGTATCAAGTCACTCATTACCCCTCAATCTTCGTTTCTTCATCTTTAACATGAACAGTCCTTATCCGACATGATTAGTGAGATGATCAAATGAGATCAAGATGCCAATGTGTTTTAAAGCCTATATAAAATGAAGAGTTTAATAATGATCATGGAGTCAGAACAAAGGAAGCAGGATGGCCTAATGACTATTGTTAACGCCCACCTGTGGTCTGCTAGGCCTCTGATCTTTATACCCTTAGCACCTAGCACAGAGGTGTACAGGTGAGGTCTCAATAGCCTTTTGCTTTTCCAGTGAATACCAATAAAGTCAGTTTCCATTTTATTTAGGTGCTTTCTTGAGGAGTGGAAAGTAGATGGTTGCTGAGCATTTCATGTGTATGTGGATCTGGATGAAGAAAGGGAGTCACTAGATGGAGTATGTTCTTCATGCTAGGGGTTTCTGGAGGGTGGGGTGCTTCTAGAAGCTTCTGGGATTCTGAACACTGGCCTGCCCAGTGCAGTTTGCATAACCAATGAGGCAGGTAGTCCTGATTACAGCTCTGTATTGTTGCTCTATTCCTGGGATGCTCATGCCCAGATACTATACAGAAAGCTTTCAACACTCAGACTGATGCTCTGAGAGTCCCACTTTGGAAGGTTGAGTGGCTGGACAAGAGACAAGGAAATGAGGCGGACTTCCATTGACCACAGTAGGAGAAAGAACGGTGGGGTAGGAAGTGGATGATACGGGAACAAAGTCTAACTTCCTGTGTCTTTGAAGTGACCACGGATTTGGAATGCACAGAATTTTCTGGTGTGCTCTTTCGGTTTTACCCACTGAATAACCAAACCACCTTCATTTGTGTTCATAAAGTCTTTTCACTGAAAACGTATTTTTTGATAAATTAGAATAACAATTTAACCAAATCTTATTTGTGTTGGCCATTTGCTAAAGAGTTACCTAATATAACATGGATTCTTAATGTTTCACAAAGTATATCCTGTTTTAATTTTATTATAGTCCCGTTTCCTTCCTTTGCTACTCTTGAAATATCTGGCTGGTCAGGAACAAATTCTTTTCCTTTTTTCCAACTGATGAATCTACCAAGGAGTGGGGGTGTTTTCTTTTCTTTATTGACCTGCTTTAGCAAGTAAGTTGATGTAGAGGACCCTAGCCTGTGACTCTGTTCACTTTCAAGCTCCAGCCCAGGCCTTGATTGGGAAAGTCCTTCTCAGCCCTGGTTAATAGGTCTGTTGGGAGCCTAGAGGGCCTGCTTGTTTGTTAGACTTTGTTGTGACTGTCTGTCAACATCCAGTCAGCCAGCCTCCTGCTCAGCTGAAGCTCTGTTGTCATCTTCCCACGTGCCTTCATCTTCCCAGGGGCAGTGTTTTGTGTTTTGGTTGCTTTGTGGATGCAGAGACCTTCATCCTCCTGCTGAGCCTTTCTCAATAGTAAAATATGACCTCTGTGGGAGGATGTGGGACAATCCGAGCCTGGGCTGACAGAGTAACCTGGAACACTGGGACTGAACACAAACAAGGACATTGCAGCTTGAAGAAGAGAAAAACCTGACAGAAGCAACATGTATCTAAGTGTCTTGGCTTTGAGCCAGAACAAGGAATCCAATTATACTTCTCTGCGGACAGGTTTGTTTCTTTGGTAAGTGCATTTGTTTTGCTTTAATCCCATGGAAATAAATGAGAGAATAAAAACCAGGTTGAGAGTCAGCCTTTCATTCACGATTTTTCTTTCGAGGGCATCAAGATGGAAAAGATCCTTTGGAGCTTGAAGAACGGTGTAATTTGTAGAAGAGCTAATTAAAGCTTATAACCTGAGTTACATCTCTGGAACTCTAAAAGCTAAGCAAAGACCTTAAACCCACAGGACTAGAGGATCCTTGCCCCATCTATGTGATGCATTCTGCGTACTAACTCCCCCATACAGGGACATGCTGTTCCACTGACCTAGCTATCTCTAGTTGTAGTTACTCTTCTATAAAGGATGAGAGTCTTTGCAACCAAGCCTGAATAACAACAAATGCCTCTCACTCACAGCTTCTGGCTTGCACTTTATCCTTTTTTGCCTGTATTATATGCTTGTAAGGAGATTTCTATATCAATAAATTGCATTTTACCCCTTGGTTCTCCGTCACAGATAGAAGCAATTACCAAAGGCACACAATTATGTTAAATCTAGGAGCTTCTTTCACAACATTTGAAATCCTACAGATTTTACATCATTTGTGAAGAACCTCCTTCATTTATTGTTATGGCTGCCTAGTGTAGCTCTTACCCTATGATCTTTCCTTGGGGCTTGCAATTAAATGAGTAATGATCTTGGAAGGTTAAGTAGATATGATTGTGAAAACCTATTAAATCCAATTATATTTTTTTTTCCGTGACCATGAAACACAATCTCTAAAAGCTGAAGTTGTGCAACTCCCTGGAAGGCTCTCGGCTCAGCTCACTGTTGCATCTAATGAAAACAAAACCAAAAATAAAACACAAGTGATCCATGAGGCTGTCTCTTTGAGCCTCATTGCCTGTAATTGTAAACATCTGAAGTTAGGATTTTCAGGAAAAGCTCTGCCCTGCAATCTGTGCAGAAAGTTAAGAATAGCCCAGCCTAATCACTGTTTTTGTCTGATGGCTCTCCAGACTCTTGTCACGATTGTCTCAACACAGGTAAGTTAGGCGTCCCGTTTGGGGCACATAAGCTCCGTTCTGAGTAGAAGAACCATCATCTACTGGAGTCCAGGCCATCTGCTATTCTTATTTGGTCAACTAAGACACTTCGCTAGACATTTCAACATGACTCTCTTAAGGACTGATTGTTTCCCCTGAGGTGAGATGTTGACCTAGGTTGGCACAGTTGTCACCTGGGCATGGGCGTTGTTCTGGTGGCAGTTGCACCCGATACTAAGGAAAGGGTGACTTATGCCACTATCACCCGCCTTGCTTCAAAGTGGGAGGCTCTTCAGTTGCCTGGTTACCGAGCTGTCACAAGATTTAATGACCTGTATAGGGTGGAACCCCTTTGGATGAGTTGCCCTCAGAATGTTAACATCAGCTCCTCTTTGTCATCCCAGTAAGCATGATAATAATAAAGTAGTGCTTCCTCTTCTAGAGGCATTAGCTTTCCACTTAAGCTTATGAAAGGTTTAGGCTGTTGGTCTGCTTAGAAACCTAGTTTACTCTAGTCTCAAGAACAATGGTTCACACTAAAAGAAAAGGGGGGGATTCATTTCATTGTAGTGAACATTAGGTTTTACTAAGTACGTTTCCATGGCTCCTGCCTCCATCAGGCAAGCCTGTGAGTTAGACATTGATGGGGGGGGGTATCTTCCCTTCCCTGTGAGCTGGATGCTGAAAGCATGCCTTCTCCTCTTCCTGTGACGTGAGAACTGGGGAGCATCATAGACTGCTAAGGCATAAGCTTAACATCACATCTTACTTCAGTGTCTGCTTCTCTCGCCCAGCTCTGTCCCTTTTCCTGACTTGATCCTCTTCCCCTCCCCTTTCTCTGCTTCTTTCTCTTTACCAATGCCTTGAATATTTGGCTCTAAAATTACTTGATGATGGTTTTAGGGCAAAATGACTTATGGCTGGTGAGATGGCTTACAGGTCAAGGGCCCTATCACCAAGCCTGATGAGCTGAGGTGGATCCCATAGGTGGAAGAACACAACTAAATCTTGTAAATTGTCCCTTGATTTACACAAGTCCTGTGGTACTAGTGCCCCCAATAAACAAACACATGTAAAAAATTAAAGGACTTGATAGCATGCCAGGAAAGTAAACATTACTGAAACAACCGCCCCTCTCCATCTCCAAATCTTCTGGAAGAGGTTGTGAATAGTTTTTTGAGGAGCTTAATGATGCTGTTTCATTGACCATTCAAATATCCAGGAACCTGAATTGTCCTTACAAGCTGACCCAAGACCACAAGCATCTTAAAGTTGTTTTCTGCCTTGTGGACACACAGTTCAGGTTTGATTACTCTCAGAGGTATAAAGGGAGCTCAGAGAGATGGTCCCTCCCTCTGCTTAAGTGTTGTCTATTCATAACAAAGCTGAGGCTAAAAATAAAATGTGATTCAGTCCAGGTTACAGGTGTGTCCATCAGGAGAGAAACCTTAGCTTCACAAGCCATTTCCATTTAAATCAATAAAAACATCCTTTTGTCCAATGAAGAATGCAATTGCAAATCTCAAGCTGTGTGGTTTGTCCAGTCACAGTGACTTTAGTTTGAAAAAAAAATTTTTTTTTTGCAGCAGTTTTTTATGGAAACGGCAAATCCATGCTACAAATGATCAATTTCTAAGGTGTTTCATTGTGTATATACTGCTTGTGTTCTGGGTGAACGCTAGCCAGTCCCTTTTTGACTGAAATGCTGAGCAAAGAGTAGAATGGGGCTGTCTATCAACACTGCGCATGCTCCACTGCAAGGCTGAAAGGTCTGGGGCAGCCAAGGGCATTTACAGTAAATGGGTCATGGCCTCTGAATCGAAAGGACCTACGGCTCTCTACTGGGTTATTTGCTCTTTAGACTGTGTTTGCCTAAGTTGTTGATCATAAACACCAAGGCGAAGAAGACCATTTCCTGACTAAGAATCCCTTTGATATTCTAGCAATGACTCATGGAATCACACATGCCCACAGAGTGGCCAGCGTCACCTTCTGAGGTTTTCACGTAGGGCACGTACAACTCGTAACACAGGAGGAATCAAATCTCTGTGTCAGCCTGAATTCCTGGCACGCACACTCTCTCCTGTCCCATAATCAGGACCTGGGTAATTTGGGGTCCACAAACCCCTTTGCTCCACAGGACTTTCCTTGGCTTACTGCTTGTAAACTCACTCTGTAACTGCACACCACACCAGCTCCTCTGCCTGGGACATTTTGTTCTCTTTTGCTACACTGTCCTTTTCTCCATGGTAGGGTCCCTGGTGGGCACTTCTCTTTGGTACAGAGCATGGGTATGTCCACACTTAGAGCTGACTCATTAGTGAGAGAAGGTAAATGTATAGGGCCCAACTGTCCACCATTTCTCTCTCTTCCTCCTTCTTCTCTTTCCTTCCTTCCTTCCTTCCTTCCTTCCTTCCTTCCTTCCTTCCTTCCTTCCTTCCTTCCTTTTGTTCCTTCCTTCTTTCCTTCCTTCATTCTTTTCTTTCTTCTTTCCTTCCTCCCTCTTTCTTTTCTTCCCCTTTCCCTTTCTGTTCCTCCCTCCCTCTCTCCCTCCCTTCCTCTCCTCCCCCACCTCTCCTTCTTCCCCAAATGTAGATTGTGACAAAACGCAGGTATCATAGTGGATTTGAGGAGAAAGTGGTGAGTTATGATTTTACCAGAAGTTTAGATAAATGCATGATCTTGATAGAGACATTTGTCTCAGATTAGAGAAGAGTGCCGATTAGAGATATTCTGGCTCCCTTTTACCAGAGCTGGGAAGAAAGGAAACTGTGTCTCGAGCATTAATGGATACTGAGTGTACTCAGGCTCTGGCAGGAATAGTTTAGAAAGGATAACTTGGTTACTACTACCTCTCTGCACTTCATCTAAACACAAGGGTGATTTTGAGGGTGACACAGGAAAATGCTTCTTGGTGTTAAACAAGTATTTCCCTTTAATTAATATCAATATTTTAGTATCATTCCTATTATTATACATAGGGTATATGAAAATGTTAAATTTTTATTTTATAGATGTACATTATCTTGGGATAAGGTACACTGTCACCTCCCCCAGACATTACTCTAGCACACATGCTATTAGCAGCCGTGATTATCTCCATTTCAACCAGGAACTGGTTGCATATGTCCTAGTTACTTAAAGCATCTCTGGGTCTCTGGGAAGCTTTGCTGTTTGTTGACACTCTTTCTCTCTCTCTCTCTCTCTCTTTTTTTTTGAGTATGTGATAACAGGACATAGTCTGGCTCCCTGGTGTGTGCATTAGACACAGGGCACTCCACAAGCACCCTGTTTACTATGGGGGAAAAAGCATTTGCCTGAATGGGGCTAATACAGTTTCTAGTTGGAGTCACTCTCGAGACTCTTTACTGTGCAGTCCTATAACACTTACAGAACAACAGTAAAACCAACAACTTAAGAGTGAAACTATTTAAAGTCAAAACCTACATTTTTGAAATGGTAGAAGCCACCCTGATTATAACATACAACAGTAACAATAAAAATACCCTTATCAAAATGTTACCCAAGTCTTTCCTTTACTTCTGATACATGTTAGGGGCCACAATGGCTGGGGGAGTGTGGGGTCTGGACTGCACCACCCTAGATATGATGTCTCCAAATATATGATGCCCCTCTTAAAGAGTACCTGGTCTAATTACTCCACAGTTGAGTTGGGGAATCCAATCAATAGCCGTTTTGTTTCTCCCAGAGGGGCAGTGAAGTATCTACAAAACCCTCCTAGTGAAATGTGATGCTAATACCACAGGACACTGTGAAACCAGTTCCTGTAGAGGGCTGAACAGCACGGGCGCTTTCACTGAGAACCGCTCTTGCCAGTGTTGCAAGATCGTTTCCTATTTCATAAGAGGACTGGCTTCTTCCCTGGCTGTGGCCAGGCTGCCAGACAGCTTGCACAGACTGCCCTATGAACTTTAGACCTTGCTTTCTCCACAGCTGAGGCCAGACTGGCTCTCTTTAAGTTAAAGCCTACTATGGCCTCCTTCCAGACTGTAGAGTTTCCATCTGCAATTTACAGGCTCACTGGTTTCAAAGTGGTTTCTTTAAGGTTGTTAAGTCAAATTCATCGGAGTCACGCTTTGAGTTTGTTTTTAAGTTACAAACAGTAGAGCAAAGCTTTCCAGAGATGATTTGAGAAACAAACACACATGTGACCAGTTCCGGGTTGAAATGGAGGCAGACATTGGGTGCTGGTAATATCACATGTGACAGAGTACTATCTCGAGCATTGATAAAATCTCTTGGCCCTCACCATTTCTGAGAATTGTTTGACCAGCACAAAGTGAAGTCTGTAACCCTCATGCAGGAGATGGGCATCAGGAAGGAGTATATATTTTCTCTTAAGGCATTTATCTGCCCTGGTCAGTAGGCCATGCAAGTGATACCCTCTGTATATTGATTGACCTTTTCCCCTGTGAGATGGAAAGGCAGAACAAGATGCTCTCAAAGGCCCTTCTAGGATGTGATACTCTGAGTTAGATTCAATCTTCTGACTCAACTGGAAATGATAAAACCTACCTCATGCTCTGCCTGTGCCTTCCTGATCTGGGCACAGTGATGTGTGCTGCCTTCCTGCCCTCTGGTGTGCGTTTTTCTCATCCAGACACTCAACTGTCAGAATGCCTAGAGGAGGAGCCACAGAGCACTGGATAGAGCATAATACATACTGTCTTCTGTTCTTAAGGATGCTCAAGGCCTGTCAGTGGAACAGGTAAAGGGAGCCACAAGGACCCGCTTCCCAGCCATTTTTCTTCCTCTGTGCCTTGGGTCACCTGCCAGTGTCTTCTGAAATATTCGGCATAGATAGAGTGTTCTCTTGTACTGCAGAACAATAGACTGATGAACAGACTGGTCCTGACATATAGCCCTTGCTCGTAGGCTAACAGAGAAGAGGTGCTGCCTTTTTCTCTGAGTGTGGCCTACTTGTGTTTGCTAATGACATCTAAGAATTAGAAACAACCACTTTAAAAAAACTTAGAAGATAACTTTGATTTACTTGTTAATACGTATAAAGGTAAGATTCCAAATAAAAATCCCAGTTCCAAGCTCTCTTTCCTTCCTTCCTTCCTTCCTTCCTTCCTTCCTTCCTTCCTTCCTTCCTTCCTTCCTCCCTTCCTTCCTCCCTCTCTCTCTCTCTCTCTCTCTTTCTCTCTCTCTCTCTCTCTCTCTCTCTCTCTCTCTCTCTCTCTCTCTCTCTCATTCTTTCTAACATTTCCAACCATGTTTGGATGTATGTTTCTCTAAGTCCAAGCAGGAGAACCTCAGAGGTCACTGCCCCCATGTCATAGTTTAGGTAGTCAGGAAGATAGACCTGCCTGGCCTGTTTTACAGTTTACTTTGTTGGCCTGGCTCCTTTGGTCACTTCAACAGGGCTCTTCAGTGACTTTGATGAGCCGAGTGGTGTCGCTTGTACCAGGCAAAGGACATTGGCATCTAGAAACAACAACTTCACTGAGGCAGACTCCTTGGGAATAAAGCAGAGACTATGGAAGGACCTCCCACCTTAGGCTCAGGGTGGTTCAAAGTCAGGGCAGTGGGCAGGTAGGCACCTGGAACTGAGCTCAGCAGGATGAAAGGGTGGTGCCCTAGGGTGGAGGACCTGAGGCCATCTTACGTGATCTCCTAATACCAGTAGAAATATTTGTCAGTAAAGTAATATCAGTCGTATATTCACAACTCTAGTCGTTTTGTGGAAATGGTCCTTATATTCCTCAGGTATTAGAACCGTGAATGAAGCACAGTGACTTAGTTTCTTGCATCTGCATGGTCCTTAGCATTTCACAACAGGGATCTTGGCTTGGCTAATATTTTCATGCCCTAATAACAGCAATCAACACTTGGGCTGGTCATATGGTAATAAATAAGCACCCATCTGGGACATGGCCTTGTAAAACAGGGCAGGAAATGCCACATCATATGGAAAGTTGTACTTTTAGTTTCATAACTCGACTTTTGCCTAACAAAGACACTTACTGAAACAGTCCTTGCAAGCATAAGGCATGTATTAAAATATGTCATGAAAATTGTATCTTTGTACAAAATATTTTCCTAAAGCTCTTCTTGAGTTATCTCCGTGACTCTCTGAGGCAGGTGGAGGTGTCCTTATTGAAAATAATTTATAAGAAAGGGAAATGGGGACTAGGGAAAATGGAGTGATTTTGTTCACATCTTATAGTTAGGGAGACAGAGACTTTCCAGTCTGTGTCCCCTGCTTCCCTGTCATGGTGTGTGGATTCCTGTAGATGTTCATATTCCAAAACAATGGCTGCCAGTCGAGAGAGGTGAAGGTTTTTCTTTTTTAACCTACATACTTTTAAAGTGCTTGCTAGGGAGAGTGGCAAATGTCTTTTAGAATGTGTATGGCTCTTAAGAAAAACAGAAAAGCACCATGAAGACCATTTTCAGGTTTTTTTTAACACTCAGATCACGGGAGTCACAATACAAATGAGCTGAGTTTCTTTTACGGCTTCCTTTATGGAGTCATGGCCTCCCAACAGAGAGCTGTGATGAGCTAGAGAGGACATCTGTAATGGGTGACACTCTGCAGGAGATGCTTTCCCTAGCTGTTACATGTGCCGTGACCATCCTCTGTATCTAAAATGTGCCGTAGAAAACGTCTAATCTCATGATATTATCATTCAGCTGCAGATAGAAAATATGTATACGTCCCTCAAACCCTCCCATGTCACCTAAACTATCCCACCTCTCCTTCTCGGGTTCTTGTCCTTGCTACCTTGTCAAAGGAAAGCATGCAAAGTAGGTTCCCAAGGGAACCCCTTGCCTCAACCCTTTCTCGGACACTGGTTTTCCTCTTTCGTTCCTGACTCTACTCCAGGAGTCAGGGTTTGGGGGCTGCCTTATTTACTTTCTGGCACTTTTCAGTGTGTGTGATTGGCTGGGCCCTGGGGGAGAGGGGGCACTTAGAAACATGCTATTGACTGTCTTACAGAATTGGTTATACAGTTAAATATGAGGATACTTCTGAAGAACTTTTTGTGTTATTGGAGACTGTGGCTTATTTCTTAAGAAAATAGTAGTCTTGTTAATAAAGGAAAAATACTCATTTGACATAAAAATTCCTTTAAGCTCACTAAAGTATCTATCTCAAATACTTTTTGTGAGGTCATATCTTTTTTTTTCTAAAGCAATTAGGTGCTGTGGGATCCAGTGACTTTCGAAAATTCAGTATTATGAAGTGGAAACAATTTTTTCAAATGCCACGAGCATCTCAATGTGTGAAGTTACGGTGTTTTCGGGAAATTGTTTCTTTTAACACAAGGCCAGAGTGGGCTTGGCCATCATGGGAGGTGTGGTTTTTTCCGTCAGGGCTGTCATGTTGTGATGAAAAGGAGCTGCAGAAAGTCATCACTCTTGTCTTCTTTGTGGTCAAGAAACCTGAACTTTATATGTTAATTCCTAATTTTATTATTTTATATGTGTGGATCTTTGCCTGTGTTCGTGTGTGTGTGTGTGTGTGTGTGTGTGTGTGTGTGTGCGCGCGCGCGCGCGCGCACTACACCCTTGCCTGGTATTCAAGGAGGCCAGAAGTTAGAACTGGATCCTCTGAAACTAGAGTTACAAATGGCTATGAGTTACCATGTAGAGACTGGGACTCAAACCCATGTTCTCCGGAAGAGCAGCCTCTGTTCTTAAATGCGGAACCGTTTCTCTAGCACCAGTATGTTCATTTCTCAACATTGGATCTACAAAGAAAACTCCCACAATAGCCAATCTCCTTTCATTTCTATTTCTATTCTCCATTTTTCCTCCTCTTATAAGCCTTATTAATTCCCACTTTAACACTGATTATTCTTTGGTTTTGTGACTGAACCTCGGGGATCCCAAGTTGTGTGCCATTGGTCACGTTATTCCTATATTTAAATTAAGGCTATGTCTACTTCTGTTTACTCTTATGTCTGCGAATCTTCTCCAATCTTAGTTTGTTTAGCTGAGCATGGTGGTGGAAGCCTTCAATCCCAACACTCCAGGGTCTGAGGAAGATATAAATTCCACAGCCATCCTAGGCTGCATAAGGAGAAGCTATCTCAAAAAAATAAAAATAAAAAAAAAAGAAAAAAAAAAAAGAAAAAAAGAAAAAAAAAGAAAAAGAAAAAAAGACAAAACAAAACAAACAAGCACACATAAAATATTCACCTTCTTCATTTATTTATCTTTTAGTATTGATGTTTCCTCTGAGGGCTTGTATAGTTTATGTCTAAACTGTGTTGTCATTTAGCACATAGTCACTCATTTATCAACTTATGAGACATAAAAGGCAAGTTCAGACTTTTCAAGGAATTTATATATTAATAGAATTCATGGCTTATATTTATGAGGAATATTTCAAAGTAAAAATATTCTGTAAGAAATGGAAAATTGGTGGATCCATGATTAAGAGGTAGTATTATATATGTGTATATGTATTTATAATATATATTATTCATATATTTATAAACTTCTAGGGCAGTACTTGCCACATACCATGTACCTGAAACAGTCTCTTTCTATGGGTTTGATAAAAGGGGAGCGAAATCAGTGCCAGCCTAATGGAAGAGGTGACCTTTAGTCCTGACCAAATAGGTCACACAGGAATGAGTGAAGAAAGGCTAAGAACTTTCTGGGCAGCATGACTCAGATTTGGGACTCTGTAACTCATCTTTATGGACATAGATTCTTCTTGCTTAGACATCCAAGAGACCCTCAGGGTACCATGAGGTCTTTGAACTACACATTAAGGACCATCACAATTGGCTATATAAGGCCATCCAACTCTTTAAAAAAGATTTCATTTTTTAAAGTTGTGTATGTGTGTGTGTCTGTGTGTGTGTGTGTGAGAGAGAGAGAGAGAGAGAGAGAGAGAGAGAGAGAGAGAGAGAGAGAATGCATGTGCTCATGGAGGCCAGAGATTGTGATTGGAGCCCAATATAATAATTGGCTAATGTCAACAATGGCTCCCATTAAAACTTTATATAAGTATACATACATACATACATACATACATACATACATACATACATACATGTGTGCATGCATCTATGCATCCTATCTTATCATCTATCTATCTATCTATCTATCTATCTATCTATCTATCTATCTATCATCTATCATGAAAATTTTAAGAAGTAGACACTCAGGTATATAAGTAGTATAAATGGATAGAGTCAGCTATTAATTATTTGCCCAAAGATAATAACAGAGACAATGCTAGTAGTAAAATCAATTACTCTTTCTACAAAAGAAATTAATCAGAGTAAGGAAATAGATATGCATAGACAGGATGGTGACCTGCCAGTGTAGTTTCTGCCAATTTTAAGTCCCTGGGGCTTTTTAGCATCACTTCACCATGTCCCTTCACTGTCTGCGGGCAGATGACAGATGCGTTTGTATTTGTATATGAACCAGATACACCTGGAAACCCCAGCTATGAAGTGCACCATTGGAAGTGCACATTCTTTAGCTGTTTTTCATCAGGGAATTGCATCAGGAGGAACTTAGCAGAGCTTTTCAGAGGTCATGTTAATAAGTCTTCAGAGATTTCGAGTGTACCTTGGCCATGGCCCCTTCTTTAGAATATATCATCCTTTGGCATGTCTGTATAGGGCCAGGCCTCCCTTCATCTTTCTCTAGTGCATGCCCTAACCAGACTTGATAAGCTTCAGCTCCAACATTCAAGATGGACCTATATTATATTCTAGCATCTACACCCTAAAAACTTAAACAGGGGATCTTTTGGGTATTGTGTTTTATTTTACTTTATAAATGGAAACTACAGATCAGTATTAACTGAAGAATTCGGATGTACTGAATAAATATACCCAAAACTTAAACAGACTTAAAGCTTGATGGAGCTCTATGACTGTACAGTGAAGGTAATGCTGTCTTAAAGTGAGGATGTTGGGGCCAGTGAAGGAAAGCAATTTGCCCAGGGCCTGAGCCCTTGAGCAGGCTGACAATGCTTTGTGACTCTGCTGTGGTCCATCCCAGTAAGGGATGAGGCTCCTTGACAACTGCAGAAGCTTCATCAATAGATGTGAGCCACATCATCTCCTGTCTTGAGAGTGTGAACTCAGAACAAGCTTGTTTTCATCGAGATAGACCACTATACTTTGGCATGAAGCTTTTGACAAGATGCTCAAGAGATCAAACATACCACACAAGTGGCTCTTAAACATTCCTGCCCTTTCCAACCATCTGAGTTTAACTCACAAAATCCTGAGACTCTGACCCCAATATTGATTCATAACATCAAAATGCAGGTTGATGTATGTGTGTGGGACCATTGGATGAGGTAGTTCTCACAATGTTGGAGGGCCTATGCTTTATTTTGCTATCTATCAGTGGTTGCTTTTGGCCTCTTATTTCTTCCTCTGTGAACTAAACTAAGCTGCCTACATATGTCCTATACAAGAGACAGTTTCCCTCCTGGGCATTGCTTTACATGGCCAATGATTATTTTTTGTTGAGGGAAGACTGTATCATCAAGGCAAATGACCGTGTATCTATCTTTGCCTTTGTGGACGGCAAGTAATTCTACAACATGTGGCTTCCTGCTTGTCTGTACACCCCCCACCACACTGCACGTCTGCCCTTCCATGAGCAAAAGTTTCACTCTTGAAATTAGTGGGTGACCTTTCTTGTTTTTCATATACCCCAAGAAAGAGACACATTGCTATCAAGCAGTTTTTCGACCAGTTTCTACAAAGAAAGAGACAGTCTCACAGCAAAGCCTGAGCAGTAGTGGCTTCAGGGCCAGGCAGAAGACCACCTTTTCACTGCTGACTGCAGGGCAGGCACTCACTTCCTGAATGCTTCCAGCATCTCTGTGGCTGCTAAGGTCTTCCCGTAACATGTCCAAGTGCAGAGACAACTATTCTCTTTCTACTTCATTTCAAATAGAAGGATGAACTGCAGTGACCAGAATGTCTGCCCTTCCCTGGAGGCTTGGAACTTGAGACTCATTGCAGAGCCATACTGCCCCTTTACTCTCAGGAACAGCCCACTGTTTCAATGCATAGGAGCTAAATAAAACCCTCATCTAGAGAAACCTGGTGTGAGAAAGAGAAGACATGTCCAAGCGAAGAAAGGGTAACCTTAGGCAGAAGGAGGGAAGAATGCAGGAAGAACTGGAATCTGTAGGTAGCCAGCCTGGCCACTGATCCCCACCAAGGTTCTTTCTGGCA
Source organism: Mus musculus (assembly GCF_000001635.26). Classification (NCBI taxonomy): domain Eukaryota; kingdom Metazoa; phylum Chordata; class Mammalia; order Rodentia; family Muridae; genus Mus; species Mus musculus. The sequence continues at coordinate 44,709,627 of NC_000076.6, forward strand.
ATCTCCTCTTACAACAACCCCACCCGCCACGTGCTTCCCTACAAACATAAAGAAAGTTCCAGCACTCTTGGCAGCCAGAGAAGGTACCTTGATCCAGATGGCCTAAGGCTGATCTTGTATTTGATTTTTCCAGTGAAGACACATAACTTAGGTAACACCTCTTTCAACCCTTGCTAGCTTTAGGAAATTTAGTCTTGTAGACCCAATGGGGGAAAAGTCACTATATTAAGTATTAATGTTATAAAATCCAGTTTAGGAAGTAGCTATCTTATTATATATTTTTCTTTATACAACAGAGAAACAGGGATTTTATAAAACCCCCCAAAGCAAAAGCTATGTAATGTATCACATGTAGAAAAATGTCTTTGTAAATATTTTTCTGTAATTATTTTTTAGTCATTTAAATAATATTTTATTTCTTGTTATCTAGGGAATAATTGATGTTTTTTAAAAGGTAAGTCTTTGAGAATTGGGAGGCTCTTACAATGTATTTTGATCATATTAGCCTTCCCTTCCTGAAGCTATCTCCCCTTTTCTACCCACCCAATTTTGTGTCCTAGAAGAAGAAGAAGAAGAAGAAGAAGAAGAAGGAGGAGGAGGAGGAAGGAGGGTAAGGAAGGGAAAGGGGAAGACTAATTTGTGTTACCCTAACACTGCTGGGTGTGTGCTCTTCCACTGGAGTGTAGTCAGTTTATTAGGAGATAAACTCTTAGCTAAAATTCTCTCTCTATCCCATGGCCAGGGACAGGAATATGAAACCCCATGTGGACAGACTCTTCTAAGAGAAAAAAGGAAATTATCATATCAAAATGGTGTAACAGATTAACTCACTAGAAGGTTTTTCTAACCTAATACCTATAATTAGAACAAGTCTAACACCAGGCCATGATATGGCTGCTCTGATGCAAAGAGCCATGACTTTCCTCAGCAGACCTGGGCTCCAGTTCCACTGGCAGCTTCCTAATCTGGAAAATGGTGATAGTAACTGTGTCTCACAGGTTTCTTATGAATGCTGACATGGTGTGTATGAAGGACTACCATTCCTGTCACATTGGAAGTATTACACAGGAATTATCATTGGGTTATGGATAGGATGGCTCCTGCATAGTCATCCTTGCTTGCTTATTTGTTTTACTTTGAGAAAATATAATCGTAAAATCTGTTCCAGACACAATTTTCATTATGTTTCCACTAATTGGTAATTATGAGAAAATCTACTCCCCCCCTTGTTTTGTTATGAGATAAATACAAAGTAGATGGCATTACCATTTGTAGTTGTGACTTATATTACCTGTGCTAGAGGTTTTCTTGGTAATAAAATGTCTTTTCCCCTAAAAGGAGAAAACAGCTTATTATAATTCCAAGGAGATTTCTATATTTAAAAAGTCTAATTCCTTTTGGCCTAACTTTGAATTTCATTTAATCCCAAATAAGGAAATTAACAATTGGTGCTAGAACCTTATGTATTACCATATAATTCTAATAACATTATTTTAAACTTATATACAATAAACTATGGTTACCCTAATAAAAACAGGAAGTGAATTGAGGCCTGTATTTCTAATGAACAAATGTTTAAATGTCATGTAGTTAAGATATCACTTGTATAACTGGCATTCTTTCTTTGTATGTAAGTCTTCTGAGTATGTTTTAGGATACTTGTAAATAAGCTGTAAATTTAGATGATATTCCAATTACAGCATTAAGTAGTAAGACCTATAAGTAAGGATGTCCAAACAGACTGCTGTTTTGTACTGAAGTTATTATTTTTATATTTTTCTCTCTGGGTAGCCCTGGCTGTCCACCAGCCTTGCTTCAAACTCACAGAAAGCCATCTGCCTCTACCTCCCAAGTGCTGGGATTAAAGGTATGCACCACTATCGCTGAGCAACACTGAATTTATTCCCTGAGGACTGAAGGCTCTGCCTGTTTGGAGGAGCTGGCAACTGTGTCTGCTCCTGAGGTTCGACTGATTTTTGTATCCATCTACTTTGGTGAAAGTGCTTACCAGCTGTAGGAAATTCTCAATGGAAAATTTCAGGTCCCTTATGTATACTATCAAATCATCTGTAAATAAAGGCACTTTGGCTCTCTCCCACCCCAATTTGTATGTCCTTGATCCCCTTCAGTTCCCTTATTGCTGTATATAAGATGTCAAGTACTATATTGAATATGTATGGAAACAGTGCGTAACTGTCTTGTTTTAGTAGAATTGTTTTGAATTTCTCTCCATTTTAACTTGATTTTGACTACCTTTATTATGTTTCAGTATGTCTCTCGTATCCCTGATCTCTCCAGGATATAGTGTGGTTTCCTTTTTTTCCTTTCAGTTTGTTTATATGGTGAACTACATTTATCGATTTGTTAAACCATCCCTGCATCTCGAGGATGAAGCATGCTTGATCGTGGTGAATGATCTTTTTTGATGTGTTCTTGGATTGAGTATGTAAGTACTTATTTTTACATCTATGTTTTGAAGGGAAATTAGCATGCAATTCCCCCCCCCCCTTTTTTTTTTGCTGTCTTTATGTAGTTTGGGTATCAGGGTAACTGTGGCCTTATAAAATGAATTGGACAGTGTTCCTTCTGTTTATTTTTTGTGGAATAACTCAAGGAGTATTGGTATTAGCTCTTCTTTGGAAGTCTGGCATAATGTGTACTAAAACATAGGGCCCTGGGCTTTTTTTTTTAACTTATTCACTTTACGTCCTGCTCACTGCCCCCCTCCCACTCACCCCTTCCCACCATCCTTCCGACATTCTTCACTCCCCTTCTTCTCTGAGCAGATCCCCCCCACCCCCCGCCCCCCAGGACTTCACCTGATCTGGCACTTCAAGGCTAGGTGCTTCCTCTTCCACTGAGACCAGACAAGGCAGTCCAGCTAGAAGAACATATTCCACATACAGGCAACAGCTTTTGTGATAGTCCCCATTCCAGTTGTTTGGGACCCATTGTGAAGACCAAAGCTGCACATCTGCTACATATATGCGAGGAGGCCTAGGTCCAGCTCACGTACGTTCTTTGGTTGGTGGTTTAGACTCTGAGAGGGTTAGGAGTCTTTGAATGACTATGATTATACATTTTATTCTAGAGATTTCAGTGTGAATTTAAGCTGCTAGTGTAAGATCTTTCTGGTTTTGTTTGTTGGTCTGTTCATTTTGTTGCTTTGTTTGTTTTTATGTAGGCATTTAGTGCTATGGTTTTGCTTTTGGAACACTCTTCATTGTATCCCATAAGTTTACGTATACCGTATTTTATTTTCATTCAGTTCTCGAAAGTCTTGAATTTCTTTCTTAGTTTCATTGTTCATTCAGTAGAAATTTGTCAGTTTCAATGAATTTGTAATCTTTCTGTCATTTATGTTGTTCTACATATCTAGCTTATGTCTGTGGTGGTCTGAAAGAATGCAAGGTACTATTTCTCATATCTGCTGAGATTTGCTTTGTATCCCAGTATGTAGTCAATTTTGGGGAAAGTTCCATGAGGTGCTGAGAAGAAGGTATGTTCTTTTGTTTGTTTGGTTTCTAACAGCAGTTATCTCCAGCATTTCTGTTTAGTTTTCTCTGGATGATTTATCTATTGGTGAGAGGCGAAGTCTCCCAATATCAGTGTATGAGGAACGATGTGTGATTTAAGCCGTAGTGTTTCTACTATAAACTTGGGTGCCCTTCTGTTTGAAACATAAATGTTGAGACTTGCAGTTGGTGAATTTCTTTGATGAGTAGGTAGTCTCTTTCCCTATCTCTTCTGATTAGTTTTGGTTTGATGTTTGTCAGATATTAAAATAGCAACCCAGCTTGCTTCTTAGGTTATTTACTTGAAATATCTATTTCCATCTTGTTGCTCAGAGGTAATACCTGTTCTTGATTTAAGGTGTTTCTTAGATGCAGAAGAAGGGTGGATCCTGGTTTTGTGTTTATTTTATTCACTGAGACCACTGATGTTGAGATATATATCAGTACCAATGAGTACTATTTGTTGATTCTTGTTATTTTGTTGTCGTGGTGGTGGTGTGAGTGTGTGTGTATGAGTGTGTGTGTGAGTGTGTGTGCATTTTGATTTACTGTTCTAGGATTATTTATTCCCTGTATTTTCTTGAGTGTGGTAAGAATCTTTAGGTTGGAATTTTCTTCTTAGTACCTTCTGTAGGGCTAGAGTTATAGACGGATATTCCTTAAGTTTGGTTTTATCATGAAATATCTTATTTTCTCCATCTATTGTGATTGGAAGCTTTGCTGGGTAGAGTATTTTGGCTGGCATTTGTGGTCTCCTACAGTCTTCAGAACACTTACCTAGGCCCTTCTGGCCTCTCCATTGAGAAGCAGGGTCTAATCTGCCTTTTTATTACTTGGTCTTTTATTCCTTGTAGCTTTTAGTATTTTTTCTTTGTTCTGTTTATTGAGTGTTTTGAGGAGAATTTCTTTTCTAGCCTATGGTATTTGGTAGTCTGTATATTTCTTGTAACTTGATAAGCATTTCCTTCATTAGGTTAGGGAAATTTTCTTCTATGATTTTGTTGAAAATATTTTCTGTGCCTTTGACTTAGGTTTCTTTTCCTTTCCTATTATTCCTGGATTTTGGTCTTTTTATCCTTTCCCAGATTTCCTGAATGTTTTGTGCTGGGGACTTTTTAGATTTAACATCTTCTTTGACTGAGACATCCATTTCTTCTGTCTTGTCTTCAATACCTGAGATTCTCTCTTCCATCTCTTGTGTTCTGTTGGTGAGGCTTGCCTCTGAGCTTCCTGTTCGAGTTCCTAAGCTTTTTGCTTCCACATTTCTGTCAGTTTGGGTTTTCTTTATTTTAATTCTATTTCTATTTTCAGATCTTGAACTGTTTTACTCATTTCCTTCTACTGTTTGTATGTCATAGCTTTCTTTATGGAAACCTTAATTTACTCTTAAAGGACATCTCTTTTATTCATGATGGCTATTTTATAGGCGTTGTCCTGTGTTTTAAGTGCTGCAGTTCTCAGACCATACTGTAGTAGGGTTGCTGCTCTCAAGTGGAGCCATACTGTTCTGGCTGTCATTATGTTTTTACACTGGTGTTTAGGAATTTGGGTTTGGGAAGATTATAATCCAAAGTGTTGATATCTGGTGTTGTCTTTGTTGGGTGCTTATTTTGTTCTTTGGTTTCTGTTGCCCTCTCTGAGTCTTAGGTGTGGTGACTGTGTATTGCCTGGTAGGGAAGGAATTCTTAGGGTATCCTGCTAGGTGTGGTCACTGGGGGTTCCCAGTAAAACTTGTTTTGAGATATTGGGAGCTGACACTTGGAATGAGGATGGGCTATGGGAGGAATCTGAGGGTAGGAGGGAAGCAGGGCGTTCCACAGGGATCTGCTGATTCCCATGGGACTCAAGGCAGAGAGTGAGGAGAGGCAGCGGCAGCTGCCCAGCTGGGAGTGAGACTGGGGATTGGTTTGGAGCAGAGGAGGGCTGGGTGAAGATCCGCAGTTAGCCTACCTGCTTCCCTGGCTGCAGTGGCCTTTGCAGTTCCCAGGGTATCCAGACTTATTTTCTAAATAATTAAAACCTGAAATACAAGGAAAATATTATAAACAGAAAGAGGAACAATAAGAAAACCATTTTTCGTGCGTGCTGTAAAAGATGGGATTCTGAGCCGCGAAGTGGGGTGTGATTAGTTTTACAAAGGGTCGGCTGATTAGAAAGGATTGAAGAAAGCTGAGAAATGACAACACTTAAAATTCAAGCCTCTGACCCGATGGTGTTTTCACACGTGTTTTAAAAAGTATGGTTTTTGCTGTTAGCATCATAATGTTATATTTTTCCTTATCAAAATGCACATGATTCCTGCTTTGCTCCTTTAAACTTTACGGCATCATTTAGTCAGCCCGAGAAAGGCCCTGACCAAGGGAAAGTCACCTAACCACACCCCACAACAGGAAAGCAAAAAGACATTGTGTGAGCCACTTTCCTTCCGCAGTGTGTCTGTTGACTGTCGCAGGTATTCACCAGGGGCTGAAACAGTCGTACACCTTATTTTGCAGGAAGTTCTTTCAGAAACTGGCTTTAGGGGCTTAACTGAACTTAATACTAAATCGTATCCGTCAGAACCCCACCTGCGACTTTTTTTTTTTTTTCATTCTTACCTGAGCAGGTAAGGAGTAGGGTGTGGCTTGCCCTCTAGGGAACCACAGGCTGTTCTTGAGGATTTCTGCTCAAAAATAAGCAAGAGGAATGCTGTAGGCAAATTTTGTGCCTCCTCCTCACTCTGTTTTCTTCCAGTGTCCCGTGGAACTTGGGTTGCCTATCTCTCTGGCAGGCTCCTACCAAGGTGTTGATTCCCTTGAAGCCTGGAGCCATGTCTATTCAGGCTTTCTACCCTCCATGTCTAGCACTGGCTAGAGCTTGCTAAGTTATTACATCCTTAAGTTGATGTGGTCCATACTACACTGCTGAAGGAAGTCATCTCTGCTGACTTAACACATATTTTTAGATCACATGTACTTTGATACCAAGAAGGCACAAAGCAGTCTGGGCACACCTTGATGACATGGCAGAGATGAGTAATGTGTCAGCTGGGGGAGGAAGTAGGTGTGGAGAGAGCTTTTGTAGAAGCCTCCCCTCCCCTGCAGGAGGGCTTACCCAAATTCCCTGTTACTCTTATTCATGTAATTCCCCCTCTGACTTTACACAAAACCAGACAGTTGTCTGGCACCATCCTTGTCTGTTACACAACCAAGATATATTTTCAGGCAAGCTTTTAATTTCTCTGAGCAAGCAGGTTTTATCTTTCCTTACATGGAAGGTAAACAAACAAGCCGTCTCTTGGAAGGGCTGTAGGTTTGTATATGGTAGTCATCAACAAGACCCAGGACAGGGAGCCCCACCATTAAAATGAAAATATGGGAGCCTGAAGGTGGTTGTCCCATGCTAGGTAAGATAGAGTGCCAGCCTTTGAAAGGATGAGATCCACCCCTGTCTACCTTATGGTCTAGTGTGGTCTATGGCACCTCATGTTCTTTGGAGAATCGTTGCTATAGAACTGAAGAAGTTGGTTCTTCAGTCAGAAGAAACAATTCACTGTGAATCAATTTATTCCATTGCTTTGGCCCACAGGGAGAATGCTGGGTGGGACACCGCAGTTCCATGGTGGAGCCTAAGCGTCTTGTACAACAAAGGATGGATTTAAGGATGACCGCAGGAGAACAATACTTCCTTTGTTGTGGAAAATCTCTGATTTTTTTTTTTTTCCTCCTGATTGTGGCTGCTGCTAGGGCTGTTTGTTCATGTAAGTGTTTATAGCATGCCTTTGCACTTTGTCAGGGAAACTGGCCTTCCATCCTGCCATTTTGCAACAGGACTTCTGACTATATCTCATGAATCTAATAATAGACATCGTGCCCACCACCTGTGCTTAAAATCGTTGCCCCATGGGTTTCACTCCAGTGCCAGCCCTCCTAGGGTGGTACCCACACTCAGATCTGAATGGGCACACCCCCTTCCTAACAACATGGAAATATGTCATTGAAAAAAGAAAGAAAAAAGAAAACCCAAACAACTTGCTCCTCCATGAACCCCTGTGACTGACACTCTATGAAACCTAATGTCAACAAACCTGTTGTTCATCTTTCTAAACCGGGAGCTGGGCAGCACTGTCTGAATCATCAGGAAATCTGAGGAAAGTATGTTCTGTGATTGTGAGGCTTTGCTGTGAAATGTTCAGTCAGTCCGTCCTGACAACACACCAATAGACTCAGTTTCGTGGATTGTGAGTCAAGTGATTCGCTTTCCAGATAATTGGTACTTAGCTCTGTCAAACACAATTCTTGTGTCTACATTGGATGCTTGACTTGTGAAATATGCTATATTCTCCAATAAAGAAAATGAGGATAGAGACTGCTCCAGGCGATCCAGTACCAAGAACACTGTAACACCTGAGTCAGGCTATTGGCTTTTTCTTGTCCTTGATCAACTACATGAACCTACTTACTTAATACCTCTCTCTCTCTCTTTCATTTAGTTGTTTTATCTATAGAACAATAACTAATTCTAACACATTGACTCCCTTAAGACTATCCTTTTGACTCATGATACTTTAAGTCTCCTTAAACATGTCATTCTGGACTTTTTGTATTCCTGTATTTCTATATTAACAGTATAGAATTTCCCTGTAGGGCCTTTGGACCTTTCAGTGACAATGAGATCTAAGTTTAATATAATCAACCTCCATCTTTGTGACTGTTTCTATTTGGTACCAGTCCAGGTGGACTTGTCACAAAGGAATCATCCTTGGGGAAGGCTTCATGTCATGTCAAGGTTGCCAGGTTAAATCATGTCATGTCAAGGTTGTCAGGTTAAAATATTTACCCCCCAAAAAATATTTACCCAATTGTCTGGGCCAGGCATAATTCAAGACCATTCTATCATGGTTCAAAGTGTTAGTGTAGGCGTCTTCACTATGCTACACTTCAAGAAATAACCGAGCTCTTCAAACCATATGGCCTCCCCTGTTTCTACTCATTACCCAGATGTAGCTTGCTTTCAGCCCAGCTGGGTACACTGTTTAAAGAGATTTTGGAGATGAAACTTGAAAACAATAACAACCCAAAAAATGACTGTTGGGGCTATATTTTAATGATCATCTGCAAATGGTTACTGTATTGAACATGTCATTAATAAACTGAATTGCCCAACAGTCCTTTTAGCTAGCTGTGCTGTGTTTCCTGCATGTACATCTGTTTTTATCACAGCCAGGCATCATTTTTCAAACATATGGGTCCAGATAAGGAGAACTGGAGTACAAAGAAGCTTACATAAGGTATCACAACTTTCTCCTTCTCTTAATGTTCTCCTGTCTCCCTCCAGACTGTGGAAGGACAGACTTAAAGCCAATGTTTAGGTACCATGTTTCCCACCCAGGAATATCTCCCCCACCACATCACACATGGTTCTTTGCTTAGATTTGTATGCTGTGCCCACCAAAGATTTTCTTGTCTCCTGTAGCTTTGTGGTTTTCCACGATTTTTATTATAATCTAACACACACTTTTTAATATTTCATTTAACAAATATTTATACTGCATAGTATATACCCAAGATATTAACCCTTAAAAATATTAACCCACCTAATTCCAATAATATTGTGGTGCAAAATAGTATGTCCATTTTACAGATGGGAACACTGAACAGATATATGCTTAAATAAACACCCCAAATCCAATGGTAGGAAATGGTAGAATTTATGTTGAACTCAGCCATGAGCTATATTCTTTTCTGTTCTGATTTTGTTCATTGAATCCTATCCCAGCAGATTCTATGTTTTATTTTATATGTAAGGGTCTTTGCTAAGACCCTTAAAGTCCTTTGGCAACACAAAATTTGTTTAATGTTGCTTTGTCTTTGCTCTCATTGTGGTCGGGGAGTACAGTATGCATTGTTTATGTCTCTAGTTTGGCTATGGGCAGTGCTGTTAGTATTACATTTGTGGTTATTTAATAAAGAGATCATGGTGAGCTTTCTCTAACTTGGACTTTGAGTAAGTCACTGGTATCAGTTGTTAGCTCAAGGTTGTGTCCATGCTTCAGAGTTAGATCACACGATTGTGGAAGGAAACACTAGTTAATTGTAGGGGAAAGAGATGTGTCTTCCTTCTGTAAATCTGAAGCCTCAGGAAAATGGAGACCTAGATTAGAGGGGCGGTGTGAATACTTCTTTCTGAGCTGGAGATGAATTCGATACAGATTTTGAATAAAGAACTTGGGTGTTTGTGGTAGAAGGAAAATCTCCCCAACTATGTGGCATTGGAACAAGGGAGCACACAAAGTCTAGGCTCTGGGTGTTATATTTAAGAAGACAAGTGGTATGGTAGACAGCGTAGTTCTCTCTCCCGAAGACTGTGGAAGGCTCAGAAGAGAACTCTGGATATGAGTGTCTAAGGTGAGAGAGGGCTGTGCTCTGTTAAACTCTTCCTGGGAGCCAGGTTTCTTTCCAGAATTAATGTTGTTGGCATCCTTAATGGAAGGTTTTTAAAATAAAATGACTCCATTGAGTAAAAGTTATTTTCATAACATTACAAAGACATTTGATTTTGTGAGAATTTTTGGTTTTATGGGTACAGAGTTCTTTGAGAGAAATCTATTGCAGAAGATCAAATGAAGAAGAAAATAAGAGAATAGACTATTTTCTGTTAAGCCAGAGTTTTGCAGTAAATATGAGAAAAAACCCCTGACCCCATGCTTTACATTTTGGAAATACAGATTTTATTAGCAGGAAAATATTAATGAGAAGCTATTAATATCAATGTGTAATGACTTTTAAGTTATGTTAATGAGTTATTAAATATATACACATACTAAAAAAAATCAAAGTTTCAGTTTCTAGCATCACTAAATGCTACTCATGTAAACTGAAAATGCGTTGGCATTATTCAATAGTTGCCAAGTTATGAGCGGACAGTTTTAGACTAAGTTTGAAAGCTGATATGCTAAGGATATGTCTTTGAGTAATTCCATGTAGTTCAGTGCTATCACTGGATTTAAGATGGAAAAAGAGAAAGAGATTATTGGGTTCTACTTATGCTTCTCTAGGTAGCTCCTTAGCTGCCTAAAACCAAAGAGCCCTAAAGAAATGGGAATCAAGACACAAAGGCCTAGGACATAAGCCCTTGATAAGCTGTTGCTGCTCATACTCTCAAGCCTAAGCTCACCATTGGGGACATACATACATGTGTAATTACCAGGAGGTATGGTTCATCTGGGGCTGACAAAATTATATCTATCTCAGGTACATTTAGAAAGACAACCACGATTTCATTTCCACTAGAGACTGATATTCTGAGCTGGAAGGATACAAAAAAAAAATCATTACATGGTGCTACATATTTCATTTATGTCTCATGATATATTGAACATGAGTGAACTAATTTTTTCCTAAAATGTCAACTCCATATTATGAAATATTATTAAGATAATTGTAGTTAAATCAACTGATAATTTATCATAAACTGACTACTTTTCTCCTAAGTCATAAGACAGTAGCAGGATTCTGTCCAATACTTTCCCCAAAATTTTGAGCTTCTGTCCAAATTTGAAGACACATGTCAGGTAAATACACGGGTGCTAGAAGTTTTGACAATGCTTTATAAGGCATAGAACACTAAACCCACACTGTGTCCCGAGTGCTCTGGGGTGGGTACTACTGTTGCTGTATTGTTAATTCTGCGGTAAACACTCACTCCACGGAAGCCATGGGAGTATCTGTGTTACTTAGCAGGTTTTAGAGATTCGTACACTCCATAATCTTTTAAAAGATACTGTCGATGACATGAACCCAACTCAGGAAACTTGTTAACAGAAATAGAGACGACCTGCCAGATTCCCACTCTTACCTCCCCTACCATCTTCTACAAACACAGACACCGACCTTACTTATTTAGCATACTTCATACATCTGATTTGTTCTCCATGCTTCCAACCCAGCCTCTGCCACATCGCTAGAGAAGCCATTTTAACACCTGTGATAGATGAGGAAACAGGCCGAAGGGACTGTTAGTGGCCAGTGGTCAGTGCCCATCTTTCATACAAGTCTTTGTCTGGAGCCTGAGGGATGCAAAAGAGCTGTGCCTCTTCTGTATAATTCTCTATGTTTTAAATGTACGCATTTTAAATGGGGTCATTGCAATAGTGTTCAATTACCTGAGGACAAAGATGTTGGATGGGATTGAGATTGGACAGCACTTACCTGACAGCATCACTACATCCTTTGTACTCTGGGTGTGCATTCCTGTAGATGGCATTTGGCTATGCCAATCTTTGTGTTGTAGAACCAACTAAGTATTGGAGAAAAAACCAAACAAAACAAAACAAAACACCAAGTTTCTAAGTGCAAAATGTTGCACATTTTTTTTAATGTATAAAAAGTAAGAGAGAAATAAAATGCCCAAATAAAACTCCAACCTCTTCTTCTCAAAGAAAAATAATTAATTCATGATATGGCAAATTGCCTCCATTACCATGACACGTATGGTTTCATAAACACAATCGGTGAACACTTGAAAGGATGTTTGTTCAAATGCTTAGCCTTACGGCTTTCCAAAAGTGTAATGATGACTTGTTAATAAGGAGGATAATAAGAATTTGCCTTTCTGAATGTTGTGATATCACTCAAGGAAGTTGACTGCGCCTACGTGCCTCGGGTGGCTCCTGCTTCCTGCTTTGTCACCTGTCACTCTCCCTCTCCTGGTATCTTGCCCTTGGGCCAGAATTAACCACCTGCAGCTATTTCCACAAACATTTGCTCACGTGTTTCTGCTCCTTTGTTAGTCTGATTTTACTATTGTTCAGTTGATGGTGTCCAGTAGAACCGTCTGTGCTGATGGATCAAATGTTATTTGTCTGCGCCAACATGGTCAACTGAGCAAAGTGTAACTGAGAAACGACGATGTGTATCTTGTCTAATTTTTTTTTTTTTTCGAGACAGGGTTTCTCTGTGTAGCCCTGGCTGTCCTGGAACTCACTTTGTAGACCAGGCTGGCCTCGAACTCAGAAATCCACCTGCCTCTGCCTCCCGAGTGCTGGGATTAAAGGCGTGTGCCACCATGCCCGGCATCTTGTCTAATTTTGATTGACACAAATGGTGAGTAGCTAAGGTGTTAGACAGGAAGCAAATCTTGGTGTTGTTCTCACCTGGTCTTTGCTTCCCACTTCTGAAATGATAATGCAAGCCACCTACTCATTCTTCAAGATGCACGTGGTAAGCATACTGGGTCTTGCTGCATCTTTTCAGTTTTCCACCACATGTACAGATCTCTTTTGACTATCAAGAAACTTCACGTGGCCTTCTCTTTGTTCACTTTGCAGACATGGTCGAATTTCCATAATATCTAAGAACAAATACTCCAGGAACAAGAAGCCTGTTGGACAGGATTGGGGGAAATAGTAAATTACTGCCTTAGAAAGTATACCTGGGCATCTCTAGCTCCTCACCTCTTCTCTGTCTCAGACAGGGAGGTGTCAACGAACTGAATGTCTTCGCTGGTGAATCTTAAACTGAAAGTTTATGGGCAACCAACAGCATGTCATCTGTCTCCTAAGGCCGGCTGTGTTTCTTGTTCTTAACCTGATGAAGATTTTTCTTCTCTCTCTTTCTGTTTCCCGGAGGATGTTTAGAAGTACTGAGTCTTTGTCCCTTTTATGAAACAGACTTATCTGACCTGTTAGTGCCAATATAGATCTCTAATTCCTTTGTGAAGACAGTGAGAGTGTTTTATCAATGAAAATATGAAAAGTAAGATATTTTCTCAAAAATACTAATAATGGCAATATGGGATAATTTAAAAAACTCCTGCCTGCTTTATCATATTGGCATCTTACCCATCTCCCGTAATGCAAGAAGGGGAGGACATTTTTATGCCTTGTAAGTTTACCATATGGTTCATTAATACGTGAGGCACAAATTCAAACAGCATGCCATTATACTTAGCATTCAGAAAGATGCTTTTGTACTAAAATAATGGATTTGGACTACTGACACTCAATTAAAATCATGTATATTTAGTTTACGATTAGCAAGTCTTAAGTTGCCTTTTTTTCCTGAAAAAATATTATATGCAGACATTTGAAAGTCTCTTCAAATGGTTTTATTTAGTTTCAAAGGGTTTTCACTTAAAAATGTTAACATTCAAATTAGTCACAGCACAAGTGGTTGGAAAAGATACAGCAGGAATCTTGTACAGGGAACAAACAGTTTCTCGTTCACCAAGTCGAGCAAGATGAACTTGAAGACAGCTGAGAGTTGACTATGGACGTCCAGGTGGAGTTTCTGGGACGTAAAACTGACATTGGCATTGGCACTTTGAGTCATTCAGGGTGCACTAGAGCAAAACTGGCTCCACAGCATGTCCTTGTGACTCAGCCCAGTGGCAGCCTTTAGTCAACCAAGGGAGTGAGATTCTCCAGCTGGAAATGCTAATGATGGAAAACCCAGCTATTAATGGTGCCAAGAGGACAATTAATTAATTTTTTTATTACTATTTTCTCTCAAACGCTCCAAAGTCTGACCTACTCCTTTAAATTAATAACTTTTAGCTGTATGTCACTAATTGTGTACTGGATAAAAGAGCAGTCCACTCATTCTGAGAATTTACTGTTGACTAAGGGGTTCTTTTAGGCCTTAAACTAACCTGACAGCTAAGACCAACCATTTGCTTTCATGGAGCTTATTACTTGGTGGGGAACCTAGACAATAGGTTTTTTTTTTAAAGTTACTTTTAATACCCTTAATATTAATCTGTGCTGCAGACAACAATAATTAGGGGGTAAAGTTAGTGCAGGGTGGTGCATAAGAAGAACAGACTGGCAGCAGAGACACAGGAAGTTAATAGAATGGAAACGGAACAGCAAGGAAGTCCCTGAAGTCATCAGCAGGAGGAGGACTTTGCATAGGTGGCTGGCATCAGGCCCTTCACTGTAAGTGAAGTGGAAAAATTCTCTGAAGAGTTGTAGAGCAGACTAATCTGACTGGTTTGTAACATTTCTCTCTGGCCACTGTGAGGGAAAGGGTGGAAACAGAAAGAGAAGTTGGAAGGCTGATTTACTAACCTGGAGGCTGATGGTTTAGATAAGGGTTATGTGGGGAGAGGTGAAAAGCAGCTGTACTTTGTGTTTACCATAGAGATAGAACCTTACAGACATGCTGAAGGATTAGATACAACGTGGCTTGGAAAGTTGAAGTCAAGGACCTTTTAATTCTGGCATTGGCCCGGGCAACTAAAAAGGTAGTGATAGACAGTAATGCTATTTACTAAGATAAATGAGCATTAGTGACCATAAGGAACAGTGACTCCCTCCCTGGATCCCAGTCTTCTAGTTTCTGCTTTACCATGTCATCTCAGCAGCCTTGAACATACTCAGTGGAGGCTTTATTTTATTTTGTATATGCACCTCTTTTTCCCTGGTGGCTTGTTTGCATGGAGTGCATGACTTGTGTTAAGGGAGAAGTGGAACAAACCGATTTCAATGACAACACTCTTGGAAAGCTCTCAATAAACCAATGAGGGAGGGGTTCTCCAAAGCTCCATTCCAAAACTGAAATAATATACCAGGTCGATGAGTTGTGTTTTTAAATAACAAAGAGAGACAAGAAACTAACTGATCTGTGTGCACCAAGGAGATAAGATATTGAAATTAAAAAAAAAAGATATACCAGGAAATAAGCAATAACCACTTATAACACAATATCACAGTGTTTAAAATGTTCTGTTTTAGAAAAAGGAAGCATTCCTCCAGTCTACTGAGTATGGAACATCTGTCCACCTTTAGAGACAAATTAGAGGTATAATAGCATAATGAAATGGGTTAAAGTTGAACTCAGCCGTGCCTTTAGGCTCACAGCGAAAGCACAGATAATCTTCCTTAATTTCGCCAGCTGCTGTAAGTCCTACAAATCACAAGGTCTTCACCTTTATTTAGCTGGGTCCCTTGTGAAGCTGTGCTTGAAAAGAAGACTCATTTCATTGATAAAGAGGGAAGGAATATGAGTGAAAAAATTAAAAATATTTAAAAATGAACAAAAGTAAAAAGAAGAGAAAATGGAGGAGTTATTTTGTCCTCTTTACTCACTCAAAAGATTATGAAGAGCTAAGGAAATGTATTAGTCTAAAAACATCTCCAAATTATGGAAGATAAACAGTTTGAATCTTTGGATTAGATGGTAGCAGATCACAGTGTGGTGACTGAAAATACAGTTAAAGAGAAACTGTGTTACTAGTGTCTTCTTATACACTCCAGGGCGGGATCACTGATCTACCTATGAGTAGCAATTGAATGCAATGCCTTGCTTTGTTCCAGAGATTATTTTAGAACTTTTTTTTTTTATAAAACTAGAATTTTGTTTTACTTTTTGTTTTTGTTTTATTTTGTTTTCCTTGTTTGAAACTCAGCAGTTGCTAATCTGTTGATTCAAAAACAAATAAATCTCCAGTGTTCCCATGTGGACTCTTGTCTCCATTGGAAGCTCTTGTTCTTCCTTGTTAGGGCTGTCCCTCTATCCCACCAGAAAACATGCATCCCCTTACCTTGTCCTGGCACAGACACTGCAAGTATGTCCTTTGTCTTCATAATTGGGACTCACCTGCATCAAGGATTTTTCTTTGGTGGAAGCAGCAAAGGAAGCACCCTTGTGATGATGTCCATAAAACCACACTCCTTGAATCCTGTGAACTTCCATGACTAAATAAAACCTAGCTATATGCAACTGAGCTGGTGCTCTGCAGGTGATATTAGAGTCATTCACACAAGGTTAGTTAGTATCTTGACTATTGGTCTTTAAAAGCAGAATTAAAAATATAAAGAAATATGAAGTGGAGCCTTTGTCATGGGAAGACGGGCATGAGTTTAGGTGACTGATAACAGAAGTGGTACCAGGAGGATGGGCCCTATTGAACAGGATTCTCCTTTAAGGTCAAACTATGTAAGTCCAATCATCAGTCTGACCATCTGTTTGCAATTATTTTTCTAGAGGAAGTAATATTTGAAATAGTTTAACATGACTAGAAATCCTGTGTTCTGGAAAGAATTGTGTCAGGAATGAGTGAGCTTTGCACAAGAAGGAAGAAGGATACTTAAACATGGTGATGTGAAAAAACCCTCTGATGTAGATTCAGAAAGTCCTTTATAGATGGACTGAAGACCAAACCTCATGGCTAAGGGGATAGCAAAAAAGTAACAGTAGAAGTGGTATTTTGGAGGGAATTGTTCTGCATCAACTGAACCCTAACTTAAAGGAGACATTGTACACCCACTACCCAGGTTTGCTTTGCTAAATTTCCATGCCTGTTTTCAAGGAGTAAGCTCAAAATGAGAAGCTCATATGTCCTCTCTTTCTGAATCAAGATGACTCTTACCTTTAGGAATGCGGATCTGAAATCCAGAGAACATCCTCAGACTAAGAAGGGTTATATCAGGGCAACTGGTTGGCGATAGCTGAGTTGAGTTGTGTGCATGTGGAAATGTGGACACAAAAGGAAAAATGGGATTGAGGATAGGGGAGAGAGGGACAGAGAGAGCACACAGGAATAGAGATGGGAAATATAAAGCCTGGGACAGAAGAGGAAGATTCCTATAGGTAGTAAAAAGCAACAGGTCAACTGAAGTGGCAGATGTCACCTACCATCTCGGTTTCATTAAAAGGAGCTACATGACATTGAGTCCAGATCTGCCTATGAGGAGGGCCATATGTGGAGGCATCACATAGAACCTGTCAAAGATTTAGAACATGCCTACAAGTTTTCTCCTTGCTCCACTGGAAGTGAGGCTGTGTTTCATCTGCTGATGCCAGAGTGTGCTTGGATTGGCCTTAACTAAGACGCATCGTGGCATCGACCTTCTGAAGCTTAGTTATTAAATGTTTCTTTTTTGCCCCTCCTGCTTATATTCTTTCTCCTCCTCATGATTCTTTCTTCTCCACCTTCTTTTCCTTCTTCATTTTGAGACAGCATCTCACTGTGTACACCAGGCTGGTCTTGAAGTCAAAGCAATTTTTGATCTTAGTCTCCTTAATGATGAGATTTTTTTTTTTTTTTGGTGTGTGCTACCACTCCCAGCTAATGTCCTGGATCTTCCTCTTGGTTCTTACTTCAGTGCTTCCTCTCAGAAAGACAAGTTCCATAAGGGAGTCTTAACAGGTCTGAGACCAGCATACTTGAGACACCATGTGCCTGTCCTGGAATCAGTGCTCCAAAAGAACTCGGAGTCAACACTCAATCAACATCCGCTGCAGGAATGAGCCAACCTGGATGTCTTTTCTTCACATAATGGCATCTCTAGTCAACCTCTTTCTGCAACCACATAAATAACTGAGCAAGAGCTTTTAGCGCCTAGATTCTGACCTAGAAAATCATGAACAAGAGAGAGGGGCTGCTATTGATCGTGCAACCAACAGTACCTGGCACAGTTGGCTTAAGCCAGAGATAACATCTTCTTGCTATCAGCAAAGATGTGTAGTGGGCATGTGCCTTATCATTCTTTGTGCTGAAGGCCACTCAGTTGGGGTGCTATAAGACTGGCTAAGAAGGCCAAGACTAAATTTGGAGTTAAGTGTATGAAGTAGCTGTTACCTCCTGCTTCTATGCCATCAGTTAACTGAGGGCCCACCTGTCTTCCTACAAGCTTATAGGAGGAATTGCTTTTTGGGTGTGGGGAGGAGGATAAGAAAACTCATGAGAGTACACATGGACCAGTAAAATGTCATCACCACTACTGGGAACATTCAGGCAAATGCCTCAGGACAGCACTGGGAACTGTCAGTACAGGGAGGCCTGGGAACGGAAGAGAAGGATCATGGGCTGTGCTGCCTTGACCATGTGCCAGCCACCTTGGTCTTCAGAGGAAGTGGGAATTCCAAAGCCCCTCAAGCTGAAACACATGACTTCTTCAAGACAATTGCTTCATTGGTGCCCAGCTGTATCAGATCGCCGCCGCGGAGGATGCTATTTCATGAACTGCTTTTGGATTCATGGAATCAATTATCCCGCCTTTAAAGTACCATCTGAGAGCACACTACTAAATGGACTGCTATCTAGATTTAGTGCAAACGAAACAATGTATGTTCAAAAGGAGTCCTGCTGGGTGTGATGGCACAGGCCTGTAATCCTGGCACGTGGGAGGTGAAGACAGAACAACACAAGTTCAAGCCTACCCTTAGGTACAAGGAGTTTGAAGCCAGTTAGGGATATATGAAGCTCTGTCTTAAAGTCCAAAATGAAAAAAGAAACAAAACAAAAATAATCCCAAAGGGATGCTATCTGTTCGTTTTTCTAATTCTAGGTTCCCATAGGCAAAAGGCACCAGGAACCAGGCTGTATGTCAAAGTAGGAAGCCTCCTGCCCATGACCGTGACACACAAATGGCCCTCCCAAGGCCAGCTGGTGAGCACAGTGAAACTGGTTTCAGTTTACCATGTATTGTAGCCAGTTACATGAAGCTTGAAAGCTAGATCTGTATACAGCATATATGCATTTTAAAGTATTGACAACGAGTTTAGGAATTTAGTTTGTGTGTAGATGTGTGAATCGCTTTGTAGTATGTGTGTGGTCACCCTGTGGACCCTTGGGATGGAACAGAGGTAGGTCATCAGGCTTGGTGGCAAGTACTTTGCCTGCTGAGCCATCTTGTTGGCCTTGAATTCAAGTTTTTATAAAACACCCTTTGTTCTGTTTGTATTGTTTTGTAGTCCAAAATCCAGCCAGTGGAAGTTAGTTTGCAGCAACTCTGAATCCTGTCTGGATTAACACTCGTGGATTCTTTAAGTTGTATTCTGTTGAGTGAGCTTACCAGAAAGCAATGAAGACTATATTATTGTGGCTTCTTACAGAAATACCACTAGCTTGGCTTTAATTTGTTGTCCTTGGTTCCTATCAAAGATCAATAGTCATTTTGCTGGACAATATTTCCTAGGTAGAAATATGCATGGGGGAATTTCAACTAGAAGTTTGTAGGCAGAAGTCATCTGTCTTTCCAGACAAGCTCGTGTGTTCCCTTTCACCAGATAATTAGGAGTATAGCGTGCTTCCTCATTTGGCTTAACTTCTAAGAGGCATGGGGTTGGATACAGCATTCAAATAAAAATATCCCCTATTTCTGGTACTGTGAACTTTCACTTTCTCTAGCGCCAAAGTTCTCTTAAGTTTCTTCTGCTATACATTTCCCTGCTCCGCATGTATTATGTGTCAGATCTTTTGGGGACATGTTTGACTTGAGCATACATTATATGAAACATTTAGCAAGTAGCAGATAGTTTGTATGGCATCGATTTCTGAGTCCAATGCGCTTTTGATTTTAATGATTGTCTGGGGTGGGTAGGTATCTCTGTCTCCCCAGCAAGTGCAGCTGAACACTACTTCACGAAAAAGCCCCCATTTGCCATCAATTCAGTTTTCCAAGTGGGACTTTCCTGATGGGGTTTTCTTGAGTCTTTACTCATCCTTCTCTCTCCTGACGGCCCCACCCCCTTCCTCTAATAATTTAGAGTTCTCTTTCCAGAAATATCAACCAGGCGGTACAAGTTTTTCAGTGCTTCCTATTCTAGTGACGTAAAAAACACCCACAAACATTTTCTGCTAATCCTGAGAGAAACAAAGAGCAGCGTGTCAGCAATGCTTGCTGAGGCTAGATCACGCAAGACAGATCCACACATGCCTACCGGGAATATGACTGCTGTTGCCTGCATCGTCCTGAGCCACAACAAGCGAGCTTTTGCTTTTCATAGGATGGGTACAAGGCCAGAGAAATGTAATTATTTAAAAATATCAAAGATACTTGTTTTGGTTTGGGGAGCTAGAATTTATATCTCAAAGCGGCCCCGGTTTTCTCAGAATTTGTCATTACCAAAGAAGCAAGATTCTTTCGGTTTTCTCTCCTCTTCGTTTTATGTTTATGCATATTAGGTCCTAGTGTTGTATTTACACAGAGTATTTCTTTTGGAATACTGTATCTTTGACAGAAACAGGAAGGGCAAGACACATTTGTATCTCATCATTACCCATTTAGCTGTTTTCTGAGACAGGAGCTCACTATGTAGCTCTGGCTGTCCTGGAACTCACTATATAGACCAGGCTAATCTCAAATTCAGTTATCCACTTTTGTCTATCTCCTAAGCACTGAGATCAAAGGTGTGCTGACTAATTTCTGATATGGCTTAGTCAGAGATTTTAATATGACTTATTCCATATCACTCTGGAAGTTGCCTTTGAGTGATGGGCCGAGGATGTCATCCTTCAAGCTTTGCAATCTTAGAAGGTGGAAAACTCCTCTCTTCCGAAATGAAGGATAGGTAATGAAGCAAGACCTGCTCATCTTGAGTCATCTAATCCTTTCATACAATAGGGGTCTACATCCTGACAACATGCCCATCTCTAAGTAGGATACTGGGACCACTCCCAAGGAGTAGAGAGGTCCATTGTCAGAAAAAGAAGATTTTGTTCCTAGAAACTCCCAAGTCATTACTGCCCAGATCACCACAGTCTGTGAGCACTATGCTTACTGTCTGAAGACCTGCTCCCACTCTGCTTCCATTTTGCTGTTATTTTGTGTAAGCCAATCCTCCACAACCCAGACGTCTTAGCCTTTCAATTAAGAACACGATTATGCACCGTGAGATTGAGATTCATTGAGGCCGTGGTGTGGAGGATATAGAAACAACAAATCTGTAGGGTTTACTATTATCATCTCTACCGCAGACACCTGGCCATAGCCAGGCCATCTGTTTACAGAACTTAATTTGCAAGGTTCTAAAAGGGAAGGTGATTGCTCAATGTTCAAGCTCAAGAGCAGCTGCCAGCCCTTCCAGGTGTTCAGGAAGTACATCTGCTTCCCACCTGCTTCACGCAAGCAGGGCAGAGAAGGCAGTGTTCCCTTCAGCTTCTTAATCATGATCAACAGCCTCTCTCTGACGCAGCTCTGAAGTGTCCAGCTCCTATTCATGGACGCCTGGCAATGTAGACTTTCAAACGCTGAAGCATTTGAAACATTCATCCTTTTTATCCTTAAAACCGGATCACGATTCCAAGGCTCCAGCCACACCTGCTGTTGATCCTGTGTTCACGTGGTGATGACTCTCGCCTGGAGTTCCTGGCATTTCCTTTGACACATCAAAGTGAAACTCCTAGAAGACAAAAACAATGTATCTGTTGTTAGATGAAGAGCACCTCCATTTTCAAGGTAAAAAAAAAAACTCTAACACAAGGCTGAGGTTTTTTGAAGTCCTAATACCTAGTTGTCTAAATGTGGGGGTTAAGGACTGCTGAATGGATACTGGTGACAGTTCAAGCTGTCACTCCAGCAAAGCCACCCCTTTCAAAAAGGACAATGTGATAGAACTTTGCAAAGAAGTTGAAAGACCAATTGAATCCACAAAGACACCCCCCCCCCTCACCACCTGAGTAATAAGTTGTGCACAAATTCAACTGATCATGAGGTTCCCTGAATTTCAGGTTTTCTACTGATGTGCCCCCTTCTCTTCTTCTCCCTCAAAGTCTTAACTCTGGCAGTTATGTCTCCCAACTGTATAACCTCCCCTAACTACTTTCAATGTTTCCTTTCTCTAATCTGTCTTTTCTCTGCAATCCTTCCACATAAAAACATCTGTCTGTGGCCTTATGATCTGGCATATCTTTAAGATCATCCACTAAGCCAATCTGTCTTAGCTTTCTTAGCTGTTACTTAGTTCAAAGAATTACTCAAGGATTGGGTGCCTTGGAAAAAAATGTACATATGGCTTTGAATAGAGACTGCTGCATAGGAGCCTGTGATTATGTGTTGGCTGCATTCGTGTGAGCTTTTCCCCATGAGAGCCAGTGTAAAACCCCTACCATCTTCTGATAAGAATCAGCTCCTATGTGTGGCCCGTGTGCTCTCAGACCCCAAGTCCTTGCTTTGGTTATCCTCTCCTCATCCTGCTCTGTCATCTGTGTTTTGTCCACAGGTAGCATGAAACGTTATCTGCACAATGAGATGACTCTTTCACAGTTCTCTCTAGATCCTCTCTGAATGAACATTCACTGGCCTCCTTCCCATTCTTTGAGGCCAAGCGCCAGTGAAATTTCTTCTGAACACTCAAAATAAGATGTCTGTCTTGTATTGTCAGAGAAGTATGGTTGGGGATATAGCTCAATAGTGGAGCATTGGCCAAGACCCTAGATTCAGTTCCCACTAACACTCACATGCAAGAAAACAAAGCCATCATGGTGTTCTTAAAAATGTAAATTACTGTCCTCTCTCCAGCAGCATGTGTACTAAAGAAAAAGACTGGACCGATACAGAGAAAATTAGTATAGCCCTTGCTCAAGGATGACATTCAAATCCATAAAATATTCCCTAAAAATATGTGAATTACTATTGTTTATTAGATTTATAGAATGTACCTGGGATTTAATTACTTCATTTAACCTTCACAACAAAAATAAAGTTTCCATTGGGTGAGAAAAATGAGCCAACAGAGATGAGGTTATCTCTTCTCTAAGGAAGTGGCTATGTTAGGATTCTATAGTACATAGTTAGCTGTCAGATGCCCTGCTCCTTCTCGGTTCTTGCCTTAGTAATCACTATATGGAAGTCTCTTCTATGACTATTTAATATACTTGCTTTGTTTTTCAATTCTTCCTAAATACCAACTATGTGTGATTTTTGATTTTTGAGATAGGGTTCCTTTGTGTAGCCCTAGCTGTCCCGGAACTCCATCTGTAGACCAGGCTGGCTTGGAATTCACAGGTATTTGACTCCAGAGTGCTGGGATTAAAGGCATGTGCCGCCACCACCCGCCTATGTATGACCCTTGAAATTCATTTTGGGGAAAATTGATTCATTGTGAAAGCTAGTCAGTCTTGAAAACAATGAAATAGAATTTTTTACAAACGTGGTCAGATGCATTTTTAAAGAACTACATGTTTCCAAGTATGGCTTTGTGAAAGGGACAAGATGCCCTTCTTCAAGCTTCCTGAAGGATGCAGATGATAATGATTGACCTCTCAGGGCTGCTTGGCATTCACAGTGGGCTGGACGAAGTGGGATCTACTGCAGATGGCTTTCATTCATGTCCCTGTATCTACAACTCCCCACCCCAAGACTCTGAGATCTTACAGACTGTTCTAAGCCTTGCCTGGCCTTCCTAGAGCTTTTCCTCAAGCCAGCAACCTCAGGGCTTATTTTTCCTTCACAAAAGGAAGTCTGCTTTCTCCAGTTCAGGAGCATTTCCTCTCATTCTATGAGAGAATCAATGTGTATTGCTGTCCCAGGCAGCCACTTTCTTGAGTAAGTATTCTCAGGCCTGTCCAGGAAGCTTGGCAGGAATATTTGGCAGCTCCCTGGGTTTACTAGAAATGCCAGAAGCCCACAATTTGCCTAGTGCTAATTGAAGTTTCACCCTACTCTCCAATCCTTTAGAGCATTTAGAGGTTCGAGCAACTTAGGAAATTCTTAGTACAGAGATGGCCTAAGGAAGACACTAATTTGAAAACCAGCAATGAAAGAAGCAAAGGAGTCCACAGGTGGCTCTACTAAACCACACCCTACACCTTCAAAGAAGGGCCCTCTTAAAATATCCCATGTTTCACTTGCCCTTCGACTCCTGCCCACACAGTATGGCTTCCCACCCTCACCTCCTTAGGCGCCTGTGTAAATCTCCCTTTGCCTTTGGGAGTGTTTGGTTGCCACTGAGCCCTCACAGCTGTGGGTGTGTCGATCTGGTATTCTCTACACCTCAGGGGTGTGGCAAGATGGGCACCCGTGCCAAGTGGCTTCACCCACTTAAGGTGTGGTGCTGGCTCTTACTCTTACCACATCTTGGAGTGTTTTAGTCTCTTACTACAAGCCATCCAGAAAGAAAACAAATTGGCTATAGAGTTTACACCTTGCTTTTTTAAAAATTTTATTACGTTTTAAAAATTATAATACAATTACATCATTTTATTTCCTTCACTTTCTCCCATGTATTCTTTCTGTTCTGTCTCCAGTTTATGGCCTCTGACACACACACACACACACACACACACACACACATTTATATATTTATATAAATGTGTGTGTGTGTAATGTGTAGTGAATATAATATATTTATGTTACACATATGTATATAT
Source organism: Mus musculus (assembly GCF_000001635.26). Classification (NCBI taxonomy): domain Eukaryota; kingdom Metazoa; phylum Chordata; class Mammalia; order Rodentia; family Muridae; genus Mus; species Mus musculus. The sequence continues at coordinate 44,734,217 of NC_000076.6, forward strand.
ACAGAATTAGATATATATTATACATGTCTCGTATACACATATTATATACATATACATCAATTATATATTATATTTAATGTATATATTTATGTTATATGTATATACATATAGATATATATTATATGTGTATATATAAATAATATAAATATTATTATATATAATATGCGTATATATAATATATTATACAAATATACATCTATGTGTGTGTATATATATATATACACATATATGTGTGTGTATATATATATACATATATATATATATATATATACACACACACATAAACACAACCTGTTCAGGCTATACATTATTACCTGTATGTATATGATCGTAGGGCTGGCCATTTGATATTGATTAACAAACTGGGGGCTCTTCCCTGGGAAAGAGCATTGCTTCTGCTCTCAGAATTTTCCATTTTCCCAGAGTTCCTTTTCTTTTCTTTTTTTTTTTTTTTTTAAGATTTATTTATTTATTATATGTAAGTACACTGTAGCTGTCTTCAGACGCACCAGAAGAGGGCATCAGATCTCATTACGGGTGGTTGTGAGCCACCATGTGGTTGCTGGGATTTGAACTTCGGACCTTTGGAAGAGCAGTCGGGTGCTCTTACCCACTGAGCCATCTCACCAGCCCCCAGAGTTCCTTTTCTAGAGTTTCCTTTCCCCCTCCATGTCAGCACATCCATTGGGATCACTGTCTGTGTCTTATTTAGGTGGCCATGATGATAAGACTTCACAGGTGTACCTTCTCAGGCATTTCTAGGAGACAGAATCTCACAGCAAGCTTTCTGTCCCTCTGGTTCAGATCTCGCTGCTGCACTCTGCTGCAATGGTTCCCTAAGCCTTAGGTGCAGGAACTGAATATTAGTTGGTACTGGGTACCACATGATCTCTATTCTCTGCATTTTGATCTGCTGTGATCTTCTGTAACAGGTTCTTGTCTGTAGCTACAAACAAGAAGTTTCTTTTATGAGGAAGTAAGAGCTACATGTATCTATAGTTATAAGGATATTTAGAGTATAGATGGGGATTCTGCAGTTTGGTAAAGTGGTACCTGTACAGTGTCTGCCAAGATTCATGACACTTCATTAACCCCAGGTCATTGGCTAGCTTTCTAGCATAAGACCTGGTTTCCCTCTTGTTGAGTAGGCTATAAGTCCAGGCAGAGAGTTGCTGGTATCAAGGTATCATGCCATGTTGGTCATTGTTGTGGGTCATAGATGTCACAGCTGGCTGATTGAACTATTGGTTGCTTCCATGGCACCTTTTGGTACCCTGAAAACTAGTCCTTGGGGGAAAGGTTTTTGGGTCTGATCCTGCTCAGGGGCTTCTGGATCCTGAGTTTGAAGTGCATGGTGTCTTCAACAATAGGGATTTGCCTTCCACTTCTGGAAGGTAACAAAGGAAACAACAATAGCCTATATTGACTTGGAACTTGCTAAGCAACAATTCAGAAGCAGGCTTCTTATGCCTGGTGTTGAGGTTTTGTTTCAGCTATGGCTGATGGAAGGAGGAATTGTCAGCCCAGATGGGAAAATGTTATTTGAACTTTATATGTTCATGTTTATGTGTGTGGGTATGCATATGTATACACAGACTTATTGTATTACATGTAGTTTTAGGTAGAAAGATAATAGTGTGTTTCCTTATGACGTTTTCAGACACCCTGACTCTTGTTTTACTGACTTTTCTTCTGCATTTATCTCCCTCCCTCCTCTCTAATTAAAACTTCCCGTTTTCCCCACTTTCCCCTTTAGAATCACTTGTACCCTGCTATTCCCCTGTCCACCACCTCCCACACCCTCATTTACATTTCCAGTTTCTGTAGCTAGTTTCCCAGGTTATATGCTCACATTAGAAGACTTGGAGCTGGAAAGCACAGATGTAAGGAAGCAAGCAGAAGTTATCTTTCTGGGTCTGGGTTACTTCACTTTTTAAAATTCACTTTATATCCTGATCACTGACACCCCCCCCCACACACACACACACATACACACAACCCCTTCACCTTCCCCTTTGCGTCTGAGATGATGCCTCCCCTACTATGTCCCCCTACCCTGCCATATCAAGTCTTTGCAGGGTTAGGTGTTTCTTCTCGAACTGTGGCCAGATAAGACAGCAGAGTTAGGGGAATGGATTCCACAGACAGAAAACAGCATTAGGGATAGCCCCCTCTCCAGTTGTTCAGAACCCATATGACAAAGCTGCACATATTCTCCGTATGTGGGGGTGGGGCTAGGTCCAGCTTGTGTATGCTTTTTGGTTGGTGGCCCCCAAGGGTCCAATTAGTTGACTCTGTTGGTCTTCCTGTGAAGTTCCTATCCTCTTCAGGATTCTTAATCCTTCCCCCAACTCTTCCATAGGAGTACCCAAGTTCCAGCCAATGTTTATTGTGGGTCCCTGAATGTGTCTGAGTCAGCTGCTGGATGGAGCCTCTCAGAGGACCTGTAGTAAGGGAGGCTCCCAAGAATCAATGGGGGTGACCTTAGCTAAGACTCACAGCAATGGAGATATGGAACCTAAAGAGGCTGCCTCCTGTAGCCAGGCAGGAGCCCCACTGGAAGGATAGGAATATACCACTACCACCACCACCACCCCATACACACACAAAACTTTGATCCAAAATGTATCCTGCCAACAAGAAATGCAGGGACAGAAGATGGAGCAGAGACTGAGAGAATAGCCAATCAATAACCAGCACAACTTGAGACCTATCTCATGGGCAAGCACCAATCCCTGACACTAGTAACAATACTCTGTTATGCTTGCAAACAGGAGTCTACCGTGGACTACTTTGCTTACTGTGATCTCTCATGGTTCCATGCATCTGCCTGCCAATTCCATGATTTCATTTTTCTTTACAGCTGAACATGTGTCTCATTTTCATTGTCCACCCAGCAGAGGTAGGGTATTTAGGCTTGTTTCCATTTCCTAGCTATTAGAAATACACTAGTAATGATGACGGTTTAGCAAGTTCTGTGGTGGAGGATATTTATTGATTTCAACATATGCCAAGGAGTAGTATAGCTGAATCATGTGATGGACTTATTTTTAGCCTTTTGAAAGTTTTCCACACCAGGTGTCAGTGAATAGCCTTGCATGCCTATCTGGAAGTCCACAGCCTGGCATCTGTGAGAGATCCATAGCTCCCAGGGTAAAGAGAAATAAAGGTTAACACCAGGCACTTTTTGGCCTACCTTTGACCATGTGCTTGAATAGAACAAAACTACCATGAGCATCTCTCAAGTGTTCTGTATCACATCCTGAAATACAGACTAGGAGTTCAAAGGAAAAGCAGAAGATGTCAAAATCAGAGTGGAGAAGGCTTCCTGGAGGGTCAAAGGCTAGCACCAGTTCAGAAACCATGTAAGTTCTGTGTGAAAGCTGTGAGTCTAGTATGAATAAGCCACTTCCAATATCTAAGGTTGATTTAGCACACTGGGAGACACTGCTGAAGAGATTAATCAAGGTCAGTGTACAGTCAGCTCTTTTGTACACTACTGTGGAAATAATTTAAACACACAACTCAGTTTGCAAATAAAGCAAACATGTCACATTCATAAAAGGAAATTATTGCCCAGACTGATGAAAACTAAATAAAGAAATGTCTCAGTCCTCAATAGGAATATTAATAATTTTTCTCACATACACATGGTGGTATAACCTGTAAACCCAGCACTGAGAAAGAGAGCAAAGAGGATCACAGGGTCCAAGCCAGCTGAGGTATGTAGCAAGATCTTGCCTTCAATAACACACGCACACACGCACACACACATGCACGCACACATGTACATGCACGCACATACACATGCACACCAAGACTCAATTATAGTTGTAATAAGAAGCTATAGTTCGCTCAGAGACTAGTCTGCACAGGTGAGAGTGTGGACTACAGAAGCTACACAGTTTCTGGGACAGGCGGAAGCAACACAGCTTCTGGAGCAGACCCCATTTCTGGCTCCAGACATCCGGGCACCTTCCCTGACAGAGGAGAGGTATCTGCCTTACCCGGGAGGACTTTGCCGGAGCACCTGGGGGAGCCATCTCTGGTCCTGGATCTCTCAGAGAGTAGTCTGTACAGGTGAGAGTGCGGACTACATCTGTTTCGGGCCTTCATCTTCAGCCAGGAGGTAGGTCCGAGCACCAGATATCTGTGCACTTTCCCTGCAAGAGAAGAGCTTGCCTGCAGAGAGTACTCTGACCACTGAAACTCAGGAGAGAGCTAGTCTCCCAGGTCTGCTGACAGAGGCTAACAGAATCACGGGAGGAACAAGCTTCAACCAGAGACAACGATAACAACAAACTCCAGAGATTACTAGATGGGAAAAGGCAAACTTAAGAATCTTACTAACAAAAACCAAGACCACTCACCATCATCAGAACCCAACACTCCCACCTCAGCCAGTCCTGGATACCCCAATCCACCCGTAAAGATAGACTCAGATTTAAAAGCATATCTCATGATGATGGTAGAGGACATCAAGAAGGACTTTAATAACATACTTAAAGAAATACAGGAGAACACTGCTAAACAGGTAGAAGACCTTATAGAAAAACAGGAAAACACAACCAAACAGGTGATGGAATTGAACAAAACCATACAAGACCTAAAAAGGGAAGTAGAAACAATAAAGAAAACCCAAAGTGAGACAACGCAGGAGATAGAAACCCTAGGAAAGAAATCTGGAACTATAGATGCGAGCATCAGCAACAGAATACAAGAGATGGAAGAGAGAATCTCAGGTGCAGAAGATTCCATAGAGAACATGGGCACAACAATCAAAGAAAATGTAAAATGCAAAAAGATTCTAAGTCAAAACATCCAGGAAATCCAGGACACAATGAGAAGACCAAACCTACAGATAATAAGAGTAGATGAGAATGAAGATTTTCAACTTAAAGGGCCAGCAAATACCTTCAACAAAATTATAGAAGAAAACTTCCCAAACCTAAAGAAAGAGATGCCCATGAACATACAAGAAGCCTACAGAACTCCAAATAGACTGGACCAGAAAAGAAATTCCTCCTGACACATAATAATCAGAACAACAAATGTACCAAATAAAGATAGAATATTAAAAGCAGTTAGGGGAAAAGGTCAAGTAACATATAAAGGCAGGCCTATTAGAATTACACCAGACTTCTCACCAGAGACTATGAAAGCCAGAAGATCCTGGACAGATGTTATGCAGACCCTAAGAGAACACAAATGCCCGCCCAGGCTACTATACCCAGCCAAACTTTCAATTACCATAGATGGAGAAACCAAAGTATTCCACGACAAAACCAAATTCACACAATATCTTTCCACGAATACAGCCCTTCAAAGGATAATAACAGGGGGAAAAAAAACCAATACAAGGACGTAAACTACGCCCTAGAAAAAGAAAGAAAGCAATCCTTTAACAAACCTAAAAGAAGACAGCCACAAGAACAGAATGCCAACTCTAACAACAAAAATAATAGGAAGCAACAATTACTTTTCCTTAATATCAATGTACTCACTTCTCTAATAAAAAGACATAGACTAACAGACTGGCTACACAAACAGGACCCAACATTTTACTGCTTACAGGAAACTCATCTCAGGGGAAAAGACAGACACTACCTCAGAGTAAAAGGCTGGAAAACAATTTTCAAAGCAAACGGTCTGAAGAAACAAGCTGGAGTAGCCATTCTAATGTAGAATAAAATCAACTTCCAACCCAAATTTATCAAAAAAGACAAGGAGGGGCATTTCATACTCATCAAAGGTAAAATCTTCCAAGAGGAACTCTCAATTCTGAATATCTATGCTCCAAATGCAAGGGCCACCACATTCATTAAAGAAACTTTAGTAAAGCTCAAAGTACACATTGCACCTCACATAATAATAGTGGGAGACTTCAACACCCAACTTTCATCAATGGACAGATCGTGGAAACAGAAACTAAACAGAGACACAGTGAAACTAAGAGAAGTTATGAAACAAATGATTTAACAGATACCTACAGAACATTTTATCCTAAAACAAAAGGATATACCTTCTTCTCAGCACCTCATGGTTGGTACCTTCTCCAAAACTGACCATATAATTGGTCACAAAACAGGCCTCAACAGATACAAAAATATTGAAGTTGTCCCATGCATCCTATCAGATCACCATGGACTAAGGCTGATCTTCAGTAACAACATAAATAATAGAAAGCCAACATTGACATGGAAACTAAACAACACTCTTCTCAATGATACCTTGATCGAGGAAGAAATAAAGAAATTAAAGACTTTTTAGTGTTTAATGAAAATGAAGCCACAACATACCCAAACTTATGTGACACAACGAAAGCATTTCTATGAGGGAAACTCATAGCTCTGAGTGCCTCAAAAAAGAAACTAGAGAGAGCACACACTAGCAGCTTGACAACACACCTAAAAGCTCTAGAACAAAAGGAAGCAAATTCACCCAAGAGGAGTAGACAGCAGGAAATAATCAAACTCAGGGGCAAAATCAACCAAGTGGAAACAAGAAGAACTATTCAAAGAATCAACCAAAGGAGGAGCTGGTTCTTTGAGAAAATCAACAAGATAGATAAACCCTTAGCCAGACTCACTAGAGGGCACAGGGACAGCATTCTAATTAACAAAATCAGAAATGAAAAGGGAGACATAACAACAGATCCTGAAGAAATCCAAAATACCATCAGATCCTTCTACAAAAGGCTATACTCAACAAAACTGGAAAACCTGGATGAAATGGACAAATTTCTAGACAGATACCAGGTACCAAAGTTAAATCAGGATCAGATTAATGACCTAAACAGTCCTATCTCCCCTAAAGAAATACAAGCAGTCATTAATAGGCTCCCAACCAAAAAAAGCCCAGGACCAGATGGGTTTAGTGCAGAGTTCTATCAGACCTTCAAAGAAGATCTAATTCCAGTTCTTCTCAAACTATTCCACAAAATAGAAACAGAAGGTTCTCTACCCAATTCATTCTATGAAGCCACAATTACTCTGATACCTAAACCACATAAAGACCCAACAAAGATAGAGAACTTCAGACCAATTTCCCTTATAGATATCGATGCAAAAATGCTCAATAAAATTCTCACTAGCCGAATCCAAGAACACATCAAAACAATCATCCATCCTGACCAAGTAGGTTTCATTCCAGGGATGCAGGGATGTTTTAATATACAGAAATCCATCAATGTAATCCACTATATAAACAAACTCAAAGACAAAAACCACATGATCATCTCGTTAAATGCTGAGAGAGCATTTGACAAAATCCAACACCCATTTATGATAAAAGTCTTGGAAAGATCAGGAATTCAAGACCCATACCTAAACATTATGAAAGCAATCTACAGCAAACCAGTAGCCAACCTCAAAGTAAATGGTGAGAAGCTGGAAGCAATCCCACTAAAATCAGGGACCAGACAAAGCTGCCCATTCTCTCCCTACCTATTCAATATAGTACTTGAAGTCCTAGCCAGAGCAATTCGACAACAAAACGAGATCAAGGGGATAGAAGTTGGAAAGGAAGAAGTCAAAGTATCACTATTTGCAGATTATATGATAGTATATATAAGTGACTCTAAAAATTCCACCAGAGAACTCCTAAACCTGATAAACAGCTTCAGTGAAGTAGCTAGATATAAAATTAACTCAAACAAGTCAATGGCCTTTCTCTACACAAAGGATAAACAGGCTGAGAAAGAAATTAGGGAAACAACACCCTTCATAATAGTCACAAATAATATAAAATACCTTGGTGTGACTCTTAACTAAGGAAATATAAGATCTGTATGTTAAGAACTTCAAGTCTCTGAAGAAAGAAATCAAAGAAGATCTCAGAAGATGGAAAGATCTCCTATGCTCATGGATTGGCAGGATCAATATAGTAAAAATGGCTATCTTGCCAAAAGCAATCTACAGATTCAATGCAGTCCCCATCAAAATTCCAACTCAATTCTTCAACGAATTAGAAAGTACAATTTGCAAATTCATCTTGAATAACAAAACACCTAGGATAGCAAAAACTATTCTCAATGATAAAAGAACCTCTGGTGGAATCACCATCCCTGACCTAAAGCTGTACTACAGAGCAATTGTGATAAAAACTGCATGGTATTGGTATAGCGACAGACAAGTAGACCAATGGAATAGAATTGAAGACCCAGAAATGAACCCACACACCTATGGTCACTTGATCTTCAAGGGAGCTAAAACCATCCAGTGGTAAAAAGACAACATTTCAACAAATGGTGCTGGCACAACTGGCAGTTATCATGTAGAAGAATGCAAATTAATCCATTCTTATCTCCTTGTACTGCATCAAATCTAAGTGGATCAAGGAACTCCACTTAAAACCAGAGACAGTGAAACATATAGAGGAGAAAGTGTGCAAAAGCCTCAAAGATATGGATGGGCACAGGGAAAAATTCCTGAAAAGAACAGCAATGGCTTGTGCTGTAAGATAGAGAATTGACAAATGGGACCTCATAAAATTGCAAAGCTTCTGTAAGGCAAAAGACACTGTCAGTAAGACAAAAAGGCCACCAACAGATTGGGAAAGGATCTTTACCTATCCTAAATCAGATAGGGGACTAATATACAATATATATAAAGAACTCAAGAAGGTGGACTCCAGAAAATCAAATAACCCCATTAAAAATGGGGCTCAGAGCTAAACAAAGAATTCTCACCTGAGGAATACCGAATGGCTGAGAAGCACCTGAAAAAATGTTCAGTCTCCTTTATCATAAGGGAAATGCAAATCAAAACAACCCTGAGATTCTACCTCACACCAGTCACAGTGGCTAAGATAAAAAATTCAGGTGACAGCAGATGCTGGCGAGGATGTGGAGAAAGAGGAACACTCCTCCATTTTTGGTGGGATTGCAATCTTGTACAACCACTCTGGAAATCAGCCTGGTGGTTCCTCAGAAAATTGGACATAGTACTACTGGAGGATCCCACAATACCTCTCCTGGGCATAAATCCAGAAGATGTCCACCTGGTAAGAAGGACGCATGCTCCACTATGTTCATAGCAGCCTTATTTATAATAGCCAGAAGCTGGAAAGAACCCAGATGCCCCTCAACAGAGGAATGGATACAGAAAATGTGGTACATTTACACAATGGAGTACTACTCAGCTATTAAAAAGAATGAATTTATGAAATTCCTAGGCAAATGGATGGACCTGGAGGGTATCATCCTGAGTGAGGTAACCCAATCACAAAAGAACTCACATGATATGTACTCACTGATAAGTGGATATTAGTCCAGAAACTTAGAGAACCCAAGATACAAGATATAATTTGCAAAACACATGAAACTCAAGAAAAACGAAGACTAAAGTGTAGACACTTTGCCCCTTCTTAGAATTGGGAACCAAACACTCATGGAAGTTACAGAGACAAAGTTTGGAGCTGATACTAAAGTATGGACCATCTAGAGACTGCCATACCCTGGGATCCATCCTATAATCAGCCTCCAAACGCTGACACCATTGCATACACCAGCAAGATTTTGCTGAAAGGACCCTGATATAGCTGTCTCTTGTGAGGCTATGCTAGTACCTGGAAAACACAGAAGTGGATGCTCATAGTCAGCTGTTGGATGGAACACAGGGCCCCCAGTGGAGGAGCTAGAGAAAGTACCCAAAGAGCTAAAGGGGTCTTCAACCCTATAGGTGGAACAACAATATGAACTACCCTGTACCCCTGGAGCTCATGTCTCTAGCTGCATATGTATCAGAAGATGGCCTAGTCGGCCATCATTGGGAAGAGAGGCCCCTTGGTCTTGCAAACTTTATATGCCTCAGTACAAGGGAACACCAGGGCCAAGAAATGGGAGTGGGTGGGTAGAGGAGTGTGTGGGTGGGGGAGAGGTCTGGGGGACTTTTGGGATAGCATTTTAAATGTAAATGAAGAAACTACCTAATTTTTTTTTTTTTTAAAGAAGCTATAGTTCTCAGACCAAATCAGGCCAATCTCTTGTTTATGTGTGGCCTGTGAGTAAAGAATGGTTTTTGTAGTTGACATTGTTTTTTTAAAAAAATCAAAGAAATAATACTTCACGACGAGTGAAAATTATATGAAATTCAAATGTCACTGTTGGTAGTGAAGTTCTTTGGAGGCCAAGTCACACCCAATTGTTTACCCATTGTCCCAGCAGCTTTTGTGCTACAATTGCCTGCTCAGCTGCTGGAATGAAGCCAGAGGTGATTGCACTGCTGTCCTGCAGCCAGCAAGGTCAGGGACATGAATGCCACACACAAGAATCACCTTCTGAGTATGAAGACATTTTCAAAGAAATACATTTAAATTCTTACTGTGGACCAACTTTTGCAGACAAACATTTGCAGTCAATTTTGGTTATGGAAAGCATCAAGTTTAAGCCCCAATGAAGGGAAACCTCATGCTTTCTCCCCAAGAATTGTTACTTTCTTTTTCATTCATAGACCTCAGCACTCAAATATTATTTTGAATTAAATATTTTACAAAACTGTGTTCTATAACAGGGTTTTATACTTGAGGTGAATTTTAGAACTTGTTAATTGGTATGCTTCCATGTATATAAATAAATGTGTATATATGTATATGTACATGTGTGTCATATGTGTGTATGCTGTATTTATGTCTGTGTCTACATATTTGTGTGTGCATGTGTCTCTGTACATGTATATGTATGTCTATGTGCATGCTCAGCACATTTCTACTACTTGAAGTGGTTTTTATAGTAACTTTATGATATGGTCCAAACAATTAGTATTAACCTTTTTATGTAGCAATTTCAAGGGTGATGGAAGTTGACAGATGTCCCCTTATTGGGTAGCTCCCTCAGGTTTGGAAATGTTCATTGTGTCACCATAACCATTGCTTAGAGGTGAAACATAACACACTTTAAAAACAGCAGTGATTCTGGTGCAGTATCTTGTCTCAGAGGAAGAAGTTGTTGGGTCCGTCACTCTTGTTTCCAAGGAATGCAGGTCTGGAACGACTAAGAGGCCTATAGTGCTGATGAACTCCAGGGTTTGACATGAGTGAACCTGAGTGTTCATATGACCCAGTGTTAGGGATGAGTCGTGTTCATCCAAAGGATGCCAACATCCTGACAGTTAGGTGCTTTACATGTAGTCTTACTGGTTTTCTCTGTAGCCTAAGCTGATCTTGAATTCGTGATCTTCCTGCCTTAGCTTCCTGAGTCCAGAGATCAGACACATCTGTGCTCCCATGCCTGGATTTGACAATAATGTCTTGACAGAGGTAATCAATGGACAGTTAGGTTACTGGAGCATTCTGTCATCTAGTATGACATGTATTCTTATTAAAAAAAAAGGGAAAAATTGGAGAGAGGAATGCAGGACATATGGTGTGAAGGCACAGGAACATGGCATCTAAAAGCAAGAGATACCTGTGGCCATGGAACCTAGAACCAGCCCTCCTGACATACTTACCATGAACTTCTCAGCTTCAGATCTATAAATGAGTAACTCAGTGTAGGTCTGATAGCTAAGCCACACAGCCCAAAGCCTCTTTGACACTGTGGACATGCTCTGGGGACAGTATATGACAGGAGGTTGAAAGGGAGGATCTGAAAAATTCTTTCCCTGGGCTGGGCAACCATGACGCAGCAAGCAAGAATGGCCAGGCAATGGCCCGGCGGTGGTGGCGCACACCTTTATTCCCAGCACTCAGGAGACAGAGGCAGGTGGATTTCTAAGTCGAGGCCAGCCTGGTCTACAAAGAGAGTTCCAGGACAGCCAGGGCTATACAGAGAAACCCTGTCTCAAAAAACAAAACAAAACAAAACAAAAAGAATGGCCAGGCAAGCAGGGGCAGTTTCAAATAGGACCGCTTTGTGACACCAGATGACAGCTCAGGGCTGGCAAGTGCTTCTGACATTACGGTTAATTTACCTGGTGCTGTTTAAGAGGCAGCTGGCTGATTACCTGAACAAGCTAAATTTAAAAATAAACAACAACTACAACAACAACAATGCTTGCTTTCAGCACATATCTGTTTTGGGTAATACATCTCCACAGTGGAATTTATAGGTGAGAAATTATCCACATACAGGTTTTGATTCTATGTGTGTATAGCCAATGAAGGCAGTAACAAAGAAAATACCCACATCTGGATTCTGAGCCAGCTCAGTCTTATCTCAGTACACTGTGAGCTAGCTAGTGGATTTCAGATGACTTATGCAAGTCCCAAAGGTGATCTTTGTCAAATCAACTTTATTAGATTTTTCTAAAAATTACAATATTAGTTACAGAAATGCATTCCATTGGGAGAGGTTTAAGCTCCCACAATCCATACCATTTATTCACCAATTTAGTTCACATTTCTAGAACTAAATGTGATTTCTCCCGAGCACTTGTTGGTGTTGGCAAGCAATATGTGAGGCTCTTGGTGATGTCTGTATCCTCAGACCTGAGTTTCTTTCAGCGTTACACAAGAAGATGCTTCCTGGTAGATCTGTTAGAGATATGAAGGAGTAAGCTTTCCATCTTTCTCCTGCTCTGTCCTTTCAGCCAGGGAGGCTGTCTATTGCCCAGCTGGAAGGAAATTTAAAATGCCCAAAGCCATTTCAATTAGCCACAAATGCGTTTTCAGATGTTTTTCTTGGATCCAAATATCATGGGAAGTCTACTTGTTTGAAACCCCTAAAATGGCAGGATGTACTAACAACATGTTTGAAACCAAAAGTTAGCCACAGGTAGCCAGACTCCCTTGCTTGCTGTACAGGACCCTCTGTCTCTGGGAGACCATGCTACTCTGTCCATGTCATCTCAAGTATCTGCTCTTTCTTTTAGCTAAGTTGAAACAGTGACCCACCTGGGACTAGATAATGACCTGATAAACTTGTCATTGACAGATGTTTCCCTCTCAGTCTCTCCTGCCCCTGTGATTTGCTAAAGTAAGACCAAGGAAAAAGAGTGGAGATTGGGAGTGGGAGGCACATATGGAAGAATCAGATAGAAATTTCAAGACACCATTGGTGCATGATGCAGAGGGAATAGCTTATGTGGGTTGCAAAGCAACCAACTTCAATTACTGAGAAGCAATAACACACAGGGTCCCCGCCCTCCATCCAGCAGAGTCTTCGCACTGGCCTTCACGGTGCTCAGTGGCATCTAAAGCTCCCCCCAGCCTAGGCTGCTATTTCTCACCTGGGATGGAGTGTGCACGCGGGGGGCGGGGGTGGCATAGAGAGAGAATAAGAATGAATATCGTGGGCAGGGGAAGCAATAAGTAATAGAGCAACAAGCAGAGCGGTGTGTTCAAGTTTCTCTCCCATAAATTAATAATAATGAAAGTTCATGAACCAGACCATCTGTCTGACCCTGGACTAGGCACTTGACATGAATTATTTTGTTTAGTTGTGAGTCATTGAGAGTTTATGAGGAAACTGGCGTTTAGAGAATGTATTGAGTCTCCAGAAACATAGAAGCAATAGGATTTAGTCATAGGATTTAACCCTCCCCTTCTCTGTCCTTTCTCCTCCCCACTCAATTCCTCATCCCTCTCTCTACCTCTCTTCTTCTCTTCCTATCTCTCTTCTCTCTTCTTTCTCCCCTCTTTTCACTCTCTAAGTGATTGACACATAACTGGGAGCTGGCAAACATGAAATCTACAGGCCTGGCCCCTGCTGTGTTAGCCTTAAGATCTAGATGTGAGTTCATGTTGAGGCTAGAGTCCTAAAGGTAGCCTGGAGGCAGTCTTTTGCTCTTAGGGCTTTCCTTCAACTGATTGATGAGACCTACCGCATGAGAGAGGGTGATGCGTTTCATTCAAGACTGTTAACTTAAAGTGTTGGTTATATCAATATATAAAAAATAATCCCTTTACAGAATATCAAGACTGGTGGGGTTTTTTTGTTATTGTTGGGTTTTGTTTGTTTGTTTGTTTGTTTGTTTTAGCAAATATCTTTGTCCTGTAGCTTAGCTACATTGACATAGTAAATTTACTGTCACAGAGAATCAAAAGCCACATCACTCAGAGACAAGATCTGCACTTTGATGGCCCTACATCATGCTGGTTGCCAAGGCTGTGTGCAAATGGGCCAGCCTTCCAGCTCGTAGGTGCTCAGGAGCGAAATGCTCAGTTTCTCCTTTGCCTGCCTCCCAAGAGAGCCATTGAGTCTCAGATAGTAAATGCACATTAAATATCTTAGTAGGATGCCAGTTAATGGCAGTAACTTTAACATTTAGACAATTTTTCACTCTTAACTTTGTTTAAAACAATACCTTTGTCCTGTCTGTGGGTCCATACCTTTCATGAAGTTTATACTTAGAAAATGATAGGGCAGGGATTAGTTTCTTGTGGATCTTTAGCGTTTGACACTAGCTTGTTGTCGCAGGACAGATTTATTAGATCATTTCCTAAATGGATTCCTTGGTCAACACATGAGGTGGTACCCACAGGAGTGATTCCTGACAGTGTTTACTATGGGTGGTGATACCCAGATTAAGGAACAAGTGGGGACTTTTAGAAAAAGGTGACTTCTGGCTGGTTCATGCAGGTATGAGCTGCTAGTCTGGGCGGGTAGAGGTACAAGTGGGAAGTAGATGGCTCAGTGGGAATGATAGGCCTTGAGGACACTTGCTTTCTGTTTGGGGAGCAAATCATATGTATGTACGTAAATACGTACATACATACATACGTACGTACGTACAGGGCAAGGGGAACAAGCATCTGCATGATTAAATGTTTTATTGGCCAGTCCTTCAGTTGTAATGCAGAGCCACGGAAGGAGAGAGAGAGAGAGAGAGAGAGAGAGAGAGAGAGAGAGAGAGAGAGAGAGAGAGAGAGAAGTAGATTTTGGGCAGGATGCTCAGTTTTCTCCATTTTTCTGAAGGACATCTAGAATGTTCTTTGCTCAAGTAAAGCACCTGAATGATCGCTATTGTAAGCTGCCTTAGAGCGAGAGCTGCATTCTGTGACCTTCATCTTATTCCCCAGTCCTCAAAGCACTGTCTCTGATACAGGGGTAGCTCCTTGGTAAGCTGAAAATAATTTATCCCCTGCCCCTTGGTCACTCTAGAAAACAAGTCTGACTCATATTAGATTCTGAAGCTTCCTTATTGAAGATACTTCAATGTTTTGTTCTTGTCTTGTACGAGGTATTAAGCAGAGAATGTAAAACATGTCCTACAAGCCCTTTCCTTCTGGGCTGATGGCCAGCCAGTCATTCTGGTTGCACCACGTGATTTGTTGACGACTGTTGTCCCTTCTGGTTGGCCGGATCTGCACCTGTCTAAATTGCTGAATGTTCAGAACTTTACCATTCTTCTATGACCTGGTTCTTAGCTGCCTCTCCAACTCATCTCTGGCTCACCACCTCTGTAATCATACTGTGACTTTCTCTGTTCCTTTGCTTCTGTTATGCTTCATGAAATCTTGGACCATGCTCATTCTTATGTCTCTACCTGGGAGTCTTCCCAGTGTCTCCCCACTTGGAATTTCATTTTCTCTTTCTTCCTCTGCTAATTCTCTGTTGTAACCTCACATCCACCGGTGGCTTGCTTGACTTCAGACCTCCAGATGCATTTATATATCCCTCTCATATACTCACAGGCATGTCAGAGCTTCCTTTTAAGCTTTACTCACCACTTTGGTAAAATAATTATTTGTGTGATGGTTTATGACAGACTGCATGACGACAAGAAACTTACAGCACTACTGCTTGCTTCTCAGAAGAATCCTGATAAATATTTCGTAGAGCAAGGGCATAAGGAAAAGTATGGACCAAGGCAATGAGAATAATCAGAATTTTTCCTCTCCAACTATTCAGACTCTATAAAAAAAACTCTTGTTGAATAACATCTATGATTCAAATGTTTGCCTACTAATTTTCACTATCTTTAAAACAAGGTTCTGAGATTCCTTGGTGTTATTGCAGGTAGACAGATTTATTTGAGTCCAAATTGGTGCCCTCTCCTCTCCTTTATTCCTTACCCCCACCGCCCAGCATCATGCTTGACTCTTCGTTTGTTTGTTTGTTTGTTTGTTTGTTTGTTTGTTTTTGTCAGTCTCTTGACCACAGCTCTGGTCTCTGGAATCCTGGCCACACAATAGTTAAGCTTTTTTCATGTACACCAATTCCCTAAGATCTAACTTTGAAACAGCAATGAAAGTTAAAGCTGCTGCATTTCCTTTAGATTTTATAGCCTGATTTGCTTTAGATCCTAGGAGTTGATCATGTGCTAATTTGTCTGACTGTTTTGTTTGCCTAGATCAATTAAACTTTCCTGTATTTTTTTTTTGAAGTGAAAATATTTTCCCACATGAAAGAGTCATTTGGGGTGGTGTAACAAAACAGAGTTGGCCATGCACATCCTGAACGCTGTTGCCAAAATTTGGTTTTAATTAGCTTTATGACCCATCAAATAGCCATTTCCATGAATGAACCCTTTGCCATATATCCCTACCAGTTCATTCAACATTAATAGGAAAACCTCTGTATTAAAACTTACAACATACCTCTGCAGTCTCAACCAAAATGCCCCAAGCCAAACAGCACATAGTGTATTTGTTTTTCAGAAGGGAAAGCATATTTTTCTTTTACAGAATGTTGATGTGCAGTAGATGTTAAATACTGTATTCATTTTCTAAGGCTCTTCTTAAATTGAAATGATTTATTAAGGCAAATTATTCTGAGCAGATTTTTGTGTAGCTATATAGGCATAAAGGATGATGGTGAACCAGAAAAAAAAAAAAAAACCAAAACGATCTTTTTCAGAGTATGACAAAGAATTTAATATTTAAAAAAGTAAGAAGATAGAAGTATCAATGGTGTAATTTGGCTGAGGTTAAAGTTGACAGTAGATGGGCAGGGACCACAGACTGTTAAGGAGACTGCAGCACCTTCTCATGAGGATTCTAGGCTAGACCTTACTTCCATCCTCTGATCCCACTTTCCTAGAGAGCACGGCAGCCCCAGTCCAGGGGTTCCATTCTGTGGCTAATCATTAGACTCCTACTGTTTTCCATCTCCGTGTGTGAGGACAGGAAACCCAGAAAGCATGGCTAGGGAAGAGCAGTTAATTTTTAACTCAGGGTTCATCTTAATGGAGTCTGGAGACCTGGTGGACTCTTTAATTGTTACCAGAATTTTTCCATCCAGATGGGCTTCACATGACAAATATCTGCGAACCAGCACAATTTCAGTCACTGCTGAGGCGCAGCATGGAGAAGCTCTCTACGCATGTCTGAGTCCATTTGGAAAGGAAGGAGCCTTTTTACGGCCTCTGTCCACGGCGCCTCTTCAGGTGGGGTTTCTATCCTGCCTGAAAAATTCTACACTCAAGAAGTAGCAAAAGTCTCATTTCCGCTGGTGTAAAAGTTTGTCTCCATAATGAGCATGTCCCCGGGCCTTGGCGTCACATCTGACCGAGGAGGGTTAGGCATTTAGTGGACAAGAACAGTTGTCACAAGATCACAGCCCAGCCTCTCAAGCACAGGTTTTCCCAGGAGAACAGTCTTCTTACCTGCTTTGTCATCAGTAAAAGTTTGGCCTCCACAGTTTCCCATGTTCACAAAGAGGTGAGGCTGAGGAGAACTGAGGTGCTGACACATGTGGGGTTCAGGGTCTCTTGAGGTGAACCTTGGGGTTGTGGGAGGGTGCCCCTTCATGCCTTTTACATTTTGTAAGGGTTGCTTGGTATTACACCGCTATGTATTTCCCTTCAAAAAGTTCATCTACAAATCAGATATTTGTTCTCTATGCATTAAGCTCCTTCCTGGGGCAGTAACCAGAAAATGAAAGAAGATATTAGAAACCATTATTCAGGCAAATGGAGAGCATGGAAAAACTCTGGACACAGTAAGTGTGTGGGGACGGAGAGGACCACAGATGGAGTCTGGAGGTCCGGACTCCCATTCCCAAGACCTCCTCACACTGCCCCCTTGGTTTGAACTCCACAGGGATTATCTGGCCATTTCCATTTGCTACATAATGACTCTTGCTCTTGATAAAGTAACCAAGAAGGATGGAAAGAGGCTCCTGTGAGGGAACCTGAAGGGAGCAGGACCTCCCGTGGCATGTGTTTCGGGATCTGAAAAGAGGAAATTCATACACAAAGAACAATTGGGGAACAAATGAAAAAGTCTATTTCTCTGGATGACTTAAGAGCACGAATGAGATTACTTGTGTGTCTTGAGTCAAAGGTGAACAGTTAGCAGGAGGGATAGGAAATAGAATGCTTTAGCTTCCAGATTTTGATTTGAAGTAAAAAACCAGATACTTGGTGCTCAAGTACTGATTACATTGAAGCCACTTAATTTGGGGCAGGTTTTTTTTTTTTTTTAAATCCCTGGATTCTCTAATTCCCTACAGAGTTTTATTTTTAAAGCCTTTGTACAAGACAGAATGACCAGAGAAGAGCTAGGGTTTGTTTTTTTTTTTTTTTCCTTAAAGGGGTTTGAAGTTTGTTTGCTTAACAAAGTGTTTGCAGTCATAATTAGGTTGCATATTAAAGTTCAAAACCAACTCATGTTGGAAGTGACTGAAAATTGTTACCATCTGATGGCTTTGTGGGCAGAACTCTCACAAACGACACTGCACGCACCGAGGCATAAAGGCCGGTTTCTGGGTATGGCCCCAGGAGGCTTGCAGAGTCTGGGCAACGCTCAGACTGCAGATTTCCCAGGGTGGCATCATGGGTCTTAAATCTAACTGTCACAACATAATGGCTTTGTTCTGATGCAGCCATGCCTAGGGGATTTGGCTTGCTTTTTCATACTTTCATCTCGTGTCTTATCTATCGGTGGAAACACAGAGGTCACAACAGTTGTAATTTCTGAGGAAGTTCTTTAACACTCACAATGGAAAATCCTTCTCAATGCCAGGCTTCCTGAGAGAGAGCAAGGGAGAGAGAGAGAGAGAGAGAGAGAGAGAGAGAGAGGGAGGAAGAGAGAGAGAGAGAGAGAGAGGGAGGATGAGTCAGCTATGCCTCTGTTGCGTTGAAAGGCAAAACTGTGTTTAATTTTAACAGTGCCCTACTTCCATCTCAGCCAGCATATGAAGCTGATTTGGGAATAGAAAGAAGAGTTTTATATGGTACTTTTCAAACATCTTGCCCCCAGCAAGAACCCAAGTGTTTCTGAGAGAGAAATCTTGCTATCTGCCACACCTCCATCTTTTATTTCTTCATAGAAGGACTGGACAGTCCAAGTTGTCTCTTCTGATGGTGAGCATTCCACAAGAACAAAAGCCTACTAAGTGCATGCTGGGATGCAGGAGTTGGTACAGATGACCAGGGTGCTTGGAACTACCACACACGTGATACTGGAGGGATTCTTATGTTCAACTAAAGCTCTTGGACCCAGGTTTATATGCAGTAGGAGGAAGACTGCATTTCTTCCTTTCTTTAAGGAGCTTCCATATGAAATTCACAACTGAACTTGGACCAGGTTTAAGGATGAATTTTGATTGTGAACTCATTCATTTCCTGAGCATTAGTCTGTCCCTCTTAACTCTTCTAGGACATACATACATGCCAACACATCCATGCTGCTTAATAACATAAGAAGTAGAATCTGAGTAGGAAAACAGTCCAGGATAATGACGAAAGAAGCCACCGAGGATTTGGTTTTGTGATCCAAAGCAGGCAATAATTACAAGACAAAATAGAAAGAATTACAAAATATTAGACTGACTTTATAATGGGCAGTGTGTGTGTGTGTGTGTGTGTGTGTGTGTGGTGTGGGAATCACAGCACACTTTTGAAGGTCAGAGGATCACCTGAGAGTGTTGGTTCTCTCCTGCTACCATATGGGCCCCAGGGTTTAAACTCAGGTCATCGGACTTGGTGACTAGCACCTTTACCCACTGAACATCTCACTAGCATTAAAAAGATTTTAAAAACTTTTCTGAAAGTTACTTTTTGGATACCTATTTAAATGTACATCACAAGCAAATATTTTACTGACCACTTTATAAATGAGTGTTGTCCTGTTCCCTTCAGAGCCTATGATAACATTTGGAGAAAAGCATTAAGTAGACAATGTCCATTCCATCACTGTGCACAGAGCCCCCCTCCACAGTGAAGATAGCAGATGTATCATTTTAGCCAGAAAACCGAACTAATCTGGACCAATGCTGTTACAGTACAGGCTCGTTTATAGAGTGACCCTATTACCCATGAGCATTTGCAAGCCATCAGGATCTACTAGGATATAGTAGCATAGCCAAGGAGAACACTCAGCCCAGTATCTACAGTGAGGCAATATCCTTACTCCACTGAAGGTTTGAATGACAAGTGGAACTGTCTATATGCTAAAGCAAAATTTATGACCCTGTTTAACATGTTTGAGACTTAAATTTTTATTTCTTTCTGATCTGTGGCTCCATGACCCTTATTTATAAAATGTGTATTCTACATAATCAAAATATTTTTAAAAAGAAACAATTCTCAGAAGTTTAAAGATGGATGATTGAGATGATCTGTAAAAGGCTGGTCCCGACATAAAGCATGTACGGCCCTTACATGTATACCAGAACCCATGCCAAATTTGCTTATTTAAACCTGAGATAGAAACAAACTCTGTTGTTACAAACAGGCACTCTAGGTTATCACTTTTGTGTCTAAAGAGTCTGAGGGTAAGGACACACATACCAGTCCCTGGTGTAGCATGTTGTTTATCCAGAAAGACTGGCTGACTGGCAGGGAGGGAGTCGCATGCCAGATGAGTCCAGGGATGTACAAAGACTCAACTCTCGAATTCAATCAAGAAGGAATCATTCAATAACTCCGTGTTAAACTCCAGCCATGGGTACAGAGCAATGGGGAGTGTGTGAAATTAATCCAAATGGAAAAAAGAAATCTATTGCAGACTGTCAATGAACTGAGCAAGTCATCAAACAAGCAGAAAGAGGAGGCGTTACCTTCTCATAACTCACAGAGCCAAGTGAATGTTTACACTGTCACATGTAGTAGAGTTTGTTCCTCTCCCCTCCTTAAGCAATGTTTTGTGATGATTCTTTATCAGTTTTGGTCTCTTTTGTACTTGGGATTGTCCTTACGAAATGGCACCTACTGTAGTTATATCAGCACTCTATGGCTTAGGGTATATTCTGATTGACCAATGCCTGTACTACAGTAATTCAGAAGCCTATTAAATATCACCACAGCCTTCTAATATTAACAATAAGTCACACTTTCAGCATTAAAAAAGACTGACTGTGTTAGAATCCAAAAGGAATCTCCTATCCATTCACAGCTCCCACTTTGTACTACTCAGTCCTGACACATCTCGCTTGTGTGCCGTGACTCATTACTCTGTCAGTCTCTCAAAGGAACAACAGACTTGGCAGTGGGCCCATCTGTTTCTCTCCTAGGATTGTCTTTTGGTGAGAGAGCTGTTGCCAGGGTTATCATAGCGTGTTACATCATCCGAGGTGTTAATAGTCTCAGAGACCTGCAGTACAAACATGGATGTGACCTTGCCACTGTTTTTCTACCGTATCATTTCTGCCGCTTGGCTACACTCAACTCTAGCCACACAGAGAAGGAGACAGGGTGAGGGACAGGGACAGAATAAGCCAGGCAATAGACCATCTGCAGGGTCAACAGCCCAGCTGAGGTCCCCTCCTTCACAGGGCCTATATTGAATGCTCTGGGTAGGTTCTTAAACTTCTTCCAATAAAAGAGGCTGGACACTCTCCATCCCAGCAGAGTTCTAGCTATGAATTCATTTCTGTCCATTGGATTTACTCACCAGGAGTTTTGGAAGACAGAAATCATATTGGTGTCAACAGCAAAAAGGTTTCAGGCGATTATTTCAAACAAGCAAAAGGAGAAACATGGAGTCTTCCCCCTGTGATATTTCTGAGTTCACTTGCAGCTTTCCTAAAGGAAAAGAGCCTTGAGCTATAGGTCCTGTGGCAGCCTCCAAGGACAAGCACCTCTGCTGGAACTTTCTGTGCCACTCTAGCTGTTATTCCTGGAATCCAGCTTCCTCTGCTGTTCATAAACATTTGCAAGCACCTGTATTGACTGATGTAGGGGTTTGGTGGTGGTGGGTGGTTGAGTTGGTTGTTTTTAGGGTTGTTTGGGTTTTTTGTTTGTTTGTCTGTTTTTTGGTTTGGGGGTGTTTTTTGTTTTTGTTTGTTTGTTTGAGACTCCTGATGAGGTCACACTTCCCAAAAGGATCTCCAACTTTGGTATTCCCCTAGCAGGGAATAGTCTTCTGAGTGATTGCTTGCATGCCAGGCCAGCCTCTGCTGCTGCTGCTGGGATACTCACACCCACATGCATAGACCTTCCAGGAAAGAATTTGATAGTAATTCCATACACCAAGAAATACAGGAATAAAAATGGGGTGGGGCAGGGAGTGAGAGAGGAAGAGGAGAACAAAGAGAACCAAGGAGGACCAACAGGACCAAGAGAGCTTAAAGGGCAAGCTGTGAGAGGAAGAGGTGAGGGAGGAGGAGGTGGGGGAGGAAGAGGAGGTGGAGAAGGAGGAGAAGCAGCAGACTAGCAGGTTTATATAGGAATCAGAAGCTCGGGTGAAACCTCTGGGCTGGAGAGGTTTGGGAGTTGCATAGGTAGGGGAGAGAAAAGCAGAGAGGAGCCACAGCTACTGAGTAAGCCTGGGCCAGAGTAGGCTTTGGAATGCTAACAAGCTCTTCAGTTAGCCCTTTGCCTGGTTGTCCCAGATTTCTTTGGGACCTGACAATACACACTAACTTTTCCTTAGGATGTTCATTGTGGAGAGTCTGCGCTGGCGGAGTGGGATTGGGGAAGAGAGTGAGGTAAGATGTCAGGATCCTCTCCTGGAAAGACCTACGTGTTCTTACAGGCAGTTCTTGTAAAGGTGTTCTTCATTTTGAAGTGAGAAGACATAACCCTGTCCTCTAACAGTGCCCCTCAAAGAAGATCGGCCTCAGGTTAAGACTGTCTCCTTGGGAAACTCTGCAGAAGGGGCTTCAACTTTCTCTTTCAAGGTAGAAGTAGCTGGGATCTGTACTAGTCAGCTTTGAAACCCTGCTGACCCTGACCAGAATGGGAGGTCTCCTTTGGCATGCAATTTTCCAGACCAGAGGCCAGGGCTCTTCTTTGAAGAATTCCTGGAGCAGGGGGCTGGGGGTGGGGGACTGGTAGCCAGCCAGTCATGTAGTTACCAAGGTGAGAGTCTCTGCAGTGCTGGGTTAAACCCAGCATGGGGCAATGTTCTAATCTATACCATGATTCTTTTTCTTTTATTACTTTTATTTTTTAACAGTGAAGCCATTGCCCCTCCCTGTTCCCCTTCTACAGTTCCTTATCCCATTCTTTCTCCCCCTGTCTCCAAAAGAATGCCCCCCCAACACACACACACACACACACACACACACACACACACACACACACACTGTCTCACTGAGACCAGACCAGGCAATCCTCTGCTATATATATTGGGGGTGGGAGGTGGGGAAGAGTGGGACTAGCTCTTGAATGCTGCCTGGTTGGTGGCTCAGTGTCTGAGAGATCTCAGTGGTCCAGGTTAGTTGAGACAGATGGTCTTCCTATGGGGCCACCCTTCTCCTCAGCTTCTTCTAGCCTTTCTCTAATTCAACCACAGGGGTCCTTTATGTCAGTCCAATGGTATCTGCATCTGTCTCAGTCAGCTGCTTGTTGGGACTCTCAGAGGACAGCCAGTAGGCTTCTATCTGTAAGAACACCATAGCCTCAATAATAATGTCAAGCCTTGGAGCCTCCCTTGAGAAGGATCCCAAGTTGGGCCTGTGACTTGACCTCCTTTCCCTCAGTCTCTTCTCCATTTTTGTCCCTGCAGTTCTTTTAGACAGGAACAATTCCGAGTCAGAATTTTTGACTTTGGGATGGCAACCCCATTCCTCAACTTGATGCCCTGTCTTTCTGTTGGAGGTAGACTCTGAGTTCCCTCTTCCCACTATTGGGCATTTCATCTCAAGTTCCCTTTAAGTCCTGAAAGTATCTCACCTTCCAGGTCTCTAGTACTTCCTAACCACCCCGCTCCAGGTTGCATATTTCTATTCCTTCTGCTGGCCCTCAGGGCTTCTTTCCTGTCTCTCCTCCCTGCCCCATACCTGACCATATCCACCCTTTCCCCTACTCCCCTCTCCCACCCAGATCCCTCTCTCCCTCTGCCTCCTGTGATTATTTTCTTCTCCATCCCAAGTGGGATTGAAGCATCCTTGTCTCCAAACACTCACTTGGGCCCTTCTGTAGGCTAACCTTATTGAGTTCTGTGGATTCTATCCTAGGTATTCAATACTTTTTGGCTAATAGCCACCTATTAATGAGTACATACCATGAATGTCCTTTTGAGTCTGAGTTACCTCACTCAGGATATTTTCTAGTTCCATCCATTTGCCTGCAAAAACCCATGATGTCTTCATTCTTAAAACTGCCTGGTATTGGTACATAAACAGACAGGTTGATCAAATGGAATAGAATTGAAGACCCAGAAATAAAACTTATGGACACTTGATCTTTGACAAAGAAGCCCAAAGTATACAATGGAAAAAAGAAAAGCATCTTCAATAAGTGGTGATCGTTTAACTGGCAGTCTGTATGTAGAAAAATGAAAATAGATCCATATTTGTCACCTTGCACAAAGCTCAAGTGTAAGTGTATCAAGGACCTCAACATAAAACCAGATACACTGAGTCTAATAGAAGAAAAAGTGGGAAAGAGCCTCAAACTCATTGGCACAGGGGAGAAATTTCTTAAACAGAACTCTAATGGCTCAGGCTCTAAGATCAACAATTGATAAATGGGATCTAATGAAACTGAAAAGCTTCTGTAAGCAAAAGACACTGTCAACAGGTCAAATCAGCAACCTCCACATTGGGGAAAAACTTCACTAACCCAACATCTGATACAGGGATAATATCCAAAATATATTAAGAACTCAAGAAGTTAACCTCCAAAAAACTGAACAGCCCACAAAAAATAGGGTATGGAGCTAATCAAAGAATTCACAACAGAGGAATCTCAAATGGCCAAGAAACACTTAAAGAAATGTTCAAAGTCTTTAGTCATTAGGGAAATGCCAATCAAAATGACTCTGAGATTCCACCTTACACCAATCAGAATGGCTAAGATCAAAAACTCAGGTGACAAAACATGTTGGTGAGGATTTGGAGAAAGAACACTCCTCCATTGCAAACTGGTACAACTGCTCTGGAAGTCTATCTAGAGGCTCCTCAGGAAATTTGAAATAGATCTACCTGAAGTCCCAGCTATACCACCTCTTGGTATAAAAGATGTCCCACCATACCACAGGGACACATGCTCCCCTATGTTCACAGCAGCCTTATTTGTAACAGCCAGTTGCTGGAAACAACCCAGATGTCCCACAAACGAAGAATGGATACAGAAAATGTGATTCATTTACACAATGCAATACTATTCAGCTATAATGTGACTCTTTACATGGTGTTTTTAACTCCATTTCGATTCCCAGTCTACACTTTGCCATTCTAAAAAAAATTCTGTCTTTTAAATTTCGTTTTTGTGATGTATATCCAAAACTTAGTGATAAAATCAGAGGCTGAACCCAATGGACAAGAGATCTTTACATTGTAGTAGTCATTTAAAAACAAACATGACTTTGGCCATCTCAAAGCAAAAGCCAAAGTACAGAACAAAACAAGAACAAATTCCAGGAAGGTTTGACTTTTTAAAAGAATAGAGCGGTGGAGTGTTAGGAGTGTTAACACGGTGGTAACTGTTTCCTAAAGTACCTGATGAGATTGGATTAGGCTGCAGAGTTGCCTTGCAGTTCTAACCACACATAGTTCTGAGTCAGCAGACCCCAAATGTTGAAAAATGAGTCCACATGGAGCTCAGCTAGGCTGAGGATGAAGCAAAGCATGCCCACGGATTCCACACTTCTATCTTCCCAGAATAGAACAAGCACTTGTTCAGCCAAGTCATCATTACCTGAACTTGGAAGCCAACAAAATTTCCTTCAGTAAGTGACCTGGTGATCTATGATTGTATCTAGTGAACAAAACCTTTCCTCTGTGTCATTTACCAGCCTGATGGTCCATCTTCAGCACTGAGTACTATTTCATTGGCTATATGTAGCTATAACTTATCAGTTCTATCATTCCCATTAGATGACATCTGGAAAAGACAAAATTACAGAAAAAATATCAAGACTTCTAGTTCCTAGCTGTTGTTAGCAGGGAGGTACGGAAGAATGAATGAATAGAATATATGGTTTTTTTAAGGGTGGCAAAACTCTTCTATGTATCACAATGGTAAATACCTGCCATCTTATATTTGTCAAGTTTCACCAAGAATAAATACTAAGGTATACTTTGAACTTGGGTAACATTAATATGTCATATCCATTTATCAATTGTATAAATATGCAACCCTGGTGAGAGATGTGCTTGTGTGGGGACCCGGAACATACTCTATTCAATTACACTCTGAACATAAATCTACTTTGGAAGATAAGTTTATTCATTAAAAACAACAGCCTCAAACCAAAATAACAACTAAGCCAAATATGTTGAGATGTTACATATTAAGTAAAATAATATATTCATATTTACATCAACTATGTTTATATATAAAGGAAGGGAGACGATGTGGCCTGGCCATTTTTTTGACTAATGTTTTCATTAAACCCAAGTGAAAGAAGCCAAACAAAGTTTTAAGGTTCAATTTTTGACAACCCTTAATGATCTCTCCCAGTTAGGGATAAAACTGGCTGTGGCCTACACACAGGTCTTATTAAAAGGCTCAATCGCCTTATTGTAAATTCAAGAAATATATGTGGAACATACATGGCTATGGCTGCCAAGGAAGTATCACTCAGTTGAAAGTTGAGTCTTGGCTCATAACACTTCAAACGAAAAAGTGATGGGATGGTTTATGAATTGTTAATGGTTTATGGATTTGTAGACTGTCAAGGGCAGTACACAAGCCTCTCATTGTATTGAAGCCTCTCATTTTCTGTTGGGTATTAGCTATATTTTTCTTTAGTAAAATCTCTCGGCAAGATTGATAAAATGTCTGGAGATATGCTGAATGCTTTTAGCACAACTTCATTGGAGTGCAAATTAACTTTTCTATCTCCATTTTTACTAAAAAACAGTGTTTGAAGAGTAATTATCTGGTGCTGGGCGTGGTGGCACAGGACTTTTAATCCCAGCTCGTAAGAGGCAGAGGCAGGCAGATCTACATAGTAAGTTCCAGGACAGCCTCTGTAGAAAGACTCTGTTTCAACAAACAAACCAACAAATAAACAGAAAAGGAGCGATTAACTCAATACTAATCAATACTCACATATTTTTTAAGCCTATAGCATCACAATGCCCTCTAGTGGCTAGCCCACCGGAAGAGTACACCACCCCACAGAAAGTAACAATTCTTTTCTATAGATGAATTTTTTTACCTGTTCAAATGTGCTGCTGCTTCTTTAATAGAATCAACAAGGCTCCATCTTCAGTTGCCACTGCCTTGTTACTTCAATATGAAAAAGATCAAGATTGATAAAATGTATAGTACTTATTGAGTGAAAAGCATATGACCATTAAGTCAGGCCAGTGGCAGGCCGCTGCCCTCTCTAACTTGGTTTTCTTCTTCAGGGAGGTGAAAGTGTGCTGATGATGGGAAACTACTCTGGGATTCACGAATTTGTCACCTTCAGTCTTTTCCGTCACTGTCTTAGAAACAGACCGTAATTTCCATGCAAGCAGAGGCACTAGTCAAGAAACAAATTAAGTCAGCACAGTGAGAGAGCCATCCCTATCGTGTGCTAAATTACTCACATGAAGTGTGTCTTATACATGTAAGTTCCTATAAACAACAGAGTAGACTTTATCTGTCTCTTCAACATCTCTCTTTGTCCTTCATATAGGAAACAGAGTTTTATAAGAGTCTGAAGAAATATTTAATCAAATTACCATATGGTCTTAAAGTTATTTTTTCCTAATTATCCAATAGTTTCAGCAAATAAAAAGGACTTAAAATGTTTGCAGTTGTCTATTTGTGCACTCGTCTCACTGAAGCCTTTATCGGAGCAGATTTGGTGACATCCCTTCAGTTATTTCTTTTGCGTAACAAGTCACAGACTTCACACTTGTGTTGTTCTCTGATAAGTCTGTGTTCTTCAGATATCTGAAGTTTATGACAAAACGTTTTAAAGATGTTCTCTTTAGGAGAGCTGTTTATATGAGCTGACAGATATTGGACTATGGTAGAAGAGCTTTTTGGGAAGGAGTTGAAACATTTACTTTATAATAAACTTGAGATATTTTTATTAGTCTCCCTCCATGTGCCTGGTAGACTGTGTAGTAAAGTTAACTAAAAGTTGGCAGTTAGCATTGTTGGGGGGGATGACTGAAAAAGCAATCCGCAACATAGAATTTATCAGAGGTAATGTCCTGCCAGTAAGAAGTAAGACCCTTTCCTTCCACCTTTCATGTGGAAAGTTCTGTCTCCATAAGGAAATATGAGCAATAATAAATACCTCAACTACCCCAAAATGTGCACACGCATCTACACACAGACACACGTACAGATAATGCACACAGGCACATACAGACATTCACAGTCTCTCTCTCTCTCTCTCTCTCTCTCTCTCTCTCTCACACACACACACACACACACACACATGCATGAGCACACCACACACTAAAACAACTGGGGTTCGAATATTAAAATGGATACAATCTTCCTAAGGTAGAGCCTTTTTCTATCACTCCTGTTGATTTGCCTGGCCCATCACTTTCTCTGATGTCTCCTTTGCTGTCTTTCTTCCAGCCAGGTACCTATTTCCATAAAGCCATCACAAATGAGCTAACTGGTAAGACCTACTTGCTTGTTGTAGGAGAATTTACCTCCATTCTGTTGGGTTTGTTCTGACATTCACCCCTGCTGCTTCTAACAAGAACATAATTCTGATCTTTGGCTCTTTTGTTTTCTGAAGGTGATCTGAATCCATGTAATTGAGACTATTTCTGATTAAATAGGTCTTAAGTTCACTACAATCAGATGGTCTTTAGTTTATAGCAGTCTTAGAAATGCCTCGTTGTTTTTAGTGGTACAAGAGACCAAGCTGTTCTGGCCTCTCATTGCATGTGTGCTGTATTTGGTTAACCTTGCTTCTGACCCTTGCCTTCTCGGTAACCTTTAACTGGCCAGGAACCGAGCCTGGGCTAGAGCTCCAGAATCCTTCAAAAAAGGAATTAATTAATCTAGTGGTCCAAATTGGAGAAAGGACAGCAGAGAGGAAGGGCATTTCCCTCCCTATTCCTGAAAAGGGAAAGAAAAATAAATGAGGTCCTATTGCCAAACCAACGTAGGATTAAAAGAGAATGTATATACGTGCAGTAAAGTTTGATTTACTGTGAGTTGATCAAGTGAGAGGCACTGATTGTAAAACTGTAAGTTAAACACACAACCAATGTTTTAATCACATGGACCGAAGCGCCTGTGATTTCTGTTACAGTGAGTGTCATTTGATGATATCTAAAGTGATCGTAGGTAAGTATGAGTTGTTAGAGCCAAGCAAAACCCAGAAACATCAATACCACAATGAATGAAATCTGAATACTGCCTATTATTAAACTGATATTTACTTTCAGGAAAAGCTTCAAGAAATACAATGTATTAGAGGCAGATGTGAAATGTTTGTGTCCTGAGATTTTTTTAATAGACACTATTAAAACTCCCTTTTGTTGCTGTCTCTTTTGAGTATGTAATTCCATATTTACCTGCAGTGTTTGTTGGGGAGGGACAGGGAGAAGGGGAGGGAGAGATTTCTGATTAAAACAAAACAACTGAGTAGAAAGCTAATGTATGGATCTACAGAGGATGTATTCCCTAAACCAAGGTCAGAATTAGATCCTTGGGTTTTAAAGCTTATAAAATAGTAACAGAAATTCATGAAACAATTTCCCTTGGTCTACCTTTCAAACTCTAAAGGAAAGAAAATTCCTAAGGCAGAAAGAGGGGGAAAATTAGTTTGAATGCATTTATTTCCTAAAAGAAAAGCCCCCAGACTCTGTATCCTAGTGTTTCTAATATACAAAACAAGTTTAAAGGGGATTATACTGGCATTTTACGGAGAAAGAACAGAAATCTCTCATCCCTTCTGATATATACCAGCAAACTTAGAGACCAATAAAAACAACAAACTCAAGAACACGTATTTAACCTGACACAATTATGAAGACTAATCTTTGAAAAGGACAGTATAACTAATGGAAAGGAATAATAGAATATAATAAAATGAGGGCAGCAAAACAATTGAGCCAACAGGAAATCAAAGAATGCTATTATTTGTATCAGATGCAGGGACACTAGTAGTTTTATATAAGCAATATTCAGATATAAAATAGTCATATAGGACAAACTCTCATCTCTGATCATTAAATGAACGGTGAATTATTAGCTGCTGGTTAAGAGTATTATATAAATATGTAAGATAGGAGAGAGTTAATTCATTAGCAAGACCCCACATGAGTTAAAGGTGGAAACGTAAAAGTTAGCACCTATTATTTGCCCTCTAAATGACAGAGGTCAATAGAACTCTTTACTCCTCCAATACCTATCTCACCTTCCTCATTTTTACATAATTCAGTTGTAGGATTTGTGTGATTTCTGGGCTCCAAGCAACTGATAAGCAAGGTTGTATTTCTAATTTTTCTGATTTTATATTTCTAGTTCTTTCTGTAGGGCACAGACCAGGATTGATAAACATTTATTGAATTATAGTGCAATAAAATGATCCAACCGAACATTAGAAAAGAACTTTAGTAGCCACAACAGTACATTATAAATTGATGTAAACTACTGATAAAAATTATATTCACATTATGTAAGGACTTTTCAGAAATTACCACTTTTATATCTGAGAACCTTAACCTAAAGCCTCTAATATCCAGTAACTATAAAATCAAGCCTGCTCAGTCCCAGACCCCAGGCACACAATTGCAGTGTAGATACAAAGACAAGTAAGAAAGTGTTAATATAATGACTAACATTTGCTGAGGCTTGTTAAGTGGAAGGGCCTAGGCAAAGGCTCTGTGTACATAATCATACTTAATCTTCTCAACAAATTTGTTAGGCCTTGTATTTACTGATAAAGACACAAAAGGTTAGAGGGTAATTTACAGGGGTTTGTATAGCTAGCAAGTAGCTAAACTGAGATGTAAGCCCAGGTCTGGTTAGTTTCAGTGTCTGTGATCTGACTATTAGTCTAGATTGGATAGCGTTCCTCCTGTTCTCTCAGTGCTCAGATAACAAGGTTCTATGATGATGTTATAATGTTTCTCACTAGATTCATACATTGCTCTCCTTCTGCCCTTTTACCTCCTTCTTTTCCTCTCTCCAGTTCTTTCTTTCCCTCCTTTATTTAAGACCTCTGACTTGGCTAGAATGTGAATTTTAGGATAATAGATCATGAATATGAGAGATTCACACTAGCTCTAAAACTGTCAACACAAAGAATTCACCCTCTCACTGTATTTACTTATACCCACATGACGAAATGCCTGTTGTTTATATTGGCTGTGAAAATGGAGAAGTTCGGCATGGTCTACCGACAGAAGGTTGGCCACAGTTTGGTTGCATAGGATAGCATAAGTATGTAGAAAGAAATAATTTTCTCACAAAGATCATTTTAGAGCACTAGTGCATAGCTTGAATAGCTGTGAAATTTCAAATTGGTTGCAATGATTTGCCTTTTAAGTATGATTCTTTGACAACCTAATGCCTTACCATTAAATTTTTCTTCTGGCCAGGCAGTGGTGGCGTGTGCCTTTAATCCCAGCACTTGGGAGGCAGAGGCAGGTGGATTTCTGAGTTCAAGGCCAGCCTGTTCTACAGAGTGAGTTCCAGGACAGCCAGGGCAACACAGAGAAACCCTGTCTCGAAAAAAAAGTTTTTTCTTCTGTGAAACATTGGGTAGAATAAATATTGGCAGCACCAAATACTGGCTTGGTGCCTTGGTCAGTCTTTTGCATTCTTATATGTTTGGGTTCTTTCTCAGTGATTTATTTCTAGAAACCTATTTGATCAATTACTCTGAAATTGATGAAATAGAACCTTATGAAGGTAATTTAGCAGCTATCGTAGACATTTCCTATATTGTCCATTATTTCACCATCTGGTGAAGCAAGTGTCTCCAAAGTATTTCTGACTTAGTCTAAAGCCCATGTCATCTACAGCAACCTCACACATCACTCAGAACCATGACTCCTCTCCATGATGTGCGTCTTTGCTGCAGCTCTGTTTTCTAGACTGAACCTGCCCAGGTTACTCATCGTCTCTCATAGGGTTTTGCTTTCCAAGCCATTTATTATGTTGGTTGCTCTCCTCTGAACTCTTTCCAGTTAGCTGGAAAGCACATTTCTATCCAGTAATACCATGTTATCATGGAGAGCTCAGAGGTCATATCTTGTCCAGGAGGGAACTTCTGAGCCCCACAGGCATGAATTTTTTTTCTTCCTGGTTGAGGTGGTTGTGAGTATCCTGACTACCCTGCCTAGGCACATCCCAAGCATGCGGCAAGTGGGAAGTGGGTTAGTGAGCAGGTGTCTGCGTGTTTGGGAAGAGTCACTGCTTATTCTGAGGAGCACTAATCAGTTCAATTTCTCTTGTGGCTACTTTGAACTGCTGCCCTTTTCTAATCCCAAACACCAAAACTGAGTGATAACCAATAATTACTGAGAGCCTGTGATGTGCAGGGCACTGTGCCAATTGCTGAACATCTATGAACTCATTTAGCGCTCACAATATTTCCCTTCCATAAGGTCATTACCTTCACTTTACAGATGAGGAAACAGAGCTGACCCGGGTTACATGTCTAGGAAACAAGCCAATGTGAACTTGAACTCCTAGATTTGACTGTGAGCTTCGTTCCTTTAACAGTGTAGAACTAACCAAGGAAACTCAAAACATCCACTCTTAGCTCAGATTATAATGTTCCTGGTTTGTAAATGTTTATTCAGGAAGTAATATGCTTTCCTATATTTCTTATCAAAATATTTTATTTTCTTCCTCTTCTTCCTCCTCTTAAATTTGAAATCTGTCGCTTTAATATTATATTTATCTATTTATTTTTATTTTAATTATTTTTCTTTTTCACGTTTTTATTTTTGATAAGTTCAAGGATCTATATACTCAATTATAGTCATTTCGCCCCATTACTCTATCATGCCTTGCATCCTCTCCAGCTGAAGGCCCTCTTCTGCTCCCCTGTTTTGTGGGAGTGTGATCCAGAGTTTAATTATTTCTTGCTTGCGAATGGCTTGGGGTTATTAACTGGAATATGGGTAACACATCAGTGGCTATACCACTGGGGATGGTGGGGGTATCACCTTCTCCAGTGCCCATTAACTGTTAGTCAGTGAGGGCTGGAGCCATACGAGTCCCAAAATGGTATTAGAGCCAATGGAGCATACCTGCATCTTGTACAGGTAACAACAGCCATAGTGCTTTTATGTGTCCGACTGCCATTCCTTGTCCTGGTCAGAAGATGCCACTTCACAGTGCTCCTCCATAACCTCTGGTGCTTACATTCTTCCTGCATTCACTTCTGGGTGTGATGAGCACCCCATGGTCACTAATTCTATGCGCATTGACCAACTGTGAATCTCTACATTGAGTAATGTAGACTCACAGCACAAAGAAGCTCGATGAAGTCTGAGAGCAGCATTAATCAGAAGGTGACCAATAGCAGAGCTGCTAGTCTCAGCATACTTCCTGGTCCCCTATATTTTTAATTTATGATCTCAGTTTATTAATTATTTTATTTGATTTACCTAGATTTTATTCATTTCAGTTTGTTTTCCATTATGTTTTTGATCTTTGGTGTGTACATGTGTGAACTGGTGTATCTGTGAAGGTCAGAGGACAGCCTGTAAGAATTAGTTCTGTCCTTTTACCATCATCTGTGTTGACCCTGTGCAGGCCTTATGCATGCGCTGCCACAGTCTCTGTGGGTTCATATGTACAGCAGTCCTGTGTGTCTTGTGAGTGTGAGAAGACAGTCTTTCCTTGGCGTTACCTGTTACCTCTGGCTCTTACACTCTTCCTGCCTCCTCTTCCACATAGATTCCTGACTCTTGACAGAAAGGTCTGATAAAAATATCCCACTTAGGACTCAGTGTTCTGAAGTTTTTCACTTTCTACATATAGCCCAGTTGTGTAAATCTCTCTGCTAATTACCACCTACTACAAGAAGTTTCTCTGGTAAGGCGTGAAAGAGGAACTGAGGTACAGCAGTGTGTCATTAGGGATCATTTTATGGCTATGTTCCTTTAGGTTTTTAGGTAGACCCATGACCTGTTTGGTCTCAGATTCTTACCCCCTTTAGCAGTGTCAGGGATGGGTTCCATCTCATTGAGTGGGTATAAAATCTGATCTTTGATAAGTGTTTTGTCACTCCCATGGCATTTGTGCCATTATTGAACACGCCTATCTTGCAGTCATGTTGCTATTGCAAGTCTCAGGATTTGTAGCTAGGTGATCTTGATGGTTACAGTGTTTTTTATTCTTTTGCAATGTGTTTTACATCCTAACCTTATAAATTCTTTCAGGATTTAGGATTTTTTTCTTCAACTTTGGTTTATATAATCTTATAATCATCATTTATTTTATGTCTTGGTGAGATTATATTTATTCTGGTTTGTTTGGTGAGTTCTTAGAGCTGTTTGTGGTTTTCATCAAACGTGGACATCTTTCAGATTTTGAAAAAATATTCAGCTTTTGAAGTTGGGAGTACTGGCACATACCGGTTATCTAAATACTCAGAAGGCAGAGGTAGAAGGACTGCAGCTAATTGGGGCTGCTTAGTGAGTTAGTGCTAGTTGTGGCTATAGATGAGACTTTGAAAACAAACAAAGAAACAAAGTTAGCTTTTGTCTCTTTTCCTCCTAATACTTAGTATGCATTATAACAGACTTCTTGATATTGTTCTGTGGTCAGTGATACCTTGTGCATGTGTGTGTGTGTGTTTTCTCTCTTTGTGCCTCATTTTGGAAGGCTTGTATTGTATCTTAAGTTTGTTAGGTTTTGTGTGTGTGTGTGTGTGTGTGTGTGTTTTGTTTTTTTTTTTTTTGGTTTTGTTGTTGTTTGTTTTGTAACTCTTGGCAGGGTCTCATTTGACTTTGATCATATTGGATTCATTTTTTTTTTTCTTCTTGCAGTATCCTCTCCATCTCTGAAGTGGTATGAGTCAAATGTGTTTAAGGAATAATGACCAAATTTAGCCATGTAAATCACAGAGAAGAAGACGAGGAGCTGAGGGCAAAGGTCCTGAGTAAGCTGTGACAAGGACTTGTCAAGGAATGTCATCAGAGAGTTTGCTGCACAAGGATGATATAACCCTATTTACATATTAAGATTCATATTGTACTTGACTGTTATATTGTTGGTAAGCTTCAGGCTGGGAGCAATGGAAGGAGACTGGTTGGATAGCTTTCCAATAGATAAGTCTGGAAGACTGAAAGTCTCTGAATATAAAATTAACAGATGCTTGACAGAGAGGAAGAGGAGTCAAGGAAGGGAAATTTGGACAGTTAGTCAGGAGGTTGAGTTCATGACAAAAATAGCTAGAAAAAAAATCTAATGAGAAAGAGTGACTGTTAAGATCCCCGATTCAGTCCATCTGAGGCATTTAAAAACAAAGTTGCCTAGTCAGTTTTAATCATCGGTGGTTCCATGAGGCAAGCTTCCTCTCTGTGATCCCAGACTGTAGGTGATTGTGATGTGCATGGTGTCCCGTATTGGCGGTACTTTGGAGGAAGGAAGAGTCAGGCTGGTGTCCAAGTAAGGCAACAGAGAAAGGAGAGTACTTGGACCAGCACGAGATGACTCAAAAGGTGAACTAATCTAGTGGATTTCGGAATATGAAACTCTCAGTGATGAGCAAAACTTAGAGTTCTTCCAAGACTCTCAGGATGAATAAACAGTGGGATAAACATCGGGCTTTCCAGCCCATGGCTGATAATGGTTTGAGCAAACCCATTTGAATCTGAAAGGACAAGGTGACCTAGATTCCGGGTCACACATGTAACCGAGGAGCCACAGATAGTCTTCTGGTGTGTAGCTATGTCAGCAGCACAGACCTTTAGGCTCATCTCTCCAATTATTTTCCCAGCAGTTACTTTCATTATCAATGACTTCCCATATTTGCTAACAAATATACACTGGCAACCTTGACTTCTCTACCACCAATCTCTCTTACTTACCCTTCTGAGTTTTCTTGAGGTGGTCATGAACAAAACTTATAAAATAGTTTCCTTAGATGTAAAAAATGTTTTTAATTACTCTGATTACCCCATTTTGTAATCACAAAGTTTATGACCTAAAAACAGATTCCTGATGAGGTAAAGATCAGCTGTAGGACGGAATACTTGCTCAGTCTTTTGAGTATGGCAAGGGTGATTTAACAACAGCTTTGGAAGGACATTTGTAGGCATCTGTTAAAGTTAAACAGACTCAGCTCTGGTTGTTGTTGTTGTGTTGTTTTGTTTTTTTGTGGTTTTTAATTTGTCTTTGTTTTTTTGTTTTGTTTTGTTTTTTCCAACTTGACACAACCTAGCTTGGAAGAAGGAACCAGAATTGGGAAAAAAAATGCTTCCATTAGACAGAGAAAAACTGTAGGCGAGCCTGAGGGGCATTTTCTTATTAATGATTAATGTGGGAGATCCCAGTCTGTTATGGGCAGTGCCACTACTGGATAGGTGGTCTTGGGATGTGTAAGAAATTAAACAGATCAGGCAACAGGAAGCAAGCCAGTAAGCAAAACCTCTTCTGATGCCTGTCTCCAGGTTCCTGCCCTGCTTGAGTTCTTACTCTGACTTCCCTCAGTGATGGATCAATACCTGGATGTATAAGGTGAAATAAATTGTTTCCTCCCCATCTTACTTTTGGTAATGCTGCTTTAGCACTATAGAAACTTTAACTAAGACAGACACAAAACTTATAATCTGCAAGTACATATCACTAGTAGATCTATAGTTTGTATGTATCCTACAAGAATACCAGTAGCATATAGCCCAAGGCAAAAATGATAGTAAAATGTGGTATATTCAAACAATTGAAGTATATGCAGAAAAATGTGGCACACATAGTATAGATGAATTGAGTGGAATATTGAGTGGAAGTTTTGTTATTGCTATTGTTTCCATAAAGATTGAAAACAGCAAAACGTCATCATGATGCCAACAGTCGGGAAATTAACTGTTTGGGGCATCATGACGAGAACCATCCTCAGGGAATTTTCAGGAGTGCTGTCCAAATTTTGTTTCTTCATCTGGGAACAGTTTACATGCATAGATGTACATTGTAAAAAGGCAATATGGCAAGTCTATATGGACATTATATTTGAATTGAAATATTTACTTTTAAAAATTAGAAGTAAAATCTACTCTATTCTATTCCCTAGGTTCATAGTTTGTTTTAAAAATATTTTGGATTCATAATGAGTGGTTGGTGATGGACATGTTTATTTAAATTTTTATTTTATCATTTTCTTAGGTGATAATTTTTCAGTGAATATATTGGAAAGTCTTTTACTATATAAGAACCAGGTGGATATTTACATTAAATAATCAGCTCTATGTAAACATGAGTTCTAGTTAGACGAAACTGGCTGAGTCATCATACAGTGCGCTATTATTACAAAGTGCTGTCTGTGAATAAACTCTCCAGCAGGTAAAGGTGATAAACTTCATTGTACTAAAAATGTAATCTGATTTTTTTCAACATTAAATTTCAAACTTGCTGGATGTGGTGATGTATAGCTATAATCTCAACATTTGGGAGGATGAGGTATAGGGACCATGAGTTTGAGGCCAGCCTGGGCTACATAGCAAGCTCAAGGCAAGCCTGGTATATATCAAGACTGTTTTCCAAAATGAACTGTGACACATACTTATGTGACTCCATTTTTTTCTAGAGTTTTTTTTTTTTTAATATAAATACAGAATATACTTTAGTTTTGTCCCATACATATTTCTTGGATATGTTCTGCTATCTGTACCTCAGTGTCTTTGCTCGGTTATCCTATTCTATCAACCATTTGCCAAACATATCCACAGTCTTATTCTCTTGAAATACATTCCATCTGATCTTTAAGTAGCAAAAACTTGAATCATTATATTATTGGCCTTAAAACCCTTCAATATTAAAATAGTAGCCTTGGGTTCTCTGGGTAAATATTTTTACCCAACTTTGACTCCTTTCTTTCTAGCTATAAAAACAAAACAAAAAAACAAAAAAAAAAAACGAAAAAAAAAAACCCACCAGTTAATTCTGTTATCCAATCATAATCCAATTCTATTTAATGTCACCGGTCTTACTATCATTTATTTCCTTGTCTAAAGTTATAAAAGCTACCTAACTGACCACCCTGCTGTTGTTCTTGTTTTCATATAGTCTATGCTTAACATAGTGCCAAAGCAATTAAAGTAAACAAACACCAGATTAGGGTTCCTTAATACTTCTAAATGCCCCGACATGGCTCCATATTTGCATAAAGACCCAAATCCCTTCTAATTGCTCAATGATATTTCGCTCCCCACTCCTATTTCTTCTCCTATGTTTATCCTCACTCACTAGGATTCTTTGTTACAGGGGCACGAATCCTGTGAGTGCATTAGGCACACTAGAGCTCAGACATTTTGCATTGCTACTGTTAGCTCTGCCTGGAATGCCCTTTCCCAATATCAATAAACCTTATTTTGTTACATCTGTCCAATGATTGGATAAATGTCCTTTTCTCTAAGTGAGCATCCTGACTCCATCTGCAGACTATTGGATGATGAAGGAAGAAACACAAGAAGGAAAGAAGATATGATTACTGTCTTCTTGTAATTAGAACCTGTTGGGTGCTACATG
The DNA here is from genome assembly GCF_000001635.26 of Mus musculus. Taxonomy (NCBI): domain Eukaryota; kingdom Metazoa; phylum Chordata; class Mammalia; order Rodentia; family Muridae; genus Mus; species Mus musculus. The sequence continues at coordinate 44,773,054 of NC_000076.6, forward strand.
TATATATATCCATTGACAGTTACAATGTCCATGATACAGTCCATGATAAAGCTGAAAAAATGTAGTTACAACTAGAAAAGAAAGAGTAGAGCTTATGGAGTCAAGAGTAAACTATAAATCCTGTAGAACTTATGAGAATATGAAGAGCAGGAGAAGACTGAGGTCTGAGTATACACTTAAAAACAAGACAGAAATCTAAATGAAAAAAATTAGACAAGAATATTAACTATTAATTTTATTCCATTACATATATGCCATGTGTGGTGATTTGAATATGCTTGGCCCATGGGAAGTAACACTATTAGGAATCGTGGCTTTGTTGGGGTAGGTGTGGCCTTGTTGAAGGAAGTGTGTCACTGTGGAAGTTGGCTTACAGACCCTCCTCCTAACTGCCTGGAAGCTAGTCTTTTCCTGTTGGCCTTGGGAACAAGATGTAGAACTCTCAGGTCCTCCAGTGCCATGCTTGCCTGCACCCTGCCATGCATCCTACCAATGATGATAATGGACTAAACCTCTGAACCTATAAGCCAGTGAAATGTTGTTCTTTATAAGAGTTGCCTTGGTCATAGGTCACAACAATGGAAACCCTAAGACATCATGGTTATTTTTTATTATGAACCTGACACAACTCAGAGTCTTGTGGGAAGAGAGGACCTCAATTAATGAATTGTTTTAGACAGATTGACCTTTGGCCATAACTGTGAGCCACTGTCTTGATTGATGGTTGACATAAGAGGGCTCAGGCTACTGTGGGTTGTACCGTCTCTCACAGTTGGACTTGAGATTTATAAAAACACTAGCTTGGCATGAGCCAGAGACTGATACAGTAAGCAGCATTCCTCCATGGGTTTGCTTCATTTCCTGTTTGAGTTCTTTCTATGATTTCCCTCAGTGATTGATTGTGACCTGGAATCATAAGCCAAACAAACACTTTCCTCCCCTGAGTAGCTTTTCACCACAATGTTTTATCACAGTAACAGAAAAGCAAACTAGAACAGTATAGAATATCAAAAGGACATGAGATAGTCTGAATTAACTAATATTTGAAATTTTAAGAACATGGTAAAGAAGCCAGTTGGCAGTTGCTTGTATAGCGGTTAGTCCATTTATCCAACAAAATAAGTACTTTTTTATTCCATTTTTAAATGACAGAAAATAATTTCTAATAGTTCTACAAACTGAGTGGTCCAAGATCAAGGTGTCAGTAAATGTGACATCTGATAAGGGCTCGCTCTCTGGTTTACACATGGAGTCTTCACATTAGACCCTCACATGGCAGAAGGAGGTATATTTTAGATCTTATTCATAAGAGATCCATTTGCATAACCTAACTAGCTCCCTCAGGCCCCAGTGATTCATAACAACACTTTGGGGATGGATATTTCAATCTATGAGTTTTAGAGGGATGTGAACATCTAGACAATCCCAATTCATGGGTTGAAGACTAAATATGAATTTTAAAATTTGTGAGAGTATTGATAATAAATTATTCTTTTAAGAACTTTGTCAAGAAGGGGAGATGGAAGGTGAGATAAATAAGAAGGAATTTAATTTTGTATAGTGCAGAGAAAGGAGGCAAAGCTTGAGAAAATAAACTCTCATAAAATTGAGAGACTTTATACATTTTTCAGGGGCATTTCAAGTCCATTATGGTGGAGAACGGTGCTGGAATTTTTGGCAATAGGAGTGTATGGCTAACTCCTCTCATGGTGTCTGATTGGGAAGCAGGGAGAGTAGGGCCAGGAGAGGAGTGGAATACCCAGTATACCTTTCAAAGGTCTGCTCCCAGTGACCTACTTTTGCCAGTCAGAGCTTCAACACCTTTACAAATAGGACCAGAAGCCAGAAACAAGTGCTGAAACATGAGCTGAAGGAAGTGGGGAGGAGAAGATCATACCCAAATTATGAGTTTTATTTGATACTATCTCAAAGTGTACAAAATTAAGAGACATTTAGGAAAGCAAGAGATAGATGTTTTCAGGGAATCTCTAATGAAGAACATAATATTTTGTGACTATGAATAGTTTCCCTTTGAACATGACCAGTTATTTATTTTACAGAGGCTTAAAATTTCAGTTAGCAGATTAGTCACATTCATCATTCATTGGTGTGTGTGTTTGTGTGTGTGTGTGTGTGTGTGTGTGTGTGTGTGTGTGCGTGCATGCTGGAAAGTGAACTGGAGGGCCTCACACATGCTAGGCAAAGCTCTCTACCACTAAGTTATATTCCTATTTTGTTTTAGAGACTTTCACCTTTTTGGCTTTATCTTAAGATCTAAGAGTTTTTGTTTTAACCTGTTCTAACTTAGAACTCACTTTGTGGGGCCGTATTTTGTTTTATTTATATTCAGATATAGTAACCACAGCTACTAGAATACCAATGTGTTTTCTCTTCTACTGAACATGCCCTCTATGGATGCCTAGCATTTCTGAGTCCTTTGTCTGCTACAGCACTGACACCTCTCAGAATATTTAACAAGGCTCTGGGCTTCTCTCCTGAGCAGATAGGTAGGTACATATCAGGGTCCCTGGTACATTAAGAAGGGATTTGTAAATTAAACTGATTTCAGACACTTTCTGTACCCCACCCACTTCCTGCCATTTAAGACTCACATTAACTTATTTTGAACTAGGGGCAAATTTTGGTTTGATTTGTAGAGCTCGCCAAATTTGTGTTCAAAGTGTGTCTAATGTTATTGGAAGAGAGGAAGGGAATTACACTCAAACTTCCTTTTGAATTTTCAAACCATGACCTTAGAAATCCTGGAGAAAACCATAACACTGAATATTATTTGTCATTATATATTATTACCTGTTATTATGGAGCAGTTATTAGTTTGTATGATGTGAAGATTAGTGAGACCTCCCTCTATAAAGCTGGAAAGCAGACATACATTTCTGGTAACCCCAACCTTGGGTTTGGTTTTGGTCCTTTCTTTTATACTTTGGACTTTGTAAAAGCATTAAAAATTTGGAAATAGACAAGAAATTAGGAAATAGACTTTTAAATTTTTCCTTTACCATTACCTATCACAGCTGGCTATAGAGCCACGAGAAAACACTTTTGCATAAAAATAGTCATATTACACAATCCAGGAATGAATCTTACGTATCCTTGCTCTATTGCTGATGGTATTCTGCCTGCACTCTAGAAATATACAAATCCTTATTTGTGCTGTCACATAACAACTGACCTGATATGATAGCTGAATGTTGATTCTCTACTTGGATGCTCTGTTGCTAAAAGAAATTAGACAAGTTAAAGTGGTGTTCAGGGTTAGGACACAGTTGACCTTTATTCCCACTGTTATGCAATGGTCTCACTGGACAAAAGGGAACTGTCACCAGATGGAGATGAGAGTGACAGATATTGTGGCCCTAAGAAGTAGGTGAAAGGAAAAGAGTTTGTCCACGGTGGCTACATGAGGCCCTTTGTGGCTGTCTTTAGTTACGGTGGCCTTCTCAGAGAAGCTACCTGCTTCCTTTGACCTTCTAGGGAAATTATATATTTTGATTTATTATGAGTTGACGTGTGCCTTTTCCTCCTCAGTCAAAATTTAATACAACTGAAGTTTTAATCTCTGAAGATGACTGCTTCTAGAGATAGTGTCTTTATAGAGTTGGTAACGTTAAATTAAGATCATGGGGGTATACCCCAACCCAGTATGACTATTGGAAGGGAAGTTTGGTCACTGAGAAGCATGAGATAAAAGAAAAAAAATGAAGAAACTGTGATAAAATGGTTGTCTCCAAAGCTAAGGAGAAAGGACTCGATTCGATTCTTCCCTCATATCCCCCAAGAAGCAACAATCAGGTAGAAAATCTTGACTTCAAGTCAGGAACTGTGAGAGGATAAATTTCTGTTGTTTAGGTTGGTTGTATTGATATAATTCAGTTGGGGAACCTCACCCTTCCCCAAACTAACATATGACACTCCTGGCATATTTGTCTCCACTTTTCTTTTTGTCAGTCATTTCTTGTCTTCTGTCTGTGGAAACAAGTCTTATTCTCACTGCCAATGCATTATCCCAAATTGTTTCTGCACTACAAATCTGTCCTCCATCTTTGCTTCTGCAAGTTCATTAGCCAGAAAGTAGATAGATGCCTCTGATGGTTTCTGCCCTTAGAGTCCATTTGGGGCGGTAGATAAACGCCAAACCAGCAACTCTCCAAAGGTAAGCAGGGCCAAAGATGTAAAAGAAAAACACCAATTAAAAAGAAAAAACTTAATTGCTATTTGAATAATGTCATGCTGCCTGCAGCTGGATGTGGTTTTTATCGATAGTTGCCTGGAGTGGACATCTGTATCATTTCCCCTTATACCAGTGCTTATGTAACATCCGAGAAATTAAGTAAAACTTAAAGTAGGAGAACAGAAAGTTCAGCAGTTGCCTAGGGTGGATGAGTAGGATGCTTTCAGGACCAGTCATCCACAGGGGAAGCACCAGGGCACAGTCAGGAAAGGGTCTTCTGCAAATCCCTTGACACCCATTGGTGGTTTCCAGGGTATAGCTGAGAGGATTTATGTTTTTAGAGATAATGTCTTTATAAAAATGAAATATTCACAAAATAGCATAGGAAACGCCAAGTTGAGTCCCCTCCGGGGATAATCGGACACAAACGGAAACAAAACAAGTAATATGCCTTGAGTCGTGAGAATTAAGTCAGAAAATACATGGTCAATGCCAAGCAAGAGGCCTAGTATTTGGTGCTTCAAAGAAAGTAGCTGTGACCATCTGCTTCCTCTCCCTCCTTCTCACCATTGTCAGACATCACAATCGTCATAAGTTACTTGTGTACACATGTGGCAGGACTGGTGATGGTCCATCTCAGGATGCCCACAGGAAGTGTTTCATTCATATTATTTCATGAGGGGCAAAGTCTTTTTCTCTGGCCGCATCTTAGTGGAAATTTCTACTGCTCAGTTGTGACATAATCAGAATGTTATCAACCTAGCAAGGCCACCAGAAACACTAAACTATGGTAAAAAAGCTTTTAACGGCCAGCAGTGTATTGACAATTAAAATGTAATTAGTACAGGCAGAACAATAGCTCACATCTTTTAATTACGATTCTATTTTTTAACAGAATGTTTTAATTATTGTTTTCTTTCCTCTCCTCTCTGTCTCTATTGATTTGTTGCCAGTTCAATTGTGTCACCAGGACCTCCCTGGTTCTTAGTGAGTTACCCTCAGGGGCGTCTGTCTGCTTCATTGTTTAAAAGTAAACCACATCTCCTAAATACCTACAAAACAAAATCAGAAGTCCAAAGAGTTTTCAAAAAAAGAAAGAAAGAAAGAAAGAGAGAGAGAGAGAGAGAGAGAGAGAGAGAGAGAGAGAGAGAGAGAGAAACAAAAAAAACAAGACGTAAGAATAAAGATACAAAAGGAAGTTAAAGACAGAGCTACAGTTTGAATTTTTACATCCAAAAGGATGATTTTTGTTCTTGATTGAAAGCAAGGAACAGCCAAAAGACAGGTTTAAAACTCATTGTATTGAGCTTTCTGAGATAATCTGCATCTGGGTGATGGGCGCCCTGCAGAGCTCGGCCTCAGCCCACCCATCATGAATTGAAGTGTTCTGTTGATCTGTGATTTATGAAAGTTTCCAGTTCCATGCTAGATGGACATTATGAAGAAATGTTTTAAAAGTAGAAGACAGAGGGGGGATCCAGTCAAGGTTGACATTTAAAATTCTTTGGCCATGTAAGCAAAGAGAAGAGAAAGGTCTAAAGAGGCAATGGTCCCAAGAATGACAAACGGTGTGGTCTGAAGCAGACTCATGACTGAGTGACAGCTCAGTCATTGTGAGACCCTTGGGCAGATTACTCGAAGTTCTGAACTTTGGTCTTAAAAGGATGGCAATGTTTGAGCCTTATATGGTTGTGGTAACAATTTAAATGAAATAATGCACATAAAGAATATGTATATAGGTGTATGTAAAGTGCTCTTCCCAAACTGTTAAATAATATTATAAAGCCAGAATTCAGTTAGCATGTCCATAAATGCCCTCCCCAGTTCTTTAGAAAGGATTAAACTGTCCAGAGCGTTGTCCTGGCTAGAGGTTGCTCTAGCCAGGAGGGTAAATTGGGACCTAGTGTCTTCCTGGTTGAGTACGTTCTTTTATTCCACTGTGTGAAATAAATGGACTCCTGGAGCCACATAGGATTCTGAGCCCCTCCCACAAGGCAGGCCATACTAACGGTAGCTTAGGGTATTTTTGGTTTGGGTTTTGGAATTTAGTATGGTGAGAGTTTTGAAGCAATTGTGTAATATAGTGCTCATGGTTTCCTGGTGTGTCTTATTTTTGGTCTCTTCCCTCCTATTTCTCAGATCTCTTCTTTCCTCTGTTTTTTTTTTTTTCTTTTTTTCTTTTTTTTTTTAAGACTAAACGTCAAGGCAACTTCATTCTATACTAATGGGTCTGAATCTACAATTTGAAAAGTGTGTTAGACTCAGCACCATCTTCTATCAGGTTCTGGAAAAACAAACAATGTGTGCTTTCCTTGTTCGTCTCCTTTGTCATTTTCTCTCGAAGTGAAGTAGATCCCCCTCATAGTAGACAGTGCCACCGACTTTCTTATTTGGGCAGAAATGTTACTATGTGTAGCTCTTTAGGGACACAGAGGGAAGATGCACTGTGAGTGAAACCATGGGTGTTTCCCAGCCGCAGTCAGTATAGAGCCTCTCCTCCACCCCACCCCACCCCCTTGCTCAGAGGATGTCTGCATACCCGGGGTTCCTTGCACCTCCACTTCCTGAGCCTAGTCAAGGGCATGAAATACCTTTAGGTGGCTTTTCATTTACCCTTTCAGCCTCTTTGAGTCTGGACAGCCTCTATTATGGCTCTTTGTGGTGCTCTATAAAGGTTACTTGAGGAAGGTGAGGAGGAGGGGCTGGAATCTGCTCATTATCAGTGGCCCGTCTTCCTCAGAGCCGTTGAAACATGCAAGTCAAGCAAATCTGGATGCCTTCCAAAGCTGAGAGATACCGTGCCAAAGGACTTAGATTGCAACTGCACCTTCTATGTGAATAGAAAGGAGCCATCTGATGAGTTACCCTTAGCAGAGACAATTAAGTATTGTACTATCATGCACTAACTGTATGTGTACTGTGTGTGTGTGCACTCGTATACTATGGCATAGGCATTCCACAAGCTTCTAAGAGTAACATGGTTAGTGTGACAACTGGGTGACATGCAAGTTGTTACTAGTCAGCACGCACCTTCTGTGGTTACAGTTTTCTGATTTCTTACTTAGTTTTATTTTCTTCAATTTAGAAAATGCTACTCCCAGCCCCCAGTGTGATCAGAGCCATTATGCTAGGCTTATATTATAAAACTGATGCAAATTAAATGCACATACACATACACAAATAGGTCCAAAGCCATACAACTCGACCAACTTCTGTACAGTTACAATGGCCATTCAGAGCAGGAACTTTATGTTGGATTTTATACTTTCACTATTGAAAAGAAAAATCGTGACAGAGTTCCAACTAGAAAGCACTCAGCTTTATGTCCTCTTTGACCCGTGCCCATTACCTGCATTTGGTCCTTCCACATCCCCTAATATTCAGCCTTTCTTGTAGAGAAAAATATAAAAAGTCAACAGCTTATGAAAATGTTATCCATATGATGGGTATTAGGTGAAGTCTTTCTGACAGTAAATACAGGATGTGTGAAGTATGTAAGAATTAGATAATTTGTAAAGGTCTATATATCTTGGCAATGTCATCTTTAATGTACAGAGATCAGTATAGAAGCTTATGATGAGTCAGAAACTCCTGGCTAGACTTCGCTTTCTTAAAATGGCACTAAAGTGACCCCGAGGGCAGAGTGGAGGAGCATACAAGTCACCAGCTGTATCTGTCTTAATATCTAAAGCACTGTTATAAAGGGACCAGTTAGCAAGTGCAGCTTGGGAGGGAGGTAGACTTGCCCCAAAGCTGAAACTTTATATGGCGAGCTGTAATAAAGATCACATTTTATGATAGAGTTAACATAAATACATGAGCCACGGGGGTTTTCATGAAAGCATCAGAGATGAAGACCCAACTTCTGGAATAGGTCTTCTTGTTTTATTTTCCTCATTTGGCTGAGCCCACTTATCTCTAATTATTCTTTAAATAAAAGAGAAGTGCCCCTTTCATTTCATTTCCTCTGAGCTAAAGAGAAAAGAATAAAATGTTGAAAACAGCCCCTTGTCTATAGGCTTCATTAAGGAAAACAAAAGCAGACACCAGCATTCCGAGGTCTAGCCTAATTCCAAATGAAAACAGAATCCATAACCACTCGGTTGATTGGTGACCTCGCTGGTCCTGTAGATGTCAACGCACACTAAAACCTTGGCTAGCTCGGGCCAACTGAAGGTGAATGATGGAATCTAATTTACAGCAATGATAAATTGGTGTCCATGGTGCCGAAGAGTCAAAGGGGCTTGGATGAAAGAATAATACAGAAATAAAAATAAAATAATTTCAGCCCATGTCATTGACCAGTGAGGTGACAGATGAGATCCCAGACAAATGACAAGACCAAATAGTGACGACTGAGAGGGGAATGGAGTCAAAATCAGGAATGGACACAGCTCCTGCACCAGGCTCTCCATCAGGAATTAATGACACTCATTTTATAGTACTAGAATTTAGAGCAATTACCTGTTCCATTTGGAAGGGGAACCGGAGCTATGGAGATAGCCCTTAAAATGGACCCAACAGAACATTGATCTTTTAAGCTCATTGGATTTCACATGTCATGTGTTCACATTGAGATGCTAACATTTGAAAAAATATATTCATTATGAAAAATCACTCTTTTTTGGTGCATTTAAATAGACTTAGAAGCTCTAGAGTAGGAAGATGTCTTTATTCTCTTCTTGCCCATCACATTTATACGTGAAATTTTGACATTTCTTTGATTTATACATAATGATGTACACAAAATCCATTCTCTCTCACCTCGTTCTTTCCAAGGAGCAATTGAAAGTGAATCCCCTTATCTACCTTCCCAAAGATTTTGATTAGCATACATTACTTACACTAATAACGGGTTTTATGATGACCTATCTATACATATACATAGTTATATTGATGATAGTCAGCCACATTACCTCTCTGTTGCCCTCCCACTCCTGCTGATCCTTCCCCCACCCCCAACCTTCTATTTTCATAGTTTTTGTGTCTGACCCATTAGGTTCAACCAAGGATGTTTACTGAAGCCAGCAGAGCTTGCCAGGGCTACACCACTAAGGAGACGGTCTCTCCCTTCCTCAGGGAGGGCAGAGCCTGGTGAGTTCTTCACCCCTTTTTCAGAATGGCTCCAGGTTTGCAGGTCTTGTGCAGTGACTCACAGCTGTTATACCCCAGGGTGCAACAGCCTCACAAGAAGTGTGAAACACAAGACAACTCAGCCCTTCCCACGGCTTTTACATTTACCATGCCTGACCCTCTTTTGCACCCCCCACCCCCTGAGTCTTGAAGGGCAGCTTGGTTCAGTAGGCACCCAATTCATAGCTGCTCACACCTGCTTCCCCGTGGCGGTCTCTCCTGACAAATGGGTTCATTTGCAGGTAGAATCTCTTTCCAGAAAAGAGAGAACTGTATTATCTGACTGTTTGATTTCATCAGCTGTTCACACCTGCTTCCCCGTGGCGGTCTCTCCTGACAAATGGGTTCATTTGCAGGTAGAATCTCTTTCCAGAAAAGAGAGAACTGTATTATCTGACTGTTTGATTTCATGGGTGAGGCTTCATATCTGCCATTTTACCCTGAAGTCTTATAATGGCTCTCCCTGCTTCTAGCCCTGTGTGCTTATTCACCTCCGTGTACTTTCCTCGTAGAATCTCTAGCCTTTGCCTTTCATTCACAAAAAGAAAAGGGCTCTACAGTCAGTTAGGAACCCCACTAAGACTAGTCTCAATCCTCTCCCTGGACACACTTTGGCTTCTTTTGTTTCTCAGCCCTACTAGGCGTGTTCCCTCTGCTAGCCAGACCAGGGGTTCCTAACCAGGTCAAGAGGGAGACATTTTTAGTTGTCATAAATGGTCTGAGTAGCATGTGCTACTGGCGTCTAGTTTGGACATACTCAGGGATAATAAACCGCTTATTACCCTAAAAATGGAAAAGCCGTGGTTCCCATTAGGATTGTTTAGAACTTAATCTTTCATGCTGTTACCCTGTACTGATATCGTTTTCCCGGGAGCTGAGTCTTATGAATAGATTGCTACCTGCTGAATGTAACTTTTGGGACAGGGTGGCACTTTGCAGCCTGTTCCTTTAAGAGGAAAGTTTGTCTCCGAGGAAAGCAAAGAAGTGTTTGAAAGGGTTGAGAGGCATGGCTGACTCTCCCAGGCTTGCAAAGCTTGCCTTCAGACCTTACCCCTCCTCCCAACCTGTTTCCATCCACACTTAAGCTGCTCATTATACCAGGAGTCTGGAAGTCCAGTTCAAGGGAACCGCACAGTCTAAGCAAATTATGGGTTTGAGGTTATAGAAATTTGTTGTCTGGGCAAACACTCTGGTTCCCTCTCTTTCTTCTAAGCATGTAATAGTGATTTGCTATTTAAATGTTTAATGTGTCCTCTCTGTATGTGTCTCTCTTAAACCTAATGAAACCAAAATATGGTAATGGTTTTCTTTGTTTTGATGGCGGAGTAAGGTTGGTTGCAACACAAGGGAGGGACGCTGGGAAGCGGCTCTTTACTTTTAAGCACAGTTTTAAAAATAAATCTTCAGAAAAATACTCTGGAGACATCTCAGCAAATGCCCTGTGATCTTCGGCTGAACTGTCAAGTTTATTTTTTCCCCTTTTAAACATCAGTAGCTTTACTGCTTTTTTAAAAAGCCAATTTGGGAGGAATCAGTAATTGCAGATGATTTCTATTATAATTTTTATTTCTGTGTTAAATAAAAGGAAAATAGAGGGCACTGGGGATGGCTTGCTGGTTAAAGGGTTTGCAGTGCAAACATAGGGACCTGGGTTCAATCCCCAGCAAAATGCTAGATGTGCAGACACCCGTGAGCTCCCTGGACCAGAGAGGCAGAGAGACAAGAATCTCTTGATGCTGGGGGTGGGGGGGCGTGTAGGGGGTGGGGGGTGGTTGGGAGAGGGGTGGTAGTGGTGGTGGTGGTGTCTGGTCAATTAATCTAGCCCAGTGAATTTGTGAGCACCAGGTTCAATGAGAGACTCTCTCTCAAAGAGTAAAGTGGGGAAAGAATGAGCAAGATGCTCATTGTGGACATCTTGTCTCATGTGTACATTCTAGAATAGAGAGAGAGAGAGAAGAAAGAAAACCTAAACAGAACAAACAAGGGGCTAGAGAGATGTCTCAGTGGATAAGAGCTCTTGTCAATCTTTCAGGTTTGGTTCCTAGCACCCACATGGTGGCCTACAACCATCTGTAACTCCAGTTCCAGGGAGTCTGATGCCCTCTTCAGGACTCCATGAGCACCAGAGACACACATAGTGTATAGGCATATGTGCAGGAGTATAATGACAATTTTTAAAAAATTTAAAGAATAAAAACAGACCAAGACAAGGTCTCTCCTTATCTTCACAAGTTTTGAAAATATCTCAGTGTTATCAATTCTTAGACTCCCACAGGTTTAGAAGCCAAATGTGGACAGTTGCACCCTCGTGGTTGGGATGTTGTCCTTTGACGTTTTCTGTCATTTATAAATGGCTTTCCTGAACTAAGACCAACAGTGCCATGGGTGCTTCTGAACTGAGAAATGATTTTAAGTCTGTTATCCTGAAATCATAAGTCTGAGAAAGGAGTTGCAGATCCCTTGGAACCCAACTTCTTTTACAGAGCACATACCGCTAGAGTCTTGTGAGGGAAAGAATCACTGGAAGGGATGTCCATGCCTGAGACAGACCTGCCTGTCTTACAGGCTAAGTACTAGTACTGTGGGACTTGTGTTGTGCTATGAGGCACAAGCAGCAAAGTGATTTTATGTATTTTATTTAGTGGGGTGACATGGTTGTGCTATACACAATTAGACTACTTCTTGGGGGGCTTCGACATGCTTTCATGCACTAGGTAGAAACTACATCATGAAAATCATCAGTGAGAAGAGTACAGCTTTAAACACTAGCCAGTCATCTTTCAGTCATCTTTCCATCAGAGATCTGTGCACCATGGCAGGTGTATAATTCAGAGCAGGCATTAGATTAGGGTTCTCCGAAGAAAAGAGTTACAAGAATTAAGTCAGGAACCCAGAGGAAGGCTCTTAGCTTTGTGGAGTTTTCTTTTTCTTTAATCATAACAAGTGACCTTAGGAGGCAGGTTGACCGTGACTATAAATCTAATTTCTCCAAATGTAATACTGTCTTGGTGATTCAGAAGGGGGAAGTACAAGTTTTAAAAATGGCTCATGTTCAGGGATAACAATCAGGCCTCCTTTTCTGCCCCTATAGTGATATATGCCAGAAAGCACAAGTTGGCCCCCGGTTTGATCTCTCCGCAGATGCATGCGTTCTTTCTCTAGCCAGCTGTAGCTAATTGCAAGAGGGCCGCCTCTTGTGCTCAACATGAAAGGGAAACCTGTAATTTGCTGCAACAGACCATACCATTTCTGCTATACAACCGCTTTTCCTGTCATGTCAAGGAGTGTATTTCTCATGGTGTATTGTCGTCTCAGAGAGGAGGGGGAAGGAAGATGGGGGGGGGGGAGGGAAGGAGGGAGAGAGAGGTGGGGAAGGAGGGAAGGAAGGAGAGATGGAAGGAGGGAGGGAGTTGGCAGATAGATACTTCAGCATCCCTTCAAGTACTTCACAGAGGTCAATTAAAGAATAAACTAGAAACAAATTTCCCTTTGCACTCTGCCAAGGAACATATTCCTTGTTATTTATATACAGTCCTTTGAACCAACAACACTGACTTACCAAGGTATAGGTTTCCACTGTGTGTCGCATGCAGATTCCCTTTTATTAAGAATGAGAATTCTCATCACATGCACATGGAAAAGTTTCCACTGAAGACAGAGTGAACCTCTCTCTCTCTCTCTCTCTCTCTCTCTCTCTCTCTCTTTCTCCACACACACACACACACACACACTCACACACACCCTCAGTATGAGCCTCAGAAAGTCCTGCAGTTATAAAATAGGTCCAACTTAAGTCCTTGCTCCTTGTGAACAGAATCTGTGTATTGAAATGTTTACTAGAAGTTCAGCTCCTAATGAACTGGCTTCCTCCCCCACCTTAAGGTCCACATGCAAATGCCTGTCAGCACCAGGCCCTTCTTTGATTGAGTGGAGATCCAAATCAAAAGACAATCTATTTTGCAGCAGTGGAAAGAAACAAGTTGAGAAAGTGCGGCGTGTGTTTTCCAGTTGACTCACATTCTCCTTCAATAGCACTTTTGTATGCGGGTGGTACGTTTTCTCTGAATGCTCTGACAAGCCTAAAGAAGGAAGCCCCAGGACACTAACTAACACATAAAGGTGTGCACACCGCACAGGGATCTCAAAACAGGGCCATTCTTGTGGTTGGAGGCTCACGAAGCACCTGGGGCCACACAGGCTGAGTGAATTTCTGTTAAATCCCCACCCTAATTTCCTGCACCCATGATCAAGCTGCCTGCCTGAGGAAGTACGAGGTTCCTACAGCAAGCACCTGTCCCGGGGATCCTCACCAATGCCTTTCCGATCGGGATACATCTCCTTCCCAGGGCTGTCTGAACTGTTAAGTGTATCCCAGTGTTTGTGCGGGCAAGCCAGGCTGTATTTTTGTTTCTGGACATTGTCAGACTGTAATGTCACCAAGAAACTGACAAAGTGTGTCCATATAAGTTATCACAACAACCAAATAAAGAACTATGCCTGCACACACACACACACACACACACACACACACACACACACACACACACACACTTTATGGTGTATTTATTTACACAAAAATATGTTTATGAATGCACAGAATGCCTCAAGAATAATCAGCTAGTGTTTGCAAAGTGGAAAATCATGGTACGATTTTAGGTATACCAATTCCTTTGATGCCTACTTTCTAATCCTTCGTAGAAATAAGGAATATAAAGGGTACTTTAAAGCCTCACAAAGTGAACAGTAGCCAGTTTTCAACCTAAAGCCTTCTCAGATAAACTGGTGTTCTTTGCTGACCTACTTTCGATGCCTGATAGGATGGCGTGTGTATGCCATATTGCATGTTTTAGTTAGAATTTCTATGGCTGTGATGAAATACCATTACAAAAAGCAAGTTGAGGTGGGGAGGAACGTGAATGTGTGTATGTGTGTGTGTGTGTGTGTGTGTGTGTGTGTGTGTGTGTGTGTATGCGCATGTGCACTAGAAATTCTACAATTATAATTGTATTGAACTCTTTATTTTCAAAGTCTTTGGGTCTTTGGGTGAGAAACTCATGTTTTTCTCTAGAAAACTTAAAGAGAGTATACAATATTGCACTTTGTTAACATTTACTCTGTACATAGTCTTGGGATAAACTTATCATAAATTGGTCTTGTAAGGCTATAACCCCTAGAAGGCTAGAAAGCTAGATTTTGTTGCTTCTCATATTAAATACATGAGTATTTATTTAATTTTTATAACCCATTTGAAAATGTATGTTTATATTCTTCATTTTTAAATTAGTTCTCAGACAAACCTTTCAGGAATTGCGCTTAGAGCTACCGTGGCGGTGACACGTGTCCATGACACCATCATGGGCCCTGAAACAGCAGTGCTGTGAACATGCAGCAAGGATCAACTCTCTGTGAAAAGCCAATACCAACGAACACACAGAACTGCAGCCAATATATGACTTTAAGAATTTTAACTATATTTAATTAAATTGTATTTACTCTAAGAATGTATTTAAGTATTTGAGGCTACAAATAAAGTTCTTTAGTTTTCAGAGTTTCAGAGTGGGACTAGTTCACATCATCTTTGTTAGTTTTGGGGTTCTTGTAAGGCTGATACAGTTTAAAAACCATCATCTTAGATATACTTACTCTGGAGCCTGATATGGGAAGAAACTGACTCTTGACACTGAGGCGTTTGAAGGTAGGCATGGCTAGCTCATACCCATTGCAGCTGGGATACACAGACAGGGATACACAGATATACGTTTAAGGCCAACCTGGACATAGTGAAACTATTTCCCCACAAAAGTTTTTTTTTTCCATTTTTTATTAGGTATTTAGCTCATTTACATTTCCAATGCTATACCAAAAGTCCCCCATACCCACCCACCCCCACTCCCCTACCCACCCACTCCCCCTTTTTGGCCCTGGCGTTACCCTGTACTGGGGCATATAAAGTTTGCGTGTCCAATGGGCCTCTCTTTCCAGTGATGGCCAACTAGGCTCTCTTTTGATACATATGCAGCTAGAGTCAAGAGCTCCGGGATACTGGTTAGTTCATTATGTTGTTCCGCCTATAGGGTTGCAGATCCCTTTAGCTCCTTGGGTACTTTCTCTAGCTCCTCCATTGGGAGCCCTGTGATCCATCCATTAGCTGACTGTGAGCATCCACTTCTGTGTTTACTAGGCCCCGGCATAGTCTCACAAGAGACAGCAATATCAGGGTCCTTTCAGCAAAATCTTGCTAGTGTATGCAATGGTGTCAGCGTTTGGAAGCTGATTATGGGATGAATCCCTGGATATGGCAATCACTAGATGGTCCATCCTTTCGTCACAGCTCCAAATTTTGTCTCTGTAACTCCTTCCATGGGTGTTTTGTTCCCAATTCTAAGGAGGGGCATAGTGTCCACACTTCAGTCTTCATTTTTCTTGAGTTTCATGTGTTTAGGAAATTAACAAACCTAGATTTATTTGAAAGCCAAGATAACCAATCCATCAAAAACACCAGAAAGAATAGGGTAGAGCACACTATGCTGTGATGAAAAGGGCAGAAGGGGGACGGAGGGAGGACACAAGAAAGAGTGTTGTGAGTCAATAATTTACACATATCCCAAGTACAGCCTTGTGAAGCCCATGAGTGAAGACGCAGCTTCATGTAACCAGCAGAGAGAAAGCAGAGTCAGTAGAACGAAAGAGATGTTTGTTGAGGATTTTCTAGACACTGGGCTAGGGACTCTACTTATATAAGTTGTATCTTAATGCTCGTGCAATGAAAGGACAGGACAGCTGATCATCCTCATTATATAGATAACAACATCAAAACATAGAGTATGTTACTTATTTCACTCATGGTTATATAGTAGATAAAGATTGGAATCAGTATATGATTTTAAACAGGTCTTGTGCCAATCCACTTTATTAGAAAAACCTTTTTGAAAAATGTTATCCTTTTCAGAATCAGAGAACTATAGAATTATAAGTAAACAGCTTCACTAGGAATAGTTACCCAGTAGTCCTTCTGGACTGACTTTGGAAGCCAAAGAATTCTGTTCTACATAGAAATAAAGTGTCAGGAAAGCACATGGTATGTAACTTATGTATCCCCCTTCCCTGGATTATGAGTTTTAGATGCAGAATACAAGCACATAGATATATACAATTTCAGATGTACCCGAGTGGATCCATCTGCACAGATACGGATCAGCAGACCCTGACAGACCCACAGACCCTGTGTGTGTGTGTGTGTGTGTGTGTGTGTGTGTGTGAGAGAGAGAGAGAGAGAGAGAGAGAGAGAGAGAGAGAGAATGTATGTGAGCTACCATGAAGATGCTACTCATGGCAGCTCTGCCCACATCAGGGTTGTGAGGTACACAGACAGCCCTTCTTGTTGCTCTTTTATGTCACTATGACAGAGAGATTTGTGGTTAAAGTTAGATGCGTTTGCCATTCACTCATTCATTTACTCACATTCACACTCACCTCACTCACTCACACACTCACTCTCACTCACTCACACACTCACTCACTCTCACACTCACTTACCCACTCACTCATTCACATATTCACACACTCACACACTCACACTCACTCACTCACTCACTTGGCACTCATTCTCACTCACACACTCACTCATTCACTCAGGTACTCACACACTCACACTCACACACTCACTAACTCACTCACACTCACTCATTCACATACTCACTCACACACTCATTCACTCACATACTAACACTCACTCACACTCACTCACACTCACTCGTTCACATATTCACACACTCATTCACTCACATACTCACACTCACTCACTTACACTCACTCATACACTCACTCAGGCACTCACTTACCCTCTTACTCACATACTCACTCACTCACTCACTCACACACTCACTTAGGACAAGGTGCCCAGAACTTCAAAGAACATCAGAAGACTAATGTTTTTCAGTACTCCACAACCATGATATTTACCAAGATAGTTTATAAGAAAAACTTTCATATGGTGGAAATCCTAGACTTGATAGATATAATTATTATTTTTTGGAAAAATATATTTTCCCCTAGAACATTGCTGCTGTGTCTCATTGTTCTTCCCCTTCCCCGACCCCATTCCCTTTGCAACATCATGTTTTCTTTGGCTGTCACGTGCACCCATGGTTACTATGCTGACAGTGTGTGTTCATGTGGTGTAGGAAGCCCCCAAACCCCAGGCTGGCTGGTCCTTCTTTGCAATTTTGTCCTCTTTAAGAGGTGTGTTGTTCTTACTCAAACAAAAAGTAGCACATGCGCATTGAAATCCGGGCACTGGGTAAGTGAGTGAAGGCAGCATGGCTGAGCTAGCCTCCATTTTTGTTGCATGTGTGCTGTTTTCTACATAGTATATAGGCTTCATCCTGCATCTAGACCTAGCAGAGCACAGATAGAAGAACAGAATAGATCAGCTCTGTGGAAAGCTTTTGTTCCCGAGTTGGGAGAAGACAATGTGACATTTTAATTATAATGAGCCTTGGGTTAAAGAAAAACCCATTCCACAGATTCTATACCCTATCCAGTAATAATCGATATTTGAATATTTTACTTCATCATGTGGTATAAATGTTCCTGGGTTTTTACCATGATTAAAGCACAAGTTAGCTTCTCCCAAGAAGGGCATTTATAATTATATTATTACATTAATCTTTCATAATGAGTATTAAGGACTTCAAAATAAAACAATTTTTAGAAATAAGATAATTTGTCACAGCACATTTATTTCATCAACAACAGAGTAGGTTAGAAGCCTCTGATGTTCAAGGTTACTTGTGCCAACTCAGTTCTCATCTAAGGCTAGCAAATCCACCTATAACCACTGGCATCACTACCCTTCCCACCTAGACTACAAGAAATGGCAATGCATGCAGCATCCAAACAGAAAAGACTATGGGATGCTCATGGCACACGAACACAGACAGGGATATTCTGGAGTCTGTGGGATGTGAGCTGTGGAATTGGCCTGGGAAGGACACCTCCAAGCCTGGTCAGACACACTTCAAGTCAGAGACGCAGGCATGTTAGGAGTCTGTGGTGGTGGCAGGAAGAGGAAGAAGTGATGGCAGAGTTTGAAGTGAAAAATCTCAGCTAAGAAAAGAATACACATGTGCAAGCATGTACACATGCACAAAAATGCATGTAATACACATGCACACATGCATACATGCATGCACACAATATAATATACATGCACATACACATACCATCTTGACATTCTCCTAGTTTTAGACTTTTGAGATGTCGAGCATTCAATACCCTGACTGAGATATAAGGCAAGATTAAAATTGTTCAAAATGTTTGAAAGAAATTGAGAAGAAACGATACCATACCTGGCAAAGGAACAATGACAGCTATAAGCTTTCAATCATCCATACTTTTTTTTTATCATCAGTATATTTTATTATAAAGTATGAATTCTCATGGTGCAAATTAATGTTTGATTAAATTGGACACTAAACTTACTCTCTTTTCCAATGGCAACTATGTAAAAGTAGACATGTAGTACATTCCAGTTTCTTTGCAGCAAATCAAGCTCCCTCCTGCCAGAGACTCAGTGTAGTAGGTCAGTGGCTAGCTTGTGAAGTGCCTCTAGGGCTGGCACAATGAGATGGTCTAGAAGAGATTTGACACTAACAAATGTTTAGACCATTTGTAATTGCAGGAACAATTATTCTGATCACATCCAATAAGACCTAGCCCCATACCATTTCTGATCTTTGTTTTCTCTTTTGAAACATGGGATCTTATTATATAGCCCAGGTTGTCCCGAACCCCACGATGTTCTTCCCTTAGCCTCTGGAGAGCTTGGATCACTGGCGTGCACAGCCCCATGCCAGCTGCAGGTTCTCTCTGCTCTGGGTACCACTTCCCTTTCCTGTAACAAATCAGGCAGAAAAGACGTATGTCAATAAGTGATTCCAGAGGGACTTTCCTGAAGAGCCTTGTAAGCAACTTTAGTGATATTTAATAACGATTTGAGAAGTGGGCATATTTTATTTCACTTTTAAAAATAAACTTCATAACAATATCAGGCTTCAGAGACCACATTTTGCCACTTGTGGACTTTGAAGTGGATTCTCAGCTTCCCCTGTTTTATGCTGTTCTTGAGATATCTCCATAGCAGATGCCATTAAAAATGTTTGGTGAAAGAGGGAAGCTGTTCCCCATTTGTGCTTCCATGTGGAAAAGTCTAGAATTTTTTTTAAAGATTTATTTATTATTATAACTAAGTGCACTGTAGCTGTCTTCGGATACAACAGAAGAGAGAATGTCAGATCTCATTGTAGATGGTTGTGAGCCACCATGTGGTTACTGGGATTTGAACTCAGGACCTTCGGAAGAGAAGTCGGTGCTCTTAACCACTGAGCCATCTCTCCAGCCCTAGAATTTTTGATAATAACAATTCTCTTAAAGACAACTAAAATAACTCTAAGACATTTTTATTAAATTTTGTCTTTTGATACAATTTCACAGCTATCCATAGTACATTCTGATAAGTGCCATTTTTAAACACCTGATTATCCCCATCAATACTTTTAGAGTCATGATTAATTTTATTCTGTCACATGGTAGACAATGGTGGCTGGAGTGAGAATGTCCCTCATAGGCTCAGATATTAGAATTCTTGATTGCAGTTGGGGAAACTGTCATGGGAGGTTTAGGAAGTGTGGCTGTGGAGGAAGTATGTTACTGGAGGTGTGATTTGAGAGTTTAAAGACTCTGTGTTTCCAGATTGCTCTCTTTGGTTTGTCCTTACACTTCAATATGTGAGCTCTTAGCACCCTGCTCCAGTTGCCCTCTGTGCCTGCGCCTCACACTGGCAGATAGATTCTAACTCCCTGGGACTGTAAACCAAAATAAATTCTTATCTGGTACTTACTAATTTCCCCCTACTTATTGAGGATTTTAACAAGGCTGAATATTATTATAGTCTTGTGACTATCCTTTCACCCCCTACTGGGGAACAGCCACTTTGAAACTGTTTAAGGTTTGTGGATCTTGTTTCTAAACTTGCTTGTGCAGGACCGGGACAGCATTATTCCATGGCTGTTCTCATCTGCAATTGGAGGCAATGGACGTGTGTGTGTGCTCCTTGGTGCACCGGGTGTAATAATGGCTTCCAGCTTGTGTCATGAGACCAGAAGTGAGTCTTCATCTTATCCAAGCACCAACAAATGTTCCCCCTGTCCTGTGGGTGGCTCTTTCTTCAGCCCATATTTGAGAGGCAGCCTTTGCAGATGTCTAGAACAGCCTCTCTGTGTAGCATAGTGACACCTGCAAATGAAGGCTGAGGAGGCTGTAGCTGCTTCTCCTCGCTAGCTCTCGTTCTATGTCCTTAGAAATTCTGGCTGGAATTTTCCACTCTGCAAATCAGCATTACTTGTTTTGTTTTCACCTTATGATTAGTGGATACTTTCAAGTAGTACCTTTATTTTGACTATATGACCGCCACGCTGGTGAACATATCCAGCTCTTAAGATAGACAGAACCAGAGCCCCTGGCTTGCTTGGTGGAGTAGAAGTTCTCGGCAACTCTCAGTATTCATTTCTGAACAACTTTGTAAGAAAGAGACATTTTTTTCAAATTTTATTTAAACCTCTGTGTTTTGGGATTTTCTTTGGCAGTAGCTTAGACTTCGTTATTATATACATATTGAAGACATTTACAGTTACTATTGTTGTTTTAGTTCTGGAACATTCTGTATTTTTTTAATAATTACAATGCAACTGTGTAGTTTATTTGAGTTTGTGTGTGTGCTTTTCCCAGGAAGGTTTATATTTGTTTTTTTTTTTAATTGATGGCCACCTTTTCATTTTCTTTTATAATTGATTTACAATTGCATCACTTCTACTTTAGCAAAACCACTATTCTATATTTTCCTTCATTGAAATACTTTTTATACAATATATTCTGATTACAATTTTCCCTCTCCCAACTCCTCTCCATCACCCAGGTCCACTCCTTTTCTTCTCATTAGAAAACAAGTATCCATCTAAGGAATGACAGTAAGGTGAAACAGAAGCAAACAAGGTGGAACAGGACAAAATGAACCAACAGAAGAAAATGAGCCAAAGAAATAGCCTGAGAAGCTATTAGTGTATAGACACAGAGACAGACGTTTATATACACACAGGAATCCCCATAAAAACACAAAACTGAAAGTTATATACTCAAAGGAATGGTAATGGTTTTAAAAAAATGCCCTGATACAACACTGTGTGACAAAGGACCTTCAAAATTGCTTTTAAAGTTTATTTCATGATGACCAATAGCTCTGGCCATGTGGCCTACCTTTAAGAGTTATTTGTTTCCCCAGTGAGACTACCTTGGAGAAAACTAATTTTTCATTTGTAAGTGGTTATCAGTTGGAGCTAACTTCTGTGTTAGGGATAGAGACATGTCTGTATCCACTTCTCCTCCCAGCTCCTGGACCCCACCTGGTGCAGAGAAGTGCAGGCCTTGTGCATGATGTTACAGTTGCTGTGGGTTGGTCACGGTGTTCTTAGAGACCCCTGTTTCCTTGCTGCCTTCTATCCCCTCTGACTCTTACCCTCTTTCTATCTCCTCTACTGTATGGTTCCCTGATTCTACGGGGGAGGAATTTGATAGAGACACCCTGTTTAGGGCTTAGTGTTCCAAGTTCTGTCACTCTCTGCACATTATTTGCTTTGAGTCTAAGTGTTTGCATATGCTGTAGGAAGAAGCTGCTCTGCTGATAGTTGAGCAAGGCACAGGCCTATGAATATGAAAAAAAGCAGAATGTCCTTAGGGGTCATTTTGTTGTATGTTCCTTTAGCAAAGCAGTAGTATTCGCTTTTACCATGGATCCCTACCCTATCTAGTTTCAGGTTCTTAGCCACCCAAGCAGTGTTGGGTATGGATTCCAACTCATGGTGTGGGCTTTATGTCAGATCTTGGTTGGTTGCTTCCATAACCTTTATGCCACTATTGCACCAACATATCCTTAAGGCAGATCACCAATGTAGATCAAAGGGTTTGTGGCTGGGTTAGTGGATAGTCTCCTCTTTTGATAGCATGCAGAGTGCTTTCCAATATCATGATCATTAGTCAACAGGGTAAAGGCTCTAGGTAGGCATCATCTCCACTTCCCTGTGCTCAACGAGAGCAGAGGTGTTGTCTTCAGCAATAGGTCCTTACCTCAAGGTGCTCTGTTTTTATTGCACTCAAATACATCAAAAGCTTTCTTCCTGCTTTTTTTTTTTTTGTAATTATTCCAGTCATTCCCTTCTAAGCTGAAGTTCATCCTCCAATTGTCCTCTCAGAAAAGGCTAATGAAGTAAACACTCCTCAACTCTTCCCTGTTGTGACATTGTCTGTACCCTTTATCCTTGCTGGCTAAGAGATCATTGGATCATATTTTCTTTCCCTAAGTATCCATATGGATTCTTAATCTGTTGTCTTTGGCATGGAATACTGTATTGAGCCCTTTGTTCCTGTATGTTTTCTCTCCCACTTTGCATGCTTTCTTTATCTGGAGTTTAGGAATTTCAGAATGATGCACTCTGTTGAGGTCAGCTGAGTCAATGACTCCTGATGCATGCATTTTCTGCAGAAAATGTCTTCACTTATATCTTTATTAATTTTTTGTTCTATGTTATTGGTTTTCTTGATTGAAGATTCTAATTTTGAGCATGCAAAACAGCTATTTTTTTTATTCTCCAGTTTGAGTAAGTTTTTATTTTATTTTGCCAGATTTTCTGGTGTCTGTGGATATCTTACTATGGTTTCCACAGGCTAATTTAATCATGTGCTCCCTCCAATTTTATTTTCATCTATACTATTTCTGTCATTTCTTTCCTGATCTTCATGCACAAAGAGTTTTTCATTAATTAATATATTTATTCACTTTACATCCGGGTTGCAATCTCCCCTTTAGGTCCCCCCTTACATCATCCTGTCCCCATTTTCCCCTTACCTTCCCCTCTGAGAAGGGGAAGTACCCACCCTGCCACAATAAGTCATTGCAGGACTAGGAGCATTCCCTCCCACTGAAGCCAGACAAGGTGGCCCAGTTGGGGGTCTATGGGCAGGCAACAGAGTCAGGGACAGCCCCAGTCCCAGTTGTTGGGGGACCTGCTGCCCCCACCCCCTGTTCCAGAAGACAGAACTACACATATGCTACATTTACATGCAAAGTTTTAACTCTCATTTCCTTTCCAGCTCTACCCTATACTTTTTTTTTAAGTTCTGCCTTGAGATCTTTCTTATAGAGGTGATTAGAGACTGATTTTATCACTTTATTTCAGTTTTACTTTATTTTAGCTGACAAAATAGCAGCTGCACATATTTTGGGGGTTATAATGGGATATTTTGATGCAAGAATATATTTTGTAATTATTAAATCAGGGCAATTAGCATAGCCATTATTTCCAATGTTTCCTTGATTGAGAACATTTCAAGGCCTCTCTCCTAGCTGTTTTGAAGTATGTAGAATATGATTACTAATCATCACCTTTTTATTGTGACAACAACTCCTGTACTTATCTCTTCATTGTACAAAGGGCATAACCTTGGTAATTACAGTGTGTCTTTCTGAAACCTGGCTCTGCTTGTTCATTTCATCTACACCCTTGCCTGTTACTTACCCAGTGACTGCTTAGAAGAGACATCCTATAGCAGAAGTCCTTACTACATCTTATATTTATATACTCTTATCTTGAGCCTGGCATTCTCCTGAGATAGGCTATTTGGTACACTTTGAAGTAAAAAGACTCCAGGAAGCAAAGCTAAATGGGTGGAAGACAAAGAACCAGGCTAGTAGTCTCAGGGAAGTTAGAACATTGATAAATAAATCAATTTTGTTTCTGGATATCTCTGGTAATCACCGAATAAAGAAACCTATTATTTGAATTTACTGTGTTTTGTTCTTCTTCTTAGTTTCTTAGTATGTGTTTCTTTTATGGGCTACAAGCCTGCCCTAAGCACTTAAAGAGAAAGGGGCTTCACCTAGTCCTTTACTGGAATGAAAAGGCAAACTGGTATTATCTGAAGGGAGATATAAGAGGCAAGCAGCAGCAGATCACTGAGACTCATGGGGGAAGAAGATAGGAGACAAGTGTGTGTGAGAAGACAGCAGGAGCAGAGAAAACCCAGCTTTGCCACCATTCAGCAGCCTACAAATACCATCATGGTTCAGAATCGTTTTCCCAGAGGGTTTAACACAGGCTGTTATGCAAAGGATAGGGAGATGAGATTTTGGCTTTGGCCAGATCCATCACTGTTTAATCTTTAGGGATTATTTAAGGGCAGAGCAATCCCTTTGGAGGAATGAGAAATGCATATAATAAGAAAGCAGTCTCCACAGGTAATTCACGTATGCATATCTTCATCAAAGATAAAAAGGAAATATTTATAGCATCATTAAGTTAACCAAGGATATAATTTAAAATCTTCACAAGTTTATTGCTCAAGTGTATCTATTTATTGTTGGAGCAGTGACCCAGAAAGGGGGTCTTACAGATGGAGCTTTAAACTCAGTCTAAACTTCTTCAGTTCATTTTGTAAGTAATTGGTGGGTCAAATGTATCATTCCAAGTTACTTACAAATCATTTGAGATAAACCAATGACAATGGTTTGGTAATTTGGGGGTACTGATGGCTGTGTGATAAGACTGAGATGTACATGCATACACACCCCATGCATATATACATACCACATACAATACATGCACATACATGTACACACACACATATATATATATATATATACATACATACATACTGCACACACATGCACATACCCCATGTATACATATATACACATGTACACAGAGACAAACACACACAAACATATTACATACACATGCCCATACTCCATGCACATATACATATACATACACATACACATACAAGTATACACACATATACCCACACACACATATTGCGCATACACACACATACACATACCCCATGCAAACATAAATACCACACACATGCACACACACACACACACACACACACACACACACACACAGAGTCATTTTATCGAAAGTAACAAGTTTTATCAAAAATCTTCAATTGTTAAGGTAAATTTAAAGTTTTAAACCATTATCAAGTTCTATGTTTTATCTTCTTTGAGAACATTTTTTGTACACATTTAGTGCAAATGCTGGTTGTTCATTTGTTACTACAAGTCATGCAGAGGCTCCCAGTGAAAAAAATAATACAAATTCTCCACTTCTCGTGGAGTTTTTAGTCTACTGTGGTAGGAAGATAAATGGAAAAACAGGCAATTGCTAGGCCTGGGGACATAGCTCTGCAATTCCAGCTACTCGGAAAGCTGAGGCAGAGGAATGCCAAGTTTAAAGTCCTCTTAGGATACATATCAAGTTCAAGGGTACCAGCATGGGTAACATAGTGAGACTGTCTCAAAAATGAGAGAGAAAGAGAGAGAGAAAGAGAGAGAGAGAGAGAGAGAGAGAGAGAGAGAGAGAGAGAGAGAGAGGAAGAAAGATGAAAGATAAAAAATCCATTTTCCTGGTTATCACCATTTAAGATTCTGCTCCTTTGGGGAGTCTTCTCTGACTGCCATTTGAGCTCTTGCTGGATCCATACCTCTTAAAAGAAATAGAACATAAGAGGGCTGAGGATATAACTCAATGGTAAATTAAGTACGCATGTACAATCAGCAAGACCCTATGTTCATGTGCCACTAGCATGAAAAAACAAAAAGAACAAAGAATAACAAATTGAGCAATCACTGAATCAATTAACCAGTTACCAGTTATCCCTCTTATGTTCTATTCCTCTTAAGAGGTGTGGATGGATCCAGGAAGAGCTACAGGAAGGGTATATTGCATCAGATAGCAGTCAGAGAAGGCTTCCTAAGGGAACAGCGACTTAATGGGGAAAACCAGGAAAATGTATTAGTGGTAGAACAGCTGTAAACATTGAGGCATGCCAGGGATTCTAGGTACAGCAAGGGGGCTACACTTGCTGAGGAAGTAAATGTAGAATTAGTGGGAGATGCTATAGACCACACTGGATCTTGTAAGTCATGACAAGCCTGCAGGAATAACAGATTTGTAATTATAGGAAGAGAATGAGAGGCTCTGAGTAGAAGGGTAACATTTTCATTTTAATAGAATCTCTCACTAGTTTGTAGGGAATGAACTGTGGGCGGACTGAGTGGGAAACCAAGTAGGGAGGAGATAAACATGGTATAGCCTAGAGCTGTAGCTCATATCTTAAAGGTTAAAAGCAATGAGATATGCTATTATACTAAAATAACTATGAGAGAGAGAGAGTGAGAGAGAGAGAGAGAGAGAGAGAGAGAGAAGCAGAGAGACAGAGAGACGATGTGGCTTACAAACATTTAGTTATGGCCTGTTAAAGTGACTGCAAGTAGCAAAGTGGAAATGTTGGGTAGACAGTTGGTCTACAAGCCATGAAGTTAATGGACTGTTCAGGCAGTGGATAATAAGGTGGGAATCTTTTCATATACATGAGAACAGATAAGATCATGTGAAAGAATTAAATAGAGATATACAGAGGCCAAGCAAAGCAAATACAAGACGAAGTCAGGGAGCAAATGATCAGGTTTGAAAAGCTTAAAGAGTCTACCATGGCCCTGGAAGATGGTTACTATGGGAAGCCAGGTGATAGGTGCACAGGAGCATCCACAAGTATTTTTGTAATTTCTGTGTTAGCCTAAGAGTATTTCTAAGTGGGCATATTTAAAACCAGTTAGAAGCAGTGTTAAGAAACACACTGCTAAAAAGGCAGTGGAGGAAAGCGCTTGGGACCCACCGATGGTTTGACAACGTGGATCCCACAGAGGGGGAGGGTTAGAGGGTTCATGGAGGGATAAGAACAACAGTTCTCTGTGTCAATGTTTTCTAGGGAGGGTGGGAAATGAGCATGGCAAGACAAGCGCAGACAAATCTTTGGAGGATCGATGCTCTGGGTGGAGTGAAGAAACAACGGAGCAGAGGAACAGAAGCGGTTTAGGTTACAGGTCAAAGCAAACATTTTGTTTCTCAGAGCAGCACACTGTCCTTCCCACTGTTTCTTGCCATAATAATTTGAATCACTGAATTCTCTATTTGCTGAAGGCTCATCTCTTCCTTTCGCTCTCACCCCTAGTCACAGTTCAGTTCGTCTCTTTAAGATCCCTTGCTCAGCCTTACTCCTCCAGTCATCCATCATTTACAGCATTTGTTTCGGATGCTCTTATGTAGGTGTTAGGGGACCACATGTGCACATTTGTTCCCATACATATGAAGGCACCACTACCCCACTTTTTGGGATAGGATTCTCAGACAACTCTAGACCTTACCAATAGGCCAGCGAGTCTCAGGGATCCTCCTGTCCCTACCTTCCTGAACAATGGGATTGTAAACTCAAATAGGGAACATACCTGCTCCCTATTTTTTTAAACCATAGGTTTGGAGATGGATCATATTGCCGTTCCTCTACTTCCCTTGTGGCCATGTTAGCAAGCACTCCACAAAAAGGACCACATAGGCAGTTTTCTCCCCAAGAAAATGTGTTTGTGTTTCTAGAACGCCGAAAATGTTCCAACTCTTGTACAGAATTGAGGTTCAAATTTGTGTACTGTGTGCATGCACCTATGGTGTGCATGTGTGTGGAACAATTAAAGAACAAAATCAGTTTAGGGATCGTTGTCAGAGGAGTGGATAATGGGTCTAGATGCTGTGAGGCTGCAGTGGGATGGAGTGTGCACGGACCACGTGCATCTTACGGCTAAGAAAGCCAGAGCATCCTCATAGACTGTGGCTCTGGACTAACTTCATAGGCTGACTCACTTCTGTGGCAGCTTTATGATTCTGTATCTCAAAGATCACAAATCTTAATTCCTCATGCCAACACTTGTAACTAAACCCAAATAGTCCTGCAGAGCCGGCCTTTGAACTGGCAGCATACATGGTTACCCAAGTGGTCTACAAGAAACTACACGGAGATTTCCCCCTCTCCTAATTGCTTCTCAGAACGATCCAACAGCAGCAGGAAACAAACACCCTGTTCCACAAAGCACATGAAACAGGGTGAACAGACCTCTAAACCAGCAGCTTAATTATAGGACAGAGCAGTGTGGCAAACCATGCTTAGCGTTTCAAACCGCTCCATGTGTTTCTCAATAATAAAAGGAAAGCTTGCCCCCCAAGCCCTGCAAAGCTTCTCACATTCTGCAAAACCAAAAGTGTCTAAGTCCTCTTTCTGTTTTGTTTTCAAGTTTCCAAATCCTCTTAAAGCCCCCAGAGCTAACTAAAATTTGAGACACTTTCAAAATGCTTTTCTTCATTTGTTAGCCACTACGGCTGCCCCTTTGCTTGAATGTCTCCTATCTTCTTCCCTGTAGGTTTCAGGGGATGTTCTTTTAGTTGGAAAGGAGAGCTTTGGGTTGGGTTTCCAAGTTAGTCATTTTACCAGTTAAGACCCATCATCACCATCACCATCACCACCACCATCACCATCACCATCACCACCACCATCATCACCACCACCATCACCATCACCACCACCATCACCACCACCATCACCACCACCACCACCATCACCATCATCATCACCAGCACCACAGACATTTATGGATTATGGTATATTTATTTACTTTTCCCCTCTGCAGGCAATCACTTTGGCTTACTTTGAGTGTGTATGCAAACTCCTAAGAATATTTTCATGTGTTTTTCAATTTGAATACATAGCCTGTTGATTTAAATTTTTGTTAAAAGTCAACATGAGATTTGTTTAAGATCTCACTCTATATGTGCACCACTGCCTGGCTTTTTTTCTTTTTCTTTTTCTTTTACTTCTTCTTCTTCTTCTTCTTCTTCTTCTTCTTCTTCTTCTTCTTCTTCTTCTTCTTCTTCTTCTTCTTCTTCTTCTTCTTTTGGCATCCTCTGTTTTTCATTTTTTCTTTCCTTTACTGGAGGACATGCAGATTGTCCTATCCCTCCCTTTAGTGAGATGACTCTCACATATACCCCCTTACAGTATAAACTCAGAAATACCATTACGGAAGCATATGAAAACTATCTATTTCCACAAAACCCTGTTGTGTTGCTCTTCAGAAAATACATCTAGTTTATAAACTTGCCAGAAGTCAGAGCTTTCTCACTTCCCTCCATTCTAAAATTCACATGACGCTGTATGATTAAAACGTCTGCAAAGCTGACAGATACAAACACTTTCTTCTTGCATTTAGCTGATGACTGTTTTTTTTTTAGGTGTCTTCTACTCAGCCAGTTTTCCTCCTTGTGAACTGTTTTCCTATTGAGTATCTTATTTCCATATTAACCTGTACACTTACAGTGATATTCCAGCCTTTTTGGTTGCTATGACTTGAATGGCCCCACTACATCTCACACTGAAAATCTTCTTTACTGAGTTTTCAGGAGGTGATTAAATTGTGAGGACTCTGCCCATGAATGAACTATTAAAGATTAATATATTAATGGGTTATCTATGAGTAGGTAAGACAGGGTTTCTCTTTGTAGCCCTGGCTGTCCTGAAACTCATAGAGACCCTCCTGCCTCTTTCTTCCAAGGGCTGGGATTGAAGGCACACACCACCACTTCCAGGTTCTGCAGTAAGGAAACCTTCAGTAGATACTCATTTTCCAGCTTGCACATTCCATTTTCTAGGACATAGAGATGAATGATACCTTATTCTTTATGAAATGACCAAGTCTTTGGTATTCTATTACAGCAGTAGAATACAGATTGAAACAAACACAGATTAAAACAAACACAGTGTTCTTATTTTGATTTATTTTATGGGAGAGAAGGTCTTGCTCTATGCTCTAGGTTCACCTCCCAATCACTTTGAACTCCAGGGCTGGTCTTGAACATCCCCTGCCTTGGTTTTCTGAGTGCTGGTATTGTAGATGTCTACCATCACATTTTTGTTGATTTTATAGAAATCATATACAGATCTTTGCTCATTGTTTTGTCTGAGTACAAAAGGATACTAGTTTTCTATGCTCCTAAATTAAAATGTTGCAAATATCTTTAGTATATGACTCCTTTACCAATATTACATTTGGTATTTTAATACAGGCAAATCTGCTGTTTTACCTTATAATACTTGGTGTGTGCAAGTCATGGATATCCTTGTAGCCTTAGGTTTTTCCATTCACCACTGGGAACTGGAGATCAAACTCAGGTTGCCAAACTTGGCAGCAATCACCTTACTTCTTGGGCCATTTTTTTTTTCAGGTCCAATTCAAGCTCTGGGGGTTGTTTAAAGAAATAAGTCATTTTTTTCTACCATTCACTTTTGATTCTGAATCTAACAGGGGTCTAAAGTACAGAGACTTTAGATAGCACAGCCTATAGAACAGCCTCAGGCACTAAGAACTACAGTTATTCTGTTAAGTAGTCCAAGACTTTAATTTACAAGTAAATACATCTGGAAAAAAAAAAAACAACAAGAACAAAACTTAGTTGATCTTTGGTAAAGAACAAAATAACAGATCAAATACTAGTTAGCTGATCAAGAGTGAGACTCATATGCAAATTAGAAATAGGAGTACACTTCTCTTTGCAACAAATGGAGTCACCTATAGAAAACCACAATCAATCAATATGCAGAGTTATAGAGCAGTCTCTGGGGATAGCACTATAAAATACCACCATGCATAAGGCTCAGGGACCACTGTAGAAGAGAGGATGGAAAGATTGTAAGAACCAGAGGATCAGGGACTTTGTGATGAGATTGTGACTTGTAACATAAGATGCTACTTCCCAAACATAAGCACACTAGTGATCATGCCAAGCTGCATGAGAAAACGTCCATGTGTTCTTTAACTCTATGCAAGAACTACTGGCAACTGAGGAAGGCTGGGAGCAGTTGAGGTGATCCTACAAGGAAAAGCTTACATATTGACTGTCTAGTGACAAACAGTCATCCCTGAAAACATTTATACAAGTAACATGTGGGCTCAATACATTATATTTGGGACTATATCTGTATATACATATATGTATTTAATAACAATTGGTGAAAAAAGAGGCCATGGATTTGAAGGAAATCATGGGGGGGTGTGGTATATGGGACGGTTTGGAGAGATGAAAGGAAGGGAGAAATATTGCAATTAAAATTCAATGACAAATAGTAATGAAAGAGATATGAGGGGACATTTTGGTACCAACCTTAGAGAAATAACACAGATAATGCAGGAACACTATGAAGTGGTATATGACAACACATTAATGATATGGAATGATCATTTTTCTGGCAAGGTATGAGTTACTAACTTATGACCAAGAGCCAAAAGCAGTAACAAAGGATAAGCCATTAAACAAGCAAAAAGCTTACAGAACACAATTCTGTGTCAGATGGTTTTCTGGTGTAGACTAAGAAAAGAGTATAATTTATTGATTAATGGTTAATGCTAACTCTTTAAAAGCTCTGTAAAACACAGGAGAGAATACTTCTCAACCAATTCTGTAGCACCAAATTACTCTGATATCAAAATCAGACCAAGACATTACAGGAAAAGAAAATTATAGACCAATCTCTTATATGAATATTGGTACAAAAAAAAATCCTCAATGAGAGCTGATGCTGTGCTACAGCCCCCAGAGCTGCTCCTGTGCCACAGTGATACAACATTCAAAAAAAATGCAAAATGCAAAAAGCTCCTAACCCAAAACATCCAGGAAATCCAGAACACAATGAGAAGACCAAACCCAAGGATAATGGGTATAGAAGAGAGTGAAGATTCCCAACTTAAAGGGCTAGTAAATAAATGCACGAAACAAAGAAAGAATATTAAAAGTAGTAAGAGGAAAAGGTCAAGTAACATATAAAGGCAGATCTATCAGAATTACAACAGACTTCACATCAGAGACTATGAAAGCTAGAATATCCTGGACAGATGTCATACAGACCCTAAGAGAACATAAATGCCAGCCCAGGCTACAATACCCAGCAAAACTCTCAATTACCATAGATGGAGAAACCAAGATATTCCATGACAAAAGCAAATTTACACAATATCTTTCCACAAATCTAATCCGACATAGAATAATAGATGGAAAACTCTGACACAAGGAGAGAAACTACTAGAAAACACAAAAAAGTAATCTTCTTTCAAAAAACCTAAAAGAAGATAAACACACAAACATAATTCCACCTCTAGCAAAAAACAAACAACAACAACAACAACAAACCAGGAAACAACAATCACTATCCCTAAATACCTCTTAACATCAATGGACTCAATTCCCCAATAAAAAGACATAAATTAACAGACTGGATACATAAACAGGACCCAGCATTTTGTTGCATACAGGAAATGCACCTCAGTGTCAAACACACATACTACAGATACATATCTCAGAGTAAAGGGCTGGAAAACAATTTTCCAAGCAAATGGTCCGAAAAAACAAGCTGGAGTAGCCATTCTAATATCGAAAAAATAGACTTTCCATATATATATATATGGAAGAACCATACTCATCAAAGGAAAAACCTTCCAAGATGAACTCTCAATTCTAAACATCTATGCTCCAAATGCAAGGGCACCCACATTCATAAAAGAACTATTACTAAAGCTCAAAGTACACATTGTGCCTCACACAACAATTGTGGGAGACTTCAACATCCCACTCTCATCAATGGACGAATTGTGGAAACATAAACTAAACAGAAACCCAGTGAAACTAACGGAAGTTATGAAACAAATGGATTTAACAGATATCTACAGAACATTTCATTCTAAAACAACAACAACAAAAAAATAAGCCGCCTTCTCAGCACCTCATGGTACCTTCTCCAAAATTAACCATATACTCAGTCACAAAACAGGCCTCAACAGATACAAGAAGATTGAAATAATTCCATGTATCCCATCAGATCACCACAGATTAAGGCTGGTCTTTAATAAAAATAAAAACAATAGAAAGCCCATGTACACATAGAAGCTGAACAACACTTTACTCAATGATAACTTGGTTGAGGACAAAATAAAGAAAGAAATTGAAGACTTCTTAGAATTCAATGAAAATGAAGGCACAACACACCCAAACTTATGGGATACAATGGAAGCAGTGCCAACAGGAAAACTTTTTGAGTGCCTCCAAAAAGAAAATGGAAAGAGCATACACTAGCAGCTTGACAGCACATCTAAAAGCTCTAAAACAAAAAGAAGCAAATACACCCAAGAGGAGTAGATGTCAGGAAATAACCAAACTCAGGGCTGAAATCAACCAAGTAGAAACAAAAGAGCTATGCAAAGAATCAATAAAAGCAAGAGTTGGTTCCTTGAGAAAAATCGACAAGATAGATAAACTCTTAGCTAGACTAACCAGAGGGCACAGAGACAGTATCCAAATTAACAAAATCAGAAATTAAATGGCAACACAATAGCAGAAAATGAGGAAATTAAAAAAAAATCACCAGTTCCTACTACAAAAGTCTATACTCAACAAAACTGGAAAATCTGTGTGAAATGGAAATTTTTCTAGACAGATACCAGGTACCAAAGTTAAATCAGGATCAGATAAACCATCTAAACATTCCCATAACCTATAAAAAATTGAAACAGTCATTAATAGTCTCCTAACCAAAAAAAGCCAGATGGGTTTAATGCAGAGTTCTAACAGACCTTCAAAGAAGACCTAATACCAATATTCCTCAAACTATTCCACAAAATAGAAACGGAAGGTACTCTATCCAATTCGTTCTGTGAAGCCACAATTACTTTGATACCTAAACAATGCAAAGACCCAACAAAGAAAGAAAACTTCAGACCAATTTCCCTTATGAATATCAGTACAAAAATATCAATAAAATTCTCACAAAGCTAATCTAAGAACACATCAAAATGATCATTTACCATGATCAAGTAGGCTTCATCCTAGGAATGCAGGGATGGTTCAATATATGTAAATCTATCAATGTAATCCACTACATAAACAAACTCAAAGAAAAAGAAATCCCACATGATCTTTTCATTAGATGCTGAAAAAGCATGTGACAAAATCCAATACCTCTTCATGAGAAAAGTCTTAGAAAGATCAAGAATTCAAAGCCCATACTTAAACATAGAAAAAAAAATATATATATATCAAACCAGTAGCTAACATCAAACTAAATGGAGAGAAACTTGAAGGAATCCCAGCAAAATCAGGGATTATACAAGGCTGCCCACTCTCTCTACCTATTCAATATAGTAATTGAAGTCCTAGCTAGAGCAATTAGACAACAAAAGAGGGTCAAAAGGAGAAGTCAAAAATATCACTATTTGCAGATGATATGATAGTATACTTAAGTGACCCCAAAATCCACCAGAGAATTCCTACAGCTGATAAACAACTTCAGAAATGTGCCTGGATATAAAATTAACTCATACAAATCAGTAGCCTTCCTATACTCAAAGGATAAACAGGCTGAGAAAGAAATTAGGGAAATGACACCCTTCACAATAGTCACAAATAATATAAAATACCTTGGTGTGACTCTAACCAAGCAAGTGAAAGATCTGTATGACAAGAACTTCAAGTCTTGAAGAAAGAAATTGAAGAAGATCTCAGAAGATGGAAAACTCTCCCATGCTCGTGGATTGGCAGGATTTACATAGTAAAAATGGCCATCTTGCTGAAACCAATCTACAGATTTAATGCAATCCCCATCAAAATTCTATCTCAATTCTTCATAGAGTTAGAAAGAGCAATTTACAAATTCATCTGGAATAACAAAAACCTAGGATAGTGAAAACTATTCTCAACAATAAGAGAACTTCTGGGGGAATCACCATCCCTGACCTCAATCTGTATTACAGAGCAATTGTGATAAAAAAACAAAACAAAACAAAAAACAACCACCAACAACAACAAACAACTGCAAGGTATTGGTACAGAGACAGGTAGAAAGATCAGTGGAATAGAATTGAAGACCCAGAAATGAACCCACACACCTATGGTCACTTGCTCTTTGACAAAGGAGCTAAAACCATCCAGTGGAAAAAAGACAGCATTTTCAACAAATGGCGCTGCTTCAACTGGAGATCAGCATGTAGAAAAATGCAAATTGATCCATTCTTATCTCCTTGTACAAAGCTCAAGTCCAAGTGGATCAAGGACCTCCACATAAAGCCAGATACACTGAAACTAATAGAAGAGAAAGTGTGAAAGAGCCTTGAGTACATGGTCACGGGGGCAAATGTCCATCAGCCATGGATGAACTGGGTCTACCTGAAAGGGAGGCTGGAATAAAAAAGGATTGGGGGGGGGGGGGTTGAGAGAAAGATGAAGTCAAGACAAAGTTTAATTTTCAGCTCTGTGTTTATATAGGGAAAACCCACAGACCTGTCCTTTGTTTCAGATGGATTGAGTTGCAAAGCAAGCTCAGCAGGCAATCAACTCCTCAAAGCTCAGGTAGGAAATTACAAATGTGTCAAGGCCAGGAGACTCCAGCTAAGTTGTAAAACCATCTTAAGTATGTTTAGCTGTGGATGAGCACAAATCCCCCTTTTTGTTTTTTAAAGATGAGCTGGACTGAGGCACAGGATTTACTTGTTTTCCATGATCCCATCAAGGCAATAGAGTGGCTAGGTGGCTGTGCCTTTCTTAGGTACGTGTCTATATTGCTTCTTCTTACCCGTTATGGACCACAAACATTGCTTTTTGATGTATGTGTCTGGCCTAGATGGATAGGAGCCCAAGAACACACTTACTCATCCCTGGCTACCAGCCCTCAAAAGCATGCTCTTTCCCATTCAGACCAAAGCCACAAAGGACACATGATTATGCACTCAATGCATTTCTTCATAGCCATGAATGACTCCCATGGTAATTAGCTGAGTTTGCTGAAAGCGATCCTGTGTGAAGGCAACCAATCTGTTAAGATACAAAGTCAAAAGTTAAAAGCAACAAGATAAAAATTATCTGCAGGAATGTTCCAGGTATTTAATTCAGCTGCTAAGTGGCAAAGATCAAACACAAAGTCTGGCCACCAGGTGTATGAAGGGTGGCTTTGAGAATTGATAGGAAACACTTACTCCTCCATAATCATTAGAAGGCTCAGGATGTGTGTCCACTTGACGAACCAATCCTTTAGGCAGCCATCAGGCTCCATTTTCTTTTTGTGAGGAAACACAAACAGGTCCTTGCCTTCATATTAAATATCTGATCGAGATCATGCCATATGCAAGTAAGTGGATCCTGCCATTTCACCTAGGCATAGGTATGCTTAGTTGTAGAATGCCATAGACACTCGGCAGAGAGTTCCTTGGCTTCCAAATTTAAAAATTTTTAAAAATAAAAAGAGCATGATATAATTCCTCCATTTTTTAAAATAAAGATATTATTTTAAAGTTCCATGGGCCTCTTCCACAATACCTTGTCCTTTAGGATAATAGGGGATCCCAGTAATATGGGTAATATTAAATTGTCTACAAAACATCTCAAATGCTTGACTGCAATAGCGAGTTCCATTATCTGTTTTAATCTGATCTGGAATACCAAGCATAGAAGAATAATACAGGCAATGACTAATTACATTTTTATTTGCTTCTCCTGTTAAAACAGTTGCAACTAGAAATCCTGAGAAGGTATTGATAGTCACATGTGCATATTTTAATTTTCTAAAATCAGAAACATGAGTAACATCCATTTGTAATAATTGATTAGCTATAAGCCCCTGAGAATTAACACCATTATGTGGTACAGGAAGAAATTGAGGACATTGAGGACAAGTCTTTACAATTTGATGTCCATATTTTCTAGAAATACCAAATTGTTGTCTCAAACTATTACTATTTTGATGATGTAAAGAATGAGATTGTATGGCCAGTTGTTCCTATGTAAGACCTATAATCTGCCTGGTATACAAATATGCTGCAGCATTGCCCTAAGAGGTCTTGTCCAGGTAATCCAGTACGAGCTCATAAATGTCCTATAAAGTTAAGGAATAGTACATTCTCTTAAATTGATTTCTATTTGCACAAATAATTGCAAAATTGAGAATTAGCAGTATCTAAAAAAGGAACAATTTCAAGCAATTGCAAGCCATGAGCTATATATTGGCTATCAGTATACAAAATAAAAGCTTGATTTTTCAACATTTCAAAAACAGTGGCTATAATGCATAACTCAATTGTTTGTACTGAAGTGGAGGGAAACTCAAGAGAATAAACATGTGATCCAATTACATATACTGCTTTCTCATTAAATAAGCCATCTGTAAATATAGTAAGCACTTTCTCTATTGGCTATACACACAAACTTATAGGAAATACAAAAGTATTTATAGAAGCAAGTAGCAACAACTTCTCTTTTGGATAATGATTATCAATTTTGCCTAAAAGGTTTGCCATGCAATAGGCCAAATATCAGTATTCAGCAATAACCAATTTAATTGCTGTTTGAAATGAGGAATAAATATTTCATCAGATTCTTGAGACATTGTTTCTAAAATACTTTCAAGATTCTATCCTACAATTCTGTATTAGTACTGAAACAGCTTCAAAATAGGGTATTCAAACTTTACTTGGAGATGAAGAAAGGTGAATCCACATTAATGGTCCCTTTTGCCAAAGAACTGCTCTTGGCACATGAGTACTTTCTGAAAGCTATTTGTCCCTCACCAGTTAATTTGCATTCCCCTTGAGAACATCAAACAGAGGATTAAGTCCTCCTGTGGTGAGCTAAGGGTGAGGACTTAGCCAATTAACATCTTCTAGAAGCTTTTTAAAGTAAGTAAAGTATCTTTTCTTATTTGAACTTTCTATGCCACAGTTTGTTTAGGATATAACTTATGTCCCAAATAATGAAAAGGATATTGTCTTTTAATCTTTTCTGGAACAACAACTATTCCCCAAAATTTTAAAGCTCTTATAAGAGCAAATGCTTGTAGTAAAAACGCCTTCAGAGGTATCAGCTAAATAAAATACCATCCATATAATGAATAAAATACACTAAAAGATTCAAAAGCAGAAATATATATATATATATATATATTTCAGGGCTATTGGCCATTCCTTGAGGGGAAAACTTTCCAATTATATCCCTACATGGGCTCTTTAAAATTACAAACAGGCACACTAAATGCAAACCCTTTACAACTATCAAGATGCAAAAGAATAGTATAAAAACAATCCTCCAAATCCATAATAATTCTATGTACATTTCCCGGAATGGCAGCTAGAATAGGCAAGCCAGGCTGTAATGCCTTCCTAAGTCCCTAATTTCAGTAACCTTTCATAAATCTTAAGTTTAAAATGTGTTTTGGATTGATGGAATAACCAATCCCTTGGAGGTGAGTGAGTACATCAGCTCCAGTGTCTATTAATCTTTTAAAACTCTTTTCTTCAATTAGTATTTTAAGGTTAGCAGGTACAGTTATAATGTCATGGGGGGAAGCAGCTATAATTTTTTTCTTTTATAATAATAATACTGCTCTGGCTTAAAAGTAATCCCCAGGTCCCTGGAGGCAAGGGCCCCAAAACTACTGTAGGCAGGGTTTGCAAGACAAAAGGAGTACCACACAAGCCTCTGCTGAGGCTGCTCTGAGCTTTGCATTATCTCAAATT
Source organism: Mus musculus (assembly GCF_000001635.26). NCBI lineage: Eukaryota > Metazoa > Chordata > Mammalia > Rodentia > Muridae > Mus > Mus musculus. Next base: position 44,811,921 of record NC_000076.6, read on the forward strand.
TATATATTTGCAGTAGTCTCCCTCAAGGCAGAAGCCATATTTAGACCCTGATTGTATGAGGCTCCAAAAATTCTACCACCTGCTTTCTGCAGTTCTTTGGACCCTGTTAGATAAAGTCCCACTGAGATCTCCTTTAAAAGTGGGCAGCAGGCTGGTATTACTTTTGCAATCATCTCCATTTGCTTGATTTTTTTTTTCTTAATTACAAATATGGGCGAGTTAAAAATCCTGAGCCTGTGATGAAACTGCAGATGGCAGCCAATGGAACATTGGAAATTTAACTATAATTTTAAAGTTTCTTTTGTAATATTAGAGCATAACCATAACTTTGGAAAGCAAAACTCAACCTCCAACAAACAATCCATTCTCTTTAAAATTAATATCACGTGTATTACTTTCACGTTATAAGTTTGGCTGCCAGTTCTTACATATGAATAATGACAGTAAAACTTTTAATACCTCAAAGAGACATTGCCCTAAATCCTAGTCTGATTTCTAGGATAAGAATTACATAAATCATTATCCTAATTTAGAAGTATCTCTAGAGACCTGTTTTCCTGGGTTGGCTCATGCCACACTTTGTTGTTTAAAATAACTCCAACCCTAAGTTACCAGTTTTAAGCTGACTTTCTTTTTACCAATGTTACAATTTTCTAATCATACCCAATAACTTATAAGCCAATATACTATAACCATGACATGTAGAACATACTTATACCTTTGAAACCAGTCAGAAACAAAAGTGAAGTGGCTCAACACATCTTATATATTTAGACAAAACAAAATTTTCTAGCTATAGTTTCAAGAAAGGAGCACCTTGTTAGCTTCTGGACCCAATAATCACAATTGCAGAGATTTTTCTAGGAAAAAACAGCTATCAGCTTACTTACCATAGAACTTGAGACACTGCTGGTCCCTTTAAAAGCACCTTTTCAGCTCCTGGCAGGGCTTCTGCTGTGCTTAACTCATAGCTAAGGTGCAGGACAACTTATCAGGTTCTGCTGTCCAAATTGAGACTGCTTTCTAGACAAGTTAAACTAAATCAAGGGATGGATACCCAGCAGATAACATTTTAACCATTTTTTTTTCAACATGAAACACAGAACAACAATCATTCAAGCAATGAAACAAAAACAGACATAAATTGACATGTGGACAGATCAATGCACCAATAACAGACAATAGACAGAGAGGGAAGAGAACATGATATAACCAGAACTAATGATATCTTCATTAGGAGCCAGAGAGGAATCAGCACATCTCCTTATTTCCTCCTGTCTAGGAGAACTCTGACCGTTTTATTTCTTTTTTGCTAACATGTTCCAGACAGGGGACAGCTGCTTTTCTGAAACCTATTCTCCCCCGCCCCCCCCCCCCCCCCCCGTCTCTCTCTCTCTCCCTCTCCCTCTTTCTCATGCCATTTGTATATTTACCACGTACAACATAAATCTACTTGAGCTAAGAATTTTTCTAACATCTGTTTTTTGTTTGTTTCTTTGTTTTGTTTTGTGTTTTTAATCCTGCCCCTCTCATCTGATGCAACTCTTGGTTGCAGACAAATGCCTATACAAAATTCCCATGTCCCATTTATGCTGTCACCTCCTAGGTAAGATCGGCATTGGATCAACGCTGTCTCAACCTAGCCTGTATCCTCTCTTTAATGTACCTCCTACAACAACAGCCTCCAAAAAAAAAAATAAAATTTATGGCTAGCGCTAACATTAATGCTGTTTGTTGCTTATCATCGTGCAGGATACTTTAACCTCTTCCATTTTCTGTGGCGCTCCACCAAAACAGCGTTTCTCGGTCAGTCGTCCCATTTTCAGTCCCTTCGTTCGGTCACCACCTATAGCTGTCCAGCAGCCATGGATGAACTGGGTACCTGAAAGGGAGGCTGGAAATGAAAAAGGACAGGGGGATGGGGTGAGAGAATGTTGAAGTCAAGACAAAGGTTTCTGATCAAGGCTCAAAGTTTAATTTTCAGCACTGTGTTTATATAGGGAGAGCCTACAGACCCATCCTTTGTTTCAGATGGATTGAGTTGCAAAGCAAGCTCAGCAGGCAGTCAACTCCTTAAAGCTCAGCTAGGAAATTGCAAGTGTTATGAGGCCAGGTGACTCCAGCTAAATTATAAAACCATCTTGGGTTTATTTAGCCTACTCAAGGGTGGGTGAAGGGCACAGGACAATTTCCTGAACTGAACACCAATGCCTTATGCTCTAAGATCAAGAATTGACAAATGGGACCTCATAAAATTGAAAAGCTTCTGTAAGGGAAAGGAAACTGTCAATAGGACAAAATGGCAACCAACAGATTGGGAAAAGATCTTTGCCAACCCTACATCTGATAGAGGGCTAATATCCAATATATACAAAGAACTCAAGAAGTTAGGCTCCAGAGAACCAAATAACTCTATTAAAAATGTGATACAGAGTTAAACACAGAATTCTCAGCTCAGGAATACCAAATAGCTGAGAAGCAACTAAAGAAATTTTGAACCCAGATGTCCTTCAACAGAGGAATGGATACAGAAAATGTGGTACATTTACACAATGGAGTACTACTCAGCTATTAAAAAACAATGACTTCATGAAATTCTTAGACAAATGGATAGAACTAAAAATATTACCTTCAGTGTCATAACCCAATCACAAAAGAACACACATGGTATGCACTCAATGATAAGTGGATATTAGCCCAAAAGCTCGGAATACCCAAGATACATTTCACAGACCACAAGAAGAAGGAAGACCAAAGTATGGATACTTTTCAGTTCTTCTTAGAAGAGGAAACAAAATACCCATGGGAGGAGATACAAAGTGTGGAGCAGAGACTGAGGAAAAAGCCATCCAGAGACTGCTCCACCTGGGGATCCATCCCATATACAATTACCAAACCCAGACACTATTGTGGATGCCAAGAAATGCTTGCTGACAGAAGCCTTATATAGCTGTCTCTTGAGAGGCTCTGCCAGAGTCTAACAAATGCAGAGGTGAATGCTTGAAGACAATGGTTGGAGTGAGCATGGGGGTCCTCAATGGAGGTATTAGAAAAAGGACAAAAGGAGCTGAAGGGGTTTGCAGCCCCCATAGGAGGAACAACAATATGAACCAACCAGACCTCCCAGAGCTTCCAGGGACTAAACTACCAACTAAAAAGTACACATGGAGGGACCCATGGCTCCAGCTGCATATGTAGCATAGGATGGCTTTATGGGACATCAATGGGAGGAGAGGACCTTGGTCCTGTGAAGCTTCCTTCCACCCTTATCCCACACCCTTAAAATCCATTCCCACACACATTCACCAGGTTTCTGCTTGAATGAATTAGCAAATTCATTAAGCTCCTTAGTAGTGTAGCGAATTTCCTCATGGACTATACTTTCTACCTCCCCTCTAGGAGCCTGTTTTGCTTTGAGTCTGGTTACAGGTCTAGAAGAAACTATTGATGGGCCTTGAGAAACATCAGTAGTGAAAGTCATTGCTGGTTTATCAGACTCTGCAAAATTAATTTCCTCATGTGGAGAAGGCATTATTTCAAGGGGTGGGGCTGAGGGTACAACTTCCTCAGGTGGGGCAAACCCTTGAGAATCTGAAGATTCAAAATTCTCAGCTTCAACATGGTCTTCCCACACATCCCCGTCCCATGTTGTAGGATCCCATTCTTTGCCAATTAGAGCCCTTACTTTAACTGTCGACACACTCTGAGGCTGAGACTTGAATTTTCGCTGTAGTTCAGCCAACCTTACAATGAGAGTTTCTGTTTGATTTTCTGCAACTTGAGCTCTATTGCTACAAGAGAGAAGATTCTCCTCAAGGACACACTTAGCAACTTTTAGATAGTTTACTTGTGTCTGGAGCCTTTCGATTTTATCACACAACTCCTTCCTTTCATTCATCATTTTTTCCACAGATACTAAGAGCAGCCAGCCAGTAAAATCATTTTCCGATTTTTTCCCCATCTTGTAGAAAGCTTTGTGCACTGAATCACCTAATTCATTAAGAAAATCAAGGGCATTAGCTTCTTTAAGTTCAGAATATAGTTTCAACCATGGGTCTTCAAAATTCTCTGAGCTCCCAGGAGGGAGAGAATCTGGAGAGGTTTCAATAGTTGAAAGTGCTGGTGGATCAACAAGCCAATTCCAGTATTTTAAAAGATTCATCCTTGTACTTCTGTTACTCTAGAACCACTCCTGGTACCAACTTCTGTATTAGTCAGGGTTCTCTAGAGTCACAGAACTTATGGATAGTCTCTAGATAGTAAAGGAATTTATTGATGACTTACAGTCGGCAGCCCAATTCCCAACAATTGTTCAGTCGCAGCTGTGAATGGAAGTCCAAGGATCTAGCAGTTACTCAGTCTCACGCAGCAAGTAGGTGAAGGAGCAAGAGCTCAATGCCATAGTGTAGGGGAATGCCAGGACAGGGAAGTGGGAGTGGGTGGGTAGGTGGAGGAAACACCCTTATAGAAGTAGGGAGGAAGGTGGGATAGGGAGTTTTTTGGAGGGGAAACCAAGAAAGGGGGTAACTTTTAAAATGTAAATAAAGAAAATATTTAACAAAAAAATCCTCAATGAAATATTTCTACATTTAATTTAATAATCTATAAAAGTTATATGTCTTTTGACTTATACAGAGAAACAGATACAAAGAATATCTATCTATCTATCTATCTATCTATCTATCTATCTATCTATCTATCTATCTACTATCATCTTTGTTCCTTTGTCTCTTTCTTATACCAATCTGAATTTATAATGTATCTATATCTACAGGTACTTGGTTTATATCATTGTAAGAGATGAAAACCTTAAGATCTATAGCCTTGACCAGTTGCTTGGTCTAAATTCCTGTGAAATGGAAAAGCTGAAGGATCTGTGATAGAGGAAGAGTTAATGCCATCCTAGCCAGTCCAGCAGCATCCTCTCTTTTCACTGTTGGTAGAGTAGCACTGAGAGTCCAGGGTTTCGATTCAACGAGATCATTGTTTTTATTCTAGTGAAGAAATCTTTAGAATGATGATCTCTAAGCCAGTAGAATATAAGGCATGTGCACATACTTTAAAAATGGATTGTTAGAAACAATAATGCAATATGTCCCTGTCATTTCTACCCTTGAGTTTTGGACCTCTGTGTCCTAACTATGCAAGAAACTGCACCTTTTATGGGATACTGATACAGAACAAACAGAACTCTCTGAAGGCTATTATGTCTGTAAGACACTGTCACTGACCTAGCTGGAGTTGGCAGCGGGATGAGAGAAGCAGGAATGTGGAGAATTGGCAGGTTCAATTTTTAAGATTTCCTGCAGCAATACCTGAGTACCATACAGAGCCATCTATAAACCTGGCCAGGTTGTCTTTCTTCTATGCACTGATTGTACAGGAGGGTGTACGTCTATGGTGCTTGAGAAAAAAAAAAGCAGCATAGTAATAGAGGCAATTATAGCCATTTGGGTCACTACTTCATGTATCTTACTTATGCTTTCAGGGCGCTTAGGTGGATCAGACACTTAGTTCAGAATAAGCAGTTCAGGCTTAATGGTGACATGATGTTTAGTTTCTTGTGTGTCCCAGGAGTAGACACAAGAGTTGTATCTCAGAAGGAAAGTACTTACCTGCCAATACTGGCAGAGCTTTGTTCCAAGAGCAAAGGATCTACACTGTGATTCATCTTTAGAGGTCAAGGGTTCCAAAAAGCTTTCCTATAGTCTTCTGAAACTTCAGTCACCATTGTCACTGCTGGATCACATGGCTCCAGTAGAAGAGTGGGTGTACTATTATGTGTTATTTTAATATTTGAAAACTAATAGCTACAGTAATATCTCATTTTTTTCTAAAATATTACCCTTCAACAACTACATTGTTACAAACCAGATTTAAAGACAGAGAATGGTGTAGAGCTTGGTTTGGTTTCCCCACTAATGTCCGTCTACTAATTGCCATTATTTTTATTCTGATGTTAATAGGCATCCTTTGCTCATCTCTTTGCGTATTCTTTCTAGTCAACTATTTTTATGCCTATCTCTCAACAAAGGAGAACCCAGAGGTTTTGGGTTATTTTCTTGTTATTGTTGCTGACCTCTGGTCTTCAGTTTTTTAACATCGAATTTTGAATGTTAAATTGGTAAGACTAATTTTAATCTCAATGACAAGTGCTGTTTTCATTTTAAAGATGATGCTAAAAAAATATATCTTTAATGAATAATGCTTATGGAAGAATGGGAAGTTTAATACCTAAGTAATAACTATGTAGACAATATATAGCTATTCGAAATGTCCTCATATGTATTAGAATATATAGGCTCCATTACACTGTTTCAGGCAGAATACATGTGTTTTGATCCTGTATTAATAAAGTAAAAACTTTTCAAAATGTGTACTTTGGATCTATCAAGTTTCCATAGGTCTCTTTCTTAATAAGCAGTAAACATGTGAGACAAAAAAAAAAAAAAAAAGTCCATAAAGGATGTGCTTTCTAACTCAAATTAACTAAAAATCTGTCCTAGTTACAGTTGCATTGTTGTGAAGAGGCATAATGACCATGGCAACTTTTATAAAGGCAAACATTTAGTTGGGGCTGTATTACAGTTCAGAGGTTCAGTCCATTATCATCATGGTAGGAAGCATAGCATCATACAGGCAGACTTGGTGCCAGAAGAGTCAAGAGCTCTACATCTTGATCCAAAGGCATCCAGGAGGAGACTCACTTCCCAACTGGGTAGAGCTTGAGCATAGGAGCCTCAAAGCCCACCTCCACAGTGACACACCCCTACCAACAAGGCCACACCTACTCCAACAAGGCCATACCTCCTACAAGTGCTACTTCCTATGGGGCAAGCATATTCAAACCACAGAAACTCCAGCAGTAATACTTTTAAATGATGACTCATTGTTTGCCAGCTGGGGCTAAAATTTTTTCCAGAAACGGTGACACTATAATCAAGACTTTTAAGGAACTCAGAGGCAAGCCTTGGTGTTAAAAAAAAAAAAAAATCAAACTACAAAAAAAGGAACTTTCAATATTCAAAAAACTCATCAATATATGTGAAACAAACATTAAAGAAAAGGCCAAGAAGAATTAATAAAAAATAAAGTAATAACACGAGTTGATCTTTATGTAGCCTCCAAGTTTATAAATGTTTGTATTAACTCAGTTCATCTTCACAGCACATTTAGGAGCTAACCATAGCAAAATGGTGTCTTCCACATAGAAAATTGACACTTGAGAAAACTCAAGTTTTCATGGCTCCATCTTGTTTTTGTGAGTGTGTATCTTCTGATTCCTTGATAGGGTGTCCTCTCTTCTTCAGAAAAGAAAATAGAACTTCTGTCTTTCCTCACTGAAACCAAGAGACAAAAAAAGATATGTATTCATTCTAATAGTTAACTTGAAGATGAATTCCCAGTTTTAAATATTATCATGGATAAGCCCCAGCATCAACTAGGGTGGATGAAAAGACATTGGACCACGCTTTTCCAGTCACTTAGTTCTCTTACATCAACTTTGGCCAAGAGAATGCCTAACCCCAGCAAGGAGCTATGGGACCTATATTACCATGAGTGTCTTAAGTACACTCATTCCTGTCATTGCTATCAAGTACTTTCTCTTTTCTGTATTCATATCCTGTTCTCAGTACAGGAGCCATAAGTGACAGTAGGGACATGCCTAGGCAATGGGGGATGGGCAGTGGAAAGTAAGTATGAGAAAGTACTGCCGAGACAACAAGATAAAACACCTAGAATGCAGCTCAACTTCAAGAGAAGATGGAAAGCTATCTTTTCCCAGACTCAACCATGCTGAAGAGTTCAAAAGGAAAACAGAGAATTGGTAGATTGAAAATGAAGAAAACATCGAAGGAAGCAGACATACAAATGTATGCTTGTTGGTCACGCTCCCACCCCACTCCAATTAACATTTGTAAAAGCTAGATTAATGGTGGCCCATTTATATGGATGCATTTACTGTCCTGTGGATTTCTCCTACATCAATATTAACAAATTTAACAGTAATAGATGACCGAAAAGAAATGACTGAATTCTGAGATTGAGCAAGCTTTTTTCCACTTAGCTCAGACCACTGAAAGATGAGCCCTATGTGAGAAATGGAAAGGGTAAAGAAACAGTATGTATCAAAAACAAAAGATAAGTTTAAAATTTTCTATCAAGAGCTATTCTTTGTCAAGGGCATGCTAGATTCTTTGGAGTCAAGTTTAGTCTCTCTCTCTCTCTCTCTTTCTCTCTCTCTCTCTCTCTCTCTCTCTCTCTCTCTCTCACACACACACACACACACACACACACACACACACACACACACACACAGAAGTGTAACAACACTTCTCATAACACAAACTACAAGAAAATGGAGTTATAGCAATCCTTTTAACCTGAAAGTGTGCTCCAGAAAACAGGTATCGTTGGCCAAAGCAGCTCAGTTCAAATCTCAAGAGCCCTAGATACGAGGAGCCAGAAATTCTTAGAAGGAACACAGTCTGTAGGACGCAGGGATTATACCAGCTAGAAAAGTGAATGAAAACTGATAGCTCCCTTGACTTCTGTTTGTCAAGGAGATTGTCACTGTTGACAGGGATGGCTGGCCCTGGGGAAAATGGGCAAGATAAAACTTGACAGAAACACTTGGGAGGAAATTTGACACTAGTAAAAACCACAGGTGTGAGTGAAACCACTCAGTAAAAGTTGGGTTGTTTTTCAGGGTCTGATGTTCTACGCAGTTCTAGTTCAAATTTAGAAGTTTGAGTGAACCATGTGGGGATGTTAAAACACAGAAGGCATTCCCCAGAGCCAGCAGAAGCATTGTACAATCACTACTCTCAGGGTACTCTCTAAGCTATTTAGGTTTGCTGAATGCACAAACAGCTCAGTGTTTTTAAGGGAAACACCCTGAAGCAGATAATAACTTGATCTCCGGGCACACTGAGCCCAGGGTTGTGTCCCAGAACCACTGTTTATTAGTTTGACTTCTCATAATTTCATTTTCTATGCCCCGGACTTCTAATTTTAATTGGAGATAATATTTCTATCTGATGGAAAGGATAATTGGAGAATCAAAGGAGACAATGAATGCGTTTAATGTTTGCTATGGTGCCTGGCACGTGGGAAGAGCTTCTTGAATCTTAGATATGGGTTTTATATTGATAGAATCATACAATAGCAACACTAATAAGAACAAACTTTTAAAGCCAAGCCAACATTTTTTTGACATAGGCTCTTACTAAGTAGCCCAGGCTAGCCTTGAAATCTTAAGGGCTGGGATTAAAGATTAGTTTCTTGAAATCTGCACCTGAACAAAGAAGAGATACTCTGATCTCCAAGAAAGATAAATGAAAATCTTCGTTTTTGTTTGTTTGTTTTTTCCTCCTCCCTCCCTCCATTCCTTTCCTTGTCACTCTTGGTTGTTCTCTGATAAGCTCCTTGTACCCTACACCTATGTTTCAGAGCCTGTAAGCAATCTTGAGTACCCTACTGCTGGCTTCTACTGGTCTCCACACTGCCCTTGCTTGAAAGGGATTTATTCACTATGTTCACAAGAGACATGGATCATGGTTCAGAGAGAAAGAGATTGAGAGAGGGAGAGAGAGAGGGAGAGAGAGGGAGAGAGAGAGAGGGAGGGAGAGAGAGAGAGAGAGAGAGAGAGAGAGAGGGAGAGAGAGAGAAAGCATATTGCTTTATTATTTTACAAGCAGGCTTACAATAGCACCCTCTATTTATAAGTAACATTAGGCTCTTTGTTTCTTGCTTACCTCCTTTAGCAGAGTAAGCAAGGCAAAGCAGGCCACTTTCTAGTAGATTGTGAGAAGATAGACAGCAGCATTAGCTTCACTGTGGGTTTGATGTGGAGAACAGAGTCAAAAGGAGATATTCTTGTGGGTTTCTATATGACTGAGAGGCAGCAAAGCTCTTGCTGTGGCAGCCGATTAAAACGAATGACATTCTGATCACCAAATGTTAATAGGTCCAAGTGGAAGTGTGGTGACCAAAGTTGAGTCATAACTTGAAAGGAAACCAGTCTTACCCATGTTTTTTTTTTTTTTTTTTTTTTGTTCTTTAGTGAAGACCCTTACTAAGCTCTTTGAAGACCATGGCTTTCTACAAAGGAGCAGCACAGCTACCGTTGGTCACAGCAAGTGGCTCTTCACACTCTTCAGTCTGAACAAGAACCAGTTATGAGAAGCTAGGGTTTTACTTACTTTTGGTGTGGTTAGCATTGGTGGGAAGGCAACTTACTGGTCTCTCCATTTATTAACATCATTGATCTTTGGGGTTTTCTATTGTTGGTCTGGCTAGCTTGGTTAAGGCTAACATCCTTTTGCCACGGAGAGTCTTGCAAAGTTCCTCCTCATCTGGCCTGTGGCTGAGCGAGGGGCTCTTCTGAGCCTCTTTGAAACCTATTTGGAACATTCCTAAACAGCAAAACTTAGACTGTTAAGTGATTTTTTTTTAGGGTACTTAATTATGGAGACCTCTGTCCTAATGCTTGAATTTGCATCTTTGTCCTCGATTTTTTTTCTTTAGGGGAACTCTAATATCTATTCCAGAATAGATATTCAACTTGGATTGATTATAATTGGGGAGGGATTGGATTTTATCTGGAACATGAAATAAACAATTCCTAACACTTCTTTATCAAAAACTACACAAAAGAGTGTTCATATTTTCATGTCAGAACAAACCTGTTACTCTAAAGTTTTGATATTATTTCTCAAAATTTTCATACCTGCTATTGTTCATATGTAAAGAAGCACCCAATGTTCTGTTTCAGTTAGTCTGCAGAGTGAAACAACATTTATAACACCCACTTTCATTGTTTATTAGAAAGTTAAAAGCCACAGTTCAGTGTAGGATGGGAAACAAGGAATTGTCTCTGAGTTCCTCTGTGGAGCTTCTGGCTTGTGCCCTCACAGCTCAGAAGCACTTCTCATCCTTCATATAGAGACTATTCTGTTTAGAAGTTGGTAAGTACACGTGTAGCTGCTTCTTTCCAGGAATACTTACTCCTTTCTTGCCACTCTCCAGACAGTAAGCTAATTTCTCAGAGTGAAACACAAGGAAACACCACCACTCAGTACACCCTGCATGCTTTCTACTGTGAGAAGGTATACCAGAAGCCAGCCTCCAGAGATCTGCTGAGCACAGTCTTTAAACGAGGTGACAGCTCATTGACCACTCTTTACATGGAACAAGATTTTCATTCCAATAGCTGAAATTTCTAAGAGCAACAAAACACAGCTAATATTCTCACTTTCCTATTTGAAGACACCTGCAATTCTCCATACACTTATGAGAAATCTGTGTGATAGAAGTTCACCTCTACAATTTACAAGAGGAAAAAAAGAAGTGGACTTTCTCATGACGTGAGCTTCCAAAATTATCATCTCATAACCAAGAAGAATACAGTCAATATAGAAGCTCATAGTAGTGGGGGAAACAGAGGCCCAACTGGCTATCTTTTGTCACCAAATGAAGCTTCTAGTACTGAGATTGGGTTACATCTAATTGAATTGTTGGCCAAAGGGATCCTATGGCACCCCCAAACAGCACAGGCTTTTGGCAAGACTATAGTCGGTTTTCCACAAACAGACAGCAAGTTCCCATGATGAAGACAATATCTACACAACTCATTGAACATGGAGAAGTTGACCTTGTACCTACATAAAGCCCTCACTGTTAAGTTTTAGCATCTTAGGTATAAGAAGGTACTATGTGCATGACCAAAAGAGATATGTAAACACTAAACCAGCTACAAACCTTTTCATCTACAATGGTGTCCTGCCTACAAGATAAACTAGGGCAATGGTAGCATCAAACTTATGGAAGTGACCAACCACCATCAGATTTGAATTAAGTCCCAATCCACAAGATTGGCCCCATACCTCATATTTCTTGAATGGCCAAGAACCAGAGACCAGACAGCTCAGGAACCAAGGTTAAAACCAAATACTAATGATAACAAACAAACAAAAACAAAAAGCATAGCAATAAGATGACCACCAATGACATTTTGTTGTACTCATAGATCAGTGACTTACTCAGCCATCATCAGAGAAGCTTCCTCCTGCCCCAGATGGAAGAAAATAGAGACCCACAGCCAGATACTATGCAGAGAGTGGGAGATCTCAGATGGCTTGGCCCCAAACAGTATCCCTCCATCAAATCTCTTCCCCTCAGGGCATGGAAGAGGAGGCAGAAAGGGTGTAACAGCCAGAGGGGATGGAGGATACCAAGAAAGCAAGACCTTTTAAATCAACATGACCAGTGCATCTATGAACTCGCAGAGACTGAGGCAGCAAGCACAGGGCCTGCACTGGTCTGCACCAGGCCCTCTGAATATTTTCTATGGCTTCCAGCTTAGTGTGTGTATGGGTTTCTGAGTGTGAAAAGCGGGTCTGTGCTTCCTGTGCCTGATCCTGGGCTTTTTTTCTTCTCTGTTGGTTTGCCTCATTGAACTCCAGTATGTTGGTTTTGGTGTTCTTATTTTAATTTATTATTGAAAATACATTTTAAAAACTATGAGAAATGTATTATTATATAACTTATAGGAATTAGTGAAATAAACTTGCTTATCAAGTACTTTGGCAAAAAAAGAAAAAGAAGAGGAGGAGGACGGGGTGAAGGAGGAAGAAGGGGGAGAGAAGGGAGAGGAGAAGGATGGGGAGGAGGAAGGAACAAGAGGAGAGGGGAGGAAGAGGAAGAGAAGGTCGAGGAGGAGAAAGAGAAGGGGACAGGAGGAGGAGGAGGAGGAGGAGGAGGAGGAGGAGGAGGAGGAGGAGAAGGAGAAGGAGAAGGAAGAGGAGCAGGAGAAGAAGAAGAAACTTAGGAAGGACAGAAGGAAGTACTATATGACCAAGTATTTCACAAGCCTAAGTCAGGATGAGTGCAATTTTATTGACACCTCTTTGCTCATAAATAAGATCTCTCAGTAAATCATTTCTCAAGTGTAGTTTGATTTTCTTTCTTAAGTAAAAATAGGTCAGATACATATACACTCTTTTTCAGAGTGGCAAACAACTCCCTAGAGTAAACGTGATGTTGATAACCTCTCTGAAAGGACTTATGTAGTCATTTCCATACTGGTTCTGCCTTGAAAATGAATCAAACAAAGAATTGTATGATTCAATTCATACCGTAAAATATTCTTAGGCAGCAAAATTGACAAGGGGTTAATGGAGGAGTAGAAAGTCAGGTGTAAGTCTAGTAATAATAGTGCTATTTAGGTTTGTTTTTCTCTCACTCTTTGTCAATATTTATTTTCCTGTATAAATGTTGAGACCATTATTAAGCTGTTGTATTTCAGCATCAAAAGCATCCTTCTATACTTTTGTGATGTCAAATCATAGTAAAATATTTATTTATCTGTTAAAACCAGTTCTCTGTTAGACTCTTCCAATAGGGGTCCTGGCATGAGACTCCAGCCCGAACAGGGAGAGATTTTCTATTTTCTATGCTACTTTTGGCTCTAGATTTTCCAGACATTACTTTCTACATCATTCCAAAATATTTCCTCAAGCACACTGTGGGGTCCAAGTCCAGCAGTAGCAGTTGATAGCAATTAGCATTTGTTTTAACATGTGTGGAACACCATCATTATAGCACCACCCCAAAACTCTTAGGAGCAGCGTTCTCCCTTAGAAGTCTAGACTAACCCACATCTTCTTCCACTGGTGCCTCCTCTTCCAGGAGGAGGCAGCTGCCATCCTCCTAACACCATCCAAGGCCCCAACACCATCCAAGGCCCCCAACACCATCCAAGGTCACAGCTCTGTAGAGTTAATTCCTTTCTTCAGAATTCAGTGTTGGATTTTCTAGAATCACTCTCCAAGCTTCTCATTTAAATAATTCCATTACCCTCTTTTTGTTTTCATTTATAAAGGTGGTGATTAGATCCTGTTTCCAAGACAACTTAGCATGTTCAACAATTCAGTACCCAGTAAAGAGTTCTTTATATTAAACTATCCCCATGGGTATGACTTGTCTTCTGACCCAATCAAGACTGATGGAAACCACAGGGATCTCAGTTCTCTGACCTGGAAGCTGATTCGCTTGGACATTGGCTAGATGATTCAAAGTGTAGCTGTGGCCAACTTGAAATGCCTGAATGTTTGAAACTGTTTGAATGGAAATAGTTTGTTACTACTAGTTTCTGAGCTTAAAAGATTAGGGCTGGTTGTGAATTCTTTTGTGGGCCCTGGAAAGATACTTGTTGAGTGAGCTTTCCTATAATATTGCAGAGGGAAATGTCTTCTGATCTTTAACTGCTCAGGAAGACTTCAAGAGGCTCCCTTTTCTCGGTCTAAGGCTTTAGGGGAAACTAACACGTCAGAGAAATTCTCTTCACTCTGGGCATCAGATATTACAAAAATAATAAGCCTGAAAGATTTATAACACTAATCAAGGGGAAGGGTTGATGGGTTTAAGTGACATAATTTCTCAACGTTAGAAACCCCTTTTGTAAGCTGGGACACTGAAAGATTTGGCAAATATCCCTGCCTGTCAGCCATCTTCATCACTACTGAATGTGTATATGTTGAACGACTTAATGAACCAGACATACGATTGCCTCATGGAAAAACTAATGTGTTGTGCCCAGTACACCCTTTTCCATAAGGAAAGTGTCATTGGGAAATGCAGACATGTGGAAACAGGCCACAACATTTCAGCAAATTAGTCCTTACTGTCCATTCATCCATGCAGGACAGTTTTAAAAGGTAATAAAGTCCTAGGTTTTTGAAATTTGTATTTTGCCAATTTTTAGAGCAAAATGTAGTGCTGGGTAGCTGTTGGGCAACAAAGCATTAGTTTAAATTTTAGCTACCTTTCAGTTCACAAAGCATCTCAAGTCCTGCTGCCACCTGTTCCCAGGTTTTCCATTGGAGGTTACCACCCCAAACTACCTCATTAAAATCAACGAAAACAAAGAGGATTATCCAATGAAATGTTACTAGTGCTATTATTAATAGTCTGTTTGGCACCATTCAATAAGGCTACGAAGCTGTAAACACAACTCATGGAAATTCAGATGACACCTCAGCTCGTTAGCTCTTGCGATCTGTATTTGCACTTGAACTGGGAATAGATAATAATGTGGGTCTGTGCAGTCCCAGTATCACAAGGGGTATTGTTTGCTCTAATGAACACTTATGCAAGTCTATGTTCCCATTATCCTTGTTTGTAAAGTATCTTGTTTATTGCCATTTCTGAGCACAGTGGGTAATGTCGCCATTTAAATTTATGGATGCCCACATCAAAACACAAAGCCTGCATACCTTTTGAAACTATGTTTCTCAACTACATTTTTCAATTTTTCAGCATTGACTAGTGAAGAATTATACAAGGTGCCTATGTGAACTATGCATTGTTACAGTAAATCCCAATCCAAATAAGCCCGGGGAAATGAAAACACAACTCCATTAATATGAATACTTGCTGTGCACCTAGATTGGGCAGATCTCCCACTACACTACCATCTTCCCTATATAAGAGACCCCTTATAACTTGCAGTTTCCCCAGGCTAGGTGCTTCTGCCCCACTTTCCTTCTTCTTCCTCCTCCATTGGCCTCCCACTCCCCTAATGTGATTGGACAGGGAAAATCTTGCAGCAATGCATAGACTCTTTTGGTAATTTTTAAACCATAGTATTTATTTGGTAATCTCTTGTGAGATACAGCATGATAGGGAAGGGAGCTGAAAGCAGATAGATTGAAAGCAGATGATCCTTCATAGCAGAGATGAAGAACTATCCAAAAGAAGGCCTACAGACTTAGCTGCTTGACTCTAGCACATCCCAAACCCAACACAAGCGAGCTGGTACCAAGTGTGAAGTGCTCCTTGGCATGTGAGTCTCAAGGTTGGTATGAATGCAGTATGCCGCAGCTATGTTGTACTGTAGCATGGTGCATGGCTGTACTCACTCCATCAACTCTCTGGACATTCTTCATCTAGAAGCAGGAAGCAGAATTAAAGCAGCCATTGAGGTCACAGGTCAACAGCACACTTGATGCTGGGCAGATAAACTTTATTAGTGTAGGATTCATACCAAGGGGGCAGAAAACCTAAGGAGTGAGCAGAAAAAATGGTGGGGATGAAGGTGGGGGTTTTGGTTTGTTTGTTTGTTTGTTTGTTTGTTTGTTTGTTTGTTGTTAGATATAGTCTTGCTATGCACACCAGTCTGGTCTCACTCTTGTAATCATTTTTACTTGGTCTCCTAAGTTCTAAGGTTAGAGATATACACCACTCCATTCAGCCAAAATACATGAAACTTAAAATATATGTGCTATAGTTTAGAGTAGGAAAAGAGGGTTGTCAGTGTATAAAACTCTCACTAGATTCAATGAAATTCTTAGAAATAATGTTAGATGAATCTTTCCAATGTATTTCTTTTAACTGTAATCTAATGCTGTTTGTCTTCTCTCTTCTGTTGAGATCATTATTAGTACCTTCCTGGCCACTGAATAAGCACTTATTGGTTATACCTTAAAGTGCATATCTGTATCCCATGGAGCTATAGGTTGAAACCAATACTAAAGTGAAAACTCTCAAGTGGAATTCAAAGATGACAGGATCAAAGTGCTCCCTTACCAGGTTTTTTTCTCTAGGGCAGTGGTTTTCAGCATGGAAGCTGAAGAACCCTTTCACAGGGGTCTCCTAAGACAATCAGAAAATAGATACTTACATTACAACTCATAACAGTAGCCATATTACAGTTACGAAGTAGCAGTGAAAATAATTTAATGGTTGGGAATCACCACAACATGAAGGGTCACAGCATTAGGGAGTTTGAGAACCACTGATCTAGGGGTATTAGGCAAATAGCCTAGCATTTTTGAGATAGTCTTGCCATCTTTTAAAGAGGGAGCATACACACACGTGTGTGTGCACACAGACATGCATATATGTGTGTGCACTCAATTTTAAGCCTACACTTTGCTTTGAATGTTGCCTTTCAATTTGACGTGTTATAAACACAGTTTCCAGTCCAACTTGCCTAAAATGTAAGCCTTTTAGGAAGTAATTAAATAATAATGGATGTATCTTCAAGAATTGGTTAATAACAGCAAGTGGATTTGTTATAAAAGGTCATTCTCACTGTCTTTCTGCCACAGAAAGGATACAATTTTGAAATAAATATGTACATATTCTCCGAGTCCAAATATGATACACAATTCCACTCTAAGCTAGGCCTGGGTCCTCGACAACTTTGGAAATTACAGTATTCCCAATGGCTATACAATTAATATAAGTTCTTGGCATTATTATATCCGTGGTTGAATTATGTGTGTATTTTTTTATTAATCAATTATTCTTTTTTAAAATTTTTTTATTACATATTTTCCTCAATTACATTTCCAATGCTATCCCAAAAGCCTCCCACAGCCCCCCACCCCAATCCCCTACCCACCCATTCCCATTTTTTGGCCCTGGAGTTCCCCTGTACTGGGGCATATAAAGTTTGCCTGTCCAGTGGGCCTCTCTTTCCAGTGATGGCCGACTAGGCCATCTTTTGATACATATGCAGCTAGAGTCAAGAGCTCCGGGGTACTGGTTAGTTCATAATGTTGCACCTACAGGGTTGCAGATCTCTTTAGCTCCTTGGATACTTTCTCTAGCTCCTCCATTGGGGGCCCTGTGATCCATCCAATA
This sequence comes from Mus musculus, assembly GCF_000001635.26. Taxonomy (NCBI): domain Eukaryota; kingdom Metazoa; phylum Chordata; class Mammalia; order Rodentia; family Muridae; genus Mus; species Mus musculus. Next base: position 44,829,573 of record NC_000076.6, read on the forward strand.
GTTGACTGTGAGCATCCACTTCTGTGTTAGGCCCCAGCCTAGTCTCACAAGAGACAGCTATATCACGGTCCTTGCACCAAACGCTTGCTAGTGTATGCAATGGTGTCATCATTTGGAGGCTAATTATGGGATGGATCCCTGGATATGGCAGTCTCTTGATGGTCCATCCTTTTGTCTCAGCTCCAAACTTTGTCTCTGTAACTCCTTCCATGGGTGATTGTTTCCAATTCTAAGAAGGGACAAAGTGTCCACATTTTGGTCTCCGTTCTTCTTCAGTTTCATGTGTTTTGCAAATTGTACCTTATATCTCAATATATTAAGTTTCTGGGCTAATATCCACTTATCAGTGAGTACATATTATTTGAGTTCTTTTGTGATTGTGTTACCTCACTCAGGATGATGCCCTCCAGGTCCAACCATTTGCCTAGGAATGTAATAAATTCATTCTTTTTAATAGCTGAGTAGTACTCCATTGTGTAAATGTACCACATTTTTTGTATCCATTCCTCTGTATTGATTTGCTCAGGATGCTCTAGAATTATGTGTGTTGTTTTTGTCATCTAAAGTGTCACAGTTTGAATGATAATCTACAGGGTTTTCATCAATATAGGTACTTGAAAGGCTCTGAGCCTTCAAGTATATGTCACTGATTATATCGTAAAAAAAAAAAAATCCATATTGATCCCAATACTCTGTCCTTAGTGGTACTTTTGATACTTATTGGTACATTTTCAATAAGCACATAGGAAGGTCATGCTTTAATGACACGATAGTGTGAAGTAGAGAATTATTAGAGAAAGCTGTATCAACTAATGTTTTTATGTTTTTGATAGATCACTTGGGGGCATAACTTACTAATTTAAATCGTTCATGCTTTACCCTCAAACTGTATGCTTTTTCCATTTACTTCTGAGATTCTAATGTAATTGATCTTTTGCCTCCGAACATGTACTAACACTTAGTCTTTACAGACTCACAGTATGTAATGATATCTTATAGGATGTGTTTCTGTCATCTAACTTTATTTGTGTTTGCTAAAAATTACTTGATCATATTTGCAAATTTATATGTAATCTGTTTTGTTTTTGGCCAGATATAGCCCTTTGTTTATACATTAAAGAGCAGGAATATTGAAGCCCCATAAAACTTCCCTCTATTTAGCAGTTTAACCCATTCTAACTTAGGATCTCACAGTTAGCAGTACACCTGTATTTGACTTTTCATATGTTCATACATGTCATGGATGTGTGGAGAGATGTGCTTGTCTTTGGTGACAAGTATTATGACATAAAATTTCCTCCTACTTCAGCGCAGACTATTAATATGAAGGTACAATCAAGACATTCATGGAAACTTAATGACAAAGCCATTCCAAGAACTGCGGGAGGGCCTTCCCTCATCTTTTCATTCCACGCCCATCAATATGAAATCCCTTCTTGGCACAAGCTAGGAAGAATAAGGTAGACTGATTAGTTGGGTTGTATGGAGTTATAAAGGGCCTTTCTAAGCCTTTTAAATTAGTGTAAACCGAGCTATTAAATATACATGAAAATTAATGACATTTACAGCCATTGTTATGGCCCTGGTGCTTGTAGCAAAGCCTTCCCATTAGTAGAGAGGAGAGTGTTTATGTTTAACAGGTCTGTGCTGGTTGTTCTCCAACCTGAAAATTACCAACATGTTAGGGATAAACCAAGTGTAAGTCTGCTGGAATATGATTCCTGCTGAGAATTACAATTCCCCTAATCCCTACCAGTTTTCATACCAAGCATTCCGGGTTGAGTTTATTGGATATAATAGCACTTGTTCAGAGGAATATAACTATCTGGGGCTTTCCCTATGAAATCTGCAGGTCATAATATAAATAAATGGGCTTAGAATGACTATAGGTGTGGTCTAAGAGCCTGCAGATGAAAGTTGAATGTGTGCATGATGTTAATCAGAGTGCAGATAAATACTGTCTTCTTTATTACTGAAAGTAGTGCTACCTAGGTCATGGACATTTTTTAGGGTGGAAATAAGTACTCCTATTTCCTTTATTTGCTTAAAAACATACAAATTCATTATCCATATGAGATTGTTCTGGAACTCCACATTTCTCCTAAGACTTACCATTCCACTCACTGACTACAATCCTCACCAGCTTGCAAAGAAATTATTAAGACTAAGTGAAAACTTTTTTAATTATTATTCTTAAATTCTTCTCCAGAAAGAATAAGATACAACTATGACAAGCGTCAGTCCCTACCCAAATGTTAGCTAGTACACAGAGTTCTCATTTCTATACCATGCTCCCCACCCTACTCTCACAGTTTTATCTTAAGGGTTCTTCAAAATAGACATGCTCACCTTAGCTCTGAAGTCCTTGCTAAGTCCTTCTCCAATGTCTTCTCTGACTGGAGACCCCAGGCCAACCTTCATGGCCTCTGTGTCATATGTTCACTATGATTCATAGTTTACCTGTGTAGAGTTATCTACTCTGTGTTAGCTTCTGCACTAGACATTTGGGCCACATCTTTGAGCCATACAGAGATCTTTGCCTGCCTAATACAAGTCTTCTAATTTCCTTTCAAAGGTCTATGTCCCATCATAGGCACAGGCAACATAAAGTGAAGATACAGTCTGTATTCACCCAATAGAGGCAGGCTTTGTTTCTTAGTCTAAAATCTTAATTGTAAATTCAAGAAGATAGACATATTAACTAACATATTATCTTCCATATGAAGAAAAAAGTTCAAAATAACACCATCTGAACTTTAGCCGTTATTTATTATATTTATGCCACTTCCCTTTGGTATTGTAGACTTCTAGCATTGTTATTGGATGAAGTAGAAATTTTTGGTTTCTTTAACAACTCAGTTGTGCCACGTGATATTTTTCTAGAAGCTGTCTTGTGAGAAGGCATGTGATGGTTAGAAAGAATATAAATGGGACTCCACAAACAATAAGAAGATGCTCTTGAATTGGTATACTGTGCAACACTTTGCTGGTCTTTGCTTGTCTTCATTGGTCTCCACTTTATAGAATGAACCAAGCCAAAGAACTTCTTATGGTATTCCAGCTGATTCTGGCTATTTCTGCTGACTCATGTGGATTTGGCAGAGCCTTGATGTTTCTGCTGGATCATGTACCCGCTACTCACTGATGTTTGTTGTTTGTTATTGAACTGGACTGCTGGTATTCTGACAATGAACTGTCCCAAGGAACTACTTCTAAACAGGTCCACAACCCCCTTTTCCTATTAACCTTCTTTTTCCCCTACCTCTGTTGGGTGGGCTAGAAGGGAGTTTGAAACATTTAAAAACCCTAAATAAAATAGGCTGTGAAAAAAAATCTAAGCCTACAATTGGAACTATGTTTTCTATAACAAACATAAATAGATGGTGACACTTCCTATAAATATTGAATTTTTCCTCTACAAGACTAACAGAGTCAACTAACCTGGGCCCCTGGTTAGTCTCAGAGACTGAGCCACCAACCAAAGTGCATACAGGACCTGGACCAAGGCTCTGGTCACATACGTAGCAGACATGCAGCTTAATCTCCATGTGGGTCCCCCAACAGCTGGAGGACAGCTGCTAAAGCTGTAACCTGAATGTGGAATCCATTCCCCAAGAGCTACCTTGTCTGGCCACAGTGGGAGAGGATGCACCTATCCCTGCAGAGACTTGATGCAACAGGGTGGAGGAATTCCCGGGGAGCAGGGGACACCCTCTCAGAGAAGAAGGGGAGTAAAGATGAAGGAAGAGACTCTGGGAGGGGGCACTGGGAGGGGCAGCATTTGGGATGTAAATAAATAAATATTTAAAGAAAAAAGTTGGCTTTTTCATCTGTCTGAAAGAATAGAAACTGTCAGCTTATACCTCAGACTCATAGGACATAGGCATAGAAGCTCCATTTGCCCTCTCATTTTCTTAATTTTCACATTAATGTCATGGTACTGTTAGGGAGAGGGAAAATCAACAGGCTTCTGCACAGCACAGGGGCATCCAGTCCATTAAGGAGGTGACCCACAGACTCAAAGAGGGAAGTCTCACTACTGTGCATTCAATAGATTAGTATCTAGGATACACAGGGAATTAAAGTGACGATAAATCAAAACAGCCTAGCTAATGAACAGGCAATTCTCAAAAAACAAATATCCAATAAACATGGAAAATGTTCAACATCACTGATCCTCAGAATAATGTAAATTAAAACTCCACTAAGATGATGGGAATTAAGTCAAATCAGACATTAAAACCCATACTTGATACTGCTTGGGTGACCAAGAACCAGAGACAGTCATCCTGGAGACCAAGAGTAAAACCAAATACTTGTCTTAAAGAAAAGTAGTGATAAAATGACTCCTGGTGATATTCTACTATAGTCATAGATCAATGAATTATTCCACCAACAACAGAGAAGTTTCCTCCTGCAGCAGAAGGGAACTAATACCCAGAGCCAGACATTCTTCAGAAAGAGAGAACCTTGGAATACACTTCTCTAAATGGGAGGGTCTCCATCAAATACTTCCCCACAGAGCTAAGGGAACCCTGTGGAAGAGGAGGCAGGAAGAGTGTAAGAGCGAGAGGAGATGGAAGACACCAGGTGAACAAGGCCCTCTAAATCAACTGAGCAAAGCTTGTATGAACTCAGACTAAAGTAGCATTCACAGGGACTACACAGGTCTGCATCAGATTCTCTGCATCTATAATATGGCTTCCAGTTTAAGCATTTTTTTTAATGGGATTCCTTAGTGCGAACAAGGGGTGTCTGACTATTGTGCCTACTTTTGGGCTCTTTTCTTCAATTAGTTTGCCTTGTTCAACTCTGATATGACAAGTTTTGTTTTATTTTATCATATTATGTATTGTTATATTTCGTTATTAGAAGTCTATTCTTTTCTAATGAGAGACAGTAAGGGGGTAAATCCAGATAGGAGAGGAGGTGGGGAGGAACTGGGAGGAGTAGAGGAGGGAAAACTGTAATCAGGATATATTCTTGTGTGTGTGTGTGTGTGTGTAATCAGGATATATTCTTGTGTGTGTGTGTGTGTGTGTGTGTGTGTGTACACGTAAAAAGAATTCATTTTAAATAAAAGGGAGAAAGAAGAGCAAGAAGAAAAGAAAGAGAAGGGGAGAGGAAAGAAAGAGGAGGAGGAAGAGGGGGAGGAGGAGAAGGAGGAGGAGGAGGGGGAGGAGGAAGAGGGGAAAGAGGGGGAGGAGGGGGAGGAGGAAGAGGAGGAAGAGGGGAAAGAGGGGGAGGAGGGGGAGGAGGAGGAGGAAGAGAAGGGGAGGAGGAAGAGAAGCAGCCACCAGGCATGGCACTGCATGCCTTTAGTGCCAGCACATGAGAGGCAAAGGCAGGTGGATCTCTGAGTTGGAGGTCAACAAGAACCAGCACCCTACATTCAGATTCCATCTCATCCAACCAGATTGGCAGACATAAAAGAATGAAGAACAGGGGCTGGAGATATGCTCAGTAGTTCAGGGGTTGCTCTTAACTGGCTGCTTTTGCACAGGCCCCGAATTTCGTTCCTAGAAGCCATATGGCTGTTCACAAGCATCTGTAAGTCCAGTTCCAGGGGATTTGATGCCCTCTTTCATCTTCTGGAGGCACCAGGTATGCACATAGTGTCCATACAGATATGCAGGCAAAACACTCATGTATGTAAAATAATTTAAAAAGGAAAAGGAAAATAAAAACAATGCTAGCAAAGATGAGGACAAATGGGAACCATTATACACTCCTGGTGGGAATGTAAACTAATCTTTCCATTATGGAAATCAGTATGAAAGTTTCTAAACACAACAAAGAGTTGACTTACTGTCTGCCTCAGCTGTACTCCTCCTGGATATATGCCTAGAGGACATGATGTCCTACCACAGAGCTATTTGTACATCCATATTTCTTTTGCATTATCCCTTATAGTGAAATTATGGAACCAATCTTGATATCCAACAACAAAGAGATGAATAGAGAAATTGTGCTTTATATGAAAATGGATTTTTTCAGACATAAAGAACATGAAGGCAACTGGAGAAAAATAATATTAAGGGAATTAAGTCAGTTCCACAAAGACAAATATTGTATTTTTTTCTCATAGATATATCCTAGATTTTATACAGATATGTAAGGATGTGTATGTACGTATGACATAGCCCTGAAACTAGGGATCAAAAGTGATTAACAGGAGTGGGGGAAAAAAAAGAGAGGAGGAAGAGGCTATGTGCTGTTTGGGAGCATTTCAACATTCAATATCTCCTTACATGAAGATCTACAGTGGACAATGAACATGCGCCATGATGTTTTTAAATCTTTATTATCTCTTCCTCTGGAAGGTGATTTAATTGGGTACACAGTTCTGCGTTGGTAGCTATTTTATTGTCCTTGCCTTTTCCTATCAATGTTTTGTATAATTACTTCATATCTATCACTTCACTCTCACTGAACTTTTCCAATTACTTTCAAAACACCTTTACATTATTTGATTTGAATTAAGTTCTAAACAATGTCCACACACTGCATTTAATTGTTTTTTTTTTCTAAAAATTTAGAAAATTGTATCTATTTATTTATTGTGTGTGTGTGGAGGGTGTAGCATAGCATATGTGGAGAGGTCAGAGAACACCTTGTAAGAATCCTGGGGATGAAACTTAGGTCATCAGACTTGGTAGCAAGTACTTTTGCCTGATGAGCCATCTTGATGGCCCCAATGCCAATTCTTATGAGTCCCCCTTAAATTCTAATCCCTCTTTCATTGTCATGGCATGAACATTTGTTTTTCTGTTGAAGACACCAAGTGCATTGCCCTGTAGGACACCCCCATGTTGTGGATTGTCAGTTTTACCCTAGTAACGTATTCTGTTATTTCGTTCATCTCCACATTTACCATAAGCCAGTGAGTAGATGGTGAGCTATGGTTTTTAAGCAGGAGAGAATCAAGAACACGTGTACAGATGCCTCCTATCAAGAAGTGCATCACATCTGCTTGTCATATTTTTAAAGGTGATAAGCTGGTCAGACTAGTAGATTTACATAATGCCATCCCAATTTCTATGTTACATAATTCTGGGAAGTTGGAAGGGATAGTTTTTAAAGTGCTTTTCTGAATATGTATGTAATTTATATTTATCTTTTTAAATAAAAACTATGGAGAAAATAAAAAGTATTCATATTCCTATCTTTTAAACTTTATACACACACATACACATAACACTGGGTGTAGTTATTTACCCAGTTCTTTTTTTCAGTTTACACAAACCAATAATGATGTTTATGTAGGCATTAGGGTAATGAGCAGTGCAACCTTAAAGAAGCTAATTGTCAATTTTAAAATATGCAATGAGGGGTTGGAGAGATGGCACAACAGTTAAGAGCATTTCCTGCACTTCTGGAGGACTTAGTTCTAGTAGCTCACAGTTACCTGTAACTCCAGCTTGATGGATCCTATGCCCTTTTCAGCGCTCCATGTGTATCTGAACTCATGTGCACATAACCACACAGGCACATAAGAAATAAAACATACAATCTAAGCTTTCAGTCCTTGTCAGAGAAACCTCTTTTTACAGTATTACATCTATTGGCAGTACATGATATAGAGACTCACAGTTGACACTAAGTGGCCAGGGAGTTCTGAACTCTAAACAGGACATTCATGTCAAACTTATTCTAACCTCAGGGCTCAGCGAATATCATAGAAGCAGGAGGGGAAAGAATCTAAGAACCAGAGGCTGGAGAGAAGTCTCGAGGACAAGACATAGCCCAAGAGCTCATGAACTCACTGCAGCTGGGGTTGTCTGAACAAGACCTGGAAAAGACTGGGCCTGTCATCTTTTTATCTTGGAAGATAGAAGGATCCATGAAGCACCACCCCTCTCTCAGGGCCTATGGACAAGTTAATGGTGGCTGGGAAAAAGGATGTCCCTTTGTTTGGTGATATAGCCACTGCTTAGTTGACAAAAATCCAGTAAACAGCTACCCATACCCATTCATTTGACTCAGTGGACCTCATGTGTAAAAAAGACACAAAGATAGAAAAGGGACTTGCTTGGAGAAAACATTTCAGTGGAGTGGTGGGGGTCGGGGGGTGAGATAAGCTAGTAAGATCTGAGAAGGGCTAACATGCATTGCATATATGTTTGAAACTGTCAAAGATAGAACATAACACTTAAAAATATGCAGCTAAACAGTATAGCCCAGTGCCAAGTAAGCAGAGCCAGAAGCAGTAGGAAAAAGCTGTGTATGTTTCAACCACAAGAAACTGAGTAATCCCACACAGCGGGCCAGTATGTGCAGACAACATGGAGGACAGAGATGTTTGTCTGTGGAACAAAAACCCCATAGATACAGCACAGAAATCATCACTGGGGATATTGATGCCCCAATAGCCCATGCTTTATAACAATTCCAGCACAAGCCAGCTGCACTTCAAGACCAGGTAGTCGCTCCCATAATGTCAGCCTAAAGCCTCACCTTACTTTATCAATTCCTGCTAAAATAACTCACCTTAAAGATTAATAATCCTATAAACCAATAAAAATAATAGAGTAAGGGCATTTTTATTTTTACTAAAAACTGTTCTCTTAAAAGTGAGATACGAAATCTACTTTTTATTTAAAGCAGTTTAACTGTGGCCTGCTTCTCGGGGTAGCCACGCGTGGAGTACCAACGATCTACGGTGCACTGTTTTGCTTTCTGGGTCACCAGTGGGACTACTGAGGTGGAAGGAGCATGGGGTCCACGGTGGAGTTAAAGCCTACACAGTCTGTGATGGTCGGTGACTGCATAAGCCTATTGTGAGACACCCTTGACAATATGTTCATTGAAAGCATTTTTCATCCCCTCCACGTGAGGCGGGGTGAGAGTTAACATATGGAGAACACTAGGCAAGCTCCTGTGGTAGAATGTCAGGGACCTTCCTTATCAGACATCAGATATGACAATAGACACATCCTCTGGACCCTAGCTATCTATCACAGCTGGAGTTTGGGGGCAGGGTGGTTTTGTTGACTTAAACTGGGAAATACTCTGTATTCCACTTCCTCAGAGCTTTTAATGTCTTTCCTTGAATAAGTTCTGTGTTTCCCTTTGGCAAATTGCACATGCCATACTTTAGATCAGGCTCTGTAATATATGTATGTGTGTGTGTGTGTGTGTGTGTGTGTGTGTGTGTGTGTGTGTATTAAATGTTCATGTAATATACAAATGTTATAGTTGAGTCTCCTGGTATCCCAAGAAAAAAAAGAAAAGAAGATGATTCACTTATGTGGTTGGAATTATAGATGCTTACCAATACCTATTTCTTTCTAAATGTTGCATTTCATGTTTTGCCATGTAGTGGCTTTACCCATGGGATCAGTTTTTCACTGGACAATGAAATATGAATGGATTTGATAGGTGCAAATCACAGGCTATACTTGTAGCATAAAGACCATGCACAAAGATGCAGATGTGATCACAAGAGCTGGGGTTGACGCTTGGAACCCAGAAAGCCAGTGCTCTTTGACATATTGCCCCCAATGGCCCTGGATGAAAGTTGCTGAAGCTATCACACATTTTTGTTTTGGCAGCAAAGAGTGTATTTTTTAGGTCTGGCAATTGGTATTTCAAAGTGGAGCTGTGTAGTTAAATCAGAAACTCTAGAACAGATGGCAGTGACTTGACAATCAGACAACAGGTATTACAGCCAATGGTATTGAAGCTTGTACAGGAATGAATGCTTTTCATGTCACGGTACACCCTTGATGAGACAGTCACCAATGACAGATGATGTAATTCCCAATCTCTGCAACACCCGGTAAGAAGTGATAGCTGCCACCTGCCACATAAGTTTCTGATGAAGAGAGAGCCTTTCCCGATGCCCACATCTGCACCAAATGGCAGTTTGGTGACTCATCACTTGTGTGTGCTTTGACTGTCATATGCTATAGACATTGCCAAGACGAATGTCATGAAGCCTTTCTCCTAGGCTTCCCTTTAGGAGACTTGTGGAGTCCTTCGCACCTTTGCTGGAGATCGGTCAGTTCAGTCCTACACTTAGGTTATTTCTGGGCTGTCCAATCTGGTTGATTCACTTCTATGTGACTTTTGTAGCATCCTGCTTTACACAGATGCAGCTTGAGACCAGCAAGTGTGGTCAGGGAGTGTGTTGCCTTTGCCTCTGATTCCCTCTCGTGACTGCGTGGCCCATTTAGACTTGGTGATGGTTACACATAAACTGCAGGATTGATTTTTATGATTCTGTACTTACAATATTTTAGTAGACATCCTTCCAATAGTCTTGAGTTTATACTTTGGTTTTCTTCAATTCTCTGTGCATGCATACTTCACTGTAAGATGACTAAAGGCCCTTCCAGGAAGGGCTATGGTCCAAGCAAATTACATACGAATATGAGTAATAAAGTTCTAATAGGATACTCCTAAGGAACATTCAACTACTTTGGTCTCCCTTCTATGTTAGAAAAGAAGTTAGTCATCTTCACTATGCTAATTTTAAATTTTATTAAATTCACAGGATGGTAGCTGCTTAGCACAATATCAGACATTTTAACTGGAAGATGTGTTCCTTGGCTGATGATTTGTGCTATATTGAACTACAAGTACTTTGGGGAGGAATAGTTAATTAAAATCATAGTCAGTCACTATGTGGTGAGAATTAACTAAGCATGGGGGTCTTGGTATGAGAGCAGCTAAGCAGAGATGGTTCTGAGGAATCCTGACAGCACACCAATGCACATATATTCCTGCAGGTGTGAGGCGCTGGAACAGGAACAAAGTGGCCAGTACTGGAGCTGTTAGCATCTGGACAGCTTTTGAGGCACAGTAGAGAATGGGATATGTGAAGAAGGAGGCTTGAGTCTTCTCCAGCTTCATGTCTTATGTCTCTGCACAACCACCATCACAAGGGCTTCCTGTCAGTAGATTAACACATTTAAAACAAAGGCACCTTGTCAGTTAAAAAGAAGACCAACAACTCCTATCTGGCCTTTTTATTGTAGTCATATACTTGAAAGTCAAGTGAAGGAGGGAAGATTTCTCTGAGCTTATAGCTTCAGCTGTGGTCACTTAGCCCCATCACGTGGGTTAGGGCAGAACCTCAGAGTGAACAGGGCAGGGTGGGGTAAATAGACCTAGCTGTAACACAGCAGCCAGGAAGCAGAACAGAACAAACACAAGGTTCAGGGACAAAATACTCCTTTAAAGAGATGTCTCAGTGACCTCCTTCTTCAAAGGAGTGACCCGTTCTGAGTGACCCATTCAGGTGTGAGCTCAGAGGTGAACTACTCCATTGATGAGGTTAGAACTTTTATAATCCGATCACCTCTCAGAGTTCATTGATCCTTACCATTAGTACCTCAGGTAGGAAATTGAGTGTAACTCCACCAGGGGGTTAACAGACCTCATCTCCTCTGATCCTCTAAAAATTCTGTTGCATCAGTTGGGTGGTGGCAGGGCTGGGGTTCTAACTAAGGTCCCCCAGAGTCTTCATTCCACTGGAATCCCTCTTTCCAACTTTATACCATTTCATGAGGAGTTGGTCTGTTTCTAAAAAGAAAGTTTGAGGGTGTTTTTAGCTGCAGAGATGGAAATAATTTAGATGAATAATGCTATAACTCTTTTACGTGAAACCAATACAAATGTGTTATTCTCCAGGCCGGGAAGCAACTGACTCTTGAGCGGCAGTGCCAGGCTCCTGCCTAGGTTGATGCCTCTGCTTTGTGTACTTCTTCCCTCCTGCATTTGGACACTGGATATTTCTGAAGTGGCATGAAGGAAAACTTTTCTGAGTGTTCAGCCAGCTTCAATCTCACTGCTCTAAAGCTAAAGACATTGATCACCACCAATATCAAACCGAGCAGACTCCTTTCAGCCCTCCCTTCCTCAGTCTTCCTGGGGCACCAGACATGGCTGGTCACTGTCTTCCCATCCTTGGTCTTCACTGAGAGATCATTCTCATGGTTCCCTTTACCCTTTCCAACAATTGTCCAAGTTCTCGTTGTATTTGTCCTCTATCCTGGGTGTTTTCCTACATCATTCTTATTGTCTCCTCAGTCTGATCACTCTTGTCTCCTCTCCCTTTTCTCCCTCCCACCCTCCCTCCATCCTTCCATTCTTGCCTCCCACTGTCCCATCAAGTCTCACTATGTAGCTGGCCTTGAACTCACAATCTTCTTTCCTTGATCCCCCTAGGTACTAAGGTTTCAGGTTGACATCATACATGGCTGTTTATGTGTATTTGATCCCCACCCCAGCCCATCTCTATAGCATTCCATACCTGTCTTTATTTTCCATATAGATAGCCATAGCAGCTGAAACTTGCATGTCCTCTCCCTCCCCACCATGTTTCCTCTATTGTCTCTCAAGCTGACCGGAGACTCCAGCATCCATCCAGCCCTTTCCCATCAGCCACCTAAACTCTGTCTCCAGAGAGAAGCCCTTTTCCTCCTATGCCTTTCATCTATCATCCTTCAGGCTTCACCAATTTTGGCTCATACATCTACCTTCTTCTGCCACGACCAGAACTTTTTACATTAGGCTATTTTTAGCTCTGCCCAAAGGGCTCTCGTAGGCTGCCAACCGGTCCACAGCTCCCACATTTATTTCCTCCCCATCTAAGCAACTGCTCTAAAGCATGGTTGAATTCCTTTCTTGAACTCTCAGTAACTCCTCAAAAGCTCCCAAATTGAGCCCACACTTAAAATTTGTTTTCATGTATGTTTGTATATGAATGCTCTGTCTTCATGCACACCAGAAGAGGGAATCAGATTTCATTACAGACAGTTGTTGAGTCATCACATGGTTTCTGGGAATTGAACTCGGGACCTCTGGAACACCAGTCAAGTACTCTTACATGCTGGGCTATCTGTTCAGCTCCAGGAGTCCAATCTTTTAGGGAATGAAAGGCTTCAGGAGGCACAGCTGTCTTTATGTGTGCTCAGCACCATCCTCTGCTGGTCTGCAATTCACTTGCCTTCTTTCCAGTTCTCTTGTTCCCATTTCCTTCTGACACGCACTCTTCCTTATCCAACATTGTCTCTGATTCTATATGACCACCACCATTCAGTCATTACATTTCTCAATTCCGTGCCATAGAGGTTGAGAGCAATGGAACAGTTATGTTTGCCAGGGAAATGTGCACAGGCTGGCAAAGTAAGGAAGAACCTGTTTGATGATGCTATCCTTGATGCCCAAGGACCAGATGGCCTATCACTTTTCTGTACTTCACAGATGCTTTTCTGTCTTTACCCATTGGTCTCTCCTGGGAACTCTGAGTTGCTTTAGTGTGGCAATGTCACCCTGTGCTGAGCACACACAATACTAGTGCTTTTTAGACATCAGTGGGTTGCTGAATGGGATTGAATCAGAGTGGCCTAAGGCCACTAAGCTCATTTATGGAAAGAGGCTGGTTAAGAGAGGTAACATCTATGCCCAGGAAGACCGCTCAGTCTCCTTAGTATCCTATCTCAACCTAACCTGCCAACTGGCTCTGACCTTCCAAATGTTAACATTACACTCCAGCATGTGTGAGCTGAGTATATATATGTACACCAAGCATCAACATGGCATATGGACATGGAACCTAACCTCCATTCAAATTTATAGTCCTGCTAAACCTCTTGGGTGCATATTGAATCAAACCCAGATTTTCTGGCATTTAAGTGTTCATTTTCTTCGGGAAAACACATCTTCTCGTGGTTAAAAAAAAAAAAGACTTTACAAAGATTATTTAAAAGTTTAGCTGGTTCCTTTAGCATCGGCTAGTTCTTGTAATATAGGGTTTTAATAGTACTAGTGTAAATGAATCCAAAACGTGTGGGTTAATAGCACCCCTCTGAAGCCTCAGGCTGTTTCAACATTTATAAGAGGCTTTTGAGCAAAATATAGTTGGGGTTCTATCAGGTTGTAAATGCAGAATATTTTTAAAGTATCCATGAGCTCAAAGTGTGACTTTGCATGCCCTTGGACCATCACTTAAATAGTGCTTGCATAAAGGAACTACTGAGTTGACTGGAGCGGTGAGAGAAATGAAGCCCAGGAGACCACAGGTCCCTTTAAAGCACCAGGCGTCCACTGTACTGGTTAGCATTCCGTTGCAGTGTCAAAGCAGTTTTAAGGGAGAAGGGTTCATTATAACTCAAGGTTTAGTCAAAGGACTCCCAGGCTTGGGCTTATGGATCCGTGGCAATGCAAGGAGTATACAGCGAGGAAAATTGCTGAATTGTTGGTGGGTGAGTATAGGGATAATCTCTTGTGTACTCTGTGGACAATAAAAGCCTATGACCTTTATCAGCAAGTATATACCATGCATGTCCTTTCGGGTCTGGGTTACTTCACTCAGGATGATGTTTTAATAGTCAAATAGTGTTCCATTGTGTAAATGAACATCTTCTGTATACAGTTTTTGGTTGAGGGACATCTGGGTTCTTTCTAAAGTCTGCATATTATGAACAAAGCTGCTATGAACATAGTAGAGTATATGTCCTTATGCTACAGTGTAGTATCTTTTGGGTATATGCCCAGGAATGGTATAGCTGGGACTTCAGGTAGAACTATTGCCAATTTTCTGAGGAAGTACCAGATTGATTTCCAGAGTGGCTGTACCAGTTTGCAATCTGACCAGCAATGGAGGAGTGTTCCCCTTTCTCCACATCATCATCAGCATCTGCTGTTTCTGAGTTTTTGATCTTAGGAATTCTGATTGATGTGAGGAAGAATCTCAGGTCCATTTTGACTTGCATTTCCCTGATGACTAAGGATGTTAAACATTTCTTTAAGTACTTCTTGGCCATCAGAGATTCCTCTGTGGAGAATTTTCTGTTTAGCTCCCCATTTTTTAGTTGGGTCATTTGGGGTTTTTTGGAGGTTAACTTTTTGAGTTCTTTATATATTTTGGATATTAGCCCTCTACCAAATGTAGGGTTACTGACGATTTTTCCCCAATTTGTAGATTGCTGATTTGTCTTCTTAATGGTGTCTTTTGCCTTACAGAAACTTCTCAGTTTCATTCAATTGTTGATCTTAGAGCCTGAGCCAATGGCATTCTGTTCAGAAAAATTTCCCTGTGCCAATGAGATCAAGGTTCTTTCTACTTTTTCTTCCATTAGATTCAATGTATCCGATTTTATGTTGAGATCCTGGATCCATTAGACTTGAGGTTTGTGTAAGGTGATAAATATGGATCTATTCTCATTCTTCTACATACAGACTGCCAGTTAGACTAGACCATTTATTGAAGATGCTTCCCCACCCCACACACACACTGTATATTTCTTTGTCAAGTTAGCCAAAAAGTACAGAATACCCAGGATACAACCCACAAACTGTAAGAAGTTTAAGAACAAGGAAGACCCAAATGAGGCTAGCTCAATCTCACTAAGAAAGGGGAACAAAATAATCTTGGGAGGCAGAAGGAGGGAGGGTCCTGGATGGGAAAGAGAAAGGGAAGGGGAAAAGAGGAACAGGATCAGGTATGGGGTTGAGGCAGGAGAGAAGCCCAGAAGGAATGCGCTTACAGATATGAGTCTAGCATGGCTGTCTTCTAAGAGGCCCTATCAGCAGCCTACTGAGACAGATGCAGATACTTACACCCAAGGATTGGAATGAAGCCAGGGACCCCTATGGAGAAATTAAGGGAAGGATTGAAGGAGCTGAAGTGGAGGGCAACCCCATAGGAGGACTAGCAGTCTCAATTAACCCAGACCCCTGGGAACTCTTAGAGACTGAGACACCAAACAGTTAACATACATGGGCTGGTCCGAGGCCCCATGGCATGTATATATAGAAGAGGGCTGCATGGCTTGGTTTCAGTGGGAGAAGATGTGCTTAATACTGGAGAGACTTGAGACTCAGGAAAGGGGATGGAGGGGGGAGCACCCTCACAGAGGCAAGGGGGAGGGGGAATAGGATGAGAAAGTGTGGGAGGGGACAATGGATAGAATGTAAATAAATAAAATAATTAAATAAAGATACTAAACAAACAAACAAACAAAAAACAAAAACAAAAAGCCTGTGGCCTATAAGAAAGGGTAGAGTAGAAGGTGGGGTGAAGGGAAAGAGAGAGAGAGGGAGGAGGGGGAGGGGGAGAGCGAGAGGAGAGGAGGGAGGAGGAGGGGGGAGGGGGAACTGTGGGAAAGAGTCAGGCACAAAACTGAGGAGAGGTGACTAGCCATGTAGACATTGAATAGTATAAATGGGTTAATATAAGTTACAAGCTGTCAGGAAACAAGTCAAAGCCTATGGCTTAGGCATTTGTAAATAAATAATAAGCCTCTGGGTCATTACTCAGAAACTGGGGTGCGGGTGAAATGGCCTGGGTTACAGGCAGGAAGCAAACAGGAAGGAAAAGGCAATGTGGTCTGCAAATACCCTTGGTGTCCTAACCTCTTCCTACTGACCAGCCACTTGCTAGGACGGTCATTATCTAGAGAGCCAGCCTTCAGGGCAGGAGGTTTTGAAGCCTGAAATGGCAATCAAGAGACAAGCTAAGCCTCCATTTTAGCTTCTGATTGAGCAGTGAACAGAGGAAAGCTTTCTTGCTGTTTGCCATAGCAGCCATTAGAAGGCCAGAGTTTCTTCATTGTGGATAGTGCGAGTTCCAGAGATGATGGAGAATACAATGCTTGAACACAGAGAAAGCCAAGCAGGGGTCCCCCTATCTCTTTAATGGAAAGTGTTTCTCATAATGAAGCTATCGACTTGTTTGGCAGGAGCTGAGTGCCAGCTGGGAGGAAGAGGGTAACTGCGGGTCAAGATGATCTAGTAGGATTAGTTAGTTTGTATAAACACAGCCCAACTCCAGCAGTTTCAGTAAAGCTGCACACAAAGAAAGAGCAAAGCAGCCAAGCCCTGTTTCTCTGTTACAGACTGTTTATTTGTGCAAGATCCCTAGAAGTCTGCTAACCCAGGAGACAGTTATCTCTGGGAATGCATGGAACTCTCTTGGCTATGCTTATTTGAAAGGCATATTACACTAGGCCTCTGAGAAAACAGCACAGAGAATAATTCCACCTCAAAACCTGATCTGATGCAGGGACAGCCAGTATGCTGAACGAACTTTCCCACCATGAATGTGAGTTGATTTTAGTTTTTATTTTTCCCCCCTCAAAGGTACTGACCCATGAAGTGTCCTCAATGTGGCTCACACCTTTAAGAAAGCAATATGCTCACTCATTTGAATAGTCTCAGCCTGCTCCTTTTGCATTTTGACATAGCTGATGAGTTCCATAAATGAAATTTTCTCGGAATATGGGTCAATAAATATTTATTGAGTACTTCCTGGGGGCCAGGGCCTGGCTTCATAGATAATATGTATAGATAGCAGGAAAAGCAATGTAAGATATTCAAGAAAATTATAGTCTGGGTCTGGAGAGGAGGAGAGGAGACGGAGAGACAGATATGTTAACAAATCATAAATATGTAGTGAGATAAGTGCTAAACAAAGTTAAGGACAAAGTGCTAGGTTAGGTTCAAACTCCACTGGGATGGGAAGGAAATAACTCACTGGGGAGATGAAAAAAGCTTGCATATGGGGATTTGGAGGTAGGGCTTAAAGATGGGTTAAAGTTTTAACGGTGGTCAGCATTAACCATACCTAGGGAAGATCACATGAGCAGAGCCATCAGTAGAATAAGGAACATGTCTGCATGAACTCAACAGAATTGACTTCTGATTGGTCCCTTTGTGTCTCCATAAAGAGTGTGGTTTGTTGTTCTGTGTCCTGCATTCCTGCAAGCCTCTGTGTCTTTTTTTTTTTTTTTTTTTTTTTTTTTTTTGCCTTGGTTTTGCCATTCTGTCGAGCCTTCATCCATATTTTCCACTCCTTGGCCTTATGGGAGGTTTAAGAAAGAGGTGGAAATGGCTGGCTATTTCTTGCTCTTTCAAGGCACATTCTGCAAGGTGCATGTTGACATGACTCTCTTTCATGTCCACATTGCACAGCTTTGGGAAGAAGGTGGTGGAGATGGATCCACTGGAGACGGATCCTCTAGTTTTTAAAAGCCATCTAGACTGATAGTTGCCCAGGATTGTCTCAGTTATGAAATCAGTGAACATATTGCAACATACGCTGGGCATGGAAGTTGGGGTTCCTAACATAAGCTGGAACTTATATCACATAGCAGCTGAAGGAGGCATCACACAAAGCCCTCCTCTGACAAGCTCCTTTTCAAAGGCAGTACCAAAAGCAGATTCATTTCTCCTGAGTACATTTTAGGGTAGGCATGGTTATTCTTGGATCTGTAGTTGTCTGTTAGAGAAATTGTGCCTAGTGGAGACATGAATGTAGATTTTCCTAACACGAATGTCTCCTGAAGACAAGAATTCCTAAACCATAACTTTGAAAACCTACGGTACAGAATGAAATTTCTCTATACCTCTTTATTACTTAGCTGCTGTGATTTCACTGGCAGGAAAATGAACAGAAATGGTAGTCTAGATATTGGTTTGATTTAATAGGCTTTCATATCTGTAAAAACAAGAAATAGGGCTTACAGAGATGACTCAACATTTAAGAGCACAGCCTGCTCTTGTAGAGGTTCAATTTCTAGCACCTACATGGCAGTTTGCAACCACCTATAACTCCAGTTCCAGGGAATGGAACACCTCTTCTGAATGCACGCACCAGCCATTCATACACTTATGCATACATAAAGGCAAAATGCTCACATGCATAAAATAAAAATAAAAACATTCAATTCAGGCTGGG
Source organism: Mus musculus (assembly GCF_000001635.26). Taxonomy (NCBI): domain Eukaryota; kingdom Metazoa; phylum Chordata; class Mammalia; order Rodentia; family Muridae; genus Mus; species Mus musculus. Next base: position 44,848,261 of record NC_000076.6, read on the forward strand.
CGTGGTGGTGCACGCCTTTAATCCCAGCACTTGGGAGGCAGAGGCAGGTAGATTTATGAGTTCGAGGCCAGCCTGGTCTACAGAGTGAGTTCCAGGACAGCCATGGATACACAGAGAAACCCTGTCTCAAAAAACCAAAATAAATAAATAAATAAAAATTTTAAAAAATTAAAAACCAAACAAACAAACAAAAAACAAAACAAAACAAAACAAAATTTCAATGTGCTAGGAATAATTCAACTTCATGCTGCCACTCAGTGCACCCCCTCTATCTTGAAAAATGAAAACTAGGCTAGAACTGTATTTTGCACATTCAGAAAAATCTTCCAAAAATACACAAAGGTTCCTGGAGAGCAAAGACAAAAGGTATCACATTGGGTGGTGGATGGAAGTCATCACAGCTGGGACCCCTCTTTCCATCGATTGAAGACACTAAACTCAACTCTTTTGACTTGAGACATATGGGACACTACTCAGGGTCATCCTTGATATCTGATTTGTTCAGAGTCAGGTCCAGATTGCCCAGTATTGGTGTCACCAATGAACATACTTCCAATGAATACTCTACTGAATTCTCAATTTTCCCTTCACTCTAGCCCAGAAACCAAAGGAATCAACAATCAAATGTTAAACAATGTAACAACTCAACAGACTAAACCTCAACACTTATTTGAAAATTGGAGATATAATTTCTCATATTCTTTTGTTATTTTGTTGTTTGTTTACAATATTAGAAGGTGTGTGTGTGTGTCCGTGTCTGTGTATTTTACATTCTGGTCATCATGGCACAAGGAAATTCCATTATTTAGCCACCGAGGTGGACTGAAAAGGGTTGATCATTTACTGGTCTCGCACGAGGGAAGCAGCTCCTAAAGGTTAACTTAGGTTCCAGGACACAAATGTAACCTTAGAAGTAGAGAAGGAGAGATTGGCATCCAGGCTCTCTGTCTCCAGCTTCAGAAGTTTTCTACCCCACTGCACAGGAGAGGGTGCCAAGGAAAGGTATCATGGTCTCTGCCAACAGCCATTTACCTGACTTGTTTCTACCAAAATAAGATCTGGCAGAGGTGACATGAGGACCACGTGGCCCTTCAATCTTTAATTAGGTCTTTATTTAGTGCAGATCTAGGGACATGATCTAACAGCAGAGACTCCGCATTTCTTTGTTTTAAATCACATGCCCTTCACCTTGCCCTGTGATCCATCCAGCTCCTCCCATCAGCCTCCTGTGGACTTATCACTGTATCCAAGGAGGCTCACTGGTGGGGAAGCCTCTTCCATGCAATTTTCCCCTCTCCCCTCTCCTTCCTCCTTCCTTGCTGGGCTCAACTGTCTTGGCTCTGAAACTCCATTCTCAGGTCTTACATACATATCCTGAAATTGCTCTCTTTCTTGGCAGAGTGACCTAAGTTTCCCTTGATCTGTTCACTTGCAACTTACAACTTCCACAAATAATGAAAGTTTTCAATTATGTCAAAGATAATTTACCTGAAAATTATCATTTTTTTTGAATTCAACAAATCAGAGCCAGGGTTCGGCACTAGATTCTGTCATCTTTAGGAGGCAGTGAAGAAATTCTTACACCAAATTTTCCTGTCATATGCTTAAGTTCAAATGAGAGATTAATACATGTGCTAAGCAGAAGTGGTACCAATTTACACTTCAGCAGTTAAGGCGGAAGCCATACAATTAAAATCATTCTCTCTTAATGGACACCATATTCCAGATTAACTTCAAAATGCTTTCCATACCTCTTAAACATTTCTACTGGCAGCTACTCAGCTGAATGGCCCTCTCATTAGGAAGATTTCTCAAACCTCAGTTGCCATATCTAGAAAATGGAGACAATACTTGAAAGCACTGGTTTGTGAGCATACGGTTTCCTAACATGGCACACCACAATGCCTGCTTGTGTTTGGTTATTGTCAGTTCTGAGCCATGTTTTTTTTTTCACACCAACATTCTGTGTCTATGATGTCTTATCACTTTATTCCCTATAAAATGACAATGTGACAAATGCTGGGTATGGCTAAATGGTAAAAACGATGTTTGTTAGTTGATTTTCCAGATTAAATATCTGTCTGTCCATCTGTCTGTCTGTCTGTCTGTCTGTCTGTCTCTCTCTCTCTCTCTATATATATATATATATATATATATGTATATATATATATATATGTATGTATGTATGTATGTATATGTATACACACACACATATATGTATATCCTCCATCTATCTGCCTCTATTTTTGTTGCTATCTTCCTGTGTCTCTTCTATAAATGTTAACATAAATATTGCAATGTGATTATAAATAATCATATTCTTAGGCATATTTCAGTATAAAACTTGTATGCATTTATTTACAACACAAATTTATGTGACAATAGAAGCACTTGTAGACTCTTGAACCTGAGAAAAAGTTATATTCCCATGCTAATTAGAATTTTTATGGCCTTAGTTCTTAAGATTCTCTCTGGGAGACAAATGTTGCTCCTCTGTACAGAAATGATCTTATCTGGCCATGAAGGGTAAAGGGATCATTTGAAGGAACAGAGCTGAACTGCTGACTCTAAGAGATGTTGTTGTCATCTTCCAATGATGTTTCCTCCCCAGATGGTGTGTAAGTGTAACCCCACAGTTGTCTTTCTTATCTGACTCATTCTGTATTAGATTTCATCTTTAACCCATCTGTGGAGGACGTTTTAAGTTGGTTGTTGTAAGTTGCAGACATTGATGCCTGATTTATTAAGTGAGCTCTTCTCAGCAAATATATCTAAGATTGTCTGGGGGCAAAGTGTGTGTTGTTGGGTTTTGTTTTGGTATTTTGATGGTGTGTGTGTGGTTGGTGTTGGAGATTCATCCCACAGCATGTTCATAAACTTAAAGTATTGAACTACTGAATTGTACCCCCAATATAACTTTTCTTCTTTAAATATGAGGGTTTTTAGGCAGTTTATTAGCTAGATTGACAATTCAACAACGCCTCCTATAGTTTCTCTTATCTAGTGCCACCACAATTATTTCCCCTGAGTCTTAGTAATTTGACCCTTTTTTTTTTTTGCCTTTAGCCTCTCCTTAATCATGAATTAAGTACTAACTACGTGACTCACATTGTGTTCAACAGCACAGACCCCTAGCATTTATAAAGACCCAAATGTAAGTTAATGAGATATGCACCTAAATATTTCAGAGTTGAAGATTACAAAGTATGTCCTCTTACACCACAATTATAAACATACCTTCATACCTTTGTGAAAAGCCAGGTTCTATTTTAGAACCCTACCACCACAGGATGACCCAGACTGAGAAATGAACCTATTTATTTATCTTCCCTTCCAAGACCTGATTATGACCTACAAACCTAGTCACTTTGTGAATGTACTTGCACAGTCAGGCTGGCACACACAACCTCAACTCATTTATCTGCAAACAACCAAAGACTGTTAGATGATTGGGAAGGAAGATATTGGAAAATGAGCCGTGTAGACACTGAACTGAGAGTCAGACTTTTTGAAAAAGTTCTTGATGTCTAGGTAATCAGAGAATGTTCTAACAGTAGGGAGCATGGGATCTGGGTAGACTAAAAATCTATCAGGCACTTGTATGAAAAGATACATTTGGAAGAGTGTGTGGTCTCTGGAGACTGAAGTCTTCCCCAGATGTAAGAAAGTACTTATGTTGATATAGAAACATTATGCTAGTAATTGGAAGATTCTTATTGTATATCCCATTGAGAAGATAGATGTACAAACAGGGAGCATACAATGGGGTCTTTGAAATAATCTAGATATATACATTGTGTTGAGTTGAGATGGAAAATGATAGTTTCATTGATAGTGTTAAGAGATATGTAATTTTAACCAGCATGTAAAGGCCAATCATTAGCAGCTAAGTGTATTCCTGGATGTGGATGATACAGAAGGGTGTTAGAGATGAAGCTGAGGAGGCAACTCTCATCAGAATGTGATGGGCCTTGAGTTTATGCTTTGTTTATATGGCGGGGATGTGGGAGAGAGAATCTGGTGAGAAGACAGATGAAGCAATGATTGAAACTGTGGGTTTGAATTTGGAAGTAATAGTACATGTCTGTCTTCTTAACCCTTAGGTGGCTGAGGCAACAGTAGAATTCAAGGATTTCCTTGGCTACAAAGTGAAATCCAGTCTCAAAAGCAAAAATCTAAGAAAAGCAGAAGAATGTCTGCATTTGGAGGCAATGAGAAACTGCAGAAGTATTTAGCAAGTAATTGACACACTATATATGTTTTAGGCAATGGCTGAAGTGTGGGGAGAGTTGAGGTGGGAGTGTGGATAGTGACTAAGAACCCTGTAAATCTCTTTCCAGCCAGCGCCGAGCGATGGGCATCTCTCGGGACAACTGGCACAAGCGCCGCAAGACCGGGGGTAAGCGAAAACCCTACCACAAGAAGCGGAAGTATGAGCTGGGACGGCCCGCTGCCAACACGAAGATTGGCCCTCGCCGCATACACACAGTCCGAGTTCGAGGAGGCAATAAGAAGTACCGTGCCCTGAGATTGGATGTGGGGAACTTTTCCTGGGGCTCTGAGTGTTGTACTCGCAAAGCAAGGATCATTGATGTTGTCTACAATGCATCCAACAACGAGCGTGTCCACACCAAGACCCTAGTGAAGAACTGCATCATGCTTATTGACAGCACGCTGTACCGACAGTGGTACAGGTCCCACTATTGCACTGCCCCTGGGCCGCAAGAAGGGGGCCAAGCTGACTCCTGAGGAGGAAGAGATTTTAAACAAAAAACGATCAAAGAAAATTCAGAAGAAATACGACGAAAGGGAAAAAAATGCCAAAATCAGCAGTCTTCTGGAGGAGCAGTTCCAGCAGGGCGAGCTTCTCGCCTGCGTTGCCTCAGGACCAGGCCAGTGTGGCGGAGCAGACGGCTGTGTGTTCGAAGGCAAGGAGCTGGAGTTCTATCTGCGGAAGATCAAAGCCCGGAAAGGCAAATGAGCCTCATGCATAGTGTAATAATGGTGTCTGCTGTTCTATAAAAAAAAAAAAAGAAAGAAAAGAAAAGAAAAGAAAAAGAACCCTGTAAATAATGGGCTCTGTGAGAAATGACACAGAATAGCCTAGACAAGAGACCAGATTGTGATAGGAAAAGGTGACTTCGTGAGATAGGAATATTTTCCATATTCTCGGGTTTCACTGTCATTATGGGAACAAACTAAAAGAGGAAGGCAACTGCTCAACTGGAAACATAAACTATTTAGAAACTGCTTATCCCTGATTTCCAACTAATGCGGTTTGTGGTAGAGCAAAGCCCTGTGCTGAATATCCTAATGTGTGCATTCACCACAGGCTGTACAGACAGGAACCATGCACAAAGGAACTGGGTCGTGTATGTCAACCAAGGAAGGGATCGTGTACACATCCAAGATGACAGAAAAGACTTGCCCACCTGTTTCCATGTTTTTCAATAACCTACCCCTGTGAAATACTTAATCCAATGATTTCATATTATTCCATATTGGGTATTTGGTATTTACTAAATCTAGGACATTGACCTCTCCTCTTTGTGCATCATTCATTGGACATCTAAGAAAAGCACACATATCCTGGGTCAGGGCATGTTATTGGAGATAGGTTCATAATATCTGTGGAGTTCTTCAGGTTTCATACATCTCATTTATATCTTTTGCCCTCATTCATACATAAGAAAGGCCTGATGTAGCAGGCAATTCTTAGGTTTAGTCTTTATTTTCTCTTCACATTACAAATGAGAAGCCAGGATGGTTCCTTTCAATTGCTCAGTTCAACTCAACTTTTGTTCTTGCTTATAACACTTCATGTATAATGACTAGGAAGGAATGGTGAGGCATACATATTTCTGGCAATCTAGCCAATAAGTTGAAACACTGACTATATCATCTATTCTTACAATTGGGTCAAAGTGCAGGAGAAAGAAAAAGAAACCCTTGTTCAAATTCTTGCCCGGTTTAGCAAAATCTCTGTTTGCACAGCATATTCAGGGTAGATCTTATGGCTTGACATTTATTCTTATTGACACATCATGAGATATTGGCTATGTTGCTTAACTCTTTGGTCTGATCTCCCATATCTGCACAAGAGGCTCATCCCACCAGCATTTATTAAGCGTCTATTTGCGTGTGCCACACTGTACTAGGTACTATACCCGAGATATGCCAAAGATCTATGAGATAGTGAAAATAAGATGTTTGCATGTCAGGACAAGAGGTTATTCATCAAAAGATTCATGAGTTCGAAGAAGGGCCTTAAGTCTAATTGCTTCTAAAATATATCTTGTTTATGATACAAAGATCAACGAAAATAGAGAATTCCTATTTCCCAAAGAGAAACTCTGCTCAGGACGAAGAATATAAGAACAGTTCCTAGAGTTATGAAACATGGGAGGTAAAACAGAGGGGATAGGGTTGGCTAGATGACTCAGTGGATAAAGAAGATTGCCACCGGGCCTGATGGCCTGAGTTCAAGCCCCAGAACTCACATGGTAAAAGGAGAGAACTGACTTCCAGAGCACACACACATACATAAATACTTAATTTTGTTTTTTAATGAAAGAGGCTAAAGACATGTTTAAATGATGCATTTATCGTAAATACTTGCAAAAATGAGTAAAACCATGCTCTCTATATATACTCACATATACTCATATATTCACATGTATATATACATACATATATATATATATATATATATATATATATATATTCGTGTATGTGTGTGTATGTGTGTGTGTACATGAGTAAAACCAAAGCTATATATTTATAGTCTGCCCTACTTTTCCTTGCTCTGCTCTCTGAGAAGCTGACTCCTGTAACTTTGCTACTGAGATCTTTGTTCTTGTCCTCAAGTTGGGGTTGGCCAATAAGTGCCAGCAGATGAGCGCTCTTCCTGGTCCTGGCCTTTGGGTGGGTCTCTGGCAGAACTATGTTTCACAGATGTGGGTAGCATTGCTTTCTCTCCCTGTGTTACTAGCAGCTTTCTCAAGTTGCATGTTTCTGGATACCTAAGTATCCACCCCTTCTTCCTTCAGTCTGCCCACACCTCGGGAAATTGTCAATTTTCATGTCCTCATTGACATAAATAATAAAGCCGCAAAACCTCTTAAATAGACTCCACAATGTTTTTCACATGAGCAAACAAAACGCCCAAATTTTCTAACTAGCTTCCCCACAACATGTGCCTGAGATCTTTAGTTTTTATTTGCCATTCTGGAAGATCTCACACAGACACATCAAAATCTTCTGGTCAGATGATAACTCACTATGAAAATATCTTCGAAGGGGTGAGAAGCCCCAGGCACTATCCTGCGCATCCTTCTTTCCCTTTACGTGGTTGATGACGTGCGTTGTAAGTCAGAGGAAAGGAAAACATCCAGCAATTCTGGGTTTTCTTAGGCAATAATGCGTCTTTCAGGTCTGGGGATGGGATTTTATCTGCGCACTTAGAGGGTGTGTAGATCAGAGTTTTATGTGACTTGTGAAGAAGTCAATGATGTAGAAGCAGTGTGTAGTGTGGATGGATGCTCATTCAGCCCAGGGTTGGCATCTTGTGAATCATTTCACCTCCCCCTTGCTCTAGTAACAAACATACTACCAAGCAGGGAGCTATAAATGAGTTCATTTCCTGGAAATACGATTTTAATGAGATTCTTTAGCTGATCACACATCAACCCGGAATAATAAAACATTGACTGCTGATCCTCTCCTCTTAAGGCTAGTGATGTAAACTCTCATCCCTGTTCTTAACACAAATCTAGCTTAACATTCAAGGTTTTAGTGGAACAGAAAATTAGATTAATGTAAGCCTGTCGGTGATAGGGACTTTTGAATAAATCCAAGAGATTTCACATCAGAAACCCATTGCCGCTTGACCTGGTGTCATGGAAAACATGACAGTTTCTAATGCTTCGCTTGGAAAACATTGAACTTTGGTTAACTCACTGTTCCCAGACTTAAAAATAGGGAATTGAGGTGGCTTAAAGGATGGGGAATTAACAGTTCAAACCTCTGACCATGGGAGCTAGAAGGTCTACACAGAAAAACATTTATTTCCTCTCCAAGATCTGTTCATGGTTTGTATTTTGGATGCTGCTGGGAGGCAACATGGGTGTAGACCATGTGACTTAACAGAAAGCCAGAGCCTGTGTAGGAGTTAGTTGTTCTTTTTATTATCGACTCTTGTAGGAACGAGCTGAAGCCCCCAGTGACTGTATTTGTCCTACCTAAGAGAAGCACCTCCAAAGACCTCTTCCCTACCAGTATGTTTCATATTTTAAAGGTTCAAGCCCTTGTCACAGCACCACACTCAAGACCAAATTCCCAGAACATGAACCTCTGGGGGGTGAGGGATTAAACTATAGCGGATCTGTACCAATCATGATTCAGTCTTTTGTTTGTTTGTCTTTAAATCTTTGTCTTTATTATAAGCTCCTCACCGGTGGAAATATTTCAAACATTTTTGTTCTTTATGATTCTTAGGGTATTCACATAGTGTTTTTTACACAACAAACATTTAATATGGATTCCAGGAGCTTTTGGAAGTAAATTATCTCAAGTTGAAGGGGAGACTCTTGTCCTTAAAGTCTCACTTGAAGCATGCCTTCTTTTTAAGTGTGGAAGGGAGAGTAAAGTTGTTTAAAGTCCTTCAGTGAGGCTGAAACACTAAGGAAGCCTAGGGCCTTGAAATGATTGTGGAAAGAATCAATAATTGCTTTATTACTGAGTAAACTGGATTTTTTTTTTTACACTCACAAAAGGAAATGGATCTGAACTCAGATGGTCCCTGGTATCTTTGTGTTAGGCAAGTTCATCCTTTTATGAGAGGACTCACCCTTATTCACATAAAATAGCATTCCATTTCAACATAGCGTTTCTTAAGCAAGAATGGCTGAGTCGAGTAGAGGGTAAGACACATAAAGTCAAATATAGCTTTTATAGGTGTATTAATACTCAGTCGAGAGCACTTCCTTGCTCAGAATTTTCTGGGGCCCGGGGGCTTGAGCTGTCAATGATGTTGAAAGAAAATGTTTTGAGGTATAATCATGTCTTGTTCATACGTTCTCTTTCTAAGTTAATATATACATGTATCCTGTGATTCTTTCCTTTTTAAAAAAAAAAAGCAAAAAAGAGAAATCTGGGCACAAGCAAGTTTTATAATGGTAGTTACAGAATAATGTGCGGCAACTTTCAAATCTCCACAGAGCTGGCCTCCCACCCTTCATTCACTGGATCAACAAATGAGCTTCCTCCTCTCCCGTTAATACCTGGCAATCCAAAGAAACGTGCTTAGGGGCAGCTCCAGATTCCCTGAGGTGATGCCACTAGCTTGCATAGAGGGGAGGACCATGAACATTGTGCTCTGCTGGTGGGGTTTGTTGACTGGAACCTCTGTGTAAATATATCAGCTCTAGAGTCCAACTTCTGTGTGTATATCAGAGGGTGTCCCTGACATGGCTGATGTCCCTTATGATGTCTCAGAAGCTTGGAGATAAACTTAACATTGGGGTGAGACAGAGACAACTGTTCAAAGCATTTAGTATCCGGAAGATAAGGCAGAAGGCAATTTAATAAGTCAGGAAACTACTTCCTTCAGCTATTGGGTGAACCAGCATTTATTGACATTTACAAGATAGTCTTCTAGGTATTATGAATAGAGGGGAGAAGAATAATTCATATTTAGAGCATCTGAAATCTAAAATTATGGATTATGCAATAATTTGTAGGATAGTATATTATGGTTTGTTTTTTTGTTGTTGTTCTTTGGGTTTGTTGTTGTTTTGGTTTTGGTTTTATCAGCTTGACATAAGTTACAATCATCTGGGAAGAAGGAACTTCAATTGAGAAAGTGCCTCCATCAGACTGGTTATAGGTAAGTCTGTAGGGGCATTTTCTTAACTAAGGACTGATGTGGGATCCTGTGGGTGGTACCCTGGGTGACTGGTCCTGGGTGGTCTAAGAAAGCAGATTACCCAAGCCAAGGGGAGCAAGTCAGGAAGCAGAATTCCTCAATGGTTTCTGCTTCAGTTCCTGCCCCAGTTCATAATCTGCATGGCTTCCTCCTGTCTTGACTTCCCTCAGTGGTAAACCATGGTTGAGACAATGTAAGCCAAATAACCCTTTCCTCCCTGGGTTGCTTTTGATCATGATTTTCTTCCCAGGAACAGAAAGGAGGCTAAGATAGTATATTAGTTTACTTGCTCTGCTATAATAAAATAGCTCAGACTGCATGACTTAGACAATGGTAATTTATTTTTCCTAGTTCTGAATGTCCGAGGCAAGTATTAAGTATCAATAAGCTGGGGATTTGGTATCACTTACAGCTTCTTTCTATAAGCTACCTGATGAGAAAGTATCTTTTGTAACACCAAGGGGCATTGCTGGTCAAGTCATTAGCTTCTTGAGATCAGGCCACTAGCTTGGCTTTGGGGAAAGGATTTGAACATCATGCTTTGCTGTTGGTGTTCCTAGAAACGTATGCCTTGTAAGCAGTATGTGGTTCAAAGACCTCTTTCAGAGAAACAGCCCATCAGGGTTCACGTTCCTCTCCTCCACGTATGGACGCATCGCATCCACAAAGAGGAAGCCTGCAGCCCAGAACTGGGGAAGTAAGAGCTTTGCTTCCTTGGCATTTGCATTTGTTTAACATCTTCATAATGAGTCACACGCAAGAGATGGCCTCCATCCTCCCAGCTGAGATTCAGTGACTAATAACAATGGTTTGGGCTCAAGTGGGGATAATTGGCGTTTCTGGAATATACAGAAATGATGGGTTGAATCAAAAAGTTATGCTCCTCTGAGGGAGCTGCAGGTGGGTAAAACAATTTGGGCTCAGTTTTTGAGGATTAAAAGGGAGAAATTCCACTTTCTGAGGCACCGAAAAATGTAAGCAGCATGGGACTCAAAGATGTCCACCATATGGATTTGAAAGGATTTGCTTTCAGAGAACACTGACATCAGAGAACCGTTCTGAACTTCTAAAGCCCTGTGAGCCCAGGAAGCAGGAGAGGGTTTAAATGCCCTGAAATTAATTTTCCTGCTTTTATTATGTTAGCCAGTGTTTTCATTTTACCATTGATACCCAGAAGCAGTTTCTCAAAAGGCCCACTTTAAAAAGATCACATCAAATAACCAAATGACACTGTTCATTTACTTGAATGACTAGAATATGAATTTCAAAAATTGCTGAATCGTGTCAAGCTGAAATGACCAGGGTCGGCTTCGCATAGATTGAGTCGACGGGAGGGTTTACTTAAACTCTTACAACTGTGAAATGGATGCTTAAATAAGCTGCAGAGACAAACAATGTTGAAGTCTTAGATTAAAGGCATGTAAATGCTTACTCTTTATGCAAGCTGCACTACTGAATTCAATTCCTCAAGTTTGATTTCAGGCTATTACTTCTTATACTTAAGTTCTTTGACACGATACTGCCACCGTGCATGGTTCAGTTAATCTAATTATGTATTTTTAAGCTGAGTGCCGCCAACAGGGTGTATATGCACTATACAGGCCATTCGTCTATACTGATAAGAAACTTCAGGCATGAAGACGGAAAATCCCTTTGTCAAGGACAAAAGAGCAGAGAGGTTTTAGCTGAAACTCCAGAGCCTTCCATTCTGTGCCTTGAGGTTGTGCCTGCCCACAGTGGAGACTGTTCTTTCTAGACTTTGCCATCTAGAATGTTTGCCCAGATCCTTTTCCCAGCTCCTAACCAAGCTTTTCACTGAGTATTGACGGAAAAGGGTTATAAACACAGGCAAGACCTGGAAGTCACCAGAAGTCAAAGCCAAGTGCAGATTCCTCTTGCTCAGCTCTCTTGCTGGTTTTCAGTGTTTCACATTCTTCCATCCATCGACTAATACAGAGTAAAGGCCAGTTGGCCATCATTGCGGATTTGCATACTACACCATGGGACCAGGAGAGGCCCTCACTGCTTCTGTCAGAGGTATTCATGTGCCAAAGTATTAAATGAAGAAGCTATTTGATTTAGGGGTTAAATTAGACACTGCTCATCTCTAATCATATACATTATATTTGGTATCATGATAGCATGAAGGGAGTAATCTCATGCTGTCCTAAAATGTACAGAAATAGAACTAAGATAAGTACTGTAACTTTTCAATGGAAGACAAGTCCTAGGATGCCAGTCACTAATGGTTCCATGCTGATTTTTTTTTTTTTTTGACATCCATGGCATTAGCCAATGGCATCCTAGGAAACATGTGTCATTGCAGACAATAAAGCAGTGCAGTTCCAGGCAAAAATTCCTGAACATAATTTGAGCTAGCCTCAGGTAGCTTCCTAATGGGCTAGCTTCCCTGGTTATTCCATTGTGCTTTAAGAGAAAACAACACAAACATGTCCCCTCCAACCCAAACATGTCCCCTCCAACACAAACATGTCCCCGCCCACTTGCCCCCTAAATCTGGTTTTGAGTTTCACTGGAGTTCAAAACCTCCTTGTGGCCACTGTGCCATCCTGGCTGCTTGTATTGTATTTTGTGAGTAGAAAGCACTCCTTCCTCTTAGGCTCTGCCACATTTGCTGAAGTTTTTCTTAGGATCATGAGCTTTTTGTAACAGTGAATGTGAGCTTTGGTCATCATATGTTCTTTCTTATAAATATCCACAGCACCTTATAGTCAGCAAGTTGCATCTACATACACACATACCACACTAGCACACACACACACACACACACACACACACACACACACACACACACACGAAGACAGATTCATGGTTCATGGCTGTACCTCCTACCATTTTCTATGGAATTTCTATGGAATGCTTAGCCAAACCAAAAAAGAGCTTTCCTACCATATGAAGGTAGAGTCACCTTGGCAGAGCAGAAAGCAGTTTTTAAGGCAGGGTAGCAGGTTCTAGAGGAAGAGCAACAGAACAAGAGCTGTAACCGCAGAAAAAGCTTACCGTTCCTCCTATTAGCATACTTATGAGTGGAAAGACCAAGTCAGGAGCACTCAACAAAGGCGTAAGTGTAGACACACGTATGCTGAGCTTTGGGGCAGCTCTGGGCAAGGGACAGTCCCAGCAGGCCTGGAATCTTGCTATGGTTATCTTTCCACTGCAATTCTTTAGTTCCCTTCTCCTGATGATCTGGCCAGTTTGTCTCCTTTAGAAAGGAATTTAGTTGTGTTTACGTTTGTCTCACGTGTGTAAAACAGGAATGCATCCATCTTGGCACAGGGTAGAGATGATTTAGCTTCAGAGGGGTTTTCTAAACTTGAAGCACTATGTCATGAAGAGGCGGCTTCCTAAAACGTATGCTGCCTAGTTGTGGCCTTCCATACTAAGGGGCTCTGAGCATGCGTGTGGGCACTCCGTCCTCCTCCCAGAACACTATCCACATCATTCTGTTTAAATCTCGTCGAGAGGAGCCATCCTGAGAGTGGCTGCCAGGGGAGCCAGACTCTTGCGTGTTGTCTTCTCTTTCCTCTCCAGAGTTGGTCCCTCGTGTTTAAAGAAAGAGACTCTCAAAGTCAGGAAGCTAGTCAGACATCCAAACTATGTAGTGACGTCGAGGCCTCTGTGAACCGGAAACAGACATGGACTGCATCCCTTTCCGACCCAATCAGTTCCAAACATCGACCTCTAGTGCTTGTGGGGCTTGGCTGTTGGCCCAACCTGTACCCTTTGCAGAGGCAATGTACAGGTCATGGAGGTCACTCTTATTTTTTGTTTTTACTGTTTAAAGAGAGAGTTGGGTGTATAATCTTGGCACTTTTACAGGAGGCTAGTGGAGGAGAAGAAAGAGGAAAAAGTAAGACTGTTTTTAATTCATCAAACCGCTGCTGATTTAGGAATAATAAACACAAGTCTGTTTCCTTGATTGTTTTATAAATAGCAAATATTTGGGTGAGGAATCTGATAAGTGCGCAGACTATAGGGATTGTTTATCAAAATGATGCGTCAGTTAAAAAACAAAACAAAACCAACAACAACCCCCACCCCCAAACCCTTGAGTCTGTCTGTAAGATTCCCTCAGTCTGGTTCCCAAGGTCCTTAGTCATCATTCCCCTGTCCTTTGAACTGGATCAAAGCAACACAGGGCCTCTGAGGGGAAAGATTGGTTCCATTATGCAAAAGGCAATAAGGTAGTGCCCTTCCCAGCAGTTAATAGGCAGGAATGTTGTAAAATACTGTGTGGTTTTCAAATACCAAGGCGGAAGTTTTCTGGTTCACAGTCTCCCTAGTCATCGAGACTGGCCTTCTGGCTTTTTCGGGCGTTTGCCAACTGTTTCCATGTTAGGCAGAGAATCTGCGTCCAAAATTTGGGGGCTGCCTGGTACTTCACTAGGTCAGCTGTATGCACGGATCCCCGGCTGCTGCTTGCCTGGTTCTCGGGTTTCAACAGTACTGAGTTACTGTAAGAACCTCCTGACTTAAGCCACTGACCCAAACATAAAGCAAATTGCATTTAAATGAGCAACGCAGGCCCTGAGGAGAATAGAAGGGAAATGTATAAACTGTGGTCACTCCATTCTTCTGATATTTAAAAATTAAAATGGAAATTTTTTTGCCCATTTGGATTGTGGGGAACTTTTGGGTGGAGACATTTTTCTGAAGCTCCTGCAAGCGGCATATTGATTTTTTTTTAATTATTAGACAACAAAGGGGAAGGTAAGAAGGTGATTGCTTTACGATATTTCTTTATTCAACAAACACTTTTTGAGCATTGGTCATGGCCAAGGTAGAGAGCCAGGTTCCAAGGAGAGAGTAGTAAATGGGAACGATTTGGCTCCAGGAGAGAATGCACTCACTCAGTGTCTCGTGGTTCTCGAGGAGAAGAACCACCTCACGGGGAGAAAAGGAACTGTTCACCCCCAGGGCAGCTCTATTCGTCTCCTACGTGACTGGTTTTCAACCTAGAACCCCAGGAAGCCGAAAGTCACCAAAGCCCATGGCTTTTTCACACTCTGTTTGGTAGTTCCAGATGCACAAGTCCTCCCATACTAAAGTGTAGCCCTCTTTGTTTCTATGCCTGACACAGAGTTAAACAAACCCTCCCCACCTTCCAAAGCACAAACTCCAGCCTCGAAGCAAGATCCACTGCGCCTGGAGACAGTGTTATAATCCTTACCTGTGGGCTCTCTGCATATGACTCCTTCATGAACTTCAAAGTTGCTTCTAATCCAAAAATCAAGAGAGCAGCTGCGGGGCTGCAGCTTGGCTTGGCAGTTAAGACTGTGTACTGCTCTTGCAGAGAAACCAAGTTCAGTTCCAAGGATTCACAGTGGGTCACACACAACTGCATGTAACTCCAGCTCTGGGGGATCCAGCGCTGCTGGCCTATGGTGTTGCCCATACTCATGCGTATACTCTCTCTCACAACCCCAACAATGTAGAAGAAAATAATCTTGAAAATAGAGACAATATCTGGGTTGGTTTTTTTCTTTGTTTGTTTGTTTTGTTTTGTATTGTCTGTAGACAGCATTTCTGTAGTTCAGGCTGGCTTAGAACTTACAGAAATCCTCCTGCCTCAGCCTACCAAGTACTAGGATTACAGCCATAAGCCACCACACCCAATTAAAACTATCTTCTTTCAACCAAATTTATCTCAGAATCCTGGAAGGTTTCAAAGCATCCTTAAAGCAAATTATCAGAGGTGCTTACAGGATGAAAGCCTCAAATGGGTTAATCTTGGACCTGGGGAGGCATAAAACTCCATCAGGTTTTTAGCAGTCAAGGAGAAGAGTCCCTGTCATCTCCCAAAGGCACAGGCACCATGTCTATCACAGATGAGATATAAACAAATAGGAAGACAAGGTGATCTTGCTTTCCTGAAGAAATATTTTACTGTCAGGGATTTGTTACACACAATTCATTCCCTCAAGAAAACAATATAAGTGTGTGTGTGTGTGTGTGTGTGTGTGTGTGTGTGTGTGTGTGTGTCCTTTTGACCAGCTCAAATGAAATGCACTACTACCTCAAAAACCAATTTCACTGGAGTCTCTTTCTGTAAGTCTGACATCATGTTAACTTTACCTAAAGGTCAAAACCACTTTCCAACTATGGAAACCTGTGTTAAAGCTTTACCATAGCTCTCACTTGAGCATTTACTCCTCCAGAGCCTTTGCAAGTGTGTGGATAATTTATGGCTTGTTTTATGGGCAGAGAAACTGAAATGGCTAACCATTAACAGGTTGTGTTTTCCTAAAGTTACCCAGTAGGTAATTAGTAGATTTAAGAAGACAATCCAGGACTGAAAACTTGCAGTTTGTTGGCCTTCCTCTCAGACCTTTATACCCTTGCTAATCCCACAGGCAATGCTATAAGAATATAAGAAACCAATATTGGGGACCTCAGTGGACTATTACCTCATAAAATAGATAGCAGGCCATTGTGATGGGGGGGCCTAATGTCCCTTTGTCTGAATTTGCTTCAATTTAGTGTTGTTAATAAAGCAAGAGAGGAAGCAGTCTGCCCTGTGTCCTTGGCGTTATAGGATGTATCCCCTTCTCTTACACACACACACACACACACACACACACACACACACACCACACACACACACACACACACACACACATACACATGCTAATCATACATGAGTTCCTGATGCTTAAAAACACAGCCTGTCCACCTGGCTCTAGGGGAAGACTTGTATTACCATTGCTTGGATGTCCTCAGAACAAAACAGTATGAGCCCAGGTCAGAAAAGCTTGTGCTCTGTTCCATATTTAGCATCAGAAGTTTGTATTGCTTTGGAATACTCAGGGTCTTAGGTACCAGGTGCACATCAGTAAGAAAAAGATGAACGAACTGACTAGTCAGGGCCTTTCAGATTGCAAAGACAAGCATATCTCCCAAGTAGCTTTGTGTCTACTTTCTTGTGACTCTTAAGTGTCAGCTGGTGGACTAACCATGCATGCAGCAGTCACTGTAAGTACTTTGCTGGGTGTCACATGCTGACTAGGGAACACTATCACTCGTTAGTGTGTTCATGTATGTGGCGGTTTCATTAAGGAAATCATGGAGAGGTTGATTCTTTACTAGAACATAACTATTAACTCGCATTTTTCACAGACATAGTTTGTACTGTACATAAGTGGATCTGCTCAACAGTTAAATGGATACCTTTACTGTGAAGTGAGGGAAAGCTGCTAACTGATCAGGGCTCCCCCCCCCCCCCACACTTTTAAGGGAAAATGTTAAACATGATGTTCTTCAATGGAAACTTTTTAAAAATTATTATACTTATAAATTATATGCTTCTTATAAACCTTATATAAGTCTACTATAAACCTCATGTTAAACTTTCTATGAGCCATATAAACTTGGCATAAAAATAAATCCCGGGGAGGGGGGGATGGCTCAGATGGTAAATGCTTACACAGCAAGTATAAGGATCTGAATTCAGATCCCCAGAACCCTCATAAAATCTAGGCAATAGTGTAACACAAATCTTTAACACAAGCACTGAGGGGCAGAGATGGGCAGATGCCTGGAGCTCATTGGCTAGCCAGTGTAGCCAATGAGGGAGTCCCAGGTTCAGTGAAAGACCCTACCTTAAAAATAAGGAAGAGAGTGATTAAGAGAGACACCAGACATTGGCCTCTGGTCTCCAAATACATGTGCAAATACACACATGTGCATACATTGGCCTCTGGCCTCCAAATACATGTGCAAAAACACACATGTGCATACATTGGCAGGAATACACAAACACACACACACAGACAGAAATTCTTCTTAAGCTCCAATTTGCCTGCTTAACACCGCTAGTTAATCTATCACATAATTGTTAAATATCAAATGTATATCAAATATATTTTTAATATTTTATATATTTTATATCTTATGTATTTTATATTTTATATATTATTGTGTTTTGAGTATGAAAACAACAATGAGCAAGTGAACATCTATGTGATGCTGGAGTACTGCACAGATATATTTTCCATATTTTATATTTTTATATACTTTTTATACTTTATATATTATTTATATTTTGAATAGGAAAACAACAGTGAGCAAGCAAACATCTATGTGATGTTGAAGCACCACACAGAATAGAAGACACATATGCAGATTAATTGTTTGAGTTCATTGTGTTTCTATAACAAAACAATGCAAGTTCATTGCTCCAAATTTGAAGGTTAGGAATTGTAAGATGAAGGTGCTAGCAGATCCTGTGTCTAGCAAGGAGTTTTGTGTCCAGTAGACTGCCCCTTCTTGTGTCCTTGTATAACAGAAAGTGGACAAACTCCCTGAGGCCTGTTATGTTGGAAAACTAATCCCATTCATGAAGTCAGAGCTGTTTGAGCCAATCATCTCTTAACTGTCTCTTAATCCCATCACATCTAAATTTTGGAGGGAGTCAAACATTGAAACTAGACAATAGTTACTATGTTAAAATATAAGTACCATTAGATCTGGACCTGAGGAACCAGGAAACATATCGAGGTCTTCACTGGTGTTATCTTCCCTTAGGAATAGATGCTTGGAGGATGTCGAATATGAACAGGGTCTTATTGGGAGAAGAACAGCAGGCAGGAGTGACACTGAGAAAGGCTTACATGAACTTTATAAGTGATGAAAAATTCCAAAAATATATTGACAAATTATGATATCATAGATGCAGATGATATGTAAACCATGATTTAATAATGGTCTGGACTAATGGAAGCTAGATTAGAACCAAAGGAATAAGCTAGGGACTATAGACCTCATTTAGGTGTTAGATCTTGAAGGCTTGGGTGGCAAAAAAAAAAAAAGTAAATGAAAAAGAGGCAGGATGAAGTCATGTTTTGAAGTTCTACATCCCTCTTCCTAGGTAGCAAGTCATTTCAAAATGTCTGTGATGGCTAA
The DNA here is from genome assembly GCF_000001635.26 of Mus musculus. Taxonomy (NCBI): domain Eukaryota; kingdom Metazoa; phylum Chordata; class Mammalia; order Rodentia; family Muridae; genus Mus; species Mus musculus. The sequence goes on from NC_000076.6 coordinate 44,867,108, forward strand.
TCTTGACTACATCAGGAATCAACTGAAATGTAAGCAACTGGGCACACCTGTGAAGAATTTTCCTAACTGGATGGATTACTTGAGGTGGGGAGACCCACTGTAATCTAGGCCATATCTTCTGGTCGAAGCTCCCATAGGAAGACATGTAAGAAAGGAGCTTTGGGCTGGGCTTTGGGAGTGTGTCACTAAGGGATGATTTTGAGAACTTAAAGATTGTACTGTTTGAGTTTGTTCAGTCTGCTTCCTATATGTAGTTTAAGATAGGAAACCTTAGCTGCAGCCATCATGCCTTCTGCTTGCTGCCACATGTCCCTGTCATGATGGATACTTCTTATCCCCCTACTATAAGCCAAATAAGGCCATTCCCTTGGTGTTTTGTCACAGCAATAGAAAAATAATTAATATAGAATTTGGTTCCAGGAGTGGGGTTATTGCTATGACAGACCTGGCTGTGCTATTTTTCAAAGGATGGAAGAATTTGGGACTTTGGACTTGACAAGCAGTTGGATTCTGCAAACAGGACTTAACGGGCCATCCTAGTAGAAGCCAGAATGATAGTAATACTGACCACAATGTGAACTGTGGAAACACAGATCGAGATATTTCAGAGGGGAACAGTATTAGCAACTAGGCTAGAGACAATTCCTATGAAATTTGGAAAAAAAAAAAAAAAAAAAAGCTGCTTTCTTCCCTTGTTCTAAGAATTTGCCTGATGGTAAATTTAAAGGTAATGGACTAATTCAGTGGGCAGAGGACATTTCATGACACTGCCATCTGGACTCTGTTACATATTTATCAGGAATCGCTATAATGCAGGCCTACAATGATAAAAAGCAAGTGGCACAAAAAGAAATAAAACATATACAGTTAGAAGAGACAAAGTGCACCAGGAAACTTACTGTAGCAGCCACATTTGTGCTGAGGAAGGCAACGAGATTAAAGAGAGGCCTGGTCTACATTGGGGTAAATGGGAGAGTGGTGCTCTCAAGGCAAGACCCAGTCAGCTGATCTTCTAACTTGTGAAATGGAAAGGCCCACAGAATTTTCTGCTCCCAGTAAGGAACAACAAGCAATAGCAGCTGCAAATATGATTCAAGGGGACAAGGGTCCATCCATCCGAAACTGACAGACAAGCTTGACAGTGACCCAGGTGATTCTGGCTTTAGATCAGAGTCATGAAAGTTACAAGAGTAAAGATGTGGTGGGCCTTCCTCTACAGTTTCAGATGCTAGGTGTGTGGTTGGGAGCTCCTGCATGAGGCCCTGAGAGGCCTTTGTGTGAAGACCCCAAGATGATAAAAATGCCAGAGTCATGGGATACGTGCCAAAGGGAACTGCACACAGGGCACTGAAAGAGAGAGACAGAGAGAGAGAGAGAGAGAGAGAGAGAGAGACAGATATATAGAGAAAAACAGAGACAGTTGGAGACAGAGACCAAGGGACACAGAGAGACACAGAGAGAGACATAGAGAGAGAGAGACAGAGAGAGACAGGAAGACACAAAGAAACAGAGACGGACAGACACAGATAGACAGACACAGACAGAAAGACACATACAGAGTCAGAGACAGAAAGAGACACAGAGAGAGACAGACAGACAGACAGACAGAGAGAGACAGACACAGACAGAAAGACACATAAACAGACAGAGAGAAAGAGGGAGGGAGGGAAGCAGGAAGAGAGCAAGAGAGAGAGAGTGGGAAGGGGAAAGAGGGAGGGAGACAGAGAGGCGTTATAGCTTGCAGAAAGCAAAGCTCGAGGGATAGAGCCGTCAAAGCCTCCTTGTGGTGCTAGCATGGTGCTAGCATTTGTTGTTGATTCTGCGAGATTTCCTACTTGCTTTGGTTCAGTATTTCTTCACTATGCTTCCATCCCTCCATTCTTTAACGTTAATGTACATTCTGTGCCATTATATATTGACAATATAAAATTCACTTTATTTTACATGGGATTATAATTAAAAGCTGAGATACTTCAGACTATGGGCTTTTAAATAGTGTTGAGACCGAAAGACCCTGGAAATGTTTGAATTTGTACTGAGTACATTTACAGTATGATATAGCAGTAAAATGATAAGGGCCAGCAAGGGGAATATAGTGATTTGAATGAGATGTCTTCCATAGTTGTTTGCACTTTGATACTTGGTCCCTAGTTAGTGGAACTATTTGTGGAGGTTTAGGAGGGGTGGGTGGGTGTATATGTGGTGTGTGTGTGTGTGTGTGTCTGTGTGTGTGTGTGTGTGTGTGTGTAACCTTGCTCAAGGAAGTATGTCACTGGGAGTGGGCTTTAAAGGTTTAAAAAATATACATCATTCCCAGTTTGCTCTACTTTCCTGCTTGTGGTTCAAGAGATGAGCTCTTAGCCTGTTACTCCGGCTACCATTCCTTCCACCATGCCTGCCTACTGCCATGACTTCCCCACCATGATGGTGATGGACACTTATCCCTCTGGAACTGGAAGCCCAAATGAATCCTTCCTTCTATAGGTTGCCTTGGTCATGGTGCTTTATCACAGCAATACAAAAATAACGAATGTATTGCATGAGTTATCACCAGACCATCCCTACATTGTACTTCTGATTCTCCAAGAATTCTGGGAAGTGCAAGAAGAAGATACACACCTGCTCTGTGACCATAGATGTCTAACACTCATTTGAGACTGTTCTCACCTATTTGACAAGTTTTCTACAAATCCAAACTGTGATTCTTATATTGTAACTTGCAAGTTGAAAGGGAAATATGTATACCCCACTTTCTGAGAGGACCCCTCATCAACCCCCATCAACTGCGGAACCTCTAAGTAAATTATATCTAGTGTCCACTTTATCAACTTCCATCTGTACTTTTGTTAGAAGGGAAATTTGTACCATTCTAATGGACTCATGTCATCTGCCACTTGGTTTTTGGAGAAGAAAACTAATGAAATAATCCCTAAGGGTATTCGGCTATAATCATAGACTGGTGCCTCTTACAATTGCCATCATAGAGACTTCATCTAGCAAACATGCTCAGACCCACAGCCAAACATTAGGTAGAGCTCATGGAATCCTTTGGGAAAGGGGGAGGGAGGATTGTAGAAGCCAGAGAAGTCAAAGAACCACAGAAAACCCACAGAATCAACTAATCTGGGCTCATGGGACCTCACAGAGATGGAACCAACAACCAGGGAACCTGCATGGGTCTGACCCATCTGTTACAGTTGTATAGCGGTATTCTTGTGGGACTCCTAGCAGTAGGATCAGGGGCTATCTCTGACCCATTTGTCCACTTTTGTAACCCTTTTCCTATTACTGGGTTGTATTAAGACCTCATCCAGCCTTAGTACAAGGGGAGGTGCCTAGTCTTCCTGCAGCTTGATATGCCATGGTTGGTTGATATCCATGGAATATCCTGCCCTTTTCTAAAGAGAAATGAAGGAGAAGTGGATGAAGGAGGAAGGAGGGAAGGTGGAAGGTACACTGTAAGGAGAGGAAGGAGGGGCAACTGCAGCTAGGATGACACAAAAAATACATCTTTTTAAAATTATCATTATGATAGTGATGGTGAAGAGGAAGACGAAAAAGAAAATGAAAAGATGAAGAAGACAAAGGGGGAGGAGGAGGAGGAGGAGGAGGAGGAGGAGGAGGAGGAGGAGGAGGAGGAGGAGGAGGAGGAGGAGGCCATTTAAATGCTGGGATTTTTGATGAAAGGCAGATGCCTTTGAAGTCCAGGGACCCATTTTGGCATACTCAATGGAGTAAGACTGCCTTCAGTTCTGTGGGCCAGCTTGAGAAGGCAGGGGACCCACCAGGGAACCCGACAGCTGCCTTCAGGAAGTCCCTGAGGCAAGCCAAGCCACACTTTCTGCCATAGCTCTGCTGTCCAAATGGCAGTTAAAAGGGCCTGTGATTTACACAGATTTATAGGAGATCGAAGGCACTTTACGGAATCTGTTTCTACAATTACATTTCCTAAGAATTACTAGGGATTAGAATGTCACTCTTCTCAGACACTCTGCCACACAGTGTTCTGTAAACAGTTTGTGGAAATAGAGGGAACAATCAGTTGCCAATTTGTGTGAGCTTTCCCACACAGGGATTCACTATGGCGAATTCCTTCCGATTTATTTACCAACTGCCTGTAGCCAGCTGGACAACAGTCATCCTGACTTGTCAGTACTTCCAGAACATTTAAAAGTAAGTCCTAATAAAGGGCTTCCTTTCTGTTGTCCCTGTCCTTTGGGATGAGTAGAATTCCCCGCAGAAATTGGGCATTTTACAAAACCCATAGATCCTGAGGATAACATTTTAATGTCTTAAGCTCAGTACACAATAAATATCTTTTGTTACAAATCAGAAATTTTCTGAGATGTACTCACCTTTGAAGTCTGTCCAATAGGTTTGTTTTCCTGTCCTACTGAAAACTGAACGACACTGGTTTTACTTTCCATTAACATGAATGTGAAATTGGGATTTGAAGTCTTCTGGAATGTTACTTGTTTGTGTTTTTATGTGTGTGTGTGACCTGAACTGGTGATCAAATTCAATGATATGCATCATGTTATCTTCTTAGTCCTGAAAAATTGGGAGCTCACTCTCTCACTATCAGGTTATATAGTATCAGGAAAGATGTTACAAAGTATAGATCTTAAACAAACTGGAATGTGGCGCATCAGAATTCAAACTACATATTACTGAATATTGCTGTTTGTCTGTTTCAGCTTCTATACATAGAAACAAATGATCTCTACATTCATCTTTAAAGAAGCCACTAAGCATCTTAGCACATTTATTTTAAAAATCTTTATTAGCCAGGCAACAGTGGTGCATGACTTTAATTCCAATACTTGGGAGGCAAAACCAAGAGGATTTCTTTGAGTTTAAGTCCAGCCTGGTCCAAGTGAGTTCCAAGACAGCCAAAGCTACACAGAGAAACCCTGTCTCAAAAAACAAAAAACAAACAAACAAACAAACAAACAACAACAACAAAAACCCTTAACTGATGACTAAAATCTACTTTCTGTTATTATCAAGGTCAGATTTATTTATTTATTTATTTATTCGCCCCAAGAAGAGTGAGTGTATTTTGTTGACTGCTGAGCACTAGGAAAAAAAATAAGCAATAGAAAGGTCTGCTAACCTTCTGGGTCATGTATGTACTCCTGTATCATTCAAACAGGTCCCCAGAGCGACAGACAAAGCTCTTTCAAGGCTGACACCTATGGAAGGCGCATGGCATCGAGGGCACTGAAGACAATGTGCTGTGGTCGAAAGATGGTGCTCCTGTCAGGGCTTTCTGACTGAAGCAGAAGATGCTCCAGACTTCCATGTGTTTAGCTCTCATAAGATGTTAGACAAAGTTCCTATCACAATGTGAGCAGTAGACATGTGGTTTCACCCCTCCAGGAGTGGACTAACCTATGTTCAAGTTCAACATTTTTGGTGTTAACTGAAAAAAAAAATCATTGAACCAATGTAAACCCAAGATATATGATTATACAGTATAATTTCATTTGTGTAAAATAAAATACACAAATACAAGCATTCTTCTATGGGCTTTATAAAGAGTTCAAAAAATCAGAGCTGGGGGCCAGGAGACCAGAGCAGAAAATCTTATTTTTAATTCAAGTGTGTTACTTGCATTCTTTCTATAATTTATACTTTAAAAAGTTAATCTTAGAAACTGAACAAGGTATCTTTGTAATACCTTGTATGCTGTTTAATGGAATAACAATTTTTGTATATCAAGATTTAATTCTTATAAAACAGCAGATAGATAGATAGATAGATAGATGATAGATAGATAGATAGATAGATAGATAGATAGATAGATAGATAGACAGATAATTTGTGTGTGGTGGAGAGCTGAACTGAATAAAATGAATTTGGGTTTTTAGATTTTTTTAATGTATATGGGAGATTTGCTTGCATGTATGTATGTGTGTCTAAGCACCATGTGCATTTAGTAACCTCAGAAGCCAGAAGTGGATGCTGGGTCCCCCAGAACTGGCTTTATAGTTGGTTGGCAGCCATTACATGGGTCCTGGGGGTTGAATACAGGTCCTCTGGGAGAGTATTAGTGCTCTTAACAACTAAGCCATTTTTTCAGCCCATAAGAAATGAGTTTATATCAAAAGTCACCCCAAGAGTTATGATCAGTCCTGTGTACAGTCACACATCCCTGTAGCATTAGGTCTTTTTTTTAAGTAAATATGAATTGATAATCAGAAAAAATAAATAAAAATATTGTGGTGTGCTTTATGTATAGCAAACAACCCCAGTTAATTCTCCATCACGTAAGTGATTTAAAACTTTGTATGAAAATTAGCAAAAGCGTGTAAATGTTGTTCACACAGAAGCACAAGTATTCTACCCAGTCCTAGTTTTTCCAAATGCCCCAAATTCTCCTTTTCCCTTTAAAATTCTACAATAGGGAGAATTTCACTGCTTGTTTGGAGCCAGCATTACCACGGGGGCAGGGCATGGGACAGAGGCTTGGGGACACAGTCTGGCAATGAATCATGGGTCTTCTCTACACCTCCTTTGACAAGAATAGCTTGGCAGACAAGCAAAAGGAGTTTTCTATCTCTGACCCTTCAGTTTGACCCTTGGTGTCTCTGGAGCCCTATTCAGATATAACAAAGTAGCTTTGGTTCCCTTAGACTCCCAGAACACTCATTAGGAGTTTTCCATTTCTAATTGGCCCGAATCTGGGTCTCAGACCCGCATACAGCAGCAAGCCTTGCTGGGGAGGAGATTGCCTTGGCAGGCTTCGCTGTACATCCCACCCAGATTCCTAAGTACAGACCAAGGGGAGATTGCATCAGATTTGCCAAGGCAGACCAATTAGACATCCTGCAATCCTCTTGGTGACACTGTGCATGTGAAAGCCTTGGTTGTACTGTATCCCATTGCTAAATTTGGAGATAGTCTAAAAAGAAGGGAAGAAAAGCAAGACCAATCCAAGAATAGAGGAAACTTGCCTGGGCCAGTCAGTCTTCACATATTTGCAATGCCAAAAGAAGACAGGTTGTTCCAAGCCCAGCTGGTTGCAACAGAATCCTTGTTTCCCTGAAGTTACCCTGGAGAAGGAAGTGCCTTCTAGGTGCTTGGAGCTGATGTCTGCCAAGCCCACACATGACGTGAGCTGACAATAAGCCGTAATTAGTACTCAGAATACCAAGTTAGTTATCCAGCAGCAGTTAGATTACCCTGTGAGTGCATCTAACAAGCATACAGACTCTACTGAGCCCACAAGAGGGACAAGTATCAACAGAATTATTAATAATACTGAGGCCACTGTTGATGTTATTAATGAGATACCTTGTACATATGCATCAGATGGACCTTTAGTTCTTGTTGGAAAATTGGACTTAGTATATACTAAGATTTCAAAATCTTAATGGCTTTAATCTTAATAAATAACAATATTATCCATTTAGACCATTTAAAAAGAAGTCATGCACTCCTTTGCCCAGGCAAAAATAGAAACAAACCAAAAACCTACCACCAATAAAAACTTAGCTAAGCATTTTGGTTTTTTAAAAAACTAATCCTTCCCAGAGTCTTTTCAATTCTTTTGTTTAGAGTTTTTCCACCCCTTCTGGACATGAAAGCCACAATCTAAGTAATACCCACTTAAGGGTTTTCACAAATTGACACTTCCCCTGATGTTCTGTTGACAGCTAATACCTCAAAAAAGGTGGGAAGAGGCACAGACAAGGACGAGATACACCTGGCAGGTATATCACTGATATAATCTAAAAATGCTTTCAGAAGATGTGGAAGCACACGTTGTCCCAAAAAGAAGGCATGCAGAAGTGCACACAGCAGAAACCACCCAGTGGGTTAGTACAGATGCCAGCTACTAGATTGCCTTCTCATCTGTCCTTCATGAGGGCATGCCCTTAACAGAGGACATATGCCCTGAAACTGAGTTCACATTCCAGAACGCAGGGTTCACTTCTGATTTAATCTCCAAAAAAAAAAAAAAACCATTGAGGAGACTATAAAAACCGGGGGGGGGGGGAGGGAGGGGGAGAGAAAGAGAGAGAGCATGAATATAAGAAAAAGAAATTAAAATTTTATAAGGAAGCAAGATACAGAAGTATACAGAATTATTGCGATGTTTTAGGTCTGGTTATATGGCTGTATGTGCATGTATTTCGTGTTAACAACCACATATTTAAAGAATTCAAATTCTATCAATATTACTTTTCTGCACAGGATTCTTCAAAATAACCTTTCTGCATTGTTCTGGTTTGTCTTCTAACACCCAGAATCCCTACCAAGCAATGTTGAGGGCTCATTTGTACTTCTGTCACACTTTGACCATATCCTGAAAATGAAGACGAAACAAGGAAATGGGAAGAAACAATTTTAAAGTGAGATCTTTGAAAAAAAAAAGATGCTATTATTCAACACATGACTCAAAGGAAGTCATTACCCAGGTAGAACACACAGACACACACACATATACACACACACGGGTGAAAGCGAATTGTTAATAAGTCTGTTCATCTTCTAACAAGAAATGAGTCATCCATCAGTTCCTGTGCCATACACATCATAAGATACGAGTTAGAACTCGTATTTATCTTTCAGGAGCAACAATGAAAGCCCCTCAGGTCTCACTTTACCTCAGCCGTCCTCTGAGTCTCCTAACAGGCTGAACTAGATCTTCTATTCAAATGAGCCAGATGTGAGAAACTTCGACAGATAAGGAACAACCACCATTTATTTTTTTTCTTTGCACAAATAATAGCTATAACTGTTCCTCTTACCTAAAACCCTTTCCTTTTTCCCTTTCACCATGAGCATGTAATGAATGATAGACAGACAGAATGATAGATGATTGATTGATTGATGAATATTGATTCATAAAGAAAACTTTGTCTAATTTCCTTCTCTCCAAACTGTCATCAATAAAAAGTAGAGTTAGAGTAAAACTGACATCAAAATATATTCTTAAGGAGTCATAAAAATAGCCAGAAAAAAATGAGAAAGACTCAACACCACTAAACATCAGAGCATCTAAATCAAGGCTATAATGAAACAGTGCCTTGCAATTGTTGAGATGGCAACTATAAAGAGTTAGCAAGCACTGATGAGAGAATGCAGATAAGAGAGCACACTGTGGGGCAGGGGTGCACATTGGCCTAGGTACTAAGGAAAACCATACATAAATCCCTCACAAAACTAGTTCCACTGTGGAATACGGAGATGAGAGCAACACCTCACCCCTGCCCCACCTCTTGATTTGTATGATTTCACAACTAAAACATAGAAACGTTTAAGTATTCACTGATGAATGAATTGGTGGAGAAACTGTGATATGCTCAAGAGGAAAGTATCCGATCTTAAACTTTTTGCCACTAAGGTTCCTCTAATCTCCAACATGTGTGAAACTGGAGTAACATTTTGCTGTGTGAAATAGGCCAGGCATAGGAAAATTAGAAGAGCATCTCACTTGTATATGAAATCGTACCACAAGTGAATGGAAAATCAATTGCACAGAAAAAGAAAGCAAAACCATGGCATGAAGTGCAGGATCCAAGATGGGACAGGAAGATGGTGGTCTAGGGGCGTGGAGCCACGCTGTGAAGGATAAGGAGGAGGAGGAGAGCTAATAATAATGTGTTCTAAACTTGAAATGTAGTAATTGTAGATTTTTTGTACTCTTACTACAAGTCCACAAAGGTGAATGTAATCTAAGAATATATTAATTGCCTTGCTTGCAGTAATCACTTCAATCCCATCTAACAGGACTTGACTTTTGAGTGACTTCCTCTTTCCCTGTTGGAATTTATTCCACATGCCATCAAAAGGCAAGAAGGCAGAAGTTCTTGACAGATAATATTGAAGGTAGCATAAGGGTGCTCTGCTCAGTGCTCTGTACACACTTTCTAATTAACTTGCAGTTTATTACATTGGAGGTTGCTTTAACCAGGTTTCACTGGGTCCTCTTTACATATAACAAACTTACTCTAACTCTGCCTTAGATGATTCTTCAGTGGGCATCTCAGTTATACATACAGTAAAGAAATACTGTACGTCTCATGTGAGTACGTGCGAGTGCATCTCAGTCAGAAGAGCCTGGAAAACCAATCCATGATTCATCCTAGAGTAATGCACTGCTTTCTAGTAAGAAATTCCTTGGAGTTGTGTCTACGATTTAATAGGAGACAACTTTTACAAGAACATTTTGCTCAACCAAAAATCCCCTTCATAACTTTCAGAAACTGAGTTTGCACAAGAGTATCTGAGTAGCGCAGACATTACTGAAAGAGAGCCAACCCCATCTGCCGTGAGTTTCCAGTTCTCCAAACGGGATAGTCAAGGCTAAGGTTGGGAGGCAACTGCTAGCAGTTGTTCCTTTCTGTTTTTCAGGGGTGGTTCATTGTCCTTGCCAGGGTTTATCACATTTTGTATCTTGGGAATTGATCGACACTAACAGAACATTTTTAATGACATTGGATTCTTCCAATGCTTTGTCTCATGACTAAGCCACAGTCTGAAATACCGTGGGCACTGTGGACCAGATTCCTAGACTGTACTGTAAGGTGCTATGAATGTTTAGGTCAGTTGTATGCCTCATCCATGCCCGTTTCTCATCTACAAAACAGAACAGTAATCCACAGACAAGTCTTCAGAGAAGGGATGTTTACCAGTCGGAAGTTCTACTGGTTTATCACAGAGTTGAATTTGAGGGAGTGAAACATTTGAAGAGTTAATTCTAGTATTTTCAGACTTTGAGCCAGGAAAAAATAATATTTATAAGCATGAGAAATTAGTTGTTAAAAGGGTCTTAGGAACACAAAAAGCAGGCTCAGCTGTCATCACAGTCATCGTTGTTGGCTTAAGGTTAAAGTAATTGCCAGCATTAGCTTTGATCCACCTATAACAACAACAACAAAACATCAAACCTTACAGCTGTGTCCAAGAACATCATTTATTTCACACCAAAGATTCTGGTGATATTTGGTGCCTCCAATAGTAAGAAATGTGGATGTTTGGGGATTTTCATGTAATTGATAGACAAAGCAGGAAACCAGACCCAAAACCAAATTCCATCTCCCTGTGTTCCAGATGTGTAGACAAAGCTCCCTCACCTGCATCTCACACCAGATATTCAAAAACTACATCTCTTGTGAATGCTGGGGCAAAAATCTTAACATTGAACACTTCATATTCAAACCCTGTGAACCACACAAGGGGGCAGAATACCTGTGATTTGCTCTAATGCATGAAACAGGCCAGGTGAGGCAGTTCAATGAGCAAAGATCTTGGCTTCACAAGCCTGACCACTGAGTTCAATTCCTGGGACCCACATAAAGGTGGGTGGATAAAACCAATTTCAAAAGTGTCCTCTGACCCCCACATATTCACACATTGTGGAACATGTGATCCCTGCCCCCAAACATATCATGTTCACACACACACACACACACACACACACACACACACACACACACACACAAGAAATGTTTAAAATAAGTAAATAAAATAAAACATGAAGTTATAGCATCATGTCTATGGACTATATTGAACTTCAATTGTGGTCCTTACATAGCAGGCAGAAAGACTGTTGCCCAAGAGGCAGATTTCATAAAGGACAACTTCCGAATTCTCCTCCTTCATAAGGCTGGGTTAGGTGCCTTTTGCTATACACCAGATGCTCCTGTGTATTTGTCCCTTCATCCATGTCTACTCTATTGCTGTATAATTTTGTACAGAAAATGTTTCCCTTTATTGAACTAGGAGGCTGGTACCATGAGCCAGCTCCCCTGCGGGCATACAAAACATAGCAGCCTTATTTATAATAGCCAGAAGCTGGGAAGAACCCAGATGCCCCTCAACAGAGGAATGGATACAGAAAATGTGGTACATTTACACAATGGAGTACTACTCAGCTATTAAAAAGAATGAATTTATGAAATTCCTAGGCAAATGGTTGGACCTAGAGGGCATCATCCTGAGTGAGGTAACCCAATCACAAAAGAACTTACATGATATGTACTCACTGATAAGTGGATATTAGCCCAGAAACTTAGAATACCCAAGATATAAGATACAATTTGCAAAACACATGAAACTCAAGAAGAACAAAGACCAAAGTGTGGACACTTTGCCCCCTCTTAGAATTGGGAACAAAACACCCATGGAAGGAGTTACAGAGACAAAGTTTGGAGCAGAGACTAAAGGATGGACCATTTAGAGACTGCCATATCCAGGGATCCATCCCATAATCAGCCTCCAAATGCTGACACCACTGCATACACTAGCAAGATTTTGCTGAAAGGACACTGATATAGCTGTCTCTTGTGAGACTATGCTGGGGCCTAGCAAACACAGAAGTGGATGCTCACAGTCAGCTATTGAATGGATCACAGGGCCCCCAATGGAGGAGCTAGAGAAAGTACCCAAGGAGCTAAAGGGATCTGCAACCCTATAGGTGGAACAACAATATGAACTAACCAGTAACCCCACCCCCCCACCCCCCCAGAGCTCGTGTCTCTAGCTGCATATGTATCAGAAGATGGCCTAGTAGGCTATCAGTGGAAAGAGAGGCCCATTGGTCGTGCAAACGTTATATTCCTCAGTACAGGGGAAGCCAGGTCCAAGAAGTGGGAATGGGTGGGGAGGGCATGGGGGATTTTTGGGATAGCACTGGACATGTAAATGAAGAAAATACCTAATTAAAAAAAAAATCTACCACATGACCCCGCTTTTAAAAAAAAAAAAAAAACTAACTTGCCTCTTTGCCCTCATCTTTGATTAAATTATAATTGTTGGTTTTCAGTATAACACTTTTTGTTGTTTTTTGTTTGTTTGTTTGTGTTTTGTTTTGTTTTTCAAGACAGGGCTTCTCTGCATAGTCCTTGCAGTTCTGGAACTCACAGTGTAGACCAGGCTGAACCAGAACTGAGAGAGATCCTGCATTCCTCTGCCTCCTGAATGCTGAAATTAAAGGTGTGTGCCACCAACTCCAGGCCAATCTAACACATTTGGGTTTTGAGCACTTACTTTGCACCAACCACCTAAATACCATTTTAATCCATACAATTTCACTATCCACAGTAGAAATAAGAAACACGGAGTTGGTTCTCTTGCTCATGTTCATGCAGAAAACACAATAGAAAAATGTGAAGGAAATCAAGATGAAAGTTTCTCAAATTAGATTTTTGCCTGCTTCCATATATCCCAGGCCTAGGCTGATACACAAAAAGCTGGTGGAAAGAAAAAAAGGCATGTAAGGAAAGGTGTGTGTCTTAGTCAGGGTTTTTATTCCTGGACAAACATCATGACCAAGAAGCAAGTTGGAGAGGAAAGGGTTTATTCAGCTTACACTTTCCACATTGCAGTTGATCACCAAAGGAAGCCAGGACTGGAGCTCAAGCAGGTCAGGAGGCAGGAGCTGATGCATAGGTCATGGAGGGATGTTACTTACTGGCTGGCTTCCCCTGACTTGATCAGCTTACCTTCTTATAGAACCCAGGACCACCAGCCCAGGGATGGCACCACCCACAAGGGGCCCTTCCCCCTTGATCACTAATTGAGAAAATGACTTACAGTTGGATCTCTTGGAGGCATTTTTCTCAACTAAAGCTCCTGTCTCTGTGATAACTCCAGCCTGTGTCAAGTTGACACTCAAAACCAGCCAGTACAGTGTACATATTCTCAGAGGAGCTGGTTGTCTATTTGAGGTAATGTCCTGTGAGAGTTTTAGGACCGTATGGCGAGTGACCGGCTCACATGTTGAGTAAGTTCCTCAAGCCTTTAAATACCCATGGCATAACAGGTCAGCCCTGAGAAGAGTAGTTCACTTTACAGTTCTCAATTAAGAAACAAAGTACAGGGCTAGAAAATGGTTCGGCGGTTAAGAGCACTGGCTGCTTGTCCAGAGGACCCAGGTTCAATTCTCACCACCCACATGGCAACTCATAACTGTCTGTAACTCAAGTTCCAGAGGCTCCAACACTCTCACATAGACAGTTATGGTGCATGCAGGCAAAACACCAATGCACATGAAATATAAATAGACAAATTTTTAAAAAGAAAGAATGATAAAACTACACTGTAAGGTTCTCAACAATAGAAATCGGAAAACATTGAAGATGGGGGGCCCCAACTCAGGGCTGAGAACTGGAACAGTTTTGGGGAACTAGGTTTAAAAAGAAAAAATAAAAAGCAAGAGGAATGATGTCTTAAGAGTAAGTTCCAAGCTGCGAAGACTTAGGGAACAGGTATCAATTAAGTTTAGCAGCAAGGTTTTTTAAAAAGGCTCAAGGATAAACTCGTATACAACATGAATCTCTGGAATGTCAGATGGCATTTTCTAAGGTAGTTGGTATTAGAACAGGTTTCTGATACAGGAGATAGAAAGCCATCTTCAGAGTTTTATTTGAACATTGATAAGCACCAACAAAGGAGTCTATGTTTGGAGCAGCCTTGTGTTTATAGACATAGGAATGAACCAGATGGGGAGGTATCTCCCTCCTGCCTGGATTTTAGGAGGGGCTGGGCAGGAAAGGAGATAATATACTAGCTTGAGACTTTGGGAATATACTAGCTAATAAATAAATAAATAAATAAATAAATAAATATACTAGCTTGAGACTTTGGTAATATACTAGCAAATAAATAAATAAATAAATAAATAAATAAATAAATAAATAGACATTTGGTATCTCCTTTAGGAAACCTACTTCTTGAATCTTTTTTTTTTTCCCCCAGAAACATACTTCTTGAGTCTTTGCAAAAATGCACTGACTGGCAATTCTTTCTGCTACCTTTTGCCTATCAGAGAAAGGGTTTGAATTTTCTCCTGGCTAATGGACACCATAAGCAGAAAGCATTTGAAGCTCTTTGGGTCATTGGGAAGAAAGCATTAAGAAAGGCTTATTTTCATTAGAGTTAATAAATAGGCAACATTTTTTCAAGATGCTAAAAGCAGACCATTTGTTTCTCTCCCACACACACAAAGGTCTCCTGTATTGTGTTCTTCCTCTGCTGTCTCCCATCCACCCCCTTCCCAGCCCTAGCCAGTCCCAGCTTCTCCCAGCTCCTTTGCTCACTTCCTAACCACCATCTCTACCATTCTTCCATACAACACCATGTGCTTCAAATCAAAGCCCATTGTCCATCTGACAGTCGCTCCCTTTTATTTCTTATTCCTCCCTGTGAGTCACATCCCTTGAAAGTCCATCTTCCTTTGGAGTGTCTTTCTTTTTGAGTCACTTCAGATCCTAAAATGACGAAGGACATCACAACAATACCACATTTTCCTGTGTCGTGTAGACAATGCTAGAAAACTTCCGCTCACAATGTTCCGGCCTTTTCCTTTTGTGATGTCTGTTTTGGAGGAAGGGCTGCTATGGGTTGAAGAAACAGAGGTTGTTGGGGACTTTTAACTGTGTCCTTCCTAATTGCTTTTAAGCTTCTTACACATCATCTAAAATGTGACTGTAGTGTTGAAAACCAGCAGTGTATTGCTGACCAACAAAATCAAAGCACACTTAAAAGATGTGCTGAAAAAATAAAAGCCCATCATATCCTGGAAATATGTAATGAGAAAGACCTAGACTACATTTGTCTACCATAGGTAGGAGACAGACACACTGCAGATGGCCACATGACAACAAGGATGTTTTCTCAGTGCCATTAGGACTACCGTCTATCTAGAATAAGGCAGACTTAGGCCTGGGTCCTAGCCTCAACACTTCCTGACAAGTTGATCTAGCAAAGCTTCAGATTCTACTTCACTCGTGAGAATAACAAGATGACTTGCGGCCTCATTATGACATTTAGGTGAGATGGTACCTGCCTCCATGACTTTGAGAATTGTGATTATTAAATGTCATAGGGACATCTGGGAGATAGGTAGATGGTTAGGGAGTCAGAGGGCAGTGCCCAGTCCAGTACATAGTACTAGACAATGGAGACATGGAAATGCTTGCATGCATGTACCAGTAAGGCAGCCAACCAATCAGCCCAGAGGAACCATTGAGTCAGGAGTACCCAGTATCTGGGTTTTACAAAAATGTAAGTTTATGTATCAAAAGGAGCTGTTGCTATTCTGACCGGATTCATTTTAGATGTACTTTAAGATGCAGTTTAACTCATATGCTATATCATATGTTGGTTTTTCCTGCTTCAGACTAGAATTTCAAGCCTGGAAAGGGCTGCTGGGTCCCTCCTGTTGCCTAAGAAACATGTTTCTTTAACAGTCTGCCAGACCGTTTCTCCTTTACACATGGCAAACATAAAACCATCATAATGTGAATGAGCTCAAAGAGGGCAGTCTGAACTTCCCCCCAAATTGCTGTATTTAAAAGGGTTCATTTCCCAGACCTGACATTTGTGGGGCTCCCTACTCTTTTCTTCCCAACCATCTCCAGAGCTTGCTTTTATGCTGTTGTCTGACCGATGCTCTACAGATCCATTTGCAGGCTCTTGCTGTCACCTGACCTCCAGAACAAAAGCTTTAGGTTATCCCTTGATATTCTCTCCTCCTTTATTTTATTACTATCGTTCCTCATTGACAAAAATCAAGATGACAAACTAAAAGAATATGATGGCTCTTTCAGGTATTTATTTTGATTAATGTATCAGAGAAAAATATTTTGAAATAACATTTATTTAGGCTTCCAGTATTTTAACAAGTTAATTTTGGTGAGAAAGAAACATCAAGCTTTAACTCATTCTCCCCTTTTATACTGATATGTATGGACCTAACTAAAAGGAGCACTTTGTTCAGAATTATACCCTAAAATGCAAACTAACTTATGACAAGTTAATACATTGATACAATCATTTGAATGTAAAGCAAAATGAGGACTTTTGTCATACAGACATTCTATGTAATGTCCTAAATACATATAACTTCTTCTACTCCCCAGGGCTTGGAACCTATTGGTTGTTGTTATTGTTATTTTATAATTTCCTAAGGACATCTCTTACCATGCTTTCCCTGGATAAAATGGTCACTTAGTAAACACGCTGAACATACCAGCAAAACCTGAACCACAAACTCATAGTGACTCAGCTTTCTTTTGCATGTAAATACTGGCATTATTTGAGGAATTGTCAGCTTGACTATTCCTAGCAAAGGAGAAATAGCTGATACTTCTAATTCACCAGGAATACTGAAGCACATGCGGAACAGGCAGGGCCCAGGTTAGGGCAGGGAGGCTAAGAGCATCTCTCAGCAAAGTAGCTTAGGCGTTTCTCCTAAACTACTCATCAGAAAGAGGTTGTCAGACTCTGTCAGACTGACCTCCCCACCTCCTCTCTTCAAGCAGAAAGTTTGTCTTCAGGAAGTAGCTAGTGGGATTTCCCAGTTGCAGACAGATAACCTGGAAGGTACAGCAAGTAGTAATAGCCTTGGGGTTATGACAAAGATAGCTGAAAATCAGATTCTTCAAGCCTGGGAATAGGGGTCCAGCAGCCAGTTCTGGGAGCTTCAACTTCCCCAGTAAGTCAGCGGTGGACCTTGCAAGGGCGATACTGCTCAAAGAATCCTGAATCCTAAAGCCCTATAGTGCTGGGAGAAAGTGAGGGAGAAACGACCCAAACAGGTCAAACCGTCTGCAGCAATAGGATGACATCGATCTGACACCATATCCTGTCTAGCGATCCTGTTGCTCCTTTTCCAGCCGGCCTATGGAGGAGCAGCTTTCGATACACTTTCCATGTGGGTGGGAAGTAAAAAACTAAGGCTCCACATTTATTTGTGTATTCAAGAATTCAAGAAGAGGCTGTCCATGGAAAAGTTGATACAGGTCTCCTAGGGTCACCATGTGCTCTGCTTTCCAGCAGCAGAAGTGGAACTGTGGAATGGGGGCACTTTAGGAACAGCCATCTTCTAGGAGGGAGGCCTGCTGGAAAGGCGTCGTAAACTACTGAAAAGCTGAAGTGGAAAAATCCAAATAATATTTTGGTCAAAAATTGAATAATAAAGAGAAGGGGGAGAAGGGAGAGGAAGGGGAGGAGGAGGAAGAATAGAAAAGAAAGGAAGGAAGGAAGGAAGGAAGGAAGGAAGGAAGGAAGGAAGGAAGGAAGGAAGAAAAGACCTGTTCTTCCCCTTGGTAAAACTAAATAAACTGTTTTTCTGTCATCAGAACTCTAGGCCACAGCTCCTTTATCCATTCCTATTGTTTTTTTCAAGTTAGGAGAGAAGAAATCCATGCATAGAGCAGGCTTCCTCAGGTGAGATATGTTGGGATGTCTCCACAGAGCAAGCCTCCTCAGGTGGGATGTGTTGGGATGTCTCCACAGAGCAAGCCTCCTCAGGTGAGATGTGTTGGGATGCCTCTGGCTATCTGTACTTGGAGCCTAGACAGAACTAATAGTGGACATCTTTGAATCTCCACTCTAGCTCCAAGGGTATGAGTCCCTCCAGAAGCTTCCTCCTAGTGGATTCACTGCTGCCCAAGATTCTTGGCCCTTTTCTCCATTGTACGCTCAGAGGAGGAAGAAGTGTTTTATTCAGGAGCATAGGCCTAGAAGATTTCCTTGGGTAACCTACTCATGTAAAGAGAAATCCTCCCAGGAGCCCTGCCCTTGCTTTCTTTAACTCTAAGCTCCCCCATTGTGTTTTCAAGATAGGCTTCCTTTTGACCCCAGGCAGGTCAGGCAGGCCATATGTTCAAGGGAGCCCTCAATCCCCACTGAGTTGCTCAAGCCTATAGCCCCCAATGCTCTCCTGAGTCTCTACAATCTCCTCTCCTCCCACTTCTCTGATCCCCAAAACATTGTGTGTGCTCTCCGAGCCTTTCTGTTTCCCCCTGTACACAGTCCCGTCCATTGCTTCAAATGCCCTCCTTCATTTTTCCCATAAGAAGCTGAACTAAAGAATATATTAGGTGTGTTCCATGGTACCTAAACCTGTTTCAAAACTGGATTGAGCCATGTAATGAAAAGCAAAAGAACTCTTTCTCTGAGACAATAATTTATTTCTCTCCAGTGAGATGAATAGATCTTATTTCTAAGAGCCTCCAGCTATCTGACTGTGTGACTCACTAGCATTTTACAAGATGTATGAGAATCCTATGTCTTTAAGGTTGAAGATTCATTCCATGGGGAAGATCTTCAGTATCTTCCATGTTATACCAACGCAAGCTAAGTATACTTGACCTACTACATCTGTTCCTCTCATCTATTTGATCAAGTTCATGCTTTTGCTATTATATGCATGGAAGGGCTCTGTTGTATTTTTTATTTAGTAATGCATTCTAGCTCATATGTACATGAGGATTTTTGTTTCAATTGTGACCCTTGATCTGGAACTTTCTATTCTGTGTATAGAGAATGGAGAAATAATTGGGCAAATCGTGGCCAATCTTATAAAAGTTCACAGATGCCTCTTTGAATGCAACAGTTCATAATGATTTAAACGAGACTTTGTGCCCTAACTTTCATCTCAATATATGAGGTGGGTGGTGGGGGAGGGAGGAAGTGGATCGATGGCCAAAACTGAGTTTTGATCCCTGCTCTCACCCGGGCCCTACCCACAAACACCATCTAAAGCAAGACCAGTTGTCAGCACTTCATTCATGAGCATCATTACCAAAATTCCACAATTCACTTATGGTATCAAAGGTTTGTTTTAATGGAAATAATTTATATGGCATCTTCTCTGGGAAGAATCAGAAAGGTCCATTTGCTGTCTTGACTTTGAACATTGTGGTCTGAGTTCAGTTACATGCTTCAGAGTCAAAAGCCTGCTGCAGCCCACACTAAAATGGATGCTACAGATGTCACCCAGAACCCATGGAAACACAGAACTTAGAGTCGGGAAGGAAAGTGAAGAGGGAGGTTTTCTCTTCTGACATCTCTCTAACAACTGTGTCTAACCTGAAAATGTGGCTCCAATCCTTCTCAGAACTATTATTTTCTTTACAGCAAAGTTCTAAAAACTTGGTTTCTTTTGATTTCTCCCCCCCTGGCAGGAAAATGACACATTTGGGGCCAAGGCATTAAAGTGTGGTCTCTTGGGAAAAGGGGGGAGGGCTATTGCTCTCGAGCCCACAAACAGTTGCAGGTGCAAAAAATGTGCACACGAAAAGGGAGGTCTGGTAGAGGCCCTTTTAAAATGTGGCCTTTTAAGTTCAATAAATCTCTTTGCTCTCCCCTTTGTGAGCTGTGTGCGTTCCTCCCACACTCTAATGCACATTTCAGTCTCCAATGTGGCCTCCAGAAGGAATCTCCGTGTTTGTTGTGAAGTTTTCCGTAATTACATAATCATTGAAGTCTGTGAGGTGGCTGAAAAATGCAAACCCGGGGATTACAGTAACATAATTAGGCTGCTTCCTGTAAGAGCCAAGCTTCTCGGGTCAGGCTTTGATTGGCTGCCCTCGGACCCTTCCTTTTCCTCAGTGAATCACAGCTCAATGGGCCTTTCTGCAGGCCAACTGCTGCGAGGCATTTTAACAGCGTGCTTTTTGTGCGCCCTGAATGAGTTCTGTACACACCCTCTGCATCAGTTTGATTAAGAAGGCAGGGGCAGGGGAGCCAGAGGGCTGTGGTTTCTCGGATGCCTTCGTGTCTGTGTGGTGACAGAGCCAATGCTTACTTTGTCTGGGCCGCAGTACCTTGACTCATCTGGTGGTGTCTAGAAGCCTTGAGTCCTGGCTTTGGGGTATTGGTAGCAAGAAAGAGAAGAAAGGGCAGAGAAAAGCTGAGTTTTGCGTGTGTAATGGAATTTGGTAGCTGATGTGCATCATTCATTCTCAGGTGGGTAGGGAAGATGATATATCACAAACAACCCGCCCACAAATAGCTTTCTATTCTAGGCAGTGTCATAACCATAACCCAAACCTAACCCTTTCTATTATGGGCTACATTGGCCCATAGGATCTACTTCCTCCTCTCCTAACCACTCTTGGAAATGGGAAATGATTCTTCTTGAGCTTCTGTGTCCATCTTTCTCCTCCTTTTGATAATCTCAGCGCACATGGAGGCCTCAGAAAAGTATAAAGTCCAGGTAACACTGATTACTTTGAAAATAAGGATAGTCATTTAGGAAACTTAAAAAAAAAAACACTTGATTTGGTGGATTCTTATTAAAAATCATCAATTGCTCATCAGTGGTCCCAAGTCAGGGGAGCAGCTGTCAAGTAAGGGAAGATGACCAGAAGGAAATCTTCCCCTTAATTTAATCCTGCACCAATGAGCAGAATAAGATGTCAGAGTTTTTTGTTTGGAAAAAAAAAATAGTAGAGTAGTTCAAATGGAGACAGACATCTAATTGTCAGGAGCATCCAATGGACTTGATGGCCACAGCATTTCTCTTAAGCAGATAGCTCGTTCATCACAGTGGGTAAAGGCCCAAGTGGGAATGTTCTGAAAGTCTTTCCTCTACTTTGGAAGATTCTCTTGCTCTGTTTTCAAGAACCCTTCAGGTCTTCTCATCCATTCTGTTGGGTTTCCTCGCAGAGAAAATTCCAGTTTCACTAAATATTCTTTCTTTGTGTCTACACTTTCAAAGTCTTAACATAACTGTGTTTCTTGATACACATTTCCTAAGTGAGGGTGTCTTTAGGAAGTGAACAAAGCACTGCAAATTTTGACTGAATCACGTTTTTGAAAATAGTGCTTTGTCCTCCTCTCTGTCAACGCCAAAAACCAAAGCTCTTGCTGATATACAGTACATCTAAACTATCCATGGGGGAGCTAAGCAACCATAAAGAAATGAAAGATTGCCTTTGCTGTATAAGTTGAAACTAGTATAAGAAACTTAGATTATATTAGAATTCTCTTCATTTTAGTTATCTCAAAAATATTTCAGTAGGGCCCTTAAAAGTAAAATAAAACTAAGTTGCTGCAAATATGATTCAGGTTGAAAGGAGACATACTCATGTCAATGCGTGTGTGTGTGTGTGTGTGTGTGTGTGTGTGTGTGTGTGTGTGTATACACTCACACACACAAGGTTTCAGCTCCTCTGAGGTTGCTATACTGAGGATCTTAGGTACTTGCTGTTTTACAGTAGATGTTTTCCACAGAACAGGCTTTTCTACTGGCCAACTTCAAAATTGGCTCCCTGCAGAGAAGTCTGGGTTGAAAGAAGGACAAACAAGACAGAGGCCATGGTCACTTTCAACCCTCTTCTTGGAAGTATTCATTGTCTCTCTCTTCATATTTAACTAGTTAGAAGTAGAGGTGTGTGGCCAGATAAAATCTCTGCTTAGAGGAAGAGAGTTGCACACTTCACAAACACCAGAAGGTAGGGCTCACTGGGAGCATCTTTGATGCCATCTACCACTTATTGTCCACAGAGTTCTCAATTCTTCCTTGCACTCACCTCGAGGCTCTGACTATAATCAGTATGTGAGCCTTCCAGGAGAATCAATAAAAGCCCTTGGTAAAGGGTAGAACTTCAGCTTTCTTCAAGTTATTGAATTATTATTCACTCAGAAGACATGCAACCAATTCTATAGGCATTGGCAAAGATAAGCCATCTGTGCCCAAGTAAAAACCTACTTGATATTAGTTATTACATTACCATCTGCCTCAGAATTAGTTATGTCACCCTAGTGACCTATTGCTAAACAGTAAGGTATCCAAACTTAGCAGCTTAAAATAAATAAGCATTATTTTTATATACAGAGCTCTATGAGTCAGAAATTCAGACGTGCCTGATTAGGGTTCCTACAGTCTCTCAAGAAGCTGTAGTCAAGATGTTGATTAAAGCTGTCATCACCTAAAGGCTTAGTGGAGGCTAAGTATCTACTTATTTGGTGGCCACTCTCCTGTCAGCAAGATACTGGTGAGTCTCTAAAGAGCTTCAGGTCCTTACCACGTGGTCACTCTACCGGATTGTTTTCGTGGGTTCATTATATGGTATCTGACCTTCCCCAGAAAAATGGAACTTAAATTGATTATGAGATGCCCAGGAAATGTTTTAAATCTCAGTTTCGATTCTTCTCTTAATGTTTATCTACCTGGCAGGCACAAGATGGGTGAATTCCAGAGGACTAAATACAACTATTATGTCCCCAAATGATTCAACCAAGAGGGACATGAGACCCCCCCACTGATAGAAGTCAATACATGGGAAGCAGATAGACAGAGTAACAGCAAATCAGAGAGGTGGAGCTACAAGAGAGAGCAGAAGACAGACAGAATAGGTGCTGTTTCATGTGTGAACATTTTCTACCCATGGACACAGAACTCACAGGTGTAGAGTCTGTGGATACAGAAGGCGGTCCCATTGCTTCCCCGTCTATCCCAACTACTACTAAACAACTGAATCGTGTGCTCCTGGAGACGGGATAATTAATTTTATTTACTTGGCACCATTTACCACATCTTCCTGTACACTTTGAAACAGTTCTCATGTTTCCTAAATATTTGTGGACCTGATGGCATTGTGAGATGCTAAATATTTTCTCATGTGCTTCTGTTCCACATTCACTCCCATTTCAGAAGTACAGTTGACCTCAGACTTCCTTACCTTAGGGGAAGACAGAGGCACTGTAGAACCGTCAACCACCAGACATTGGGGCTTTAGTATTTGAGACCTAAACACCTAAGGAAAGGAAGGAAGTTTGGTGCGGTAAATGGAGGGGAGGGTTTCTAGGTGTAGACAGAGCAACTAGAGAAGTAGAGAGAGCAGATGACTACCTGCCCTGCCACCAGCTTCACCACCTGGTCAAATGCAGGGTGAGGAATATGGAGGAGAGAGTTCTGTAGTGCCACATTCAAGACAGCAGCTCCAGGGAGGTGCAAACTCTGCAAGAAGACTGGCTGCAAAGTGCTAGTAGGTTGCCCACCCAGGAGTGCTAACAATTTGGGACCCTGCAGGATTGTACTTGATAGCCATAGTATTCCTGAATGCCTAGGGCTTGAAGTGAAGGGACCTACAAAGATAAAAATGAACCAGATTTGAGATTTTTAAAAATGTAATTACTATCATTCATAGAGGTGTACATTTGAATATGAAATTGATATCTGCTATATCTGTTTAACTAAATTATTAGTTATATAAACTTAGTAAAAGAATTGCCCACCACATCCTATAACAGGAAACCCCTTGTTGGAAGGGAACATGACAACTGGGCATGCCTATAATTTCCATACTCAGTAAGCTGATAGGCTGATGGAAGAGGATTATTGCAAGTTCAAGGCCACCTTAGGCTCCACAGAGACTATGGAGCCCACATAGTGAAAAACTGTTTTTACAAAAAATAAAAAATAAAGGGGGTGGGGTGAGAGGTTATGTTTGTATTCCTGAATCCCAGCTCAATGCCCAGTTAGTTTTATAACTTTACGAAAATTATCTCACTTTCTTATCTCAGATGTATCATATTTTACAAATATGTAAACTAATGTCACCTGCTTTGCCAGCTGCATCTGAAGATAAACGAGACAGAATCAATGGAGTGCTTAGCAATGACAGTAATTGTATATTAATAGTGCAACCTCAAAATGCAGATACACAAATTAATAATGATTGTCTCATTATTTTGACAATAAAAACCACTTTTTCTACATACTTAAAATCAATCCCTGAAAGGTTTATTAGCATTTCTAAAGAGAGTTAGCACTATTTACATAAGAAATAGACACAAAAATGTGTCCCTCCAGTTTACAAATTTTCAACTCAAAATGAAATGTAGCATAAAAAAAAAAAAAACAAAGCTATACATTTTGAGACATTCTGGACATTGCAAAGAAAGTGTAGTCAAGACAAAAACACAAATAAGTTATGGGGTACGGCATATTATAATTAAGGCTGTATTAAATTGTGTATGCTCATATATCACACATGGATGCCAAAAGAGGCCTTTTCCCGCATGAATTTATAACCAATATGTCAATAAAATCCATTTTTCGGATGATAGATGGAGCACCATGCATGACAGTGAGGGACACCCTAAAAGCAGGAGCAGTAAATGACGCCCCTCTGACTTACTGTATGTGTCACTAGGAAGAGTGATTATTTCTCACAAGTAGAGGTGAAGTCAGGGACTATTATGGCCCATACTTAAGTGGCTTTCTTTTCTTTCTGACTACATCCACCAACATGATTAAATAATGATTTGGCTCGGTAAAGACTGGAGTGTGGTGACTACAAGTTCCTTCCCAGACGAGTTTGTAAATGTCTTCCATGTTCAGCTTCAGAGAAGTCCAGAGATAAGGAAAGGCACCACCACAAAATCAGAACCAGCCGGGTCTGCCTCAGGGAAGAGGAGGAGTCAACGACAGAGTGACAACTACCTGAAACCCTGCCTTTCACAGCCGTGGGCCAATCCTAACCCAAGGTGGAGAGGGAAGTGCTGTGGGAGGGGCTGACTGGGACAAAGCAAAGCCTAGAGGTGGATTACAATTGAATATAGTAACAAGATCAGCCAAGGCAGACACATTAATGTGGTCAGGCTTACTGAGGGCCGGGTAGAAAGCATTGGCCACATTGCTGTTCTAAAGTATCAGAGACAATACAGAAAAGTTAGTGAGCCTGGCTCCCAGGGGTCTCCACAAGCATGGTAATCAGTACTTTATGGTGAGAGGAGGACAGGAGCTATCTGACCCATCCGGGATGAGTGTAAAAATGTCCCAGCAAGGCCTTCTGTTAAAGACTCTGATTGTCCTGGTGGCATCACAGAGACAGAACTTTCTGGGCTAGAAGTCCAGAGTGTGTTCAGACTCATAACCCAAATAGTTCCTGCTTCTGAATAAACCAGTCAGGTGAACAGAGCTGAGGACACAAGTGACAAATCAGCTCTCTGCTTCCTTTTTAAATCTTACTTATTAATTTATAGAAACTACTGTGTGTTCAGTACAAAGGTAGTTCTGTAGTTCTTGATAATCTAATGTATTACCTCATTTTACCTTTGCTAAGAGCTCAGTGTGCTAAGCACAAGCCCCGTTTCAGGTGGGCAAGCTCAAACTCAGAGATGTTATATGGATTCTCCGAGGTCCTACGGTCTGATGAGTGCAGGAGAAGGCATGGGCTGCAGGCCTGTGATCTGCCAGCATGGCACCACCATAGTAGCCTTCATATTAGAATCTCACATTACCGTTTGGCAAAATAATTCTTCAATTTTTGTCTCTTCTCACTCTACCTACTTTTATTTATATCCCAATTCATAAATTTGAAAAATTTCAAAAAATTCTTTCCCTGTCATTAAAACATTGTATTTTGACAAGTTAATGAGTTAGTCTCTGTGTATAAACCTCTGTGTATAAACCATGATAGACTGAGAAATTTAGGAGATATATCTTCAGAGTAAGTTAGGATTGGTCTTTTCTTAGAAAGATTTATATAGTCTCTCACCAGGGCTTTCTAATGTCTTTCAATTTAGTAGGCGAGACCCTAAAACACACATGGGAAATAGGTGACATTTAGCTTTTCTTTTTCTTCTGGTACAGCATAGTGGGAAGAGGGAAAGCAGATTTATAAAGTAATTGAGTTATCTTAAGATATAAAAAGAAATATATGTTCTTAAAAACAGGTATTCATATGTTCAACCCATTTTTACTTATAATTTTTTTGTATGTAACATTTTCTGAGGGTTGGTATGTCTCAGTAAGTAAAGGTACTTGCCACCAAACATGATGGTCCGAGTTCTAACCCAGGAACCCACATGGTAAAAGGAGAATACTGGCTCCTGTGATCTGTCTTCTGATATCTACATGTGGCATGACATGTATGCATACACACACACACACACACACACACTTGCATACATAAATCACAACAGATAAATGTAAAAAATAAATAAAATTACAAAAAAAAATCCTTGATATATTTTACAAAATTTAACCACAATTCATTTAAATATTTTCTATTATGAAAAATGTGACTTTTCATTATCTTTAAAGTGCTCTGCTATTGCTATATATAATTTATTTTTATATTTTTATTTTCTATTTAAATATTTCTAAATAATATACCTTGGATGAACATCAATATTTAAATTCTACTTTGCTCGTATAACACATATTCTTTAAACACTGCAGTTTAAGTTCTAATGTAAGTCATAGATAAATTAAAAAAAAAAAAAAAGAAAAGCAAAAAGGGAAGGAAAGGGCATGGCTACTCCTAGGCATGGTAGAGGAGAAAGTTGATTACAGATGTGTGGGAGAGCATACAGTCAGGAGGCAGACACATCTGGGAGAGTCCAAAGTGAACATGACCTGACTGAACTGGGCCACATGGAGATGGAGGAGGGGAGAGAGGGGAACCAGGTACAGCTGCCAGAAAACCCAAAGGTACAAAGAGAGAGGAAACTAAACTGGTTGGATTATATAGGGAAGAGCAGCCTAGTCCCCTGGGCTGGAGAGTTCAGGACATGGAGCAGGGTGTGCCAGCCTAGAAGGCCCTTGTAGGGGCTGAGGGATTACCTGGAGAACCTGGTGGGCAGCATCTACTTTGATATGTTAAATGGTCATGTCAGCCATTTGTCCCCTGTTTGAACCCTAATGATAGAGACACTTATTTGAAAACTTGTAGAGATGACCATGGCTGGATATGAAAGGGCAGCACAAAGAATCCTGTGAAGAATCTACCTCAGACTGCAGATTTGTAGTCACACAAATCCACATGATAACACTTCACATCACAGAGCATGAACACAAGCATGAACCTAGTGAAGTCTGCATGAAGTGGTACGGTGTGTACTGATGTCTTGGCTATGGCACAGCACTGAAGATGCAGCCACTGGGGGAAACAGGGCAAAGACAAACAGCATGTTTTTGTGCCATTTCTTATCATTTCATGTGACATTATGGTAAATAAAGATGGTTAAAATTGCATAGTCACTGATACCATGTAGAATACAGTCTAGTAGCATACATATAATATGAATATATCTACACAAACACTATATAAAACAGTTGGCTACTATAGGGCATATAACACATGAGTCTAATTATCACTCAAGACTCAGGAATGCCTTCATTGGGGATATAGTATGTAGTCAGTGAATCAGAATTAATCAAATAGAAAGCAAAATGGGAGATAGAACATGCTCATTGTTAAAGGAGTAGTGTTTTGGCACAGGTAGGGGTAGTCTTATGGAAGATTGACAGGTGGTACTGGAGAAATAGTTTGGCAGTGATTGATACTGGGCACTGTGAATTGTCATTTTACCATAGAAGGGTTAAGAAACCACCTTCTAATGGTTAATTTAAGGAAAGTGATAGTATCAAATTTGCATTTTAGACTGCTCTTTCCTGGATGTGGAGAAGAACTTACTCAGAAAGGATGTCATGAGTATGCATGAAGCCAAACAAAAGGAGCTGCTGTGATAGGGTCTGGGATTGAGTAAAGCAGCAACATGGAGAATAAATGAACACATTCATGATAAACTGGATGCATCGGACAGCAGTCTGAATGTGAGGTTATGTGAAGTAGAAAATGCTATATCCAGATTGGGGCATGAGCACAAGCTGATGGAGAAACAATGTTCCTAAGTTCAGGGTAGGGTATCTGAGAAAGATCTGAGGTGCAATCAATGGTCTATTCCGTTTCAAATTTAGAAAGGGTGCCAATGAGATTAGAAAGTGGTATCTTAACACTGTTTCGATAAAATGACTATAATTCAGTGTTCAGTACCAATCATTGCCAAATCATTCCTACAGAACCACCTGTCAATCTTCCATATGACCAAGGATGTACTTCAAATTAGAACACAGAGAAAGAGCCCTTGGCCAGTGGCACAAGCCTCTGAACTTTGGCATCCAGGCTATATTTACAACTGAGGAGGTAGTGCTCAAGAACAAAATATGAGCAGAAAAGAAATCAAATGGCCCAGAGGAACTGGTGATGAGCTCTGACATGTAAAGGTCAAAGAGGAGAAGGAACTGGAAAGGAGATTGGAAAGGGAATAGTCAAACAGGAAGAGGAAACCCAAGAGAAATGCCAGGGGAAAAGAACATTTCAGGAAATATTAAACCCTGTTTAATCCTCATCTATGAGATGAAGCCTGGAAATGGCCACTGGACTCAGCAATATGGTTAACATACATTAATGAGGTGGAAAGGTGGATAAGACGTACAAATTGAGACCAGTTTGACAGTTTGGTTGGAAGAAGATGAAGGGGATATCTATTTTTCTCCACAGTTTAGTGGTTTGAATATGTTTGGCCCAGAGAGTGGAACTATTTGTTGCAATAACCAAAATAACCAGTTGGTGCAATAACCCGAACCATTACTAAAATTTAAATTATATTTCACACCTATAGAAGTTGTTCTATATGTCAAGCACGGGGTTGAGTGCCCACACAATGCCTTGTTGGAGTAGTTGTGTCACTGTGGGTGTGGACTTTACGACCCTCATCCTAGCTACCTGGAAGCCAGTCTTCTCCTGTTTGCCTTTGGAACAAGATGTAGAACTCTCAGCTCTGCCTGCACCATGCCTGCCTGGCACTGCCATGCTCCCACCTTGATGATAATGGAATGAACCTCTGAATCTGTAAGCCAGCCCCAATTAAATGTTATCCTTTATAAGAGTTTCCTTGGTCATGGTGTCTGTTCACAGCAGTAAAACCCTAAAACACACAGTACAGGCATTGGAGAATAGAGCGTTGGGGAGGAGAAGGAAAGTGTATGATTGCGATTGTAAATGAGAATGTCATTGAACGCATGACAACATTTTGTGGGAAGCCACATGTACCATTGCAGAGTGGCACTGGCTACTGCTGGCCACCATGCATAAGTTTGGGCAAACAACCAATGTGTACATATGCAGTAAAGTTTTTTGCCAAGATACTGCCTGGCCCAGGCATGATAATGAGGTTCTGTGAGGTACTGAGAGAATAACCAATCAGATGTGAGACATGCAAATGAGGTATGATAATGAGGTTCTGTGAGGTACTGAGAGAGTAACCAATCAGATATGAGACATACAAATGAGGTATGTTAATGAGGTTCTGTGAGGTACTGAGAGAGAATAACCAATCAGATGAGGAACATGCAAATGAGGTAGAATGCATAACCAATCCGGGTGTGAGACACGCCTCTCTTAGGCCTATATAAGCAGCACCAGTTCTGGGCTCGGGGTCTCTTCGCCTCTGCAATCAAGCTCTCCCAATAAACGTGTGCAGAAGGATCCTGTTGTGGTATAGTTCTTGCTGGCGAGTCGGTCACGTGCAAGAACATTTCAAACACTGGGGTAGATTTCTGCAAAGTCCCAAACTTTCTTTGTAAATGCTGTAAATAATTATCAATGTTCTTCATACTCTTAAAGTACTTTGATGGTACTTCATCACAGTTGATGGAATAACCAGAACCATTAGTAAAATTTCAGTTATATCTCACACCTATAGAAATCGTTCTTTATGTCAAGCATGAGTGCCCACACAATGCTAATCAACCTAGGACATTCAAGAGAATTTGCTAAAGGACTAAAGTTTTTCTGAAAAATAAACATTTGAGAATAGCAAAGAAAATTCTCGAAAAGAAAAAAAGTGTGGACTGACCAACTATAATTGTGGTTTGCACCAACTGAGAGCTTAATGGAAAGAACTCAAAAATAATGACAAGTTTATGGGTAACTTCTGTGCAGCTGCGGTTACCAGGCATGGGGTGGGGTCAAATAAAAGGCTTTGGGGCACCTGGATTACCATTTTGAAAGTAATATAAGATGGAGCAAAAATGTAATATAAAAAAAATCAACTAGGAGGTTGGGTGGGGGTGGAGGGGTCAGGGACGATGGCTCAGTCAGTAAACTGCTTGCTCTGCAAATCTGAATGCCTGGAATTGAATCCCCAAGGCCCAGATAAGAAGCTAGACTCCGAGGAGCACAGGTATAGTCAATACTGGGGAGGGGAGATGACAGGAAGATCCCTGGGGCTAATCGCTGAGCTCCAGCCTCAAAGAAAGACCTTGTCTCAAAAACCAAGGTGGAGGGAAATAGAGGGAAGCACTTTATGTTGACCTCCGGCCTCCATACAGACACACATAGATACATAGATACACAGACACACAAACACACAGACACACAGACTCTCACACAGACACACAGACATACAGCCATGTATACACACAGAGATATGCACATACATAGACACACACAGAGACATACATACACAGAGAGAGACAGAAACACACATACAGACTCTCTCCCCACCCCCACGCACAGACACACACATAGAGAGAGATATGCCCACTTAGACCCACGCAGATATATACACATAGAGACAGGCCCACACAGACTCTTTCACACACATACACACAGAGACATATACACACAGAGACATACACAAACAGACATATATACACAGAGATACACCACTCACTCACACACACACACACATACACACACACGCATGCATGCAACACATATACAAAAATAAACTGTAAAAACCACACTGCCTTATAAAACTACTAGGTATAACTTATAAAATATAGGTAACATACACACATAAGAGAATAGTACTTTGGTTGGACACAGATACAAATGTAAAACTGTGAAATCTTATGACAAGAGTGGAACTCTCACAAGTCAGTTGAAAGTATGAAGACCCCAGTTTAAAAAAAAAAAGGCTAGAGAAAGAAAAAATAAACATGGTTAATAGACATGAAAAGATGCTAAAGTTTGGTTGCAAAATTATAAAGAAACAAATTAAAACAACAGGTGATGTTCTGCCTGTATCAGTTACTCTAATTGCTATAGTACTGTGTGTGGCACATATGCATGGTAGTATGGATATGAACATGCAGGTCATGCACTTATGTCGAACCCGGAGGTCGACATGTGTTAGTTCCCTCAGTAAATCTCCGATTTATGTTTTGAGACGGGTTCTCTCCCGGGCTTTGTTAGGCTGGGTAGCCGATGAGCCCCAGAGATCTGCTGTCTCTGCCTCTCTAGAACTGAGGTGCAGATACGGGCCACTGTACCTGACTTCTGTGTGGGTGGTAGACACATCGATCAGGTCCTTGCCCTTCCTCATTGGCCTGGGTTCATATAGAACATTCGAGCATCAGATATGTGTCCACCATCTTTATTTTTATTATTATCATATTTTTATATAATAGCTCTTATGCAAATATGTCTATAAAAACTATCAGTTTTAATAACATGACCAGAAATTTCAATTAAAGTTGTCTCCGAAGAGGTTGATAAAACTTGAAAGCTGTTTTTCCCTTAAGTCAAATTTATAGCAACTTATCTATTTAATCTGATCAATACACATTTTTTAAAAAGAATATAAAATCTGGTAGTGTTTTAAATATTCACAAAGTTAGTTCTTTTTCTCCAGTTAATTACACTTTTTAGGACTGACAATGTTTTGAAGAGTGCAAACTTAGCAAGGGGTGTTGAAGGCTAACCTACTATTATGACCTTTTGTTTGACTCAAATCAGCTTTAGGGAAGAAAAGAACTTAGAGTGGTTGTTTCCTTATTCTTTCGGTAAATATTTATTATCTACTTCGTTTCAGGGCAGAGGTAGGTCCCAGATTCACTCTAGTTAACAGGTAGAAGGAAGATGGCTTGCATTCCCATCTTGTTATCCCCACCGGGGCCCACACAAATACAAGGACAACGCTAAGTCTCCTCCAGTAAGAACATGGGGTGGGGTCAAATAACCGAAAGCTTTCTCTGCTTCCAAGCTTCCGACCTGGGAATGGCAGAGGCTGCCTGGGGCACAATGTTACTTCTGGTATTATCCTAGAAACTCATTTGGGGGTGATTATCATTAAAATAGCTTTCTAAATTATATGACATCTAATTGGAGCCAGGTCACAGACCTCCTCTAAATTAGTAAGAGTAACCTTTTTGGCAAAGCGAGAGAGATTTCCTAGTTTCAAATGAATCATTAGGAATGAATAGGTCTCAGACATAACAAATGTTGTATAATTAAGAAGATAAAGAGATATGTTAGGAAGCAAAATAAATCTCAGAATAACCCAAACTGTGCCCATTTGTCTTTGTCAACAAATACTGGAAAGAATGAAAATACTCAAACGTGGAATGCTAAGGCGCCTGTGATTTAAAAGGAAACTCACTAAGCTAACATACACATTTTTTTTTTGTTTGTTTGCTTTTTCAGTCTGACATTTTCTTTGGCCTTGTTTAGAATATTAAAACATGCATACTTGAGATGTAACAATAAATGTTTTTATTATTAGACTTGGTCTTCGGCAGCTTCCCATGTTTATATAACGCCCTCTGATGGCTTGCTTCTCTCACTGGCTCTCATGTCTTTCCCCATCTCTATCACTAACCCCGTACCCCATACCTGACTCATGGCTTTTGGGTTTGTTTGGTGACCCATTTACTTTAACCAGTGCTCCCGAGCCTCCTTTCCCCACATGGCACATGTGACCTTCTGCTGACCTCCCCCCAACCCCAAACACATCTCACTTCCCCTCATGGTCTTCTATCTAGTTTCATAGTCTTTACTCGCTTTTGCTCACTATATCTATATACATACAAACATTAAAAGTTAGGACCCACATATGGAAAAGAATATTGATTTATTTTTACTTTTTTATTTTTGTTTTGTCTTTCTTAGTTTGGAACACTCCACTTAGTAGTTGGATTCTGTTTGGATCCCAATTTTTCTGGAGATTTCATAATTTCATTTTATTCACAGCTGAGCAAGATTTTATTGTATATATACATATATATATATGTATATATATATATATACACATTAGATACATATAAATATACATGTGTATGTTTATAGATGCACATGTATAAGTGTGTCTATATACACATCACACACATATATACATATATACATGTATATATATATATATATATATATATATATGTACATATATATATATATATATATATATATATATATAAACATTGGCAGTATCTATCCTTTCATTAATGGACATGTAGACTAATTCCTGGCTATTGTAAATAATTCAACAACAAACATGTGATATCTAATTCTCTCTGGGGTAGGATATATAGTCATTTGGGTATATGCTTAGAGATATCAAGTATCAGATCCTATGGTTTTGTTTTGTTTTAATTAACAAGGGTTTTATATTTATTTACTTTATCTTATGTTAATGAGTGGGTTGGTTTTTTTGTTTTGTTTTGTTTTGTTTTTTGTTTTTACCTGCTGGAGTGTATGTATACCATTTGAGGGTCTGGTGCTTGCAGAGGTTAGAAGAGGACATTAGATTCCGATGAATGGGTGTACATCACCCTGGGGGGGCCAGGCACTGAACCTGGGTCTTCTGCAAAAGCAACAGGTGCTCTTAACTAGTGAGCCATCTCTCCAGCCCCAGCTCTTTTTAAGCTCTTGAGGACCCTCCATACTGGCTACATTGGCTTACACTCCCTGTAGCAGTAGACAAGAGTTCCCAGCTCACTGCAGCCTCACCAGCACTTGTAGCCCTTTGTTTTCTTGCTTGCAGCCATTCTGAGCAGGGGAGATCAAATTACAAAATAGTTATAATGTACACACCCCCATGACTGAGAATAATTTACATCTCCCCCCATGACTGAGCACGGTGCAATTTTAAGAATATTTAGTAGGCTGTTGAGTTTTTTCTTTTGAGGACTGTCCATCTCATTAGCCCGTTTACTCATTGAGAGTTTTATGGTTTGGGTTTTCTAACTCTAGCTCTGGCTGAGATGTCATTCTGTCCGGCTCTGTTTTCTACGCTGATGTTCCCTTTACCCTGCAGAAACTGTTAACTCCAGTGGTCATGTTTACTGATTCTTGGAACCATTTCCTGTGCTTTGGAGCCC
Source organism: Mus musculus (assembly GCF_000001635.26). Taxonomy (NCBI): domain Eukaryota; kingdom Metazoa; phylum Chordata; class Mammalia; order Rodentia; family Muridae; genus Mus; species Mus musculus. Next base: position 44,901,753 of record NC_000076.6, read on the forward strand.
TGCTTTTGCCTATACCATAACTGGAGCTGCAGTTCTTGTGTTTTCCTTGGACAGTTTCAGCATTTCAGAGTTTCAATGAAGGCATTTGACCCATTTTGTGTTGACTCTGCAGAGTGAGAGAGGTGACTCTAACCTCCTTGTTCTGCAGGTAGGGGGCAGTTTTGCCAGTTCCATGGCTAAGTGGCCTGTCTTCTTCCCGCTGTGTATTTTTGATGACTTTGTCAGGTATCAGGTAGCCGTAGCTGTGTGGATTTATTTCTGGGTCCTCTGCTCTGTTCCACGTGGTTTTATACCCGGACTGTGCTGTTTTGTTGCAATCACTGGAGTATAACCTGAGATCAAGTACTGTGTTACCTCTACTAATGTTTGGTTTTCCCACCTAGGTTTTTTTGCTTTGTGTGGTCTTTGTGTTTTCAAATTTACTTCCAAATTTTTCAGAGAACATTTTTTAAGTAATAAATAATAACCAATTGCTGTGCTAAGCACTGTATGGCTTTCATAAAATATCTTCACATGAGGTCTAAAATGACTTGAAAGAAAAATTGAGGAAGGGTTTTGAACTTAGTTGAAAATAAAATGTATGTTGTTTTTACCAACCTTTAATTGGAATTTAGCATTTTCATATTCTACAGTAGTCACTATAAATCTCAAAATATCATCCAACCATATCATAAAATTGAGATTTCCCAATGCTATCAGAATAAAAGAATATCACTTTTATATCATTTAAGAAGTACATTTATTGCTGTTTACAAATTTATTTTAAAATATTTTATAGCTAGAATATGATTGATTTACTATATCTTCTTTTTGTGTGTATTAAGATATTATTGTAGAGATTGGAGATGTGGCTCAGTGGTTAGGAACACATACTGTTCTTGCCAAAGACCTGTGTTTGCCTCCCAGCACCCACATCAGGCAGCTAAAAACTGCTACTAACCGCATTCCAGGAAATCTGATGCCTGCTTCTGTCTTCTGTGGGCACCTGCACACATACAGTGCACATAAATTCATGCAGTCCACATACATTCATGTAGTGGATTATAATGAATTCATTGACCTGCCAAATGGATTCATTTCACAAATGTTAACAGCCTTGTTATGACTTTATTCTTGAAGCCACGTTGTTCGGTAGATGTTCATCAAATAATCCTCGAGTGCCTGAAAATGGTGCAACAAAGATTATATAACAACCCCTTAAAACAGTGGAAACCACAGCCTTACGATACAAAGAGGTACTAACTAAGAAATAAGAGTGGAAACAGATACAGAAAGACAAATATGGCATGCTCTCTTCCTCATTCTAGCTTTGACTTTTCACATACATGTGTTTAAATCAGAGTACTTGCAGAATCCAAAAAAACAGAAAGGACCACGGGGGATTTCAAGGGATGGGTATAGTAAAACACAAGTAGCATGAAAAGAGGAAAGGAATATTACTAGGGCGGGAAGAGGTGGGTGGTAGGCAGCAGAAGGCAACATAGAGAGTTTGTGTGGGAAGTGGAAGCTAATACTAAAGGTCTTTGAAAATCCCACATATTCTCCAGGCCATTAGTTAAAAATAACTTCTCAAGTATAGGTAGGACGTTGTGAGTACCCACCTCATTACTGCTGGAATTTTGGCTGGCTTGATCTTGTGGTATACACACAGTCACATCTGCTGTGAGGTTCTGTGGCAATGACTCTGTTACGTCGGGAAAACACTATTCCACAGCAGCCCCCTAAAATACACAAATATAATTTTAAGAAAATTTAGAGACTTACCCTATATGGAGGCTAATGCCTCTCCTAGATGTCATAAACGATTTCATAAAAAACCTGCACCAATTTGGTTTGTTGGTGAATGAGGTCCCATAGATAAACAAAGCAATACAAACTATTCCCATTGTTCTTGGTTACCCTTCAGAACTTGATAGTAACATCTAATTGCTGAAAGCACTATATTGGTTTGTTTTTATTTATTTATTTATTTATTTATTTATTTACATTCCAAACGTCCCTGTCCTCTCAGTTCCCCCTCACAGAGTTCCTAACTCCTCCCTCCTCCCCTTTGCCTCTGTTGCATCAAGTCTCTACAGGATTAGTAGCCCCTCTCCTGTGTCCTCCCTGCTCTGTTGCATCAAGTCTCTACAGGATTAGGCACATCCTCTCCCATGGAGGCCAGACATGGCAGCGCTCTACTACATATGTGTTAGGGGCCTTGGACAGCCCAAGTATGTTCTTTGGTTTGCCTTAGTCTCTGGGAGCTCCCAGGGGTCCAGGTTGATACTGTGGGGTTACTAACTCTTTGAAGGCCTTCAGTCCTTCCCCTAAGTCTTCCACTGGGGTGCCTGACCTCCATGCAATGTTTGGCTGTGGGTATCTGTATCTGTCTTCAGCTGCTAGGTAGAGCCTCTCAGAGGGTTGCTATGCTAGGTTCCTGTCTGCAAACACAACATAGCATCATTAACAGTGCAAGGGACTGGTACCTGCTGGTTGTGGTGACACTAATTTGGAGAAAACAAGCTGCTACCAATCTGGAAGGTCCACCCCTATTAGATAGGCATCATAGTACTAGAAATTCTACTGGGAGAGAAACATAATAAACTGTCTTACCCAGCTGTTGGCCCTACAATTTACAATAATGACCACCTTGACAAACTCTTACCCAACTGATACAATAGTGGCATAAGTGTTATTGGAGTGACTAACCACTTTTTAATTGGACTTAAAGCCAGTTCCACAATAAGAATGTAATACTTCTGTTAACTGTATCAAGTATGTATGGCTGAGTAAGTAGGTCATGGGTCCTAAGGGAATATCTGCTACTGTTATTCTGATAAATGGACACAGTATTGAACTGCCCATTAAATACTTATCTTTATAACCATAGACTAGAACAATTCTCAACCCTCATTACAGAAGCTTCTTTTTGCAGCAGGTAGCAATTAAGACAAACACTAACAGCTGGTCAAAGTGCAGCGCATGAGAGACTGTAGAGTACTCAGTCCTGAATGAGACATTTGCATCATGTCCTCTCCCTCCAATGCTCAGGGATCAGTGCAGAATGCTGGGCTACCTGACAAGGCGCTAAGAGCCAGAGATAGTGGAGGACTGCTGTGGAATAGTGTTTTCCCGACGTAACAGAGTCATTGCCACATAACCTCACAGCAGATGTGACTGTGTGTACAAGACCACCACAAGATCAAGCCAGCCAAAATTCCAGCAGTAATGAAGGGGGTACTCACAAAGTCCTACCTATATTTGAGAAGTTATTTTTAACTAATGGCCTGGAGAAGGAGAGTGAGTTTTCTTCAGGGATCTGGTCCCTGATAGGGTAACCATGTCTCATTGGATGGCCCTATACCTATGCACACATGAGCAGCACATAAGTGGATCCAGTGAGTTATAGTCCATGAAGCTTGGAAGGAAAAAGGAGGGTATGGGAGAGCTTAGAGGACAGAGGGGAAGGGTGAATTGGATCACAAATATTGTATGCATGTATACAACTCTCAAATAATAAATTAAAAAGAGTAAACTCTGGGTGGTGGCAAGTGCTGCAGTGGGTTGAAGACCTCAGGGAAGAGATCACAGGGATGTAAAAGGAAACCAGAAAACAGGGACAACACAATACATGACAGTACAAGAGGATCCTCTTTACTTTCAATGTAGTTAGAAGACTCTGTCTTCTCTCATTACATCATTTGGTTTTATTTCTCTTCCTCTGTCTCCATTCATTTATCCTGTGTGGATTTCTATCACACGTCTCCACATTCTAGCTAGTTCCCAACTTGAAAAAAAGCAAGAGCAATATACCAGGCTATATCAAATACAGTTCAGTTTTATGTGTTTATTCAATCATACATGCTTTCTTTGTTTTTCCACATTATTGAAAAAGGTAATGGATAAAACATAAGGAAGAAATCCCTTGGACTCGAGCCCCGGGCTTCCATGCCAGCAGAGTCTTGCCCAACACCCGCAAGGGCCCACACGGGACTCCCCACGGGACCCTAAGACCTCTGGTGAGTGGAACACAGCGCCTGCCCCAATCCAATCGCGCGGAACCTAAGACTGCGGTACATAGGGAAGCAGGCTACCCGGGCCTGATCTGGGGCACAAGTCCCTTCCGCTCGACTCGAGACTCGAGCCCCGGGCTACCTTGCCAGCAGAGTCTTGCCCAACACCCGCAAGGGCCCACACGGGACTCCCCACGGGACCCTAAGACCTCTGGTGAGTGGAACACAGCGCCTGCCCCAATCCAATCGCGCGGAACTTGAGACTGCAGTACATAGGGAAGCAGGCTACCCGGGCCTGATCTGGGGCACAAGTCCCTTCCGCTCGACTCGAGCCCCGGGCTTCCATGCCAGCAGAGTCTTGCCCAACACCCGCAAGGGCCCACACGGGACTCCCCACGGGATCCTAAGACCTCTGGTGAGTGGAACACAGCGCCTGCCCCAATCCAATCGCGCAGAACTTGAGACTGCAGTACATAGGGAAGCAGGCTACCCGGGCCTGATCTGGGGCACAAGTCCCTTCCGCTCGACTCGAGACTCGAGCCCCGGGCTACCTTGCCAGCAGAGTCTTGCCCAACACCCGCAAGGGCCCACACGGGACTCCCCACGGGACCCTGAGACCTCTGGTGAGTGGAACATAGCGCCTGCCCCAATCCAATCGCGCGGAACTTGAGACTGCAGTACATAGGGAAGCAGGCTACCCGGGCTTGATCTGGGGCACAAACCCCTTCCACTCCACTCGAGCCCCGGGCTACCTTGCCAGCTGAGTCGCCTGACACCCGCAAGGGCCCACACAGGATTCCACACGTGATCCTAAGACCTCTAGTGAGTGGAACACAACTTCTGCCAGGAGTCTGGTTCGAACACCAGATATCTGGGTACCTGCCTTGCAAGAAGAGAGCTTGCCTGCAGAGAATACTCTGCCCACTGAAACTAAGGAGAGTGCTACCCTCCAGGTCTGCTCATAGAGGCTAACAGAGTCACCTGAAGAACAAGCTCTTAACAGTGACAACTAAAACAGCTAGCTTCAGAGATTACCAGATGGCGAAAGGCAAACGTAAGAATCCTACTAACAGAAATCAAGACCACTCACCATCATCAGAATGCAGCACTCCCACCCCACCTAGTCCTGGGCACCCCAACACAACCGAAAATCTAGACCCAGATTTAAAAACATTTCTCATGATGATGATGGAGGACATCAAGAAGGACTTTCATAAGTCACTTAAAGAATTACAGGAGAGCACTGCTAAAGAGTTACAGGCCCTTAAAGAAAAGCAGGAAAACACAGCCAAACAGGTAGAAATCATTAAAGAAAAACAGGAAAACACATCCAAACAGGTGATGGAAATGAACAAAACCATACTAGAACTAAAAGGGGAAGTAGACACAATAAAGAAAACCCAAAGTGAGGCAACGCTGGAGTAGAAACCCTAGGAAAGAGATCTGGAACCATAGATGCGAGCATCAGCAACAGAATACAAGAAATGGAAGAGAGAATCTCAGGTGCAGAAGATTCCATAGAGAACTTCGACACAACAGTCAAAGAAAATACAAAATGCAAAAGGATCCTAACTCAAAACATCCAGGTAATCCAGGACACAATGAGAAGACCAAACCTACGGATAATAGGAATTGATGAGAATGAAGATTTTCAACTTAAAGGGCCAGCTAATATCTTCAACAAAATAATAGAAGAAAACTTCCCAAACATAAAAAAAGAGATGCCCATGATCATACAAGAAGCCTACAGAACTCCAAATAGACTGGACCAGAAAAGAAATTCCTCCCGACACATAATAATCAGAACAACAAATGCACTAAATAAAGATAGAATATTAAAAGCAGTAAGGGAGAAAGGTCAAGTAACATATAAAGGAAGGCCTATCAGAATTACACCAGACTTTTCACCAGAGACTATGAAAGCCAGAAGAGCCTGGACAGATGTTATACAGACACTAAGAGAACACAAATGCCAGCCCAGGCTACTATACCCGGCCAAACTCTCAATTACCATAGATGGAGAAACCAAAGTATTCCACGACAAAACCAAATTCACACAATATCTTTCCACGAATCCAGCCCTTCAAAGGATAATAACTGAAAAGAAGCAATACAAGGACGGAAATCACGCCCTAGAACAACTAAGAAAGTAATCATTCAACAAACCAAAAAGAAGACAGCCACAAGAACAGAATGCCAACTCTAACAACAAAAATAAAAGGAAGCAACAATTACTTTTCCTTAATATCTCTTAATATCAATGGACTCAATTCCCCAATAAAAAGACATAGACTAACAGACTGGCTACACAAACAGGACCCAACATTCTGCTGCTTACAGGAAACCCATCTCAGGGAAAAAGACAGACACTACCTCAGAGTGAAAGGCTGGAAAACAATTTTCCAAGCAAATGGACTGAAGAAACAAGCTGGAGTAGCCATTTTAATATCGGATAAAATCGACTTCCAACCCAAAGTTATCAAAAAAGACAAGGAGGGACACTTCATACTCATCAAAGGTAAAATCCTCCAAGAGGAACTCTCAATTCTGAATATCTACGCACCAAATGCAAGGGCAGCCACATTCATTAGAGACACTTTAGTAAAGCTCAAAGCATACATTGCACCTCACACAATAATAGTGGGAGACTTCAACACACCACTTTCTTCAAAGGACAGATCGTGGAAACAGAAACTAAACAGGGACACAGTGAAACTAACAGAAGTTATGAAACAAATGGACCTGACAGATATCTACAGAACATTTTATCCTAAAACAAAAGGATATACCTTCTTCTCAGCACCTCACGGGACCTTCTCCAAAATTGACCATATAATTGGTCACAAAACAGGCCTCAATAGATACAAAAATATTGAAATTGTCCCATGTATCCTATCAGACCACCATGGCCTAAGACTGATCTTCAATAACAACATAAATAATGGAAAGCCAACATTCACGTGGAAACTGAATAACACTCTTCTCAATGATACCTTGGTCAAGGAAGGAATAAAGAAAGAAATTAAAGACTTTTTAGAGTTTAATGAAAATGAAGCCACAACGTACCCAAACCTATGGGACACAATGAAAGCATTTCTAAGAGGGAAACTCATAGCTCTGAGTGCCTCCAAGAAGAAACGGGAGACAGCACATACTAGCAGCTTGACAACACATCTAAAAGCCCTAGAAAAAAAGGAAGCAAATTCACCCAAGAGGAGTAGACGGCAGGAAATAATCAAACTCAGGGGTGAAATCAACCAAGTGGAAACAAGAAGAACTATTCAAAGAATTAACCAAACGAGGAGTTGGTTCTTTGAGAAAATCAACAAGATAGATAAACCCTTAGCTAGACTCACTAAAGGGCACAGGGACAAAATCCTAATTAACAAAATCAGAAATGAAAAGGGAGACATAACAACAGATCCTGAAGAAATCCAAAACACCATCAGATCCTTCTACAAAAGGCTATACTCAACAAAACTGGAAAACCTGGATGAAATGGACAAATTTCTGGACAGATACCAGGTACCAAAGTTAAATCAGGATCAAGTTGACCATCTAAACAGTCCCATATCACCTAAAGAAATAGAAGCAGTTATTAATAGTCTCCCAACCAAAAAAAGCCCAGGACCAGATGGGTTTAGTGCAGAGTTCTATCAGACCTTCAAAGAAGATCTAATTCCAATTCTGCACAAACTATTTCACAAAATAGAAGTAGAAGGTACTCTACCCAACTCATTTTATGAAGCCACTATTACTCTGATACCTAAACCACAGAAAGATCCAACAAAGATAGAGAACTTCAGACCAATTTCTCTTATGAATATCGATGCAAAAATCCTCAATAAAATTCTCGCTAACCGAATCCAAGAACACATTAAAGCAATCATCCATCCTGACCAAGTAGGTTTTATTCCAGGGATGCAGGGATGGTTTAATATATGAAAATCCATCAATGTAATCCATTATATAAACAAACTCAAAGACAAAAACCACATGATCATCTCGTTAGATGCAGAAAAAGCATTTGACAAGATCCAACACCCATTCATGATAAAAGTTTTGGAAAGATCAGGAATTCAAGGCCCATACCTAAACATGATAAAAGCAATCTACAGCAAACCAGTAGCCAACATCAAAGTAAATGGAGAGAAGCTGGAAGCAATCCCACTAAAATCAGGGACTAGACAAGGCTGCCCACTTTCTCCCTACCTTTTCAACATAGTACTTGAAGTATTAGCCAGAGCAATTCGACAACAAAAGGAGATCAAGGGGATACAAATTGGAAAAGAGGAAGTCAAAATATCACTTTTTGCAGATGATATGATAGTATATATAAGTGACCCTAAAAATTCTACCAGAGAACTCCTAAACCTGATAAACAGCTTCGGTGAAGTAGCTGGATATAAAATAAACTCAAACAAGTCAATGGCCTTTCTCTATACAAAGAATAAACAGGCTGAGAAAGAAATTAGGGAAACAACACCCTTCTCAATAGTCACAAATAATATAAAATATCTTGGCGTGACTCTAACTAAGGAAGTGAAAGATCTGTATGATAAAAACTTCAAATCTCTGAAGAAAGAAATTAAGGAAGATCTCAGAAGATGGAAAGATCTCCCATGCTCATGGATTGGCAGGATCAACATTGTAAAAATGGCTATCTTGCCAAAAGCAATCTACAGATTCAATGCAATCCCCATCAAAATTCCAACTCAATTCTTCACCGAATTGGAAGGAGCAATTTGCAAATTTGTCTGGAATAACAAAAAACCTAGGATAGCAAAAAGTCTTCTCAAGGATAAAAGAACTTCTGGCGGAATCACCATGCCAGACCTAAAGCTTTACTACAGAGCAATTGTGATAAAAACTGCATGGTACTGGTATAGAGACAGACAAGTAGACCAATGGAATAGAATTGAAGACCCAGAAATGAACCCACACACCTATGGTCACTTGATCTTCGACAAGGGAGCTAAAACCATCCAGTGGAAGAAAGACAGCATTTTCAACAATTGGTGCTGGCACAACTGGTTGTTATCGTGTAGAAGAATGCGAATCGATCCATACTTATCTCCTTGTACTAAGGTCAAATCTAAGTGGATCAAGGAACTTCACATAAAACCAGAGACACTGAAACTTATAGAGGAGAAAGTGGGGAAAAGCCTTGAAGATATGGGCACAGGGGAAAAATTCCTGAACAGAACAGCAATGGCTTGTGCTGTAAGATCGAGAATTGACAAATGGGACCTAATGAAACTCCAAAGTTTCTGCAAGGCAAAAGACACCGTCAATAAGACAAAAAGACCACCAACAGATTGGGAAAGGATCTTTACCTATCCTAAATCAGATAGGGGACTAAATATCCAACATATATAAAGAACTCAAGAAGGTGGACTTCAGAAAATCAAATAACCCCATTAAAAAATGGGGCTCAGAACTGAACAAAGAATTCTCACCTGAGGAATACCGAATGGCAGAGAAGCACTTGAAAAAATGTTCAACATCCTTAATCATCAGGGAAATGCAAATCAAAACAACCCTGAGATTCCACCTCACACCAGTCAGAATGGCTAAGATCAAAAATTCAGGTGACAGCAGATGCTGGCGTGGATGTGGAGAAAGAGGAACACTCCTCCATTGTTGGTGGGAGTGCAGGCTTGTACAACCACTCTGGAAATCAGTCTGGCGGTTCCTCAGAAAACTGGACATAGTACTACCGGAGGATCCAGCAATACCTCTCCTGGGCATATATCCAGAAGATGCCCCAACAGGTAAGAAGGACACATGCTCCACTATGTTCATAGCAGCCTTATTTATAATAGCCAGAAGCTGGAAAGAACCTAGATGCCCCTCAACAGAGGAATGGATACAGAAAATGTGGTACATCTACACAATGGAGTACTGCTCAGCTATTAAAAAGAATGAATTTATGAAATTCCTAGACAAATGGATGGACCTGGAGGGCATCATCCTGAGTGAGGTAACACATTCACAAAGAAACTCACACAATATGTATTCACTGATAAGTGGATATTAGCCCCAAACCTAGGATACCCAAGATATAAGATATAATTTGTTAAACACATGAAACTCAAGAAGAATGAAGACTGAAGTGTGGACACTATGCCCCTCCTTAGATTTGGGAACAAAACAGCCATGGAAGGAGTTACAGAGCCAAAGTTTGGAGCTGAGATGAAAGGATGGACCATGTAGAGACTGCCATATCCAGGGATCCACCCCATAATCAGCATCCAAACACTGACACCATTGCATACACTAGCAAGATTTTATTGAAAGGACCCAGATGTAGCTGTCTCTTGTGAGACTATGCCGGGGCCTAGCAAACACAGAAGTGGATGCTCACAGTCAGCTAATGGATGGATCATAGGGCTCCCAATGGAGGAGCTAGAGAAAGTAGCCAAGGAGCTAAAGGGATCTGCAACCCTATAGGTGGAACAACATTATGAACTAACCAGTACCCCGGAGCTCTTGACTCTAGCTGCATATATATCAAAAGATGGCCTAGTCGGCCATCACTGGAAAGAGAGGCCCATTGGACTTGCAAACTTTATATGCCCCAGTACAGGGGAACACCAGGGCCAAAAAGGGGGAGTGGGTGGGCAGGGGAGTGGGGGTGGGTGGATATGGGGGACTTTTGGTATAGCATTGGAAATGTAAATGAGTTAAATACCAAATAAAAAATGGAAAAAAAAAAAAAAAAAAAGAAATCCCTTACCTAGCCAGGAAGGGACTAGAGTACCTGTACACATCATATCTTCCATTCTTACTACATCCATCGTTTACTGATTCATTTGTCAGGTTCTGTGATAGTTCCAGGGGATTTCCAAATGATTTTATGTCTTACTGGAGTAGACAGATATTAACAGACACCTACTTCTTAAATACTGTGTGTTCATTTTTGTAGTAGTACATGTTGATATGATAAATATCTTCCCTTGAGGCAGAGAACAGTGACAGTTCCTGGAATACCTCCTTATCGAAACATCATAGCTGGGCAATAACCCACGAGAGTGCATCTCGAGGCACTTCCATTGTCGCTGTTTCTCTTGATTCACTGTCAGCATGCTGTTAAAGCTGTTGTGCCTTAACTACACCTCATCCACTGACTTGATTTGATTCACACCTTCACTTTTCTCAACTGATGGCCTTAGAAAATTTAGTTAAGCTCTCTGACTTTGGTCTGTTAGGATGAAGTTCTTAACATCTCTTTAAGGATTAAAAGATGTTTACAAAGTGTTTAGCATGTATCATAGAATAAATGTTGGTCACCATCATCAAGGCTGATAGTAATACTAGTATTTTCTCAGGGCATCTGCTATACTTCGGTTACATTGCAGTTTAGTAAGGAAATGAAAAATTCCATGACTGGTGATTGTAACATTTCTCCTGATAGAACTGCCTTTCAGTGATATGCTGCTAGAAAAGTGTCCTGTAAGGTAACATAAAACTTTGGTTTCCAAGGTATTACAGGTTTTCACAGTCATGCAAACATAAATGATTATTCTATTTAAGGGACCTTGTTCTTATGCTACTCTCAAGGGTTAGACGACAGGAGAGTGTAGGATTAAAATAACATAACTTTGAACTTCAGACCACTGGTGTTCACTTCATGGACTCAAGCTGGGAAGACTTAAAAGTACCTTTAGTCAATCTTTAGTGTATATCAAGCAGTATGTGTAAATGTTTTTAAATGCACTATTATCCCTCGCAATAGCCTAGTGAAGTTGAATTTAGCAGAATTAAATGGTTTCTTCAAAAGACTCAGAAGGTTACATGTTTATTTAGAATATGTATGGTCAAATGAGTCTTTATGGTTCATAGTTTATCACATGTACTGCCCTGGGTCACTGGTGTGTTGAAAGTGCTAATATAGATGAAACATTCTGGCTTCATACATGAAAACTCCTCTCCATTCCCAGCTCCCATCACAAAGCAGCCTTGTTCATTATCCCTGAGTTTTATAGACCCTTAGGAGATTACACTTATTACTTTTTACCTTAATACCACAGTCTCAGGTAAACTTACAAAGAACCATTAGTTCCACAGCAAAATTCTATGTCAACAGCTTAGCAAAAATTAGAAAGTAAATAATTAACTAAACAAAAGGCATAAGATGCTAGGTTTCTCTGAACAGAAGTCGAATGCTTCCAGTAGACATCGAAGCTGTCATTTGTCAAAGTCCACAGGGAGAAGGTGTTATCTTTACTGCTGAACTCCAGGTTTACCAGACAAGGTATATTGCAGAAGAAGAAAGTCAAGAGGTTATCTCTCACAATCAGTTGAGAGTAGATGGTCTGAAATCAATGTTTGGGAAGAAATTCTCAAAGGTCTTATCGTTGGGCGAGTGATTTTAAAAGTGAGCCACACATTGCATAGGATTATAGTTAGTTTGACTATTAACTATCTCAAAGCTCTGTGTCAATTTTTAGCCATGAGTCTCCCCTACACAGAAACAGATGCCCCGGGGTAAGTACCCTCTGCTGAATTTCATCCTCCAGATGAGCTTTGAACAAAACTTGCGCTTGTTCAATCAAGTTCACGTCATAAATGCAGCCACAGATGAAAACGGACAGCTATGGTACTTAATTATCTTGACCCAGATGCATGCTGTCTCATCTAGTTTTCTATCAGGACAGACATTGCTCTGCAAAAAGCAGCCCTACTGTGAGAGTCATTCACTTTTTGCTATTCCATAGCCTCTGGGTGAAGGTGTTTGAGTGTTTGCTTGTTTTTATTTCATTTGTTTGTTCATGTTGGGAAGGTGACCATACCAGAAAGGTATGGAATGAAATGACGCGAGAGCTCATCCCGGTCACTTCCTGTATAGATGACAAATAACCCTCAAGGCCAGCAAGGGGAGTTGCCACAGAATGGTCCAGTGATTAAGTTAGGTACTCTTCTCATGAGAGAAAGAATGAGAAAATACAGTAAATCAGTGGTTGGATTAAGCAGTAATGGACTATTCATGATAAACACCTTCTCAACATCTGGGAATGGTGGCTCATGTCAATTATCCCAGCACTTGGATGACTGAGGCAGCAAATGACAAGCCTGGGCTACAAAGTGAGTTCCAGGTTAGCCAAAGCTACAGGGTAAAATCTTGTCTCAAAAAGCAAAACATGGATATATATACATACACACACACACACACACACACACACACACACACACACACACATACACATACACATACACATACATATACATATATGAGTTCTTCTAAAGATAGATAAGCAAAGAGGGGAGATCAGTCATCTCTCTGCAGTCAGTTTGTTCAGAAGTGGAACGGACATCACTAAGATGCCCTGAGGTACTGGATTTGGCTCTGTTGGGGCCATGACTGACCTCAGATTTCATCTGACTCCAGAGGAATTTGGAAAGTTTACAAACAATGAGCACAAACTCTTGTTTAATCCCATCTCTCTGAAACTTTTGGGCATGAGATTGTTCTCTGTCCCCATTTTAAATAACTGAAGAGCTAATTTCTAAATGGAGAGCTAGGAAGAAAGTTCCACCTAACAAGAAGATGGCCCTCAGCAGGTCTCCACTGCTCACAGAAATTGGAGTACAAATATCTCACTCAATCCATGTTTGCTAGTATCTTTTAAAAAATATTTATGTATTTATTATATGTAAATACACTGTAGCTGTCTTCAGACACTCCAGAAGAGAGCATCAAATTTTGTTACGGAGGGTTGTGAGCCACCATGTGGTTGCTGGGATTTGAACTCAGGACCTTTGGAAGAGCAGTCGGCACTCTTAACCACTGAG